>NC_090447.1:576241280-578741280 GCF_031143425.1 Pleurodeles waltl
AGCGAGGAGCCCTGTGGGACGCCGCAGATGATCTCGGTGGGATCCGAGCGGAACGGCGGGAGGTAGACTCTTTGGGAGCGGTCAGAGAGAAAAGAGGCGATCCAGTCCAGGGCCTGTCCTTGGATACCGGTGGAGCGGAGGCGGGTTATTAGGGTGCGGTGGCAGATGGTGTCGAAGGCAGCCGAGAGGTCAAGGAGGATGAGGGCGGCTGTTTCTCTGTTGTCCAGCAGAGTTCGGATGTCGTCGGTGACTGCGATTAGGGCGGTTTCTGTGCTGTGGTTGGCCCGGAATCCGGATTGGGAGGGGTCGAGCAGGTTGTTGTCTTCGAGGAAGTTTGTCAGTTGTTTGTTGACAGCCTTCTCGATGACTTTGGCCGGGAAGGGGAGGAGCGAGATGTGGCGGAAGTTCTTCAGGTCGCTGGGGTCCGCCGTGGGTTTCTTAAGGAGAGCGTTGACTTCCGCGTGTTTCCAGCTCTCGGGGAAGGTGGCAGATGCAAACGAGCTGTTGATGATGGTCTGGAGATAGGGGGCGATGATGTTGTCGGCTTTGTTGAAGATGTAATGTGGGCAAGGGTCCGAGGGGGCTCCGGAGTGGGTGGTGTTCATGGTAGTTTTGGTCTCTTCGGCGCTGATGGGTGTCCAGGCGTTGAGGGTGATGGCTGGGGCTGTGGGTTCCGTGGTGGTTGGCGGGGTCTGTGGACCGAAGCTGTTGTGTAGGTCGGTGATCTTTCGATGGAAGAAGGTGGCGAGGGAGTTGCAGAGTTCTTGTGAGGGCGTGATGGAGTTGGAGCTGGCGTCGGGATTTGAGAGCTCTTTGACGAAGTTGAAGAGTTCTTTGCTGTTGTGAGTGTTCTTGTCCAGTCTTTCTTTGAAGGATGCTCTATTGGTGGCGTGGATCAGCTGGTGGTGTTCGCTGGTGGCGACTTTGAGGGCTGACATGTTTTCTGCGGTGTGATCTTTGCGCCAGGTTTTTTCGAGGGTACGGCAGGTTTTCTTGGAATCTTTGAGGGCGTCTGTGAACCATTGAGGTTTCCTGGTGTTGGTCTGTCTTGGGAGACATCTGACAGGGGCGAAGTTGTCAGCGCAGTTGGTGATCCACTGTGTGAGGCTGAGGGCTGCATTGTTGGCGTCGGAGGTGATGGTAGGTTGTTTTTGGTTGAGAGTGGAGAGAAGTTGTTCTGTGGAGATTTTGTTCCAAGGTCTGCGTGAGATAGGTTGCGTGCGAAGGTGGAGAGTCTTGCGTCTGAAGGTGAAGTGGACACATCTGTGGTCGGTCCAGTGTATTTCGGAGGAATGGCTGAAGGATACGTGGTTGCTGGTGGAGAAGATGGGGTCGAGCGTGTGTCCGGCGATGTGGGTGGGGGTGTTCACCAGTTGTTTAGATAGTTTCTGTATAGCTGTTGTTACTGTTGTCCTTGTCTACAGATGGGTTTTGAGGCGGAGTTGTTGTTTATCCTGTGGCGTTGAATGTTTAGGATAAGTTAGGTTCAGTTAAGATAGGCATAGGTATTAAGTAAGATTAGTTAGTGTAGGTTAGGTTAGGATAGTTAGAATAAGTAGTTTAGGTATTTTAGTGACGGATGTTTAATGTTTAATAAAATTTGTTGCTAGCTACATATGGGTCTCCATCTTGATTTATTGTGTAGGACCTATCTTGTCTGTTCAGGTATTGTTAGGTACATGCCTTTGGCTTCACTAGGAGTATTTTGCTACATGTGTGATTAGGTGAATTCCCTATGGGCAGGTATCTGTCATGTTGGGAATTAAATCACTGCATGTGACAATCTGGTTGTGAATGGATACACATAGGCATTCACATCCAGTTGATCTGCTTAGGAAAGTCATGGGACATGCATTGGTTGGATTATGTGGTTCTTTCAGTCACCCTAATTCAAGTATTTTTTTAATCACACTGATGCTTGCCCCTTACAGTCTCACATTTGCATCATTTCATTGTGACAGCAATGTTGTTTGCTTGCTACTATCCAGGGGTAAACCAGTCACCTGTGGAGTGCATTACATCATCTCTAACAATGACTGCATGATACCTGTTGCACTACATGCTTTGGGTCCCCAGGAACTGCTTGCTAGTCAATATACACATCAAGTTAATCAAATATGTTTCACTCAGTCTGTGTGGCTTTGTCTCTGGCTCCATTCCACACACATGCCTTGGGTAAGTAGTCAGTGTGTTTAATTCTGACAATCCAACATGTTCGAAATGGTCTTGCTTCAGACACACATACAACACACAGGTTGTAGTTAATGGTTTATTTACAGGTGCAAAAGCAATGTGCTGTACGGATGTACATTTCATGAGACAACAACCCCAACAAATGTATCAAGCCATTGGATGTCCAGGCAGAGTCCAGGAGGAACTTGTCATGGGACATGTGTAGGAGAGAAGTGTTACAGTGAAGAAGACCACATTACCATTAGGGAAGGCTGGCCAAGGTTGACATTCTACAAATGTGAGAGGTCAACAGAGGGAGAGTCAAATTGAGGGCAGTGTCAGGTGTTTGTACTCTGGCATGATCTTAACCACAGGGCAAAGTAGAAAGTGGTTATGTGCTTCAGGGAACTGCTACTGTGCTGTTTTTCTGCTGAAAGATTTGCATTCCACATCTTCATCCTCTGATGTATGTTGTGCCTCCCCTGACAGGGGTGTTGTAGTTGTTGAAGTAGAGGGAGAAACACACACATCAGGGGCAGAAGATGTGTATTCCGTGTCCATGGCAGCTCTCATTTATTGCAACACATAAGGCAGCACTACACCAAGGTGGAACTGCTGTTTTTGTAACACAGCAGCAACATCACAGTGGTAGGCACCCACAGTTGCAATGAGGGAGTCCTGCTTCTGCCTCCGCTCCATGGACTCAAAGATGTTTTGTATACCCCCACCAAGCCTGTTAGCAACCTTACTGGTGCCACTTTGGCAGGGCATTTGCTCATGCCTCTGCCTCATGACGCCAGCAATGTCAACCAGGGACTGCTGTAGGCCACATAGTGGAGAATAGGTGCATTGTATGGCAGCTGTGTTCTCATTCAGACTGGGTCAACTATGGACTGCTTCTAGGATGCCCACTATGGTCTCCATCCACACCCACACCTGATCTACCAGCTCACGTTGGACTTCTACTGCAATCATTTGGAATGTCAATTCAGGGTCCTGGGAGTCCAGGGATCTGGGTAGGCTGGCAGGTGGTTATGTAGGATGTTGGACAGATCATCTGGAGACCTCGCAATGCTGTCAAGCCTCCCCACAATTGGAGATGGTGTTGGGATGGCACTCAGGATTTGCTGGAGGGTGTCAGGATTTATGGTTTTCAGCTAGTCATCGTCATCATCGGAAAAGTCCAGGACAGTCAGCTGGCTAAGAGGTTGGGTTCATCCTCTGCAATGAGATAGAGATATGTTAATGGTGATCTCTGCTATATGTTGACATGAGTAATCAGGATGACATTCACGGTTTCAGATGTAGCACTTTCAGTACCTCATTTACAAGGCCCTGGAGGTGAACAGCACAACCTGACAGTAATTTCTTTTGATGCTCCAGTTGCACTGTGCCCTGGCCATTATTTACAAGCCCACACAGAGCAACCTTGAGTGGCTTTTCATGGCCTTGTTAATATGGACCCCTTTTACACATGACACTGCATGTAAGGTGCGTTCCATGGGTGTTGCTGTGGGTGTTCCCACAAAACACCCATGGAATCCAAAGCAATCTGACACATTCCCAGATTTACAAGTCGGGCAATTAGTTTGATCCCTACACCACCTCAGGGGTGGCACTGAAGTGGTAATATGGGGAGATATAACGTTTTTCTCACTATTTTTTCTATTTTCTGTGTGTGCTCTATTTTGCAGCACAAATTGAAAGAGGAATATGCTATTAATGATTGTTTGTGTGCAGGATGGTGTCCCTTCCTGCACATATTCAATCATTCCTGCAATGCAGGCACCCTTGATCCATGGTGCAAGGAAGACTGTGTTGGCACTAGGAAGCAGTTTGTGCACCTGCACGGAGGGAAGTACAGGGATGGATTGTACTTCTGTAAATACAATACATCCCTGCACTTTGAAAATTACACTGTGCCACACAGCAAGATGGCTTGCTGTTCCACACTGCATCCTTTCCTCATATACGAGGCCCTAAATTCAACATTGATGTGGAGTGAACCTGTTAGGCATGGGTACTGATGTGCATTTTCTGGGTATTTCTGTTACAAATGGCATTGTTCTCACAAGAACTGTGTACCTACTGAGAGGGGATGGGCCCTGTCCTACTGCGTAGTTTGGGCTCACTGAGATTCCTCCAATGTCATCACGATCAGAGTTGTTTATCTGCAGACTGTAACCTGTCATGTGACAGAGGCCTGCCCCACTGTATGTGAACTTGCCTCTTCTGATTACCCACTTTTGCCCCATGTACATTGTTACGTGCCACACAGTGATCCTACCCAGATCATACTTTACTTCCGTATGCCTATGACATGTGGAATATGTGTGCCCATATAAAATGGTGCTACATGTTGCTTTGGTATGGATAGCTATTGGTGTGGCTTTATCCCACATGGTAGTAGTGGTGTGAATAGTAGCAAGTACCTACATAAGATTCCCACATCAGTGGGCCCACCCACTTCAGACTGGGTTTTTCCATGAGTCTTATAATTTGTGATGGCTATGTTGTTCTTGGTATCCCTTGTCAAGCCCCCCCTTGACATCCTACATCTTTTCCATGTGGCACCATGAGACAATGTTGCATCAGACTCTCTCTTGGCATGTGCTACATGTTTCCCCCAGTCCACGTGACACGTAGGCTGTAGTCCCCCAATGGGCAGTTTACTGCCATCCCTCCCCAGGTGTGCCACAAGAGTTGCACTGTCAGACCCAGCAGTGCATATTTATTTGTGAAGCTACAATGCACTACCCATGTCCATTCCCATCTCCCTAGTATGCTCTGTCTCCCAATTCAAACCAACTGTCATTTGGGGACATGCACAGTCACCACCTACATTGCATGGCAATGGTAGAGGTTTACCATGCCCACATATCATCATTAGTTTCTACACACGTGGCCCTGTTGTATGCATCTCTTACATTCCCTCAACCCTCCAATTGATTGTTTGCAAGGAGTTACTATGGTCCCTTCCATGGTGGCTGACACCTGTGTAGTGGATGCACTTCCACCTCCAGTCTGCAATGCTGCCTTGCAGTTGCTGGCCAGTTTCTCATTTATCGTATGTTTGCAATCATGTCAACACTTTGTACAAACAATAACTGTCCTCCTGATTCCTGGGTGGATTTTGTCATATTAGGTGGAGCTATTCAGTCTAGTGCCACTTTTGCAGCATTAGCGTCATTTTTTATTGTGATGAGGTGCACAGGCTATTGTCACTTTTTTGATGCTTTCAGGATCCTAATACCATGGTGCGCCATTTTGTAAATACAATGCTAACATTGCGTTACGATCTGTCATACCACGGTGGTAATTTTTGAGACACACCGCTGCAGCAGTGTGCATCATTTCTTGCAAATGAGATCCTCAATGTTTAGTAAATCAAGTGTAAACATTTGCAGTGGATATAGTGAATGCATGGATTACTTGCTACTCCACCTGTGTTAGCCTATATCTTATGCTTCTCTATGTGCCACCTAACTCTCAGTAAGTAGAGTTTATTTAGGCTGGCTAATTCCAGAGGTCTCTCCAGAAAGCCACTCCACATGAGTCGTACTGCTCCCTACAATTTAGTGCACAGTAAAAACTGTCCTGGATAAATCCCAAATTTTTCTTTGCCTCCTGAGATCTCAGGAATCTGTCCTCTTTGAACAGGTCACCCTCCTGTCTACAGTCACCCCGACTCATTGCTTAGTGCCACTTTTGTGTGGCCATTCCCACACCTCTGTGCCTGTTAAAAAGAATGTGGACATTCTTCTTCATCCTGTTTCACAGTAGAGACATTAAAGTAATTAAGTATGGACTCCAGGAGGACAGCCAACCCCAATGACATAAATGATGTAGACATGTTCATGATCATGATCACATCACCTACTAATACTGTCTTCCGCTACTGGGTTCAGGCTCAACCACATTGGAAGGTGTTGCTGCTGATAAACTATATAACACTCAATATCGGGAGAGCCAGCCTTCTAGTTCATAATGCAGTTTGAGTGTCCAATTTATTTGTAGGTTGTAGGGAAGCCCATATTAGTGAGGAAGTAATACTATCCAGTTTAGCAAGTATGTTACTCAGAACAAGGCACATCTCACCCTGTAGGGCATAGAGGCAGAGAGGCAGCTTCACCATTTTGACAAGTGCTATCTGACATGTCAAGGACAGTGGTAATGTGGTCCTGAAAGTGATGGATTTACGTACATTGTCTACTACCTACTACTCTACCTATGTTTAATGATTAGTATACTGAATAATGTGGGCAAGGTGTATATGCAGGATCACTGAAATTATGTGATCCTGCAGCTAGCATGTTTTCTGCATAATTACAGGTTTAGTGCTCTTGCCACATAGTCCATCATCTTCTGGTTAATTTGCATATTTTATCAGAAAATATGCTTCCAGCTCAAACTCAAACAGATCAAATGTTACTAACTCTACAACATATGATGCGACAGAGACAGGTCCTTTATTACACAGGCAGGCAGGTCGTCATTCAGTTGCTAACTGCTGTATTTAAGTGTTAAACTGATATTGACAAGGTGACACATTTGCCCAAACAGTGTTGAATTGTAAAGAAAATAGTGAAGTAATACTGCTTCAAAATGTGCGGCATTAGGCAGCACAATTTGTTTTTTTGCAACATTATTCAGTAAAGAATATCGCATACTTTGGTCCTCCCTTTCTCCATAATTCCTGTGGTCCGTCTATGAATTTCAATTTACATTGCACCTTTGTTGTTTATATTATGTATACCAAAATTGAATTAGTGCTGCCCCTTTGCCTCAGACACAGATTCCACTTACCATCTGAGGTCATTACCTGACCACTTGTGTGTAACATTATTGGACACTCTTGGAGAACAAAAAAAACTGGCATTTCTGGGTGGCACTGGTGGTCTAAATGAGATACCTCATACAGTCACATTTTGTTCTTCTCCCTTCTCCCTGAGAAAGCAGATAATGTAGCACATCAATGAAGGGAGCAGGGTAGAGGGCTTAAAACTGCTGGTATTTTATTATGAGCCTCTAAGGGTTCTGAGTCTCACTTACAAAGATTTTGGAGAGGCTGCCACAAACAACGCGGGCTGGTGGATATTGCTTGTGTTCCTACTGAGGTGCCGCTCAACGTCATGTCTTGTTCCTCTTCTTTCTTCTTGTAGCACACAAAAACTGGTGAATGTCCAGTGGATGTTGCAGTAGAGAGCTACACCTACGAAAGCTCTGGTTTCCTGTGATGTATTCATACACAAATATCAAAAGTCTCTGCAAAAGAATTAGTGTTAGGAACATGAAGGGGCATATTTATACTCCGTTTGCGCCGAATTTGCGTCGTTTTTTTCGACGCAAATTCGACGCAAAACTAACTCCATATTTATACTTTGGCGTTAGACACGTCTAGCGCCAAAGTTCATGGAGTTAGCGTCACTTTTTTTGCGTGAACACCTTCCTTGCGTTAATGATATGCAAGGTAGGCGTTCCCGTCTTAAAAAATGACTGCGATGCATATGCGTCGCATTTATACTCCCGGGCAAAAATGACGCCCGGGAGTGGGCGGGACTAAAAAACCCGCATTTGCGCCGGATTTTAGCGCCTGGGTCAGGGCAGGCGTTAAGGGACCTGTGGGCTCAGAATGAGCCCAGAGGTGCCCTCCCAAGCCCCCAGGGACACCCCCTGCCACCCTTGCCCACCCCAGGAGGACACCCAAGGATGGAGGGACCCACCCCAGGGACATTAAGGTAAGTCCAGGTAAGTATATATATTTTTTTTTTTGTGGCATAGGGGGGCCTGATTTGTGCCCCCCTACATGCCACTATGCCCAATGACCATGCCCAGGGGACAGAAGTCCCCTGGGCATGGCCATTGGGCAAGGGGGCATGACTCCTGTCTTTGCTAAGACAGGAGTCATTTCAATGGGGGATGGGCGTCGTAAAAAAATGGCGCAAATCGGGTTGTGGCGAATTTTTTGCCTCAGCCTGACTTGCACCATTTCTGGACGCCCATACGCCATTTTCCCCCTACGCCGGCGCTGCCTGGTGTACGTCGTTTTTTTTAACGCACACCAGACAGCGCCGGCGGCTAACGCCGGCTAACGTCATTCAATAAATACGACGCCCGCATGGCGCTTCAGAATGACGTTAGCCGGCGCTAATTTTTTTGACGCAAAACTGCGTTGGCGCAGTTTTGCGTCAAAAAGTATAAATATGGGCTGAAATAAATAGCAGCGCAGGTCTCAGATTGGTCAAACAGATTTTTGTTATGTTGTTAAACACATTGCAATTGACACTTACGATGTCCACAAGGTGCAAAACAAATGCAGTGAGAAAACCTTTGTGATCAAATACTTCATTTCGGTGGTTAAAGATACACAAAGTTTACCACGGGGATAAAAAGAAATCCTGACAAAAGTTTTAAACCTTGTATTGGTATAAAATATCCTATTAGTAAAACTTAGGTTATCATATCCTTAGTGCCAACACGCAGGTTCGTCTATATTTTACCCATCACAGATGGGGAATCTCGGTGTGATTTGCGCAGAGAAGAGATATCTCAGAAACAAAACAAACAGGAGCATACAATGAGGGGTTCTGGGTGTGATATCAATTCTACAGGGGCCTCTGAAAGCATTGAGTTGGTGGAGGCATCTAGAGTGTGAAGCTGCATTAGTCCTTTTGCGCTGGATATCAATGTGTTTTTCATTTATTTAGCCACCTTCTCATAGTTGCCAAAGTTTCAGATTGCTATGTGTGACATTTTCATAATGTCAGTGTAATTATAAGTGCCATTTCAACGACTATGAGTGACACTTTCTTACAAGCAAAACCAAGCGATGAAGACGAAGGAACCATATAAATATAGTAATATATTGAGAATCCTATACCTCTTGTTGTACACCATCGCCACCTTGTGGCCTTTGATAAACACTACATGGAGCTTACCTAGCAAAGTGAAAAACTAGAAGGTTATACAGAACTCCAGGAGTTGCGTGACAATCTCAGGCATTTTGGCAATGGGAAAAATGTCCGGAAATGCATTATACTAACGCTAGATGCATGGCACATGGCAGGGTTGCCTTCTATACAGTGAGCATCTGAGTGTGTGTGTGTGCCAGGAGCGGATTGATTGCTGCAACTGAGGTGTTCAGTTGAACACAGAGTAAGGCACATAATTGGAGGATTTGAAGGAAGGTAACATAGTAACTCCATTAGGAAAGGGGGGGTGATTAACGTGGTAGCAATCTAGCTGTTTCCAGAATGATTTACCGGGAATGCTGCAGCTTGACTGGCTGTACCTTCGATGTGTACACCCAATCATATGTTGTGAATCGTACTTTCCAGAAAGTGTCACCAGAGACCTAGTTATTTCAGACACGAGCAGTGCTCGAAGGACTGCAAAGGTTTAACTCTACAGGATTTATGACATGCCACACCTGTCATTGGTGGCAGCAGACAGCCATCACACCTTACAAGAGAAAACCTCATAGGTGGCTCAAATCCATTTATTTCTTTCAGCAGGAAATAAGTAGGTGGAGTGTACTACATTGGACTAAGGGCAATTAAACAAGTGCGTCAGTACGAGGCACTGGGTGTGACCTGAGTTCACTGGCGCAAAGAGCATATATGGCCTACTTCTAGACATTGACACACAATTATTACTAAAGCTGCTTCTTTTGAACTGCTGTGGCTGGGGTCTGTGTGATCGTGATGGCGGGCCCCACCATTTATGATATGACAGGCGAGGAGGAAGGTTGGAACACACTAGCGGCTCAGCAAAAGGGTGAATGCTCCATATTAAAATATGCGCTATATTTTCTGACTGCTGAGATGTAACTGCGCATGCATAAGCACGTGCATCCCTCACCCTTGATAAATATGCCAGGGCAGTTAGGTTGACACAGGGTGTTGTACATTTTTCCATGCTCTTGCTTCAGTCTGCCCCTGGCCGCTGACTTTGTGGCTCAAAGGCTGTGGTGACGTTGTCAGTGAGTGCTTGGCGATCATAGCATGGCTTCCTCACTGGGACCCCTAGCACTGTCTTTGTGGGCCCTAGCCCCAGAGTTGGCACAATCAATGACAGGAACGCAGTGGCAGCACGATCACATGGACATTTGTTGGGGCTCAACTATTTGTTTTTTCTCATTGTTTTTTTACACTGATAGTGAATAATTATTCATTATTCACTATTAGTGTAATACAAATGTGAGTACAATTAGCTAGACTATGGCCTTCTCTGGCAGCTGAGGAAATTAAAAGAAATGCTCTTAATTGTATGTTGGGTGTGTGCTTCTGGGTGAATGTGCATGTTTATGTGGGAGATTCTAAGGGGCATATTTATACTCCGTTTGCGCCGAATTTGCGTCGTTTTTTTTTACGCAAATTCGACGCAAAACTAACTCCATATTTATACTTTGGCGTTAGACGCGTCTAGCGCCAAGGTTCATGGAGTTAGCGTCATTTTTTGGCGTGAACACCTTCCTTGCGTTAATGAGATGCAAGGTAGGTGTTCCCGTCTTAAAAAATGACTCCCAGGCATGTGCTTGGGCCCATATTTATACTTTTTGACACTAAACTGCGCTAACGCAGTTTAGTGTCAAAAAATTTAGCGCCGTCTAACGCCATTCTGAAGCGCCATGCGGGCGCCGTATTTATGGAATGGCGTTAGCCGGCGCAAGCAGACCGGCGCTGCCTGGTTTGCGTGGAAAAAAAACACGTAGACCAGGCAGCGCCGGCGTTGGGAAAAAATGACGTTAGGGCGTCTTAAAATGGGGCAAGTCAGGTTGAGGCAAAAAAATCGCCTCAACCCGATTTGCGCCATTTTTTTACGACGCCCAGACGCCATTTCATGACTCCTGTCTTAGTAAGGACAGGAGTCATGCCCCCTTGCCCAATGGCCATGCCCAGGGGACTTATGTCCCCTGGGCATGGTCATTGGGCATAGTGGCATGTAGGGGGGCACAAATAAGGCCCCCATATGCCACCAAAAAAAATTAAAAAATATGAAAAATTATACTTACCTGAACTTACCTGAATGTCCCTGGGGTGGGTCCCTCCATCCTTGGGTGTCCTCCTGGGGTGGGCAGGGGTGGCAGGGGGGGTCCCTGGGGGCAGGGGAGGGCACCTGTGGGCTCATTTTGAGCCCACAGGCCCCTTAACGCCTACCCTGACCCAGGCGTTAAATAGTGGCGCAAATGCAGGGTTTTTTGACCCGCCAACTCCCGGGCGTGATTTTTGCCCGGGAGTATAAATACGACGCATTTGCGTCGCCGTCATTTTTTTAGACGGGAACGCCTTCCTTGCATCTCATTAACGCAAGGAAGGCGTTCACGCAAAAAAATGACGCTATTTGCCAATACTTTGGCGCTAGACGCGTCTAACGCCAAAGTATAAATATGGCGTTAGTTTTGCGCCGAATTTGCGTCGAAAAAAACGACGCTAATTCGGCGCAAACGGAGTATAAATACGGGCCTTGGTATTTATACTGCCGGGCAAAAATCACGCCCGGGAGTGGGCGGGGAAAAAAAAACCCGCATTTGCGCCTCTTTTTAACGCCTGGGTCAGGGCAGGTGTTAAGGGACCTGTGGGCTCAGAATGAGCCCAGAGGTGCCCTCCCCTGCCCCCAGGGACACCCCCTGCCACCCTTGCCCACCCCAGGAGGACACCCAAGGATGGAGGGACCCATCCCAGGGAAGAAAAGGTAAGTTGTGGTAAGTATTTTTTTTTTTTTTTTTTGTGGCATAGGGGGGCCTGATTTGTGCCCCCCTACATGCCACTATGCCCAATGACCATGCCCAGGGGACATAAGTCCCCTGGGCATGGCCATTGGGCAAGGGGGCATGACTCCTGTCTTTGCTAAGACAGGAGTCATGTATGGCGTCTGGGCGCCCAAAAAAAATGGCGCAAATCGGGTTAAGACGATTTTTTTGCCTCAGCCTGACTTGCCCCATTTTGGGACGCCCAAACGCCATTTTTCCCTACGCCGGCGCTGCCTGGTGTACGTCGTTTTTTTTCACGCACACCTGGCAGCGCCGGTCGGCTAACGCCGGCTAACGCCATTCAATAAATACGGCGCCCGCATGGTGCTTCAGAATGGCGTTAGCCGGGGCTAATTTTTTTGGCGCAAAACTGCGCTAGCGCAGTTTTGCGTCAAAAAGTATAAATATGGGCCTAAGTGTGAATGTGTGTATGTGTAAGCATGTGTGTGCGTGTGACTAGAACTGAAGATGAAAGGTTGAGTGATGTCTATTCCGCTACCCCCTAGCATTTTGGTGAATTGACGTTCATGGATCATAGAGAAAAGAGGGCTACCAGAGTCAAGGGGAGAGCAGTGACATTCGTAGGATGTATACAGGTGTGAGGTCCTCCCTTAAATCTGTACATTTCTCTTATTGATTTGCTAGGGGCTCAGGAGGATTTACTGCTGATCTGAACTTCTGGAATTTCTACAGTGCCCAATACTCTGTAACTCAAGTTACCTTCTCTCTTAACTTCTCCACTGCACTCTATGCTAGGGGTGACAGTGCTCCATGTCTCTCAGTGATTAACACAGCTAATTCACCCCTAGTGTTGGCTGCTTTAAAACACAATAATGAGTGGCTGACTGGTACTGATGTGTGTGACTGTGTAAGCATGTGTATGCCAGTATATGACCCTACCCTGTCTTTAAATATGATTTTTTTAAACATGAATTTAGAAACATTCTTGTGGCCCCCAAGTAACAATTCTATTAGTCAGTTTTCATGTACAACATATATGTGGCCTATTTATTTATGGTACATGAAGCCACATTAACATGAAGAAACAGTATTTCTGATTACATCAAACATAAGATGTCTTTCTACAGAGCATATCCCATACTTGTGTATTTTAAGGTGCACTTATGCGTGATAATTAAGGAAAGGGAGGCTTGGTGAAATAAAATATTTGCCTAGGATCACACAGCTTGGCCAAGTGGGGAAGCTGTAATTGGTCTCAGGATGTCTGCTTTTACATTGTGCAGTTCAGACCTTGAGACAATGTGACTGCCTCACTAGTGCTGTGAAAATTGGAAAGAACTTATATGCCCACCACTTTCAAAAGTCCCCAGCTGCCACAGCGTACTAGTCAGGAATTTGATGCTTGATTCATAACTTATGTGTTCGAGAACTGATGTGACATCTGATTGCAAGATGAAGTGGCACCATCATATTTTTTATGCTACTGCCACAGAGAAGGCATATTACGCTTCTGAGTGCTCACTGTAAAGTTGTGCGTAGTAGGGGCCAACTGGGTTAGCGCAGCACGCAGTAATCACTTTTATTTCCTCCTGTTGCACGTCACAAGTCATACCATCTCGCATCCAACCTATGGGGAGATTCATAAAGAACCCTTCCCTGAGTGTGCATCATGGGCGTGTCCATGATGAACACAACATACACCAGCTAAGAGTGAAGTGTTGCCCTTGCACATTATAGAGGAGAGATGGAATATTTCTTCAAAGTGTATGAGGCACACGGACTCGTACGTGAGGTGAGTGAATGTGCTCTAATTTCCGGAGAGAGGTAGCTGTACATAATTTCATCTTGCTCTGATAATGACCGTGTATAAATGAACTTTCCAGGGCATGGCACACAACCAGCTGTGCATGTGTTACTACTTTGGCCAATGTAAGATGTGGATTCAGCATTCTCTGGGCTGACTGATGGTGACAGAGGCACCATAGGTATGATGGAGCACTTAGGCTTGCCAGAACATGAGCTGGTTTTCTACTTGTTAACATTAGCACCTCATTTCTGGCTTCGGTCTCCACCTTTTCAACAACCATATATTGTCACAACTCTATTCTTACTCACTAAAAAGCCTCATTAATGCCCAAGTACTCAGAAGGGTTTCGGTGTCTGAGAATGCTTCTTGTTGCTTCTAGAGACAGCCTCAACATTGCTCTTCACATCCATTTCCACATAGCAACATAAACTCTTCCATCCTTTTAAAAAGCAAATAGATAATTAATAGTTTAAACTATGTTCCATTAAACAATCCTCACATCTATATGTAAATCAGACTTTTCCTCACCCTACTCCACCAGCTGCTTCTGTCTAGCTTAAACAATACTGTTTCAGCAGCCCCAAACCTTCTTTTGCATCCTAATTTATGTCATGTTTTCTTTTCACATACTTCACTGGAGTTTTCCACCTCTAGATCTACCAAGGTCATCTTTATAGATTCTTTCATAAGATCCCGGGAAAGGCCACATTCTACTACACGAATAGCTTCTCAAACATTGTAACCTAATTCAAACTCCCACATCCTGCAGGTCCTCGTGCCAGTTCCCCTGTGACAGTCTCCTGTCCAGCTAAACGCAGGCACCCTCTACTGCCTCGGTTTGTGCTGCTCTTCTGCTCCGTTTTCCCTCCCTTCTGCTCATTTTCTGCTTTTTTTTGCCCTCTCTTCTGCACGTTTTTCTGCTCCTTTCTCCCTCTCTTCTGCTAGTTTTTCTGCTCATTTTCCCCCTCTTCTGCTTATTTTTCTGATCCTTTGTCCCTCTCTTCTGTTTGTTTCCTGCTCCTTCTCCTCTCTTCTTGCCGTTTCCCTCCTCCTGCTGTTTACTGCCTCCTGCCACCCAGCACCCTGCCCTGCCCCCAGGACCTACTCAATTGAGGCTGTAGTACGGCTGTGCACAACGGGCATGCCAAAGGCAAGACTTTCTGTGCCCCTCTGCACGTTGACCACACCCAGCACCAGGAGCCCTGGTCCTACCCCCATCCACCACTACACTGCCAGGGAGCTCATGGTACTGGACTCCGGTTACTGGAACAACTGCTGCCACATGTCCTCCCCACAATTAAACAAAGGATCCTTCACCTGCCGTCACTGCCACTTCTCATGTCCCCCAGCACGAACAGGATCCAATGTCATTTTCAACAACACAGAACCACTCTAATGCATCCTGCTGTACACCTAATCCCCCTGCCTCTTGAAGCATGCCATGTAAATCCGGGACACCATCCCCACCAGCTCCCCTGTCGTTGCCTTCATCGTCAAAACCTGGCTCAACCCCTCCTTGAATCCTGACATCGGCATTGCAACACCTGATGGCTACAAGATGATATAGCATGACTGCCCCAACAAACATGGCAGGGCATCACCATTATCTTCAAAGAAACCATCCGATGCAGCGTCATGAAGATGACCTCACGCCTTTCATGGAATTCCTCAAATTCCAACTGCAGACCAACACCAAAACCAGGATGAGAGGCACTCTCATAAACAGACCCCTGGGACCCTGACCAGCTTTTTCCGATGCCTTCTCTAAACGTTCTCACACCGCTAGCCATCAACTCCTACCACTACGTCCTACTCTAAAAGCTTGATTTCTACATCAATGACCCTAACAACACCAACTCCACCACCCTTCTCAAGTACCTCAACAAAACTGGCCTCACTCAATTGGTCACCAACCAACCCACAAAGCCAGTCACACTCCGGATGCCATCCTCACCATCACCGACAGAATCAAATTCAGCCATGTCACAGAACTCACCTAGACTGACCACGCCATTGTCCACTTCATGATCTCTGACACCGAGTACACCAGCCCCAAGAATCACAGTTCCTTAAACCACAGCTGGAGCAAGGTCACTGAGACACAGTGGACACAGACCCTCAGCACCACCTAACCCAAATCATCATCAGACCTTGATCAACCCATCCAGA
The DNA here is from genome assembly GCF_031143425.1 of Pleurodeles waltl. Taxonomy (NCBI): domain Eukaryota; kingdom Metazoa; phylum Chordata; class Amphibia; order Caudata; family Salamandridae; genus Pleurodeles; species Pleurodeles waltl. The sequence continues at coordinate 576,257,141 of NC_090447.1, forward strand.
CCTTCTCCGCATGGATCACCAACTGCGCCAACAGAGTTGGCCAGTTGAAACCAGCAAAAAACAGAAAAACCTCAAAATATGCCACCTGGTACGCCCCAGAGCTCAGAACCATAAAATACAACTGCTACTGACTCGAGAAATGATGGCGCGCCAGATGGAACCCTTCTGATAGAGCCGCCCATAAAGCAGCCCTCAACAACTACCATCTATGCATCAAGGAAGCCAAGAAAGCAGCAATCACAGCCCGCATCGACAAAGCAGCCAACCACATGAAGGAGCTCTACAAAATAGTCAAGGAATTCTACAACCTGACAACTACAGAGAACACCATTAACCCCTCCCAAGAACTCTGTGGTTCCCACTCGGAATACTTCCACACCAAAATTGCTTCCACGTACAACAGTTTTGACCCCCAACCCATGTCTCTCAACCTCAGCCTCTTCAACCAATCAATGCACACCATCTAAATTATCACCACCTGGTCTCCGCTCACCACTCAGACTACCACGGCCATCATGTCTTCCATCCATTCCGGCACGCCCACTGACCCCTGACCCCACCAAATCTTCAACCTCAGAACCATCTCAATCAGCAGAGACCTCACCAGCATCATCAACACCTCTATCTCCATGGCAGCCTTTCCAGACAGATGGATTCCCACAGAGGTCAGGCCTCTCCTAAAAAAACCTTCACTGACCGATTTCCCTGCTCCCCTACCTGGCTAAAGTACTCGAGAAAGCCATTAACCAGCAACTAATTGAACAACTGGAACAGAACCCCCTACTTTAAACCTCACAATCAGGTTTCCATGCCAATCACAGCACTGGGATTGCGTTGATCTGTGGCCCTGATCCTACTCCACCTCTCTCCTGAATTCCACACTGTTTCCCACCACACCCTCATCAACAGACTCTGCAACATCAGCAGACAGCAAAAGGTCCTTAAGTAGATTACCTCTTTCCTTACTGGTCACACACAGAGCATTTGGATGCATCTCTTCATCACTGAACACATGGACATCACATTCGGCGTACCCTAAGGATCTTCCCTCGGTCCCACCCTGTTCAAAACTTACATGACCTCCTCGCAGACTTCAACAGATCTCACAGGCTGAACATAATATCCTATGCTGCCAACACTCAACTAATCCTATCACTTACCAAGTACCCCTCCAACAGAAAAACAAATTTCCATGACACCATGACCAATGTAGCCAACCAGATGAGAGACAACTGCCTCAAACCTAACTCTGACAAGACAGAGCATTGATTTTTGGGAACAACACCTCCACTTGGCACCACAGCTGGTGACCAGCAGAACTTGAACCAACACCAACACTGACGGACAACAAACTGATCATGAAATGACAAGTCAATGCAGTCACTTACTTCTCCTTCTACACCTTTCGCATGCTCCACAGAATCTTCAGATGGAACCCAGTCAACAACAGAAAAACTGTCACCCAGGCCCTCGTCACCAGCCGCCTCGACTATGGCAATGCACTGGCATCTCCTCCCAGCTCCTCAAAAGACTCCATACCATATAAAATACAACAGTCAGACTCATCCTGGACCTCCCCCAATGGACCCACATGATCCTTCACTTCAAAAACCTCCACTGGCTTTCCATCCAGAAAGCATGTCAGTTCAAGATCCTCATGTACACCTGCAGAGCTCTATGCAATCAAGTACCATTCTATGTCAACCATCAACTGAACGTCCACATGCCCTCAAGACACCTCCACTCCTTCTCTCTTGCGCTAGTGCACCTTCCCCTGCATTTGTCGTAGCCACAGCAGGGGCCGCTTGTTGGAAAGTGGGTTATTGGTAAGGGCAAGTAGGTATCTACACCTAGCAATAGGCCATAAAACCCTACTAGGTCCAGTGATGGTCTCAGTAAAGTAATCCTTGCTCAAGACTTGGTAGCTTGGCCCATGAGCAGTTAGGCTAAACTTAGAAGACACGTGTGTAATGCATTTAATGTCAACAAAACAGAAAATAAGTAAAACAAAACACAATAAAAATCCGACACCCATTGATAAGAACAGTTAATATTTGTATCTTTAAATGACACCAACATGACGAAAATCCAATATAGGGAACAGGAGATGTGATTTTTTAAATATTAAATGTAAAAAATACGTTCTAGCTCCTAAAAAACAAAAGTGCCAACCGGGGACATCTGGTCGCAGTGGACCAATCCAAAGTCAAAATTAGCGGCCAACCGCAATGGAGTCCTGCTCGGACAGACTGAGCCGGAAGCCTTGTTAAAGGTTTCCATTCACACTAAGAAACTTTATTGGGGATTTTGTTCAACTGGGGCAAAGTCAAAAGTTGAGGCCGACTGAGATGGAGCCTTTCTCAGAAATACTGCAGTCAAACCTTTAGAAACTTCTCTGCAGATTTGTTCCCCAAAATCAGACAGTCCTCCTCAGCAAGCTGATTTCAATGTGACTTTTAATTAATGTGATTTTAATTGCTTTACTGTGAGCCCCTGGTCAAATCCTGGAAGTCTGGGGCTCTGGAACTTTTCAGTGAGATGAAACTGAAATTCAGGCCGGGTCGCAGTTGACGGTGGCCGGCTTGTCTTTCGATGTTGAGTCAGTCCACTTATGGAGCTTTTTTTTTCAAAGTTGCGCCAAACTTCCCCAAACTTCGAGATCTTACTCCAAAAGTACTTTTTGTGTCCTCAAAGTGTCCACAAACTTGCTTCAAGGTTCCAGAAGCTCTGAGGTGCCCCTTGCAAGTTGGCACTTCAGTTCCCAGAATGCACCTGGTCAGAAACCCTACATGGCCACTGGACACTAGTGATCTGGGCTATTCTTGATGGACTTGATGCAGGGGAATCTGGTTAGCTCCTTTGTACCTGTAGATTATGGGGAGTCCATCCCTGGAGTTGCAGAATCAAGGCAAAGTCATTTTGTTGATGATGCCCACAGTGTGCAGCTGGTACCGTCCTTCTGAGTGCAGGGTCTAGCACAGCAGTCTTCCTTCTTTAAGTATCTTCTTCCAGCAGGGATCTTTCCTGTGGGGCACCTCTGCCATATTTATCCTTGCTCCTGGTGGTGGAAAGCAGGGGATGTTCCTGTCCAATGAGGTGCAGACCCACACCCTCTGGGGAAACCACTTCCTGGGAAGTGTGTCAAAAATCAATCCTAGAAAGCAACATTCTTTAAAAATCCAACATGGAGGAAATATCTACTTGAAGGTTACATCTGGCTGAGCCCACCCAGTAGTGTGGTCAAGTTTCCCTGCCATACCTCCTCCAGCTCTTCTCTTAATCTAATCAGTGGGGCCCCCAGGTGTCTGGGGGTGCAGGAAATGGGGAGGTCCCGTTTCTTTCCCAGGTGGCTTTCCTTCCTTTGAAGACCACTTTGGATACTCCTCCCCCATCCTGCTCTGCCATCTGCTGTAGCAGTTCTCCGCCCTCCCAGATGCTTCCTTTGTGTCAATCCAGGCCACTTCACACCTCTTTAAGGCAGCCTGGGTCAGACTGCCAGAGACTGACCAATCAGGAAAGGACACTAAAAGGCTGAATGTGGTAACTTTCAGAAAGAGTTCTAAAAGGCTTTCCCTGTGCTAGTTATATTAAATTCAACATTAGCAAGTTGTTGAATTTATTATGACATTTAATTTAGTACAAAACTTTCTAAATTTAGCTCATCTCTATTGAAAATAAGACATTGTTATTTTAAAATAAAGTCTCAAATGTTAGCCTATCGGGTCCACTGGTAACATATGGGGAAAATTAATGTGGATGTTTTTCCCTCACCAGGGCTTATAAAACATCTTTTATAAAGCCCCTGCTTATATTTACACTGCACCCAACTGTGGGGGCACTTATAGAAGATCTTAAGGGTGACCTATATATATAAAAATATGGTAGTTTAGGACTTTGGAAGTACTTTTAGTTCCAAAGTCGAATTTGGGATTAACTTTACCTTAAACTAAGGCTTGCTTTTAAAATTGCACCAGGGACCACAGCGGTGCACCCAGGGGTGCCCTGTCTACCTCAGGGTACCTAAACCTTCATGCCCTACCAAACACTAGGGACTATAGGTAGGTTGTCAGTGCCAATTATAATGATTTCTAATTTGCATAGACCATTTTACTTAGAACACTGGCCCTGGGGCTGGATAGCAGTGCCCAGGGCACAGTCAGAGTCAGTAAACACCAGTATCAGCTACAAATGGGAGTAAAAAGTGAGGCTTCTGCAGTCAGACCAATTTTCCCACACCACTCCTTCTCCTGCATCACCACCAAGACCTGGAACGACCTGCCCTCCCACCTCCGAACAGCCCTGTCCATGGCAGACTTCAGAAAGAAACTCAAGACCTGGTTGTTCTATGAAGACTTGGCATTCTCAGCACTCAGATTCCCATGGGGGTGATAGTGTTACACTTTCAAAATGCTGTTGATTGATTAATGAATGCTCTTCTTTATGTACTGGACACGTCAAGTCCCTCGCGCCTAACCAGGTAATCCCAAGGACCCAAGTACCCCATCAATAGGTGTCCCCCCGCCTCCTTCAAGGCCATGGGCCCTTCCCCACTCCTTGATCAAACCAGCCTTAGAACTTGGCTTGTTTTTGGTTAGAGATTTTTCAACATCTCAGCCTGTATCTTTAGATACATTGTTCACAAACCCAACATAAAAACAATAGTATCAAAATCCATCATCAGATGACAACATATTACAAGATTTTTACAGCAAGTCATGAGCTTAACAGAGTTAGCTATACATTGAGTCTCCTAGCCCCCACTACCACCCCAAAAATCTTCTTTCAGTGGGCTGATGGTTGACTCATCTTGGGCCACCCCCACCCGTTTAAGGACCCACTCACTAAGTGTAATCTCACTATGCATCGCTTACCAAGATGCTCCTTCTAGGGCTAAGCTAGGGAATTCTATAACCATGTGTGGGAGGCTGCTCATCCTAAAGGGCACTTGTGCCCCTGCCCCCCCAACTCCCAACATAGCAAGCCCACTCCTCCAGGTCAAACGCTGATGGGCTGCACTCTCCAACCCCTAAGGGCCAGTGCATCAGAAGCGCCATGGTATAAGCTTGAGCTAGGCTGGGGCCATGGAAGCAACCATTCTAACTCCTCCATTGGCAGCTTCTCTACTGAATGCTGCCCGCACACCCCTTTGAGATTCGACAGCTAGAGTTATCAGGAATGCCTTCTTTATTGACCTGCAAGCGTAACCCGAGAATTCCTGTCAACCATGAACTCACCTCCGCCCCAATACAACAAAGGCAAAAGACAACTTGAGCAAATGATGGAAAAGAAAGGATTAGACCAGAAACAGCATTCCCCAGAAACATGTAACTGAGAAGTGGAGGTCAGTGTGGGGGGGGAAGCAGCAAATAGTGGGCAAAGCCCCTCAGCGTCCTCTCTTCAGCTGCAAAATGCAGGGCGAGGTGTGGCCCAGGTTAAAAAGGACACTTCCTGCTCTTCCAGCCCCTAAATATGGGGTGGCAGAGGGTTCTGCCCCTCTCCTGCATCAAACCACATCACAAGAGCGCTGAGGATTCCATGAAAAACTGCAATAGTTCCTGGTGGTGGCGGGCCATGCCCCCGTTGCCCTTTGGCCCACCACCCCAACAACACCAGGCCCACTTCCGGCAAGCCCCCCAAAATGCTCTGCTCCCCCCCAATGGGGGTCGTGCCTTGGCCATGCCACTTAAGCACTTGCTGCATATTCCATATGTATTAGACTTGAAATGTATGAAATTCATGTGAAAAGATGAGTGTAAAAAAATAGACTACAAAAATGTAGAATCGAAAGACCATGGTCATAAAATAGTAATTTTGGGCCAGATGTAGCAACCCTTTTGCGAGTCGCAAACGGCGAAAATCGCCGTTTGCGACTCGCAAACGTGGGTTTGCAATGCACAAATGCATATTGCGAGTCGTTACCGACTCGCAATATGCATGTGCGACTCGCAAATAGGAAGGGGTGTTCCCTTCCTATTTGCGACTCGCAATGGTATGCAATACCATTTGCGACCGCATATGCGGTCGCAAATGGCATCGCAGTTACCATCCACTTCAAGTGGATGGTAACACAATCGCAAATTGGAAGGGGTCCCCATGGGACCCCTTCCAGTTTGTGATTGCACCCAAAAATATTTTTTCAGGGCAGGGAGTGGTCCAAGGGACCACTCCCTGCCCTGAAAAAACCGAAACAAAAGGTTTCGGATTTTTTTGAAATGCAGCTCGTTTTCCCTTAGGGAAAACGGGCTACATTAAAAAAAAAAAAAAACTGCTTTATTTAAAAGCAGGTCGCTAACATGGAGGCCTGCTGACTACAGCAGGCCTCCATGTTATCGAGTGCCTATACTCGCTATGGGGCAGCAATTTGCGACCCACCTCATTAATATTAATGAGGTGGGTCTTTGCGACCCCATAGCGAGTCGCAGACGGTGTCTGAGACACCGTTCTGCATCCGAATTTGCGATTCGGAATTTGCGAGTCGCACCGACTCTCAATTTCCGAATCGCAAATTCGGACTTTGCTACATCTGGCCCTTTATTGTTTCCTATGGCAAATGTAAAATTGTTGATCTGGTTCTGAGAAATATTTTAGATAGGAAAATAAATATTCGTAGGTCAAACTTTTTTTATTGCATCTTTCTCCGTCTTGCACTCATGTATCTCAAGTGTTTGGGTCATTTCGGGCTTGAAAGAGTGGGCGCGGTGTACAAATCAGTGATGCTCATGCCCAATAAAGCACACAGTTCCCTTGCTCTTTCTGGTGTTAGTGGAAGTGCTGGATTTACACCAGTTTATTCTTCTTTGGCTCCTCTGGCATAAACCTTTCACATCTCTGCCCGTCTGCTACAGGTCTGTCAGATCAAAGTGTCAGTTGTCTGCTCTATTTAGGGCCTGGTGACCATCACTCACTTCCCTCACTAAGGCCCATATTTATACTTTTTTAGCGCCGCATTTGCATCGTCTTTTGATGCAAAATCGGCACAAACGTACAAAATATAGGGGCATATTTATACTCCGTTTGCGTCGAATGTGCATCAAACATTTTGACGCACAATCGGCGCAAACCATGCACCATATTTAAACTTTGACGCTCGAGCCCGCGAACGCCGTGTGCGTCATTTTCTGGATGCAGGAAACCGGCTTGCGTTAATGACATGCAAGGTAGGCGTTCCCGTCCAAAAAATGACTTAAACACCCATGCGCCTTATTTATCCAATCGCGCAAAAATCCAGCACGGCCGGGAGGCGGAGGCGAAAAATGACGCACAGTCCGATTTGCGTAAAAAAATAACGCCTGGGTCAGGGCAGGCGTTAAAATAGGGCAAACACACCAGTACTTAATGAAAACACACAGAAGCAACAGCAGAGCTCCAGAAGGAAGACTTGGAGGTGCTTTTCATCCAGCATGCACGCAGACGCAGAGCACAGGACCAACAACACCAGCTTCCACAACACCAGCAGAGACCCCAAAGGCAACGCAGAAGGAAAGAGAGGATATTCTGAACCAGGACAACCCTCCTGGGACTCCGCCAACAAGACATCATCCAGAGGTACAGGCTCAACTGGCAAGCCATTCAGCAGCTGCTGCGCAACATTGAGCCACAGTTGGCACCCAGCTTGCAGACAGCCTGCACCATTCCACCAGAAACCAAGCTGCTAGCTGCACTCCACATGTTGGCAAGTGGCTCCTTTCAAACCACTGGTGCCCTGGTTGCTGGGATCTCACAGCCATCATTCTCTGCCTTCCTACCCAAGGTACTGGATGCCATCATCTCCCTCACACCCCGCCACATCAGCTTCCCCTACGCACAGCAGAAGCAGCAGGAGACAAAACAGGGCTTCTACCAAATCAACGGCTTCCCACACGTCCTTGGTGCCATTGACTGCACACATGTACGGCTTGTGCCACCTGCTGCAACCGAACATCTATACTACAACAGGAAGCACACACACACCATCAATGTGCAGGCCATTGTCGATCACCGGGGATTGATCCCCAACATTGTGGCAAAGTGTCCTGGGAGTGTACATGATTCATTCATCTTCCGTCTCTGCACCATCAATCAACACTTCCAGGATGGATGATATGGAAATGGCCTACTTGTTGGTAAGTGTAGAAACTCAGTTATATACACACAGCACAGCAACCCTCTAGGACACACAACACATACACCACAACATCGACACGTGGCCAGGAAGACAATGAGGTTGTGACACCGCTAGGCATGTTTGATATCCTAACCCAATGGGATACACGCCTATGGACAAATGACAGTACGAAATAACAACAGATGCCACTCCACAGACACAAGGGGACAATTTCAAACAACAAAATGACGATGACTTGGCCTCAACTGGCAGTATAATTTGGAAGATTGATCTTTCAATTTCACATCAATAACACTCAATCAAACACCCTTCCAACCAATATGTACTGTGTATGAGGTGTGTAATGTGTTATGCTGCAAGTCAAACACCATGACACACATAGCATGATGATGACTACAATGAAGGTGATATGCAATCATTGAGGCTGTACCAATATCTCATATCACTCCTGCTCTCACATTGCCCACTACCAAAAAGCAAGTGGACTGTGCAAAGAACACATATTGATGGGACAATATTGAAAGTGCACATTCCTACACATACGCATTGAGGCAAATTCACACACACACTACAGATGTACAGGCATACGGACCTTATGACACTCAAAATGACAACCTCACAACCAAGTTAGCCATCTGAACTAGAACATGTTCAGTAGTGTAGGTACACATTACAACCTGAGTCAACTTGGCAAGGGCATAAAAATAGGTCTGCAGTGAACTTGTCACACATGTGAAAATAGTGCCAAATCTAAGGGTCTCACTGATGTTTAAATAATTCTATTACATATGTGAAATTGGATGGGATGTCCAGGGTACATAGATGCAACTGTGTTATCACCACTGTGGAACTGATTCTGTGTATGGAAGTATCATGTCACCCCCAGTTAAGACACATGGACACCTCTTTCACATGACATTATGCAAGGGAGTACACAATGTACTGCAACTCTACAAAAAAACTGCTGACATCCAGTCAATTAGCCAAACACCCGTTCAGATAAGGAACCCAATGCTGATGGTACATTCAAGAAGCCTATGATTCCACACAATAACACAAACACAGATGAGTCACAGACAACACAAGATAACAACTGCCATGCTAAGTGATAATCATGGTGCAAGCTACATCAACATGTTCTCACTCATTTGCTCTTTCAGCTGATCAGGGCTATAGGATCCAACTATGGATCATGACCCCCTTTGCAAACCCAAGCACTGCAGCAGAGCATGCCTCTAATGAGGCACATCGGAGGACACGCACCATAGTCGAGAGGACCTTTGGCATCCTTAGGTCAAGATTCAGGTGCCTCGACATCACCGGAGGCAGCCTCCTATACTCACCTGAAATGGTGTGCAAAATAATTTTGACCTGTGCTATCCTGCACAATATATGTGAAAGAAGGAAAATTCCCCTATATGAAGCAGACCCACAGACGCCTGAAGAGGAGGAAGAGGAGGATGCTGTCCATCAACATGAGGGGGACAACCCAAACACAGCTGCAGGATTGCGTTGGAGACAACATATTGTCCAAAATGTCTTTTAACTCTACTCATCCATCACCACTGTCTTACCATATGTCAATAAACACCTATTCTAATCACTATATCATGGTCTGGATAATCATTTTTGCAAAACATTATCCCTAACTATTAGAATCAGAGTGTAGCCTCATGGAGCATTGCAGAAATACAGATTAGGATACTGAAACATCCACATCAAATTTGATGCGTAGGAATGTACAGCTAAATTCACACACACTGTAAATGACATATATCCTGTACATTTCACCTTTGAAGAGCAATAGCAGAGGACCACAGCTATTTCACACATACATGTTGGCAACATGGTTCATCACAGCATATGGCACACAACTAAGACACCATCAGTCAATAAGGGAATAAAAATGCCTCATACATGAGGCAGTGGATGTGCTATTGCATTGGTGACAAGAAGGTATGACCAGACCCTTGACAGCAGTAAGTGTTACATCACCTATCTTTACAAGGACTATGTGTGACAAGATTTCCTTATAAGCAGCACATTGATAGCACAAGTGGCCCAGGTATGACTACCATAGCTCACAAGACATCCCCTGCACATGGCAGCCCATGCCCTAAGTCCTGCCACACCCATGTTCCCTGTCTCACCACACCCTTCTTCAGAGGTCCCTGGAAAGGGAATATGTGTACTCAGATAATCTCTCCTCTACACACACCCAGACTCACAATGCGAATCCAGTGTGCTTCCCTCTTTAGTATGGTGTGCCATAGTCATTGTACTTCTGTCTGCATGGACTTCTTGTTAAGTAATGCACTGCCTTGTAGTCTGTAGGACCTGTAATCACCTATCATTTGCTTCCCATGTTAAAGGTACTGTTGGCCCTTTGAACTTGATTCTCACCTACAGGACTTGTGAGAGACTGAAGCTGCACACACCTGTGAGCACCTCCATGCAGACCAGCCATTTGAACATGCACTGCCCTTCCAGCTGCCTGTAATAGCACAGAAGCTGCCATTTTATCTATAACACTGTTATGCATTGCCGTATAAATCAGCTGTATAACACAGCCCTTGGGTTATTGTGTTACGTTCCAACACACAGGACAAACACAGTTTTCATTTTCCACAGTGTTGTTCCACCTTTGACCAGTCTCAGTCTGCTCACTGTGTATTTGCCTTGTGAAATGTTTTGATCCTGATTGACCCTGCATCCTGTTAGCCTGACTGGTTCCTGTCTTTGTGTCACCATAAAGGTTCCCTGTGGCTACATTTGTATCATAGTTGCTTTCCCAGCCTTCACTTTCCTCCCTGGGTATTGTGTCATGTGGGTCTACAATGCATACTCAAATACATTGTATAGCATAATCAGTTTACTTATCATACTATTGGGTGGAACTTTTCTCCAAATAGCCTAATCATGGCCCATCCCTTGTCTGGGTTTCATGTATGCATGAGTGACAAATAGTGACAGTGTACCATGGCTGTATGCATGGATTGGGTATGGTGCCTCCAGCACAACAAACAACGTAAGATAATGTGCATGAAATGTCAACACATGGTAGGACCCTGACATTCCACATGCTGATTCACATTGCCCCCCACATATTGATGGGGCTTGCGTGGTGAATGGCTGTGAGATTAATCAGCACAGAGGCACTGATGTTCCCGGGTGCAGTGGTAATTTTAGAGGGCAACCTGTGTACAAATGTTGTGAGGAAACCTGCCGGTTTAAGAATCCTGATCCATTTACTTTGCCAGGACACCAAGGTTGCCCTGTTGTCAGTCTCATAACACATCTGCAGTGCCATAGCTGGACTATCCCCATGTGTGTTCTCAATTCCTCATTGGCTTTCCTTCAATTCAGCTGTGAAGGATACTTTGTAGATGCAGGAAATGGCTCCACAGACTCATGACTAGACCTGCACGTAACTGTGATAACATGGACCCCACACTTGAACCAGACACTTTGTGCATTTTACCACTGGAAATATGTGAACACGTGCAGCTTGGTCTGCTGGTCCTCCATTGCCACAGGAGAGACATGGCTCATTTATATGACTCCAACCCTGGTGTGACATGACATTTGTGGATTATATTTGTGACTCGGTGTCACAAAACCCGTACCCACATAGCATTATCCCATACCTGACTCATGGGGAGTAAACAAACAAGTGCCTAGGAAATAGTATCCAACATTCCAGGACATGTGATGGCTTAGTTTTAGAACATTGCCATGATCAACCGTCTGCTATCTATCCTGTGCATGCTTTGTCATTGGTGGTGCTTATGTTCCAAAAAACCTAGGAAGTGCACACAGCAGTTGTTGCTACTTGTATGACAAACCCATGTCCTTTCTCATTTCCACACTGAATAGCATCTGAGGGTTGGACACATTGACTCCACATGCATACAAGAAGATTTTCAAAACTGCATCTTGTGATGTTCACACAGTGGGACAACTACAATAGTAAGAGCCAAATCACACACATTGACCCATAGGCATTGAGATACTGTATTGAGTTGCGTCGCCTTGCTATCCTCTCTTGATACAAAACATGCCCAAACTGGGTAATACTAATTGTATTCCACACGTTTGGCCATCTATTGCGTCAGTGAAGAGTGCAAATCCGGTACAACAAGTAGAGGATCATGGTCCGCAGTAGTATGATCTGTCACATGTTCCCATACACCGGAATGCACAATGTTGGTGCAATCAGCCTATCTCTGTATTGTCACACCTGTCATGTACTATTACAAATGAGAAATGACCCAAACCCAGTCAAAGACAGAAATTTGGAAGCATACGCGTCAAAAAAGACACACATGCGTAAAAAAGTGACGCATATATGTTGAAAAATGACACGCATTGCCATGAAACATCCATTGGCCCTGAGCGGTAATTCCCACACTGCACCCCCTGAAATTGGTTAAGCATGAAACATATTTCAAAATATGGATGTGGGGTTATTGCTAAGCATGTGCGTAAAAAAAAAATGATGCACAGACTGTAAGCGTCACAATATTTTGATGCATAACAATAAAAACGCACCGCATTTGAGACAGGAAGTGATGTAATAGGACATCCTGTTTACAGAATTGGTACAGTGGGTGTGCTTTCACTTTCACTTTGCAGTCTGTGATATTTCCTGACTGTGTGGCTGTGTTTTGACTTGTTTCTCTGTGCATTTTGTGAATTTGTCTCCAGTGTAGTCTTTAAATTGTCTTTTTGTGTTTCATAAGTGTCTGTGGTATCCTGTCTTAGTGTTTTATTGGTAATTTCTGTTGTCAACATTTGTCTTTGTAGTGTTGGGAGTCTGTTGTGGGTATTGTTAGTTTGGGGATAGTTGGGCTGTGTTCAGTTAGTTTTTTTGCTTTACCCTGTCCTACTTTCCCTCCATTCTCCTCTGTACCCCTTTATTCACTTTTTTTTGTGCAACCATGTTGGGTAGGCCTCGTCTTGGCAGGATGGGAGAGGAGGAGCTGGGTGGCTTTATTTGGCTGGTGTGCCACTTCCTGCCGTTAATGATTGAAGCAGGTGGTCGTGTGATACAGGGCTATCACACAGAGGCAAGGGGGCTCCGGTGGGCAAAGGTCCTGTACCATCTACAGCGAATCTACAACACATCGTGCAATGACCACCAGCTGAAACACCATTGGGCTGACATGGTTGCCTGGGAGCAAGACCTGCTGGACCACCTGGGGATTGTGATTGGTGGCCCTGATGGTGAGTACAAATCAGAGTAATGTGCACATTTAAATGCTGTGTAGTGACAGTAGCTGATTTGTTCTTATGCTGCAGACAATGTATTTGAACATGTGGAATGCAAGTTAAAATACAGGCCCAGATTTCTACTTTATTAGCACCGCATTTGCGGCATTTTTTAAAGCAAAAGTGGCATAAACTTACAAGATACATTTGCATTTAGTAAGTTAGAGCCACTTTTGCATCAAAAAGCAGCACAAATGCGGATCAAAAAATTTATAAATATGGGCCACAGTTGCCTGTGAGAGATACAATAATTCCTACACATTACCGTCATTTGTTGACCCAACAGCTAGACTAACTTACAAAGCACAACAGGAGCCTGTAAATTAGTGCTGCCTTCACATCCATTGATGAGGCTAATGTGGCTTTAACATATGTTTCATGCATGGTCTGTGAGTCTATCAGGAAACACATGTTTTAAATCCAGATTTTACAGGAAATATAGGGGGTCATTTTGACCTCGGCGGTCTTTTTTAAAGACCACCAAGGGACCGCCGTGCGGAAGACCGCCAGTGTTGGTGGTTTGCCGCTCTGACTATTATGACCGTTGGCAGCTCTCCGTCCTTTTACGGACGGAGAGCCGCCAACAGCCATACTGGCTGGAGGCGGGGAAGTGGAGGTTGCTCCACCTCCACCGCCACGCCAACAGAACACCGCCCAGCGAATCACATCCTGTGATTCGCTGTGGCGATGTCCTGTTGGCGGTGTGGTGTCGGCGGAGCTGCCCCCATGGCTCCCGTCCCCTCCCGGAGGATCGTTGGACCAGGTAAGTCGATCGTCCGTGAGGGGAGGGGAGGGGGTGGGTGGGTGTTGCGTGTAGTGTGGGTGCATGGGGGTGTGCATGTGTGTATGTAGAGGGGGTGTGTGAGTGCGTGTATGCTTGCGGGGGTGTTGTGTGTATGGGAATGAGTGCGTGTGTGTCTGTGGGTATGTCTGTATGGATGTGTGCATGTATGTTTGAATGTGGGTGTGCGTGTCTGACTGTGTGTGTGGATGTAGGCATGTATGTCGGTGTGTGTGCGTGTAAGTGTGTAGGTGGTGCCTGCGTGCGTGTCGTGTGTGTATGGGTGATGTGCTGTTGGGGGTCGGGTGGGGAGGGCGGCCCTGCCACCTTTGGGGGGTGGCAGGGGTGGTGGGGGGGTAGGGGAGGGAGTCGGGTGAGGGTGGGGGGTGGCGGAGACCCCTATCAGTGCCAGGGAAGGAATTCCCTGGCACTGATAGTGCTTACCGCCATGGATTTCATGACGGTTCAAACCGCTGGAAATCCACGGCGGTAAGCCAGGGCAAAATACCGCCGGCGGTATAGTGACGGCCGCCGGACTGGAGACCCAGGTCTCCAGCCCAGCAGCCGTCTCCGCCCTGGCGGGCGGAACGGAGAACTGGCGGATGACATGGTCATAATTCCACCAAGTAAGACCGCCAGCCTGTTGGCGGTCTTACCGCCGGTTCTCCGCCTTCCGCCAGGGTCATAATGACCCCCATAGTGTTCCTCAATGTTTTGTGATACATGTCTGAACTGGAGTCTGACACATACGTAACAAGTTATAGCTGACCTCAGGTAACATCTTAGACTGATATTTGGACTTTGTAGTGCCATATTTAAATTAGGGATGGATGGTAAAAGGTATGCACACAGGTTCATATCTCTATGGTTGGTGCAACTTACCATAACTGTGGCACATAAAATGAAGAAAATGATACAAATTGAGGGCTAACAACTGTCCCCGGCCCTCTGTACATTGTACCTGTGTGTTTCAAATTGGTCTTACTCACAATAGCTGGATGACTGGTATTGCAGTCCTCCCGGAAAGTGGCTTGGCATGTCTCTCATGGATACACATGATGAGAGAAATACACTCCATGAATTAGTCTGCTAACTAATGAAGGAGCATGTTTGCCACCACATGATGTTTAGGGCCACTGCATGTGTGCAGATATGCATGTATCACTCGCTGGAGTCCCCAGGTATGTACATGTTTGCAGTGGTATGTCGGATGAAGTATCATCATGTCTGCGAGGCTTGACTTTCTGAGTTAATATTACACATAATATTTGTATTTGGAAGTGTTGTACAGTGCACAGACTTTGAGCACATTTCTCCCTTCCATGCCTTACAGGTGGACCTGCACCCTACACTATCCGAGAGGTGGCTCGATTTGCAGACCCAGACATCTCCAGTAAGTGTTGATATTTCTGTTCTGTGTTGTGTTGCTGATGATGTGTGATTGACTTTAGCAAACAAAAAGATGATGGACGGAGTGCTGAACAATGCAAACACTCACCCACAGTCACAGATCTGGGATTAATCCATTGTTCTTTTGCTCACCATGCCACCCCAGTTTGGACCCAGCCATATGCAAATCAGTCTTGACCCTGTTCCTCATGGAAACAGTCCAGCCCGAACTGCCAAGCCAGGTCCTCCCTGGACCGGAAACAAGCATCCTGGGACCGGTTTCAGGATTTCACCCTTCATCAGCCAGGCTAGCTTGAATCCAGTGGCACAGTGAGCAAGGGACCCACGTCTGGGCATACCCTTCCCACTTAGGGCAACTTTAGCAAACAAAAAGATGATGGACGGAGTGCTGAACAATGCAAACACTCACCCCAGTCACAGATCTGGTTTAATCCATCGTTCAGCAAAAAAACAATGGATTTAGGCCCAGATCACTGTACTGGGGGTGAATGCTTGACAATGTTCAGCATTCCGTCCATCACTTGTTGTTTTTGCTTTGTCGCCCTAAGTGGGAAGGGTATGCCCAGACGTGGGTCCCGTGCTTCCCATGCCACTGGATTCAAGCTAGCCTGGCTGATGAGGGGTGAAACCCCGAAACCGGTCCCAGGATGCTTGTTTCCAACCCAGGGAAGACCTGGCCTAGCAGTTCGGGCTGGACTGTTCCCATGGGGAACAGGGTCAAGACTGATTTGCATATGGCTGGGTCCAAACTGGAATGGCATGGGCAGCAAAAAAACAATGGATTTAGGCCCAGATCACTGTACTGGGGGTGAATGTTTGACAATGTTCAGCATTCCGTCCATCACTTGTTGTTTTTGCTTTGTCGCCCTAAGTGGGAAGGGTATGCCCAGACGTAGGTCCTGTGCTTCCCATGCCATTGGATTGAAGCTAGCCTGGCTGATGAAGGGTGAAACCCCGAAACCGGTCCCAGGATGCTTGTTTCCAGTCCAGGGAAGACCTGGCCTAGCAGTTCGGGCTGGACTGTTCCCATGGGGAACAGGGTCAAGACTGGAATGGCATGGGCAGCAAAAAAACGATGGATTTAGGCCCAGATCACTGTACTGGGGGTGAATGTTTGACAATGTTCAGCATTCCGTCCATCACTTGTTATTTTTGCTATGTGTGATTGACTCCTGTGTCTTGGACACCTAGCAAGGTGTGATGCGCTGGTCAATGATAGGATATGTTCCTTGAGTGGAGTATCATTTTTTCCCCATCTTTGAGTTGGCCAATCATTAACGTATTGACATAATTTGGGATTGTAGGTCAGTCCTGTTGGCACGGCCATGTGAATAGGGATGAGTTATGTGGATAAAAGTTAACTTCAGAAAATGTAGCAGAGGACCATATTTGTGGTCAGACCCTGATTCTCCCAGAATAGGGATGCCAACGTCTTACCCACAGACTTCCGCTTCCCTATTCACTAATGAACATGTTTGACTGTATGTTTGACTTCCTAGCAGCATGTAGCTCCACATGTTGTGCTGCGAGTATGAGGCACTTTAGAACAATGGCCTACGTGTGCATGCAGCTCATGGCCAGATGCGTGCTTGCATTAATCTGCTTGTTGTAAGTCATGTGTTACTGGTAGGAAATTATGCTGACAATGGTCTGCATTTCCAAACATAAGTGTGGATGGGATTGTCCAAGGTTTGGGTGTATCCTAGTTCGACTTCCTCCTTACCTGTGGGGGACTGCCCAAACCCATGTTCAGCTGTCCAAAGCGTCCTGGGTGTCCTTGTTGTTTGAAAGTATTTGTTGCTTGTCCACCCCCCCCCTCAGGCACAGGCGTAGGGTTGTGAAAAGTGTACCTAGGACTGATGATCCTAGTTTAGTACACAGACATGTAAATCTGTAAGTCACTTGTCCAAACCTAGGATACCCACTCATGATTAGCAACTGCATTCTATCCTGGCAATTCCATTTACAACTCGCAGATCTTGTGGCCCTTGGTTGTCATCATGAACATAGTAATTAGTTGTCCTGTCAGTGGTGGAGGACTTGCAGCATTAATTGTACCTGACAAATGGCTGAACAATGATACCAAAGTCATTCAAGTTGTTACCCATCTTGTAGAGTTTTGCTGTGCTGTTTGATGATAGGACATGTGTAGGCTGCATTGGCACGTACTTCCTCAGGGACAATCAGTGATCTGTATGATGATATGGCCTGTTTCTTGTGCATTAGGTGTATTGTCTGATTTACTTCTGGAACCATATCACACAATGAAGTACCTAATGTTTGGTTTTATATTTGTTTTAACAGCTGCCAATATGAATCCCATCCAGATTCTGGAGTTTCAGCGCATTGCAATGCGTTACCGCCATATTCTGGATGTGGGGTTGGGGTTCCGCAACATGGCAAGGTGTTATCGCCATGAAGGAGCCTCCGAGTGTGGAGGGCATTTGACCAAGGGGGCCCTTCCGTGTCCACCACAGCCACCAGCACCACCACTACCACCCAGGTGGCACCAACATTAGCAGGCACCTTTGCTGGACCGTCAACATCCACAGCTCCAGAACCTGTCACAGCACCACCTGCACCTCTTCCTCCAGCCATGGCACCGACAAGGGCACATACTTCCTCCACTGGCACCTAGACCACCCCTGCTGCAGTCATAGACCCAGCAGCTATTCTACAGATGCAACAGAACTTGGACTGTATGGTGCAGAAAATGACAAGGCTGCTGCAGGAGGTGGCACAAGTAAATAGGAGGTTGCATGCCATCAAAAAGACCCTGCGGAGGGCCAACTTGTAGGTAATATACTCAGCTATGATTCCCTACCCTCCATCCTCTTTCCTGGTTCTTTTAATTAGTGGGTTTAGGGAGCTTAGTGTTAGGTTAGTATAGGCTGTTAGTTTAGTTAGTAGTAGTGGGTGGGGGGGTGGTTGTATGATCCTTTTTATATCTGTTTTTTTATTATGTGTTTGGGTGGGTGGTGGACGATGTTGGGGTTTTGGTATTTTACAAAAAAAATATAAAAAATTATATTAAAAAAACAAAAAAAAAATATATTTGTTTAGTATAAGATAGCATGTGTTTAGGTTAGTATATGTTGTCCTCCATGTGTCCCGTCTTATAATGGGGGGCGGGTTGATGTTTAGATTGTTTCGTTAAATGTGATAAGTAAGTTTAGCTTAGGTTAGTTAGTGCCAGTTGCGGGTAATGTGTAGTTAGGATAGTTTAGATTAGGTAAGGTGTTTTCCCTGGTTTTAGCTTCTGTTTTTACTGTTTAATAAATATTTAGGTAACCCTTTACAGTATGTGTCAAATGCTTGTAGATCAGGGCCTTGGCTTGAGTGAACAGTGTCTCTTTTGTATTAGCTTTTGTGTTCCATGCTGCACTCAAATCCCAACTGAGCTGTTACATTGGCAGGTACACCAAAGCTACTTTGCTAAGATTCTGCCATCCATTGCACCCACCACTCACGGTTACTATGGATCCCAAAGTGTGGTTAATTTGTGATGAATGTTTTCAATGTCACATACTTTGCTACCAGATTTGATATTGAGGACACTGTGTTAAGTTTGCCTCCAGCCTGATGTCCAAGCAAATCCTTCTAAGGTGAGTGGTAGTATGCTCTCATGTAGTATGGTATACATAACGCACACCTATCATTTGTTACAATGTTCAGCCCACTGACTTATTTGTATGGAAACTCATACACATCCATTCCTGCTGTATGGTTTGTGTTAGGTAACAATTGGGTCAAATGTCACCTACATAAGTTTTGGCTTGAAGAAAAATTTGAAGGCACTGTTTTCTGGCTTAGACATCCCTTGAGGAAGCGTTATTCTGTCCAACACAGCTTAATGGTGTATGGTTTCTATTTTCCTCAGAAATAACCCTCAGGAAGGGAAGATGATGGTACAATCCAGACCACTTTGCATAGTTATCAGCCAACATTTGTTCAGGTCAGGTGTATTGACAATCAATAATCATTGACCTTAGGTAAACAGCACTGATCTCCCTACGGTTGATATGTGACATTACACAGAGACAAAGTTGTTGTATAAGTGCTATTTATTTGAAAGTGCTGTAGTGCTATATGTGCATTGTCCATGATTGTGAGTCCATTAGTGTGACATCTTCCATTGTGATCCTACACAAGTGCAAAAGGACATGTCATTGGACATGCTGGGTTGAAGTGTCAGACAGTGCAGTGGGACAGCATTTACCAATGTTGTAGTGAGAGACAATCACAGGACAGGGTGACAAGATAAACAGTGGGCTGAAGAACAGTGCTTGAGTACAGTTGTGGCATGTTACAAAGCACAGGACCTTGGCAATAGGTGGCCATGTGGCAGGGACTAGTGCTACCGGGTACTCTTACGGGTGAAGGTGATCTGTTCCACGTCTTCATCTTCTGATGTGTGTGTTGTCTCCTCTGCCCTTGGTGGTGGTGGTTGAGAAGTGGCAACATACACCTCAGTGTTTGAAGACGTGGAGTCAGACATCCCGGTAGCTGCCAACTGTGGGGCTATTAAGGGCAGTACTGCAGCAAGGAGGAGCTGCTGGTTCTTAAGAATAGCAGCCACATCACTGTGGTAGGCAGCCAGGTCGGCCCTGAGGGGTTCAATATTGCATTCATGCACGCGTTGACAGGATTGTTGTTGTAGGTGTTGGGTCAACTCTATACAGCTGTGCTGATTTCCATCAACCGTTTTTCAAGTTCCTGCAAGATTGAAGTTTGCCTGTTCTTCAGTTGACATCATGCACAAATGCACCCCTTCTAGGCTGGCTGCCATAGTTTGCATCCCCACCCGCACCTCCGTGGCCAGCTCCTGCTGTACTCCAACTACAGTTCTCTCAAAGCTGGTGCCAGGGTCGTCAGAGTCCTCAGCTGTGTTGGAGATGGCAGGTCGTACAATTGGAGTGGTGGGTGGGTCCTCTGGGCTGGCTGCTATTTCTGCGCTCCTCCTTGTGACTGAAGGTGGGGTCTGGAGTGTTCCAAGGACATCTTGGAGGGTCTGCTGGCTGATGTTTGTCAGCACGTCATCCATGTCATCAGGGTAGTCCTGGACAGGCATATCTGCAGGAGAGCCATCGTCCTCTGCAATGAGATATAGTACAATCAGTGTGTCTGTGTTGTGGGATTTGTAATGTGACATGCCTGTCTTCCGAATATTTTCACATTGTGATCTTGGTTCCTGTTCATTGTTCCTGTCTTTCATATTAGCATTCTCAAAGGTCTATGACCCACCTGCATGTCACATGTGTTGTGGTCAGTTTGTGGACTTGTCAGCATCACATCCTCTAGGTGTTGGTTCTGGCCAAATTGTGAATTGCCACCTTCTTGTCCTACTCAACCCTCCGTCTACTTCCATTCTCATGGTGAGGCCTTTCACTGGCTGTTGGAACTGCCCAGTTTCTGATCTTTCACATCTACCCATATGTTGCTGAGATCTAGCGTATACTATGTATAGCATTGGTATGGCATCATACGGATGTCAGCATTGGTAATGTGTACTGCTGATGTTGGGAAATGTGTGCTACATTGTGTTGCACTGATTGTCCTAGCAGTGCTCCATTTCCTCATCTGACTGTGCAGGTGTATTTCTGTAACCAGTTACATATGTCCTCCCCCTCAATGCTTTTGTCTGAGCGGATGTTGCATGGTGTCATTGGAGCTATTGTGACCCAGGCATAGGGTGGACTCTGACAAATGCAGCATGGGTATGAAATTAGTGCTGTGTACCTCCTAATGTTTATGACAATGGCTGATGTTTGTTACAAGTATGGACAATCACGTTTGACTGGATTGGGACATTTGATTTTATTTCAGGGGATTGATAACATTGTCATCCTGAACCCTCTAATTTGGGTGTGTTTGATCTATGGGGACGTTACTGCCATTAGCTACTTGACATGCACACACAGCAGAGGTGGTAATGGCAACTGTTGAAAATGTTATATTCCACTTGCAGATATAGCCAGAGGTTGTTAATTGGGCCCTAGTTCATGTAGGGAGAATACCGGCTGACGTGTGACGGGCTGCCAGTTTTACGTTGTACCCTACCCTCCTGACCTGGCTTTACCTTTCCAACATCCTTGGCCTGGCAGCATACCCCATGCAAAGGTTGTTGGTGTAGTGTAGTACTGTGCCCTAGGTTTCCTCTGTACAGCCCATGCCCCCGTGTCGTGCCCCTTTACCCATGCCACTCCCTGAATATCATGACTTACATGCATTGTGTAGTAGGTATGTCCACCCCCCGCTTACAGTTAACATTTGTGCATTTTAATTCCCCATGCAACTTACCCTGCATTAGTGTGTTGTCTCCTGGTAGTCAGCGCTGTCCTGCACTTGAATCCCTGTGACGATCTCCTCACGGATGATGGCTGCCACTATCTCCTCCATGTGGTCCAGAGCCTCCTGCGGTGCTGGACTCCCACCTCCAATCTGCAGTGCTGCCGTCCTGTTCCTGGCCATTTTTTCCTTTGTCCTGCACTTGCAGTCATGCCAGCGTTTCTTGCACTCAATGACTGTTCTCTGTACTTCTGCCACACTGTTGATCTTGTCAACAATTTGTTGCCATATTGCCTCTCTCCTACTAATTGGCAACTTTGAGGTGACAAACAGTTGGTGCTGGTGTTCCATCACCTCTTTAAGCAGAATTTCCTGCTCTTCTGCACTGAAGCAACACTTTCTTTTCTTCTTCTCCCTGTCCTGGGCCCTGTGTGGGTCCTTCTAGCTGGTTCCTGGTCTGTTGACATCCTCTTGGGGTCTGTGCACGCATCTGGGATCCATTTTGGCTCTCCTTAGCACATTTTGCTGTGTTTGCCACGCTTTTGGGATGTGTGGTGCTTATGTTTGCCTGAGCCACCCTTGTGTGTTGAGGTGTGTTCATGCTGGTCTGATGGTGTGCTTGGGATAGGCTGACGTACAGGTGATTGGGTCTGGGTGGAGGAAGTTGGAGGGGGAGGCTAGACACAGGGACAATGGCTGCCATCAGTGCTGAGGCCAGAGCCTGAAATGCTCTCTGTTGGGCTTCCTGCCCAGAGTGAATGCACTCCAAGTATGCATTTGTTTGTTGCAAATGCCTCTCAACACCCTGGATGGCATTCAGAATGTTAGACTGCCCAACAGTGAGGGATCTCAGGAGGTCAATAGCCTCCTCACTGAGGGCAGCAAGGCTGACTGGGGCAGGGCCTGAGGTGCCTGGGGCGAAGGAGATGCCCACCCTCCTGGGTGAGCGGGCTCGGAACACATGCTGAGGGACTGCTGGGAGGGCGGTGCTGGTAGGGGGGCTGGCGGCTGTACCTGTTGATGCGGAGGGCCCAGAGGGGCCCGCCACCGCAAGGGAGCTCCCACCAGAGGAGGAGTCGCTGTCACTGCTGTCTGCTCCTATCCCCGCCATGGAGCTCCCCTCACCCTCCATCCCACTGGTGGCTTCATACTCTGTTGTTTCACCATCCAGGGCCAAGTGGGATGCAGCTCCCTCCTCCTCCGGTGCCACTGCTCCTCCGCCTGATGATGCTATTGCACACAAGAACAGGGAGACCACAAAAAGGGGTAGCCGCCGGCCTGGCTGGGACCGCCAGAAGACCGTCCCGCGGTCAGAAGACCGCGGCGGTCATTCTGGGTTTCCCACTGTGCTGGCGGGAGACCGCCAAAAGGCCCGCCAGCCCAGTGGGAAACACCCTTCCACGAGGAAGCTGGCTCCGAATGGAGCCGGCGGAGTGTAAGGTGTGCGACGGGTGCAGTGGCACCCATCGCGAATTTCAGTGTCTGCAAAGCAGACACTGAAATTCAAAGTGGGGCCCTCTTACGGGGGCCCCTGCAGTGCCCATGCCATTGGCATGGGCACTGCAGGGGCCCCCAGGGGCCCCACGACACCCCTCACCGCCATCCTGTTCCTGGCGGTCGGAACCGCCAGGAACAGGATTGCCGGTGAGGGGGTCGGAATCCCCCATGGCAGCGGAAAACCGGCGGGACACCGCCGGTTTTCCTGTTCTGACCGCGGCCAAACCGCCGCGGTCAGAATGCCCTGTAGGGCACCGCCAGCCTGTTGGCGGTGCTCCCGCCGACCCCGGCCCCGGCGGTCGGAATGACCCCCATAGTTCCTAGATTTATCACATGCCCATGGGGTACAAGGCTTAAGCCCGATTGGTGCACACCTGGAATTCACAGGAGCCTGACTATGTGCAGATGGCACTAACCACTAGTAGGGTTGGGGTGTCACAGAGCCTGCCTCACAAGGTACCTTGCCTACAAAGCTTGCCCTGGCCTAGGGGAACCCACTGCCCACCTCTCCCACCCAGACACCTTGTAATGTGCGCAAAGTCAGCAGAATGTTAGTGTACTCACCCCCTTGTGGCTGCTGTGATGCTCTCAAGCGCTCATCCAACTCCTGATACGCCACCGCCAGGATCCGGAACATCAGGGGGGTCATGGTGCGACAGGCACCCCTCCCACGTTGGGAGGCCATCCCCAGCTGAGCCTCCGCTGTCTTCTTGCTCCAGCAGCGAATGTCCTCCCATCTTTTCCAGCAGTGGGTGCTCCATCTGTGGTGGACCCCAAGGGTCCGGACGTCCTTGGCGATGGCACGCCAAATATCCTTCTTCTGGTGGGCGCTGACCTGCATGACATGTACAGGGGAAGAAGAGAAGTCATTACCAACTGCACCGTCAAAGTGAGTGGCCCACATCCCTACCCTTGACATGTGGCACATGCATTCAAAGTCCTTCATGGACGCAGAACTGTGGCCCCTTCCTTCTTACAACCAGCCCTCTCCACACAGGCATAGCCCATAAAACTTGCTCCCTGTGTACTCACCTGTTGGTCTGGTGGACCGTAGAGTAGCGTGTACTTGGGGAGGACCCCATCCACGAGCTTCTCCAACTCCTGTGCAGTGAAGGCAGGGGCCCTTTCCACAGACGCACGAGCCATTGTCTCTTCCAGACCGAGGTCACAGCAGCACTTGCAGTGTAGGTCCTCTCCTGTCGAAGATCAGGTATCGAGTGATTCAACAGATAGAAAATGGCGGTCAAGTCTGCGGCGGTGACGTCCGCAGCGGTGCGTATCATCACCACCGGCGCATTTCGTCATTGGCTCCTGGGACCCATAGGGTCCAATGTTAACCAATGCAGCATTGCGCTGCGGTCTTCGTTCGCCTACCGCGACGGTGTACAACGCCAGCGCAGTTACCTCACATCCCATTGTCCCACTTTACAGGTCAGGCAGCCGCCATTTCAGGGGCCCACATGGCTTCATTTTCAACTGCATCACACATACCTAGGCCTGGACTCAACACACATACGGACAACTTTTTAGATTAATTATCGTGTTCTGTGTAGATTGTGGGTACATACCTCTGAGTTGTTTGACTGTGTGGTCACTGTTGTCCTTCCTAGGCACCGTCAGCTGGGACATGTGAGAAAATGACGGAATCCTCTGGTGTGTACCGACCGCTGGTGGACCTGTTGACAATGGAGGAGCGACATTTAATCATCACCTACAGGTTTGACCGTGCCACAATCCAGGAACTGTGTAGCCAGTTGGAGCCAGACCTGATGTCAGCAATCCGCCATCCCACAGGAATCCCCCCTAAAGTGCAGGTGCTATCAGTGCTCCATTTCCTTGCAAGTGGGTCTTTTCAAACAACAGTGGCCATGGCATCAGGGATGTCCCAACCTATGTTTTCCAACATGTTGTCCAGAGTGTTGTCTGCCCTTCTGAAACACATGCGGAGCTACATCGTTTTCCCTCAGGTGGAGGATTTGGCTACAGTGAAAGGTGACTTCTATGCCCTTGGACATATCCCTAACATCATAGGTGCCATTGATGGGACTCATGTAGCTCTGGTCCCCCCCACAGGAGTGAACAGGTGTACAGGAACCAGAAGAGTTATCATTCGATGAATGTACAGATGGTATGTTTGGCAGACCAGTACATCTCCCAGGTAAATTCTATGTTCCCTGGCTCTGTGCATGACGCCTACATCCTGCGGAATAGCAGCATCCCTCATGTGATGGGTCAACTCCAGAGGCACCAGGTGTAGCTATTAGGGGACTCTGGTTACCCCAACCTGTCATGGCTACTGACCCCAGTGAGGAATCCCAGCACCAGGGCAGAGGAACGCTACAATGAGGCCCATGGGCGGACTAGGAGGGTGATCGAACGCACATTCGGGCTCCTGAAGGCCAGGTTCAGGTGCCTCCATATGACAGGTGGTTCCCTATTCTACTCACCAAGGAAGGTGTGCCAGATCATCATCGCCTGCTGTATGCTTCACAATCTGGCTTTGCGACGCCAGGTGCCTTTTCTGCAGGAGGATGGTCCAGATGACGGTGTTGTGGCAGCTGTGGAGCCTGTGGACAGTGATGAGGAAGAAGCAGAGGAAGAAGACATTGACAACAGGGACTCAGTTATCCAGCAATATTTCCAATGACACACAGGTGAGAACACCTTCCTGCCTACTATAAGTACTTTCCCACTTCTACCTCTATCCTGTCTGTCAATTTCAACATGTATATGGTATCTGAGTTGTACATTTCCATTTCGGTTTCACAGGTGTGGTTACCAATGTGTGTCATCTGCTTAGATTCCTCATGGAGTTGAGATGTGTGACATAGGTATGTTGACATTACATTTGAGAACGGATTTTGTCTCTGTCATTGCTAATACACATTTTCAACACCACAGACTGACTCCAGATTGTTTTGTGCTTCAATGGTGTTTATTGAAGTGCTAAATATTGGAGGGGGGTGGTAAAATGGTGAGGGGTGATGGTGGAGGAATGTCCATGGCAGAGTCCAGTCTATTAGTCTCACAGGTGCACTGCCCATATGGGCATAGGAAGTGGATCTGGGGCAGTTCCAATATGGACAGGTTACAAAGTGGGACAGTGGGATGACAATCAGGGTGGTCTCATTTATTGGCGGGGGTCTTGCCATCGTGCTCTATATTTTTATATATATATATGTATATATATTTTTTAAATAACACCAAAACCCCAACATCATCCAACACACATAATAAAAAACAGATATTAAAAGTATCATACCCCCATTACTACTAACTAAACTCACAGCCTCTACTACCTAACACTAAGCCCCCTAAACCCACTAATTAAAAGAACCAGGAAAGAGGAGGGAGGGGAGGGAATCATGGCTGAGGGTATTTTGTCTACAAGTTTGCCCTCCGCAGGGACTTTTTTATGGCACACACTCTCCAATTTACTTGTGCCGCCTCCTGCTGCAGCCTGGTCATTTTCCGCAACATACGGTCCAAGTTCCGTTGCATCTGTTGAAACGCTGCTGGGTCAATGACTGCAGCAGGGGTGGTCTGGGTGCCAGTTGATGAAGTATGTCCCCTTGTCAGTGCCATGCCTGTAGGAGGAGGTGCAGGCAGTGCTGTGACAGGTGCTACAGCAGTAGAGGTTGACAGTCCAGCAAAGGTGCCTGCTAATGGTGGTGCCACCTGGGTGGTAATGGTGGTGCTGGTGGTGGTGGCTGTGGTGGCCACAGAAGGGCCCCTTTGGGCAAATGCCCTCCACACTCCGGAGGCGCTTTCATGGCGATAATGCCTTGCCTTGTTGCTGAACCACGACTCCACATCCAGAATGTGGCTGTAACGCATCGCCCTGCGCTGAAACTCCCGAATTTGGATGGGATTCCTATTGGCAGCTGTTAAAACAAATATAAAACCAAACATTAGGTACTTCATTGTGTGATATGGCTCCAGAAGTAAATCAGACAATACATTTAATGTACCAGAAACAGGGCATATCATCATACAGATCACTGATTGTCCCTGAGGAAGTACATGCCAATGCAGCCTGCACATATCCTATCAAACAGCACAGCAATACTCTAAAAGATGGGTAACAACTTGAATGACTTATGCATCATTGTTCAGCCATTTGTCAGGTAAAAAAAAATGCTGCAAGTCCTCCACCACTGACAGGCCAACTAATGACTATCTTCTTGATGACAATCAAAGGCCACAAGATCTGCGAGTTGTAAATGGAATTTCCAGGATAGAATGCAGTTGCTAATCATGAGTGGGTATCCTTGGTTTGGACAAGTCACTTACAGATTTACATGTCTGTGTACTAAACTTGGATCATCAGTCCTAGTTACACTTTTCATAACCCTACGCCTGTGCCTGAGGGGGGGGGAGGGGGCAGGCAACAAATACTTTCAAACAACAAGGACACCCAGGAAGCTTTGGACAGCTGTACATGGGTTTGGGCAGGCCACCACCGGTAAGGAGGAAGTCCAACTAGGGTACAGCCAAACCTTGGACAATCTCATCCACACTTATGTTTGGAAATACAGACAATTGTCAACATCATTTCCTACCAGTAACACATGACTTACAACAAGCAGATAGATGCAAGCACACATCTGGCCATGAGCTGGCTGCACACCTAGGCCATTGTACTCAAATGCCTCATACTCGTTGCACAACATGTGGAGCTACATGCTGCTAGGAAGTCAAACATACAGTCAAACATGTTCATTAGTGAATAAGGAAGTGCAAGTCTGTGGGTAAGACTTTAGCATCCCTATTCTGGGAGAATCGGGGTCTGACTTGGTGACTAAATCACAAATATGGTCCTCTGCTACATTTTCTGATTTTAAGTTTTATCCACAATAGTAATCCCTATTCACATGGTCGTGCCTACAGGACTGACCTACAATCCCAAATTATGACAATACGCTAATAGTTGGCCAACTCAAAGATGGGGGAAAAAAATTATACTCCACTCAAGGAACATATCCGATCATTGACTAGCGCATCACACCTTGTTATGTTTCCAAGACACAGGAGTCAATCACACAACAGCTTCAAACACAACACAGAACAGAAATATCAACACTTACTGGAGATGTCTGGGTCAGCAAATCGAGCCACCTCTCCGATAGTGTAGGGGGCAGGTACACCTGTAAGGCATGGAAGGGAGAAATGTGCTCAATATCTGTGCACTGTACAACACTTCCAAATACAAATACTATGTGTAATATTAACTCAGAAAGCCAAGCCTCTCAGACATGATGATACTGCATCTGACATACCACTACAAACATGTACAGACCCGGGGACTCCGGTGAGTGATACACACATATCTGCACACATGCAGTGGCCCTAACTATCATGTGGTGGCAAACATGCTCCATCATTAGTTAGCAGACAAATTCATGGAGTGTATTCCTCTCATCATGCGTATCCATGAGAGACATGCAAAGCCACTTTCTTGGAGGACTGCAATACCAGTCACCCAGCTATTGTGACTAAGACCTATTTAAAACACACATGTACAATGTACAGAGGGCCAGGGACAGTTGTTAGCCCTCAATTTGTATCATTTTATTCATTTTATGTGCAACAGCTATTGTAAGTTGCACCAACCATAGAGATATGAACCTGTGTGCATACCTTTTGGCATCCATCCCTAATTTAATTGTGGCACTTCAAAGTCCAAATATCAGTCTAAGATGTTACCTGAGGTCAGCTATAACTAGTTACGTATGTGTCAGAATCCAGTTCAGAGAGGTATCCCAAAAAATTGAGGGACACAATATTTCTTGAAAATATCTGGATTTAAAACATGTGTTTCCTGGTGCACTCACAGACCATGCATAAAAAATATGTTAGAGCAACATTTGCATCATCTATTGACGTGAAGGCAGCACTAATTTACACGCTCCTGTTGTGTTTTGTAAGTTAGTGTAGCTGTTGCGTCAACAAATGACGGTAATGGTTTGGAATTATTATATATCTCACAGGCAACTATGGCCCTCATTCTGACCTTGGCGGGCGGCGGAGGCCGCCCGCCAAAGTCCCGCCGTCAGGTTACCGTTCCGCGGTCGAAAGACCGCGGCGGTAATTCTGACTTTCCCGCTGGGCTGGCGGGCGGTCGCCTTCAGACCGCCAGCCAGCCCAGCGGGAAAGAGGCTTCCACGAAGAAGCCGGCTCGGAATCGAGCCGGCGGAGTGGAAGCTGTGCGACGGGTGCAGTTGCACCCGTCGCGTATTTCACTGTCTGCGCAGCAGACAGTGAAATACATGTAGGGGCCCTCTTACGGGGGCCCCTGCAATGCCCATGCCAGTGGCATGGGCACTGCAGGGGCCCCCAGGGGCCCCGTGACCCCCCCTACCGCCATCCGGATCTCGGCGGTCCGACCGCCGGGATCTGGATGGCGGTAGGGGGGGTCGGAATCCCCGCGGCGGTGCAGCAAGCTGCGCCGCCGCGGAGGATTCAATGGGGCCGCGGTACACTGGCGGGACCCCGCCAGTGGTGCCGGTCCGACCGCGGCTTTACCGCCGCGGTCGGAATCCCCATTGGAGCACCGCCGGCCTGTCGGCGGTGCTCCCGCGGTCCTCCGCCCTGGCGGTCAAAGACCGCCAGGGTCAGAATGACCACCTATATGTTTAACTTGCATTCCACATGTCCAAAAACATTGCCTGCAGCATATGAACAAATCTCCTACTGTCACTACAGAGCATTTAAATGTACACATTACTCTGATTTGTACTCACCAACAGGGCCACCAATCACAATCCCCAGGTTGTCCAGCAGGTCTTGCTCCCGGGCAAGCAGGTCAGCCCAACGGTGATTCAGCTGGTGGTCGTTGCGCGGTGTGTTGTAGATTCGGTTTAGATGGTACAGGACCTTTGCCCACCAGAGCCTCCTTGCCTCTGTGTGACACCCCTGTATCACACTCCCACCTGCTTCGATCATTAAGGGTAGGAAGTGGCACACCAGCCAAATAAAGCCACCCAGCTCCTCATCCCCCATCCTGCCAAGACAAGGCCTACCCAACATGCTTGCACAAAAAAAGGGAATAAAGGGGTACAGAGGAGAATGGAGGGAAATGCAAAAATAATAACAGAACACAGCCCAACAATCCCCAAACTAACACTACCCACAACAGACTCCAAACATTACAAAGACAAATTTAGACACCAGAAATGACAAAAAAAACACTTACACAGGATACCACAGACACTTAGGAAACACAAAAAGACAATTTAAAGAGCACACAGGACACAAATTCACAAAATGCATAGAGAGACAAGCCAAAACACAGCCACACCATCAGGAAATATCACAGACTGCAAGGTGAAAGTGAAAGTACACCCCCTGTACCAATTTTGTAAACAGGACATCCTATTACATCACTTCCTGCCTTAAATGTGGTGGGTTTTTAATCTTATGTGTCAAAATATTATAACGCTTACAGTCTGTGCGTCAATTTTTTTTACGCACATGCTTAGAAATAACCCTGCATCCATATTTTGAAATATGTTTCATACTTAACCAATTTCAAGGGGTACAGTGTGGGAATTTCCGCTCAGGGCCAATGGATGTTTCATGGCAATGAGCGTCATTTTTTGATGCACATGCGTCATTTTTTTACGCATGTGCGTCTTTTTTGACGCATATGCATAAAAACTTCTGTCTTTGACTGGGTTTGGGTCATTTCTCATTTGTAATAGTACATGACAGGTGTGACAATACAGAGATAGGCTGATTGCACCAACATTGTGCATTCCGGTGTATGGGAACATGTGACAGATCATACTACTGCGGACCATGATCCTCTACTTGTTGTACAGGATTTGCACTCTTCGTTGATGGAATAAATGGCAAAACGTGTGGAATACAATTAGGTATTACCCAGTTTGCGCATGTTTTGCATCAAGAGAGGATAGCAAGGCTACGCAACTTAATACAGTAACTCAATGCCTATGTGTCAATGTGTGTGATTTGGCTCTTACTATTGTAGTTGTCCCACTGTGTGAACATCACAAGATGCATTTTCGCAAATCTGCTTGTATGCATGTGGAGTCAATGTGTCCAACAATCTGATGCTATTCAGTGTGGAAATGAGAGAGGAAATGTGTTTGTCATACACATATCAACAAATACTATGTGCACTTTCTAGGTTTTTTGGAACAGAAGCACCACCAATGACAAAGCATGCACAGGATAGATAGCAGACGGTTGATCATGGCAATGTTCCAAAACTAAGCCATCACATGTCCTGGAATGTTGGATACTTCTTCCTAGGCACTTGTTTGTTTACTACCCATGAGTCAGGCATGGGATGATGCTATGTGGGTACAGTGTTTGTGACACCGAGTCCCAAATACAATCCACAAATGTCATGTCACGCCACAGTTGGAGTCATGTCTCTCCTGTGGCAGTGGAGGACCAGCAGACCAAGCAGCACGTGTTCACATATTTCCAGTGGTAAAATGCACAAAGGTGTCCGGTTCAAGTGTGTGGGTCAATGTTTAGCCTGTATCATTATTGAGGTCCATGTTGTCACAGTTACGTGAAGGTCTAGTCATGAGTTTGTGGAGCCATTTCCTGCATCTACAAAGTATCCTTCACAGCTGAATTGAAGGAAAGCCAATGAGGAATTGAGAACACAAATGGGGATAGTCCAGCTATGGCACTGCAGACGTGTTATGAGACTGACAACAGGGCAACCTTGGTGTACTGACAAATTTAATGGGTCAGGAATTTTAAACTGGCAGGTTTCCTCACAACATTTGTACACAGGTTGGCCTCTAAAATTCCCACTGCATCCGGGAACATCAGTGTCTCTGTGCTGATTTATCTCACAGCTATTCACCACGCAAGCCCCATCAATATGTTGGGGGCAATGTGAATCAGCGTGTGGACTCTCAGGGTCCTAACATGTGTTGACATTTCATGCACATTATCTGACGTTGTTTGTTGTGCTGGAGGCACCATACCCAATCCATGCATGCAACCATGGTACACTGTCAATATTTGTCACTCATGCATACATGAAACCCAGACAAGGGATGGGCCATGATTAGGCTATTTGGAGACAAGTTCCACCCCATGGTACGATAAGTAAACTGATTATGCTATACAATGTATTTGAGTATTAATTGTAGACCCCCCTGACACAATACCCACGGAGGAACGTGAGGGCTGGGAAAGCAACTATGATACAAATGTAGCCATAGGGAGCCTTTATGGTCACGCAAAGACAGGAACCAGTCAGGCTAACAGGATGCAGGGTCAATCAGGATCAAAACATTTAACAGTGCAAATACACAGTGAGCAGACTGAGACTGGTCAAAGGTGGAACAACACTGTGGAAAATGAAAACTGTGTTTGTCCTGTGTGTTGGAACTTAACACAATAACCCAAGTGCTCTGTTACACATCTGATTTATACGGCAATACATAACAGTGTTATACATAAAATGGCAGCTTCTATGCTGTTCCAGGAAGCAGCAAGGGCAGTGCATGTTCAAATGGCTGGTCTGCATGGAGGTGCTTACAGGTGTGTGCAGCTTCAGTCTCTCACAAGTCCTGTAGGTGAGAATCAAGTTCAAAGGGCCAACAGTACCTTTCACATGGGAAGCAATGTACAGGTGATTACAGGTCCTACAGACTACAGGGACTGCAGTGCATTATTCAACCAGAAGTCCAAGCAGACAGAAGTACAATGACTATGGCATACCATACTAAAGAGGTAAGCACACTGGATTCAGAATGTGAGTCTGGGTGTGTGTAGAGGAGGGATTATCTGGGTACACATATTCCCTTTCCAGGGACCTCTGGAGAAGGGTGGGGTGAGACAGGGAACATGGGTGTGGCAGGACTTAAGATCTGGGCTCCCATATGAAGAGCAAATTTCTTGTGAGCAATGCTAGTCATACCTGGGGCACTTGTGCTATCCATTTGCTGCTTATATGGAATTCTTGTCACACATAGTCCTTGCAAAGATAGCTGATGTAACACTTACTGATGTCAAGAGTCTGGTCATACCTTCTTGGCACCAATGAAAAAGCACA
This sequence comes from Pleurodeles waltl, assembly GCF_031143425.1. Classification (NCBI taxonomy): domain Eukaryota; kingdom Metazoa; phylum Chordata; class Amphibia; order Caudata; family Salamandridae; genus Pleurodeles; species Pleurodeles waltl. The sequence continues at coordinate 576,290,540 of NC_090447.1, forward strand.
TCCACTGCCTCATGTATGAGGCATTTTGTCCCTTATTGACTGATGGTGTCTTAGTTGTGTGCCATATGCTGCAATGAATCATGTTGCCAACATGAATGTGTGAAATAGCAGTGGTCCTCTGCTATTGCCCTTCAAAGGTGAAATGTACAGGATATATGTCATTTACAGTGTGTGTGAATTTACCTGTACATTCCTATGCATCAAATTTGATGTGGATGTTTCTGTATCCTAATCTGTATTTCTGCAATGCTCCATGAGGCTACACTTTGATTCTAATAGTTAGGGATAATGTTATGCAAAAATGATTATCCAGACCATGATGTAGTGATTAGAATAGGTGTTTATTGACATATGGTAAGACAGTGGTGATGGATGAGTAGAGTTAAAAGACATTTTGGACAATATGTTGTCTCCAACGCAGTCTTGCAGCTGTGTTTGGGTGGTCCCCCTCATGTTGATGGACAGCATCCTCCTCTTCCTCCTCTTCATGCGTTTGTGGGTCTGGTTCATATAGGGGAATGTTCCTTCTTTCACATATATTGTGCAGGATGGCACAGGTCAAAATTATTTTGCACACCATTTCAGGTGAGTATAGGAGGCTGCCTCCGGTGATGTAGAGGCACCTGAATCTTGACTTAAGGATGCCAAAGGTCCTCTCGACTATGGTGCGTGTCCTCCGATGTGCCTCATTAGAGGCATGCTCTGCTGCAGTGCTTGGGTTTGCAAAGGGGGTCATGATCCATAGTTGGATCCTATAGCCCTGATCAGCTGAAAGAGAAAATGAGTGAGAACATGTTGATGTAGCTTGCACCATGATTATCACTTAGCACTTCAGTTGTTCTCTTGTGTTGTCTGTGACTCATCTGTGTTTGTGCTATTGTGTGGAATCATAGGCTTCTTGAATGTACCATCAGCATTGGGTTCCTTATCTGAACGGGTGTTTGGCTGATTGACCGGATGTCAGCAGTTTCTTTGTAGAGTTGCAGTACATTGTGTACTCCCTTCCATAATGTCATGTGAAAGAGGTGTCCATGTGTCTTAACTGGGGGTGACATGATACTTCCATACACAGAATCAATTCCACAGTGGTGATAACACAGTTGCATCTGTGTACCCTGGACATCCCATCCAATTTCACATATGTAATAGAATTATTTAAACATCAGTGAGACCCTTAGATTTGGCACTATTTTCACATGTGTGACAAGTTCACTGCAGACCTATTTTTATGCCCTTGCCAAGTTGACTCAGGTTGTAATGTGTGCCTACACTACTGAACATGTTCTAGTTCAGATGGCTAACTTGGTTGTGAAGTTGTCATTTTGAGTGTCATAAGGTCCGTATGCCTGTACATCTGTTGTATGTGTGACTTTGTCTCAATGTTTATGTGTAGGAATGTGCACTTTCAATTTTGTCCCATCAATATGTGTTATTTGCACAGTCCACTTGCTTATTGGTGGTAGGCAATGTGAGAGCAGGAGTGATGTGAGATATTGGTACAGCCTCAATGATTCCATGTCACCTTCATTGTAGTCATCATCATGCTATGTGTGTCATGGTGTTTGACCTGCAGCATAACACTTTACACACCCCTTACACAGTACATGTTGGTTGGAAGGGTGTTTGATTGAGTGTTATTGATGTGATTTTGAAAGATCAATCTTCCAAGTTGTACTGCCAATTGAGGCCACGTCATTGTCATTGTGTTGTTTCAAATTGTTCCCTTGTGTCTGTGAAGTGGCATCTGTTGTTATTTGGTTCTGTCATTTGTCCATAGGTGTATATCCAAATGGGTCAGGATATCACACATGCCTAGCAGTGTCACAACCTCATTCTCTTCCTGGCCACGAGTTGATGATGTGGTGTATGTGTTGTGTGTCCTAGAGGGTTGCTGTGCTGCGTGTATATAAGTAGGTTTCTGTACTTCCCAACAAGTAGGCTATTTCCATATCATCCATACTGGAAGTGTTGATTGATGGTGCAGTGACGGAAGATGAATGAATCAAGTACACTCCCAGGATACTTTGCCACGATGTTGGTGATCAAACCCCGGTGATTTACAATGGCCTGCACATTGATGGAGTGTGTGTGCTTCCTGTTGCAGTATAGATGTTCGGTTGCAGCAGGTGGCACAATGCGTACATGTGTGCAGTCAATGGCACCAAGGATGTGTGGGAAGCTGTTGATTTGGTAGAAGCCCTGTTTTGTCTCCTGCTGCTTCTGCTGTGTGTTGGGGAAGCTGATGTGGTGGGGTGTGAGGGAGTTGATGGCATCCAGTACCTTGGGTAGGAAGGCAGAGAATGATGGCTGTGAGATCCTGGCAACCAGGGCACCAGTGGTTTGAAAGGAGCAACTTGCCAACATGTGGAGTACAGCTAGCAGCTTGGTTTCTGGTGGAATGTCGCGGGGTCTCTGCAAGCTGGGTGCCAACTGTGGCTCAATGTTGCGCAGCAGCTGCTGAATGTCTTGCCAGATGAGCCTGTACCTCTGGATGATGTCTTGTTGGCGGAGTCCCAGAAGGGTTGTCCTGGGGCGGAATATCCTCTCCTGCCTTCTGCTTGGCCTTTGGGGTCCCTGCTGGTGTTGTAGAATCTGCTGCTGTTGGTCCTGTGCTCTGCGTCTGCGTGCATGCTGGATGAAAAGCTCCTCCATGTCTTCCTTCTGGAGCTCTGCTGTTGCTTCTGTGTGTTTTCATTAAGTACTGGTGTGTTTGCCCCATTTTAATGCCTGCCCTGACCCAGGTATTATTTTTTGACGCAAATCAAGCTGTGCGTCATTTTCCGCCTCCGCCTCCAGGCCGTGCAGGATTTTTGCACGATTGGATAAATAAGGAGCACGGGTATTTAAGTAATTTTTTGGGCGGGAACTCCTACCTTGCATGTCATTTCCGCAAGCTGGTTTCCCGCAAGCAGAAAATGATGCACACGGTGGAATTTTGGCGTTCGCAGGCTTGGGCGTCATTGTATAAATATGGTGCATGGTTTGCGCCGAATGTGTGTCAAACTTTTTGCTGCACATTCGGTGCAAACAGAGTATAAATATGCCCCTTATTTTGCCATTAATCCTCAGGTCTAAGGCTGTGAGTGAATAAGATGAAGGGAGTAAGGAGAAAATCATTGATGCCCCCTGAGGAGAAGCTGGAAAGATCCCCTGAATCTATGAGGTAGCCTGCCTCCTTAAGGCTACTGCAGGCTGTGCAGCCTGTTTATCCCCCACCACCAGCTCCACCAACCTATTGTCAGTGGCTATGGTAACGCCCTCTGCCCTCGAAGAGTCACCCCCATGCATCCACCCTTGATAACCAAGGAACATTTGCAAAACTGGCCATGAGATTGTCATCTCCAGACTCAGTACTTCCTCTTGTGCGCCAGTACCAATGATCTGTTAACTGTCATTGCATGCGGCGAGATATATTCATGATTGGCCACAATGCAGGAAGACACTTTGGCATCAAGCTATATTAAGGTCAGGCGAATACCAGATTCAGATCTACTTTTTCTTTAAGCAAGGGTAATGGAGCAGCAGTATGCTGGAGGGTTGGGGTTAAGCTCTCCTGAGGCAAGCCCTGGCTCTTCATTAGTGCTCCTTTAGCACTGGCTTGAATTAGTTGGGGTAACAGTACTTGCTCAAGGGGACCAAGTTATGGCTCATTTGCCCAGGTCCATCTTGCAAAGCATGCTGGCCAATCCTTCTTTTGGGTTGGCTTTGTCATAGTTCTGCATCCAACTTACTATTTGGCCCAAGGGTTCCTATGGTATGGGGGGCAACTAAGTTCACCTTGTCAAGTACTAGGCAGGGTACCTAAGTGATAATGGAAGGCCCTGGCCAGTTTTGTGGAGCTGATGCCTTAAGGGTGAGCCTGGTTGTCAACCATGACCCTGGAAAATTTCCGCAGGCAACTCCTTGTTTAGTTTTATATATACTTAATATGCATGGTGCAGAGATTTCTAATCAATTCAATTTCATGAAATGTGGTTAGGAGTATTTTTAGAATAAACACAGCCTGACGATGTTAATTTCTCCAAACCAATTTGGGTAGCGCTCGGGCTGTTTTCATTGGCAGGCGAGGTTGGGGGAGAGGGGATGATATAGGTACTTGCTCGGAGGCCTCCCCATTAGGTTCGGTTGATCCCTTGCCTATAACCTTTTGAGCCACTCCTTCATTGCTTCTATTTTGCCACGCCATTCTTGTCCTTCAGCAGTATATTAACTGGTTCATGTATTTTCCCTAAAATTGTTCGTACTCTGGGTGTTTTCGGTATTTGCACTAGTAAATATTTATTTTACCCTTTATGTATTTATATTTATCTCATTAACGTATATTTATCTCAATCTAACTAGCAACTCTTAAATATTTCTTTGAACCATATATTTGTATCTGTCTTGTTTTCTCTGCATATTTTTATGACAGCCATGTGGTGCTTAATCAATTCCTCTCTTTATATTTACTACCCAATAAAGTGCTTCTGTCAACATATGACATTTTTTGTTTAAAAATGTCTTTTACTGCACTCTTAATCCTGAGCAGGAGGCCTTTGAGCAATACTAAATAATACATACATAAACAAAATACTATACAAATTAAACTATTATGTTCAAAATACGCACTTCAAAAACAGAAAAATAAAAATGAAAACCCTCATGTAAAATGGCATTTTGGCAGCTGGTTATAGGTAAGACGTACACGATAAATCCAAGTACAATGCAGTGCAAAACCTCCCTGGGGCTCTAACTGTGAAACAACACCAATTCTATACCTTGTCAATTTGGCTTTGTGCATATTAGGAAATACCCTTGGCCTGATGACATGACAGTTGCACACAGACTGGTTTGCAAGCAGTATATAATTTGTAATGTGACCTATGAACTAATATGTCAAATTACAAATCAACCATTTGTAGGGGTCCATGAAACGACCTACCTAATAAATATTAACAACATGGGAGGTATTTTACAACTGTAGAGATGGTGGCCTGTATGGAAAAGCAGACCACCATCCCTGGATTTTCTTTCCAAAACGAGAATCAAATCAAATCAAATAAAATAAAATAATTTTTTTAAGCGCATTACTCACCCGATAGGGTTTCAAGGCGCTGGGAGAGGGGGGGTGGCCGGTTACTTTGGGGCGTATCAATTACCTCCTTGTGTTGCGTTGCATCACTTTTTGTGAGGCAACGGTGGTGCATTCCTTGCAAAAAGGCTCCTAAGATTGTTTCTTTGCAGGAAGGTAAAACAATCCTGCATGTAATGGAGGCAACCTTGCACCAATGTGCAAGGGTGCCTGAATTGGCGCTAGGCAGGCCATTGTGCACTTGCATAGGAAAAGAGGACAAGATTAAGGTGGTCATTCCAACCCTGGCGGTCGGTGTTAAAGCGGCGGCAAAACCGCCAACAGGCTGGCGATAAAAAAAATGGAATTCCGACTGAGGCGGTAACCGCCAACAGAGACCGCCACTTTAACACACCGACCGCCACGGCGGTACAAGCAAACAGCGCGGCGGTCACCGCCAACAGACAGGCAGGAGTCAATGTACCGCCCACAGTATCACAACCTACCAATCCGCCACCTTTTCCGGGGCGGTAGCCCCGCCGATAAAAACACGGCGGAAACAGCCATTTCGAAGGGAAAACGGTCACCTCCATACACCCCACGAGGAATCAGGACAGCATGGAACCCGAACTCCACATACTCCCAGCGATAGTCTTCCTGCTCCTCTACCAGGAGCACGAACGCCGGCGCAGAAGACAACGGTGAGTACTGCACCTACGACACAGGGGAGGGGGGAGGCAAAAAATTACGGGGACACACATACGCGACACACCCACCCCCACCCTCACCCACTACAACACACACATCAATGCATAGCAATACATCACCGTTACACCCCCCAAACCCCCCGGAAGAATGCAAAGACAAAAGGAAATGATTTTAAACATAGAAATATATTGCAATACTGCCAAAAATATATATACACATCAAAAACTCATATACAGAAATGTACAAGTCCGAGCATTGTAGCAGGCATTGTCCGTGGACCACTGGGCCCAAATCACATGGGCAAAGCCCACACAGGATACCTGACTCTAACGGAGAGAACACTGCAGGGGCATCAGATAGCAAAACTACAGGCACCTCAGGGGGAAGGGAAGGGGGGGCACCTCAGCCAGATGAGTGCACGACGCCAGATCCACGAGGGGCCTCCATGCCCACTGTTCAACCCTGGGGAGTGCAAAGCCACAGTCTCACAAGTCCAGACAGTGGGTGGGCTGCCCATTGTTCAATCCTGGGGAGTGCAAAGCCACAGTCTCACAAGTCAATACAGTGGGTGGGCTGCCCACTGCTCAATCCTGGGGAGTGCAAAGCCACAGTCTCACAAGTGGATAACAGTCTCCACTGGTTCTGGAGGGGGCCTGGTGCCCAGAGTGCCTCGTGCAGCCCTGCCCGACACAGATGCGCCACAGCCCCTGCCGCTCATGGGCCAGCGGTGCCTGCGATGGAGTGGCCAGTTCAGCGGTGCTTGAGATGAAGGGCCCAGTGCAGCGGTGCTTGAGACGGCGGTGCCCAGTTCAGCGGTGCTTGAGACGGCGGTGCCCAGTTCAGCGGTGCTTGAGATGAAGGGCCCAGTGCAGCGGTGCTTGAGACGGCGGTGCCCAGTTTAGCGGTGCTTGAGACGGCGGTGCCCAGTTCAGCGGTGCTTGAGATGAAGGGCCCAGTGCAGCGGTGCTTGAGACGGCAGTGCCCAGTTCAGCGGTGCTTGAGATGAAGGGCCCAGTTCAGCTGTGCTTGAGACGGCGGTGCCCAGTTCAGCGGTACTTAAGACGGCGGTGCCCAATTCAGCGGTGCTTGAGATGAAGGGCCCAGTGCAGCGGTGCTTGAGACGGCGGTGCCCAGTTCAGCGGTGCTTGAGATGAAGGGCCCAGTTCAGCTGTGCTTGAGATGGCATGCCCAGTTCAGCGGTGCTTGAGATGAAGGGCCCAGTGGAGCAGTGCTTGAGACGGCGGTGCCCAGTTCAGCGGTGCTTGAGATGAAGGGCCCAGTGCAGCAGTGCTTAAGACGGCGGTGCCCAGTTCAGCGGTGCTTGAGACGGTGGTGCCCAGTTCAGCGGTGGTTGAGATGAAGGGCCCAGTGCAGCGGTGCTTGAGTCGGCGGTGCCCAGTTCAGCGGTGCTTGAGTTGAAGGGCCCAGTTCAGCTGTGCTTGAGACGGCGGTGCTGGAGACGGCGGTGCCCAGTTCAGCGGTGCTTGAGATGAAGGGCCCAGTGCAGCGGTGCTTGAGACGGCGATGCCCAGTTCAGCTGTGCTTGAGATGAAGGGCCCAGTTCAGCTGTGCTTGAGACGGCGGTGCCCAGTTCAGCGGTGCTTGAGATGAAGGGCCCAGTGCAGCGGTGCTTGAGACGGCGGTGCACAGTTCAGCTGTGCTTGAGATGAAGGGCCCAGTTCAGCTGTGCTTGAGACGGCGGTGCCCAGTTCAGCGGTGCTTGAGACGGCGGTGCCCAGTTCAGCGGTGCTTGAGATGAAGGGCCCAGTGCAGCAGTGCTTGAGTCGGCGGTGCCCAGTTCAGCGGTGCTTGAGGAGAAGGGCCCCTTTTAGCTGTGCTTGAGACGGCGGTGCCCAGTTCAGCGGTGCTGGAGACGGCGGTGCCCAGTTCAGCGGTGCTTGAGATGAAGGGCCCAGTGCAGCGGTGCTTGAGACGGCGATGCCCAGTTCAGCTGTGCTTGAGATGAAGGGCCCAGTTCAGCTGTGCTTGAGATGGCGGTGCCCAGTTCAGCGGTGCTTGAGATGAAGGGCCCAGTGCAGCGGTGCTTGAGACGGCGGTGCCCAGTCCAGCGGTGCTTGAGATGAAGGGCCCAGTTCAGCTGTGCTTGAGACGGCGGTGCCCAGTTCAGCGGTGCTTGAGACGGCGGTGCCCAGTTCAGCGGTGCTTGAGATGAAGGGCCCAGTGCAGCGGTGCTTGAGATGGCGGTGCCCAGTTCAGCGGTCCCGGCCATGGCGGGGTGCTCATTTGCCACCTGTCCTGTGGCTGGCGGGGTCCTCCTGCCCATCTGTCCTGTGGCTGGCGGGGCCCTCCTGGGCAGCTGTGCCAGGGCTGTTGGTGGCCTCCTGCCCACCTGGGATGGGGCTGGCGGGGCCCTCCTGGCCAGCTGGGCTGATGGCGGTGTTGTCAGGCGTGCTGCCCTTCCCAGCCTTCCCTGATCGCCTGTGGCCCTTCCCCACCTTGGGCGGTGTGCCAGCTGTCTCCACACTCCCTGCCTGAGCCCTGGTAGGGGTTTTAGTCCTTGGTGTTTTCACCCTCTCCCGCCGGCCACTGCCTATCTTGGGATGTTTCTCCGGGGGTGGGCTGCCCATGCCTTGGCTTCGCACCAAACTGTCTGCCCTGGTGGGTGGGGCACTCCACTGTCCATGGCAGACTGTGATGACAGGGGCCGATTTTGTCGTGGCTGAGGTGCTGACTGTAGTCCTATGACATGGACGGGGTGGGGGAGTTGGTGGGAAGAGGTTGAGTTTTGACAGGCAAAACTTTTTTGGAGCAGTGGGACGGGTAGGTGTAGTGGGTATGGGAGTGGAGGAAGAGGTTGTGGTTGTAGGAGTTGTAAGTCTGGTGGCTTTGGGTGCAGGTGCTTGGGCTGGAGGCTGTCGTGAGGTGGATGGCTGTTGGGTGGGTGGCTGCCTGTGTTTGTGTATCTTGGAGGGGGGGCACAGACACACTGGGAGAGGACACAGGGGACGTGTAAATGGCAGTGGGGGTGGTGACTGCACGTGTGCAGGGTGTTCTGGTGTGTGTGCTGCTGAGGGACGTAGTGGCTGAAGATGTTGTGCATGCAGGTGTGAACGGAGAGGTGACAGGGAGGGAGGAGGGAGACGTGGAGGAGGGGGACACAGTGGAGGCAGTGGGTGTTGGTATTTCTGTATGTGGATGTTGCTTGTGTGACTGCCTGTGGGATGTGTGGTGCTTATGTCTGGCTGAGCTTCCTTTGGGTGTTGAGGTGTGTGCAGACTGGTCTGATGGTGTGTCTGGGATAGGCAGAGGTACAGGTGATAGGGTATGGGTGGAGGAAGTTGGAGGGGGGAGGGTAGAGACAGGGATAATGGCTGCCATCAGTGCTGAGGCCAGAGTCTGGAACGATCGCTGAAGGGCCGCCTGACCAGAATGAATGCCCTCCAGGTATGCATTACTCTGGTGCACCTCCCTTTCTACACCCTGGATGGCATTCAAAATGGTAGACTGCCCAACAGTGAGCGTCCTCAGGAGGTCAATGACCTCCTCACTGAGGGCAGCAGGGGTGACCGGGGCAGGGCTTGAGGTGCCTGGGGCAAAGGAGATGCCCACCTTCCTGGGTGAGCGGGCACAGGCCAAACGCTGAGGGGCTGCTGGGAGGGCGGTACTGGTGCGGTGGGTGGCGGCTGTACCTGTTGTTGCGGGGGGCACAGATGTTGCCGCCACCACAAGGGAGCTCCCTTCAGAGGACGAGTCGCTGTCACTGATGTCTGCCCGAGTCCCCGCTGTGAAGCTCCCCTCGCCCTCAGTCCCACTGGTGAATTCGGAGTCCGTTGCGTGGCCCTCCATGGCCATGTGGGATGCAGCTCCCTCGTGCTCAGATGCCACTTCTCCTCCGCCTGATGATGCTAATGCACACATGAACAGGAAGACCACAAAAAGGGGGGGGGAGAAACAGAATATAGACATGTTGAGTGCATGCATTGGCGACACCGTTGGCGGACAGGACAGACACAGAAGCCCCCTGCACTACGCCGCGCACTTGGGGTCGACTACTCAATCCCTGGGACATGGCCTACAAGCCTATGGATGACATCTGCACAAATAGATGACACAGGGCCATGAATAGCTGTACTTGGCACACTACAGAGGTGGGGGGCGGGGGCACAGGGCCATGCCTTACGGAGGGGCCTAGCCTACAGAAATCGCCCTGGCCTAGGGATACCCACAGCCCTCCTCCCCCACCCAGACACCTCCACTGCGCGCAAAGTCAGCAGAATGAGAGTGTACTCACCCCCTTGTGTCTGCTGTGATGCCCTCACGCGGCCATCCAAATCGGGGTTGGCCACCGCCAGGATCCGGGAAATCAGGGGGGTCAAAGTCCGACTGGCACCCCTCCCACGTTGGGAGGCCATCCCCAGCTGAGCCTCTGCCGTCTTCCTGCTCCAGCTGCGGATGTCCTCCCATCTCTTCCGGCAGTGGGTGCCCTGTCTGTGGTGGACCCCCAGGGTCCGGACGTCCTTGGCGATGGCACGCCAAATATCTATCTTCTGGTGGGCGCTGACCTATATGAAATGTACAGGGGGAGAAGAATAGTCATTACCTTCTGCACCCTCAATGTGAGTGGTCCCCCATCCCTACCCTTGCCATGTGGCACATGCTCTCACCGTCTTTTGATGCACGCCTCATTCTCACCCCCGCTATCTTTCATCCTATCCACACAGGAATTGCCCATACAGCATGCTCCCTGTGTACTTATCTGTTGGTCTGGAGGACCATAGAGTAGCGCGTACTGGGGGAGGACCCCATCCACAAGTTTATCCAACTCCTCCGCAGTGAAGGCAGGGGCCCTTTTCCCAGTCGCATGAGCCATTGTCTCTTCCAGACCGAGGTCACAGCAGCACTTGCAGTGTAGGTCCTCTCCTGTCGAAGATCAGGTATCGAGTGATTAAGCAGATAGAAAATGGTGGTCACGTCCGCGGCGGTGCGTACCGCGACCGCCGGCGCACATCGTCATTGGCTCCTGAGACCCATAGGGATCAATGTTAACCAATGCTGCATTGCGCCGCAGTCTTCGACCGCCTACCGCCACGGTGTGCAACGCCAGCGCAGTTACCTCACATCCCATTGTCGCACTTTACAGGTCAGGCAGCCGCCATTTCATGGGCCCACATGGCTTACTTTTTACTGCGTCACACATACCTAGGCCTTGCATCAACACTCATACAAGCCATTCTATGGATTAAGAATCGTGTTCTGTGCAAGCTGTGGTCATGTACCTGTGGGTTGATTGACTCTGTGCTCGCTGTTGTCCTTCATAGGCACCGTCCGCTGGGACATGGGAGGAGATGGAGGCATCCTCTGGTGTACAGACCGCTGGTGGACCTGTCGACAATGGAGGTGAGACATGTCATACTGACATACAGGCTTGACCGTGCCACTATTCAGAAACTGTGTGCCCAGCTGGAGCCAGACCTGATGTCAGCTATCCGCCAACCCACAGGAATCCCCCCTCAAGTGTAGGTGCTGTCAGTGCTCCATTTCCTTGCAAGTGGGTCATTTCAAACAACAGTGGCCATATCATCAGGGATGTCCCAGCCTATGTTTTCCAAGGTGTTGTCCAGAGTGTTGTCTGCCCTGCTGAAACACATGCGGAGCTACATCGTTTTCCCTGAGGTGGGGGATTTGCCTACAGTGAAGGGTGATTTTTATGCCCTTGGACATATCCCCAACATCATAGGTGCCATTGATGGGACCCATGTGGCTTTGGTCCCCCCCCACAGGAGTGAACAGTTGTACAGAAACCGGAAAAGTTATCATTCCATGAATGTCCAGATGGTATGTTTGGCAGACCAGTACATCTCCCATGTTAATGCCAAGTTCCCTGGCTCAGTGCATGACGCATACATCATGCGGAATAGCAGTATCCCTTACGTGATGGGGCAACTCCAGAGGCACCGTGTGTGGCTAATTGGTGACTCTGGTTACCCCAACCTGTCATGGCTACTGACCCCAGTGAGGAATCCCAGGACAAGGGCAGAGGAACTCTACAATGAGGCCCATGGGCAAACTAGGAGGGTGATCGAGCGGACCTTCGGCCTCCTGAAGGCCAGGTTCCGCTGCCTCCATATGACAGGTGGATCCCTATTCTACTCACCGAAGAAGGTGTGCCAGATCATCGTGGCCTGCTGTATGCTTCACAACCTGGCTTTGCGATGACAGGTGCCTTTTCTGCAGGAGGATTGTCCAGATGGTGGTGTTGTAGCAGCTGTGGAGCCTGTGGAGAGTGAAGACGAGGAAGCCGAAGAAGACGACATAGACAACAGGAACACAGTAATACAGCAATATTTCCAATGACACACAGGTAAGAATACACACCGGCATACTACATGTACTTAAACACTACTACCTCTCTACTGTCTGTCGTTTTTCACCCAGTGTATGGTAACTGAGTTGTGACTTTCCCTTCCGATTTCAGAGATGTGGGCCCCACTGTGTGACATCTGCTTTGTTTCCCCATGGACTACAGCTGCGTGACATTGGTATGTTGGCATCACAATGTAAATAAGCATTTTGGCACGGTAATGTCTAATACATTTGTTCAAAATCACAGTCAGACTCCTGATTGTTTTGTGCAATAACTGTGTTTATTAAAGTGCTCTATATTGGTGTGTGGTTGCAAATTGGTGAGGGGTGATGGTGGAGGAATGTCCATGGCAGAGTCCAGACTATTAGTATCACAGGTGCATTGTCCAAATGCCTGTGGAAAGTGGAGCTGGGGCAGTTTAAGGATGGACAGGGTGACAATGTGGGACAGTGGGATGACAATCAGGGTGGTATCCTTTCCTGGTGGGGGTCTTGGCATCTTACTCTGTCTTCTTCCTGGATCTCAGGGACCGCTTGCGGGGTGGTTCTCCTTCTGCAGGGGGTGGGGTGCTGGTGGCCTGTTGGTCCTGTGGCGGGGCCTCCTGTCCACTAGCGCCGGCGGAGGTGGTAGGCAGTTCTTGGTCCATGCTAGTGTCAGGGGCCCTTTGTGGTGCCACAGTGTCCCGCAATGTGGTGACTACCAGATTCAGAACCCCAACAATGTTGCCCAGGGCGGAACTGATGGTTCGTAGTTCCTCCCTGAACCCCAAACACTGCTCCTCCTGCAGGCGCTGGGTCTCCTGAAACCTGGCCAGTACCGTCGCCATCGTCTCCTGGGAATGATGGTACGCTCCCATGATGTTGGAGAGGGCCTCATGGAGAGTGGGTTCCCTGGGCCTGTCCCCCTCCGTCACACAGCAGCCCTCCCAGTTCCCCTGTTTCCCTGGGCCTCTGTCCCCTGGACCGTGTGCCCACTGCCACTGCCCCCAGGTCCCTGTTGTTGTTGGGGTGGTGGGTTAACCTGGGTGTCCTGTAGTGGTGGACACACCGCTGATTGACGTGTCCTGGGGACAGAGGTATGGGCCCGCTGGGTGGGTGCTGTGCTGGTGTTCCCAGAGGGGGGAAGGTCTGCTGTGGCCTGTGGCTGTCTGAGGGGAACCGACTGTCACGAGGTCCCCGATGGGCCGGGTTAGTCATCTAGATCCAGGTCGACAGAGCTGCTGTCCTCACTGTGGGCCTCTTCTGGGGGTGGAGTGGACATTTGTGGACCCTCCTGCGCTGTGACGTTGCGTTGGGGTCCTGCAGGGGTGTAAAACCATGATTATTGCATCTGTGTGTGCCATGGTGTGCAATGGGTGGGTGCCCGTGTACCCCAGTGCTTGCATTCCTGTGTGGGGGCTTTTGTGATGGTGGTTTGGGGGGGGGGATGGGTATGTGGAGTGGGCATGCTTTGGTGATGGGTGTCCATGCTTTGTGGTCGCATGCAGGGCTTGGTGTTGGGATGGGTGGGTTGTGATGGTGAGACATTTGCAAGGAGTAGTAATGATGGGGGTGAGGGTGAGGGTGGGGGTATGAGTTGGCATGCTGGTGGGGTGGGGGGGATGAAGTAGTGAAGATGAGACTTACCAGAGTCCATTCCTCCAGTTACTCCGCCGAGGCCCTCAGGATGCAGGATTGCCAAGACCTGCTCCTCCCATGCTGTAAATTCTGGGGGAGGAGGTGGGGGTCCTCCGCCAGTCCCCTGCACTGCAATGCGGTGTTTGGATAACACGGAACGCACCTTCCCCCGTAGGTCGTTCCACCGCTTCCTGATGTCATCCCGATTTCTTGGGTGCTGTCCCACAGCGTTGACCCTGTTGACTATTCTGCTCCATAGCTCCATCTTCCTGGCAATGGACGTCTGCTGCACCTGTGTTCCGAATAGCTGTGGCTCTACCCGGATGATTTCCTCCACCATGACCCTGAGTTCCTCCTCAGAAAACCTGGGGTGTCTTTGCGGTGCCATGGGGTGGTGTAGGTGATGTGTGGGGTGGATTGTGTGGTGCTAAGTGTGGTGATGTGTATTGGTGTGTTGTGTGAAGTGCGTGGTAATAGTGCTGGGTGATGGTAATATGCGCGTCTGGGTGCTCTATTTCTCTGTGCGTGGTCCCGATTTTTTAGGAGTGGGGGTTTGTGGGTGATGTGGGTGTGTGTTTTGTATTTAATTGGGTGTGTGGGAGTGGTGTGCGTATGTGTATCAGGTGTGTGTATTTGCAATTGTCCAATGTGGCTGTGTTTTGTAAGTGTGTGTGTATTTTGAGCGCAGCGGTGTGTACCGCCAATGGAATACCGCGTTTGAAAGACCATCACGTGGAATCGTGGGTCGTTATAGTGTGGGCGTATTTCTGTTGTCGTGACAGTGTCGGTTTGGTTATCGCCAGTTTCTCGCTGGCCTTTGGTGTGGCGGACTTTTGTGGGTGTCTGTATTTTGGCGGTTTCCGTGTTGTGGGTCAGAATGACTGCGGCGGTTTGCCGCGGCGGTATGTTGGCGGTCTTCTGACAGCGGTATGCACCTTTTACCGCCAATGTTGGAATGACCGCCTAAATGTGGTACATTCCTTCCTTTTCCAAGTGACACATTGCAGCGCAGCACAGTGACTTGCAGATTGGTGCCACTTTTTTCATAGATAAGTCTTTTTCTTCTTAACGCAGGCCAGTGGTAACTTTTCAATTATATGTGTTGTCAATGGACTCACACGCCATTAAGACATTTCTTTGTGACCCAAAAAGAGGGAGGGGAATGCCTTTTTCCAGCGCCTACTATTTGTGATTCACAAAGGATTACACTCTCCTTTTTATACAAGCAAGAAACACTTTTCAAAGCCTCACAAGTGGTTTTGCACGTTGGAAACCATGGTTTGTGGTTGTAAATCTTATTTCAATTGCTCAGTGAGAGCAAAAAGCCTGAGTACATGAGGCAACTGGCTTCTTTTTTTGTACTTTTAATTTATGGCCCTGGACACCAGAATTATGTGATTCTGCGGCTGTGGTGTTTTTGCTTAATTATGTATTTGCCACATAATCTATCATCTACTACACAATTCGCAGATTTTAACAAAAGGGTTGTTTCTAGTTTAAACCGACCAAAAATTGACTAAAGTAACAGAGAGAAACATGTTGCTGCCCAGGTGAAGGCCCTTCACAAAGGTTGACTAGTAACCTTTGTTTTGTCTTTTGCTGTATTGGGGTTTTAAACTGATACTAATGATATACCCCGTCAGTGTTAAAAAGTGTAAAAGTGTCAAAATAATGAACTAATACTATCACAAATCGTGCACAATGCTGCAGCATAATTTACATGCGACATAATGTAGCCAATCCTGTCACTTTGTTCCTCCCCTGCCACAAATTTCAGTGGCCCTGGTAATGGCAAATGTTGGCACAATACTAGACCAGGAAGAGCAATCTATGGAACCTTGAAATGCTAGTAACATTTTACATTAGTGTAAACTATGTAATCCAATGCAGACCAGAGACTTTTCACTTTAGCACTGTAGTCTAGATCAAAACAGCATTAAATTATTTTATGTAGTCATTTAGGGTGCATTGATAACTCAACTGATTTGCTGCTGTCCTCAGGAGCAGCTGCAGAGCCCCTCACCCAGGGACAGTCAGTAATCTTTCCCCAATGTCTCAGTTTCAAAGATAAAAATACACGAAAGGGCAGATTTATGACTTTTTTAGTGTAAAACAATGCAGAAAGTCACTTTGCTGTGGTGTCTATGTCAAAGACAAAAGGCAGGAATACACCATATCTATGCAATAAGATGCATTCCTGCTCTTTCCACTGAGCTGGTGCCATTTTGGTTGACTAGCGCCAATGCAGGCACCCTTTCACCATGAGTTGTAGACAGGATTGTTTTTGTGTGGGAAGGATCACCATCCTGCAAAACAGCAATCCTGGGAGGCTTTTTCCTTTTTCTATGTGTGCTACATAATGCAGCACACATAGAAAGAAGAAAAACAAGGAGAAATAAAGATATTTCGCGCACTACGCCTCCCCTTTGGAAGCGTAAGTGTTTGGCGCATCCCCAGGTTCACATGGCCTTGTACATCTGGGGATGAGTAAAAATCCATGGGTGTTGCATGAAAACACCCAATGCAATGCCCATGAAACATCTCCCTAACACAAAGTAAGGCAAAGGAGCGATTTGTATTTCCTTGCCTTACTCCATATCTATGAGGCCATTCAAAGCCACGCAAAGGTTTACGCCACCGTTAGTCACTTAAAGTGATGCAATGGTGGCGCAAGGGGCTCATAAATATGCCCTTAAGTATACAATAAAAGTCCGGTTGCAAACGTCGCCTAACCCACTAACCGATATTCAGTCACTTTTCAGATTTTGTCTCCATGTCGAGGTCACAGACTTGTCTTTAAACAGTTAATACCGACTGGAGCTGCAAACAATGGCACTCTGAACTCAACGTCCTCCCAGCCTGACAAGATGGCAAAGAATACAGAGCAGAAAACATCCTGAGTGACAGGTCACACTTTTTCTTGACAGGTGGAGTTTTTATTCCTCAGTGCTGTCATCAGTCAGTTTATGTATTTGTTGGCAGCGCAGCTGTTACTATGTAAAGAACTGAAAATGTTTCGAGGATACATGCGTGAACAAACCTGGAGGTGTCTGGGAAATGTAATCAATTCAATGTGTAATGACTTATCCCCCCTCCCTCGCACTTAAAATGTGCTCACACGCAAGAGAAAACAAGTGCTCGCCATTATTAGAGGGCCTGACTATAAAAATCTCCGTCACAATTACAAGTCTATGAAATGGAAGACAGTTAACTGAGGTCAGCAAAGCCTCCCATTGCCGCCACTTAGCATATCCAAACCCTGCACGTGCCTTTGCTTCCCAGTTTAGCATTCCCAGATCTAATTCAGTGTTTTGTTGGCAGCGCTGCTTCAATGATCAAGAGACCACGATGGACGTGGCCTGCATATCAAACATGCCTTTCTGCAGTGAGTGCCAAATGATTAACATGGCGGTAAGGCTTCTTCAAAATGTCCTTCTCACACTCTACGAAATGCCGTTTTTTGGTGATTTACCAGCGCAGTTCTTCACATGAGGAATCTGTGTTTTCAGGGAGCGTGCTGCTCCTTTCACTTGGACTTTAATTTGAGGATGTTTAACAGCTACACTGCTTTAGGAGTTTTCTTCGTGGGGAGGAAGGAGAGGCACACGACAGAGCCACTCCACAGGGCATTTTGCCGGTAAGGTGGAGCCCCTGGAGGCCGTTTTTTAGGTCGAGAGCGCAAGCGGTTTGACCTGTTGTAACTAATGTGGGCTTTTAACGGCCACCACTTACACTCGTTCGTGGGCTTGCCTTTCAAAATCCTTTGTTATCATTGGTAAATGCTTAACATTTGTCCCTCCTTAAGGCGGGTTTGTTCCCGAGGGGCAGACTGCCCCTCTTACGTGGATAATTGCACAATTGTCAATATGTTTGACTGCGAGCGAACTTCTTTTTCTTTTTGTGTCCCTCCTTCACGCTCATGGCGGCCATGGCCATTTGAATCAGCTTGTTTATGTCAACTGTTTTAATGTAAGTGGCAAGAAATGTTCAGTTAGACATTTACAATGCTAATAGCTCTAACTCAAGCAAATGCAAGACCTATTGCATTGCAAATGCTTGTTTAGGACAGGGAGATGTTCCTAGTGTCTGTCACTCCGATTTCTTAGTTCTCTCAGTCACTGCTGACTCTGCGCTGGTCTCCTCGATCCTCCTCTGGTTGGTCCCTCCATCTTCGGTCTGGCGTTCTCATCCTCCTCCTCCAATGTCTTGGGCTTCCTCTAGATGTATCCTGACATCCTCCCATACTTTCTGTATTTGATCTTTTAATTGTTGTGTATATTCTAGTATCTCTTTATCTTCTGTTTCTTTCTCTTCCCAACTCTCAGCAGCCATATCTAATAAGGTTCCGGGTTGTCGACCAAAAACAAGTTCAAATGGACTATGTCCAGTTGAAGCCTGTACGTGTGTTCTTATGGCATATGACAATAATGTTACTTTTTTATCCCAGTCACGTCCAGTGTCGGCTAAGGATTTTTTAAATATTGTTTTGATGGTTCAGTTGTACCTTTCCACTAAACCATCTGTCTGTGAGTCATATACTGATGTGCGAAGATGTTTCACCTCCAACAGTTGACATATTTGGGCCATTAATCTGGACATAAATGGGGTACCCTGATCTGTTAATAATTCTCGGGGAAACCCAACTCGGGAGAAAAACCCGATCATAGCATGTGCCACGTTCTTGGTTGTCATGCTGGAAAGAGGGATCACCTCAGGATACCTAGTTGCATAATCGACTAGTACAAGAATATACATATTTCCCTTGGATGATGGTGTTAGGGGTCCGACAAGGTCCATACCCACTCAAGAAAAAGGGATATCAATAATTGGCAATGGATATAAGGTAGCTTTCTTGACTGTTCCGGGATTAACTAGTTGACATTTTGGACAGTGAGTACAAAACTTTCAAATATCTGAAAAAACTCCAGGCCAACAAAAACATCTGAGCAGATATTCTTCAGTTTTTTGTCTCCCATAATGCCTACCCCCTACTTGACTATGGGATAAGTGCAATACCTGAGTACGGTAATGGGGGGGGTTCCACTAGTTGTTTCTTCTCCCTATCATGTCATGTCACCCTGTATAATAACCCGTTTTGGGTGATAAAATATGTACCTACCTTTCCGGTTTTCTCTGTCAGTGCCAAGACCCAGGCATGTTGTAAAGTGGGATCATCCCTTTGGCTAGCCCGGAAGGTTGGTAATGTAGCTAGGACAGGTTTCTTTGTCAGGTATGAGGGTACAGATGGGGATGTAGTGGTTAAACTGTGTATTCTCTTTTGTTCTCTTTTTTCAGACTTGGATAATTAACTGTCTAAAGGGAGCTTCTGTTAGCTATTCATTTAACACTTCTTTTTGTGTTATGTTATTTAACAAACCATGAAAAGCACTATAGTCTGTTCCTATGATCATCTCTTCTACGAGGTGTGGTATAACTCCTATTATGAGAGATTCTTCCTTTCCTCTCCATTCTACTTGAACTTCAGCCAAGGGATAGTGTTGCATGTCTCTGTGAATACAGCGGATTAAAATGAATTCACCAGCCTTTATTTGTTCAGGGTTTTTTTTAAATCTGCCTTAACTACTGATTGCCTGCAGCCAGAGTCAACTAGAACTCTAGTGTGTTTCTGATTGACCAACATTTCTTTCATAAAGTCAGTTGTTCCTCGAGCTGTACATAGTACCCTTCCTTGTTTAACACCTATTTCCATTGTTTCGGGTTTGGGCATTTTATGGGGACAATTACGAGCTATATGGCCCCACTCTACACAGTTATAACATTGGGGTGCCTGGTTGGATTCTCTATCTGGGACATGCATACTGGTGCTTTCGTCAGTTTCTCTCATTACGCATGCTTTGGAAGAGGTTTTTCCTCCAAGGGGTGGACCCTTTTGATGGCTGCCCATAAATTCTGGAGCTCTATGAAATGCACAGGCCAGATCTAAGTCTGTGGTGATATTAATGTTGGGATGCTGTTTTATCCAATTACGAGTTTGTAAATGAAGGGCCTATAAGTGTTGTTCTAGTAATACAACTTGTATGATTTCTTCCCTATTTGTTCCAATTGGCCCTAGCCATTTTAATCCTAAATCGTGTACTCAATAACAAAGAGGTCTAGGGTTTTCCATTAGTATCTACTTTGTTTTGCAGAATTTTATTCTATAATATCTGTATCATAACCCACTCGCTCTAAAAAAGCTTTTTTTATCTCCACATCGGGAGTTGTACCTCCAGGGTTTACAGCCTGATATGAGGACTGTAAAGTCCCTGTCAAAAAGAGGGCCGTATATTGACTCCATCACTCTTGGGGACAGTTTGCCGAAGAAGCAACCCTTTCGAAATTAGTAAAAAATGCATCAGGGTCTTCCCCTTCCAGAAACTTTTGTAACACCGAATTAGATACATTGGGGTGTACTCTAGTGGTGGCAATGGTATCCGTTAATTTCTGTAGAGCAGTTTCATATACCAATTGGTTGTTAGCAATTATGGTTGCTTGGCTCTTTAATGCATTTTGTAGGGTTTCCATATCACTCCAGGCTTCTCGTACTTGTTCTTCCCATACCATCTGAAGGTGTCTCTGTCCTTCTGCCAATTGTTGTATCATGTCCTCCAGGGTAGGTTTTGTGTACATTTTTGAGCTTCAAAAATCCCACTTCTAACACCAATATGTCGTGGGTGTATGTCTGTGTCAGGGTTTTAGTCTAAAAAAACAGAGATCAAGCAAGCTTTTACTAAATATTCTCCTTTATTGGTTTTAGATAATTTGATTATTTCGATAGTTTTGTTGTTCTTCCTTTATTATAGTCTCTCTTTTTCATTTTCTTCGTTTCTTTTATTCTGTTTGCTGTTCTGTTCCCTGTTAGTCTCTCTTTCTCTCTCTTTCTTTGCTTTTGTGGTGATCTTCTTCTTTTATTTATGGTTCTTTTGTCTTTTCTTTCCTACATGTCTTTCCATTTCATGCATGTTACTCCCAGAGGTATGAAAAAGGAAAACAGGGGATAGGTAAGTATATTTGTTTTTCTTTTATGCCTTTTCCTTATCGCTAAGGGGAGGGGTGTGAAGTTGTGTCTAAAAAGTGAAGATATCGATTTTTGTTTTGAGTGCTCAAGTGCTTGTGTTATATAACAGATA
Organism: Pleurodeles waltl; assembly: GCF_031143425.1. NCBI lineage: Eukaryota > Metazoa > Chordata > Amphibia > Caudata > Salamandridae > Pleurodeles > Pleurodeles waltl. The sequence goes on from NC_090447.1 coordinate 576,311,369, forward strand.
GAACTCTTTGTTAGTGCTTCTTTCACCTTCGTTTCTACCCCCTCCCCTCCTTTCATGCCCGTAACATAAGAGTACAGTTTTGGCAAACATGCCCGTACCTGTAATAGCCACATCCCTCCTGGGACGTGGCAGGTGGTGTTGGCGTCTTCCGCTCCTGAGTCGGCTTTGGCAGAGGACTCTGATTCCTGAGTTCTTTCCGTCACTGCTGACTCTGCGCTGGTCTCCTCGATCCTCCGCTGGTCGGTTCCCTCTGTCTTCAGTTTGGCGTTCTCCTCCTCTGATGATGACTTGCGCGCCTCTTGTTCATCCTCCAGCCTTTTTTCTTCCTCCTGGCCTTGTACTTCCGGGTTTGCACATTCCAAGAGAGACGGGAGGTTGTTTGAAGCACCACCGGGGCACTAGTTTATCAGCCCCACTTGATTAGTAGGGCCCATTCTAACAGTCAGCCTGTTACAGGTATATTTACAATTCCTAACTGTAACATTACTTTAATGTTTGTTTCTGTCAGTGAATTTCTAGGTTTTTTAACGTCAACTAATATGTTACTACCATAAATAAAGCCAGATGCACTTGGCTGTATGCAGCATGGAGTTGGCAGCAGGATCTGGCCTGGGGTCAAGCCCTGCAGTGCATGATAAATTAGCGACTCCTGTAGCCCCACTGTCTCCGCCGTCAGCAACCATCCTTTTGCTGGTGGGAGATGGCAGTTCTTCTTTTTAATGTTAATATTATTAACAAGGGCAATATGCGTTCTCCCACCTCAAGCCTTTATGAAGCAGGGGACCCCATCAGCCTAGGCTTTTTTTTTTTAAATGGGAAAGAAGCATGCAGCCTCCCTCCCTGAGCCAATATTGGTTCCGGGGTACCTATTCCTATGGGCCTTATTTGGGTGTTCTGGTGCCCACCTAGAGCATTCCCTAGAGGCAGCTGCCCCCATGCCACACATGGCCGAAGGAATGCACAACATACAGTTGGTCTCACAGGTCCTTGCCTCACTCAGACAGACTTTCTGACTTTGTCAAAGAGTCACAACACCAAAATGTAAAAGTGGGCTGGCTTTTTTCAAGGGGAGAGAATAACACATAACACCAATATTTTTAATCATATATATATATATATATATATATATATATATATATATATATATATACATATATATATATATATATATATATATACAGTATATATATATATATATAGAATTCGCAAAATGCAATGTTTTAGTGATTAATAAAAATGTTTAACCCAATTTTAATTATAAAACAAAATCAATATGACTGAGTCTTTCTTTTAACATAGTTTTTATGATTTAATTTTTTTAACTAAAAATGTTAAAAGACTAAAATAAATGCTGTTTTTCTCTTAGATAAAACCAACATCTATGCACCTTTCTTTTAAAATTTTTCATTCCACAAAATGCAATCATAACAACATGCAGAAGAGGATCTTACACTCCAGCTGAAGAGCATAGAGCTCCAACTGGGAGTGCTTTAAAAATATGGTAAACTCTCCAGGGTCATGGATTTAATGACCAAGGAGACTTAGAGGGTCATTCTGACCCTGGCGGCCGGTGGCCGCCAGGGCCACCGACCACGGGAGCACCGCCAACAGGCTGGCGGTGCTCCAATGAGCATTCTGACCGCGGCAGTTCAGCCGCGGTCAGAAGCGGAAAGTCAGCGGTCTCCCGCTGACTTTCCGCTGCTCTTTGGAATGCTCCATGGCTGCGGAGCGCGCTCCGCAGCCATGAGGATTCTGACCCCCCCTACCGCCATCCAGTTCATGGCGGGAAAGCCGCCATGAACAGGATGGCGGTAGGGGGCGTCGCGGGGCCCCTGGGGGCCCCTGCCGTGCCCATGCCAATGGCATGGGCACGGCAGGGGCCCCCGTAAGAGGGCCCCGAAAAGTATTTCAGTGTCTGCCTTGCAGACACTGAAATACGCGACGGGTGCCACTGCACCCGTCGCACCTTCCCACTCCGCCGGCTCGATTACGAGCCGGCATCCTCGTGGGAAGGTCGTTTTCCCCTGGGCTGGCGGGCGGTTTTACTGGAACCGCCCGCCAGCCCAGGGGAAAACTCGTAATACCCGCCGCGGTCTTTTGACCGCGGCGCGGTAATTTGGAGGGCGGGATCCTGGCGGGCGGCCTCCGCCGCCCGCCAGGGTCATAATGAGGCCCTTAGTGTTTATTTTATGTTGCTGGGGGGCTCCTGCACTCCCTGAAGACCCTCCAAAACATTAAAATATGCTTAATGGTGCCACCACCTCTTCTAGTGGCACCACAGGCATGAGAATATTTTAAGTTAAAATTTCAGTGGGTATTATGGTGTGTACTTTGCTAGGAGCAGTGAATAGTAAATGAGCAGCTCCTGTGGCTCCATCATCACCCCTGTCAAGACCCATTCTTTGTGCTGGTGAGAGATGGCAGTTCTTCTTTTCTAATGTTAATATTATTAGGGACGGGCCATGCATCCCCCGACCCAAGCCTTAATGACCCAGGGGATCCCATCCTTCCAGGCTTTTGTTTTAAAAGAAAAAGGGGACATGCAAATTTCCTCCCTGAGCCAATAGTGGCCCCAGGGTCTCTATTCCTAGGGGCCTTAATTGGGGGGTCTAGTGCCCACCTAGAGCATACAAAAAGTGATGTATGGAATGCTTGAATTAATCTCAGCCACTGGTAAAGGCTCAGAGTCGCATTCCAATCCTTTGTTATTTTGCACACAATGCCATCTCAGTTAGGACCCAGCTATATGCAAATTAGTCTTGACCATGCTCTAACCGGAGAAGTCGAGGCCAATCTGCCAAGCGAGGTCCTCTCTGACCCGAACACAGGCAACCCAGGATTAATTAGTTGTAATCAGTGATATAAATAGGTTCCATATATTGAGGATGTTTATAAGGTATGGGTGTTTAATTTCACAGCTTTGCTTAAGATTTTGAGGCATTGCAGATTGTTGAATAACGTAGACTGTAAGGGTGCCACACTTAGCGTTGTCTTGTCTCACACTAGTGTTGTAAGCATGGCTCTAAGGTTCTATGCCATTGTGCCGTTCTCAGGAATATGTGTACTGTATTTTACAAAACTAAAGAGGGTTATCCATTCGGACTGACCAAAGACGTCTTTTCAGTGGCAAATGTACACCTGTCAGCTTCTTATCTTAAAATTGCAGGAGATGTGAAGATTTTAAGAAGGTAATCCTATTAATCTGAATAGAAAACTGTCCAGAGGCGTAGAGTGTTGAATTACTTCAAGTTCACAAAGCCTATTGGTGTCATGCCTGCCCACAAAAGATGCTCAGGCTGAGGTTGCAAGTATGTCAGACACCCATGGTACCAGAACTTTTCACATTACTGTTTTTCATCTATTACAGGATGTTTCTCTCCCAGAGGACTCCCACTAGTATTTCTTCTTCAGTCCCTCAATTCTTACTGCTCTTGCATGGTGGTTTGATGTCCATGTCTTCTTCTTCCTAGCATTTTTACAGGGAGTGAGGTGGAGTCCTTTTCTATGAACCCTTCCAAGATAATGTTCTCTCCTCTACCTTCTTTTCAGTCATCCCAATTCAAGATGCAGACAGAGAGGGATTTTGGGATAGCTTCCTCTCTGGAGAGTATTTACACAGCTGTACATGGAGTGCAATGGAATGCTTTTGGAGTTCTTTCATTATGTTTACCTCTCCCCTTTTCGGCCTTCCTGATTCTGACTACTTTGGGTTAGAGGTGAGTTGAATTCTTGGAATTCGACTCAGCTGAAATCTGCAGAGTTACATAAAAACTCTGCATGATTCAGTGTAGTTCTGCCAATGGGTGGAAGCAGGCATATCACATTGATGGCCCTGTGCAACTACTTGAATTGATTTTGCTGCTGCTTGAGTAGATTGTCCATTGAGCTGCAGCCTTCTGACCATGAACAAACTGCATTAGAGAAATCTCACCGTATGTTCTCCTAGCAACCAGAAATCATGCTAAGGGATGTTAAATCTCACTCAAATTCACCAACTTTCCACCACTCAACGATTGGTGGAATTTGGCAGAAACTGTGCTTTTCAAAAGTAACACGGAGTTGCAAAAGTACTGCCAATTCCACTGGCAAAATTGAATACTGTGCCCACCCCTACTCTGGGTTCTGGTGGAGTTTTCTTCTATACCACTCATTGTCTGTTCTCAAGTCCCTGCTTTTTCATCTATTTGTGCTCCATCTTCAGCTCCATTATTTCCAGAAGTGTTTTTCTGCTCTTGTGGCATTTTCCTTCTTGGCGCTCATTCTGAAAGAAACCTATTGACAATGAGGTGGTTTTTCCTTGGAGAGCACTGTGGCTGATGGAAAAGATCAGCCACATCTCACTCAATCTGGTGGAGGAACAAGGACTCAAGGATCCTGTGTCCAGCCCTTGGCAACAGAAAGGTGTCAAAATGATTTTGTGATGTCATTATTGATGTTCACAATGCTTTCATTTGAGATTTCATCAGTGATGCCATCAATTATGTCACTTAAAATGTCATGAATCATGTAATATGTGTAGTCATAAGCAGTAAATGGTGGGGGCACAAGTTATAATTTGAAAAGTAAACTATAACTGGTGAATTATCAGTGTTTTATAATGTTTAAATGTTAGTTTTTATATTATTTCAACCCCTAACTATAACTCACTGTGAAAAAAAATTCAGTGAATTTCTAGTTTTTTTAAATGAATGTGAACTAAGATATTGGGCCTGATTACAACTTTGGAGGAGGTGTTAATCCGTCCCAAATGTGACGGATATACCACCAGCCGTATTACGAGTTCCATAGGATATAATGGACTCGTAATACAGCTGGTGGTATATCCGTCACATTTGGGACGGGTTAACACCTTCCTCCAAAGTTGTAATCAGCCCCATTGATACCATTACTAACTATAATAACGCCACTTTAACCTTTAGATTTTGCAGTGAAGATCTAGGATTTTTTGTCATATTCAGTCAACTCCACTGCCACACACAGCCTCTGGCTGTGTGCAGGGGGAGGTTGGCCGCAGGGTCTGGCTTCTGGTCAGGTCCTGAGTCCAAGGCCCTGCAAGAGGTCAGCCTCCTATTGCACACACCTTTCAGCTGAGACTGACTGAAGGCCACTCTTGACACGATGTAACTCCTGCCTTCTGATTTAGGACCTGCTCCCACTCATTTTACAGTGGCCAGGAATCTGGGGCTTTTGATGGATACAGCTCTTTCCTTCAAACCCCAAATTAAGGCCACTGCTGCTACTTGGTCCAGTTTGTTAAAATCCTTAAGGGACGTTCTATATATACATATAATTCTTTATTCGGTCTCCATGGGCCATAATAGCAACAGCATACATTTCCATTACAATCAATATAAAATTATCTCATAATCACTCATATATAAAAACACACTATGAGGGCCCTTGATGAGTTCCCATTCAATCAATAGCTTATCTAAAATACAATTTATACATCATAATTCATGGTTAAAAATCCTTTTCAAATATGCTTACCTATAAAACAAGATATTTCATACAACTATAAAAAGAGCTCCTCACCATTTCTAGGACAAGACACAGTTATTCAAAATTTGGTTATTCCCAAGCATATATTATATATTACGAACATGTTAATCAATTACAGAAAAACTAAAAATCTTACATTTCATATTACTGCTCTGTCCATAGACTTTCTCTGAAAAATTATGGAGCTTAAAAAGTTAACCAAAATACCACATATTTCAATAGATGGTAACATCTGGAGATATAAATAGGCGGGACGGCATTGTCGAGTGTGTAAAGATCTTAAAAAAGGAATTAAGAAACTCTTTCTCTGTTTTTTTTATAACATTTACAAAAGAGAACCACATGTATTGTACTATGTGCTGATGTTAAGTCACAGGGGCAGACCCCTAATGTTGGACTCCAATCGTTCATAATAGGAAAAACTACTAGACGATGAAACGTGTCCAGCCTCAACTGAGTAAGAAAAAAACGAGGCTAGGTTTTACTACATTCATTAAATAAAGTTGCATTCGGTCCGTGGTCAAAATCAATTGCTTGGCCATGACACTACTTTTTTAAAACTCTACTGACCACCTCAAATCTTCTAGATACCTCATGGACAGGGACCTCAATTCTTTCCTACTTAAGGTCTCCAATAATTCTGGCTTATCATAATATTCTTTATGTCCCATATTTTTGAAACAATTCCTGATATAGTTCATCCATGGTACTCTTAAAGAATATGTCAAAGCCAAAGAATCCCGTAAAATTGATCCATTAAAGCCAGCGTGTTCTGAGGTCCATACTTTCTGCCATAACAATATGGGTTGTCTCTATATTAAATCCACCAAATAAGAAGCCCCTAGTTCAGCATGACTAACATATGATGAAGTGGCCTTTGGTACCATTAATAAATATAGCAGAAAATCATTTTCCACAGTTTAAATTGCATTGCAATTAATATATCCCCATACACCTGCTCCATAGGTGACAGAAGGGATGCATTTAGCTCAATAAATTTTCAACATGTTCTGTGGTGTAATCGTCCCTAACCATTTAGAGAAATTCTTCAGGGCCATAGTTGTCCTAATAAACTGTAATTTCTTAGCCTTTACACAATGAGCCCATGACATATCTTTATCAAACATTATTCCCAGATAGGCAAATGTTGAGGTACTGTCAATCTTCCCACCTTGCATGGTAATATCTCTGAACTTGATTTCCTGCCACATTTCATTGTAAAGGTTTTAGAATGATTAACATTCAGGCCCAATTCTGACATGTAAGTTACACAAGTTGTTAAGAGTCTTTATAGAGCTATCGGGGTCCGGGCCATAAGAACTGCGTCATCTGCATAAAGTAAAGCCTGAATCGGGCAATTACCTATTTGGGGGAGATCTTTACATTTACTGATTAATTCTGATTCCAGTTTATTTATATATAATGAGAATAGAAAGGGTGCCAATAAGCAACCTTGGGGTACACCTCTATGTATAACAAATGGTCTAGTACATTCCCCCCCATCCCGTATCTCACCCTCTCCCCACTTCCTGAACACAATTCCCATATAAACTGGATTATTGTCATTTCTACCCCAGTTCATTCAAGATTGTCCATAATTTATCATGAGCTACACAGTCAAATGCTGAGGACAAACCTATGAAGGCCAAATACAAATTACCTTCTCTAGTCTTTGTGTACCTTCCAATCATAATATTTAGATTCAGTCCCTGTTTGACAGTACCTATTCCTGAACGAAATCCATACTGTAATTCAGACAGGATGTTATTTTTTTCAGCCCACTCTTGTAGTCTATTTAAAATAATTCGCCCTGCTATTTTAGCTAATGAATCAAGTAATGAGATGGGTCTATAACAGGCTGGGTTAAGGTGATCGCCTTTTTTAAATATGGGGACAATAATAGAGTCATGCCATGATGGTAAAGGACCTAAAGTACAACAGACCCTCAACACCTGGGTCAATAAGGGGCCCCATAATAGTACATTGGCCTTATATAAGTCTACCAGAACACCATCAGGGCCCGGAGCTTTTCCGGGTTTACTTGCATTAATGACTTCTACTACTTCCTCTAATCCAAAGTGAGGTGTTACGATCATGGGCAAATTGTTTTGAGTATGCACGCTGGGTAAAGGATCTAATAAATATAGCTCAGGAGCCGGGCCATATATCTTTGAAAAGTGGCCAATCCAATCCTCTTCTGCTATTGCAATCTCCATTCTGGGGTCTTGTCTGACCCCTGGAGTAGGAGAATTAATTGTTTTCCAGAAGAGGATATTATCTTTCATAAGAATAGCATTATGAAGGGATTCCCAGGTTTCCTCCTTCAAACTAATTTTCCTTTTCCAAATGGCCTCCTTATATTCATATCTTTGGATCCGTACCTCACTTGGACATCTTGGTGTGGTACTTAGCGCCTTTTTTAGTTTTTTATGTGCTTTCGTACATTGTGAATCAAACCATCCCATTTTATCCTGTTGTCCCACCTTTCCTCTTTTGTTTGTCAAAGCTTTTTTTGCACCTTTCAATATCGAAGAAAAGGCAGTAATACATTTAGCTGGGTCTATGTCTTCAGTAATGCAGTCCACAAAGTCTGACATATGTTCACAAATTAACTGTTTCAAAAGACCCTGTGGCTCTATTTGGGACAATCGCAATGAGTAGCCGTTGCGCAAAGCCAATTCAATATCGTTTACCATGGCATCATTAGCCTTCTGGGGCTGAAAGATAGATGTTAATGAAATCTGTAGACTCTGGGGAAAGTGATCACTTATTGCTATATCATGAAGTGAATATTTAGAGAGATAATGTGCAAAATGGGTAGACATTAAGACATAATCAATCACTGTATCTGCTCCCCTACCATTAAAGGTTGGCCTAAATTGCGGTTCATCAAAATAAATTTCATTTATAAAAGACAAATTAAATTTATGCATCAATACATTCATAGCGTCCCCTCGAGAATTATGAGTGAAATGAACGAAGGGACCCATATTTTCTTCATACAATCTACATATCTTAAAAAGGGTTCCTTACAAAGATGAGTATTAAAATCACCATCCCATAAGATTAAGCTTTCTCTCCTGGATTCTGCACAAGCTTCCTCTAAATCCTCTCCCAATTGTAGAAGGACAGTAGAGACCTCTCCCGTAGGTATGTTATTATAAAAATTGATGACCAATAATTGGATCATCTGGTCAAGGTCACATACAATCACTTGATAATATACATTTGAGTTTCGCATCTTTAGTTTTTTCAGGGTGAGCTTATTTGAAATGTACGTGCATAGACCCCCTTTAGGGCGTCCATGTCCTGAAGGTAACGCTGGGGTGTGATATGTTTTATACCCGTTTATATGTATGAGGTTTAAAAGGCAAGTTTCCTGTAAATATACAACAGAAAAATCTCCAATGAAGTTTGTCCATTCCTCATTATTAAGCCTATTACTTAGGCCAGCCACATTCCAGAAAAGTAAGGCTATTTCTAATTTCTGTTGACTCTGGTCCCGAAAATTATTTATGGTCAGAGAGTTTAGACCACTATGGGCTATAGGGGTTAATACCCTGAATGGATCTTCCTGCCTTGTCTTTCCCCTTTCCACGTTTGTCTCTAGTACCATCTTGTTAGGGATTCCTGTCTCATCCCTGCTAAGTCAATCCGGGTCTTCGAGGGTCGACAAGACTTGGAACCTGTTGCTAGTAAAGGTGGGATCTACATTAATTTAATCTGTAAAATGACTTGGTTGACCTCTGTTAAGGCTTTGACCCACAGGGCTTTGATAAAATAGCCCAGGGGTAATAATGAGGCACCCTGGTCAGTGACATACCTTGCCCCAAGTTCATAAATAACTCACTCTACTAGATCAGGGGATTTAAATGTAAGTACCACATAATCTCCATCCAGCATTTTCTGACTAGTACCTATCCATTTAATTCTCCTCGCCATTTTTATATTATCAAAGAGGGGGCCCACCATGCCAGGATCCAGACGAGTTCCAATCCAATTAAGGGCCTTATTTCTCAAACTTGTCCATGTTTTCTGATACTGGTTACCCAGGGTAGGAACATTAGCCAGGATCACTACGTATGGTGTCACTTCTGGGGGGAGATGTAAAAAATCACTTGGTGTGTAATAAGATTCCGATGTTGTCCCTCGTGTATGCTCCTCCCCATTAAAATTTGCAACAGGCCGAATCGCCCTATCTAAGGACAACTTTCTATGTAATATCTTAGCCTGTGATTGACTGGTGATCACCGATTGTATTGGGGGTTGTGTGTTACACGTAGAGCTTGAAGATTGGTGTGAAACAGTAGAAGCTTTCCTGATGTGAGTTTGAGATTGTAAATTACTCACAGTATTTTGGAATTGGTGTGATACAATAGGAACTTTTCTAGATGGTTGTAATTCCCCAGGCTGTATGGAGTTCATCAGGCCTAAACCTTCTTCAAGATTACTCTCTACTGCTCTTCATCGACCTGAAAAAGAATCCAGTGAAGTCTGGACCAGTGATTTCAGATCATTTATTGCTTCATAAATTTTAAGAAGGGAATTTGAGGTAACTTCATCTGGTTTATTTGAAGTTTTTCTCCGGGTTACTTTTTTTGAAAAATGCCTTCCCGAAGTGTTTACTGAATCATCCTTCTTTAAATTAATAACAGAGCAATTATCCGCCCTTCCCATCACAGGTTTCCTTGAACGCTTAGGTGAAGGCGGAGACACTTCTTGAACTGATATTATGTCCGAATTATTTTGGACTCAGCTATTTTTAACATTCTTCCTTCCCTGGTTTTCACTCATCTCTATGGTAATACCCCTTTCAGGATCGCTAAACTCAGCCCGTTTTCCCAAATTCCTTGGCGGAGGTGGAATACAATCACCAGATGTCAGTAGTTGCTCTTCAACACTAGAAATCTGCTGATCAATCATCCCCATTGCTCCTGAAATATATTTTAATATGGTGGTTCTGTCCTCTGTATTAGAGGTAGGATTCATGATTAAGTGCTTTCTCTTACTCATATTTGCAATAGCTAAAAATACCTTATAAGGAAAAAGTGGGACCTATAGATCTATATTCATTTACGTTAGTACTAATCGGTAGGTTTATACAATGTAATTCTCTATCTCACACGTCCCCTATACAGTGATAATACTGGGCCCTCACCCAATGTTCTGACGAATTGCTCCAATTCTAAATAAGCAATTTTCAATAAAAGACCATTGCTGATACTCATCTGTGACCATGTGTTTAAAGGACATAAGATGCTCTCAAATCAGGATCGCGAGCCTTCCTTCAAAGTCCAATTAACACGGGTAGTTGTTGTTTTAGGGGTGGCCCTGCCCAGACTCCTTCGGGGCTACGATGGGCGTGGACACTGCCCTGAGCGTTTAAAAAGCGCTGCTGGTCTCCCGCATCGCGAGACGCTTGTGCTGCTGCTGGGAGGGACTCCAAGTCCCAGGAACCAACGGGGATGCCAGGGGGCAGAGCCAGACACTGCCTTGAGAGCTTCAAAGGCGCTGCTGGTCTCCCGATGCCAGGTTCCCCTTCCTAATTGCGACTTGCAGTCCCGTTTTGCGAGTCGGTAACCAGGTTACCGACTCGCAAAACGGGGATTGGGCATCGCAATGTGCTTTTTGCACGTCGCAAACAGCTAAATTCACTGTTTGCGACGTGCAAAAAGGTTGCTACATCTGGCCCTTAGTTATGGAAATGGCACATATATGATGCATACTTGATTTTGAAACGCAGTGTTGAAGTTCTAAAAACATTTCATGCTTGGATTATCTCCAAAACTGCCGATATCAAGTTTTCAATTAATGACAGAAACAGGAAATTAACTATCTGGATCTGACTATAGAATACCTAGAAGGTTAATTTTCTTCTTTACTACTCAGGTTTCCATCAACACAATCTTACAGACAATCTACCCTACAGTAAATTCCTGATGATCAAGAGGAATTTCTATAGGAAAGGGATTACGTTACTCATGCAAATATGTAGCCAGAAAAATTACAACTCAGGAACTACCTAAAAAAAACATCTGCAAAGATCATTATTACGATAATGGTATCTCCCAGGGACTGCGAACTCCAAGCAAGAACTAAATCTCCCATTAAATGATTGGTTTATGTCCAAACATACAATAATCACATGATTTGATAAAGAAAATAGTGCAGAAGAACAGGCCCTTCATTGGGAACCAGATTCCACTGATTGAAGTTATTTTGTTTGCCCTCAAATGAAGCAAAAATAGTAAAGGTATGGTGTTTCAGTCTAATACAAAAAAACGCAAAAAAACAGCACAACAGTTTATGATACAAGGGCACCATAGATGTTGCAACACTTTAGGATGTTTGCTGATGATGGAGGGTACAAAAATAGTACACCACCAGATTAAATCCAACACCTTGAGTTTACAAATTGTAATACCAAACATGTGGTATATATAGTTAAGTGTCCCCGTGGTACAGCATATGTAGGGAAAACATTGCAGGAAATTAAAAAAGAAATCGTTCAACACAAATCTCACATTCACTCCATTGGTTCAGCACTATATAGAATATAATCATTCTGAAACTGACATGGCATGGAGCATGCAAAAACACGTGGTAAAAAAGAGGTAATGATGTATAAGTGATCCTTTTACATTTTGTAGCCATGGGGATTCTCAAACTATGTACTGTGGAATTCCCCTTAAACAAAATGTTGGAGTTTAACCATATATTAAGGATTATTTAAATATTTCTTCATCTTTGGTGGCTGAAAGCACTATGCATATTGTATGACTGGGTGATGATTCTTTAATTACATACTGCAGAACACATCTTAAATGACCTAGAAGATATTAACAACACTACAAGGACCAATTGACTATACCTGGCATCGTGTGTGACAGAGCTTGTTTAAGTCACACACACACAAAGTACAAGACTACATTTACCAGGAGTCCCTGCAGTCATGTGACTGAACCCGTCATTAATTAAGATACGCAAGTACAGAGATACCTAAGCAGATGCAGAAAGATTGCACCCACACCAAGCTTCTGCGGAACAAACGAGGACTCCACTGATCTGCATTAGTAAGGAGAAGCCTTAACAAACTAAGGCAGCCACCTCAAGCACCTGCAATTTACATAGGGACTCCAAGCACATGAGGCACGTTGCAGCATCCTGATCTCGTAATACTGGGAAAACCACAAAACCACACAAGTAAGCTAGGTACAATGTGTTCTACGCATGGTCATGTGGAATCTGTGTGAGTAATCATAACAATAGTGACTTCTCTATCTAAGATTAGACATCTCTCTCAGTAAGGCCCTCATTACAACCCTGCCGGTCGGTGATAAAGCGGCAGTAATACCGCCATCAGCCGGCGGTAAAAAAAATGGAATTATGACCACAGCAGAAACCACCCACACAGACAGCCACTTTAACACACCAACTGCCACGGTGGTAGCAACAAGCACCGCGATAGTAACCGCCAACAGCCAGGCGGAAGACAATGTACCACCCACTCTATTATGACTGGCCGATATGCCACCTTTTCCGGGGCGGTACCAATGACATCAAAAGCATGGCAGGAAGAGAAACAGAAGGCAAAAAACTCACCTCTGGAGACTCAAAAAAGAACCACGACCCAATGGAACTCGAGTTGCACCTATTTCCCATTATTGTATACCTCCTCATTCACTACAAACATCAACGCCGGTGTAGATGACTACCGTAAGTACTGCCGCCTAGCACACAAGGGAGGGGGGAGGAAAAAGAGAGTGACACACTCACGGAACTCGCAACATCGCCACCCCCACCCCCACCCCAACACCATACATACAAACAGATGCAGTAACATTACATATACACCCCCTACCCCTCAGGAATAATGCAAGGACAAAATGAATTGAGTAAAGTGAGTGTAATAAGATACAATACTAGAACTTTGTGATTCAAATTCAAAACAGTATATACAGATATACAAATGGAGGGACACTGTCCTCAATGTCCATGGGCCACAGGGCCACATCACGTAGGCCAAGGCCCCACTTGACTCCTGCAACAACATGGAGAGAACAGGTCAAAAATACACAGGTACCTCAGGGGGACGGGAAATGGGGGGGTCCCCTCAGTCGGAAGATGGTCCGACACCACTGGTCCCAGAGGGGGCAACATGCCCTGTGTGATGTCCTGAGGAGTGCAAGGCCACAGTCTCTGAAGTGGGTGGTTTGCCCACTGCTTGGTTCTGGGGAGTGCAAGGCCACAGTCTCTCAAGTGGGAGGTTTGCCCACTGCTTGGTCCTGGGGAGTACAAAGCCACAGCCTCTATAGTGGGTGGTTTGCCCACTGCTTGGTCCTGGTGAGTGCAAGGCTCCAGTCTCTCTAGTGGATGGCTTCTCCACTGGTTCTGGAGGGGGCCTTGTGCCCAGTGTGTTTCATCCTAGCAAGGAGGGGGTGAGTGGATGGCTTCTTCCACTGGTTCTGGAGGGGGCATTGTGCCCTGTGATGCAGATCTTGGGGAATACAAGGTCACAGTCTCTCACCTGGGCGTCAGACACACAGGATTTGCAGGGTCCAGGATGCACTACAGCCCATGGAGGTAGGACTACACACTGCCCGCCGGCATTGATGGCTGCTCAGAGGTGGCAGTGGCGGTGCTGGTGTCGGGGCTAGCAGTGGTGGAGGGAGGCACCAGCCCATCAACTGCAGCCACAGACGCCTTCCCACTGGGGCTGCTGCTATTGGCAATGGTGCTGGTGGCGGTGCTGGTGTCGGGGATGCCAGTGGTGGGGGGGCCTTGGATGGCTGAACCGCCACGGTTGGTGGTGAGGGCTCAGAATCAGTCCCTGCACCAGGGCTCCTGTCCGTCCTGCCTGTAGGTGCAAGTCCTTTGCCCTTCGCCTTGGCAGCTGGTGGTGCCTCTTTGCCCTTGGCAGCTGAGGGTGCCTCCTGCCCTTGCCCTTGGCAGATGGTGGTGCCTCCTTGCCTTTCCAATGGCAGCTGGTGATGCCTCCTTGTCCTTCCCCTTGGAAGCTGGTGCAGGCACACTGTCAGTGCTGATGGTTGGTTCCTTGGAGTATCTCCCACCTGCAGTAGCTGCCGACACTACTGTGGACTTTGACTCGGTGGCTGAGGTGATAGACTGGGTTCTGACCACCCTGGCCTGATGTGAAGGATGGGGGGAGGGGTAGGGAAGCAGTCAACCGCAAAGAGGAAAAGCTTCTTAGGGACTCTGGGGTGGGAAGAGGGTGAAGGTTTGGGAGTGGAGGAAGAGGGAGTGGTTGTTGGAGGTGTCTGCCTGCTGTGTTTGGGTGCAAGTGCATGAACAGGTGTTCAGAAATCGAAAGAGCTTTCACTTGATGAATGTGCAGATAGTGTGCCTGGTGGACCAGTGCATCTCCCATGTCAATGCTAAGTATCCTGGCTCTGTGCATGATGCCTATATTCTGAGGAATAGCAGCTTCCCATATGTGATGGCTCAACTCCAGAGGCACCAGGTGTGGCTAATAGATGAGACCTGGTTCCCACCCAATGGATGTTGGTGTATGGGTATCGTGTGGGCCCTAAGGGTTAGTGTGTTCTAACAGGTGTCCCTCGATAATTGCAGGTGACTCTTGTTACCCAAACCTCTCATGGCTACTGACCCCAGTGAGGAATCCAGTACAAGAGCAGAGGAATATTACAATGAAGCACATGGGTGAACAAGGAGAATAATTGAGAGGACTTTCGGCCTCCTGAAAGCCATGTTTTGGTGCCTGCATCTAACAGGTGGGTCCCTGTGCTACTCACCCAAGAAGGTGTGCCAGATAATCGTGACATGCTGCATGTTGCATAACCTTGCCTTGAGATGCCAGGTGCCTTTTCTGCAGGAGGATGAGGCTGGAGATGGGCGTGGGGCAGTAGTGGACCCTGTGGACAGTGATGATGAGGAGGCAGAGGATGAGGATGAGGACAACAGAACAGCTATTATATGACAGTACTTCCAGTGACACACAAGGTAAGACTCTGTAACTTCACTTTGCATTGACAGTTTTGTATTTGACATTATACATGGCAGGCAGATTTTCCCACTTCTATGGCCACTTACTGTACTCTTTGGCATCTCTATTTTCTCCTGCAACTAGTCCAGTATCTGGCCCATCGTCTCCTGGGATGGTGGTATGCTCCCAGGATGTTGGTGAGTGCCTCGTGGAGAGTCAGTTCCCTGGGTCTGTCCTCCCCCTGTCTCACAGCAGTCCTCTCAGCTTCCCTGTTGTCCTGTGCCTCTGTCCCCTGAACCGTGTGCCCACTGCCACTGACCCCAGGTTCCTGATCGTCCTGTGTTTGTGGGGTGGCCTGGGGACCCTGTAGTGGTAAACACACTGCTGAATGACGTGTCCTAGGGACAGAGGTATGGGCCCCGTTGAGTGGGTGCTGTGGTGGTGTTTCCTGAGGGGGGCAGGCTCTGTGGTGGTATGGGACTGTGCCTGGGTAACCAACTGTCCGGCTATCACTGATGGACCAGGTTGGTCATCCATATCCAGGCGTCCAGAGCTGCTGTCATCAATGTGGGCCTCTTCTGTGGGGGGTCTGGATATTCTGGCACCTCCTCTCCAGTGACGTTGGGTGGGAGACCTGTGGGGATGTTAATGCAGTGTTATAGTTTCTGCGTGTGACATCTTGTGCATGGGTGTGTTGCCCTGTATGGTTGTGATTGCTCTATCAGCTTTGCCTTGTGTGAGTAGTCATTTTGGGGCTAGTTGATTCTCTCTAATGTGCATGCTTTAGTGATGGTGTCTGTCCATGCAGGTCTGTGATCGGGTTCATGCATTGGTGTTGCATGCCGGGCTTGGTATTGGGATGGGTGGGCTGTGATGGTGGGGTATGTGGGAGGTGGTGCAGTGATGCGATTGAGGGTAGGGGTTTGACTTTGTGATGGCATGGAGGTTGGGGGGTGAAAGTAGTAAAGAGTTGACTTAACAGAGTCCAGTCCTCCTGCTACTCCTCTCAGCCCCTCAGGATGCAGTATTGCCAAAACTTGCTCCTCCCATGTTGTTAGTTGTGGGGGAGGAGGTGGGGGTCCACCGCCAGTCCTCTGTACAGATATCTGGTGTCTTGCAACCACTGATCGTACCTTCCCCCGTAGGTTGTTCCACCTCTTCCTGATGTCATCCCTTTTTCTGGGGTGCTGTCCCACGGCATTGACCCTGTCCACGATTCTCCAACCATAGCTCCATCTTCCTGGAAATGGATGTCTGTTGCACATGTGATCCAAATAGCTGTGGCTCTACCCGGATGATTTCCTCCACCCTGACCCTTAGCCCCTCTTCTGAGAACCTGGGGTGTCTTTGTGGTGTCATGGGTGTAGTTTGTGAGGTGTGTGTGAGGGTGTGTGGGGTGATTTGTTGGGGTGTGTGCTGTGAGGTGTGTGGATGGTGGATGGGTGATGGTGTTCTGTGGCTCTGGTTCTGTGGGTGCTGTTGGTGTGTCTCTCTCTCAGTTGTCAATGTTTTTGAGTCGTAAAGGGTTGTGGGTAATGTGTGTGTGTGTTTTATAGTGATGTAGGTGTGTGGGTGTGGTGTGTGTATGTGTGTCAGGTGTGTATAGTTTGAATTGTCCAATGTGGTGTAGTTTTGTATGTGTGTGTACCACCAATGGTTTACTGTGGTTGTGTCCGCCGCTGTGATTCGTGGGTCATAATGCTGTGGGTGCTGTTCTGTTGGTGTAACTGTGTGGGTTTTGGTACTGCCAGTTTATCACTGACCTTTGGTTTGGCTGGCTTGTGTGTGTGTCTGTAAAGTGACGGATTGCTATGTGTGTGTCATAATATGGCTAGCGGTAAGCCGCCGCTGCGCCGACGGTATGTTGGCGGCAGTCGGCATAGCTGTAAGCGGTACGTACTGTCAATGGCATAATGAGGGCCTATATGCCAGAGGACATTCACCTAGTCCTATTCACTGTTGGCCAATAAGACAGCTGGGTAGTCCTGTGGAGAAAGCTGAACAAATGCCACAGAACTCAAAATGTAAAGAGAGGGACCAGAGATGCATTCTAGGTATTGTTTTTTCACCCGTTTTGTGATCACGACTAGCCTTGACCTCTCATGAATCCAGAATAAGGTGGACTGGACATCCGTGTTGAAATTAGAACAAGAAGTGTTGCAAGTGGAAGGAATGTTAATTAACTGCTGTGTGAGCATCAAGTAAGAGAAGGAGTACTGGTTCTGTTTTAACAGTGGAGGCCACAATGCCTATGTGTGGTATCTTGTACACAACGGTGAACTGGAAGTGAGTGAGTCAGTCTCTTTCTCTAGACACAGTTGGTTGCAGGAAGCTCACAGAAAAACCAATAGCAACAAAGGTGAAATGATGGGAGAGGAGAGGAGGTAGAGTGGCAAGTGATGGAGCTGGCAGGAATATGAGGCTAGAGGTATCTGAATTGACTGATGGATGGTGTGACTGGTAGTAGGAGCTCTTTGAACAGTTGTAGAGGTAACAAGTGACTGTGGAAGTGGGTGGGGGTGTAAACAGAGTTGTGAAATGAAGCAGAGTGAAGTGATTGTTGAGATTGCAGGCTTGACTTGGTCAGAAGGTAACCTGAATGACTTATGTGGTAACAGGTGAGTGGCTGAAGGGGTTGATGGGTGTGATTAGTTTAGATGATTAATTGGAATAACTTTGTGAGTTGCAAATTAAGTGACTTATTCATCAGAGTTAATGGATTGATTGGTTAAGGGGGCTACTGGTCCAGGGGAATTCTGTTGTGTCATGGACTGCAGAGTGAGTTAACTGGACTAATTGTGAAATAATTCTAGTTGAAAGGGTTTCAGGAACAACAAGAAACAGGATAAGTAATGACATTGGATGAGAGAGGTGGGAGAAATAGACTAGCAGCCCATTCAGGTGATTCTCCTGCGTGTTGGTTCTTTGGTGATATTTCTTGATTCCTCTTCTCCCATGGTTAGCTGAGGGGATTCTATCCTGCCAAAATTAGCCTGCGTTCTTGCTCTTTATATGTATATTCCTGTGCCAGCTGCAACCACTCTTAGTCACAAAATAGTGTAGATTAAGAATGCAGTAGTCATCCTTAGTCAGATTAGAGAACACGCACTGGGAGATCCTGTTCAGCAAAGCACCACTTGAATGTCAAACAGCAATTAAACCAATGAACACTTCTAATGGAAGTCCATCATTGTGAGGTTCAGTAGAGGAAAACACGAGGCTAGCTATAACAAATCTACACAGCAAGTAATTGTAGCATGTTTCTGACCACCTATTATGGTATATCTCCTTGAACTTGTCACTCAGATTTAGCTGTTTCCACCAACTTCTCCTCTTTCATGAATCCTTTATCCTTTGACACCCCTGTCATATTTCGGACTCACCCTACTTATCTCACCATTTTAGCTATACTGTGCTGTGGTGCTCATGGACATCAAGTACTCTTCCTAATTTGAAACTCATAACTATACCTTCCCACCATGGATGACATCTTCTCTGAGTGTCTGAAAGCCATCTTGGCAACACATATTAAAAGCCAGTACTTAAATACACCCTTCCCACATAGGTTCCATCAGCTAAATTCTCACCTGTGCTACATATACTGACCACATCTTCTTCTACCAGGTTCCAACTTGTCAAATGTATGGTGCTACATTGGACTGTTTTTTTTTCTATTGACCTTGGTCAGGTCAGTCAGTCAAAAGTTATGCTGTTTCTCTAAAATCCTAATATGGTTGTTAGAGGGTCACCCACAAGGCAGGACCATGCCTTTGAATGCTTTCTGTGGCTACAGCTGATTCAGTAACACTCCACTTGGGTATCATATGAAGGACATAAGGTTTTCACCAGAGTTAAACTAAATTCAGGCAAGTGTCCCTGGAATGTCTGTATGGATGTGGTACAGAGCCAGACTGCAAAATCTAAAGCATCCTGGCAAAATGCTCAAACCATCTCTGCTCCCTTCATTTTCTCAAGCAATCTCTCTGTTTCCATCAATCTGCTCTCTCTCTTTATTCTTATCTCCTGTATGTGTCTTCTTCCTCTCTGATCACTTTCTCTCTATCTTCCTCTCTTTCTCTTTCTCGCTCTTTTGAAGCCTCCCTATGTCTTTTGCAATTAAATGTGGTATGGTGGTGAAAGTGACAGAGGCTTTAGTAGTGGTTCTAGTCTTTCAAAACCGGTCTCCAGGGGCTCCAGCCCACCAGGAAAATGCTGTACAGTTCATAGGTAGATGGCTGACACTGTGGCACTGAATACAAATGTCATAGTCATTGTTAGAAATTGGGTCTCTAGTTGGCAGAGGTATACACCCTTGTCCAAGTAGGGACCACAATCCTAGGCAGAGTAAGCCACACAATCCAAATTATCCCCTGCCCATCCTCTGGTAGCTTGGCACTGAGCAGTCAGGCTTAACAGAAGGCAATGTGTAAAGTATTTGTGCAATAAATCATGCAATAACACAGTGAGAACACCACAAAAAGACACCACACAGGTTTAGCAAAATATAGGATATTTATCTGATTAAATTAAGGTCAAATCAATCAAGATTTGATATTCACAAGTTGAAATATCACTTTTGTAATCATAAGAAGAGTCTTATGTTCTTAAAAACAACAATTGTCTCTTGCAAGCACAAAGTACCTGGTTTGTGTAAAAATTACACGCACTAGGACCGCAGAGGAGGAGATGTGTGGAAAAAGGTAGGTGTGCGTTGGATTTCCGGATGCACACAGATGAAGCGTCAATTCTTTTCCACGCGGCAAGGGCTTTGTGTCAAATTCTGGCATGCAGGCTTGAATCCTCTTTGCGATGTGGGTTATTTTGACATACAGGAACGATGCGTGGAAATCCTGGGCGTGCGGGGCAAAGTCACAGCTTTGTGTTGATCCGGTGGGTGATGCGGTGGAATATCTGCTGCACAGCTGGCACTGTGTTGATTCCTTTCACAGGAAGTTGGGCTGCATCGTTCTGGCTCGGCGATGCGCCAATCCAGTGGGCTGTGCGTCAAAGTTCCGATATCAACATTGGCGCTGTGTCGATCTCTACTAGGGGAGCCAGGCTGCGTCGTTCTGGTTCGGCAATGCAGTGATGTTCTCACTGCTGGACAGGCTGTGCATCGATTCAGCAGGCTGTGCGTTGATTTTCATCACACAAGGAGTTTCTTTGCAGAGATGAAATCTTTTTCGTCCTGAGATTTCAGGAAACAGGAGTCAAGCTTATTCCAGGCCCTTGGAAAGCACTTCTCAGCAGAGCCAGAGGCCAGCAAGGCAGCAGGCCAACAGAAAGGCAGCAGTCCTTTACAGCAAAGCAGTCCAGGTGAGCCCTTTGGGCAGCTAGGCAGCTTCTCTTGGCAGGTTGCAGGTTCTGTTGGAGAGCGTCAGTTCCAAAAAGTGTCTAGTTTGGTAAGGCCAGGGACCCAGTTTACATACCTAAAAGTGCTTTTGAAGTGGGGGAAGAATTCAAAGAGTGGTTTTTAAGTGCACAAGGTCCCATTTCGGTACAACCCTGTCTGCCAGAGTCCCAGTAGGGGGTTTGGCAGTCATTTGTGTGACGGCAGGCCACTGTCCTTTGAAATGTAAGTGGCAGGCCCTCCACTCTTCCAGCCCAGCAAGACCCATTCAGTATACAGATGTGTGCAGGTGTGACTAAGCATCCTGTGTTTGTTTTGTGGGTGAAATGCACAAGGGAGCTGTCAACCAACCCAGCCCAGACTTGGATTGGGGACACTCTGTAAGGCACAGAAGGATTTAAGTGCAGAGAAATGCTCACTTTCTAAAAGTAGCATTTCTAAAATAGTAATATAAAATCCACCCTCACCAGTCAGCTGGATTTCGTATTACCATTCTGGCCGTACTAAATATGACCTGTTTACCCCTTTCTAATCAGACTCTACCACTCAAACAGTTTATGAGGTTAGCCCTAATGTTAGCCTGTGAAAGGAGCAGACCTCAGCAGTGGAAATCAAATTTAGGAGTTTTCCACTACCAGTACATATAAAACACACTGATATATGTCCTGCCTTTTACCTACACAGCACCCTGCCCTTGGGGTTACCTAGGGCCTATTTTAGGGGTGACATATGTGTAGAAAAAGGGGAGTTTAAGGCTTGGCAAGTACTTTTAAATGCCAAGTTGAAGTGGCAGTGAAACTGCACACACAGGCCTTGCAATGGCAGTCCTGAGACATGGTTAAGGGGCTACTTATGAGGGCGTGGCCAAGATGGCGGCCGCGACGGATGCCTAAAACGTAGGCTCTGTCCCGGGCCCAACAAAAAATCCTGATCGGCGCTCCCGGGGAGGTTAAAATCGCCAGCGTGGACCAGCAAAACCCCTCAGGAGCTGATCGACAAGCGGGGAGACGACGCAGAGAGACTACTGCATCCCTGGGGACCTCCGACAAGGAAGAGGCCTTGCCGCCCATCGGAGCCTGGGGCTCGAGTGCGCGAGAGACGCTGGGGGGCGGAGCCCTGGGAGCACCGCGATCGTGAGGTTCGGAGACCTCAGGCCTAAAAAGGTGCAGTGAGTGGTTGGGGGGGTCGCTAGCAAAGGGGGCTGTCACCAGCCGGGAGGCCCTCCTTCCCCCCCTCCATCGGGCACCCCGTGACACTGAATCGAGGGGAAATGAGGCACAAGGGAACAAAGCGCTTCCACAAACATTGGAAGAACTCAAAATAGCGCTACAGGGATTTCCTCCCCACCCTTCCTCCTTCGCCGATACACCGCTGATATGGGGAGCGCACCCAGGAGCCCAAGGGCCTGATGGAGGGTCACCAGGCTGCCATGGCTAACTGAATAGGGTCCAGGCACTAGCCCAAAGAGGGAACAGAGAGGTTTATATGTTCACCGGAATTGGGCACTGGAATGTCCCAAATGCTACAAAATAATAAGAATGATTAGGCTGCTTTGACAGGTATATCGGCCTCAACACTTATCACCGTTGTTGCAAAGAGGAGTGCCTCTTGAACTCTGAACCTCACTATCTGTGGTGTCTACTGCTGATGTGGAGTGGCCTAGCCCGTATTGAGTGGTCTCCTATTGGGTCGTGAGCGTAGATCCTCTGGAGAAACTTGGCGCGTAGACCACGCACTGGAGCACCGATCCAGTACACGGTGGGGTGATCCTGATCGGAGGTCACGGTGGGGAAGTCCAAGTCAGCTAAGGCCCAAGAGTGTCCTGTACCCGCGGCGTTCCCAGGTGCACAGCAAACAATGCCTGGTCTACAATCCTTAGAAACCATGCTACAAGCCCACTTGGCACAATTTGAGAAAATCTCACAAGCGATCATGGACACTAAATCTTTGCCAGAAAACAGAATCGACACCGTGTCCCAAGACCTCAATCTACTAAGGGTGGATCACCGTAATCTGTCGGGGAGAGTCGGAACAGAGGAGGACACGCTGGGCGGGTTGGACCCACTGGTCACAGAGAACCAGAAACAAATCCAACGCTTTGACTCTGAGGTTAAGGTCCTTTGGAGAAGTGCAGAGGAAGCTGAGGGCAGGTCACGCCGCAATAATGTTCGCTTTCTGGGATTTCCCAAAAGATCAGAAGGGCAAAACTCAGAACTATTCCTGGAGCAATGGTTGGTCAAAGAGGTACTGCATGGTGCCCCATCAAGGTTCTTCTACGTCGAAAGGGCACACAGAGTCCCGGGGAGACAACCAGCTTCAGGACTACCGCCTAGACCAATGATTACACGATTCTTAAACTACAGAGATCGAGATGTGATACTTAAACATTTCCGCAGTAAAGGACCTATTCAATACAAGGGGACCTCTATCACTGCCTACCCGGATTTTACCCAGGAAGTTCAGTTGCAACGCCACTCTTATATGAAAATTAAACAGCGCCTTCGCGAGCACAATATTAAATATGCCCTGATGTTTCCTGCTAAACTGAGAGTGATCTCGGATGATCGAACTCACGTGTTCACCACCCAAGAAGACGCTTGGACATGGATGCACGCCAAAGGCATAGCACAAACTCAGGAGGGGGCAGGAGATGGTGATGCATGGCTCACGTCGCCGGCACAGAGGAGACCCAGGAAGCGCTCAAAGGCGCAACCCACGGAAATACAAGCTGCTCCAGAGAGAGCAAAAGTGTTGAAGGAAACGACTTTGCACACACAAAACTCCTTTGGAGTGCTACAGGTTAATATAAGTGACCATACGGACTCGGACTCTGGTAGCTCTGACTTGACAGTTTTGAAGGCGCTGAGGGGTCCGAAGCTCACGCCCAGACCTGCAGATGCACTGTGATTGTCTAGAGGATGGAACGGTGGAACTGCCTCATTCTTTCTTGTGCTCCTCTGCACTACAGTGGAACCTTAAGACCGCGGGCTTGAGTAAGACAGGAATGACACTGCCTTCAAATATAAGTACCAACTGATTAGCCCTCTTTTCCCATACACTTGAAATCTATTGCATTGAGCCCTGAGGGGTTGAGCGGCTAGGTACCCTGGAAGCGCCGGTACGCTCACTCTCTGTTTCAATGTAGGGGGCCCCTTACAAGGGCCACCTCCAAATACTACCATGACTCCCCAGAAGATATCCATATGGATACAGTTTTTCGCTGTTAGAAGTGTGCTGTGTTTTTTGTTATCAGGGATGGCAGATAGAAAACTGCAATTATGCCACAGTTTCTGGGGGTTTGAAGGGGTGGGTAGAGGGTGGGAATGGTTTTGTTTATGTTTACTAGGTCTACCTAAATTACAAAGTATACTATTACAGCTGTTAGTTTACAGTAAATCTCAGAAATGGAGCAGTACAATTTGTGGTGGAGCTGAAATCTGGAACATTGTACACACACAAATATTTTACAACAGGATGCGGTTTAGAGTACATTCTGCATTATGCATGAATGCAACATAATCATGTGGAACGTGTGGGGTATGGCAGCGCAGGGCAAGAGATACCGAATTTATATTCACCTCAAACGTAACTGAATACATATTGCTATCCTACAGGAGACACACCTATTGGAGGCTGATTTTGGTGCACTAAGGGGGCCCTGGGGAGGACAGATTTTAGCACATCATTTTCGGCCCATGCAAGGGGGGTATTGTTGTGGATAGTACAGGGGGTACCGTACGTCCAACCTGCCCACAGGATAGATCGGGGGGCTGATATGTGGTGATAGTGGGACAATTAGATGGCAAACACCCACAATAATAGGGATCTATGCCCATAACAGAGCGTTGACTGAAGTTTTACACACAATGACACCAACATTACTGGTGAATTCCACAGCGCCGGCCGTGTGGGGGGGCGATTTTAATAGCACACCGGATATATCGATGGACCAATCAACACCACCCCAGTGAATACTAACAAGCTAGGTTAGCAGTATTTCACATTCAACCTTTAGCCACCAGAGGACCTATGCTGCTATGTCTGGCCTGGCCTAGGGGCACCTACAGACACACAACCACCACCTGGATACCACCCCTCAGCCATAAGTTATAATGATAACCACTGTACTCACCCACTTGTGGCTGCTGTGATGCCCTCAAGCGCCCATCCAGCTCAGGTAGTCCACTGCCAGCATGCGGGGCATCCCCAGCTGAGCCTCCGCGGTCTTTCGTGCCCAGTCTCTCAGGTCCTCCCACCGTTTGTGACAGTGGGTGCTCTGCCTGCAATAGACCCCCAGGGTCCATACATCCTTGGTGATGGCTGTAGGAGGCTGGACTGGCTTGTAGTGAGTACCAAGGGGTACTTGCACCTTGCACCAGGCCCAGTTATCCCTTATTAGTGTATAGGGTGTCTAGCAGCTTAGGCTGATAGATAATGGTAGCTTAGCAAAGCAGCTCAGGCTGAACTAGGAGACGTGTGAAGCTACTACAGTACCACTTAGTGTCATATGCACAATATCATAAGAAAACACAATACACAGTTATACTAAAAATAAAGGTACTTTATTTTTATGACAATATGCCAAAGTATCTTAGAGTGTACCCTCAGTGAGAGGGTAGGAAATATACACAAGATATATATACACAATAGCAAAAATATGCAGTATAGTCTTAGAAAACAGTGCAAACAATGTATAGTTACAATAGGATGCAATGGGGAAACATAGGGATAGGGGCAACACAAACCATATACTCCAGAAGTGGAATGCGAACCACGAATGGACCCCAAACCTATGTGACCTTGTAGAGGGTCGCTGGGACTATCAGAAAATAGTGAGAGTTAGAAAAATAACCCTCCCCAAGACCCTGAAAAGTGAGTGCAAAGTGCACTAAAGTTCCCCTAAGGACAAAAGAGTCGTGTTAGAGGGAGAATGCAAGGAAAACACAAATCAGCAATGCAACAACGATGGATTCCTGTCTGAAGGTACCTGTGGAACAAGGGGACCAAGTCCAAAAGTCACAAGCAGCTCGGAGATGGGCAGATGCCCAAGAAATGCCAGCGGTTGGTGCAAAGAAGCTCTTACTAGGCTGAAGAACTGTGAATACTGCAGGAACGACAAGGGCTAGAGACTTCCCCTTTGGAGGATGGATCCCCCACGCCTTGGAGAGTCGTGCAGAAGTGTTTTCCCGCCGGATGGACGCCAACAAGCCTTGCTACACGCAAATCGTGCGTTTGGCGTTTTTGGACGCTGCTGGGGCCCAGGAGGGACCAGGAGGTCGCAAATTGGACCTGCAGAGAGAGGGGACGTCGAGCAAGACAAAGAGCCCTCACTGAAGCAGGTAGCACCCGGAGAAGTGCCAGAAACAGGCACTACGAGGATGCGTGAAACGGTGCTCGCCGAAGTTGCACAAAGGAGTCCCACGTCGCCGGAGACCAACTTAGAAAGTCGTGCAATGCAGGTTAGAGTGCCGTGGACCCAGGCTTGGCTGTGCACGAAGGATTTCCGCCGGAAGTGCACAGGGGCCGGAGTAGCTTGCAAAGTCGCGGTTCCCAGCAATGCAGCCCAGCGAGGTGAGGCAAGGACTTACCTCCACCAAACTTGGGCTGAAGAGTCACTGGACTGTGGCGGTCACTTGGACGGTGTCGCTGGATTCGAGGGACCTCGCTCGTCGTGCTGAGAGGAGACCCAAGGGACCGGAAATGCAGCTTTTTGGTGCCTGCGGTTGCAGGGGGAAGATTCCGTCGACCCACGGGAGATTTCTTCGGAGCTTCTGGTGCAGAGAGGAGGCAGACTACCCCCACAGCATGCACAAGCAGGAAAACAGTTGAGAAGGCGGCAGGATCAGCGTTACAGAGTTGCAGTAGTCGTCTTTGCTACTATGTTGCAGGTTTGCAGGCTTCCAGCGCGGTCAGCGGTCGATTCCTTATCAGAAGGTGAAGAGGGAGATGCAGAGGAACTCGGCTGAGCTCATGCATTCGTTATCTAAAGTTTCCCCAGAGACAGAGACCCTAAATAGCCAGAAAAGAGGGTTTGGCTACCTAGGAGAGAGGAAAGGCTACTAACACCTGAAGGAGCCTATCACAAGGAGTCTCTGACGTCACCTGGTGGCACTGGCCACTCAGAGCAGTCCAGTGTGCCAGCAGCACCTCTGTTTCCAAGATGGCAGAGGTCTGGAGCACACTGGAGGAGCTCTGGACACCTCCCAGGGGAGGTGCAGGTCAGGGGAGTGGTCACTCCCCTTTCCTTTGTCCAGTTTCGCGCCAGAGCAGGGGCTAAGGGGTCCCTGAACCGGTGTAGACTGGCTTATGCAGAATTGGGCACATCTGTGCCCAACAAAGCATTTCCAGAGGCTGGGGGAGGCTACTCCTCCCCTGCCTTCACACCATTTTCCAAAGGGAGAGGGTGTCACACCCTCTCTCAGAGGAAGTTCTTTGTTCTGCCATCCTGGGCCAGGCCTGGCTGGACCCCAGGAGGGCAGATGCCTGTCTGAGGGGTTGGCAGCAGCAGCAGCTGCAGAGAAACCCCAGGAAGGGCAGTCTGGCAGTACCAGGGTCTGTGCTACAGACCACTGGGATCATGGAATTGTACCAACAATGCCAGGATGGCATAGAGGGGGCAATTCCATGATCATAGACATGTTACATGGCCATATTCGGAGTTACCATGGTGAAGCTACATATAGGTAGTGACCTATATGTAGTGCACGCGTGTAATGGTGTCCCCGCACTCACAAAGTTCAGTGAATTGGCTCTGAACAATGTGGGGGCACCTTGGCTAGTGCCAGGGTGCCCTCACACTAAGTAACTTTGCACCTAACCTTTACCAGGTAAAGGTTAGACATATAGGTGACTTATAAGTTACTTAAGTGCAGTGTAAAATGGCTGTGAAATAACGTGGACGTTATTTCACTCAGGCTGCAGTGGCAGGCCTGTGTAAGAATTGTCAGAGCTCCCTATGGGTGGCAAAAGAAATGCTGCAGCCCATAGGGATCTCCTGGAACCCCAATACCCTGGGTACCTCAGTACCATATACTAGGGGATTATAAGGGTGTTCCAGTAAGCCAATGTAAATTGGTAAAAATGGTCACTAGCCTGTCAGTGACAATTTGGAAAGCAATGAGAGAGCATAACCACTGAGGTTCTGATTAGCAGAGCCTCAGTGAGACAGTTAGTCACTACACAGGTAACACATACAGGCACACTTATGAGCACTGGGGCCCTGGGTTACCAGGGTCCCAGTGACACATACAACTAAAACAACATATATACAGTGAAAAATGGGGGTAACATGCCAGGCAAGATGGTACTTTCCTACAATGGCACACCATATTCCCTTCTTTTGATGGGCGCTGACCTGTAAAGGCAACACAGACAGGAGAATACCATTAGACAAATAGTCCAGCCTGTCACACAAATGGCCCACCATACCCGTTTCCATCACCATTGGTACACACATAGCCCAGCCTACAACATGTGCACCGCATCCACCAGTCACTCCAACTCCTATGAAGTGAAAGCTAGGGCCCTTTCCTCGGTCACACGGGCCATGGTGGGTTCCAGACACAGGTCACAGCAGCACATGCAGTGTAGGTCCTCTCCTAAGGAAGGTCAGGAAACAAGTGAGGAAACTGATAGAAAATGGCGGTCACGTTCACGCCGGTGCATACTGTCACTGCCGGCGTAGATCACCATTGTCCACTGTACCCGATAGGGCACAATAATAACCAATGAGGAATTGCACGGTGGTTCACGACCGCCACGGCGCACAACGTCAGCAGCATTACCTCCGTTCCACCTGTCCCTCTACACAGGGCAGGCGGTCACCATTTCAGAGGGGGAACAGGCCTATAGATTATTGTTGCATCACAAGATCAATAGGCACATACTTCACAAATTATACTGTCCCATAACATGTTTGCACATTGGTGACTGCTGTTGTGACTCCATTGTTCAGTTTGTTACAGCCTACTCACTCTTGTGTCCATTAGATACCTACCTCTGCGGATGAATAGGAGATGGAGACATGCCCCATGTACAGACACTTGGTGGACTTGGCTACACTGGCGGACAGGCACATAATACCCACCTATAGGCTGGACAGGGCCACAATCACAGATCTGTGTGCCCAATTGGAGACTGACCTCATATCTGCTATCTGTCACCCCTCTGGGATCCCCCTTCTTGTGCAAATGCTATCAGTTCTCCATTTCCTGGCAACTGGTTCTTTCCAAGTGACAGTGGGCTTGGCTTCAGGAATGTTACAGCCAATGTTCTCAAACATGCTAACCAGAGTGTTGTCTGCCCTGATAAAACACATGTGCAGCTACATTGCATTCCCCTAGGTTGAGTATTTGGCCACTGTAAAGGCCGGATTCTATGCAATGGGACACATCCCCAATATAATTGGTTCGATTGACAGAAAACATATTCAATTTGTGCCCCCGCCGAATGAACAGGTGTTCAGGGATCGTAAGATTTTCCACACCATGAATGTGCAGATGGTGTGCCTGGCGGACCAGTACATCTCCCACGTCAATGCCATGTATCTAGGTTCGGTGCATGATGCCTTTGTCCTGAGGAATGGCAGCATCCCAAATGTGATGGCAGAACTACAGAGGCACAGGGTGTGGCTTATAGGTGAGCCCTGGTTCTCACCCAAGATATGTTGGTGTATGCCTATGGTGTTGGCCATATAGCATAGTGTGTGGCTAAATGTTGTACCTCAGTATTTGCAGGAGACTCTGGTTACCCAAACCTATCATGGCTGCTGATCCCTGTGAGGAATGCCGGACAAGGGCAGAAGAACATTATAATGTGGCACATGGGCAAACCAGAAGGATCATTGAATGGACTTTTGGCCTCCTGAAGGCCAGGTTCAGGTGCCTCCATCTAACAGATGGATCCCTGTGCTACTCACCCAAGAAGGTCTGCCAGATAGTAGTGGCATGCTGCATGTTGCTCAACCTGGCCCTCAGACAGCATGTACCTGCAGCAGGAGAAGGCTGGAGATGCCCCTGTGGCAGCAGTGGACCCTGAGGACAGTGTGGATGAGGAGTCAGAGGATGAGGATGTGCACAACAGAACAACTGTGATACGTCAGTACTTCCAATGACACACAGGTGAGACGGGGCAACTTTACATTTCTATGACTTTTGTTGTATTCTGTGTGGCATTGGCATGCTGGTATTACCCACTTCTTTGCCCACTTACTGTTATCTCTGGATATTCATATTGCAGATGTTGGTGATATGACACATTCTCCTGGTGTGATCACAACAGCCAGCTACAGGTCATTAATTCTATGCTCATTCTATGTACAGTTAATTTGCAATGGTTGTAGTTGTTTCAATCAATACAACTTTGCAATACATGAAATACTAGTAGTCGATTTTTATCCAAGGGTGTTTATTGTAGTGGTAAAATATAGGGGGTAAAGTGCAATGGAATGGGGTAATGATGAAGGAAAGTCCAGGGTATTGTTCCAGTCTGTTTATAGCACAGGTGCATTGTCCATGGAGACATATGAAGGGGAGCAATGGCAGTTCAAGGTGGACAAGGTGAGTGAATGGGACACAAGGAGGACAATCAGGAGAGTCTAATTTCCTAGCGGTGTTCTTGGCAAGCGCCTCTGTCTTCTGTCTGGGTTGCAGGGAACATTTGCAGGGTAGTTCACCTTCTGTAGGGGGAGGGGTGCTGGTGGCCTGTTGGTCCTGTGGCGGGGCCTCGTGGCCACTAGCGGCAGCGGAAGTGTAGGGCTGTTCAGATGACTAGTTAGTGTTAGGGGCCCGCTGGTGTGACACTGTCTCCCTCATAATGTTGGCCATGTCTTCCAGCACCTCTGCTATGGAGATCAGGGTGTTGTTGATGTCCTGCAAGTCCTCCCTGATCCCCTGATACTGTCCCTCCTGCAGCCACCTGTTCTCCTGCATGTTGTCTAGGATCTGGCCCATCGTGTCCTGGGAATGTTGGTAGGCTCCCAGGATCTCAGAGAGTGCCTCCTGGAGAGTCGGTTCCCTGGTCCTGTCCTCTCCCTGGTGCCCTATTGGCCTGTACCTCTGTCCCCTGAACGGTGTGCCCACTGCCACTGACCCCAGGTCCCTGATTGTCTTGTGTGCGAGGTGTGGCCTGGGGTCCCTGTACAGGTGGGCACACTGCTGATTGACATGTCCTGGGGACAGAGGTATGGGTACGCTGGGTGGGTGCTGTGGTGTTGGTTTCTGATGGGGGAGGCTTTGTGGTGGTCTGTGACTGGGCTTGGGTGACCGACCGTCCAGTGGTCCCTGATGGGCCAGGTAGATCGTCTAGATCCAGAAGTCCTGAGTTACTGTCATCACTGTGGGCCTCCTCTGTTGGGGGACTGGATAGTGGTGGAACCTCCTCTCCAGTGACATTGGCTGGGGTACCTGTGGGGATGTAAATGATGTGTTATGCTTCAGGTGTCTGACATCTGTACTTCTTTAGCTTCCCATCTAAGGTTGTTGTTTCCCTGCCAGCTTTTGCTTGTGTATGTTGGTGTATTGTGAAATTGTTAGTTTCCCTATGCTGTATATGCTTTAGTCCTGAGTGTCCATGCAGGGCTGGGAGGGGTGTCCATGCATTGGTACAGCAAGCAGGCCTTGGTATTGGAATTAGTGTGATGTGATTTTGGAGTGTGTGGGATGGAGTGGAGTGGAGGGAGTGAGGGTGAAGATGTGCGATGGATTGTAGGTATGAGGAGTAATAATTGTTAAAAGTTGACTTACCAGTGTCCTGTCATCCTCCAAATCCGGCCAGGCCGTATTGCCAGTACCTGCTCTTCCCATGCTTTGAGTTGTGGGGGAAGAGGAAAGGCTCTACCGCGAGTCCTCTGCATGGCAAGCTGGTGTCTTGCTGCTATGGAACGTACCTTCCCTCGTAGGTTGTTCCACCTCTTCCTGATGTCATTCCTTCTTGGGGGCTGTCCCCCGGCATTGACCCTGTCCACGATTCTCCGCCATAGCTCCATCTTCCTTGCTATTGATATCTGCTGGACCTGTGCTCCAAAGAGCTGTGGCTCTACCCAGACGATTTCCTCCACCATGACCCTTAATTCCTCCTCAGTGAAACGGGGGTGCCTTTGTGGTGCCATGGGTGTTATGTGACGTGTGTTGGTGAGGGTGTGTTGGGTAATGTGTTGGGGTGTGTGATGTGGAGTGGGTGAGGAGTGCATGGGTGTGAGTGGTGTGTGTGTCTAGCTGTCGCAGTGGTCTCGGTGTCTGTCTGGTGGCAATGATTTGTTATTGTAAAGGGTTGTGGGTAATGTGGGTGGGTGTTTTATAGTGGTGTGGGTGTGGTGTGTGTATGGTGCAAGATGTGTGTCTTTGGTATTGGCCAATGTGGTGTTGTTTTCTCTGTGGGTGTCCATTGTTAGCGCAGTGGTATGTACCGCCGTTGAATGTCTGCCGTGGTGATTCGTGGGTCATAATGTGATGAGCGTTGTTCTGTTGGCGTATCAGTGTGGGTTTTGGGACCACAAGTTTATCACTGACCTTTGATCTGGTGGATTTGTGTATGTGGCTGTATTCTGTCGGATTGGGGTGTGTGTGTGTGTGTCATAATAAGGTGAAACGATATTATAGCAAAATAGTTACAGAATATGTTTAATCACTGAATGGATGGTTTATCAAAATTCAATCCCATTTCACCTGATTTTTGGATTTCTCCATATACATACTTACGTGTCCTTTTAAATTTTGATGTGTAAGAAGTACAATTCACCCAACCCAAAGAGAATGATGGAACACCTGAGGGCTATGACACATGCCAACCCTCAGTATCCAGTAGTTTGACGTTTTGATACCACACACAAAAGAGATGTGTTGAAACTCCCATTTTTTGTAGTAGATAGACTATCTTGCTCTGCAAGAAGGAGTGATCACCTTTCAATATGAACCTTAAACTGACTAAGTGCCTACCTGGAGTAGAACCCTCAACTTTTAGTGTGAGTATCTGTGACCTTAACATTTAGGCCCTATGTGACTCCTTACTGTGATGCTTCCAGACATGCCTGTGACAGTCAACCCATGCATGTGATTGGAAAGAAATGTGAATGTTCAATCACTAGGAAGGTTTAACAGTCAAAATTCTACTAAACAAACAAACACACTGCCAAGAGATACAAGGATTTGAACTTTCAGCCTACTGAGTGACAGTACAAGACATAAACCATTATGCCAGAAGTGACTCCATTCCCCTCTTCATCCAAATATAACTATAACATTCGTACTAAACATCTTGCTAGTCTTACTCTTTAAAGACATTGTATGGAGAGTCCATTACAATGACAATCTCTCTCTCTCTTCCATCCTTTTATGGGATGGAAGAGAGAAAGTGACAGGACCGACAGAGAGCCTGAAGTCCCCCACAGTCCTAGCCGCCTCCCATGTTCTGCTTTAAATAGCAGCTCTCTGCTTGTGAGAGCAATGTTTTCATCTGTTTTCCTGCAAGCATATTCGTGTGCAGGGAAACAGATGAAAGCTTCACTTTCTGCAATTGAGAGCTGTTTGAAAGCTCTGACTTGCAGAAAGTGAAGTGTTTGCTCTGACTTGGCGGGAGCTGTCAAAGCTCCTGCCACGTAAGAGCAAATAGCAAGGTCCCAGGGGTCGGCACCTCAGGACATAGCAGGAGCTGTCCCTTGGCCATGATTGGCTCCATGAGGGGGAGCCGTGTGGCCCCCTCCAGTATAATCCAGTCCCAGGGAAGTTGTGGTCTCTGGGGTTCGGGGGTCCAAAACAGACTCTCTTCATTATTCGTTTGTAGCCCCGGGGAAGTGGCGGTGCCCGGGTCTGGGAGGTGGTAGGGTTGCATGGCCCCCTGTATTATATTTGTCTAAAGCCCTGGGGAGGTGGTGGTCCTGGGGCTGTGGGGGTGGCCCATCTACATTTGTTTGCTTAGATGCCCAGTAGAGGTGGTGATCCCCTGTGCTGTGGGGGCCTGTGTAGCCCCCCACATTATATTTGTTTAAAGCCCTGGAAACATAGCAGCCCCAGGGCTGCAGGGGACCGTGAAGTCCCCCTGCATCCATTTTGTTAAAGCCCCAGGAAGGGGTGGTCCCTGTGGCTGTGGGGAGGCCAGGTGCCCCCCCCCTACATTCATTTACTTAGATGCCTCAGGGAGGTAGCAGTCACCGGGGCTGCAGGGGGGCCAGGCAGCCCCCTCACATTCATTAACTATGATGCCCCAGGGAGGTGGTGGTCCCTGGCACTGCAGGGGCAGGACGCTCCCCTGCATTCATTTACTTAGATGCCCCAGGGAGGTTGCAGCCCTGCCCTACCCCAATCCAATTTGTTCTTTGAGTTTTGTGGAAGAAGCACATGTGAGCAGAACGACTGCCATGGCATGAGTGAGCATGCAATGATTGGCAACTGATATAGGCCGCCTCCTTGTTTCATGAACTTATTTGTTAGACCACTTGACGTAAGTGATTATGCAGCTGTGGGATTTTCTGCTTAATTATGAATTTTAACACTTGTGTCTAGCTCAAATGGGTCAAACAAAAGTTACAAAAAAGCACCTCGTCTAGTGCTGTGCAGTGGTAGACCAGCTGTATATTTGAATCTCCACTGTGGCATAATTCAAATTGCATGATTTCATTAATATTGCCGAGAGCCCATGGGATATCTCATCAATTCCCTTATTTTGATACCCTCAACTTTCTAATTTCACTTCAGTAAAGAATAGAAGGCCTTAGTTTCGCTAATAAACTGCAAAACTATAACAAATACATACATTTTTGAAATATGGAATTTTAAAGAAATTGCAATTTTGAAAACAAAACCTTATAATGGTATTTATAGTTATCATCCAGACTTACAAAACGAGCTATGCAAACATGAATGCATCGTATAGTCATCTTAGTTTTTCGCAATCTGCACAATTATCCTTTCTTCAGGACGAAGTACTGGTTGCTTGCTTAAATACGTGACATGGTTCTCTTTTCTGATTTTAGTACCTTGCAATAAGATAAGAGGGCACTTTTGGAAAGGAAGTGAGATATAGGTCTTTGTTGTGCTAATGCACTATGGCGTATATTAAGCACAAGAGGAACGTTCCTGTCTGACATTTAGTTCCAACTTCTCTCATGCGGTATGTTTCCAACAGAGGCCCTCTGTCATGGATGGAATGGAAATGAAGCCGAATGAAACATTGAAAGCAACCCAGCCTGTCAATTGAGCTGTCTTTCAAAATGGGAGATAAGGCGCTCTTTCTTACACAATGCGCGGGCTTTGGCTGAATCGTTTATTATGCCAAGATCTATCTTCGGAATCTGTAACCTTTCCCTGCTACCCCGGCTTTTGGAATGTCAGTCTCCAGCAGGCGCATAAAGCCCTTTGGGCTAAAAGGGCATTAAACAACACCCCAGACCCCCACCTGCCCCAACCAGCAGCAGCCCCTTCGGCTGGCTTGGGCTGACTTGACTGTGGCTGTAGGTCAAACTGCGCAATTTGAGTCTTGCTGCTCTCTCATTCATTAAGTCGCCGTTTACAGCTACCCCCCCCCCGCTGTTTACTTACACTATTTACTTTTCCCATTTATGTACCATTCCAATGGTGCCATTTATATTCGTACTAGCATATGTTATGTGTGTCTGAGATTAGGTGGGAAAGCTGCTGATTTCACACCCCATCCACTTCCCTAAAAATACAGCAGGCGCTTTATGTAACATTCCATCTGCAGCAAAAGACAGAGTGCTAGGCCTATCACATGGTAGATATTATATAGCAAGGAGATTGCCATCCCCAAAGATGTAAATTAACGTTTTTAAAAAAATCAGAACAGAGATCTTTCTTACGGTTTGTTATATTTCCTAGTGGTGTTAGGCCTTACAGAACTGGCAACTCTATTTAAATGAAAACAATAGAAATGTTGCATTCTGACATCTGTAAAATTAATGTTTGTTGCTTTGCTAATGTATTTAATTATTCATATTGCTTCTGCTGTTTCTAAACACTGGAGTTAGCAGACTTTACAATTACACAATTTAATATTATTCAATTGACCTACTTCAGAAGGACGAAAGGCTGAGACTGCCTTGCTGGATTCAGATTTTTGATATAACAATCACTGTATTTCAGCATCAATCATTTCCCTAAATGTTGCATCAATCATTGCAGTTTATGCATATGATAACCCATGTGTAAGAGTGTAGGTATAAGCATATAGTTGTATATGTTCCAGTAATGCACATTATGCAGGGATTTATGTGTAAACTATAAGGTTCGATTTGAATCATCCATGCAGGGTCATTGCAGCCGTTATTCCTTATGAGACCGACCGACAAAATGGCTGTCACTGATAGGGGCATTTGGGATTTACAGTGAGGCAAAACCTGCTGAAGCAAGAAAATAAGGTATGAAATATTTGCTAAGTGAGAAAACAAAGGTGTCAATGAAAGGTAAGGTCACAATGGATACCGATTGTAAAATAAAAAAAATAACATAGCACTATGCAAACGTTTTAATGTTTAATGAACACCACGTATAATTGGGTGGTATGTTGTGTAATAGTCGGGGCCACTCTGAACATCTTAAATCTGCCATTACCCAGAGCTCCCTATCCCTCCTCATCCCCCGGGCCACATCATCCCCCCACTGACAGCTTCTGCCTACCTTAAACAGGCATAAAATATCAGTAGATTTGTTCAGGGAACTAGGGAAAATAGTTTAAAAGGGGCGAGTTCCCGGGTCCGGCTGGCTAAAAGAGAGTACTTTTTCATTATTTAAGATAAAGCGCTGAGTGGAGGTTGGCTTCTTAAATGCTGCTTTGTGACTCATTGTGTTGTGACTGTCTATCTTTCCTTACCATTCTGATTAAGGCTTTCTGTGCTGTCCCTCACTAACCTCTGGGTTGTCCAGAGCGTATGGACTTGATGTTCCATTTTGGATGACACAGTAGGAAGATTCCAGGATGAAGAGGTAATTGGACCCAATTGATACAACATGAGCACACTTGACTTTTTACCGATAATCGCACCCATACGGGGACTTAGAACAAATGATCCAACTGTAAAATACAGAGTGGAGCTGGCCAGAGAGAGCCCACAAACTCCCTGGAGTTTACAATAAGACCCCACATGAGCATACTAGAGATTTTAATAAAAATGAAAGGGCAGATTAAAGAAAAGTGATGCTGCACCTAGTGCAGCGCCACTTTCCTTGTGCCCCTTAGCGCCCACCTCCAGCCAACATGTGTGCACCGTACTTAAAATATGGCGCAGGGTAGGGGGCAATAGCATCATTTTTTTTAGGCTATTGATGTACTCGGCAGGAGTAGTGCCAAATAAATAAATAATATATAAGTAGTGCCAAATAAATAAAGACATATATAAATAAAGGAAGCCCCCTTTTAATGCCTGCTCTGAACAGGCATTAAAAGTGTTGAAAACAATGGTTCAAATAAATCTCTTAGATTTCCTTGTGCCACTTTTTTGCCCCCTCTAACAGGGGAACGCACCCTTGTATAAATTATGCCGGGCACAGCATAATGTGGCACAAGGGTTTACATGCATGCATTGTGCCACTTTGTAAATATGATGTGGGGAAAATGCCACTTTAGCGTTGCCTCAGATTAAAAAAACAATGACCCTGTGGCAGCGCTAAGGTGGCACTAGGGGCTCTTAAATATGCCCCAAAATGCTAAAAAACAATAACCCTTAGGGGTGAATTGTAGGCCTAAATAAACGCTGCATATTAAACATGAATCTTCTTTCTAAACTTTGCACGACATGCACTTGACATAAAATGATAATGCTGGCAACTTCCAAATTGCTATAAGCCAGCTGAATGTTTTTTTACTTTACCATGATTATTCACATAACTCGTCACAAAGCAAACTTCATATGCTAACAAATAAATATTATTTTGTTTTCTTTTTAACCGCTTGACCTGCACTGGCATTTTTATTTCTCTTAACTAATCTTAACACTTGTTTCGTTATGAATAGGCTTCTAGTGTAAAGACGTGTGAGAATGGAAATAATGATGTGTTTGCTCATGAAACTTGCATGAATGTTTGGTCTTTCAGAAACCAAAATGGATGAGAACATTTATAGATGTTTCTAAAGATGCTAAAAGTTTAACTAAATGTACCCTGTGTTTAGAACACTCTTTGGTAGAACTTACCATCTCAACATAAACTGTCATTGTCCCACAGAACCTTTGCTTTTTGATTGGCTAGAAGAAAATGTTATCTGTGAAATTGTTAAAACTTTTGTATCTTTGTACTCTGTATAAGAGTGTACCAGGGAAAGAATAGCTAGCTGGCTAATGCAGCCTTATGATGTTGCTCTTCAGCTTAGACCTTGTAATTCGCAATTGTACAGCCTCAGCAGCTACACAGACTATCAGACGCTTGTTCCTTTTTGCTATTTTATAGATAACTCTCTGACTCAGACTATTCAGTGTTTTGCTGAACTTTCTAGAAATGCCTTATGAGAAAACTCTTAACATGTTTTTCAGTTTAATGTACTGTTTCTGATTTAGGGGATTAGATTAGGATCATATCATCATGGGACATGCCTTATGCTATGTTCTGTAATTTATACTTGATTTAATAACACAAAAGATTTAAAAATGTATGATTGATAAACTTTCATAAATAATTTAAAGTCTCATTATTTACTTTAGAATCTAAATGTGATTGAAAATAAAACGAATTGAATGTTTTGATGTGCAGCTTCTTCCTCACTTATCTCAAAGGTCCGTTGCCACATGGCCCAAGAGTTGCAGCGATTATAAATTGATAATTTATAGGTCTTGCCGCACTCTCAAGCCTCTTGCTAATATTTCGTTGCAGGAGCACACCTAAACTTGCACATGGAGAGGGATTGACGCATGAAAGGTTTTGGGGTGTTCGGTCAAGCGGGGACTTAGATAAAGGGAGGCAAAAAAGAGCATTTTCCATATTAATTCCCATAGAGAGTATAAACACAGCTGCAGCCTGAAATGCTGAACATAATTATACCAGATACTCCTGATCTCGTGCAGAGTTCTGGTTAACTGTAAACACTTGAACCAGGAAGTGATGGCACCCAATTTAAGACTCTGTTTCAGCCAGGTCCCCAAAAAATGTAAAATAAGGGTTCAGGGTAAGAATATCCTAACCTTTAACCTTTCTCCCTGCGTTCCTCTGGGAACCCCCCCAAGGCAAAAAAGCATTAAAAAACAATTGTAGACATCCGTGAATTTCAGCATACATTTAAAAAAAAACAAGTGAGGTCTTCCTTACGTGTTTTTAATGTTTCCACTCGGTGGCCCAGGCAAAGAGGCATGCACATTTAATAAAGAAGTGGAGGAGCGCATGGGCCCCCCTCCAAGAGCTTTTTATGCCCCGGGAACTACCACCTCCTCAGGACTATATTAAAGTAAATATATAGGGGGGCTTCAGACCCCCCCCGGCCCACCATCTCCTCAAGGCTTTTTCCTAAAAATGAAGGAGGGGGCTACAAGTACCCCCACCTCCCCAGGACAAAATCAAGATTAAAGGAAAGGGGTCCAAATGGACCACTGGCCTCGGGCACCACCACCATCCCGGGGCTGGCCCATGCAAAACAAAAGAGGGGGGTCATGCGGCCACCCCTCTCTTGGAACCATTAATGCCTCTGG
This sequence comes from Pleurodeles waltl, assembly GCF_031143425.1. NCBI lineage: Eukaryota > Metazoa > Chordata > Amphibia > Caudata > Salamandridae > Pleurodeles > Pleurodeles waltl. The sequence goes on from NC_090447.1 coordinate 576,350,804, forward strand.
GTACTGCCACCCTCCAGGGCCAGCTCCTGCAATCTCCCAAGGTGCCTACCCTTGGGAAATTGCGGTTTGCTAATGCTTGGCAGGAGCTGTAACAGCTCCCACCAAGCAAAAGCAAATACTGTCAAAATGCTCCCACTTGCTGGAAGCAGAGTTTTAATCTCTTTACCTGCCCGCAGGTATGTGGGCAGGGAACAAGATGAAAGTATTGCTCCCACATGCAGGGAGCTGCATTCCCAGCAGCGCTCTGCGTGCGGAAGCAATGTCGGCTCCCACAGGACGAAGGGAGCTGGCTGGGACTGTGGGGGCCTTGAGGCTCCCCCAAGATACCAGACATAGAATGTAAGATGCCCTAGTTGAAGCACCACTTGTGTAAAGTATTAATCATCCTACTTTTTGCGCATGGTCAAGGCAAAGCAAGTGTTTTTTCCCTGCATTTCCACCTTGGAAAGTTATCTTTAAACCTTGATGGTGGTGTTGCATCCTGGCTGTTTTTGAGTGCAATATTTCATGTAGTGACTGTGACAAGAGGGTTCTGTATTTATGAAATTCGTTGAATTCCTGTCCTTTCACTCTTTCACAATAGTTTTTTTGCAAAAATAGGCACTTTCCTGCACAAAAAAACAGACAGGCATTTTACTCTTTCTATGTGTGCTGCAGAATGCAGCATACATGGAAAGAGGAAACACTAGGAGAAATACAAATATTTCTCCTTGTTTCACCACCCCTGGGGAGGCATAAGGATTTGGCCATTTCCCAGAATCCAATGCCCTTTTCTACGACTAACAATCTGGCCATGACACAGCACTGAGTCCATGTTATTGGAAGTTTCTGAATTTATCAAGGCTAAGCTTGATCTAGGTACATCAGCAATGGTCATTCTTTCAGATTCATCATCAGATTTTGACATTGTCTCGAAATCCATCCTGCTGGACACACTAGGTTCCGTCCTACAAATTTAGTGCTGACGCAACCAAGTAGAGAAGTAAAGCTGGGGAGAAAACTTTGACATGTGTGAAAGGAGACATTTGTAGTGAATCACGTTGTGCTATGTGTCCAAACGATAAGCAGCAATTAAGCTCGTGCAGCTGTGCCAGAAATGGGATACTTGCTGAAGGCAGTTCCAAAGGAACCAATGTGTGTGCTGCAGTGGCACAGCTTCTGTCATGTAAAGGCAGAAACACTAAACATTTCTCTTCTACAGAGCACTGCTGACCACCTGAGATGAACAGGAATGGTCTGTTGATAACAGTTGGCACATTTGTGAAGTGCCATGGATGGGCAGAACTTAATGGAATCTTGCAAACTTTTATTTAACTCAGTGGAACTCCGTGGAGTACAACTCTGTGAGTTCCACCCTCCTCTACCTATTACCACATTACTGAAGTGGTTATAGGTAGAAAAATGTATTTATAATTTTCTTTATATTTTTATTGGGAAGGGTATGCCCAGATGTGAGTCCCATGGTTGCTATGCCACCAGATTCCAGCTAGCCTGGCTGATGAGGGATGATACCCTGAAATGAGTCCCAGGATTTTTGTTTCTGGTCCAGGAAGGATTTGACCTGGCAGTTTGGGCTGGACTGTTCCCATGGGGAGCAGGTTCAAGATTGATTTGCATATGACTGGATTCAAACTGGATTGGCGTGGGGAGCAAAACAATGATGAAATTAGGCCCAGATCTGTGACTGGGGGTAAATATTTAACACTGTTGAGCATTCTGTCCATCATGTGTTCTTTTTACATTTGTTTCCCTAAGTGGGAAGGGTATGCCCAGACATTGGTCTTGTGCTCACTATGCGATAAGATTCAAGCAGACATGGCTGATAAGGGGTGATACTCCAAAACCAGTCCCAGAATGCTTGTTTTATGCCCAGGGTGGAATTGGTCTGGCAGTTCAGGCTCAACTTTCCCCATCGGGAGCAGGGTGAAGACTGATTTGCATATGACTAGGTCCAAACTAGAATAGTGTAGCAAAGCAAAACATTATGGATTTAGGTGTTGATCTGTAGCTGGGGCTGAATGTTTTTTTGTTTATTGTTCAGCATTCTGTCTATCATATGTTTTTTTTGCATTTGTCGCCTTAAGTGGGAAGGGTATGGGTCCCATGGTTGCTATGCCACTGGATTTAAGCTAGCCTGGCTGATGAGGGGTGATATCCTGAAACCGATCCCGGAATGCTTGTTTCTGGGTTTCTGGTCAAGGGAGGACTTGGCCTGGCAGTTTGGATTCCTTTGGGGAGCTGGGCCAAGACTGACTTACATATGGCTCGGTCCAAATTGGAATGGCGTGGCAAGCAAAAAAACAATAGATTTAGGCCTAGATTGGTGACTGGTGATGAATGTTTGACATTGTTCAGCCTTTTGTCCATCATCTGTTCTTTTGCTTATATTTTTAATGCAGTCTAGGGGAAACCTTGCATTTTGTTTAAGGAGTGCAGTAATTGGTAGGTATTACCCTAATACTCACTAAACTTTTTTGTTCATATTTAGTACATGTTGGACTTTTTTGCTTATGCAGGGTCATCCCCAATCTTTTTGCCTCCTGCCTCCTATATTTTCTGACCTGTTGCTGTTGGCTTTTGAACTCTGAGCACTTTACCACTGTTAACCACTGCTAAAGTGCATATGCTTCTCTGTATAAATTGTAATGTTGATTGGTTTATCCATGATTGGCATATTTTATTTACTAGTAAGTTCCTAGTAAGGTGCACTAGAGGTGCCAGGGCCTGTAAATCAAATGCTACTAGTGGGCCTGCAGCACTGGTTGTGCCACCCACATAAGTACCTCTGTAATCATGTCTCAGACCTGCCACTGCAGTGTCTGTGTGTGCAGTTTTAACTGTATATTCGACTTGGCAAGTGTACCCACTTGCCAGGCCTAAACCTTCCCTTTCCTTACATGTCAGACACCCCTAAAGTAGGCCATAGGTAACCCCAAGGGCAGGGTGCAGTGTATGGTTAAGGTAGGACATATAGGCCCTCATTCTGACCTTGGCGGTCTTTTCGCATGACCGCCGAGTTACCGCCGCGGTGAAGACCGCCGACCGCGGCGGTATGCCGCTGTGCGCATTCCGACCGCTGGGAGCGTTCCGCCGGAAAACCGCCAGCAGCCACACTGGCGGTCGGCGGGAAAGTGGAGACTGGTCAACCTCCACCGCCACGCCAGCAGAACACCGCCCACAGAATTACGACCCACATCTCTGTGTGGCGGTCTTCTGTTGGCGGTCACCTCCCCATGGCTCCTGTCGCCTCCCGGAGGACCAACGCACAAGGTAAGTTGATCGTCCGTGAGGGGAGGGGGTGGGGGGGTGTTGTGTGATGTGTGCGTGCATGGGGGTGTGCGTGTGAGTGTGTAGAGGGGGTGTGTGAGTGCGTGCATGCGGGCGGGGGGTGCTGCTGTGCCTATGGGCAATGTGTGTAGTTCGGCGGGTGCGCATGTCGGCATGTATGTGTGCGGGTATGTGTCCCCGTTGTGTATGTGTGTGTGTAGGGGGTGTGTATATGTGCATGTTGGGGGTGTGTGCATGTCGGGGTGCGTGTATGTGCATGTCGGGGTGGGGGTGGGGAGGGGGTTCGTACCACCTCTGGGGGGTGGCAGGGGGGTGGAGGGTGTGGGGGGAGGACTCGGGGAGGCAGTGGGGGGTGGGGGAGACCCCTATCAGTGCCAGGGAAGGAATTCCCTGGCCCCGATAGTGCCTACCGCCATGGTTCGCATGGCGGTTCCCGACCGCCAGAAACCGCGGCGGTAAGCAGGGTCATGATACCGTTGGCGGTCTTGGGTCGACCGCCGGGCCGGAGTGCGCAGACTCCAGCCCGTCGGTCATGACCGCCGTGGCGGTCGGAGTGGGGAAGTGGCGGTCGATCGCGGCGGTGACCGCCGCGGTCAGAATGCCATTTTTTTGACCGCCGGTCTGTTCGCGGTCCGACCGTAGCCTCTCCGCCGACCGCCAAGGTCAGAATGAGGGCCATAGTTAGGTGTTTGATATGTCCTGACAGTGAAATATTGCTAAGTTCGTTTTTCACTGTTGCAAGGCCTGTCCCTCTCATAGGTTAACATGGGGGCTACCTTTAAATCTGATTAAAGTGTAGATTCATGTGGAGTTTGGGGTCTCTGAGCTCACAATGTAAAAATACATCTTTTAGTAAAGTTGATTTTAAGATTGTGTGTTTGAAAATGCCACTTTTAGAAAGTGAGCATTTTCTTGCTTATACCATATCTGTGACTCTGCCTGTTTGTGGATTCCCTGTCTGGGTCAGTTTGACAGTTGGGCTGGTTGTACCTCACACTAGACAGTGACACAAAGGGAGCTGGGGTGTAGCCTGCATATCCTGATGAGCCATCTGTGCTTGGAGGGAGGGGAGGAGTGGTCACTCACACCTGAAAGGGCTGTGCCTGCCCTCACACAATGCAGTCTCCAACCCCCTGGTGAGTGTCTGGGGCCTGGCCTGGGCAAGGCAGGGTTTCACATTCAGAAGAGACTTTACTTTGAAGTAGGCCTACTTCAAAGGAGAAATTGGGTATAAAAAGGGCACCCAAACCCACAGACTTTAGAAACACTTCTGGAACCAAGAGGAACCTCTGCCTGGAGAAGAGCTGAATAGCTGAGGAAGAAGAGCTGGCCTGCCTGTGACCGTGCTTTGTGGAGCTATCCTGCAGTTGCTGCTTCTGCCAGAGTAAGAGGGCAAAGACTGGACTTTGTGTGCCTTCCATCTTGAGAAGAAATCTCCAAGGGCTTGATCTAGAGCTTGCCTCCTGTTATTTGAAGTCTCAGGTACAGCAAAGACTTCTCTCTGCCAGCACCTGGAGTCTCTGGAGAGACTCCTACTATGCCCTGTGGTGCCCATCCAGTTCCTGGGACCCTGAAAAGAGAAGCTGGCAGCCTAAAGACAAGAAAATCGATGCACAGAGCGCCGTGCGGGGAAAAGATTGACGCGAATCCGATCTGCGGCTGAAAAAACAACACGCCGCCGGCTCCGCAGCTGAGAAACGACGCACGCAGGAAACGCGACTGAAAAATCGACACACGGAGCAGGAGAAACGATGCGCAGCATCGCTGACGGAGGCTGGGAGATCACAACCTGCGCTGCGGGATTTTCGGATCATCGCGCGGCTTGATTTTTGACTCAAGTACCGAGCGTGCGGAGTTATTTTTGACGCACACCTGCCCGTGCGGGGTTATTTGTGACGCACACCAGGTACATTTTCACTCTAGCAGCGCTAGTGTGTTTTTAAAACTACTTAAAGACTCTTTTTGATTCTTAATTGATAACTTGACTTGTGTATGGTGGATTTTTGTCGTTTTGGTCTTGTTTTGTTTAGATAAATATTTCCTAATTTTCTAAACCTGTGTTGTGTCATTTTGTAGTGTTTTCATTAAGTTACTGTGTGTGTTGGTACAAATACTTTACACCTAGCACTCTGAAGTTAAGCCTACTGCTCTGCCAAGCTACCAAGGGGGTAAGCAGTGGTTAGCTGAGGGTGATTCTCTTTTACCCTGACTAGAGTGAGGGTCCTTGCTTGAACAGGGGGTAACCTGACTGTCAATCAAAGACACCATTTCTAACAGTACACTATGGTGGTTATTATGACATCGAAGGTAAAAAACGCCTACTGCCCCAGTGACGGCTGCCAAAATATCGCCACCGCGGCTACCATCTATCCGCCACATTATGAGCACTGCCTGTCATCTGCCACAAGAAGGGCGGAAATTTGGCAGTGTTCATGGTGGTGAACGGTGGTAAGCTGGCGCTGCTACCACCAGCACCGCCACACCAGTAGAAAGCCGCCAGCCATATTATGACAATTCATATGGCTTTGCAGTGTTCTTCTGGCGGGGTGCTGTTGGCAGTAGCAGTGCCCCTTCCCATTCCCTGTCGAAAGAGCTCCTCACTCAAGGTAAGTCGGGCATCCGATGGGAGGGGTGGGAAGGTGTGGGTGTTGTGTGTGTGCATGAATGTGTTAGTGAGTGTGTGAATGCGTTTGTGTGTGTTCTGTTGTTTGTGTGGTTGTATACATGTGAGTGAATGTGTGCAAGAATGGTGAAGTGAGTGCATGTCTGCATGTCAGAGTGATCGTTGTAAGAATGTGTGTGAGCATGTTTGGATGTAAGCGTTTATGAATGCGTGTATGCCAGTGTGTGTATTAATGCGTTTATGCCAGTGTGAGGGATTGAATGTATGCGTGGTGCGTGTCTGCATGTGTGTGCGTTTATGGGGGGTTGACGGGTGTCTGAGGATCAGAGGGGCTGGGGGGGTGTGTCTGAGGATCGGAGGGTGTGGGGGGTGTGGGTCTGAGCATCAGAGGGAGCGGGGGATGTTTGGATGGAGGGGGTGGGAGTGTCAGGTGAGTGTTGAGGGGGTGGGGGAGCCACCTACCGGTGACAGGGAATACATTTCCTGTCACCGGTAGGCCTTTTCACCATGGTTTTCGTGGCGTTAGTAGGCAGGCTCATAATTCCGCCAGCGGCCCTATGCTGGCCGCCAGGCTGGAGATACACATCTCTGGCCTGGTGGCTCCTGCCGCCATGGCGGTATGAGTGGAGAAGTGGTGGGTTGGCTGCAGCCAACCCCTAAATCTCAGAATGTGGCGGTATGTACCGTTGGCGGTCATACCACCATATTAACACTCACCGCCGGGGTCATAATGACCCCCTATATTTGTAAAGTATAGTAGATTATATTTTTTTAAATATTTAACATATTTACTTTTGTTCATTAACTTTCGAAAACATGGTACTCCTGAGGCAATCACAGGATAGTACATTTTGGTTTTAAATATATAAAAATATATAAATATTTTTCCTTACCTGTTAGCACTTTACTTAAGTGGTAATAGGTAGGGGAAAAATACCAAACCTAATACTTATCTAAATCTGAAGGCGTAACCTAGAACACAGCTAAACTATAACTAATAACAATATTAGCATGCCACTCACCGGAACTCCAGGTGGTTCCGATGGGCTGATGACAATCCCTTAATCCTACTGGGAGTTCCGTGGGTAGCAATGAAGTATACACTGCACCTCAGGAAGTTCCCAAAGGGCAGTGTAGTTGGGATGAGAGAGAAAAAGAGAAATACCAGGTCTTCAATATTCAGAATTTTCAGCATCGGACTCTGTGCTGCACGATGAATGGTTCTAAGAAGCAAGTTCATCAAGTGTGTCAGGTGCTAGAATGTTCTGTCATATAGGCCCTAATTACGAACCTGGTGGACGGCGGAAAAGTACTGTCAAGAGGCTGGTGGTACTCTTCCCCAAAATATGACATTGGCTGGTTGGCTCAAGCCAAACCTCCAATGTACCACTCCGTCCGCCAGGGTGGTAACACCCGGTGGGCTGGAGACTTCAGTCTCCAGCCAGGCAGCTGTCACTGTCCCACCAACGGGATTATGACCCCACCTACTGCCATGGTTTTCATGGCCTCCTTACCGCCATGAAAACCATGGCGGTAGGAACTATCAGTGAGAGGGAATCACTTCCCTGTCACTGATAGGAGTCTTCCCGTCCCCCTCCCCCTTCCAAGAGCTCTCCCCCATTCTCCCCCTCCCACTCCAGACCCCCATGACATACACACACATTCACGCCCCATCAAACACACGCATAGACACACTCATACCCACATTCACCCAAGCATGCATCCATCCATTCACAAACACATCCACACACACTTACATACATACAAGCACCCACACATTCACACAACACAACATACACGCACACTCACAATCATGCATGAGCACACGCATTCCACACACCACACACCCGCATGCACGCACACACAAACATATACCCCCCACACACACACAACACCCACCACCCTCCTCCCCTGTCAGAGCACCCAACTTACCTGATTTCAGGGGGTCCTCCGGCAGGAGACAGGACGCGACGCTGCTGCCAGCAGCAGCATCTGCCAGCAGAACACCGCCAGGCGGTCTACTGGCATGGTGCTGCTGCTGGCAGCAGCACCACTTTACCACCGTCCGCTGCCATGGCAGCAGCTGGAATTCTACCAGCCTTCTGGTGGAATTCTGGCTACGGTCATAATATAGCAGACGGCACGTAGCCATGGCGACAGTGTTTAGGCAGCCGTCGCTGCGGCGGTAGGCGGTCAATACCGCCATTGTCATAATGAAGGCCATAATCTGTAAATGAATAACACTCATTTAGGTATTGTTCACAGAATTAGTTCAACAATCCTTAGCTTTATGATAGGTTCACAGGATTTGACATACCAACTAATAAATTGTGTGCCTTAATCCCTTTCAAGAAGCATTTCTATAGATTTCTATTGTCTTTTTTCTTTAAATGCCAGAATTACCAATGATTTGTACAGTTTGATGCATCAGCAAAAGTCAACACAATAATGCAAAGAATCAGCAAAAGTCAATGGTGGTACAGGAGATTTCACTCGGTTCAACCAGTTGCTTTCAGTGATCAGTTTTAGTAGTTGTGCTATTACAAGAAATACCTCTTTCCTGAGAATACCAACAATCAGTCTTTTAGTTCGCTACCTGCCTCCAAAATACACCTTCTGATGCATGTAAATGTCATTTGAATTTCTTAACCATCAGAAATCCTGAGTGTGCATTATTAAGTTTGTTTCACTTTTTCGTGTTGATTGTCCTGCAGTGAGAGCAATGCACATTCTACCTGTATCGATCTGACCTTTATGCTGGGTGTCTATTTCAGGATACGCAGTAGTTTTGCAGAAGAGGATGCAGTGGAAGCAACACAAAGAACTTCTGCCAAAGAGGAGACGTCGGAAGACATCTGCTGAGGGCCCAGTAGCCGGTAGACTGTGATTGGGAGCCAGGTAAGTGACATAGGGATCCAATGAGGCCAAGCAGGGATCCGTAGTGCTGTGTAGTTTAAATAGTTGCTGCTGCAAAGTGTGATGGCACGGGGCACGTGTTCTTCAGCTGTGTTTGGTAAACTACGTTGTTAATGATTTTCACAGTTTGCATGCATTTGTGTGTAAACCATTTTCATCAGATGGGCTCACATGGTGTATTTCATATTGTAACCTTTTTATCTTCTGTACATCACGTACAATTTTTCCTACTACTGCCACCAGTGTTTTCAATAGAAAGCCATGACAGAGAATATTAACCAGTGCCTCCCACCGCCACCAGGGATTTCACAGAAATATATAATGAAGACCATAATCTTAGTTCCTTCCACTGCCACCAGGGCTACAATGAGAGTCCCTATAATGTTAGGACTGTCAGCATTTTACATAATGACATTGGAATACATGATAAGGAATTAGCCAATCACCTAATAACATTTCATTGCTATGTACAGTGGTACCTTCATGAAACAGTGCAACATTTATCATGAATATACCACAACAACAGAGATCACTAATGTAAAATGCCTTATAACTTTAAAAATACCTACTTGTAGTAGCCAACAGGATCATCTGTGTACCATAATGTCTAATCATGTAACATTTCTTGTAATTCCATTCAGCCATTTTCCTGCTACACCCAATAAAAAAGTCTATGGAAAAATGCATTGGTGGCAAAACATGTTTTAGGACCGACCTATTATCTGTGTGCCCCATGACCAATCACCATGAAACTTTGCATCATCCACCAATGTAGAATGAAGAATAGATATGCAAATGATCAAGGAGATTTGTCAAATGGACACAAAGTTATTGGTAAAAGTTCCAAGGAATTCCTATCACTATATATATGTGTATATACTGTGTCATAATCCCACCCATATAAAGCAAAAAATATTAAACTTAGAAAATGGGCACAGGCATTTACAGAAACATGTCGTCCATCTTGGACTGGCACTACTTGTCATACAGAGTGATGCAATCATAGAGCATCATGAATAATAAACAAAGAATCACTATGGACAATACAATCAAATCAAAAACAAAATCCACACAATTTTAACAATGATGAAAATACAGTGGTCATTGAATCAAAACTCCCAGCAAACCATATATGTATGTCATGTTTGAGACATGAACCCAGAGGATCCACCTCCCACCTTTCACATCTGGACCCAAGGATATCACCTGTGGTGTCTGCAAGGGCTCATCCCTCTGCCTCATACTCTTCAACGCATAAATGACGCCCCTGGCCAACATCGTCAAATACCACAGTCTCAACATAATTTCCTATGCTGAAGACAGCCAACTCCTCCTCTCACTCACCGATGACCACTCCACCACCAGAACCAACTTCCACAGATACATGACAAGTGTTGCTGACAGGATAAAGAGCAACTGCCGGCAGATCAACACAGACAAGATGGAACTACTTATCTGTGGCAACAGCAGCAACACATGAAACAACTCGTGGTGGCCATCAGACCTAGGACCTGCACCTACTCACTCTGACCATGGCAGAAACCTCGGAATCATCATTCACAACAAGCTCACCATGAAATCACAGACGTTTCCGCACTTGGCACATGCTAGGTAAGATCTTCAAGTTGCTACTCCTGCATACGAGAGGCATTATGACACAGGCCCTCGTCACCTGCTGACTTGATTATGGCGATGCTCTCTAGGTAGGACTCACCACACACCTCCTACAGAGACTTCAGACCATACAGAAAACAGCCATACTCATCCTCAGCTCAGCCTTTCCCAATAAACTCACATCATATCCCACCTCAAGCAACTCCACTGGCTTCCCATACAGAAGAGATGCCAATCCAAACTGCTGACCCATGCACACAAGGCTCTACTCAAAGAAGTATCGGGTGTACATTAACCACCACCTGAACTTCCACCAACCCTCGAGAAGACTACCCTCTGCCTCCCTTTCACCTTCCCATATTCCCCGCATCTGAAGAAGCAGAAGTAGAGGACACTCCTTCTCTCACATCGCAGCGAAAACCTAGAGCAGCCACCCCACGCTCCTCCAGACATCATCTCTCTTCTGGGATTCTAAATAGCCATCAAGACCTGGCTGTTCAAATAAGCCTCCAGGACCTGCAAGCACCTGGATACCTATCGGGTGATTAGCCACACTTTATAAATCATGATTGAATGATTGTTTGAACTAAGTAAACAAAAGACTAATACTTGGATAATGTGGGAAGGTCATTGAAAATTGCCTGACAAAACCTACACAGTAATACAGCAAGCTAAATACATCCAAATATATGTGTGTAGAGGCCACCAATATCTGCCATTGTGAAACCAAATATGTCTTGTTGCAGTTAAAATACACCCCACATGCCACCCAGAATCATTCATACAAAACAAACCCACCCCTCATGCACATGCCCATTTTACATAAAGAACATCATAAAATTTCAAAAAGTGTTAATGAGAAAATGATCAGAAAAATGCAATCAACATTTGGAATAATGCCTCAAGTTGGCTAATTTGGTAAAGGGGACTGGAAATCTCTACCTGTTTGCTAAGATAACACACATTCTTCCCAAGTGACCCTTCTCGTCTGTGATAGTGGATAAACATGTTTGAGACATGACAAGCATAGACTAAAGGTAAGCTTGCATAATAATCTAAAGTTAAACCCACTATAATGCCCTCCCTCACTCCTCTTCCCAGCACTAAGAAAAAAACATCTCTGGAAAAAAACATATTGCATAAGAACAAATTAAATAAAATGGTAGACAGAAACTAAGGCCCATGTTTGTGGACTTATGGCTCAGGGCAGCACAACTAGTCACCTTTATGTGCTGTGTCAAAGGGAAGGTATGCACCATATCTATGGCATATATCCTGTCCTTTCCCACTGTGCTGGTACTGTTTTGGAAGCCTAGTGCCAACACCGACACCCATGCACCACGGTGCAAGCTTGTCTGCATTGTAGACAGGAATGTTATTGTGAAGGAGGGGGCACCTTCCTGCTCAAAAACAATCCTAGGAGGCTTTTTATCTTTCTATATGTGCTGTAGTATGCAGCACACATAGAAAGAGGAAACAATGAGGAGATATAAAAATATTTCTCCTTGTTGCACCTCCCCTAGGGAGGTGTAAGGTTGTGGCAGATCCCCATGTTTACAAGGTCTTGTAAGTCCGGGGATGCATCAAAATCCGTAGGTATTGAATGGGAACATCCACCTCAATGCCCATGGAATGCCTCCCTTGCGTAGAGTAAGGCAATGCAGGGATTTGACTTACTCCATATCTATGAGCTCATTCAAAGCCACGTAAAGTGGCTTTATGTGTCCCATAGATATGATATGAATGTTAGCACCCCCCGTTGTGTCACAAAAAGTGACGCAATGGTGGCACAAGGAGCTTGTAAATATGCCCCTAATTTTCTTATCTGCACTTCAACACATCAATGACTACATCATGGGATTAGAAAAGGGTTGGGGATTCCTGCCCAGGCAGGCACAATCAAGATTTCCTTACTTTCCTGCTGGGACAAAGGAAAAAGAAAGAAATACAAGAGTAGAGGAAGAAATGTTAAAAACCACTTCATATCTACTTATGAGATATACAACAGAAAAATAGGTTCAGACAAGGCAGCTAGGAAAAATAACAAGGTATATCATGTGTCATGAAAAAGGATATTGAACTCTTCCTCTGTGTTCCACACATTAATGATATTAGCTCCCAAATCAATGATCCATATTGATTCCCTTTGTCTCATCTTGAGTTCCCTGTTACTCCCCCTCCTCGTATCCTAGGAAGAATGTGTTCAATAACAAAATAAGACAACCTGTTTCTTATTCTTGAAAGTGACATAATGCAAAATGTCTAGCCATGGGGTAATGGTTATCCCCTAGTCAATGGCACATATATGTTCAATATTCCTTTCTTCATTGGATTTGTCGTGATGGTTATGTACCATTTTTTGCATGGACTTTCTAGGACATTTTTTAATATATGGGATACAGCATGTGAGAAACTGATTTATCTCTCTTTCCCCTTTACCAGACGGCACCATATATGTCTTCCTGCTGGGCTATTTTTGCAAGCATTACAGTTCCCAACAGGGTGGAAACCTTTCAGCTCTAGATTAGCAGAGCCTGTTGAAGTAATATCATTTTTGACTAGAAAATCTCTGTGGTTCCTCCCCCTTTTGTACATGAAGCTAGGTTTGTCCTGAATGAGTGGACATAAGATGACATCAGCTGCAAGTATGCACCAGTGTTTTCCTGACTATTTCGGATACTCTGGGCCTCATTATGAGGTTGGCGGCTGACCGTTGGCCCGCCAGCCTAGTGGAGAGAGCTGGTGGTCACCCCCAGGGGCAATTGCAAAGTTTCCACTGGAGTGACCAGCAAGAAAATTCAAAAATCTGAGGTCTCTGCCAATCAGTCTAGAAATTGTGTGGCAGCATTGGCCCTGGCTCCTCATGGAGCTGCCACACTGTCAGGAACCATGTTCTTAGCTGTGGCATCCTGGCAGTCTAACTGCCAGGGTCATAATGTGGCAGTTATACTGCCAGGAGTGCAGCGGCCCGACCGCCACTGTGAGTCTGGTGGTCTGAAGAAAACTGGAATAAAGTTTTTGCTTTTCAACTTAGAGACAGATTCATTTGCAGATCATTCTGTACCCTGCAAGACGATAAATAGGTCATCAATATATTACAGCCTAGGAATGGCTTGTTCCATGCCCTCTGCAGTATAAGCAGCTGAGAACACCTGCTCCTCCCAACAGTTCATGAAAAATTTCACAAAGCTGGTGAGTGAAGCAGTTGCGCATAGCAGTCCCAGTTTTCTGAGTGCAACTAAATTCAGAATTTGATACTGGTGCTACCCATTGCCGTCCTGGTTTTCTGCTTGCAAAGTTCATAATTGAAGAGAAAAATATTGTTCTCCGGGCAGATCTGATTCTTCGACAGAATCATATTGGTTTGGGAGAGAAGATGTATAGATCGTGCCCTCAAAACGTGTCTGCATGCTTGTATTCCATGGGTCATATTTACAAGCCCTATGTGCCATCAGAGTGTCACTTCTTTTGATGCTCGTGCAGGGCAAACTGCAGACTCATATCTATGAGGCCATGCAAAGCCACTTTGCATGGCTTTTCATGGCCTCATAGATATGGAGTAAGGCAAAGCAGTGCAAGTCGCTACATTGTCTTACACTCTGTCAACGGGGCATTCCATGGCCACTGCAGTGAGTTTTCCCATTCAACACTTATTCGTTTTGACACATTCCTAGATTTATAAGGAGAGTAAACCTGGGAATGAGTCAAAATGTTATACCTATCCATGATAAATATATATATATTAGTATTCTCATTTTACACTAACTCATTCAATGTTCAGAAGTGTGAGCTTTCTCTCTTTACATAAACAACCTCAAAGCTCCAGTTTAGAGTGCTTTCTCTTCATGAATCAGGTGACCACCACTTTGATGAAAAACACCCTTTCTCCATCTTCCACTGAGGGACTAAGGGCCAGATGTACGTAGCCTTTTGCGCCTCGCAAACGGCGAAAAACACAGTTTACGAGGCGCAAAAGGCCTCACGCGATGCAGAAACACATTTTGCGAGTCGGTACCGAGTTGCAAAATGTGTTTCCGACTCGCAAATAGGAAGGGGTGTTCCCTTCCTATTTGCGAGTCGCACCGCGATGTAGGGTTGATTTGTGACCGCGAAAGCGGTCGCAAATCAACTCGCAGTTACCATCCACTTGAAGTGGATGGTAACTCATTCGCAAATGGGAAGGGGTCCCAATGGGACCCCTTCCCCTTTGTGAATGCTCACTCAATTATTTTTTCAGAGCAGGCAGTGGTCCTATGGACCACTGCCTCCTCTGAAAAAACAGAAACAAAAAGGTTTCGGTATTTTTTTCTATTTGCAGCTTGTTTTCCTTTAAGGAAAACGGGCTGCAAAGAGAAAAAAAAAAACTGCTTTATTTAAAAGCAGTCACGGACATGGTGGTCTGCTGTCTCCAGCAGGCCACCATCCCCGTGAGTGCCTAGACTCGCTATGGGGTCGCAAACTGCGACCCACCTCATAAATATTTATGAGGTGGGTCTTTGTGACCCCATAGCGAGTCGCAGAAGGTGTCTGAGACACCTTTCTGCATAACATTTTGCGAGGTGCAAATTACGAGTCGCTATGACTCGCAATTTGCACCTCGCAAAATGTTTTCTACCTACATCTGGCCCTAATACACGTATCTGCTAGACATCATAGCATGTCATTCCTGGTCTTATGTATTTTATTAAAGGTGGTATGCTTGTGGCTTAAATATTCAGCCAACTAACGCATCACATATTTTATTGACAATGAGGTAGCTGAAAAGATGGTCAGTAAGTTGTCAATATGAAACCACTGGATACTGAAATTACTGAGTATGCTAGCATTGCAATGCTTACAATGGATTGCAGTTTTCTGGGTGAAAAATTTCTAAATATTGGAGAAATGCGTAGCTGATTTCATTTCTCATTTGGAGTGGGCAAGTTGTTTTGTGTTGTCTTCGGTTGCTCAAGATGTTCAACACTGATATTAATAAATATAAGGAGTAGGGGTGTTTGGACAAAATATTGAAAAAACATTGTGGTACAAAAATATTGTGTCAAGAATATCTGTATTTCAGATATATCATCAACAGGAATGTCGAAGGTGAAAATGCATTTAGTGTTGTTTCTATTATCATTGTGAAAAATATCAATGTAGTAAATATTGTATGTAATATCGTTTGTAAGTGTTAATTAGTATAATTTATTG
Source organism: Pleurodeles waltl (assembly GCF_031143425.1). NCBI lineage: Eukaryota > Metazoa > Chordata > Amphibia > Caudata > Salamandridae > Pleurodeles > Pleurodeles waltl. The sequence goes on from NC_090447.1 coordinate 576,366,435, forward strand.
TGGTGGTTTTGTGTATGTTTTAATTTTGTTATTTGTGTTTTTGGTGAGATAATTTATTAGTAATGAAATGTCTGAATTTAGTATATTTAGCTGCATTAATGTATCTAAATGATGTTTTATACTGTTTTTAGTAGCAGGATATTGGATTTTTAGGGGCTACATTTTGGAGATTTTTAAAAAGTGTAGATTTAAAATGACAGTTTATGGGTTTAATTCAGTAATATGCAATATAATATTTTACAATTTGTAAATGTATTTGTTAATATATTTTACTTTACTACTAAATGTTACATATCTTAATGGTGTTAAATTAAATAAATATTTTTTTAAAACAAAAACACAATTTTTGTATTTAAAAACATAAAAAGTAAAAATATATTTTAAGACAGTAAAATAATTAGAAATTATTTTTTATATAAAATTGTAAAATGGTAACATTTCTGGATTTATTTTTGTAAATACAATCATTTTTAGTTTGTTTTGTATTTTTTTTATGTTTAATACATTTTAATTTTATATTAAATAAAATATATAATGGTATTAAAGTTTTAAATTATATTCCCTAAATATAAAAAAATATATAAATTAAAAAAATAATTTAATTTATAAAAAATATTTCAATTTTTTTATGAAGTGAAATATTTATCAATTGTTTCAATATAACCTTTTAAAATGTTAAAAGCTTTCTGAAAAATATTTTTAATTGATACAAATACTTTACAGTTACTTTTTAAATTATATTGTCTCATTAAGATGATATTTTTAATTATTAAAATAAAAGTTCGTTTTTATTATTTTTTCAATTTACAATTAATATTTTTAAATTATGATTTTATTTTTTGTAGTTTAAAGATTAAGGGCGGTCTGTGAACCATCATGGCGGCGGTGACGGTCCAACCACCGTTGGGTTGGCGGTCCAAACTCGGTATTACGAAGCATGTGGGCCTGTTGACTAAAGACCACCACTGTTCTGCAGGCACCGTCAGGCAGCACACACCTCCACAATCATGAAGCAGCACAAACAGGAGGAGACAGTGTTTCCACCGGACACATTATGTGGTTGTTGACTGCCAATGTGACCATGGTGTTACAACCACCACATCTCAGCAGCAAAATGGAGAGAATAAAAGGAGACTGCAAGCACCCTTACACATCCTGTGCCGTCATGGAGCCCATTACACACATCCTGCGGTGCTGCTGCTCATCAAAGGTGTTCAAAATCCACACCGCAGTACATTCAACTTACTGTAAGTACACACACCTACCTGTGTCAATACACTCAACAGCAAATCGTAGCACCATTTTCCACATGATTTGGGGGTCAAGCTACTGTCACCAAGTGCACATGTCATTGTGTACACAGCATGAGTCATTCACAAAGAAGGACACATTCGCAGTCACAAAATGCCCCCTTTGGGCAGGTCACTCACACTGCAATGCAACACTACACAAAACACACATATGCTCATCTCAGGCACAGGGACAGTGAAGTGTACACAACTTTGTGTCACACAACACCAACAACACACAACATCACAGCTACAAATACAACTGAAATCCTCACATTGCACACATGCCATAGACTGCCATTACATTCAACACAGACATGTATGGATGTGTCATGGAAACACAAACTCCACTCCCATGAACCTGCCATGCAATGGGCAAATACATCACCCACATTGCAACACAATGGAAGGACAATGGGATGCGCAATTGTCAGAGAGACAAATATCCCATGCTTACTACACAAACAATAACTACGCAATAGAGATGGGGGCATCAGGAGTACTCAGGGAAGGATGCTGCAGTTGGACACATCACACTTTGCATATGCCCCTTAAACAATATTTACACAGGAAGTCACTCTACATATATCTCAGGGACGAATAATACTAGAGTCAAGTGGCATACATATCTGTACAATGTGGAAGTGCAAGTCAACAAAGCAAATACAACTCCATCTGCATGGGACATACATCTACATGAAATAGCTGCAAGGTGCACACAGATAAATGGACACAAGCACAGTCAAATGAAAACAAAGGTACAAAGGTAGCACAACTGAACACTCTCCCTGTCTGCACGAGCAAAACTCAAGCTCCAACACATTAGATGAATCTACAGTCCATAACAGGGGGACAAATCTAACACCATACATGCTCACATTGGACAACTCAAGATGAAATACTTGCCATACCAAACAGAACACAATGCAATGATACTCCAAATGCATTAACAACCACATATCTATAGAGTCAACATCTACATTTGTATTGAAATAGAACACAATGCAATGACACTCCAATTGCATTAATACCCACATATCTATACAGTCATCATCTACCTTTGTCTTGGGTGACACCAGCACTGCCTACAAAGTCAGATACTGCAAACAACAGCAAATTGATCAGCAAGCAGACTGAAACACACAACACTGTAGTCAAACAACAAAAGTTACTCAGGACCAACATAAAGATGGAAAAGGAATTGCAGGGCAAATGTGTACCCACAAAAACAAGTATTTTAACCAATGTCATACTGATCAAATGCCACTGGCCAGTCCATGTTCCGATGGCCATGCGCATCACTGTGCTCACACCTGATTCCTTTCCTGCCAGGGAACCTCCACAAGATGGGGTATCAAGAGTACACGCAGGCAGCTCAGGGAACATCCTGGGGGGCTCAGATTTGGGATGGGTGGGTTTGGGGTTGGGAGGGGTGGACTGCTTTTTTGGAAGGGTGGGGAATGGGTACTTGCAGGGGGAGCAGGTGTGACAGGCGAAGACTTGGTGGTGTAAGGGATGTGTTGGGATGTGGTTCTGGGCTCTTGAGTTTGGGACGGGGTAGAAGGAATAGGGAAAAGGGCAAGGTCAAACAAAAAACTCTCCTTAGGAACACAGATATGATCATCAGAAGGTGTGGTCATTTGGAGGTTGCGGGAGTGGTTGTCTGCTGTGTTAGTGTGGATGTCTTGGGTTGGTGCATGTGTGAGGTATGCTTTTGTTTGGGTGGTGTCTGTTTCATGTGTGAGTGTGGGCGTTTGTATGTCTTGGAGGGCAGGGAGGTGGAGGTGCTGGGTGATGGATTGGTGAATGTGTGTGTCTGTTGGGGTGGTGTCTGCAGGTATGCTTGTAGTGGTGGATATGTGTGTGTTTGCTGAGGTGGTGTCTGCAGTTATGGTGGTGCAGGTACGGTGGATGTGATGGATGTCTGTGTGTCTGTTGGGGTGGTATCTTCAGGTATGGTGAACGTGGTGGATGTCTCTTTGTCGGTTGGGGTGGTGATTGTGTCACTGACTATTGTGGTCGTGTTTGTAGGTATGCTTGAAGTGGTGTGTGGGCCAGTGGTGGTAAGGTGTCTGGGGAAGCGGTTGCTGATGTTGTGTGTGTGGTTGTAGGTTTAGTGCTTAAATGCATGTGTGTCTTGTGGTGTTTGTGTTTATGTGTGCTGCTTTTGTGTGTTGAGGTGGGTACATGCAGATCTGTCTGTCTGCTTGGGATAGGTAGGGGAATGGGATATTTGGATTGGGGAGAGGGAGGTGGAGTGGGGACGGAAGGTGTGGGGTGACTATCTGCCATAAGTGAGGAGGCCAGCGCCTTAAAAAAGATCTCTGTAGGCCATACATTACACTATAAGTGACTGCCAGGAATGCATTTGTCTGCTGCAGTTGGGTAGACAACATCTGGATGGCATTCACAATGGTATTCTGACCCACAGAGATACTCCTGAGGAGGTCAATACCCTCATGGCAGCAGGGGCTGTGGTGGAGATGTCTGCGGCAAAGGAGGCACTCACCCTCTTAGGTGAGGGGGCACAGACAAGTGGGTGGGGAGCAACAGGGAGGGTGGTGATAGAACAAGGGGAGACAGACACACATAGTACAGGGGTATGCCCCGATGGGTTCGCCACCACTAAGGAATATCCACTGGAGGAAGATTCCAAGGAAGAAGATGATGTTCCGGTCTCCCCTGTGGCACTCCCCTCACCCTCCAGGAAACTGGCTCCCTTTGTGTCCGTGGTGTCTCGAACCGAGGTCCTGTGGCCAGATGTGTACCCACTCAGCTGTGCCTTGTCTCCTTTGTTTCCCTGGGCTGATGCTGCAAATACAAAGAGAAATAGGTACATCCCATGTCCATGATCACACCTAAACAATAGCTGTGATTAGCAAACATTACCATAATGTCAAGTAGGCTCCAGCAACGAACTCCACCTAAGTGGCCCCTACATGTACCATACAATGTCAACAGTTGCTCACAGAAAAATCAGACTTTCAGACAATTGCATTGCTGAAGTTGCACAATCACAGCAAACATTGAACAAGTAGGAGACCACATCATCTTCAATGCCTTGTCTCATGGAGCATACCTGTTACATGTTGTCAAACAATAGTAGGCTAATGCCAACTGCATTCCCACAGATCCCACACATGCAGACACACATTTGTCACATACACAAAAACACAACAACAAGAAATGATACTCTCAGATCCTGCTATGTTGCTGACAACAGTGCAATAGCCTGGAGAAGATGACATGGAAATACTCATGTCAAACTGGAATCATATCAATAATGCACACTTCGCCAAGTGAAATTTGTCCCAATGGAGACATGGAGGTAGTATTAATGTGGGTCAGATATGCCACACATTTGGCATGGAAATGTACACTGTAGGCAAAATGGGCAAAATGTCAGGGAGATATGTCTCTAAAATCCAAACCACAATGAATCAGCAAGTCCCAGGGAAATCACCACTAGCGTTTGGCACCCCTTACAATGTTATACTCTGAGTGCATCACTAGATGACATTAGTCCTTTGGATGTTGGCGAGGGCCAGAGATTTGCAAGTACTTGTAGAAGGCCCTCCACATGTTGCCCAATCATTGTCTCCATTTATGTCATGCAAACCCAGATGTCTGTGGATGAATGGTTGTACTCAAACACATGTGATTCCGACATAACTGCAAGTCACTCCATGATGCATGCCAACAGTCAGGTTACACACATTAGCCATTTCACATGTGCAAAGCAGTTTCTACATCAATGGCATAGAAATGTACATTGTGGTAAAAAAAACTCTTGGCCTACCCATCATGTCCCTCATTGCTACTGCAGTTGTACATGCCAAATGGCATGCTCTGATGGGTGAGGGTATGTGTCATCCAGAAATCAACAGTGAAACACTCTTTTCTGTGGCTCCACATGAAAAGTACCCCCATTGTAAATGTCCATTTCCACACACAGGCTGACATGTACAAATATGTGAGGGAATACAGAAATGATCCCATCAACACAGATAGACCATGCAGCAGCTTACAAATGTTTTTCAAAAGAAAAGGGGACACATGCTGACATGTAGGCACAAGGAATGCTGGCAACAGTGATGACACATAAATGTATGCACTGTCCCATGTATGATGGCAGTCTCACATACAAACAGTAATGAGGCACCAGCACCTGTCATACGTTGAAGACAAGTAGCCTCTGGGTGGCAGATGCCAATATACCCATTTTACAAAAAACATGGTGGAGGAGAGTGATCCATCACTACCTTTCTTTTGTCCTGCACCACTGAGGAGATGTGGTCTGTTGCTTAGAATTTACACCCACTACAATAACAAACAGTACTTAATTGATCAATGTACGCAGCTGTATGTTGTCCATAAAGAGAAAGTTGTTTGTTGATTTGACACAGTTGTGTCCTAGGTCTCTGGGCCAATAGACAAGGAACATCAGTATGCACCACATGACATGTCTTCACAAACAATCACTCATCTACTGTGTTACACGTGGCTTATCCCTAATCATTAGGGAGAGCTGTCAGAACCGAACACATTCTCTTGGCAATGTGACAGGCAGGAATATGCCCTGTACTCACTCCCTTGTGGCTGCTGTGCTGTCCTCAAATGCCCATCAAGGTCTGGGTAGGCTACCACCAGAATGTGGGCCAGTAGGGGGGTCATGGTCTGATGAGTGCTTGGAGGAAAGCTCCAGCTGTAACTCAGCGATCTTCTGGACCCAGCGTCTCAGGTCCTTTCACCTCTTCTGACAGTGGGCGCTTCACCGGCTGTGGACCCTCATGATCCACACCCTCTGGGCAATGGCTCTCCATAGCTCTTTCTTCTGTTGGGTAATTACCTGCAAGGATGCAAAAGACAAATCAGAGATTACAATCACAAGTTTTAGAGCGAATGGTCCCATACATGTCAGAAACAGCAAGCTAGAACTTTTCAATTTGTTAACACTCTACAAGTGTGAAACACACAACCCAATTAGTACAGGGGCATGACTACAGACATATGTATTTCCATCCGCAGACTAACCTACTACCCTGCTCAGGGACTACAATGACTAAGCAAGCTTACTTACATCAGGTAGCCCATGCTCTATCAACATGTACTTTGATGTGAGCCACAATGAAACACTAAACACCTATGTGGCTTCTGAAGAGTAAAGTCCTTAGGCCTGAATGGACCAACACATTCACACTCTGTGAGATTGACTCACAGCATACAGTCCTTACAGGCAGCTGCCATTGAACAAACTTCACCATTACACTTGAGGGACAGTCAAGGGGCTGGCATTGTGGGTACAGAAAGTGTCTTCCTTGTCTATGTGTCGACATGTGGCCTAACAAACGAAGACTCATGTCACTTTAGAGGGTGTGTTCTGTGGTATATACCTGTAACACCAAACTGTCCTTTGGACATATGTTGCTATCCTACAGAAATGGCATCCAACGTTTAAAGGCATGTATTTTACAATGTCTGCTATGTGACTAAGCTATTGACTTGCATATTATGGCCTCCCAGGAATTAACACACTGTCTGCACTGAGGGACTGCATCTTGTGCAATAAGCTTCTACAGAACACGTATGACCTGTGTGAAGGTGGCAAAAACAACAGAGCTGTGGGAGTAAGGGACTTGTCATGAGTCAAAGACACACACTGACAATGATGCAAAATGCACATATGGACTAGTTTAATGATTTACCTCTGTACCCATTCCTAATCTAGTCAAAGGACTGAAAGATTCAGGGCAGATATTGCCAGTAGAGCATCATATTGTCCACATGCCAGGATCTGCTGTGGTACAGGGAGTGGGCACAATGCCACAGTTGCAGATCCATAGTGAGTCTCCCTCAGTCTGGACCAGGTCTCATACTGGGAGATACATTTGACAGGCCCTGGTCTCTGCAGACTGAGCAGACAGAACCTGCATGACACTCCATTTCCATCACTTCCATGCATGACAGTACAACTTGTGGCCATCAGCAATTAGGGATGTCGTTTGTGGGTCAACCTGAAGGACAGAGTGAGTCATGATATGCTTTTCACACAACAGTTTTGCAAGGCAAGATTTGGGTTGAAAAATCTGAGGCACTATGCACATTGCTCACATGATTCTCAAATGACTCATACAAGATGCATACACAGCTTATGCTGTCATGCACATACATGTTGCCCTACATTTACAACAATCATGGAGAAAACAATGTAATTAGAGCACAGTACATTCTACTTACCTAGTTTTGTGCATCCAACACAAGAAGGATCTAGGACGCCAAAAACCTCACACAAGGCAATGTGACTGAACTTATCATGTGGTACTGGCCACCAATATCTGCACAGTGTACATCCCATTGATGCCACACAGACTACAACAGCAGGCACACAAGAAGTCTAACTGGCACACAGAGTACACCGTGGCCTGTGAGGAGGAAAAGGATGGTGAAGTACAGAGAAAATTGTGCACATGAGGTACACACCTGCTCTTCTGGTGAGCCATGGAGTAGTTCATACAGGGGTAGGGCATTGTTAACAAGCCTCTCCAGCTCCACTGGAGGGAAGGCAGGGACCTTACCGCCTGCTGGATGTGGCATTATTGCTCCCAGAGACAGCACACAACAGCTCAGGTTGTGTAGGTGTTGCTGGCAGCAGTGTCAGGAGTCAAGTGAGTGAATCTGCACAACTTGGCAGTCATGTCCGCCAAGTACTCGGTCGTTACCTCCGGCGGACACAGCAATTGGGCAGCGACTGCCAATGGCAACAATGTTAGCCTATGGCTGTGTTTGCCACAGTTGCAACCACCTACCATCAGCACAACTTCCCCCAATGGCCACAGCGAGTCCTAATGTCCAGTGGTTAGGTCAGGCATCCGCCTTTTTGGAGGCCTGAAATGCTGCATTGGGCTTTATAAACTGTGTCACACCTACAAAACATGTTTTGTTACTTCATAAAAATCCTTATCCTGTCTTGACGTGTAAGTCCTTCTACTCAAAACTATTGTAGTATGTTGAAGGGCACGAATGGCATTTAACTGGTGCCCAGTCTACCACCACCGGTGGTCATTTTGGTGGTCAGAATATACAGTCACATTGTGAGGGGAAATTATGTTACACATCTTTGAGTTTGATCCAAATCTATGTTGTGGACATATGTGTTGAAAATCATGGGGTTGAGTTGTGACCCTTGTATAGTTGCCAGCCGTTATGTGTACTGGGTACAATTTCTATACAGTCAGAAATACTTTGTCACATGATATCATTGGCATGCATCATATATGTTGCTTTGGACACACTGACTAATGATACAAATCATGTCTTGTCACACATATGTAGACAGTGAAAGGGTGGATGTGACAACCTCCTGTCTACCGTCCACTGAAGAACTTTAGACCATAGAGCAATGCCATATTATCATGTACTACCATGTGGGTACACAAACAATAGTGGATATATGTTATCAGTTGGAGCCAGATTTGATGCAAGCTATTAGTTATCCAACAGCATACCACCCATTGTCCATGTCAGTCATGTCAGTATTGCACTTCCAAGCCACAGGATTCTTCCAACATACAGTGGCCCTGTCTGCTGGTATGTCCAAACCTATGTTCTGTCTGGTTTCGAAAGATGTCCTTCCAGCAATGTTGAAACACCTTGAGAGCTCTATCATGGTTCCCTGACGTGAGGATTTAGCACATGTGAAGGCTGACTTTTATGTCTTTGCCTGCCTCCCACATATGGTGGGGGCCATTGATGGCACACATGTTGGCTTGGTGCCACCGCAGGCCAATGAATAAGTTCATCAGAACAGACAGAACTTCCATTCCATTAATGTGGAAGTTGTCTGTTTGGCGGATCTCTATATTTCACGTCTGTGCTCTTTATCCTGGTGCAGCCCAAAAAATTCCTTCATAATGCAGAACAGCACCATACCCCAGCTGATGTCACAAGAGGGCCTTGCTGGTTGGTAAGTCACATCTGCACTAATTGTGTGTGCAATGTCAGTTGCTATAATCATCAAGTAAGTGACTCATTGTTGCATATTTGTCACATTTCTTAACAGGAGACCCAGCGTAGCTAAACTGTCCTTGGTTGTTGATGCCACTAAGGATTCCAACTATACTAGGGGAAATGTGCTTCAATAAAGCCCTTGGAAGAACACAGAGGTTAGTAGAGCAGGAGTTTGGGCTCCTGAAGGCCAGATTTAGGTATCTGGACAAGACAGGTGGAGCCTTCTTCAACTCAACTGGAAAAGTGTTTCAGATGACTATGGCATGCTGCATGCTCCACAACATCACCCTGTGGAGGAATATCCTGTACATCCCAGAGGAGGGTCAGCCTGCAGTGCCACCGGATAAAACTCCAGAAATGCCAAGTGAGGATGACAGTGGTGAAGAGGAAGGAGCCGACTCGCAGGAAGATCTCACCAACAGCTACATTTCTTGAGTGTGTCATGTGATATAATGACTGTGACTGTACAATGACCTGTAGTTGTGGGAATGTGTGGAGTTTTTTGTTTGAGAAATGGCTAAGGAGCTGATACTCTGCAATATTCAGCCACAGGCTTCTTGATGAGATAGCTTTTAACACATCCCCACCTTTATGATGTTGTTTTGTCAGTGTCAGTTTCCCTGTAATTTAATTTGTTTTCCATATGCTTGCTATGTGATCTGTCTATTATATATGTTTTCAAGCCTATACTCCTTGTTTTGTCTTTGTACCAGGTACCTTCACCATGTCATCCTCATGTGAGCATTTCAGAGTTGTGACATTGGCAGGTATCTGATGCTGTTCTGACATACAAAGTGGGCATGGATTGTTCCAGATAATGTAAGTCACAGAGTCTGGGTGTGCGAGATCTGTGCCAAGACAGCTTGCACAGTGTTTGGATGGAAGGTCAGAATTGCCCATTGAACTTGTTTTATGTGCTATGGCCGGCCAATTGCATCATGTGGGTCATGAAATATGTAGTCATAGATTGAGACCAAATCCTTTTATCTTCACATTGGCTAAACACTTTTTGTATGACTGATATGTAGCTGTAGATGTGTTTCATCATTGCAGGCCACAGTGCCTGTGCCACATCACTGACATATGTTTGTGTCATACCACCAGATGCATGGGAATTGGATTATGATGGGCTTGTGATCAGGTACTGTTGTAGTGCTATCTGTCTGTACCTTGGATTGTGTGATGTTGAATTACTTTGGAGTGGTATGTAATAAGGCGCAAGCTGGTAACATCACCACTTTAGTGTTTGCCTATTCTATAGAACAATGTTTGACAAATCCCTTCCTTCCATGGACTGAGGGGCTGTACCTTGGAATATGTACCTTGACTCAGTATGAGTCACATGTTCTTGTTTTTAAAAGTCCAGATAAAAAGACAGCCTATGTGCTGTGCACTGGAATAACATTTTTGGTTTGACCAGACAATTACACTAATGTGTAATGGTTGTAATCCTCAGCAGGACATTGTGTGCCTGTAACATATCCCTCCTTGCACAAGTAGTTTATGTATTCATCATATGGTTCACATGGTCTTATATCTCTACATAGCAAAATATGGAATTTAAGCAAGCAGATAATGAGCTTGTGACAGGTCAAGTTATTGCAATGCTAATGCACAACATACATTTGGACAGAAATGAACAAAAACGTAAAGTGAAGGGGTCAGTCATGGTGAATGAAATCATTGGAGTAGATGCCACACAATAGGAATTTCAAAGTCCAGAGTAGTCCTCCCATTGGAACTGGTAGGTGGTTGAGGATCAGTCAATGAAATGAATGAGTGGCACACAAAAGAGGTTCTTTAGGAAGACGTCACTTGTTGGCAGTGGTGTGTGTCTTACCATCTGCACTCCCTGGATGCTTTGCTGCATGTCCCAGATTGTGTGTGTGGGGGGGGGGGTCTGCTGCTACAGAGGCAGGAGTGTCTGGGTCTGGTTCTTCCTGGCTGGCACTGATGTTGATAGACCTGCTGTTGATGAGCAAAAGAAGTGGAAGATTGGTATTGAAAAGCCTTGCTCAGTGCTGTGTGAATATCGATTAGCACCTCTGTTAGAGAGGCCTTGTTGGTATTGTGGACCTCCATCTGTTCTGGCATGTCCCTATGCATGTCTCTCTGTAGCTTCTTGATTGCCCAGAGTTCGATCAAGACCTGTCCCATCACACCTAAGGATTCCCAATAGACCCCCAAGATGTGGCTGATGGTGTCCTGGCCAAGACCAGCCCAAGTGGCCTCATCCCACTGGTCCACATCATCTCTTCCACATACCCTACCCCTGTGGGCCTGTGCTCTTACCACAGGGTGCCTTCTCCAGCTGGGTCTTGCACCTCATTGTCCGAAGTGTGGTGCTGCAACTCACAATCCAGGACTAGGGGCACAAGATAGTAGACTCTGTGCTCAGTGTACATGTTGGGGGGGGGGTAGCTGCCTGTGATATTGAGGCAACCGGGCTGGGAGGTATTGATGTGGCCACACTGGGGCTCACTGTTGGTGTCTGACCAGGTTGCTCAGATGGGCCAGAACCGTCCTCCACATCCAGACATCCAGGAGTGTCTTCTTCACTGAAGGCTTTATCCAGGGGGGGTATTGGTTGTATTAATATGACATGTGTGGAATAGCTGATTGTGTTGTAGGCAGACCCAGTAGTTTGTTGTACATGTGACTAGAATAATCATGTGGTCAGTGCAGTGTGAGTGTCTGCTGCCAATAATTGTTTGGTTCTGCATCTTGAGGCCTTAGGGATCATTGTTTTTCACACTGGGTAGGCTGGCATTCCTGTCCTCAATAGTTTCATCTTGGGTTAGCGGTTCAAAATGGAGCTAGGTAGCCAGACCCATCTCTGAATTGAGCATGATCTCTATATTGGTCACTCCCAGGTGAATAAACTTCAATGGAGAATTGAGCTTGAAAGGGTATTTGGACAAGTGAGCACTGGTCTGGTATTTGGAGCTAGAGGAACAGTGTCTTCTGGGAGTTGCAGTCATGTCACTCTCTCTACTACACACACTTGACCAATGGCATGCTTCCAGGTAAGTGCACTTCAATTGAGAGTTACCAAACAATGGTATTTGGACAAGAGAACACTGGGCTGGTGGTTGGATTTATAGACACAGGGCCATCCTGGCCTTAGTAGTCATGTCACTCCCTCTACTTCCCACATTTGACAAATGGTATCCTCCCATATGAGTAAACTTACATTTAGGTTCACTAAACACAGGTCTTAAGACAAGTGTACAATGTTTTGATGTTTGGAGTCAGAGAAACAGTGGTGCCTCCTGGGAGTTGCAGTCAGATTATTCCCTCTATTTCACACACTTGACAAATGTTATCCTTCCAGGTGAGTACACTTCATTTGTGGGTTACAAAACAATGGAATTTGGACAAGTGACCACTGTGCTGGTATGTGGAATTGCTGAAACAGTACCTCCTGGGAGATGCAGTCATGTCATTTTCTCTACTGCACACACTATTCAAACGTTATCATTCCAGGTGAGTCCACTTCAATTTATAATTGTGAAACATATGTATTGGGGCATCTGACCACTGTTCTGGTGGTTGGAGTTACAGTAACAGAGCCTCATGTGAGTTGAAGTCAGGTCACTGTCTCTACTAAACACAGTTGACCAATGTTCTCCCCCCAGGTGAGTTGACTTCAATTGAGATTTCACTAACAGATGTATTGTAGCATGTGACTACCGTGTTAGCATTTGTAGTTACAGGAACAGTGCCTATCGGGAGTTGCAATCATGTCAGTCCCTGTACTACACACACTATACAAATGTAATTTCCCTAGGTGACTACACTTTGATTGGGAGTTGCAATAGAGGTCTTTGAACAGTTGAACACTGGGCTGATGAGAGGAGTAACAGTAAATGAGGGAAAAAGTGAGCTTTGAGCATGCATGAAATAGCATTTTTGTGACATTTTTTGTGTTGTGACTTACCATACTCCACTCCTCCAGGTATTCCTGTCAAGCCCTCAGGATGCAGGATGAGCAAGACCGTCTCTTCCCAGGGGAAGTGATGTAATGGGACACTGGGAGGGCCACCACCAGTCATCTTGGCCTGCAGTTGGTAACTGGAGACCAGGGAGCGGACCTTGCCTGTGAGGTCATTCCACCTCTTTCTGATGTCCTCCCTTGTGCACAGTGTGCTGCCTACAGCATTCACTCCATCAGCGATCCTGTCCCATGTTTAAATGTTCCTACTGAGAGGAGTATGCTGGATGTGTGCTCTGCAAAACAAGGATTTTTGGAACATGACATGGTGAAACAAAAAGAAAACGGGTGACCGTGACTTACTAAACAGGGGAAGTGCAAAAGGGTGTGAATGGACAAAAGTGTGTGCAGGGTGTTCAATTGGATGGTGAAAGGGAGCCTAATACATGTACTCTGTCCAAAAAGTGTCCTGGTTTCTGTGTTTTGTATTGTAAATGCAAAGAATTGTGGTATGTGAAGGAGTGTGTTTTATAGTGCCCTTTGCAGATGTGCCTGGTGCGGCAATGTGTGTCAGCTGTGTTGTTTCCAAATTCATCCAATGTGCAGCTGTGCATTACTTTGCTAACCGTGAACCGGTATGGTCCTGACCGCCATTGGCTGACCAGAAAGTGGGACTGCCACAGCGACTGTGTGCTTCTAATAAAGTTGGTGGTTGGTTGTGGTGCTGATGACTCTGGATGCCAGACCACTTATATCCAGGCCGCTGCACCACTGGCAGTCTGCCTTTTTTTGGTTGGTGGTCAGAGGTCCTGCCTGTATAATTTGTAATAGTGCGGTCTGTAAGACCACCAACATGGCAGTCTTTTCTGGACCACCAACATGGTGGTCTAGAGGTCTGACCGACAAACTCGTAATAAGGACCTAAGAAAGGTGGTACACACTCTAAAATTATATAGTTTATTATAATATTTTAACATTTTTATGTTTAAATATGTAAATGCAGGATTTTAGTTTTGAATAGTGTTTTATTAGATTAAATGTAATTGTTTTTGTTTTTTTATAGTTAAAAAATTGTGTTTGAGCATGAAGCATTGATTGTGTATATAAAATGTTTAGTTTTTATTACTTTCTTTACAATGTTTTAGTGTATCATGTAAAGTTCACTCTTTAGCATCTAGCACCTTCTTCATGTAACCTTAGATTGGTTTGGGACTAGTAAATATAACCGCTTTATTGTTCAACATCTTCCACCAATATGGTAACATCGGAGTGGGCATAGTAAAATTCACCTCTTTGGTGTCCAAAACCTTTCCCCTATGTAGTTAGACTGGAATGAGAATAGTAAATGCCACCCCTCTACTTTCCAGCTCCTTCCCCAAATATGGTTAAATTGGAGTGGGAATAGTAAATATCACCTCTTACTGGCCAACACTGTCCGTCAATATGGTTAGATTGGACTGGGAATAGTAAATGTCACCTCTTTAGTGCCCAACATCCTCCTCCAATATGATTAGACTGGAGTGGGAAAAGTAAATGTCCACTCTTTGGTGTCTAACATCTCCCCCCAGTATGGTAAGATTGGAATGAGAATAGTGAATGTCACCTCTTTAGCATGTAATGTTTTTAGCAAATTGGTTTTGGTTCAAGTGACAATAGCAAATGTCACCCATTTAGTATCCAACACCTTCCTCAAATTGGTTTAGATTGGAGTGGGAATAGTAAATATAACCCCTTTAGTGTCCAATATCTTCTGCCTATATGGTTAGATTGGAGTTTAGGAATAGTAAAATTCACCACTTTAGTGTACAACTCCTTCCACTAATAAGGTTAGACTGGAGTGAGTATAGTAAACGTCACCCATTTAGTGTCCAACACTTTCCGCCAATATAGTTAGACTAGAGTGGTAATAGTAAATATCACCCCTTTAGTGTCCAACATCCTTCCCTAATATGTTTAGATCTGAGTGGGAATAGTAAGTGTCAACCCTTTAGTATCCAACATTTACCTGGATGTAGTTAGATGAGACTGAGAATAATAAATGTCACCTTCTTAGTGTCCAACACTTTCCGCTAATAATATTAGACTGCAGTGGGAATAGTAAATGTTCTCCCCTTAGTACACAACACCTTCTCCCAATATGGTCAGATTGGAATGGGAATAGTAAATTTTATTCCTTAATGTCCAACATGTTCCCCCAATATGGTTAGATGGAGAGAGAATAGTAAGGGGCATATTTATACTCCGTTTGCGCCGGAATTGCGTCGTTTTTTTTTACGCAATTTCGACGCAAAACTAACTCCATATTTATACTTTGGCGTTAGACGCGTCTAGCGCCAAAGTCCATGGAGTTAGCGTCATTTTTTAGCGTGGACACCTACTTTGCGTTAATGAGATGCAAGGTAGGCGTTCACGTCTAAAAAATCGACTCCGAGGCATGTGCGTCGGATTTATACTCCCGGGCAAAAATCACGCCCGGGAGTGGGTGGGTCAAAAAAAATGACGTACGCCCACTTTTGCGCCGTTTTTTAGCGCCTGCAAAAGGCAGCCGTTAAGGGACCTGTGGGCTCTGAAGGAGCCCAGAGGTGCCCTCCCATGCCCCCAGGGACACCCCCTGTCACCCTTGCCCACCCCAGGAGGACACCCAAGGCTGGAGGGACCCATCCCAGGGAAATTAAGGTAAGTTCAGGTAAGTATTTTTTTTATTTTTTTTGTGGCATAGGGGGGCCTGATTTGTGCCCCCCTACATGCCACTATGCCCAATGACCATGCCCAGGGGACAGAAGTCCCCTGGGCATAGCCATTGGGCAAGGGGGCATGACTCCTGTCTTTGCTAAGACAGGAGTCATTTCTATGCGGGTTGGGAGTGAAAAAAAAATGGCGCAAATCGGGTTGAGGCGCAAAAATTGCCTCAACCTGACTTGCCCCATTTCTTGATGCCCAAGCTCCATTTTCCCCTACGCCGGCGCTGCCTGGTGTACGTTGTTTTTTTTAACGCACACCAGACTGCGACGGCGGCTAACGCCGGCTAACGTCATTCAATAAATACGGCGCCCGCATGGCGCTTCAGAATGGCGTTAGCCGGCGCTAATTTTTTTGACGCAAAACTGCGTTAGCGCAGTTTTGCGTCAAAAAGTATAAATATGGGCCTAAATGTCAACCTTTTAGTGTATGGTTAGATTGTAATGGGAATGGTAAATCCCAACTGTTAGGTGTCCAACACCTTCCCCCAGTGTGGGTAGACTGGAGCAGAAATAGTAGAAGTTACCCTTTTAGTGTCCAGCACCATCCCCCAATATGGTTAGATTGAAGTGGGAATAGTAAATTTCACCTCTTTAGTGTCCAACACCTTCCCCCAATATGGTTAGACTAGAACATCCAAATGGCACACCTTTAGGGTCCAATACTTTCCACCAATATGGTTAGATTAGAGTGGGAATAGCAATTGTCACCTATTTGGTATACTGCATCCTACCCTCGTATGGTAAGATTGGAATGGGAATAGTGAATGTCACCTCTTTAGCATGTAATGTTTTTAGCAAATTGGTTTTGGTTGGAGTGGCAATAGCAAATTTCACCCATTTAGTATCCAACACCTTCCTCAAATTGGTTTAGATTGGAGTGGGAATAGTAAATATAACCCCTTTAGTGTCCAATATCTTCTGCCTATATGGTTAGATTGGAGTGGGAATAGTAAAATTCACCACTTTAGTGTACAACTCCTTTCACTAATAAGGTTAAACTGGAGAGAGAGCAGTAAATGTCACCCATTTAGTGTCCAACACTTTCCACCAATATGGTTAGACTAGAGTGGTAATAGTAAATATCACCCCTTTAGTGTGCAACGTCCTTCCCTAATATGTTTAGATCTGAGTGGGAATAGTAAGTGTCAACCCTTTAGTGTCCAACACTTACCCTGAATGTAGTTAGATGAGACTGAGAATAGTAAATGTCACCTTCTTAGTGTCCAACACCTTCCTCTAATATTATTAGACTGCAGTGGGAAAGTAAATGTTATCCCTTTAGTAAACAACACCTTCTCCCAATATGGTTAGATTGGAGCAGGAACAGTAAATGTCACCTCTTTAGTGCCCAATGTTTTTAACAACTTGGCTTAGATTTAAATGACAATAGTAAATGTCACCCCTTTAGTGTTCAAAACCTTCTTCAAATTGGTTTAGATTGGAGTAGGCATTGTAAATGTCACCCTTTTAGTGTCTAACACTTTTCTGAAAATGGTTTCTGTTGCAGTGTGATTTGTTAATTTTATAATTTTAGTCTGAAGCCCTTTATTTTTCTTGTATTTGTATGTAGGAGAAATAGTCTGTGTTATTTTATAAGTATTGTTGGTGTTGAGCAATACAATAAAGCAATAGTTATTTGTATGTTTCTAGGCAATAATATAATTAATTATACTTTTATAGACTAAAGACATGTAGCACACTTTTTCCACTCTGTTTATGTTTTCCAAGTTTATTTACTGTATTATTTAAAATTTTTAAACGTATAAATGTTAAAGTAAAAAATAAAAATGTATATAAAGTTAAGTAAACAAAGATGTTTTCATAATTTTTTACTTAAAAATATATATATATATATATTTATATTATTGTATGTTGCATATTTCCACTTTTATTTTCAATTTTTTAACAGCTTTTAATATTTCTTTTTTTAACTTGATATGAATGTTCTCAACACGTCTTTAACATGTTTTTTTTCTGTATACAGTAAATAATTGTATTTATTTTATACTATTGTTTAATTTATTAACAATTTTGTAACATTTTAACAACATTGTTTGGCATGTTTTACATGTTTAATAGTGTTTTACATTTTGTTGTACATCTATTCTACTTTTTAACATTATTTCTCATTCATTCATATCGGGGATAATCTTTTTTTTTATTTCATTCAGTGGCCATTTTTTTTACAACTACCTTCTATTTTCTAATCTACTTATGTTATTTTTTTAATATTTTCCCAGAACCAAGTAGTGGTAAAGTGCTGCTGTTTATCGGGAGTGGTAGGTCCATTTCTAAGGATTTTCTAAGGGTTTCAAGAGTAGGGGTGTCTGGGGGGTAGGCCTATAAATTCGTTTTAGGGCCTCATTACAAGGTGGTGGTTGGACCACCGCACGCCTGGTGGTTCAACCACCAGATTACGATACTGGCGGTCAGACCCCAGGAGACTGCTGGCACCACCGGGATCAAGGATCAAGGATCCTGACAGGGTGGTGGCAGTCGAAGTCATGATCAGCCACAGCAGTGCTCATTGCAGCACCAATGTGCTGATCTAAACTTCCCTTTCTGTCAGCCTTTCCATGGTGGCTGCACCACCACGGAAATCTGATGGAAAGCCAATGCTCGGGGCCTCTGTGGGTAGTATAAAGCCCTCCCTGCCAGCACCCTCGGAATGCGCATTGTCTGCTATGCCATTGGGTGCCCTGAAATGGGCCCTCCTCAATGGCACTGGGGGCAATGGCCATGTTCAATGGGACCCTTGTCCCCTGTGCTGGCCATTATGGTGATGGGCATGACTGCTGTCTTTTATAAGACAGGAGTCATGTGGTATTGATGGTTTTGCCTCTAACCAGCCTAACGTAATTTGTTTGGTGTAAAACCCCCTTCCCCAGATGCTAGCCCACTCTTTGCGCCCGCTTGCGGGATTCCATAAATTTAGCGCCAGTCTGACGCTCTGGAATGTCGCAAGCCGGCACTACACGTTTGGACGCAAAACTGCATTTGCGCAGTTTTGCATCAAAAACTATAATTATGGGCCTAAGTGAGGAGATGTAGAAGAACGATAGGATTCACAAGGGCTGGATTGTTTGCTGATATTATTACCTCCTATATTGTTCAGACTGACTAGCTAATGACAATGGCTAACTTGATGTTTGAATTAGAAAACATTCAATAATTAATTAACAGGATGCATGCAAGAAAGGGTGAACACTATGGAAGACAGCTGGTGTGTTCCTTAGAGGTAGGATATATACAGCTTTCAGGTCAACCAGGCATGACAAGCTCCTATCTGTTGCTCAGACTGATTGGTCAGAGGTGGAAGACCACTGGGCTGAATCTCATTCTAATACACATGGGAAATAAAGACATGGTACAAATGACAGTCCAAACTTGGATAAGAAAAAGACAGTGCAAAGCAAGAAATGTAAGGACACAGTTATTTCCAGGCAAGGTTTAGAAAGTAAAACACAATCCAGCAGCCATTACCCGGGCACATAGTAAGACATAAAGGAAAGTTCTGTGGTTCTGTGAGCAAAATAATACTGAGTGAGTGAAATACAATGAGGTATATCAAGAATACTCTGCGCTGGTGAAAGGCAAGCTCAAAGAGTGGGAGCACTGTTAAAGAGAGCAGCATCTTTGTAGATATGGTAGTGCCTTTGTTTCCCCCTCAGTGCAATGCAACACAGCAGTTTTGTTTTCCTATGCTGCACTACAAACTAGTAAACCCCCCCTTTTGTACTGTTAAAGTCAATGGTTGACAAGTTTTGTCTGGTAAGCTCAATATAGTATAAGGGTCTAGAAATAACAACTAGGGAGGAATATCTATTGTCTAGAGAATTTAGAATTAGGATGTGTTTAAACTGCAAGATACTGAAGCTCTAGACCAAGTTTTGACCTGCATTTGAAAAGAGGCAGTGTGAGTTTGAGGAAGGTCCATCAGGTAAAAAGGAACCAAGGAGTGGTTGGTTTGGTGATTTGGTAAAGAAAAATTAAAGGCAACAAAAGAGGGGAGGGTTTTTCCAGTAAAACATGCTGGGTACATTTAATTTAGAGATTGGGGGTTGTAGAGTAACTGGTATAATCCTTTGACATTAAAGGTTACATTTAGGCCCAGATTGTAGAGGAGGTTCAAGAAAAGTGGCACTGGATGCAGCAAGCAAAAACAAATCATGGGCGGAATATGGAACCAATCAAACACACATCCCCAGTCAAAGATCTGGGTTTAATCCATCAATTAGTTTGTTCCCCATGGCACCCCAGTTTGGGTCCGTGCTTGCTATGCCACCAGATTCAAGCTAGTCTGAATGCTGGAGAGTGACACCCTGAAACCGCTCCCAGGATGCTTGTTTCTGGTACAGGGAGGACTTGGCCTGGCAGTTCGTGTCACGACTCACGTGCTGCTTGCGCCTGGAATTTGCAGATCTGGTGGCGTGAATCTTCAATGTTCGGCTTTGGCCCAAAAAGGGGCGACTCTTTCTGGTAGCCACGGTGCTGTAGGCAATGGAGACACCAAGAACAGACCGTGCCCTTCAGAAAGTAGCGCCAGAGGGAAAAACCCCTTCCAAAGGGGAAAAACCTCCAAACAGGAAAAGTCCTGGAGAAAAACAAGAACAAACAAACAGGAATCCAAAAGGAGCAAAATTCAGAAAACACAGAATGCTGAGTCCAAAACCAAAAGGCAAGGAAATCAGGAGCGAAGACACCAACTGAGCAGAAAGTGTTGCAGCGCAAGGAAAGAGGAAAAACACAGCCCTTATATACCAACAAACAGGAAGTGACCCACAGGAAGTAAAAGGACACCATCTTAGATAGGGAAACAATATATAGAACAGAATAGTAGAGGAACCATAGAGGATAGGGAACAAGGAATGCTGGGAAAGCACAGGAATCTGGGAAGGAGGAAAAGACATAAAGAAAGGCACACAACAGACTGCAAACAGAAGAAAGGACAAGGAAACGAAGAAAAACAGGTAAGAGGGTTCAGAGACCCCTGGGACAGTGAAAGGCAGAAGGAAGAACGAGGCCCCAAGCAAATCTGGGGCCTCGAAACGCGCAGGAGAGGCTGGGGGCGCGCCGCATCTTAATAACGCGGTGCGCGGCCCGAGCCGAACGCCCGGCCGAAGTCGAGCTCTCGGCTCGCGCCGCACCGCGCGGCGCGACAGTAGGTCCCCCTCCCGAAGGCCCAGGTTTAAGAGGGAATAAACAGTGAAAGCGTTGAGTCAGGAGAGGAGCGTGAACGGAAGAGGCATCTTCCCATGAACATTCACTGAGAGGATAACCCTTCCAATGAATCAGATACTGAAGTCGTTTATGAAAAAGACGAGAGTCACAGATTTCCTGCACTTCATATTCAGGAGCATCATTCACAAGGACAGGAGGTGGACAAGGAAACTGACGTGAGTAAGGATCAGGCACATAAGGTTTAAGCTGAGAAACATGAAAAACCGGATGGATCTTCCATGTATGGGGTAAGTGAAGACGGACAGTGACAGGATTGACCAACTGGAGAATACGGAAAGGCCCATAGTAACGAGGTGTGAACTTGTTTTGAGAGAGACGTGAGGGCAAGAATTTGGAGGAGAGCCAGACTTTATCTTGCAGATGATAATTTGGATTGGTTGTACGTCTCTTGTCTGCAGCCTTCTTCATATACCTCTTGGTATGTAACAAATTAGATCGAATTAGTTTATGGAGTTGGAGAAGGCGTTTGGAAAAATAGTTAATAGCAGGTAGAGGAGAGTTGGATTGTGGAGAAGTAGGGAAAGAGGTAGGATGAAAACCATAGGAACAGAAAAAGGGAGTGACCTTGGAGGCACTATGGACTGAGTTATTGTAGGAAAATTCAGCTAAAGAGAGGTAAGTGCTCCAGTTACTTTGGGTAGAATTGCAAAAGCATCGAAGATATTGCTCTAGTCCTTGGTTCAGACGCTCAGTCTGTCCGTTGGTCTGAGGATGGAACCCTGAAGACAGGGCTCTATTCATATTCAGTGTTTTACAAAAATGCTTCCAAAATCGGGAGATGTACTGAGGTCCTCTATCAGAGATTATGGTATGTGGAAGTCCATGGAGACGGAAGACATGATCTATGAATATTTGACCTAGTTCTTGGGAAGTAGGCAGCTTTTTTAGGCCAGTGAAATGAGCCATCTTTGTGAAAGAATCCACTGTGACCATGATAACCCGGTTTCCTGCTGATGGTGGGAGCGAACACATAAAATCAGTAGAGATAGTATGCCATGGGGCCGATGGAACAGGCAAAGGTTGTAGTAATCCTGCCGGTCTGGTGTGAGGTATTTTGACTTGGGCACATATGGGACAGGCCTGAACGTATCTTTCCACATCCAGTTTCCAGGTAGGCCACCAAAAAAATCGTGAAAGTAATTCTTGTGTGGCC
Organism: Pleurodeles waltl; assembly: GCF_031143425.1. Taxonomy (NCBI): domain Eukaryota; kingdom Metazoa; phylum Chordata; class Amphibia; order Caudata; family Salamandridae; genus Pleurodeles; species Pleurodeles waltl. The sequence continues at coordinate 576,388,800 of NC_090447.1, forward strand.
TTGATGCCTCTGTGACCAGCTACAGGGGAATCATGGCACATTTGTAATGCTTTCTTTTGCACCTTGTTTGTAGGGAGGAATATCAGGTCTTGGTAATAAAAATATCCTTGTCTTTTGTACAATAATGGTCTTAGTTCTTCTATGTCATGGTCCGATAGGTTGGCGTATTCTTGTTGTACTTCTTCCAGGAAAGACTGAGCCACTCCAATGATCTTAATGGGTTCTAGAAGATACTGGGATGAGGAAGGAGAACACTCTGGATATCGGCGAGACAGAGCATCAGCCAGAATGTTTTGAGATCCTGGAATATATGTAATATAAAAATCGTACTGACTGAAGAAAAAGGCCCAGCGGGCCTGACGACTATTCTGGCATACAAAATTTCTTAAACATTGTAAATTACGGTGGTCTGTCCTCACCTCAAATGGTTCCTTGGAACCCATCAGAAACTGCCTCCACTCAAGGCAGGCTGTTTTCAGAGCCAATAATTCCCTTTCAAGTACGGAATAATGTTGTTCAGCTGTGGAAAGGATATGAGACAAATAGAAAACAGGATGTTCAAGGCCATCATCCTCTTGTCGTTGGAGTAAGACAGCTCCGATGGCTCTCTCAGAAGCATCAGTTACTACTATAAATTGCTTGGTGGTATCTGGATGTCTTAAGATGGGGGCTTGGGTGAAGGCTCTCTTTAAGCTTTGAAAGGCTGCTTCAGCAGCCTCAGTCCAGACAAACCCCTTCTTTAAATTGTCCTTCTTTAAGGTGTGAGTTATGTGGCTAGTCTGACTGGCAAAGTCTAGAATGAATTGTCGATAGAAGTTTGCTAAACCTAGGAAACATTGTGTTTCTTTTATGGTAGAAGGAGAAGGCCACTCTAGGATAGCTTGTACCTTTTCTTGATCCATAGCTATGCCGGTGGGACTTAAATGATAGCCCAGATATTTGACTTCCGTTATGTCGAACTCACATTTCTCTGGTTTGCAAAATAGTTGATGATCACGAAGTCTTTGAAGAACTTGTTTCACATGGGAAGTATGGAGTTCAGGATTTCTAGAATAAATAAGAATGTCATCTAGGTAGATCACGACTGTCTGATTAAGTAGGTCTGAAAACACTGAGTCCATAAATCTCTGGAAGATTGCCGGGGCGTTAGTAAGACCAAACGGCATAACCCTATATTCAAAATGGCCAAATGGGGTCCTGAATGCTGTCTTCCATTCGTCGCCTTCTCTTATGCGTAAAAGGTGGTAGGCTCCTCGTAAATCCAATTTAGTAAAACGTTGGGCCCCTCTGATTGCTTCCAGTATGTCCCTGATGAGAGGCAAAGGATAACGATCCTTAATGGTGATTTTATTCAGACCTCGAAAATCCAGGCACGGACGAAGATCCTTAGTCTTCTTGGGCACAAAAAAGAGAGGGGCCCCAGCCGGAGACGACGATGGAACAATAAGACCACTCTGTATATTTTCGTCCAGATACTCCTTTAGAACTTCCCTTTCGGGTTCCGTGAGGGAGTACATCCTCCCAAAAGGAACAATTGTGCCGGGTTCTAATGGAATTGCACAATCATATTCTCGATGTGGAGGTAGCACAGGTTTTGACGGTTTTTGGAAAATATCCTGAAACTCCAAATAGTGGTCTGGGACCCCTTGGACCGTATTAATGGACATACCAGTGGCACCTTCAGTAGCTAAGGATCTTTTCGGAGACCAATACTTGTCGGAAGTAAAACAGTTCTCGTGACAAAATTGCGAAGACAAAGAGACTGTCCGGGTAACCCAATTTATATATGGGTTATGTCTAATGAGCCACGGAATTCCAAGAATGATGGTATGGTTAGGGGACGTAATAAGATCGAAGGAGATGTGTTCTTGATGGTTTCCCACCTGTAGACTTAACATCAGGGTAGTGGTGTCTACAGGACCAGAGGATATCAAAGATCCATCCACAGTGTGTACCTGTTCGGGTACTTCTTTTGCTTGAGTAGGAACTAGGTTAGCAGCAGCCCATGTCTTGTCCATGTATATACCACTAGCACCACAGTCTAGTAATGCCATAGTCTTTTCTTGACGACCGTCAGGAAGTTGTAACAGGACAGGAAAGATGAACAAGGCAGTTGTATTGTCATTAAAGGAGCTGATGGAAGGTATAGCTGTAGATCCCGTCCCCTCCCTTCTTACAGAGGACGGGAGGTGGCGTTTCCCGAAGGTCTGGACGGACGTACTGGACAGGTACGGAGTATGTGACCAGCAGAACCACAATACAGGCACAACCCTCTCTTGCGTCTGTCTTCTCGTTCACTAGCAGAGAGCGGACCTCGGGTAGTATCCACCTGCATGGGTTCCCCTTCGATGTCTCTAGCAGGAGTGCGAGGTTCCTCGGAACGCTGCAGGTATGCACGTGAGCTACTTGGCTGGGTAAACCCTCTACTCCTTTTCTTTTCCGATCTCCGTTCCTGAAGACGATATTCGATGGACAGTGCTTGATCCATCAGGCCACGAAGATCTTCCGCTCTGGTAGAATGCACTAGTTCATCCTTTATTTCTTCTTTGAGTCCTCTACGAAATAATGTTACCAGAGTACGTTCCACCCAAGTGGTCTCTGCCGCCAGCTGACGAAAACGGGTTATATATTGCAGGACGTCTTGGGAGCCTTGTTGGATGTCGCACAAGGCTTCTTCAGCGGAGGCTTCCAATCCAGGACGGCTAAACATTTGTTTGAAGCGACTCACAAAGGCGGAATAGTCTGACAATACAGGGTCGTCGGAGGACACCATCGGGGTTGCCCAGGCCAAGGCTGGGCCGGATAAGGCACTGATAAGGTAACCCACCTTGGTCCTGTCGTGGGAGAATTGAGTAGGTCGGAAGGCGAAATACACCGTTAAAGCATCCAAGAACTCGCGAAGCTTGGTTGGTTCACCAGAGAAACAAGGGGTAGAAGCGGAGATTGTCGGAACATCACTGGTGCGGAGGGCCAAAGCCTGTCGTAACGCAGCATTTTCATTACGTAGTTGTTGCAACTCCTGGGCTTGTTGCTGAATCGTGGTTGACAGAGATTGCTCCGGATCTGCAGCAGCCGCCACTGTATTATCCATGGTGTTTGAGGACGTCGGAATGGTTAGGCGCTGCAATCTGTCACGACTCACGTGCTGCTTGCGCCTGGAATTTGCAGATCTGGTGGCGTGAATCTTCAATGTTCGGCTTTGGCCCAAAAAGGGGCGACTCTTTCTGGTAGCCACGGTGCTGTAGGCAATGGAGACACCAAGAACAGACGGTGCCCTTCAGAAAGTAGCGCCAGAGGGAAAAACCCCTTCCAAAGGGGAAAAACCTCCAAACAGGAAAAGTCCTGGAGAAAAACAAGAACAAACAAACAGGAATCCAAAAGGAGCAAAATTCAGAAAACACAGAATGCTGAGTCCAAAACCAAAAGGCAAGGAAATCAGGAGCGAAGACACCAACTGAGCAGAAAGTGTTGCAGCGCAAGGAAAGAGGAAAAACACAGCCCTTATATACCAACAAACAGGAAGTGACCCACAGGAAGTAAAAGGACACCATCTTAGATAGGGAAACAATATATAGAACAGAATAGTAGAGGAACCATAGAGGATAGGGAACAAGGAATGCTGGGAAAGCACAGGAATCTGGGAAGGAGGAAAAGACATAAAGAAAGGCACACAACAGACTGCAAACAGAAGAAAGGACAAGGAAACGAAGAAAAACAGGTAAGAGGGTTCAGAGACCCCTGGGACAGTGAAAGGCAGAAGGAAGAACGAGGCCCCAAGCAAATCTGGGGCCTCGAAACACGCAGGAGAGGCTGGGGGCGCGCCGCGTCTTAATAACGCGGTGCGCGGCCCGAGCCGAACGCCCGGCCGAAGTCGAGCTCTCGGCTCGCGCCGCACCGCGCGGCGCGACAGTTCGGGCTGGACTATTCCCATGGGGAACAGGCTCAATACTGATTTGCATATGGCTGGGTCCACACTGGAATGGCATGGCAAGCAAAAACACTTATGGATTATACCCAGATCTGTAACTAGGGAGTGAATGTTTGATTTGTTCTGCATTCTGTCCACAATCTGCTGTTGTTTTTGCACTAGACTCAGCACCACTTTTCATAAATCTGTCCCATAGTTTTTACTTCAGAGAAGTGGAGGATGTGCATTTGCTGCCTCTTCATTGAGGGGGCTTCTAAAAGTATCCATGTGTTGCGCCCAATTACCAGGGAACACTTTGAATGGAAAAAATTACCTCTCTCTGCACCAAGAGGCAATAGGAAGTAGATGAGAGAAAGTAAGGCACAACATTAACTATGTACCAACAGTCAGTCCAGAGTCAAGTGATATGAGACATCACTTCAAAAGTGGAAGTCATTTTCACTATCATAATTCCCTGATGGCTCCTCTGTTTTCATCATTTCAGTGGTGCTTTGATAGAAGAATTCAATTAGGCAAAGAGGATAAATTATGTTATAACACATGTTGAGGTAAAGTTGCCCAGCATTATTAAAATTAGAAGATGGGTACCTAGGAGATACAGCAATTCTTGCTGTGTGTAAGAAGAATCCAAGTGTTCTAGCTGATTCCACATAATGTGTTGGCTGGTGTAGAAGTGATTTTAAAATTCTATATTCCATAGTCAGCAGCACCAATAAGCAATTGCAGTGCAGTAAAATTAGTTGAAGAATAGAGGGGCATATTTATACTCTGTTTGCGCCGGAATTGCGTCGTTTTTTTTACGCAAATCCGACGTAAAGCTAACTCCATATTTATACTTTGGCGTTAGACCCGTCTAGCGCCAAAAATTTTGGAGTTTGCGTCATTTCTTAGCGTGGACATCTAGGCATGTGCGCCTTATTTAAACTCCCGTGCAAAAATGGCGCACGGGAGTGGGCGGGTAAAAAAAAATGACGTCCAGCCGATTTTGCGTCATTTTTTAACGCCTGGTCAGGGCAGGCGTTAAGGGACCTGTGGGCTCGGAAGGAGCCCAGAGGTGCCCTCCCATGCCCCCAGGGACACCCCCTGCCACCCTTGCCCACCCCAGGAGGACGCCCAAGGATGGAGGGACCCATCCCAGGGAATTTAAGGTAAGTTCAGGTAAGTTTAAAAAAAATATATATATTGTGGCATAGGGGGGCCTGATTTGTGCCCCCCTACATGCCACTATGCCCAATGACTATGCCCAGGGGACAGTCCCCTGGGCATGGCCATTGGGCAAGGGGGCATGACTCCTGTCTTTGCTAAGACAGGAGTCATGTCAATGGAGGGTGGGAGTAAAAAAAAATGGCGCTAATCGGGTTGAGGCAGATTTTTTGCCTCAGACCGACTTGCCCCATTTTTTTCCGCCCAAGCTCCATTTTCCCCTACGCCGGCGCTGCCTGGTGTGGGTCATTTTTTTTTTACGCACACCAGTCAGCTCCGCCGGCTAACGTCATTCCATAAATAAGGCGCCCGCATGGTGCTTTGGAATGGCGTTAGCCAGCGTTAACATTTTTGACGCACAACTGCGTTGGCGCAGTTGTGCGTCAAAAAGTATAAATATGGCCCATAATGTGGATACAACCCTCATGCTGAAATTCCCTGAAGGTAAAGTTTGTATAGAACAAGAACCTTTCAATTCTTGATATATCCGTTTACTATATATGAAGGGTTTCTCCCATTCTTCAGTATTAAGCAGATTTAACCGGGTATTTGGAGTGATCAGAGAAGGCCTGACAGCCTGTGAAACAACATGAGTGTCCCTTTACATTGCTGGTTCAATGCTGCGTGTTCAGCAGCCCATAAGCATTTAAAGCTTGCATTAAAATCTACGCCACACTGTCCTCTGGAAGTGGGTGCAGTGGGACACGAATATAAGGATACTGTGGAAGCAAGAAAAAGGGAGATATGGAGAAAAGCATGGGAAGATTTGTCAATCGCAGATGCCTCAAGGAACAGCACAAAGTTTTGGAAGGTCAAAAAATTACCCTTTCTTTCAGAGCCTGACACTCCGAAGGTGGAAGCCCTGATCCCCGAGGCAGAGTGGGTAACTCTTTTCTCTGGCATTTTCCAGCAGAGTAGGGTAGATCAGTCCTCCTGTGAAGACCATTTTTGGCCTTTGCTTGTACACTTATCCTTAATGCCTCTGTCATCACCTATTGCAATGGATGAGGTAGTTAGGGCATTGAATCTCTCAGCTCCTGGGAAAGCCTCTGTTCCAAATGGGGTGCCAGTGGACCTCTTCAAATCAGATATCCATCTGTGGGGACCGATCCTAACGAAAGTCTTGAGAAGTGCAGTAGAAGGTAAGATATCAGAATCACGGAGATCTGCTATCCTGGTCCCTGTTTTCAAATAAAGTAGATACATTATTACTGACCTGTTATAGGCCATTCTCCTTGATTGATGCTACTGCTAATGTCCTAGAGAGGGTAATCATTGCTCGTTTAGAAATCTGGACTGAGGAGAATAAGATTTTGAATAGGCCTGGATGGAGTTCGCGTAGCTGTGTTACGCGGAACTCCACGAAGTAGCAAAAAAACTCTGTTGAGCTACATGGAGTTCCGCTAGCCAGCATAGTTTCTAGCTGCACCCATTCACATGATCTTTAACGTCACTAGAAACACAAATTACGTTCTCACGTTAGAATTCTCACTTGAACGGCACCACGCTGTTCGCATAGGCGCAGCCATCTTGTTTTTTTTTAACTTGTTATGGTGCTGGGGTTTACATTTATATCCCTCTATATCTTTCCCACCCCAAACTTTTAAACCTATTTTCCCCTAGTTTCTGTTTTTCTCTTTGTGTTTTTATGTTTGAGTTTGTCTCCTATTTTTTTGTGTGTTTTTTGTGACTTTTTTACTTTTCCATTTTTCTGCTTTACTTTCTTTTATTCCTTACGTCTTCCTTATCTTTCACCACCCCCCCATCTCCAGTGACATGGCAAAGTAGGGGAGTGGCAGCATTAGGCCTTCAACCACCACCGTCAGTAGCCTTTCTTGCATGGGGTGATGTGAAGGGGTGAAGCCCCGTACCATTTTTTCCGAGGTGGATGCCTTGGTGTTTTATGTGCAGCACCACCTATACTCCACCTTGGCAGCATGGTGCAGGACCTGATTTGGGTACGGACTCCAGGAGCACTAGCAATGCTGGGAGAGGGTGCGCTGGGTAACTCGGGGGTCCGGCCCACCCAGCAACAGCATAAGCACCGGTGGGAAGATATCCCGGACAGTGAAACTGACCTGCTAGGCATAGAGGTTGCAGGGCTTGGTGAATAATACTAATTACTAGTTGTGTTCTATGCTAATAGTTTCTTTCCCAAACAGCAAGCATGCTGCTCACACGCGGCAAAGTTAACTTTATGTTACAAATATAATAGTATATGATCGTCATCTAGACAGGTGCTTGTTGCTACCTAAGTGAACTTGTTTTTGGTGCTTGGGCTGATTAAGAAGTAAGAAAAGAGACTCCTCTTGTGCTCTGTCTAAGATAGTCATACTTAATATTAGTATTAGTGAATTAGCATGTTCTCTCACTTCTCTGTACCTTTATTTTTTGAAGCTCATACAGTGCCAACTGCCAAGCAAATTCCCAGAGATGTGTAGTAGTTTTGCATGCATGCATCCAATCTATGCATTTAGAGATTGAGAATTAGAAGAGAACTGTAGAAATCATTCATTGCAATTTATTAGTAATTCCAAAATGTAGGAATATAGGAAATTTTAAATAGGGTTAGGAAATTAGGATGGTCAATGATACTAGTATTATTATTATACAGGCGTTCTGAGCATCTGATGTAGAAATGTTACTGTGTTTGCCTTTTCCTTTAAAAAAATGAATATTCTTGTTGAGATTATTTATTAATCTAACAATTTTTTTCTTACATCATCCAGAATTCAGGGACAGAAAGAGGGCTAGTGAGGCGGGTGAGGTAGCTGAAGGTGTCTCCACCACAAATGCTGGGGCAGATGACTCTGCTGGCCCCAGTAAGTCCTCCTGTTTTTGTTTACATTTAATTTTTATTTCCCTAACTTTTACCACTTTACATTTAGAATTATTTTTTACCTTTTTACTCTCCATGTCTCCTAATTTTCTCCAACTCCACTTCGCTTTATCTGTTTCATAAATCCTTCTTATCCATGCATTATTCCATTTACTTATTTTCTATATTTCAAGTTTCTTTACTTCAAACTGTCTGGCTGTACTAGTCTGCCTGTAGCCTCATTTTTTCTACTTTGTCAGTGAACTTTCTCTCTCCCCTTATGTATCTTATCTTGTGGAGTGTTGGTAAGTATCAGAGAACCCATGTACAGAAGATTGCATGCCCATGTAAGTTATTCTACACAGGTTTTCTGAGAAGGCTTTATTTTTCTTGCTCCAGCTCAAACAATAAACAAAAAGGGAAAAAGGTGTTTTTGAACATGATCATGTAATTGTTTGCACCCTCCAATGTTGTGTATTAGTATACATCAACAGTTGATGAACGCGCACAATGGTTGTAAGTAAGAGGAGGATGGCCCCATTCCATTAGCAAACCAAGACCATGGGGGTTATTCTAACTTTGGAGGAGTGTTAATCCGTCCCAAAAGTGACAGTAAAGTGACGGATATACCATCAGCCGTATTACGAGTTCCATAGGATATAATGGACTTGTAATATGGCTGGTGGTAAATCCGTCACTTTTCCGTCACTTTTAGGACGGATTAACACCTCCTCCAAAGTTAGAATAACCCCCCATATGTCTACATCTCCACTTCTTGCTCACTTTTATTTCTCTTGAAAAACTCAGATTCATCAATAGCTAGTTCTGCCCATCCATTAACAAAGGTTTTTTTGTTTTACTAAACTACTTGGCTTTTAAAAAATTGCCAACCAACAAAATGCCCACCTGATATTTTGATAGAAGAGAAGTCCGTAACCAAAATATATTTATGTATTGTGGTTGTATTTTGGTGTTACAAAAAAAAAAAATAGGAGGAGGCCTATCTGGCATCTAAATTGTGTAATGTGTGTTTTTTAGCCGCACTGACCACCAGTGCCAGGGCCAACAGCACAGCTGCAGGAACAGATGAGGGGGGAATCTCAACAGTGGCAGTGGCGGGTGATGGTAAGTCATATTGCTTGCTTATTGACAATTAGTAATATAGGGCTAGATGTAGCAAAGGTTTTTACCCATTCTGTGTCTATGGGAAAAAAGTGTTCGTACTTATGGCCCATAGTCACTATAAGGGTGTACTAGTGTTGTTGACTCACTCGTCAACACCCTGCTTTAGCATATGCAGCGAGAGTTAAGTATTAGTGGCCTTTTCTGTTTGCAACTCAGCAAACTAAGGTTTATAAAATGAACTTGAACTATGATGTGTTTTGGAAAATTTAAAGAAAGATGGAAGGAGAAAGGAGGGGTGAAATATTGAAAGGATGTGTGGATGACAGGGTGCATAATAATCATATAGGTGGGTGATGAGGAGGATGATAGGATGCATGAGTGAGTGAAGGATGGATGAAAGGGTATTTGGATGAAAGGATGCCAGCACAGGTGGGTGAAAGGGCATGGGTGAAAGGAGTCCATGCCTTAATGGGTGAATGGACCCCTCTGGTGGTTTAGATCTCTTGGGTGGGTGAATAGGTGAAAGGATGCTTGGTGGTCATTGGGTAAATGTATATTTGTGAACGGTTAGTAGAGAGCCATGTTTGGAATGTGGATTTTTTTTTTAAATGGCGAAGGACTGGATGGGAGAATGTAAAGTTTAAATGGTGTGCATCATAGCCAAGTACTAGACAAACACATTTGCAATGATGAATAGATAAATGCTTGGAATGAAGAAACAATGGAGCTCTTCTGGATAATGGCATTCTTCTCACATACTTGCTTGGAATGGTCTTTCTGAAATGTTTAATTTAAGGGGTTGGATTTCAGAATATTCCCTTGACTCACAGTATTTTCCAAGCAAGGCAGGTAATATGTATCCCTTCAACCATTAACCATCATCTCCCTCCCTTGCTATGGCCTTTCACCAGTGCCACTCATGATGACCTAATAGCTGCTTGGTTCAGTTTGGTAGAACGGCACTGCAATGTTGGCTGTGCAATGTGCGTCTGTTTGCTTAAGTTAAGTTAATGTGGCAAACACTTTTCAATGCATGGCAATGCAAAAACAAGGTATGTTTCCCTCTCCCCCCATTGCCCAATGGGTCAGTTGCTTCCTAGCATTTCACCCCTTTAATCTTTCTTACGTTCTGTCCCAGACTCCTGAATTATTTGAAAAATCCAATCTTTGCTTGTACTACATTTTTCTAGTCAAGTGATATAAATATAATTCATTGAGGCTTCCCTAACAGATTTACTTCTGTTTTAATTTGTCCCTTTCAACATTTGCCAAAGTGAGTCACACTACTAGCCAAACCTTAGGCACATGATGATGATAATGAGGAAATGAGGGATCAGTAACGTGTGTACTCTACCTACCCATCCTAATCCCCTTTACCTTAGCCTGCAGTTGAGTGAGTTAGGAAGCTTCCTTTCCTTATTGCAAAGCAAATGTATTTCTTACAAAGTGTGGACAGTGTGTAAAGTGGTACTGAGGGCCATATTTAGATTTTTGACGCAAAACTGCCCCGGCGCAGTTTTGCGTTAAAAATAATACCGCCGGTTAACGCCATTTTGGCGTGCCATGTGGGCGTAAAATTTATACTTTGACCAACGGCAGCGCAAACCACTGGTGTGAGTCATTTTTTTTACGCACAGCGTTAAGTCGTAAAGCAAAACGACATTAACGCGGCGGAAATTACTGTGGGTCGATTTACGACCCCGCAAACTGGATATGCGGTGTTTTTTGACGCAATAGCGTCAAAATTCCCTGCGAACACAGCCATTTCAGCAGAGTAGAGACAAAATGGATCCCAGATGCCTCTACAGACCACAGGAAGATGACAACAGACCAGGAACCAGCCAGGAGGACCCACTCAAGAACCAGGACACTTTTAAGAAGAAAAGAAAGTGTCGCTTTAGTGCAGAGGAACAGGACATTTTTGTTAAAGAGGTGACGGAACACCAGCGCCAACTGTTTGTCACCTCAAAGTTGCCAATCAGTAGGAGAGAGGCTATATGGCAACAAATTGTTGACAAGGTTAACAGTGTGGCAGAAGTACGCAGAACAGTCATCGAGTGCAAGAAACGCTGGCATGACTTCAAGCGCAGGACAAAGGAAAAGATGGCCAGGAACAGGAAGGCAGCACTGCAGACTGGAGGTGGGAGTCCAGCACACTAGGAGGCCCTGGACCACATGGAGGAGATGGTTGCAGCCGTCATCCCTGAGGAGATCGTCACAGGGATTCAAGGACAGGACAGCGCAGACTACCAGGAGACAACACGCATGGGGAATTATAATGCACTAATGTTAACCGTAAGCGGGGGGGATACCGACCACAAAATGCATGGAAGTCATCATATACATGGAGTGGCATGGGTAAAGGGGTATGGCATGGGGGCATGGCCTGCACAGACAGAAGCTGGGGCACACCATTACACTACACCAACAACAGTCCCATGGGGGCATGCTGCCATGCCAACGATGGAGCAAAGGTAAAGCCACGCCAGGAGGGAAGGGCACAACGTCAAACTGACATCCTGGCACACGTCAGCCACCATACCCCCTACATTAACAAGGTCCCAATTAACAACCTCTAGCCATACCGACAACTGGAATGTAACAGTGACAACAGTTGTCACTACCACCTCCACTGTGTGTGCAGCTCAAGTAGCCAATGGCAGTAACTTCCCCCTGGATCATACACAGCAAAATTAGAGGGATTAGGATGACAACTCCAATAATCCCCTGAAACAAGACAAAGGCCCCAGTCCTGTCAAATGTCAAAGACCATAGTTGTTGCAAACATCAGCCAATGTCATCAACAGTAGGAGCTACATAGCACTAACGACATACCCATGCTGCATATGTCAGGGTCTATCCTGTGCCTGGGTCACAATGTAACATCCCAAATGTCATACTGCTCAGACAACAGCATTGAGGGGGAGGACACATGTAACTGGTCACTGACATACACCTGCACAGTCAGAGGAGGAAATAGGACACTGCTACGACTATCAGGGCAATCCAATGTACCACACATTCCCAACATCAGCTGTACACATTACCAATGCCAACATCCATGCTGTACACATTACCAATGCCAACATCCATATCGTGCCATAACAATGCTATGCCTAGGATACGCTACATGTCAACTACATTTAAGTGAATGTGAAAGATCAGAGACTGGGGCAGGTCCAGATTGTCAAGTGTGCTGCCAGTGCCATCAGAGGACCCACAGCCAGTGAAAGGCCTCACCATGATAATGGATGTAGATGGAGGGTTGAGTAGGACAAGAAGGTGGCAATTCACTATTTGTCCAGAACAAACACCTAGAGGAGATGATGCCGACAAGTCTAATAACTTACCATAGTACATGTGACATGCAGGTGGGCCATAGGCCTGGGAGAATGCCCATCTGAAAGACTGGAGCAATAAACACGAAACAAGATCACAATGTGAATTCATCACAAGGCAGACATGTCACATCACTAATGGCACAACACAGACCCACTAATTGTACCCCATTTCATTGCAGAGGATGATGGATCTCCTGCAGATATGCCTGTCCCAGAATACCCTGATGACAAGGATGATGAGCTGACAAACATTCCCCAGCAGACCATCTAATAGGTCATTGGAACCCTCCAGACTCCACCTTCAGTCACAAGGAGGAGCACGGAACAAGCAGCCATCACAGAGGACCCACCCACCACCCCAATTGTAAGACCTGCCAGCTCCAATACAGCTGAGGACTCAGATGACACAGGCACCAGCTTTGGGAGAACTGTAGTTGGGGTACAGCGGGTGCTGGCCAATGAGGTGCGGGTGGGGATGCAAACCATGGGGATGCAAACCATGGCAGCCAGCCTAGAGGGGGTGCGTTCGTGCATGATGTCATCTGCAGATCAGGCAGCTGCCATACAAGCGCTAACATCCATCCTGCAAGGACTACAAGAAACTGTCAAGGAATTCCCCACTGCAGTAAGGGAGTTGCCACAATACATTGCACCCCAAACCTTCCACTGCATGTACAAATGCAATCATGACCCCCACAGGGCCGACCTGGCTGCCTACCATCGTGATGTGGCTGCTATTCTTAAGAATCAGCAGATCCTCCTTGCTGCAGTACTGCCCTTAAGACCTTCACAGGTAGCAGTGACCGGGATGTCAGACTCCACGTCTTCTAACACTGAGGTGTGTGTGTTGCCCCTTCACAACCACCACCACCAAGGACAGAGGAGGCAACACACACATCAGAAGAAGAAGACATGGAACAGATAACATTCACACGGAAAAGTACCCGGAAGCACTAGTCCCTGCCACATGGCCAACTATTACCAAGGTCCTGCGTTTTGTAACATCCCAGTCTTACAACAACTCCACTCAATGACTGTTCTGCTAACCACTGTATATCTTGTCAGCCTGCCCAGTGCTTGTCTCTCTCTTACTCATTGGCAAATCCTGTCCCTCTGCACTGTCTGAAACATCACCCCAGCATGTCAAAAGCATTTTCCTTAACCCCTTGTGTAGGATCACAATGTAAGATGTCACTATAATGGACTCACAATCGTGGACGGACAATGTACATACAGCACTACAGCACTTTTCAATAAATAGCACTTACACAACAAATCTGTCTCTGGGTAATGTGACACATCAACCGTGCAGTAGATAACTGAAATGTGCCTCCTGTGAAATAACGTAGCTTGTCAATACAACTGACCTGAAATTATGTAGTCAGATAAATCTGCACAGTGGCCAGGATTTCATCATACTCTGCCCTTCCTGAGGGTTATATCTGATGAAGTGAGAAACCATACACCATCATGCTGTGTTGGACAGAATAATGCTTCCTCGAGGAATATCTAAGTCATCAAATAGTGGCAGCAAACTGTTATCACCATGCAATACTAACACATATAACAGTGCACACAAATCTAAGCAAACACTCCAAAAACTGCATGAATGAAGGTGTCTGAGTTTACATCCAAATAAGTAATCATGCTGAACAGTGTCACAAATGATCTATGTGAGTCATGAAGACGATGCTACAAGAGCACTGTTTGTGACTTAGAAAACATACTTATTGACAAAAACACGTTGGGATCCATATTAACTGTGATTGGTGGTTGCAACGAATGGAGGAATCTTTGCAAGGTAGCTCTGGGATACCTGCCAATCTTACAACTCAGTTGGGATTTGTTCGTAGCATAGGACACAAATGTAATAGTACAGAATTCATGTACACTAATGTCAAGGCCATGATCAAGAAGCATTTAACACATACTGTAAAGGGTTCACTATATATTTATTAAATGGTGATCACAGAAGAGGAAACTGAGGGAAAAGTCTTACCTACCCTAATCTACCCTGACTACTCATTACCCACAACTGTCCCTAACTAACCTTACCTAACCTAAACTTATCACATGTAACGAAACGTTCTAAACATCAACCCCCCACCCCCCTTATGAGACGGAACACATGGAGGACAACAGATACTAACCTAAACACTATACTATCCTAAACAAATGTATATTTTTTTGTATTTTGTGTTTTTTTTTTCTTTTTTTTTTAATAAAACACAAGAGCCCCAACATAGCCCAACACACTTAATAAGTAAAAATAGAAATAATCAGGACCCCCAACCCCCACCCACTAAGACTGACTAAACTAACAGCCTATACTAACCTAACACTAAGGCCCGTATATATACTTTTTGACGCTAAACTGCGCTAACGCAGTTTAGCGTCAACATTTTTTGCGCCTGCTAACGCCATTCTGAAGCGCCATGCGGGCGCCGTATTTATTGAATGGCGTTAGCCGGCGCAAGCAGACCAGCGCTGCCTGGTGTGCGTGGAAAAAAACCACGTACACCAGGCAGCGCCGGCGTTGGGAAAAATGGCGCTAGGGCGTCTTAAAAATGGTGCAAGTCAGGTTGACGCAAAAAATCGCCTCCACCCGATTTGCGCCATTTTTAACGACGCCCAGACGCCATTTACATGACTCCTGTCTTAGTAAAGACAGGAGTCATGCCCCCTTGCCCAATGGCCATGCCCAGGGGACTTATGTCCCCTGGGCATGGTCATTGGGCATTGAGGCATGTAGGGGGGCACAAATCAGGCCCCCCTATGCCAAAAAATAAAATAAAAAAATAAAAAATTATACTTACCTGAACTTACCTGAATGTCCCTGGGGTGGGTCCCTCCATCCTTGGGTGTCCTCCTGGGGTGGGCAAGGGTGGCAGGGGGGGTCCCTGGGGGCATGGGAGGGCAGCTGTGGGCTCATTTTGAGCCCACAGGTCCCTTAACGCCTGCCCTGACCCAGGTGCTAAAATCCGGCGCATTTGCGGGGTTTTTTGCCCCGCCCACTCCCGGGCGTCATTTTTGCCCGGGAGTATAAATACGACGCATTTGCGGCACAGTCATTTTTTTAGACGGGAACGCCTACCTTGCATCTCATTAACGCAAGGAAGGCGTTCACGCAAACAAATGACGCTCTTTCCTCATACTTTGGCGCTAGACGCGTCTAACGGCAAAGTATAAATATGGCGTTAGTTTTGCGCCGAATTTGCATCGAAAAAAACGACGCTAATTCGGCGCAAACGGAGTATAAATATGCCCCTAAGCCCCTTAAGCCCACTAAGTATGAGAACAAGGAAAGAGGAAGGAGGGGAGGGAATCATGTCCATCGTCATCAAAGTCTAGAGGTTGGCCCTCCGGAGGGTCCGCTTTATGGACCGCACACACCTGTTCATACGGCGAACATCCCGGCTCAGATTATTGATTTTCCTCAACACACAGTCCATCTCACGTTCCATTGCCTGGAAAGCTGCAGGTTCAACTGTTGGAGCTGGGGCAGTCTGGGTACCGGCGAAGGAGGTTTGTGGGCGTGTAGAGCCAAGGCCTGTGGGCTGCCCTGAAGGTGTTGCACTGCTGGGGCCTGGAAAAACAGCAGACGTTGGGACAACAGTCCCAGCTGTGGGTGGTGCCACCTGGGTAGAACTGGTGGTTGTGCTGGTGGTGGCTGTGGTGGGCAAAGTAGGGCTACCCTGTGGGAAAGCCCTGCATGTTCCGGAGGCCCGTTTATAGCGGTATCTATGGGCCATCCTCCTGAATCCCGACTCTACCAGCAGGATATGTTGATAACTCATGGCCCGCCTCTGGAACTCGCGTACCTGGATGGGTGTCATGTTTGCAGCTGTGAAGACAAAGGCAAATAATTTACATTAGGAACTGCATTGTCTGAAATGGCACAAGAAGTAAATCAGACAATACATCTACTGTACTTGTAACAGCTCATATCACCAGACAGATCATTGAATTCCCTGAGGAAGTATATGGCAGGCCAGCCTACAAAGGTCACATCACACATAGCACATCCAAAACCTACGAGATGGGTAACAACTGGCATTGACTTGCCATCTGAGTTTTGCCAGTTATCAGCTAACAATCATGCTGCACATCCTCCGCCAATGCCTGGGCTACAGATGTCAGTGTACGGAATGAAAAACTAAAGCCACATGGTGTGCAAGTTGTAACTGCACTTGCTAGTATAGTACTCATGTGCCATACTTGAGTGGTTATACTAGGTTCCGACAAAACAGTCACTTATTCACATGTATGTGTAATATACTGGTAGCATCAGTCCTAGGTACCCTATTCACAAAGCCATGCCTGTGTTTGGGGGGGGAGAAACAACAAACAATTCCAAACAACATGGACACCCAGGAGTGTATAGAAAACTCCACACGTGTTTGGCTCTACACACACACAACAGGTAAGGTCTATCAACAATTAGGAGTCTGCAAACCCTTGACCAATCATAGCGCCACACATGTCAGGAAATGCAGAGCTTGGTACACATCATATACTTCCAGTAAGGCATGACTTACACCAGACACAGAGTTGCAAAAACACCCATGATCATGAATAGCATGCACACCTAGGCCATTGCACTCAAGCTCCACATACCTGTAGCATCACATGTGGAAGTACTTGCTGCTAGGAGGTTCTACCTACAGTTTAATAAGTACTTTGGTGAATAGGGAAGTAGAAGTCTGTTGGAAAGCGATTTGCAGTTCCAATCTGGGAGAATGTGAGTCTGCCAGGCTGACTAAATCTTAGATGAGTTCCAGTGCGACTCTTGTTGATACAAGTGTTATCAACATGACTCACCCCAGTACTCATTGTGGGGCCTACAGAAATGACCTACAATCCCTAGATAATACAATCGGATAAGCATTGGCCAACTCAAAACTTTTGAGAAACTGAAATCCCACTCATGGAACAAGACAAATGATTGGCGAGCGCATCACACCTTGCAATGTGTTCAACACACAGGAGTCCATCACACATCACCAGCAAACACAACACATAACAGACATATCAACACTTACTGGAGTGGTTGGGGTCCTCAAATGTAGCCACCTCTCCCACAGTGTAGGGTGCCGGTCCACCTGTAAGGCATGGAAGGAAGAAATGTGCTCAGAATCTGTGCACTGAACAACAATTTCAAAGACATATACAATGTGTAAGGTGAATAAGGAAATGACAGCCATTCTGACATGATGATACTGCATCTGATATATCACGGCCAACATGTACATAGCATGGGTCTCCTGTGACAGTTACACACATATCTGCACACATGCCGTGGCCCTAACTACCATGTGGTGGCAAACATGCTCCGTCATTAGTGATCAGAAATAATAATGGAGTGTAATCGTCTCATCATGTGCATCCAAGAGAGACATCCAAAGCCTGGTTACTTGAGGACTGCATTACCAGTCAAACAGCCTATGTGGCCATGACACATTTATTACACATAGGTACAATGTACAGAGGGGCAGGGACTTTTGTAAGCCCTCATGTTGTTACAGTTTCTTCATTTGATGTGGCCCAGCAATGGTGATTTGCACCAACCATGGAGATGTGAACCCATGTGCATACCTTTGGACTGCCATCCCTAATTGGAATGTGGCACAACTAACTACAAATACCATTCTAAGATGTTAGCTGAGGCACCTTACACCTTTTCACAATGTTTCCAAATCCATATCTGACATGTATCCAAAAAGATGAAGGACCACAATTATCCCTAACATTCATAGAACTTCCGTGAACGCTTTCCTTCCACACTCACCAGACTCACATGAGACATATGTCTGGGCCACTTTGCTATCATAAATTGACGTGAAGCCAGCACTCATTTTCTGCATCATGTAATGTTTCTAAAGTCAATCTAGCTATTGCGTCAACAAAGTTAGCCAATATTTTAGTACATCTATACTTCTCTGGCAAATGTGACCTATATAGACATGATTGGCTCCTATTTTGTTTGGTTGTCTGACACAAAGGCGGCACCAATTTACTCAACGGAAAAGTATCCTGTCAGTTTGCAGAGTACGTGCTTCTTGACAGCTAGCAATTGTGATCCTTCACATAGTGCATCAATTACCCTGTATGTTTCCGCAGCATTACACACAGTCAGCAACTTAGCTGGCAGATATTGTACAAATCATCTGATGTCACTACAGAGCATTTAATCGTGCACATTTACATGATTAGTACTCACCAACAGGGCCACCAATCACTATTCCCAGGTGGTCCAGCAGATCTTGCTCCCTGGTGATAAGGTCAGCCCACCGGTGCTTCAGCTGGTGGTCACTCCTTTGGCTGCCATACACGCGCTGCAGATGATGCAGCACCTTTCCCCACTGGATTCTGCGCGCCTCAGTGTGATACCCCTGTATCACCCTGCCCCCTGCCTCGATCATGAGTGGTAGGAAATGGCACACAAGCCATATAAAGCCCCCAACTCCTCCTCACCCATTCTGCCAAGACGTGGCCTACCAGACATCTCGGCAATGAAAAGGGGAGTAGGGGATAAAGAAGTAGAAAGGGGAAAAGTGAGAAAATAGGGGTACAAAAAAAAAGAAAACTAAACTTAACCACTAAAAGAGCCCAACTATCCCCAAACTAGCACTACCCACAACAGACTCCCACAAACAACAAAAACACTAGAATACTAGACAAATGTAAACAAAACACACTAGGACACTATACAACAACAACATTTATTTCTCAAAATAACAATTAAGATAGCACACAGGACACAAAAGCACAAAATCACTGGACAACACTCTGAACACAGCCACACAGTCTATAAGATTCACAGACTGCAAAGTGAAAGTGAAAGTACACCCACTGTACATAATCTGTAAACAGGATATCCTATTACATCACTTCCTGCATAAAATGGCCACAGTTTTTTGCGTTATGCGTTATATTTTTTCACGCATACAATTTGTGCGTCATATTTTTCGACGCACAGGAGTGAAAATTAGGCTGCATCCAAATAATAGTAAATAGTCTGTACAATTATTTGGATGCGGCCTAATTTTCACTCCTGTGCGTCGAAAAATATGACGCACAATCTGTATTGGTGGGAAAAAAATGACGCATAACGCTAGCAACGTCAAAATTTAAGTGCATGAACTGGTTTTGGGCATTTTTTCAGTTTTTATGTTATGTTACATTTGGGACACATCAGAGTTAGGCTGATTGCCCCCACTATGGTGTTGATGGTGTAGGTTCACATGTGAGACATCATACTGCAGCGGACCATGACCCGCTACTTCCTTAACAGGATTTTGACGGTTGGCTGACGCACTAGATGGCCATATGTGTGGCCCACATATATGTATTGCACAATTTGGGCATGTTTGGCATCAGGAGAGGATAGCAATGTGATGCACATAAGTACAATACCTCAATGCCAATGGCTCAATGTGTGTGCAGTGGCAACCAATGTAGTTGTTGACCGAGTGTGTGTGCATCACAAGATGCATTATTGAACATATGCTTGTATGAATGTGAAGTCAATGTGTCCATACCTTAGATGGAAGTCATTGTGGAAATGAGAGAGGACATGTGTTGGTCATACATGTAGCAACATCCGTTATGTGCACTTCCAAGATTTTGGGTAATGTAGACACCACAAATGACAAAGCCTGCACCAGATAGATGGCAGACGCTTGTTCATGTCAATGGTCCACAATTTCACCATCCTATGTCCTAGATTTTTGGTAACAGCTTCCTAGGCCCTTGTTGGTGAATCCCACAGTGAGTCAAACACATGCATTGAGGAAGTGGGTACCATGTAATTGGCCCAGACAGCCGAAGGTGACCCCCAAATGTATGATGACGCCACAGTTGAGGTCATATAACTGAGCCACAACTCTCCAGTGGCTGTGGTGGACCAGCAAACGAGGCAGCATGTGTCCACATACTTCCAGTGATCAATTGCACAGAGGTGTCTTGTTCATGTGTGTGGTCCAATGTTGATCCTGTATATTTTTAGGGGTGTATGTTGTCAAAGTTACGTCCAGGTCTCATCATGAGTCCGTGGCAGCTATTCCTGTATCTACTGAGTATCCTTTGTTGATAAATGTGAGTAAAGTGGATGAGGACATGAGAACCTACATGGGGAGGGGGTCCCACCCTGTCACTGAAGATGTGTAATGAGACTGTCAACAGGGCAACCTTGGTGTGCTGAGTGAGATAATGTCTCAGGTGTCATGTTCCGGTAGGTGTCATTACAACATTTGTACACAGTTTGGCCTCTGCAATTCCCACTGCATCTGAGAACATCATAGCTTCTGTGCTGATTATTTTTGCAGCTATTCACCACACACGGCCCATCAATATGTTGTGAGCAATGTAATTCTGTGTGTGAACTGTCAGGGTCCTGACATGTGTGGACTTTTCATGGACATTATCAGAGGTTGCTGGTTCTGCTGAAGGCCCCATACCCAATCCCCAAGAAATTGTTCACAATATGTTGCCGCCTACACAAACCAGCGGCCGTGTTTTGTTGTTCCACCTCATGTTGCAGGCCACCATCCTCCTCTTCCTCCTCTTCAGGCATGTGTGGCTCTGGTTCCAGGAGGGGAATGTTCCTTCTTATGCAAATGTTGTGCAGAATGGCACATGTTAGAATGATCTTACAGACCATTTCCGGGGAATACAGGAGGCTACCACCGGTGATGTCGAGGCACCGGAATCTCAACTTGAGGATGCTGAAGGTCCTCTCGACTATGGTGTGTGTCCTCCTATGTGCGTCATTGTAGGCACACTCTGCTGCAGTACTATGGTTGCCAATAGGTGTCATTATCCATGGCTGTATGCCATACCCCTGATCAGCTGCAAGAGAAAATGAATGGGATCATGTTGATTTAGCTAGCCCCATTGAAATCACCTTGCTTGGCAGTAGTTGTCTTGTGTTGTCTGTGACTCTTTTGTGTTATTGTGTCGCATCCTAGGCTTGTAGGATGTACCATCTGCATTCTGTTGTTTACTTGGCTGGACGAGTGTTTGGCTGCTGACCGGTTGTCAGCAGTATGTTTTGGGATTTGCAGTACAGTGTCTCCTCTCTAGCATTGTGACTTGTGATACAGGTGTCCCTGTGTCTTCACTGGGGGTGAGATGATAGTTCCATACACAGGTTAAATTTGACAGTGTTGTTAACACGTTCATATCAATGTACCCTGGACATCCCATACCTTTAGACTTTTGCAATGGATTAATGTAAACACAATTGAGACGCTTACAATTTGCAAGGTGACATTTAGGCAACACACTCCAAACGTTGTGATCATTGACGTCTTAACATTAGGCTGTACAGTAATTTCAGGTATGTGACAGGTTCAATGGTGACCTATGAAACATGGCTAGCGATGTCACAACCTCAATGTGTTCCTGTCAACATGTTGCTGTTGTGGTGTATGTGTTGTGTGTCCTAAAGGGTTGCTGTGCAGTGTGTATATAAGTAGGTTTTTGTACTTGCCAACAAGTAGTCCATTGCCATACCGTCCATCCTGGAAGTGTTGATTGATGGTGCTGTGACAGAAGATGAATGAGTCATGGACACTCCCAGGATATTTTGCCACGATGTTGGTGATCAATCTTTGGTGATCGACAATGGCCTGCACATTGATGGAATGTGTGTGCTTGCTGTTGCGATAGAGGTGTTCAGTTGCAGCAGGTGGCACAAGGCATACATGTGTGCAGTTGATTGCACCAAGGACGTGTGGGAAGCCACTATTGAGGTAAAACCCCTGTTTTGTTTCCTGCTGCTTCTGCAGTGTGTTAGGGAAGCAGATGTGGCGGGGTGTGAGTCCAATGATGGCATGCAGTACTTTGGGAAAAAAGGCAGAGAATGACAGCTGTGATATTCCGGAAACCAGGGCACCAGTTGTTTGAAAAGAGCCACTTGCCAGCATGTGAAGTACGGCAAGCAGCTTGGTTTCTGTTGGGATGGTGCAGGGTGTCAGCAAGGTGGGTGCCAACTGTGGCTCTATGTTTCCCAGCAGCTGCTGAATGGCCTGCCAGTTCAACCTGTACCTCTGGATGATGTCATGTTCCCTGAGGCCATGAAAGGTTGTTCTGGGGCAGAATATCCTCTCCTGCCTTCTGCGCTGCCTTTGGGGTCCCTGCTGCTGTTGTGGTAGCTGCTGTTGTTGCTGCTGGGCTCTGCGCCTGTGTGCACGCTGGATGAGGAGCACCTCCATGTCTCCCGTTTGCTGCTCTGCTGCTCTGCTGTTGCCTCTCTGTGTTCTGATTAAATACAGGTGCGTTTGCCCCATTTTAATGCCTGCCCTCACCCTGGCATTACATTTTGACGCAAATCGGGCTGTGCGTCATTTTCCGGCTCTGCCTCCCGGCCGTGCGTCATTTTTGCCCAAAAGCATAAATACGACACATGGCCGTTTTAGTCATTTTTGGACAGAAACGCCTACCTTGCATATGATTAACGCAAAGTGGGTTGCCGCATCCAAACAATGACGCACACAGCGGAATTCTGTCGTCCGCAGGCTCGGGCGTCAAAGTTTAAATACGGGGCAATGTTTGTTCTGAATGTACGTCAACATTTTTGACGCACATTCGGCGCAGACGGAGTATAAATATGCCCCTAACTGTCTTGAATTTCCTGAATACGATGCAAATCCAAAATATATATGTATGTATATATGTATGTATTTATATATATATATATATATATATATCCAAAAAAATTGTTCACCGCACTCCAGAGAATCTAATTATAGTGTTTATTGTTCATACAAACAGCAACCACCAACGTGTTTTAACTCCACTTGAGTCTTGTTCATGGTCAGTGAGTCTTATTACTCTTGCCCTTAAATAGTACAATTCTATCCTCCCCATGTTAATGCATTCTGGGTATAATAGTTTTATCAAACATAACCAAAAAAGAAAACAAACAACACATGAAAATTAGAATAAAATGTGCAATATAAAAACAAATATTAAATCGATTCAGATGGATCAATTATCTCTAGATATTCAATTATTGTGTGGGCTAGTAATTTGGAATAAAATTATTAAAGTTGTAGCCATATCTCCTGAGGACTATAAATATTGAACATTATGTACAAACTTAAAAAAGGAAAAGAGAAAATTATATAAAGCCAGATTATAAAATGTTGTATCGCCCTAACATGTTTTATTATTCTTTTCTTCAATGGGCAGATGGTACTACCCACATATTGTAACCCACATTCACATTGGATCAAATAAACAACAAATTGACTATAACACGTTAATCTTTATGAGATCTGTATTTCCCTTCCTTTGTGATCCATACACGATTTCACATTTTTGGCAATTTGACAGGCTTGCTGCACTTATTACACTTATAAAAATCAGTTGATTCATTATTTAGCTAATTTGTTCTTGGTTGTGCCATATAATTACTCCTAACCAGCATATCTTTCAGGGACCTTGATCTTCTGTATGTTACTTGTGACCTCACACCTATTACATTTGCTTAATATCTTGATCACTTCTCAATATCTTCCAGTATCTTTTAAAAATATTCACAGTCATTTTGCTTTCTTTACTGTATGTTAGGGATCAGACGTGGGCCCTTATTTTCTTCCTTTGTTCCTCCTTGAGAGGTATTAAATGTATTATCAATTAGAGTTTGCTGATGGGTTCTACTTCTTGCTTTCTTTGCTCCAAGTTCAATATGTGCCTTTGGATAACCTCTCCGAAGGAATCTCTGTTTAACATCCATAAATTGTATCTCCATTTCATTAGCATTTGAACAGTTTCTTCTTGCTCTTAAGAATTCTCCAAATGGGATACTTTTTAGTATTGGTTTAGGATGAAAACTTGCTCCATGTAAAATGCTATTTGTGGCAGTTTCTTTCCTACACATGGTTGTATGTAATTGATTGTTTTCCATATGGGCTTTGATATCTAAAAAATGTATTTGTATTGCATTGATATCAAAAGTTATTCGAAAACCATAAACATTTTGATTTTACTGATGGAAATCTGAGCTGAATTCTTCCTTTGATCCATTTCATATTATGAAAAGATCATCTATGTAACATAACCACAAAATGATCTTATCAAGATGTTCCTGATATCCCCTTGCCACTTCTCGTTCCCACCATTCCAAGGTGAGGTTTGCATAACTTGGAGATAGCGAAATTCCCATGGCCATGCCTTGTATCTTCTTATATATTTGATGATTAAATAGAAATACATTGTTCTGAAGACACAATTTCACCATTTCTAAAAGCATCGTTGAATGTTTCATTTCTTTTATATTCCTTTGTTCCTTTGTTTGAGAAAATATTCCAAGGCTTGAAGGCCTTTCTCATGACGAATTGATGCGTAGAGTGATACCACATCTATGGTGACTAAAAAATAATTCAGTTACCAAGCTATATCTGCAATGGCTCCTAAAAAATCTCTGGTATCCTTTATATAAGAGCTCAATGAAGTTACCATTGGAGCAAGGTAATAATGCACATATTTAGAGATGTTATCAAACACTGATCCACAAGCAGAATCAATCGGTCTACCAGGAGGATTGTTGAGTGTTGTATTAATTTTGGGAAGAAAATATATGGTTGGTGTAACAGGAAACTCTTGTCTCAAGAATTTCAATTTTTCTTCATTGATCAATAATTTCTGATGCCAATTCGTCACTTTAATGTTAATTTTACTCAATATCTCTTGTGTGGGATTTGTGTCCAATTTTTGATATCTCTTTGCATCATTTAGATGTCTCATAGCCTCTTTAATATAGTCTTTTTGATTTAAGATTACTACATTTCCACCTTTATCAGCCGGTTTTATTATAATTTAATAATTTTTCAGTAATTGATTTAATGCTTGTCTTTCCAACTGAGTCATATTTTCTCTACCTTAAGATTGTTTCTGATTTTCTAGAGTTTCTAAGTCCGCTATAACAGCATCATAAAATAAATCTACTTTATTGCCTGGATTTAATGTGGGGCAAAATTTGGACTTGGATTTAAAATGACTATGGGCCTCATTATGACCCTGGCGGTACAGAACCGCCAGGGCCAACGGGGGCGGGAGCACCGCCGACAGGCCGGCGGTGCTCCCTTGGGCATTCCGACCGCGGCGGTAACGCCGCGGTCAGACCGGGACAACTGGCGGTCTCCCGCCAATTTCCCGCTGCCCAAATGAATCCTCCAAGGCGGCGCAGCATGCTGCGCCGCCTTGGGGATTCTGACACCCCCTACCGCCATCCTGTTCCTGGCGGTTCGCCCGGAGGGCCCCGCTAGTATTTCACTGTCTGCATAGCAGACAGTGAAATACGCGACGGGTGCAGTAGCACCCGTCGCACCTTCCCACTCCGCCGGCTCGATTACGAGCCAGCTTCATCGTGGGAAGGTTGTTTTCCCCTGGGCTGGCGGGCGGCCTTTTGGCGGCCGCCCGCCAGCCCAGGGGAAAACTTGGAATACCCTCCGCGGTCTCTGGACCGCGGAGCGGTATTTTGGAGGGGGGAAGTTTGGCGGGCGGCCTCCGCCACCCGCCAGACTTAGAATGAGGGCCTATATGTATGACCATTGGTTGAAAACCCCAATCGATCCATCAATTCCATTGTAGTGACCGTCTCATCCTCTAGATTGTGCATTAAATCATAGCAGACTTCTACATCTTGTATTTGTCCAATTAAAAGATCTGTATCCATGTGAGAGATTGAAGATTAATTACTTTTTATAGAATGTTTAGCAAAGTATTTAGCTAATTTGATCTTCCTTATAAACTTGTATGTATCGATTTTGGTTTCAACTCTATCAAAACTATACTCTGGGCAAAAATACAATTCCTTATTGAAGACTTTCTTTTCTTCTTTAGATAATACATGGTCAGATAGATTAACTACTACATTTTCCTCAGTATTATTGTCTCCATTTATTTCCTTTGTCTGTTGCGGAGAGGGTAATTTTATATGTATTCCATTTCTTAATCCTTTCCCTGTACTGCAGTGCTTTTCCCACTGGCAGAATGTCTGCATAATTGATTTTATTATACTACGTGGTGCGTTTCATTTTTAGTATTCATTGTCCTAATAGTCTGTGTACCAAGAAGAACATGGCCATTGGAATAATTTCTAGTGCAGGTGTCCCACTGCAGACAGTAACGAGTACGGCTAGGGCGCCAACTGAGCTGGCAATGCCACCATTAATTTAACACAACAGGAGAGAGAGGAATACTTGTACTCTATAGTGCATAATGACCTTGACTCTTCTCACCTTAAAATTGAATGGCCTGAGGTGACCACCAAATGTACTGCTACTGTGCCACTGCACTACATGATTCTAAACAAGTGTTTTGCTCATAGCATTGTTTACAATTGTTTACAATTTCTCTTTTTTATTTGTTGATATAGCTATTCCTGCTGGTCCACAATTACAGCAGGAAATAGCAGCCTGGCTGCGTGCAGCAAAAGCTGGAGGCCATAAAGGCCAAGTACCAGATGCTGGTGCTGTTCGAGGAAGAGGAGGAGGAGGAAGCAGAAGCAGCAGTCGCTGCCAGCACTCAGGGCACCAGACAGGCCCAGTCCCTCCAACCCAACAACACCAGTGTTGCATTGCCAAGGCAACTGCCCAGCACTATATCATCCCTGCTGCCCCCCTTCCTCCAGACACCATTTCCAAAGTCACGTCCTTCAGAGGCTGGCACTGTTAGAGGCCCATCAGACACAAATGGAAGGGCTCCTCAGATGAATCCTGGCCCACCTTTATTGCCCTCTTCTACCCCCTTTTTAACCTTTCTTCATGTGTGGGATGTCTTGTGGATGGAGAGAGCGGGAATGGGTTTTTGAGTGACTTTTCTACTTTGTTTTGTGTTATACTTATATCATGGACAATTGGACAGTTTTTTGGGACATCAGTTGGGGAAAGGGACATTTGTTTGGGTATAAGGGTGGGTCAGGTGTGGGTGGAAGGGGTGGGTTTTTATTATTTTTGCTAGGGACAGGGGAAAATAAATATTTATTTAAAGTTGTTTATGTCTAAAATCTTTTTTTGGGTGTTTTACTTTGTACTGCTGCCTTTACGCAGCATGTTTTTCAAATCTGCTGATAGTGTATTACTTTTAGCACAGCTTGTTTTGAAATCTGCTGATAGTGTATAGCAATTATGTATGCAGTTATGTAAACTTGTTCTGATACTCTCCTATTCTCAGCAGTCCATTCTGCAAAATTGGACTCATAGGAGTGGGGCGGAGAGATTTGCCATTTCCAATTATATTGCCTAAACTAAAAGTACAGCATTGATCCATATTTCCATTACCTGAATGTATGAAGTGAGTGCTGCATGGTTTCTCAAGGTACCATGGTGGTGTAGTAGTATGCTAGCATACTAACTGTGAGGGCATTGGAAACGATGACCCACTCAACTTAAGTGAACTCAATGAAGATCCTGCACATTGAGTTGACATTGCTTCTACCTCATCCCCCCCACCAAGTGTGTGATTTATCAGTAGTGTAAATGTTTAAGTAACACCTCAAAAAATCACACAGCCTAGCGGGAGAATGTTAGGGATTTGGTGAATCGGTGGGAAAGGGATTTGGGGAAAGATGTGAGAAAAAGACAAACTTTACACAAACACAATATTCATCTGGGAAATGATCAGCAGCTTGTTGTGGGAAGAATGCAAAAATGAATAGTTATGCCACAGATAATGTTACATTTTTTCAGCCCCAGTGAGACCCATGTTGTTATAGTACATATTTAAAAATGTTTGGTCACATACATTTGCAAAATAGTACCTATAATCAAACCCACACAGCTATAAAAAATATTATTGAAAGAAAAATGATACTAGTATGTATTGCCAAATTGGGTGGTGCATCTGCAATCTTCTTGCATTGACCCAAAAATCGTCTTTGGTGCCTTCATGAAGCAGTCGCAAAAGGTAAGCATGAGTGTAATGGTGCAGAAGAGAAGGCCTGCGGATTGTAAAACAGAAATGATTATCATTATATTGTAGAATCAAGAAGGATGGAATGGAAGATAAGCTTCATGAGGAATAGGGTACCAAGAACACTCCGAGCTGGCAGAGCAAGCGCAGAAACCTTTGCGATCATTCATTTTATGATTGATGTGTGATCAATTAAGTGAGAGGAATTACAACAACCAACAATCACAGACAAGTGGCAGCATGTATCGGGATGATCAAACTTTCATCTGTCATGATCATCACAACATTTAGCATAGAGTACGTGCATAATGTGATATTATCATCCGTTACATGTCTGTCTCCTCCAGTTTCCTACAACAGGCCCCCCACCCAACCACATACTTTCAAGTTTGAGTCAGCCAGCAGAAACATGCAGCAGCATTACATTTCCCAAATCAAGTAATCATACCACCTCTCATCACCTGTTCAAAGACTGAAGTAGGCCTCTTAGATTCATCATCATCCATGTTGATTCCAATGAAGTTGATAACTTCCTTCTTCTGGCAGTTGTTTTAGTTGTCAATTCAGGCTCTGATTCCTTCCATCGTTCTCGGGACCTGGTTAACGAGTAGTATGTCCAACTCGATACCAACTGTTCCCGAGAGTCACAGTCTCCCTACCCAATTGAGATAGTGTGATCTGTAGCGCTTAGCTGTGTTTAACAACAAGAGAAACATTGAGTCGTTTTTTTTTCTGGACTAGAATTTTGTTTCTTAGCTACATGGACTGGTTGGGTCTTCTTTGACAAATGTGAAGCGGAAAACAAAGCAGTATGAAAATGCAGGAAAACACATTTTGCTAAGTGTCAGAGGGGAAGGGAAAATAAAGCAACTTCGGAAAAAAACAACTTATCACCCATTGGTATTATGTTACCAACATTGTAAGTCAATCACAATACAAACACAAGCAAACACAATAATATAGTTAAATAATAAACACCCACTCTCACTATCTGCCACCACTAGCCATGAGTCACATGAACCATCTCAACATTGAAACAAGTATCCCTCATATCAATCGTTGAGGCATATAGCATTAGTTACCTGTTCCAATCAAGCAAAGTGGCACATTGCTGATCCTCCTAGATTGAGGAAACAAAACACAAATTGGCTATAAGTTGTAAATCAAATATCTGGGACAGTGCTGCTGTGGGACAAAAAGGAAGGATAGCCAGAGAATGGAGGCAGGCATTTTCTCTCAAATCTGCTTGAAGTGATTTTGTGGGTTTGGGGGCTTCTTCAATGTACACTGGTCTAACTGCAATCCGGCCACACATGTGCCTAACACAGTTGTGGTTCATTTGTCATTTAGACAGAAGCAAACAATAAAAAATATTAAGGATCCCCCAACTAGCTAAAATCTTTTTTTTAATCTCAAAGCAGTCCATCAATAATAGAAAGTTCTGTGGTGCCCTAGATCTAGTCAGGGAAGCAGAGTTCATCCTCAAACTCAGGTGGTTCACCCAGACGTTGGTGAGCTAACACACTACCATGACCTGAGTCTGACCAAGCACCCTTATCCACTTCATGTTGTACTTCAGGTATGCTGTAATTTGGTGGTATAATGTGCTGATTCATTTTGGTAATGGTCAATCTCTCGACATTTTGGGGTGAGAGACTGATCCTTCTCACTGTGACAACTGCACCAGCTGCACTGAACACATGCTCAGCAGACACACTGACTATGGGGCAAGCCAGATATTTTATTGCTAGCCTTCTGAGCTCTGGCCGTTGGCATCTCTTCCCATGCCAATATACCGCAGGGTTTTGATCCATATAGACCTCCATTGGGTCACCCAGGTAGGCCTGGACCATCCTCTCAATAGTCACTTGTGCTCCACCTTCCTCGAGCTCTTTTGCCTTCACCTCTGTAGTGGACTTAAGCCCTGCCTTTAGAAACCAATCAAATGCAGATTTTGGGGTTGCTGCTCCTGTTCCTGTTGTTGTTGCTGGTGTTGATTTTGGCTGCTGTATGAAAGTTGGAGGCTGCCCACCAGAACGTCTGCAACGAGTGGGCCTCTAATTTACAGTTGTTCTTTTTCTATGTCTCTGACTTGCTCAGCAATCCACAACTTGTAGGTTAAACATCCCTATCTGAAAAAGGAATGAAACTGGCCAGTGATTGTTTGTACCGTGGGTCAAAAATTGTGTCACAGATGTAATGTTTGGATGATATAAAGTGGTACCAGGACCGCCATGTTCCAGTAGAGGTCATACAGCCAACGGTCCAGCAGGGAAGACTGCCAAATTATGACCATGGAGGTCTTCCTAACAGAACAACTGCCAGAACTGCCAGTGCAGACATGCTGCCATAGATGGTGGTAGGTGCCTTTAGACTGATGCGGACCATGTTTCTGCCGGACATATTACAAGGCTGCACAATGCCAAGGTTTCCACCTCGGACACTCCATCACAAAACCCCTGGCAGAAACCAACTCTATAACAGAAAACACTTACTGTCTGGAACACATCCCTGACTGGAGCTGCCATGGAACCTGAACTGGAAGTCCTCCCACTGCTCCTGCTTGCACAATGACTCCGGCATCAGTGACAGTGACAAAGACAACAACCATGAGTACATACACCTACTTCACATCGGAGGGAAAACCCAAACTACACAGGTGCACACTACATACACATCCGGCACAGCTTTTGACGGCGACACACCCATACGCACATAGACACACATCTACATACACACACAGACACCCACACTACACATGCACACACACCTGTATTACACAAACGCACACCCATATTACGTACACCCGTACTACAAATATCACGGCCAACACCACATGCCAGAGACACACCAATCTGTAGCCTCCCAGCAGTGTCTAACAAAACCATCCAAAACAGCACTGATTCACACAATGACATCACAATCACAACTACACAAATGCTTCCCCGAGTAATGCCATTGCAAACCTCCACATGACAACACATACTAGCAACAACAAGTAACAACACCAGACAACCAATAAACTCTATCACACTGCCATATGACAATACATATCACACCACGTGAATACCACACGCAATCCATATAACATAGCCATCCCCACACTCACATATACACACATTACAACCACACAAGGACATACAGCACCAACATAATACACATGTCAACACAAACAACACACTATTCTGCTACATACATGCATGTAACAAACACAAACATATCCTACACATATTACACAGCAATGGCAGTGGGACAAATGGCAGGGCCTCACCCACACATGCAGCCCAGGCACAACAGCTAGCACAACCAACACACATGTGTCACACATGCACAAACCAAAGCCCACAAACACAAAACAGCCATGTAGAAAGAAAGGGCAAGTATGTAACTATTGTATCCAACTACATGTTGGGCCAGATGTAATATGAATAACAAAATAATAGTAATCAAACATACCTACAATTAAAAGGCCATTGGCCAGTCCAAATTGCCAAAGGCACAAATGGCACCACAGTGTGTCCCTATTTGACTCCTGACTGCAATATGACCTCCACAGGGTTGGGGCATCAAGGGGGTAGGCAGGTACCTCAGGGATTGGTGAGGGTGAAGGAGGGGTTGGTCTTGGGTTTGTGAGGGGGGTCTTTGGGCTTGGGTTTGGGAGGGTGCTCCTTGGGCTTGGCCCATGTCCCTGGGCCTGGGCTTGGGAGGGGAAGACTCTGTGGCAGGGGAGGGGCATGGGTACTAGCATAGCGCATGGGAGGACTTGGAGGTGGAAGAGCTGGACTTGGGGAGGGAAAAAGAGCACTTGGGGTTATCACAGGGTGGGAACGAGACGAAATGCCTTTTAGACACACAGGGGCATTCATGACAAAAGGGTTTGGGAGTGGAGGGAGAGAAAGTGGTTGTAAGATGTGTCCATGTGAATGTTTTGGGTGTAAGTGTGTGCAAGGATTGCTTGTGGGTGTTGGGTGGGTGGGTGAGTGCAGGTGGTTATGTGTTTTGGGAGAGGTGGGACGAGGTGCAGATAGATGCCATGCTAGATGGGCGAGTGTCTGTTGGGGAAGGAAGTGTCTGCAGGTATGGTAGATATGCTGCATGTGGGGCGTCAGGGGTGGTGATGGGTGCAGATGTGGTGACTGGGGTGGATGTCTGCAGATCTGATATTGTACTGACTGTGGGTAAGACAGGTGTATTGGCTGGATCCGTGAATGATGGTGTGGTGGTTTCAGGTGTCCCTGGTGTAGTGTCCCTGAAGGAGGGGGTGTTGGGGTAGTCAGTGTAGGTAGTGGATGTTGGTGTGTTTGAAGGTGTGTGTTGTTGGTGTGCATGCCGTTGGTGGGTCTTGAGTTGCTTGTGTTCGTCAGTGGTACCCTTGTCTGCTGAAGTAGATTCATGCCTGAGTGTATGTGTGCTTTGGCTGGGTTTGGGGAGAGGGGTTTTGGATTGGGAAAAGGTAAGTGGAGGGGTGAAGGTAGACAAAGGATGCCTGGCTGCCATCAGTCTGGAGGCCAGAGCCTGAAAGGATCCCTGAAGGCCAGCCAGGGCAAGTGAATGCCCTCCAGGAATGCATTGCTCTGTTGGACTTGAACTGCCAGCCCCTGGATGGCATTCACAATGGTGGACTGATCCACAGAGATGGACATCAAGAGGTCAATAGCCTCCTCACTGAGGGCAGCAGGGCTGACTGGGGCAGAGGCAGAAATGCCTGCAGCGATAGAGATGCCCACCCTCCTGGGTGAGAGGACATGGGCAATTGGGTGGGGAGCTACAGGGAGGGCAGTGCAAGTAAGGGGGGTGGCAGACAAAGATGGTGCTAGGGTGGTCCAGATGGGTCCGCCATCGCCAGGGTGTGTACACTGGAGGAGGATTCCAAAACAAAAGTGGTATATCCAGTGTCCCCTGTGGCACTTCCCTCACCCTTCGCCCCACTTGGTCCCTCGCTCTTGCTGGTTGCAGCTTCCTTGGTGCCGTGGGCTGCTGCTTCCCCCTCGCCTGTTCCCCTTCTCCTTTACCTGATGATGCTGATGCAAACAAATAGAGAGAGAGGGAGAAAGAGAGAGAGACAGGGATGGGGCAAAAATGGATTAACATATAGCTCTCATACACACTGGTAAACATGCACATCTGTGACAATACATATCCTGGCAAGCCCATCGCAGGTGCCAAAACACAAAACCCATATCATGTCACAACATGTCACTACTACCCACACCTGTATGCCAACCCTTACACCTACACCAATATCTAAGTAGGGCAGCACAAGTGGAGTCATCCACATGATTGGTAACTATTTACAGAATAGGAGTTTGTACATGACTGATGCCAGCTACTGTGATTTGTGATGTATTTCCTCAGACTGGTGATGTGGAAATAGTATCTGTTGTGCCCTGCTTCGCTAGCAATTTACACTGGCCAGGGCACCTATGAACTGCATATGTGCTTTGTGTGGCACCATGCTTTCTATCCTGACGGAACTCTCTGTCATGGTCTCTTTTGCAGGTTGGATCAGTGAATATACTGTAGTGTGTGGCTGGAATAGTGACTCCCTCACATCTGCCCTAGGACATATCAGTTGTACTGTTTCTCCTGTAGAGGATACCTCCCTCTGCTGTCCATAACACTGCCTGTTGCTTTAGGGGTCCATATCCACATACCGTTTTACAGACATAACAATTGTATATGTTTAAATGAAGACACACATGCAGTTGCTGTTAACAATGGTGTTTATTGGGCATACAGGGGAAATGTGACTTATAACTATATAGTGCATGCTGTGACAAATAGGTGATGTGTGGGGACATGGTAGTGGGAATAACCAGAGTAGGTGGCACAACTATAGGCAGCACAGGTCCAGTGTTCAAGGGCATTAAAAATGGAGCAATGTCATTGAACAGTCAACAGGGTGTCTCAGTGGCAAACAAGGGAGAGAAATCAGGATGTTTTATTTCCTGGCAGTGGATTTGGACTTGGCATCTGATCTAGCCAGATGTCTGGATGGACATCCACGTTTGTGGGTGGGTTCTTCTGCTACAGAGGGAGGGGTGCCAGAGGCCTGTGGTTCCCCTGGCAGAGCCTCCATTCCATTGACTGTGGAAGATTTTGAAGCCTCAGATGTGATGTGGCTAGTGGAAGGGGCCTGCTGGTGGGTAGAGGAAGCATGCAGGGGGTGTTAAGTTTCCTGAGCACCCCTACAATGGAGGCCATGGTGGCATTGTGGGCCTGCCACTGCTGCATTACCTGCTAGTGGTATTCCCTCTCAAGCCTTTGGTTTTCCCCCTATATGGTAATGATTTGGCCCATCCTGTCCTGGGATTGTTGGTATACTCCCAGGACTTTGGACATAGTTTGCTGGTCTGTTGACTCACTTGGATGCCCTGCCCTTGGCCGAGAGGTTCCCTCCCATGCCTCCTGCCCCCTGCCCCCATTTGCCTACATCCCTGGCACACTGTGCCCACTCCCAGTGTCACCAGGACCTGCATTGTCTTTGGTGTGAGGGGTTGACTCAGGTCCCTGTACTGTGGGGCAAACAATTGATTGAACAGTCCTTGGGATACAGGTTTGGGGACGAAGGGTTGACTGTGATGTTGATGCCACAGAGTGGGGGGTTTGATGTGGGCAGGATGAAGCAGGGAGTGGTAGAATGACCAGGTGTCCCAGATGGGCCGGGTAGGTCATCAATGTCCAGACATTCAGAGGCATCAACCTCACTGGGGCCTTCATCCTGGGAGGGCTGGCTGTCTCTGGTATCCTCTCCATGGTGGCACTGGCAGGGGTACATGTGGATGGAGTGATAGAGAGTTAAATGGTGGACGTGTGATTGGTTATCTCTTTGTCTGATGCATACAGTAGCTTGACATGATTCCCAGCAATGGCAATGACAGATGCAGCACTGCAAACATTTGTGGATAGTGGATTGTGACATGTGTAGCATGATCCATTAAGGTGGTGTCAATGAGGCGAGGTTATGTTTGCTCTGTGGGTGGGTTCAGGTCCTGTGTGATGGTTCACATGACAGGTGTGCCCTGTTAGCTCGTGAAAATTCAGGCTTGCTAGTTGTGAGTGGGAATGGCGGTACATTGCAGCATGGTGTCCAAGTGGGAGGAGGGTATGTGTGTACCCAAGGTTGCTTGTCTTGTCTGTGCACGTTGTACATGTAGTTTGGGTTCTTACTTTCAAGCCCATGATCAGTCAATTTCAGGGTTGTTGTTCTGGATAGTCGTCCATTAGGTTTGGTGACAGTGCTGTAGTTATATTTGGCCTTGTTTGCCATTGTGTTGTGCCATTGCATTGCTGTCATAGCTAGTGCAATAGTCATACATACAAGAGATATGATGTGAAGTGCACATTGCAGGTTTTGATGTAGATGGGCTAAGGCATTGTGGGAGTCATAGTGCTTGTTATTGGCACTGCTACCCGTGAGCTTGACAGGGACTCTGTGGGCATTGCAGCTGGGTGGTAGTGTGGCATGCAAGAGAGGGACATTAAGTGATTAGGTGGGAGGTGTAGTGATGGTAGGGTGAATTGGGGAGTGTTTGGGTGGTGTGAAAGCATGCTGGGCAGGACGAAAGTGTGCCAGGGGAGTGGTAGTTACTTATCAGAGTCCAGTCTTTCAGGTATTCCAATCAGGCCCTCTGGGTACAGTATGTCCAAGACCTTCTCCTCCCACGATGTGAACTCTGGGGGGGAGGTGAGGGCTCACCACCAGTCTTCTGCACAACAATCTGGTGATGTGATGCCATGGAATGCACCTTCCCCCGTAGGTCATTCCACCTCTTCCCGATGTCCTCCCTTGTGCATAGATGGTTGCCTACTGAGTTCACCCTGCCAGCAATTCTCTGCCTCATCTCCATTTTCCTGGCAATGGATATTTGCAGGACCTGTGCTCCAAACAGTTGTGGCTCTATCCTGACAATTTAATCAGCCATGCTCCTCAACTCATTGTCTGTGAAGCCTGGGTGCTTTTGTCAGGGGATGGTGTTGGTTGTGTTGTGGATGGGGGTGGGTGTTGTGTGTGTAAGGGTGCAGTGTAGGATGCTTGATGGAGTGGAGGTGTTTCATTATGTGTGATGGTCAGTTGTGGTGTTTGTGTGCACTCATATGTGTGTATTGTGTTGTTCATGCAGTTGTGTGGTATGTGCTGAGTGGGAAGTGTGAATGTGCCTATGGTGTACAAGTGCTAAATTGTAAGTATTCTGGTCTTCACTGTCTCTGAATGTCATTTTGGTAGCAAGGGACTGTGGGTTGTGTGGGTGTGTGTTATATAGTGCAGTGAGTAGATGTGTCTGGTGTGTCAGGTGTGGGGTATTCAAACTGTCCAACATGGTGTTGTGTTCTGTCTGAAGTGAGTTTGTAAGCGTGGTGGTTTGCACCTCCAATGGTTATCCACCATGGAAGAACTGCTATGGTGATCTGTGGCTTTTAATGTGGTGGGTGGTAAGTTGTCGGGCTGGCGGTGCTTGTGGTGGTACCGCCTCCTTCCCACCCTCCTGTGTCCTGGCGGTGTCAGATTTGTGGCGGTCCTCAATGTGTGATTCCTATTATGGTGGGGGAATTACCACCAACATGTTGGCATTGTGGCTGCTGCTGCCGCAGTGGTCTTCTGAAATGACCGCCAAAGATGTAAGGAGGCCCAATGTCTCTTTGCAGCCTTTTATTAACAGATAAATTAAGGATTAAGCTCACCACCAACTCCTGCGCTTCTGTTTTTTCATCCACACCTGCATATGTTTCAGACACCTCGTTTAGCTTTTTCTGCAGAAAATGCACCAATGGGATAGTCCGGCCCATGGTACAGTCCTCCTTGCTGACGTCCTGTATGAAAATTTCAAAAGGAAGCAGCATCTCTATCAGGCTTTGACCAGGTCCCATTGGTCCATCTTGAAGATCATGCCTTTCACAGTTGCATCCCCTCTTTGCATGACATATTTAATGATCGGTCTGTACTGCTCAAACAGATGTTGTAACAAGTAATAAGTAGAATTACAGTGTGTTGGCTACTCTGAGGGCTTTAACTGGCATTCTATTATGACGCTAGATAATCCTCAACAGCTTGTGGGCTTTAAAACAATTGCTAAAATGAGTGCAGATTCTTCTGCTTGTGGACACTAAGTTGCTGACTCGGGGTTCTTTTTTGAGGATGTCCTCTACAATGATGTTTATGCAGTGGGCCAAACACAGGACCCTGAAATAGCCATCACCTGACATGGCCTTAACTATATTACTGCCATTGTCCGTAGCAACAAATCCAATGTTAAGCCCTCTTGGGCAGAGCCATTCAAAGTCCTTGTTGCTAAAGTCATCCAAGATGTTTGTGGCTGTATGGGATTTCTCCATGGTAAACACAGCTACTGTTGCATGCTTCTGAGCACCATTAAAAGTTTCTGCTGTGCCAACACATGCAGATATAATTTCTGTAATCCCCACAAAAGAAATCCAGTATGCAGTGATGCACATGTAATCAGTGGCTTGATAACTGATCCACATCTCTGTCATCAGGTGGATTTTGTGGACAGCATTCTGCTGCAAAGCTTGTTGAACCAATTCCAGCACATCGGTATGTAGAGCTGGAAGAGCAACTCTGGAGAAATAGGTCCGGCTGGGAATCTTCCATTTCAGGCAGATAGCTGCAACAAATTCTAGAAAACCTACTCCTTCCACAAAAACAAGGGAGGTTGTCCAACCCTAACATTTTAGCCAGCTTTCCATTGTACAAACGTTGGATGTTTGCATCCGTACTGCCTCTCCTGTCTACACATAGCAGTAGTAGCCTCAAGCTTTTTTGTTGCAGCCACTGATGCAGGCGAATTTGATGGTGGTGGTAGGCTCAATGTGTGTCTCAGGGCGGCTGCCACTGTATGTTCTTGCCTTGGTGTTTCGACCTGACTCTGAGTCTTCCTGTGCCATTGCGATGTTGCTGATGTGTACAACGATACTACTTCACTGCTGGGGACAGTGCTTATTTGTGTAATGAAAATGCCACCTTCTTCCCCTTCCACCATCATCAGATCAGATTCCCTACTTTCAACACCTTCACTAACACCACTCCCAGGCTTTTGGCCGCTAAGGTGTGCCTCCCGGTGGATTGCATGCTTTTTTCCCAAATGGGTTGTTTATCTTCTGGTTCCATAGTTTGCACCAAGCTTACCATAGCTAACACTTGCTTGGCAAATGGAGTATATGGCAATGTTTGGCTCTCTTTCACTAACCGTGAAGAAGTCAGAAACTGGGGAGATCAACTTTCTAACACTGGAGCCACTGCCAATGTCTGAAGAATAGGCAGTAGGTGGATGTTATTTTGATGATTTTTGCCTCTCTGCAGTGCCTTCTTCTACTGAGGTGGCTGTGGGTATAGGCTGCACCAAGGGCCTTGTAAATATGGAAGTTGGTGGAGGTGGTGGCATCTGTGTCACATCCCTCTAAGCAGGTTGAGAAGATGGGATAATGTTTGACTCCACTGGGGCTGGGCTAACATCCATGATGGCTGGCTCATTGTCAGACTAATCATCCTCCTATTCTTCATCCATAACTCTAAGGTTTTCAGGAACCTTACTTTTCACTCCTTGCCTCTCCTGGCATGTCTGAGACTGAGGTGGCATCAAAGTGGAGTTTTGATCATCAGAAGGGGGGGCTTGAAGAAAAAGATGACAGAGATCTAAAAGACAGTGGATCTTGTGAAAGAAGGGCTTCTTTGGCTTTCTCAGCATTAAGCTCAACATCCTGATGCGTTCCTACTTCGGGAGGAACTGCTATTGCTGGCTGCAGCTATTGGTGTCCACTGGCCTGATTTCCGACAACGTTTGGGTACTACTTTGAGAAAGAGATAAGTCCAATTCAACGTCTAACTCTGTGCCAGACATGGGCTTGGGCCTAGTTTGGAATGGGGCTGCTGATGCGGGTGTGCTGCTCCCAGCTTGCTCCCCAGAGGCTGGTACGCCAGGTACATTTTTTTTACCACTAACGGTCTTGGGCAACATAACAGTGGTGTGAAGCTCCTTCTTATCACTGGCCGCTTTCTTGGTAGCAGCTTTTTTTGGGACCATCTTGAAGCTGTCAGTTGGCAGTAGCACTTAGCTTCACAAGATGAAGAGATGTCTGTGTGGTCGTCAGTGTGGTCACGTGTCACGTCAGGTACAGGCCTTCTGTCTGACAGTACTGTGGGTGATGTCTCTTACTCTTTGTGCACCTAAAAGAAAACACACAAGAAGGATCAGTGAAATGTGGCATTGTTGCAGTTGCATCAGTAGTAAAAACAATTTCATTTAATTGTTACTTAATTAAATAAATAATTATAAAATAAAACAGTGTATCCATTTGTAAAACACACCAACATTAACTGTCATTATCATGTACACTCATGAAGGATAAGAAAGAGCAACAACTACAACATACAGAATGTAAATGTTAGCTTTATCTGTATCAAGTTAGCATGTGGTACTCAGGCAGGTGCTTGTGACAACAAATTAATAATTCTTGAATAATGCAATGTAGTTCAACTATACACCTATGGCAGACATGGGGCTAATGGGGAAAAGAGAAAAATGTAAAAAAAAAAGTGGAATACCATGAAAACCCACAAGGATTTGGGAGGCAAGGAGTGGTGGAGGTAAAAAATTCAAAATAACCATATAATAAAATATAAAACACTGCTCGTACAGTATATTTAGTAATAAGCATTGACCTTCTAGGCCTGAATAACACACAGACTGGCCACCAGCCACATGGGCAAACAACAACCAGCAAGGAGGCATGGCCATCTCAACAAAGAAGAACACATAGAGGCCTAAAAGCACACTGGCTGCCTACACAAAATGGCCACCAGCCACATGGTGAACAACAAGCAGGATGAATGGGAAAAAAAACACATATAGGCACAAGACTATAATGAATTGACTATACACAAAGGGCCCCTGGCCACATGGGATGGGAACAAAGACAAATGGTGGCCTATGACAAACACTCTCATGCACTGGCCAGACAAAGAAGGCATTGGTAAAGAAAAAAAAACAGCATTAAGTCAGTAATTCCAAAAATTGAAATTAAAGGGCTAAACTTTTTACAATAACAGCACACATCATACAAAGGCATCAAGAACTATTACCCCGCCATACACTGTTTGCAGAACAAAATGTGAAATACAACCATCCATGGTGTTTCAGTTCAACAGACACAACAAACAGTTGTTTCATCATGCACCCATGACTAGTACTGGGCCTACAGCTGGAAGGCCTATTCCATTAGCAGACTTGGCCACTTAACATTAACATAGTGAATTAAATGAACATTGCAAATTTACATAACAAAACATGGAGAACGTATAGTGAACTGTAAAACCTTTTTCCCTTTTTAGCGCAAAAATTACAAGTAAACCTGTACCTAGACCACAAATGTAGGCCATCCACCACAATACATTCTAAAAATTGAATAAAAAAGTACCAATAAATCCTGGTTAATGCCCTCTATCAAACATACAAGTTGTACAACACCCTTATACAAGTCTTTTTAAACTTGCTTGTGATATCTCAAATACAACAAAGTCCTTAAATCCAATGATACATCCAGGTGACAAAGAAAGTGATCCCTCCAGCTCAAAATCCAAGTGAAAAGTGACCAGGAGATGGGCACAGCCCTGGGGGGAGCCTGCTGGACAGGAACAGTTAGTTGGAGTCTCTAGGCACTTCCTGTTGTTGAAAAAACAAATTAACAGGTACCCCTCACACGGAAATATCAATGGAACGGTTCATTAGAGAAGGTTTTTAACTCAAAGTTGTAGATTTTAGCTGCTTCAGCTTTGTCAGGTTACAGCAGCAGTCAATCTGCTCACTTGCACTTGCCTACATCATAAAAGACATGGTGGAAGTCACAGACGCGGCTCTAACTCTCGTGAGTGGGTAAAAAAATCTTGTCTGTGCTCATGAGAGACCGGAAGTCTCTCGTCTCACTTCCCGCGTGCTCAAAATGACAGCAAGCACATGCCAACCCGGGAAAAAAAACAGAAAAAACTCTGCTCCATTGTGGAGTGCAGAGTCTATCAGTAACTCTAGTTTATGTTTCTTATTTCTAGTAACTGCCAGTGGAGCAGAGTTTTTCATCCAGGCCTTATTTTGACCCGTATGCAGTTTTGTTTTAGACAGGACAGTGGCACCATAGAGCAATCCGTAAATTTGCATTTGATTATTAGCAAATATGTAAAGGCAAAAGGAAAGAGCATCCACATGGCTTTCATAAATCTTTCAAGTGTGTTTAATCTAGTTAACAGGGGAAAACTTTGGTTAAAAATGCAGAAGAAGGTGTTTTAATCAGATCTCATTTCCCTTTTAAAAGATCCTCACTATGACTTTAAGATCGCTGTCCGTTGTGGTCCCCAGGCGGAACTAAACTCACAGATAGAATCCCTTAGAGGATTAAAACAGAGCTGTATCTTTGCCCCTTTTTTGTTGCGGTTATATATTACTGGCAGAACTGAGCATCTTTTAAAAGAAGGGGTGGATGTACCAAAGATGGGTGAGCAGCTATTTCCTATACTTTTGTAAGCAGATGATGCCCTCTTGCACAACCGCACACCTAACAGTTTACAGATATTATTGGAGCACTTTACAGAGTATATGGAGGGGCTGGACTTAAAAGTAAATCAGCCTAAATCTTACATCATGACATGTGGGCACACAAGCACAAAAACTAAGCCCCTTACAATGGGGGTATCCATCCTTAAAAAGACAAAAGATTTTAAGTATCTGGGTATTACTTTTAGTTCCAGTTTAAGTTGGAAAGCTCACATCTTAATGAAATTGCAGCAAATGGGAAGAAATAACTAAGCTATTATTCATTTTGCAAGGATTTTAAATCACAAACCTTTGTCAGAATGTTTACTTTCTTCAAGGCAAAATGTATCTTGGCTGCTCTTTATGGGGTTGGAATTTGGGGCTACCAGAATGTTGATGCATTGCAGCCTATTGACAATGGTTTTGCACGCAGGTTACTGGCAGTCCCTTAAACAGTGCAAATTGTATCTTCCATGAAGAGCTGGGTTTATCCTTCGTAGAGGACTATGTAAAAATTGAACCACTATTTCTTTGGCTCAAATGTTTGCTCAAGCCCGAAGCAGAGTGTATCCTGGAATGTTCACCTTCACAAAATGTGAATAGGATACCCTCGCTGGTTAAAGTTAAAAAAGGTTTTTTGCAAAATAGGTCTTCCTGAAATGTCTACAAAACCTACATCGAGTAAGGGTGACGCAAAGGATACTATGAAATACCCCTATGCAGAGTTGTACACAAATGAAAGGTTATATAGGCCCTCATTCTGACCTTGGCGGTCGGCGGAGAGGCGGCGGTCGGACCGCGAACAGACCGGCGGTATTAAAAATGGCATTCTGACCGCGGCGGTCACCGCCGCGACCGACCGCCACTTCCCCACTCCGACAGCCACGGCGGTCATGACCGAGGGGCTGGAGTCTGCGCACTCCGGTCCGGCGGTCGACCCAAGACCGCCAACGGTATCATGACCCTGCTTACCGCCGCGGTTTCTGGCGTTCGGGACCCGCCATGCGAACCATGACGGTAGGCACTATCGGGGCCAGGGAATTCCTTACCTGGCACTGATAGGGTTCTCCACCACCCCCCACTACCCTCCCGAGTCCTCCCCCCACACCCTCCACCCCCCTGCCACCCCCCAGAGGTGGTACAAACCCCCTCCCCACCCCACCCCGACATGCACATACACGCACCCCGACATGCACACACCCCCAACATGCACATATACACACCCCCTACACACACACATACACAATGGGGACACATACCCGCACACATACATGCCGACATGCGCACCCGCCGAACTACACACATTGCCCATAGGCACAACAGCACTCCCCGCCCGCATGCACGCACTCACACACCCCCTCTACACACTCACACGCACACCCCCATGCACGCACACATCACACAACACCCCCCCACCCCCTCCCCTCACGGACGATCAACTTACCTTGTGCGTTGGTCCTCCGGGAGGTGACAGGAGCCATGGGGAGGTGACCGCCAACAGAAGACCGCCAACAGAAGACCGCCACACAGAAATGTGGGTCGTAATTCTGTGGGCGGTGTTCTGCTGGCGTGGCGGTGGAGGTTGACCAGTCTCCACTTTCCCGCCGACCGCCAGTG
Organism: Pleurodeles waltl; assembly: GCF_031143425.1. Taxonomy (NCBI): domain Eukaryota; kingdom Metazoa; phylum Chordata; class Amphibia; order Caudata; family Salamandridae; genus Pleurodeles; species Pleurodeles waltl. Next base: position 576,432,291 of record NC_090447.1, read on the forward strand.
TGGCTGCTGGCGGTTTTCCGGCGGAACGCTCCCAGCGGTCAGAATGCGCACAGCGGCATACCGCCGCGGTCGGTGGTCTTCACCGCGGCGGTAACTCGGCGGTCTCGCGAAAAGACCGCCAAGGTCAGAATGAGGGCCATAGTGTGCTGAATTTGAAGACCTCTGAGGTATATGTTCCCATTGTCATGGTCAAAAATATTGAACCTTATTTGACTTGGTTTGAAAATCCATCCCATCGCTTTAATCTTACTCATTTCAGATGTAATCTACATTTTAAAATTGCTTTCCCCATTTAATGTACATGGAAATATGATCTACCACCATAACATTGTTATTATTTTTCTAAGAAAAGCACAAGCCACTTTATTTTATTTTGTACTCAAGCCCCAGATCTGCCTTTTTAATACCTTTGCTGTGCCATGCTTATTTTAAACAGTTTTTGCCCACTACGTAGTTTTTACAAAGGACTTTCAACTGTAGATATATGTTGCACAGTCCTGAACTTCACTAGGAGTGTGCTACAACTGAGAAATCGTTATGAACAGACTACCGCCTTTGTATAGTAGGTCGCAAATGTTAATTACTATTTTTAGATAACTTGCTTTATATTTTATCGGTCTTTTCCAAAAGAATTAATGACCTTCGTTTACTTTTATGATTATGCTTTTATGGCAAAGTACGGCGAATAAAGATTTGGGGGCATATTTATACTCAGTCTGCGCCGATTGTGCGTCAAAATTTTTGACGCACAATCAGCGCAAACGTTGCCCCGTATTTAAACTTTGACGCCTGAGCCCGCGGACGACAAAATTCCGCTGTGTGCGTCATTTTTTGGATGCGGCAACCCGCCTTGCGTTAATTATATGCAAGGTAGGCGTTCCCGTCCAAAAAATGGCTTAAAGGGCCGTGCGTCGTATTTATGCTTTCGGGAAAAAATGGCGCACGGCCGGGAGGCGGAGCCAGAAAATGACGCACAGCCCGATTTGCAGGCGTTAAAATGGGGCAAACACACCTGTATTTAATCAGAACACACAGAACCAACAGCAGAGCAGCAGAGCAGCAACAGGGAGCCATGGAGGTGATTCTAATCCAGCATGCACGCAGACGCAGAGCCCAGCAGCAACAACACCAGCAGGGACCCCAAAGGAAGCGCAGAAGGCAGGAGAGGATATTCCGCCCAAGAACAACCCTTCAGTGCCTCAGGGAACAAGACATCATACAGAGGTACCGATTGAACTGGCAGGCCATTCAGCAGCTGCTGCGAAACATTGAACAGCAGTTGGCCCCCACTTTGGTGACACCCCGCACCATCCCAACAGAAACCAAGCTGCTTGCCGTACTTCACATGCTGGCAAGTGGCTCTTTTCAAACAACTGGTGCCCTGGTTGGCGGAATATCACAACCATCATTCTCCGCCATTTTGCCCAAAGTACTGGACGCCATCATTCGACTGACACCCCGCCACATCTGCTTCCCTAACACACTGCAGAAGCAGCAGGAAACTAAACAGGGGTTCAACGCAATCAGTGGCTTCCCACATGTCCTTGGTGCAATCGACTGCACACATGTACGCCTTGTGCCACCTGCTGCAACTGAACACCTCTACCACAACAGGAAGCACACACATTCCATCAATGTGCAGGCCATTGTCGATCACCAAGGATTGATCACCAACATCGTGGCTAAATATCCTGGGAGTGTACATGACTCCTTCATCTTCCGTCACTGCACCATCAATGAACACTTCCAGGATGGACGGTATGGCAATGGACTACTTGTTGGTAAGTACAAAAACCTGCTTATTTACACACTGCACAGCAACCCTCTAGGACACACAACACATACACCACAACAGCAACATGTCGACAGGAACACACTGAGGTTGTGACATCGCTAGCCATGTTTCTTAAGTCACCATTGAACCTGTCACACATCGGAATTTACTGTACAGCCTAATGTGAAGACGTCAATGAGTGTGGTTGCCTAAATGTCACCTTGCAAATTGTAAGTGTCCCAATGACCTTTACATTAATACATTGCCTAAGTCTAAAGGTATGGGATGTCCAGGGTACTTTGATATGAACGTGTTAACAACACTTTCAATTTTAACTGTGCATGGAACTATCATCTCACCCCCAGTGAAGACACACAGACACCTGTATCACAAGTCACAATGCTAGGGAGGGCACACTGTACTGCAAATCCCAAAACATACTGCTGACAAATGGTTAGCAGACAAACACTTGTTCAGCCAAGGAAACAACGCAATGCAGATGGTATAGCCTACAAGCATAGGATGTCACATTAGTACACAAAAGAGTCACAGACAACACAAGACAACTACTGCCATTAAAGGTCTTTTCAATAGTGCCATCTACATCAACATGATCCCATTCATTTTCTCTTGCAGCTGATCAGGGGTATGGCATCCAGCCATGGATTATGACACCATTTGGCAACCCAAGTACTGCTGCAGAGCGTGCATACAACGAGGCCCATAGGAGGACACGCAGCATTGTCGAGCGGACCTTCGGCATCCTCAAGTCAAGGTTCCGCTGCCTCGACATCACTGGTGGTAGCCTCCTATATTCCCCCGAGATGGTCTGTAGGATCATCCTCACATGTGCAATATTGCACAACATTTGCATCAGAAGAAACATTCCCCTCCTGGAACCAGAGCCACACATGCCTGAAGAGGAGGAAGAGGAGGATGCTGGCCTGCAACAGGAGGGGGAACTACAGAACACAGCTGCTGGTATACGCAGGCGGCAACGGATTGTAAATAATTTCTTCTGAATATGATCACCTTCACCACTTTAGTTAACCAATTTAAATAAACACCTATTATAATCACCATATCATGGTCTGACTATTCCTTTTTACACACCTTCATCTCTACTTATCAGAATAAGAGTGTTGCCTCATGGACCACTGCTGAGATACTGAGTAGGACACGGAACATCCCAGAGCTTATGTGATGCCTAACATACAATGGTCACATAGACACACACTCTTAATGACATATATCATGTACATATCTCCTTTGAAGGCCTATAGCAGACAGTAGGCACATTTCAGTTATCTACTGCACAGTTGATATGTCAGATTACCCAGAGACAGATTTGTTGTGTAAGTGCTATTTATTGAAAAGTGTTGTAGTGCTATACAGTATGTACATTGTCCATGATTGTGAGTCCATTATAATGATATCTTCCATTGTGAGCCAACACAAGGGTTTACCAAAATGCTTTTGTCATGCTGGGGTTGCTGTTTCAGACAGTGCAGAGGGACAGACTTAGCCAATGAGTAGGAGAGAGACAATCACTGGGCTGGGTGACAAGTTATACAGTGGTTAGCAGAACAGTGCTTGAGTACAGTTGTTGTAAGACTGTCATGTTTCAAAACGCAGGACTTTGTTAATAGTTGGCCATCTGGCAGGGACTAGTGCCTCCGGGTCATTTTCCTTGTGAATGTGAACTGTTCCATGTCTTCTTCTTCTGTTGTGTGTGTTGCCTGCTTTGTCCTTGTTGTTGTTGGTTGTGAAGGGGCAACACATACCTCAGTGCTGGAAGACGTGGAGTCAGACATCCCGGTCGCTGCTCCCTGTGAAGGTCTTAAGGGCAGTACTGCTGCAAGGAGGGCCTGCTGGTTCTTGAGAATAGCAGCCACATCACGATGGTAGGCAGCCAGGTCGGCCCTGAGGGGTTCAATGTTGCATTTGTGCACGCGTTGACAGGATTGCTGTTGTAGGTGTTGGGTCAACTGTCTTACAGCTGTGCTCATTTCCTTCTGGGTTTTCTGCAGTTCCTGCAAGATAGATGTTAGGGCTTGCATAGCTGCTGCCTGATCTGCAGATGACATCATGCATGAACGCATCCCCTCAAGGCTGGCTGCCATAGTTTGCATCCCCACCCGCACCTCCTTGGCCAGCTCCAGCTGTACTCCAACTACAGTTCTCTCAAAGCTGGCGCCAGTGTCGTCTGAGTACCTAGCTGTATTGGAGCTGGCAGGTCTTACAATTGGGGTGGTGGGTGGATCCCCTGCGATGGCTGCTTGTTCTGTGCTCCTCCTTGTGACTGAAGGTGGGGTCTGGAGGGTTTCAAGGACCTTTTGGATAGTCTCCTGGAGAATGTTTATCGCCTCGTCATCCATGTCATCAGGGAAATCTGGGACAGGCATATCGGCAGGAGATCCATCTTCCTCTGCAATGAAACAGGGTACAATTAGTGTGTCTGTGTTGTGGCAATTTTGATGTGACGTGCCTGCCTTTTGATGAATTCACTTTGTGATCTTGTTTTGTGTTAATAACTCCAGTCCTTCAGATGGGCATTGTTTCAGGCCTTTGGCCCACCTGTGTGTCACATGTATGTTATTGAGTTATCAGACTTGTCAGCCTCATCGCCTCTAGGTGTTGCTTTATGCCAAATAAAGAATTGCCACCTTCTTGTCCTACTCGACCCTCCGTGTATATCCATTCTCATGGTGAGACCTTTCACTGGCTGTGGGTGTTCTGATGGCCCTGGCAGCACACTTGACTATCAGGACCTGCCCCAATCCCTGATCGTTCACATCGACTTATATGTAATTAACATGTGGCATATCCTATGCATGGCAATGTTATGATCCGATACGGATGTTGACATTGTTAATGGGTCCTGCTGATGTTGGGTAATGTGTGTTACATTGGATTGCCCTGATAGTCGTATCAGTGTCCTATTTCGTCCTCTGACTGTGCAGGTGTATTTCAGTGACCAGTTACATGTGTCCCCTCCTCAATGATGTTGTCTGAGCAGTATGACTTTTGTGATGTTGCCTTGTTACCCAGGCACAGGATGGACCCTGACATATGCAGCATGGGTGTGTCCTTAGTGGTGTGTCGCTCCTATTGTTGTTTACTTTGGCTGATGTTTGTGACAACTATGGGCATTGACATTTGAGTGTACTGGGGCCTTTGTCTTGTTTCAGGAGATTGTTGCAGTTGTCATCCTCACCCCCTAATTTAGGTGTGTATGATCCATGGGGAGGTTACTGCCATTGGCTACTTGAGCTGCACACAGAGCAGAGGTGTTAGTGGCAACTGTTGTCGCAGTTACATTCCAGTTGTCAGTATGGCTAGAGGTTGTTAACAGGGCCCTAGGTAATGTAGGGGGTATGGTGGCAGATGTGTGCAGGGATGTCATTTTGACGTTGTGGCTTTCCCTCCTGACGTGGCTTTCCCTTTGCTCCATCGTTGGCATGACAGCACGCCCCCATGGGACTGTTGTTGGTGTTGTGTAATGGTGTGCCCCAGGTCTTCTCAGAACGGGGCATGCCCCCCTGCCATGCCCCTTTACCCATGCCACTCCATGTATTAGATGACTTCCATGCATTTAGTGGTCGGTATCCCCCCCCTGCTCACAGTTGACATTATTGCATTTTAATTCCCCATGCGACTTACCCTGCATGTGTGTTGTGTCCTGGTAGTCTGCACTGTCCTGTCCTTGAATCCCTGTGACGATCTCCTCAGGGATGACGGCTGCCACCATCTCCTCCATGTGGTCCAGGACCTACTGGTGTGCTGGACTCCCCCCTCCAGTCTGCAGTGCTGCCTTCCTGTTCCTGGCCATCTTTTCCTTGGTCCTGCGTTTGCAGTCATGCCAGCGTTTTTTGTACTCGATGACTGTTCTGCGTACTTCAGCCACACTGTTAATCTTGTCGACAATTTGTTGCCATATAGCCTCTCTCCTACTGATTGGCAACTTTGATGTGACAAACAGTTGGTGCTGGTGTTCCGTCACCTCTTTAACCAGGATTTCCTGCTCCTCTGCACTGAAGCAACACTTTCTTTTCTTCTTAAAAGTGTCCTGGTTCTTGTGTCGGACATCCTGGCTGGTTCCTGGTCTGCTGTCATCTTCCTGGGGTCTGTAGTGGTATCTGGGATCCATTTTGGCTCTCCTCTGGTGAAATGGCTGTGTTTGCTGTGTTTTTTGATGCAATTGCGTAAAAAAAAAGGCGCATATCCGGTTTGCGGTGTCGTAAATCGACCCACAATCATTTCCGCCGCGTTAACGTCGTTTTCCTTTACGACTTGACGCCGTGGTGTGCGTCAAAAATAATGACTCCCACCTGTTGTTTGCGCCGCCACGGGTCAAAGTATAAATATGACGCCCTCACAGCGCACCAAAATGGCGTTAGCCGGCGGTAATAATTTTGACGCAAAACTGCGCCGGCGCAGTTTTGCGTCAAAAAGTGTAAATATGGGCCTCTGTGTAACTATCTGTCTATATACGAGGGAGGGGTGGAAAGGATCAAGTAATCTTGAGATAGGTTTCTAAGTCGCACTTGTTGAAGGTATTCCGAGTCTGTCCGGAGGCTGAAGACTGAAATGACCTTTTTGTCTTGGGCCTATAGATTGTTAGAATTTCCTGACATAAAGCTGTAGCGTTGGTCGTGCATGGTTTCCAATTTTTCAGGATTTCTCAGTCTTTGTAGTCCCACTTCATGCATCCAAAGCTAGGTAGTTCTTGCTACAAGGGATGCTTGCTGGAATGCCGTATATCTCCCTGTTCCTTGAACAGGGGTGTTTTCCTCTTTCTATGTGTGCTGCACAATACAGCAGACATAGAGGAAAAAACGGGAAGAATTAAAGATATTTTTCCCCGTTGTGTCACTGTTGTGCCACACCCAAGGTGGCGTAGGAAGCCAACACATTCCCAGACTTGTAAATCTGGGAATGCATCAGATTCCTTCAGGTTCCTTTGGATGTTGCATGGGAACACCCCAAGCAACATCCATGGAATGCCCCTTTCATGCGGTGTTATGCGTGAAAGGGGTCCATATTTACAAGGCCATGAAAAGCCACGCAAGGTGGCTTTGGGTGGCCTTGTAAATATGGGCTGGCACTCTACATCACCGGAGCATACAAAAAAATGATGCTCCGGTGGTGCAGTGTGTTGATAAGGGCCCTGTAAATGAAGCCCACAGTGTTGGCTGATGATATCTTCTTTGGACACCTAAATCTGGAATCCTTTGTGGAAGTTGTAATAGAGTGATCTGTGGACTCTTGAGAAGAAGACTTCAAAATGGAGAAGAAGACTTCAAAATGGGGAAATCATAATTATTTTCGTTATCCAAAAGTTTAAGGAAGAGATTAATAAATTATAAAAAAACACCTGCCATTCTAATGGATTTTGCATATGAGTGTGCATTTTTGCAAAGCACTAGAAGGAAGAACAATGCAACCATTCCAACCCAAAATGGATGCATACAGTTTTTAAGGTGGCTGCTTGGACAGTAAGAAGGCTCCTGTGAATTGAATGGCTCAATTTAAGGAAGTCAATTTGTGTGGAGACATGGAGACCCTGATTTATACTTTTTGGTGCAAAAACTGCACTAACGCACCAGCTTACACCATTTCTGTGCACCAGCCAGGCGCCATATTTATGGAATGGTGCAAGCCGGTGCAAAGGGTAGGCTAGCTTAAAAAAAAAATGACATTAGTCTCGTGGGGGTGGCAGTATGGAAGAAGGGGGTTTTGCACCCAAAAATTAAGTGAGGCAGGTTAGAGTAAAAAAAATGACTCTAACTGGCCCAGAGTCATTTTCTGACTCAAAACCATCCATACCCCTTAGAAAAGACAGGAGTCATGCCCACCACCCCAATGGCCAGAACAGGGTCCAAGGGTCCCCTGGGCATGGCCATTGCACACTGTGCCATGTATGGGGGCCTATTTCAGGGCTTCCATGGCACTCTAAAAAATCAAATGAAATACCTACCTGTACTTACCTGTACTTATCTGGGATGGGGTCCCCCACACTCCGCAGTCCCTCTGTTGTGGGTGGAGGTGTCCCTGGGGAGGGCACCTGTGAGCTTATTCCATGGTGTTCCACCTTGGAAATAGTCTCCCAGGTCCCCTAACGCCTGACCTAACCCAGGCTTTAAAAAATGGGGCAAAGCAAGCTTTGCACCATTTTTTGACCCCTCCCGTGCACCATTTTAGCATGGGTGTATAAATATGGCGTTAAGGCCATAGAGTATTTTTTTGCACGGGAATGCCTACCTTGCCTCCTATTAAGGCAAGGTAGGTTTCCACATCCAAGAAATTACTTTAACTTAATAAATTTTGCCATAGTATAAATATGGAGCTAGTTGTTCACCGAATAAGAGTAAAAAAAAATGATGCTAATTTGGTGCAAACAGAGTATAAATCAGGCCAATAAGGTCTTGAGTAACCGGGTCCTATTAGGGAACTGGAAATACTACCAGAAATTGTGGAACCAGCTTCATAAGAAGAGCCCCACTACATCCAGATTAAAGGCTCAGAGATCGGAATAAATTGGCTTGAAGAATGGAATGCAAAATTTCTTTGGAAGATTAGTTCCAGAATGATGTATAGCAGAACTGAGTTGAGCCATGGAATGAATCACACAGTCAGTGTGTCCATGAATCGGACCTTTTGCGACTGAAAAAAGGCTCCGTCCATCTAGCCCTCAATGTCTTGTCTAAATGTCTTGTCATTTGGCTGTAGGAATATATACATCATTTACTGTAGGCGATGGCTGTCAGTGCTGTATTCCATTCAGCTGCACTAGTTCTAATTAAAAATATATTTCTATTCATTTTGTCATCTGCCCCTCTCCCTCTCTCGTCTCCGTCTCTCCCTCTCTTGCTGTCTCTTTCCCTCTCTGTATCGTTCTCTCTACCTGTCTCTCGCTCTCCTCTCTCCCCTTTCGCTTGCCTAATGTAACTGAAGGTATATGCAACAAACAAATTAGCTCTGGATACAGCCAGAGTTACATTGTTAAGGGCATTTCATAGTTGTAATACAAATAGAGTGCACCAATGATGTGTTTTCGAATTAATTTTACACAACATTGTCATGTTCTTTGCCGGTAGACCGTGCTCGAACAATAAACCGGACAAGTGATCTTTCACTCGCGATTTGAGGCCTAGGGCCATATGTAGGTAGGCTTTTGCACCTCGCAAACGGCGAAAAACGCCGTTTGCGAGGTGCTAAAGCCCTCACGCGATGCAGAAACACATTTTGCGAGTCGGAACCGACTCGCAAAATGTGTTTCCGACTCACAAAAAGGAAGGGGTGTTCCCTTCCTATTTGCGACTCGCACCGTGATGTAAGTTGATTTGTGACCGCTTAGTGAAGCGGTCGCAAATCAACTCGCAGTTACCATCCACTTGAAGTGGATGGTAACTCATTCGCAAACGGGAAGGGGTCCCCATGGGACCCTTTCCCCTTTGTGAATGCTCACAAAATTATTTTTTCAGAGCAGGCAGTGGTCCTATCGACCACTGCCTACTCTGAAAAAAACCGAAACAGAAGGTTTCGGTATTTTTGTCTATTTGCAGCTCGTTTTCCTTTAAGGAAAACGGGCTGCAAAGAGAAAAAAAAACTGCTTTATTTAAAAGCAGTGACGGACATGGTGTTCTGCTGTCTCCAGCAGGCCACCATCCCCGTGAGTGCCTAGACTCGCTATGGGGTCGCAAACTGCGACCCTCCTCATAAATATTTATTGAGCATAATTGAAACGTTCTGTAGGGCAGAAAGAGAGACCTAAACATAGAGTGGATTTATCTCTGTCAGATAACACAAAGTTAGATAAGTTTACAATAGTTTTATTCACCATATCTTCATCCATTATGTTTGTAAGTTGGAGCTTCTTGTTGTTTTTCCCACTTGCCCCATATCGAAATTTGTTCTTGTTACGATTTCTGACTCTCTCTCTCCTCTTCTGATTCCGCCTGATGTCCTGCCTTTGTAGTTGGGACTTGGTCCATGCTGGTTCTTGGATACTTGCCTGCCACGTCGCAGCAGGCGATACTCGTCTAAAAAAGTTGCTGGTTTGTTAGTGACTTCTTCGATAGATTTCTCACTCTCAGTGGAACTGGGGGTCTCAGAATCCTTTATACTTTCCACATTTTGTCTTATTTCTATGTCTAGTAATGAATAGTATTTAGTACTGGTTTATTGGTGGTGCATAGCACGTGACCAAGGCTGCAGCGTCAGCCGAAACGCGTTGTGCTTTGATTAAATATGGCTTTCTCTTTACCTAAATCCTGAGCGTGCTATTTTTCATTTTAGTTTCTTTTTTTGGCAAATTTACAATTACCGGCTTGCTCGTACCGGTTTAGCACCACCCCTCTCGGGCCACATGAGTTCATTTCGACCGTTTGGAGTTCCATATATATATATATATTGCCTAGTGACAGTGGCCACTAGGCAGGCATAATTAAGACCTAGTTTAGATACAAAAAGCGTTTTTTGACTTGCCTATAACTTTGTCGTCGCTGGACAAATCTTCACAAAATGTTCCCAAAACATTTGACAGTTGTTGGACCTTTACAGGGTCATTCCCCAGACCTTTTGCCTCCTTATTTTTCTGAGCTTTGGTGGCCAACGTTATGACTCTGAGCACTTTTTCACTGCTAACCAGTGCTAAAGTGCATGTGCTCTCCCCTGTAAAATTGGTATGATTGGCTTTTACCTAATTAGCATATTTAATTTACCTAAAAGTCCCTTGTAAAGTGGTATCCCTATACCCGGGGCCTGTATATTAAATGCTACTAGTGGGCCTGCAGCGCTGCTTGAACCACCCACTGAAGTAGCCTTTCAAACCTATCTCAGGCCTGCAAGTGCAGGGCCTGTGTGTGTGGTTTTCTGCCACAGGGGACCTGGCATCTAAATTTACTTGCCAGGCCTAGAACTCCCCTTTTACTACATGTAAGTCACCCCTAAGGCACGCCCTAGCTAGCTCTATGGGCAGGGTGCCATGTATGTAGAAGGCAGTACATGTGCCAGGTTGCGTGGCCTGTCCTGGTAGTGACAAACAGACGAACTTGGTGGCTCACTGCTGTGAGTGCTGCCTTCTCATAGGATTGCATTAGAAATGCCCTGCCTTATGTGTAAGGGGTTTGTCTGATTTATGAGGGGCGTAGGCATGTTTGCTATGGTTGTGATTGTGATGTGTGTATTTTTATTACTATTACAGAAATGCCACTTCTAGAAAGTGAGCATTTATCTGTGCTTATGACTCTGGTGTTTTTGCTGCTTGCCTCCAGATCTATGACTGGGGGTGAATGTTTGACAATGTTCAGCATTCCGTCCATCACTTTTTGTGTTTGCTTTGTCGCCCTAAGTGGGAAGGGTATGCCCAGACATGGGTCCCGTGCTTCCCATGCCACTTGATTCAAGCTAGCCTGGCTGATGAGGGGTGAAACCCCGAAACCGGTCCCAGGACGCTTGTTTCCAGTCCAGGGAAGACCTGGCCTAGCAGTTCGGGCTGGACTGTTCCCTTGGAGAACAGGGTCAAGACTGATTTGCATATGGCTGGGTCCAAACTGGAATGTCATGGGCAGCAAAAAAACGATGGATTTATGCCCAGATCACTGTACTGGGGGTGAATGTTTGACAATGTTCAGCATTCCGTCCATCACTTTTTGTGTTTGCTACCAAGGGGGTGAGCAGGGGTTATCTTGAACGTGTAACTCTCTTGCCCTGACTAGAGTGGGTGGGTTCTGCCTGGCTTAGGTGCATACCCTACCCAACCAGAAACCCCATTTCTAACAAGTCAAGTCAGCTTCTACCTGTAAAGTGTTGGGGTGATACGTCAAGCTCGGGTTGAGAAAAACGGGGGAGTCAAAAAGCTGAATTTCCAATGTTAATACCCCTAGGGATTTTGAACAGGTCTAAAGCCCAAATCACTAGACAGAACTACACCAAAGTTAGCAAAAAGTTAGCTCTTGATCCAGAAAGCATCCATTTTGTTGTTTGCTGTAAATCTGTTCAGTAGTTTTTGAGAAAAAAATAAAAATCAAAATTTGTATATATAGGGACATGAAGGCTCCACAAACCCTCCCAATCTTGTGCTGAGATCTGATTGGCTACCAACACTTCAACCAGGAAGTGGTGGCAGACATGTTGGGATGCAGCTTCAGCTGAGTCCCAGGAAAATCATAAAAAAGAGGCCAGGGTAGGGACACCCTGACCTCTTAGCTCTGGCGCTGGTGTCCCATGGAGCAAAAAAGCATTTTCTTTAACATTTTCAGTGGGAGACGTGGCGTATCTGTGGATCCACCACAAATGTTAAAAAAACAAGCACGGGCTCATGTGCTTGTTCAAATGCAGTCCATGGGTGGGCCATGTCCCGGGGAAATATACATTTAGAATGGGGAGGCCCTGGCCCCATGAAGCCCCAGGGACTGACACTTCCCAGAGGCTTCAAATAAAATGTATGCAGAGGGGCCACCTGGCTCCCCCCATAGGCACAGGGACTGCCACCTCCCTGGGGCTTTAAATAGGAAGAATACAGAGGTGCTCCCTGGCCCTCAGGAGCCCAGGGGACTGCCTCCACCCCAGGGCTTTAAAAAGAAGGAAGTGGGGGGCTGCCAGGTCCCCTCACAGCCCCGTGGACTACCACAACCCCGTGGCCTTAAATAGAATGGATGAGGGGGTTGACCACACCTCCCCGGGGTCAATGTAATATGTTATACGGGTGTGCGTGCCCCCCCCACAGCCCTGGGGATGACCACCCCCCCGGGACTGAAATGAAATAATGGGGGGTCCATTTCAGACCCACGGCCCTGGGGACCACCACCTCCCCGGGGTAATACATGTTGGATGGGGGCCACGTGGCCCCCCCACGTGGACCCAGTGATGGGCCTGGGGACTGCCAACCCCTAAAGCCACTGCTGCTATGTCCCTGGTGCCCACCCAAAGGCATAACTGTTTGCTTTCACGTGGTAGGAGCTTTGACAGCTCCCACCAAGTCAGAACAAACACTTCACTTTCTTCAAATGAGAGTAGCTAAACAGATCTCACTTTCAGAAAGTGAAGTTTTCATTGCTTTTCCTGCATGCAAATATGTGTGCGGGGAAACAGATGAAAACATTGCTCCCACTAGCAGGGAGCTTCTATTTAAAGCAGCTCTCTGCATGTAGGAGCAATGCCTTGAGTCTTCCCAGTGGTCCTCACACTCTCTCTCTCTTCCATCTCAAAAGGGGATGGAAGAGAGAGAGAGAGAGAGAGAGAGAGAGAGAGAGATTGTCATTGCAATGATCTGTCCATGCAATGACTTCAAACAGTCTGACTAGCAAGATGTTTGGTAACAATGTTATACTTACGTTTTGAGGCACATCAGAGAAGGGTCACTTCTAGCCTAATGGAAAAGTGTTTGTACTGTCATTAGGTTGAAGGTTCAAAACCCAGTATCTCGTGACAGTGTGTCTGTTTATTTTCTAGTGTTTTGACTGTGAAACATTCTTAGTGATAAAACATTGAATTCTTTTTCCACTCAAAATCTGTTGGCTGAATGTCATAGCTAAGTTTGGAGACTGTACATTAAGGAGTCACCTTTGACCTAATGGTTAAGGTCTCACACATGCACCCTAATGGTTAAGGGTTCTAGTCTACGTTTCTGGGGTAATTTCTTGCTTTAGTTTCTTTTCAACTATAAATATTTAAATTACATACTGAAAGGCGACGTCACTCTTTTTACTTGTCAAAAAAATATTTATTTCCAATTTGTCTGTAAATATCGTATTCAAAATATATCATTCATCAAAGCCTAAATTGCTCTCTCAATCTCTCACTTTCTCTCTCTCTCTCTTTCTCTCTCTCTCTCTCTCTCTCTCCTTCTCTCTTTCAGGGTTGCGGGGCTTGGAGTATTGGTTGCAGGGAAGGCCCTGTGGCCAACCGCCACTGCACATGGCCGGAGGCCGTGCGAAACAGTGGTTGGATTAATGTAATGAAAATTAATATATGTTAAAAAAAACATTGAAATTCACTTAAAAAACTAAAGGTTACAGGGGCATTATAGTTAGGCTTACATTTTAAACATACAAAACCATAACAAATCACCTCTTAGAGTTATCTCTCGTAACTATAATTTGTGCCCTATGGTAACTATTCGCACCCTCACCATGCATGACATCTTTGATAACATCATTGATAATACCAATGTAAAATTTGCAAAAACTCTTTGACGAAAAAAACTGCATGTCAGGGGTGCAAGTTATAGTTACCTTAGGGCACGAGTTATAGTTACTAGTGATAGCTCTATCTATAAAAGGTGAATTTCTATGGTTTTGATGTTTAAAATGTGTGCCTAACCCTAATGTCCCTGTGACCTTTGGCCTTTTAAGTGAAGATATATATATATATTTATATTTTTTATATATATATATATATATATATATATATATATATATATATATATATATATATATATATATATATATATTTATCACCAAATGGACGCATACCAGATTGCGCGCTCTTGTTGCCGGTGCTGATGTGGGAGTTAACGGCCAAAATCCCATAAATTATTCAACAAAATTTGAACATCGCACTCCAGGAAATCCTTTTATCAGCTTTTTTATTGAAAGAAGATGTGCTTCCACCACCCGACGCGTTTTGACCAACAAGAGGTCTTGATCACAGATGTGTTTTGTGGAATGTTCTCATATTCTTCTCCATCAAGAACACACCATCAAAATCAGCAGAAAATGCACTGGGGAGCCTTTTGGAAACCTGTCCCTCATCCTGGCAAAAGGGAGGAAGACATATGCACACTACTAAGGTAGATGGTGTGGGGCCAAGCAGGAACAGCTTCCAGGTGATTTGCACATTTGCATGCTCTTAGCAATTTAAAGGGAGAACCAGAGGGGAAGGGGCGCACTCCCTGGGCTGATTTTGGCCCAGCCATCCATCCTGGGTGCCCCATTTTTACCAAAAGACTTGGGGGAACACAGAATAGTAGAACAAGTGTTATTGCCCATTGTCTTTCTCTTCATTTGCGCCATCCAAATGTAAGGCAGTGTGTAAGAAAGAAGTAATTTTGAGAAATGATCTCTCATTCACATGCTAGTATGGGTAACCCCAAATTTAGAGATGTGCAAATAACCCCTGCTTCTAAACTCCATATCTTGTGACTATTTTGGAAATACATTGGTTTCCTTGATACCTAATTTTCACTATTTATATTTTACCCTATGAATTACTGTGTACCTGGTACACAATGAAAAACCATTGCAAGGTGCAGCTCAGTTATTGGCTCTGGGTACCTTGGGTTCTTGGTGAACCTACAAAATGCTATGTATCCCTGCAACCAGGAGGCTCTAGCGGACTCATCAGTATATTGCTTTTGAAAATCTGCCATAGTTAGAAGAAGTTACAGATGAAAACATTGACACAAAATGGCTGTTTTTCAAACTTAACTTCAATATTTTTTTTTATATCAACTGTTACATTCTATAGGTAAACCTTGAAGGATCCACACAAGTGACCCCTTGCTGAGTTCAGAATAGTGTTTAATTGTCAGAAATTTACAATATTCCGGGATCCACCATTGGTTTTGCACCGATTTCTGTCCTTAACTGGAAGGGGGTTGATAGTGCAAAAAATAGGAAAAATAGGGTATGTCCCAGTAAAATGCCAAGACTGTTGAAAAATGTTTTTTTTTTAAATTCTAGTCTGCTTTCTTCTGAAAGCTTGGAATGTGGTGGATTTACCACTGCAAACCCTTCATTGATGCCATCTGCAGGGAAATGCCAAATGCTTTCTTCTGTAGCACTTTTTTTCCCCCAAAAAAACAAATCCTTGCTGTATTTTGGCTAAATTTCTTGGTCCCCTCTAGGGTAGTCCAGAAACCCAGGGTACCTTTAGAATTCACAGGGTGTTGGAAAGAAGAACGCAAATTTGGCATGGATAGCTTATGTGGACAAATCGTTAAGGGCTCTAAGCATGAACTACCACCAAGAAGCCAAAAAAAGGCTTATCACTGGGAGAAAAGGACTAGTGCAAAGGGGTTAAATATTTTGAAAAATACTTGAATTTAACTCTTTATAATGGTTTTAATTAACTAAACAATAACATTTCTACTACTTGCTACTGCTACTCCCTTTTGTCAGTCAAGAGGACAAAGGAATAACAGGTTGTGAAGCATTAGAGATTTATTATCCGGGACGAGAACAGATAAGGGAGGCCGCAAAACAAAGAGAAGGAGGACCAGTGAACATGGATTGTTAAGGAGTGGATCTTAGAAGCAGTCAGGGTAAATGAGTGACATAGACAAAAGAGGAATTGTCACTGATGGTGAGATCAGCAGAAAGGCGGAAGGCTGGAGTCAAGGATATAGGTGGTCATTACGAACATGGTAGTAAACACCGCACCCCTGGTGGTAGCTGTAACTACCGTCAACAGGCCGGCGGAAAGGCCTTACCCGCCCACCAAATAATGAAACACCACACAGCCATCATTTCCGGGGGGGAGGGGGACTTAACCCCCATGTGTGCAAAGGAAACACCACTGGTAAGGGGCATCAATGGGGCAGCAGGGCACCTCAGGGAATAGGGGCAGGAGGTGGCAGTGGGGACTCAGGTCTTGAAGGGCAGGCCTTGGGCTTAGGTTTAGGAGGTGGAGGGGGTTTGGGCTTGACCTTGGAAGGAGGGGGAGTGGGCCTGAACCGGGGGTGGCAGAGGGACCTGGGGCAACACGGGTCTTCTTCCTCCCTGGGGAAGGGGCACGGGTATGGGAAGGGCAGACTGTGGCGGACTTTACGAGGAAGTAGTGGACTCAGCAAGGGCATGGGAACGTTTAGGGACAAGACGGGTGGGCCAGTGGGTTCAAACAGGTCAACAAGGGATAGGTGCAGTTGGAGGGGATCTGGAGCCAGGTCTTTGAGTGGAGGTTGAGGGAGTGGTCGTACCAGGTGTTGGTGTGTCAGACGTGGATGTAGGTGCCTGTTTAATATGCTTATGTATGGTGGATGTGTGTGGTGTGGATGTGTGTGAACGTTTGAGGGGGTGGACACAGTTGGAGAAGACAGGCTAACAGTGTAGATGGATGTTGTGTGGGAGTCTGCAGGTCTGGTGAGTGTGCTGCAAGCGTATGTGAACGTAGTAGTGGTGAGTGCAGGTGTGGTGTCTGGGCTGCATGTTTGGATGTTAGCTGTTGTGGTGACTGCATGAGTGGGGACAGCAGCAGTGACTGAGGGTGCAGTGCATGTGGGTGTGCAGGTTGAGGTGACAGACAGGGTGGCAGGGAGGTTGACACAATGGAGGAGGTGGATGTTGTTGTGTGTGCTTTGGTATGTTGGGTGTGTGCCTGCCTATGGTGGGAAGTGTGGTGCTTGTGTTTTTCTGTGTGCTTCTCGTTTGTAGATCTGTGTGCATGGCTGTCTGAATGTGTGCTTGGGATGGGTGAAGGGAGTGGGTTGCTGAAAGGGGTAGAGGTGGTGGGAGGGGGGTCAGAAAGACCAGGGAAAGCGGAGGCCAGAGCCTGAAAATATCTCTGTAGGCCAGACATGGCACTGTGAATGCCTTCCAGGTATACATTGCATTGTGGCATCTGGGATGCTAGCCCCTGGATGGCATCCACAATGGTTGCCTGCCTTACAGAGATGGTTCTCAGGATGTTAATAGCCTCCTCGGTGAGGGCAACAGGGCTGACTGGAACAGGGGATGAGGTGCCTGGGGCGAAGGAGACACCCATGCTCCTGGGTGAGCTGGCACGGACAACTCAGTGGGGAGTAACTTGGAGGGCGGTGATGGTATGGTGGGTGGCACTCACCCCTTTGTGGCTGCTGTGCTGCCTTCAAGATCCCATCTAAATCCAGATACGCCACCACCAGAATGCAGGCCATTAGGGGGTCAGGATCCGACAGGCACCCCTTCCTCTTTGGGAGGCCTTCCCTAGCTGGGCCTCTCCAGTTTTCCTGGCCCAGCGCTTCAGGTCCTCCCACCGCTTCCTGCAGTGGGTGATCTACCGGTTGTAGATCGGCGATGGCTTGCCACAGGCGTCTCTATTGATGGGCACTGACCTCCATGGGAAAGATACAGACGTCAGTGTGGGTGCCCCTACACAAATGACATGCCCGTTCATACTGACATGATCCATGGAGGCTTACAAATGAACAAATTACAAGCAGAAAGTGCCAGACAACCTGGCAGTGTCAGTCACACAACAGACACACACGCCTACAGGCAACCGTCTCAATCACACGCATCTAAGGATGACAGATAGCAACTCACCTGCTCCTCTGGTCCGCATACAACTTTGCATACAGGGGTAGGACCCCGTCCACCATCTTCTCAAGCTCCTTCACGGTGAAGGCCAGGGCCCATTCCCCTGTCACATGTGCCATCTCAGGGACCAGAGTCAGGACACAGCAGCACACACAGTGGAGTTCTACCCTTCTTGTGATGCAGGATTCAAGTGTCAGGGGTCTGTGAAAATGGCAGTAGATACAGTGGCAGTGTGCACCGTCACCGCTGGCGGCAATCATGATTGGCCCAGGTTCCCCATTCACAACCATGTAATCCAATGATCAGGTGCACGGCAGTGAACACTGCTTACTGCCATGACAGCAAACACCAGCGGAATTAAATCCCTTCCACACTACCATACCTGGATGGCAGGAGGCTGCCATTTTGCTTTCACCACATCTCCACAGCCTTGCTGGGGCCCTCATTGATGGCCACATTCTCTCTCTGCTTCGTCGATTACTGACATGATTCTTCGATCCCCATATGTACTCACGTTTGGAAGTGTGTCTACAATGTGATACCATTATGACAGAGAAACCTCAGCACACATTAGCCTGATGGTGTACATCATTCATTCTGCTTGTGTTTGTTACCTATGTGTTGCATGCCATGGGATGAACCTTCCCAAGCAGGTCGTTCCATCTCTTCCTGGTGTCCTCCCTTTTGCATGGATGGTTTTCCACTGCATTGACTCTGTTGACAATCGTCTGCCATAGCTCCATCTTCCTGGTCACGGGTGTTTGCTGCACCTGTGCCATGGATAGGTGTGGCTCAACCCTGAGTATTTCGTCCACCATGGTCCTTAACTCTGTTGGTGAAGCGGGAGTACTTAGGGGGTGACATAATGGGAGTTGTGGGTGGTGTGTTGTAGGTGTATTGGTGAGGGTGCTGTTGTGCGGTTGGGTGTGTGGCTTGTGATGGTGTTTGAGAATGTATGGGTTTTGGTGGTGTTTTTTTTGTGTGTGACTTGTGTGACGGTTAGTTCAGTGTAAGCATGTTGTGTTGTCAATATCTGTTGTGCTATTGGCATAGCAAAGGATTGTGGAGTGTGTATGTGTGTGTTTTATAGTGTTGTGGATGTGTGTCAGGTGTGTAGGTTTCAAACTTGCTAATGTGTGCATTTGTTGTTAGTGGGTCCCATTGCTGGCCGTGGTAGTCCATACCGCCAATGGTCGTTTGACATTCACTGTCTGCCAAGCTGATTTGTGCATCATTATTTGGTGGGTGGGTGATTTGTCTGCATGGTGGTGGCGGGGTGAGGTGTACTGCCTTTCCACCGTCATTGGCCCTGGTGGTGGGTGGAGGATGCAAGATTTTTGGAGGTTTTACTTTTTTGGCATCATTATTCGGTGGTGTGTAGTTCACCGCAACTGGCGTTCTTTTGTTCACCGACAGCACAGCAGTCGATGGTGATTGCCGCCAAGTTCATAATGAGGGCCGTAGTTTCAAAGGAAGACAGAAAGAAGAATGAATAAGAAATTGATGCTAACTAGGGACAATAAATGCCAAAAATAAATGATGGACTAATATAGATGCTCAAAAGACAAGCGAACAAGCAAGAAAAGAAACAACAAACAATTATCTGGTTAACAACTGCTATTTGGTCAGTTGAGAGGCCCATCCTGTGCACTGGAGGTAGCTTGATTTATATGCTCTATAACCAAATGGGACTGTTTGAGGCTCTGTGGAAACCCGTATTTTGGCCCTCCACGTGTAGTTATGGTGATCCATGACGACTCCCTAGGTCATAGATGCATTGGTGCCCTTGTCCTGCTCCTTCCCTCCCCCGCATGTCAACCCTCTCGCATGGTCAGTAATGCCTCTCTCACCCTTTAGCATTGTGAGTAAGGTCAGTCGGCCCCTGGGCACTAAGGCACCGGACCGAACATGACAGACGCTACAGATGGGATAAACTCCCTACCCCTCAGACCATATACGAATAGGTAGACAGCATGCCTTGAGAGGGTAGGCTGTTTTTCCATGTCCTTGCATAGCGTTCTGACGAGCCCGATAGGCAGCAGTTGTTTTTCAACTTGTATCATTTATTATTCATGGCTCATTGATTGTACATTGCTTTGCCTGTTCGCTCTCAAAGGCTACATTGCTTGTCCCTTTACTCAGAGGTATAAGGCCTGTCTAACTCTGTGTTGTGGATATATCCGTGTGCCACGAAAATGCGAAAAAGAAATACTGAAAAAATAGAAAGAATGGCCTGCACTGGTGACTGAGGACAGGCTTCTGGGAGGCAAAGATTGCCAGAAGTGATGAACTGTCACTGAGAATAAAGGAAATGACTTGTAGTGGAAAAATAGAGAAATAGGCAGGGAGAATATATTAACCCCTTCTGTGCCGAGGACGTAGTGTTTTTTGTTGTTGTTTTACAGATGGGGAGCATCCCCTTAGGCAAGGGTCGCTCCCCTGGAGGGGCAAATTGTATTTAGGCCATTTCTGCCCACTTTGGGGGCAGATCAGCCGATTATAGGTCAATCTGCCCCCAAGGGGGGCAGAAACCACTAGGCACCAGGGATCTTTTTTTTGGCACCAATGTCACGCAGGGGGAGCGACCCCGTAGGCAAGGGTCGCTCGGGGGGGGGGTTGGTGGGGGGGTGCAAATTTATTTTAGGCCATTTCTGCCCCCGGGGGGGGGGGGCAGAAACCTCTAGGCGCCAGGGCAAATTTTTTTGTGTGTTTTTTTTGTGTTTGTTTGTTTTTTCAGAGATGGGGAGCGACCCATTAGACAATGGTCGCTCCCCTAGGGGGCAACTTGTATTTAGACCATTTCTGCCCCCCATGGGGGCAGATTGGCCGATTTTAGGTCAATCTGCCCCCAAGGGGGGAGAAACCACTAGGCACCGGGGATTTTTTTTTTGGCGCCAATGTCACGCAGGGGGAGCGACCCCATAGGCAAGGGTCGCTCCCGGGGGGAGTTTGGGGGGGTTGGGGGGAATTTATTTTAGGCCATTTCTGCCCCCCCCTGGGGGCAGATCAGCCTATTGTTGTTAGGCCGATCTGCCCCCAGGGGGGGCAGAAACCTGTAGACGCCAGGGCAAATTTTTTTTGTGTGTTTTTTTTTTGTTTGTTTGTTTTTTCAGAGATGGGGAGCGACCCATTAAGCAAGGGTCGCTCCCCTGGGGGGCAAATTGTATTTAGACCATTTCTGCCCCCCTTGGGGGCAGATTGGCCTATTTTAGCTCAATCTGCCGCCAAGGGGCAGAAGCCACTAGGCACCGGGGATTTTCTTTTTTTGGTGCCAATGTCACGCATGTGGAGCGACCCCGTAGGCAAGGGTCGCTCCCAGGAGGGGGTTGGGGGGGCAAATTTATTTCAGGCCATTTCTGCCCCCCCTGGGGGCAGATCGGCCTATTGTTATTAGGCAGATCGGCCCCCAGGGGGACAGAAACCTCTGGGCGCCAGGGCAATTTTTTTTTTCTGTCTTTTTTTTTTGTTTGTTTGTTTTTTCAGAGATGGGGAGCGACCCATTAGGCAAGGGTCGCTCCCCTGGGGGGCAAATTGTATTTAGACCATTTACCACTAGGTACCGGGGATTTTTTTTTTTTGGCGCCAATGTCACGCAGGGGGAGCGACCCCATAGGCAAGGGTCGCTCCCAGGGGGGTTTGGGGGTTGGGGGGGGTAAATTTATTTTAGGCCATTTCTGCACCCCCTGGGGGCAGAAACCTCTAGGCGCCAGGGCACATTTTTGTTTTGTGGTTTTTTTTTGTTTGTTTGTTTTTTCAGAGATGGGGAGCGACCCATTATGCAAGGGTCGCTCCCCTGGGGGACAAATTGTATTTAGACCATTTCTGCCCCCCTTGGGGGCAGATTGGCCGATTTTAGGTCAATCTGCCCCCAAGGGGGCAGAAACCACTAGGCAACGGGGATTTTTTTTTCAGGGCCAAATGTCACGCAGGGGGAGCGACCCCGTAGGCAATGGTCGCTCCCGGTGGGGGTTGGGGGGCAAATTTATTTTAGGCCATTTCTGCAAGGGTCGCTCCCCTGGGGGGCAAATTGTATTTAGACCATTTCTGCCCCCCTTGGGGGCAGAATGGCCGATTTTAGGTCAATCTGCCCCCAAGGGGGCAGAAACCACTAAGCACCAGGGATTTTTTTAATAGCGCCTATGTCACGCAGGGGGAGCGACCCCGTAGGCAAGGGTCGCTCCCGGGGGGGGTTTGGGGAGGTGGGGGACAAATTTATTTTAGGCTATTTCTGCCCCCCCTGGGGCCAGCTGAGCTAGAGACCAAAATGCACAGGTAGGCACTGTTTTCTTTCAAAAAATGTGATGTGTCCACGTTGCGTTTTGGGACATTTCCTGTCGCGGGCACTAGGCCTACCCACACAAGTGAGGTATCATTTTTATCGGAAGACTTGGGGGAACATTGGGTGGAAGGTAATTCGTGGCTCCTCTCTGATTCCAGAACTTTCTGTCACCAAAATGTGAGGAAAACATGTTTTTTTAGCCAAATTTTGAGGTTTACAAAGGATTCTGGGTACCAGAACCTGGTCAGAGCCCCACAAGTCACCCCATCTTGGATTCCCCTAGGTCTCTAGTTTAAAAAAATGCACAGGTATGGTAGGTTTCCCTAGGTGCCTACTGAGCTAGAGGCCAAAATCTACAGGTAGGCCCTTTGCAAAAAACACCTCTGTTTTCTTTAAAAAATGTGATGTGTCCACGTTGCGTTTTGGGGCATTTCCTGTCGCGGGCGCTAGGCCTACCCACACAAGTGAGGTATCATTTTTATCGGGAGACTTGGGGGAACGCTGGGTGGAAGGAAATGTGTGGCTCCTCTCTGATTCTAGAACTTTCTGTCACCAAACTGTGAGGAAAACGTGTTTTTTTGGCCAAATTTTGAGGCTTGCAAAGGATTCTGGGTAACAGAACCTGGTCAGAGCCCCACAAGTCACCCCATCTTGGATTCCCCTAGGTCTCTAGTTTTAAAAAATGCACAGGTTTGGTAGGTTTCCCAAGGTGCCGGCTGAGCTAGAGGCCAAAAGCTACAAGTAGGCCCTTTGCAAAAAACACCTCTGTTTTCTTTAAAAAATGTGATGTGTCCACGTTGCGTTTTGGGGCATTTCCTGTCGCGGGCGCTAGGCCTACCCACACAAGTGAGGTATCATTTTTATCGGGGGACTTGGGGGAACGCTGGGTGGAAGGAAATTTGTGGCTCCTCTCAGATTCCAGAACTTTCTGTCACTGAAATGTGAGGAAAACGTGTTTTTTTAGCCACATTTTGAGGTTTGCAAAGGATTCTGGGTAACAGAACCTGGTCAGAGCCCCACAAGTCACCCCATCTTGGATTCCCATGGGTTTCTAGTTTTCAAAAATGCGCTGGTTTGCTAGGTTTCCCAAGGTGCCGGCTGAGCTAGAGGCCAAAATCCACAGGTAGGCACTGTTTTCTATGAAAAAATGTGAAGTGTCCACGTTGTGTTTTGGGCCATATCCTGGGGCGGGCGCTAGGCATATCCACACAAGTGAGGCATCATTTTTATCGGGAGACTTGGGGGAACGCTGGGTGGAAGGAAATTTGTGGCTCCTCTCAGATTCCAGAACTTTCTGTCACCGAAATGTGAGGAAAATGTGTTTTTTTTAGCCAAATATTGAGGTTTGCAAAGGATTCTGGGTAACAGAACCTGGTCAGAGCCCCACAAGTCACCCCATCTTGGATTCCCCTAGGTCTCTAGTTTTCAAAAATGCACAGGTTTGGTATGTTTTCCCTAGGTGCCGGATGAGCTAGGGGCCAAAATCTACAGGTAGGCACTTTGCAAAAAACACCTCTGTTTTCTTTCAAAAAATGTGATGTGTCCACGTTGCGTTTTGGGGCATTTACTGGGGCGGGCGCTAGGCCTACCCACACAAGTGAGGAATCATTTTTATCAGGAGACTTGGGGGAACGCTGGGTGGAAGGAAATTTGTGGCTTCTCTCTGATTCCAGAACTTTCTGTCTCCAAAATTTGTGGAAAATGTGTTTTTTTAGCCAAATTTTGAGGTTTGCAAAGGATTCTGGGTAACAGAACCTGGTCAGAGCCCCACAAGTCACCCCATCTTGGATTCCCCTAGGTCTCTAGTTTTAAAAAATGCACAGGTTTGGTAGGTTTCCCTAGGTGCTGGATGAGCTAGGGGCCAAAATCTACAGGTAGGCACTTTGCAAAAAACACCTCTGTTTTCTTTCAAAAAATGTGATGTGTCCACGTTGCGTTTTGGGGCATTTACTGGGGCGGGCGCTAGGCCTACCCACACAAGTGAGGAATCATTTTTATCGGGAGACTTGGGGGAACGCTGGGTGGAAAGAAATTTGTGGTTCCTCTCTGATTCCAGAACTTTCTGTCACCAAAATGTGAGGAAAATGTGTTTTTTTAGCCAAATTTTGAGGTTTACAAAGGATTCTGGGTAACAGAACCTGGTCAGAGCCCCACAAGTCACCCCATCTTGGATTCCCCTAGGTCTCTAGTTTTAAAAAATGCACAGGTTTGGTAGGTTTCCCTATGTGCCGGCTGAGCTAGAGGCCAAAATCTACAGGTAGGCACTTTGCAAAATACACCTCTGTTTTCTTTAAAAAAATGTGATGTGTACACATTGCGTTTTGGGGCATTTCCTGTCGCGGCCGCTAGGCCTACCCACACAAGTGAGGTATCATTTTTATCGGGAGACTTGGGGGAACACTGGGTGGAAGGAAATTTGTGGCTCCTCTCAGATTCCAGAACTTTCTGTCACCGAAATGTGAGGAAAACGTGTTTTTTTTTGCCAAATTTTGAGGTTTGTAAAGGATTCTGGGTAACAGAACCTGGTCAGAGCCCCACAAGTCACCCCATCTTGGATTCCCCTAGGTCTCTAGATTTCACTAATGCACAGGTTTGGTAGGTTTTCCTAGGTGCCGGCTGAGCTAGGGGCCAAAATCTACAGGTAGGCACTTTGCAAAAAACACCTCTGTTTTCTTTAAAAAAATGTGATGTGTCCACGTTGCGTTTTGGGGCATTTCCTGTCGCGGGCGCTAGGCCTACCCACACAAGTGAGGTATCATTTTTATCGGGAGACTTGGGGGAACACTGGGTGGAAGGAAATTTGTGGCTCCTCTCTGATTCCAGAACTCTCTGTCACCAAAATGTGAGGAAAACTTGTTTTTTTAGCCAAATTTTGAGGTTTACAAAGGATTCTGGGTAACAGAACCTGGTCAGAGCCCCACAAGTCACCCCACCTTGGATTCCCCTAGGTCTCTTGTTTTCAAAAATTCACAGGTTTGGTAGCTTTCCCTAGGTGCCGGCTGAGCTAGAGGCCAAAATCTACAGGTAGGTACTTTGCAAAAAACACCTCTGTTTTCTTTAAAAAAATGTGATGTGTCCACGTTGCGTTTTGGGGCATTTCCTGTCGCGGGCGCTAGGCCTACCCACACAAGTGAGGTATAATTTTTATCGGGAGACTTGGGGGAATGCTGGGTGGAAAGAAATTTGTGGCTCCTCTTAGATTCCAGAACTTTCTGTCACCGAAATGTGAGGAAAATGTGTTTTTTTTAGCCAAATGTTGAGGTTTGCAAAGGATTCTGGGTAACAGAACCTGGTCAGAGCCCCACAAGTCACCCCATCTTGGATTCCCCTAGGTCTCTAGATTTAAAAAATGCACAGGTTTGGTAGGTTTCCCTAGGTGCCGGCTGAGCTAGGGGCCAAAATCTACAGGTAGGCACTTTGCAAAAAACACCTCTGTTTTCTTTAAAAAAATGTGATGTGTCCACGTTGCGTATTGGGGCAATTCCTGGGGCGGGCCCTAGACCTACCCACACAAGTGAGGTATCATTTTTATCAGGAGACTTGGGGGAACGCTGGGTGGAAGGAAATTTGTGGCTCCTCTCTGATTCCAGAACTTGCTGTCACCAAAATTTGAGGAAAATGTGTTTTTTTAGCCAAATTCTGAGGTTTGCAAAGGATTCTGGGTAGCAGAACCTTGTCAGAGCCCCACAAGTCACCCCATCTTGGATTCCCCTGGGTTTCTAGTTTTCAAAAATGTGCTGGTTTGGTAGGTTTCCCTAGGTGCCGGCTGAGCTAGAGGCCAAAATCTACAGGTAGGCACTTTGCAAAAAAGACCTCTGTGTTCTTTCAAAAAATGTGATGTGTCCACGTTGCGTTTTGGGGCATTTCCTGTCGCGGGTGCTAGGCCTACCCACACAAGTGAGGTATCATTTTTATCGGGAGACTTGGGGGAACACTGGGTGGAAGGAAATTTGTGGCTCCTCTCTGATTCCAGAACTTTCTGTCACCAAAATTTGTGGAAAATGTGTTTTTTTAGCCAAATTTTGAGGGTTGCAAAGGATTCTGGGTAACAGAACCTGGTCAGAGCCCCACAAGTCACCCCATCTTGGATTCCCCTGGGTTTCTAGTTTTCAAAAATGCGCTGGTTTGGTAGGTTTCCCTAGGTGCCGGCTGAGCTGGAGGCCAAAATCTACAGGTAGGCACTTTGCAAAAAACACCTCTGTTTTCTTTAAAAAAATGTGATGTGTCCACGTTGCGTTTTGGGGCATTTCCTGTCGCGGGCGCTAGGCCTACCCACACAAGTGAGGTATCATTTTTATCGGGAGACTTGGGGGAACAATGGGTGGAAGGAAATTTGTGGCTCCTCTCTGATTCCAGAACTTTCTGTCACCAAAATGTGAGGAAAACGTGTTTTTTTAGCCAAAGTTTGAGGTTTACAAAGGATTCTGGGTAACAGAACCTGGTCAGAGCCCCACAAGTCACCCCATCGTGGATTCCCCATGGTCTCTAGTTTTCAAAAATGAACAGGTTTGGTACCTTTCCCTAGGTGCCGGCTGAGCTAGAGGCCAAAATCTACAGGTAGGTACTTTGCAAAAAACACCTCTGTTTTCTTTTAAAAAATGTGATGTGTCCACGTTGCGTTTTGGGGCATTTCCTGTCGCGGGCGCTAGGCCTACCCAATCAAGTGAGGTATCATTTTTATCGGGAGAGTTGGGGGAATGCTGGGTGGAAAGAAATTTGTGGCTCCTCTCAGATTCCAGAACTTTCTGTCACCGAAATGTGAGGAAAATGCGTTTTTTTTAGCCAAATTTTGAGGTTTGCAAAGGATTCTGGGTAACAGAACCTGGTCAGAGCCCCACAAGTCACCCCATCTTGGATTGCCCTAGGTCTCTAGATTTAAAAAATGCACAGGTTTGGTAGGTTTCCCTAGGTGCCGGCTGAGCTAGGGGCAAAAATCTACAGGTAGGCACTTTGCAAAAACACCTCTGTTTTCTTTAAAAAAATGTGATGTGTCCACGTTGTGTTTTGGGGCAACTCCTGGGGCGGGCGCTAGGCCTACCCACATAAGTGAGGTATAATTTTTATCAGGAGACTTGGGGGAACGCTGGGTGGAAGGAAATTTGTGGCTCCTCTCTGATTCCAAAACTTGCTGTCACCAAAATTTTAGGAAAATGTGTTTTTTTAGCCAAATTCTGAGGTTTGCAAAGGATTCTGGGTAACAGAACCTTGTCAGAGCCCACAAGTCACCCCATCTTGGATTCCCCTGGGTTTCTAGTTTTCAAAAATGGGCTGGTTTGGTAGGTTTCCCTAGGTGCCGGCTGAGCTAGAGGCCAAAATCTACAGGTAGGCACTTTGCAAAAAACACCTCTGTTTTCTTTCAAAAAATGTGATGTGTCCACGTTGCGTTTTGGGGCATTTCCTGTCGCGGGCGCTAGGCCTACCCACACAAGTGAGGTATCATTTTTATCGGGAGACTTGGGGGAACACTGGGTGGAAGGAAATTTGTGGCTCCTCTCTGATTCCAGAACTTTCTGTCACCAAAATGTGAGGAAAACTTGTTTTTTTAGCCAAAGTTTGAGGTTTACAAAGGATTCTGGGTAACAGAACCTGGTCAGAGCCCCACAAGTCACCCCATCTTGGATTCCCCTAGGTCTCTAGTTTTCAAAAATGCACAGGTTTGGTAGCTTTCCCTAGGTGCCGGCTGAGCTAGAGGCCAAAATCTACAGGTAGGTACTTTGCAAAAAACACCTCTGTTTTCTTTCAAAAAATGTGATGTGTTCACGTTGCGTTTTGGGGCATTTCCAGTCGCGGGCGCTAGGCCTACCCACACAAGTGAGGTATCATTTTTATCGGGAGACTTGGGGGAATGCTGGGTGGAAAGAAATTTGTGGCTCCTCTCAGATTCCAGAACTTTCTGTCACCGAAATGTGAGGAAAATGTGTTTTTTTTTGCCAAATTTTGAGGTTTGCAAAGGATTCTGGGTAACAGAACCTGGTCAGAGCCCCACAAGTCACCCCATCTTGGATTCCCCTAGGTCTCTAGATTTAAAAAATGCACAGGTTTGGTAGGTTTCCCTAGGTGCCGGCTGAGCTAGGGGCCAAAATCTACAGGTAGGCACTTTGCAAAAAACACCTCTCTTTTCTTTAAAAAAATGTGATGTGTCCACGTTGCGTTTTGGGGCAATTCCTGGGGTGGGCGCTAGGCCTACCCACACAAGTGAGGTATCATTTTTATCAGGAGACTTGGGGGAACGCTGGGTGGAAGGAAATTTGTGGCTCCTCTCTGATTCTAGAACTTGCTGTCACCAAAATTTGAGGAAAATGTGTTTTTTTAGCCAAATTCTGAGGTCTCCAATGGATTCTGGGTAACAGAACCTTGTCAGAGCCCCACAAGTCACCCCATCTTGGATTCCCCTGGGTTTCTAGTTTTCAAAAATGTGCTGGTTTGGTAGGTTTCCCTAGGTGCCGGCTGAGCAAGAGGCCAAAATCTACAGGTAGGTACTTTGCAAAAAACACCTCTGTTTTCTTTCAAAAAATGTGATGTGTCCACGTTGCGTTTTGGGGCATTTCCTGTCGCGGGCGCTAGGCCTACCCACACAAGTGAGGTATCATTTTAATCAGGAGACTTGGGGGAACGCTGGGTGGAAGGAAATTTGTGGTTCCTCTCTGATTCTAGAACTTGCTGTCACCAAAATTTGAGGAAAATTTGTTTTTTTAGCCAAATTCTGAGGTCTGCAAAGGATTCTGGGTAACAGAACCTTGTCAGAGCCCCACAAGTCACCCCATCTTGGATTCCCCTGGGTTTCTAGTTTTCAAAAATGTGCTGGTTTGGTAGGTTTGCCTAGGTGCCGGCTGAGCTAGAGGCCAAAATCTACAGGTAGGTACTTTGCAAAAAACACCTCTGTTTTCTTTCAAAAAATGTGATGTGTTCACGTTGCGTTTTGGGGCATTTCCTGTCGCGGGCGCTAGGCCTACCCACACAAGTGAGGTATCATTTTTATCGGGAGACTTGGGGGAATGCTGTGTGGAAAGAAATTTGTGGCTCCTCTCAGATTCCAGAACTTTCTGTCACCGAAATGTGAGGAAAATGTTTTTTTTTTAGCCAAATTTTGAGGTTTGCAAAGGAGTCTGGGTAACAGAACCTGGTCAGAGCCCCACAAGTCACCCCATCTTGGATTCCCCTAGGTCTCTAGATTTAAAAAATGCACAGGTTTGGTAGGTTTCCCTAGGTGCCGGCTGAGCTAGGGGCCAAAATCTACAGGTAGGCACTTTGCAAAAAACACCTCTGTTTTCTTTAAAAAAATGTGATGTGTCCACGTTGCGTTTTGGGCAATTCCTGGGGTGGGCGCTAGGCCTACCCACACAAGTGAGGTATCATTTTTATCAGGAGACTTGGGGGAACGCTGGGTGGAAGGAAATTTGTGGCTCCTCTCTGATTCTAGAACTTGCTGTCACCAAAATTTGAGGAAAATGTGTTTTTTTAGCCAAATTCTGAGGTCTGCAAAGGATGCTGGGTAACAGAACCTTGTCAGAGCCCCACAAGTCACCCCATCTTGGATTCCCCTGGGTTTCTAGTTTTCAAAAATGTGCTGGTTTGGTAGGTTTCCCTAGGTGCCGGCTGAGCAAGAGGCCAAAATCTACAGGTAGGTACTTTGCAAAAAACACCTCTGTTTTCTTTCAAAAAATGTGATGTGTCCATGTTGCGTTTTGGGGCATTTCCTGTCACGGGCGCTAGGCCTACCCACACAAGTGAGGTATCATTTTAATCAGGAGACTTGGGGGAACGCTGGGTGGAAGGAAATTTGTGGCTCCTCTCTGATTCTAGAACTTGCTGTCACCACAATTTGAGGAAAATTAGTTTTTTTAGCCAAATTCTGAGGTCTGCAAAGGATTCTGGGTAACAGAACCTTGTCAGAGCCCCACAAGTCACCCCATCTTGGATTCCCCTGGGTTTCTAGTTTTCAAAAATGTGCTGGTTTGGTAGGTTTCCCTAGGTGCCGGCTGAGCAAGAGGCCAAAATCTACAGGTAGGTACTTTGCAAAAAACACCTCTGTTTTCTTTCAAAAAATGTGATGTGTCCACGTTGCGTTTTGGGGCATTTCCTGTCGCGGGCGCTAGGCCTACCCACACAAGTGAGGTATCATTTTTATCGGGAGACTTGGGGGAATGCTGGGTGGAAAGAAATTTGTGGCTCCTCTCAGATTCCAGAACTTTCTGTCACCGAAATGTGAGAAAAATGTGTTTTTTTTAGCCAAATTTTGAGGTTTGCAAAGGATTCTGGGTAACAGAACCTGGTCAGAGCCCCACAAGTCACCCCATCTTGGATTCCCCTAGGTCTCTAGATTTAAAAAATGCACAGGTTTGGTAGGTTTCCCTAGGTGCCGGCTGAGCTAGGGGCCAAAATCTACAGGTAGGCACTTTGCAAAAAACACCTCTGTTTTCTTTAAAAAAATTTGATGTGTCCACGTTGCGTTTTGGGGCAATTCCTGGGGCGGGCGCTAGGCCTACCCACACAAGTGAGGTATCATTTTTATCAGGAGACTTGGGGGAACGCTGGGTGGAAGGACATTTGTGACTCCTCTCTGATTCTAGAACTTGCTGTCACCAAAATTTGAGGAAAATGTGTTTTTTTAGCCAAATTCTGAGGTCTGCAAAGGATTCTGGGTAACAGAACCTTGTCAGAGCCCCACAAGTCACCCCATCTTGGATTCCCCTGGGTTTCTAGTTTTCAAAAATGTGCTGGTTTGGTAGGTTTCCCTATGTGCCGGCTGAGCTAGAGGCCAAAATCTACAGGTAGGCACTTTGCAAAAAACACCTCTGTTTTCTTTAAAAAAATGTGATGTGTCCACGTTGCGTTTTGGGGCATTTCCTGCGGCGGGCGCTAGGCCTACCCACACAAGTGAGGTATCATTTTTATCGGGAGACTTGGGGGAATGCTGGGTGGAAGGAAATTTGTGACTCCTCTCAGATTCCAGAACTTTCTGTCACCGAAATGTGAGGTAAATGTGTTTTTTTAGCCAAATTTTGAGGTTTGCAAAGGATTCTGGGTAACAGAACCTGGTCAGACGCCCACAAGTCACCACATATTGGATTCCCCTAGGTCTCTAGTTTTCAAAAATGCACAGGTTTGGTAGGTTTCCCTAGGTGCCGTCGGAGCTAGAGGCCAAAATCTACAGGTAGGTACTTTTCAAAAAACACCTCAGTTTTTTTTCAAAAAATGTGATGTGTCCTCGTTGCGTTTTGGGGCAATTCTTGAGGCGGGCGCTAGGCCTACCCACACAAGTGAGGTATCATTTTTATCGGGAGACTTGGGGGAACGCTGGGTGGAAAGAAATTTGTGGCTCCTCTCTGATTCCAGAACTTTCTGTCACCAAAATCTGAGTAAAATGTGTTTTTTTAGCCAAATTTTGAGGTTTGCAAAGGATTCTGGGTAACATAACCTGGTCAGACGCCCACAAGTCACCACATATTGGATTCCCCTAGGTCTCTAGTTTTCAAAAATGCACAGGTTTGGTAGGTTTCCCTATGTGCCGGCTGAGCTAGAGGCCAAAATCTATAGGTAGGCACTTTGCAAAAAACACCTCTGTTTTCTTTAAAAAAATTTGATGTGTCGACGTTGCGTTTTGGGGCATTTCCTGCGGCGGGCGCTAGGCCTACCCACACAAGTGAGGTATCATTTTTATTGGGAGACTTGGGGGAATGCTGGGTGGAAGGAAATTAGTGACTCCTCTCTGATTCTAGAACTTTCTGTCACCAAAATGTGAGGAAAAACAGTTTTTTTAGCCAAATTTTGAGGTTTGCAAAGGATTCTGGGTAACAGAACCTGGTCAGAGCCCCACAAGTCACCCCATCTTGGATTCCCCTAGGTCTCTAGTTTTAAAAAATGCACAGGTTTGGTAGGTTTCCCTAGGTGCCGGCTGAGCTAGAGGCCAAAATCTACAGGTAGGCACTTTGCAAAAAACACCTCTGTTTTCTTTCAAAAAATGTGATGTGTCCTCGTTGCGTTTTGGGGCAATTCTTGGGGAGGGCGCTAGGCCTACCCACACAAGTGAGGTATCATTTTTATCGGGAGACTTGGGGGAACGCTGGGTGGAAAGAAATTTGTGGCTCCTCTCTGATTCCAGAACTTTCTGTCACCAAAATCTGAGTAAAATGTGTTTTTTTAGCCAAATTTTGAGGTTTGTAAAGGATTCTGGGTAACAGAACCTGGTCAGACGCCCACAAGTCACCACATATTGGATTCCCCTAGGTCTCTAGTTTTCAAAAATGCACAGGTTTGGTAGGTTTCCCTAGGTGCCGTCGGAGCTAGAGGCCAAAATCTACAGGTAGGCACTTTTCAAAAAACACCTCTGTTTTCTTTCAAAAAATGTGATGTGTCCTCATTGCGTTTTGGGGCAATTCTTGAGGCGGGCGCTAGGCCTACCCACACAAGTGAGGTATCATTTTTATCGGGAGACTTGGGGGAACGCTGGGTGGAAAGAAATTTGTGGCTCCTCTCTGATTTCAGAACTTTCTGTCACCAAAATGTGAGTAAAATGTGTTTTTTTAGCCAAATGTTGAGGTTTGCAAAGGATTCTGGGTAACAGAACCTGGTCAGAGCCCCACAAGTCACCCCATCTTGGATTCCCCTAGGTCTCTAGTTTTAAAAAATGCACAGGTTTGGTGGGTTTCCCTATGTGCCGGCTGAGCTAGAGGCCAAAATCTACAGGTAGGCACTTTGCAAAAAATACCTCTGTTTTCTTAAAAAAATGTGATGTGTCGACGTTGAGTTTTGGGGCATTTCCTGCGGCGGGCGCTAGGCCTACCCACACAAGTCAGGTATCCTTTTTATCGGGAGACTTGGGGGAACGCTGGGTGGAAGGGAAATTGTGGCTCCTCTCTGATTCCAGAACTTTCTGTCACCAAAATGTGATGAAAACGTGTTTTTTTAGCCAAATTATTAGGTTTGCAAAGGATTCTGGGTAACAGAACCTGGTCAGAGCCCCACAGGTCACACCATCTTGGATTCCCCTAGGTCTCTAGCTTTAAAAAATGCACAGGTTAGGTAGGTTTCCCTAGGTGCCGGCTGAGCTAGAGGCCAAAATCTACAGGTTGGCACTTTGCAAAAAACACCTCTGTTTTCTTTAAAAAAATGTGATGTGTCCATGTTGCATTTTAGGGCATTTCCTGTCGCGGGCGCTAGGCCTACCCACACAAGTGAGGTATCATTTTTATCAGGAGACTTGGGGGAACGCTGGGTGGAAGGAAATTTGGCTCCTCTCTGATTCCAGAACTTGCTGTCACCAAAATTTGAGGAAAATGTGTTTTTTAAGCCAGATTCTGAGGTTTGCAAAGTTTTCTCAGAAATTTGTGGCTCCTCTCTGATTCCAGAACTTTCTGTCACCAAAATTTGAGGAAAATGTGTTTTTTTAGCCAAATTTTGAGGTTTTCAAAGGATTCTGGGTAACAGAACCTGGTCAGAGCCCCACAAGTCACCCCATCTTGGATTCCCCTAGGTCTCTAGTTTTAAAAAATGCACATGTTTGGTAGGTTTCCCTAGGTGCCGGCTGAGCTAGAGCCCAAAATCTACAGGTAGGTACTTTGCAAAAAACACCTCTGTTTTCTTTCAAAAAATGTGATGTGTCCACGTTGTGTTTTGGGGCAATTCCTGGGGCGGGCGCTAGGCGTACCCACACAAGTGAGGTATCATTTTTATCAGGAGACTTGGGGGAACGCTGGGTGGAAGGAAATTTGGGCTCCTCTCTGATTCCAGAACTTGCTGTCACCAAAATTTGAGGAAAATGTGTTTTTTAAGCCAGATTCTGAGGTTTGCAAAGTTTTCTGGGTAACAGAACCTTGTCAGAGCCCCACAATTCACCCCATCTTGGATTCCCCTGGGTTTCTAGTTTTCAAAAATGTGCTGGTTTGGTAGGTTTCCCTAGGTCCTGGCTGAGCTAGAGGCAAAATCTACAGGTAGGCACTTTGCAAAAAACACCTCTGTTTTCTTTCAAAAAATGTGATGTGTCCACGTTGCGTTTTGGGGCATTTCCTATCGCGGGCGCTAGGCCTACCCACACAAGTGAGGTATCATTTTTATCGGGAGACTTGGGGGAACACTGGGTGGAAGGAAATTTGTGGCTCCTCTCTGATTCCAGAACTTTCTGTCACCAAAATGTGAGGAAAACAAGTTTTTTTAGCCAAAGTTTGAGGTTTACAAAGGATTCTGGGTAACAGAACCTGGTCAGAGCCCCACAAGTCACCCCATCTTGGATTCCCCTAGGTCTCTAGTTTTCAAAAATGCACAGGTTTGGTAGCTTTCCCTAGGTGCCGGCTGAGCTATAGGCCAAAATCTACAGGTAGGTACTTTGCAAAAAACACCTCTGTTTTCTTTAAAAAAATGTGATGTGTCCACGTTGCGTTTTGGGGCATTTCCTGTCGCGGGCGCTAGGCCTACCCACACAAGTGAGGTATCATTTTTATCGGGAGACTTGGGGGAATGCTGGGTGGAAAGAAATTTGTGGCTCCTCTCAGATTCCAGAACTTTCTGTCACCGAAATGTGAGGAAAATGTGTTTTTTTTAGCCAAATTTTGAGGTTTGCAAAGGATTCTGGGTAACAGAAACTGGTCAGAGCCCTACAAGTCACACCATCTTGGATTCCCCTAGGTCTCTAGATTTCAAAAATGCACAGGTTTGGTAGGTTTCCCTAGGTGCCGGCTGAGCTAGGGGCCAAAATCTACAGGTAGGCACTTTGCAAAAAACACCTCTGTTTTCTTTAAAAAAATGTGATGTGTCCACGTTGCGTTTTGGGGCAATTCCTGGGGCGGGCGCTAGGCCTACCCACACAAGTGAGGTATCATTTTTATCAGGAGACTTGGGGGAACGCTGGGTGGAAGGACATTTGTGGCTCCTTTCTGATTCCAGAACTTGCTGTCACCAAAATTTGAGGAAAATGTGTTTTTTTAGCCAAATTCTGAGGTCTGCAAAGGATTCTGGGTAACAGAACCTTGTCAGAGCCCCACAAGTCACCCCATCTTGGATTCCCCTGGGTTTCTAGTTTTCAAAAATGTGCTGGTTTGGTAGGTTTCCCTAGATGCCGGCTGAGCTAGAGGCCAAAATCTACAGGTAGGCACTTTGCAAAAAACACCTCTGTTTTCTTTCAAAAAATGTGATGTGTCCACGTTGCGTTTTGGGGCATTTCCTGTCGCGGGCGCTAGGCCTACCAACACAAGTGAGGTATCATTTTTATCGGGAGACTTGGGGGAACACTGGGTGGAAAAAATGTGTGGCTCCTCTCTGATTCCAGAACTTTCTGTCACCAAAATGTGAGGAAAATGTGTTTTTTTAGCCAAAGTTTGAGGTTTGCAAAGGATTCTGGGTAACAGAACCTGGTCAGAGCCCCACAAGTCACCCCATCTTGGATTCCCCTAGGTCTCTAGTTTTAAAAAATGCACAGGTTTGGTAGGTTTCCCTAGGTGCCGGCTG
The DNA here is from genome assembly GCF_031143425.1 of Pleurodeles waltl. NCBI lineage: Eukaryota > Metazoa > Chordata > Amphibia > Caudata > Salamandridae > Pleurodeles > Pleurodeles waltl. The sequence continues at coordinate 576,468,025 of NC_090447.1, forward strand.
AGCTAGAGGCCAAAATCTACAGGTAGGCACTTTGCAAAAAACACCTCTGTTTTCTTTCAAAAAATGTGATGTGTCCACGTTGCATTTTGGGGCATTTCCTGCGGCTGGTGCTAGGCCTACCCATACAAGTGAGGTATCATTTTTATCGGGAGACTTGGGGGAACGCTGGGTGGAAAGAAATTTTTGGCTCCTCTCTGATTCCAGAACTTTCTGTCACCAAAATGTGAGGAAAATGTGTTTTTTAAGCCAAATTTTGAGGTTTGCAAAGGATTCTGGGTAACAGAACCTGGTCAGAGCCCCACAAGTCACCCCATCTTGGATTCCCCTAGGTCTCTAGTTTTCAAAAATGCACATGTTTGGTAGGTTTCCCTAGGTGCCGGCTGAGCTAGAGGCCAAAATCTACAGGTAGGCACTTTGCAAAAAACATCTCTGTTTTCTTTAAAAAAATGTGATGTGTCGACGTTGCGTTTTGGGGCATTTCCTGCGGCGGGCGCTAGGCCTACCCACACAAGTGAGGTATCATTTTTATCAGGAGACTTGGGGGAACGCTGGGTGGAAAGAAATTTGTGACTCCTCTCTGATTCCAGAACTTTCTGTCACCTAAATTTGAGGAAAATGTGTTTTTTTAGCCAAAGTTTGAGGTTTGCAAAGGATTCTGGGTAACAGAACCTGGTCAGAGCCCCACAAGCCACCCCATCTTCGATTCCCCTAGATCTCTAGTTTTCAAAAATGCACAGGTTTGGTAGGTTTCCCTAGGTGCCGGCTGAGCTAGAGGCCAAAATCTACAGGTAGGCACTTTGCAAAAAACACCTCTGTTTTCTTTAAAAAAATGTGATGTGTCCACGTTGCGTTTTGGGGCAATTCCTGGGGCGGGTGCTAGGCCTACCCACACAAGTCAGGTATCATTTTTATCGGGAGACTTGGGGGAACGCTGGGTGGAAGGACATTTGTGGCTCCTCTCTGATTCTAGAACTTGCTGTCACCAAAATTTGAGGAAAATGTGTTTTTTTAGCCAAATTCTGAGGTCTGCAAAGGATTCTGGGTAACAGAACCTTGTCAGAGCCCCACAAGTCACCCCATCTTGGATTCCCCTGGGTTTCTAGTTTTCAAAAATGTGCTGGTTTGGTAGGTTTCCCTAGGTGCCGGCTGAGCTAGAGGCCAAAATCTACAGGTAGGCACTTTGCAAAAAACACCTCTGTTTTCTTTAAAAAAATGTGATGTGTCCACATTCGTTTTGGGGCATTTCCTGTTGCGGGCGCTAGGCCTACCCACACAAGTGAGGTATCATTTTTATCGGGAGACCTGGGGGAACACTGGGTGGAAGGACATTTGTGGCTCCTCTCTGATTCCAGAACTTTCTGTCACCAAAATGTGAGGAAAACCAGTTTTTTTAGCCAAATTTTGAGGTTTGCAAAGGATTCTGGGTAACAGAACCTGGTCAGAGCCCCACAAGTCACTCCATCTTGGATTCCCCTACGTCTCTAGTTTAAAAAAATGCACAGGTTTGGTAGGATTCCCTAGGTGCCGGCTGAGCTAGAGGCCAAAATCTACAGGTAGGCACTTTGCAAAAAGCACCTCTGTTTTCTTTCAAAAAATGTGATGTGTCCACGTTGCGTTTTGGGGCTTTTCCTGTCGCGGGCGCTAGGCCTACCCACACAAGTGAGGTATCATTTTTATCGGGAGACTTGGGGGAACGCTGGGTGGAAGGAAATTTGTGGCTCCTCTCTGATTCCAGAACTTTCTGTCACCAAAATTTGAGGAAAATGTGTTTTTTTAGCCAAATTTTGAGGTTTGCAAAGGATTCTGGGTAACAGAACCTGGTCAGAGCCCCACAAGTCAACCCATCTTGGATTTCCCTAGGTCTCTAGTTTTAAAAAATGCACAGGTTTGGTAGGTTTCCCTAGGTGCCGGCTGAGCTAGAGGCCAAAATCTACAGGTAGGCACTTTGCAAAAAACACCTCTGTTTTCTTTCAAAAAATGAGGTGTGTCCATGTTGCGTTTTGGGGCATTTCCTGTCGCGGGCGCTAGGCCTACCCACACAAGTGAGGTATCATTTGTATCGTGAGACTTGGGGGAACACTGGGTGGAAGGATATTTGTGGCTCCTCTCTGATTCCAGAACTTTCTGTCACCAAAATGTGAGGAAAATGTGTTTTTTTAGCCAAATTTTGAGGTTTGCAAAGGATTCTGGGTAACAGAACCTGGTCAGAGCCCCACAAGTCACCCCATCTTGAATTCCCCTTGGTCTCTAGTTTTCAAAAATGCACATGTTTGGTAGGTTTCCCTAGGTGCCGGCTGAGCTAGAGGCCAAAATCTACAGGTAGGCACTTTGCATAAAACACCTCTGTTTTCTTTAAAAAAATGTGATGTGTCAACATTGCGTTTTGGGGCATTTCCTGTTGCGGGCGCTAGGCCTACCCACACAAGTGAGGTATCATTTTTATCGGGAGACTTGGGGGAACGCTGGGTGGAAGGAAATTCGTGGTTCCTCTCTGATTCCAGAACTTTCTGTCACTAAAATGTGAGGAAAATGTGTTTTTTTAGCCAAATTTTGAGGTTTACAAAGGATTCTGGGTAACAGAACCTGGTCAGAGCCCCACAAGTCACCCCATCTTGGATTCCCCTAGGTCTCTAGTTTTAAAAAATGCACAGGTTTGGTAGGTTTCCCTAGGTGCCGGCTGAGCTAGAGGCCAAAATCTACAGGTAGGCACTTTGCAAAAAACACCTCTGTTTTCTTTCAAAAAATGTGATGTGTCCACGTTGCGTTTTGGGGCATTTCCTGTCGCGGGAGCTAGGCCTACCCACACAAGTGAGGTATCATTTTTATCGGGAGACTTGGGGGAACACTGGGTGGAAGGAAATTTGTGGCTCCTCTCAGATTCCAGAACTTTCTGTCACCGAAATGTGAGGAAAATGTGTTTTTTTTAGCTAAATTTTGAGGTTTGCAAAGGATTCTGGGTAACAGAACCTGGTCAGAGCCCCACAAGTCACCCCATCTTGGATTGCCCTAGGTCTCTAGATTTCAAAAATGCACAGGTTTGGTAGGTTTCCCTAGGTGCCGGCTGAGCTAGGGGCCAAAATCTACAGGTAGGCACTTTGCAAAAAACACCTCTGTTTTCTTTCAAAAAATTTGATGTGTCCACGTTGTGTTTTGGGGCAATTGCTGGGGAGGGCGCTAGGCCTACCCACACAAGTGAGGTATCATTTTTATCAGGAGACTTGGGGGAACACTGGGTGGAAGGAAATTTGTGGCTCCTCTTTGATTCCAGAACTTTCTGTCACCAAAATGTGAGGAAAATGTGTTTTTTTAGCCAAATTATGTGGTTTGCAAAGGATTCTGGGTAACAGAACCTTGTCAGAGCCCCACAAGTCACCCCATCTTGGATTCCCCTGGGTTTCTAGTTTTCAAAAATGTGCTGGTTTGGTAAGTTTCCCTAGGTGCCGGCTGAGCTAGAGGCCAAAATCTACAGGTAGGCACTTTGCAAAAAACACCTCTGTTTTCTTTCAAAAAATGTGATGTGTCCACGTTGCGTTTTGGGGCATTTCCTATCGCGGGCGCTAGGCCTACCCACACAAGTGAGGTATCATTTTTATCGGGAGACTTGGGGGAACACTGGGTGGAAGGAAATTTGTGGCTCCTCTCTGATTCCAGAACTTTCTGTCACCAAAATGTGAGGAAAACAAGTTTTTTTAGCCAAAGTTTGAGGTTTACAAAGGATTCTGGGTAACAGAACCTGGTCAGAGCCCCACAAGTCACCCCATCTTGGATTGCCCTAGGTCTCTAGATTTCAAAAATGCACAGGTTTGGTAGGTTTCCCTAGGTGCCGGCTGAGCTAGGGGCCAAAATCTACAGGTAGGCACTTTGCAAAAAACACCTCTGTTTTCTTTCAAAAAATTTGATGTGTCCACGTTGTGTTTTGGGGCAATTCCTAGGGCGGGCGCTAGGCGTACCCACACAAGTGAGGTATCATTTTTATCAGGAGACTTGGGGGAACGCTGGGTGGAAGGAAATTTGGGCTCCTCTCTGATTCCAGAACTTGCTGTCACCAAAATTTGAGGAAAATGTGTTTTTTAAGCCAGATTCTGAGGTTTGCAAAGTTTTCTGGGTAACAGAACCTTGTCAGAGCCCCACAATTCACCCCATCTTGGATTCCCCTGGGTTTCTAGTTTTCAAAAATGTGCTGGTTTGGTAGGTTTCCCTAGGTCCTGGCTGAGCTAGAGGCAAAATCTACAGGTAGGCACTTTGCAAAAAACACCTCTGTTTTCTTTCAAAAAATGTGATGTGTCCACGTTGCGTTTTGGGGCATTTCCTATCGCGGGCGCTAGGCCTACCCACACAAGTGAGGTATCATTTTTATCGGGAGACTTGGGGGAACACTGGGTGGAAGGAAATTTGTGGCTCCTCTCTGATTCCAGAACTTTCTGTCACCAAAATGTGAGGAAAACAAGTTTTTTTAGCCAAAGTTTGAGGTTTACAAAGGATTCTGGGTAACAGAACCTGGTCAGAGCCCCACAAGTCACCCCATCTTGGATTCCCCTAGGTCTCTAGTTTTCAAAAATGCACAGGTTTGGTAGCTTTCCCTAGGTGCCGGCTGAGCTATAGGCCAAAATCTACAGGTAGGTACTTTGCAAAAAACACCTCTGTTTTCTTTAAAAAAATGTGATGTGTCCACGTTGCGTTTTGGGGCATTTCCTGTCGCGGGCGCTAGGCCTACCCACACAAGTGAGGTATCATTTTTATCGGGAGACTTGGGGGAATGCTGGGTGGAAAGAAATTTGTGGCTCCTCTCAGATTCCAGAACTTTCTGTCACCGAAATGTGAGGAAAATGTGTTTTTTTTAGCCAAATTTTGAGGTTTGCAAAGGATTCTGGGTAACAGAAACTGGTCAGAGCCCTACAAGTCACACCATCTTGGATTCCCCTAGGTCTCTAGATTTAAAAAATGCACAGGTTTGGTAGGTTTCCCTAGGTGCCGGCTGAGCTAGGGGCCAAAATCTACAGGTAGGCACTTTGCAAAAAACACCTCTGTTTTCTTTAAAAAAATGTGATGTGTCCACGTTGCGTTTTGGGGCAATTCCTGGGGCGGGCGCTAGGCCTACCCACACAAGTGAGGTATCATTTTTATCAGGAGACTTGGGGGAACGCTGGGTGGAAGGACATTTGTGGCTCCTTTCTGATTCCAGAACTTGCTGTCACCAAAATTTGAGGAAAATGTGTTTTTTTAGCCAAATTCTGAGGTCTGCAAAGGATTCTGGGTAACAGAACCTTGTCAGAGCCCCACAAGTCACCCCATCTTGGATTCCCCTGGGTTTCTAGTTTTCAAAAATGTGCTGGTTTGGTAGGTTTCCCTAGATGCCGGCTGAGCTAGAGGCCAAAATCTACAGGTAGGCACTTTGCAAAAAACACCTCTGTTTTCTTTCAAAAAATGTGATGTGTCCACGTTGCGTTTTGGGGCATTTCCTGTCGCGGGCGCTAGGCCTACCAACACAAGTGAGGTATCATTTTTATCGGGAGACTTGGGGGAACACTGGGTGGAAAAAATTTGTGGCTCCTCTCTGATTCCAGAACTTTCTGTCACCAAAATGTGAGGAAAATGTGTTTTTTTAGCCAAAGTTTGAGGTTTGCAAAGGATTCTGGGTAACAGTACCTGGTCAGAGCCCCACAAGTCACCCCATCTTGGATTCCCCTAGGTCTCTAGTTTTAAAAAATGCACAGGTTTGGTAGGTTTCCCTAGGTGCCGGCTGAGCTAGAGGCCAAAATCTACAGGTAGGCACTTTGCAAAAAACACCTCTGTTTTCTTTAAAAAAATGTGATGTGTCCACGTTGCATTTTGGGGCATTTCCTGCGTCTGGTGCTAGGCCTACCCATACAAGTGAGGTATCATTTTTATCTGGAGACTTGGGGGAACGCTGGGTGGAAAGAAATTTTTGGCTCCTCTCTGATTCCAGAACTTTCTGTCACCAAAATGTGAGGAAAATGTGTTTTTTAAGCCAAATTTTGAGGTTTGCAAAGGATTCTGGGTAACAGAACCTGGTCAGAGCCCCACAAGTCACCCCATCTTGGATTCCCCTAGGTCTCTAGTTTTCAAAAATGCACATGTTTGGTAGGTTTCCCTAGGTGCCGGCTGAGCTAGAGGCCAAAATCTACAGGTAGGCACTTTGCAAAAAACATCTCTGTTTTCTTTAAAAAAATGTGATGTGTCGACGTTGCGTTTTGGGGCATTTCCTGCGGCGGGCGCTAGGCCTACCCACACAAGTGAGGTATCATTTTTATCAGGAGACTTGGGGGAACGCTGGGTGGAAAGAAATTTGTGACTCCTCTCTGATTCCAGAACTTTCTGTCACCTAAATTTGAGGAAAATGTGTTTTTTTAGCCAAAGTTTGAGGTTTGCAAAGGATTCTGGGTAACAGAACCTGGTCAGAGCCCCACAAGCCACCCCATCTTCGATTCCCCTAGATCTCTAGTTTTAAAAAATGCACAGGTTTGGTAGGTTTCCCTTCCCTAGGTGCCGGCTGAGCTAGAGGCCAAAATCTACAGGTAGGCACTTTGCAAAAAACACCTCTGTTTTCTTTAAAAAAATGTGATGTGTCCACGTTGCGTTTTGGGGCAATTCCTGGGGCGGGCGCTAGGCCTACCCACACAAGTCAGGTATCATTTTTATCGGGAGACTTGGGGGAACGCTGGGTGGAAGGACATTTGTGGCTCCTCTCTGATTCTAGAACTTGCTGTCACCAAAATTTGAGGAAAATGTGTTTTTTTAGCCAAATTCTGAGGTCTGCAAAGGATTCTGGGTAACAGAACCTTGTCAGAGCCCCACAAGTCACCCCATCTTGGATTCCCCTGGGTTTCTAGTTTTCAAAAATGTGCTGGTTTGGTAGGTTTCCCTAGGTGCCGGCTGAGCTAGAGGCCAAAATCTACAGGTAGGCACTTTGCAAAAAACACCTCTGTTTTCTTTAAAAAAATGTGATGTGTCCACATTCGTTTTGGGGCATTTCCTGTTGCGGGCGCTAGGCCTACCCACACAAGTGAGGTATCATTTTTATCGGGAGACCTGGGGGAACACTGGGTGGAAGGACATTTGTGGCTCCTCTCTGATTCCAGAACTTTCTGTCACCAAAATGTGAGGAAAACCAGTTTTTTTAGCCAAATTTTGAGGTTTGCAAAGGATTCTGGGTAACAGAACCTGGTCAGAGCCCCACAAGTCACTCCATCTTGGATTCCCCTACGTCTCTAGTTTTAAAAAATGCACAGGTTTGGTAGGATTCCCTAGGTGCCGGCTGAGCTAGAGGCCAAAATCTACAGGTAGGCACTTTGCAAAAAGCACCTCTGTTTTCTTTAAAAAAATGTGATGTGTCCACGTTGCGTTTTGGGGCTTTTCCTGTCGCGGGCGCTAGGCCTACCCACACAAGTGAGGTATCATTTTTATCGGGAGACTTGGGGAACGCTGGGTGGAGGAAATTTGTGGCTCCTCTCTGATTCCAGAACTTTCTGTCACCAAAATTTGAGGAAAATGTGTTTTTTTAGCCAAATTTTGAGGTTTGCAAAGGATTCTGGGTAACAGAACCTGGTCAGAGCCCCACAAGTCAACCCATCTTGGATTTCCCTAGGTCTCTAGTTTTAAAAAATGCACAGGTTTGGTAGGTTTCCCTAGGTGCCGGCTGAGCTAGAGGCCAAAATCTACAGGTAGGCACTTTGCATAAAACACCTCTGTTTTCTTTAAAAAATGTGATGTGTCAACATTGCGTTTTGGGCATTTCCTGTTGCGGGCGCTAGGCCTACCCACACAAGTGAGGTATCATTTTTATCGGGAGACTTGGGGGAACGCTGGGTGGAAGGAAATTTGTGGCTCCTCTCTGATTCCAGAACTTTCTGTCACCAAAATTTGAGGAAAATGTGTTTTTTTAGCCAAATTTTGAGGTTTACAAAGGATTCTGGGTAACAGAACCTGGTCAGAGCCCCACAAGTCACCCCATCTTGGATTCCCCTAGGTCTCTAGTTTTAAAAAATGCACAGGTTTGGTAGGTTTCCCTAGGTGCCGGCTGAGCTAGAGGCCAAAATCTACAGGTAGGCACTTTGCAAAAAACACCTCTGTTTTCTTTCAAAAAATGTGATGTGTCCACGTTGCGTTTTGGGGCATTTCCTGTCGCGGGAGCTAGGCCTACCCACACAAGTGAGGTATCATTTTTATCGGGAGACTTGGGGGAACACTGGGTGGAAGGAAATTTGTGGCTCCTCTCAGATTCCAGAACTTTCTGTCACCGAAATGTGAGGAAAATGTGTTTTTTTTAGCTAAATTTTGAGGTTTGCAAAGGATTCTGGGTAACAGAACCTGGTCAGAGCCCCACAAGTCACCCCATCTTGGATTGCCCTAGGTCTCTAGATTTAAAAAATGCACAGGTTGGTAGGTTTCCCTAGGTGCCGGCTGAGCTAGGGGCCAAAATCTACAGGTAGGCACTTTGCAAAAAACACCTCTGTTTTCTTTCAAAAAATTTGATGTGTCCACGTTGTGTTTTGGGGCAATTGCTGGGGAGGGCGCTAGGCCTACCCACACAAGTGAGGTATCATTTTTATCAGGAGACTTGGGGGAACACTGGGTGGAAGGAAATTTGTGGCTCCTCTTTGATTCCAGAACTTTCTGTCACCAAAATGTGAGGAAAATGTGTTTTTTTAGCCAAATTATGTGGTTTGCAAAGGATTCTGGGTAACAGAACCTTGTCAGAGCCCCACAAGTCACCCCATCTTGGATTCCCCTGGGTTTCTAGTTTTCAAAAATGTGCTGGTTTGGTAAGTTTCCCTAGGTGCCGGCTGAGCTAGAGGCCAAAATCTACAGGTAGGCACTTTGCAAAAAACACCTCTGTTTTCTTTCAAAAAATGTGATGTGTCCACGTTGCGTTTTGGGGCATTTCCTATCGCGGGCGCTAGGCCTACCCACACAAGTGAGGTATCATTTTTATCGGGAGACTTGGGGGAACACTGGGTGGAAGGAAATTTGTGGCTCCTCTCTGATTCCAGAACTTTCTGTCACCAAAATGTGAGGAAAACAAGTTTTTTTAGCCAAAGTTTGAGGTTTACAAAGGATTCTGGGTAACAGAACCTGGTCAGAGCCCCACAAGTCACCCCATCTTGGATTGCCCTAGGTCTCTAGATTTCAAAAATGCACAGGTTTGGTAGGTTTCCCTAGGTGCCGGCTGAGCTAGGGGCCAAAATCTACAGGTAGGCACTTTGCAAAAAACACCTCTGTTTTCTTTCAAAAAATTTGATGTGTCCACGTTGTGTTTTGGGGCAATTCCTGGGGCGGGGCGCTAGGCGTACCCACACAAGTGAGGTATCATTTTTATCAGGAGACTTGGGGGAACGCTGGGTGGAAGGAAATTTGGGCTCCTCTCTGATTCCAGAACTTGCTGTCACCAAAATTTGAGGAAAATGTGTTTTTTAAGCCAGATTCTGAGGTTTGCAAAGTTTTCTGGGTAACAGAACCTTGTCAGAGCCCCACAATTCACCCCATCTTGGATTCCCCTGGGTTTCTAGTTTTCAAAAATGTGCTGGTTTGGTAGGTTTCCCTAGGTCCTGGCTGAGCTAGAGCAAAATCTACAGGTAGGCACTTTGCAAAAAACACCTCTGTTTTCTTTCAAAAAATGTGATGTGTCCACGTTGCGTTTTGGGGCATTTCCTATCGCGGGCGCTAGGCCTACCCACACAAGTGAGGTATCATTTTTATCGGGAGACTTGGGGGAACACTGGGTGGAAGGAAATTTGTGGCTCCTCTCTGATTCCAGAACTTTCTGTCACCAAAATGTGAGGAAAACAAGTTTTTTTAGCCAAAGTTTGAGGTTTACAAAGGATTCTGGGTAACAGAACCTGGTCAGAGCCCCACAAGTCACCCCATCTTGGATTCCCCTAGGTCTCTAGTTTTCAAAAATGCACAGGTTGGTAGCTTTCCCTAGGTGCCGGCTGAGCTATAGGCCAAAATCTACAGGTAGGTACTTTGCAAAAAACACCTCTGTTTTCTTTAAAAAAATGTGATGTGTCCACGTTGCGTTTTGGGGCATTTCCTGTCGCGGGCGCTAGGCCTACCCACACAAGTGAGGTATCATTTTTATCGGGAGACTTGGGGGAATGCTGGGTGGAAAGAAATTTGTGGCTCCTCTCAGATTCCAGAACTTTCTGTCACCGAAATGTGAGGAAAATGTGTTTTTTTTAGCCAAATTTTGAGGTTTGCAAAGGATTCTGGGTAACAGAAACTGGTCAGAGCCCTACAAGTCACACCATCTTGGATTCCCCTAGGTCTCTAGATTTCAAAAATGCACAGGTTTGGTAGGTTTCCCTAGGTGCCGGCTGAGCTAGGGGCCAAAATCTACAGGTAGGCACTTTGCAAAAAACACCGATGTTTTCTTTAAAAAAATGTGATGTGTCCACGTTGCGTTTTGGGGCAATTCCTGGGGCGGGCGCTAGGCCTACCCACACAAGTGAGGTATCATTTTTATCAGGAGACTTGGGGGAACGCTGGGTGGAAGGACATTTGTGGCTCCTTTCTGATTCCAGAACTTGCTGTCACCAAAATTTGAGGAAAATGTGTTTTTTTAGCCAAATTCTGAGGTCTGCAAAGGATTCTGGGTAACAGAACCTTGTCAGAGCCCCACAAGTCACCCCATCTTGGATTCCCCTGGGTTTCTAGTTTTCAAAAATGTGCTGGTTTGGTAGGTTTCCCTAGATGCCGGCTGAGCTAGAGGCCAAAATCTACAGGTAGGCACTTTGCAAAAAACACCTCTGTTTTCTTTCAAAAAATGTGATGTGTCCACGTTGCGTTTTGGGGCATTTCCTGTCGCGGGCGCTAGGCCTACCAACACAAGTGAGGTATCATTTTTATCGGGAGACTTGGGGGAACACTGGGTGGAAAAAATTTGTGGCTCCTCTCTGATTCCAGAACTTTCTGTCACCAAAATGTGAGGAAAATGTGTTTTTTTAGCCAAAGTTTGAGGTTTGCAAAGGATTCTGGGTAACAGAACCTGGTCAGAGCCCCACAAGTCACCCCATCTTGGATTCCCCTAGGTCTCTAGTTTTAAAAAATGCACAGGTTTGGTAGGTTTCCCTAGGTGCCGGCTGAGCTAGAGGCCAAAATCTACAGGTAGGCACTTTGCAAAAAACACCTCTGTTTTCTTTAAAAAAATGTGATGTGTCCACGTTGCATTTTGGGGCATTTCCTGCGGCTGGTGCTAGGCCTACCCATACAAGTGAGGTATCATTTTTATCGGGAGACTTGGGGGAACGCTGGGTGGAAAGAAATTTTTGGCTCCTCTCTGATTCCAGAACTTTCTGTCACCAAAATGTGAGGAAAATGTGTTTTTTAAGCCAAATTTTGAGGTTTGCAAAGGATTCTGGGTAACAGAACCTGGTCAGAGCCCCACAAGTCACCCCATCTTGGATTCCCCTAGGTCTCTAGTTTTCAAAAATGCACATTTTTGGTAGGTTTCCCTAGGTGCCGGCTGAGCTAGAGGCCAAAATCTACAGGTAGGCACTTTGCAAAAAACATCTCTGTTTTCTTTAAAAAAATGTGATGTGTCGACGTTGCGTTTTGGGGCATTTCCTGCGGCGGGCGCTAGGCCTACCCACACAAGTGAGGTATCATTTTTATCAGGAGACTTGGGGGAACGCTGGGTGGAAAGAAATTTGTGACTCCTCTCTGATTCCAGAACTTTCTGTCACCTAAATTTGAGGAAAATGTGTTTTTTTAGCCAAAGTTTGAGGTTTGCAAAGGATTCTGGGTAACAGAACCTGGTCAGAGCCCCACAAGCCACCCCATCTTCGATTCCCCTAGATCTCTAGTTTTCAAAAATGCACAGGTTTGGTAGGTTTCCCTAGGTGCCGGCTGAGCTAGAGGCCAAAATCTACAGGTAGGCACTTTGCAAAAAACACCTCTGTTTTCTTTAAAAAAATGTGATGTGTCCACGTTGCGTTTTGGGGCAATTCCTGGGGCGGGCGCTAGGCCTACCCACACAAGTCAGGTATCATTTTTATCGGGAGACTTGGGGGAACGCTGGGTGGAAGGACATTTGTGGCTCCTCTCTGATTCTAGAACTTGCTGTCACCAAAATTTGAGGAAAATGTGTTTTTTTAGCCAAATTCTGAGGTCTGCAAAGGATTCTGGGTAACAGAACCTTGTCAGAGCCCCACAAGTCACCCCATCTTGGATTCCCCTGGGTTTCTAGTTTTCAAAAATGTGCTGGTTTGGTAGGTTTCCCTAGGTGCCGGCTGAGCTAGAGGCCAAAATCTACAGGTAGGCACTTTGCAAAAAACACCTCTGTTTTCTTTAAAAAAATGTGATGTGTCCACATTCGTTTTGGGCATTTCCTGTTGCGGGCGCTAGGCCTACCCACACAAGTGAGGTATCATTTTTATCGGGAGACCTGGGGGAACACTGGGTGGAAGGACATTTGTGGCTCCTCTCTGATTCCAGAACTTTCTGTCACCAAAATGTGAGGAAAACCAGTTTTTTTAGCCAAATTTTGAGGTTTGCAAAGGATTCTGGGTAACAGAACCTGGTCAGAGCCCCACAAGTCACTCCATCTTGGATTCCCCTACGTCTCTAGTTTTAAAAAATGCACAGGTTTGGTAGGATTCCCTAGGTGCCGGCTGAGCTAGAGGCCAAAATCTACAGGTAGGCACTTTGCAAAAAGCACCTCTGTTTTCTTTCAAAAAATGTGATGTGTCCACGTTGCGTTTTGGGGCTTTTCCTGTCGCGGGCGCTAGGCCTACCCACACAAGTGAGGTATCATTTTTATCGGGAGACTTGGGGGAACGCTGGGTGGAAGGAAATTTGTGGCTCCTCTCTGATTCCAGAACTTTCTGTCACCAAAATTTGAGGAAAATGTGTTTTTTTAGCCAAATTTTGAGGTTTGCAAAGGATTCTGGGTAACAGAACCTGGTCAGAGCCCCACAAGTCAACCCATCTTGGATTTCCCTAGGTCTCTAGTTTTAAAAAATGCACAGGTTTGGTAGGTTTCCCTAGGTGCCGGCTGAGCTAGAGGCCAAAATCTACAGGTAGGCACTTTGCAAAAAACACCTCTGTTTTCTTTCAAAAAATGAGGTGTGTCCATGTTGCGTTTTGGGGCATTTCCTGTCGCGGGCGCTAGGCCTACCCACACAAGTGAGGTATCATTTGTATCGTGAGACTTGGGGGAACACTGGGTGGAAGGATATTTGTGGCTCCTCTCTGATTCCAGAACTTTCTGTCACCAAAATGTGAGGAAAATGTGTTTTTTTAGCCAAATTTTGAGGTTTGCAAAGGATTCTGGGTAACAGAACCTGGTCAGAGCCCCACAAGTCACCCCATCTTGAATTCCCCTTGGTCTCTAGTTTTCAAAAATGCACATGTTTGGTAGGTTTCCCTAGGTGCCGGCTGAGCTAGAGGCCAAAATCTACAGGTAGGCACTTTGCATAAAACACCTCTGTTTTCTTTAAAAAAATGTGATGTGTCAACATTGCGTTTTGGGGCATTTCCTGTTGCGGGCGCTAGGCCTACCCACACAAGTGAGGTATCATTTTTATCGGGAGACTTGGGGGAACGCTGGGTGGAAGGAAATTCGTGGTTCCTCTCTGATTCCAGAACTTTCTGTCACTAAAATGTGAGGAAAATGAGTTTTTTTAGCCAAATTTTGAGGTTTACAAAGGATTCTGGGTAACAGAACCTGGTCAGAGCCCCACAAGTCACCCCATCTTGGATTCCCCTAGGTCTCTAGTTTTAAAAAATGCACAGGTTTGGTAGGTTTCCCTAGGTGCCGGCTGAGCTAGAGGCCAAAATCTACAGGTAGGCACTTTGCAAAAAACACCTCTGTTTTCTTTCAAAAATGTGATGTGTCCACGTTGCGTTTTGGGGCATTTCCTGTCGCGGGAGCTAGGCCTACCCACACAAGTGAGGTATCATTTTTATCGGGAGACTTGGGGGAACACTGGGTGGAAGGAAATTTGTGGCTCCTCTCAGATTCCAGAACTTTCTGTCACCGAAATGTGAGGAAAATGTGTTTTTTTTAGCTAAATTTTGAGGTTTGCAAAGGATTCTGGGTAACAGAACCTGGTCAGAGCCCCACAAGTCACCCCATCTTGGATTGCCCTAGGTCTCTAGATTTAAAAAATGCACAGGTTTGGTAGGTTTCCCTAGGTGCCGGCTGAGCTAGGGGCCAAAATCTACAGGTAGGCACTTTGCAAAAAACACCTCTGTTTTCTTTCAAAAAATTTGATGTGTCCACGTTGTGTTTTGGGGCAATTGCTGGGGAGGGCGCTAGGCCTACCCACACAAGTGAGGTATCATTTTTATCAGGAGACTTGGGGGAACACTGGGTGGAAGGAAATTTGTGGCTCCTCTTTGATTCCAGAACTTTCTGTCACCAAAATGTGAGGAAAATGTGTTTTTTTAGCCAAATTATGTGGTTTGCAAAGGATTCTGGGTAACAGAACCTTGTCAGAGCCCCACAAGTCACCCCATCTTGGATTCCCCTGGGTTTCTAGTTTTCAAAAATGTGCTGGTTTGGTAAGTTTCCCTAGGTGCCGGCTGAGCTAGAGGCCAAAATCTACAGATAGGCACTTTGCAAAAAACACCTCTGTTTTCTTTCAAAAAATGTGATGTGTCCACGTTGCGTTTTGGGGCATTTCCTATCGCGGGCGCTAGGCCTACCCACACAAGTGAGGTATCATTTTTATCGGGAGACTTGGGGGAACACTGGGTGGAAGGAAATTTGTGGCTCCTCTCTGATTCCAGAACTTTCTGTCACCAAAATGTGAGGAAAACAAGTTTTTTTAGCCAAAGTTTGAGGTTTACAAAGGATTCTGGGTAACAGAACCTGGTCAGAGCCCCACAAGTCACCCCATCTTGGATTGCCCTAGGTCTCTAGATTTCAAAAATGCACAGGTTTGGTAGGTTTCCCTAGGTGCCGGCTGAGCTAGGGGCCAAAATCTACAGGTAGGCACTTTGCAAAAAACACCTCTGTTTTCTTTCAAAAATTTGATGTGTCCACGTTGTGTTTTGGGGCAATTCCTGGGGCGGGCGCTAGGCGTACCCACACAAGTGAGGTATCATTTTTATCAGGAGACTTGGGGGAACGCTGGGTGGAAGGAAATTTGGGCTCCTCTCTGATTCCAGAACTTGCTGTCACCAAAATTTGAGGAAAATGTGTTTTTTAAGCCAGATTCTGAGGTTTGCAAAGTTTTCTGGGTAACAGAACCTTGTCAGAGCCCCACAATTCACCCCATCTTGGATTCCCCTGGGTTTCTAGTTTTCAAAAATGTGCTGGTTTGGTAGGTTTCCCTAGGTCCTGGCTGAGCTAGAGGCAAAATCTACAGGTAGGCACTTTGCAAAAAACACCTCTGTTTTCTTTCAAAAAATGTGATGTGTCCACGTTGCGTTTTGGGGCATTTCCTATCGCGGGCGCTAGGCCTACCCACACAAGTGAGGTATCATTTTTATCGGGAGACTTGGGGGAACACTGGGTGGAAGGAAATTTGTGGCTCCTCTCTGATTCCAGAACTTTCTGTCACCAAAATGTGAGGAAAACAAGTTTTTTTAGCCAAAGTTTGAGGTTTACAAAGGATTCTGGGTAACAGAACCTGGTCAGAGCCCCACAAGTCACCCCATCTTGGATTCCCCTAGGTCTCTAGTTTTCAAAAATGCACAGGTTTGGTAGCTTTCCCTAGGTGCCGGCTGAGCTATAGGCCAAAATCTACAGGTAGGTACTTTGCAAAAAACACCTCTGTTTTCTTTAAAAAAATGTGATGTGTCCACGTTGCGTTTTGGGGCATTTCCTGTCGCGGGCGCTAGGCCTACCCACACAAGTGAGGTATCATTTTTATCGGGAGACTTGGGGGAATGCTGGGTGGAAAGAAATTTGTGGCTCCTCTCAGATTCCAGAACTTTCTGTCACCGAAATGTGAGGAAAATGTGTTTTTTTTAGCCAAATTTTGAGGTTTGCAAAGGATTCTGGGTAACAGAAACTGGTCAGAGCCCTACAAGTCACACCATCTTGGATTCCCCTAGGTCTCTAGATTTCAAAAATGCACAGGTTTGGTAGGTTTCCCTAGGTGCCGGCTGAGCTAGGGGCCAAAATCTACAGGTAGGCACTTTGCAAAAAACACCTCTGTTTTCTTTAAAAAAATGTGATGTGTCCACGTTGCGTTTTGGGGCAATTCCTGGGGCGGGCGCTAGGCCTACCCACACAAGTGAGGTATCATTTTTATCAGGAGACTTGGGGGAACGCTGGGTGGAAGGACATTTGTGGCTCCTTTCTGATTCCAGAACTTGCTGTCACCAAAATTTGAGGAAAATGAGTTTTTTTAGCCAAATTCTGAGGTCTGCAAAGGATTCTGGGTAACAGAACCTTGTCAGAGCCCCACAAGTCACCCCATCTTGGATTCCCCTGGGTTTCTAGTTTTCAAAAATGTGCTGGTTTGGTAGGTTTCCCTAGATGCCGGCTGAGCTAGAGGCCAAAATCTACAGGTAGGCACTTTGCAAAAAACACCTCTGTTTTCTTTCAAAAAATGTGATGTGTCCACGTTGCGTTTTGGGGCATTTCCTGTCGCGGGCGCTAGGCCTACCAACACAAGTGAGGTATCATTTTTATCGGGAGACTTGGGGGAACACTGGGTGGAAAAAATTTGTGGCTCCTCTCTGATTCCAGAACTTTCTGTCACCAAAATGTGAGGAAAATGTGTTTTTTTAGCCAAAGTTTGAGGTTTGCAAAGGATTCTGGGTAACAGAACCTGGTCAGAGCCCCACAAGTCACCCCATCTTGGATTCCCCTAGGTCTCTAGTTTTAAAAAATGCACAGGTTTGGTAGGTTTCCCTAGGTGCCGGCTGAGCTAGAGGCCAAAATCTACAGGTAGGCACTTTGCAAAAAACACCTCTGTTTTCTTTCAAAAAATGTGATGTGTCCACGTTGCATTTTGGGGCATTTCCTGCGGCTGGTGCTAGGCCTACCCATACAAGTGAGGTATCATTTTTATCGGGAGACTTGGGGAACGCTGGGTGGAAAGAAATTTTTGGCTCCTCTCTGATTCCAGAACTTTCTGTCACCAAAATGTGAGGAAAATGTGTTTTTTAAGCCAAATTTTGAGGTTTGCAAAGGATTCTGGGTAACAGAACCTGGTCAGAGCCCCACAAGTCACCCCATCTTGGATTCCCCTAGGTCTCTAGTTTTCAAAAATGCACATGTTTGGTAGGTTTCCCTAGGTGCCGGCTGAGCTAGAGGCCAAAATCTACAGGTAGGCACTTTGCAAAAAACATCTCTGTTTTCTTTAAAAAAATGTGATGTGTCGACGTTGCGTTTTGGGGCATTTCCTGCGGCGGGCGCTAGGCCTACCCACACAAGTGAGGTATCATTTTTATCAGGAGACTTGGGGGAACGCTGGGTGGAAAGAAATTTGTGACTCCTCTCTGATTCCAGAACTTTCTGTCACCTAAATTTGAGGAAAATGTGTTTTTTTAGCCAAAGTTTGAGGTTTGCAAAGGATTCTGGGTAACAGAACCTGGTCAGAGCCCCACAAGCCACCCCATCTTCGATTCCCCTAGATCTCTAGTTTTCAAAAATGCACAGGTTTGGTAGGTTTCCCTAGGTGCCGGCTGAGCTAGAGGCCAAAATCTACAGGTAGGCACTTTGCAAAAAACACCTCTGTTTTCTTTAAAAAAATGTGATGTGTCCACGTTGCGTTTTGGGGCAATTCCTGGGGCGGGCGCTAGGCCTACCCACACAAGTCAGGTATCATTTTTATCGGGAGACTTGGGGGAACGCTGGGTGGAAGGACATTTGTGGCTCCTCTCTGATTCTAGAACTTGCTGTCACCAAAATTTGAGGAAAATGTGTTTTTTTAGCCAAATTCTGAGGTCTGCAAAGGATTCTGGGTAACAGAACCTTGTCAGAGCCCCACAAGTCACCCCATCTTGGATTCCCCTGGGTTTCTAGTTTTCAAAAATGTGCTGGTTTGGTAGGTTTCCCTAGGTGCCGGCTGAGCTAGAGGCCAAAATCTACAGGTAGGCACTTTGCAAAAAACACCTCTGTTTTCTTTAAAAAAATGTGATGTGTCCACATTCGTTTTGGGGCATTTCCTGTTGCGGGCGCTAGGCCTACCCACACAAGTGAGGTATCATTTTTATCGGGAGACCTGGGGGAACACTGGGTGGAAGGACATTTGTGGCTCCTCTCTGATTCCAGAACTTTCTGTCACCAAAATGTGAGGAAAACCAGTTTTTTTAGCCAAATTTTGAGGTTTGCAAAGGATTCTGGGTAACAGAACCTGGTCAGAGCCCCACAAGTCACTCCATCTTGGATTCCCCTACGTCTCTAGTTTTAAAAAATGCACAGGTTTGGTAGGATTCCCTAGGTGCCGGCTGAGCTAGAGGCCAAAATCTACAGGTAGGCACTTTGCAAAAAGCACCTCTGTTTTCTTTCAAAAAATGTGATGTGTCCACGTTGCGTTTTGGGGCTTTTCCTGTCGCGGGCGCTAGGCCTACCCACACAAGTGAGGTATCATTTTTATCGGGAGACTTGGGGGAATGCTGGGTGGAAAGAAATTTGTGGCTCCTCTCAGATTCCAGAACTTTCTGTCACCGAAATGTGAGGAAAATGTGTTTTTTTTAGCCAAATTTTGAGGTTTGCAAAGGATTCTGGGTAACAGAAACTGGTCAGAGCCCTACAAGTCACACCATCTTGGATTCCCCTAGGTCTCTAGATTTCAAAAATGCACAGGTTTGGTAGGTTTCCCTAGGTGCCGGCTGAGCTAGGGGCCAAAATCTACAGGTAGGCACTTTGCAAAAAACACCTCTGTTTTCTTTAAAAAAATGTGATGTGTCCACGTTGCGTTTTGGGGCAATTCCTGGGGCGGGCGCTAGGCCTACCCACACAAGTGAGGTATCATTTTTATCAGGAGACTTGGGGGAACGCTGGGTGGAAGGACATTTGTGGCTCCTTTCTGATTCCAGAACTTGCTGTCACCAAAATTTGAGGAAAATGAGTTTTTTTAGCCAAATTCTGAGGTCTGCAAAGGATTCTGGGTAACAGAACCTTGTCAGAGCCCCACAAGTCACCCCATCTTGGATTCCCCTGGGTTTCTAGTTTTCAAAAATGTGCTGGTTTGGTAGGTTTCCCTAGATGCCGGCTGAGCTAGAGGCCAAAATCTACAGGTAGGCACTTTGCAAAAAACACCTCTGTTTTCTTTCAAAAAATGTGATGTGTCCACGTTGCGTTTTGGGGCATTTCCTGTCGCGGGCGCTAGGCCTACCAACACAAGTGAGGTATCATTTTTATCGGGAGACTTGGGGGAACACTGGGTGGAAAAAATTTGTGGCTCCTCTCTGATTCCAGAACTTTCTGTCACCAAAATGTGAGGAAAATGTGTTTTTTTAGCCAAAGTTTGAGGTTTGCAAAGGATTCTGGGTAACAGAACCTGGTCAGAGCCCCACAAGTCACCCCATCTTGGATTCCCCTAGGTCTCTAGTTTTAAAAAATGCACAGGTTTGGTAGGTTTCCCTAGGTGCCGGCTGAGCTAGAGGCCAAAATCTACAGGTAGGCACTTTGCAAAAAACACCTCTGTTTTCTTTCAAAAAATGTGATGTGTCCACGTTGCATTTTGGGGCATTTCCTGCGGCTGGTGCTAGGCCTACCCATACAAGTGAGGTATCATTTTTATCGGGAGACTTGGGGGAACGCTGGGTGGAAAGAAATTTTTGGCTCCTCTCTGATTCCAGAACTTTCTGTCACCAAAATGTGAGGAAAATGTGTTTTTTAAGCCAAATTTTGAGGTTTGCAAAGGATTCTGGGTAACAGAACCTGGTCAGAGCCCCACAAGTCACCCCATCTTGGATTCCCCTAGGTCTCTAGTTTTCAAAAATGCACATGTTTGGTAGGTTTCCCTAGGTGCCGGCTGAGCTAGAGGCCAAAATCTACAGGTAGGCACTTTGCAAAAAACATCTCTGTTTTCTTTAAAAAAATGTGATGTGTCGACGTTGCGTTTTGGGGCATTTCCTGCGGCGGGCGCTAGGCCTACCCACACAAGTGAGGTATCATTTTTATCAGGAGACTTGGGGGAACGCTGGGTGGAAAGAAATTTGTGACTCCTCTCTGATTCCAGAACTTTCTGTCACCTAAATTTGAGGAAAATGTGTTTTTTTAGCCAAAGTTTGAGGTTTGCAAAGGATTCTGGGTAACAGAACCTGGTCAGAGCCCCACAAGCCACCCCATCTTCGATTCCCCTAGATCTCTAGTTTTCAAAAATGCACAGGTTTGGTAGGTTTCCCTAGGTGCCGGCTGAGCTAGAGGCCAAAATCTACAGGTAGGCACTTTGCAAAAAACACCTCTGTTTTCTTTAAAAAAATGTGATGTGTCCACGTTGCGTTTTGGGGCAATTCCTGGGGCGGGCGCTAGGCCTACCCACACAAGTCAGGTATCATTTTTATCGGGAGACTTGGGGGAACGCTGGGTGGAAGGACATTTGTGGCTCCTCTCTGATTCTAGAACTTGCTGTCACCAAAATTTGAGGAAAATGTGTTTTTTTAGCCAAATTCTGAGGTCTGCAAAGGATTCTGGGTAACAGAACCTTGTCAGAGCCCCACAAGTCACCCCATCTTGGATTCCCCTGGGTTTCTAGTTTTCAAAAATGTGCTGGTTTGGTAGGTTTCCCTAGGTGCCGGCTGAGCTAGAGGCCAAAATCTACAGGTAGGCACTTTGCAAAAAACACCTCTGTTTTCTTTAAAAAAATGTGATGTGTCCACATTCGTTTTGGGGCATTTCCTGTTGCGGGCGCTAGGCCTACCCACACAAGTGAGGTATCATTTTTATCGGGAGACCTGGGGGAACACTGGGTGGAAGGACATTTGTGGCTCCTCTCTGATTCCAGAACTTTCTGTCACCAAAATGTGAGGAAAACCAGTTTTTTTAGCCAAATTTTGAGGTTTGCAAAGGATTCTGGGTAACAGAACCTGGTCAGAGCCCCACAAGTCACTCCATCTTGGATTCCCCTACGTCTCTAGTTTTAAAAAATGCACAGGTTTGGTAGGATTCCCTAGGTGCCGGCTGAGCTAGAGGCCAAAATCTACAGGTAGGCACTTTGCAAAAAGCACCTCTGTTTTCTTTCAAAAAATGTGATGTGTCCACGTTGCGTTTTGGGGCTTTTCCTGTCGCGGGCGCTAGGCCTACCCACACAAGTGAGGTATCATTTTTATCGGGAGACTTGGGGAACGCTGGGTGGAAGGAAATTTGTGGCTCCTCTCTGATTCCAGAACTTTCTGTCACCAAAATTTGAGGAAAATGTGTTTTTTTAGCCAAATTTTGAGGTTTGCAAAGGATTCTGGGTAACAGAACCTGGTCAGAGCCCCACAAGTCAACCCATCTTGGATTTCCCTAGGTCTCTAGTTTTAAAAAATGCACAGGTTTGGTAGGTTTCCCTAGGTGCCGGCTGAGCTAGAGGCCAAAATCTACAGGTAGGCACTTTGCAAAAAACACCTCTGTTTTCTTTCAAAAAATGAGGTGTGTCCATGTTGCGTTTTGGGGCATTTCCTGTCGCGGGCGCTAGGCCTACCCACACAAGTGAGGTATCATTTGTATCGTGAGACTTGGGGGAACACTGGGTGGAAGGATATTTGTGGCTCCTCTCTGATTCCAGAACTTTCTGTCACCAAAATGTGAGGAAAATGTGTTTTTTTAGCCAAATTTTGAGGTTTGCAAAGGATTCTGGGTAACAGAACCTGGTCAGAGCCCCACAAGTCACCCCATCTTGAATTCCCCTTGGTCTCTAGTTTTCAAAAATGCACATGTTTGGTAGGTTTCCCTAGGTGCCGGCTGAGCTAGAGGCCAAAATCTACAGGTAGGCACTTTGCATAAAACACCTCTGTTTTCTTTAAAAAAATGTGATGTGTCAACATTGCGTTTTGGGGCATTTCCTGTTGCGGGCGCTAGGCCTACCCACACAAGTGAGGTATCATTTTTATCGGGAGACTTGGGGGAACGCTGGGTGGAAGGAAATTCGTGGTTCCTCTCTGATTCCAGAACTTTCTGTCACTAAAATGTGAGGAAAATGTGTTTTTTTAGCCAAATTTTGAGGTTTACAAAGGATTCTGGGTAACAGAACCTGGTCAGAGCCCCACAAGTCACCCCATCTTGGATTCCCCTAGGTCTCTAGTTTTAAAAAATGCACAGGTTTGGTAGGTTTCCCTAGGTGCCGGCTGAGCTAGAGGCCAAAATCTACAGGTAGGCACTTTGCAAAAAACACCTCTGTTTTCTTTCAAAAAATGTGATGTGTCCACGTTGCGTTTTGGGGCATTTCCTGTCGCGGGAGCTAGGCCTACCCACACAAGTGAGGTATCATTTTTATCGGGAGACTTGGGGGAACACTGGGTGGAAGGAAATTTGTGGCTCCTCTCAGATTCCAGAACTTTCTGTCACCGAAATGTGAGGAAAATGTGTTTTTTTTAGCTAAATTTTGAGGTTTGCAAAGGATTCTGGGTAACAGAACCTGGTCAGAGCCCCACAAGTCACCCCATCTTGGATTGCCCTAGGTCTCTAGATTTAAAAAATGCACAGGTTTGGTAGGTTTCCCTAGGTGCCGGCTGAGCTAGGGGCCAAAATCTACAGGTAGGCACTTTGCAAAAAACACCTCTGTTTTCTTTCAAAAAATGTGATGTGTCCACGTTGTGTTTTGGGGCAATTGCTGGGGAGGGCGCTAGGCCTACCCACACAAGTGAGGTATCATTTTTATCAGGAGACTTGGGGGAACACTGGGTGGAAGGAAATTTGTGGCTCCTCTTTGATTCCAGAACTTTCTGTCACCAAAATGTGAGGAAAATGTGTTTTTTTAGCCAAATTATGTGGTTTGCAAAGGATTCTGGGTAACAGAACCTTGTCAGAGCCCCACAAGTCACCCCATCTTGGATTCCCCTGGGTTTCTAGTTTTCAAAAATGTGCTGGTTTGGTAAGTTTCCCTAGGTGCCGGCTGAGCTAGAGGCCAAAATCTACAGGTAGGCACTTTGCAAAAAACACCTCTGTTTTCTTTCAAAAAATGTGATGTGTCCACGTTGCGTTTTGGGGCATTTCCTGTAGCGGGAGCTAGGCCTACCCACACAAGTGAGGTATCATTTTTATCGGGAGACTTGGGGGAACACTGGGTGGAAGGAAATTTGTGGCTCCTCTCTGATTCCAGAACTTTCTGTCACCAAAATGTGAGGAAAACTTGTTTTTTTAGCCAAAGTTTGAGGTTTACAAAGGATTCTGGGTAACAGAACCTGGTCAGAGCCCCACAAGTCACCCCATCTTGGATTCCCCTTGGTCTCTAGTTTTCAAAAATGCACAGGTTTGGTAGCTTTCCCTAGGTGCCGGCTGAGCTAGAGGCCAAAATCTACAGGTAGGTACTTTGCAAAAAACACCTCTGTTTTCTTTCAAAAAATGTGATGTGTCCACGTTGCGTTTTGGGGCATTTCCTGTCGCGGGCGCTAGGCCTACCCACACAAGTGAGGTATCATTTTTATCGGGAGACTTGGGGGAATGCTGGGTGGAAAGAAATTTGTGGCTCCTCTCAGATTCCAGAACTTTCTGTCACCGAAATGTGAGGAAAATGTGTTATTTTTTAGCCAAATGTTGAGGTTTGCAAAGGATTCTGGGTAACAGAACCTGGTCAGAGCCCCACAAGTCACCCCATCTGGGATTCCCCTAGGTCTCTAGATTTAAAAAATGCACAGGTTTGGTAGGTTTCCCTAGGTGCCGGCTGAGCTAGGGTCCAAAATCTACAGGAAGGCACTTTGCAAAAAACACCTCTGTTTTCTTTCAAAAAATGTGATGTGTCCACGTTGCGTTTTGGGGCATTTCCTGTCGCGGGCGCTAGGCCTACCCACACAAGTGAGGTATCATTTTTATCGGGAGACTTGGGGGAACGCTGGGTGGAAGGACATTTGTGGCTCCTCTCTGATTCCAGAACTTTCTGTCACCAAAATGTGAGGAAAACCAGGTTTTTTTGCCAGATTTTGAGGTTTGCAAAGGATTCTGGGTAACAGAACTTGGTCAGAGCCCCACAAGTCACCCCATCTTGGATTCCCCTAGGTCTCTAGTTTTAAAAAAGGCACAGGTTTGGTAGGTTTCCCTAGGTGCCAGCTGAGCTAGAGGCCAAAATATACAGGTAGGCACTTTGCAAAAAACACCTCTGTTTTCTTTCAAAAAATGTGATGTGTCCTCGTTGCGTTTTGGGGCAATTCTTGGGGCGGGTGCTAGGCCTACCCACACAAGTGAGGTATCATTTTTATCGGGAGACTTGGGGGAACGCTGGGTAGAAAGAAATTTGTGGCTCCTCTCTGATTCCAGAACTTTCTGTCACCAAAATGTGAGGAAAATGTGTTTTTTTAGCCAAATTCTGAGGTTTGCAAAGGATTCTGGGTAACAGAACCTTGTCAGAGCCCCACAAGTCACCCCATCTTGGATTACCCTGGGTTTCTAGTTTTAAAAAATGTGCTGGTTTGGTAGGTTTCCCTAGGTGCCGGCTGAGCTAGAGGCCAAAATCTACAGGTAGGCACTTTGCAAAAAACACCTCTGTTTTCTTTCAAAAAATGTGATGTGTCCACGTTGCGTTTTGGGGCATTTCCTGTCGCGGGCGCTAGGCCTACCCACACAAGTGATGTATAATTTTTATCGGGAGACTTGGGGGAATGCTGGGTGGAAAGAAATTTGTGGCTCCTCTCAGATTCCAGAACTTTCTGTCACCGAAATGTGAGGAAGATTTGTTTTTTTTATCCAAATTTTGAGGTTTGCAAAGGATTCTGGGTAACAGAACCTGGTCAGAGCCCCACAAGTCACCCCATCTTGGATTCCCCTAGGTCTCTAGATATCAAAAATGCACAGGTTTGGTAGGTTTCCCTAGGTGCCGGCTGAGCTAGGGGCCAAAATCTACAGGTAGGCACTTTGCAAAAAACACCTCTGTTTTCTTTCAAAAATGTGATGTGTCCACGTTGCGTTTTGGGGCAATTCCTGGGGCGGGCGCTAGGCCTACCCACACAAGTGAGGTATCATTTTTATCAGGAGACTTGGGGGAACGCTGGGTGGAAGGAAATTTGTGGCTCCTCTCTGATTCTAGAACTTGCTGTCACTAAAATTTGAGGAAAATGTGTTTTTTTAGCCAAATTCTGAGGTCTGCAAAGGATTCTGGGTAACAGAACCTTGTCAGAGCCCCACAAGTCACCCCATCTTGGATTCCCCTGGGGTTCTAGTTTTCAAAAATGTGCTGGTTTGGTAGGTTTCCCTAGGTGCCGGCTGAGCTAGAGGCCAAAATTTACAGGTAGGCACTTTGCAAAAAACACCTCTGTTTTCTTTCAAAAAATGTGATGTGTCCACGTTGCGTTTTGGGGCATTTCCTGTCGCGGGCGGTAGGCCTACCCACACAAGTGAGGTATCATTTTTATCGGGAGACTTGGGGGAACACTGGGTGAAAGGAAATTTGTGGCTCCTCTCTGATTCCAGAACTTTCTGTCACCAAAATGTGAGGAAAACTTGTTTTTTTAGCCAAAGTTTGATGTTTACAAAGGATTCTGGGTAACAGAACCTAGTCAGAGCCCCACAAGTCACACCCTCTTTGAATTCCCCTAGGTCTCTAGTTTTCAAAAATGCACAGGTTTGGTAGCTTTCCCTAGGTGCCGGCTGAGCTAGAGGCCAAAATCTACAGGTAGGCACTTTGCAAAAAACACCTCTGTTTTCTTTCAAAAAATGTGATGTGTCCACGTTGCGTTTTGGGGCATTTCCTGTCGCGGGCGCTAGGCCTACCCACACAATTGAGGTATCATTTTTATTGTGAGAATTGGGGGAACGCTGGGTGGAAGGACATTTGTGGCTCCTCTCTGATTCCAGAACTTTCTGTCACCAAAATGTGAGGAAAATCTGTTTTTTTAGCCAAATTTTGAGGTTTGCAAAGGATTCTGGGTAACAGAACCTGGTCAGAGCCCCACAAGTCACCCCATCTTTGATTCCCCTAGGTATCTAGTTTTAAAAAATGCAAAGGTTTGGTAGGTTTCCCTAGGTGCCGGCTGAGCTAGAGGCCAAAATCTACAGGTAGGCACTTTGCAAAAAACACCTCTGTTTTCTTTAAAAAAATGTGATGTGTCCTCGTTGCGTTTTGGGGCAATTCTTGGGGCGGGCGCTAGGCCTACCCACACAAGTGAGGTATCATTTTTATCGGGAGACTTGGGGGAACGCTGGGTGGACAGAAATTTGTGGCTCCTCTCTGATTCCAGAACTTTCTGTCACCAAAATGTGAGGAAAATGTGTTTTTTTAGCCAGATTTTGAGGTTTACAAAGGTTCTGGGTAACAGAACCTGGTCAGAGCCCAACAAGTCACCCCATCGTGGATTCCCCTAGGTCTCTAGTTTTAAAAAATGCACAGGTTTGGTAGGTTTCCCTATGTGCCGGCTGAGCTAGAGGCCAAAATCTACAGGTAGGCACTTTGCAAAAAACACCTCTGTTTTCTTTAAAAAAAATGTGATGTGTCCACGTTGCGTTTTGGGGCATTTCCTGCGGCGGGCGCTAGGCCTACCCACACAAGTGAGGTATCATTTTTATCGGGAGACTTGGGGGAACGCTGGGTGGAAGGAAATTTGTGACTCCTCTCAGATTCCAGAACTTTCTGTCACCGAAATGTGAGGTAAATGTCTTTTTTTAGCCAAATTTTGAGGTTTGCAAAGGATTCTGGGTAACAGAACCTGGTCAGACGCCCACACGTCACCACATATTGGATTTCCCTAGGTCTCTAGTTTTCAAAAATGCACAGGTTTGGTAGGTTTCCCTAGGTGCTGTTGGAGCTAGAGGCCAAAATCTACAGGTAGGCACTTTGCAAAAAACACTTCTGTTTTCTTTCAAAAAATGAGACATGTCCTCGTTGCGTTTTGGGGCAATTCTTGGGGCGGGCGCTAGGCCTACCCACACAAGTGAGGTATTTTTTATCGGGAGACTTGGGGGAACGCTGGGTGGAAAGAAATTTGTGGCTCCTCTCTGATTCCAGAACTTTCTGTCACCAAAATGTGAGGAAAATGTGTTTTTTTAGCCAAATTTTGAGGTTTGCAAAGGATTCTGGGTAACAGAACCTTGTCCGAGCCCCACAAGTCACCCCATCTTGGATTCCCCTACGTCTCTAGTTTTAAACAAAATGCACAGGTTTGGTAGGATTCCCTAGGTGCCGGCTGAGCTAGAGGCCAAAATCTACAGGTAGGCACTTTGCAAAAAACACCTCTGTTTTCTTTCAAAAAATGTGATGTGTCCACGTTGCGTTTTGGGGCTTTTCCTGTCGCGGGCGCTAGGCCTACCCACACAAGTGAGGTATCATTTTTATCGGGAAACTTGGGGGAACGCTGGGTGGAAGGAAATTTGTGGCTCCTCTCTGATTCCAGAACTTTCTGTCACCAAAATGTGAGGAAAATGTGTTTTTTTAGCCAAATTTTGAGGTTTGCAAAGGATTCTGGGTAACAGAACTTGGTCAGAGCCCCACAAGTCACCCCATCTTAGATTCCCCTAAGTCTCTAGTTTTAAAAAATGCACAGGTTGGGTAGGTTTCCCTATGTGCCGGCTGAGCTAGAGGCCAAAATCTACAGGTAGGCACTTTGCATAAAACACCTCTGTTTTCTTTAAAAAAATGTGATGTGTCAACATTGCGTTTTGGGGCATTTCCTTTTGCGGGCGCTAGGCCTACCCACACAAGTGAGGTATCATTTTTATCGGGAGACTTGGGGGAACGCTGGGTGGAAGGAAATTTGTGACTCCTCTCAGATTCCAGAACTTTCTGTCACCGAAATGTGAGGTAAATGTCTTTTTTTAGCCAAATTTTGAGGTTTGCAAAGGATTCTGGGTAACAGAACCTGGTCAGACGCCCACAAGTCACCACATATTGGATTTCCCTAGGTCTCTAGTTTTCAAAAATGCACAGGTTTGGTAGGTTTCCCTAGGTGCTGTTGGAGCTAGAGGCCAAAATCTACAGGTAGGAACTTTGCAAAAAACACTTCTGTTTTCTTTCAAAAAATGAGACATGTCCTCGTTGCGTTTTGGGGCAATTCTTGGGGCGGGCGCTAGGCCTACCCACACAAGTGAGGTATTTTTTATCGGGAGACTTGGGGGAACGCTGGGTGGAAAGAAATTTGTGGCTCCTCTCTGATTCCAGAACTTTCTGTCACCAAAATGTGAGGAAAATGTGTTTTTTTAGCCAAATTTTGAGGTTTGCAAAGGATTCTGGGTAACAGAACCTTGTCCGAGCCCCACAAGTCACCCCATCTTGGATTCCCCTATGTCTCTAGTTTTAAACAAAATGCACAGGTTTGGTAGGATTCCCTAGGTGCCGGCTGAGCTAGAGGCCAAAATCTACAGGTAGGCACTTTGCAAAAAACACCTCTGTTTTCTTTAAAAAAATGTGATGTGTCCACGTTGCGTTTTGGGGCTTTTCCTGTCGCGGGCGCTAGGCCTACCCACACAAGTGAGGTATCATTTTTATCGGGAGACTTGGGGGAACGCTGGGTGGAAGGAAATTAGTGGCTCCTCTCTGATTCCAGAACTTTCTGTCACCAAAATGTGAGGAAAATGTGTTTTTTTAGCCAAATTTTGAGGTTTGCAAAGGATTCTGGGTAACAGAACTTGGTCAGAGCCCCACAAGTCACCCCATCTTGGATTCCCCTAAGTCTCTAGTTTTAAAAAATGCACAGGTTGGGTAGGTTTCCCTAGGTGCCGGCTGAGCTAGAGGCCAAAATCTACAGGTAGGCACTTTGCAAAAAACACCTCTGTTTTCTTTAAAAAAATGAGGTGTGTCCTTGTTGCGTTTTGGGGCATTTCCTGTCGCGGGCGCTAGGCCTACCCACACAAGTGAGGTATCATTTGTATTGTGAGACTTGGGGGAACACTGGGTGGAAGGATATTTGTGGCTCCTCTCTGATTCCAGAACTTTCTGTCACCAAAATGTGAGGAAAATGTGTTTTTTTAGCCAAATTTTGAGGTTTGCAAAGGATTCTGGGTAACAGAACCTGGTCATAGCCCCACAAGTCACCCCATCTTGGATTGCCCTAGGTCTCTAGATTTAAAAAATGCACAGGTTTGGTAGGTTTCCCTAGGTGCCGGCTGAGCTAGGGGCCAAAATCTACAGGTAGGCACTTTGCAAAAAACACCTCTGTTTTCTTTCAAAAAATTTGATGTGTCCACGTTGTGTTTTGGGGCAATTGCTGGGGAGGGCGCTAGGCCTACCCACACAAGTGAGGTATCATTTTTATCAGGAGACTTGGGGGAACACTGGGTGGAAGGAAATTTGTGGCTCCTCTTTGATTCCAGAACTTTCTGTCACCAAAATGTGAGGAAAATGTGTTTTTTTAGCCAAATTATGAGGTTTGCAAAGGATTCTGGGTAACAGAACCTTGTCAGAGCCCCACAAGTCACCCCATCTTGGATTCCCCTGGGTTTCTAGTTTTCAAAAATGTGCTGGTTTGGTAAGTTTCCCTAGGTGCCGGCTGAGCTAGAGGCCAAAATCTACAGGTAGGCACTTTGCAAAAAACACCTCTGTTTTCTTTCAAAAAATGTGATGTGTCCACGTTGCGTTTTGGGGCATTTCCTGTAGCGGGAGCTAGGCCTACCCACACAAGTGAGGTATCATTTTTATCGGGAGACTTGGGGGAACACTGGGTGGAAGGAAATTTGTGGCTCCTCTCAGATTCCAGAACTTTCTGTCACCGAAATGTGAGGAAAATGTGTTTTTTTTAGCTAAATTTTGAGGTTTGCAAAGGATTCTGGGTAACAGAACCTGGTCAGAGCCCCACAAGTCACCCCATCTTGGATTCCCCTTGGTCTCTAGTTTTCAAAAATGCACAGGTTTGGTAGCTTTCCCTAGGTGCCGGCTGAGCTAGAGGCCAAAATCTACAGGTAGGTACTTTGCAAAAAACACCTCTGTTTTCTTTCAAAAAATGTGATGTGTCCACGTTGCGTTTTGGGGCATTTCCTGTCGCGGGCGCTAGGCCTACCCACACAAGTGAGGTATCATTTTTATCGGGAGACTTGGGGGAATGCTGGGTGGAAAGAAATTTGTGGCTCCTCTCAGATTCCATAACTTTCTGTCACCGAAATGTGAGGAAAATGTGTTTTTTTTTAGCCAAATGTTGAGGTTTGCAAAGGATTCTGGGTAACGGAACCTGATCAGAGCCCCACAAGTCACCCCATCTGGGATTCCCCTAGGTCTCTAGATTTAAAAAATGCACAGGTTTGGTAGGTTTCCCTAGGTGCCGGCTGAGCTAGGGGCCAAAATCTACAGGTAGGCACTTTGCAAAAAACACCTCTGTTTTCTTTCAAAAAATGTGATGTGTCCACGTTGCGTTTTGGGGCATTTCCTGTCGCGGGCGCTAGGCCTACCCACACAAGTGAGGTATCATTTTTATCGGGAGACTTGGGGGAACGCTGGGTGGAAGGACATTTGTGGCTCCTCTCTGATTCCAGAACTTTCTGTCACCAAAATGTGAGGAAAACCAGTTTTTTTTGCCAGATTTTGAGGTTTGCAAAGGATTCTGGGTAACAGAACTTGGTCAGAGCCCCACAAGTCACCCCATCTTGGATTCCCCTAGGTCTCTAGTTTTAAAAAAGGCACAGGTTTGGTAGGTTTCCCTAGGTGCCAGCTGAGCTAGAGGCCAAAATATACAGGTAGGCACTTTGCAAAAAACACCTCTGTTTTCTTTCAAAAAATGTGATGTGTCCTCGTTGCGTTTTGGGGCAATTCTTGTGGCGGGTGCTAGGCCTACCCACACAAGTGAGGTATCATTTTTATCGGGAGACTTGGGGGAACGCTGGGTAGAAAGAAATTTGTGGCTCCTCTCTGATTCCAGAACTTTCTGTCACCAAAATGTGAGGAAAATGTGTTTTTTTAGCCAAATTCTGAGGTTTGCAAAGGATTCTGGGTAACAGAACCTTGTCAGAGCCCCACAAGTCACCCCATCTTGGATTACCCTGGGTTTCTAGTTTTCAAAAATGTGCTGGTTTGGTAGGTTTCCCTAGGTGCCGGCTGAGCTAGAGGCCAAAATCTACAGGTAGGCACTTTGCAAAAAACACCTCTGTTTTCTTTAAAATAATGTGATGTGTCCACGTTGCGTTTTGGGGCATTTCCTGTCACGGGCGCTAGGCCTACCCACACAAGTGATGTATAATTTTTATCGGGAGACTTGGGGGAATGCTGGGTGGAAAGAAATTTGTGGCTCCTCTCAGATTCCAGAACTTTCTGTCACCGAAATGTGAGGAAGATTTGTTTTTTTTATCCAAATTTTGAGGTTTGCAAAGGATTCTGGGTAACAGAACCTGGTCAGAGCCCCACAAGTCACCCCATCTTGGATTCCCCTAGGTCTCTAGATATCAAAAATGCACAGGTTTGGTAGGTTTCCCTAGGTGCCGGCTGAGCTAGGGGCCAAAATCTACAGGTAGGCACTTTGCAAAAAACACCTCTGTTTTCTTTCAAAAATGTGATGTGT
The DNA here is from genome assembly GCF_031143425.1 of Pleurodeles waltl. Taxonomy (NCBI): domain Eukaryota; kingdom Metazoa; phylum Chordata; class Amphibia; order Caudata; family Salamandridae; genus Pleurodeles; species Pleurodeles waltl. The sequence continues at coordinate 576,499,498 of NC_090447.1, forward strand.
CCTCGTTGCGTTTTGGGGCAATTCCTGGGGCGGGCGCTAGGCCTACCCACACAAGTGAGGTATCATTTTTATCAGGAGACTTGGGGGAACGCTGGGTGGAAGGAAATTTGTGGCTCCTCTCTGATTCTAGAACTTGCTGTCACCAAAATTTGAGGAAAATGTGTTTTTTTAGCCAAATTCTGAGGTCTGCAAAGGATTCTGGGTAACAGATCCTTGTCAGAGCCCCACAAGTCAGCCCATCTTGGATTCCCCTGGGGTTCTAGTTTTCAAAAATGTGCTGGTTTGGTAGGTTTCCCTAGGTGCCGGCTGAGCTAGAGGCCAAAATTTACAGGTAGGCACTTTGCAAAAAACACCTCTGTTTTCTTTCAAAAAATGTGATGTGTCCACGTTGCGTTTTGGGGCATTTCCTGTCGCGGGCGCTAGGCCTACCCACACAAGTGAGGTATAATTTTTATCGGGAGACTTGGGGGAACACTGGCTGAAAGGAAATTTGTGGCTCCTCTCTGATTCCAGAACTTTCTGTCACCAAAATGTGAGGAAAACTTGTTTTTTTAGCCAAAGTTTGATGTTTACAAAGGATTCTGGGTAACAGAACCTAGTCAGAGCCCCACAAGTCACACCCTCTTTGAATTCCCCTAGGTCTCTAGTTTTCAAAAATGCACACGTTTGGTAGCTTTCCCTAGGTGCCGGCTGAGCTAGAGGCCAAAATCTACAGGTAGGCACTTTGCAAAAAACACCTCTGTTTTCTTTCAAAAAATGTGATGTGTCCACGTTGCGTTTTGGGGCATTTCCTGTCGCGGGCGCTAGGCCTACCCACACAAGTGAGGTATCATTTTTATCGTGAGAATTGGGGGAACGCTGGGTGGAAGGACATTTGTGGCTCCTCTCTGATTCCAGAACTTTCTGTCACCAAAATGTGAGGAAAATCAGTTTTTTTAGCCAAATTTTGAGGTTTGCAAAGGATTCTGGGTAACAGAACCTGGTCAGAGCCCCACAAGTCACCCCATCTTTGATTCCCCTAGGTATCTAGTTTTAAAAAATGCAAAGGTTTGGTAGGTTTCCCTAGGTGCCGGCTGAGCTAGAGGCCAAAATCTACAGGTAGGCACTTTGCAAAAAACACCTCTGTTTTCTTTAAAAAAATGTGATGTGTCCTCGTTGCGTTTTGGGGCAATTCTTGGGGCGGGCGCTAGGCCTACCCACACAAGTGAGGTATCATTTTTATTGGGAGACTTGGGGGAACGCTGGGTGGAAAGAAATTTGTGGCTCCTCTCTGATTCCAGAACTTTCTGTCACCAAAATGTGAGGAAAATGTGTTTTTTTAGCCAGATTTTGAGGTTTACAAAGGATTCTGGGTAACAGAACCTGGTCAGAGCCCAACAAGTCACCCCATCGTGGATTCCCCTAGGTCTCTTGTTTTAAAAAATGCACAGGTTTGGTAGGTTTCCCTATGTGCCGGCTGAGCTAGAGGCCAAAATCTACAGGTAGGCACTTTGCAAAAAACACCTCTGTTTTCTTTAAAAAAATGTGATGTGTCCACGTTGCGTTTTGGGGCATTTCCTGCGGCGGGCGCTAGGCCTACCCACATAAGTGAGGTATCATTTTTATCGGGAGACTTGGGGGAACGCTGGGTGGAAGGAAATTTGTGACTCCTCTCAGATTCCAGAACTTTCTGTCACCGAAATGTGAGGTAAATGTCTTTTTTTATCCAAATTTTGAGGTTTGCAAAGGATTCTGGGTAACAGAACCTGGTCAGACGCCCACACGTCACCACATATTGGATTTCCCTAGGTCTCTAGTTTTAAAAAATGCACAGGTTTGGTAGGTTTCCCTAGGTGCTGTTGGAGCTAGAGGCCAAAATCTACAGGTAGGCACTTTGCAAAAAACACTTCTGTTTTCTTTAAAAAAATGAGACATGTCCTCGTTGCGTTTTGGGGCAATTCTTGGGGCGGGCGCTAGACCTACCCACACAAGTGAGGTATTTTTTATCGGGAGACTTGGGGGAACGCTGGGTGGAAAGAAATTTGTGGCTCCTCTCTGATTCCAGAACTTTCTGTCACCAAAATGTGAGGAAAATGTGTTTTTTTTGCCAAATTTTGAGGTTTGCAAAGGATTCTGGGTAACAGAACCTTGTCCGAGCCCCACAAGTCACCCCATCTTGGATTCCCCTACGTCTCTAATTTTAAACAAAATGCACAGGTTTGGTAGGATTCCCTAGGTGCCGGCTGAGCTAGAGGCCAAAATCTACAGGTAGGCACTTTGCAAAAAACACCTCTGTTTTCTTTCAAAAAATGTGATGTGTCCACGTTGCGTTTTGGGGCTTTTCCTGTTGCGGGCGCTAGGCCTACCCACACAAGTGAGGTATCATTTTTATCGGGAGACTTGGGGGAACGCTGGGTGGAAGGAAATTTGTGGCTCCTCTCTGATTCCAGAACTTTCTGTCACCAAAATGTGAGGAAAATGTGTTTTTTTAGCCAAATTTTGAGGTTTGCAAAGGATTCTGGGTAACAGAACTTGGTCAGAGCCCCACAAGTTACCCCATCTTGGATTCCCCTAAGTCTCTAGTTTAAAAAAATGCACAGGTTGGGTAGGTTTCCCTATGTGCCGGCTGAGCTAGAGGCCAAAATCTACAGGTAGGCACTTTGCATAAAACACCTCTGTTTTCTTTAAAAAAATGTGATGTGTCAACATTGCGTTTTGGGGCATTTCCTGTTGCGGGCGCTAGGCCTACCCACACAAGTGAGGTATCATTTTTATCGGGAGACTTGGGGGAACGCTGGGTGGAAGGAAATTTGTGACTCCTCTCAGATTCCAGAACTTTCTGTCACCGAAATGTGAGGTAAATGTCTTTTTTTAGCCAAATTTTGAGGTTTGCAAAGGATTCTGGGTAACAGAACCTGGTCAGACGCCCACAAGTCACCACATATTGGATTTCCCTAGGTCTCTAGTTTTCAAAAATGCACAGGTTTGGTAGGTTTCCCTAGGTGCTGTTGGAGCTAGAGGCCAAAATCTACAGGTAGGCACTTTGCAAAAAACACTTCTGTTTTCTTTCAAAAAATGAGACATGTCCTCGTTGCGTTTTGGGGCAATTCTTGGGGCGGGCGCTAGGCCTACCCACACAAGTGAGGTATTTTTTATCGGGAGACTTGGGGGAACGCTGGGTGGAAAGAAATTTGTGGCTCCTCTCTGATTCCAGAACTTTCTGTCACCAAAATGTGAGGAAAATGTGTTTTTTTAGCCAAATTTTGAGGTTTGCAAAGGATTCTGGGTAACAGAACCTTGTCCGAGCCCCGCAAGTCACCCCATCTTGGATTCCCCTACGTCTCTAGTTTTAAACAAAATGCACAGGTTTGGTAGGATTCCCTAGGTGCCGGCTGAGCTAGAGGCCAAAATCTACAGGTAGGCACTTTGCAAAAAACACCTCTGTTTTCTTTAAAAAAATGTGATGTGTCCACGTTGCGTTTTGGGGCTTTTCCTGTCACGGGCGCTAGGCCTACCCACACAAGTGAGGTATCATTTTTATCGGGAGACTTGGGGGAACGCTGGGTGGAAGGAAATTTGTGGCTCCTCTCTGATTCCAGAACTTTCTGTCACCAAAATGTGAGGAAAATGTGTTTTTTTAGCCAAATTTTGAGGTTTGCAAAGGATTCTGGGTAACAGAACTTGGTCAGAGCCCCACAAGTCACCCCATCTTGGATTCCCCTAAGTCTCTAGTTTTAAAAAATGCACAGGTTGGGTAGGTTTCCCTAGGTGCCGGCTGAGCTAGAGGCCAAAATCTACAGGTATGCACTTTGCAAAAAACACCTCTGTTTTCTTTCACAAAATGAGGTGTGTCCATGTTGCGTTTTGGGGCATTTCCTGTCGCGGGCGCTAGGCCTACCCACACAAGTGAGGTATCATTTTTATCGTGAGAATTGGGGGAATGCTGGGTGGAAGGACATTTGTGGCTCCTCTCTGATTCCAGAACTTTCTGTCACCAAAATGTGAGAAAAATCAGTTTTTTTAGCCAAATTTTGAGGTTTGCAAAGGATTCTGGGTAACAGAACCTGGTCAGAGCCCCACAAGTCACCCCATCTTTGATTCCCCTAGGTATCTAGTTTTAAAAAATGCAAAGGTTTGGTAGGTTTCCCTAGGTGCCGGCTGAGCTAGAGGCCAAAATCTACAGGTAGGCACTTTGCAAAAAACACCTCTGTTTTCTTTAAAAAAATGTGATGTGTCCTTGTTGCGTTTTGGGGCAATTCTTGGGGCGGGCGCTAGGCCTACCCACACAAGTGAGGTATCATTTTTATCGGGAGACTTGGGGGAACGCTGGGTGGAAAGAAATTTGTGGCTCCTCTCTGATTCCAGAACTTTCTGTCACCAAAATGTGAGGAAAATGTGTTTTTTTAGCCAGATTTTGAGGTTTACAAAGGATTCTGGGTAACAGAACCTGGTCAGAGCCCAACAAGTCACCCCATCGTGGATTCCCCTAGGTCTCTAGTTTTAAAAAATGCACAGGTTTGGTAGGTTTCCCTATGTGCCGGCTGAGCTAGAGGCCAAAATCTACAGGTAGGCACTTTGCAAAAAACACCTCTGTTTTCTTTAAAAAAATGTGATGTTTCCACGTTGCGTTTTGGGGCATTTCCTGCGGCGGGCGCTAGGCCTACCCACACAAGTGAGGTATCATTTTTATCGGGAGACTTGGGGGAACGCTGGGTGGAAGGAAATTTGTGACTCCTCTCAGATTCCAGAACTTTCTGTCACCGAAATGTGAGGTAAATGTCTTTTTTTATCCAAATTTTGAGGTTTGCAAAGGATTCTGGGTAACAGAACCTGGTCAGACGCCCACACGTCACCACATATTGGATTTCCCTAGGTCTCTAGTTTTCAAAAATGCACAGGTTTGGTAGGTTTCCCTAGGTGCTGTTGGAGCTAGAGGCCAAAATCTACAGGTAGGCACTTTGCAAAAAACACTTCTGTTTTCTTTCAAAAAATGAGACATGTCCTCGTTGCGTTTTGGGGCAATTCTTGGGGCGGGCGCTAGGCCTACCCACACAAGTGAGGTATTTTTTATCGGGAGACTTGGGGGAACGCTGGGTGGAAAGAAATTTGTGGCTCCTCTCTGATTCCAGAACTTTCTGTCACCAAAATGTGAGGAAAATGTGTTTTTTTAGCCAGATTTTGAGGTTTGCAAAGGATTCTGGGTAACAGAACCTTGTCCGAGCCCCACAAGTCACCCCATCTTGGATTCCCCTACGTCTCTAATTTTAAACAAAATGCACAGGTTTGGTAGGATTCCCTAGGTGCCGGCTGAGCTAGAGGCCAAAATCTACAGGTAGGCACTTTGCAAAAAACACCTCTGTTTTCTTTAAAAAAATGTGATGTGTCCACGTTGCGTTTTGGGGCATTTCCTGTCGCGGGCGCTAGGCCTACCCACACAAGTGAGGTATCATTTTTATTGGGAGACTTGGGGGAACGCTGGGTGGAAGGAAATTTGTGGCTCCTCTCTGATTCCAGAACTTTCTGTCACCAAAATGTGAGGAAAATGTGTTTTTTTAGCCAAATTTTGAGGTTTGCAAAGGATTCTGGGTAACAGAACTTGGTCAGAGCCCCACAAGTCACCCCATCTTGGATTCCCCTAAGTCTCTAGTTTTAAAAAATGCACAGGTTGGGTAGGTTTCCCTATGTGCCGGCTGAGCTAGAGGCCAAAATCTACAGGTAGGCACTTTGCATAAAACACCTCTGTTTTCTTTAAAAAAATGTGATGTGTCAACATTGCGTTTTGGGGCTTTTCCTGTCGCGGGCGCTAGGCCTACCCACACAAGTGAGGTATCATTTTTATCGGGAGACTTGGGGGAACGCTGGGTGGAAGGAAATTTGTGGCTCCTCTCTGATTCCAGAACTTTCTGTCACCAAAATGTGAGGAAAATGTGTTTTTTTAGCCAAATTTTGAGGTTTGCAAAGGATTCTGGGTAACAGAACTTGGTCAGAGCCCCACAAGTCACCCCATCTTGGATTCCCCTAAGTCTCTAGTTTTAAAAAATGCACAGGTTGGGTAGGTTTCCCTAGGTGCCGGCTGAGCTAGAGGCCAAAATCTACAGGTATGCACTTTGCAAAAAACACCTCTGTTTTCTTTCAAAAAATGAGGTGTATCCATGTTGCGTTTTGGGGCATTTCCTGTCGCGGGCGCTAGGCCTACCCACACAAGTGAGGTATCATTTGTATCGTGAGACTTGGGGGAACACTGGGTGGAAGGATATTTGTGGCTCCTCTCTGATTCCAGAACTTTCTGTCACCAAAATGTGAGGAAAATGTGTTTTTTTAGCCAAATTTTGAGGTTTGCAAAGGATTCTGGGTAACAGAACCTGGTCAGAGCCCCACAAGTCACCCCATCTTGGATTCCCCTTGGTCTCTAGTTTTCAAAAATGCACATGTTTGGTAGGTTTCCCTAGGTGCCGGCTGAGCTAGAGGCCAAAATCTACAGGTAGGCACTTTGCATAAAACACCTCTGTTTTCTTTAAAAAAATGTGATGTGTCAACATTGCGTTTTGGGGCATTTCCTGTTGGGGGCGCTAGGCCTACCCACACAAGTGAGGTATCATTTTTATCGGGAGACTTGGGGGAACGCTGGGTGGAAGGAAATTCGTGGTTCCTCTCTGATTCCAGAACTTTCTGTCACTAAAATGTGAGGAAAATGTGTTTTTTTAGCCAAATTTTGAGGTTTACAAAGGATTCTGGGTAACAGAACCTGGTCAGAGCCCCACAAGTCACCCCATCTTGGATTCCCCTAGGTCTCTAGTTTTAAAAAATGCACAGGTTTGGTAGGTTTCCCTAGGTGCCGGCTGAGCTAGAGGCCAAAATCTACAGGTAGGCACTTTGCAAAAAACACCTCTGTTTTCTTTTAAAAAATGTGATGTGTCCACGTTGCGCTTTGGGGCATTTCCTGTCGCGGGAGCTAGGCCTACCCACACAAGTGAGGTATCATTTTTATCGGGAGACTTGGAGGAACGCTGGGTGGAAGGAAATTTGTGACTCCTCTCAGATTCCAGAACTTTCTGTCACCGAAATGTGAGGTAAATGTCTTTTTTTAGCCAAATTTTGAGGTTTGCAAAGGATTCTGGGTAACAGAACCTGGTCAGACGCCCAAAAGTCACCACATATTGGATTTCCCTAGGTCTCTAGTTTTCAAAAATGCACAGGTTTGGTAGGTTTCCCTAGGTGCTGTCGGAGCTAGAGGCCAAAATCTACAGGTAGGCACTTTGCAAAAAACACTTCTGTTTTCTTTCAAAAAATGAGACATGTCCTCGTTGCGTTTTGGGGCAATTCTTGGGGCGGGCGCTAGGCCTACCCACACAAGTGAGGTATTTTTTATCGGGAGACTTGGGGGAACGCTGGGTGGAAAGAAATTTGTGGCTCCTCTCTGATTCCAGAACTTTCTGTCACCAAAATGTGAGGAAAATGTGTTTTTTTAGCCAAATTTTGAGGTTTGCAAAGGATTCTGGGTAACAGAACCTTGTCCGAGCCCCACAAGTCACCCCATCTTGGATTCCCCTACGTCTCTAGTTTTAAACAAAATGCACAGGTTTGGTAGGATTCCCTAGGTGCCGGCTGAGCTAGAGGCCAAAATCTACAGGTAGGCACTTTGCAAAAAACACCTCTGTTTTCTTTAAAAAAATGTGATGTGTCCACGTTGCGTTTTGGGGCTTTTCCTGTCGCGGGCGCTAGGCCTACCCACACAAGTGAGGTATCATTTTTATCGGGAGACTTGGGGGAACGCTGGGTGGAAAGAAATTTGTGGCTCCTCTCTGATTCCAGAACTTTCTGTCACCAAAATGTGAGGAAAATGTGTTTTTTTAGCCAAATTTTGAGGTTTGCAAAGGATTCTGGGTAACAGAACTTGGTCAGAGCCCCACAAGTCACCCCATCTTGGATTCCCCTAAGTCTCTAGTTTTAAAAAATGCACAAGTTGGGTAGATTTCCCTAGGTGCCGGCTGAGCTAGAGGCCAAAATCTACAGGTATGCACTTTGCAAAAAACACCTCTGTTTTCTTTAAAAAAATGAGGTGTGTCCATGTTGCGTTTTGGGGCATTTCCTGTCACGGGCGCTAGGCCTACCCACACAAGTGAGGTATCATTTTTATCGTGAGAATTGGGGGAACGCTGGGTGGAAGGAAATTTGTGGTTCCTCTCTGATTCCAGAACTTTCTGTCACTAAAATGTGAGGAAAATGTGTTTTTTTAGCCACATTTTGAGGTTTACAAAGGATTCTGGGTAACAGAACCTGGTCAGAGCCCCACAAGTCACCCCATCTTGGATTCCCCTCGGTCTCTAGTTTTAAAAAATGCACAGGTTTGGTAGGTTTCCCTAGGTGCCGGCTGAGCTAGAGGCCAAAATCTACAGGTAGGCACTTTGCAAAAAACACCTCTGTTTTCTTTCAAAAAATGTGATGTGTCCACGTTGCGTTTTGGGGCATTTCCTGTCGCGGGAGCTAGGCCTACCCACACAAGTAATGTATCATTTTTATCGGGAGACTTGGGGGAACACTGGGTGGAAGGAAATTTGTGGCTCCTCTCTGATTCCAGAACTTTCTGTCACCAAAATTTGTGGAAAAGGTGTTTTTTTTAGCCAAATTTTGAGGTTTGCAAAGGATTCTGGGTAACAGGACCTGGTCAGAGCCCCGCAAGTCACCCCATCTTGGATTGCCCTAGGTCTCTAGTTTTAAAAAATGCACAGGTTTGGTAGGTTTCCCTAGGTGCCGGCTGAGCTAGAGGCCAAAATCTACAGGTAGGCACTTTGCAAAAAACACCTCTGTTTTCTTTCAAAAAATTTGATGTGTCCACGTTGTGTTTTGGGGTAATTGCTGGGGCGGGCGCTAGGCCTACCCACACAAGTGAGGTATCATTTTTATCAGGAGACTTGGGGGAACGCTGGGTGGAAGGAAATTTGTGGCTCCTCTCTGAATCCAGAACTTGCTGTCACCCAAATTTCAGGAAAATGTGTTTTTTTTGCCAAATTCTGAGGTTTGCAAAGGATTCTGGGTAACAGAACCTTGTCAGAGCCCCACAAGTCACCCCATCTTAGATTCCCCTGGGTTTCTAGTTTTCAAAAATGTGCTGGTTTGGTAGGTTTCCCTAGCTGCCGGCTGAGCTAGAGGCCAAAATCTACAGGTAGGCACTTTGCAAAAAACACCTCTGTTTTCTTTCAAAAAATGTGATGTGTCCACGTTGCGTTTTGGGGCATTTCCTGTAGCGGGCGCTAGGACTACCCACACAAGTGAGGTATCATTTTTATCGGGAGTCTTGGGGGAACACTGGGTGGAAGGAAATTTGTGGCTCCTCTCTGATTCCAGAACTTTCTGTCACCAAAATGTGAGGAAAACTTGTTTTTTTAGCCAAAGTTTGAGGTTTACAAAGGATTCTGGGTAACAGAACCTTGTCAGAGCCCCACAAGTCACCCCATTTTGGATTCCCCTTGGTCTCTAGTTTTCAAAAATGCACAGGTTTGGTAGCTTTCCCTAGGTGCCGGCTGAGCTAGAGGCCAAAATCTACAGGTAGGTACTTTGCAAAAAACACCTCTGTTTTCTTTAAAAAAATGTGATGTGTCCACGTTGCGTTTTGGGGCATTTCCTGTCGCGGGCGCTAGGCCTACCCACACAAGTGAGGTATCATTTTTATCGGGAGACTTGGGGGAATGCTGGGTGGAAAGAAATTTGTGGCTCCTCTCAGATTCCAGAACTTTCTGTCACCGAAATGAGAGGAAAATGTGTTTTTTTTAGCCAAATTTTGAGGTTTGCAAAGGATTCTGGGTAACGGAACCTGGTCAGAGCCCCACAAGTCACCCCATCTTGGATTCCCCTAGGTCTTTAGATTTAAAAAATGCACAGGTTTGGTAGGTTTCCCTAGGTGCCGGCTTAGCTAGAGGCCAAAATCTACAGGTAGGCACTTTGCAAAAAACACCTCTGTTTTCTTTCAAAAAATGTGATGTGTCCACGTTGCGTTTTGGGGCATTTCCTGTCGCAGGCGCTAGGCCTACCCACACAAGTGAGGTATAATTTGTATCGGGAGACTTGGGGGAACGCTGGGTGGAAGGACATTTGTGGCTCCTCTCTGATTCCAGAACTTTCTGTCACCAAAATGTGAGGAAAACCAGTTTTTTTTGCCAAATTTTGAGGTTTGCAAAGGATTCTGGTTAACAGAAACTGGTCAGAGCCCTACAAGTCACCCCATCTTGGATTCCCCTAGGTCTCTAGTTTTAAAAAATGCACAGGTTTGGTAGGTTTCCCTAGGTGCCGGCTGAGCTAGAGGCCAAAATCTACAGGTAGGCACTTTGCAAAAAACACCTCTGTTTTCTTTCAAAAAATGTGATGTGTCCTCGTTGCGTTATGGGGCAATTCTTGGGGCGGGTGCTAGGCCTACCCACACAAGTGAGGTATCATTTTTATCGGGAGACTTGGGGGAACGATGGGTAGAAAGAAATTTGTGGCTCCTCTCTGATTCCAGAACTTTCTGTCACCAAAATGTGAGGAAAATGTGTTTTTTTAGCCAAATTCTGAGGTTTGCAAAGGATTCTGGGTAACAGAACCTTGTCAGAGCCCCACAAGTCACCCCATCTTAGATTCCCCTGGGTTTCTAGTTTTCAAAAATGTGCTGGTTTGGTAGGTTTCCCTAGGTGCCGGCTGAGCTAGAGGCCAAAATCTACAGGTAGGCACTTTGCAAAAAACACCTCTTTTTTCTTTCAAAAAATGTGATGTGTCCACGTTGCGTTTTGGGGCATTTCCTGTCGCGGGCGCTAGGCCTACCCACACAAGTGAGGTATCATTTTTATCGGGAGACTTGGGGGAACACTGGGTGGAAGGAAATTTGTGGCTCCTCTCTGATTCTAGAACTTTCTGTCACCAAAATGTGATGAAAACTTGTTTTTTTATCCAAAGTTTGAGGTTTACAAAGGATTCTGGGTAACAGAACTTGGTCAGAGCCCCACAAGTCACCCCATCTTGGATTCCCCTAAGTCTCTAGTTTTAAAAAATGCACAAGTTGGGTAGGTTTCCCTAGGTGCCGGCTGAGCTAGAGGCCAAAATCTACAGGTATGCACTTTGCAAAAAACACCTCTGTTTTCTTTAAAAAAATGAGGTGTGTCCATGTTGCGTTTTGGGGCATTTCCTGTCGCGGGCGCTAGGCCTACCCACACAAGTGAGGTATAATTTTTATCGGGAGACTTGGGGGAATGCTGGGTGGAAAGAAATTTGTGGCTCCTCTCAGATTCCAGAACTTTCTGTCACCGAAATGTGAGGAAGATGTGTTTTTTTTATCCAAATTTTGAGGTTTGCAAAGGATTCTGGGTAACAGAACCTGGTCAGAGCTCCACAAGTCACCCCATCTTGGATTCCCCTAGGTCTCTAGATATCAAAAATGCACAGGTTTGGTAGGTTTCCCTAGCTGCGGGCTGAGCTAGGGGCCAAAATCTGCAGGTAGGCACTTTGCAAAAAACACCTCTGTTTTCTTTAAAAAAATGTGATGTGTCCACGTTGCGTTTTGGGGCAATTCCTGGGGCGGGCGCTAGGCCTACCCACACAAGTGAGGTATCATTTTTATCAGGAGACTTGGGGGAACGCTGGGTGGAAGGAAATTTGTGGCTCCTCTCTGATTCTAGAACTTGCTGTCACCAAAATTTGAGGAAAATGTGTTTTTTTAGCCAAATTCTGAGGTCTGCAAAGGATTCTGGATAACAGATCCTTGTCAGAGCCCCACAAGTCAGCCCATCTTGGATTCCCCTGGGGTTCTAGTTTTCAAAAATGTGCTGGTTTGGTAGGTTTCCCTAGGTGCCGGCTGAGCTAGAGGCCAAAATTTACAGGTAGGCACTTTGCAAAAAACACCTCTGTTTTCTTTCAAAAAATGTGATGTGTCCACGTTGCGTTTTGGGGCATTTCCTGTCGCGGGCGCTAGGCCTACCCACACAAGTGAGGTATCATTTTTATCGGGAGACTTGGGGGAACACTGGGTGAAAGGAAATTTGTGTCTCCTCTCTGATTCCAGAACTTTCTGTCACCAAAATGTGAGGAAAACTTGTTTTTTTAGCCAAAGTTTGAGGTTTACAAAGGATTCTGGGTAACAGAACCTAGTCAGAGCCCCACAAGTCACCCATTCTTGGATTCCCCTAGGTCTCTAGTTTTCAAAAATGCACAGGTTTGGTAGCTTTCCCTAGGTGCCGGCTGAGCTAGAGGCTAAAATCTACAGGTAGGCACTTTGCAAAAAACACCTCTGTTTTCTTTCAAAAAATGTGATGTGTCCACGTTGCGTTTTGGGGCATTTCCTGTCACGGGCGCTAGGCCTACCCACACAAGTGAGGTATCATTTTTATCGTGAGAATTGGGGGAACGCTGGGTGGAAGGACATTTGTGGCTCCTCTCTGATTCCAGAACTTTCTGTCACCAAAATGTGAGGAAAATGTGTTTTTTTAGCCAAATTTTGAGGTTTACAAAGGATTCTGGGTAACAGAACCTGGTCAGAGCCCCACAAGTCACCCCATCTTGGATTCCCCTAGGTCTCTAGTTTTAAAAAATGCACAGGTTTGGTAGGTTTCCCTATGTGCCGGCTGAGCTAGAGGCCAAAATCTACAGGTAGGCACTTTGCAAAAAACACCTCTGTTTTCTTTAAAAAAATGTGATGTGTCCACGTTGCGTTTTGGGGCATTTCCTGCGGCGGGCGCTAGGCCTACCCACACAAGTGAGGTATCATTTTTATCGGGAGACTTGGGGGAACGCTGGGTGGAAGGAAATTTGTGACTGCTCTCTGATTCCAGAACTTTCTATCACCAAAATTTGAGGAAAATGTGTTTTTTTAGCCAAAGTTTGAGGTTTGCAAAGGATTCTGGGTAACAGAACCTGGTCAGACGCCCACAAGTCACCACATATTGGATTCCCCTAGGTCTCTAGTTTTCAAAAATGCACAGGTTTGGTAGGTTTCCCTAGGTGCCGTCGGAGCTAGAGGCCAAAATCTACAGGTAGGCACTTTGCAAAAAACACCTCTGTTTTCTTTAAAAAAATGTGATGTGTCCTCGTTGCGTTTTGGGGCAATTCTTGGGGCGGGCGCTAGGCCTACCCACACAAGTGAGGTATTTTTTATCGGGAGACTTGGGGGAACGCTGGGTGGAAAGAAATTTGTGGCTCCTCTCTGATTCCAGAAGTTTCTGTCACCAAAATGTGAGTAAAATGTGATTTTTTAGCCAAATTTTGAGGTTTGCAAAGGATTCTGGGTAACAGAACCTGGTCAGAGCCCCACAAGTCACCCCATCTTGGATTCCCCTAGGTCTCTAGTTTTCAAAAATGCACAGGTTTGGTAGGTTTCCCTATGTGCCGGCTGAGCTAGAGGCCAAAATCTACAGGTAGGCACTTTGCAAAAAACACCTCTGTTTTCTTTAAAAAAATGTGATGTGTCCACGTTGCGTTTTGGGGCATTTCCTGTCGCGGGCGCTAGGCCTACCCACACAAGTGAGGTATCATTTTTATCGGGAGACTTGGGGGAACACTGGGTGGAAGGAAATTTGTGGCTCCTCTCTGATTCCAGAACTTTCTGTCACCAAAATGTGCGGAAAACCTGTTTTTTTAGCCAAAGTTTGAGGTTTACAAAGGATTCTGGGTAACAGAACCTGGTCAAAGCCCCAAGTCACCCCATCTTGGATTCAACTAGGTCTCTAGTTTTAAAAAATGCACAGGTTTGGTAGCTTTCCTTTGGTGCCGGCTGAGATAGAGGCCAAAATCTACAGGTAGGCACTTTGCAAAAAACGCCTCTGTTTTCTTTCAAAAAATGTGATGTGTCCACGTTGCGTTTTGGGGCATTTCCTGTCGCGGGCGCTAGGCCTACCGACACAAGTGAGGTATCATTTTTATCGGGAGACTTGGGGGAATGCTGGGTGGAAAGAAATTTGTGGCTCCTCTCAGATTCCAGAACTTTCTGTCACCGAAATGTGAGGAAGATGTGTTTTTTGTAGCCAAATTTTGAGGTTTGCAAAGGATTCTGGGTAACAGAACCTGGTCAGAGCCCCACAAGTCACCCCATCTTGGATTCCCCTAGGTCTCTAGATTTAAAAAATGCACAGGTTTGGTAGGTTTCCCTAGGTGCCGGCTGAGCTAGGGGCCAAAATCTACAGGTAGGCACTTTGCAAAAAACACCTCTGTTTTCTTTCAAAAAATGTGATGTGTCCACGTTGCGTTTTGGGGCATTTCCTGTCGCGGGCGCTAGGCCTACCCACACAAGTGAGGTATCATTTTTATCGGGAGACTTGGGGGAACACTGGGTGAAAGGAAACTTGTGGCTCCTCTCTGATTCCAGAACTTTCTGTCACCAAAATGTGAGGAAACTTGTTTTTTTAGCCAAAGTTTGAGGTTTACAAAGGATTCTGGGTAACAGAACCTGGTCAGAGCCCCACAAGTCACCCCATCTTGGATTCCCCTAGGTCTCTAGTTTTAAAAAATGCACAGGTTTGGTAGCTTTCCCTAGGTGGCGGCTGAGCTAGAGGCCAAAATCTACAGGTAGGCACTTTGCAAGAAACACCTCTGTTTTCTTTCAAAAAATGTGATGTGTCCACGTTGCGTTTTGGGGCATTTTCTGTCGCGGGCGCTAGGCCTACCCACACAAGTGAGGTATCATTTTTATTGTGAGAATTGGGGGAACGCTGGGTGGAAGGACATTTGTGGCTCCTCTCTGATTCCAGAACTTTCTGTCACCAAAATGTGAGGAAAACCAGTTTTTTTAGCCAAATTTTGAGGTTTGCAAAGGATTCTGGGTAACAGAACCTGGTCAGAGCCCCACAAGTCACCCCATCTTGGATTCCTCTAGGTCTCTAGTTTTAAAAAATGCACAGGTTTGGTAGGTTTCCCTAGGTGCCGGCTGAGCTAGAGGCCAAAATCTACAGGTAGGCACTTTGCAAAAAACACCTCTGTTTTCTTTCAAAAAATGTGATGTGTCCTCGTTGCGTTTTGGGGCAATTCTTGGGGCGGGCGCTAGGCCTACCCACACAAGTGAGGTATCATTTCTATCGGGAGACTTGGGGGAACGCTGGGTGGAAAGAAATTTGTGGCTCCTCTCTGATTCCAGAACTTTCTGTCACCAAAATGTGAGGAAAATGTGTTTTTTTAGCCAAATTTTGAGGTTTACAAAGGATTCTGGGTAACATAACCTGGTCAGAGCCCCACAAGTCACCCCATCTTGGATTCCCCTAGGTCTCTAGTTTTAAAAAATGCACAGGTTTGGTAGGTTTCCCTATGTGCCGGCTGAGCTATAGGCCAAAATCGTCAGGTAGGCACTTTGCAAAAAACACCTCTGTTTTCTTTATAAAAATGTGATGTGTCCTCGTTGCGTTTTGGGGCAATTCTTGGGGCGGGCGCTAGGCCTACCCACACAAGTGAGGTTTTTTTTATCGGGAGACTTGGGGGAACGCTGGGTGGAAAGAAATTTGTGGCTCCTCTCTTATTCCAGAACTTTCTGTCACCAAAATGTGAGTAAAATGTGTTTTTTTAGCCAAATTTTGAGGTTTGCAAAGGATTCTGGGTAACAGAACCTTGTCAGAGCCCCACAAGTCACCCCATCTTGGATTCCCCTAGATCTCTAGATTTCAAAAATGCACAGGTTTGGTAGGTTTCCCTAGGTGCCGGCTGAGCTAGGGGCCAAAATCTACAGGTAGGCACTTTGCAAAAAACACCTCTGTTTTCTTTAAAAAAATGTGATGTGTCCACGTTGCGTTTTGGGGCAATTCCTGGGGCGGGCGCTAGGCCTACCCACACAAGTGAGGTATCATTTTTATCTGGAGACTTGGGGGAACGCTGGGTGGAAGGAAATTTGTGGCTCCTCTCTGATTCTAGAACTTGCTGTCACCAAAATTTGAGGAAAATGTGTTTTTTTAGCCAAATTCTGAGGTCTGGAAAGGATTCTGGGTAACAGATCCTTGTCAGAGCCCCACAAGTCAGCCCATCTTGGATTCCCCTGGGGTTCTAGTTTTCAAAAATGTGCTGGTTTGGTAGGTTTCCCTAGGTGCCGGCTGAGCTAGAGGCCAAAATCTACAGGTAGGCTCTTTGCAAAAAACACCTCTGTTTTCTTTCAAAAAATGTGATGTGTCCACGTTGCGTTTTGGGGCATTTCCTGTCGCGGGCGCTAGGCCTACCCACACAAGTGAGGTATCATTTTTATCGGGAGACTTGGGAGAACACTGGGTGAAAGGAAATTTGTGGCTCCTCTCTGATTCCAGAACTTTCTGTCACCAAAATGTGAGGAAAACTTGTTTTTTTAGCCAAAGTTTGAGGTTTGCAAAGGATTCTGGGTAACAGAACCTGGTCAGAGCCCCACAAGTCACCCCATCTTGGATTCCCCTAGTTCTCTAGTTTTAAGAAATGCAAAGGTTTGGTAGGTTTCCCTAGGTGCCGTCGGAGCTAGAGGCCAAAATCTACAGGTAGGAACTTTGCAAAAAACACCTCTGTTTTCTTTAAAAAAATGTGATGTGTCCTCGTTGCGTTTTGGGGCAATTCTTGGGGCGGGCGCTAGGCCTACCCACACAAGTGAGGTATTTTTTATCGGGAGACTTGGGGGAACGCTGGGTGGAAAGAAATTTGTGGCTCCTCTCTGATTCCAGAACTTTCTGTCACCAAAATTGGAGGAAAATGTGTTTTTTTAGCCAAATTTTGAGGTTTGCAAAGGATTCTGGGTAACAGAACCTGGTCAGACGCCCACAAGTCACCACATATTGGATTCCCCTAGGTCTCTAGTTTTCAAAAATGCACAGGTTTGGTAGGTTTCCCTAGGTGCCGTCGGAGCTAGAGGCCAAAATCTACAGGTAGGCACTTTGCAAAAAACACCTCTGTTTTCTTTAAAAAAATGTGATGTGTCCTCGTTGCGTTTTGGGGCAATTCGTGGGGCGGGCGCTAGGCCTACCCACACAAGTGAGGTATTTTTTATCGGGAGACTTGGGGGAACGCTGGGTGGAAAGAAATTTGTGGCTCCTCTCTGATTCAAGAACTTTCTGTCACCAAAATGTGAGTAAAATGTGTTTTTTTAGCCAAATTTTGAGGTTTGCAAAGGATTCTGGGTAACAGAACCTGGTCAGAGCCCCACAAGTCACCACATCTTGGATTCCCCTAGGTCTCTAGTTTTCAAAAATGCACAGGTTTGGTAGGTTTCCCTATGTGCCGGCTGAGCTAGAGGCCAAAATCTACAGGTAGGCACTTTGCAAAAAACACCTCTGTTTTCTTTAAAAAAATGTGATGTGTCCACGTTGCGTTTTGGGGCATTTCCTGCGGCGGGCGCTAGGCCTACCCACACAAGTGAGGTATCATTTTTATCGGGAGACTTGGGGGAACACTGGGTGAAAGAAAATTTGTGGCTCCTCTCTGATTCCAGAAGTTTCTGTCACCAAAATGTGAGTAAAATGTGTTTTTTTAGCCAAATTTTGAGGTTTGCAAAGGATTCTGGGTAACAGAACCTGGTCAGAGCCCCACAAGTCACCCCATCTTGGATTCCCCTAGGTCTCTAGTTTTCAAAAATGCACAGGTTTGGTAGGTTTCCCTATGTGCCGGCTGAGCTAGAGGCCAAAATCTACAGGTAGGCACTTTGCAAAAAACACCTCTGTTTTCTTTAAAAAAATGTGATGTGTCCACGTTGCGTTTTGGGGCATTTCCTGCGGCGGGCGCTAGGCCTACCCACACAAGTGAGGTATAATTTTTATCGGGAGACTTGGGGGAACGCTGGGTGGAAGGAAATTTGTGACTCCTCTCTGATTCCAGAACTTTCTGTCACCAAAAGTTGAGGAAAATGTGTTTTTTTAGCCAAAGTTTGAGGTTTGCAAAGGATTCTGGGTAACTGAACCTGGTCAGAGCCCCACAAATCACCCCATCTTCGATTCCCCTAGGTCTCTAGTTTTCATAAATGCACAGGTTTGGTAGGTTTCCCTAGGTGCCGGCTTTCCTAGAGGCCAAAATCTACATGTAGGCACTTTGCAAAAAACACCTCTGTTTTCTTTCAAAAAATGTGATGTGTCCACGTTGCGTTTTGGGGCATTTCCTATCGCGGGCGCTAGGCCTACCCACACAAGTGAGGTATCATTTTTATCGGGAGACTTGGGGGAACACTGGGTGGAAGGAAATTTGTGGCTCCTCTCTGATTCCAGAACTTTCTGTCACCAAAATGTGCGGAAAACCTGTTTTTTTAGCCAAAGTTTGAGGTTTACAAAGGATTCTGGGTAACAGAACCTGGTCAAAGCCCCACAAGTCACCCCATCTTGGATTCAACTAGGTCTCTAGTTTTAAAAAATGCACAGGTTTGGTAGCTTTCCTTTGGTGCCGGCTGAGATAGAGGCCAAAATCTACAGGTAGGCACTTTGCAAAAAACGCCTCTGTTTTCTTTCAAAAAATGTGATGTGTCCACGTTGCGTTTTGGGGCATTTCCTGTCGCGGGCGCTAGGCCTACCGACACAAGTGAGGTATCATTTTTATCGGGAGACTTGGGGGAATGCTGGGTGGAAAGAAATTTGTGGCTCCTCTCAGATTCCAGAACTTTCTGTCACCGAAATGTGAGGAAGATGTGTTTTTTGTAGCCAAATTTTGAGATTTGCAAAGGATTCTGGGTAACAGAACCTGGTCAGAGCCCCACAAGTCACCCCATCTTGGATTCCCCTAGGTCTCTAGATTTCAAAAATGCACAGGTTTGGTAGGTTTCCCTAGGTGCCGGCTGAGCTAGGGGCCAAAATCTGCAGGTAGGCACTTTGCAAAAAACACCTCTGTTTTCTTTCAAAAAATGTGATGTGTCCACGTTGCGTTTTGGGGCATTTCCTGTCGCGGGCGCTAGGCCTACCCACACAAGTGAGGTATCATTTTTATCGGGAGACTTGGGGGAACACTGGGTGAAAGGAAATTTGTGGCTCCTCTCTGATTCCAGAACTTTCTGTCACCAAAATGTGAGGAAACTTGTTTTTTTAGCCAAAGTTTGAGGTTTACAAAGGATTCTGGGTAACAGAACCTGGTCAGAGCCCCACAAGTCACCCCATCTTGGATTCCCCTAGGTCTCTAGTTTTAAAAAATGCACAGGTTTGGTAGCTTTCCCTAGGTGGCGGCTGAGCTAGAGGCCAAAATCGACAGGTAGGCACTTTGCAAAAAACACCTCTGTTTTCTTTCAAAAAATGTGATGTGTCCACGTTGCGTTTTGGGGCATTTTCTGTCGCGGGCGCTAGGCCTACCCACACAAGTGAGGTATCATTTTTATTGTGAGAATTGGGGGAACGCTGGGTGGAAGGACATTTGTGGCTCCTCTCTGATTCCAGAACTTTCTGTCACCAAAATGTGAGGAAAACCAGTTTTTTTAGCCAAATTTTGAGGTTTGCAAAGGATTCTGGGTAACAGTACCTGGTCAGAGCCCCACAAGTCACCCCATCTTGGATTCCTCTAGGTCTCTAGTTTTATAAAATGCACAGGTTTAGTAGGTTTCCCTAGGTGCCGGCTGAGCTAGAGGCCAAAATCTACAGGTAGGCACTTTGCAAAAAACACCTCTGTTTTCTTTCAAAAAATGTGATGTGTCCTCGTTGCGTTTTGGGGCAATTCTTGGGGCGGGCGCTAGGCCTACCCACACAAGTGAGGTATCATTTTTATCGGGAGACTTGGGGGAACGCTGGGTGGAAAGAAATTTGTGGCTCCTCTCTGATTCCAGAACTTTCTGTCACCAAAATATGAGGAAAATGTGTTTTTTTAGCCAAATTTTGAGGTTTACAAAGGATTCTGGGTAACAGAACCTGGTCAGAGCCCCACAAGTCACCCCATCTTGGATTCCCCTAGGTCTCTAGTTTTAAAAAATGCACAGGTTTGGTAGGTTTCCCTATGTGCCGGCTGAGCTAGAGGCCAAAATCTACAGGTAGGCACTTTGCAAAAAACACCTCTGTTTTCTTTATAAAAATGTGATGTGTCCTCGTTGCGTTTTGGGGCAATTCTTGGGGCGGGCGCTAGGCCTACCCACACAAGTGAGGTATTTTTTATCGGGAGACTTGGGGGAACGCTGGGTGGAAAGAAATTTGTGGCTCCTCTCTGATTCCAGAACTTTCTGTCACCAAAATGGGAGGAAAATGTGTTTTTTTAGCCAAATTTTGAGGTTTGCAAAGGATTCTGGGTAACAGAACCTGGTCAGACGCCCACAAGTCACCACATATTGGATTCCCCTAGGTCTCTAGTTTTCAAAAATGCACAGGTTTGGTAGGTTTCCCTAGGTGCCGTCGGAGCTAGAGGCCAAAATCTACAGGTAGGCACTTTGCAAAAAACACCTCTGTTTTCTTTAAAAAAATGTGATGTGTCCTCGTTGCGTTTTGGGGCAATTCTTGGGGCGGGCGCTAGGCCTACCCACACAAGTGAGGTATTTTTTATCGGGAGACTTGGGGGAACGCTGGGTGGAAAGAAATTTGTGGCTCCTCTCTGATTCAAGAACTTTCTGTCACCAAAATGTGAGTAAAATGTGTTTTTTTAGCCAAATTTTGAGGTTTGCAAAGGATTCTGGGTAACAGAACCTGGTCAGAGCCCCACAAGTCACCACATCTTGGATTCCCCTAGGTCTCTAGTTTTCAAAAATGCACAGGTTTGGTAGGTTTCCCTATGTGCCGGCTGAGCTAGAGGCCAAAATCTACAGGTAGGCACTTTGCAAAAAACACCTCTGTTTTCTTTAAAAAAATGTGATGTGTCCACGTTGCGTTTTGGGGCATTTCCTGCGGCGGGCGCTAGGCCTACCCACACAAGTGAGGTATCATTTTTATCGGGAGACTTGGGGGAACACTGGGTGAAAGGAAATTTGTGGCTCCTCTCTGATTCCAGAAGTTTCTGTCACCAAAATGTGAGTAAAATGTGTTTTTTTAGCCAAATTTTGAGGTTTGCAAAGGATTCTGGGTAACAGAACCTGGTCAGAGCCCCACAAGTCACCCCATCTTGGATTCCCCTAGGTCTCTATTTTTCAAAAATGCACAGGTTTGGTAGGTTTCCCTATGTGCCGGCTGAGCTAGAGGCCAAAATCTACAGGTAGGCACTTTGCAAAAAACACCTCTGTTTTCTTTAAAAAAATGTGATGTGTCCACGTTGCGTTTTGGGGCATTTCCTGCGGCGGGCGCTAGGCCTACCCACACAAGTGAGGTATAATTTTTATCGGGAGACTTGGGGGAACGCTGGGTGGAAGGAAATTTGTGACTCCTCTCTGATTCCAGAACTTTCTGTCACCAAAAGTTGAGGAAAATGTGTTTTTTTAGCCAAAGTTTGAGGTTTGCAAAGGATCCTGGGTAACTGAACCTGGTCAGAGCCCCACAAATCACCCCATCTTCGATTCCCCTAGGTCTCTAGTTTTCATAAATGCACAGGTTTGGTAGGTTTCCCTAGGTGCCGGCTTTCCTAGAGGCCAAAATCTACATGTAGGCACTTTGCAAAAAACACCTCTGTTTTCTTTCAAAAAATGTGATGTGTCCACGTTGCGTTTTGGGGCATTTCCTATCGCGGGCGCTAGGCCTACCCACACAAGTGAGGTATCATTTTTATCGGGAGACTTGGGGGAACACTGGGTGGAAGGAAATTTGTGGCTCCTCTCTGATTCCAGAACTTTCTGTCACCAAAATGTGCGGAAAACCTGTTTTTTTAGCCAAAGTTTGAGGTTTACAAAGGATTCTGGGTAACAGAACCTGGTCAAAGCCCCACAAGTCACCCCATCTTGGATTCAACTAGGTCTCTAGTTTTAAAAAATGCACAGGTTTGGTAGCTTTCCTTTGGTGCCGGCTGAGATAGAGGCCAAAATCTACAGGTAGGCACTTTGCAAAAAACGCCTCTGTTTTCTTTCAAAAAATGTGATGTGTCCACGTTGCGTTTTGGGGCATTTCCTGTCGCGGGCGCTAGGCCTACCGACACAAGTGAGGTATCATTTTTATCGGGAGACTTGGGGGAATGCTGGGTGGAAAGAAATTTGTGGCTCCTCTCAGATTCCAGAACTTTCTGTCACCGAAATGTGAGGAAGATGTGTTTTTTGTAGCCAAATTTTGAGATTTGCAAAGGATTCTGGGTAACAGAACCTGGTCAGAGCCCCACAAGTCACCCCATCTTGGATTCCCCTAGGTCTCTAGATTTCAAAAATGCACAGGTTTGGTAGGTTTCCCTAGGTGCCGGCTGAGCTAGGGGCCAAAATCTGCAGGTAGGCACTTTGCAAAAAACACCTCTGTTTTCTTTCAAAAAATGTGATGTGTCCACGTTGCGTTTTGGGGCATTTCCTGTCGCGGGCGCTAGGCCTACCCACACAAGTGAGGTATCATTTTTATCGGGAGACTTGGGGGAACACTGGGTGAAAGGAAATTTGTGGCTCCTCTCTGATTCCAGAACTTTCTGTCACCAAAATGTGAGGAAACTTGTTTTTTTAGCCAAAGTTTGAGGTTTACAAAGGATTCTGGGTAACAGAACCTGGTCAGAGCCCCACAAGTCACCCCATCTTGGATTCCCCTAGGTCTCTAGTTTTAAAAAATGCACAGGTTTGGTAGCTTTCCCTAGTTGGCGGCTGAGCTAGAGGCCAAAATCTACAGGTAGGCACTTTGCAAAAAACACCTCTGTTTTCTTTCAAAAAATGTGATGTGTCCACGTTGCGTTTTGGGGCATTTTCTGTCGCGGGCGCTAGGCCTACCCACACAAGTGAGGTATCATTTTTATTGTGAGAATTGGGGGAACGCTGGGTGGAAGGACATTTGTGGCTCCTCTCTGATTCCAGAACTTTCTGTCACCAAAATGTGAGGAAAACCTGTTTTTTTAGCCAAATTTTGAGGTTTGCAAAGGATTCTGGGTAACAGTACCTGGTCAGAGCCCCACAAGTCACCCCATCTTGGATTCCTCTAGGTCTCTAGTTTTAAAAAATGCACAGGTTTGGTAGGTTTCCCTAGGTGCCGGCTGAGCTAGAGGCCAAAATCTACAGGTAGGCAC
This sequence comes from Pleurodeles waltl, assembly GCF_031143425.1. NCBI lineage: Eukaryota > Metazoa > Chordata > Amphibia > Caudata > Salamandridae > Pleurodeles > Pleurodeles waltl. The sequence goes on from NC_090447.1 coordinate 576,522,424, forward strand.
TTTGCAAAAAACACCTCTGTTTTCTTTCAAAAAATGTGATGTGTCCTCGTTGCGTTTTGGGGCAATTCTTGGGGCGGGCGCTAGGCCTACCCACACAAGTGAGGTATCATTTTTATCGGGAGACTTGGGGGAACGCTGGGTGGAAAGAAATTTGTGGCTCCTCTCTGATTCCAGAACTTTCTGTCACCAAAATGTGAGGAAAATGTGTTTTTTTAGCCAAATTTTGAGGTTTACAAAGGATTCTGGGTAACAGAACCTGGTCAGAGCCCCACAAGTCACCCCATCTTGGATTCCCCTAGGTCTCTAGTTTTAAAAAATGCACAGGTTTGGTAGGTTTCCCTATGTGCCGGCTGAGCTAGAGGCCAAAATCTACAGGTAGGCACTTTGCAAAAAACACCTCTGTTTTCTTTATAAAAATGTGATGTGTCCTCGTTGCGTTTTGGGGCAATTCTTGGGGCGGGCGCTAGGCCTACCCACACAAGTGAGGTTTTTTTTATCGGGAGACTTGGGGGAACGCTGGGTGGAAAGAAATTTGTGGCTCCTCTCTTATTTCAGAACTTTCTGTCACCAAAATGTGAGTAAAATGTGTTTTTTTAGCCAAATTTTGAGGTTTGCAAAGGATTCTGGGTAACAGAACCTGGTCAGAGCCCCACAAGTCACCCCATCTTGGATTCCCCTAGATCTCTAGATTTCAAAAATGCACAGGTTTGGTAGGTTTCCCTAGGTGCCGGCTGAGCTAGGGGCCAAAATCTACAGGTAGGCACTTTGCAAAAAACACCTCTGTTTTCTTTAAAAAAATGTGATGTGTCCACGTTGCGTTTTGGGGCAATTCCTGGGGCGGGCGCTAGGCCTACCCACACAAGTGAGGTATCATTTTTATCAGGAGACTTGGGGGAACGCTGGGTGGAAGGAAATTTGTGGCTCCTCTCTGATTCTAGAACTTGCTGTCACCAAAATTTGAGGAAAATGTGTTTTTTTAGCCAAATTCTGAGGTCTGGAAAGGATTCTGGGTAACAGATCCTTGTCAGAGCCCCACAAGTCAGCCCATCTTGGATTCCCCTGGGGTTCTAGTTTTCAAAAATGTGCTGGTTTGGTAGGTTTCCCTAGGTGCCGGTTGAGCTAGAGGCCAAAATCTACAGGTAGGCACTTTGCAAAAAACACCTCTGTTTTCTTTCAAAAAATGTGATGTGTCCACGTTGCGTTTTGGGGCATTTCCTGTCGCGGGCGCTAGGCCTACCCACACAAGTGAGGTATCATTTTTATCGGGAGACTTGGGAGAACACTGGGTGAAAGGAAATTTGTGGCTCCTCTCTGATTCCAGAACTTTCTGTCACCAAAATGTGAGGAAAACTTGTTTTTTTAGCCAAAGTTTGAGGTTTGCAAAGGATTCTGGGTAACAGAACCTGGTCAGAGCCCCACAAGTCACCCCATCTTGGATTCCCCTAGTTCTCTAGTTTTAAGAAATGCACAGGTTTGGTAGGTTTCCCTATGTGCCGTCGGAGCTAGAGGCCAAAATCTACAGGTAGGAACTTTGCAAAAAACACCTCTGTTTTCTTTAAAAAAATGTGATGTGTCCTCGTTGCGTTTTGGGGCAATTCTTGGGGCGGGCGCTAGGCCTACCCACACAAGTGAGGTATTTTTTATCGGGAGACTTGGGGGAACGCTGGGTGGAAAGAAATTTGTGGCTCCTCTCTGATTCCAGAACTTTCTGTCACCAAAATGGGAGGAAAATGTGTTTTTTTAGCCAAATTTTGAGGTTTGCAAAGGATTCTGGGTAACAGAACCTGGTCAGACGCCCACAAGTCACCACATATTGGATTCCCCTAGGTCTCTAGTTTTCAAAAATGCACAGGTTTGGTAGGTTTCCCTAGGTGCCGTCGGAGCTAGAGGCCAAAATCTACAGGTAGGCACTTTGCAAAAAACACCTCTGTTTTCTTTAAAGAAATGTGATGTGTCCTCGTTGCGTTTTGGGGCAATTCTTGGGGCGGGCGCTAGGCCTACCCACACAAGTGAGGTATTTTTTATCGGGAGACTTGGGGGAACGCTGGGTGGAAAGAAATTTGTGGCTCCTCTCTGATTCAAGAACTTTCTGTCACCAAAATGTGAGTAAAATGTGTTTTTTTAGCCAAATTTTGAGGTTTGCAAAGGATTCTGGGTAACAGAACCTGGTCAGAGCCCCACAAGTCACCACATCTTGGATTCCCCTAGGTCTCTAGTTTTCAAAAATGCACAGGTTTGGTAGGTTTCCCTATGTGCCGGCTGAGCTAGAGGCCAAAATCTACAGGTAGGCACTTTGCAAAAAACACCTCTGTTTTCTTTAAAAAAATGTGATGTGTCCACGTTGCGTTTTGGGGCATTTCCTGCGGCGGGCGCTAGGCCTACCCACACAAGTGAGGTATCATTTTTATCGGGAGACTTGGGGGAACACTGGGTGAAAGGAAATTTGTGGCTCCTCTCTGATTCCAGAAGTTTCTGTCACCAAAATGTGAGTAAAATGTGTTTTTTTAGCCAAATTTTGAGGTTTGCAAAGGATTCTGGGTAACAGAACCTGGTCAGAGCCCCACAAGTCACCCCATCTTGGATTCCCCTAGGTCTCTAGTTTTCAAAAATGCACAGGTTTGGTAGGTTTCCCTATGTGCCGGCTGAGCTAGAGGCCAAAATCTACAGGTAGGCACTTTGCAAAAAACACCTCTGTTTTCTTTAAAAAAATGTGATGTGTCCACGTTGCGTTTTGGGGCATTTCCTGCGGCGGGCGCTAGGCCTACCCACACAAGTGAGGTATAATTTTTATCGGGAGACTTGGGGGAACGCTGGGTGGAAGGAAATTTGTGACTCCTCTCTGATTCCAGAACTTTCTGTCACCAAAAGTTGAGGAAAATGTGTTTTTTTAGCCAAAGTTTGAGGTTTGCAAAGGATTCTGGGTAACTGAACCTGGTCAGAGCCCCACAAATCACCCCATCTTCGATTCCCCTAGGTCTCTAGTTTTCATAAATGCACAGGTTTGGTAGGTTTCCCTAGGTGCCGGCTTTCCTAGAGGCCAAAATCTACATGTAGGCACTTTGCAAAAAACACCTCTGTTTTCTTTCAAAAAATGTGATGTGTCCACGTTGCGTTTTGGGGCATTTCCTATCGCGGGCGCTAGGCCTACCCACACAAGTGAGGTATCATTTTTATCGGGAGACTTGGGGGAACACTGGGTGGAAGGAAATTTGTGGCTCCTCTCTGATTCCAGAACTTTCTGTCACCAAAATGTGCGGAAAACCTGTTTTTTTAGCCAAAGTTTGAGGTTTACAAAGGATTCTGGGTAACAGAACCTGGTCAAAGCCCCACAAGTCACCCCATCTTGGATTCAACTAGGTCTCTAGTTTTAAAAAATGCACAGGTTTGGTAGCTTTCCTTTGGTTCCGGCTGAGATAGAGGCCAAAATCTACAGGTAGGCACTTTGCAAAAAACACCTCTGTTTTCTTTAAAAAAATGTGATGTGTCCTCGTTGCGTTTTGGGGCAATTCTTGGGGCGGGCACTAGGCCTACCCACACAAGTGAGGTATTTTTTATCGGGAGACTTGGGGGAACGCTGGGTGGAAAGAAATTTGTGGCTCCTCTCTGATTCAAGAACTTTCTGTCACCAAAATGTGAGTAAAATGTGTTTTTTTAGCCAAATTTTGAGGTTTGCAAAGGATTCTGGGTAACAGAACCTGGTCAGAGCCCCACAAGTCACCACATCTTGGATTCCCCTAGGTCTCTAGTTTTCAAAAATGCACAGGTTTGGTCGGTTTCCCTAGGTGCGGGCTGAGCTAGAGGCCAAAATCTACAGGTAGGCACTTTGCAAAAAACACCTCTGTTTTCTTTCAAAAAATGTGATGTGTCCACGTTGCGTTTTGGGGCATTTCCTATCGCGGGCGCTAGGCCTACCCACACAAGTGAGGTATCATTTTTATCGGGAGACTTGGGGGAACACTGGGTGGAAGGAAATTTGTGGCTCCTCTCTGATTCCAGAACTTTCTGTCACCAAAATGTGCGGAAAACCTGTTTTTTTAGCCAAAGTTTGAGGTTTACAAAGGATTCTGGGTAACAGAACCTGGTCAAAGCCCCACAAGTCACCCCATCTTGGATTCAACTAGGTCTCTAGTTTTAAAAAATGCACAGGTTTGGTAGCTTTCCTTTGGTGCCGGCTGAGATAGAGGCCAAAATCTACAGGTAGGCACTTTGCAAAAAACGCCTCTGTTTTCTTTCAAAAAATGTGATGTGTCCACGTTGCGTTTTGGGGCATTTCCTGTCGCGGGCGCTAGGCCTACCGACACAAGTGAGGTATCATTTTTATCGGGAGACTTGGGGGAATGCTGGGTGGAAAGAAATTTGTGGCTCCTCTCAGATTCCAGAACTTTCTGTCACCGAAATGTGAGGAAGATGTGTTTTTTGTAGCCAAATTTTGAGATTTGCAAAGGATTCTGGGTAACAGAACCTGGTCAGAGCCCCACAAGTCACCCCATCTTGGATTCCCCTAGGTCTCTAGATTTCAAAAATGCACAGGTTTGGTAGGTTTCCCTAGGTGCCGGCTGAGCTAGGGGCCAAAATCTGCAGGTAGGCACTTTGCAAAAAACACCTCTGTTTTCTTTCAAAAAATGTGATGTGTCCACGTTGCGTTTTGGGGCATTTCCTGTCGCGGGCGCTAGGCCTACCCACACAAGTGAGGTATCATTTTTATCGGGAGACTTGGGGGAACACTGGGTGAAAGGAAATTTGTGGCTCCTCTCTGATTCCAGAACTTTCTGTCACCAAAATGTGAGGAAACTTGTTTTTTTAGCCAAAGTTTGAGGTTTACAAAGGATTCTGGGTAACAGAACCTGGTCAGAGCCCCACAAGTCACCCCATCTTGGATTCCCCTAGGTCTCTAGTTTTAAAAAATGCACAGGTTTGGTAGCTTTCCCTAGGTGGCGGCTGAGCTAGAGGCCAAAATCTACAGGTAGGCACTTTGCAAAAAACACCTCTGTTTTCTTTCAAAAAATGTGATGTGTCCACGTTGCGTTTTGGGGCATTTTCTGTCGCGGGCGCTAGGCCTACCCACACAAGTGAGGTATCATTTTTATTGTGAGAATTGGGGGAACGCTGGGTGGAAGGACATTTGTGGCTCCTCTCTGATTCCAGAACTTTCTGTCACCAAAATGTGAGGAAAACCTGTTTTTTTAGCCAAATTTTGAGGTTTGCAAAGGATTCTGGGTAACAGTACCTGGTCAGAGCCCCACAAGTCACCCCATCTTGGATTCCTCTAGGTCTCTAGTTTTAAAAAATGCACAGGTTTGGTAGGTTTCCCTAGGTGCCGGCTGAGCTAGAGGCCAAAATCTACAGGTAGGCACTTTGCAAAAAACACCTCTGTTTTCTTTCAAAAAATGTGATGTGTCCTCGTTGCGTTTTGGGGCAGTTCTTGGGGCGGGCGCTAGGCCTACCCACACAAGTGAGGTATCATTTTTATCGGGAGACTTGGGGGAACGCTGGGTGGAAAGAAATTTGTGGCTCCTCTCTGATTCCAGAACTTTCTGTCACCAAAATGTGAGGAAAATGTGTTTTTTTAGCCAAATTTTGAGGTTTACAAAGGATTCTGGGTAACAGAACCTGGTCAGAGCCCCACAAGTCACCCCATCTTGGATTCCCCTAGGTCTCTAGTTTTAAAAAATGCACAGGTTTGGTAGGTTTCCCTATGTGCCGGCTGAGCTAGAGGCCAAAATCTACAGGTAGGCACTTTGCAAAAAACACCTCTGTTTTCTTTATAAAAATGTGATGTGTCCTCGTTGCGTTTTGGGGCAATTCTTGGGGCGGGCGCTAGGCCTACCCACACAAGTGAGGTTTTTTTTATCGGGAGACTTGGGGGAACGCTGGGTGGAAAGAAATTTGTGGCTCCTCTCTTATTTCAGAACTTTCTGTCACCAAAATGTGAGTAAAATGTGTTTTTTTAGCCAAATTTTGAGGTTTGCAAAGGATTCTGGGTAACAGAACCTGGTCAGAGCCCCACAAGTCACCCCATCTTGGATTCCCCTAGATCTCTAGATTTCAAAAATGCACAGGTTTGGTAGGTTTCCCTAGGTGCCGGCTGAGCTAGGGGCCAAAATCTACAGGTAGGCACTTTGCAAAAAACACCTCTGTTTTCTTTAAAAAAATGTGATGTGTCCACGTTGCGTTTTGGGGCAATTCCTGGGGCGGGCGCTAGGCCTACCCACACAAGTGAGGTATCATTTTTATCAGGAGACTTGGGGGAACGCTGGGTGGAAGGAAATTTGTGGCTCCTCTCTGATTCTAGAACTTGCTGTCACCAAAATTTGAGGAAAATGTGTTTTTTTAGCCAAATTCTGAGGTCTGGAAAGGATTCTGGGTAACAGATCCTTGTCAGAGCCCCACAAGTCAGCCCATCTTGGATTCCCCTGGGGTTCTAGTTTTCAAAAATGTGCTGGTTTGGTAGGTTTCCCTAGGTGCCGGTTGAGCTAGAGGCCAAAATCTACAGGTAGGCACTTTGCAAAAAACACCTCTGTTTTCTTTCAAAAAATGTGATGTGTCCACGTTGCGTTTTGGGGCATTTCCTGTCGCGGGCGCTAGGCCTACCCACACAAGTGAGGTATCATTTTTATCGGGAGACTTGGGAGAACACTGGGTGAAAGGAAATTTGTGGCTCCTCTCTGATTCCAGAACTTTCTGTCACCAAAATGTGAGGAAAACTTGTTTTTTTAGCCAAAGTTTGAGGTTTGCAAAGGATTCTGGGTAACAGAACCTGGTCAGAGCCCCACAAGTCACCCCATCTTGGATTCCCCTAGTTCTCTAGTTTTAAGAAATGCACAGGTTTGGTAGGTTTCCCTAGGTGCCGTCGGAGCTAGAGGCCAAAATCTACAGGTAGGAACTTTGCAAAAAACACCTCTGTTTTCTTTAAAAAAATGTGATGTGTCCTCGTTGCGTTTTGGGGCAATTCTTGGGGCGGGCGCTAGGCCTACCCACACAAGTGAGGTATTTTTTATCGGGAGACTTGGGGGAACGCTGGGTGGAAAGAAATTTGTGGCTCCTCTCTGATTCCAGAACTTTCTGTCACCAAAATGGGAGGAAAATGTGTTTTTTTAGCCAAATTTTGAGGTTTGCAAAGGATTCTGGGTAACAGAACCTGGTCAGACGCCCACAAGTCACCACATATTGGATTCCCCTAGGTCTCTAGTTTTCAAAAATGCACAGGTTTGGTAGGTTTCCCTAGGTGCCGTCGGAGCTAGAGGCCAAAATCTACAGGTAGGCACTTTGCAAAAAACACCTCTGTTTTCTTTAAAAAAATGTGATGTGTCCTCGTTGCGTTTTGGGGCAATTCTTGGGGCGGGCGCTAGGCCTACCCACACAAGTGAGGTATTTTTTATCGGGAGACTTGGGGGAACGCTGGGTGGAAAGAAATTTGTGGCTCCTCTCTGATTCAAGAACTTTCTGTCACCAAAATGTGAGTAAAATGTGTTTTTTTTAGCCAAATTTTGAGGTTTGCAAAGGATTCTGGGTAACAGAACCTGGTCAGAGCCCCACAAGTCACCACATCTTGGATTCCCCTAGGTCTCTAGTTTTCAAAAATGCACAGGTTTGGTAGGTTTCCCTATGTGCCGGCTGAGCTAGAGGCCAAAATCTACAGGTAGGCACTTTGCAAAAAACACCTCTGTTTTCTTTAAAAAAATGTGATGTGTCCACGTTGCGTTTTGGGGCATTTCCTGCGGCGGGCGCTAGGCCTACCCACACAAGTGAGGTATCATTTTTATCGGGAGACTTGGGGGAACACTGGGTGAAAGGAAATTTGTGGCTCCTCTCTGATTCCAGAAGTTTCTGTCACCAAAATGTGAGTAAAATGTGTTTTTTTAGCCAAATTTTGAGGTTTGCAAAGGATTCTGGGTAACAGAACCTGGTCAGAGCCCCACAAGTCACCCCATCTTGGATTCCCCTAGGTCTCTAGTTTTCAAAAATGCACAGGTTTGGTAGGTTTCCCTATGTGCCGGCTGAGCTAGAGGCCAAAATCTACAGGTAGGCACTTTGCAAAAAACACCTCTGTTTTCTTTAAAAAAATGTGATGTGTCCACGTTGCGTTTTGGGGCATTTCCTGCGGCGGGCGCTAGGCCTACCCACACAAGTGAGGTATATTTTTATCGGGAGACTTGGGGGAACGCTGGGTGGAAGGAAATTTGTGACTCCTCTCTGATTCCAGAACTTTCTGTCACCAAAAGTTGAGGAAAATGTGTTTTTTTAGCCAAAGTTTGAGGTTTGCAAAGGATTCTGGGTAACTGAACCTGGTCAGAGCCCCACAAATCACCCCATCTTCGATTCCCCTAGGTCTCTAGTTTTCATAAATGCACAGGTTTGGTAGGTTTCCCTAGGTGCCGGCTTTCCTAGAGGCCAAAATCTACATGTAGGCACTTTGCAAAAAACACCTCTGTTTTCTTTCAAAAAATGTGATGTGTCCACGTTGCGTTTTGGGGCATTTCCTATCGCGGGCGCTAGGCCTACCCACACAAGTGAGGTATCATTTTTATCGGGAGACTTGGGGGAACACTGGGTGGAAGGAAATTTGTGGCTCCTCTCTGATTCCAGAACTTTCTGTCACCAAAATGTGTGGAAAACCTGTTTTTTTAGCCAAAGTTTGAGGTTTACAAAGGATTCTGGGTAACAGAACCTGGTCAAAGCCCCACAAGTCACCCCATCTTGGATTCAACTAGGTCTCTAGTTTTAAAAAATGCACAGGTTTGGTAGCTTTCCTTTGGTTCCGGCTGAGATAGAGGCCAAAATCTACAGGTAGGCACTTTGCAAAAAACACCTCTGTTTTCTTTAAAAAAATGTGATGTGTCCTCGTTGCGTTTTGGGGCAATTCTTGGGGAGGGCACTAGGCCTACCCACACAAGTGAGGTATTTTTTATCGGGAGACTTGGGGGAACGCTGGGTGGAAAGAAATTTGTGGCTCCTCTCTGATTCAAGAACTTTCTGTCACCAAAATGTGAGTAAAATGTGTTTTTTTAGCCAAATTTTGAGGTTTGCAAAGGATTCTGGGTAACAGAACCTGGTCAGAGCCCCACAAGTCACCACATCTTGGATTCCCCTAGGTCTCTAGTTTTCAAAAATGCACAGGTTTGGTCGGTTTCCCTAGGTGCGGGCTGAGCTAGAGGCCAAAATCTACAGGTAGGCACTTTGCAAAAAACACCTCTGTTTTCTTTCAAAAAATGTGATGTGTCCTCGTTGCGTTTTGGGGCAATTCTTGGGGCGGGCGCTAGGCCTACCCACACAAGTGAGGTATCATTTTTATCGGGAGACTTGGGGGAACGCTGGGTGGAAAGAAATTTGTGGCTCCTCTCTGATTCCAGAACTTTCTGTCACCAAAATGGGAGGAAAATGTGTTTTTTTAGCCAAATTTTGAGGTTTACAAAGGATTCTGGGTAACAGAACCTGGTCAGAGCCCCACAAGTCACCCCATCTTGGATTCCCCTAGGTCTCTAGTTTTAAAAAATGCACAGGTTTGGTAGGTTTCCCTATGTGCCGGCTGAGCTAGAGGCCAAAATCTACAGGTAGGCACTTTGCAAAAAACACCTCTGTTTTCTTTAAAAAAATGTGATGTGTCCACGTTGCGTTTTGGACCATTTCCTGCGGCGGGCGCTAGGCCTACCCACACAAGTGAGGTATCATTTTTATCGTGAGAATTGGGGGAACGCTGGGTGGAAGGACATTTGTGGCTCCTCTATGATTCCAGAACTTTCTGTCACCAAAATGTGAGGAAAACCAGTTTTTTTTAGCCAAATTTTGAGGTTTGCAAAGGATTCTGGGTAACAGAACCTGGTCAGAGCCCCACAAGTCACCCCATCTTGGATTCCCCTAGGTCTCTAGTTTTAAAAAATGCACAGGTTTGGTAGGTTTCCCTATGTGCCGGCTGAGCTAGAGGCCAAAATCTACAGGTAGGCACTTTGCAAAAAACACCTCTGTTTTCTTTCAAAAAATGTGATGTGTCCTCGTTGCGTTTTGGGGCAATTCTTGGGGCGGGCGCTAGGCCTACCCACACAAGTGAGGTATCATTTTTATCGGGAGACTTGGGGGAACGCTGGGTGGAAATAAATTTGTGGCTCCTCTCTGATTCCAGAACTTTCTGTCACCAAAATGTGAGGAAAATGTGTTTTTTTAGCCAAATTTTGAGGTTTACAAAGGATTCTGGGTAACAGAACCTGGTCAGAGCCCCACAAGTCACCCCATCTTGGATTCCCCTAGGTCTCTAGTTTTAAAAAATGCACAGGTTTGGTAGGTTTCCCTATGTGCCGGCTGAGCTAGAGGCCAAAATCTACAGGTAGGCACTTTGCAAAAAACACCTCTGTTTTCTTTAAAAAAATGTGATGTGTCCACGTTGTGTTTTGGGGCATTTCCTGCGGCGGGCGCTAGGCCTACCCACACAAGTGAGGTATCATTTTTATCGTGAGAATTGGGGGAACGCTGGGTAGAAGGACATTTGTGGCTCCTCTCTGATTCCAGAACTTTCTGTCACCAAAATGTGAGGAAAACCAGTTTTTTTAGCCAAATTTTGAGGTTTGCAAAGGATTCTGGGTAACAGAACCTGGTCAGAGCCCCACAAGTCACCCCATCTTGGATTCCTCTAGGTCTCTAGTTTTAAAAAATGCACAGGTTTGGTAGGTTTCCCTAGGTGCCGGCTGAGCTAGAGGCCAAAATCTACAGGTAGGCACTTTGCAAAAAACACCTCTGTTTTCTTTCAAAAAATGTGATGTGTCCTCGTTGCGTTTTGGGGCAATTCTTAGGGCGGGCGCTAGGCCTACCCACACAAGTGAGGTATCATTTTTATCGGGAGACTTGGGGGAACGCTGGATGGAAAGAAATTTGTGGCTCCTCTCTGATTCCAGAACTTTCTGTCACCAAAATGTGAGGAAAATGTGTTTTTTTAGCGAAAGTTTGAGGTTTACAAAGGATTCTGGGTAACAGAACCTGGTCAGAGCCCCACAAGTCACCCCATCTTGGATTCCCCTAGGTCTCTAGTTTTCAAAAATGCACAGGTTTGGTAGCTTTCCCTAGGTGGCGGCTGAGCTAGAGGCCAAAATCTACAGGTAGGCACTTTGCAAAAAACACCTCTGTTTTCTTTCAAAAAATGTGATGTGTCCACGTTGCTTTTTGGGGCATTTTCTGTCGCGGGCGCTAGGCCTACCCACACAAGTGAGGTATCATTTTTATTGTGAGAATTGGGGGAACGCTGGGTGGAAGGACATTTGTGGCTCCTCTCTGATTCCAGAACTTTCTGTCACCAAAATGTGAGGAAAATGTGTTTTTTTAGCCAAATTTTGAGGTTTACAAAGGATTCTGGGTAACAGAACCTGGTCAGAGCCCCACAAGTCACCCCATCTTGGATTCCCCTAGGTCTCTAGTTTTAAAAAATGCACAGGTTTGGTAGGTTTCCCTATGTGCCGGCTGAGCTGGAGGCCAAAATCTACAGGTAGGCACTTTGCAAAAAACACCTCTGTTTTCTTTATAAAAATGTGATGTGTCCTCGTTGCGTTTTGGGGCAATTCTTGGGGCGGGCGCTAGGCCTACCCACACAAGTGAGGTATTTTTTATCGGGAGACTTGGGGGAACGCTGGGTGGAAAGAAATTTGTGGCTCCTCTCTTATTCCAGAACTTTCTGTCACCAAAATGTGAGTAAAATGTGTTTTTTTAGCCAAATTTTGAGATTTGCAAAGGATTCTGGGTAACAGAACCTGGTCAGAGCCCCACAAGTCACCCCATCTTGGATTCCTCTAGGTCTCTAGTTTTAAAAAATGAACAGGTTTGGTAGGTTTCCCTAGGTGCCGGCTGAGCTAGAGGCCAAAATCTACAGGTAGGCACTTTGCAAAAAACACCTCTGTTTTCTTTCAAAAAATGTGATGTGTCCCCGTTGCGTTTTGGGGCAATTCTTGGGGCGGGCGCTAGGCCTACCCACACAAGTGAGGTATCATTTTTATCGGGAGACTTGGGGGAACGCTGGGTGGAAAGAAATTTGTGGCTCCTCTCTGATTCCAGAACTTTCTGTCACCAAAATGTGAGGAAAATGTGTTTTTTTAGCCAAATTTTGAGGTTTACAAAGGATTCTGGGTAACAGAACCTGGTCAGAGCCCCACAAGTCACCCCATCTTGGATTCCCCTAGGTCTCTAGTTTTAAAAAATGCACAGGTTTGGTAGGTTTCCCTATGTGCCGGCTGAGCTAGAGGCCAAAATCTACAGGTAGGCACTTTGCAAAAAACACCTCTGTTTTCTTTATAAAAATGTGATGTGTCCTCGTTGCGTTTTGGGGCAATTCTTGGGGCGGGCGCTAGGCCTACCCACACAAGTGAGGTATTTTTTATCGGGAGACTTGGGGGAACGCTGGGTGGAAAGAAATTTGTGGCTCCTCTCTTATTCCAGAACTTTCTGTCACCAAAAGTTGAGGAAAATGTGTTTTTTTTAGCCAAAGTTTGAGGTTTGCAAAGGATTCTGGGTAACTGAACCTGGTCAGAGCCCCACAAATCACCCCATCTTCGATTCCCCTAGGTCTCTAGTTTTCAAAAATGCACAGGTTTGGTAGCTTTCCCTAGGTGCCGGCTGAGCCAGAGGCCAAAATCTACAGGTAGGCACTTTGCAAAAAACACCTCTGTTTTCTTTAAAAAAATGTGATGTGTCCACGTTGCGTTTTGGGGCATTTCCTGCGGCAGGCGCTAGGCCTACCCACACAAGTGAGGTATCATTTTTATCGGGAGACTTGGGGGATCGCTGGGTGGAAGGAAATTTGTGACTCCTCTCTGATTCCAGAACTTTCTGTCACCAAAAGTTGAGGAAAATGTGTTTTTTTAGCCAAAGTTTGAGGTTTGCAAAGGATTCTGGGTAACTGAACCTGGTCAGAGCCCCACAAATCACCCCATCTTCGATTCCCCTAGGTCTCTAGTTTTCAAAAATGCACAGGTTTGGTAGCTTTCCCTAGGTGCCGGCTGAGCCAGAGGCCAAAATCTACAGGTAGGCACTTTGCAAAAAACACCTCTGTTTTCTTTCAAAAAATGTGATGTGTCCACGTTGCGTTTTGGGGCATTTCCTGTCGCGGGCGCTAGGCCTACCCACACAAGTGAGGTATCATTTTTATCGGGAGACTTGGGGGAACACTGGGTGAAAGGAAATTTGTGGCTCCTCTCTGATTCCAGAACTTTCTGTCACCAAAATGTAAGGAAAACTTGTTTTTTTTAGCCAAAGTTTGAGGTTTACAAAGGATTCTGGGTAACAGAACCTGGTCAGAGCCCCACAAGTCACCCCATCTTGGATTCCCCTAGGTCTCTAGTTTTCAAAAATGCACAGGTTTGGTAGCTTTCCCTAGGTGCCGGCTGAGCTAGAGGCCAAAATCTACAGGTAGGCACTTTGCAAAAAACACCTCTGTTTTCCTTCAAAAAATGTGATGTGTCCACGTTCCGTTTTGGGGTATTTCCTGTCGCGGGCGCTAGGCTTACCCACACAAGTGAAGTATCATTTTTATCGGGAGACTTGGGGGAATGCTGGGTGGAAAGAAATTTGTGGCTCCTCTCAGATTCCAGAACTTTCTGTAACCGAAATGTGAGGAAGATGTGTTTTTTTTAGCCAAATGTTGAAGTTTGCAAAGGACTCTGGGTAACAGAACCTGGTCAGAGCCCCACAAGTCACCCCATCTTGGATTCCCCTAGGTCTCAAGATTTCAAAAATGCACAGGTTTGGTAGGTTTCCCTAGGTGCCGGCTGAGCAAGGGGCCAAAATCTATAGGTAGGCACTTTGCAAAAAACACCTCTGTTTTCTTTAAAAAAATGTGATGTGTCCACGTTGCGTTTTGGGGCAATTCCTGGGGCGGGCGCTAGGCCTACCCACACAAGTGAGGTATCATTTTTATCAGGAGACTTGGGGGAACGCTGGGTGGAAGGAAATTTGTGGCTCCTCTCTGATTCTAGAACTTGCTGTCACCAAAATTTGAGGAAAATGTGTTTTTTTAGCCAAATTCTGAGGTCTGCAAAGGATTCTGGGTAACAGATCCTTGTCAGAGCCCCTCAAGTCAGCCCATCTTGGATTCCCCTGGGGTTCTAGTTTTCAAAAATGTGCTGGTTTGGTAGGTTTCCCTAGGTGCCGGCTGAGCTAGAGGCCAAAATCTACAGGTAGGCACTTTGCAAAAAACACCTCTGTTTTCTTTCAAAAAATGTGATGTGTCCACGTTGCGTTTTGGGGCATTTCCTGTCGCGGGCGCTAGGCCTACCCACACAAGTGAGGTATCATTTTTATCGGGAGACTTGGGAGAACACTGGGTGAAAGGAAATTTGTGGCTCCTCTCTGATTCCAGAACTTTCTGTCACCAAAATGTGAGGAAAACTTGTTTTTTTAGCCAAAGTTTGAGGTTTACAAAGGATTCTGGGTAACAGAACCTGGTCAGAGCCCCACAAGTCACCCCATCTTGGATTCCCCTAGGTCTCTAGTTTTCAAAAATGCACAGGTTTGGTAGCTTTCCCTAGGTGCCGGCTGAGCTAGAGGCCAAAATCTACAGGTAGGCACTTTGCAAAAAACACCTCTGTTTTCTTTCAAAAAATGTGATGTGTCCACGTTGCGTTTTGGGGCATTTCCTGTCGCGGGCGCTAGGCCTACCCACACAAGTGAGGTATCATTTTTATCGTGAGAATTGGGGGAACGCTGGGTGGAAGGACATTTGTGGCTCCTCTCTGATTCCAGAACTTTCTGTCACCAAAATGAGAGGAAAACCAGTTTTTTTAGCCAAATTTTGAGGTTTGCAAAGGATTCTGGATAACAGAACCTGGTCAGAGCCCCACAAGTCACCCCATCTTGGATTCCCCTAGGTCTCTAGTTTTAAAAAATGCACAGCTTTGGTCAGTTTCCCTAGGTGCGGGCTGAGCTAGAGGCCAAAATCTACAGGTAGGCACTTTGCAAAAAACACCTCTGTTTTCTTTCAAAAAATGTGATGTGTCCACGTTGCGTTTTGGGGCATTTCCTGTCGCGGGAGCTAGGCCTACCCACACAAGTAAGGTATCATTTTTATCGGGAGACTTGGGGGAACACTGGGTGGAAAGAAATTTGTGGCTCCTCTCTGATTCCAGAACTTTCTGTCACCAAAGTGTGAGGAAAATGTGTTTTTTTAGCCAAATTTTGAGGTTTGCAAAGGATTCTGGGTAACAGAACCTGGTCAGACGCCCACAATTCACCACATATTGGATTCCCCTAGGTCTCTAGTTTTCAAAAATGCACAGGTTTGGTAGGTTTCCCTAGGTGCCGGCTGAGCTAGAGGCCAAAATCTACAGGTAGGCACTTTGCAAAAAACACCTCTGTTTTCTTTCAAAAAATGTGATGTGTCCACGTTGCGTTTTGGGGCAATTCCTGTCGCGGGCGCTAGGCCTACCCACACAAGTGAGGTATAATTTTTATCGTGAGAATTGGGGGAACGCTGGGTGGAAGGACATTTGTGGCTCCTCTCTGATTCCAGAACTTTCTGTCACCAAAATGTGAGGAAAACCAGTTTTTTTAGCCAAATTTTGAGGTTTGCAAAGGATTCTGGATAACAGAACCTGGTCAGAGCCCCACAAGTCACCCCATCTTGGATTCCCCTAGGTCTCTAGTTTTAAAAAATGCACAGGTTTGGTCGGTTTCCCTAGGTGCGGGCTGAGCTAGAGGCCAAAATCTACAGGTAGGCACTTTGCAAAAAACACCTCTGTTTTCTTTCAAAAAATGTGATGTGTCCACGTTGCGTTTTGGGGCATTTCCTGTCGCGGGAGCTAGGCCTACCCACACAAGTAAGGTATCATTTTTATCGGGAGACTTGGGGGAACACTGGGTGGAAAGAAATTTGTGGCTCCTCTCTGATTCCAGAACTTTCTGTCACCAAAGTGTGAGGAAAATGTGTTTTTTTAGCCAAATTTTGAGGTTTACAAAGGATTCTGGGTAACAGAACCTGGTCAGAGCCCCACAAGTCACCCCATCTTGGATTCCCCTAGGTCTCTAGTTTTAAAAAATGCACAGGTTTGGTAGGTTTCCCTATGTGCCGGCTGAGCTAGAGGCCAAAATCTACAGGTAGGCACTTTGCAAAAAACACCTCTGTTTTCTTTAAAAAAATGTGATGTGTCCACGTTGCGTTTTGGGGCATTTCCTGCGGCGGGCGCTAGGCCTACCCACACAAGTTAGGTATCATTTTTATCGGGAGACTTGGGGGAACGCTGGGTGGAAGGAAATTTGTGACTCCTCTCAGATTCCAGAACTTTCTGTCACCGAAATGTGAGGTAAATGTGTTTTTTTATCCAAATTTTGAGGTTTGCAAAGGATTCTGGGTAACAGAACCTGGTCAGACGCCCACAATTCACCACATATTGGATTCCCCTAGGTCTCTAGTTTTCAAAAATGCACAGGTTTGGTAGGTTTCCCTAGGTGCCGTCGGAGCTAGAGGCCAAAATCTACAGGTAGGCACTTTGCAAAAAACACCTCTGTTTTCTTTCAAAAAATGTGATGTGTCCTCGTTGTGTTTTGGGGCAATTCTTCGGGCGGGCGCTAGGCCTACCCACACAAGTGAGGTATTTTTTATCGGGAGACTTGGGGGAACGCTGGGTGGAAAGAAATTTGTGGCTCCTCTCTGATTCCAGAACTTTCTGTCACCAAAATGTGAGTAAAATGTTTTTTTTTAGCCAAATTTTGAGGTTTGCAAAGGATTCTGGGTAACAGAACCTGGTCAGAGCCCCACAAGTCACCCCATCTTGGATTCCCCTAGGTCTCTAGTTTTCAAAAATGCACAGGTTTGGTAGCTTTCCCTAGGTGCCGGCTGAGCCAGAGGCCAAAATCTACAGGTAGGCACTTTGCAAAAAACACCTCTGTTTTCTGTCAAAAAATGGGATGTGTCCACGTTGTGTTTTGGGGCATTTCCTGTTGCGGGCACTAGGCCTACCCACACAAGTGAGGTATCATTTTTATCGGGAGACTTGGGGGAACCCTGGGTGGAAGGAAATTTGTGGCTCCTCTCAGATTCCAGAACTTTCTGTCACTGAAATGTGAGGAAAATGTGTATTTTTAGCCACATTTTGAGGTTTGCAAAGGATGCTGCGTAACAGAACCTGGTCAGAGCCCCACAAGTCACCCCATCTCCCCATCTTGGATTCCCCTAGGTCTCTAGTTTTAAAAAATGCACAGGTTTGGTAGCTTTCCCTAGGTGGCGGCTGAGCTAGAGGCCAAAATCTACAGGTAGGCACTTTGCAAAAAACACCTCTGTTTTCTTTCAAAAAATGTGATGTGTCCACGTTGCGTTTTGGGGCATTTTCTGTCGCGGGCGCTAGGCCTACCCACACAAGTGAGGTATCATTTTTATTGTGAGAATTGGGGGAACGCTGGGTGGAAGGACATTTGTGGCTCCTCTCTGATTCCAGAACTTTCTGTCACCAAAATGTGAGGAAAATGTGTTTTTTTAGCCAAATTTTGAGGTTTACAAAGGATTCTGGGTAACAGAACCTGGTCAGAGCCCCACAAGTCACCCCATCTTGGATTCCCCTAGGTCTCTAGTTTTAAAAAATGCACAGGTTTGGTAGGTTTCCCTATGTGCCGGCTGAGCTAGAGGCCAAAATCTACAGGTAGGCACTTTGCAAAAAACACCTCTGTTTTCTTTATAAAAATGTGATGTGTCCTCGTTGCGTTTTGGGGCAATTCTTGGGGCGGGCGCTAGGCCTACCCACACAAGTGAGGTATTTTTTATCGGGAGACTTGGGGGAACGCTGGGTGGAAAGAAATTTGTGGCTCCTCTCTTATTCCAGAACTTTCTGTCACCAAAATGTGAGTAAAATGTGTTTTTTTAGCCAAATTTTGAGATTTGCAAAGGATTCTGGGTAACAGAACCTGGTCAGAGCCCCACAAGTCACCCCATCTTGGATTCCTCTAGGTCTCTAGTTTTAAAAAATGAACAGGTTTGGTAGGTTTCCCTAGGTGCCGGCTGAGCTAGAGGCCAAAATCTACAGGTAGGCACTTTGCAAAAAACACCTCTGTTTTCTTTCAAAAAATGTGATGTGTCCCCGTTGCGTTTTGGGGCAATTCTTGGGGCGGGCGCTAGGCCTACCCACACAAGTGAGGTATCATTTTTATCGGGAGACTTGGGGGAACGCTGGGTGGAAAGAAATTTGTGGCTCCTCTCTGATTCCAGAACTTTCTGTCACCAAAATGTGAGGAAAATGTGTTTTTTTAGCCAAATTTTGAGGTTTACAAAGGATTCTGGGTAACAGAACCTGGTCAGAGCCCCACAAGTCACCCCATCTTGGATTCCCCTAGGTCTCTAGTTTTAAAAAATGCACAGGTTTGGTAGGTTTCCCTATGTGCCGGCTGAGCTAGAGGCCAAAATCTACAGGTAGGCACTTTGCAAAAAACACCTCTGTTTTCTTTATAAAAATGTGATGTGTCCTCGTTGCGTTTTGGGGCAATTCTTGGGGCGGGCGCTAGGCCTACCCACACAAGTGAGGTATTTTTTATCGGGAGACTTGGGGGAACGCTGGGTGGAAAGAAATTTGTGGCTCCTCTCTTATTCCAGAACTTTCTGTCACCAAAAGTTGAGGAAAATGTGTTTTTTTAGCCAAAGTTTGAGGTTTGCAAAGGATTCTGGGTAACTGAACCTGGTCAGAGCCCCACAAATCACCCCATCTTCGATTCCCCTAGGTCTCTAGTTTTCAAAAATGCACAGGTTTGGTAGCTTTCCCTAGGTGCCGGCTGAGCCAGAGGCCAAAATCTACAGGTAGGCACTTTGCAAAAAACACCTCTGTTTTCTTTAAAAAAATGTGATGTGTCCACGTTGCGTTTTGGGGCATTTCCTGCGGCGGGCGCTAGGCCTACCCACACAAGTGAGGTATCATTTTTATCGGGAGACTTGGGGGATCGCTGGGTGGAAGGAAATTTGTGACTCCTCTCTGATTCCAGAACTTTCTGTCACCAAAAGTTGAGGAAAATGTGTTTTTTTAGCCAAAGTTTGAGGTTTGCAAAGGATTCTGGGTAACTGAACCTGGTCAGAGCCCCACAAATCACCCCATCTTCGATTCCCCTAGGTCTCTAGTTTTCAAAAATGCACAGGTTTGGTAGCTTTCCCTAGGTGCCGGCTGAGCCAGAGGCCAAAATCTACAGGTAGGCACTTTGCAAAAAACACCTCTGTTTTCTTTCAAAAAATGTGATGTGTCCACGTTGCGTTTTGGGGCATTTCCTGTCGCGGGCGCTAGGCCTACCCACACAAGTGAGGTATCATTTTTATCGGGAGACTTGGGGGAACACTGGGTGAAAGGAAATTTGTGGCTCCTCTCTGATTCCAGAACTTTCTGTCACCAAAATGTAAGGAAAACTTGTTTTTTTAGCCAAAGTTTGAGGTTTACAAAGGATTCTGGGTAACAGAACCTGGTCAGAGCCCCACAAGTCACCCCATCTTGGATTCCCCTAGGTCTCTAGTTTTCAAAAATGCACAGGTTTGGTAGCTTTCCCTAGGTGCCGGCTGAGCTAGAGGCCAAAATCTACAGGTAGGCACTTTGCAAAAAACACCTCTGTTTTCCTTCAAAAAATGTGATGTGTCCACGTTCCGTTTTGGGGTATTTCCTGTCGCGGGCGCTAGGCTTACCCACACAAGTGAAGTATCATTTTTATCGGGAGACTTGGGGGAATGCTGGGTGGAAAGAAATTTGTGGCTCCTCTCAGATTCCAGAACTTTCTGTAACCGAAATGTGAGGAAGATGTGTTTTTTTTAGCCAAATGTTGAAGTTTGCAAAGGACTCTGGGTAACAGAACCTGGTCAGAGCCCCACAAGTCACCCCATCTTGGATTCCCCTAGGTCTCAAGATTTCAAAAATGCACAGGTTTGGTAGGTTTCCCTAGGTGCCGGCTGAGCTAGGGGCCAAAATCTACAGGTAGGCACTTTGCAAAAAACACCTCTGTTTTCTTTAAAAAAATGTGATGTGTCCACGTTGCGTTTTGGGGCAATTCCTGGGGCGGGCGCTAGGCCTACCCACACAATTGAGGTATCATTTTTATCAGGAGACTTGGGGGAACGCTGGGTGGAAGGAAATTTGTGGCTCCTCTCTGATTCTAGAACTTGCTGTCACCAAAATTTGAGGAAAATGTGTTTTTTTAGCCAAATTCTGAGGTCTGCAAAGGATTCTGGGTAACAGATCCTTGTCAGAGCCCCTCAAGTCAGCCCATCTTGGATTCCCCTGGGGTTCTAGTTTTCAAAAATGTGCTGGTTTGGTAGGTTTCCCTAGGTGCCGGCTGAGCTAGAGGCCAAAATCTACAGGTAGGCACTTTGCAAAAAACACCTCTGTTTTCTTTCAAAAAATGTGATGTGTCCACGTTGCGTTTTGGGGCATTTCCTGTCGCGGGCGCTAGGCCTACCCACACAAGTGAGGTATCATTTTTATCGGGAGACTTGGGAGAACACTGGGTGAAAGGAAATTTGTGGCTCCTCTCTGATTCCAGAACTTTCTGTCACCAAAATGTGAGGAAAACTTGTTTTTTTAGCCAAAGTTTGAGGTTTACAAAGGATTCTGGGTAACAGAACCTGGTCAGAGCCCCACAAGTCACCCCATCTTGGATTCCCCTAGGTCTCTAGTTTTCAAAAATGCACAGGTTTGGTAGCTTTCCCTAGGTGCCGGCTGAGCTAGAGGCCAAAATCTACAGGTAGGCACTTTGCAAAAAACACCTCTGTTTTCTTTCAAAAAATGTGATGTGTCCACGTTGCGTTTTGGGGCATTTCCTGTCGCGGGCGCTAGGCCTACCCACACAAGTGAGGTATCATTTTTATCGTGAGAATTGGGGGAACGCTGGGTGGAAGGACATTTGTGGCTCCTCTCTGATTCCAGAACTTTCTGTCACCAAAATGTGAGGAAAACCAGTTTTTTTAGCCAAATTTTGAGGTTTGCAAAGGATTCTGGATAACAGAACCTGGTCAGAGCCCCACAAGTCACCCCATCTTGGATTCCCCTAGGTCTCTAGTTTTAAAAAATGCACAGCTTTGGTCGGTTTCCCTAGGTGCGGGCTGAGCTAGAGGCCAAAATCTACAGGTAGGCACTTTGCAAAAAACACCTCTGTTTTCTTTCAAAAAATGTGATGTGTCCACGTTGCGTTTTGGGGCATTTCCTGTCGCGGGAGCTAGGCCTACCCACACAAGTAAGGTATCATTTTTATCGGGAGACTTGGGGGAACACTGGGTGGAAAGAAATTTGTGGCTCCTCTCTGATTCCAGAACTTTCTGTCACCAAAGTGTGAGGAAAATGTGTTTTTTTAGCCAAATTTTGAGGTTTGCAAAGGATTCTGGGTAACAGAACCTGGTCAGACGCCCACAATTCACCACATATTGGATTCCCCTAGGTCTTTAGTTTTCAAAAATGCACAGGTTTGGTAGGTTTCCCTAGGTGCCGGCTGAGCTAGAGGCCAAAATCTACAGGTAGGCACTTTGCAAAAAACACCTCTGTTTTCTTTCAAAAAATGTGATGTGTCCACGTTGCGTTTTGGGGCAATTCCTGTCGCGGGCGCTAGGCCTACCCACACAAGTGAGGTATAATTTTTATCGTGAGAATTGGGGGAACGCTGGGTGGAAGGACATTTGTGGCTCCTCTCTGATTCCAGAACTTTCTGTCACCAAAATGTGAGGAAAACCAGTTTTTTTAGCCAAATTTTGAGGTTTGCAAAGGATTCTGGATAACAGAACCTGGTCAGAGCCCCACAAGTCACCCCATCTTGGATTCCCCTAGGTCTCTAGTTTTAAAAAATGCACAGGTTTGGTCGGTTTCCCTAGGTGCGGGCTGAGCTAGAGGCCAAAATCTACAGGTAGGCACTTTGCAAAAAACACCTCTGTTTTCTTTCAAAAAATGTGATGTGTCCACGTTGCGTTTTGGGGCATTTCCTGTCGCGGGAGCTAGGCCTACCCACACAAGTAAGGTATCATTTTTATCGGGAGACTTGGGGGAACACTGGGTGGAAAGAAATTTGTGGCTCCTCTCTGATTCCAGAACTTTCTGTCACCAAAGTGTGAGGAAAATGTGTTTTTTTAGCCAAATTTTGAGGTTTACAAAGGATTCTGGGTAACAGAACCTGGTCAGAGCCCCACAAGTCACCCCATCTTGAATTCCCCTAGGTCTCTAGTTTTAAAAAATGCACAGGTTTGGTAGGTTTCCCTATGTGCCGGCTGAGCTAGAGGCCAAAATCTACAGGTAGGCACTTTGCAAAAAACACCTCTGTTTTCTTTAAAAAAATGTGATGTGTCCACGTTGCGTTTTGGGGCATTTCCTGCGGCGGGCGCTAGGCCTACCCACACAAGTTAGGTATCATTTTTATCGGGAGACTTGGGGGAACGCTGGGTGGAAGGAAATTTGTGACTCCTCTCAGATTCCAGAACTTTCTGTCACCGAAATGTGAGGTAAATGTGTTTTTTTATCCAAATTTTGAGGTTTGCAAAGGATTCTGGGTAACAGAACCTGGTCAGACGCCCACAATTCACCACATATTGGATTCCCCTAGGTCTCTAGTTTTCAAAAATGCACAGGTTTGGCAGGTTTCCCTAGGTGCCGTCGGAGCTAGAGGCCAAAATCTACAGGTAGGCACTTTGCAAAAAACACCTCTGTTTTCTTTCAAAAAATGTGATGTGTCCTCGTTGTGTTTTGGGGCAATTCTTCGGGCGGGCGCTAGGCCTACCCACACAAGTGAGGTATTTTTTATCGGGAGACTTGGGGGAACGCTGGGTGGAAAGAAATTTGTGGCTCCTCTCTGATTCCAGAACTTTCTGTCACCAAAATGTGAGTAAAATGTTTTTTTTTAGCCAAATTTTGAGGTTTGCAAAGGATTCTGGGTAACAGAACCTGGTCAGAGCCCCACAAGTCACCCCATCTTGGATTCCCCTAGGTCTCTAGTTTTCAAAAATGCACAGGTTTGGTAGCTTTCCCTAGGTGCCGGCTGAGCCAGAGGCCAAAATCTACAGGTAGGCACTTTGCAAAAAACACCTCTGTTTTCTGTCAAAAAATGGGATGTGTCCACGTTGTGTTTTGGGGCATTTCCTGTTGCGGGCACTAGGCCTACCCACACAAGTGAGGTATCATTTTTATCGGGAGACTTGGGGGAACCCTGGGTGGAAGGAAATTTGTGGCTCCTCTCAGATTCCAGAACTTTCTGTCACTGAAATGTGAGGAAAATGTGTATTTTTAGCCACATTTTGAGGTTTGCAAAGGATGCTGCGTAACAGAACCTGGTCAGAGCCCCACAAGTCACCCCATCTTGGATTCCCCTAGGTCTCTAGTTTTAAAAAATGCACAGGTTTGGTAGCTTTCCCTAGGTGGCGGCTGAGCTAGAGGCCAAAATCTACAGGTAGGCACTTTGCAAAAAACACCTCTGTTTTCTTTCAAAAAATGTGATGTGTCCACGTTGCGTTTTGGGGCATTTTCTGTCGCGGGCGCTAGGCCTACCCACACAAGTGAGGTATCATTTTTATTGTGAGAATTGGGGGAACGCTGGGTGGAAGGACATTTGTGGCTCCTCTCTGATTCCAGAACTTTCTGTCACCAAAATGTGAGGAAAATGTGTTTTTTTAGCCAAATTTTGAGGTTTACAAAGGATTCTGGGTAACAGAACCTGGTCAGAGCCCCACAAGTCACCCCATCTTGGATTCCCCTAGGTCTCTAGTTTTAAAAAATGCACAGGTTTGGTAGGTTTCCCTATGTGCCGGCTGAGCTAGAGGCCAAAATCTACAGGTAGGCACTTTGCAAAAAACACCTCTGTTTTCTTTATAAAAATGTGATGTGTCCTCGTTGCGTTTTGGGGCAATTCTTGGGGCGGGCGCTAGGCCTACCCACACAAGTGAGGTATTTTTTATCGGGAGACTTGGGGGAACGCTGGGTGGAAAGAAATTTGTGGCTCCTCTCTTATTCCAGAACTTTCTGTCACCAAAATGTGAGTAAAATGTGTTTTTTTAGCCAAATTTTGAGATTTGCAAAGGATTCTGGGTAACAGAACCTGGTCAGAGCCCCACAAGTCACCCCATCTTGGATTCCTCTAGGTCTCTAGTTTTAAAAAATGAACAGGTTTGGTAGGTTTCCCTAGGTGCCGGCTGAGCTAGAGGCCAAAATCTACAGGTAGGCACTTTGCAAAAAACACCTCTGTTTTCTTTCAAAAAATGTGATGTGTCCCCGTTGCGTTTTGGGGCAATTCTTGGGGCGGGCGCTAGGCCTACCCACACAAGTGAGGTATCATTTTTATCGGGAGACTTGGGGGAACGCTGGGTGGAAAGAAATTTGTGGCTCCTCTCTGATTCCAGAACTTTCTGTCACCAAAATGTGAGGAAAATGTGTTTTTTTAGCCAAATTTTGAGGTTTACAAAGGATTCTGGGTAACAGAACCTGGTCAGAGCCCCACAAGTCACCCCATCTTGGATTCCCCTAGGTCTCTAGTTTTAAAAAATGCACAGGTTTGGTAGGTTTCCCTATGTGCCGGCTGAGCTAGAGGCCAAAATCTACAGGTAGGCACTTTGCAAAAAACACCTCTGTTTTCTTTATAAAAATGTGATGTGTCCTCGTTGCGTTTTGGGGCAATTCTTGGGGCGGGCGCTAGGCCTACCCACACAAGTGAGGTATTTTTTATCGGGAGACTTGGGGGAACGCTGGGTGGAAAGAAATTTGTGGCTCCTCTCTTATTCCAGAACTTTCTGTCACCAAAAGTTGAGGAAAATGTGTTTTTTTAGCCAAAGTTTGAGGTTTGCAAAGGATTCTGGGTAACTGAACCTGGTCAGAGCCCCACAAATCACCCCATCTTCGATTCCCCTAGGTCTCTAGTTTTCAAAAATGCACAGGTTTGGTAGCTTTCCCTAGGTGCCGGCTGAGCCAGAGGCCAAAATCTACAGGTAGGCACTTTGCAAAAAACACCTCTGTTTTCTTTAAAAAAATGTGATGTGTCCACGTTGCGTTTTGGGGCATTTCCTGCGGCGGGCGCTAGGCCTACCCACACAAGTGAGGTATCATTTTTATCGGGAGACTTGGGGGATCGCTGGGTGGAAGGAAATTTGTGACTCCTCTCTGATTCCAGAACTTTCTGTCACCAAAAGTTGAGGAAAATGTGTTTTTTTAGCCAAAGTTTGAGGTTTGCAAAGGATTCTGGGTAACTGAACCTGGTCAGAGCCCCACAAATCACCCCATCTTCGATTCCCCTAGGTCTCTAGTTTTCAAAAATGCACAGGTTTGGTAGCTTTCCCTAGGTGCCGGCTGAGCCAGAGGCCAAAATCTACAGGTAGGCACTTTGCAAAAAACACCTCTGTTTTCTTTCAAAAAATGTGATGTGTCCACGTTGCGTTTTGGGGCATTTCCTGTCGCGGGCGCTAGGCCTACCCACACAAGTGAGGTATCATTTTTATCGGGAGACTTGGGGGAACACTGGGTGAAAGGAAATTTGTGGCTCCTCTCTGATTCCAGAACTTTCTGTCACCAAAATGTAAGGAAAACTTGTTTTTTTAGCCAAAGTTTGAGGTTTACAAAGGATTCTGGGTAACAGAACCTGGTCAGAGCCCCACAAGTCACCCCATCTTGGATTCCCCTAGGTCTCTAGTTTTCAAAAATGCACAGGTTTGGTAGCTTTCCCTAGGTGCCGGCTGAGCTAGAGGCCAAAATCTACAGGTAGGCACTTTGCAAAAAACACCTCTGTTTTCCTTCAAAAAATGTGATGTGTCCACGTTCCGTTTTGGGGTATTTCCTGTCGCGGGCGCTAGGCTTACCCACACAAGTGAAGTATCATTTTTATCGGGAGACTTGGGGGAATGCTGGGTGGAAAGAAATTTGTGGCTCCTCTCAGATTCCAGAACTTTCTGTAACCGAAATGTGAGGAAGATGTGTTTTTTTTAGCCAAATGTTGAAGTTTGCAAAGGACTCTGGGTAACAGAACCTGGTCAGAGCCCCACAAGTCACCCCATCTTGGATTCCCCTAGGTCTCAAGATTTCAAAAATGCACAGGTTTGGTAGGTTTCCCTAGGTGCCGGCTGAGCTAGGGGCCAAAATCTACAGGTAGGCACTTTGCAAAAAACACCTCTGTTTTCTTTAAAAAAATGTGATGTGTCCACGTTGCGTTTTGGGGCAATTCCTGGGGCGGGCGCTAGGCCTACCCACACAAGTGAGGTATCATTTTTATCAGGAGACTTGGGGGAACGCTGGGTGGAAGGAAATTTGTGGCTCCTCTCTGATTCTAGAACTTGCTGTCACCAAAATTTGAGGAAAATGTGTTTTTTTAGCCAAATTCTGAGGTCTGCAAAGGATTCTGGGTAACAGATCCTTGTCAGAGCCCCTCAAGTCAGCCCATCTTGGATTCCCCTGGGGTTCTAGTTTTCAAAAATGTGCTGGTTTGGTAGGTTTCCCTAGGTGCCGGCTGAGCTAGAGGCCAAAATCTACAGGTAGGCACTTTGCAAAAAACACCTCTGTTTTCTTTCAAAAAATGTGATGTGTCCACGTTGCGTTTTGGGGCATTTCCTGTCGCGGGCGCTAGGCCTACCCACACAAGTGAGGTATCATTTTTATCGGGAGACTTGGGAGAACACTGGGTGAAAGGAAATTTGTGGCTCCTCTCTGATTCCAGAACTTTCTGTCACCAAAATGTGAGGAAAACTTGTTTTTTTAGCCAAAGTTTGAGGTTTACAAAGGATTCTGGGTAACAGAACCTGGTCAGAGCCCCACAAGTCACCCCATCTTGGATTCCCCTAGGTCTCTAGTTTTCAAAAATGCACAGGTTTGGTAGCTTTCCCTAGGTGCCGGCTGAGCTAGAGGCCAAAATCTACAGGTAGGCACTTTGCAAAAAACACCTCTGTTTTCTTTCAAAAAATGTGATGTGTCCACGTTGCGTTTTGGGGCATTTCCTGTCGCGGGCGCTAGGCCTACCCACACAAGTGAGGTATCATTTTTATCGTGAGAATTGGGGGAACGCTGGGTGGAAGGACATTTGTGGCTCCTCTCTGATTCCAGAACTTTCTGTCACCAAAATGTGAGGAAAACCAGTTTTTTTAGCCAAATTTTGAGGTTTGCAAAGGATTCTGGATAACAGAACCTGGTCAGAGCCCCACAAGTCACCCCATCTTGGATTCCCCTAGGTCTCTAGTTTTAAAAAATGCACAGCTTTGGTCGGTTTCCCTAGGTGCGGGCTGAGCTAGAGGCCAAAATCTACAGGTAGGCACTTTGCAAAAAACACCTCTGTTTTCTTTCAAAAAATGTGATGTGTCCACGTTGCGTTTTGGGGCATTTCCTGTCGCGGGAGCTAGGCCTACCCACACAAGTAAGGTATCATTTTTATCGGGAGACTTGGGGGAACACTGGGTGGAAAGAAATTTGTGGCTCCTCTCTGATTCCAGAACTTTCTGTCACCAAAGTGTGAGGAAAATGTGTTTTTTTAGCCAAATTTTGAGGTTTGCAAAGGATTCTGGGTAACAGAACCTGGTCAGACGCCCACAATTCACCACATATTGGATTCCCCTAGGTCTCTAGTTTTCAAAAATGCACAGGTTTGGTAGGTTTCCCTAGGTGCCGGCTGAGCTAGAGGCCAAAATCTACAGGTAGGCACTTTGCAAAAAACACCTCTGTTTTCTTTCAAAAAATGTGATGTGTCCACGTTGCGTTTTGGGGCAATTCCTGTCGCGGGCGCTAGGCCTACCCACACAAGTGAGGTGTAATTTTTATCGTGAGAATTGGGGGAACGCTGGGTGGAAGGACATTTGTGGCTCCTCTCTGATTCCAGAACTTTCTGTCACCAAAATGTGAGGAAAACCAGTTTTTTTAGCCAAATTTTGAGGTTTGCAAAGGATTCTGGATAACAGAACCTGGTCAGAGCCCCACAAGTCACCCCATCTTGGATTCCCCTAGGTCTCTAGTTTTAAAAAATGCACAGGTTTGGTCGGTTTCCCTAGGTGCGGGCTGAGCTAGAGGCCAAAATCTACAGGTAGGCACTTTGCAAAAAACACCTCTGTTTTCTTTCAAAAAATGTGATGTGTCCACGTTGCGTTTTGGGGCATTTCCTGTCGCGGGAGCTAGGCCTACCCACACAAGTAAGGTATCATTTTTATCGGGAGACTTGGGGGAACACTGGGTGGAAAGAAATTTGTGGCTCCTCTCTGATTCCAGAACTTTCTGTCACCAAAGTGTGAGGAAAATGTGTTTTTTTAGCCAAATTTTGAGGTTTACAAAGGATTCTGGGTAACAGAACCTGGTCAGAGCCCCACAAGTCACCCCATCTTGGATTCCCCTAGGTCTCTAGTTTTAAAAAATGCACAGGTTTGGTAGGTTTCCCTATGTGCCGGCTGAGCTAGAGGCCAAAATCTACAGGTAGGCACTTTGCAAAAAACACCTCTGTTTTCTTTAAAAAAATGTGATGTGTCCACGTTGCGTTTTGGGGCATTTCCTGCGGCGGGCGCTAGGCCTACCCACACAAGTTAGGTATCATTTTTATCGGGAGACTTGGGGGAACGCTGGGTGGAAGGAAATTTGTGACTCCTCTCAGATTCCAGAACTTTCTGTCACCGAAATGTGAGGTAAATGTGTTTTTTTTATCCAAATTTTGAGGTTTGCAAAGGATTCTGGGTAACAGAACCTGGTCAGACGCCCACAATTCACCACATATTGGATTCCCCTAGGTCTCTAGTTTTCAAAAATGCACAGGTTTGGTAGGTTTCCCTAGGTGCCGTCGGAGCTAGAGGCCAAAATCTACAGGTAGGCACTTTGCAAAAAACACCTCTGTTTTCTTTCAAAAAATGTGATGTGTCCTCGTTGTGTTTTGGGGCAATTCTTCGGGCGGGCGCTAGGCCTACCCACACAAGTGAGGTATTTTTTATCGGGAGACTTGGGGGAACGCTGGGTGGAAAGAAATTTGTGGCTCCTCTCTGATTCCAGAACTTTCTGTCACCAAAATGTGAGTAAAATGTTTTTTTTTAGCCAAATTTTGAGGTTTGCAAAGGATTCTGGGTAACAGAACCTGGTCAGAGCCCCACAAGTCACCCCATCTTGGATTCCCCTAGGTCTCTAGTTTTCAAAAATGCACAGGTTTGGTAGCTTTCCCTAGGTGCCGGCTGAGCCAGAGGCCAAAATCTACAGGTAGGCACTTTGCAAAAAACACCTCTGTTTTCTTTCAAAAAATGTGATGTGTCCACGTTGCGTTTTGGGGCATTTCCTGTCGCGGGCGCTAGGCCTACCCACACAAGTGAGGTATCATTTTTATCGGGAGACTTGGGGGAACACTGGGTGAAAGGAAATTTGTGGCTCCTCTCTGATTCCAGAACTTTCTGTCACCAAAATGTGAGGAAAACTTGTTTTTTTAGCCAAAGTTTGACGTTTACAAAGGATTCTGGGTAACAGAACCTGGTCAGAGCCCCACAAGTCACCCCATCTTGGATTCCCCTAGGTCTCTAGTTTTCAAAAATGCACAGGTTTGGTAGCTTTCCCTAGGTGCCTGCTGAGCTAAAGGCCAAAATCTACAGGTAGGCACTTTGCAAAAAACACCTCTGTTTTCTTTCAAAAAATGTGATGTGTCCACGTTCCGTTTTGGGGTATTTCCTGTCGCGGGCGCTAGGCTTACCCACACAAGTGAGGTATCATTTTTATCGGGAGACTTGGGGGAATGCTGGGTGGAAAGAAATTTGTGGCTCCTCTCAGATTCCAGAACTTTCTGTAACCGAAATGTGAGGAAGATGTGTTTTTTTTAGCCAAATGTTGAGGTTTGCAAAGGACTCTGGGTAACAGAACCTGGTCAGAGCCCCACAAGTCACCCCATCTTGGATTCCCCTAGGTCTCTAGATTTCAAAAATGCACAGGTTTGGTAGGTTTCCCTAGGTGCCGGCTGAGCTAGGGGCCAAAATCTACAGGTAGGCACTTTGCAAAAAACACCTCTGTTTTCTTTAAAAAAATGTGATGTGTCCACGTTGCGTTTTGGGGCAATTCCTGGGGCGGGCGCTAGGCCTACCCACACAAGTGAGGTATCATTTTTATCAGGAGACTTGGGGGAACGCTGGGTGGAAGGAAATTTGTGGCTCCTCTCTGATTCTAGAACTTGCTGTCACCAAAATTTGAGGAAAATGTGTTTTTTTAGCCAAATTCTGAGGTCTGCAAAGGATTCTGGGTAACAGATCCTTGTCAGAGCCCCACAAGTCAGCCCATCTTGGATTCCCCTGGGGTTCTAGTTTTCAAAAATGTGCTGGTTTGGTAGGTTTCCCTAGGTGCCGGCTGAGCTAGAGGCCAAAATCTACAGGTAGGCACTTTGCAAAAAACACCTCTGTTTTCTTTCAAAAAATGTGATGTGTCCACGTTGCGTTTTGGGGCATTTCCTGTCGCGGGCGCTAGGCCTACCCACACAAGTGAGGTATCATTTTTATCGGGAGACTTGGGAGAACACTGGGTGAAAGGAAATTTGTGGCTCCTCTCTGATTCCAGAACTTTCTGTCACCAAAATGTGAGGAAAACTTGTTTTTTTAGCCAAAGTTTGAGGTTTACAAAGGATTCTGGGTAACAGAACCTGGTCAGAGCCCCACAAGTCACCCCATCTTGGATTCCCCTAGGTCTCTAGTTTTCAAAAATGCACAGGTTTGGTAGCTTTCCCTAGGTGCCGGCTGAGCTAGAGGCCAAAATCTACAGGTAGGCACTTTGCAAAAAACACCTCTGTTTTCTTTCAAAAAATGTGATGTGTCCACGTTGCGTTTTGGGGCATTTCCTGTCGCAGGCGCTAGGCCTACCCACACAAGTGAGGTATCATTTTTATCGTGAGAATTGGGGGAACGCTGGGTGGAAGGACATTTGTGGCTCCTCTCAGATTCCAGAACTTTCTGTCACCAAAATGTGAGGAAAACCAGTTTTTTTAGCCAAATTTTGAGGTTTGCAAAGGATTCTGGATAACAGAACCTGGTCAGAGCCCCACAAGTCACCCCATCTTGGATTCCCCTAGGTCTCTAGTTTTAAAAAATGCACAGGTTTGGTCGGTTTCCCTAGGTGCGGGCTGAGCTAGAGGCCAAAATCTACAGGTAGGCACTTTGCAAAAAACACCTCTGTTTTCTTTCAAAAAATGTGATGTGTCCACGTTGCGTTTTGCGGCATTTCCTGTCGCGGGAGCTAGGCCTACCCACACAAGTAAGGTATCATTTTTATCGGGAGACTTGGGGGAACACTGGGTGGAAAGAAATTTGTGGCTCCTCTCTGATTCCAGAACTTTCTGTCACCAAAGTGTGAGGAAAATGTGTTTTTTTAGCCAAATTTTGAGGTTTACAAAGGATTCTGGGTAACAGAACCTGGTCAGAGCCCCACAAGTCACCCCATCTTGGATTCCCCTAGGTCTCTAGTTTTAAAAAATGCACAGGTTTGGTAGGTTTCCCTATGTGCCGGCTGAGCTAGAGGCCAAAATCTACAGGTAGGCACTTTGCAAAAAACACCTCTGTATTCTTTAAAAAAATGTGATGTGTCCACGTTGCGTTTTGGGGCATTTCCTGCGGCGGGCGCTAGGCCTACCCACACAAGTGAGGTATAATTTTTATCGGGAGACTTGGGGGAACGCTGGGTGGAAGGAAATTTGTGACTCCTCTCAGATTCCAGAACTTTCTGTCACCGAAATGTGAGGTAAATGTGTTTTTTTATCCAAATTTTGAGGTTTGCAAAGGATTCTGGGTAACAGAACCTGGTCAGACGCCCACAATTCACCACATATTGGATTCCCCTAGGTCTCTAGTTTTCAAAAATGCACAGGTTTGGTAGGTTTCCCTAGGTGCCGGCTGAGCTAGAGGCCAAAATCTACAGGTAGGCACTTTGCAAAAAACACCTCTGTTTTCTTTCAAAAAATGTGATGTGTCCACGTTGCGTTTTGGGGCATTTCCTGTCGCAGGCGCTAGGCCTACCCACACAAGTGAGGTATCATTTTTATCGTGAGAATTGGGGGAACGCTGGGTGGAAGGACATTTGTGGCTCCTCTCAGATTCCAGAACTTTCTGTCACCAAAATGTGAGGAAAACCAGTTTTTTTAGCCAAATTTTGAGGTTTGCAAAGGATTCTGGATAACAGAACCTGGTCAGAGCCCCACAAGTCACCCCATCTTGGATTCCCCTAGGTCTCTAGTTTTAAAAAATGCACAGGTTTGGTCGGTTTCCCTAGGTGCGGGCTGAGCTAGAGGCCAAAATCTACAGGTAGGCACTTTGCAAAAAACACCTCTGTTTTCTTTAAAAAAATGTGATGTGTCCACGTTGCGTTTTGCGGCATTTCCTGTCGCGGGAGCTAGGCCTACCCACACAAGTAAGGTATCATTTTTATCGGGAGACTTGGGGGAACACTGGGTGGAAAGAAATTTGTGGCTCCTCTCTGATTCCAGAACTTTCTGTCACCAAAGTGTGAGGAAAATGTGTTTTTTTAGCCAAATTTTGAGGTTTACAAAGGATTCTGGGTAACAGAACCTGGTCAGAGCCCCACAAGTCACCCCATCTTGGATTCCCCTAGGTCTCTAGTTTTAAAAAATGCACAGGTTTGGTAGGTTTCCCTATGTGCCGGCTGAGCTAGAGGCCAAAATCTACAGGTAGGCACTTTGCAAAAAACACCTCTGTATTCTTTAAAAAAATGTGATGTGTCCACGTTGCGTTTTGGGGCATTTCCTGCGGCGGGCGCTAGGCCTACCCACACAAGTGAGGTATAATTTTTATCGGGAGACTTGGGGGAACGCTGGGTGGAAGGAAATTTGTGACTCCTCTCAGATTCCAGAACTTTCTGTCACCGAAATGTGAGGTAAATGTGTTTTTTTATCCAAATTTTGAGGTTTGCAAAGGATTCTGGGTAACAGAACCTGGTCAGACGCCCACAATTCACCACATATTGGATTCCCCTAGGTCTCTAGTTTTAAAAAATGCACAGGTTTGGTAGGTTTCCCTAGGTGCCGGCTGAGCTAGAGGCCAAAATCTACAGGTAGGCACTTTGCAAAAAACACCTCTGTTTTCTTTCAAAAAATGTGATGTGTCCACGTTGCGTTTTGGGGCAATTCCTGTCGCGGGCGCTAGGCCTACCCACACAAGTGAGGTGTAATTTTTATCGTGAGAATTGGGGGAACGCTGGGTGGAAGGACATTTGTGGCTCCTCTCTGATTCCAGAACTTTCTGTCACCAAAATGTGAGGAAAACCAGTTTTTTTAGCCAAATTTTGAGGTTTGCAAAGGATTCTGGATAACAGAACCTGGTCAGAGCCCCACAAGTCACCCCATCTTGGATTCCCCTAGGTCTCTAGTTTTAAAAAATGCACAGGTTTGGTCGGTTTCCCTAGGTGCGGGCTGAGCTAGAGGCCAAAATCTACAGGTAGGCACTTTGCAAAAAACACCTCTGTTTTCTTTCAAAAAATGTGATGTGTCCACGTTGCGTTTTGGGGCATTTCCTGTCGCGGGAGCTAGGCCTACCCACACAAGTAAGGTATCATTTTTATCGGGAGACTTGGGGGAACACTGGGTGGAAAGAAATTTGTGGCTCCTCTCTGATTCCAGAACTTTCTGTCACCAAAGTGTGAGGAAAATGTGTTTTTTTAGCCAAATTTTGAGGTTTACAAAGGATTCTGGGTAACAGAACCTGGTCAGAGCCCCACAAGTCACCCCATCTTGGATTCCCCTAGGTCTCTAGTTTTAAAAAATGCACAGGTTTGGTAGGTTTCCCTATGTGCCGGCTGAGCTAGAGGCCAAAATCTACAGGTAGGCACTTTGCAAAAAACACCTCTGTTTTCTTTAAAAAAATGTGATGTGTCCACGTTGCGTTTTGGGGCATTTCCTGCGGCGGGCGCTAGGCCTACCCACACAAGTTAGGTATCATTTTTATCGGGAGACTTGGGGGAACGCTGGGTGGAAGGAAATTTGTGACTCCTCTCAGATTCCAGAACTTTCTGTCACCGAAATGTGAGGTAAATGTGTTTTTTTTATCCAAATTTTGAGGTTTGCAAAGGATTCTGGGTAACAGAACCTGGTCAGACGCCCACAATTCACCACATATTGGATTCCCCTAGGTCTCTAGTTTTCAAAAATGCACAGGTTTGGTAGGTTTCCCTAGGTGCCGTCGGAGCTAGAGGCCAAAATCTACAGGTAGGCACTTTGCAAAAAACACCTCTGTTTTCTTTCAAAAAATGTGATGTGTCCTCGTTGTGTTTTGGGGCAATTCTTCGGGCGGGCGCTAGGCCTACCCACACAAGTGAGGTATTTTTTATCGGGAGACTTGGTGGAACGCTGGGTGGAAAGAAATTTGTGGCTCCTCTCTGATTCCAGAACTTTCTGTCACCAAAATGTGAGTAAAATGTTTTTTTTTAGCCAAATTTTGAGGTTTGCAAAGGATTCTGGGTAACAGAACCTGGTCAGAGCCCCACAAGTCACCCCATCTTGGATTCCCCTAGGTCTCTAGTTTTCAAAAATGCACAGGTTTGGTAGCTTTCCCTAGGTGCCGGCT
Organism: Pleurodeles waltl; assembly: GCF_031143425.1. Classification (NCBI taxonomy): domain Eukaryota; kingdom Metazoa; phylum Chordata; class Amphibia; order Caudata; family Salamandridae; genus Pleurodeles; species Pleurodeles waltl. Next base: position 576,556,844 of record NC_090447.1, read on the forward strand.
GAGCCAGAGGCCAAAATCTACAGGTAGGCACTTTGCAAAAAACACCTCTGTTTTCTTTCAAAAAATGTGATGTGTCCACGTTGCGTTTTGGGGCATTTCCTGTCGCGGGCGCTAGGCCTACCCACACAAGTGAGGTATCATTTTTATCGGGAGACTTGGGGGAACACTGGGTGAAAGGAAATTTGTGGCTCCTCTCTGATTCCAGAACTTTCTGTCACCAAAATGTGAGGAAAACTTGTTTTTTTAGCCAAAGTTTGACGTTTACAAAGGATTCTGGGTAACAGAACCTGGTCAGAGCCCCACAAGTCACCCCATCTTGGATTCCCCTAGGTCTCTAGTTTTCAAAAATGCACAGGTTTGGTAGCTTTCCCTAGGTGCCTGCTGAGCTAAAGGCCAAAATCTACAGGTAGGCACTTTGCAAAAAACACCTCTGTTTTCTTTCAAAAAATGTGATGTGTCCACGTTCCGTTTTGGGGTATTTCCTGTCGCGGGCGCTAGGCTTACCCACACAAGTGAGGTATCATTTTTATCGGGAGACTTGGGGGAATGCTGGGTGGAAAGAAATTTGTGGCTCCTCTCAGATTCCAGAACTTTCTGTAACCGAAATGTGAGGAAGATGTGTTTTTTTTAGCCAAATGTTGAGGTTTGCAAAGGACTCTGGGTAACAGAACCTGGTCAGAGCCCCACAAGTCACCCCATCTTGGATTCCCCTAGGTCTCTAGATTTCAAAAATGCACAGGTTTGGTAGGTTTCCCTAGGTGCCGGCTGAGCTAGGGGCCAAAATCTACAGGTAGGCACTTTGCAAAAAACACCTCTGTTTTCTTTAAAAAAATGTGATGTGTCCACGTTGCGTTTTGGGGCAATTCCTGGGGCGGGCGCTAGGCCTACCCACACAAGTGAGGTATCATTTTTATCAGGAGACTTGGGGGAACGCTGGGTGGAAGGAAATTTGTGGCTCCTCTCTGATTCTAGAACTTGCTGTCACCAAAATTTGAGGAAAATGTGTTTTTTTAGCCAAATTCTGAGGTCTGCAAAGGATTCTGGGTAACAGATCCTTGTCAGAGCCCCACAAGTCAGCCCATCTTGGATTCCCCTGGGGTTCTAGTTTTCAAAAATGTGCTGGTTTGGTAGGTTTCCCTAGGTGCCGGCTGAGCTAGAGGCCAAAATCTACAGGTAGGCACTTTGCAAAAAACACCTCTGTTTTCTTTCAAAAAATGTGATGTGTCCACGTTGCGTTTTGGGGCATTTCCTGTCGCGGGCGCTAGGCCTACCCACACAAGTGAGGTATCATTTTTATCGGGAGACTTGGGAGAACACTGGGTGAAAGGAAATTTGTGGCTCCTCTCTGATTCCAGAACTTTCTGTCACCAAAATGTGAGGAAAACTTGTTTTTTTAGCCAAAGTTTGAGGTTTACAAAGGATTCTGGGTAACAGAACCTGGTCAGAGCCCCACAAGTCACCCCATCTTGGATTCCCCTAGGTCTCTAGTTTTCAAAAATGCACAGGTTTGGTAGCTTTCCCTAGGTGCCGGCTGAGCTAGAGGCCAAAATCTACAGGTAGGCACTTTGCAAAAAACACCTCTGTTTTCTTTCAAAAAATGTGATGTGTCCACGTTGCGTTTTGGGGCATTTCCTGTCGCAGGCGCTAGGCCTACCCACACAAGTGAGGTATCATTTTTATCGTGAGAATTGGGGGAACGCTGGGTGGAAGGACATTTGTGGCTCCTCTCAGATTCCAGAACTTTCTGTCACCAAAATGTGAGGAAAACCAGTTTTTTTAGCCAAATTTTGAGGTTTGCAAAGGATTCTGGATAACAGAACCTGGTCAGAGCCCCACAAGTCACCCCATCTTGGATTCCCCTAGGTCTCTAGTTTTAAAAAATGCACAGGTTTGGTCGGTTTCCCTAGGTGCGGGCTGAGCTAGAGGCCAAAATCTACAGGTAGGCACTTTGCAAAAAACACCTCTGTTTTCTTTCAAAAAATGTGATGTGTCCACGTTGCGTTTTGCGGCATTTCCTGTCGCGGGAGCTAGGCCTACCCACACAAGTAAGGTATCATTTTTATCGGGAGACTTGGGGGAACACTGGGTGGAAAGAAATTTGTGGCTCCTCTCTGATTCCAGAACTTTCTGTCACCAAAGTGTGAGGAAAATGTGTTTTTTTAGCCAAATTTTGAGGTTTACAAAGGATTCTGGGTAACAGAACCTGGTCAGAGCCCCACAAGTCACCCCATCTTGGATTCCCCTAGGTCTCTAGTTTTAAAAAATGCACAGGTTTGGTAGGTTTCCCTATGTGCCGGCTGAGCTAGAGGCCAAAATCTACAGGTAGGCACTTTGCAAAAAACACCTCTGTATTCTTTAAAAAAATGTGATGTGTCCACGTTGCGTTTTGGGGCATTTCCTGCGGCGGGCGCTAGGCCTACCCACACAAGTGAGGTATAATTTTTATCGGGAGACTTGGGGGAACGCTGGGTGGAAGGAAATTTGTGACTCCTCTCAGATTCCAGAACTTTCTGTCACCGAAATGTGAGGTAAATGTGTTTTTTTATCCAAATTTTGAGGTTTGCAAAGGATTCTGGGTAACAGAACCTGGTCAGACGCCCACAATTCACCACATATTGGATTCCCCTAGGTCTCTAGTTTTCAAAAATGCACAGGTTTGGTAGGTTTCCCTAGGTGCCGGCTGAGCTAGAGGCCAAAATCTACAGGTAGGCACTTTGCAAAAAACACCTCTGTTTTCTTTCAAAAAATGTGATGTGTCCACGTTGCGTTTTGGGGCATTTCCTGTCGCAGGCGCTAGGCCTACCCACACAAGTGAGGTATCATTTTTATCGTGAGAATTGGGGGAACGCTGGGTGGAAGGACATTTGTGGCTCCTCTCAGATTCCAGAACTTTCTGTCACCAAAATGTGAGGAAAACCAGTTTTTTTAGCCAAATTTTGAGGTTTGCAAAGGATTCTGGATAACAGAACCTGGTCAGAGCCCCACAAGTCACCCCATCTTGGATTCCCCTAGGTCTCTAGTTTTAAAAAATGCACAGGTTTGGTCGGTTTCCCTAGGTGCGGGCTGAGCTAGAGGCCAAAATCTACAGGTAGGCACTTTGCAAAAAACACCTCTGTTTTCTTTAAAAAAATGTGATGTGTCCACGTTGCGTTTTGCGGCATTTCCTGTCGCGGGAGCTAGGCCTACCCACACAAGTAAGGTATCATTTTTATCGGGAGACTTGGGGGAACACTGGGTGGAAAGAAATTTGTGGCTCCTCTCTGATTCCAGAACTTTCTGTCACCAAAGTGTGAGGAAAATGTGTTTTTTTAGCCAAATTTTGAGGTTTACAAAGGATTCTGGGTAACAGAACCTGGTCAGAGCCCCACAAGTCACCCCATCTTGGATTCCCCTAGGTCTCTAGTTTTAAAAAATGCACAGGTTTGGTAGGTTTCCCTATGTGCCGGCTGAGCTAGAGGCCAAAATCTACAGGTAGGCACTTTGCAAAAAACACCTCTGTATTCTTTAAAAAAATGTGATGTGTCCACGTTGCGTTTTGGGGCATTTCCTGCGGCGGGCGCTAGGCCTACCCACACAAGTGAGGTATAATTTTTATCGGGAGACTTGGGGGAACGCTGGGTGGAAGGAAATTTGTGACTCCTCTCAGATTCCAGAACTTTCTGTCACCGAAATGTGAGGTAAATGTGTTTTTTTATCCAAATTTTGAGGTTTGCAAAGGATTCTGGGTAACAGAACCTGGTCAGACGCCCACAATTCACCACATATTGGATTCCCCTAGGTCTCTAGTTTTAAAAAATGCACAGGTTTGGTAGGTTTCCCTAGGTGCCGGCTGAGCTAGAGGCCAAAATCTACAGGTAGGCACTTTGCAAAAAACACCTCTGTTTTCTTTCAAAAAATGTGATGTGTCCACGTTGCGTTTTGGGGCATTTCCTGTCGCGGGCGCTAGGCCTACCCACACAAGTGAGGTATCATTTTTATCGTGAGAATTGGGGGAACGCTGGGTGGAAGGACATTTGTGGTTCCTCTCTGATTCCAGAACTTTCTGTCACCAAAATGTGAGGAAAACCAGTTTTTTTAGCCAAATTTTGAGGTTTGCAAAGGATTCTGGATAACAGAACCTGGTCAGAGCCCCACAAGTCACCCCATCTTGGATTCCCCTAGGTCTCTAGTTTTAAAAAATGCACAGGTTTGGTCGGTTTCCCTAGGTGCGGGCTGAGCTAGAGGCCAAAATCTACAGGTAGGCACTTTGCAAAAAACACCTCTGTTTTCTTTCAAAAAATGTGATGTGTCCACGTTGCGTTTTGGGGCATTTCCTGTCGCGGGAGCTAGGCCTACCCACACAAGTAAGGTATCATTTTTATCGGGAGACTTGGGGGAACACTGGGTGGAAAGAAATTTGTGGCTCCTCTCTGATTCCAGAACTTTCTGTCACCAAAGTGTGAGGAAAATGTGTTTTTTTAGCCAAATTTTGAGGTTTACAAAGGATTCTGGGTAACAGAACCTGGTCAGAGCCCCACAAGTCACCCCATCTTGGATTCCCCTAGGTCTCTAGTTTTAAAAAATGCACAGGTTTGGTAGGTTTCCCTATGTGCCGGCTGAGCTAGAGGCCAAAATCTACAGGTAGGCACTTTGCAAAAAACACCTCTGTTTTCTTTAAAAAAATGTGATGTGTCCACGTTGCGTTTTGGGGCATTTCCTGCGGCGGGCGCTAGGCCTACCCACACAAGTGAGGTATCATTTTTATCAGGAGACTTGGGGGAAAGCTGGGTGGAAGGAAATTTGTGACTCCTCTCAGATTCCAGAACTTTCTGTCACCGAAATGTGAGGTAAATGTGTTTTTTTATCCAAATTTTGAGGTTTGCAAAGGATTCTGGGTAACAGAACCTGGTCAGACGCCCACAATTCACCACATATTGGATTCCCCTAGGTCTCTAGTTTTCAAAAATGCACAGGTTTGGTAGGTTTCCCTAGGTGCCGTCGGAGCTAGAGGCCAAAAGCTACAGGTAGGCACTTTGCAAAAAACACCTCTGTTTTCTTTCAAAAAATGTGATGTGTCCTCGTTGTGTTTTGGGGCAATTCTTCGGGCGGGCGCTAGGCCTACCCACACAAGTGAGGTATTTTTTATCGGGAGACTTGGGGGAACGCTGGGTGGAAAGAAATTTGTGGCTCCTCTCTGATTCCAGAACTTTCTGTCACCAAAATGTGAGTAAAATGTTTTTTTTTAGCCAAATTTTGAGGTTTGCAAAGGATTCTGGGTAACAGAACCTGGTCAGAGCCCCACAAGTCACCCCATCTTGGATTCCCCTAGGTCTCTAGTTTTCAAAAATGCACAGGTTTGGTAGGTTTCCCTATGTGCCGGCTAAGCTAGAGGCCAAAATCTACAGGTAGGCACTTTGCAAAAAACACCTCTGTTTTCTTTCAAAAAATGTGATGTGTCCACGTTGCGTTTTGGGGCATTTCCTGCGGCGGGCGCTAGGCCTACCCACACAAGTGAGGTATCATTTTTATCGGGAGACTTGGGGGAAAGCTGGGTGGAAGGAAATTTGTGACTCCTCTCTGATTCCAGAACTTTCTGTCACCAAAAGTTGAGGAAAATGTGTTTTTTTAGCCAAAGTTTGAGGTTTGCAAAGGATTCTGGGTAACTGAACCTGGACAGAGCCCCACAAATCACCCCATCTTCGATTCCCCTAGGTCTCTAGTTTTCAAAAATGCACAGGTTTGGTAGGTTTCCCTAGGTGCCGGCTGAGCTAGAGGCCAAAATCTACAGGTAGGCACTTTGCAAAAAACACCTCTGTTTTCTTTCAAAAAATGTGATGTGTCCACGTTGCGTTTTGGGGCATTTCCTGTCACGGGCGCTAGGCCTACCCACACAAGTCAGGTATCATTTATATCGGGAGACTTGGGGGAACGCTGGGAGAAGGAAAATTCTGGCTCCTCTCTGATTCCAGAACTTTCTGTCACCAAAATGTGATGAAAATGTGTTTTTTTAGCCAAATTATGAGGTTTGCAAAGGATTCTGGGTAACAGAACCTGGTCAGAGCCCCACAGGTCACCCCATCTTGGATTCCCCTAGGTCTCTAGCTTTAAAAAATGCACAGGTTTGGTAGGTTTCCCTAGGTGCCGGCTGAGCTAGAGGCCAAAATCTACAGGTAGGCACTTTGCAAAAAACACCTCTGTTTTCTTTAAAAAAATGTGATGTGTCCATGTTGCGCTTTGGGGCATTTCCTGTCGCTGGCGCTAGGCCTACCCACACAAGTGAGGTATCATTTTTATCAGGAGACTTGGGGGAACACTGGGTGGAAGGATATTTGTGGCTCCTCTCAGATTCCAGAACTTTCTGTCACCAAAATGTGTTTTTTTAGCCAAATTTTGAGGTTTGCAAAGGATTCTGAGTAACAGAACCTGGTCAGAGCCCCACAAGTCAACCCAAATTGGATTTCCCTAGGTCTCTAGTTTTAAAAAATGCACAGGTTTGGTAGGTTTCCCTAGGTGCCGGCTGAGCTAGAGGCCAAAATCTACAGGTAGGCACTTTGCAAAAAACACCTCTGTTTTCTTTCAAAAAATGTGATGTGTCCACATTGTGTTTTGGGGCATTTCCTGTCGCGGGCGCTAGGCCTACCCACACAAGTGAGGTATCATTTTTATCGGGAGACTTGGGGGAATGCTGGGTGGAAAGAAATTTGTGGCTCCTCTCAGATTCCAGAACTTTCTGTAACCGAAATGTGAGGAAGATGTGTTTTTTTTAGCCAAATGTTGAGGTTTGCAAAGGACTCTGGGTAACAGAACCTGGTCAGAGCCCTACAAGTCACCCCATCTTGGATTCCCCTAGGTCTCTAGATTTCAAAAATGCACAGGTCTGGTAGGTTTCCCTAGGTGCCGGCTGAGCTAGGGGCCAAAATCTACAGGTAGGCACTTTGCAAAAAACACCTCTGTTTTCTTTCAAAAAATGTGATGTGTCCACGTTGTGTTTTGGGGCAATTCCTGGGGCGGGCGCTAGGCCTACCCACACAAGTGAGGTATCATTTTTATCAGGAGACTTGGGGGAACGCTGGGTGGAAGGAAATTTGTGGCTCCTCTCTGATTCCAGAACTTGCTGTCACCAAAATTTGAGGAAAATGTGTTTTTTTAGCCAGATTCTGAGGTTTACAAAGGATTCTGGGTAACAGAACCTTGTCAGAGCCCCACAAGTCACCGCATCTTGGGTTCCCCTGGGTTTCTAGTTTTCAAAAATGTGCTGGTTTGGTAGGTTTCCCTAGGTGCCGGCTGAGCTAGAGGCCAAAATCTACAGGTAGGCACTTTGCAAAAAACACCTCTGTTTTCTTTCAAAAAATGTGATGTGTCCACGTTGCGTTTTGGGGCATTTCCTGTCACGGGCGCTAGGCCTACCCACACAAGTGAGGTATCATTTTTATCGGCAGACTTGGGGGAACACTGGGTGGAAGGAAATTTGTGGCTCCTCTCTGATTCCAGAACTTTCTGTCACCAAAATGTGAGGAAAACTTGTTTTTTTAGCCAAAGTTTGAGGTTTACAAAGGATTCTGGGTAACAGAACCTGGTCAGAGCCCCACAAGTCACCCCATCTTGGATTCCACTAGGTCTCTAGTTTTCAAAAATGCACAGGTTTGGTAGCTTTCCCTAGGTGCCGGCTGAGCTAGAGGCCAAAATCTACAGGTAGGTACTTTGCAAAAAACACCTCTGTTTTCTTTCAAAAAATGTGATGTGTCCATGTTGCGTTTTGGGGCATTTCCTGTCGCGGGCGCTAGGCCTACCCACACAAGTGAGGTATCATTTTTATCGGGAGACTTGGGGGAATGCTGGGTGGAAAGAAATTTGTGGCTCCTCTCAGATTCCAGAACTTTCTGTCACCGAAATGTGAGGAAAATGTGTTTTTTTTAGCCAAATTTTGAGGTTTGCAAAGGATTCTGTGTAACAGAACCTGGTCAGAGCCCTACAAGTCACCCCATCTTGGATTCCCCTAGGTCTCTAGATTTCAAAAATGCACAGGTCTGGTAGGTTTCCCTAGGTGCCGGCTGAGCTAGGGGCCAAAATCTACAGGTAGGCACTTTGCAAAAAACACCTCTGTTTTCTTTAAAAAAATGTGATGTGTCCAAGTTGCGTTTTGGGGCAATTCCTGGGGCGGGTGCTAGGCCTACCCACACAAAATGAGGTATCATTTTTATCAGGAGACTTGGGGGAACGCTGGGTGGAAGGAAATTTGTGGCTCCTCTCTGATTCCAGAACTTGCTGTCACCAAAATTTGAGGAGAATGTGTTTTTTTAGCCAAATTCTGAGGTCTGCAAAGGATTCTGGGTAACAGAACCTTGTCAGAGCCCCACAAGTCACCCCATCTTGGATTCCCCTGGGTTTCTAGTTTTCAAAAATGTGCTGGTTTGGTAGGTTTCCCTAGGTGCCGGCTGAGCTAGAGGCCAAAATCTACAGGTAGGCACTTTGCAAAAAACACCTCTGTTTTCTTTAAAAAAATTAGATGTGTCCACGTTGCGTTTTAGGGCATTTCCTGTCGCGGGCGCTAGGCCTACCCACACAAGTGAGGTATCATTTTTATCGGGAGACTTGGGGGAACACTGGGTGGAAGGAAATTTGTGGCTCCTCTCTGATTCCAGAACTTTCTGTCACCAAAATGTGAGGAAAACTTGTTTTTTTAGCCAAAGTTTGAGGTTTACAAAGGATTCTGGGTAACAGAACCTGGTCAGAGCCCCACAAGTCACCCCATCTTGGATTCCCCTAGGTCTCTAGTTTTAAAAAATGCACAGGTTTGGGAGCTTTCGCTAGGTGCCGGCTGAGCTAGAGGCCAAAATCTACAGGTGGGCACTTTGCAAAAAACACCTCTGCTTTCTTTCAAAAAATGTGATGTGTCCACATTGCGTTTTGGGGCATTTCCTGTCGCGGGCGCTAGGCCTACCCACACAAGTGAGGTATCATTTTTATCGGGAGACTTGGGGGAACGCTGGGTGGAAGGATATTTGTGGCTCCTCTCTGATTCCAGAACTTTCTGTCACCAAAATGTGAGGAAAACCAGTTTTGTTAGCCAAATTTTGAGGTTTGCAAAGGATTCTGGGTAACAGAACCTGGTCAGAGCCCCACAAGTCACCCCATCTTGGATTCCCCTAGGTCTCTAGTTTTAAAAAATGCACAGGTTTGGTAGGTTTCCCTAGGTGCCGGCTGAGCTAGAGGCCAAAATCCACAGGTAGGCACTTTGCAAAAAACACCTCTGTTTTCTTTAAAAAAATGTGATGTGTCCTCGTTGCGCTTTGGGGCAATTCTTGGGGCGGGCGCTAGGCCTACCCACACAAGTGAGGTATCATTTTTATCGGGAGACTTGGGGGAACGCTGGGTGGAAAGAAATTTGTGGCTCCTCTCTGATTCCAGAACTTTCTGTCACCAAAATGTGAGGAAAATGTGTTTTTTTAGCCAAATTTTGAGGTTTGGAAAGGATTCTGGGTAACAGAACCTGGTCAGAGCCCCACAAGTCACCCCATCTTGGATTCCCCTTGGTCTCTAGTTTTAAAAAATGCACAGGTTTGGTAGGTTTCCCTATGTGCCGGCTGAGCTAGAGGCCAAAATCTACAGGTAGGCACTTTGCAAAAAACACCTCTGTTTCTTTTTAAAAAATGTGATGTGTCCACGTTGCGTTTTGGGGCATCTCCTGCGGCGGGCGCTAGGCCTACCCACACAAGTGAGGTATCATTTTTATCGGGAGACTTGGGGGAACGCTGGGTGGAAAGAAATTTGTGGCTCCTCTCTGATTCCAGAACTTTCTGTCACCAAAATGTGAGGAAAATGGTTTTTTTTTGCCAAATTTTGAGGTTTGCAAAGGATTCTGGGTAACAGAACCTGGTCAGAGCCCCACAAGTCACCCCATCTTGGATTCCCCTAGGTCTCTAGTTTTCAAAAATGCACATGTTTGATAGGTTTCCCTATGTGCCGGCTGAGCTAGAGGCCAAAATCTACAGGTAGGCACTTTGCAAAAAACACCTCTGTTTTCTTTAAAAAAATGTGATGTGTCGACGTTGCGTTTTGGGGCATTTCCTGCGGCGGGCGCTAGGCCTACCCACACAAGTGAGGTATCATTTTTATCGGGAGACTTGGGGAACGCTGGGTGGAAGGAAATTTGTGACTCCTCTCTGATTACAGAACTTGCTGTCACCAAAATTTGAGGAAAATGTGTTTTTTTAGCCAGATTCTGAGGTTTACAAAGGATTCTGGGTAACAGAACCTTGTCAGAGCCCCACAAGTCACCTCATCTTGGGTTCCCCTGGGTTTCTAGTTTTCAAAAATGTGCTAGTTTGGTAGGTTTCCCTAGGTGCCGGCTGAGCTAGAGGCCAAAATCTACAGGTAGGCACTTTGCAAAAAACACCTCTGTTTTCTTTCAAAAAATGTGATGTGTCCACGTTGCGTTTTGGGGCATTTCCTGTCACGGGCGCTAGGCCTACCCACACAAGTGAGGTATCATTTTTATCGGCAGACTTGGGGGAACACTGGGTGGAAGGAAATTTGTGGCTCCTCTCTGATTCCAGAACTTTCTGTCACCAAAATGTGAGGAAAACTTGTTTTTTTAGCCAAAGTTTGAGGTTTACAAAGGATTCTGGGTAACAGAACCTGGTCAGAGCCCCACAAGTCACCCCATCTTGGATTCCCCTAGGTCTCTAGTTTTCAAAAATGCACAGGTTTGGTAGCTTTCCCTAGGTGCCGGCTGAGCTAGAGGCCAAAATCTACAGGTAGGTACTTTGCAAAAAACACCTCTGTTTTCTTTAAAAAAATGTGATGTGTCGACGTTGCGTTTTGGGGCATTTCCTGCGGCGGGCGCTAGGGCTACCCACACAAGTGAGGTATCATTTTTATCGGGAGACTTGGGGAACGCTGGGTGGAAGGAAATTTGTGACTCCTCTCTGATTACAGAACTTGCTGTCACCAAAATTTGAGGAAAATGTGTTTTTTTAGCCAGATTCTGAGGTTTACAAAGGATTCTGGGTAACAGAACCTTGTCAGAGCCCCACAAGTCACCTCATCTTGGGTTCCCCTGGGTTTCTAGTTTTCAAAAATGTGCTGGTTTGGTAGGTTTCCCTAGGTGCCGGCTGAGCTAGAGGCCAAAATCTACAGGTAGGCACTTTGCAAAAAACACCTCTGTTTTCTTTCAAAAAATGTGATGTGTCCACGTTGCGTTTTGGGGCATTTCCTGTCACGGGCGCTAGGCCTACCCACACAAGTGAGGTATCATTTTTATCGGCAGACTTGGGGGAACACTGGGTGGAAGGAAATTTGTGGCTCCTCTCTGATTCCAGAACTTTCTGTCACCAAAATGTGAGGAAAACTTGTTTTTTAAGCCAAAGTTTGAGGTTTACAAAGGATTCTGGGTAACAGAACCTGGTCAGAGCCCCACAAGTCACCCCATCTTGGATTCCCCTAGGTCTCTAGTTTTAAAAAATGCACAGGTTTGGTAGCTTTCCCTAGGTGCCGGCTGAGCTAGAGGCCAAAATCTACAGGTAGGTACTTTGCAAAAAACACCTCTGTTTTCTTTCAAAAAATGTGATGTGTCCACGTTGCGTTTTGGGGCATTTCCTGTCGCGGGCGCTAGGCCTACCCACACAAGTGAGGTATCATTTTTATCGGGAGACTTGGGGGAATGCTGGGTGGAAAGAAATTTGTGGCTCCTCTCAGATTCCAGAACTTTCTGTCACCGAAATGTGAGGAAAATGTGTTTTTTTTAGCCAAATTTTGAGGTTTGCAAAGGATTCTGGGTAACAGAACCTGGTCAGAGCCCTACAAGTCACCCCATCTTGGATTCCCCTAGGTCTCTAGATTTCAAAAATGCACAGGTCTGGTAGGTTTCCCTAGGTGCCGGCTGAGCTAGGGGCCAAAATCTACAGGTAGGCACTTTGCAAAAAACACCTCTGTTTTCTTTAAAAAAATGTGATGTGTCCACGTTGCGTTTTGGGGCAATTCCTGGGGCGGGTGCTAGGCCTACCCACACAAAATGAGGTATCATTTTTATCAGGAGACTTGGGGGAACGCTGGGTGGAAGGAAATTTGTGGCTCCTCTCTGATTCCAGAACTTGCTGTCACCAAAATTTGAGGAGAATGTGTTTTTTTAGCCAAATTCTGAGGTCTGCAAAGGATTCTGGGTAACAGAACCTTGTCAGAGCCCCACAAGTCACCCCATCTTGGATTCCCCTGGGTTTCTAGTTTTCAAAAATGTGCTGGTTTGGTAGGTTTCCCTAGGTGCCGGCTGAGCTAGAGGCCAAAATCTACAGGTAGGCACTTTGCAAAAAACACCTCTGTTTTCTTTAAAAAAATTAGATGTGTACACGTTGCGTTTTAGGGCATTTCCTGTCGCGGGCGCTAGGCCTACCCACACAAGTGAGGTATCATTTTTATCGGGAGACTTGGGGGAACACTGGGTGGAAGGAAATTTGTGGCTCCTCTCTGATTCCAGAACTTTCTGTCACCAAAATGTGAGGAAAACTTGTTTTTTTAGCCAAAGTTTGAGGTTTACAAAGGATTCTGGGTAACAGAACCTGGTCAGAGCCCCACAACTCACCCCATCTTGGATTCCCCTAGGTCTCTAGTTTTAAAAAATACACAGGTTTGGTAGCTTTCGCTAGGTGCCGGCTGAGCTAGAGGCCAAAATCTACAGGTGGGCACTTTGCAAAATACACCTCTGCTTTCTTTCAAAAAATGTGATGTGTCCACATTGCGTTTTGGGGCATTTCCTGTCGCGGGCACTAGGCCTACCCACACAAGTGAGGTATCATTTTTATCGGGAGACTTGGGGGAACGCTGGGTGGAAGGATATTTGTGGCTCCTCTCTGATTCCAGAACTTTCTGTCACCAAAATGTGAGGAAAACCAGTTTTGTTAGCCAAATTTTGAGGTTTGCAAAGGATTCTGGGTAACAGAACCTGGTCAGAGCCCCACAAGTCACCCCATCTTGGATTCCCCTAGGTCTCTAGTTTTAAAAAATGCACAGGTTTGGTAGGTTTCCCTAGGTGCCGGCTGAGCTAGAGGCCAAAATCCACAGGTAGGCACTTTGCAAAAAACACCTCTGTTTTCTTTAAAAAAATGTGATGTGTCCTCGTTGCGCTTTGGGGCAATTCTTGGGGCGGGCGCTAGGCCTACCCACACAAGTGAGGTATCATTTTTATCGGGAGACTTGGGGGAACGCTGGGTGGAAAGAAATTTGTGGCTCCTCTCTGATTCCAGAACTTTCTGTCACCAAAATGTGAGGAAAATGTGTTTTTTTAGCCAAATTTTGAGGTTTGCAAAGGATTCTGGGTAACAGAACCTGGTCAGAGCCCCACAAGTCACCCCATCTTGGATTCCCCTTGGTCTCTAGTTTTAAAAAATGCACACGTTTGGGAGGTTTCCCTATGTGCCGGCTGAGCTAGAGGCCAAAATCTACAGGTAGGCACTTTGCAAAAAACACCTCTGTTTTCTTTAAAAAAATGTGATGTGTCCACGTTGCGTTTTGGGGCATTTCCTGCGGCGGGCGCTAGGCCTACCCACACAAGTGAGGTATCATTTTTATCGGGAGACTTGGGGGAACGCTGGGTGGAAAGAAATTTGTGGCTCCTCTCTGATTCCAGAACTTTCTGTCACCAAAATGTGAGGAAAATTGTTTTTTTTAGCCAAATTTTGAGGTTTGCAAAGGATTCTGGGTAACAGAACCTGGTCAGAGCCCCACAAGTCACCCCATCTTGGATTCCCCTAGGTCTCTAGTTTTCAAAAATGCACATGTTTGGTAGGTTTCCCTATGTGCCGGCTGAGCTAGAGGCCAAAATCTACAGGTAGGCACTTTGCAAAAAACACCTCTGTTTTCTTTAAAAAAATGTGATGTGTCGACGTTGCGTTTTGGGGCATTTCCTGCGGCGGGCGCTAGGCCTACCCACACAAGTGAGGTATCATTTTTATCGGGAGACTTGGGGAACGCTGGGTGGAAGGAAATTTGTGACTCCTCTCTGATTCCACAACTTTCTTTCACCAAAATTTGAGGAAAATGTGTTTTTTTAGCCAAAGTTTGAGGTTTGCAAAGGATTCTGGGTAACAGAACCTGGTCAGAGCCCCACAAGTCACCCCATCTTCGATTCCCCTAGGTCTCTAGTTTTAAAAAATGCACAGGTTTGGTAGTTTTCCCTAGGTGCCGGCTGAGCTAGAGGCCAAAATCTACAGGTAGGCACTTTGCAAAAAACACCTCTATTTTCTTTCAAAAAATGTGATGTGTCCACGTTGCGTTTTCGGGCATTTCCTGTTGCGGGCGCTAGGCCTACCCACACAAGTCAGGTATCATTTTTATCGGGAGACTTGGGGGAACGCTGGGTGGAAGGAAAATTGTGGCTCCTCTCTGATTCCAGAACTTTCTGTCACCAAAATGTGATGAAAACGTGTTTTTTTAGCCAAATTATGAGGTTTGCAAAGGATTCTGGGTAACAGAACCTGGACAGAGCCCCACAGGTCACCCCATCGTGGATTCCCCTAGGTCTCTAGCTTTAAAAAATGCACAGGTTTGGTAGGTTTCCCTAGGTGCCGGCTGAGCTAGAGGCCAAAATCTACAGGTAGGCACTTTGCAAAAAACACATCTGTTTTCTTTAAAAAAATGTGCTGTGTCCACCTTGCGCTTTGGGGCATTTACTGTCGCGGGCGCTAGGCCTACCCACACAAGTGAGGTATCATTTTTATCAGGAGACTTGGGGGAACACTGGGTGGGAGGATATTTGTGGCTCCTCTCTGATTCCAGAACTTTCTGTCACCAAAATGTGAGGAAAATCAGTTTTTTTAGCCAAATTATGAGGTTTGCAAAGGATTCTGGGTAACAGAACCTGGTCAGAGCCCCACAAGTCACCCCATCTTGGATTCCACTAGGTCTCTAGTTTTCAAAAATGCACAGGTTTGGTAGCTTTCCCTAGGTGCCGGCTGAGCTAGAGGCCAAAATCTACAGGTAGGTACTTTGCAAAAAACACCTCTGTTTTCTTTCAAAAAATGTGATGTGTCCATGTTGCGTTTTGGGGCATTTCCTGTCGCGGGCGCTAGGCCTACCCACACAAGTGAGGTATCATTTTTATCGGGAGACTTGGGGGAATGCTGGGTGGAAAGAAATTTGTGGCTCCTCTCAGATTCCAGAACTTTCTGTCACCGAAATGTGAGGAAAATGTGTTTTTTTTAGCCAAATTTTGAGGTTTGCAAAGGATTCTGGGTAGCAGAACCTGGTCAGAGCCCTACAAGTCACCCCATCTTGGATTCCCCTAGGTCTCTAGATTTCAAAAATGCACAGGTCTGGTAGGTTTCCCTAGGTGCCGGCTGAGCTAGGGGCCAAAATCTACAGGTAGGCACTTTGCAAAAAACTCCTCTGTTTTCTTTAAAAAAATGTGATGTGTCCACGTTGCGTTTTGGGGCAATTCCTGGGGCGGGTGCTAGGCCTACCCACACAAAATGAGGTATCATTTTTATCAGGAGACTTGGGGGAACGCTGGGTGGAAGGAAATTTGTGGCTCCTCTCTGATTCCAGAACTTGCTGTCACCAAAATTTGAGGAGAATGTGTTTTTTTAGCCAAATTCTGAGGTCTGCAAAGGATTCTGGGTAACAGAACCTTGTCAGAGCCCCACAAGTCACCCCATCTTGGATTCCCCTGGGTTTCTAGTTTTCAAAAATGTGCTGGTTTGGTAGGTTTCCCTAGGTGCCGGCTGAGCTAGAGGCCAAAATCTACAGGTAGGCACTTTGCAAAAAACACCTCTGTTTTCTTTAAAAAAATTAGATGTGTCCACGTTGCGTTTTAGGGCATTTCCTGTCGCGGGCGCTAGGCCTACCCACACAAGTGAGGTATCATTTTTATCGGGAGACTTGGGGGAACACTGGGTGGAAGGAAATTTGTGGCTCCTCTCTGATTCCAGAACTTTCTGTCACCAAAATGTGAGGAAAACTTGTTTTTTTAGCCAAAGTTTGAGGTTTACAAAGGATTCTGGGTAACAGAACCTGGTCAGAGCCCCACAAGTCACCCCATCTTGGATTCCCCTAGGTCTCTAGTTTTAAAAAATGCACAGGTTTGGGAGCTTTCGCTAGGTGCCGGCTGAGCTAGAGGCCAAAATCTACAGGTGGGCACTTTGCAAAAAACACCTCTGCTTTCTTTCAAAAAATGTGATGTGTCCACATTGCGTTTTGGGGCATTTCCTGTCGCGGGCGCTAGGCCTACCCACACAAGTGAGGTATCATTTTTATCGGGAGACTTGGGGGAACGCTGGGTGGAAGGATATTTGTGGCTCCTCTCTGATTCCAGAACTTTCTGTCACCAAAATGTGAGGAAAACCAGTTTTGTTAGCCAAATTTTGAGGTTTGCAAAGGATTCTGGGTAACAGAACCTGGTCAGAGCCCCACAAGTCACCCCATCTTGGATTCCCCTAGGTCTCTAGTTTTAAAAAATGCACAGGTTTGGTAGGTTTCCCTAGGTGCCGGCTGAGCTAGAGGCCAAAATCCACAGGTAGGCACTTTGCAAAAAACACCTCTGTTTTCTTTAAAAAAATGTGATGTGTCCTCGTTGCGCTTTGGGGCAATTCTTGGGGCGGGCGCTAGGCCTACCCACACAAGTGAGGTATCATTTTTATCGGGAGACTTGGGGGAACGCTGGGTGGAAAGAAATTTGTGGCTCCTCTCTGATTCCAGAACTTTCTGTCACCAAAATGTGAGGAAAATGTGTTTTTTTAGCCAAATTTTGAGGTTTGGAAAGGATTCTGGGTAACAGAACCTGGTCAGAGCCCCACAAGTCACCCCATCTTGGATTCCCCTTGGTCTCTAGTTTTAAAAAATGCACAGGTTTGGTAGGTTTCCCTATGTGCCGGCTGAGCTAGAGGCCAAAATCTACAGGTAGGCACTTTGCAAAAAACACCTCTGTTTTCTTTTAAAAAAATGTGATGTGTCCACGTTGCGTTTTGGGGCATCTCCTGCGGCGGGCGCTAGGCCTACCCACACAAGTGAGGTATCATTTTTATGGGAGACTTGGGGGAACGCTGGGTGGAAAGAAATTTGTGGCTCCTCTCTGATTCCAGAACTTTCTGTCACCAAAATGTGAGGGAAATGGTTTTTTTTAGCCAAATTTTGAGGTTTGCAAAGGATTCTGGGTAACAGAACCTGGTCAGAGCCCCACAAGTCACCCCATCTTGGATTCCCCTAGGTCTCTAGTTTTCAAAAATGCACATGTTTGATAGGTTTCCCTATGTGCCGGCTGAGCTAGAGGCCAAAATCTACAGGTAGGCACTTTGCAAAAAACACCTCTGTTTTCTTTAAAAAAATGTGATGTGTCGACGTTGCGTTTTGGGGCATTTCCTGCGGCGGGCGCTAGGCCTACCCACACAAGTGAGGTATCATTTTTATCGGGAGACTTGGGGAACGCTGGGTGGAAGGAAATTTGTGACTCCTCTCTGATTACAGAACTTGCTGTCACCAAAATTTGAGGAAAATGTGTTTTTTAAGCCAGATTCGGAGGTTTACAAAGGATTCTGGGTAACAGAACCTTGTCAGAGCCCCACAAGTCACCTCATCTTGGGTTCCCCTGGGTTTCTAGTTTTCAAAAATGTGCTGGTTTGGTAGGTTTCCCTAGGTGCCGGCTGAGCTAGAGGCCAAAATCTACAGGTAGGCACTTTGCAAAAAACACCTCTGTTTTCTTTCAAAAAATGTGATGTGTACACGTTGCGTTTTGGGGCATTTCCTGTCACGGGCGCTAGGCCTACCCACACAAGTGAGGTATCATTTTTATCGGCAGACTTGGGGGAACACTGGGTGGAAGGAAATTTGTGGCTCCTCTCTGATTCCAGAACTTTCTGTCACCAAAATGTGAGGAAAACTTGTTTTTTTAGCCAAAGTTTGAGGTTTACAAAGGATTCTGGGTAACAGAACCTGGTCAGAGCCCCACAAGTCACCCCATCTTGGATTCCCCTAGGTCTCTAGTTTTCAAAAATGCACAGGTTTGGTAGCTTTCCCTAGGTGCCGGCTGAGCTAGAGGCCAAAATCTACAGGTAGGTACTTTGCAAAAAACACCTCTGTTTTCTTTCAAAAAATGTGATGTGTCCACATTGCGTTTTGGGGCATTTCCTGTCGCGGGCGCTAGGCCTACCCACACAAGTGAGGTATCATTTTTATCGGGAGACTTGGGGGAATGCTGGGTGGAAAGAAATTTGTGGCTCCTCTCAGATTCCAGAACTTTCTGTCACCGAAATGTGAGGAAAATGTGTTTTTTTTAGCCAAATTTTGAGGTTTGCAAAGGATTCTGGGTAACAGAACCTGGTCAGAGCCCTACAAGTCACCCCATCTTGGATTCCCCTAGGTCTCTAGATTTCAAAAATGCACAGGTCTGGTAGGTTTCCCTAGGTGCCGGCTGAGCTAGGGGCCAAAATCTACAGGTAGGCACTTTGCAAAAAACACCTCTGTTTTCTTTAAAAAAATGTGATGTGTCCACGTTGCGTTTTGGGGCAATTCCTGGGGCGGGTGCTAGGCCTACCCACACAAAATGAGGTATCATTTTTATCAGGAGACTTGGGGGAACGCTGGGTGGAAGGAAATTTGTGGCTCCTCTCTGATTCCAGAACTTGCTGTCACCAAAATTTGAGGAGAATGTGTTTTTTTAGCCAAATTCTGAGGTCTGCAAAGGATTCTGGGTAACAGAACCTTGTCAGAGCCCCACAAGTCACCCCATCTTAGATTCCCCTGGGTTTCTAGTTTTCAAAAATGTGCTGGTTTGGTAGGTTTCCCTATGTGCCGGCTGAGCTAGAGGCCAAAATCTACAGGTAGGCACTTTGCAAAAAACACCTCTGTTTTCTTTAAAAAAATTAGATGTGTCCACGTTGCGTTTTAGGGCATTTCCTGTCGCGGGCGCTAGGCCTACCCACACAAGTGAGGTATCATTTTTATCGGGAGACTTGGGGGAACACTGGGTGGAAGGAAATTTGTGGCTCCTCTCTGATTCCAGAACTTTCTGTCACCAAAATGTGAGGAAAACTTGTTTTTTTAGCCAAAGTTTGAGGTTTACAAAGGATTCTGGGTAACAGAACCTGGTCAGAGCCCCACAACTCACCCCATCTTGGATTCCCCTAGGTCTCTAGTTTTAAAAAATGCACAGGTTTGGTAGCTTTCGCTAGGTGCCGGCTGAGCTAGAGGCCAAAATCTACAGGTGGGCACTTTGCAAAAAACACCTCTGCTTTCTTTAAAAAAATGTGATGTGTCCACATTGCGTTTTGGGGCATTTCATGTCGCTGGCGCTAGGCCTACCCACACAAGTGAAGTATAATTTTTATCGGGAGACTTGGGGGAACGCTGGGTGGAAGGATATTTGTGGCTCCTCTCTGATTCCAGAACTTTCTGTCACCAAAATGTGAGGAAAACCAGTTTTGTTAGCCAAATTTTGAGGTTTGCAAAGGATTCTGGGTAACAGAACCTGGTCAGAGCCCCACAAGTCACCCCATCTTGGATTCCCCTAGGTCTCTAGTTTTAAAAAATGCACAGGTTTGGTAGGTTTCCCTAGGTGCCGGCTGAGCTAGAGGCCAAAATCCACAGGTAGGCACTTTGCAAAAAACACCTCTGTTTTCTTTAAAAAAATGTGATGTGTCCTCGTTGCGCTTTGGGGCAATTCTTGGGGCGGGCGCTAGGCCTACCCACACAAGTGAGGTATCATTTTTATCGGGAGACTTGGGGGAACGCTGGGTGGAAAGAAATTTGTGGCTCCTCTCTGATTCCAGAACTTTCTGTCACCAAAATGTGAGGAAAATGTGTTTTTTTAGCCAAATTTTGAGGTTTGCAAAGGATTCTGGGTAACAGAACCTGGTCAGAGCCCCACAAGTCACCCCATCTTGGATTCCCCTTGGTCTCTAGTTTTAAAAAATGCACACGTTTGGGAGGTTTCCCTAGGTGCCGGCTGAGCTAGAGGCCAAAATCTACAGGTAGGCACTATGCAAAAAACACCTCTGTTTTCTTTAAAAAAATGTGATGTGTCCACGTTGCGTTTTGGGGCATTTCCTGCGGCGGGCGCTAGGCCTACCCACACAAGTGAGGTATCATTTTTATCGGGAGACTTGGGGGAACGCTGGGTGGAAAGAAATTTGTGGCTCCTCTCTGATTCCAGAACTTTCTGTCACCAAAATGTGAGGAAAATGTTTTTTTTTAGCCAAATTTTGAGGTTTGCAAAGGATTCTGGGTAACAGAACCTGGTCAGAGCCCCACAAGTCACCCCATCTTGGATTCCCCTAGGTCTCTAGTTTTCAAAAATGCACATGTTTGGTAGGTTTCCCTATGTGCCGGCTGAGCTAGAGGCCAAAATCTACAGGTAGGCACTTTGCAAAAAACACCTCTGTTTTCTTTAAAAAAATGTGATGTGTCGACGTTGCGTTTTGGGGCATTTCCTGCGGCGGGCACTAGGCCTACCCACACAAGTGAGGTATAATTTTTATCGGGAGACTTGGGGAACGCTGGGTGGAAGGAAATTTGTGACTCCTCTCTGATTCCACAACTTTCTTTCACCAAAATTTGAGGAAAATGTGTTTTTTTAGCCAAAGTTTGAGGTTTGCAAAGGATTCTGGGTAACAGAACCTGGTCAGAGCCCCACAAGTCACCCCATCTTCGATTCCCCTAGGTCTCTAGTTTTAAAAAATGCACAGGTTTGGTAGGTTTCCCTAGGTGCCGGCTGAGCTAGAGGCCAAAATCTACAGGTAGGCACTTTGCAAAAAACACCTCTATTTTCTTTCAAAAAATGTGATGTGTCCACGTTGCGTTTTCGGGCATTTCCTGTTGCGGGCGCTAGGCCTACCCACACAAGTCAGGTATCATTTTTATCGGGAGACTTGGGGGAACGCTGGGTGGAAGGAAAATTGTGGCTCCTCTCTGATTCCAGAACTTTCTGTCACCAAAATGTGATGAAAACGTGTTTTTTTAGCCAAATTATGAGGTTTGCAAAGGATTCTGGGTAACAGAACCTGGACAGAGCCCCACAGGTCACCCCATCTTGGATTCCCCTAGGTCTCTAGCTTTAAAAAATGCACAGGTTTGGTAGGTTTCCCTAGGTGCCGGCTGAGCTAGAGGCCAAAATCTACAGGTAGGCACTTTGCAAAAAACACATCTGTTTTCTTTAAAAAAATGTGCTGTGTCCACCTTGCGCTTTGGGGCATTTACTGTCGCGGGCGCTAGGCCTACCCACACAAGTGAGGCATCATTTTTATCAGGAGACTTGGGGGAACACTGGGTGGAAGGATATTTGTGGCTCCTCTCTGATTCCAGAACTTTCTGTCACCAAAATGTGAGGAAAATCAGTTTTTTTAGCCAAATTATGAGGTTTGCAAAGGATTCTGGGTAACAGAACCTGGTCAGAGCCCCACAAGTCACCCCATCTTGGATTCCCCTACGTCTCTAGTTTTAAAAAATGCACAGGTTTGGTAGGATTCCCTAGGGGCCGGCTGAGCTAGAGGCCAAAATCTACAGGTAGGCACTTTGCAAAAAACACCTCTGTTTTCTTTCAAAAAATGTGATGTGTCCACGTTGCGTTTTGGGGCATTTCCTGTCGCGGGCGCTAGGCCTACCCACACAAGTGAGGTATCATTTTTATCGGGAGACTTGGGGGAACACTGGGTGGAAGGAAATTTGTGGCTCCTCTCTGATTCCAGAACTTTCTGTCACCAAAATGTGAGGAAAACTTGTTTTTTTAGCCAAAGTTTGAGGTTTACAAAGGATTCTGGGTAACAGAACCTGGTCAGAGCCCCACAAGTCACCCCATCTTGGATTCCCCTAGGTCTCTAGTTTTAAAAAATGCACAGGTTTGGTAGCTTTCCCTAGGTGCCGGCTGAGCTAGAGGCCAAAATCTACAGGTAGGCACTTTGCAAAAAACACCTCTTTTTTTTTCAAAAAATGTGATGTGTCCACGTTGCGTTTTGGGGCATTTCCTGTCGCGGGCGCTAGGCCTACCCACACAAGTGAGGTATCATTTTTATCGTGAGAATTGGGGGAACGCTGGGTGGAAGGACATTTGTGGCTCCTCTCTGATTCTAGAACTTTCTGTCACCAAAATGTGAGGAAAACCAGTTTTTTTAGCCAAATTTTGAGGTTTGCAAAGGATTCTGGGTAACAGAACCTGGTCAGAGCCCCACAAGTCACCCCATCTTGGATTCCCCTAGGTCTCTAGTTTTAAAAAATGCACAGGTTTGGTAGGTTTCCCTATGTGCCGGCTGAGCTAGAGGCCAAAATCTACAGGTAGGCACTTTTCAAAAAACACCTCTGTTTTCTTTAAAAAAATGTGATGTGTCCTCGTTACGTTTTGGGGCAATTCTTGGGGCGGGCGCTAGGTCTACCCACACAAGTGAGGTATCATTTTTATCGGGAGACTTGGGGGAACGCTGGGTGGAAAGACATTTGTGGCTCCTCTCTGATTCCAGAACTTTCTGTCACCAAAATGTGAGGAAAATGTGTTTTTTTAGCCAAATTTTGAGGTTTACAAAGGATTCTGGGTAACAGAACCTGGTCAGAGCCCCACAAGTCACCCCATCTTGGATTCCCCTAGGTCTCTAGTTTTAAAAAATGCACAGGTTTGGTAGGTTTCCCTATGTGCCGGCTGAGCTAGAGGCCAAAATCTACAGGTAGGCACTTTGCAAAAAACACCTCTGTTTTCTTTAAAAAAATGTGATATGTCCACATTGCGTTTTGGGGCATTTCCTGCGGCGGGCGCTAGGCCTACCCACACAAGTGAGGTATCATTTTTATCGTGAGAATTGGGGGAACGCTGGGTGGAAGGAAATTTGTGACTCCTCTCAGATTCCAGAACTTTCTGTCACCGAAATGTGAGATAAATGTCTTTTTTTAGCCAAATTTTGAGGTTTGCAAAGGATTCTGGGTAACAGAACCTGGTCAGAGCCCCACAAGTCACCCCATCTTGGATTCCCCTAGGTCTCTAGTTTTAAAAAATGCACAGGTTTGGTAGGTTTCCCTATGTGCCGGCTGAGCTAGAGGCCAAAATCCACAGGTAGGCACTTTGCAAAAAACACCTCTGTTTTCTTTAAAAAAATGTGATGTGTCCTCGTTGCGCTTTGGGGCAATTCTTGGGGCGGGCGCTAGGCCTACCCACACAAGTGAGGTATCATTTTTATCGGGAGACTTGGGGGAACGCTGGGTGGAAAGAAATTTGTGGCTCCTCTCTGATTCCAGAACTTTCTGTCACCAAAATGTGAGGAAAATGTGTTTTTTTAGCCAAATTTTGAGGTTTGCAAAGGATTCTGGGTAACAGAACTTGGTCAGAGCCCCACAAGTCACCCCATCTTGGATTCCCCTTGGTCTCTAGTTTTAAAAAATGCACAGGTTTGGTAGGTTTCCCTATGTGCCGGCTGAGCTAGAGGCCAAAATCTACAGGTAGGCACTTTGCAAAAAACACCTCTGTTTTCTTTAAAAAAATGTGATGTGTCCAGGTTGCGTTTTGGGGCATTTCCTGCGGCGGGCGCTAGGCCTACCCACACAAGTGAGGTATCATTTTTATCGGGAGACTTGGGGGAACGCTGGGTGGAAAGAAATTTGTGGCTCCTCTCTGATTCCAGAACTTTCTGTCACCAAAATGTGAGGAAAATTGGTTTTTTTAGCCAAATTTTGAGGTTTGCAAAGGATTCTGGGTAACAGAACCTGGTCAGAGCCCCACAAGTCACCCCATCTTGGATTACCCTAGGTCTCTAGTTTTCAAAAATGCACATGTTTGGTAGGTTTCCCTATGTGCCGGCTGAGCTAGAGGCCAAAATCTACAGGTAGGCACTTTGCAAAAAACACATCTGTTTTCTTTAAAAAAATGTGATGTGTCGACGTTGCGTTTTGGGGCATTTCCTGCGGCGGGCGCTAGGCCTACCCACACAAGTGAGGTATCATTTTGATCGGGAGACTTGGGGAACGCTGGGTGGAAGGAAATTTGTGACTCCTCTCTGATTCCACAACTTTCTTTCACCAAAATGTGAGGAAAACTTGTTTTTTTAGCCAAAGTTTGAGGTTTGCAAAGGATTCTGCGTAACAGAACCTGGTCAGAGCCCCACAAGTCACCCCATCTTCGATTCCCCTAGGTCTCTAGTTTTAAAAAATGCACAGGTTTGGTCGGTTTCCCTAGGTGCGGGCTGAGCTAGAGGCCAAAATCTACAGGTAGGCACTTTGCAAAAAACACCTCTATTTTCTTTAAAAAAATGTGATGTGTCCACGTTGCGTTTTGGGGCATTTCCTGTTGCGGGCGCTGGGCCTACCCACACAAGTCAGGTATCATTTTTATCGGGAGACTTGGGGGAACGCTGGGTGGAAGGAAAATTGTGGCTCCTCTCTGATTCCAGAACTTTCTGTCACCAAAATGTGATGAAAACGTGTTTTTTTAGCCAAATTATGAGGTTTGCAAAGGATTCTGGGTAACAGAACCTGGACAGAGCCCCACAGGTCACCCCATCTTGGATTCCCCTAGGTCTCTAGCTTTAAAAAATGCACAGGTTTGGTAGGTTTCCCTAGGTGCCGGCTGAGCTAGAGGCCAAAATCTACAGGTAGGCACTTTGCAAAAAACACATCTGTTTTCTTTAAAAAAATGTGCTGTGTCCACCTTGCGCTTTGGGGCATTTCCTGTCGCGGGCGCTAGGCCTACCCACACAAGTGAGGTATCATTTTTATCGGGAGACTTGGGGGAATGCTGAGTGGAAAGACATTTGTGGCTCCTGTCAGATTCCAGAACTTTCTGTCACCGAAATGTGAGGAAGATGTGTTTTTTTTAGCCAAATTTTGAGGTTTGCAAAGGATTCTGGGTAACAGAACCTGGTCGGAGCCCCACAAGTCACCCCATCTTGGATTCCCCTAGGTCTCTAGATTTAAAAAATGCACAGGTTTGGTAGGTTTCCCTAGGTGCCGGCTGAGCTAGGGGCCAAAATCTACAGGTAGGCACTTTGCAAAAAACACCTCTGTTTTCTTTCAAAAAATGTGATGTGTCCACGTTGCGTTTTGGGGCAATTCCTGGGGCGGGCGCTAGGCCTACCCACACAAGTGAGGTATCATTTTTATCAGGAGACTTGGGGGAACGCTGGGTGGAAGGAAATTTGTGGCTCCTCTCTGATTCTAGAACTTGCTGTCACCAAAATTTGAGGAAAATGTGTTTTTTTAGCCAAATTCTGAGGTCTGCAAAGGATTCTGGGTAACAGAACCTGGTCAGAGCCCCACAAGTCAGCCCATCTTGGATTCCCCTGGGGTTCTAGTTTTCAAAAATGTGCTGGTTTGGTAGGTTTCCCTAGGTGCCGGCTGAGCTAGAGGCCAAAATCTACAGGTAGGCACTTTGCAAAAAACACCTCTGTTTTCTTTCAAAAAATGTGATGTGTCCACGTTGCGTTTTGGGGCATTTCCTGTCGCGGGCGCTAGGCCTACCCACACAAGTGAGGTATCATTTTTATCGGGAGACTTGGGGGAACACTGGGTAAAAGGAAATTTGTGGCTCCTCTCTGATTCCAGAACTTTCTGTCACCAAAATGTGAGGAAAACTTGTTTTTTTAGCCAAAGTTTGAGGTTTACAATGGATTCTGGGTAACAGAACCTGGTCAGAGCCCCACAAGTCACCCCATCTTGGATTCCCCTAGGTCTCTAGTTTTCCAAAATGCACAGGTTTGGTAGCTTTCCCTAGGTGCCGGCTGAGCTAGAGGCCAAAATCTACAGGTAGGCACTTTGCAAAAAACACCTCTGTTTTCTTTCAAAAAATGTGATGTGTCCACGTTGCGTTTTGGGGCATTTCCTGTCGCGGGCGCTAGGCCTACCCACACAAGTGAGGTATCATTTTTATCGTGAGAATTGGGGGAACGGTGGGTGGAAGGACATTTGTGGCTCCTCTCTGATTCCAGAACTTTCTGTCACCAAAATGTGAGGAAAACCAGTTTTTTTAGCCAAATTTTGAGGTTTGCAAAGGATTCTGGGTAACAGAACCTGGTCAGAGCCCCACAAGTCACCCCATCTTGAATTCCCCTAGGTCTCTAGTTTTAAAAAATGCACACGTTTGGTCGGTTTCCCTAGGTGCCGGCTGAGCTAGAGGCCAAAATCTACAGGTAGGCACTTTGCAAAAAACACCTCTGTTTTCTTTCAAAAAATGTGATGTGTCCTCGTTGCGTTTTGGGGCAATTCTTGGGGCGGGCGCTAGGCCTACCCACACAAGTGAGGTATCATTTTTATCGGGAGACTTGGGGGAACGCTGGGTGGAAAGAAATTTGTGGCTCCTCTCTGATTCCAGAACTTTCTGTCACCAAAATGTGAGGAAAATGTGTTTTTTTAGCCAAATTTTGAGGTTTACAAAGGATTCTGGGTAACAGAACCTGGTCAGAGCCCCACAAGTCACCCCATCTTGGATTCCCCTAGGTCTCTAGTTTTAAAAAATGCACAGGTTTGGTAGGTTTCCCTATGTGCCGGCTGAGCTAGAGGCCAAAATCTACAGGTGGGCACTTTGCATAAAAAAACCCACCTCTGTTTTCTTTCAAAAAATGTGATGTGTCCACGTTGCGTTTTGGGGCATTTCCTGCGGCGGGCGCTAGGCCTACCCACACAAGTGAGGTATCATTTTTATCGGGAGACTTGGGGGAACGCTGGGTGGAAGGAAATTTGTGACTCCTCTCAGATTCCAGAACTTTCTGTCACCGAAATGTGAGGTAAAAGTGTTTTTTTAGCCAAATTTTGAGGTTTGCAAAGGATTCTGAGTAACAGAACCTGGTCAGACGCCCACAAGTCACCACATATTGGATTCCCCTAGGTCTCTAGTTTTCAAAAATGCACAGGTTTGGTAGGTTTCCCTAGGTGCCGTCGGAGCTAGAGGCCAAAATCTACAGGTAGGCACTTTGCAAAAAACACCTCTGTTTTCTTTCAAAAAATGTGATGTGTCCTCGTTGCGTTTTGGGGCAATTCTTGGGGCGGGCGCTAGGCCTACCCACACAAGTGACGTATTTTTTATCGGGAGACTTGGGGGAACGCTGGGTGGAAAGAAATTTGTGGCTCCTCTCTGATTCCAGAACTTTTTGTCACCAAAATGTGAGTAAAATGTGTTTTTTTTGCCAAAGTTTGAGGTTTACAAAGGATTCTGAGTAACAGAACCTGGTCAGACGCTCACAAGTCACCACATATTGGATTCCCCTACGTCTCTAGTTTTAAAAAATGCACAGGTTTGGTAGGATTCCCTAGGTGCCGGCTGAGCTAGAGGCCAAAATCTACAGGTAGGCACTTTGCAAAAAACACCTCTGTTTTCTTTCAAAAAATGTGATGTGTCCACGTTGCGTTTTGGGGCATTTCCTGTCGCGGGCGCTAGGCCTACCCACACAAGTGAGGTATCATTTTTATCGGGAGACTTGGGGGAACACTGGGTGGAAGGAAATTTGTGGCTCCTCTCTGATTCCAGAACTTTCTGTCACCAAAATGTGAGGAAAACTTGATTT
The DNA here is from genome assembly GCF_031143425.1 of Pleurodeles waltl. NCBI lineage: Eukaryota > Metazoa > Chordata > Amphibia > Caudata > Salamandridae > Pleurodeles > Pleurodeles waltl. Next base: position 576,584,272 of record NC_090447.1, read on the forward strand.
TTTTGCCAAAGTTTGAGGTTTACAAAGGATTCTGGGTAACTGAACCTGGTCAGAGCCCCACAAGTCACCCCATCTTGGATTCCCCTAGGTCTCTAGTTTTCAAAAATGCACAGGTTTGGTAGCTTTCCCCAGGTGCCGGCTGAGCTAGAGGCCAAAATCTACAGGTAGGCACTTTGCAAAAAACACCTCTGTTTTCTTAAAAAAAATTTAATGTGTTCACATTGCGTTTTGGGGCATTTCCTGTCGCGGGCGCTAGGCCTACCCACACAAGTGAGGTATCATTTTTATCGGGAGACTTGGGGGAACACTGGGTGAAAGGAAATTTGTGGCTCCTCTCTGATTCTAGAACTTTCTGTCACCAAAATATGAGGAAAACTTGTTTTTTTAGCCAAAGTTTGAGGTTTACAAAGGATTCTGGGTAACAGAACCTGGTCAGAGCCCCACAAGTCACCCCATCTTGGATTCCCCTAGGTCTCTAGTTTTCAAAAATGCACAGGTTTGGTAGCTTTCCCTAGGTGCCGGCTGAGCTAGAGGCCAAAATCTACAGGTAGGCACTTTGCAAAAAACACCTCTTTTTTCTTTCAAAAAATGTGATGTGTCCACGTTGCGTTTTGGGGCATTTCCTGTCGCGGGCGCTAGGCCTACCCACACAAGTGAGGTATCATTTTTATCGTGAGAATTGGGGGAACGCTGGGTGGAAGGACATTTGTGGCTCCTCTCTGATTCCAGAACTTTCTGTCACCAAAATGTGAGGAAAACCAGTTTTTTTAGCCAAATTTTGAGGTTTGCAAAGGATTCTGGGTAACAGAACCTGGTCAGAGCCCCACAAGTCACCCCATCTTGGATTCCCCTAGGTCTCTAGTTTTAAAAAATGCAAAGGTTTGGTAGGTTTCCCTAGGTGCCGGCTGAGCTAGAGGCCAAAATCTACAGGTAGGCACTTTTCAAAAAACACCTCTGTTTTCTTTCAAAAAATGTGATGTGTCCTCGTTACGTTTTGGGGCAATTCTTGGGGCGGGCGCTAGGTCTACCCACACAAGTGAGGTTTCATTTTTATCGGGAGACTTGGGGGAACGCTGGGTGGAAAGAAATTTGTGGCTCCTCTCAGATTCCAGAACTTTCTGTCACCGAAATGTGAGGAAAATGTGTTTTTTTGGCCAAATTTTGAGGTTTACAAAGGATTCTGGGTAACAGAACCTGGTCAGAGCCCCACAAGTCACCCCATCTTGGATTCCCCTAGGTCTCTAGTTTTAAGAAATGCACAGGTTTGGTAGGTTTCCCTATGTGCCGGCTGAGCTAGAGGCCAAAATCTACAGGTAGGCACTTTGCAAAAAACACCTCTGTTTTCTTTAAAAAAATGTGATATGTCCACGTTGCGTTTTGGGGCATTTCCTGCGGCGGGCGCTAGGCCTACCCACACAAGTGAGGTATCATTTTTATCGGGAGACTTGAGGGAACGCTGGGTGGAAGGAAATTTGTGACTCCTCTCAGATTCCAGAACTTTCTGTCACCGAAATGTGAGGTAAATGTCTTTTTTTAGCCAAATTTTGAGGTTTGCAAAGGATTCTGGGTAACAGAACCTGGTCAGACGCCCACAAGTCACCACATATTGGATTCCCGTAGGTCTCTAGTTTTAAAAAATGCACAGGTTTGGTAGGTTTCCCTAGGTGCCGTCGGAGCTAGAGGCCAAAATCTACAGGTAGGCACTTTGCAAAAAACACCTCTGTTTTCTTTAAAAAAATGTGATGTGTCCTCGTTGCGTTTTGGGGCAATTCTTGGGGCGGGCGCTAGGCCTACCCACACAAGTGAGGTATTTTTAATCGGGAGACTTGGGGGAACGCTGGGTGGAAAGAAATTTGTGGCTCCTCTCTGATTCCAGAACTTTCTGTCCCCAAAATGTGAGTAAAATGTGTTTCTTTAGCCAAATTTTGAGGTTTGCAAAGGATTCTGGGTAACAGAACCTGGTCAGAGCCCCACAAGTCACCCCATCTTGGATTCCCCTAGGTCTCTAGTTTTCAAAAATGCACAGGTTTGGTAGGTTTCCCCATGTACCGGCTGAGCTAGAGGCCAAAATCTACAGGTAGGCACTTTGCAAAAAACACCTCTGTTTTCTTTCAAAAAATGTGATGTGTCCACGTTGCGTTTTGGGGCATTTCCTGCGGCGGGCGCTAGGCCTACCCAAACAAGTGAGGTATCATTTTTATCGGGAGACTTGGGGGAACGCTGGGTGGAAGGAAATTTGTGACTCCTCTCTGATTCCAGAACTTTCTGTCACCAAAAGTTGAGGAAAATGTGTTTTTTTAGCCAAAGTTTGAGGTTTGCAAAGGATTCTGGGTAACTGAACCTGGTCAGAGCCCCACAATTCACCCCATCTTGGATTCCCCTAGGTCTCTAGTTTTCAAAAATGCACAGGTTTGGTAGGTTTCCCTAGGTGCCGGCTGAGCTAGAGGCCAAAATCTACAGGTAGGCACTTTGCAAAAAACACCTCTGTTTTCTTTCAAAAAATGTGATGTGTCCAAGTTGCGTTTTGGGGCATTTCCTGTCACGGGCGCTAGGCCTACCCACACAAGTGAGGTATCATTTTTATCGGGAGACTTGGGGAAATGCTGGGTGGAAAGAAATTTGTGGCTCCTCTCAGATTCCAGAACTTTCTGTCACCGAAATGTGAGGAAGATGTGTTTTTTTTAGCCAAATTTTGAGGTTTGCAAAGGATTCTGGGTAACAGAACCTGGTCGGAGCCCCACAAGTGACCCCATCTTGGATTCCCCTAGGTCTCTAGATTTAAAAAATGCACAGGTTTGGTAGGTTTCCCTAGGTGCCGGCTGAGCTAGGGGGCAAAATCTACAGGTAGGCACTTTGCAAAAAACACCTCTGTTTTCTTTCAAAAAATGTGATGTGTCCACGTTGCGTTTTGGGGCAATTCCTGGGGCGGGCGCTAGGCCTACCCACACAAGTGAGGTATCATTTTTATCAGGAGACTTGGGGGAACGCTGGGTGGAAGGAAATTTGTGGGTTCTCTCTGATTCTAGAACTTGCTGTCACCAAAATTTGAGGAAAATGTGTTTTTTTAGCCAAATTCTGAGGTCTGCAAAGGATTCTGGGTAACAGATCCTTGTCAGAGCCCCACAAGTCAGCCCATCTTGGATTCCCCTGGGGTTCTAGTTTTCAAAAATGTGCTGGTTTGGTAGGTTTCCCTAGGTGCCGGCTGAGCTAGAGTCCAAAATCTACAGGTAGGCACTTTGCAAAAAACACCTCTGTTTTCTTTCAAAAAATGTGATGTGTCCATGTTGCGTTTTGGGGCATTTCCTGTCGCGGGCGCTAGGCCTACCCACACAAGTGAGGTATCATTTTTATCCGGAGACTTGGGGGAACACTGGGTGAAAGGAAATTTGTGGCTCCTCTCTGATTCCAGAACTTTCTGTCACCAAAATGTGAGGAAAACTTGTTTTTTTAGCCAAAGTTTGAGGTTTACAAAGGATTCTGGGTAACAGAACCTGGTTAGAGCCCCACAAGTCACCCCATCTTGGATTCCCCTAGGTCTCTAGTTTTCCAAAATGCACAGGTTTGGTAGCTTTTCCTAGGCGCCGGCTGAGCTAGAGGCAAAATCTACAGGTAGGCACTTTGCAAAAAACACCTCTTTTTTCTTTTAAAAAATGTGATGTGTCCACGTTGCGTTTTGGGGCATTTCCTGTCGCGGGCGCTAGGCCTACCCACACAAGTGAGGTATCATTTTTATCGTGAGAATTGGGGGAACGGTGGGTGGAAGGACATTTGTGGCTCCTCTCTGATTCCAGAACTTTCTGTCAACAAAATGTGAGGAAAACCAGTTTTTTTAGCCAAATTTTGAGGTTTGCAAAGGATTCTTGTAACAGAACCTGGTCAGAGCCCCACAAGTCACCCCATCTTGGATTCCCCTAGGTCTCTAGTTTTAAAAAATGCACAGGTTTGGTCGGTTTCCCTAGGTGCCGGCTGAGCTAGAGGCCAAAATCTACAGGTAGGCACTTTGCAAAAAACACCTCTGTTTTCTTTCAAAAAATGTGATGTGTCCTCGTTACGTTTTGGGGCAATTCTTGGGGCGGGCGCTAGGTCTACCCACACAAGTGAGGTATCATTTTTATCGGGAGACTTGGGGGAACGCTCTGTGGAAAGAAATTTGTGGCTCCTCTCTGATTCCAGAACTTTCTGTCACCAAAATGTGAGGAAAATGTGTTTTTTTAGCCAAATTTTGAGGTTTACAAAGGATTCTGGGTAACAGAACCTGGTCAGAGCCCCACAAGTCACCCCATCTTGGATTCCCCTAGGTCTCTAGTTTTAAAAAATGCACAGCTTTGGTAGGTCTCCCTATGTGCCGGCTGAGCTAGAGGCCAAAATCTACAGGTAGGCACTTTGCAAAAAACACCTCTGTTTTCTTTCAAAAAATGTGATATGTCCACGTTGCGTTTTGGGGCATCTCCTGCGGCGGGCGCTAGGCCTACCCACACAAGTGAGGTATTATTTTTATCGGGAGACTTGGGGGAACGCTGGGTGGAAGGAAATTTGTGACTCCTCTCAGATTCCAGAACTTTCTGTCACCGAAATGTGAGGTAAATGTCTTTTTTTAGCCAAATTTTGAGGTTTGCAAAGGATTCTGGGTAACAGAACCTGGTCAGACGCCCACAAGTCACCACATATTGGATTTCTGTAGGTCTCTAGTTTTAAAAAATGCACAGGTTTGGTAGGTTTCCCTAGGTGCCGTCGGAGCTAGAGGCCAAAATCTACATGTAGGCACTTTGCAAAAAACACCTCTGTTTTCTTTCAAAAAATGTGATGTGTCCACGTTGCGTTTTGGGGCAATTCCTGGGGCGGGCGCTAGGCCTACCCACACAAGTGAGGTATCATTTTTATCAGGAGACTTGGGGGAACGCTGGGTGGAAGGAAATTTGTGGCTCCTCTCTGATTCTAGAACTTGCTGTCACCAAAATTTGAGGAAAATGTGTTTTTTTAGCCAAATTTTGAGGTTTGCAAAGGATTCTGGGTAACAGATCCTTGTCAGAGCCCCACAAGTCAGCCCATCTTGGATTCCCCTGGGGTTCTAGTTTTCAAAAATGTGCTGGTTTGGTAGGTTTCCCTAGGTGCCGGCTGAGCTAGAGTCCAAAATCTACAGGTAGGCACTTTGCAAAAAACACCTCTGTTTTCTTTCAAAAAATGTGATGTGTCCACGTTGCGTTTTGGGGCATTTCCTGTCGCGGGCGCTAGGCCTACCCACACAAGTGAGGTATCATTTTTATCGGGAGACTTGGGGGAACACTGGGTGAAAGGAAATTTGTGGCTCCTCTCTGATTCCAGAACTTTCTGTCACCAAAATGTGAGGAAAACTTGTTTTTTTAGCCAAAGTTTGAGGTTTACAAAGGATTCTGGGTAACAGAACCTGGTCACAGCCCCACAAGTCACCCCATCTTGGATTCCCCTAGGTCTCTAGTTTTCCAAAATGCACAGGTTTGGTAGCTTTCCCTAGGTGCCGGCTGAGCTAGAGGCCAAAATCTACAGGTAGGCACTTTGCAGAAAACACCTCTGTTTTCTTTCAAAAAATGTGATGTGTCCACATTGCGTTTTGGGGCATTTCCTGTCGCGGGCGCTAGGCCTACCCACACAAGTCAGGTATCATTTATATCGGGAGACTTGGGGGAACGCTGGGTGGAAGGATAATTGTGGCTCCTCTCTGATTCCAGAACTTTCTGTCACCAAAATGTGATGAAAACGTGTTTTTTTAGCCAAATTATGAGGTTTGCAAAGGATTCTGGGTAACAGAACCTGGTCAGAGCCCCACAGGTCACCCCATCTTGGATTCCCCTAGGTCTCTAGCTTTAAAAAATGCACAGGTTTGGTAGGTTTCCCTATGTGCCGGCTGAGCTAGAGGCCAAAATCTACAGGTAGGCACTTTGCAAAAAACACCTCTGTTTTCTTTTAAAAAATGTGATGTGTCCACGTTGCGTTTTGGGGCATTTCCTGTCGCGGGCGCTAGGCCTACCCACACAAGTGAGGTATCATTTTTATCAGGAGACTTGGGGGAACACTGGGTGGAAGGATATTTGTGGCTCCTCTCTGATTCCAGAACTTTCTGTCACCAAAATGTGTTTTTTTAGCCAAATTTTGAGGTTTGCAAAGGATTCTGGGTAACAGAACCTGGTCAGAGCCCCACAAGTCACCCCATCTTGGATTCCCCTACTTCTCTAGTTTAAAAAAATGCACAGGTTTGGTAGGATTCCCTAGGTGCCGGCTGAGCTAGAGGCCAAAATCCACAGGTAGGCACTTTGCAAAAAACACCTCTGTTTTCTTTCAAAAAATGTGATGTGTCCACGTTGCGTTTTGGGGCTTTTCCTGTCGCGGGCGCTAGGCCTACCAACACAAGTGAGGTATCATTTTTATCGGGAGACTTGGGGGAACGCTGGGTGGAAGGAAATTTGTGGCTCCTCTCTGATTCCAGAACTTTCTGTCACCAAAATGTGAGGAAAATGTGGTTTTTTAGCCAAATTTTGAGGTTTGCAAAGGATTCTCAGTAACAGAACCTGGTCAGAGCCCCACAAGTCAACCCATCTTGGATTTCCCTAGGTCTCTAGTTTTAAAAAATGCACAGGTTTGGTAGGTTTCCCTAGGTGCCGGCTGAGCTAGAGGCCAAAATCTACAGGTAGGCACTTTGCAAAAAACACCTCTGTTTTCTTTCAAAAAATGTGATGTGTCCACGTTGCGTTTTGGGGCATTTCCTGTCGCGGGCGCTAGGCCTACCCACACAAGTGAGGTATCATTTTTATCGGGAGAATTGGGGGAACGCTGGGTGGAAGGATATTTGTGGCTCCTCTCTGATTCCAGAACTTTCTGTCACCAAAATGGGAGGAAAATATGTTTTTTAGCCAAATTTTGAGGTTTTCAAAGGATTCTGGGTAACAGAACCTGATCAGAGCCCCACAAGTCACCCCATCTTGGATTCCCCTAGGTCTCTAGTTTTAAAAAATGCACAGGTTTGGTAGGTTTCCCTAGGTGCCGGCTGAGCTAGGGGCCAAAATCTACAGGTAGGCACTTTGCAAAAAAAACCTCAGTTTTCTTTCAAAAAATGTGATGTGTCCACGTTGTGTTTTGGGGCAATTCCTGGGGCGGGCGCTAGGCCTACCCACACAAGTGAGGTATCATTTTTATCAGGAGACTTGGGGGAACGCTGGGTGGAAGGAAATTTGTGGCTCCTCTCTGATTCCAGAACTTTCTGTCACCAAAATGTGAGTAAAATTTGTTTTTTTAGCCAAATTTTGAGGTTTGCAAAGGATTCTGGGTAACAGAACCTGGTCAGAGCCCCACAAGTCACCCCATCTTGGATTCCCCTAGGTCTCTAGTTTTCAAAAATGCACAGGTTTGGTAGGTTTCCCTATGTGCCGGCTGAGCTAGAGGCCAAAATCTACAGGTAGGCACTTTGCAAAAAACACCTCTGTTTTCTTTAAAAAAATGTGATGTGTCCACGTTGCGTTTTGGGGCATTTCCTGCGGCGGGCGCTAGGCCTACCCACACAAGTGAGGTATCATTTTTATCGGGAGACTTGGGGGAACGCTGGGTGGAAGGAAATTTGTGACTCCTCTCTGATTCCAGAACTTTCTGTCACCAAAAGTTGAGGAAAATGTGTTTTTTTAGCCAAAGTTTGAGGTTTGCAAAGGATTCTGGGTAACTGAACATGGTCAGAGCCCCACAATTCACCCCATCTTGGATTCCCCTAGGTCTCTAGTTTTCAAAAATGCACAGGTTTGGTAGGTTTCCCTAGGTGCCGGCTGAGCTAGAGGCCAAAATCTACAGGTAGGCACTTTGCAAAAAACACCTCTGTTTTCTTTCAAAAAATGTGATGTGTCCTCGTTGCGTTTTGGGGCAATTCTTGGGGCGGGCGCTAGGCCTACCCACACAAGTGAGGTATTTTTTATCGGGAGGCTTGGGGGAACGCTGGGTGGAAAGAAATTTGGGGCTCCTCTCTGATTCCAGAACTTTCTGTCACCAAAATGTGAGTAAAATGTGTTTTTTTAGCCAAATTTTGAGGTTTGCAAAGGATTCTGGGTAACAGAACCTGGTCAGAGCCCCACAAGTCACCCCATCTTGGATTCCCCTAGGTCTCTAGTTTTCAAAAATGCACAGGTTTGGTAGGTTTCCCTATGTGCTGGCTGAGCTAGAGGCCAAAATCTACAGGTAGGCACTTTGCAAAAAACACCTCTGTTTTCTTTAAAAAAATGTGATGTGTCCACGTTGCGTTTTGGGGCATTTCCTGCGGCGGGCGCTAGGCCTACCCACACAAGTGAGGTATCATTTTTATCGGGAGACTTGGGGGAACGCTGGGTGGAAGGAAATTTGTGACTCCTCTCTGATTCCAGAACTTTCTGTCACCAAAAGTTGAGGAAAATGTGTTTTTTTAGCCAAAGTTTGAGGTTTGCAAAGGATTCTGGGTAACTGAACCTGGTCAGAGCCCCACAATTCACCCCATCTTGGATTCCCCTAGGTCTCTAGTTTTAAAAATTCACAGGTTTGGTAGGTTTCCCTAGGTGCCGGCTGAGCTAGAGGCCAAAATCTACAGGTAGGAACTTTGCAAAAAACACCTCTGTTTTCTTTCAAAAAATGTGATGTGTCCACGTTGCGTTTTGGGGCATTTCCTGTCGCGGGCGCTAGGCCTACCCACACAAGTGAGGTATCATTTTTATCGGGAGAATTGGGGGAACGCTGAGTGGAAGGACATTTGTGGCTCCTCTCTGATTCCAGAACTTTCTGTCACCAAAATGTTAGGAAAACCAGTTTTTTTAGCCAAATTTTGAGGTTTGCAAAGGATTCTGGGTAACAGAACCTGGTCAGAGCCCCACAAGTCACCCCATCTTGGATTCCCCTAGGTCTCTAGTTTTCAAAAATGCACAGGTTTGGTCGGTTTCCCTAGGTGCCGGCTGAGCTAGAGGCCAAAATCTACAGGTAGGCACTTTGCAAAAAACACCTCTGTTTTCTTTAAAAAAATGTGATGTGTCCTCGTTGCGTTTTGGGGCAATTCCTGGGGCGGGCGCTAGGCCTACCCACACAAGTGAGGTATCATTTTTATCGGGAGACTTGGGGGAACGCTGGGTGGAAAGAAATTTGTGGCTCCTCTCTGATTCCAGAACTTTCTGTCACCAAAATGTGAGGAAAATGTGTTTTTTTAGCCAAATTTTGAGGTTTACAAAGGATTCTGGGTAACAGAACCTGGTCAGAGCCCCACAAGTCACCCCATCTTGGATTCCCCTAGGTCTCTAGTTTTAAAAAATGCACAGGTTTGGTAGGTTTCCCTATGTGCCGGCTGAGCTAGAGGCCAAAATCTACAGGTGGGCACTTTGCAAAAAAAAACCACCTCTGTTTTCTTTAAAAAAATGTGATGTGTCCACGTTGCGTTTTGGGGCATTTCCTGCGGCGGGCGCTAGGCCTACCCACACAAGTGAGGTATCATTTTTATCGGGAGACTTGGGGGAACGCTGGGTGGAAGGAAATTTGTGACTCCTCTCAGATTCCAGAACTTTCTGTCACCGAAATGTGAGGTAAATGTGTTTTTTTAGCCAAATTTTGAGGTTTGCAAAGGATTCTGGGTAACAGAACCTGGTCAGACGCCCACAAGTCACCACATATTGGATTCCCCTAGGTCTCTAGTTTTCAAAAATGCACAGGTTTGGTAGGTTTCCCTAGGTGCCGTCGGAGCTAGAGGCCAAAATCTACAGGTGGGCACTTTGCAAAAAACACCTGTTTTCTTTCAAAAAATGTGATGTGTCCTCGTTGCGTTTTGGGGCAATTATTGGGGCGGGCGCTAGGCCTACCCACACAAGTGAGGTATTTTTTATCGGGAGACTTGGGGGAACGCTGGGTGGAAAGAAATTTGTGGCTCCTCTCTGATTCCAGAACTTTCTGTCACCAAAATGTGAGTAAAATGTGTTTTTTTAGCCAAATTTTGAGGTTTGCAAAGGATTCTGGGTAACAGAACCTGGTCAGAGCCCCACAAGTCACCCCATCTTGGATTCCCCTAGGTCTCTAGTTTTAAAAAATGCACAGGTTTGGTAGGTTTTCCTATGTGCCGGCTGAGCTAGAGGCCAAAATCTACAGGTAGGCACTTTGCAAAAAACACCTCTGTTTTCTTTAAAAAAATGTGATGTGTCCACGTTGCGTTTTGGGGCATTTCCTGCGGCGGGCGCTAGGCCTACCCACACAAGTGAGGTATCATTTTTATCGGGAGACTTGGGGGAACGCTGGGTGGAAGGAAATTTGTGACTCCTCTCTGATTCCAGAACTTTCTGTCACCAAAAGTTGAGGAAAATGTGTTTTTTTAGCCAAAGTTTGAGGTTTGCAAAGGATTCTGGGTAACTGAACCTGGTCAGAGCCCCACAAATCACCCCATCTTTGATTCCCCTAGGTCTCTAGTTTTTAAAAATGCACAGGTTTGGTAGGTTTCCCTAGGTGCCGGCTGAGCTAGAGGCCAAAATCTACAGGTAGGCACTTTGCAAAAAACACCTCTGTTTTCTTTCAAAAAATGTGATGTGTCCACGTTGCGTTTTGGGGCATTTCCTGTCACGGGCGCTAGGCCTACCCACACAAGTGAGGTATCATTTTTATCGGGAGACTTGGGGGAATGCTGGGTGGAAAGAAATTTGTGGCTCCTCTCAGATTCCAGAACTTTCTGTCACCGAAATGTGAGGAAAATATGTTTTTTAGCCAAATTTTGAGGTTTGCAAAGGATTCTGGGTAACAGAACCTGGTCAGAGCCCTACAAGTCACCCCATTTTGGATTCCCCTAGGTCTCTAGATTTCAAAAATGCACAGGTTTGGTAGGTTTCCCTAGGTGCCGGCTGAGCTAGGGGCCAAAATCTACAGGTAGGCACTTTGCAAAAAAAACCTCAGTTTTCTATAAAAAAAATGTGATGCGTCCACGTTGCGTTTTGGGGCAATTCCTGGGGCGGGCGCTAGGCCTACCCACACAAGTGAGGTATCATTTTTATCAGGAGACTTGGGGGAACGCTGGGTGGAAGGAAATTTGTGGCTCCTCTCTGATTCCAGAACTTTCTGTCACCAAAATGTGAGGAAAATGTGGTTTTTTAGCCAAATTTTGAGGTTTGCAAAGGATTCTGAGTAACAGAACCTGGTCAGAGCCCCACAAGCCAACCCATCTTGGATTTCCCTAGGTCTCTAGTTTTAAAAAATGCACAGGTTTGGTAGGTTTCCCTAGGTGCCGGCTGAGCTAGAGGCCAAAATCTACAGGTAGGCACTTTGCAAAAAACACCTCTGTTTTCTTTCAAAAAATGTGATGTGTCCACGTTGCGTTTTGGGGCATTTCCTGTCACGGGCGCTAGGCCTACCCACACAAGTGAGGTATCATTTTTATCGGGAGACTTGGGGGAATGCTGGGTGGAAAGAAATTTGTGGCTCCTCTCAGATTCCAGAACTTTCTGTCACCGAAATGTGAGGAAAATATGTTTTTTAGCCAAATTTTGAGGTTTGCAAAGGATTCTGGGTAACAGAACCTGGTCAGAGCCCTACAAGTCACCCCATTTTGGATTCCCCTAGGTCTCTAGATTTAAAAAATGCACAGGTTTGGTAGGTTTCCCTAGGTGCCGGCTGAGCTAGGGGCCAAAATCTACAGATAGGCACTTTGCAAAAAAAACCTCAGTTTTCTATAAAAAAAATGTGATGCGTACACGTTGCGTTTTGGGGCAATTCCTGGGGCGGGCGCTAGGCCTACCCACACAAGTGAGGTATCATTTTTATCAGGAGACTTGGGGGAACGCTGGGTGGAAGGAAATTTGTGGCTCCTCTCTGATTCCAGAACTTTCTGTCACCAAAATGTGAGGAAAATGTGGTTTTTTAGCCAAATTTTGAGGTTTGCAAAGGATTCTGAGTAACAGAACCTGGTCAGAGCCCCACAAGCCAACCCATCTTGGATTTCCCTAGGTCTCTAGTTTTAAAAAATGCACAGGTTTGGTAGGTTTCCCTAGGTGCCGGCTGAGCTAGAGGCCAAAATCTACAGGTAGGCAATTTGCAAAAAACACCTCTGTTTTCTTTCAAAAAATGTGATGTGTCCATGTTGCGTTTTGGGGCATTTCCTGTCGCGGGCGCTAGGCCTACCCACACATGTGAGGTATCATTTTTATCGGGAGACTTGGGGAAACACTGGGTGGAAGGATATTTGTGGCTCCTCTCTGATTCCAGAACTTTCTGTCACCAAAATGTGAGGAAAATGTGTTTTTTAGCCAAATTTTGAGGTTTGCAAAGGATTCTGGGTAACTGAACATGGTCAGAGCCCCACAATTCACCCCATCTTGGATTCCCCTAGGTCTCTAGTTTTCAAAAATGCACAGGTTTGGTAGGTTTCCCTAGGTGCCGGCTGAGCTAGAGGCCAAAATCTACAGGTAGGCACTTTGCAAAAAACACCTCTGTTTTCTTTCAAAAAATGTGATGTGTCCTCGTTGCGTTTTGGGGCAATTCTTGGGGTGGGCGCTAGGCCTACCCACACAAGTGAGGTATTTTTTATCGGGAGACTTGGGGGAACGCTGGGTGGAAAGAAATTTGTGGCTCCTCTCTGATTCCAGAACTTTCTGTCACCAAAATGTGAGTAAAATGTGTTTTTTTAGCCAAATTTTGAGGTTTGCAAAGGATTCTGGGTAACAGAACCTGGTCAGAGCCCCACAAGTCACCCCATCTTGGATTCCCCTAGGTCTCTAGTTTTCAAAAATGCACAGGTTTGGTAGGTTTCCCTATGTGCCGGCTGAGCTAGAGGCCAAAATCTACAGGTAGGCACTTTGCAAAAAACACCTCTGTTTTCTTTAAAAAAATGTGATGTGTCCACGTTGCGTTTTGGGGCATTTCCTGCGGCGGGCGCTAGGCCTACCCACACAAGTGAGGTATCATTTTTATCAGGAGACTTGGGGGAACGCTGGGTGGAAGGAAATTTGTGACTCCTCTCAGATTCCAGAACTTTCTGTCACCAAAAGTTGAGGAAAATGTGTTTTTTTAGCCAAAGTTTGAGGTTTGCAAAGGATTCTGGGTAACTGAACATGGTCAGAGCCCCACAATTCACCCCATCTTGGATTCCCCTAGGTCTCTAGTTTTCAAAAATGCACAGGTTTGGTAGGTTTCCCTAGGTGCCGGCTGAGCTAGAGGCCAAAATCTACAGGTAGGCACTTTGCAAAAAACACCTCTGTTTTCTTTCAAAAAATGTGATGTGTCCTCGTTGCGTTTTGGGGCAATTCTTGGGGCGGGCGCTAGGCCTACCCACACAAGTGAGGTATTTTTTATCGGGAGACTTGGGGGAACGCTGGGTGGAAAGAAATTTGTGGCTCCTCTCTGATTCCAGAACTTTCTGTCACCAAAATGTGAGTAAAATGTGTTTTTTTAGCCAAATTTTGAGGTTTACAAAGGATTCTGGGTAACAGAACCTGGTCAGAGCCCCACAAGTCACCCCATCTTGGATTCCCCTAGGTCTCTAGTTTTCAAAAATGCACAGGTTTGGTAGGTTTCCCTATGTGCCGGCTGAACTAGAGGCCAAAATCTACAGGTAGGCACTTTGCAAAAAACACCTCTGTTTTCTTTAAAAAAAAAGTGATGTGTCCACGTTGCGTTTTGGGGCATTTCCTGCGGCGGGCGCTAGGCCATACCCACACAAGTGAGGTATCATTTTTATCGGGAGACTTGGGGGAACGCTGGGTGGAAGGAAATTTGTGGCTCCTCTCTGATTCCAGAACTTTCTGTCACCAAAATGTGAGGAAAACTTGTTTTTTTAGCCAAAGTTTGAGGTTTACAAAGGATTCTGGGTAACAGAACCTGGTCAGAGCCCCACAAGTCACCCCATCTTGGATTCCCCTAGGTCTCTAGTTTTCCAAAATGCACAGGTTTGGTAGCTTTCCCTAGGTGCCGGCTGAGCTAGAGGCCAAAATCTACAGGTAGGCACTTTGCAAAAAACACCTCTGTTTTCTTTCAAAAAATGTGATGTGTCCACGTTGCGTTTTGGGGCATTTCCTGTCGCGGGCGCTAGGCCTATCCACACAAGCGAGGTATCATTTTTATCGTGAGAATTGGGGGAACGCTGGGTGGAAGGACATTTGTGGCTCCTCTCTGATTCCAGAACTTTCTGTCACCAAAATGTGAGGAAAACCAGTTTTTTTAGCCAAATTTTGAGGTTTGCAAAGGATTCTGGGTAACAGAACCTGGTCAGAGCCCCACAAGTCACCCCATCTTGGATTCCCCTAGGTCTCTAGTTTTCAAAAATGCACAGGTTTGGTCGGTTTCCCTAGGTGCCGGCTGAGCTAGAGGCCAAAATCTACAGGTAGGCACTTTGCAAAAAACACCTCTGTTTTCTTTAAAAAAATGTGATGTGTCCTCGTTGCGTTTTGGGGCAATTCTTGGGGCGGGCGCTAGGCCTACCCACACAAGTGAGGTATCATTTTTATCGGGAGACTTGGGGGAACGCTGGGTGGAAAGAAATTTGTGGCTCCTCTCTGATTCCAGAACTTTCTGTCACCAAAATGTGAGGAAAATGTGTTTTTTTAGCCAAATTTTGAGGTTTACAAAGGATTCTGGGTAACAGAACCTGGTCAGAGCCCCACAAGTCACCCCATCTTGGATTCCCCTAGGTCTCTAGTTTTAAAAAATGCACAGGTTTGGTAGGTTTCCCTATGTGCCGGCTGAGCTAGAGGCCAAAATCTACAGGTGGGCACTTTGCAAAAAAAACCCACCTCTGTTTTCTTTAAAAAAATGTGATGTGTCCACGTTGCGTTTTGGGGCATTTCCTGCGGCGGGCGCTAGGCCTACCCACACAAGTGAGGTATCATTTTTATCGGGAGACTTGGGGGAACGCTGGGTGGAAGGAAATTTGTGACTCCTCTCAGATTCCAGAACTTTCTGTCACCGAAATGTGAGGTAAATGTGTTTTTTTAGCCAAATTTTGAGGTTTGCAAAGGATTCTGGGTAACAGAACCTGGTCAGACGCCCACAAGTCACCACATATTGGATTCCCCTAGGTCTCTAGTTTTCAAAAATGCACAGGTTTGGTAGGTTTCCCTAGGTGCCGTCGGAGCTAGAGGCCAAAATCTACAGGTGGGCACTTTGCAAAAAACACCTCTGTTTTCTTTCAAAAAATGTGATGTGTCCTCGTTGCGTTTTGGGGCAATTATTGGGGCGGGCGCTAGGCCTACCCACACAAGTGAGGTATTTTTTATCGGGAGACTTGGGGGAACGCTGTGTGGAAAGAAATTTGTGGCTCCTCTCTGATTCCAGAACTTTCTGTCACCAAAATGTGAGTAAAATGTGTTTTTTTAGCCAAATTTTGAGGTTTGCAAAGGATTCTGGGTAACAGAACCTGGTCAGAGCCCCACAAGTCACCCCATCTTGGATTCCCCTAGGTCTCTAGTTTTCAAAAATGCACAGGTTTGGTAGGTTTCCCTATGTGCCGGCTGAGCTAGAGGCCAAAATCTACAGGTAGACACTTTGCAAAAAACACGTCTGTTTTCTTTAAAAAAATGTGATGTGTCCACGTTGCGTTTTGGGGCATTTCCTGCGGCGGGCGCTAGGCCTACCCACACAAGTGAGGTATCATTTTTATCGGGAGACTTGGGGGAACGCTGGGTGAAAGGAAATTTGTGACTCCTCTCTGATTCCAGAACTTTCTGTCACCAAAAGTTGAGGAAAATGTGTTTTTTTAGCCAAAGTTTGAGGTTTGCAAAGGATTCTGGGTAACTGAACCTGGTCAGAGCCCCACAAATCACCCCATCTTCGATTCCCCTAGGTCTCTAGTTTTTAAAAATGCACAGTTTTGGTAGGTTTCCCTAGGTGCCGGCTGAGCTAGAGGCCAAAATCTACAGGTAGGCACTTTGCAAAAAACACCTCTGTTTTCTTTCAAAAAATGTGATGTGTCCACGTTGCGTTTTGGGGCATTTCCTGTCACGAGCGCTAGGCCTACCCACACAAGTGAGGTATCATTTTTATCGGGAGACTTGGGGGAATGCTGGGTGGAAAGAAATTTGTGGCTCCTCTCAGATTCCAGAACTTTCTGTCACCGAAATGTGAGGAAAATATGTTTTTTAGCCAAATTTTGAGGTTTGCAAAGGATTCTGGGTAACAGAACCTGGTCAGAGCCCTACAAGTCACCCCATTTTGGATTCCCCTAGGTCTCTAGATTTAAAAAATGCACAGGTTTGGTAGGTTTCCCTAGGTGCCGGCTGAGCTAGGGGCCAAAATCTACAGGTAGGCACTTTGCAAAAAAAACCTCAGTTTTCTATAAAAAAAATGTGATGCGTCCACGTTGCGTTTTGGGGCAATTCCTGGGGCGGGCGCTAGGCCTACCCACACAAGTGAGGTATCATTTTTATCAGGAGACTTGGGGGAACGCTGGGTGGAAGGAAATTTGTGGCTCCTCTCTGATTCCAGAACTTTCTGTCACCAAAATGTGAGGAAAACTTGTTTTTTTAGCCAAAGTTTGAGGTTTACAAAGGATTCTGGGTAACAGAACCTGGTCAGAGCCCCACAAGTCACCCCATCTTGGATTCCCCTAGGTCTCTAGTTTAAAAAAATGCACAGGTTTGGTAGCTTTCGCTAGGTGCCGGCTGAGCTAGAGGCCAAAATCTACAGGTAGGCACTTTGCAAAAAACACCTCTGCTTTCTTTCAAAAAATGTGATGTGTCCACGTTGTGTTTTGGGGCATTTCCTGTCGCGGGCGCTAGGCCTACCCACACAAGTGAGGTATCATTTTTATCGGGAGACTTGGGGGAACGCTGGGTGGAAGGACATTTGTGGCTCCTCTCTGATTCCAGAACTTTCTGTCACCAAAATGTGAGGAAAACCAGTTTTGTTAGCCAAATTTTGAGGTTTGCAAAGGATTCTGGGTAACAGAACCTGGTCAGAGCCCCACAAGTCACCCCATCTTGGATTCCCCTAGGTCTCTAGTTTTAAAAAATGCACAGGTTTGGTAGGTTTCCCTAGGTGCCGGCTGAGCTAGAGGCCAAAATCTACAGGTAGGCACTTTGCAAAAAACACCTCTGTTTTCTTTCAAAAAATGTGATGTGTCCTTGTTGCGTTTTGGGGCATTTCCTGCGGTGGGCGCTAGGCCTACCCACACAAGTGAGGTATCATTTTTATCGGGAGACTTGGGGGAACGCTGGGTGGAAAGAAATTTGTGGCTCCTCTCTGATTCCAGAACTTTCTTTCACCAAAATGTGAGGAAAATGTGTTTTTTAGCCAAATTTTGAGGTTTGCAAAGGATTCTGGGTAACAGAACCTGGTCAGAGCCCCACAAGTCACCCCATCTTGGATTCCCCTTGGTCTCTAGTTTTAAAAAATGCACAGGTTTGGTAGGTTTCCCTATGTGCCGGCTGAGCTAGAGGCCAAAATCTACAGGTAGGCACTTTGCAAAAAAAACATCAGTTTTCTATAAAAAAAATGTGATGCGTCCACGTTGCGTTTTGGGGCAATTCCTGGGGCGGGCGCTAGGCCTACCCACACAAGTGAGGTATCATTTTTATCAGGAGACTTGGGGGAACGCTGGGTGGAAGGAAATTTGTGGCTCCTCTCTGATTCCAGAACTTTCTGTCACCAAAATGTGAGGAAAACTTGTTTTTTTAGCCAAAGTTTGAGGTTTACAAAGGATTCTGGGTAACAGAACCTGGTCAGAGCCCCACAAGTCACCCCATCTTGGATTCCCCTAGGTCTCTAGTTTTAAAAAATGCACAGGTTTGGTAGCTTTCGCTAGGTGCCGGCTGAGCTAGAGGCCAAAATCTACAGGTAGGCACTTTGCAAAAAACACCTCTGCTTTCTTTAAAAAAATGTGATGTGTCCACGTTGTGTTTTGGGGCATTTCCTGTCGCGGGCGCTAGGCCTACCCACACAAGTGAGGTATCATTTTTATCGGGAGACTTGGGGGAACGCTGGGTGGAAGGACATTTGTGGCTCCTCTCTGATTCCAGAACTTTCTGTCACCAAAATGTGAGGAAAACCAGTTTTGTTAGCCAAATTTTGAGGTTTGCAAAGGATTCTGGGTAACAGAACCTGGTCAGAGCCCCACAAGTCACCCCATCTTGGATTCCCCTAGGTCTCTAGTTTTAAAAAATGCACAGGTTTGGTAGGTTTCCCTAGGTGCCGGCTGAGCTAGAGGCCAAAATCTACAGGTAGGCACTTTGCAAAAAACACCTCTGTTTTCTTTAAAAAAATGTGATGTGTCCTTGTTGCGTTTTGAGGCATTTCCTGCGGCGGGCGCTAGGCCTACCCACACAAGTGAGGTATCATTTTTATCGGGAGACTTGGGGGAACGCTGGGTGGAAAGAAATTTGTGGCTCCTCTCTGATTCCAGAACTTTCTTTCACCAAAATGTGAGGAAAATGTGTTTTTTTAGCCAAATTTTGAGGTTTGCAAAGGATTCTGGGTAACAGAACCTGGTCAGAGCCCCACAAGTCACCCCATCTTGGATTCCCCTTGGTCTCTAGTTTTAAAAAATGCACAGGTTTTGTAGGGTTCCCTATGTGCTGGCTCAGCTAGAGGCCAAAATCTACAGGTAGGCACTTTGCAAAAAACACCTCTGTTTTCTTTAAAAAAATGTGATGTGTCCACGTTGCGTTTTGGGGCATTTCCTGCGGCGGGCGCTAGGCCTACCCACACAAGTGAGGTATCATTTTTATCGGGAGACTTGGGGGAACGCTGGGTGGAAAGAAATTTGTGGCTCCTCTCTGATTCCAGAACTTTCTGTCACCAAAATGTGAGGAAAATGTGTTTTTTTTAGCCAAATTTTGAGGTTTGCAAAGGATTCTGGGTAACAGAACCTGGTCACAGCCCCACAAGTCACCCCATCTTGGATTCCCCTAGGTCTCTAGTTTTCAAAAATGCACATGTTTGGTAGGTTTCCCTATGTGCCGGCTGAGCTAGAGGCCAAAATCTACAGGTAGGCACTTTGCAAAAAACACCTCTGTTTTCTTTAAAAAAATGTGATGTGTCGACGTTGCATTTTGGGGCATTTCCTACGGCGGGCGCTAGGCCTACCCACACAAGTGAGGTATCATTTTTATCGGGAGACTTGGGGGAACGCTGGGTGGAAGGAAATTTGTGACTCCTCTCTGATTCCAGAACTTTCTGTCACCAAAATGTGAGGAAAATGTGTTTTTTTAGCCAAAGTTTGAGGTTTGCAAAGGATTCTGGGTAACAGAACCTGGTCAGACGCCCACAAGTCACCACATATTGGATTCCCCTAGGTCTCTAGTTTTCAAAAATGCACAGGTTTGGTAGGTTTCCCTAGGTGCCGTCGGAGCTAGAGGCCAAAATCTACAGGTAGGCACTTTGCAAAAAACACCTCTGTTTTCTTTAAAAAAATGTGATGTGTCCTCGTTGCGTTTTGGGGCAGTTCTTGGGGCGGGCGCTAGGCCTACCCACACAAGTGAGGTATTTTTTATCGGGAGACTTGGGAGAACGCTGGGTGGAAAGAAATTTGTGGCTCCTCTCTGATTCCAGAACTTTCTGTCACCAAAATGTGAGTAAAATGTGTTTTTTTAGCAAAATTTTGAGGTTTGCAAAGAATTCTGGGTAACAGAACCTGGTCAGAGCCCCAGAAGTCACCCCATCTTGGATTCCCCTAGGTCTCTAGTTTTCAAAAATGCACAGGTTTGGTAGGTTTCCCTATGTGCCGGCTGAGCTAGAGGCCAAAATCTACAGGTAGGCACTTTACAAAAAACACCTCTGTTTTCTTTAAAAAAATGTGATGTGTCCACGTTGCGTTTTGGGGCATTTCCTGCGGCGGGCGCTAGGCCTACCCACACAAGTGAGGTATCATTTTTATCGGGAGACTTGGGGGAACGCTGGGTTGAAGACAATTTGTGACTCCTCTCTGATTCCAGAACTTTCTGTCACCAAAAGTTGAGGAAAATGTGTTTTTTTAGCCAAAGTTTGAGGTTTGCAAAGGATTCTGGGTAACTGAACCTGGTCAGAGCCCCACAAGTCACCCCATCTTGGATTCCCCTACGTCTCTAGTTTTAAAAAATGCACAGGTTTGGTAGGATTCCCTAGGTGCCGGCTGAGCTAGAGGCCAAAATCTACAGGTAGGCACTTTG
The DNA here is from genome assembly GCF_031143425.1 of Pleurodeles waltl. Lineage (NCBI taxonomy): Eukaryota > Metazoa > Chordata > Amphibia > Caudata > Salamandridae > Pleurodeles > Pleurodeles waltl. The sequence goes on from NC_090447.1 coordinate 576,604,344, forward strand.
CAAAAAACACCTCTGTTTTCTTTCAAAAAATGTGATGTGTCCACGTTGCGTTTTGGGGCTTTTCCTGTCGCGGGCGCTAGGCCTACCCACACAAGTGAGGTATCATTTTTATCGGGAGACTTAGGGGAACGCTGGGTGGAAGGAAATTCGTGGCTCCTCTCAGATTCCAGAACTTTCTGTCACCGAAATGTGAGGAAAATATGTTTTGTAGCCAAATTTTGAGGTTTGCAAAGGATTCTGGGTAACAGAACCTGTTCAGAGTCCTACAAGTCACCCCATTTTGGATTCCCCTAGGTCTCTAGATTTCAAAAATGCACAGGTTTGGTAGGTTTCCCTAGGTGCCGGCTGAGCTAGGGGCCAAAATCTACAGGTAGGCACTTTGCAAAAAAAACCTCAGTTTTCTATAAAAAAATGTGATGTGTCCACGTTACGTTTTGGGGCAATTCCTGGGGCGGGCGCTAGGCCTACCCACACAAGTGAGGTATCATTTTTATCAGGAGACTTGGGGGAACGATGGGTGGAAGGAAATTTGTGGCTCCTCTCTGATTCCAGAACTTTCTGTCACCAAAATGTGAGGAAAACTTGTTTTTTTAGCCAAAGTTTGAGGTTTACAAAGGATTCTGGGTAACAGAACCTGGTCAGAGCCCCACAAGTCACCCCATCTTGGATTCCCCTAGGTCTCTAGTTTTAAAAAATGCACAGGTTTGGTAGCTTTCGCTAGGTGCCGGCTGAGCTAGAGGCCAAAATCTACAGGTAGGCACTTTGCAAAAAACACCTCTGCTTTCTTTCAAAAAATGTGATGTGTCCACGTTGCGTTTTGGGGCATTTCCTGTCGCGGGAGCTAGACCTACCCACACAAGTGAGGTATCATTTTTATCGGGAGACTTGGGGGAACGCTGGGTGGAAGGACATTTGTGGCTCCTCTCTGATTCCAGAACTTTCTGTCACCAAAATGTGAGGAAAACCAGTTTTGTTAGCCAAATTTTGAGGTTTGCAAAGGATTCTGGGTAACAGAACCTGGTCAGAGCCCCACAAGTCACCCCATCTTGGATTCCCCTAGGTCTCTAGTTTTAAAAAATGCACAGGTTTGGTAGGTTTCCCTAGGTGCCGGCTGAGCTAGAGGCCAAAATCTACAGGTAGGCACTTTGCAAAAAACACCTCTGTTTTCTTTCAAAAAATGTGATGTGTCCTTGTTGCGTTTTGGGGCATTTCCTGCGGTGGGCGCTAGGCCTACCCACACAAGTGAGGTATCATTTTTATCGGGAGACTTGGGGGAACGCTGGGTGGAAAGAAATTTGTGGCTCCTCTCTGATTCCAGAACTTTCTTTCACCAAAATGTGAGGAAAATGTGTTTTTTAGCCAAATTTTGAGGTTTGCAAAGGATTCTGGGTAACAGAACCTGGTCAGAGCCCCACAAGTCACCCCATCTTGGATTCCCCTTGGTCTCTAGTTTTAAAAAATGCACAGGTTTGGTAGGTTTCCCTATGTGCCGGCTGAGCTAGAGGCCAAAATCTACAGGTAGGCACTTTGCAAAAAAAACATCAGTTTTCTATAAAAAAAATGTGATGCGTCCACGTTGCGTTTTGGGGCAATTCCTGGGGCGGGCGCTAGGCCTACCCACACAAGTGAGGTATCATTTTTATCAGGAGACTTGGGGGAACGCTGGGTGGAAGGAAATTTGTGGCTCCTCTCTGATTCCAGAACTTTCTGTCACCAAAATGTGAGGAAAACTTGTTTTTTTAGCCAAAGTTTGAGGTTTACAAAGGATTCTGGGTAACAGAACCTGGTCAGAGCCCCACAAGTCACCCCATCTTGGATTCCCCTAGGTCTCTAGTTTTAAAAAATGCACAGGTTTGGTAGCTTTCGCTAGGTGCCGGCTGAGCTAGAGGCCAAAATCTACAGGTAGGCACTTTGCAAAAAACACCTCTGCTTTCTTTAAAAAAATGTGATGTGTCCACGTTGTGTTTTGGGGCATTTCCTGTCGCGGGCGCTAGGCCTACCCACACAAGTGAGGTATCATTTTTATCGGGAGACTTGGGGGAACGCTGGGTGGAAGGACATTTGTGGCTCCTCTCTGATTCCAGAACTTTCTGTCACCAAAATGTGAGGAAAACCAGTTTTGTTAGCCAAATTTTGAGGTTTGCAAAGGATTCTGGGTAACAGAACCTGGTCAGAGCCCCACAAGTCACCCCATCTTGGATTCCCCTAGGTCTCTAGTTTTAAAAAATGCACAGGTTTGGTAGGTTTCCCTAGGTGCCGGCTGAGCTAGAGGCCAAAATCTACAGGTAGGCACTTTGCAAAAAACACCTCTGTTTTCTTTAAAAAAATGTGATGTGTCCTTGTTGCGTTTTGAGGCATTTCCTGCGGCGGGCGCTAGGCCTACCCACACAAGTGAGGTATCATTTTTATCGGGAGACTTGGGGGAACGCTGGGTGGAAAGAAATTTGTGGCTCCTCTCTGATTCCAGAACTTTCTTTCACCAAAATGTGAGGAAAATGTGTTTTTTTAGCCAAATTTTGAGGTTTGCAAAGGATTCTGGGTAACAGAACCTGGTCAGAGCCCCACAAGTCACCCCATCTTGGATTCCCCTTGGTCTCTAGTTTTAAAAAATGCACAGGTTTTGTAGGGTTCCCTATGTGCTGGCTCAGCTAGAGGCCAAAATCTACAGGTAGGCACTTTGCAAAAAACACCTCTGTTTTCTTTAAAAAAATGTGATGTGTCCACGTTGCGTTTTGGGGCATTTCCTGCGGCGGGCGCTAGGCCTACCCACACAAGTGAGGTATCATTTTTATCGGGAGACTTGGGGGAACGCTGGGTGGAAAGAAATTTGTGGCTCCTCTCTGATTCCAGAACTTTCTGTCACCAAAATGTGAGGAAAATGTGTTTTTTTTAGCCAAATTTTGAGGTTTGCAAAGGATTCTGGGTAACAGAACCTGGTCACAGCCCCACAAGTCACCCCATCTTGGATTCCCCTAGGTCTCTAGTTTTCAAAAATGCACATGTTTGGTAGGTTTCCCTATGTGCCGGCTGAGCTAGAGGCCAAAATCTACAGGTAGGCACTTTGCAAAAAACACCTCTGTTTTCTTTAAAAAAATGTGATGTGTCGACGTTGCATTTTGGGGCATTTCCTGCGGCGGGCGCTAGGCCTACCCACACAAGTGAGGTATCATTTTTATCGGGAGACTTGGGGGAACGCTGGGTGGAAGGAATTTGTGACTCCTCTCTGATTCCAGAACTTTCTGTCACCAAAATGTGAGGAAAATGTGTTTTTTTAGCCAAAGTTTGAGGTTTGCAAAGGATTCTGGGTAACAGAACCTGGTCAGACGCCCACAAGTCACCACATATTGGATTCCCCTAGGTCTCTAGTTTTCAAAAATGCACAGGTTTGGTAGGTTTCCCTAGGTGCCGTCGGAGCTAGAGGCCAAAATCTACAGGTAGGCACTTTGCAAAAAACACCTCTGTTTTCTTTAAAAAAATGTGATGTGTCCTCGTTGCGTTTTGGGGCAGTTCTTGGGGCGGGCGCTAGGCCTACCCACACAAGTGAGGTATTTTTTATTCGGGAGACTTGGGAGAACGCTGGGTGGAAAGAAATTTGTGGCTCCTCTCTGATTCCAGAACTTTCTGTCACCAAAATGTGAGTAAAATGTGTTTTTTTAGCAAAATTTTGAGGTTTGCAAAGAATTCTGGGTAACAGAACCTGGTCAGAGCCCCAGAAGTCACCCCATCTTGGATTCCCCTAGGTCTCTAGTTTTCAAAAATGCACAGGTTTGGTAGGTTTCCCTATGTGCCGGCTGAGCTAGAGGCCAAAATCTACAGGTAGGCACTTTACAAAAAACACCTCTGTTTTCTTTAAAAAAATGTGATGTGTCCACGTTGCGTTTTGGGGCATTTCCTGCGGCGGGCGCTAGGCCTACCCACACAAGTGAGGTATCATTTTTATCGGGAGACTTGGGGGAACGCTGGGTTGAAGACAATTTGTGACTCCTCTCTGATTCCAGAACTTTCTGTCACCAAAAGTTGAGGAAAATGTGTTTTTTTAGCCAAAGTTTGAGGTTTGCAAAGGATTCTGGGTAACTGAACCTGGTCAGAGCCCCACAAGTCACCCCATCTTGGATTCCCCTACGTCTCTAGTTTTAAAAAATGCACAGGTTTGGTAGGATTCCCTAGGTGCCGGCTGAGCTAGAGGCCAAAATCTACAGGTAGGCACTTTGCAAAAAACACCTCTGTTTTCTTTCAAAAAATGTGATGTGTCCACGTTGCGTTTTGGGGCTTTTCCTGTCGCGGGCGCTAGGCCTACCCACACAAGTGAGGTATCATTTTTATCGGGAGACTTAGGGGAACGCTGGGTGGAAGGAAATTCGTGGCTCCTCTCTGATTCCAGAACTTTCTGTCACCGAAATGTGAGGAAAATATGTTTTGTAGCCAAATTTTGAGGTTTGCAAAGGATTCTGGGTAACAGAACCTGTTCAGAGTCCTACAAGTCACCCCATTTTGGATTCCCCTAGGTCTCTAGATTTAAAAAATGCACAGGTTTGGTAGGTTTCCCTAGGTGCCGGCTGAGCTAGGGGCCAAAATCTACAGGTAGGCACTTTGCAAAAAAAACCTCAGTTTTCTATAAAAAAATGTGATGTGTCCACGTTACGTTTTGGGGCAATTCCTGGGGCGGGCGCTAGGCCTACCCACACAAGTGAGGTATCATTTTTATCAGGAGACTTGGGGGAACGATGGGTGGAAGGAAATTTGTGGCTCCTCTCTGATTCCAGAACTTTCTGTCACCAAAATGTGAGGAAAACTTGTTTTTTTAGCCAAAGTTTGAGGTTTACAAAGGATTCTGGGTAACAGAACCTGGTCAGAGCCCCACAAGTCACCCCATCTTGGATTCCCCTAGGTCTCTAGTTTTAAAAAATGCACAGGTTTGGTAGCTTTCGCTAGGTGCCGGCTGAGCTAGAGGCCAAAATCTACAGGTAGGCACTTTGCAAAAAACACCTCTGCTTTCTTTCAAAAAATGTGATGTGTCCACGTTGCGTTTTGGGGCATTTCCTGTCGCGGGAGCTAGACCTACCCACACAAGTGAGGTATCATTTTTATCGGGAGACTTGGGGGAACGCTGGGTGGAAGGACATTTGTGGCTCCTCTCTGATTCCAGAACTTTCTGTCACCAAAATGTGAGGAAAACCAGTTTTGTTAGCCAAATTTTGAGGTTTGCAAAGGATTCTGGGTAACAGAACCTGGTCAGAGCCCCACAAGTCACCCCATCTTGGATTCCCCTAGGTCTCTAGTTTTAAAAAATGCACAGGTTTGGTAGGTTTCCCTAGGTGCCGGCTGAGCTAGAGGCCAAAATCTACAGGTAGGCACTTTGCAAAAAACACCTCTGTTTTCTTTAAAAAAATGTGATGTGTCCTCGTTGCGTTTTGGGGCACTTCCTGCGGCGGGCGCTAGGCCTACCCACACAAGTGAGGTATCATTTTTATCGGGAGACTTGGGGGAACGCTGGGTGGAAAGAAATTTGTGGCTCCTCTCTGATTCCAGAACTTTCTTTCACCAAAATGTGAGGAAAATGTGTTTTTTTAGCCAAATTTTGAGGTTTGCAAAGGATTCTGGGTAGCAGAACCTGGTCAGAGCCCCACAAGTCACCCCATCTTGGATTCCCCTTGGTCTCTAGTTTTAAAAAATGCACAGGTTTGGTAGGTTTCCCTATGTGCCGGCTGAGCTAGAGGCCAAAATCTTCAGGTAGGCACTTTGCAAAAAACACCTCTGTTTTCTTTAAAAAAATGTGATGTGTCCACGTTGCGTTTTGGGGCATTTCCTGCGGCGGGCGCTAGGCCTACCCACACAAGTGAGGTATCATTTTTATCGGGAGACTTGGGGGAACGCTGGGTGGAAAGAAATTTGTGGCTCCTCTCTGATTCCAGAACTTTCTGTCACCAAAATGTGAGGAAAATGTTTTTTTTTTAGCCAAATTTTGAGGTTTGCAAAGGATTCTGGGTAACAGAACCTGGTCAGAGCCCCACAAGTCACCCCATCTTGGATTCCCCTAGGTCTCTAGTTTTCAAAAATGCACATGTTTGGTAGGTTTCCCTATGTGCCGGCTGAGCTAGAGGCCAAAATCTACAGGTAGGCACTTTTCAAAAAACACCTCTGTTTTCTTTAAAAAAATGTGATGTGTCGACGTTGCATTTTGGGGCATTTCCTGCGGCGGGCGCTAGGCCTACCCACACAAGTGAGGTATCATTTTTATCGGGAGACTTGGGGGAACGCTGTGTGGAAGGAAATTTGTGACTCCTCTCTGATTCCAGAACTTTTTGTCACCAAAATTTGAGGAAAATGTGTTTTTTTAGCCAAAGTTTGAGGTTTCCAAAGGATTCTGGGTAACAGAACCTGGTCAGAGCCCCACAGGTCACCCCATCTTGGATTCCCCTAGGTCTCTAGCTTTAAAAAATGCACAGGTTTGGTAGGTTTCCCTAGGTGCCGGCTGAGCTAGAGGCCAAAATCTACAGGTAGGCACTTTGCAAAAAACACCTCTGTTTTCTTTAAAAAAATGTGATGTGTCCACCTTGCGCTTTGGGGCATTTCCTGTCGCGGGCGCTAGGCCTACCCACACAAGTGAGGTATCATTTTTATCAGGAGACTTGGGGGAACACTGGGTGGAAGGATACTTGTGGCTCCTCTCTGATTCCAGAACTTTCTGTCACCAAAATGTGAGGAAAATGTGTTTTTTTAGCCAAATTATGAGGTTTGCAAAGGATTCTGGGTAACAGAACCTGGTCAGAGCCCCACAAGTCACCCCATCTTGGATTCCCCTACGTCTCTAGTTTTAAAAAATGCACAGGTTTGGTAGGATTCCCTAGGTGCCGGCTGAGCTAGAGGCCAAAATCTACAGGTAGGCACTTTGCAAAAAACACCTCTGTTTTCTTTCAAAAAATGTGATGTGTCCACGTTGCGTTTTGGGGCTTTTCCTGTCGCGGGCACTAGGCCTACCCACACAAGTGAGGTATCATTTTTATCGGGAGACTTAGGGGAACGCTGGGTGGAAGGAAATTTGTGGCTCCTCTCTGATTCCAGAACTTTCTGTCACCAAAATGTGAGGAAAACTTGTTTTTTTAGCCAAATTTTGAGGTTTGCAAAGGATTCTGGGTAACAGAACCTGGTCAGAGACCCACAAGTCAACCCATCTTGGATTCCACTAGGTCTCTAGTTTTAAAAAATGCACAGGTTTGGTAGCTTTCGCTAGGTGCCGGCTGAGCTAGAGGCCAAAATCTACAGGTAGGCACTTTGCAAAAAACACCTCTGCTTTCTTTCAAAAAATGTGATGTGTCCACGATGTGTTTTAGGGCATTTCCTGTCGCGGGCGCTAGGCCTACCCACACAAGTGAGGTATCATTTTTATCGGGAGACTTGGGGGAACGCTGGGTGGAAGGACATTTGTGGCTCCTCTCTGATTCCAGAACTTTCTGTCACCAAAATGTGAGGAAAACCAGTTTTGTTAGCCACATTTTGAGGTTTGCAAAGGATTCTGGGTAACAGAACCTGGTCAGAGCCCCACAAGTCACCCCATCTTGGATTCCCCTAGGTCTCAAGTTTTAAAAAATGCACAGGTTTGGTAGGTTTCCCTAGGTGCCGGCTGAGCTAGAGGCCAAAATCTACAGGTAGGCACTTTGCAAAAAACACCTCTGTTTTCTTTCAAAAAATGTGATGTGTCCTTGTTGCGTTTTGGGGCATTTCCTGCGGCGGGCGCTAGGCCTACCCACACAAGTGAGGTATCATTTTTATCGGGAGACTTGGGGGAACGCTGGGTGGAAAGAAATTTGTGGCTCCTCTCTGATTCCAGAACTTTCTGTCACCAAAATGTGAGGAAAATGTGTTTTTTTTAGCCAAATTTTGAGGTTTGCAAAGGATTCTGGGTAACAGAACCTGGTCACAGCCCCACAAGTCACCCCATCTTGGATTCCCCTAGGTCTCTAGTTTTCAAAAATGCACATGTTTGGTAGGTTTCCCTATGTGCCGGCTGAGCTAGAGGCCAAAATCTACAGGTAGGCACTTTGCAAAAAACACCTCTGTTTTCTTTAAAAAAATGTGATGTGTCGACGTTGCATTTTGGGGCATTTCCTGCGGCGGGCGCTAGGCCTACCCACACAAGTGAGGTATCATTTTTATCGGGAGACTTGGGGGAACGCTGGGTGGAAGGAAATTTGTGACTCCTCTCTGATTCCAGAACTTTCTGTCACCAAAATGTGAGGAAAATGTGTTTTTTTAGCCAAAGTTTGAGGTTTGCAAAGGATTCTGGGTAACAGAACCTGGTCAGACGCCCACAAGTCACCACATATTGGATTCCCCTAGGTCTCTAGTTTTCAAAAATGCACAGGTTTGGTAGGTTTCCCTAGGTGCCGTCGGAGCTAGAGGCCAAAATCTACAGGTAGGCACTTTGCAAAAAACACCTCTGTTTTCTTTAAAAAAATGTGATGTGTCCTCGTTGCGTTTTGGGGCAGTTCTTGGGGCGGGCGCTAGGCCTACCCACACAAGTGAGGTATTTTTTATCGGGAGACTTGGGAGAACGCTGGGTGGAAAGAAATTTGTGGCTCCTCTCTGATTCCAGAACTTTCTGTCACCAAAATGTGAGTAAAATGTGTTTTTTTAGCAAAATTTTGAGGTTTGCAAAGAATTCTGGGTAACAGAACCTGGTCAGAGCCCCAGAAGTCACCCCATCTTGGATTCCCCTAGGTCTCTAGTTTTCAAAAATGCACAGGTTTGGTAGGTTTCCCTATGTGCCGGCTGAGCTAGAGGCCAAAATCTACAGGTAGGCACTTTACAAAAAACACCTCTGTTTTCTTTAAAAAAATGTGATGTGTCCACGTTGCGTTTTGGGGCATTTCCTGCGGCGGGCGCTAGGCCTACCCACACAAGTGAGGTATCATTTTTATCGGGAGACTTGGGGGAACGCTGGGTTGAAGACAATTTGTGACTCCTCTCTGATTCCAGAACTTTCTGTCACCAAAAGTTGAGGAAAATGTGTTTTTTTAGCCAAAGTTTGAGGTTTGCAAAGGATTCTGGGTAACTGAACCTGGTCAGAGCCCCACAAGTCACCCCATCTTGGATTCCCCTACGTCTCTAGTTTTAAAAAATGCACAGGTTTGGTAGGATTCCCTAGGTGCCGGCTGAGCTAGAGGCCAAAATCTACAGGTAGGCACTTTGCAAAAAACACCTCTGTTTTCTTTCAAAAAATGTGATGTGTCCACGTTGCGTTTTGGGGCTTTTCCTGTCGCGGGCGCTAGGCCTACCCACACAAGTGAGGTATCATTTTTATCGGGAGACTTAGGGGAACGCTGGGTGGAAGGAAATTCGTGGCTCCTCTCAGATTCCAGAACTTTCTGTCTCCGAAATGTGAGGAAAATATGTTTTGTAGCCAAATTTTGAGGTTTGCAAAGGATTCTGGGTAACAGAACCTGTTCAGAGTCCTACAAGTCACCCCATTTTGGATTCCCCTAGGTCTCTAGATTTCAAAAATGCACAGGTTTGGTAGGTTTCCCTAGGTGCCGGCTGAGCTAGGGGCCAAAATCTACAGGTAGGCACTTTGCAAAAAAAACCTCAGTTTTCTATAAAAAAATGTGATGTGTCCACGTTACGTTTTGGGGCAATTCCTGGGGCGGGCGCTAGGCCTACCCACACAAGTGAGGTATCATTTTTATCAGGAGACTTGGGGGAACGATGGGTGGAAGGAAATTTGTGGCTCCTCTCTGATTCCAGAACTTTCTGTCACCAAAATGTGAGGAAAACTTGTTTTTTTAGCCAAAGTTTGAGGTTTACAAAGGATTCTGGGTAACAGAACCTGGTCAGAGCCCCACAAGTCACCCCATCTTGGATTCCCCTAGGTCTCTAGTTTTAAAAAATGCACAGGTTTGGTAGCTTTCGCTAGGTGCCGGCTGAGCTAGAGGCCAAAATCTACAGGTAGGCACTTTGCAAAAAACACCTCTGCTTTCTTTCAAAAAATGTGATGTGTCCACGTTGCGTTTTGGGGCATTTCCTGTCGCGGGAGCTAGACCTACCCACACAAGTGAGGTATCATTTTTATCGGGAGACTTGGGGGAACGCTGGGTGGAAGGACATTTGTGGCTCCTCTCTGATTCCAGAACTTTCTGTCACCAAAATGTGAGGAAAACCAGTTTTGTTAGCCAAATTTTGAGGTTTGCAAAGGATTCTGGGTAACAGAACCTGGTCAGAGCCCCACAAGTCACCCCATCTTGGATTCCCCTAGGTCTCTAGTTTTAAAAAATGCACAGGTTTGGTAGGTTTCCCTAGGTGCCGGCTGAGCTAGAGGCCAAAATCTACAGGTAGGCACTTTGCAAAAAACACCTCTGTTTTCTTTAAAAAAATGTGATGTGTCCTCGTTGCGTTTTGGGGCACTTCCTGCGGCGGGCGCTAGGCCTACCCACACAAGTGAGGTATCATTTTTATCGGGAGACTTGGGGGAACGCTGGGTGGAAAGAAATTTGTGGCTCCTCTCTGATTCCAGAACTTTCTTTCACCAAAATGTGAGGAAAATGTGTTTTTTTAGCCAAATTTTGAGGTTTGCAAAGGATTCTGGGTAGCAGAACCTGGTCAGAGCCCCACAAGTCACCCCATCTTGGATTCCCCTTGGTCTCTAGTTTTAAAAAATGCACAGGTTTGGTAGGTTTCCCTATGTGCCGGCTGAGCTAGAGGCCAAAATCTTCAGGTAGGCACTTTGCAAAAAACACCTCTGTTTTCTTTAAAAAAATGTGATGTGTCCACGTTGCGTTTTGGGGCATTTCCTGCGGCGGGCGCTAGGCCTACCCACACAAGTGAGGTATCATTTTTATCGGGAGACTTGGGGGAACGCTGGGTGGAAAGAAATTTGTGGCTCCTCTCTGATTCCAGAACTTTCTGTCACCAAAATGTGAGGAAAATGTTTTTTTTTTAGCCAAATTTTGAGGTTTGCAAAGGATTCTGGGTAACAGAACCTGGTCAGAGCCCCACAAGTCACCCCATCTTGGATTCCCCTAGGTCTCTAGTTTTCAAAAATGCACATGTTTGGTAGGTTTCCCTATGTGCCGGCTGAGCTAGAGGCCAAAATCTACAGGTAGGCACTTTGCAAAAAACACCTCTGTTTTCTTTAAAAAAATGTGATGTGTCGACGTTGCATTTTGGGGCATTTCCTGCGGCGGGCGCTAGGCCTACCCACACAAGTGAGGTATCATTTTTATCGGGAGACTTGGGGGAACGCTGTGTGGAAGGAAATTTGTGACTCCTCTCTGATTCCAGAACTTTCTGTCACCAAAATTTGAGGAAAATGTGTTTTTTTAGCCAAAGTTTGAGGTTTCCAAAGGATTCTGGGTAACAGAACCTGGTCAGAGCCCCACAGGTCACCCCATCTTGGATTCCCCTAGGTCTCTAGCTTTAAAAAATGCACAGGTTTGGTAGGTTTCCCTAGGTGCCGGCTGAGCTAGAGGCCAAAATCTACAGGTAGGCACTTTGCAAAAAACACCTCTGTTTTCTTTAAAAAAATGTGATGTGTCCACCTTGCGCTTTGGGGCATTTCCTGTCGCGGGCGCTAGGCCTACCCACACAAGTGAGGTATCATTTTTATCAGGAGACTTGGGGGAACACTGGGTGGAAGGATACTTGTGGCTCCTCTCTGATTCCAGAACTTTCTGTCACCAAAATGTGAGGAAAATGTGTTTTTTTAGCCAAATTATGAGGTTTGCAAAGGATTCTGGGTAACAGAACCTGGTCAGAGCCCCACAAGTCACCCCATCTTGGATTCCCCTACGTCTCTAGTTTTAAAAAATGCACAGGTTTGGTAGGATTCCCTAGGTGCCGGCTGAGCTAGAGGCCAAAATCTACAGGTAGGCACTTTGCAAAAAACACCTCTGTTTTCTTTCAAAAAATGTGATGTGTCCACGTTGCGTTTTGGGGCTTTTCCTGTCGCGGGCACTAGGCCTACCCACACAAGTGAGGTATCATTTTTATCGGGAGACTTAGGGGAACGCTGGGTGGAAGGAAATTTGTGGCTCCTCTCTGATTCCAGAACTTTCTGTCACCAAAATGTGAGGAAAACTTGTTTTTTTAGCCAAATTTTGAGGTTTGCAAAGGATTCTGGGTAACAGAACCTGGTCAGAGACCCACAAGTCAACCCATCTTGGATTCCACTAGGTCTCTAGTTTTAAAAAATGCACAGGTTTGGTAGCTTTCGCTAGGTGCCGGCTGAGCTAGAGGCCAAAATCTACAGGTAGGCACTTTGCAAAAAACACCTCTGCTTTCTTTCAAAAAATGTGATGTGTCCACGATGTGTTTTAGGGCATTTCCTGTCGCGGGCGCTAGGCCTACCCACACAAGTGAGGTATCATTTTTATCGGGAGACTTGGGGGAACGCTGGGTGGAAGGACATTTGTGGCTCCTCTCTGATTCCAGAACTTTCTGTCACCAAAATGTGAGGAAAACCAGTTTTGTTAGCCACATTTTGAGGTTTGCAAAGGATTCTGGGTAACAGAACCTGGTCAGAGCCCCACAAGTCACCCCATCTTGGATTCCCCTAGGTCTCAAGTTTTAAAAAATGCACAGGTTTGGTAGGTTTCCCTAGGTGCCGGCTGAGCTAGAGGCCAAAATCTACAGGTAGGCACTTTGCAAAAAACACCTCTGTTTTCTTTCAAAAAATGTGATGTGTCCTTGTTGCGTTTTGGGGCATTTCCTGCGGCGGGCGCTAGGCCTACCCACACAAGTGAGGTATCATTTTTATCGGGAGACTTGGGGGAACGCTGGGTGGAAAGAAATTTGTGGCTCCTCTCTGATTCCAGAACTTTCTTTCACCAAAATGTGAGGAAAATGTGTTTTTTTAGCCAAATTTTGAGGTTTGCAAAGGATTCTGGGTAACAGAACCTGGTCAGAGCCCCACAAGTCACCCCATCTTGGATTCCCCTTGGTCTCTAGTTTTAAAAAATGCACAGGTTTTGTAGGTTTCCCTATGTGCCGGCTGAGCTAGAGGCCAAAATCTACAGGTAGGCACTTTGCAAAAAACACCTCTGTTTTCTTTAAAAAAATGTGATGTGTCCACGTTGCGTTTTGGGTCATTTCCTGCGGCGGGCGCTAGGCCTACCCACACAAGTGAGGTATCATTTTTATCGGAAGACTTGGGGGAACGCTGGGTGGAAAGAAATTTGTGGCTCCTCTCTGATTCCAGAACTTTCTGTCAACAAAATGTGAGGAAAATGTGTTTTTTTTAGCCAAATTTTGAGGTTTGCAAAGGATTCTGGGTAACAGAACCTGGTCAGAGCCCCACAAGTCACCCCATCTTGGATTCCCCTAGGTCTCTAGTTTTCAAAAATGCACATGTTTGGTAGGTTTCCCTATGTGCCGGCTGAGCTAGAGGCCAAAATCTACAGGTAGGCACTTTGCAAAAAACACCTCTGTTTTCTTTAAAAAAATGTGATGTGTCGACGTTGCATTTTGGGGCATTTCCTGCGGCGGGCGCTAGGCCTACCCACACAAGTGAGGTATCATTTTTATCGGGAGACTTGGGGGAACGCTGGGTGGAAGGAAATTTGTGACTCCTCTCTGATTCCAGAACTTTCTGTCACCAAAAGTTGAGGAAAATGTGTTTTTTTAGCCAAAGTTTGAGGTTTGCAAAGGATTCTGGGTAACAGAACCTGGTCAGACGCCCACAAGTCACCACATATTGGATTCCCCTAGGTCTCTAGTTTTCAAAAATGCACAGGTTTGGTAGGTTTCCCTAGGTGCCGTCGGAGCTAGAGGCCAAAATCTACAGGTAGGCACTTTGCAAAAAACACCTGTTTTCTTTAAAAAAATGTGATGTGTCCTCGTTGCGTTTTGGGGCAATTCTTGGGGCGGGCGCTAGGCCTACCCACACAAGTGAGGTATCATTTTTATCAGGAGACTTGGGGGAACGATGGGTGGAAGGAAATTTGTGGCTCCTCTCTGATTCCAGAACTTTCTGTCACCAAAATGTGAGGAAAACTTGTTTTTTTAGCCAAAGTTTGAGGTTTACAAAGGATTCTGGGTAACAGAACCTGGTCAGAGCCCCACAAGTCACCCCATCTTGGATTCCCCTAGGTCTCTAGTTTTCCAAAATGCACAGGTTTGGTAGCTTTCCCTAGGTGCCGGCTGAGCTAGAGGCCAAAATCTACAGGTAGGCACTTTGCAAAAAACACCTCTGTTTTCTTTCAAAAAATGTGATGTGTCCACGTTGCGTTTTGGGGCATTTCCTGTCGCGGGCGCTAGGCCTATCCACACAAGCGAGGTATCATTTTTATCGTGAGAATTGGGGGAACGCTGGGTGGAAGGACATTTGTGGCTCCTCTCTGATTCCAGAACTTTCTGTCACCAAAATGTGAGGAAAACCAGTTTTTTTAGCCAAATTTTGAGGTTTGCAAAGGATTCTGGGTAACAGAACCTGGTCAGAGCCCCACAAGTCACCCCATCTTGGATTCCCCTAGGTCTCTAGTTTTCAAAAATGCACAGGTTTGGTCGGTTTCCCTAGGTGCCGGCTGAGCTAGAGGCCAAAATCTACAGGTAGGCACTTTGCAAAAAACACCTCTGTTTTCTTTAAAAAAATGTGATGTGTCCTCGTTGCGTTTTGGGGCAATTCTTGGGGCGGGCGCTAGGCCTACCCACACAAGTGAGGTATCATTTTTATCGGGAGACTTGGGGGAACGCTGGGTGGAAAGAAATTTGTGGCTCCTCTCTGATTCCAGAACTTTCTGTCACCAAAATGTGAGGAAAATGTGTTTTTTTAGCCAAATTTTGAGGTTTACAAAGGATTCTGGGTAACAGAACCTGGTCAGAGCCCCACAAGTCACCCCATCTTGGATTCCCCTAGGTCTCTAGTTTTAAAAAATGCACAGGTTTGGTAGGTTTCCCTATGTGCCGGCTGAGCTAGAGGCCAAAATCTACAGGTGGGCACTTTGCAAAAAAAACCCACCTCTGTTTTCTTTAAAAAAATGTGATGTGTCCACGTTGCGTTTTGGGGCATTTCCTGCGGCGGGCGCTAGGCCTACCCACACAAGTGAGGTATCATTTTTATCGGGAGACTTGGGGGAACGCTGGGTGGAAGGAAATTTGTGACTCCTCTCAGATTCCAGAACTTTCTGTCACCGAAATGTGAGGTAAATGTGTTTTTTTAGCCAAATTTTGAGGTTTGCAAAGGATTCTGGGTAACAGAACCTGGTCAGACGCCCACAAGTCACCACATATTGGATTCCCCTAGGTCTCTAGTTTTCAAAAATGCACAGGTTTGGTAGGTTTCCCTAGGTGCCGTCGGAGCTAGAGGCCAAAATCTACAGGTGGGCACTTTGCAAAAAACACCTCTGTTTTCTTTCAAAAAATGTGATGTGTCCTCGTTGCGTTTTGGGGCAATTATTGGGGCGGGCGCTAGGCCTACCCACACAAGTGAGGTATTTTTTATCGGGAGACTTGGGGGAACGCTGTGTGGAAAGAAATTTGTGGCTCCTCTCTGATTCCAGAACTTTCTGTCACCAAAATGTGAGTAAAATGTGTTTTTTTAGCCAAATTTTGAGGTTTGCAAAGGATTCTGGGTAACAGAACCTGGTCAGAGCCCCACAAGTCACCCCATCTTGGATTCCCCTAGGTCTCTAGTTTTCAAAAATGCACAGGTTTGGTAGGTTTCCCTATGTGCCGGCTGAGCTAGAGGCCAAAATCTACAGGTAGACACTTTGCAAAAAACACGTCTGTTTTCTTTAAAAAAATGTGATGTGTCCACGTTGCGTTTTGGGGCATTTCCTGCGGCGGGCGCTAGGCCTACCCACACAAGTGAGGTATAATTTTTATCGGGAGACTTGGGGGAACGCTGGGTGAAAGGAAATTTGTGACTCCTCTCTGATTCCAGAACTTTCTGTCACCAAAAGTTGAGGAAAATGTGTTTTTTTAGCCAAAGTTTGAGGTTTGCAAAGGATTCTGGGTAACTGAACCTGGTCAGAGCCCCACAAATCACCCCATCTTCGATTCCCCTAGGTCTCTAGTTTTTAAAAATGCACAGTTTTGGTAGGTTTCCCTAGGTGCCGGCTGAGCTAGAGGCCAAAATCTACAGGTAGGCACTTTGCAAAAAACACCTCTGTTTTCTTTCAAAAAATGTGATGTGTCCACGTTGCGTTTTGGGGCATTTCCTGTCACGAGCGCTAGGCCTACCCACACAAGTGAGGTATCATTTTTATCGGGAGACTTGGGGGAATGCTGGGTGGAAAGAAATTTGTGGCTCCTCTCAGATTCCAGAACTTTCTGTCACCGAAATGTGAGGAAAATATGTTTTTTAGCCAAATTTTGAGGTTTGCAAAGGATTCTGGGTAACAGAACCTGGTCAGAGCCCTACAAGTCACCCCATTTTGGATTCCCCTAGGTCTCTAGATTTAAAAAATGCACAGGTTTGGTAGGTTTCCCTAGGTGCCGGCTGAGCTAGGGGCCAAAATCTACAGGTAGGCACTTTGCAAAAAAAACCTCAGTTTTCTATAAAAAAAATGTGATGCGTCCACGTTGCGTTTTGGGGCAATTCCTGGGGCGGGCGCTAGGCCTACCCACACAAGTGAGGTATCATTTTTATCAGGAGACTTGGGGGAACGCTGGGTGGAAGGAAATTTGTGGCTCCTCTCTGATTCCAGAACTTTCTGTCACCAAAATGTGAGGAAAACTTGTTTTTTTAGCCAAAGTTTGAGGTTTACAAAGGATTCTGGGTAACAGAACCTGGTCAGAGCCCCACAAGTCACCCCATCTTGGATTCCCCTAGGTCTCTAGTTTAAAAAAATGCACAGGTTTGGTAGCTTTCGCTAGGTGCCGGCTGAGCTAGAGGCCAAAATCTACAGGTAGGCACTTTGCAAAAAACACCTCTGCTTTCTTTCAAAAAATGTGATGTGTCCACGTTGTGTTTTGGGGCATTTCCTGTCGCGGGCGCTAGGCCTACCCACACAAGTGAGGTATCATTTTTATCGGGAGACTTGGGGGAACGCTGGGTGGAAGGACATTTGTGGCTCCTCTCTGATTCCAGAACTTTCTGTCACCAAAATGTGAGGAAAACCAGTTTTGTTAGCCAAATTTTGAGGTTTGCAAAGGATTCTGGGTAACAGAACCTGGTCAGAGCCCCACAAGTCACCCCATCTTGGATTCCCCTAGGTCTCTAGTTTTAAAAAATGCACAGGTTTGGTAGGTTTCCCTAGGTGCCGGCTGAGCTAGAGGCCAAAATCTACAGGTAGGCACTTTGCAAAAAACACCTCTGTTTTCTTTCAAAAAATGTGATGTGTCCTTGTTGCGTTTTGGGGCATTTCCTGCGGTGGGCGCTAGGCCTACCCACACAAGTGAGGTATCATTTTTATCGGGAGACTTGGGGGAACGCTGGGTGGAAAGAAATTTGTGGCTCCTCTCTGATTCCAGAACTTTCTTTCACCAAAATGTGAGGAAAATGTGTTTTTTAGCCAAATTTTGAGGTTTGCAAAGGATTCTGGGTAACAGAACCTGGTCAGAGCCCCACAAGTCACCCCATCTTGGATTCCCCTTGGTCTCTAGTTTTAAAAAATGCACAGGTTTGGTAGGTTTCCCTATGTGCCGGCTGAGCTAGAGGCCAAAATCTACAGGTAGGCACTTTGCAAAAAAAACATCAGTTTTCTATAAAAAAAATGTGATGCGTCCACGTTGCGTTTTGGGGCAATTCCTGGGGCGGGCGCTAGGCCTACCCACACAAGTGAGGTATCATTTTTATCAGGAGACTTGGGGGAACGCTGGGTGGAAGGAAATTTGTGGCTCCTCTCTGATTCCAGAACTTTCTGTCACCAAAATGTGAGGAAAACTTGTTTTTTTAGCCAAAGTTTGAGGTTTACAAAGGATTCTGGGTAACAGAACCTGGTCAGAGCCCCACAAGTCACCCCATCTTGGATTCCCCTAGGTCTCTAGTTTTAAAAAATGCACAGGTTTGGTAGCTTTCGCTAGGTGCCGGCTGAGCTAGAGGCCAAAATCTACAGGTAGGCACTTTGCAAAAAACACCTCTGCTTTCTTTAAAAAAATGTGATGTGTCCACGTTGTGTTTTGGGGCATTTCCTGTCGCGGGCGCTAGGCCTACCCACACAAGTGAGGTATCATTTTTATCGGGAGACTTGGGGGAACGCTGGGTGGAAGGACATTTGTGGCTCCTCTCTGATTCCAGAACTTTCTGTCACCAAAATGTGAGGAAAACCAGTTTTGTTAGCCAAATTTTGAGGTTTGCAAAGGATTCTGGGTAACAGAACCTGGTCAGAGCCCCACAAGTCACCCCATCTTGGATTCCCCTAGGTCTCTAGTTTTAAAAAATGCACAGGTTTGGTAGGTTTCCCTAGGTGCCGGCTGAGCTAGAGGCCAAAATCTACAGGTAGGCACTTTGCAAAAAACACCTCTGTTTTCTTTAAAAAAATGTGATGTGTCCTTGTTGCGTTTTGAGGCATTTCCTGCGGCGGGCGCTAGGCCTACCCACACAAGTGAGGTATCATTTTTATCGGGAGACTTGGGGGAACGCTGGGTGGAAAGAAATTTGTGGCTCCTCTCTGATTCCAGAACTTTCTTTCACCAAAATGTGAGGAAAATGTGTTTTTTTAGCCAAATTTTGAGGTTTGCAAAGGATTCTGGGTAACAGAACCTGGTCAGAGCCCCACAAGTCACCCCATCTTGGATTCCCCTTGGTCTCTAGTTTTAAAAAATGCACAGGTTTTGTAGGGTTCCCTATGTGCTGGCTCAGCTAGAGGCCAAAATCTACAGGTAGGCACTTTGCAAAAAACACCTCTGTTTTCTTTAAAAAAATGTGATGTGTCCACGTTGCGTTTTGGGGCATTTCCTGCGGCGGGCGCTAGGCCTACCCACACAAGTGAGGTATCATTTTTATCGGGAGACTTGGGGGAACGCTGGGTGGAAAGAAATTTGTGGCTCCTCTCTGATTCCAGAACTTTCTGTCACCAAAATGTGAGGAAAATGTGTTTTTTTTAGCCAAATTTTGAGGTTTGCAAAGGATTCTGGGTAACAGAACCTGGTCACAGCCCCACAAGTCACCCCATCTTGGATTCCCCTAGGTCTCTAGTTTTCAAAAATGCACATGTTTGGTAGGTTTCCCTATGTGCCGGCTGAGCTAGAGGCCAAAATCTACAGGTAGGCACTTTGCAAAAAACACCTCTGTTTTCTTTAAAAAAATGTGATGTGTCGACGTTGCATTTTGGGGCATTTCCTGCGGCGGGCGCTAGGCCTACCCACACAAGTGAGGTATCATTTTTATCGGGAGACTTGGGGGAACGCTGGGTGGAAGGAAATTTGTGACTCCTCTCTGATTCCAGAACTTTCTGTCACCAAAATGTGAGGAAAATGTGTTTTTTTAGCCAAAGTTTGAGGTTTGCAAAGGATTCTGGGTAACAGAACCTGGTCAGACGCCCACAAGTCACCACATATTGGATTCCCCTAGGTCTCTAGTTTTCAAAAATGCACAGGTTTGGTAGGTTTCCCTAGGTGCCGTCGGAGCTAGAGGCCAAAATCTACAGGTAGGCACTTTGCAAAAAACACCTCTGTTTTCTTTAAAAAAATGTGATGTGTCCTCGTTGCGTTTTGGGGCAGTTCTTGGGGCGGGCGCTAGGCCTACCCACACAAGTGAGGTATTTTTTATCGGGAGACTTGGGAGAACGCTGGGTGGAAAGAAATTTGTGGCTCCTCTCTGATTCCAGAACTTTCTGTCACCAAAATGTGAGTAAAATGTGTTTTTTTAGCAAAATTTTGAGGTTTGCAAAGAATTCTGGGTAACAGAACCTGGTCAGAGCCCCAGAAGTCACCCCATCTTGGATTCCCCTAGGTCTCTAGTTTTCAAAAATGCACAGGTTTGGTAGGTTTCCCTATGTGCCGGCTGAGCTAGAGGCCAAAATCTACAGGTAGGCACTTTACAAAAAACACCTCTGTTTTCTTTAAAAAAATGTGATGTGTCCACGTTGCGTTTTGGGGCATTTCCTGCGGCGGGCGCTAGGCCTACCCACACAAGTGAGGTATCATTTTTATCGGGAGACTTGGGGGAACGCTGGGTTGAAGACAATTTGTGACTCCTCTCTGATTCCAGAACTTTCTGTCACCAAAAGTTGAGGAAAATGTGTTTTTTTAGCCAAAGTTTGAGGTTTGCAAAGGATTCTGGGTAACTGAACCTGGTCAGAGCCCCACAAGTCACCCCATCTTGGATTCCCCTACGTCTCTAGTTTTAAAAAATGCACAGGTTTGGTAGGATTCCCTAGGTGCCGGCTGAGCTAGAGGCCAAAATCTACAGGTAGGCACTTTGCAAAAAACACCTCTGTTTTCTTTCAAAAAATGTGATGTGTCCACGTTGCGTTTTGGGGCTTTTCCTGTCGCGGGCGCTAGGCCTACCCACACAAGTGAGGTATCATTTTTATCGGGAGACTTAGGGGAACGCTGGGTGGAAGGAAATTCGTGGCTCCTCTCAGATTCCAGAACTTTCTGTCACCGAAATGTGAGGAAAATATGTTTTGTAGCCAAATTTTGAGGTTTGCAAAGGATTCTGGGTAACAGAACCTGTTCAGAGTCCTACAAGTCACCCCATTTTGGATTCCCCTAGGTCTCTAGATTTCAAAAATGCACAGGTTTGGTAGGTTTCCCTAGGTGCCGGCTGAGCTAGGGGCCAAAATCTACAGGTAGGCACTTTGCAAAAAAAACCTCAGTTTTCTATAAAAAAATGTGATGTGTCCACGTTACGTTTTGGGGCAATTCCTGGGGCGGGCGCTAGGCCTACCCACACAAGTGAGGTATCATTTTTATCAGGAGACTTGGGGGAACGATGGGTGGAAGGAAATTTGTGGCTCCTCTCTGATTCCAGAACTTTCTGTCACCAAAATGTGAGGAAAACTTGTTTTTTTAGCCAAAGTTTGAGGTTTACAAAGGATTCTGGGTAACAGAACCTGGTCAGAGCCCCACAAGTCACCCCATCTTGGATTCCCCTAGGTCTCTAGTTTTAAAAAATGCACAGGTTTGGTAGCTTTCGCTAGGTGCCGGCTGAGCTAGAGGCCAAAATCTACAGGTAGGCACTTTGCAAAAAACACCTCTGCTTTCTTTCAAAAAATGTGATGTGTCCACGTTGCGTTTTGGGGCATTTCCTGTCGCGGGAGCTAGACCTACCCACACAAGTGAGGTATCATTTTTATCGGGAGACTTGGGGGAACGCTGGGTGGAAGGACATTTGTGGCTCCTCTCTGATTCCAGAACTTTCTGTCACCAAAATGTGAGGAAAACCAGTTTTGTTAGCCAAATTTTGAGGTTTGCAAAGGATTCTGGGTAACAGAACCTGGTCAGAGCCCCACAAGTCACCCCATCTTGGATTCCCCTAGGTCTCTAGTTTTAAAAAATGCACAGGTTTGGTAGGTTTCCCTAGGTGCCGGCTGAGCTAGAGGCCAAAATCTACAGGTAGGCACTTTGCAAAAAACACCTCTGTTTTCTTTCAAAAAATGTGATGTGTCCTTGTTGCGTTTTGGGGCATTTCCTGCGGTGGGCGCTAGGCCTACCCACACAAGTGAGGTATCATTTTTATCGGGAGACTTGGGGGAACGCTGGGTGGAAAGAAATTTGTGGCTCCTCTCTGATTCCAGAACTTTCTTTCACCAAAATGTGAGGAAAATGTGTTTTTTAGCCAAATTTTGAGGTTTGCAAAGGATTCTGGGTAACAGAACCTGGTCAGAGCCCCACAAGTCACCCCATCTTGGATTCCCCTTGGTCTCTAGTTTTAAAAAATGCACAGGTTTGGTAGGTTTCCCTATGTGCCGGCTGAGCTAGAGGCCAAAATCTACAGGTAGGCACTTTGCAAAAAAAACATCAGTTTTCTATAAAAAAAATGTGATGCGTCCACGTTGCGTTTTGGGGCAATTCCTGGGGCGGGCGCTAGGCCTACCCACACAAGTGAGGTATCATTTTTATCAGGAGACTTGGGGGAACGCTGGGTGGAAGGAAATTTGTGGCTCCTCTCTGATTCCAGAACTTTCTGTCACCAAAATGTGAGGAAAACTTGTTTTTTTAGCCAAAGTTTGAGGTTTACAAAGGATTCTGGGTAACAGAACCTGGTCAGAGCCCCACAAGTCACCCCATCTTGGATTCCCCTAGGTCTCTAGTTTTAAAAAATGCACAGGTTTGGTAGCTTTCGCTAGGTGCCGGCTGAGCTAGAGGCCAAAATCTACAGGTAGGCACTTTGCAAAAAACACCTCTGCTTTCTTTAAAAAAATGTGATGTGTCCACGTTGTGTTTTGGGGCATTTCCTGTCGCGGGCGCTAGGCCTACCCACACAAGTGAGGTATCATTTTTATCGGGAGACTTGGGGGAACGCTGGGTGGAAGGACATTTGTGGCTCCTCTCTGATTCCAGAACTTTCTGTCACCAAAATGTGAGGAAAACCAGTTTTGTTAGCCAAATTTTGAGGTTTGCAAAGGATTCTGGGTAACAGAACCTGGTCAGAGCCCCACAAGTCACCCCATCTTGGATTCCCCTAGGTCTCTAGTTTTAAAAAATGCACAGGTTTGGTAGGTTTCCCTAGGTGCCGGCTGAGCTAGAGGCCAAAATCTACAGGTAGGCACTTTGCAAAAAACACCTCTGTTTTCTTTAAAAAAATGTGATGTGTCCTTGTTGCGTTTTGAGGCATTTCCTGCGGCGGGCGCTAGGCCTACCCACACAAGTGAGGTATCATTTTTATCGGGAGACTTGGGGGAACGCTGGGTGGAAAGAAATTTGTGGCTCCTCTCTGATTCCAGAACTTTCTTTCACCAAAATGTGAGGAAAATGTGTTTTTTTAGCCAAATTTTGAGGTTTGCAAAGGATTCTGGGTAACAGAACCTGGTCAGAGCCCCACAAGTCACCCCATCTTGGATTCCCCTTGGTCTCTAGTTTTAAAAAATGCACAGGTTTTGTAGGGTTCCCTATGTGCTGGCTCAGCTAGAGGCCAAAATCTACAGGTAGGCACTTTGCAAAAAACACCTCTGTTTTCTTTAAAAAAATGTGATGTGTCCACGTTGCGTTTTGGGGCATTTCCTGCGGCGGGCGCTAGGCCTACCCACACAAGTGAGGTATCATTTTTATCGGGAGACTTGGGGGAACGCTGGGTGGAAAGAAATTTGTGGCTCCTCTCTGATTCCAGAACTTTCTGTCACCAAAATGTGAGGAAAATGTGTTTTTTTTAGCCAAATTTTGAGGTTTGCAAAGGATTCTGGGTAACAGAACCTGGTCACAGCCCCACAAGTCACCCCATCTTGGATTCCCCTAGGTCTCTAGTTTTCAAAAATGCACATGTTTGGTAGGTTTCCCTATGTGCCGGCTGAGCTAGAGGCCAAAATCTACAGGTAGGCACTTTGCAAAAAACACCTCTGTTTTCTTTAAAAAAATGTGATGTGTCGACGTTGCATTTTGGGGCATTTCCTGCGGCGGGCGCTAGGCCTACCCACACAAGTGAGGTATCATTTTTATCGGGAGACTTGGGGGAACGCTGGGTGGAAGGAAATTTGTGACTCCTCTCTGATTCCAGAACTTTCTGTCACCAAAATGTGAGGAAAATGTGTTTTTTTAGCCAAAGTTTGAGGTTTGCAAAGGATTCTGGGTAACAGAACCTGGTCAGACGCCCACAAGTCACCACATATTGGATTCCCCTAGGTCTCTAGTTTTCAAAAATGCACAGGTTTGGTAGGTTTCCCTAGGTGCCGTCGGAGCTAGAGGCCAAAATCTACAGGTAGGCACTTTGCAAAAAACACCTCTGTTTTCTTTAAAAAAATGTGATGTGTCCTCGTTGCGTTTTGGGGCAGTTCTTGGGGCGGGCGCTAGGCCTACCCACACAAGTGAGGTATTTTTTATCGGGAGACTTGGGAGAACGCTGGGTGGAAAGAAATTTGTGGCTCCTCTCTGATTCCAGAACTTTCTGTCACCAAAATGTGAGTAAAATGTGTTTTTTTAGCAAAATTTTGAGGTTTGCAAAGAATTCTGGGTAACAGAACCTGGTCAGAGCCCCAGAAGTCACCCCATCTTGGATTCCCCTAGGTCTCTAGTTTTCAAAAATGCACAGGTTTGGTAGGTTTCCCTATGTGCCGGCTGAGCTAGAGGCCAAAATCTACAGGTAGGCACTTTACAAAAAACACCTCTGTTTTCTTTAAAAAAATGTGATGTGTCCACGTTGCGTTTTGGGGCATTTCCTGCGGCGGGCGCTAGGCCTACCCACACAAGTGAGGTATCATTTTTATCGGGAGACTTGGGGGAACGCTGGGTTGAAGACAATTTGTGACTCCTCTCTGATTCCAGAACTTTCTGTCACCAAAAGTTGAGGAAAATGTGTTTTTTTAGCCAAAGTTTGAGGTTTGCAAAGGATTCTGGGTAACTGAACCTGGTCAGAGCCCCACAAGTCACCCCATCTTGGATTCCCCTACGTCTCTAGTTTTAAAAAATGCACAGGTTTGGTAGGATTCCCTAGGTGCCGGCTGAGCTAGAGGCCAAAATCTACAGGTAGGCACTTTGCAAAAAACACCTCTGTTTTCTTTCAAAAAATGTGATGTGTCCACGTTGCGTTTTGGGGCTTTTCCTGTCGCGGGCGCTAGGCCTACCCACACAAGTGAGGTATCATTTTTATCGGGAGACTTAGGGGAACGCTGGGTGGAAGGAAATTCGTGGCTCCTCTCTGATTCCAGAACTTTCTGTCACCGAAATGTGAGGAAAATATGTTTTGTAGCCAAATTTTGAGGTTTGCAAAGGATTCTGGGTAACAGAACCTGTTCAGAGTCCTACAAGTCACCCCATTTTGGATTCCCCTAGGTCTCTAGATTTAAAAAATGCACAGGTTTGGTAGGTTTCCCTAGGTGCCGGCTGAGCTAGGGGCCAAAATCTACAGGTAGGCACTTTGCAAAAAAAACCTCAGTTTTCTATAAAAAAATGTGATGTGTCCACGTTACGTTTTGGGGCAATTCCTGGGGCGGGCGCTAGGCCTACCCACACAAGTGAGGTATCATTTTTATCAGGAGACTTGGGGGAACGATGGGTGGAAGGAAATTTGTGGCTCCTCTCTGATTCCAGAACTTTCTGTCACCAAAATGTGAGGAAAACTTGTTTTTTTAGCCAAAGTTTGAGGTTTACAAAGGATTCTGGGTAACAGAACCTGGTCAGAGCCCCACAAGTCACCCCATCTTGGATTCCCCTAGGTCTCTAGTTTTAAAAAATGCACAGGTTTGGTAGCTTTCGCTAGGTGCCGGCTGAGCTAGAGGCCAAAATCTACAGGTAGGCACTTTGCAAAAAACACCTCTGCTTTCTTTCAAAAAATGTGATGTGTCCACGTTGCGTTTTGGGGCATTTCCTGTCGCGGGAGCTAGACCTACCCACACAAGTGAGGTATCATTTTTATCGGGAGACTTGGGGGAACGCTGGGTGGAAGGACATTTGTGGCTCCTCTCTGATTCCAGAACTTTCTGTCACCAAAATGTGAGGAAAACCAGTTTTGTTAGCCAAATTTTGAGGTTTGCAAAGGATTCTGGGTAACAGAACCTGGTCAGAGCCCCACAAGTCACCCCATCTTGGATTCCCCTAGGTCTCTAGTTTTAAAAAATGCACAGGTTTGGTAGGTTTCCCTAGGTGCCGGCTGAGCTAGAGGCCAAAATCTACAGGTAGGCACTTTGCAAAAAACACCTCTGTTTTCTTTAAAAAAATGTGATGTGTCCTCGTTGCGTTTTGGGGCACTTCCTGCGGCGGGCGCTAGGCCTACCCACACAAGTGAGGTATCATTTTTATCGGGAGACTTGGGGGAACGCTGGGTGGAAAGAAATTTGTGGCTCCTCTCTGATTCCAGAACTTTCTTTCACCAAAATGTGAGGAAAATGTGTTTTTTTAGCCAAATTTTGAGGTTTGCAAAGGATTCTGGGTAGCAGAACCTGGTCAGAGCCCCACAAGTCACCCCATCTTGGATTCCCCTTGGTCTCTAGTTTTAAAAAATGCACAGGTTTGGTAGGTTTCCCTATGTGCCGGCTGAGCTAGAGGCCAAAATCTTCAGGTAGGCACTTTGCAAAAAACACCTCTGTTTTCTTTAAAAAAATGTGATGTGTCCACGTTGCGTTTTGGGGCATTTCCTGCGGCGGGCGCTAGGCCTACCCACACAAGTGAGGTATCATTTTTATCGGGAGACTTGGGGGAACGCTGGGTGGAAAGAAATTTGTGGCTCCTCTCTGATTCCAGAACTTTCTGTCACCAAAATGTGAGGAAAATGTTTTTTTTTTAGCCAAATTTTGAGGTTTGCAAAGGATTCTGGGTAACAGAACCTGGTCAGAGCCCCACAAGTCACCCCATCTTGGATTCCCCTAGGTCTCTAGTTTTCAAAAATGCACATGTTTGGTAGGTTTCCCTATGTGCCGGCTGAGCTAGAGGCCAAAATCTACAGGTAGGCACTTTTCAAAAAACACCTCTGTTTTCTTTAAAAAAATGTGATGTGTCGACGTTGCATTTTGGGGCATTTCCTGCGGCGGGCGCTAGGCCTACCCACACAAGTGAGGTATCATTTTTATCGGGAGACTTGGGGGAACGCTGTGTGGAAGGAAATTTGTGACTCCTCTCTGATTCCAGAACTTTTTGTCACCAAAATTTGAGGAAAATGTGTTTTTTTAGCCAAAGTTTGAGGTTTCCAAAGGATTCTGGGTAACAGAACCTGGTCAGAGCCCCACAGGTCACCCCATCTTGGATTCCCCTAGGTCTCTAGCTTTAAAAAATGCACAGGTTTGGTAGGTTTCCCTAGGTGCCGGCTGAGCTAGAGGCCAAAATCTACAGGTAGGCACTTTGCAAAAAACACCTCTGTTTTCTTTAAAAAAATGTGATGTGTCCACCTTGCGCTTTGGGGCATTTCCTGTCGCGGGCGCTAGGCCTACCCACACAAGTGAGGTATCATTTTTATCAGGAGACTTGGGGGAACACTGGGTGGAAGGATACTTGTGGCTCCTCTCTGATTCCAGAACTTTCTGTCACCAAAATGTGAGGAAAATGTGTTTTTTTAGCCAAATTATGAGGTTTGCAAAGGATTCTGGGTAACAGAACCTGGTCAGAGCCCCACAAGTCACCCCATCTTGGATTCCCCTACGTCTCTAGTTTTAAAAAATGCACAGGTTTGGTAGGATTCCCTAGGTGCCGGCTGAGCTAGAGGCCAAAATCTACAGGTAGGCACTTTGCAAAAAACACCTCTGTTTTCTTTCAAAAAATGTGATGTGTCCACGTTGCGTTTTGGGGCTTTTCCTGTCGCGGGCACTAGGCCTACCCACACAAGTGAGGTATCATTTTTATCGGGAGACTTAGGGGAACGCTGGGTGGAAGGAAATTTGTGGCTCCTCTCTGATTCCAGAACTTTCTGTCACCAAAATGTGAGGAAAACTTGTTTTTTTAGCCAAATTTTGAGGTTTGCAAAGGATTCTGGGTAACAGAACCTGGTCAGAGACCCACAAGTCAACCCATCTTGGATTCCACTAGGTCTCTAGTTTTAAAAAATGCACAGGTTTGGTAGCTTTCGCTAGGTGCCGGCTGAGCTAGAGGCCAAAATCTACAGGTAGGCACTTTGCAAAAAACACCTCTGCTTTCTTTCAAAAAATGTGATGTGTCCACGATGTGTTTTAGGGCATTTCCTGTCGCGGGCGCTAGGCCTACCCACACAAGTGAGGTATCATTTTTATCGGGAGACTTGGGGGAACGCTGGGTGGAAGGACATTTGTGGCTCCTCTCTGATTCCAGAACTTTCTGTCACCAAAATGTGAGGAAAACCAGTTTTGTTAGCCACATTTTGAGGTTTGCAAAGGATTCTGGGTAACAGAACCTGGTCAGAGCCCCACAAGTCACCCCATCTTGGATTCCCCTAGGTCTCAAGTTTTAAAAAATGCACAGGTTTGGTAGGTTTCCCTAGGTGCCGGCTGAGCTAGAGGCCAAAATCTACAGGTAGGCACTTTGCAAAAAACACCTCTGTTTTCTTTCAAAAAATGTGATGTGTCCTTGTTGCGTTTTGGGGCATTTCCTGCGGCGGGCGCTAGGCCTACCCACACAAGTGAGGTATCATTTTTATCGGGAGACTTGGGGGAACGCTGGGTGGAAAGAAATTTGTGGCTCCTCTCTGATTCCAGAACTTTCTGTCACCAAAATGTGAGGAAAATGTGTTTTTTTTAGCCAAATTTTGAGGTTTGCAAAGGATTCTGGGTAACAGAACCTGGTCACAGCCCCACAAGTCACCCCATCTTGGATTCCCCTAGGTCTCTAGTTTTCAAAAATGCACATGTTTGGTAGGTTTCCCTATGTGCCGGCTGAGCTAGAGGCCAAAATCTACAGGTAGGCACTTTGCAAAAAACACCTCTGTTTTCTTTAAAAAAATGTGATGTGTCGACGTTGCATTTTGGGGCATTTCCTGCGGCGGGCGCTAGGCCTACCCACACAAGTGAGGTATCATTTTTATCGGGAGACTTGGGGGAACGCTGGGTGGAAGGAAATTTGTGACTCCTCTCTGATTCCAGAACTTTCTGTCACCAAAATGTGAGGAAAATGTGTTTTTTTAGCCAAAGTTTGAGGTTTGCAAAGGATTCTGGGTAACAGAACCTGGTCAGACGCCCACAAGTCACCACATATTGGATTCCCCTAGGTCTCTAGTTTTCAAAAATGCACAGGTTTGGTAGGTTTCCCTAGGTGCCGTCGGAGCTAGAGGCCAAAATCTACAGGTAGGCACTTTGCAAAAAACACCTCTGTTTTCTTTAAAAAAATGTGATGTGTCCTCGTTGCGTTTTGGGGCAGTTCTTGGGGCGGGCGCTAGGCCTACCCACACAAGTGAGGTATTTTTTATCGGGAGACTTGGGAGAACGCTGGGTGGAAAGAAATTTGTGGCTCCTCTCTGATTCCAGAACTTTCTGTCACCAAAATGTGAGTAAAATGTGTTTTTTTAGCAAAATTTTGAGGTTTGCAAAGAATTCTGGGTAACAGAACCTGGTCAGAGCCCCAGAAGTCACCCCATCTTGGATTCCCCTAGGTCTCTAGTTTTCAAAAATGCACAGGTTTGGTAGGTTTCCCTATGTGCCGGCTGAGCTAGAGGCCAAAATCTACAGGTAGGCACTTTACAAAAAACACCTCTGTTTTCTTTAAAAAAATGTGATGTGTCCACGTTGCGTTTTGGGGCATTTCCTGCGGCGGGCGCTAGGCCTACCCACACAAGTGAGGTATCATTTTTATCGGGAGACTTGGGGGAACGCTGGGTTGAAGACAATTTGTGACTCCTCTCTGATTCCAGAACTTTCTGTCACCAAAAGTTGAGGAAAATGTGTTTTTTTAGCCAAAGTTTGAGGTTTGCAAAGGATTCTGGGTAACTGAACCTGGTCAGAGCCCCACAAGTCACCCCATCTTGGATTCCCCTACGTCTCTAGTTTTAAAAAATGCACAGGTTTGGTAGGATTCCCTAGGTGCCGGCTGAGCTAGAGGCCAAAATCTACAGGTAGGCACTTTGCAAAAAACACCTCTGTTTTCTTTCAAAAAATGTGATGTGTCCACGTTGCGTTTTGGGGCTTTTCCTGTCGCGGGCGCTAGGCCTACCCACACAAGTGAGGTATCATTTTTATCGGGAGACTTAGGGGAACGCTGGGTGGAAGGAAATTCGTGGCTCCTCTCAGATTCCAGAACTTTCTGTCTCCGAAATGTGAGGAAAATATGTTTTGTAGCCAAATTTTGAGGTTTGCAAAGGATTCTGGGTAACAGAACCTGTTCAGAGTCCTACAAGTCACCCCATTTTGGATTCCCCTAGGTCTCTAGATTTCAAAAATGCACAGGTTTGGTAGGTTTCCCTAGGTGCCGGCTGAGCTAGGGGCCAAAATCTACAGGTAGGCACTTTGCAAAAAAAACCTCAGTTTTCTATAAAAAAATGTGATGTGTCCACGTTACGTTTTGGGGCAATTCCTGGGGCGGGCGCTAGGCCTACCCACACAAGTGAGGTATCATTTTTATCAGGAGACTTGGGGGAACGATGGGTGGAAGGAAATTTGTGGCTCCTCTCTGATTCCAGAACTTTCTGTCACCAAAATGTGAGGAAAACTTGTTTTTTTAGCCAAAGTTTGAGGTTTACAAAGGATTCTGGGTAACAGAACCTGGTCAGAGCCCCACAAGTCACCCCATCTTGGATTCCCCTAGGTCTCTAGTTTTAAAAAATGCACAGGTTTGGTAGCTTTCGCTAGGTGCCGGCTGAGCTAGAGGCCAAAATCTACAGGTAGGCACTTTGCAAAAAACACCTCTGCTTTCTTTCAAAAAATGTGATGTGTCCACGTTGCGTTTTGGGGCATTTCCTGTCGCGGGAGCTAGACCTACCCACACAAGTGAGGTATCATTTTTATCGGGAGACTTGGGGGAACGCTGGGTGGAAGGACATTTGTGGCTCCTCTCTGATTCCAGAACTTTCTGTCACCAAAATGTGAGGAAAACCAGTTTTGTTAGCCAAATTTTGAGGTTTGCAAAGGATTCTGGGTAACAGAACCTGGTCAGAGCCCCACAAGTCACCCCATCTTGGATTCCCCTAGGTCTCTAGTTTTAAAAAATGCACAGGTTTGGTAGGTTTCCCTAGGTGCCGGCTGAGCTAGAGGCCAAAATCTACAGGTAGGCACTTTGCAAAAAACACCTCTGTTTTCTTTAAAAAAATGTGATGTGTCCTCGTTGCGTTTTGGGGCACTTCCTGCGGCGGGCGCTAGGCCTACCCACACAAGTGAGGTATCATTTTTATCGGGAGACTTGGGGGAACGCTGGGTGGAAAGAAATTTGTGGCTCCTCTCTGATTCCAGAACTTTCTTTCACCAAAATGTGAGGAAAATGTGTTTTTTTAGCCAAATTTTGAGGTTTGCAAAGGATTCTGGGTAGCAGAACCTGGTCAGAGCCCCACAAGTCACCCCATCTTGGATTCCCCTTGGTCTCTAGTTTTAAAAAATGCACAGGTTTGGTAGGTTTCCCTATGTGCCGGCTGAGCTAGAGGCCAAAATCTTCAGGTAGGCACTTTGCAAAAAACACCTCTGTTTTCTTTAAAAAAATGTGATGTGTCCACGTTGCGTTTTGGGGCATTTCCTGCGGCGGGCGCTAGGCCTACCCACACAAGTGAGGTATCATTTTTATCGGGAGACTTGGGGGAACGCTGGGTGGAAAGAAATTTGTGGCTCCTCTCTGATTCCAGAACTTTCTGTCACCAAAATGTGAGGAAAATGTTTTTTTTTTAGCCAAATTTTGAGGTTTGCAAAGGATTCTGGGTAACAGAACCTGGTCAGAGCCCCACAAGTCACCCCATCTTGGATTCCCCTAGGTCTCTAGTTTTCAAAAATGCACATGTTTGGTAGGTTTCCCTATGTGCCGGCTGAGCTAGAGGCCAAAATCTACAGGTAGGCACTTTGCAAAAAACACCTCTGTTTTCTTTAAAAAAATGTGATGTGTCGACGTTGCATTTTGGGGCATTTCCTGCGGCGGGCGCTAGGCCTACCCACACAAGTGAGGTATCATTTTTATCGGGAGACTTGGGGGAACGCTGTGTGGAAGGAAATTTGTGACTCCTCTCTGATTCCAGAACTTTCTGTCACCAAAATTTGAGGAAAATGTGTTTTTTTAGCCAAAGTTTGAGGTTTCCAAAGGATTCTGGGTAACAGAACCTGGTCAGAGCCCCACAGGTCACCCCATCTTGGATTCCCCTAGGTCTCTAGCTTTAAAAAATGCACAGGTTTGGTAGGTTTCCCTAGGTGCCGGCTGAGCTAGAGGCCAAAATCTACAGGTAGGCACTTTGCAAAAAACACCTCTGTTTTCTTTAAAAAAATGTGATGTGTCCACCTTGCGCTTTGGGGCATTTCCTGTCGCGGGCGCTAGGCCTACCCACACAAGTGAGGTATCATTTTTATCAGGAGACTTGGGGGAACACTGGGTGGAAGGATACTTGTGGCTCCTCTCTGATTCCAGAACTTTCTGTCACCAAAATGTGAGGAAAATGTGTTTTTTTAGCCAAATTATGAGGTTTGCAAAGGATTCTGGGTAACAGAACCTGGTCAGAGCCCCACAAGTCACCCCATCTTGGATTCCCCTACGTCTCTAGTTTTAAAAAATGCACAGGTTTGGTAGGATTCCCTAGGTGCCGGCTGAGCTAGAGGCCAAAATCTACAGGTAGGCACTTTGCAAAAAACACCTCTGTTTTCTTTCAAAAAATGTGATGTGTCCACGTTGCGTTTTGGGGCTTTTCCTGTCGCGGGCACTAGGCCTACCCACACAAGTGAGGTATCATTTTTATCGGGAGACTTAGGGGAACGCTGGGTGGAAGGAAATTTGTGGCTCCTCTCTGATTCCAGAACTTTCTGTCACCAAAATGTGAGGAAAACTTGTTTTTTTAGCCAAATTTTGAGGTTTGCAAAGGATTCTGGGTAACAGAACCTGGTCAGAGACCCACAAGTCAACCCATCTTGGATTCCACTAGGTCTCTAGTTTTAAAAAATGCACAGGTTTGGTAGCTTTCGCTAGGTGCCGGCTGAGCTAGAGGCCAAAATCTACAGGTAGGCACTTTGCAAAAAACACCTCTGCTTTCTTTCAAAAAATGTGATGTGTCCACGATGTGTTTTAGGGCATTTCCTGTCGCGGGCGCTAGGCCTACCCACACAAGTGAGGTATCATTTTTATCGGGAGACTTGGGGGAACGCTGGGTGGAAGGACATTTGTGGCTCCTCTCTGATTCCAGAACTTTCTGTCACCAAAATGTGAGGAAAACCAGTTTTGTTAGCCACATTTTGAGGTTTGCAAAGGATTCTGGGTAACAGAACCTGGTCAGAGCCCCACAAGTCACCCCATCTTGGATTCCCCTAGGTCTCAAGTTTTAAAAAATGCACAGGTTTGGTAGGTTTCCCTAGGTGCCGGCTGAGCTAGAGGCCAAAATCTACAGGTAGGCACTTTGCAAAAAACACCTCTGTTTTCTTTCAAAAAATGTGATGTGTCCTTGTTGCGTTTTGGGGCATTTCCTGCGGCGGGCGCTAGGCCTACCCACACAAGTGAGGTATCATTTTTATCGGGAGACTTGGGGGAACGCTGGGTGGAAAGAAATTTGTGGCTCCTCTCTGATTCCAGAACTTTCTTTCACCAAAATGTGAGGAAAATGTGTTTTTTTAGCCAAATTTTGAGGTTTGCAAAGGATTCTGGGTAACAGAACCTGGTCAGAGCCCCACAAGTCACCCCATCTTGGATTCCCCTTGGTCTCTAGTTTTAAAAAATGCACAGGTTTTGTAGGTTTCCCTATGTGCCGGCTGAGCTAGAGGCCAAAATCTACAGGTAGGCACTTTGCAAAAAACACCTCTGTTTTCTTTAAAAAAATGTGATGTGTCCACGTTGCGTTTTGGGTCATTTCCTGCGGCGGGCGCTAGGCCTACCCACACAAGTGAGGTATCATTTTTATCGGAAGACTTGGGGGAACGCTGGGTGGAAAGAAATTTGTGGCTCCTCTCTGATTCCAGAACTTTCTGTCAACAAAATGTGAGGAAAATGTGTTTTTTTTAGCCAAATTTTGAGGTTTGCAAAGGATTCTGGGTAACAGAACCTGGTCAGAGCCCCACAAGTCACCCCATCTTGGATTCCCCTAGGTCTCTAGTTTTCAAAAATGCACATGTTTGGTAGGTTTCCCTATGTGCCGGCTGAGCTAGAGGCCAAAATCTACAGGTAGGCACTTTGCAAAAAACACCTCTGTTTTCTTTAAAAAAATGTGATGTGTCGACGTTGCATTTTGGGGCATTTCCTGCGGCGGGCGCTAGGCCTACCCACACAAGTGAGGTATCATTTTTATCGGGAGACTTGGGGGAACGCTGGGTGGAAGGAAATTTGTGACTCCTCTCTGATTCCAGAACTTTCTGTCACCAAAAGTTGAGGAAAATGTGTTTTTTTAGCCAAAGTTTGAGGTTTGCAAAGGATTCTGGGTAACAGAACCTGGTCAGACGCCCACAAGTCACCACATATTGGATTCCCCTAGGTCTCTAGTTTTCAAAAATGCACAGGTTTGGTAGGTTTCCCTAGGTGCCGTCGGAGCTAGAGGCCAAAATCTACAGGTAGGCACTTTGCAAAAAACACCTGTTTTCTTTAAAAAAATGTGATGTGTCCTCGTTGCGTTTTGGGGCAATTCTTGGGGCGGGCGCTAGGCCTACCCACACAAGTGAGGTATCATTTTTATCAGGAGACTTGGGGGAACGATGGGTGGAAGGAAATTTGTGGCTCCTCTCTGATTCCAGAACTTTCTGTCACCAAAATGTGAGGAAAACTTGTTTTTTTAGCCAAAGTTTGAGGTTTACAAAGGATTCTGGGTAACAGAACCTGGTCAGAGCCCCACAAGTCACCCCATCTTGGATTCCCCTAGGTCTCTAGTTTTCCAAAATGCACAGGTTTGGTAGCTTTCCCTAGGTGCCGGCTGAGCTAGAGGCCAAAATCTACAGGTAGGCACTTTGCAAAAAACACCTCTGTTTTCTTTCAAAAAATGTGATGTGTCCACTTTGTGTTTTGGGGCATTTCCTGTTGCGGGCGCTAGGCCTACCCACACAAGTGAGGTATCATTTTTATCGGGAGACTTGGGGCAACGCTGGGTGGAAGGAAATTTGTGGCTCCTCTCTGATTCCAGAACTTTCTGTCACCAAAATGTGAGGAAAATGTGTTTTTTTATCCAAATTTTGAGGTTTGCAAAGGATTCTGGGTAACAGATCCTTGTCAGAGCCCCACAAGTCAGCCCATCTTGGATTCCCCTGGGGTTCTAGTTTTCAAAAATGTGCTGGTTTGGTAGGTTTCCCTAGGTGCCGGCTGAGCTAGAGGCCAAAATCTACAGGTAGGCACTTTGCAAAAAACAGCTCTGTTTTCTTTCAAAAAACGTGATGTGTCCACGTTGCGTTTTGGGGCATTTCCTGTCGCGGGCGCTAGGCCTACCCACACAAGTGAGGTATCATTTTTATCGGGAGACTTGGGGGAACGCTGGGTGGAAAGAAATTTGTGGCTCCTCTCTGATTCCAGAACTTTCTGTCACCAAAATGTGAGGAAAACTTGTTTTTTTAGCCAAAGTTTGAGGTTTACAAAGGATTCTGGGTAACAGAACCTGGTCAGAGCCCCACAAGTCACCCCATCTTGGATTCCCCTAGGTCTCTAGTTTTCCAAAATGCACAGGTTTAGTAGCTTTCCCTAGGTGCCGGCTGAGCTAGAGGCCAAAATCTACAGGTAGGCACTTTGCAAAAAACACCTCTGTTTTCTTTCAAAAAATGTGATGTGTCCACTTTGTGTTTTGGGGCATTTCCTGTTGCGGGCGCTAGGCCTACCCACACAAGTGAGGTATCATTTTTATCGTGAGAATTGGGGGAACGCTGGGTAGAAGGACATTTGTGGCTCCTCTCTGATTCCAGAACTTTCTGTCACCAAAATGTGAGGAAAACCAGTTTTTTTAGCCAAATTTTGAGGTTTGCAAAGGATTCTGGGTAACAGAACCTGGTCAGAGCCCCACAAGTCACCCCATCTTGGATTCCCCTAGGTCTCTAGTTTTAAAAAATGCACAGGTTTGGTCGGTTTCCCTAGGTGCCGGCTGAGCTAGAGGCCAAAATCTACAGGTAGGCACTTTGCAAAAAACACCTCTGTGTTCTTTCAAAAAATGTGATGTGTCCTCGTTGCGTTTTGGGGCAATTCTTGGGGCGGGCGCTAGGCCTACCCACACAAGTGAGGTATCATTTTTATCGGGAGACTTGGGGGAACGCTGGGTGGAAAGAAATTTGTGGCTCCTCTCTGATTCCAGAACTTTCTGTCACCAAAATGTGAGGAAAATGTGATTTTTTAGCCAAATTTTGAGGTTTACAAAGGATTCTGGGTAACAGAACCTGGTCAGAGCCCCACAAGTCACCCCATCTTGGATTCCCCTAGGTCTCTAGTTTAAAAAAATGCACAGGTTTGGTAGGTTTCCCTATGTGCCGGCTGAGCTAGAGGCCAAAATCTACAGGTAGGCACTTTGCAAAAAACACCTCTGTTTTCTTTAAAAAAATGTGATGTGTCCACGTTGCGTTTTGGGGCATTTCCTGCGGCGGGCGCTAGGCCTACCCACACAAGTGAGGTATCATTTTTATCGGGAGACTTGGGGGAACGCTGGGTGGAAGGAAATTTGTGACTCCTCTCAGATTCCAGAACTTTCTGTCACCGATATGTGAGGTAAATGTGTTTTTTTAGCCAAATTTTGAGGTTTGCAAAGGATTCTGGGTAACAGAACCTGGTCAGACGCCCACAAGTCACCACATATTGGATTCCCCTAGGTCTCTAGTTTTAAAAAATGCACAGGTTTGGTAGGTTTCCCTAGGTGCCGTCGGAGCTAGAGGCCAAATTCTACAGGTAGGCACTTTGCAAAAAACACCTCTGTTTTTTTCAAAAAATGTGACGTGTCCTCGTTGCGTTTTGGGGCAAGACTTGGGCCGGGCGCTAGGCCTACCCACACAAGTGAGGTATTTTTTATCGGGAGACTTGGGGGAACGCTGGGTGGAAAGAAATTTGTGGCTCCTCTCTGATTCCAGAACTTTCTGTCACCAAAATGTGAGTAAAATGTGTTTTTTTTATCCAAATTTTGAGGTTTGCAAAGGATTCTGGGTAACAGATCCTTGTCAGAGCCCCACAAGTCAGCCCATCTTGGATTCCCCTGGGGTTCTAGTTTTCAAAAATGTGCTGGTTTGGTAGGTTTCCCTAGGTGCCGGCTGAGCTAGAGGCCAAAATCTACAGGTAGGCACTTTGCAAAAAACAGCTCTGTTTTCTTTCAAAAAACGTGATGTGTCCACATTGCGTTTTGGGGCATTTCCTGTCGCGGGCGCTAGGCCTACCCACACAAGTGAGGTATCATTTTTATCGGGAGACTTGGGGGAACGCTGGGTGGAAAGAAATTTGTGGCTCCTCTCTGATTCCAGAACTTTCTGTCACCAAAATGTGAGGAAAACTTGTTTTTTTAGCCAAAGTTTGAGGTTTACAAAGGATTCTGGGTAACAGAACCTGGTCAGAGCCCCACAAGTCACCCCATCTTGGATTCCCCTAGGTCTCTAGTTTTCCAAAATGCACAGGTTTGGTAGCTTTCCCTAGGTGCCGGCTGAGCTAGAGGCCAAAATCTACAGGTAGGCACTTTGCAAAAAACACCTCTGTTTTCTTTCAAAAAATGTGATGTGTCCACTTTGTGTTTTGGGGCATTTCCTGTTGCGGGCGCTAGGCCTACCCACACAAGTGAGGTATCATTTTTATCGTGAGAATTGGGGGAACGCTGGGTAGAAGGACATTTGTGGCTCCTCTCTGATTCCAGAACTTTCTGTCACCAAAATGTGAGGAAAACCAGTTTTTTTAGCCAAATTGTGAGGTTTGCAAAGGATTCTGGGTAACAGAACCTGGTCAGAGCCCCACCAGTCACCCCATCTTGGATTCCCCTAGGTCTCTAGTTTTAAAAAATGCACAGGTTTGGTCGGTTTCCCTAGGTGCCGGCTGAGCTAGAGGCCAAAATCTACAGGTAGGCACTTTGCAAAAAACACCTCTGTGTTCTTTCAAAAAATGTGATGTGTCCTCGTTGCGTTTTGGGGCAATTCTTGGGGCGGGCGCTAGGCCTACCCACACAAGTGAGGTATCATTTTTATCGGGAGACTTGGGGGAACGCTGGGTGGAAAGAAATTTGTGGCTCCTCTCTGATTCCAGAACTTTCTGTCACCAAAATGTGAGGAAAATGTGATTTTTTAGCCAAATTTTGAGGTTTACAAAGGATTCTGGGTAACAGAACCTGGTCAGACGCCCACAAGTCACCACATATTGGATTCCCCTAGGTCTCTAGTTTAAAAAAATGCACAGGTTTGGTAGGTTTCCCTATGTGCCGGCTGAGCTAGAGGCCAAAATCTACAGGTAGGCACTTTGCAAAAAACACCTCTGTTTTCTTTAAAAAAATGTGATGTGTCCACGTTGCGTTTTGGGGCATTTCCTGCGGCGGGCGCTAGGCCTACCCACACAAGTGAGGTATCATTTTTATCGGGAGACTTGGGGGAACGCTGGGTGGAAGGAAATTTGTGACTCCTCTCAGATTCCAGAACTTTCTGTCACCGATATGTGAGGTAAATGTGTTTTTTTAGCCAAATTTTGAGGTTTGCAAAGGATTCTGGGTAACAGAACCTGGTCAGACGCCCACAAGTCACCACATATTGGATTCCCCTAGGTCTCTAGTTTTAAAAAATGCACAGGTTTGGTAGGTTTCCCTAGGTGCCGTCGGAGCTAGAGGCCAAATTCTACAGGTAGGCACTTTGCAAAAAACACCTCTGTTTTTTTCAAAAAATGTGACGTGTCCTCGTTGCGTTTTGGGGCAAGACTTGGGCCGGGCGCTAGGCCTACCCACACAAGTGAGGTATTTTTTATCGGGAGACTTGGGGGAACGCTGGGTGGAAAGAAATTTGTGGCTCCTCTCTGATTCCAGAACTTTCTGTCACCAAAATGTGAGTAAAATGTGTTTCTTTAGCCAAATTTTGAGGTTTGCAAAGGATTCTGGGTAACAGAACCTGGTCAGAGCCCCACAAGTCACCCCATCTTGGATTCCCCTAGGTCTCTAGTTTTCAAAAATGCACAGGTTTGGTAGGTTTCCCTATGTGCCAGCTGAGCTAGAGGCCAAAATCTACAGGTAGGCACTTTGCAAAAAACACCTCTGTTTTCTTTAAAAAAATGTGAAGTGTCCACGTTGCGTTTTGGGGCATTTCCTGTCGCGGGCGCTAGGCCTACCCACACAAGTCAGGTATCATTTATATCGGGAGACTTGGGGGAACGCTGGGTGGAAGGAAAATTGTGGCTCCTCCCTGATTCCAGAACTTTCTGTCACCAAAATGTGATGAAAACGTGTTTTTTTTAGCCAAATTATGAGGTTTGCAAAGGATTCTGGGTAACAGAACCTGGTCAGAGCCCCACAGGTCACCCCATCTTGGATTCCCCTAGGTCTCTAGCTTTAAAAAATGCACAGGTTTGGTAGGTTTCCCTAGGTGCCGGCTGAGCTAGAGGCCAAAATCTACAGGTAGGTACTTTGCAAAAAACACCTCTGTTTTCTTTAAAAAAATGTGATGTGTCCACGTTGCGCTTTGGGGCATATCCTGTCGCGGGCGCTAGGCCTACCCACACAAGTGAGGTATCATTTTTATCAGGAGACTTGGGGGAACACTGGGTGGAAGGATATTTGTGGCTCCTCTCTGATTCCAGAACTTTCTGTCACCAAAATGTGTTTTTTTAGACAAATTTTGAGGTTTGCAAAGGATTCTGGGTAACAGAACCTGGTCAGAGCCCCACAAGTCACCCCATCTTGGATTCCCCTACGTCTCTAGTTTAAAAAAATGCACAGGTTTGGTAGGATTCCCTAGGTGCCGGCTGAGCTAGAGGCCAAAATCTATAGGTAGGCACTTTGCAAAAAACACCTCTGTTTTCTTTTAAAAAATGTGATATGTCCACGTTGCGTTTTGGGGCTTTTCCTGTCACGGGCGCTAGGCCTACCCACACAAGTGAGGTATCATTTTTATCGGGAGACTTGGGGCAACGGTGGGTGGAAGGAAATTTGTGGCTCCTCTCTGATTCCAGAACTTTCTGTCACCAAAATGTGAGGAAAATGTGTTTTTTTATCCAAATTTTGAGGTTTGCAAAGGATTCTGGGTAACAGATCCTTGTCAGAGCCCCACAAGTCAGCCCATCTTGGATTCCCCTGGGGTTCTAGTTTTCAAAAATGTGCTGGTTTGGTAGGTTTCCCTAGGTGCCGGCTGAGCTAGAGGCCAAAATCTACAGGTAGGCACTTTGCAAAAAACAGCTCTGTTTTCTTTCAAAAAACGTGATGTGTCCACGTTGCGTTTTGGGGCATTTCCTGTCGCGGGCGCTAGGCCTACCCACACAAGTGAGGTATCATTTTTATCGGGAGACTTGGGGGAACGCTGGGTGGAAAGAAATTTGTGGCTCCTCTCTGATTCCAGAACTTTCTGTCACCAAAATGTGAGGAAAACTTGTTTTTTTAGCCAAAGTTTGAGGTTTACAAAGGATTCTGGGTAACAGAACCTGGTCAGAGCCCCACAAGTCACCCCATCTTGGATTCCCCTAGGTCTCTAGTTTTCAAAAATGCACAGGTTTGGTAGGTTTCCCTATGTGCCGGCTGAGCGTTTTGGGGCAATTCTTGGGGCCGGCGCTAGGCCTACCCACACAAGTGAGGTATTTTTTATCGGGAGACTTGGGGGAACGCTGGGTGGAAAGAAATTTGTGCCTCCTCTCTGATTCCAGAACTTTCTGTCACCAAAATGTGAGTAAAATGTGTTTTCTTCGCCAAATTTTGAGGTTTGCAAAGGATTCTGGGTGACAGAACCTGGTCAGAGCCCCACAAGTCACCCCATCTTGGATTCCCCTAGGTCTCTAGTTTTCCAAAATGCACAGGTTTGGTAGCTTTCCCTAGGTGCCGGCTGAGCTAGAGGCCAAAATCTACAGGTAGGCACTTTGCAAAAAACACCTCTGTTTTCTTTCAAAAAATGTGATGTGTCCACTTTGTGTTTTGGGGCATTTCCTGTTGCGGGCGCTAGGCCTTCCCACACAAGTGAGGTATCATTTTTATCGTGAGAATTGGGGGAACGCTGGGTAGAAGGACATTTGTGGCTCCTCTCTGATTCCAGAACTTTCTGTCACCAAAATGTGAGGAAAACCAGTTTTTTTAGCCAAATTTTGAGGTTTGCAAAGGATTCTGGGTAACAGAACCTGGTCAGAGCCCCACAAGTCACCCCATCTTGGATTCCCCTAGGTCTCTAGTTTTAAAAAATGCACAGGTTTGGTCGGTTTCCCTAGGTGCCGGCTGAGCTAGAGGCCAAAATCTACAGGTAGGCACTTTGCAAAAAACACCTCTGTGTTCTTTCAAAAAATGTGATGTGTCCTCGTTGCGTTTTGGGGCAATTCTTGGGGCGGGCGCTAGGCCTACCCACACAAGTGAGGTATCATTTTTATCGGGAGACTTGGGGAAACGCTGGGTGGAAAGAAATTTGTGGCTCCTCTCTGATTCCAGAACTTTCTGTCACCAAAATGTGAGGAAAATGTGATTTTTTAGCCAAATTTTGAGGTTTACAAAGGATTCTGGGTAACAGAACCTGGTCAGAGCCCCACAAGTCACCCCATCTTGGATTCCCCTAGGTCTCTAGTTTAAAAAAATGCACAGGTTTGGTAGGTTTCCCTATGTGCCGGCTGAGCTAGAGCCCAAAATCTACAGGTAGGCACTTTGCAAAAAACACCTCTGTTTTCTTTAAAAAAATGTGATGTGTCCACGTTGCGTTTTGGGGCATTTCCTGCGGCGGGCGCTAGGCCTACCCACACAAGTGAGGTATCATTTTTATCGGGAGACTTGGGGGAACGCTGGGTGGAAGGAAATTTGTGACTCCTCTCAGATTCCAGAACTTTCTGTCACCGATATGTGAGGTAAATGTGTTTTTTTAGCCAAATTTTGAGGTTTGCAAAGGATTCTGGGTAACAGAACCTGGTCAGACGCCCACAAGTCACCACATATTGGATTCCCCTAGGTCTCTAGTTTTCAAAAATGCACAGGTTTGGTAGGTTTCCCTAGGTGCCGTCGGAGCTAGAGGCCAAATTCTACAGGTAGGCACTTTGCAAAAAACACCTCTGTTTTTTTCAAAAAATGTGACGTGTCCTCGTTGCGTTTTGGGGCAAGACTTGGGCCGGGCGCTAGGCCTACCCACACAAGTGAGGTATTTTTTATCGGGAGACTTGGGGGAACGCTGGGTGGAAAGAAATTTGTGGCTCCTCTCTGATTCCAGAACTTTCTGTCACCAAAATGTGAGTAAAATGTGTTTCTTTAGCCAAATTTTGAGGTTTGCAAAGGATTCTGGGTAACAGAACCTGGTCAGAGCCCCACAAGTCACCCCATCTTGGATTCCCCTAGGTCTCTAGTTTTCAAAAATGCACAGGTTTGGTAGGTTTCCCTATGTGCCAGCTGAGCTAGAGGCCAAACTCTACAGGTAGGCACTTTGCAAAAAACACCTCTGTTTTCTTTAAAAAAATGTGAAGTGTCCACGTTGCGTTTTGGGGCATTTCCTGTCGCGGGCGCTAGGCCTACCCACACAAGTCAGGTATCATTTATATCGGGAGACTTGGGGGAACGCTGGGTGGAAGGAAAATTGTGGCTCCTCCCTGATTCCAGAACTTTCTGTCACCAAAATGTGATGAAAACGTGTTTTTTTTAGCCAAATTATGAGGTTTGCAAAGGATTCTGGGTAACAGAACCTGGTCAGAGCCCCACAGGTCACCCCATCTTGGATTCCCCTAGGTCTCTAGCTTTAAAAAATGCACAGGTTTGGTAGGTTTCCCTAGGTGCCGGCTGAGCTAGAGGCCAAAATCTACAGGTAGGTACTTTGCAAAAAACACCTCTGTTTTCTTTAAAAAAATGTGATGTGTCCACGTTGCGCTTTGGGGCATATCCTGTCGCGGGCGCTAGGCCTACCCACACAAGTGAGGTATCATTTTTATCAGGAGACTTGGGGGAACACTGGGTGGAAGGATATTTGTGGCTCCTCTCTGATTCCAGAACTTTCTGTCACCAAAATGTGTTTTTTTAGACAAATTTTGAGGTTTGCAAAGGATTCTGGGTAACAGAACCTGGTCAGAGCCCCACAAGTCACCCCATCTTGGATTCCCCTACGTCTCTAGTTTAAAAAAATGCACAGGTTTGGTAGGATTCCCTAGGTGCCGGCTGAGCTAGAGGCCAAAATCTATAGGTAGGCACTTTGCAAAAAACACCTCTGTTTTCTTTTAAAAAATGTGATATGTCCACGTTGCGTTTTGGGGCTTTTCCTGTCACGGGCGCTAGGCCTACCCACACAAGTGAGGTATCATTTTTATCGGGAGACTTGGGGCAACGCTGGGTGGAAGGAAATTTGTGGCTCCTCTCTGATTCTAGAACTTTCTGTCACCAAAATGTGAGGAAAATGTGTTTTTTTATCCACATTTTGAGGTTTGCAAAGGATTCTGGGTAACAGATCCTTGTCAGAGCCCCACAAGTCAGCCCATCTTGGATTCCCCTGGGGTTCTAGTTTTCAAAAATGTGCTGGTTTGGTAGGTTTCCCTAGGTGCCGGCTGAGCTAGAGGCCAAAATCTACAGGTAGGCACTTTGCAAAAAACAGCTCTGTTTTCTTTCAAAAAACGTGATGTGTCCACGTTGCGTTTTGGGGCATTTCCTGTCGCGGGCGCTAGGCCTACCCACACAAGTGAGGTATCATTTTTATCGGGAGACTTGGGGGAACACTGGGTGAAAGGAAATTTGTGGCTCCTCTCTGATTCCAGAACTTTCTGTCACCAAAATGTGAGGAAAACTTGTTTTTTTGGCCAAAGTTTGAGGTTTACAAAGGATTCTGGGTAACAGAACCTGGTCAGAGCCCCACAAGTCACCCCATCTTGGATTCCCCTAGGTCTCTAGTTTTCCAAAATGCACAGGTTTGGTAGCTTTCCCTAGGTGCCGGCTGAGCTAGAGGCCAAAATCTACAGGTAGGCACTTTGCAAAAAACACCTCTGTTTTCTTTCAAAAAATGTGATGTGTCCACTTTGTGTTTTGGGGCATTTCCTGTTGCGGGCGCTAGGCCTACCCACACAAGTGAGGTATCATTTTTATCGTGAGAATTGGGGGAACGCTGGGTAGAAGGACATTTGTGGCTCCTCTCTGATTCCAGAACTTTCTGTCACCAAAATGTGAGGAAAACCAGTTTTTTTAGCCAAATTTTGAGGTTTGCAAAGGATTCTGGGTAACAGAACCTGGTCAGAGCCCCACAAGTCACCCCATCTTGGATTCCCCTAGGTCTCTAGTTTTAAAAAATGCACAGGTTTGGTCGGTTTCCCTAGGTGCCGGCTGAGCTAGAGGCCAAAATCTACAGGTAGGCACTTTGCAAAAAACACCTCTGTGTTCTTTCAAAAAATGTGATGTGTCCTCGTTGCGTTTTGGGGCAATTCTTGGGGCGGGCGCTAGGCCTACCCACACAAGTGAGGTATCATTTTTATCGGGAGACTTGGGGGAACGCTGGGTGGAAAGAAATTTGTGGCTCCTCTCTGATTCCAGAACTTTCTGTTACCAAAATGTGAGGAAAATG
The DNA here is from genome assembly GCF_031143425.1 of Pleurodeles waltl. Classification (NCBI taxonomy): domain Eukaryota; kingdom Metazoa; phylum Chordata; class Amphibia; order Caudata; family Salamandridae; genus Pleurodeles; species Pleurodeles waltl. Next base: position 576,648,473 of record NC_090447.1, read on the forward strand.
TGATTTTTTAGCCAAATTTTGAGGTTTACAAAGGATTCTGGGTAACAGAACCTGGTCAGAGCCCCACAAGTCACCCCATCTTGGATTCCCCTAGGTCTCTAGTTTAAAAAAATGCACAGGTTTGGTAGGTTTCCCTATGTGCCGGCTGAGCTAGAGGCCAAAATCTACAGGTAGGCACTTTGCAAAAAACACCTCTGTTTTCTTTAAAAAAATGTGATGTGTCCACGTTGCGTTTTGGGGCATTTCCTGCGGCGGGCGCTAGGCCTACCCACACAAGTGAGGTATCATTTTTATCGGGAGACTTGGGGGAACGCTGGGTGGAAGGAAATTTGTGACTCCTCTCAGATTCCAGAACTTTCTGTCACCGATATGTGAGGTAAATGTGTTTTTTTTAGCCAAATTTTGAGGTTTGCAAAGGATTCTGGGTAACAGAACCTGGTCAGACGCCCACAAGTCACCACATATTGGATTCCCCTGGGTCTCTAGTTTTAAAAAATGCACAGGTTTGGTAGGTTTCCCTAGGTGCCGTCGGAGCTAGAGGCCAAATTCTACAGGTAGGCACTTTGCAAAAAACACCTCTGTTTTTTTCAAAAAATGTGACGTGTCCTCGTTGCGTTTTGGGGCAAGACTTGGGCCGGGCGCTAGGCCTACCCACACAAGTGAGGTATTTTTTATCGGGAGACTTGGGGGAACGCTGGGTGGAAAGAAATTTGTGGCTCCTCTCTGATTCCAGAACTTTCTGTCACCAAAATGTGAGTAAAATGTGTTTCTTTAGCCAAATTTTGAGGTTTGCAAAGGATTCTGGGTAACAGAACCTGGTCAGAGCCCCACAAGTCACCCCATCTTGGATTCCCCTAGGTCTCTAGTTTTCAAAAATGCACAGGTTTGGTAGGTTTCCCTATGTGCCAGCTGAGCTAGAGGCCAAAATCTACAGGTAGGCACTTTGCAAAAAACACCTCTGTTTTCTTTAAAAAAATGTGATGTGTCCACGTTGCGTTTTGGGGCATTTCCTGTCGCGGGCGCTAGGCCTACCCACACAAGTCAGGTATCATTTATATCGGGAGACTTGGGGGAACACTGGGTGGAAGGATATTTGTGGCTCCTCTCTGATTCCAGAACTTTCTGTCACCAAAATGTGTTTTTTTAGACAAATTTTGAGGTTTGCAAAGGATTCTGGGTAACAGAACCTGGTCAGAGCCCCACAAGTCACCCCATCTTGGATTCCCCTACGTCTCTAGTTTAAAAAAATGCACAGGTTTGGTAGGATTCCCTAGGTGCCGGCTGAGCTAGAGGCCAAAATCTATAGGTAGGCACTTTGCAAAAAACACCTCTGTTTTCTTTTAAAAAATGTGATATGTCCACGTTGCGTTTTGGGGCTTTTCCTGTCACGGGCGCTAGGCCTACCCACACAAGTGAGGTATCATTTTTATCGGGAGACTTGGGGCAACGCTGGGTGGAAGGAAATTTGTGGCTCCTCTCTGATTCCAGAACTTTCTGTCACCAAAATGTGAGGAAAATGTGTTTTTTTATCCACATTTTGAGGTTTGCAAAGGATTCTGGGTAACAGATCCTTGTCAGAGCCCCACAAGTCAGCCCATCTTGGATTCCCCTGGGGTTCTAGTTTTCAAAAATGTGCTGGTTTGGTAGGTTTCCCTAGGTGCCGGCTGAGCTAGAGGCCAAAATCTACAGGTAGGCACTTTGCAAAAAACAGCTCTGTTTTCTTTCAAAAAACGTGATGTGTCCACGTTGCGTTTTGGGGCATTTCCTGTCGCGGGCGCTAGGCCTACCCACACAAGTGAGGTATCATTTTTATCGGGAGACTTGGGGGAACACTGGGTGAAAGGAAATTTGTGGCTCCTCTCTGATTCCAGAACTTTCTGTCACCAAAATGTGAGGAAAACTTGTTTTTTTAGCCAAAGTTTGAGGTTTACAAAGGATTCTGGGTAACAGAACCTGGTCAGAGCCCCACAAGTCACCCCATCTTGGATTCCCCTAGGTCTCTAGTTTTCCAAAATGCACAGGTTTGGTAGCTTTCCCTAGGTGCCGGCTGAGCTAGAGGCCAAAATCTACAGGTAGGCACTTTGCAAAAAACACCTCTGTTTTCTTTCAAAAAATGTGATGTGTCCACTTTGTGTTTTGGGGCATTTCCTGTTGCGGGCGCTAGGCCTACCCACACAAGTGAGGTATCATTTTTATCGTGAGAATTGGGGGAACGCTGGGTAGAAGGACATTTGTGGCTCCTCTCTGATTCCAGAACTTTCTGTCACCAAAATGTGAGGAAAACCAGTTTTTTTAGCCAAATTTTGAGGTTTGCAAAAGATTCTGGGTAACAGAACCTGGTCAGAGCCCCACAAGTCACCCCATCTTGGATTCCCCTAGGTCTCTAGTTTTAAAAAATGCACAGGTTTGGTCGGTTTCCCTAGGTGCCGGCTGAGCTAGAGGCCAAAATCTACAGGTAGGCACTTTGCAAAAAACACCTCTGTGTTCTTTCAAAAAATGTGATGTGTCCTCGTTGCGTTTTGGGGCAATTCTTGGGGCGGGCGCTAGGCCTACCCACACAAGTGAGGTATCATTTTTATCGGGAGACTTGGGGAACGCTGGGTGGAAAGAAATTTGTGGCTCCTCTCTGATTCCAGAACTTTCTGTCACCAAAATGTGAGGAAAATGTGATTTTTTAGCCAAATTTTGAGGTTTACAAAGGATTCTGGGTAACAGAACCTGGTCAGAGCCCCACAAGTCACCCCATCTTGGATTCCCCTAGGTCTCTAGTTTAAAAAAATGCACAGGTTTGGTAGGTTTCCCTATGTGCCGGCTGAGCTAGAGGCCAAAATCTACAGGTAGCAACTTTGCAAAAAACACCTCTGTTTTCTTTAAAAAAATGTGATGTGTCCACGTTGCGTTTTGGGGCATTTCCTGCGGCGGGCGCTAGGCCTACCCACACAAGTGAGGTATCATTTTTATCGGGAGACTTGGGGGAACGCTGGGTGGAAGGAAATTTGTGACTCCTCTCAGATTCCAGAACTTTCTGTCACCGATATGTGAGGTAAATGTGTTTTTTTAGCCAAATTTTGAGGTTTGCAAAGGATTCTGGGTAACAGAACCTGGTCAGACGCCCACAAGTCACCACATATTGGATTCCCCTAGGTCTCTAGTTTTCAAAAATGCACAGGTTTGGTAGGTTTCCCTAGGTGCCGTCGGAGCTAGAGGCCAAATTCTACAGGTAGGCACTTTGCAAAAAACACCTCTGTTTTTTTCAAAAAATGTGACGTGTCCTCGTTGCGTTTTGGGGCAAGACTTGGGCCGCGCGCTAGGCCTACCCACACAAGTGAGGTATTTTTTATCGGGAGACTTAGGGGAACGCTGGGTGGAAAGAAATTTGTGGCTCCTCTCTGATTCCAGAACTTTCTGTCACCAAAATGTGAGTAAAATGTGTTTCTTTAGCCAAATTTTGAGGTTTGCAAAGGATTCTGGGTAACAGAACCTGGTCAGAGCCCCACAAGTCACCCCATCTTGGATTCCCCTAGGTCTCTAGTTTTCAAAAATGCACAGGTTTGGTAGGTTTCCCTATGTGCCAGCTGAGCTAGAGGCCAAAATCTACAGGTAGGCACTTTGCAAAAAACACCTCTGTTTTCTTTAAAAAAATATGATGTGTCCACGTTGCGTTTTGGGGCATTTCCTGTCGCGGGCGCTAGGCCTACCCACACAAGTCAGGTATCATTTATATCGGGAGACTTGGGGGAACGCTGGGTGGAAGGAAAATTGTGGCTCCTCCCTGATTCCAGAACTTTCTGTCACCAAAATGTGATGAAAACGTGTTTTTTTTAGCCAAATTATGAGGTTTGCAAAGGATTCTGGGTAACAGAACCTGGTCAGAGCCCCACAGGTCACCCCATCTTGGATTCCCCTAGGTCTCTAGCTTTAAAAAATGCACAGGTTTGGTAGGTTTCCCTAGGTGCCGGCTGAGCTAGAGGCCAAAATCTACAGGTAGGTACTTTGCAAAAAACACCTCTGTTTTCTTTAAAAAAATGTGATGTGTCCACGTTGCGCTTTGGGGCATATCCTGTCGCGGGCGCTAGGCCTACCCACACAAGTGAGGTATCATTTTTATCAGGAGACTTGGGGGAACACTGGGTGGAAGGATATTTGTGGCTCCTCTCTGATTCCAGAACTTTCTGTCACCAAAATGTGTTTTTTTAGACAAATTTTGAGGTTTGCAAAGGATTCTGGGTAACAGAACCTAGTCAGAGACCCACAAGTCACCCCATCTTGGATTCCCCTACGTCTCTAGTTTAAAAAAATGCACAGGTTTGGTAGGATTCCCTAGGTGCCGGCTGAGCTAGAGGCCAAAATCTATAGGTAGGCACTTTGCAAAAAACACCTCTGTTTTCTTTTAAAAAATGTGATATGTCCACGTTGCGTTTTGGGGCTTTTCCTGTCACGGGCGCTAGGCCTACCCACACAAGTGAGGTATCATTTTTATCGGGAGACTTGGGGCAACGCTGGGTGGAAGGAAATTTGTGGCTCCTCTCTGATTCCAGAACTTTCTGTCACCAAAATGTGAGGAAAATGTGTTTTTTTATCCAAATTTTGAGGTTTGCAAAGGATTCTGGGTAACAGATCCTTGTCAGAGCCCCACAAGTCAGCCCATCTTGGATTCCCCTGGGGTTCTAGTTTTCAAAAATGTGCTGGTTTGGTAGGTTTCCCTAGGTGCCGGCTGAGCTAGAGGCCAAAATCTACAGGTAGGCACTTTGCAAAAAACAGCTCTGTTTTCTTTCAAAAAACGTGATGTGTCCACGTTGCGTTTTGGGGCATTTCCTGTCGCGGGCGCTAGGCCTACCCACACAAGTGAGGTATCATTTTTATCGGGAGACTTGGGGGAACGCTGGGTGGAAAGAAATTTGTGGCTCCTCTCTGATTCCAGAACTTTCTGTCACCAAAATGTGAGGAAAACTTGTTTTTTTAGCCAAAGTTTGAGGTTTACAAAGGATTCTGGGTAACAGAACCTGGTCAGAGCCCCACAAGTCACCCCATCTTGGATTCCCCTAGGTCTCTAGTTTTCCAAAATGCACAGGTTTGGTAGCTTTCCCTAGGTGCCGGCTGAGCTAGAGGCCAAAATCTACAGGTAGGCACTTTGCAAAAAACACCTCTGTTTTCTTTCAAAAAATGTGATGTGTCCACTTTGTGTTTTGGGGCATTTCCTGTTGCGGGCGCTAGGCCTACCCACACAAGTGAGGTATCATTTTTATCGTGAGAATTGGGGGAACGCTGGGTAGAAGGACATTTGTGGCTCCTCTCTGATTCCAGAACTTTCTGTCACCAAAATGTGAGGAAAACCAGTTTTTTTAGCCAAATTTTGAGGTTTGCAAAGGATTCTGGGTAACAGAACCTGGTCAGAGCCCCACAAGTCACCCCATCTTGGATTCCCCTAGGTCTCTAGTTTTACAAAATGCACAGGTTTGGTCGGTTTCCCTAGGTGCCGGCTGAGCTAGAGGCCAAAATCTACAGGTAGGCACTTTGCAAAAAACACCTCTGTGTTCTTTCAAAAAATGTGATGTGTCCTCGTTGCGTTTTGGGGCAATTCTTGGGGCGGGCGCTAGGCCTACCCACACAAGTGAGGTATCATTTTTATCGGGAGACTTGGGGAACGCTGGGTGGAAAGAAATTTGTGGCTCCTCTCTGATTCCAGAACTTTCTGTCACCAAAATGTGAGGAAAATGTGATTTTTTAGCCAAATTTTGAGGTTTACAAAGGATTCTGGGTAACAGAACCTGGTCAGAGCCCCACAAGTCACCCCATCTTGGATTCCCCTAGGTCTCTAGTTTAAAAAAATGCACAGGTTTGGTAGGTTTCCCTATGTGCCGGCTGAGCTAGAGGCCAAAATCTACAGGTAGGCACTTTGCAAAAAACACCTCTGTTTTCTTTAAAAAAATGTGATGTGTCCACGTTGCGTTTTGGGGCATTTCCTGCGGCGGGCGCTAGGCCTACCCACAGAAGTGAGGTATCATTTTTATCGGGAGACTTGGGGGAACGCTGGGTGGAAGGAAATTTGTGACTCCTCTCAGATTCCAGAACTTTCTGTCACCGATATGTGAGGTAAATGTGTTTTTTTAGCCAAATTTTGAGGTTTGCAAAGGATTCTGGGTAACAGAACCTGGTCAGACGCCCACAAGTCACCACATATTGGATTCCCCTAGGTCTCTAGTTTTCAAAAATGCACAGGTTTGGTAGGTTTCCCTAGGTGCCGTCGGAGCTAGAGGCCAAATTCTACAGGTAGGCACTTTGCAAAAAACACCTCTGTTTTTTTCAAAAAATGTGACGTGTCCTCGTTGCGTTTTGGGGCAAGACTTGGGCCGGGCGCTAGGCCTACCCACACAAGTGAGGTATTTTTTATCGGGAGACTTGGGGGAACGCTGGGTGGAAAGAAATTTGTGGCTCCTCTCTGATTCCAGAACTTTCTGTCACCAAAATGTGAGTAAAATGTGTTTCTTTAGCCAAATTTTGAGGTTTGCAAAGGATTCTGGGTAACAGAACCTGGTCAGAGCCCCACAAGTCACCCCATCTTGGATTCCCCTAGGTCTCTAGTTTTCAAAAATGCACAGGTTTGGTAGGTTTCCCTATGTGCCAGCTGAGCTAGAGGCCAAAATCTACAGGTAGGCACTTTGCAAAAAACACCTCTGTTTTCTTTAAAAAAATGTGATGTGTCCACATTGCGTTTTGGGGCATTTCCTGTCGCGGGCGCTAGGCCTACCCACACAAGTCAGGTATCATTTATATCGGGAGACTTGGGGGAACGCTGGGTGGAAGGAAAATTGTGGCTCCTCCCTGATTCCAGAACTTTCTGTCACCAAAATGTGATGAAAACGTGTTTTTTTTAGCCAAATTATGAGGTTTGCAAAGGATTCTGGGTAACAGAACCTGGTCAGAGCCCCACAGGTCACCCCATCTTGGATTCCCCTAGGTCTCTAGCTTTAAAAAATGCACAGGTTTGGTAGGTTTCCCTAGGTGCCGGCTGAGCTAGAGGCCAAAATCTACAGGTAGGTACTTTGCAAAAAACACCTCTGTTTTCTTTAAAAAAATGTGATGTGTCCACGTTGCGCTTTGGGGCATATCCTGTCGCGGGCGCTAGGCCTACCCACACAAGTGAGGTATCATTTTTATCAGGAGACTTGGGGGAACACTGGGTGGAAGGATATTTGTGGCTCCTCTCTGATTCCAGAACTTTCTGTCACCAAAATGTGTTTTTTTAGACAAATTTTGAGGTTTGCAAAGGATTCTGGGTAACAGAACCTGGTCAGAGCCCCACAAGTCACCCCATCTTGGATTCCCCTACGTCTCTAGTTTAAAAAAATGCACAGGTTTGGTAGGATTCCCTAGGTGCCGGCTGAGCTAGAGGCCAAAATCTATAGGTAGGCACTTTGCAAAAAACACCTCTGTTTTCTTTTAAAAAATGTGATATGTCCACGTTGCGTTTTGGGGCTTTTCCTGTCACGGGCGCTAGGCCTACCCACACAAGTGAGGTATCATTTTTATCGGGAGACTTGGGGCAACGCTGGGTGGAAGGAAATTTGTGGCTCCTCTCTGATTCCAGAACTTTCTGTCACCAAAATGTGAGGAAAATGTGTTTTTTTATCCAAATTTTGAGGTTTGCAAAGGATTCTGGGTAACAGATCCTTGTCAGAGCCCCACAAGTCAGCCCATCTTGGATTCCCCTGGGGTTCTAGTTTTCAAAAATGTGCTGGTTTGGTAGGTTTCCCTAGGTGCCGGCTGAGCTAGAGGCCAAAATCTACAGGTAGGCACTTTGCAAAAAACAGCTCTGTTTTCTTTCAAAAAACGTGATGTGTCCACGTTGCGTTTTGGGGCATTTCCTGTCGCGGGCGCTAGGCCTACCCACACAAGTGAGGTATCATTTTTATCGGGAGACTTGGGGGAACGCTGGGTGGAAAGAAATTTGTGGCTCCTCTCTGATTCCAGAACTTTCTGTCACCAAAATGTGAGGAAAACTTGTTTTTTTAGCCAAAGTTTGAGGTTTACAAAGGATTCTGGGTAACAGAACCTGGTCAGAGCCCCACAAGTCACCCCATCTTGGATTCCCCTAGGTCTCTAGTTTTCCAAAATGCACAGGTTTGGTAGCTTTCCCTAGGTGCCGGCTGAGCTAGAGGCCAAAATCTACAGGTAGGCACTTTGCAAAAAACACCTCTGTTTTCTTTCAAAAAATGTGATGTGTCCACTTTGTGTTTTGGTGCATTTCCTGTTGCGGGCGCTAGGCCTACCCACACAAGTGAGGTATCATTTTTATCGTGAGAATTGGGGGAACGCTGGGTAGAAGGACATTTGTGGCTCCTCTCTGATTCCAGAACTTTCTGTCACCAAAATGTGAGGAAAACCAGTTTTTTTAGCCAAATTTTGAGGTTTGCAAAGGATTCTGGGTAACAGAACCTGGTCAGAGCCCCACAAGTCACCCCATCTTGGATTCCCCTAGGTCTCTAGTTTTACAAAATGCACAGGTTTGGTCGGTTTCCCTAGGTGCCGGCTGAGCTAGAGGCCAAAATCTACAGGTAGGCACTTTGCAAAAAACACCTCTGTGTTCTTTCAAAAAATGTGATGTGTCCTCGTTGCGTTTTGGGGCAATTCTTGGGGCGGGCGCTAGGCCTACCCACACAAGTGAGGTATCATTTTTATCGGGAGACTTGGGGAACGCTGGGTGGAAAGAAATTTGTGGCTCCTCTCTGATTCCAGAACTTTCTGTCACCAAAATGTGAGGAAAATGTGATTTTTTAGCCAAATTTTGAGGTTTACAAAGGATTCTGGGTAACAGAACCTGGTCAGAGCCCCACAAGTCACCCCATCTTGGATTCCCCTAGGTCTCTAGTTTAAAAAAATGCACAGGTTTGGTAGGTTTCCCTATGTGCCGGCTGAGCTAGAGGCCAAAATCTACAGGTAGGCACTTTGCAAAAAACACCTCTGTTTTCTTTAAAAAAATGTGATGTGTCCACGTTGCGTTTTGGGGCATTTCCTGCGGCGGGCGCTAGGCCTACCCACAGAAGTGAGGTATCATTTTTATCGGGAGACTTGGGGGAACGCTGGGTGGAAGGAAATTTGTGACTCCTCTCAGATTCCAGAACTTTCTGTCACCGATATGTGAGGTAAATGTGTTTTTTTAGCCAAATTTTGAGGTTTGCAAAGGATTCTGGGTAACAGAACCTGGTCAGACGCCCACAAGTCACCACATATTGGATTCCCCTAGGTCTCTAGTTTTCAAAAATGCACAGGTTTGGTAGGTTTCCCTAGGTGCCGTCGGAGCTAGAGGCCAAATTCTACAGGTAGGCACTTTGCAAAAAACACCTCTGTTTTTTTCAAAAAATGTGACGTGTCCTCGTTGCGTTTTGGGGCAAGACTTGGGCCGGGCGCTAGGCCTACCCACACAAGTGAGGTATTTTTTATCGGGAGACTTGGGGGAACGCTGGGTGGAAAGAAATTTGTGGCTCCTCTCTGATTCCAGAACTTTCTGTCACCAAAATGTGAGTAAAATGTGTTTCTTTAGCCAAATTTTGAGGTTTGCAAAGGATTCTGGGTAACAGAACCTGGTCAGAGCCCCACAAGTCACCCCATCTTGGATTCCCCTAGGTCTCTAGTTTTCAAAAATGCACAGGTTTGGTAGGTTTCCCTATGTGCCAGCTGAGCTAGAGGCCAAAATCTACAGGTAGGCACTTTGCAAAAAACACCTCTGTTTTCTTTAAAAAAATGTGATGTGTCCACATTGCGTTTTGGGGCATTTCCTGTCGCGGGCGCTAGGCCTACCCACACAAGTCAGGTATCATTTATATCGGGAGACTTGGGGGAACGCTGGGTGGAAGGAAAATTGTGGCTCCTCCCTGATTCCAGAACTTTCTGTCACCAAAATGTGATGAAAACGTGTTTTTTTTAGCCAAATTATGAGGTTTGCAAAGGATTCTGGGTAACAGAACCTGGTCAGAGCCCCACAGGTCACCCCATCTTGGATTCCCCTAGGTCTCTAGCTTTAAAAAATGCACAGGTTTGGTAGGTTTCCCTAGGTGCCGGCTGAGCTAGAGGCCAAAATCTACAGGTAGGTACTTTGCAAAAAACACCTCTGTTTTCTTTAAAAAAATGTGATGTGTCCACGTTGCGCTTTGGGGCATATCCTGTCGCGGGCGCTAGGCCTACCCACACAAGTGAGGTATCATTTTTATCAGGAGACTTGGGGGAACACTGGGTGGAAGGATATTTGTGGCTCCTCTCTGATTCCAGAACTTTCTGTCACCAAAATGTGTTTTTTTAGACAAATTTTGAGGTTTGCAAAGGATTCTGGGTAACAGAACCTGGTCAGAGCCCCACAAGTCACCCCATCTTGGATTCCCCTACGTCTCTAGTTTAAAAAAATGCACAGGTTTGGTAGGATTCCCTAGGTGCCGGCTGAGCTAGAGGCCAAAATCTATAGGTAGGCACTTTGCAAAAAACACCTCTGTTTTCTTTTAAAAAATGTGATATGTCCACGTTGCGTTTTGGGGCTTTTCCTGTCACGGGCGCTAGGCCTACCCACACAAGTGAGGTATCATTTTTATCGGGAGACTTGGGGCAACGCTGGGTGGAAGGAAATTTGTGGCTCCTCTCTGATTCCAGAACTTTCTGTCACCAAAATGTGAGGAAAATGTGTTTTTTTATCCACATTTTGAGGTTTGCAAAGGATTCTGGGTAACAGATCCTTGTCAGAGCCCCACAAGTCAGCCCATCTTGGATTCCCCTGGGGTTCTAGTTTTCAAAAATGTGCTGGTTTGGTAGGTTTCCCTAGGTGCCGGCTGAGCTAGAGGCCAAAATCTACAGGTAGGCACTTTGCAAAAAACAGCTCTGTTTTCTTTAAAAAAACGTGATGTGTCCACGTTGCGTTTTGGGGCATTTCCTGTCGCGGGCGCTAGGCCTACCCACACAAGTGAGGTATCATTTTTATCGGGAGACTTGGGGGAACACTGGGTGAAAGGAAATTTGTGGCTCCTCTCTGATTCCAGAACTTTCTGTAACCAAAATGTGAGGAAAACTTGTTTTTTTAGCCAAAGTTTGAGGTTTACAAAGGATTCTGGGTAACAGAACCTGGTCAGAGCCCCACAAGTCACCCCATCTTGGATTCCCCTAGGTCTCTAGTTTTCCAAAATGCACAGGTTTGGTAGCTTTCCCTAAGTGCCGGCTGAGCTAGAGGCCAAAATCTACAGGTAGGCACTTTGCAAAAAACACCTCTGTTTTCTTTCAAAAAATGTGATGTGTCCACTTTGTGTTTTGGGGCATTTCCTGTTGCGGGCGCTAGGCCTACCCACACAAGTGAGGTATCATTTTTATCGTGAGAATTGGGGGAACGCTGGGTAGAAGGACATTTGTGGCTCCTCTCTGATTCCAGAACTTTCTGTCACCAAAATGTGAGGAAAACCAGTTTTTTTAGCCAAATTTTGAGGTTTGCAAAGGATTCTGGGTAACAGAACCTGGTCAGAGCCCCACAAGTCACCCCATCTTGGATTCCCCTAGGTCTCTAGTTTTAAAAAATGCACAGGTTTGGTCGGTTTCCCTAGGTGCCGGCTGAGCTAGAGGCCAAAATCTACAGGTAGGCACTTTGCAAAAAACACCTCTGTGTTCTTTCAAAAAATGTGATGTGTCCTCGTTGCGTTTTGGGGCAATTCTTGGGGCGGGCGCTAGGCCTACCCACACAAGTGAGGTATCATTTTTATCGGGAGACTTGGGGGAATGCTGGGTGGAAAGAAATTTGTGGCTCCTCTCTGATTCCAGAACTTTCTGTCACCAAAATGTGAGGAAAATGTGATTTTTTAGCCAAATTTTGAGGTTTACAAAGGATTCTGGGTAACAGAACCTGGTCAGAGCCCCACAAGTCACCCCATCTTGGATTCCCCTAGGTCTCTAGTTTAAAAAAATGCACAGGTTTGGTAGGTTTCCCTATGTGCCGGCTGAGCTAGAGGCCAAAATCTACAGGTAGGCACTTTGCAAAAAACACCTCTGTTTTCTTTAAAAAAATGTGATGTGTCCACGTTGCGTTTTGGGGCATTTCCTGCGGCGGGCGCTAGGCCTACCCACACAAGTGAGGTATCATTTTTATCGGGAGACTTGGGGGAACGCTGGGTGGAAGGAAATTTGTGACTCCTCTCAGATTCCAGAACTTTCTGTCTCCGATATGTGAGGTAAATGTGTTTTTTTAGCCAAATTTTGAGGTTTGCAAAGGATTCTGGGTAACAGAACCTGGTCAGACGCCCACAAGTCACCACATATTGGATTCCCCTAGGTCTCTAGTTTTCAAAAATGCACAGGTTTGGTAGGTTTCCCTAGGTGCCGTCAGAGCTAGAGGCCAAATTCTACAGGTAGGCACTTTGCAAAAAACACCTCTGTTTTTTTCAAAAAATGTGACGTGTCCTCGTTGCGTTTTGGGGCAAGACTTGGGCCGGGCGCTAGGCCTACCCACACAAGTGAGGTATTTTTTATCGGGAGACTTGGGGGAATGCTGGGTGGAAAGAAATTTGTGGCTCCTCTCTGATTCCAGAACTTTCTGTCACCAAAATATGAGTAAAATGTGTTTCTTTAGCCAAATTTTGAGGTTTGCAAAGGATTCTGGGTAACAGAACCTGGTCAGAGCCCCACAAGTCACCCCATCTTGGATTCCCCTAGGTCTCTAGTTTTCAAAAATGCACAGGTTTGGTAGGTTTCCCTATGTGCCAGCTGAGCTAGAGGCCAAAATCTACAGGTAGGCACTTTGCAAAAAACACCTCTGTTTTCTTTAAAAAAATGTGATGTGTCCACGTTGCGTTTTGGGGCATTTCCTGTCGCGGGCGCTAGGCCTACCCACACAAGTCAGGTATCATTTATATCGGGAGACTTGGGGGAACGCTGGGTGGAAGGAAAATTGTGGCTCCTCCCTGATTCCAGAACTTTCTGTCACCAAAATGTGATGAAAACTTGTTTTTTTTAGCCAAATTATGAGGTTTGCAAAGGATTCTGGGTAACAGAACCTGGTCAGAGCCCCACAGGTCACCCCATCTTGGATTCCCCTAGGTCTCTAGCTTTAAAAAATGCACAGGTTTGGTAGGTTTCCCTAGGTGCCGGCTGAGCTAGAGGCCAAAATCTACAGGTAGGTACTTTGCAAAAAACACCTCTGTTTTCTTTAAAAAAATGTGATGTGTCCACGTTGCGCTTTGGGGCATATCCTGTCGCGGGCGCTAGGCCTACCCACACAAGTGAGGTATCATTTTTATCAGGAGACTTGGGGGAACACTGGGTGGAAGGATATTTGTGGCTCCTCTCTGATTCCAGAACTTTCTGTCACCAAAATGTGTTTTTTTAGACAAATTTTGAGGTTTGCAAAGGATTCTGGGTAACAGAACCTGGTCAGAGCCCCACAAGTCACCCCATCTTGGATTCCCCTACGTCTCTAGTTTAAAAAAATGCACAGGTTTGGTAGGATTCCCTAGGTGCCGGCTGAGCTAGAGGCCAAAATCTATAGGTAGGCACTTTGCAAAAAACACCTCTGTTTTCTTTTAAAAAATGTGATATGTCCACGTTGCGTTTTGGGGCTTTTCCTGTCACGGGCGCTAGGCCTACCCACACAAGTGAGGTATCATTTTTATCGGGAGACTTGGGGCAACGCTGGGTGGAAGGAAATTTGTGGCTCCTCTCTGATTCCAGAACTTTCTGTCACCAAAATGTGAGGAAAATGTGTTTTTTTATCCAAATTTTGAGGTTTGCAAAGGATTCTGGGTAACAGATCCTTGTCAGAGCCCCACAAGTCAGCCCATCTTGGATTCCCCTGGGGTTCTAGTTTTCAAAAATGTGCTGGTTTGGTAGGTTTCCCTAGGTGCCGGCTGAGCTAGAGGCCAAAATCTACAGGTAGGCACTTTGCAAAAAACAGCTCTGTTTTCTTTCAAAAAACGTGATGTGTCCACGTTGCGTTTTGGGGCATTTCCTGTCGCGGGCGCTAGGCCTACCCACACAAGTGAGGTATCATTTTTATCGGGAGACTTGGGGGAACGCTGGGTGGAAAGAAATTTGTGGCTCCTCTCTGATTCCAGAACTTTCTGTCACCAAAATGTGAGGAAAACTTGTTTTTTTAGCCAAAGTTTGAGGTTTACAAAGGATTCTGGGTAACAGAACCTGGTCAGAGCCCCACAAGTCACCCCATCTTGGATTCCCCTAGGTCTCTAGTTTTCCAAAATGCACAGGTTTGGTAGCTTTCCCTAGGTGCCGGCTGAGCTAGAGGCCAAAATCTACAGGTAGGCACTTTGCAAAAAACACCTCTGTTTTCTTTCAAAAAATGTGATGTGTCCACTTTGTGTTTTGGGGCATTTCCTGTTGCGGGCGCTAGGCCTACCCACACAAGTGAGGTATCATTTTTATCGTGAGAATTGGGGGAACGCTGGGTAGAAGGACATTTGTGGCTCCTCTCTGATTCCAGAACTTTCTGTCACCAAAATGTGAGGAAAACCAGTTTTTTTAGCCAAATTTTGAGGTTTGCAAAGGATTCTGGGTAACAGAACCTGGTCAGAGCCCCACAAGTCACCCCATCTTGGATTCCCCTAGGTCTCTAGTTTTAAAAAATGCACAGGTTTGGTCGGTTTCCCTAGGTGCCGGCTGAGCTAGAGGCCAAAATCTACAGGTAGGCACTTTGCAAAAAACACCTCTGTGTTCTTTCAAAAAATGTGATGTGTCCTCGTTGCGTTTTGGGGCAATTCTTGGGGCGGGCGCTAGGCCTACCCACACAAGTGAGGTATCATTTTTATCGGGAGACTTGGGGGAACGCTGGGTGGAAAGAAATTTGTGGCTCCTCTCTGATTCCAGAACTTTCTGTCACCAAAATGTGAGGAAAATGTGATTTTTTAGCCAAATTTTGAGGTTTACAAAGGATTCTGGGTAACAGAACCTGGTCAGAGCCCCACAAGTCACCCCATCTTGGATTCCCCTAGGTCTCTACTTTAAAAAAATGCACAGGTTTGGTAGGTTTCCCTATGTGCCGGCTGAGCTAGAGGCCAAAATCTACAGGTAGGCACTTTGCAAAAAACACCTCTGTTTTCTTTAAAAAAATGTGATGGGTCCACGTTGCGTTTTGGGGCATTTCCTGCGGCGGGCGCTAGGCCTACCCACACAAGTGAGGTATCATTTTTATCGGGAGACTTGGGGGAACGCTGGGTGGAAGGAAATTTGTGACTCCTCTCAGATTCCAGAACTTTCTGTCACCGATATGTGAGGTAAATGTGTTTTTTTAGCCAAATTTTGAGGTTTGCAAAGGATTCTGGGTAACAGAACCTGGTCAGACGCCCACAAGTCACCACATATTGGATTCCCCTAGGTCTCTAGTTTTCAAAAATGCACAGGTTTGGTAGGTTTCCCTAGGTGCCGTCGGAGCTAGAGGCCAAATTCTACAGGTAGGCACTTTGCAAAAAACACCTCTGTTTTTTTCAAAAAATGTGACGTGTCCTCGTTGCGTTTTGGGGCAAGACTTGGGCCGGGCGCTAGGCCTACCCACACAAGTGAGGTATTTTTTATCGGGAGACTTGGGGGAATGCTGGGTGGAAAGAAATTTGTGGCTCCTCTCTGATTCCAGAACTTTCTGTCACCAAAATGTGAGTAAAATGTGTTTCTTTAGCCAAATTTTGAGGTTTGCAAAGGATTCTGGGTAACAGAACCTGGTCAGAGCCCCACAAGTCACCCCATCTTGGATTCCCCTAGGTCTCTAGTTTTCAAAAATGCACAGGTTTGGTAGGTTTCCCTATGTGCCAGCTGAGCTAGAGGCCAAAATCTACAGGTAGGCACTTTGCAAAAAACACCTCTGTTTTCTTTAAAAAAATGTGATGTGTCCACGTTGCGTTTTGGGGCATTTCCTGTCGCGGGCGCTAGGCCTACCCACACAAGTCAGGTATCATTTATATCGGGAGACTTGGGGGAACGCTGGGTGGAAGGAAAATTGTGGCTCCTCCCTGATTCCAGAACTTTCTGTCACCAAAATGTGTTTTTTTAGACAAATTTTGAGGTTTGCAAAGGATTCTGGGTAACAGAACCTGGTCAGAGCCCCACAAGTCACCCCATCTTGGATTCCCCTACGTCTCTAGTTTAAAAAAATGCACAGGTTTGGTAGGATTCCCTAGGTGCCGGCTGAGCTAGAGGCCAAAATCTATAGGTAGGCACTTTGCAAAAAACACCTCTGTTTTCTTTTAAAAAATGTGATATGTCCACGTTGCGTTTTGGGGCTTTTCCTGTCACGGGCGCTAGGCCTACCCACACAAGTGAGGTATCATTTTTATCGGGAGACTTGGGGCAACGCTGGGTGGAAGGAAATTTGTGGCTCCTCTCTGATTCCAGAACTTTCTGTCACCAAAATGTGAGGAAAATGTGTTTTTTTATCCACATTTTGAGGTTTGCAAAGGATTCTGGGTAACAGATCCTTGTCAGAGCCCCACAAGTCAGCCCATCTTGGATTCCCCTGGGGTTCTAGTTTTCAAAAATGTGCTGGTTTGGTAGGTTTCCCTAGGTGCCGGCTGAGCTAGAGGCCAAAATCTACAGGTAGGCACTTTGCATAAAACAGCTCTGTTTTCTTTCAAAAAACGTGATGTGTCCACGTTGCGTTTTGGGGCATTTCCTGTCGCGGGCGCTAGGCCTACCCACACAAGTGAGGTATCATTTTTATCGGGAGACTTGGGGGAACACTGGGTGAAAGGAAATTTGTGGCTCCTCTCTGATTCCAGAACTTTCTGTCACCAAAATGTGAGGAAAACTTGTTTTTTTAGCCAAAGTTTGAGGTTTACAAAGGATTCTGGGTAACAGAACCTGGTCAGAGCCCCACAAGTCACCCCATCTTGGATTCCCCTAGGTCTCTAGTTTTCCAAAATGCACAGGTTTGGTAGCTTTCCCTAGGTGCCGGCTGAGCTAGAGGCCAAAATCTACAGGTAGGCACTTTGCAAAAAACACCTCTGTTTTCTTTAAAAAAATGTGATGTGTCCACTTTGTGTTTTGGGGCATTTCCTGTTGCGGGCGCTAGGCCTACCCACACAAGTGAGGTATCATTTTTATCGTGAGAATTGGGGGAACGCTGGGTAGAAGGACATTTGTGGCTCCTCTCTGATTCCAGAACTTTCTGTCACCAAAATGTGAGGAAAACCAGTTTTTTTAGCCAAATTTTGAGGTTTGCAAAGGATTCTGGGTAACAGAACCTGGTCAGAGCCCCACAAGTCACCCCATCTTGGATTCCCCTAGGTCTCTAGTTTTAAAAAATGCACAGGTTTGGTCGGTTTCCCTAGGTGCCGGCTGAGCTAGAGGCCAAAATCTACAGGTAGGCACTTTGCAAAAAACACCTCTGTGTTCTTTCAAAAAATGTGATGTGTCCTCGTTGCGTTTTGGGGCAATTCTTGGGGCGGGCGCTAGGCCTACCCACACAAGTGAGGTATCATTTTTATCGGGAGACTTGGGGGAACGCTGGGTGGAAAGAAATTTGTGGCTCCTCTCTGATTCCAGAACTTTCTGTCACCAAAATGTGAGGAAAATGTGATTTTTTAGCCAAATTTTGAGGTTTACAAAGGATTCTGGGTAACAGAACCTGGTCAGAGCCCCACAAGTCACCCCATCTTGGATTCCCCTAGGTCTCTACTTTAAAAAAATGCACAGGTTTGGTAGGTTTCCCTATGTGCCGGCTGAGCTAGAGGCCAAAATCTACAGGTAGGCACTTTGCAAAAAACACCTCTGTTTTCTTTAAAAAAATGTGATGGGTCCACGTTGCGTTTTGGGGCATTTCCTGCGGCGGGCGCTAGGCCTACCCACACAAGTGAGGTATCATTTTTATCGGGAGACTTGGGGGAACGCTGGGTGGAAGGAAATTTGTGACTCCTCTCAGATTCCAGAACTTTCTGTCACCGATATGTGAGGTAAATGTGTTTTTTTAGCCAAATTTTGAGGTTTGCAAAGGATTCTGGGTAACAGAACCTGGTCAGACGCCCACAAGTCACCACATATTGGATTCCCCTAGGTCTCTAGTTTTCAAAAATGCACAGGTTTGGTAGGTTTCCCTAGGTGCCGTCGGAGCTAGAGGCCAAATTCTACAGGTAGGCACTTTGCAAAAAACACCTCTGTTTTTTTCAAAAAATGTGACGTGTCCTCGTTGCGTTTTGGGGCAAGACTTGGGCCGGGCGCTAGGCCTACCCACACAAGTGAGGTATTTTTTATCGGGAGACTTGGGGGAATGCTGGGTGGAAAGAAATTTGTGGCTCCTCTCTGATTCCAGAACTTTCTGTCACCAAAATGTGAGTAAAATGTGTTTCTTTAGCCAAATTTTGAGGTTTGCAAAGGATTCTGGGTAACAGAACCTGGTCAGAGCCCCACAAGTCACCCCATCTTGGATTCCCCTAGGTCTCTAGTTTTCAAAAATGCACAGGTTTGGTAGGTTTCCCTATGTGCCAGCTGAGCTAGAGGCCAAAATCTACAGGTAGGCACTTTGCAAAAAACACCTCTGTTTTCTTTAAAAAAATGTGATGTGTCCACGTTGCGTTTTGGGGCATTTCCTGTCGCGGGCGCTAGGCCTACCCACACAAGTCAGGTATCATTTATATCGGGAGACTTGGGGGAACGCTGGGTGGAAGGAAAATTGTGGCTCCTCCCTGATTCCAGAACTTTCTGTCACCAAAATGTGTTTTTTTAGACAAATTTTGAGGTTTGCAAAGGATTCTGGGTAACAGAACCTGGTCAGAGCCCCACAAGTCACCCCATCTTGGATTCCCCTACGTCTCTAGTTTAAAAAAATGCACAGGTTTGGTAGGATTCCCTAGGTGCCGGCTGAGCTAGAGGCCAAAATCTATAGGTAGGCACTTTGCAAAAAACACCTCTGTTTTCTTTTTAAAAATGTGATATGTCCACGTTGCGTTTTGGGGCTTTTCCTGTCACGGGCGCTAGGCCTACCCACACAAGTGAGGTATCATTTTTATCGGGAGACTTGGGGCAACGCTGGGTGGAAGGAAATTTGTGGCTCCTCTCTGATTCCAGAACTTTCTGTCACCAAAATGTGAGGAAAATGTGTTTTTTTATCCACATTTTGAGGTTTGCAAAGGATTCTGGGTAACAGATCCTTGTCAGAGCCCCACAAGTCAGCCCATCTTGGATTCCCCTGGGGTTCTAGTTTTCAAAAATGTGCTGGTTTGGTAGGTTTCCCTAGGTGCCGGCTGAGCTAGAGGCCAAAATCTACAGGTAGGCACTTTGCAAAAAACAGCTCTGTTTTCTTTCAAAAAACGTGATGTGTCCACGTTGCGTTTTGGGGCATTTCCTGTCGCGGGCGCTAGGCCTACCCACACAAGTGAGGTATCATTTTTATCGGGAGACTTGGGGGAACACTGGGTGAAAGGAAATTTGTGGCTCCTCTCTGATTCCAGAACTTTCTGTCACCAAAATGTGAGGAAAACTTGTTTTTTTAGCCAAAGTTTGAGGTTTACAAAGGATTCTGGGTAACAGAACCTGGTCAGAGCCCCACAAGTCACCCCATCTTGGATTCCCCTAGGTCTCTAGTTTTCCAAAATGCACAGGTTTGGTAGCTTTCCCTAGGTGCCGGCTGAGCTAGAGGCCAAAATCTACAGGTAGGCACTTTGCAAAAAACACCTCTGTTTTCTTTCAAAAAATGTGATGTGTCCACTTTGTGTTTTGGGGCATTTCCTGTTGCGGGCGCTAGGACTACCCACACAAGTGAGGTATCATTTTTATCGTGAGAATTGGGGGAACGCTGGGTAGAAGGACATTTGTGGCTCCTCTCTGATTCCAGAACTTTCTGTCACCAAAATATGAGGAAAACCAGTTTTTTTAGCCAAATTTTGAGGTTTGCAAAGGATTCTGGGTAACAGAACCTGGTCAGAGCCCCACAAGTCACCCCATCTTGGATTCCCCTAGGTCTCTAGTTTTAAAAAATGCACAGGTTTGGTCGGTTTCCCTAGGTGCCGGCTGAGCTAGAGGCCAAAATCTACAGGTAGGCACTTTGCAAAAAACACCTCTGTGTTCTTTCAAAAAATGTGATGTGTCCTCGTTGCGTTTTGGGGCAATTCTTGGGGCGGGCGCTAGGCCTACCCACACAAGTGAGGTATCATTTTTATCGGGAGACTTGGGGGAACGCTGGGTGGAAAGAAATTTGTGGCTCCTCTCTGATTCCAGAACTTTCTGTCACCAAAATGTGAGGAAAATGTGATTTTTTAGCCAAATTTTGAGGTTTACAAAGGATTCTGGGTAACAGAACCTGGTCAGAGCCCCACAAGTCACCCCATCTTGGATTCCCCTAGGTCTCTAGTTTAAAAAAATGCACAGGTTTGGTAGGTTTCCCTATGTGCCGGCTGAGCTAGAGGCCAAAATCTACAGGTAGGCACTTTGCAAAAAACACCTCTGTTTTCTTTAAAAAAATGTGATGTGTCCACGTTGCGTTTTGGGGCATTTCCTGCGGCGGGCGCTAGGCCTACCCACACAAGTGAGGTATCATTTTTATCGGGAGACTTGGGGGAACGCTGGGTGGAAGGAAATTTGTGACTCCTCTCAGATTCCAGAACTTTCTGTCACCGATATGTGAGGTAAATGTGTTTTTTTAGCCAAATTTTGAGGTTTGCAAAGGATTCTGGGTAACAGAACCTGGTCAGACGCCCACAAGTCACCACATATTGGATTCCCCTAGGTCTCTAGTTTTCAAAAATGCACAGGTTTGGTAGGTTTCCCTAGGTGCCGTCGGAGCTAGAGGCCAAATTCTACAGGTAGGCACTTTGCAAAAAACACCTCTGTTTTTTTCAAAAAATGTGACGTGTCCTCGTTGCGTTTTGGGGCAAGACTTGGGCCGGGCGCTAGGCCTACCCACACAAGTGAGGTATTTTTTATCGGGAGACTTGGGGGAACGCTGGGTGGAAAGAAATTTGTGGCTCCTCTCTGATTCCAGAACTTTCTGTCACCAAAATGTGAGTAAAATGTGTTTCTTTAGCCAAATTTTGAGGTTTGCAAAGGATTCTGGGTAACAGAACCTGGTCAGAGCCCCACAAGTCAACCCATCTTGGATTCCCCTAGGTCTCTAGTTTTCAAAAATGCACAGGTTTGGTAGGTTTCCCTATGTGCCAGCTGAGCTAGAGGCCAAAATCTACAGGTAGGCACTTTGCAAAAAACACCTCTGTTTTCTTTAAAAAAATGTGATGTGTCCACGTTGCGTTTTGGGGCATTTCCTGTCGCGGGCGCTAGGCCTACCCACACAAGTCAGGTATCATTTATATCGGGAGACTTGGGGGAACGCTGGGTGCAAGGAAAATTGTGGCTCCTCCCTGATTCCAGAACTTTCTGTCACCAAAATGTGATGAAAACGTGTTTTTTTTAGCCAAATTATGAGGTTTGCAAAGGATTCTGGGTAACAGAACCTGGTCAGAGCCCCACAGGTCACCCCATCTTGGATTCCCCTAGGTCTCTAGCTTTAAAAAATGCACAGGTTTGGTAGGTTTCCCTAGGTGCCGGCTGAGCTAGAGGCCAAAATCTACAGGTAGGTACTTTGCAAAAAACACCTCTGTTTTCTTTAAAAAAATGTGATGTGTCCACGTTGCGCTTTGGGGCATATCCTGTCGCGGGTGCTAGGCCTACCCACACAAGTGAGGTATCATTTTTATCAGGAGACTTGGGGGAACACTGGGTGGAAGGATATTTGTGGCTCCTCTCTGATTCCAGAACTTTCTGTCACCAAAATGTGTTTTTTTAGACAAATTTTGAGGTTTGCAAAGGATTCTGGGTAACAGAACCTGGTCAGAGCCCCACAAGTCACCCCATCTTGGATTCCCCTACGTCTCTAGTTTAAAAAAATGCACAGGTTTGGTAGGATTCCCTAGGTGCCGGCTGAGCTAGAGGCCAAAATCTATAGGTAGGCACTTTGCAGAAAACACCTCTGTTTTCTTTTAAAAAATTTGATATGTCCACGTTGCGTTTTGGGGCTTTTCCTGTCACGGGCGCTAGGCCTACCCACACAAGTGAGGTATCATTTTTATCGGGAGACTTGGGGCAACGCTGGGTGGAAGGAAATTTGTGGCTCCTCTCTGATTCCAGAACTTTCTGTCACCAAAATGTGAGGAAAATGTGTTTTTTTATCCAAATTTTGAGGTTTGCAAAGGATTCTGGGTAACAGATCCTTGTCAGAGCCCCACAAGTCAGCCCATCTTGGATTCCCCTGGGGTTCTAGTTTTCAAAAATGTGCTGGTTTGGTAGGTTTCCCTAGGTGCCGGCTGAGCTAGAGGCCAAAATCTACAGGTAGGCACTTTGCAAAAAACAGCTCTGTTTTCTTTAAAAAAACGTGATGTGTCCACGTTGCGTTTTGGGGCATTTCCTGTCGCGGGCGCTAGGCCTACCCACACAAGTGAGGTATCATTTTTATCGGGAGACTTGGGGGAACGCTGGGTGGAAAGAAATTTGTGGCTCCTCTCTGATTCCAGAACTTTCTGTCACCAAAATGTGAGGAAAACTTGTTTTTTTAGCCAAAATTTGAGGTTTACAAAGGATTCTGGGTAACAGAACCTGGTCAGAGCCCCACAAGTCACCCCATCTTGGATTCCCCTAGGTCTCTAGTTTTCCAAAATGCACAGGTTTGGTAGCTTTCCCTAGGTGCCGGCTGAGCTAGAGGCCAAAATCTACAGGTAGGCACTTTGCAAAAAACACCTCTGTTTTCTTTCAAAAAATGTGATGTGTCCACTTTGTGTTTTGGGGCATTTCCTGTTGCGGGCGCTAGGCCTACCCACACAAGTGAGGTATCATTTTTATCGTGAGAATTGGGGGAACGCTGGGTAGAAGGACATTTGTGGCTCCTCTCTGATTCCAGAACTTTCTGTCACCAAAATGTGAGGAAAACCAGTTTTTTTAGCCAAATTTTGAGGTTTGCAAAGGATTCTGGGTAACAGAACCTGGTCAGAGCCCCACAAGTCACCCCATCTTGGATTCCCCTAGGTCTCTAGTTTTAAAAAATGCACAGGTTTGGTCGGTTTCCCTAGGTGCCGGCTGAGCTAGAGGCCAAAATCTACAGGTAGGCACTTTGCAAAAAACACCTCTGTGTTCTTTCAAAAAATGTGATGTGTCCTCGTTGCGTTTTGGGGCAATTCTTGGGGCGGGCGCTAGGCCTACCCACACAAGTGAGGTATCATTTTTATCGGGAGACTTGGGGGAACGCTGGGTGGAAAGAAATTTGTGGCTCCTCTCTGATTCCAGAACTTTCTGTCACCAAAATGTGAGGAAAACTTGTTTTTTTAGCCAAAGTTTGAGGTTTACAAAGGATTCTGGGTAACAGAACCTGGTCAGAGCCCCACAAGTCACCCCATCTTGGATTCCCCTAGGTCTCTAGTTTTCCAAAATGCACAGGTTTGGTAGCTTTCCCTAGGTGCCGGCTGAGCTAGAGGCCAAAATCTACAGGTAGGCACTTTGCAAAAAACACCTCTGTTTTCTTTCAAAAAATGTGATGTGTCCACTTTGTGTTTTGGGGCATTTCCTGTTGCGGGCGCTAGGCCTACCCACACAAGTGAGGTATCATTTTTATCGTGAGAATTGGGGGAACGCTGGGTAGAAGGACATTTGTGGCTCCTCTCTGATTCCAGAACTTTCTGTCACCAAAATGTGAGGAAAACCAGTTTTTTTAGCCAAATTTTGAGGTTTGCAAAGGATTCTGGGTAACAGAACCTGGTCAGAGCCCCACAAGTCACCCCATCTTGGATTCCCCTAGGTCTCTAGTTTTAAAAAATGCACAGGTTTGGTCGGTTTCCCTAGGTGCCGGCTGAGCTAGAGGCCAAAATCTACAGGTAGGCACTTTGCAAAAAACACCTCTGTGTTCTTTCAAAAAATGTGATGTGTCCTCGTTGCGTTTTGGGGCAATTCTTGGGGCGGGGGCTAGGCCTACCCACACAAGTGAGGTATCATTTTTATCGGGAGACTTGGGGGAACGCTGGGTGGAAAGAAATTTGTGGCTCCTCTCTGATTCCAGAACTTTCTGTCACCAAAATGTGAGGAAAATGTGATTTTTTAGCCAAATTTTGAGGTTTACAAAGGATTCTGGGTAACAGAACCTGGTCAGAGCCCCACAAGTCACCCCATCTTGGATTCCCCTAGGTCTCTACTTTAAAAAAATGCACAGGTTTGGTAGGTTTCCCTATGTGCCGGCTGAGCTAGAGGCCAAAATCTACAGGTAGGCACTTTGCAAAAAACACCTCTGTTTTCTTTAAAAAAATGTGATGGGTCCACGTTGCGTTTTGGGGCATTTCCTGCGGCGGGCGCTAGGCCTACCCACACAAGTGAGGTATCATTTTTATCGGGAGACTTGGGGGAACGCTGGGTGGAAGGAAATTTGTGACTCCTCTCAGATTCCAGAACTTTCTGTCACCGATATGTGAGGTAAATGTGTTTTTTTAGCCAAATTTTGAGGTTTGCAAAGGATTCTGGGTAACAGAACCTGGTCAGACGCCCACAAGTCACCACATATTGGATTCCCCTAGGTCTCTAGTTTTCAAAAATGCACAGGTTTGGTAGGTTTCCCTAGGTGCCGTCGGAGCTAGAGGCCAAATTCTACAGGTAGGCACTTTGCAAAAAACAGCTCTGTTTTTTTCAAAAAATGTGACGTGTCCTCGTTGCGTTTTGGGGCAAGACTTGGGCCGGGCGCTAGGCCTACCCACACAAGTGAGGTATTTTTTATCGGGAGACTTGGGGGAACGCTGGGTGGAAAGAAATTTGTGGCTCCTCTCTGATTCCAGAACTTTCTGTCACCAAAATGTGAGTAAAATGTGTTTCTTTAGCCAAATTTTGAGGTTTGCAAAGGATTCTGGGTAACAGAACCTGGTCAGAGCCCCACAAGTCACCCCATCTTGGATTCCCCTAGGTCTCTAGTTTTCAAAAATGCACAGGTTTGGTAGGTTTCCCTATGTGCCAGCTGAGCTAGAGGCCAACATCTACAGGTAGGCACTTTGCAAAAAACACCTCTGTTTTCTTTAAAAAAATGTGATGTGTCCACGTTGCGTTTTGGGGCATTTCCTGTCGCGGGCGCTAGGCCTACCCACACAAGTCAGGTATCATTTATATCGGGAGACTTGGGGGAACGCTGGGTGGAAGGAAAATTGTGGCTCCTCCCTGATTCCAGAACTTTCTGTCACCAAAATGTGATGAAAACGTGTTTTTTTTAGCCAAATTATGAGGTTTGCAAAGGATTCTGGGTAACAGAACCTGGTCAGAGCCCCACAGGTCACCCCATCTTGGATTCCCCTAGGTCTCTAGCTTTAAAAAATGCACAGGTTTGGTAGGTTTCCCTAGGTGCCGGCTGAGCTAGAGGCCAAAATCTACAGGTAGGTACTTTGCAAAAAACACCTCTGTTTTCTTTAAAAAAATGTGATGCGTCCACGTTGCGCTTTGGGGCATATCCTGTCGCGGGTGCTAGGCCTACCCACACAAGTGAGGTATCATTTTTATCAGGAGACTTGGGGGAACACTGGGTGGAAGGATATTTGTGGCTCCTCTCTGATTCCAGAACTTTCTGTCACCAAAATGTGTTTTTTTAGACAAATTTTGAGGTTTGCAAAGGATTCTGGGTAACAGAACCTGGTCAGAGCCCCACAAGTCACCCCATCTTGGATTCCCCTACGTCTCTAGTTTAAAAAAATGCACAGGTTTGGTAGGATTCCCTAGGTGCCGGCTGAGCTAGAGGCCAAAATCTATAGGTAGGCACTTTGCAAAAAACACCTCTGTTTTCTTTTAAAAAATGTGATATGTCCACGTTGCGTTTTGGGGCTTTTCCTGTCACGGGCGCTAGGCCTACCCACACAAGTGAGGTATCATTTTTATCGGGAGACTTGGGGCAACGCTGGGTGGAAGGAAATTTGTGGCTCCTCTCTGATTCCAGAACTTTCTGTCACCAAAATGTGAGGAAAATGTGGTTTTTTATCCAAATTTTGAGGTTTGCAAAGGATTCTGGGTAACAGATCCTTGTCAGAGCCCCACAAGTCAGCCCATCTTGGATTCCCCTGGGGTTCTAGTTTTCAAAAATGTGCTGGTTTGGTAGGTTTCCCTAGGTGCCGGCTGAGCTAGAGGCCAAAATCTACAGGTAGGCACTTTGCAAAAAACACCTCTGTTTTCTTTCAAAAAACGTGATGTGTCCACGTTGCGTTTTGGGGCATTTCCTGTCGCGGGCGCTAGGCCTACCCACACAAGTGAGGTATCATTTTTATCGGGAGACTTGGGGGAACGCTGGGTGGAAAGAAATTTGTGGCTCCTCTCTGATTCCAGAACTTTCTGTCACCAAAATGTGAGGAAAACTTGTTTTTTTAGCCAAAGTTTGAGGTTTACAAAGGATTCTGGGTAACAGAACCTGGTCAGAGCCCCACAAGTCACCCCATCTTGGATTCCCTTAGGTCTCTAGTTTTCAAAAATGCACAGGTTTGGTAGGTTTCCCTATGTGCCGGCTGAGCGTTTTGGGGCAATTCTTGGGGCGGGCGCTAGGCCTACCCACACAAGTGAGGTATTTTTTATCGGGAGACTTGGGGGAACGCTGGGTGGAAAGAAATTTGTGCCTCCTCTCTGATTCCAGAACTTTCTGTCACCAAAATGTGAGTAAAATGTGTTTTCTTCGCCAAATTTTGAGGTTTGCAAAGGATTCTGGGTGACAGAACCTGGTCAGAGCCCCACAAGTCACCCCATCTTGGATTCCCCTAGGTCTCTAGTTTTCAAAAATGCACAGGTTTGGTAGGTTTCCCTATGTGCCGGCTGAGCTAGAGGCCAAAATCTACAGGTAGGCACTTTGCAAAAAACACCTCTGTTTTCTTTAAAAAAATGTGATGTGTCCACGTTGCGTTTTGGGGCATTTCCTGCGGCGGGCGCTAGGCCTACCCACACAAGTGAGGTATCATTTTTATCGGGAGACTTGGGGGAACGCTGGGTGGAAAGAAATTTGTGCCTCCTCTCTGATTCCAGAACTTTCTGTCACCAAAATGTGAGTAAAATGTGTTTTCTTCGCCAAATTTTGAGGTTTGCAAAGGATTCTGGGTGACAGAACCTGGTCAGAGCCCCACAAGTCACCCCATCTTGGATTCCCCTGGGGTTCTAGTTTTCAAAAATGTGCTGGTTTGGTAGGTTTCCCTAGGTGCCGGCTGAGCTAGAGGCCAAAATCTACAGGTAGGCACTTTGCAAAAAACACCTCTGTTTTCTTTCAAAAAACGTGATGTGTCCACGTTGCGTTTTGGGGCATTTCCTGTCGCGGGCGCTAGGCCTACCCACACAAGTGAGGTATCATTTTTATCGGGAGACTTGGGGGAACGCTGGGTGGAAAGAAATTTGTGGCTCCTCTCTGATTCCAGAACTTTCTGTCACCAAAATGTGAGGAAAACTTGTTTTTTTAGCCAAAGTTTGAGGTTTACAAAGGATTCTGGGTAACAGAACCTGGTCAGAGCCCCACAAGTCACCCCATCTTGGATTCCCCTAGGTCTCTAGTTTTCAAAAATGCACAGGTTTGGTAGGTTTCCCTATGTGCCGGCTGAGCGTTTTGGGGCAATTCTTGGGGCGGGCGCTAGGCCTACCCACACAAGTGAGGTATTTTTTATCGGGAGACTTGGGGGAACGCTGGGTGGAAAGAAATTTGTGCCTCCTCTCTGATTCCAGAACTTTCTGTCACCAAAATGTGAGTAAAATGTGTTTTCTTCGCCAAATTTTGAGGTTTGCAAAGGATTCTGGGTGACAGAACCTGGTCAGAGCCCCACAAGTCACCCCATCTTGGATTCCCCTAGGTCTCTAGTTTTCAAAAATGCACAGGTTTGGTAGGTTTCCCTATGTGCCGGCTGAGCTAGAGGCCAAAATCTACAGGTAGGCACTTTGCAAAAAACACCTCTGTTTTCTTTAAAAAAATGTGATGTGTCCACGTTGCGTTTTGGGGCATTTCCTGCGGCGGGCGCTAGGCCTACCCACACAAGTGAGGTATCATTTTTATCGGGAGACTTGGGGGAACGCTGGGTGGAAAGAAATTTGTGCCTCCTCTCTGATTCCAGAACTTTCTGTCACCAAAATGTGAGTAAAATGTGTTTTCTTCGCCAAATTTTGAGGTTTGCAAAGGATTCTGGGTGACAGAACCTGGTCAGAGCCCCACAAGTCACCCCATCTTGGATTCCCCTAGGTCTCTAGTTTTCAAAAATGCACAGGTTTGGTAGGTTTCCCTATGTGCCGGCTGAGCTAGAGGCCAAAATCTACAGGTAGGCACTTTGCAAAAAACACCTCTGTTTTCTTTAAAAAAATGTGATGTGTCCACGTTGCGTTTTGGGGCATTTCCTGCGGCGGGCGCTAGGCCTACCCACACAAGTGAGGTATCATTTTTATCGGGAGACTTGGGGGAACGCTGGGTGGAAGGAAATTTGTGACTCCTCTCTGATTCCAGAACTTTCTGTCACCAAAAGTTGAGGAAAATGTGTTTTTTTAGCCAAAGTTTGAGGTTTGCAAAGGATTCTGGGTAACTGAACCTGGTCAGAGCCCCACAAATCACCCCATCTTGGATTCCCCTAGGTCTCTAGTTTTCAAAAATGCACAGGTTTGGTAGCTTTCCCTAGGTGCCGGCTGAGCTAGAGGCCAAAATCTACAGGTAGGCACTTTGCAAAAAACACCTCTGTTTTCTTTCAAAAAATGTGATGTGTCCACTTTGTGTTTTGGGGCATTTCCTGTTG
This sequence comes from Pleurodeles waltl, assembly GCF_031143425.1. NCBI lineage: Eukaryota > Metazoa > Chordata > Amphibia > Caudata > Salamandridae > Pleurodeles > Pleurodeles waltl. The sequence continues at coordinate 576,677,164 of NC_090447.1, forward strand.
CGGGCGCTAGGCCTACCCACACAAGTGAGGTATCATTTTTATCGTGAGAATTGGGGGAACGCTGGGTAGAAGGACATTTGTGGCTCCTCTCTGATTCCAGAACTTTCTGTCACCAAAATGTGAGGAAAACCAGTTTTTTTAGCCAAATTTTGAGGTTTGCAAAGGATTCTGGGTAACAGAACCTGGTCAGAGCCCCACAAGTCACCCCATCTTGGATTCCCCTAGGTCTCTAGTTTTAAAAAATGCACAGGTTTGGTCGGTTTCCCTAGGTGCCGGCTGAGCTAGAGGCCAAAATCTACAGGTAGGCACTTTGCAAAAAACACCTCTGTGTTCTTTCAAAAAATGTGATGTGTCCTCGTTGCGTTTTGGGGCAATTCTTGGGGCGGGCGCTAGGCCTACCCACACAAGTGAGGTATCATTTTTATCGGGAGACTTGGGGGAACGCTGGGTGGAAAGAAATTTGTGGCTCCTCTCTGATTCCAGAACTTTCTGTCACCAAAATGTGAGGAAAATGTGATTTTTTAGCCAAATTTTGAGGTTTACAAAGGATTCTGGGTAACAGAACCTGGTCAGAGCCCCACAAGTCACCCCATCTTGGATTCCCCTAGGTCTCTACTTTAAAAAAATGCACAGGTTTGGTAGGTTTCCCTATGTGCCGGCTGAGCTAGAGGCCAAAATCTACAGGTAGGCACTTTGCAAAAAACACCTCTGTTTTCTTTAAAAAAATGTGATGGGTCCACGTTGCGTTTTGGGGCATTTCCTGCGGCGGGCGCTAGGCCTACCCACACAAGTGAGGTATCATTTTTATCGGGAGACTTGGGGGAACGCTGGGTGGAAGGAAATTTGTGACTCCTCTCAGATTCCAGAACTTTCTGTCACCGATATGTGAGGTAAATGTGTTTTTTTAGCCAAATTTTGAGGTTTGCAAAGGATTCTGGGTAACAGAACCTGGTCAGACGCCCACAAGTCACCACATATTGGATTCCCCTAGGTCTCTAGTTTTCAAAAATGCACAGGTTTGGTAGGTTTCCCTAGGTGCCGTCGGAGCTAGAGGCCAAATTCTACAGGTAGGCACTTTGCAAAAAACACCTCTGTTTTTTTCAAAAAATGTGACGTGTCCTCGTTGCGTTTTGGGGCAAGACTTGGGCCGGGCGCTAGGCCTACCCACACAAGTGAGGTATTTTTTATCGGGAGACTTGGGGGAACGCTGGGTGGAAAGAAATTTGTGGCTCCTCTCTGATTCCAGAACTTTCTGTCACCAAAATGTGAGTAAAATGTGTTTCTTTAGCCAAATTTTGAGGTTTGCAAAGGATTCTGGGTAACAGAACCTGGTCAGAGCCCCACAAGTCACCCCATCTTGGATTCCCCTAGGTCTCTAGTTTTCAAAAATGCACAGGTTTGGTAGGTTTCCCTATGTGCCAGCTGAGCTAGAGGCCAACATCTACAGGTAGGCACTTTGCAAAAAACACCTCTGTTTTCTTTAAAAAAATGTGATGTGTCCACGTTGCGTTTTGGGGCATTTCCTGTCGCGGGCGCTAGGCCTACCCACACAAGTCAGGTATCATTTATATCGGGAGACTTGGGGGAACGCTGGGTGGAAGGAAAATTGTGGCTCCTCCCTGATTCCAGAACTTTCTGTCACCAAAATGTGATGAAAACGTGTTTTTTTTAGCCAAATTATGAGGTTTGCAAAGGATTCTGGGTAACAGAACCTGGTCAGAGCCCCACAGGTCACCCCATCTTGGATTCCCCTAGGTCTCTAGCTTTAAAAAATGCACAGGTTTGGTAGGTTTCCCTAGGTGCCGGCTGAGCTAGAGGCCAAAATCTACAGGTAGGTACTTTGCAAAAAACACCTCTGTTTTCTTTAAAAAAATGTGATGCGTCCACGTTGCGCTTTGGGGCATATCCTGTCGCGGGTGCTAGGCCTACCCACACAAGTGAGGTATCATTTTTATCAGGAGACTTGGGGGAACACTGGGTGGAAGGATATTTGTGGCTCCTCTCTGATTCCAGAACTTTCTGTCACCAAAATGTGTTTTTTTAGACAAATTTTGAGGTTTGCAAAGGATTCTGGGTAACAGAACCTGGTCAGAGCCCCACAAGTCACCCCATCTTGGATTCCCCTACGTCTCTAGTTTAAAAAAATGCACAGGTTTGGTAGGATTCCCTAGGTGCCGGCTGAGCTAGAGGCCAAAATCTATAGGTAGGCACTTTGCAAAAAACACCTCTGTTTTCTTTTAAAAAATGTGATATGTCCACGTTGCGTTTTGGGGCTTTTCCTGTCACGGGCGCTAGGCCTACCCACACAAGTGAGGTATCATTTTTATCGGGAGACTTGGGGCAACGCTGGGTGGAAGGAAATTTGTGGCTCCTCTCTGATTCCAGAACTTTCTGTCACCAAAATGTGAGGAAAATGTGGTTTTTTATCCAAATTTTGAGGTTTGCAAAGGATTCTGGGTAACAGATCCTTGTCAGAGCCCCACAAGTCAGCCCATCTTGGATTCCCCTGGGGTTCTAGTTTTCAAAAATGTGCTGGTTTGGTAGGTTTCCCTAGGTGCCGGCTGAGCTAGAGGCCAAAATCTACAGGTAGGCACTTTGCAAAAAACAGCTCTGTTTTCTTTCAAAAAACGTGATGTGTCCACGTTGCGTTTTGGGGCATTTCCTGTCGCGGGCGCTAGGCCTACCCACACAAGTGAGGTATCATTTTTATCGGGAGACTTGGGGGAACGCTGGGTGGAAAGAAATTTGTGGCTCCTCTCTGATTCCAGAACTTTCTGTCACCAAAATGTGAGGAAAACTTGTTTTTTTAGCCAATGTTTGAGGTTTACAAAGGATTCTGGGTAACAGAACCTGGTCAGAGCCCCACAAGTCACCCCATCTTGGATTCCCTTAGGTCTCTAGTTTTCAAAAATGCACAGGTTTGGTAGGTTTCCCTATGTGCCGGCTGAGCGTTTTGGGGCAATTCTTGGGGCGGGCGCTAGGCCTACCCACACAAGTGAGGTATTTTTTATCGGGAGACTTGGGGGAACGCTGGGTGGAAAGAAATTTGTGCCTCCTCTCTGATTCCAGAACTTTCTGTCACCAAAATGTGAGTAAAATGTGTTTTCTTCGCCAAATTTTGAGGTTTGCAAAGGATTCTGGGTGACAGAACCTGGTCAGAGCCCCACAAGTCACCCCATCTTGGATTCCCCTAGGTCTCTAGTTTTCAAAAATGCACAGGTTTGGTAGGTTTCCCTATGTGCCGGCTGAGCTAGAGGCCAAAATCTACAGGTAGGCACTTTGCAAAAAACACCTCTGTTTTCTTTAAAAAAATGTGATGTGTCCACGTTGCGTTTTGGGGCATTTCCTGCGGCGGGCGCTAGGCCTACCCACACAAGTGAGGTATCATTTTTATCGGGAGACTTGGGGGAACGCTGGGTGGAAAGAAATTTGTGCCTCCTCTCTGATTCCAGAACTTTCTGTCACCAAAATGTGAGTAAAATGTGTTTTCTTCGCCAAATTTTGAGGTTTGCAAAGGATTCTGGGTGACAGAACCTGGTCAGAGCCCCACAAGTCACCCCATCTTGGATTCCCCTGGGGTTCTAGTTTTCAAAAATGTGCTGGTTTGGTAGGTTTCCCTAGGTGCCGGCTGAGCTAGAGGCCAAAATCTACAGGTAGGCACTTTGCAAAAAACACCTCTGTTTTCTTTCAAAAAACGTGATGTGTCCACGTTGCGTTTTGGGGCATTTCCTGTCGCGGGCGCTAGGCCTACCCACACAAGTGAGGTATCATTTTTATCGGGAGACTTGGGGGAACGCTGGGTGGAAAGAAATTTGTGGCTCCTCTCTGATTCCAGAACTTTCTGTCACCAAAATGTGAGGAAAACTTGTTTTTTTAGCCAAAGTTTGAGGTTTACAAAGGATTCTGGGTAACAGAACCTGGTCAGAGCCCCACAAGTCACCCCATCTTGGATTCCCCTAGGTCTCTAGTTTTCAAAAATGCACAGGTTTGGTAGGTTTCCCTATGTGCCGGCTGAGCGTTTTGGGGCAATTCTTGGGGCGGGCGCTAGGCCTACCCACACAAGTGAGGTATTTTTTATCGGGAGACTTGGGGGAACGCTGGGTGGAAAGAAATTTGTGCCTCCTCTCTGATTCCAGAACTTTCTGTCACCAAAATGTGAGTAAAATGTGTTTTCTTCGCCAAATTTTGAGGTTTGCAAAGGATTCTGGGTGACAGAACCTGGTCAGAGCCCCACAAGTCACCCCATCTTGGATTCCCCTAGGTCTCTAGTTTTCAAAAATGCACAGGTTTGGTAGGTTTCCCTATGTGCCGGCTGAGCTAGAGGCCAAAATCTACAGGTAGGCACTTTGCAAAAAACACCTCTGTTTTCTTTAAAAAAATGTGATGTGTCCACGTTGCGTTTTGGGGCATTTCCTGCGGCGGGCGCTAGGCCTACCCACACAAGTGAGGTATCATTTTTATCGGGAGACTTGGGGGAACGCTGGGTGGAAAGAAATTTGTGCCTCCTCTCTGATTCCAGAACTTTCTGTCACCAAAATGTGAGTAAAATGTGTTTTCTTCGCCAAATTTTGAGGTTTGCAAAGGATTCTGGGTGACAGAACCTGGTCAGAGCCCCACAAGTCACCCCATCTTGGATTCCCCTAGGTCTCTAGTTTTCAAAAATGCACAGGTTTGGTAGGTTTCCCTATGTGCCGGCTGAGCTAGAGGCCAAAATCTACAGGTAGGCACTTTGCAAAAAACACCTCTGTTTTCTTTAAAAAAATGTGATGTGTCCACGTTGCGTTTTGGGGCATTTCCTGCGGCGGGCGCTAGGCCTACCCACACAAGTGAGGTATCATTTTTATCGGGAGACTTGGGGGAACGCTGGGTGGAAGGAAATTTGTGACTCCTCTCTGATTCCAGAACTTTCTGTCACCAAAAGTTGAGGAAAATGTGTTTTTTTAGCCAAAGTTTGAGGTTTGCAAAGGATTCTGGGTAACTGAACCTGGTCAGAGCCCCACAAATCACCCCATCTTGGATTCCCCTAGGTCTCTAGTTTTCAAAAATGCACAGGTTTGGTAGCTTTCCCTAGGTGCCGGCTGAGCTAGAGGCCAAAATCTACAGGTAGGCACTTTGCAAAAAACACCTCTGTTTTCTTTCAAAAAATGTGATGTGTCCACTTTGTGTTTTGGGGCATTTCCTGTTGCGGGCGCTAGGCCTACCCACACAAGTGAGGTATCATTTTTATCGTGAGAATTGGGGGAACGCTGGGTAGAAGGACATTTGTGGCTCCTCTCTGATTCCAGAACTTTCTGTCACCAAAATGTGAGGAAAACCAGTTTTTTTAGCCAAATTTTGAGGTTTGCAAAGGATTCTGGGTAACAGAACCTGGTCAGAGCCCCACAAGTCACCCCATCTTGGATTCCCCTAGGTCTCTAGTTTTAAAAAATGCACAGGTTTGGTCGGTTTCCCTAGGTGCCGGCTGAGCTAGAGGCCAAAATCTACAGGTAGGCACTTTGCAAAAAACACCTCTGTGTTCTTTCAAAAAATGTGATGTGTCCTCGTTGCGTTTTGGGGCAATTCTTGGGGCGGGCGCTAGGCCTACCCACACAAGTGAGGTATCATTTTTATCGGGAGACTTGGGGGAACGCTGGGTGGAAAGAAATTTGTGGCTCCTCTCTGATTCCAGAACTTTCTGTCACCAAAATGTGAGGAAAATGTGATTTTTTAGCCAAATTTTGAGGTTTACAAAGGATTCTGGGTAACAGAACCTGGTCAGAGCCCCACAAGTCACCCCATCTTGGATTCCCCTAGGTCTCTACTTTAAAAAAATGCACAGGTTTGGTAGGTTTCCCTATGTGCCGGCTGAGCTAGAGGCCAAAATCTACAGGTAGGCACTTTGCAAAAAACACCTCTGTTTTCTTTAAAAAAATGTGATGGGTCCACGTTGCGTTTTGGGGCATTTCCTGCGGCGGGCGCTAGGCCTACCCACACAAGTGAGGTATCATTTTTATCGGGAGACTTGGGGGAACGCTGGGTGGAAGGAAATTTGTGACTCCTCTCAGATTCCAGAACTTTCTGTCACCGATATGTGAGGTAAATGTGTTTTTTTAGCCAAATTTTGAGGTTTGCAAAGGATTCTGGGTAACAGAACCTGGTCAGACGCCCACAAGTCACCACATATTGGATTCCCCTAGGTCTCTAGTTTTCAAAAATGCACAGGTTTGGTAGGTTTCCCTAGGTGCCGTCGGAGCTAGAGGCCAAATTCTACAGGTAGGCACTTTGCAAAAAACACCTCTGTTTTTTTCAAAAAATGTGACGTGTCCTCGTTGCGTTTTGGGGCAAGACTTGGGCCGGGCGCTAGGCCTACCCACACAAGTGAGGTATTTTTTATCGGGAGACTTGGGGGAACGCTGGGTGGAAAGAAATTTGTGGCTCCTCTCTGATTCCAGAACTTTCTGTCACCAAAATGTGAGTAAAATGTGTTTCTTTAGCCAAATTTTGAGGTTTGCAAAGGATTCTGGGTAACAGAACCTGGTCAGAGCCCCACAAGTCACCCCATCTTGGATTCCCCTAGGTCTCTAGTTTTCAAAAATGCACAGGTTTGGTAGGTTTCCCTATGTGCCAGCTGAGCTAGAGGCCAACATCTACAGGTAGGCACTTTGCAAAAAACACCTCTGTTTTCTTTAAAAAAATGTGATGTGTCCACGTTGCGTTTTGGGGCATTTCCTGTCGCGGGCGCTAGGCCTACCCACACAAGTCAGGTATCATTTATATCGGGAGACTTGGGGGAACGCTGGGTGGAAGGAAAATTGTGGCTCCTCCCTGATTCCAGAACTTTCTGTCACCAAAATGTGATGAAAACGTGTTTTTTTTAGCCAAATTATGAGGTTTGCAAAGGATTCTGGGTAACAGAACCTGGTCAGAGCCCCACAGGTCACCCCATCTTGGATTCCCCTAGGTCTCTAGCTTTAAAAAATGCACAGGTTTGGTAGGTTTCCCTAGGTGCCGGCTGAGCTAGAGGCCAAAATCTACAGGTAGGTACTTTGCAAAAAACACCTCTGTTTTCTTTTAAAAAATGTGATGCGTCCACGTTGCGCTTTGGGGCATATCCTGTCGCGGGTGCTAGGCCTACCCACACAAGTGAGGTATCATTTTTATCAGGAGACTTGGGGGAACACTGGGTGGAAGGATATTTGTGGCTCCTCTCTGATTCCAGAACTTTCTGTCACCAAAATGTGTTTTTTTAGACAAATTTTGAGGTTTGCAAAGGATTCTGGGTAACAGAACCTGGTCAGAGCCCCACAAGTCACCCCATCTTGGATTCCCCTACGTCTCTAGTTTAAAAAAATGCACAGGTTTGGTAGGATTCCCTAGGTGCCGGCTGAGCTAGAGGCCAAAATCTATAGGTAGGCACTTTGCAAAAAACACCTCTGTTTTCTTTTAAAAAATGTGATATGTCCACGTTGCGTTTTGGGGCTTTTCCTGTCACGGGCGCTAGGCCTACCCACACAAGTGAGGTATCATTTTTATCGGGAGACTTGGGGCAACGCTGGGTGGAAGGAAATTTGTGGCTCCTCTCTGATTCCAGAACTTTCTGTCACCAAAATGTGAGGAAAATGTGGTTTTTTATCCAAATTTTGAGGTTTGCAAAGGATTCTGGGTAACAGATCCTTGTCAGAGCCCCACAAGTCAGCCCATCTTGGATTCCCCTGGGGTTCTAGTTTTCAAAAATGTGCTGGTTTGGTAGGTTTCCCTAGGTGCCGGCTGAGCTAGAGGCCAAAATCTACAGGTAGGCACTTTGCAAAAAACAGCTCTGTTTTCTTTCAAAAAACGTGATGTGTCCACGTTGCGTTTTGGGGCATTTCCTGTCGCGGGCGCTAGGCCTACCCACACAAGTGAGGTATCATTTTTATCGGGAGACTTGGGGGAACGCTGGGTGGAAAGAAATTTGTGGCTCCTCTCTGATTCCAGAACTTTCTGTCACCAAAATGTGAGGAAAACTTGTTTTTTTAGCCAAAGTTTGAGGTTTACAAAGGATTCTGGGTAACAGAACCTGGTCAGAGCCCCACAAGTCACCCCATCTTGGATTCCCTTAGGTCTCTAGTTTTCAAAAATGCACAGGTTTGGTAGGTTTCCCTATGTGCCGGCTGAGCGTTTTGGGGCAATTCTTGGGGCGGGCGCTAGGCCTACCCACACAAGTGAGGTATTTTTTATCGGGAGACTTGGGGGAACGCTGGGTGGAAAGAAATTTGTGCCTCCTCTCTGATTCCAGAACTTTCTGTCACCAAAATGTGAGTAAAATGTGTTTTCTTCGCCAAATTTTGAGGTTTGCAAAGGATTCTGGGTGACAGAACCTGGTCAGAGCCCCACAAGTCACCCCATCTTGGATTCCCCTAGGTCTCTAGTTTTCAAAAATGCACAGGTTTGGTAGGTTTCCCTATGTGCCGGCTGAGCTAGAGGCCAAAATCTACAGGTAGGCACTTTGCAAAAAACACCTCTGTTTTCTTTAAAAAAATGTGATGTGTCCACGTTGCGTTTTGGGGCATTTCCTGCGGCGGGCGCTAGGCCTACCCACACAAGTGAGGTATCATTTTTATCGGGAGACTTGGGGGAACGCTGGGTGGAAAGAAATTTGTGCCTCCTCTCTGATTCCAGAACTTTCTGTCACCAAAATGTGAGTAAAATGTGTTTTCTTCGCCAAATTTTGAGGTTTGCAAAGGATTCTGGGTGACAGAACCTGGTCAGAGCCCCACAAGTCACCCCATCTTGGATTCCCCTGGGGTTCTAGTTTTCAAAAATGTGCTGGTTTGGTAGGTTTCCCTAGGTGCCGGCTGAGCTAGAGGCCAAAATCTACAGGTAGGCACTTTGCAAAAAACACCTCTGTTTTCTTTCAAAAAACGTGATGTGTCCACGTTGCGTTTTGGGGCATTTCCTGTCGCGGGCGCTAGGCCTACCCACACAAGTGAGGTATCATTTTTATCGGGAGACTTGGGGGAACGCTGGGTGGAAAGAAATTTGTGGCTCCTCTCTGATTCCAGAACTTTCTGTCACCAAAATGTGAGGAAAACTTGTTTTTTTAGCCAAAGTTTGAGGTTTACAAAGGATTCTGGGTAACAGAACCTGGTCAGAGCCCCACAAGTCACCCCATCTTGGATTCCCCTAGGTCTCTAGTTTTCAAAAATGCACAGGTTTGGTAGGTTTCCCTATGTGCCGGCTGAGCGTTTTGGGGCAATTCTTGGGGCGGGCGCTAGGCCTACCCACACAAGTGAGGTATTTTTTATCGGGAGACTTGGGGGAACGCTGGGTGGAAAGAAATTTGTGCCTCCTCTCTGATTCCAGAACTTTCTGTCACCAAAATGTGAGTAAAATGTGTTTTCTTCGCCAAATTTTGAGGTTTGCAAAGGATTCTGGGTGACAGAACCTGGTCAGAGCCCCACAAGTCACCCCATCTTGGATTCCCCTAGGTCTCTAGTTTTCAAAAATGCACAGGTTTGGTAGGTTTCCCTATGTGCCGGCTGAGCTAGAGGCCAAAATCTACAGGTAGGCACTTTGCAAAAAACACCTCTGTTTTCTTTAAAAAAATGTGATGTGTCCACGTTGCGTTTTGGGGCATTTCCTGCGGCGGGCGCTAGGCCTACCCACACAAGTGAGGTATCATTTTTATCGGGAGACTTGGGGGAACGCTGGGTGGAAAGAAATTTGTGCCTCCTCTCTGATTCCAGGACTTTCTGTCACCAAAATGTGAGTAAAATGTGTTTTCTTCGCCAAATTTTGAGGTTTGCAAAGGATTCTGGGTGACAGAACCTGGTCAGAGCCCCACAAGTCACCCCATCTTGGATTCCCCTAGGTCTCTAGTTTTCAAAAATGCACAGGTTTGGTAGGTTTCCCTATGTGCCGGCTGAGCTAGAGGCCAAAATCTACAGGTAGGCACTTTGCAAAAAACACCTCTGTTTTCTTTAAAAAAATGTGATGTGTCCACGTTGCGTTTTGGGGCATTTCCTGCGGCGGGCGCTAGGCCTACCCACACAAGTGAGGTATCATTTTTATCGGGAGACTTGGGGGAACGCTGGGTGGAAGGAAATTTGTGACTCCTCTCTGATTCCAGAACTTTCTGTCACCAAAAGTTGAGGAAAATGTGTTTTTTTAGCCAAAGTTTGAGGTTTGCAAAGGATTCTGGGTAACTGAACCTGGTCAGAGCCCCACAAATCACCCCATCTTGGATTCCCCTAGGTCTCTAGTTTTCAAAAATGCACAGGTTTGGTAGCTTTCCCTAGGTGCCGGCTGAGCTAGAGGCCAAAATCTACAGGTAGGCACTTTGCAAAAAACACCTCTGTTTTCTTTCAAAAAATGTGATGTGTCCACTTTGCGTTTTGGGGCATTTCCTGTTGCGGGCGCTAGGCCTACCCACACAAGTGAGGTATCATTTTTATCGTGAGAATTGGGGGAACGCTGGGTAGAAGGACATTTGTGGCTCCTCTCTGATTCCAGAACTTTCTGTCACCAAAATGTGAGGAAAACCAGTTTTTTTAGCCAAATTTTGAGGTTTGCAAAGGATTCTGGGTAACAGAACCTGGTCAGAGCCCCACAAGTCACCCCATCTTGGATTCCCCTAGGTCTCTAGTTTTAAAAAATGCACAGGTTTGGTCGGTTTCCCTAGGTGCCGGCTGAGCTAGAGGCCAAAATCTACAGGTAGGCACTTTGCAAAAAACACCTCTGTTTTCTTTCAAAAAATGTGATGTGTCCTCGTTGCGTTTTGGGGCAATTCTTGGGGCGGGCGCTAGGCCTACCCACACAAGTGAGGTATCATTTTTATCGGGAGACTTGGGGGAACGCTGGGTGGAAAGAAATTTGTGGCTCCTCTCTGATTCCAGAACTTTCTGTCACCAAAATGTGAGGAAAATGTGATTTTTTAGCCAAATTTTGAGGTTTACAAAGGATTCTGGGTAACAGAACCTGGTCAGAGCCCCACAAGTCACCCCATCTTGGATTCCCCTAGGTCTCTAGTTTAAAAAAATGCACAGGTTTGGTAGGTTTCCCTATGTGCCGGCTGAGCTAGAGGCCAAAATCTACAGGTAGGCACTTTGCAAAAAACACCTCTGTTTTCTTTAAAAAAATGTGATGTGTCCACGTTGCGTTTTGGGGCATTTCCTGCGGCGGGCGCTAGGCCTACCCACACAAGTGAGGTATGATTTTTATCGGGAGACTTGGGGGAACGCTGGGTGGAAGGAAATTTGTGACTCCTCTTAGATTCCAGAACTTTCTGTCACCGATATGTGAGGTAAATGTGTTTTTTTAGCAAAATTTTGAGGTTTGCAAAGGATTCTGAGTAACAGAACCTGGTCAGACGCCCACAAGTCACCACATATTGGATTCCCCTAGGTCTCTAGTTTTAAAAAATGCACAGGTTTGGTAGGTTTCCCTAGGTGCCGTCGGAGCTAGAGGCCAAATTCTACAGGTAGGCACTTTGCAAAAAACACCTCTGTTTTTTTCAAAAAATGTGACGTGTCCTCGTTGCGTTTTGGGGCAAGACTTGGGCCGGGCGCTAGGCCTACCCACACAAGTGAGGTATTTTTTATCGGGAGACTTGGGGGAACGCTGGGTGGAAAGAAATTTGTGGCTCCTCTCTGATTCCAGAACTTTCTGTCACCAAAATGTGAGTAAAATGTGTTTCTTTAGCCAAATTTTGAGGTTTGCAAAGGATTCTGGGTAACAGAACCTGGTCAGAGCCCCACAAGTCACCCCATCTTGGATTCCCCTAGGTCTCTAGTTTTCAAAAATGCACAGGTTTGGTAGGTTTCCCTATGTGCCAGCTGAGCTAGAGGCAAAAATCTACAGGTAGGCACTTTGCAAAAAACACCTCTGTTTTCTTTAAAAAAATGTGATGTGTCCACGTTGCGTTTTGGGGCATTTCCTGTCGCGGGCGCTAGGCCTACCCACACAAGTCAGGTATCATTTATATCGGGAGACTTGGGGGAACGCTGGGTGGAAGGAAAATTGTGGCTCCTCCCTGATTCCAGAACTTTCTGTCACCAAAATGTGATGAAAACGTGTTTTTTTTTAGCCAAATTATGAGGTTTGCAAAGGATTCTGGGTAACAGAACCTGGTCAGAGCCCCACAGGTCACCCCATCTTGGATTCCCCTAGGTCTCTAGCTTTAAAAAATGCACAGGTTTGGTAGGTTTCCCTAGGTGCCGGCTGAGCTAGAGGCCAAAATCTACAGGTAGGTACTTTGCAAAAAACACCTCTGTTTTCTTTAAAAAAATGTGATGTGTCCACGTTGCGCTTTGGGGCATATCCTGTCGCGGGCGCTAGGCCTACCCACACAAGTGAGGTATCATTTTTATCAGGAGACTTGGGGGAACACTGGGTGGAAGGATATTTGTGGCTCCTCTCTGATTCCAGAACTTTCTGTCACCAAAATGTGTTTTTTTAGACAAATTTTGAGGTTTGCAAAGGATTCTGGGTAACAGAACCTGGTCAGAGCCCCACAAGTCACCCCATCTTGGATTCCCCTACGTCTCTAGTTTAAAAAAATGCACAGGTTTGGTAGGATTCCCTAGGTGCCGGCTGAGCTAGAGGCCAAAATCTATAGGTAGGCACTTTGCAAAAAACACCTCTGTTTTCTTTTAAAAAATGTGATATGTCCACGTTGCGTTTTGGGGCTTTTCCTGTCACGGGCGCTAGGCCTACCCACACAAGTGAGGTATCATTTTTATCGGGAGACTTGGGGCAACGCTGGGTGGAAGGAAATTTGTGGCTCCTCTCTGATTCCAGAACTTTCTGTCACCAAAATGTGAGGAAAATGTGTTTTTTTATCCAAATTTTGAGGTTTGCAAAGGATTCTGGGTAACAGATCCTTGTCAGAGCCCCACAAGTCAGCCCATCTTGGATTCCCCTGGGGTTCTAGTTTTCAAAAATGTGCTGGTTTGGTAGGTTTCCCTAGGTGCCGGCTGAGCTAGAGGCCAAAATCTACAGGTAGGCACTTTGCAAAAAACACCTGTGTTTTCTTTCAAAAAACGTGATGTGTCCACGTTGCGTTTTGGGGCATTTCCTGTCGCGGGCGCTAGGCCTACCCACACAAGTGAGGTATCATTTTTATCGGGAGACTTGGGGGAACGCTGGGTGGAAAGAAATTTGTGGCTCCTCTCTGATTCCAGAACTTTCTGTCACCAAAATGTGAGGAAAACTTGTTTTTTTAGCCAAAGTTTGAGGTTTACAAAGGATTCTGGGTAACAGAACCTGGTCAGAGCCCCACAAGTCACCCCATCTTGGATTCCCCTAGGTCTCTAGTTTTCAAAAATGCACAGGTTTGGTAGGTTTCCCTATGTGCCGGCTGAGCGTTTTGGGGCAATTCTTGGGGCGGGCGCTAGGCCTACCCACACAAGTGAGGTATTTTTTATCGGGAGACTTGGGGGAACGCTGGGTGGAAAGAAATTTGTGCCTCCTCTCTGATTCCAGAACTTTCTGTCACCAAAATGTGAGTAAAATGTGTTTTCTTCGCCAAATTTTGAGGTTTGCAAAGGATTCTGGGTGACAGAACCTGGTCAGAGCCCCACAAGTCACCCCATCTTGGATTCCCCTAGGTCTCTAGTTTTAAAAAATGCACAGGTTTGGTCGGTTTCCCTAGGTGCCGGCTGAGCTAGAGGCCAAAATCTACAGGTAGGCACTTTGCAAAAAACACCTCTGTTTTCTTTCAAAAAATGTGATGTGTCCTCGTTGCGTTTTGGGGCAATTCTTGGGGCGGGCGCTAGGCCTACCCACACAAGTGAGGTATCATTTTTATCGGGAGACTTGGGGGAACGCTGGGTGGAAAGAAATTTGTGGCTCCTCTCTGATTCCAGAACTTTCTGTCACCAAAATGTGAGTAAAATGTGTTTTCTTCGCCAAATTTTGAGGTTTACAAAGGATTCTGGGTAACAGAACCTGGTCAGAGCCCCACAAGTCACCCCATCTTGGATTCCCCTAGGTCTCTAGTTTTCAAAAATGCACAGGTTTGGTAGGTTTCCCTATGTGCCGGCTGAGCTAGAGGCCAAAATCTACAGGTAGGCACTTTGCAAAAAACACCTCTGTTTTCTTTAAAAAAATGTGATGTGTCCACGTTGCGTTTTGGGGCATTTCCTGCGGCGGGCGCTAGGCCTACCCACACAAGTGAGGTATGATTTTTATCGGGAGACTTGGGGGAACGCTGGGTGGAAGGAAATTTGTGACTCCTCTTAGATTCCAGAACTTTCTGTCACCGATATGTGAGGTAAATGTGTTTTTTTAGCAAAATTTTGAGGTTTGCAAAGGATTCTGAGTAACAGAACCTGGTCAGACGCCCACAAGTCACCACATATTGGATTCCCCTAGGTCTCTAGTTTTAAAAAATGCACAGGTTTGGTAGGTTTCCCTAGGTGCCGTCGGAGCTAGAGGCCAAATTCTACAGGTAGGCACTTTGCAAAAAACACCTCTGTTTTTTTCAAAAAATGTGACGTGTCCTCGTTGCGTTTTGGGGCAAGACTTGGGCCGGGCGCTAGGCCTACCCACACAAGTGAGGTATTTTTTATCGGGAGACTTGGGGGAACGCTGGGTGGAAAGAAATTTGTGGCTCCTCTCTGATTCCAGAACTTTCTGTCACCAAAATGTGAGTAAAATGTGTTTCTTTAGCCAAATTTTGAGGTTTGCAAAGGATTCTGGGTAACAGAACCTGGTCAGAGCCCCACAAGTCACCCCATCTTGGATTCCCCTAGGTCTCTAGTTTTCAAAAATGCACAGGTTTGGTAGGTTTCCCTATGTGCCAGCTGAGCTAGAGGCAAAAATCTACAGGTAGGCACTTTGCAAAAAACACCTCTGTTTTCTTTAAAAAAATGTGATGTGTCCACGTTGCGTTTTGGGGCATTTCCTGTCGCGGGCGCTAGGCCTACCCACACAAGTCAGGTATCATTTATATCGGGAGACTTGGGGGAACGCTGGGTGGAAGGAAAATTGTGGCTCCTCCCTGATTCCAGAACTTTCTGTCACCAAAATGTGATGAAAACGTGTTTTTTTTAGCCAAATTATGAGGTTTGCAAAGGATTCTGGGTAACAGAACCTGGTCAGAGCCCCACAGGTCACCCCATCTTGGATTCCCCTAGGTCTCTAGCTTTAAAAAATGCACAGGTTTGGTAGGTTTCCCTAGGTGCCGGCTGAGCTAGAGGCCAAAATCTACAGGTAGGTACTTTGCAAAAAACACCTCTGTTTTCTTTAAAAAAATGTGATGCGTCCACGTTGCGCTTTGGGGCATATCCTGTCGCGGGTGCTAGGCCTACCCACACAAGTGAGGTATCATTTTTATCAGGAGACTTGGGGGAACACTGGGTGGAAGGATATTTGTGGCTCCTCTCTGATTCCAGAACTTTCTGTCACCAAAATGTGTTTTTTTAGACAAATTTTGAGGTTTGCAAAGGATTCTGGGTAACAGAACCTGGTCAGAGCCCCACAAGTCACCCCATCTTGGATTCCCCTACGTCTCTAGTTTAAAAAAATGCACAGGTTTGGTAGGATTCCCTAGGTGCCGGCTGAGCTAGAGGCCAAAATCTATAGGTAGGCACTTTGCAAAAAACACCTCTGTTTTCTTTTAAAAAATGTGATATGTCCACGTTGCGTTTTGGGGCTTTTCCTGTCACGGGCGCTAGGCCTACCCACACAAGTGAGGTATCATTTTTATCGGGAGACTTGGGGCAACGCTGGGTGGAAGGAAATTTGTGGCTCCTCTCTGATTCCAGAACTTTCTGTCACCAAAATGTGAGGAAAATGTGGTTTTTTATCCAAATTTTGAGGTTTGCAAAGGATTCTGGGTAACAGATCCTTGTCAGAGCCCCACAAGTCAGCCCATCTTGGATTCCCCTGGGGTTCTAGTTTTCAAAAATGTGCTGGTTTGGTAGGTTTCCCTAGGTGCCGGCTGAGCTAGAGGCCAAAATCTACAGGTAGGCACTTTGCAAAAAACACCTCTGTTTTCTTTCAAAAAACGTGATGTGTCCACGTTGCGTTTTGGGGCATTTCCTGTCGCGGGCGCTAGGCCTACCCACACAAGTGAGGTATCATTTTTATCGGGAGACTTGGGGGAACGCTGGGTGGAAAGAAATTTGTGGCTCCTCTCTGATTCCAGAACTTTCTGTCACCAAAATGTGAGGAAAACTTGTTTTTTTAGCCAAAGTTTGAGGTTTACAAAGGATTCTGGGTAACAGAACCTGGTCAGAGCCCCACAAGTCACCCCATCTTGGATTCCCTTAGGTCTCTAGTTTTCAAAAATGCACAGGTTTGGTAGGTTTCCCTATGTGCCGGCTGAGCGTTTTGGGGCAATTCTTGGGGCGGGCGCTAGGCCTACCCACACAAGTGAGGTATTTTTTATCGGGAGACTTGGGGGAACGCTGGGTGGAAAGAAATTTGTGCCTCCTCTCTGATTCCAGAACTTTCTGTCACCAAAATGTGAGTAAAATGTGTTTTCTTCGCCAAATTTTGAGGTTTGCAAAGGATTCTGGGTGACAGAACCTGGTCAGAGCCCCACAAGTCACCCCATCTTGGATTCCCCTAGGTCTCTAGTTTTCAAAAATGCACAGGTTTGGTAGGTTTCCCTATGTGCCGGCTGAGCTAGAGGCCAAAATCTACAGGTAGGCACTTTGCAAAAAACACCTCTGTTTTCTTTAAAAAAATGTGATGTGTCCACGTTGCGTTTTGGGGCATTTCCTGCTGCGGGCGCTAGGCCTACCCACACAAGTGAGGTATCATTTTTATCGGGAGACTTGGGGGAACGCTGGGTGGAAAGAAATTTGTGCCTCCTCTCTGATTCCAGAACTTTCTGTCACCAAAATGTGAGTAAAATGTGTTTTCTTCGCCAAATTTTGAGGTTTGCAAAGGATTCTGGGTGACAGAACCTGGTCAGAGCCCCACAAGTCACCCCATCTTGGATTCCCCTGGGGTTCTAGTTTTCAAAAATGTGCTGGTTTGGTAGGTTTCCCTAGGTGCCGGCTGAGCTAGAGGCCAAAATCTACAGGTAGGCACTTTGCAAAAAACACCTCTGTTTTCTTTCAAAAAACGTGATGTGTCCACGTTGCGTTTTGGGGCATTTCCTGTCGCGGGCGCTAGGCCTACCCACACAAGTGAGGTATCATTTTTATCGGGAGACTTGGGGGAACGCTGGGTGGAAAGAAATTTGTGGCTCCTCTCTGATTCCAGAACTTTCTGTCACCAAAATGTGAGGAAAACTTGTTTTTTTAGCCAAAGTTTGAGGTTTACAAAGGATTCTGGGTAACAGAACCTGGTCAGAGCCCCACAAGTCACCCCATCTTGGATTCCCCTAGGTCTCTAGTTTTCAAAAATGCACAGGTTTGGTAGGTTTCCCTATGTGCCGGCTGAGCGTTTTGGGGCAATTCTTGGGGCGGGCGCTAGGCCTACCCACACAAGTGAGGTATTTTTTATCGGGAGACTTGGGGGAACGCTGGGTGGAAAGAAATTTGTGCCTCCTCTCTGATTCCAGAACTTTCTGTCACCAAAATGTGAGTAAAATGTGTTTTCTTCGCCAAATTTTGAGGTTTGCAAAGGATTCTGGGTGACAGAACCTGGTCAGAGCCCCACAAGTCACCCCATCTTGGATTCCCCTAGGTCTCTAGTTTTCAAAAATGCACAGGTTTGGTAGGTTTCCCTATGTGCCGGCTGAGCTAGAGGCCAAAATCTACAGGTAGGCACTTTGCAAAAAACACCTCTGTTTTCTTTAAAAAAATGTGATGTGTCCACGTTGCGTTTTGGGGCATTTCCTGCGGCGGGCGCTAGGCCTACCCACACAAGTGAGGTATCATTTTTATCGGGAGACTTGGGGGAACGCTGGGTGGAAAGAAATTTGTGCCTCCTCTCTGATTCCAGAACTTTCTGTCACCAAAATGTGAGTAAAATGTGTTTTCTTCGCCAAATTTTGAGGTTTGCAAAGGATTCTGGGTGACAGAACCTGGTCAGAGCCCCACAAGTCACCCCATCTTGGATTCCCCTAGGTCTCTAGTTTTCAAAAATGCACAGGTTTGGTAGGTTTCCCTATGTGCCGGCTGAGCTAGAGGCCAAAATCTACAGGTAGGCACTTTGCAAAAAACACCTCTGTTTTCTTTAAAAAAATGTGATGTGTCCACGTTGCGTTTTGGGGCATTTCCTGCGGCGGGCGCTAGGCCTACCCACACAAGTGAGGTATCATTTTTATCGGGAGACTTGGGGGAACGCTGGGTGGAAGGAAATTTGTGACTCCTCTCTGATTCCAGAACTTTCTGTCACCAAAAGTTGAGGAAAATGTGTTTTTTTAGCCAAAGTTTGAGGTTTGCAAAGGATTCTGGGTAACTGAACCTGGTCAGAGCCCCACAAATCACCCCATCTTGGATTCCCCTAGGTCTCTAGTTTTCAAAAATGCACAGGTTTGGTAGCTTTCCCTAGGTGCCGGCTGAGCTAGAGGCCAAAATCTACAGGTAGGCACTTTGCAAAAAACACCTCTGTTTTCTTTCAAAAAATGTGATGTGTCCACTTTGCGTTTTGGGGCATTTCCTGTTGCGGGCGCTAGGCCTACCCACACAAGTGAGGTATCATTTTTATCGTGAGAATTGGGGGAACGCTGGGTAGAAGGACATTTGTGGCTCCTCTCTGATTCCAGAACTTTCTGTCACCAAAATGTGAGGAAAATGTGTTTTTTTAGCCAAATTTTGAGGTTTACAAAGGATTCTGGGTAACAGAACCTGGTCAGAGCCCCACAAGTCACCCCATCTTGGATTCCCCTAGGTCTCTAGTTTTAAAAAATGCACAGGTTTGGTCGGTTTCCCTAGGTGCCGGCTGAGCTAGAGGCCAAAATCTACAGGTAGGCACTTTGCAAAAAACACCTCTGTTTTCTTTCAAAAAATGTGATGTGTCCTCGTTGCGTTTTGGGGCAATTCTTGGGGCGGGCGCTAGGCCTACCCACACAAGTGAGGTATCATTTTTATCGGGAGACTTGGGGGAACGCTGGGTGGAAAGAAATTTGTGGCTCCTCTCTGATTCCAGAACTTTCTGTCACCAAAATGTGAGGAAAATGTGATTTTTTAGCCAAATTTTGAGGTTTACAAAGGATTCTGGGTAACAGAACCTGGTCAGAGCCCCACAAGTCACCCCATCTTGGATTCCCCTAGGTCTCTAGTTTAAAAAAATGCACAGGTTTGGTAGGTTTCCCTATGTGCCGGCTGAGCTAGAGGCCAAAATCTACAGGTAGGCACTTTGCAAAAAACACCTCTGTTTTCTTTAAAAAAATGTGATGTGTCCACGTTGCGTTTTGGGGCATTTCCTGCGGCGGGCGCTAGGCCTACCCACACAAGTGAGGTATCATTTTTATCGGGAGACTTGGGGGAACGCTGGGTGGAAGGAAATTTGTGACTCCTCTTAGATTCCAGAACTTTCTGTCACCGATATGTGAGGTAAATGTGTTTTTTTAGCAAAATTTTGAGGTTTGCAAAGGATTCTGAGTAACAGAACCTGGTCAGACGCCCACAAGTCACCACATATTGGATTCCCCTAGGTCTCTAGTTTTCAAAAATGCACAGGTTTGGTAGGTTTCCCTAGGTGCCGTCGGAGCTAGAGGCCAAATTCTACAGGTAGGCACTTTGCAAAAAACACCTCTGTTTTTTTCAAAAAACGTGACGTGTCCTCGTTGCGTTTTGGGGCAAGACTTGGGCCGGGCGCTAGGCCTACCCACACAAGTGAGGTATTTTTTATCGGGAGACTTGGGGGAACGCTGGGTGGAAAGAAATTTGTGGCTCCTCTCTGATTCCAGAACTTTCTGTCACCAAAATGTGAGTAAAATGTGTTTCTTTAGCCAAATTTTGAGGTTTGCAAAGGATTCTGGGTAACAGAACCTGGTCAGAGCCCCACAAGTCACCCCATCTTGGATTCCCCTAGGTCTCTAGTTTTCAAAAAAGCACAGGTTTGGTAGGTTTCCCTATGTGCCAGCTGAGCTAGAGGCAAAAATCTACAGGTAGGCACTTTGCAAAAAACACCTCTGTTTTCTTTAAAAAAATGTGATGTGTCCACGTTGCGTTTTGGGGCATTTCCTGTCGCGGGCGCTAGGGCTACCCACACAAGTCAGGTATCATTTATATCGGGAGACTTGGGGGAACGCTGGGTGGAAGGAAAATTGTGGCTCCTCCCTGATTCCAGAACTTTCTGTCACCAAAATGTGATGAAAACGTGTTTTTTTTAGCCAAATTATGAGGTTTGCAAAGGATTCTGGGTAACAGAACCTGGTCAGAGCCCCACAGGTCACCCCATCTTGGATTCCCCTAGGTCTCTAGCTTTAAAAAATGCACAGGTTTGGTAGGTTTCCCTAGGTGCCGGCTGAGCTAGAGGCCAAAATCTACAGGTAGGTACTTTGCAAAAAACACCTCTGTTTTCTTTAAAAAAATGTGATGTGTCCACGTTGCGCTTTGGGGCATATCCTGTCGCGGGCGCTAGGCCTACCCACACAAGTGAGGTATCATTTTTATCAGGAGACTTGGGGGAACACTGGGTGGAAGGATATTTGTGGCTCCTCTCTGATTCCAGAACTTTCTGTCACCAAAATGTGTTTTTTTAGACAAATTTTGAGGTTTGCAAAGGATTCTGGGTAACAGAACCTGGTCAGAGCCCCACAAGTCACCCCATCTTGGATTCCCCTACGTCTCTAGTTTAAAAAAATGCACAGGTTTGGTAGGATTCCCTAGGTGCCGGCTGAGCTAGAGGCCAAAATCTATAGGTAGGCACTTTGCAAAAAACACCTCTGTTTTCTTTTAAAAAATGTGATATGTCCACGTTGCGTTTTGGGGCTTTTCCTGTCACGGGCGCTAGGCCTACCCACACAAGTGAGGTATCATTTTTATCGGGAGACTTGGGGCAACGCTGGGTGGAAGGAAATTTGTGGCTCCTCTCTGATTCCAGAACTTTCTGTCACCAAAATGTGAGGAAAATGTGGTTTTTTATCCAAATTTTGAGGTTTGCAAAGGATTCTGGGTAACAGATCCTTGTCAGAGCCCCACAAGTCAGCCCATCTTGGATTCCCCTGGGGTTCTAGTTTTCAAAAATGTGCTGGTTTGGTAGGTTTCCCTAGGTGCCGGCTGAGCTAGAGGCCAAAATCTACAGGTAGGCACTTTGCAAAAAACACCTGTGTTTTCTTTCAAAAAACGTGATGTGTCCACGTTGCGTTTTGGGGCATTTCCTGTCGCGGGCGCTAGGCCTACCCACACAAGTGAGGTATCATTTTTATCGGGAGACTTGGGGGAACGCTGGGTGGAAAGAAATTTGTGGCTCCTCTCTGATTCCAGAACTTTCTGTCACCAAAATGTGAGGAAAACTTGTTTTTTTAGCCAAAGTTTGAGGTTTACAAAGGATTCTGGGTAACAGAACCTGGTCAGAGCCCCACAAGTCACCCCATCTTGGATTCCCCTAGGTCTCTAGTTTTCAAAAATGCACAGGTTTGGTAGGTTTCCCTATGTGCCGGCTGAGCGTTTTGGGGCAATTCTTGGGGCGGGCGCTAGGCCTACCCACACAAGTGAGGTATTTTTTATCGGGAGACTTGGGGGAACGCTGGGTGGAAAGAAATTTGTGCCTCCTCTCTGATTCCAGAACTTTCTGTCACCAAAATGTGAGTAAAATGTGTTTTCTTCGCCAAATTTTGAGGTTTGCAAAGGATTCTGGGTGACAGAACCTGGTCAGAGCCCCACAAGTCACCCCATCTTGGATTCCCCTAGGTCTCTAGTTTTCAAAAATGCACAGGTTTGGTAGGTTTCCCTATGTGCCGGCTGAGCTAGAGGCCAAAATCTACCGGTAGGCACTTTGCAAAAAACACCTCTGTTTTCTTTAAAAAAATGTGATGTGTCCACGTTGCGTTTTGGGGCATTTCCTGCGGCGGGCGCTAGGCCTACCCACACAAGTGAGGTATGATTTTTATCGGGAGACTTGGGGGAACGCTGGGTGGAAGGAAATTTGTGACTCCTCTTAGATTCCAGAACTTTCTGTCACCGATATGTGAGGTAAATGTGTTTTTTTAGCAAAATTTTGAGGTTTGCAAAGGATTCTGAGTAACAGAACCTGGTCAGACGCCCACAAGTCACCACATATTGGATTCCCCTAGGTCTCTAGATTTCACTAATGCACAGGTTTGGTAGGTTTCCCTAGGTGCCGGCTGAGCTAGAGGCCAAAATCTACAGGTAGGTACTTTGCAAAAAACACCTCTGTTTTCTTTAAAAAAATGTGATGTGTCCACGTTGCGCTTTGGGGCATATCCTGTCGCGGGCGCTAGGCCTACCCACACAAGTGAGGTATCATTTTTATCAGGAGACTTGGGGGAACACTGGGTGGAAGGATATTTGTGGCTCCTCTCTGATTCCAGAACTTTCTGTCACCAAAATGTGTTTTTTTAGACACATTTTGAGGTTTGCAAAGGATTCTGGGTAACAGAACCTGGTCAGAGCCCCACAAGTCACCCCATCTTGGATTCCCCTACGTCTCTTGTTTAAAAAAATGCACAGGTTTGGTAGGATTCCCTAGGTGCCGGCTGAGCTAGAGGCCAAAATCTATAGGTAGGCACTTTGCAAAAAACACCTCTGTTTTCTTTTAAAAAATGTGATATGTCCACGTTGCGTTTTGGGGCTTTTCCTGTCACGGGCGCTAGGCCTACCCACACAAGTGAGGTATCATTTTTATCGGGAGACTTGGGGCAACGCTGGGTGGAAGGAAATTTGTGGCTCCTCTCTGATTCCAGAACTTTCTGTCACCAAAATGTGAGGAAAATGTGTTTTTTTATCCACATTTTGAGGTTTGCAAAGGATTCTGGGTAACAGATCCTTGTCAGAGCCCCACAAGTCAGCCCATCTTGGATTCCCCTGGGGTTCTAGTTTTCAAAAATGTGCTGGTTTGGTAGGTTTCCCTAGGTGCCGGCTGAGCTAGAGGCCAAAATCTACAGGTAGGCACTTTGCAAAAAACAGCTCTGTTTTCTTTCAAAAAACGTGATGTGTCCACGTTGCGTTTTGGGGCATTTCCTGTCGCGGGCGCTAGGCCTACCCACACAAGTGAGGTATCATTTTTATCGGGAGACTTGGGGGAACGCTGGGTGGAAAGAAATTTTTGGCTCCTCTCTGATTCCAGAACTTTCTGTCACCAAAATGTGAGGAAAACTTGTTTTTTTAGCCAAAGTTTGAGGTTTACAAAGGATTCTGGGTAACAGAACCTGGTCAGAGCCCCACAAGTCACCCCATCTTGGATTCCCCTAGGTCTCTAGTTTTCAAAAATGCACAGGTTTGGTAGGTTTCCCTATGTGCCGGCTGAGCGTTTTGGGGCAATTCTTGGGGCGGGCGCTAGGCCTACCCACACAAGTGAGGTATTTTTTATCGGGAGACTTGGGGGAACGCTGGGTGGAAAGAAATTTGTGCCTCCTCTCTGATTCCAGAACTTTCTGTCACCAAAATGTGAGTAAAATGTGTTTTCTTCGCCAAATTTTGAGGTTTGCAAAGGATTCTGGGTGACAGAACCTGGTCAGAGCCCCACAAGTCACCCCATCTTGGATTCCCCTAGGTCTCTAGTTTTCAAAAATGCACAGGTTTGGTAGGTTTCCCTATGTGCCGGCTGAGCTAGAGGCCAAAATCTACAGGTAGGCACTTTGCAAAAAACACCTCTGTTTTCTTTAAAAAAATGTGATGTGTCCACGTTGCGTTTTGGGGCATTTCCTGCGGCGGGCGCTAGGCCTACCCACACAAGTGAGGTATCATTTTTATCGGGAGACTTGGGGGAACGCTGGGTGGAAGGAAATTTGTGACTCCTCTCTGATTCCAGAACTTTCTGTCACCAAAAGTTGAGGAAAATGTGTTTTTTTAGCCAAAGTTTGAGGTTTGCAAAGGATTCTGGGTAACTGAACCTGGTCAGAGCCCCACAAATCACCCCATCTTGGATTCCCGTAGGTCTCTAGTTTTCAAAAATGCACAGGTTTGGTAGCTTTCCCTAGGTGCCGGCTGAGCTAGAGGCCAAAATCTACAGGTAGGCACTTTGCAAAAAACACCTCTGTTTTCTTTCAAAAAATGTGATGTGTCCTCTTTGCGTTTTGGGGCATTTCCTGTTGCGGGCGCTAGGCCTACCCACACAAGTGAGGTATCATTTTTATCGTGAGAATTGGGGGAACGCTGGGTAGAAGGACATTTGTGGCTCCTCTCTGATTCCAGAACTTTCTGTCACCAAAATGTGAGGAAAACCAGTTTTTTTAGCCAAATTTTGAGGTTTGCAAAGGATTCTGGGTAACAGAACCTGGTCAGAGCCCCACAAGTCACCCCATCTTGGATTCCCCTAGGTCTCTAGTTTTAAAAAATGCACAGGTTTGGTCGGTTTCCCTAGGTGCCAGCTGAGCTAGAGGCCAAAATCTACAGGTAGGCACTTTGCAAAAAACACCTCTGTTTTCTTTCAAAAAATGTGATGTGTCCTCGTTGCGTTTTGGGGCAATTCTTGGGGCGGGCGCTAGGCCTACCCACACAAGTGAGGTATCATTTTTATCGGGAGACTTGGGGGAACGCTGGGTGGAAAGAAATTTGTGGCTCCTCTCTGATTCCAGAACTTTCTGTCACCAAAATGTGAGGAAAATGTGATTTTTTAGCCAAATTTTGAGGTTTACAAAGGATTCTGGGTAACAGAACCTGGTCAGAGCCCCACAAGTCACCCCATCTTGGATTCCCCTAGGTCTCTAGTTTAAAAAAATGCACAGGTTTGGTAGGTTTCCCTATGTGCCGGCTGAGCTAGAGGCCAAAATCTACAGGTAGGCACTTTGCAAAAAACACCTCTGTTTTCTTTAAAAAAATGTGATGTGTCCATGTTGCGTTTTGGGGCATTTCCTGCGGCGGGCGCTAGGCCTACCCACACAAGTGAGGTATCATTTTTATCGGGAGACTTGGGGGACCGCTGGGTGGAAGGAAATTTGTGACTCCTCTTAGATTCCAGAACTTTCTGTCACCGATATGTGAGGTAAATGTGTTTTTTTAGCAAAATTTTGAGGTTTGCAAAGGATTCTGGGTAACAGAACCTGGTCAGACGCCCACAAGTCACCACATATTGGATTCCCCTAGGTCTCTAGTTTTCAAAAATGCACAGGTTTGGTAGGTTTCCCTAGGTGCCGTCGGAGCTAGAGGCCAAATTCTACAGGTAGGCACTTTGCAAAAAACACCTCTGTTTTTTTCAAAAAATGTGACGTGTCCTCGTTGCGTTTTGGGGCAAGACTTGGGCCGGGCGCTAGGCCTACCCACACAAGTGAGGTATTTTTTATCGGGAGACTTGGGGGAACGCTGGGTGGAAAGAAATTTGTGGCTCCTCTCTGATTCCAGAACTTTCTGTCACCAAAATGTGAGTAAAATGTGTTTCTTTAGCCAAATTTTGAGGTTTGCAAAGGATTCTGGGTAACAGAACCTGGTCAGAGCCCCACAAGTCACCCCATCTTGGATTCCCCTAGGTCTCTAGTTTTCAAAAATGCACAGGTTTGGTAGGTTTCCCTATGTGCCAGCTGAGCTAGAGGCCAAAATCTACAGGTAGGCACTTTGCAAAAAACACCTCTGTTTTCTTTAAAAAAATGTGATTTGTCCACGTTGCGTTTTGGGGCATTTCCTGTCGCGGGCGCTAGGCCTACCCACACAAGTCAGGTATCATTTATATCGGGAGACTTGGGGGAACGCTGGGTGGAAGGAAAATTGTGGCTCCTCCCTGATTCCAGAACTTTCTGTCACCAAAATGTGATGAAAACTTGTTTTTTTTAGCCAAATTATGAGGTTTGCAAAGGATTCTGGGTAACAGAACCTGGTCAGAGCCCCACAGGTCACCCCATCTTGGATTCCCCTAGGTCTCTAGCTTTAAAAAATGCACAGGTTTGGTAGGTTTCCCTAGGTGCCGGCTGAGCTAGAGGCCAAAATCTACAGGTAGGTACTTTGCAAAAAACACCTCTGTTTTCTTTAAAAAAATGTGATGTGTCCACGTTGCGCTTTGGGGCATATCCTGTCGCGGGCGCTAGGCCTACCCACACAAGTGAGGTATCATTTTTATCAGGAGACTTGGGGGAACACTGGGTGGAAGGATATTTGTGACTCCTCTCTGATTCCAGAACTTTCTGTCACCAAAATGTGTTTTTTTAGACAAATTTTGAGGTTTGCAAAGGATTCTGGGTAACAGAACCTGGTCAGAGCCCCACAAGTCACCCCATCTTGGATTCCCCTACGTCTCTAGTTTAAAAAAATGCACAGGTTTGGTAGGATTCCCTAGGTGCCGGCTGAGCTAGAGGCCAAAATCTATAGGTAGGCACTTTGCAAAAAACACCTCTGTTTTCTTTTAAAAAATGTGATATGTCCACGTTGCGTTTTGGGGCTTTTCCTGTCACGGGCGCTAGGCCTACCCACACAAGTGAGGTATCATTTTTATCGGGAGACTTGGGGCAACGCTGGGTGGAAGGAAATTTGTGGCTCCTCTCTGATTCCAGAACTTTCTGTCACCAAAATGTGAGGAAAATGTGTTTTTTTATCCACATTTTGAGGTTTGCAAAGGATTCTGGGTAACAGATCCTTGTCAGAGCCCCACAAGTCAGCCCATCTTGGATTCCCCTGGGGTTCTAGTTTTCAAAAATGTGCTGGTTTGGTAGGTTTCCCTAGGTGCCGGCTGAGCTAGAGGCCAAAATCTACAGGTAGGCACTTTGCAAAAAACAGCTCTGTTTTCTTTCAAAAAACGTGATGTGTCCACGTTGCGTTTTGGGGCATTTCCTGTCGCGGGCGCTAGGCCTACCCACACAAGTGAGGTATCATTTTTATCGGGAGACTTGGGGGAACACTGGGTGAAAGGAAATTTGTGGCTCCTCTCTGATTCCAGAACTTTCTGTCACCACAATGTGAGGAAAACTTGTTTTTTTAGCCAAAGTTTGAGGTTTACAAAGGATTCTGGGTAACAGAACCTGGTCAGAGCCCCACAAGTCACCCCATCTTGGATTCCCCTAGGTCTCTAGTTTTCCAAAATGCACAGGTTTGGTAGCTTTCCCTAGGTGCCGGCTGAGCTAGAGGCCAAAATCTACAGGTAGGCACTTTGCAAAAAACACCTCTGTTTTCTTTAAAAAAATGTGATGTGTCCACTTTGTGTTTTGGGGCATTTCCTGTTGCGGGCGCTAGGCCTACCCACACAAGTGAGGTATCATTTTTAGCGTGAGAATTGGGGGAACGCTGGGTAGAAGGACATTTGTGGCTCCTCTCTGATTCCAGAACTTTCTGTCACCAAAATGTGAGGAAAACCAGTTTTTTTAGCCAAATTTTGAGGTTTGCAAAGGATTCTGGGTAACAGAACCTGGTCAGAGCCCCACAAGTCACCCCATCTTGGATTCCCCTAGGTCTCTAGTTTTAAAAAATGCACAGGTTTGGTCGGTTTCCCTAGGTGCCGGCTGAGCTAGAGGCCAAAATCTACAGGTAGGCACTTTGCAAAAAACACCTCTGTGTTCTTAAAAAAAATGTGATGTGTCCTCGTTGCGTTTTGGGGCAATTCTTGGGGCGGGCGCTAGGCCTACCCACACAAGTGAGGTATCATTTTTATCGGGAGACTTGGGGGAACGCTGGGTGGAAAGAAATTTGTGGCTCCTCTCTGATTCCAGAACTTTCTGTCACCAAAATGTGAGGAAAATTTGATTTTTTAGCCAAATTTTGAGGTTTACAAAGGATTCTGGGTAACAGAACCTGGTCAGAGCCCCACAAGTCACCCCATCTTGGATTCCCCTAGGTCTCTAGTTTAAAAAAATGCACAGGTTTGGTAGGTTTCCCTATGTGCCGGCTGAGCTAGAGGCCAAAATCTACAGGTAGGCACTTTGCAAAAAACACCTCTGTTTTCTTTAAAAAAATGTGATGTGTCCACGTTGCGTTTTGGGGCATTTCCTGCGGCGGGCGCTAGGCCTACCCACACAAGTGAGGTATCATTTTTATCGGGAGACTTGGGGGAACGCTGGGTGGAAGGAAATTTGTGACTCCTCTCAGATTCCAGAACTTTCTGTCACCGATATGAGAGGTAAATGTGTTTTTTTAGCCAAATTTTGAGGTTTGCAAAGGATTCTGGGTAACAGAACCTGGTCAGACGCCCACAAGTCACCACATATTGGATTCCCCTAGGTCTCTAGTTTTCAAAAATGCACAGGTTTGGTAGGTTTCCCTAGGTGCCGTCGGAGCTAGAGGCCAAATTCTACAGGTAGGCACTTTGCAAAAAACACCTCTGTTTTTTCCAAAAATGTGACGTGTCCTCGTTGCGTTTTGGGGCAAGACTTGGGCCGGGCGCTAGGCCTACCCACACAAGTGAGGTATTTTTTATCGGGAGACTTGGGGGAACGCTGGGTGGAAAGAAATTTGTGGCTCCTCTCTGATTCCAGAACTTTCTGTCACCAAAATGTGAGTAAAATGTGTTTCTTTAGCCAAATTTTGAGGTTTGCAAAGGATTCTGGGTAACAGAACCTGGTCAGAGCCCCACAAGTAACCCCATCTTGGATTCCCCTAGGTCTCTAGTTTTCAAAAATGCACAGGTTTGGTAGGTTTCCCTATGTGCCGGCTGAGCTAGAGGCCAAAATCTACAGGTAGGCACTTTGCAAAAAACACCTCTGTTTTCTTTAAAAAAATGTGATGTGTCCACGTTGCGTTTTGGGGCATTTCCTGTCACGGGCGCTAGGCCTACCCACACAAGTCATGTATCATTTATATCGGGAGACTTGGGGGAACGCTGGGTGGAAGGAAAATTGTGGCTCCTCCCTGATTCCAGAACTTTCTGTCACCAAAATGTGATGAAAACGTGTTTTTTTTAGCCAAATTATGAGGTTTGCAAAGGATTCTGGGTAACAGAACCTGGTCAGAGCCCCACAGGTCACCCCATCTTGGATTCCCCTAGGTCTCTAGCTTTAAAAAATGCACAGGTTTGGTAGGTTTCCCTAGGTGCCGGCTGAGCTAGAGGCCAAAATCTACAGGTAGGTACTTTGCAAAAAACACCTCTGTTTTCTTTAAAAAAATGTGATGTGTCCACGTTGCGCTTTGGGGCATATCCTGTCGCGGGCGCTAGGCCTACCCACACAAGTGAGGTATCATTTTTATCAGGAGACTTGGGGGAACACTGGGTGGAAGGATATTTGTGGCTCCTCTCTGATTCCAGAACTTTCTGTCACCAAAATGTGTTTTTTTAGACAAATTTTGAGGTTTGCAAAGGATTCTGGGTATCAGAACCTGGTCAGAGCCCCACAAGTCACCCCATCTTGGATTCCCCTACGTCTCTAGTTTAAAAAAATGCACAGGTTTGGTAGGATTCCCTAGGTGCCGGCTGAGCTAGAGGCCAAAATCTATAGGTAGGCACTTTGCAAAAAACACCTCTGTTTTCTTTTAAAAAATGTGATATGTCCACGTTGCGTTTTGGGGCTTTTCCTGTCGCGGGCGCTAGGCCTACCCACACAAGTGAGGTATCATTTTTATCGGGGCAACGCTGGGTGGAAGGAAATTTGTGGCTCCTCTCTGATTCCAGAACTTTCTGTCACCAAAATGTGAGGAAAATGTGTTTTTTTATCCAAATTTTGAGGTTTGCAAAGGATTCTGAGTAACAGAACCTGGTCAGAGCCCCACAAGTCAACCCATCTTGGATTTCCCTAGGTCTCTAGTTTTAAAAAATGCACAGGTTTGGTAGGTTTCCCTAGGTGCCGGCTGAGCTAGAGGCCAAAATCTACAGGTAGGCACTTTGCAAAAAACACCTCTGTTTTCTTTCAAAAAATGTGATGTGTCCATGTTGCGTTTTGGGGCATTTCCTGTCGCGGGCGCTAGGCCTACCCACACAAGTGAGGTATCATTTTTATCGGGAGACTTGGGGAAACACTGGGTGGAAGAGTATTTGTGGCTCCTCTCTGATTCCAGAACTTTCTGTCACCAAAATGTGAGGAAAATGTGTTTTTTTAGCCAAATTTTGAGGTTTTCAAAGGATTCTGGGTAACAGAACCTGGTCAGAGCCCCACAAGTCACCCCATCTTGGATTCCCCTAGGTCTCTAGTTTTAAAAAATGCACAGGTTTGGTAGGTTTCCCTAGGTGCCGGCTGAGCTAGAGGCCAAAATCTACAGGTAGGCACTTTGCAAAAAACCCCTCTGTTTTCTTCCAAATAATGTGATGTGTCCACGTTGTGTTTTGGGGCAATTCCTGGGGCGGGCGCTAGCCCTACCCACACAAGTGAGGTATCATTTTTATCAGGAGACTTGGGGGAACGCTGGGTGGAGGAAATTTGTGGCTCCTCTCTGATTCCAGAACTTGCTGTCACCAAAATTTGAGGAAAATGTGTTTTTTTAGCCAGATTCTGAGGTTTACAAAGGATTCTGGGTAACAGAACCTTGTCAGAGCCCCACAAGTCACCCCATCTTGGGTTCCCCTGGGTTTCTAGTTTTAAAAAATGTGCTGGTTTGGTAGGTTTCCCTAGGTGCCGGCTGAGCTAGAGGCCAAAATCTACAGGTAGGCACTTTGCAAAAAACACCTCTGTTTTCTTTCAAAAAATGTGATGTGTCCACGTTGCGTTTTGGGGCATTTCCTGTCACGGGCGCTAGGCCTACCCACACAAGTGAGGTATCATTTTAATCGGGAGACTTGGGGGAATGCTGGGTGGAAAGAAATTTGTGGCTCCTCTCAGATTCCAGAACTTTCTGTCACCGAAATGTGAGGAAAATGTGTTTTTTTAGCCAAATTTTGAGGTTTGCAAAGGATTCTGGGTAACAGAACCTGGTCAGAGCCCTACAAGTCACCCCATTTTGGATTCCCCTAGGTCTCTAGATTTCAAAAATGCACAGGTTTGGTAGGTTTCCCTATGTTACCCACACAAGTGAGGTATCATTTTCATCAGGAGACTTGGGGGAACGCTGGGTGGAAGGAAATTTGTGGCTCCTCTCTGATTCCAGAACTTTCTGTCACCAAAATGTGAGGAAAACTTGTTTTTTTAGCCAAAGTTTGAGGTTTACAAAGGATTCTGGGTAACAGAACCTGGTCAGAGCCCCACAAGTCACCCCATCTTGGATTCCCCTAGGTCTCTAGTTTTAAAGAATGCACAGGTTTGGTAGCTTTCGCTAGGTGCCGGCTGAGCTAGAGGCCAAAATCTACAGGTAGGCACTTTGCAAAAAACACCTCTGTTTTCTTTAAAAAAATGTGATGTGTCCACGTTGCGTTTTGGGGCATTTCCTGCGGCGGGCGCTAGGCCTACCCACACAAGTGAGGTATCATTTTTATCGGGAGACTTGGGGGAACGCTGGGTGGAAAGAAATTTGTGGCTCCTCTCTGATTCCAGAACTTTCTGTCACCAAAATGTGAGGAAAACTTGTTTTTTTAGCCAAAGTTTGAGGTTTACAAAGGATTCTGGGTAACAGAACCTGGTCAGAGCCCCACAAGTCACCCCATCTTGGATTCCCCTAGGTCTCTAGTTTTCAAAAATGCACAGGTTTGGTAGGTTTCCCTATGTGCCGGCTGAGCGTTTTGGGGCAATTCTTGGGGCGGGCGCTAGGCCTACCCACACAAGTGAGGTATTTTTTATCGGGAGACTTGGGGGAACGCTGGGTGGAAAGAAATTTGTGCCTCCTCTCTGATTCCAGAACTTTCTGTCACCAAAATGTGAGTAAAATGTGTTTTCTTCGCCAAATTTTGAGGTTTGCAAAGGATTCTGGGAGACAGAACCTGGACAGAGCCCCACAAGTCACCCCATCTTGGATTCCCCTAGGTCTCTAGTTTTCAAAAATGCACAGGTTTGGTAGGTTTCCCTATGTGCCGGCTGAGCTAGAGGCCAAAATCTACAGGTAGGCACTTTGCAAAAAACACCTCTGTTTTCTTTAAAAAAATGTGATGTGTCCACGTTGCGTTTTGGGGCATTTCCTGCGGCGGGCGCTAGGCCTACCCACACAAGTGAGGTATCATTTTTATCGGGAGACTTGGGGGAACGCTGGGTGGAAGGAAATTTGTGGCTCCTCTCTGATTCCAGAACTTTCTGTCACCAAAATGTGAGGAAAATGTGATTTTTTATCCAAATTTTGAGGTTTACAAAGGATTCTGGGTAACAGAACCTGGTCAGAGCCCCACAAGTCACCCCATCTTGGATTCCCCTAGGTCTCTAGTTTAAAAAAATGCACAGGTTTGGTAGGTTTCCCTATGTGCCGGCTGAGCTAGAGGCCAAAATCTACAGGTAGGCACTTTGCAAAAAACACCTCTGTTTTCTTTAAAAAAATGTGATGTGTCCACGTTGCGTTTTGGGGCATTTCCTGCGGCGGGCGCTAGGCCTACCCACACAAGTGAGGTATCATTTTTATCGGGAGACTTGGGGGAACGCTGGGTGGAAGGAAATTTGTGACTCCTCTCAGATTCCAGAACTTTCTGTCACCGATATGTGAGGTAAATGTGTTTTTTTAGCCAAATTTTGAGGTTTGCAAAGGATTCTGGGTAACAGAACCTGGTCAGACGCCCACAAGTCACCACATATTGGATTCCCCTAGGTCTCTAGTTTTCAAAAATGCACAGGTTTGAAAGGTTTCCCTAGGTGCCGTCGGAGCTAGAGGCCAAATTCTACAGGTAGGCACTTTGCAAAAAACACCTCTGTTTTTTTCAAAAAATGTGACGTGTCCTCGTTGCGTTTTGGGGCAAGACTTGGGCCGGGCGCTAGGCCTACCCACACAAGTGAGGTATTTTTTATCGGGAGACTTGGGGGAACGCTGGGTGGAAAGAAATTTGTGGCTCCTCTCTGATTCCAGAACTTTCTGTCACCAAAATGTGAGTAAAATGTGTTTCTTTAGCCAAATTTTGAGGTTTGCAAAGGATTCTGGGTAACAGAACCTGGTCAGAGCCCCACAAGTAACCCCATCTTGGATTCCCCTAGGTCTCTAGTTTTCAAAAATGCACAGGTTTGGTAGGTTTCCCTATGTGCCGGCTGAGCTAGAGGCCAAAATCTACAGGTAGGCACTTTGCAAAAAACACCTCTGTTTTCTTTAAAAAAATGTGATGTGTCCACGTTGCGTTTTGGGGCATTTCCTGTCACGGGCGCTAGGCCTACCCACACAAGTCATGTATCATTTATATCGGGAGACTTGGGGGAACGCTGGGTGGAAGGAAAATTGTGGCTCCTCCCTGATTCCAGAACTTTCTGTCACCAAAATGTGATGAAAACGTGTTTTTTTTAGCCACATTATGAGGTTTGCAAAGGATTCTGGGTAACAGAACCTGGTCAGAGCCCCACAGGTCACCCCATCTTGGATTCCCCTAGGTCTCTAGCTTTAAAAAATGCACAGGTTTGGTAGGTTTCCCTAGGTGCCGGCTGAGCTAGAGGCCAAAATCTACAGGTAGGTACTTTGCAAAAAACACCTCTGTTTTCTTTAAAAAAATGTGATGTGTCCACGTTGCGCTTTGGGGCATATCCTGTCGCGGGCGCTAGGCCTACCCACACAAGTGAGGTATCATTTTTATCAGGAGACTTGGGGGAACACTGGGTGGAAGGATATTTGTGGCTCCTCTCTGATTCCAGAACTTTCTGTCACCAAAATGTGTTTTTTTAGACAAATTTTGAGGTTTGCAAAGGATTCTGGGTAACAGAACCTGGTCAGAGCCCCACAAGTCACCCCATCTTGGATTCCCCTACGTCTCTAGTTTAAAAAAATGCACAGGTTTGGTAGGATTCCCTAGGTGCCGGCTGAGCTAGAGGACAAAATCTATAGGTAGGCACTTTGCAAAAAACACCACTGTTTTCTTTTAAAAAATGTGATATGTCCACGTTGCGTTTTGGGGCTTTTCCTGTCGCGGGCGCTAGGCCTACCCACACAAGTGAGGTATCATTTTTATCGGGAGACTTGGGGCAACGCTGGGTGGAAGGAAATTTGTGGCTCCTCTCTGATTCCAGAACTTTCTGTCACCAAAATGTGAGGAAAATGTGTTTTTTTATCCAAATTTTGAGGTTTGCAAAGGATTCTGAGTAACAGAACCTGGTCAGAGCCCCACAAGTCAACCCATCTTGGATTTCCCTAGGTCTCTAGTTTTAAAAAATGCACAGGTTTGGTAGGTTTCCCTAGGTGCCGGCTGAGCTAGAGGCCAAAATCTACAGGTAGGCACTTTGCAAAAAACACCTCTGTTTTCTTTCAAAAAATGTGATGTGTCCATGTTGCGTTTTGGGGCATTTCCTGTCGCGGGCGCTAGGCCTACCCACACAAGTGAGGTATCATTTTTATCGGGAGACTTGGGGAAACACTGGGTGGAAGAGTATTTGTGGCTCCTCTCTGATTCCAGAACTTTCTGTCACCAAAATGTGAGGAAAATGTGTTTTTTTAGCCAAATTTTGAGGTTTTCAAAGGATTCTGGGTAACAGAACCTGGTCAGAGCCCCACAAGTCACCCCATCTTGGATTCCCCTAGGTCTCTAGTTTTAAAAAATGCACAGGTTTGGTAGGTTTCCCTAGGTGCCGGCTGAGCTAGAGGCCAAAATCTACAGGTAGGCACTTTGCAAAAAACACCTCTGTTTTCTTCCAAAAAATGTGATGTGTCCACGTTGCGTTTTGGGGCAATTCCTGGGGCGGGCGCTAGCCCTACCCACACAAGTGAGGTATCATTTTTATCAGGAGACTTGGGGGAACGCTGGGTGGAGGAAATTTGTGGCTCCTCTCTGATTCCAGAACTTGCTGTCACCAAAATTTGAGGAAAATGTGTTTTTTTAGCCAGATTCTGAGGTTTACAAAGGATTCTGGGTAACAGAACCTTGTCAGAGCCCCACAAGTCACCCCATCTTGGGTTCCCCTGGGTTTCTAGTTTTCAAAAATGTGCTGGTTTGGTAGGTTTCCCTAGGTGCCGGCTGAGCTAGAGGCCAAAATCTACAGGTAGGCACTTTGCAAAAAACACCTCTGTTTTCTTTCAAAAAATGTGATGTGTCCACGTTGCGTTTTGGGGCATTTCCTGTCACGGGCGCTAGGCCTACCCACACAAGTGAGGTATCATTTTAATCAGGAGACTTGGGGGAATGCTGGGTGGAAAGAAATTTGTGGCTCCTCTCAGATTCCAGAACTTTCTGTCACCGAAATGTGAGGAAAATGTGTTTTTTTAGCCAAATTTTGAGGTTTGCAAAGGATTCTGGGTAACAGAACCTGGTCAGAGCCCTACAAGTCACCCCATTTTGGATTCCCCTAGGTCTCTAGATTTCAAAAATGCACAGGTTTGGTAGGTTTCCCTATGTTACCCACACAAGTGAGGTATCATTTTCATCAGGAGACTTGGGGGAAC
Organism: Pleurodeles waltl; assembly: GCF_031143425.1. NCBI lineage: Eukaryota > Metazoa > Chordata > Amphibia > Caudata > Salamandridae > Pleurodeles > Pleurodeles waltl. Next base: position 576,712,413 of record NC_090447.1, read on the forward strand.
GCTGGGTGGAAGGAAATGTGTGGCTCCTCTCTGATTCCAGAACTTTCTGTCACCAAAATGTGAGGAAAACTTGTTTTTTTAGCCAAAGTTTGAGGTTTACAAAGGATTCTGGGTAACAGAACCTGGTCAGAGCCCCGCAAGTCACCCCATCTTGGATTCCCCTAGGTCTCTAGTTTTAAAGAATGCACAGGTTTGGTAGCTTTCGCTAGGTGCCGGCTGAGCTAGAGGCCAAAATCTACAGGTAGGCACTTTGCAAAAAACACCTCTGTTTTCTTTAAAAAAATGTGATGTGTCCACGTTGCGTTTTGTGGCATTTCCTGCGGCGGGCGCTAGGCCTACCCACACAAGTGAGGTATCATTTTTATCGGGAGACTTGGGGGAACGCTGGGTGGAAAGAAATTTGTGGCTCCTCTCTGATTCCAGAACTTTCTGTCACCAAAATGTGAGGAAAACTTGTTTTTTTAGCCAAAGTTTGAGGTTTACAAAGGATTCTGGGTAACAGAACCTGGTCAGAGCCCCACAAGTCACCCCATCTTGGATTCCCCTAGGTCTCTAGTTTTCAAAAATGCACAGGTTTGGTAGGTTTCCCTATGTGCCGGCTGAGCGTTTTGGGGCAATTCTTGGGGCGGGCGCTAGGCCTACCCACACAAGTGAGGTATTTTTTATCGGGAGACTTGGGGGAACGCTGGGTGGAAAGAAATTTGTGCCTCCTCTCTGATTCCAGAACTTTCTGTCACCAAAATGTGAGTAAAATGTGTTTTCTTCGCCAAATTTTGAGGTTTGCAAAGGATTCTGGGTGACAGAACCTGGACAGAGCCCCACAAGTCACCCCATCTTGGATTCCCCTAGGTCTCTAGTTTTCAAAAATGCACAGGTTTGGTAGGTTTCCCTATGTGCCGGCTGAGCTAGAGGCCAAAATCTACAGGTAGGCACTTTGCAAAAAACACCTCTGTTTTCTTTAAAAAAATGTGATGTGTCCACGTTGCGTTTTGGGGCATTTCCTGCGGCGGGCGCTAGGCCTACCCACACAAGTGAGGTATCATTTTTATCGGGAGACTTAGGGGAACGCTGGGTGGAAGGAAATTTGTGACTCCTCTCTGATTCCAGAACTTTCTGTCACCAAAAGTTGAGGAAAATGTGTTTTTTTAGCCAAAGTGTGAGGTTTGCAAAGGATTCTGGGTAACTGAACCTGGTCAGAGCCCCACAAATCACCCCATCTTGGATTCCCCTAGGTCTCTAGTTTTCAAAAATGCACAGGTTTGGTAGGTTTCCCTAGGTGCCGGCTGAGCTAGAGGCCAAAATCTACAGGTAGGCACTTTGCAAAAAACACCTCTGTTTTCTTTCAAAAAATGTGATGTGTCCACGTTGCGCTTTGGGGCATTTCCTGTCGCGGGCGCTAGGCCTACCCACACAAGTGAGGTATCATTTTTATCAGGAGACTTGGGGGAACACTGGGTGGAAGGATGTTTGTGGCTCCTCTCTGATTCCAGAACTTTCTGTCACCAAAATGTGTTTTTTTAGCCAAATTTTGAGGTTTGCAAAGGATTCTGGGTAACAGAACCTGGTCAGAGCCCCACAAGTCACCCCATCTTGGATTCCCCTACGTCTCTAGTTTAAAAAAATGCACAGGTTTGGTAGGATTCCCTAGGTGCCGGCTGAGCTAGAGGCCAAAATCTACAGGTAGGCACTTTGCAAAAAACACCTCTGTTTTCTTTCAAAAAATGTGATGTGTCCACGTTGCGTTTTGGGGCTTTTCCTGTCGCGGGCGCTAGGCCTACCCACACAAGTGAGGTATCATTTTTATCGGGAGACTTGGGGGAACGCTGGGTGGAAGGAAATTTGTGGCTCCTCTCTGATTCCAGAACTTTCTGTCACCAAAATGTGAGGAAAATGTGTTTTTTTAGCCAAATTTTGAGGTTTGCAAAGGATTCTGAGTAACAGAACCTGGTCAGAGCCCCACAAGTCAACCCATCGTGGATTTCCCTAGGTCTCTAGTTTTAAAAAATGCACAGGTTTGGTAGGTTTCCCTAGGTGCCGGCTGAGCTAGAGGCCAAAATCTACAGGTAGGCACTTTGCAAAAAACACCTCTGTTTTCTTTAAAAAAATGTGATGTGTCCACGTTGCGTTTTGGGGCATTTCCTGCGGCGGGCGCTAGGCCTACCCACACAAGTGAGGTATCATTTTTATCGGGAGACTTGGGGGAACGCTGGGTGGAAAGAAATTTGTGGCTCCTCTCTGATTCCAGAACTTTCTGTCACCAAAATGTGAGGAAAACTTGTTTTTTTAGCCAAAGTTTGAGGTTTACAAAGGATTCTGGGTAACAGAACCTGGTCAGAGCCCCACAAGTCACCCCATCTTGGATTCCCCTAGGTCTCTAGTTTTCAAAAATGCACAGGTTTGGTAGGTTTCCCTATGTGCCGGCTGAGCGTTTTGGGGCAATTCTTGGGGCGGGCGCTAGGCCTACCCACACAAGTGAGGTATTTTTTATCGGGAGACTTGGGGGAACGCTGGGTGGAAAGAAATTTGTGCCTCCTCTCTGATTCCAGAACTTTCTGTCACCAAAATGTGAGTAAAATGTGTTTTCTTCGCCAAATTTTGAGGTTTGCAAAGGATTCTGGGTGACAGAACCTGGTCAGAGCCCCACAAGTCACCCCATCTTGGATTCCCCTAGGTCTCTAGTTTTCAAAAATGCACAGGTTTGGTAGGTTTCCCTATGTGCCGGCTGAGCTAGAGGCCAAAATCTACAGGTAGGCACTTTGCAAAAAACACCTCTGTTTTCTTTAAAAAAATTTGATGTGTCCACGTTGCGTTTTGGGGCATTTCCTGCGGCGGGCGCTAGGCCTACCCACACAAGTGAGGTATCATTTTTATCGGGAGACTTGGGGGAACGCTGGGTGGAAGGAAATTTGTGACTCCTCTCTGATTCCAGAACTTTCTGTCACCAAAAGTTGAGGAAAATGTGTTTTTTTAGCCAAAGTTTGAGGTTTGCAAAGGATTCTGGGTAACTGAACCTGGTCAGAGCCCCACAAATCACCCCATCTTGGATTCCCCTAGGTCTCTAGTTTTCAAAAATGCACAGGTTTGGTAGGTTTCCCTAGGTGCCGGCTGAGCTAGAGGCCAAAATCTACAGGTAGGCACTTTGCAAAAAACACCTCTGTTTTCTTTCAAAAAATGTGATGTGTCCACGTTGCGTTTTGGGGCATTTCCTGTCACGGGCGCTAGGCCTACCCACACAAGTGAGGTATAATTTTTATCGGGAGACTTGGGGGAATGCTGGGTGGAAAGAAATTTGTGGCTCCTCTCAGATTCCAGAACTTTCTGTCACCGAAATGTGAGGAAGATGTGTTTTTTTTAGCCAAATTTTGAGGTTTGCAAAGGATTCTGGGTAACAGAACCTGGTCGGAGCCCCACAAGTCACCCCATCTTGGATTCCCCTAGGTCTCTAGATTTAAAAAATGCACAGGTTTGGTAGGTTTCCCTAGGTGCCGGCTGAGCTAGGGGCCAAAATCTACAGGTAGGCACTTTGCAAAAAACACCTCTGTTTTCTTTCAAAAAATGTGATGTGTCCACGTTGCGTTTTGGGGCAAGTCCTGGGGCGGGCGCTAGGCCTACCCACACAAGTGAGGTATCATTTTTATCAGGAGACTTGGGGGAACGCTGGGTGGAAGGATATTTGTGGCTCCTCTCTGATTCCAGAACTTTCTGTCACCAAAATGTGAGTAAAATGTGTTTTCTTTGCCAAATTTTGAGGTTTGCAAAGGATTCTGGGTGACAGAACCTGGTCAGAGCCCCACAAGTCACCCCATCTTGGATTCCCCTAGGTCTCTAGTTTTCAAAAATGCACAGGTTTGGTAGGTTTCCCTATGTGCCGGCTGAGCTAGAGGCCAAAATCTACAGGTAGGCACTTTGCAAAAAACACCTCTGTTTTCTTTAAAAAAATGTGATGTGCCACGTTGCGTTTTGGGGCATTTCCTGCGGCGGGCGCTAGGCCTACCCACACAAGTGAGGTATCATTTTTATCGGGAGACTTGGGGGAACGCTGGATGGAAGGAAATTTGTGACTCCTCTCTGATTCCAGAACTTTCTGTCACCAAAAGTTGAGGAAATTGTGTTTTTTTAGCCAAAGTTTGAGGTTTGCAAAGGATTCTGGGTAACTGAACCTGGTCAGAGCCCCACAAATCACCCCATCTTGGATTCCCCTAGGTCTCTAGTTTTCAAAAATGCACAGGTTTGGTAGGTTTCCCTAGGTGCCGGCTGAGCTAGAGGCCAAAATCTACAGGTAGGCACTTTGCAAAAAACACCTCTGTTTTCTTTCAAAAAATGTGATGTGTCCACCTTGCGTTTTGGGGCATTTCCTGTCACGGGCGCTAGGCCTACCCACACAAGTGAGGTATCATTTTTATCGGGAGACTTGGGGGAATGCTGGGTGGAAAGAAATGTGTGGCTCCTCTCAGATTCCAGAACTTTCTGTCACCGAAATGTGAGGAAGATGTGTTTTTTTTAGCCAAATTTTGAGGTTTGCAAAGGATTCTGGGTAACAGAACCTGGTCGGAGCCCCACAAGTCACCCCATCTTGGATTCCCCTAGGTCTCTAGATTTCAAAAATGCACAGGTTTGGTAGGTTTCCCTAGGTGCCGGCTGAGCTGGGGGGCCAAAATCTACAGGTAGGCACTTTGCAAAAAACACCTCTGTTTTCTTTCAAAAAATGTGATGTGTCCACGTTGCGTTTTGGGGCAATTCCTGGGGCGGGCGCTAGGCCTACCCACACAAGTGAGGTATCATTTTTATCAGGAGACTTGGGGGAACGCTGGGTGGAAGGAAATTTGTGGCTCCTCTCTGATTCTAGAACTTGCTGTCACCAAAATTTGAGGAAAATGTGTTTTTTTAGCCAAATTCTGAGGTCTGCAAAGGATTCTGGGTAACAGATCCTTGTCAGAGCCCCACAAGTCAGCCCATCTTGGATTCCCCTGGGGTTCTAGTTTTCAAAAATGTGCTGGTTTGGTAGGTTTCCCTAGGTGCCGGCTGAGCTAGAGGCCAAAATCTACAGGTAGGCACTTTGCAAAAAACACCTCTGTTTTCTTTAAAAAAATGTGATGTGTCCACGTTGCGTTTTGGGGCATTTCCTGTCGCGGGCGCTAGGCCTACCCACACAAGTGAGGTATCATTTTTATCGGGAGACTTGGGGGAACACTGGGTGAAAGGAAATTTGTGGCTCCTCTCTGATTCCAGAACTTTCTGTCACCAAAATGTGAGGAAAACTTGTTTTTTTAGCCAAAGTTTGAGGTTTACAAAGGATTCTGGGTAACAGAACCTGGTCAGAGCCCCACAAGTCACCCCATCTTGGATTCCCCTAGGTCTCTAGTTTTCCAAAATGCACAGGTTTGGTAGCTTTCCCTAGGTGCCGGCTGAGCTAGAGGCCAAAATCTACAGGTAAGCTCTTTGCAAAAAACACCTCTGTTTTCTTTCAAAAAATGTGATGTGTCCACTTTGCGTTTTGGGGCATTTCCTGTTGCGGGCGCTAGGCCTACCCACACAAGTGAGGTATCATTTTTATCGTGAGAATTGGGGGAACGCTGGGTGGAAGGACATTTGTGGCTCCTCTCTGATTCCAGAACTTTCTGTCACCAAAATGTGAGGAAAACCAGTTTTTTTAGCCAAATTTTGAGGTTTGCAAAGGATTCTGGGAAACAGAACCTGGTCAGAGCCCCACAAGTCACCCCATCTTGGATTCCCCTAGGTCTCTAGTTTTAAAAAATGCACAGGTTTGGTCGGTTTCCCTAGGTGCCGGCTGAGCTAGAGGCCAAAATCTACAGGTAGGCACTTTGCAAAAAACACCTCTGTTTTCTTTCAAAAAATGTGATGTGTCCTCGTTGCGTTTTGGGGCAATTCTTGGGGCGGGCGCTAGGCCTACCCACACAAGTGAGGTATCATTTTTATCGGGAGACTTGGGGGAACGCTGGGTGGAAAGAAATTTGTGGCTCCTCTCTGATTCCAGAACTTTCTGTCACCAAAATGTGAGGTAAATGTGTTTTTTTAGCCAAATTTTGAGGTTTACAAAGGATTCTGGGTAACAGAACCTGGTCAGAGCCCCACAAGTCACCCCATCTTGGATTCCCCTAGGTCTCTACTTTAAAAAAATGCACAGGTTTGGTAGGTTTCCCTATGTGCCGGCTGAGCTAGAGGCCAAAATCTACAGGTAGGCACTTTGCAAAAAACACCTCTGTTTTCTTTTAAAAAATGTGACGTGTCCTCGTTGCGTTTGGGGGCAAGTCTTGGGCCGGGCGCTAGGCCTTCCCACACAAGTGGGGTATTTTTTATCGGGAGACTTGGGGGAACGCTGGGTGGAAAGAAATTTGTGGCTCCTCTCTGATTCCAGAACTTTCTGTCACCAAAATGTGAGTAAAATGTGTTTTTTTAGCCAAATTTTGAGGTTTGCAAAGGATTCTGGGTAACAGAACCTGGTCAGAGCCCCACAAGTCACCCCATCTTGGATTCCCCTAGGTCTCTAGTTTTCAAAAATGCACAGGTTTGGTAGGTTTCCCTATGTGCCGGCTGAGCTAGAGGCCAAAATCTACAGGTAGGCACTTTGCAAAAAACACCTCTGTTTTCTTTAAAAAAATGTGATGTGTCCACGTTGCGTTTTGGGGCATTTCCTGTCGCAGGCGCTAGGCCTACCCACACAAGTCAGGTATCATTTATATCGGGAGACTTGGGGGAACGCTGGGTGGAAGGAAAATTGTGGCTCCTCTCTGATTCCAGAACTTTCTGTCACCAAAATGTGATGAAAACATGTTTTTTTAGCCAAATTATGAGGTTTGCAAAGGATTCTGGGTAACAGAACCTGGTCAGAGCCCCACAGGTCACCCCATCTTGGATTCCCCTAGGTCTCTAGCTTTAAAAAATGCACAGGTTTGGTAGGTTTCCCTAGGTGCCGGCTGAGCTAGAGGCCAAAATCTACAGGTAGGTACTTTGCAAAAAACACCTCTGTTTTCTTTAAAAAAATGTGATGTGTCCACGTTGCGCTTTGGGGCATTTCCTGTCGCGGGCGCTAGGCCTACCCACACAAGTGAGATATCATTTTTATCAGGAGACTTGGGGGAACACTGGGTGGAAGGATATTTGTGGCTCCTCTCTGATTCCAGAACTTTCTGTCACCAAAATGTGTTTTTTTAGCCAAATTTTGAGGTTTGCAAAGGATCCTGGGTAACAGAACCTGGTCAGAGCCCCACAAGTCACCCCATCTTGGATTCCCCTACGTCTCTAGTTTAAAAAAATGCACAGGTTTGGTAGGATTCCCTAGGTGCCGGCTGAGCTAGAGGCCAAAATCTACAGGTAGGCACTTTGCAAAAAACACCTCTGTTTTCTTTCAAAAAATGTGATGTGTCCACGTTGCGTTTTGGGGCTTTTCCTGTCGCGGGCGCTAGGCCTACCCACACAAGTGAGGTATCATTTTTATCGGGAGACTTGGGGGAACGCTGGGTGGAAGGAAATTTGTGGCTCCTCTCTGATTCCAGAACTTTCTGTCACCAAAATGTGAGGAAAATGTGTTTTTTAGCCAAATTTTGAGGTTTGCAAAGGATTCTGAGTAACAGAACCTGGTCAGAGCCCCACAAGTCAACCCATCTTGGATTTCCCTAGGTCTCTAGTTTTAAAAAATGCACAGGTTTGGTAGGTTTCCCTAGGTGCCGGCTGAGCTAGAGGCCAAAATCTACAGGTAGGCACTTTGCAAAAAAAACCTCTGTTTTCTTTCAAAAAATGTGATGTGTCCATGTTGCGTTTTGGGGCATTTCCTGTCGCGGGCGCTAGGCCTACCCACACAAGTGAGGTATCATTTTTATCGGGAGACTTGGGGAAACACTGGGTGGAAGAGTATTTGTGGCTCCTCTCTGATTCCAGAACTTTCTGTCACCAAAATGTGAGGAAAATGTGTTTTTTTAGCCAAATTTTGAGGTTTTCAAAGGATTCTGGTTAACAGAACCTGGTCAGAGCCCCACAAGTCACCCCATCTTGGATTCCCCTAGGTCTCTAGTTTTAAAAAATGCACAGGTTTGGTAGGTTTCCCTAGGTGCCGGCTGAGCTAGAGGCCAAAATCTACAGGTAGGCACTTTGCAAAAAACACCTCTGTTTTCTTTCAAAAAATGTGATGTGTCCACGTTGTGTTTTGGGGCAATTCCTGGGGCGGGCGCTAGGCCTACCCTCACAAGTGAGGTATCATTTTTATCAGGAGACTTGGGGGAACGCTGGGTGGAAGGAAATTTGTGGCTCCTCTCTGATTCCAGAACTTGCTGTCACCAAAATTTGGGGAACATTTGTTTTTTTAGCCAGATTCTGAGGTTTACAAAGGATTCTGGGTAACAGAACCTTGTCAGAGCCCCACAAGTCACCCCATCTTGGGTTCCCCTGGGTTTCTAGTTTTCAAAAATGTGCTGGTTTGGTAGGTTTCCCTAGGTGCCGGATGAGCTAGAGGCCAAAATCTACAGGTAGGAACTTTGCAAAAGACACCTCTGTTTTCTTTCAAAAAATGTGATGTGTCCACGTTGCGTTTTGGGGCATTTCCTGTCACGGGCGCTAGGCCTACCCACACAAGTGAGGTATCATTTTAATCGGGAGACTTGGGGGAATGCTGGGTGGAAAGAAATGTGTGGCTCCTCTCAGATTCCAGAACTTTCTGTCACCGAAATGTGAGGAAAATGTGTTTTTTTAGCCAAATTTTGAGGTTTGCAAAGGATTCTGGGTAACAGAACCTGGTCAGAGCCCTACAAGTCACCCCATTTTGGATTCCCCTAGGTCTCTAGATTTAAAAAATGCACAGGTTTGGTAGGTTTCCCTAGGTGCCGGCTGAGCTAGGGGCCAAAATCTACAGGTAGGCACTTTGCAAAAAACACCTCTGTTTTCTTTAAAAAAATGTGATGTGTCCACGTTGCGTTTTGGGGCAATTCCTGGGGCGGGCGCTAGGCCTACCCACACAAGTGAGGTATCATTTTTATCAGGAGACTTGGGGGAACGCTGGGTGGAAGGAAATTTGTGGCTCCTCTCTGATTCCAGAACTTTCTGTCACCAAAATGTGAGGAAAACTTGTTTTTTTAGCCAAAGTTTGAGGTTTACAAAGGATTCTGGGTAACAGAACCTGGTCAGAGCCCCACAAGTCACCCCATCTTGGATTCCCCTAGGTCTCTAGTTTTAAAAAATGCACAGGTTTGGTAGCTTTCGCTAGGTGCCGGCTGAGCTAGAGGCCAAAATCTACAGGTAGGCACTTTGCAAAAAACACCTCTGTTTTCTTTCAAAAAATGTGATGTGTCCACGTTGCGTTTTGGGGCATTTCCTGCGGCGGGCGCTAGGCCTACCCACACAAGTGAGGTATCATTTTTATCAGGAGACTTGGGGGAACGCTGGGTGGAAAGAAATTTGTGGCTCCTCTCTGATTCCAGAACTTTCTGTCACCAAAATGTGAGGAAAATGTGTTTTTTTTAGCCAAATTTTGAGGTTTGCAAAGGATTCTGGGTAACAGAACCTGGTCAGAGCCCCACAAGTCACCCCATCTTGGATTCCCCTAGGTCTCTAGTTTTAAAAAATGCACATGTTTGGTAGGTTTCCCTATGTGCCGGCTGAGCTAGAGGCCAAAATCTACAGGTAGGCACTTTGCAAAAAACACCTCTGTTTTCTTTAAAAAAATGTGATGTGTCCACGTTGCGTTTTGGGGCATTTCCTGCGGCGGGCGCTAGGCCTACCCACACAAGTGAGGTATCATTTTTATCGGGAGACTTGGGGGAACGCTGGGTGGAAGGAAATTTGTGACTCCTCTCAGATTCCAGAACTTTCTGTCACCGAAATGTGAGGTAAATGTGTTTTTTTAGCCAAATTTTGAGGTTTGCAAAGGATTCTGGGTAACAGAACCTGGTCAGATGCCCACAAGTCACCACATATTGGATTCCCCTAGGTCTCTAGTTTTCAAAAATGCACAGGTTTGGTAGGTTTCCCTAGGTGCCGTGGGAGCTAGAGGCCAAAATCTACAGGTAGGCACTTTGCAAAAAACACCTCTGTTTTCTTTCAAAAAATGTGATGTGTCCACGTTGCGTTTTGGGGCAATTCCTGGGGCGGGCGCTAGGCCTACCCACACAAGTGAGGTATCATTTTTATCAAGAGACTTGGGGGAACGCTGGGTGGAAGGAAATTTGTGGCTCCTCTCTGATTCTAGAACTTGCTGTCACCAAAATTTGAGGAAAATGTGTTTTTTTAGCCAAATTCTGAGGTCTGCAAAGGATTCTGGGTAACAGATCCTTGTCAGAGCCCCACAAGTCAGCCCATCTTGGATTCCCCTGGGGTTCTAGTTTTCAAAAATGTGCTGGTTTGGTAGGTTTCCCTAGGTGCCGGCTGAGCTAGAGGCCAAAATCTACAGGTAGGCACTTTGCAAAAAACACCTCTGTTTTCTTTAAAAAAATGTGATGTGTCCACGTTGCGTTTTGGGGCATTTCCTGTCGCGGGCGCTAGGCCTACCCACACAAGTGAGGTATCATTTTTATCGGGAGACTTGGGGGAACACTGGGTGAAAGGAAATTTGTGGCTCCTCTCTGATTCCAGAACTTTCTGTCACCAAAATGTGAGGAAAACTTGTTTTTTTAGCCAAAGTTTGAGGTTTACAAAGGATTCTGGGTAACAGAACCTGGTCAGAGCCCCACAAGTCACCCCATCTTGGATTCCCCTAGGTCTCTAGTTTTCCAAAATGCACAGGTTTGGTAGCTTTCCCTAGGTGCCGGCTGAGCTAGAGGCCAAAATCTACAGGTAGGCTCTTTGCAAAAAACACCTCTGTTTTCTTTAAAAAAATGTGATGTGTCCACTTTGCGTTTTGGGGCATTTCCTGTTGCGGGCGCTAGGCCTACCCACACAAGTGAGGTATCATTTTTATCGTGAGAATTGGGGGAACGCTGGGTGGAAGGACATTTGTGGCTCCTCTCTGATTCCAGAACTTTCTGTCACCAAAATGTGAGGAAAACCAGTTTTTTTAGCCAAATTTTGAGGTTTGCAAAGGATTCTGGGTAACAGAACCTGGTCAGAGCCCCACAAGTCACCCCATCTTGGATTCCCCTAGGTCTCTAGTTTTAAAAAATGCACAGGTTTGGTCGGTTTCCCTAGGTGCCGGCTGAGCTAGAGGCCAAAATCTACAGGTAGGCACTTTGCAAAAAACACCTCTGTTTTCTTTCAAAAAATGTGATGTGTCCTCGTTGCGTTTTGGGGCAATTCTTGGGGCGGGCGCTAGGCCTACCCACACAAGTGAGGTATCATTTTTATCGGGAGACTTGGGGGAACGCTGGGTGGAAATAAATTTGTGGCTCCTCTCTGATTCCAGAACTTTCTGTCACCAAAATGTGAGGAAAATGTGTTTTTTTAGCCAAATTTTAAGGTTTACAAAGGATTCTGGGTAACAGAACCTGGTCAGAGCCCCACAAGTCACCCCATCTTGGATTCCCCTAGGTCTCTAGTTTAAAAAAATGCACAGGTTTGGTAGGTTTCCCTATGTGCCGGCTGAGCTAGAGGCCAAAATCTACAGGTAGGCACTTTGCAAAAAACACCTATGTTTTCTTTAAAAAAATGTGATGTGTCCACGTTGCGTTTTGGGGCATTTCCTGCGGCGGGCGCTAGGCCTACCCACACAAGTGAGGCATCATTTTTATCGGGAGACTTGGGGGAACGCTGGGTGGAAGGAAATTTGTGACTCCTCTCAGATTCCAGAACTTTCTGTCACCGAAATGTGAGGTAAATGTGTTTTTTTAGCCAAATTTTGAGGTTTGCAAAGGATTCTGGGTAACAGAACCTGGTCAGACGCCCACAAGTCACCACATATTGGATTCCCCTAGGTCTCTAGTTTTAAAAAATGCACAGGTTTGGTAGGTTTCCCTAGGTGCCGTCGGAGCTAGAGGCCAAAATCTACAGGTAGGCACTTTGCAAAAAACACCTCTGTTTTCTTTAAAAAAATGTGACGTGTCCTCGTTGCGTTTTGGGGCAAGTCTTGGGCCGGGCGCTAGGCCTACCCACACAAGTGAGGTATTTTTTATCGGGAGACTTGGGGGAACGCTGGGTGGAAAGAAATTTGTGGCTCCTCTCTGATTCCAGAACTTTCTGTCACCAAAATGTGAGTAAAATGTGTTTTTTTAGCCAAATTTTGAGATTTGCAAAGGATTCTGGGTAACAGAACCTGGTCAGAGCCCCACAAGTCACCCCATCTTGGATTCCCCTAGGTCTCTAGTTTTCAAAAATGCACAGGTTTGGTAGGTTTCCCTATGTGCCGGCTGAGCTAGAGACCAAAATCTACAGGTAGGCACTTTGCAAAAAACACCTCTGTTTTCTTTAAAAAAATGTGATGTGTCCACGTTGCGTTTTGGGGCATTTCCTGTCGCGGGCGCTAGGCCTACCCACACAAGTCAGGTATCATTTATATCGGGAGACTTGGGGGAACGCTGGGTGGAAGGAAAATTGTGGCTCCTCTCTGATTCCAGAACTTTCTGTCACCAAAATGTGATGAAAACGTGTTTTTTTAGCCAAATTATGAGGTTTGCAAAGGATTCTGGGTAACAGAACCTGGTCAGAGCCCCACAAGTCACCCCATCTTGAATTCCCCTACGTCTCTAGTTTAAAAAAATGCACAGGTTTGGTAGGATTCCCTAGGTGCCGGCTGAGCTAGAGGCCAAAATCTACAGGTAGGCACTTTGCAAAAAACACCTCTGTTTTCTTTCAAAAAATGTGATGTGTCCACGTTGCGTTTTGGGGCTTTTCCTGTCACGGGCGCTAGGCCTACCCACACAAGTGAGGTATCATTTTTATCGGGAGACTTGGGGGAACGCTGGGTGGAAGGAAATTTGTGGCTCCTCTCTGATTCCAGAACTTTCTGTCACCAAAATGTGAGGAAAATGTGTTTTTTTAGCCAAATTTTGAGGTTTGCAAAGGATTCTGAGTAACAGAACCTGGTCAGAGCCCCACAAGTCAACCCATCTTGGATTTCCCTAGGTCTCTAGTTTTAAAAAATGCACAGGTTTGGTAGGTTTCCCTAGGTGCCGGCTGAGCTAGAGGCCAAAATCTACAGGTAGGCACTTTGCAAAAAACACCTCTGTTTTCTTTCAAAAAATGTGATGTGTCCATGTTGCTTTTTGGGGCATTTCCTGTCGCGGGCGCTAGGCCTACCCACACAAGTGAGGTATCATTTTTATCGGGAGACTTGGTGAAACACTGGGTGGAAGAGTATTTGTGGCTCCTCTCTGATTCCAGAACTTTCTGTCACCAAAATGTGAGGAAAATGTGTTTTTTTAGCCAAATTTTGAGGTTTTCAAAGGATTCTGGGTAACAGAACCTGGTCAGAGCCCCACAAGTCACCCCATCCTGGATTCCCCTAGGTCTCTAGTTTTAAAAAATGCAAAGGTTTGGTAGGTTTCCCTAGGTGCCGGCTGAGCTAGAGGCCAAAATCTACAGGTAGGCACTTTGCAAAAAACACCTCTGTTTTCTTTTAAAAAATGTGACGTGTCCTCGTTGCGTTTGGGGGCAAGTCTTGGGCCGGGCGCTAGGCCTTCCCACACAAGTGGGGTATTTTTTATCGGGAGACTTGGGGGAACGCTGGGTGGAAAGAAATTTGTGGCTCCTCTCTGATTCCAGAACTTTCTGTCACCAAAATGTGAGTAAAATGTGTTTTTTTAGCCAAATTTTGAGGTTTGCAAAGGATTCTGGGTAACAGAACCTGGTCAGAGCCCCACAAGTCACCCCATCTTGGATTCCCCTAGGTCTCTAGTTTTCAAAAATGCACAGGTTTGGTAGGTTTCCCTATGTGCCGGCTGAGCTAGAGGCCAAAATCTACAGGTAGGCACTTTGCAAAAAACACCTCTGTTTTCTTTAAAAAAATGTGATGTGTCCACGTTGCGTTTTGGGGCATTTCCTGTCGCGGGCGCTAGGCCTACCCACACAAGTCAGGTATCATTTATATCGGGAGACTTGGGGGAACGCTGGGTGGAAGGAAAATTGTGGCTCCTCTCTGATTCCAGAACTTTCTGTCACCAAAATGTGATGAAAACATGTTTTTTTAGCCAAATTATGAGGTTTGCAAAGGATTCTGGGTAACAGAACCTGGTCAGAGCCCCACAGGTCACCCCATCTTGGATTCCCCTAGGTCTCTAGCTTTAAAAAATGCACAGGTTTGGTAGGTTTCCCTAGGTGCCGGCTGAGCTAGAGGCCAAAATCTACAGGTAGGTACTTTGCAAAAAACACCTCTGTTTTCTTTAAAAAAATGTGATGTGTCCACGTTGCGCTTTGGGGCATTTCCTGTCGCGGGCGCTAGGCCTACCCACACAAGTGAGGTATCATTTTTATCAGGAGACTTGGGGGAACACTGGGTGGAAGGATATTTGTGGCTCCTCTCTGATTCCAGAACTTTCTGTCACCAAAATGTGTTTTTTTAGCCAAATTTTGAGGTTTGCAAAGGATCCTGGGTAACAGAACCTGGTCAGAGCCCCACAAGTCACCCCATCTTGGATTCCCCTACGTCTCTAGTTTAAAAAAATGCACAGGTTTGGTAGGATTCCCTAGGTGCCGGCTGAGCTAGAGGCCAAAATCTACAGGTAGGCACTTTGCAAAAAACACCTCTGTTTTCTTTCAAAAAATGTGATGTGTCCACGTTGCGTTTTGGGGCTTTTCCTGTCGCGGGCGCTAGGCCTACCCACACAAGTGAGGTATCATTTTTATCGGGAGACTTGGGGGAACGCTGGGTGGAAGGAAATTTGTGGCTCCTCTCTGATTCCAGAACTTTCTGTCACCAAAATGTGAGGAAAATGTGTTTTTTAGCCAAATTTTGAGGTTTGCAAAGGATTCTGAGTAACAGAACCTGGTCAGAGCCCCACAAGTCAACCCATCTTGGATTTCCCTAGGTCTCTAGTTTTAAAAAATGCACAGGTTTGGTAGGTTTCCCTAGGTGCCGGCTGAGCTAGAGGCCAAAATCTACAGGTAGGCACTTTGCAAAAAAAACCTCTGTTTTCTTTCAAAAAATGTGATGTGTCCATGTTGCGTTTTGGGGCATTTCCAGTCGCGGGCGCTAGGCCTACCCACACAAGTGAGGTATCATTTTTATCGGGAGACTTGGGGAAACACTGGGTGGAAGAGTATTTGTGGCTCCTCTCTGATTCCAGAACTTTCTGTCACCAAAATGTGAGGAAAATGTGTTTTTTTAGCCAAATTTTGAGGTTTTCAAAGGATTCTGGTTAACAGAACCTGGTCAGAGCCCCACAAGTCACCCCATCTTGGATTCCCCTAGGTCTCTAGTTTTAAAAAATGCACAGGTTTGGTAGGTTTCCCTAGGTGCCGGCTGAGCTAGAGGCCAAAATCTACAGGTAGGCACTTTGCAAAAAACACCTCTGTTTTCTTTCAAAAAATGTGATGTGTCCACGTTGTGTTTTGGGGCAATTCCTGGGGCGGGCGCTAGGCCTACCCTCACAAGTGAGGTATCATTTTTATCAGGAGACTTGGGGGAACGCTGGGTGGAAGGAAATTTGTGGCTCCTCTCTGATTCCAGAACTTGCTGTCACCAAAATTTGGGGAAAATTTGTTTTTTTAGCCAGATTCTGAGGTTTACAAAGGATTCTGGGTAACAGAACCTTGTCAGAGCCCCACAAGTCACCCCATCTTGGGTTCCCCTGGGTTTCTAGTTTTCAAAAATGTGCTGGTTTGGTAGGTTTCCCTAGGTGCCGGATGAGCTAGAGGCCAAAATCTACAGGTAGGAACTTTGCAAAAGACACCTCTGTTTTCTTTCAAAAAATGTGATGTGTCCACGTTGCGTTTTGGGGCATTTCCTGTCACGGGCGCTAGGCCTACCCACACAAGTGAGGTATCATTTTAATCGGGAGACTTGGGGGAATGCTGGGTGGAAAGAAATGTGTGGCTCCTCTCAGATTCCAGAACTTTCTGTCACCGAAATGTGAGGAAAATGTGTTTTTTTAGCCAAATTTTGAGGTTTGCAAAGGATTCTGGGTAACAGAACCTGGTCAGAGCCCTACAAGTCACCCCATTTTGGATTCCCCTAGGTCTCTAGATTTAAAAAATGCACAGGTTTGGTAGGTTTCCCTAGGTGCCGGCTGAGCTAGGGGCCAAAATCTACAGGTAGGCACTTTGCAAAAAACACCTCTGTTTTCTTTAAAAAAATGTGATGTGTCCACGTTGCGTTTTGGGGCAATTCCTGGGGCGGGCGCTAGGCCTACCCACACAAGTGAGGTATCATTTTTATCAGGAGACTTGGGGGAACGCTGGGTGGAAGGAAATTTGTGGCTCCTCTCTGATTCCAGAACTTTCTGTCACCAAAATGTGAGGAAAACTTGTTTTTTTAGCCAAAGTTTGAGGTTTACAAAGGATTCTGGGTAACAGAACCTGGTCAGAGCCCCACAAGTCACCCCATCTTGGATTCCCCTAGGTCTCTAGTTTTAAAAAATGCACAGGTTTGGTAGCTTTCGCTAGGTGCCGGCTGAGCTAGAGGCCAAAATCTACAGGTAGGCACTTTGCAAAAAACACCTCTGTTTTCTTTCAAAAAATGTGATGTGTCCACGTTGCGTTTTGGGGCATTTCCTGCGGCGGGCGCTAGGCCTACCCACACAAGTGAGGTATCATTTTTATCAGGAGACTTGGGGGAACGCTGGGTGGAAAGAAATTTGTGGCTCCTCTCTGATTCCAGAACTTTCTGTCACCAAAATGTGAGGAAAATGTGTTTTTTTTAGCCAAATTTTGAGGTTTGCAAAGGATTCTGGGTAACAGAACCTGGTCAGAGCCCCACAAGTCACCCCATCTTGGATTCCCCTAGGTCTCTAGTTTTCAAAAATGCACATGTTTGGTAGGTTTCCCTATGTGCCGGCTGAGCTAGAGGCCAAAATCTACAGGTAGGCACTTTGCAAAAAACACCTCTGTTTTCTTTAAAAAAATGTGATGTGTCCACGTTGCGTTTTGGGGCATTTCCTGCGGCGGGCGCTAGGCCTACCCACACAAGTGAGGTATCATTTTTATCGGGAGACTTGGGGGAACGCTGGGTGGAAGGAAATTTGTGACTCCTCTCAGATTCCAGAACTTTCTGTCACCGAAATGTGAGGTAAATGTGTTTTTTTAGCCAAATTTTGAGGTTTGCAAAGGATTCTGGGTAACAGAACCTGGTCAGATGCCCACAAGTCACCACATATTGGATTCCCCTAGGTCTCTAGTTTTCAAAAATGCACAGGTTTGGTAGGTTTCCCTAGGTGCCGTTGGAGCTAGAGGCCAAAATCTACAGGTAGGCACTTTGCAAAAAACACCTCTGTTTTCTTTCAAAAAATGTGATGTGTCCACGTTGCGTTTTGGGGCAATTCCTGGGGCGGGCGCTAGGCCTACCCACACAAGTGAGGTATCATTTTTATCAAGAGACTTGGGGGAACGCTGGGTGGAAGGAAATTTGTGGCTCCTCTCTGATTCTAGAACTTGCTGTCACCAAAATTTGAGGAAAATGTGTTTTTTTAGCCAAATTCTGAGGTCTGCAAAGGATTCTGGGTAACAGATCCTTGTCAGAGCCCCACAAGTCAGCCCATCTTGGATTCCCCTGGGGTTCTAGTTTTCAAAAATGTGCTGGTTTGGTAGGTTTCCCTAGGTGCCGGCTGAGCTAGAGGCCAAAATCTACAGGTAGGCACTTTGCAAAAAACACCTCTGTTTTCTTTAAAAAAATGTGATGTGTCCACGTTGCGTTTTGGGGCATTTCCTGTCGCGGGCGCTAGGCCTACCCACACAAGTGAGGTATCATTTTTATCGGGAGACTTGGGGGAACACTGGGTGAAAGGAAATTTGTGGCTCCTCTCTGATTCCAGAACTTTCTGTCACCAAAATGTGAGGAAAACTTGTTTTTTTAGCCAAAGTTTGAGGTTTACAAAGGATTCTGGGTAACAGAACCTGGTCAGAGCCCCACAAGTCACCCCATCTTGGATTCCCCTAGGTCTCTAGTTTTCCAAAATGCACAGGTTTGGTAGCTTTCCCTAGGTGCCGGCTGAGCTAGAGGCCAAAATCTACAGGTAGGCTCTTTGCAAAAAACACCTCTGTTTTCTTTAAAAAAATGTGATGTGTCCACTTTGCGTTTTGGGGCATTTCCTGTTGCGGGCGCTAGGCCTACCCACACAAGTGAGGTATCATTTTTATCGTGAGAATTGGGGGAACGCTGGGTGGAAGGACATTTGTGGCTCCTCTCTGATTCCAGAACTTTCTGTCACCAAAATGTGAGGAAAACCAGTTTTTTTAGCCAAATTTTGAGGTTTGCAAAGGATTCTGGGTAACAGAACCTGGTCAGAGCCCCACAAGTCACCCCATCTTGGATTCCCCTAGGTCTCTAGTTTTAAAAAATGCACAGGTTTGGTCGGTTTCCCTAGGTGCCGGCTGAGCTAGAGGCCAAAATCTACAGGTAGGCACTTTGCAAAAAACACCTCTGTTTTCTTTCAAAAAATGTGATGTGTCCTCGTTGCGTTTTGGGGCAATTCTTGGGGCGGGCGCTAGGCCTACCCACACAAGTGAGGTATCATTTTTATCGGGAGACTTGGGGGAACGCTGGGTGGAAATAAATTTGTGGCTCCTCTCTGATTCCAGAACTTTCTGTCACCAAAATGTGAGGAAAATGTGTTTTTTTAGCCAAATTTTGAGGTTTACAAAGGATTCTGGGTAACAGAACCTGGTCAGAGCCCCACAAGTCACCCCATCTTGGATTCCCCTAGGTCTCTAGTTTAAAAAAATGCACAGGTTTGGTAGGTTTCCCTATGTGCCGGCTGAGCTAGAGGCCAAAATCTACAGGTAGGCACTTTGCAAAAAACACCTATGTTTTCTTTAAAAAAATGTGATGTGTCCACGTTGCGTTTTGGGGCATTTCCTGCGGCGGGCGCTAGGCCTACCCACACAAGTGAGGCATCATTTTTATCGGGAGACTTGGGGGAACGCTGGGTGGAAGGAAATTTGTGACTCCTCTCAGATTCCAGAACTTTCTGTCACCGAAATGTGAGGTAAATGTGTTTTTTTAGCCAAATTTTGAGGTTTGCAAAGGATTCTGGGTAACAGAACCTGGTCAGACGCCCACAAGTCACCACATATTGGATTCCCCTAGGTCTCTAGTTTTAAAAAATGCACAGGTTTGGTAGGTTTCCCTAGGTGCCGTCGGAGCTAGAGGCCAAAATCTACAGGTAGGCACTTTGCAAAAAACACCTCTGTTTTCTTTAAAAAAATGTGACGTGTCCTCGTTGCGTTTTGGGGCAAGTCTTGGGCCCGGCGCTAGGCCTACCCACACAAGTGAGGTATTTTTTATCGGGAGACTTGGGGGAACGCTGGGTGGAAAGAAATTTGTGGCTCCTCTCTGATTCCAGAACTTTCTGTCACCAAAATGTGAGTAAAATGTGTTTTTTTAGCCAAATTTTGAGATTTGCAAAGGATTCTGGGTAACAGAACCTGGTCAGAGCCCCACAAGTCACCCCATCTTGGATTCCCCTAGGTCTCTAGTTTTCAAAAATGCACAGGTTTGGTAGGTTTCCCTATGTGCCGGCTGAGCTAGAGGCCAAAATCTACAGGTAGGCACTTTGCAAAAAACACCTCTGTTTTCTTTAAAAAAATGTGATGTGTCCACGTTGCGTTTTGGGGCATTTCCTGTCGCGGGCGCTAGGCCTACCCACACAAGTCAGGTATCATTTATATCGGGAGACTTGGGGGAACGCTGGGTGGAAGGAAAATTGTGGCTCCTCTCTGATTCCAGAACTTTCTGTCACCAAAATGTGATGAAAACGTGTTTTTTTAGCCAAATTATGAGGTTTGCAAAGGATTCTGGGTAACAGAACCTGGTCAGAGCCCCACAAGTCACCCCATCTTGGATTCCCCTACGTCTCTAGTTTAAAAAAATGCACAGGTTTGGTAGGATTCCCTAGGTGCCGGCTGAGCTAGAGGCCAAAATCTACAGGTAGGCACTTTGCAAAAAACACCTCTGTTTTCTTTCAAAAAATGTGATGTGTCCACGTTGCGTTTTGGGGCTTTTCCTGTCACGGGCGCTAGGCCTACCCACACAAGTGAGGTATCATTTTTATCGGGAGACTTGGGGGAACGCTGGGTGGAAGGAAATTTGTGGCTCCTCTCTGATTCCAGAACTTTCTGTCACCAAAATGTGAGGAAAATGTGTTTTTTTAGCCAAATTTTGAGGTTTGCAAAGGATTCTGAGTAACAGAACCTGGTCAGAGCCCCACAAGTCAACCCATCTTGGATTTCCCTAGGTCTCTAGTTTTAAAAAATGCACAGGTTTGGTAGGTTTCCCTAGGTGCCGGCTGAGCTAGAGGCCAAAATCTACAGGTAGGCACTTTGCAAAAAACACCTCTGTTTTCTTTCAAAAAATGTGATGTGTCCATGTTGCTTTTTGGGGCATTTCCTGTCGCGGGCGCTAGGCCTACCCACACAAGTGAGGTATCATTTTTATCGGGAGACTTGGTGAAACACTGGGTGGAAGAGTATTTGTGGCTCCTCTCTGATTCCAGAACTTTCTGTCACCAAAATGTGAGGAAAATGTGTTTTTTTAGCCAAATTTTGAGGTTTTCAAAGGATTCTGGGTAACAGAACCTGGTCAGAGCCCCACAAGTCACCCCATCCTGGATTCCCCTAGGTCTCTAGTTTTAAAAAATGCACAGGTTTGGTAGGTTTCCCTAGGTGCCGGCTGAGCTAGAGGCCAAAATCTACAGGTAGGCACTTTGCAAAAAACACCTATGTTTTCTTTAAAAAAATGTGATGTGTCCACGTTGTGTTTTGGGGCAATTCCTGGGGCGGGCGCTAGGCCTACCCACACAAGTGAGGTATCATTTTTATCAGGAGACTTGGGGGAACGCTGGGTGGAAGGAAATTTGTGGCTCCTCTCTGATTCCAGAACTTGCTGTCACCAAAATTTGGGGAAAATGTGTTTTTTTAGCCAGATTCTGAGGTTTACAAAGGATTCTGGGTAACAGAACCTTGTCAGAGCCCCACAAGTCACCCCATCTTGGGTTCCCCTGGGTTTCTAGTTTTCAAAAATGTGCTGGTTTGGTAGGTTTCCCTAGGTGCCGGCTGAGCTAGAGGCCAAAATCTACAGGTAGGCACTTTGCAAAAAACACCTCTGTTTTCTTTCAAAAAATGTGATGTGTCCACGTTGCGTTTTGGGGCATTTCCTGTCACGGGCGCTAGGCCTACCCACACAAGTGAGGTATCATTTTAATCGGGAGACTTGGGGGAATGCTGGGTGGAAAGAAATTTGTGGCTCCTCTCAGATTCCAGAACTTTCTGTCACCGAAATGTGAGGAAAATGTGTTTTTTTAGCCAAATTTTGAGGTTTGCAAAGGATTCTGGGTAACAGAACCTGGTCAGAGCCCTACAAGTCACCCCATTTTGGATTCCCCTAGGTCTCTAGATTTAAAAAATGCACAGGTTTGGTAGGTTTCCCTAGGTGCCGGCTGAGCTAGGGGCCAAAATCTACAGGTAGGCACTTTGCAAAAAACACCTCTGTTTTCTTTAAAAAAATGTGATGTGTCCACGTTGCGTTTTGGGGCAATTCCTGGGGCGGGCGCTAGGCCTACCCACACAAGTGAGGTATCATTTTTATCAGGAGACTTGGGGGAACGCTGGGTGGAAGGACATTTGTGGCTCCTCTCTGATTCCAGAACTTTCTGTCACCAAAATGTGAGGAAAACCAGTTTTGTTAGCCAAATTTTGAGGTTTGCAAAGGATTCTGGGTAACAGAACCTGGTCAGAGCCCCACAAGTCACCCCATCTTGGATTCCCCTAGGTCTCTAGTTTTAAAAAATGCACAGGTTTGGTAGGTTTCCCTAGGTGCCGGCTGAGCTAGAGGCCAAAATCTACAGGTAGGCACTTTGCAAAAAACACCTCTGTTTTCTTTAAAAAAATGTGATGTGTCCACGTTGCGTTTTGGGGCATTTCCTGCGGCGGGTGCTAGGCCTACCCACACAAGTGAGGTATCATTTTTATCGGGAGACTTGGGGGAACGCTGGGTGGAAAGAAATTTGTGGCTCCTCTCTGATTCCAGAACTTTCTGTCACCAAAATGTGAGGAAAATGTGTTTTTTTTAGCCAAATTTTGAGGTTTGCAAAGGATTCTGGGTAACAGAACCTGGTCAGAGCCCAACAAGTCACCCCATCTTGGATTCCCCTAGGTCTCTAGTTTTCAAAAATGCACATGTTTGGTAGGTTTCCCTATGTGCCGGCTGAGCTAGAGGCCAAAATCTACAGGTAGGCACTTTGCAAAAAACACCTCTGTTTTCTTTAAAAAAATGTGATGTGTCGACGTTGCGTTTTGGGGCATTTCCTGCGGCGGGCGCTAGGCCTACCCACACAAGTGAGGTATCATTTTTATCGGAAGACTTGGGGGAACGCTGGGTGGAAGGACATTTGTGGCTCCTCTCTGATTCCAGAACTTTCTGTCACCAAAATGTGAGGAAAACCAGTTTTGTTAGCCAAATTTTGAGGTTTGCAAAGGATTCTGGGTAACAGAACCTGGTCAGAGCCCCACAAGTCACCCCATCTTGGATTCCCCTAGGTCTCTAGTTTTAAAAAATGCACAGGTTTGGTAGGTTTCCCTAGGTGCCGGCTGAGCTAGAGGCCAAAATCTACAGGTAGGCACTTTGCAAAAAACACCTCTGTTTTCTTTAAAAAAATGTGATGTGTCCACGTTGCGTTTTGGGGCATTTCCTGTCGTGGGCGCTAGGCCTACCCACACAAGTGAGGTATCATTTTTATCGGGAGACTTGGGGGAACACTGGGTGAAAGGAAATTTGTGGCTCCTCTCTGATTCCAGAACTTTCTGTCAGCAAAATGTGAGGAAAACTTGTTTTTTTAGCCAAAGTTTGAGGTTTACAAAGGATTCTGGGTAACAGAACCTGGTCAGAGCCCCACAAGTCACCCCATCTTGGATTCCCCTAGGTCTCTAGTTTTCCAAAATGCACAGGTTTGGTAGCTTTCCCTAGGTGCCGGCTGAGCTAGAGGCCAAAATCTACAGGTAGGCACTTTGCAAAAAACACCTCTGTTTTCTTTCAAAAAATGTGATGTGTCCATGTTGCTTTTTGGGGCATTTCCTGTCGCGGGCGCTAGGCCTACCCACACAAGTGAGGTATCATTTTTATCGGGAGACTTGGTGAAACACTGGGTGGAAGAGTATTTGTGGCTCCTCTCTGATTCCAGAACTTTCTGTCACCAAAATGTGAGGAAAATGTGTTTTTTTAGCCAAATTTTGAGGTTTTCAAAGGATTCTGGGTAACAGAACCTGGTCAGAGCCCCACAAGTCACCCCATCCTGGATTCCCCTAGGTCTCTAGTTTTAAAAAATGCACAGGTTTGGTAGGTTTCCCTAGGTGCCGGCTGAGCTAGAGGCCAAAATCTACAGGTAGGCACTTTGCAAAAAACACCTATGTTTTCTTTAAAAAAATGTGATGTGTCCACGTTGTGTTTTGGGGCAATTCCTGGGGCGGGCGCTAGGCCTACCCACACAAGTGAGGTATCATTTTTATCAGGAGACTTGGGGGAACGCTGGGTGGAAGGAAATTTGTGGCTCCTCTCTGATTCCAGAACTTGCTGTCACCAAAATTTGGGGAAAATGTGTTTTTTTAGCCAGATTCTGAGGTTTACAAAGGATTCTGGGTAACAGAACCTTGTCAGAGCCCCACAAGTCACCCCATCTTGGGTTCCCCTGGGTTTCTAGTTTTCAAAAATGTGCTGGTTTGGTAGGTTTCCCTAGGTGCCGGCTGAGCTAGAGGCCAAAATCTACAGGTAGGCACTTTGCAAAAAACACCTCTGTTTTCTTTCAAAAAATGTGATGTGTCCACGTTGCGTTTTGGGGCATTTCCTGTCACGGGCGCTAGGCCTACCCACACAAGTGAGGTATCATTTTAATCGGGAGACTTGGGGGAATGCTGGGTGGAAAGAAATTTGTGGCTCCTCTCAGATTCCAGAACTTTCTGTCACCGAAATGTGAGGAAAATGTGTTTTTTTAGCCAAATTTTGAGGTTTGCAAAGGATTCTGGGTAACAGAACCTGGTCAGAGCCCTACAAGTCACCCCATTTTGGATTCCCCTAGGTCTCTAGATTTAAAAAATGCACAGGTTTGGTAGGTTTCCCTAGGTGCCGGCTGAGCTAGGGGCCAAAATCTACAGGTAGGCACTTTGCAAAAAACACCTCTGTTTTCTTTAAAAAAATGTGATGTGTCCACGTTGCGTTTTGGGGCAATTCCTGGGGCGGGCGCTAGGCCTACCCACACAAGTGAGGTATCATTTTTATCAGGAGACTTGGGGGAACGCTGGGTGGAAGGACATTTGTGGCTCCTCTCTGATTCCAGAACTTTCTGTCACCAAAATGTGAGGAAAACCAGTTTTGTTAGCCAAATTTTGAGGTTTGCAAAGGATTCTGGGTAACAGAACCTGGTCAGAGCCCCACAAGTCACCCCATCTTGGATTCCCCTAGGTCTCTAGTTTTAAAAAATGCACAGGTTTGGTAGGTTTCCCTAGGTGCCGGCTGAGCTAGAGGCCAAAATCTACAGGTAGGCACTTTGCAAAAAACACCTCTGTTTTCTTTAAAAAAATGTGATGTGTCCACGTTGCGTTTTGGGGCATTTCCTGCGGCGGGTGCTAGGCCTACCCACACAAGTGAGGTATCATTTTTATCGGGAGACTTGGGGGAACGCTGGGTGGAAAGAAATTTGTGGCTCCTCTCTGATTCCAGAACTTTCTGTCACCAAAATGTGAGGAAAATGTGTTTTTTTTAGCCAAATTTTGAGGTTTGCAAAGGATTCTGGGTAACAGAACCTGGTCAGAGCCCAACAAGTCACCCCATCTTGGATTCCCCTAGGTCTCTAGTTTTCAAAAATGCACATGTTTGGTAGGTTTCCCTATGTGCCGGCTGAGCTAGAGGCCAAAATCTACAGGTAGGCACTTTGCAAAAAACACCTCTGTTTTCTTTAAAAAAATGTGATGTGTCGACGTTGCGTTTTGGGGCATTTCCTGCGGCGGGCGCTAGGCCTACCCACACAAGTGAGGTATCATTTTTATCGGAAGACTTGGGGGAACGCTGGGTGGAAGGACATTTGTGGCTCCTCTCTGATTCCAGAACTTTCTGTCACCAAAATGTGAGGAAAACCAGTTTTGTTAGCCAAATTTTGAGGTTTGCAAAGGATTCTGGGTAACAGAACCTGGTCAGAGCCCCACAAGTCACCCCATCTTGGATTCCCCTAGGTCTCTAGTTTTAAAAAATGCACAGGTTTGGTAGGTTTCCCTAGGTGCCGGCTGAGCTAGAGGCCAAAATCTACAGGTAGGCACTTTGCAAAAAACACCTCTGTTTTCTTTAAAAAAATGTGATGTGTCCACGTTGCGTTTTGGGGCATTTCCTGTCGTGGGCGCTAGGCCTACCCACACAAGTGAGGTATCATTTTTATCGGGAGACTTGGGGGAACACTGGGTGAAAGGAAATTTGTGGCTCCTCTCTGATTCCAGAACTTTCTGTCAGCAAAATGTGAGGAAAACTTGTTTTTTTAGCCAAAGTTTGAGGTTTACAAAGGATTCTGGGTAACAGAACCTGGTCAGAGCCCCACAAGTCACCCCATCTTGGATTCCCCTAGGTCTCTAGTTTTCCAAAATGCACAGGTTTGGTAGCTTTCCCTAGGTGCCGGCTGAGCTAGAGGCCAAAATCTACAGGAAGGCACTTTGCAAAAAACACATCTGTTTTCTTTAAAAAAATGTGATGTGTCCACTTTGCGTTTTGGGGCATTTCCTGTTGCGGGCGCTAGGCCTACCCACACAAGTGAGGTATCATTTTTATCGTGAGAATTGGGGGAACGCTGGGTGGAAGGACATTTGTGGCTCCTCTCTGATTCCAGAACTTTCTGTCACCAAAATGTGAGGAAAACCAGTTTTTTTAGCCAAATTTTGAGGTTTACAAAGGATTCTGGGTAACAGAACCTGGTCAGAAGCCCACAAGTCACCACATATTGGATTCCCCTAGGTCTCTAGTTTTCAAAAATGCACAGGTTTGGTAGGTTTCCCTAGGTGCCGTCGGAGCTAGAGGCCAAAATCTACAGGTAGGCACTTTGCAAAAAACACCTCTGTTTTCTTTAAAAAAATGTGATGTGTCCACGTTGTGTTTTGGGGCAATTCCTGGGGCGGGCGCTAGGCCTACCCACACAAGTGAGGTATCATTTTTATCAGGAGACTTGGGGGAACGCTGGGTGGAAGGAAATTTGTGGCTCCTCTCTGATTCCAGAACTTGCTGTCACCAAAATTTGGGGAAAATTTGTTTTTTTAGCCAGATTCTGAGGTTTACAAAGGATTCTGGGTAACAGAACCTTGTCAGAGCCCCACAAGTCACCCCATCTTGGGTTCCCCTGGGTTTCTAGTTTTCAAAAATGTGCTGGTTTGGTAGGTTTCCCTAGGTGCCGGCTGAGCTAGAGGCCAAAATCTACAGGTAGGCACTTTGCAAAAAACACCTCTGTTTTTTTTAAAAAAATGTGATGTGTCCACGTTGCGTTTTGGGGCATTTCCTGTCACAGGCGCTAGGCCTACCCACACAAGTGAGGTATCATTTTTATCGGGAGACTTGGGGGAACACTGGGTGGAAGGAAATTTGTGGCTCCTCTCTGATTCCAGAACTTTCTGTCACCAAAATGTGAGGAAAACTTGTTTTTTTAGCCAAAGATTGAGGTTTACAAAGGATTCTGGGTAACAGAACCTGGTCAGAGCCCCACAAGTCACCCCATCTTGGATTCCCCTCGGTCTCTAGTTTTAAAAAATGCACAGGTTTGGTAGCTTTCCCTAGGTGCCGGCTGATCTAGAGGCCAAAATCTACAGGTAGGCACTTTGCAAAAAACACCTCTGTTTTCTTTAAAAAAAATGTGATGTGTCCACCTTGCGCTTTGGGGCATTTCCTGTCGCGGGCGCTAGGCCTACTCACACAAGTGAGGTATCATTTTTATCAGGAGACTTGGGGGAACACTGGGTGGAAGGATATTTGTGGCTCATCTCTGATTCCAGAACTTTCTGTCACCAAAATTTGAGGAAAATGTGTTTTTTTAGCCAAATTTTGAGGTTTGCAAAGGATTCTGGGTAACAGAACCTGGTCAGAGCCCCACAAGTCAACCCATCTTGGATTTCTCTAGGTCTCTAGTTTTAAAAAATGCACAGGTTTGGTAGGTTTCCCTAGGTGCCGGCTGAGCTAGAGGCCAAAATCTACAGGTAGGCACTTTGCAAAAAACACCTCTGTTTTCTTTCAAAAAATGTGATGTGTCCATGTTGCGTTTTGGGGCATTTCCTGTTGCGGGCGCTAGGCCTACCCACACAAGTGAGGTATCATTTGTATCGTGAGACTTGGGGGAAGACTGGGTGGAAGGATATTTGTGGCTCCTCTCTGATTCCAGAACTTTCTGTCACCAAAATGTGAGGAAAATGTGTTTTTTTAGCCAAATTTTGAGGTTTGCAAAGGATTCTGTGTAACAGAACTTGGTCAGAGCCCCACCAGTCACCCCATCTTGGATTCCCCTAGGTCTCTAGTTTAAAAAAATGCACAGGTTTGGTAGGTTTCCCTAGGTGCCGGCTGAACTAGAGGCCAAAATCTACAGGTAGGCACTTTGCAAAAAACACCTCTGTTTTCTTTAAAAAAATGTGATGTGTCAACATTGCGTTTTGGGGCATTTGCTGTTGCGGGCGCTAGGCCTACCCACACAAGTGAGGTATCATTTTTATCGGGAGACTTGGGGGAAGGCTGGGTGGAAGGAAATTTGTGGCTCCTCTCTGATTCCAGAACTTTCTGTCACTAAAATGTGAGGAAAATGTGTTTTTTTAGCCAAATTTTGAGGTTTGCAAAGGATTCTGGGTAACAGAACCTGGTCAGAGCCCCACAAGTCACCCCATCTTGGATTCCCCTAGGCCTCTAGTTTTCAAAAATGCACAGGTTTGGTAGGTTTCCCTAGGTGCCGGCTGAGCTAGAGGCCAAAATCTACAGGTAGGCACTTTGCAAAAAACACCTCTGTTTCTATAAAAAAATGTGATGTGTCCTCGTTGCGTTTTGGGGCAATTCTTGGGGCGGGCGCTAGGCCTACCCACACAAGTAAGGTATCATTTTTATCGGGAGACTTGGGGGAACGCTGGGTGGGAAGAAATTTGTGGCTCCTCTCTGATTCCACAACTTTCTGTCACCAAAATGTGAGGAAAATGTGTTTTTTTATCCACATTTTGAGGGTTGCAAAGGATTCTGGGTAACAGAACCTGGTCGGAGCCCCACAAGTCAACCCAGATTGGATTCCCCTAGGTCTCTAGTTTTAAAAAATGCACAGGATTGGTAGGTTTCCCTAGGTGCCGGCTGAGCTAGAGGCCAAAATCTACAGGTAGGCACTTTGCAAAAAACACCTCTGTTTTCTTTAAAAAAAAGGTGATGTGTCCACGTTGCGTTTTGGGGCATTTCCTGTTGCGGGCGCTAGGCCTACCCACACAAGTGACGTATCATTTTTATCGGGAGACTTGGGGGAACGCTGGGTGGAAGGAAATTTGTGGCTCCTCTCTGATTCAAGAACTTTCTGTCACCAAAATGTGAGGAAAATGTGTTTTTTTAGCCAAATTTTGAGGTTTACAAAGGAGTCTGGGTAACAGAACCTGGTCAGAGCCCCACAAGTCACCCCATCTTGGATTCCCCTAGGTCTCTAGTTTAAAAAAATGCACAGGTTTGGTAGGTTTCCCTAGGTGCCGGCTGAGCTAGAGGCCAAAATCTACAGGTAGGCACTTTGCAAAAAACACCTGTTTTCTTTACAAAAATGTGATGTGTCCACGTTGCGTTTTGGGGCATTTCCTGTCGCGGGCGCTAGGCCTACCCACACAAGTGAGGTATCATTTTTATCGGGAGACTTGGGGGAACACTGGGTGGAAGGAAATTTGTGGCTCCTCTCTGATTCCAGAACTTTCTGTCACCAAAATGTGAGGAAAACGTGTTTTTTTTTTGCCAAACTTTGAAGTTTGCAAAGGATTCTGGGTAAGAGAACCTGGTAGAGCCCCACAAGTCACCCCATCTTGTATTCCCCTAGGTCTCTAGTTTTCAAAAATGCACAGGTTTGGTAGGTTTCCCTAGCTGCTGGCTGAGCTAGAGGCCACAATCTACAGGTAGGCACTTTGCAAAAAACACCTCTGTTTTCTTTCACAAAAAAAAAAAATGATGTGTCCACGTTGCGTTTTGGGGCATTTCCTGTCGAAGGCGCTAGGCCTACCCACACAAGTGAGGTATCATTTTTATCAGGAGACTTGGGGGAACGCTGGGTGGAAGGAAATTTGTGGCTCCTCTCTGATTCCAGAACTTTCAGTCACCAAAATGTGAGGAAAATGTGTTGTTTTAGCCAAATTTTGACGTTTGAAAGGATTCTGGGTAACAGAACCTGGTCTGAGCCCCACAAGTCACCCCATCTTGGATTCCCCTAGGTCTCTAGTTTAAAAAAATGCTCAGGTTTGGTAGGTGCCGGCTGAGCTAGAGGCCAAAATCTACATGTATGCACTTTGCAAAAAACACCTCTGTTTTCTTTCAAAAAATGTGATGTGTCCACGTTGCATTTTGGGGCATTTCCTGTCGCGGGCGCTAGGCCTACCCACACAAGTGAGGTATCATTTTTATCGGGATACTTGGGGTGGGTTGGGCTGGGTGGAAGGAAACTTGTGGCTCCTCTCTGATTCCAGAACTTTCTGTCACCAAAATTTGAGGAAAATGTGTTTTTTTAGCCAAAGTTTGACGTTTGCAAAGGATTCTGGGTAACAGAACCTGGTCTGAGCCCCACAAGTCACCCCATCTTGGATTCCCCTAGGTCTCTAGTTTTAAAAAATGCACAGGTTTGGTAGATTTCCCTAGGTGCCGGTTGAGCTAGAGGCCAAAATCTACAGGTAGGCACTTTGCAAAAAAACACCTCTGTTTTCTTTCAAAAAATGTGATGTGTCCACGTTGCGTTTTGGGGCATTTCCTGTCGCGGGCGCTAGGCCTACCCACACAAGTGAGGTATCATTTTTGTCGGGAGACTTGGGGTGGGTTGGGCTGGGTGGAAGGAAATTTGTGGCTCCTCTCTGATTCCAAAACTTTCTGTCACCAAAATGTGAGGAAAATGTGTTTTTTAGCCAAATTTTGACGTTTGAAAGGATTCTGGGTAACAGAACCTGGTCAGAGCCCCACAAGTCAGCCCATCTTGGATTCCCCTAGGTCTCTAGTTTTAAAAAATGCACAGGTTTGGTAGGTTTCCCTAGGTGCCGGCTGAGCTAGAGGCCAAAATCTACATGTAGGCACTTTGCAAAAAACACCTCTGTTTTCTTTCAAAAAATGTGATGTGTCCACGTTGCATTTTGGGGCATTTCCTGTCGCGGGCGCTAGGCCTACCCACACAAGTGAGGTATCATTTTTGTCGGGAGACTTGGGGTGGGTTGGGCTGGGTGGAAGGAAATTTGTGGCTCCTCTCTGATTCCAGAACTTTCTGTCACCAAAATTTGAGGAAAATGTGTTTTTTTAGCCAAAGTTTGAGGTTTGCAAAGGATTCTGGGTAACAGAACCTGGTCAGAGCCCCACAAGTCACCCCATCTTGGATTCCCCTTGGTCTCTAGTTTAAAAAAATGCACAGGTTTGGTAGGTTTCCCTAGGTGCCGGTTGAGCTAGAGGCCAAAATCTACAGGTAGGCACTTTGCAAAAAACACCTCTGTTTTCTTTAAAAAAATGTGATGTGTCCACGTTGCGTTTTGGGGCATTTCCTGTCGCGGGCGCTAGGCCTACCCACACAAGTGAGGTATCATTTTTGTCGGGAGACTTGGGGTGGGTTGGGCTGGGTGGAAGGAAATTTGTGGCTCCTCTCTGATTCCAGAACTTTCTGTCACCAAAATTTGAGGAAAATGTGTTTTTTTTGCCAAAGTTGGAGGTTTGCAAAGGATTCTGTGTAACAGAACCTGGTCAGAGCCCCACAAGTCACCCCATCTTGGATTCCCCTAGGTCTCTAGTTTTAAAAAATGCACAGGGTTGATAGGTTTAACTAAGTGCCGGCTAAGCTAGAGGTCAAAATCTACAGGTAGGTACTTTGCAAAAAACACCTCTGTTTTCATAAAGAAAATGTGATGTGTCCACGTTGCGTTTTGGTGCATTTCCTGTTGCGGGCACTAGGCCTATCCACACAAGTGAGGTATCATTTTTATCGGGAGACTTGGGGAAACATAGATTAGCAAAACAAGTGTTATTGCCCCTTGTCTTTCTCTAATTTTTTTCCTTCCATATATAAGAGAGTGTGTAAAAAAGACATCTATTTGAGAAATGCCCTGTAATTCAAATGCTAGTATGGTCACCCCGGAATTCAGAGATGTGCAAATAACCACTGCTTCTCAACACCTTATCTTGTGCCCTTTTTGGAAATACAAAGGTTTTCTTGATAGCTATTTTTCACTCTTTATATTTCAGCAAATGAATTGCTGTATACCCGGTGTAGAGTGAAAAACGCACTGCAGGGTGCAGCTCATTTATTGGCTCTGGGTACCTAGGGTTCTTGATGAACCTACAAGCCATATATATACCCGCAACCAGAGGAGTCCAGCAGACCTAACGTTATATTGCTTTAAAAAATCTGACATTGCAGGAAAAAGTTACAGAGTAAAACGTAGAGAAAAAGTGATGTTTTTTTCACCTCAATTTCAATATTTTTCTTTTTCAGTTGTTATTTTCTGTAGGAAACCCTTTGTAGGATCTACACAAATGACCCCTTGCTGAATTTAGAATTTTGTCTACTTTTCAGAAATGTTTAGGTTTCTGGGATCCAGCATTGGTTTTATGCCCATTTCTGTCACTGATTGGAAGGAGGCTGAACGCACATTTTTTTTTAAAAATGGGGTATGTCCCAGTAAAATGCCAAATTTGTGTTGAAAAATTGGGTTTTCTGATTCACGTCTGCCTGTTCCTGAAAGCTGGGAAGCTGTTGATTTTAGCACCACAAACCCTTTGTTGATGCCATTTTCAGGGAAAACACCACAAGCCTTCTTCTGCAGCCACTTTTTCCCATTTTTTTGAAAAAAACGAAATTTTCACTGTATTTTGGCTAATGTCTTGGTCTCCTCCAGGGGGAAACCACAAAGTCTGGGTACCATTATAATCCCAAGGTTGTTGGAAAAAAAGGACGCAAATTTGGCGTGGATAGCTTATGTGGACAAAAAGTTATGAGGGCCTAAGTGCGAACTGCCCCAAATAGCCAAAAAAAGGCTCGGCACAGGAGGGGGAAAAGGCATGGCAGCGAAGGGGTTAAAGAGCAGTTAACTTGAGATTGGGGGCATATGAGAGCAACAATCAATGAGAAATAGAAAGAAAAAAGAAGATTGAGAGAAGAGATTGGGAAATTGACCATCACAATTGGAACCACCAAAACCAGCAATGAAAGAGAAAGAGTGACTGTAGGACGAACGACAAAGTGAGAAGCAGTGTAAATAGTGTTCCTAATGCACATTTTAGTCTGAGCAGCAAATCTCATAGAGCTTTGACATACACATTAGCAGTGGTCTGTTGATCGATACAAACATGCATTTTATACTGTATGATGATTCACAAGGCAAGTCATCATCGTGCAGCGTGTGGAAGGGAAGAGTAGTCTCAGAGCCTCCTAATATGATTACATTAAAATTAATTTAATTATATTTAGCAGGCAGTGCGGTCTCTCTTTTTAGATGCTCCTGAGGCTTGGAAAGTAGGCACAGGACCATCTCGCTGGAGTTCATGAGTTGGCACTCCCCGCCAGACCCACTCCATTGTTTTGAACACGTCCTCCTTTGTTCCAGTCATCAAGTACATAAGTGATAAACAGAATTACATAAACTAAAACAAACTTTCCAGCCCTGTAGTGCAGGTAGCTTACTTTCACCAATGCTATCTCTAATAGGTCAAACACTAACCACTCAAAGGCCAGTAATAGTGCAGAAGAGGTTCCACCAAGTTCTGTTAATGTCAGCAGAGAGAGGGCAGAACTGTACCAAATCTACTAAGATATGGCACTGTTTCTCTCTCCCTCCTTACATAGGCACGCTTTCGGCTGTCTTGTCCCTAAGAACACACACTTGCACAACAGTGCAGAATAGGTTTTGTACTGGACGAAGACCCTTATGCTTAGACATAGTTTAACATGTTTCTGTACAATGAAGCACACATGTAATGTAGAACAGATTTGAGAACATTTTTCACAATCTTTACACCTACCTCGAGGAGATGCTAATTGATGGCGCTGTCTGCCTTTTTCAGCAGACAGGGCTTTGCATCAAATACATGGGTGGTTGCATTGGAATGCCCATTTACCCCCATAGAATGTGTGAGAAATTGGGTTGTTCGTTGAATGGTGGGTAACACCTGTACAGCCACAATCACTGTCAGGGTGAACCACAAAAGTCACTAAATTAAGTTGTGCTTAACCCTTGGAAGCTAGGCATAAAAAGCAGTGAGGCTTAACTTAGAGGCAATGTGTAAAGTATGCAACACATAAACTGTAATAAAGTGAAAACACAACACAAGAAAAATACCACAATTAAAAAAAAGAAAATTGTAATATATTTTTTTGACATCTAAATGACAAAAAACCAATCAGTAGAGCAGGTGTTATCAATTTGAATTCCCTTCTATACCATGGACGTAATGGGTACGCCCTCGGACACTGCACTGCTGTGCCAAGGATGTAACCGTTATGTCCAGGGACTGACCCAAGGGGGGAGCTGGGCCACCCACCCTTGGGGAGGGGGGGGGTCAGAGAGGCATCAGAGGAAAGGAAAGGATTTTCCTTTCCCCCGATGTCTCTTTGAGCATTCCTGCTGTACAAATGTATAGCAATCGTGCAGCAGGAGTGCCCACTACACACCAGGGAGTTTTTTTTTCTTATTTTACATAAGGGGAGGTGACTCCTAGGCAGTGGTCGATCCCCATGGAGACACATTACTGTTGGCAATTTCTGCTCTCCTAGGGGGCAGATTGGCCTAGTTTTATGAGGCCCATTTGCCCTCAAGAGGGCAGAAACCACTTAGGCACCAGGGATTGTTGTGCATGTGTTTTGTTTGGGGGGGTGGCCTCTTGTGCAAGGGTCGCTCTTCATGGAGGCACCTTACTGTTGACCATTTCTGCACCCCTTGGGGGCAAATTAGCCACTTTTTTATGCCCATCTGCCCCTAAGGGGGACAGAAACCATTTAGGCACCAGGGATTGTTGTGTATGTGTTTTGCTTTGAGGGGGGTCCCTTTGTGCAAGGGTCACTCTCCTTAGGGAACATTAATTTTGGCTGTTTCTTCCCCCTTTGGGGGCAGATTGGCCTATTTTTATTAGGCCAGAAAACACTAGCCACCAGGGATTATTATGATGGTGCATATTTTTTATTGGGGTGTGCAGCCCCTTGGGCAAAGGTGTCCCTCCCATGGGGGCACATTACCGTTGGCCGTTTCTACCCCCATTGGGGGCAGATCGGCCTATTTTTGTAAGGCCCATCTGCCCTCAAGGGGGCAGAAACTACTAGTCATCAGGGATTATGTTGTGGGTGGTTTTTTTGGGGGGCGGCCTCTTGGACATACCTTTTTGCCTTTTCTCTCCCCTTTGGGGGCAGATCGGCCTACTTATATCAGTCCCATCTGCCCCCAAGGGGGGCAGAAACCACTAGATACCAGGGATTATTTTATGTGTGCATATTTTTTTTGAGGCGCAGCCCCTTAAGCATGGGTCGCTCCCCTTTGGGGGCATTCATTTTGGGGGTTTCTGCACCCCTTGGGTTCAGATCAGTCTATTTTTGTAAGGCCCATCTGCCCCCAGGTGGGGCAGAAACTACTAGGCACCTGGGATTATGTTGTGTGTGTGTTTTGCTTGGGGGGTGGCCCATTGGGCAAGGGTCACTCCCCTTTGGGGTACATTATTTTTGGCTGTTTCTGCCCCCTTTGGGGGCAGATTGGCCTATTTATATTAGGCCCATCTGGCAGAAACCACTAGGCACCAGGGGTTATTTTGTGTGTGAATTTTCTTTGTTTGTGGGGGCGGGCCCCTTGGGCAAGAGTCGCTCCCCTTTGTGGGGGCATTCATTTTGGCCGTTTCTGCTCCCCATGGGGGCAGAGCAGCCTATTTCTGTAAGGCTCCTCTGCCCCAAGGGGGGCAGAAACCACTAGGCACCTGGGATTATGTTGTATGTCTTTTGTGTAGGGGGTAGCCCCTTGGGCAAGGGTCACTCCCTTTTGGGGGACATTCATTTTGGCCTTTTCATATTAGGTCCATCTGCCCCACCACTAGGAACCAGAGATTATTTTGTGTGTGCATGATTTTTGTTTGGAGGCGGCCCCTTGGGCAAGTGTCACTTTCTTTTGAGGGGCATTCATTTTGGCCATTCCTGCCCCCTTTGGTGGCAGATCTGCCTATTTTTGTAAGGCCCATCTGCCCCAAAGGAATTTTTTTTTTTTTTTTTTTAAAAAGATGGTGGGGTATGCCCATATCCTCTGCCCAAATAAATGGGGACAAAGTTGTTCTGCCCACCGGGGGCAGATGGGGTAATTACCCCCAGTCCACCCCGAGGGGAGCAGAAAGCACATTAGATGCCAGGGAATTAAAAAAAAATAGAGGGGTGTGGCTTGCCCACCACTATGGGCATGGTTATGCCCCCATCCCAAATGAAATGGGTAACAGTCTTTCAGCCCCCCTGCAAACTAAAACATCTCATCCCAATGGCAAACAAGAGGTTATTTGACTCTTTTGAGTTTTGATTTTACATACGGGCCAAGAGAGCTTGGCCAACTCCCAATATCCTCCCACTTGGAATGGTGAGGGGCTGCACTTTTTGGACTTTGGTACACTGCCATCTAGAAACACCTAACAGACCTACATACATCTGAAAACTAAACATCTGGGTGTTTTCAGGGTGGTGTGCTTTACATGCACCCCACACCATTCTCTTACCCACAATTCCCTGCACACCTCCAACTTTGCTGGAAATCACACATTTTCCCTACATTTTTGTGATGGAACCTTGTGGAAATTCCTACCAGCCAGCATTATTGCATCCATACCAATACTACTTCTGCTCCACTTGTCCGACCAGAAATGTTTGAAAAAAACCTGCCTTTTGGACCTGCTTTGGTTCCCCCTCAATTTCTACATGTTTTTGGCCCTTTCCTGTCAAATGCACTACACAAGGGAGGTTTCATTTTTATCGGGAGACCAAGGGAAATGCTGAGTGGTAGAAAATGTATGCAGGTGCAGTGATCCCACATAGAAATGTGAGGAAAATATGTTTTTTTAAAACTAAATTTTCGGTTTGCAAGGGATTCTGGGTAAGAAAACACTGGGGGAATCCACGCAAGTCATGCCTCTCTGGACTCGCTCGGATGTACAGTTTTCAAAGATGTCTGGGTTTGGTAGGTTTCCCAAGATGGCTGCCGAGCTCAGCACCTAAACGCAGATGCCCTCTGTCATAAACAGGTAGTTCTGTAATTGATAATTTTCATGTGTCCATGTTGTGTTTTGTGGCATTTCCTGTCGTGGGCACTAGGCCTATTCACACAAGTGGGGTATCATTTTAATTGGGTGATGTGGAGGAATACTGGGTTGAAGGAAGTTTGTGGCTCCCCTCAGATTCCAGAACTTTGCAGCACGAAATGTGATAAAAAATTGTTTTTTAGCCAAATTATGAGGTTTGAAAAGGATTCTGGGTGACAGAACCCAGTGAGAGCCCCACATGTCACCCCATCATGGATTTCCCTAGGTGTTTTGTTTCCAGAAATGTATAGGTTTGCTATGTTTCCTTAGGTGCCGGCTGAGCTAGAAGCCAAAATCCACAGCTGGGCACTTTGCAAAAAGCACGTCCTTTTTCATTGGAAAAATGTGATGTGTCCACGTTGTGTTTTGGGGCATTTCCTGTCATGGGTCCTAGGCCTACCCCCACAAGTGAGGTACAAATGTTATTGGGAGACTTAGGGAAATGCTGGGTTGAAGGAAGTTTGTGGCTTCCCTCAGATTCCAGAACTTTGCAGCACCGAGATATGAGGAAAGAGTATGAAGAAAAGGATTCTGGGTGACAGAACCCAGTGAGAGATCCACAAGTCACCCCATAGTGGTTTTCCCTAGGTGTCTAGTTTCTAAAAAAGTGTAGGTTTACTAGATTTCCCTAGGTACCGGGTGAGCTAGAGGCCAAAATCCACAGCTAGGCACTTTGCAAAAAACATGTCTGTTTTTATTGGAAAAATGTGATGTGTCCACGTTGCCACTATGTCTACCCACACAAGTGAGGTACCATTTTTATTGGGAGACTCTTGGAAAAATGCTGGTTGGAAGGAACATTGCAGCACCGAAATGTGAGGAAAAAGTGTTTTTTACCCCAATTTTGAGGGTTGCAAAGAATTCTGGGTGACATAATCTGGTCAGAGCTGCACAAGTCACCCCTTTTTGGATTCCCCCAGGTGTCTTGTTTCCAAAAATGTAAAGGTTTGCTAAGTTTCTTTAGATGCTGCCTGAGTTAGAAGGCAAAATCCACAGCTAGGTAGTTTGCAAAAAATAAATTTGTTTTCATTGGAGAAAAGGTGATGTGTCCATGTTGTGTTTTGAGGCATTTCCTGTTGCGGGCCCTAGGCTTACCCACACAAGTGAGGTACCATTTTTACTGGGAGACTTACGGGACTGCTGGGTGGCATTGCATGCATTGCGCCACTTTGTAAATATGGCGCTAGGATTTTGGCCTCATTGAGCCACATTAGCATAACAAAAATGACACTAATGTGGCGTAAGTTGGCACTAGTGGCTTACAAATATACCCCATTGTGTTCAATGGGGCTCTGGGTGCTTTGCAGGATTAGAGTCATAATATTTTATGCCAAACCTGCAAAGCACCAGACTTAGGTAAAACAATTATGACACTAGCCCATCTGTCTACCGCCATAGTGAGCCTTACGCTGCACTGGGCGCAGCGCCACTTATCATAAATCTGGGCCTTTATATTTTAGCAAATGAATTGCTGTATACCTGGTAAACAATGAAATCCCATTGCAAGGTGCAGCTCATTTATTGGCTCTGGGTACCTTGGGTTCTTGATGAACCTACTAGCTATTTAATTCCCTGCAACCAGAAGGGTCCAGCAGACGTAACAGTACATTGCTTTAAAAAATCTGCCATAGCTTGAAAAACAAAAGACGATTGTTTTTTTAACTCAATTTCAATATTTTTTTAGTTCAATTGTTACTTTCTCTAGGAAATCTTTGAAGGATCTACGCAAATGACCTCTTGTTAAATTTAAAATGTTGTCTACTTTTCAGAAATGTTTAGCTGACCGGGATCCACCATTGGTTTTACACTCATTTCGGTCACTAACTGGAAGGAGGCTGAAAACACAA
Source organism: Pleurodeles waltl (assembly GCF_031143425.1). NCBI lineage: Eukaryota > Metazoa > Chordata > Amphibia > Caudata > Salamandridae > Pleurodeles > Pleurodeles waltl. The sequence goes on from NC_090447.1 coordinate 576,750,783, forward strand.
AAAATAGTAGAAATGGGGTATGTCTCAGTAAAATGCCAAAACTGTGTTGAAAATGTTGTTTTTCTGATTCAAGTCTGTCTGTTCCTGAAAACTGGGAAGATGTTGATTTTTCCACCGCAAACCCTTCGTTGATGACATTTGCAAGGAAAAAAATTGATGCTTTCTTCTGCAGCACTTTGTTCCCATTTTTTTTTAAAAATCCCAATTTTAGCTGTATTTTGGCTTATTTCTTGGTCTCCTCTAGGGGAACTCACAAATTCTGGGTACCTTTAGAATCCTTAGGATGTTGAAAAAAAGATGCAAATTTGGCATGGATAGCTTATGTGGATGAAAAGGTATGGGGGCCTCAGCGCAAATTACCCCAAATTGCCAAAAAAAGGCTTGGCACAGGAGGGGAAAAGGCCTGGCAGCGAAGGGGTTAAGGTTTAGGATACAAATTAGAACCTAAAGATCAAAGCATCACCACAGACATCTAGTTGTGCGAGACCAGGTCAAAGTAAAAAAATATGGCTTATCCTGATGGTGCGCGATTCGGATGCAAGAAGTGGACTGGGCCCAGTCGGTGCTTACCTTCAGACTCAGAAGATGTTTTGAAGAATATTTTCTGAGAAGGTAAAGTTCAGCAGAGCAAGGCTAAATCACTGCTGGAGTGATGTGATGTAGGGCAGTTAAACTGCATTAGGGTTCCAGAACACTAGGTGGGAGATAAAAACAAGTACCTAAATACTAATGGGCAATCAGTTGAAGAACAAAAGTCTAATTGTGACCGCGTCTGAGAGAAAATGTGTCCTAGTCTTCCCTTCTCAGAGCAGTTTTCATCCAAAACCCCATGTTTTGAATTTTAGCTATCAGTGCGCATTTAACACTACAGCCAAGGGTCCACGACTGGAGGGGCACCACTCGGGGGTTGAGAACATACTCAGGCTGTTTCCAGGTGTGGGTTCCAGACGGTAGGAGTTTATTAAGTCCTTGTGGTTCTGAATTTGAGGCCAACCAACTAGCCCTTGGAGTCACTCTGCTAGTTCTGTGTTCAAGGGATGAAGCAGGTTTCAAGCAGCAGAGCAGGCCTCTGATTGTTCAAAGCAGGTTCCAGACAGCAAAGCAGTCCTTCCAGATGCCGCAAAGCAGTCTTGTGGAATGCATAGCAGGCCACAACGTCAGGCAGTCCTCTAAGAGTCCTTCTGCTGGTCCAGAAAGTGAACTGAAGAGAGGGTCTGAGGGTTCTATTTATTTATACCTAGCACCTGTTTTGAAGTAGGAGAAGCTTCTCTTTGATGTGCTTGGAATTTCCTGACTCCCCTGCCTGGCTGCAATGTGGCTGCAGGGTCAATACAGCGGTGACAAGTCCTTTGTGTGAAAGCAGAGCACCGGCTATTCAGTTGTGAGTGAGGACGTGCCCACTCTGTCCCCTATTCTGCCAGTCAAAGGTCCATTCAAGCACATCTAATCCCTATGTTGTGTGACTGACTGGGAGGAATTCACAAAGTCCAGCTGCCAACTACACCCAGTCATGTGACGTAGGACATGCTGCAGGCACCAAGTAGCAAAGAGCAGGGAAAATGCCAACTTTCTAAAAGTGGCATTTTCTAAATTGTAATTTAAAATCCCACTTTACCATTAAAGAGAATTTTTAATTACAATTGCATAGATACCACACATGAAATGATGACCTGTTTTCATTCAAAAGTTAGCATTTATTATGTATGTAATAAGGTAATCCAATGTTAACCTATGGAACAGGTAGGCCTAACAGAAGTTAAAAATTAATTTAGGAGTTTTTCACTACTAGAGCATGTAAAACCTCAAAGTAGGTGCCCAACCTTTTAATTACAATAAACCCTGTTGTATGGGCTACTTAGCCTTTCTAATAGGTATCATATGTAGTAAAAAGGTGAGGCTTGGCAGGTGGGTTATATTGCCAAGCAAATTGGCAGTTAAAAACTTTATTCAGGCTGTAAAGGCCAGCCCGGGTACAGTTTTTAAGGGACTATGTGCTGCAGGCCCACAGGAAGCATTTAATGAATAAGCTCCGGGTATATGGTATAACAAGTTACAAGGGACAAATAAGTAAACTAAATATGCCAAATGGATGTATGCCATTTTTAACATGTTTATGGCAGGTGAGCACAAGCGCCTTGGCACTAGTTAGCAATGGTAAAGTTCACAGAGTTGAAAGGCCAACAAAAACCTCTTCAGCAAAATGTGGAGGGTAAAGGCAAACATTTGGAGGAAACCCTGCAGAAATGGCCAGGTCCACTAAAATGCTTCTTCTACGCAAGGTAGCTCAAAGTTGTGTAAATTCAAGGCTACTTTCTAGTACAAATCTGGAATTGTGATAAAAAGTAAATACCAAAACAAGCAGCTTTTGTGCCACTTTAATGATACAATCCCATAGAAAAAGGCTAGTAAACGCCCCCATTTGTGTATTCCCATCCACTACTCCCAGTGGATATGCTATAGCACAGCGTGATTCACATTCATTAGTTAGCTGTAAGGCCTCTTAATTCCACCCCTACCCTTTGACCCTTATGCAGTTGGTGAATAATCAAAACTTTTAGACCAAAAGAAATGAAATGCAGCGATATGAGGCTGGCAAATAAACACTGCAGAACTTCATGCATATTGGTATTACAGTGCTGGGGAATCCTATATCCCAGATGTCAGCTTTGCTACAAAGTAAGCAATGGAAGGTTATTTTACCCTCTCTGTGGGTGTATACCACCTCTTCAAAGGTAACAAACATGGTCAAGGTTAGACCATTAATTTTAGTAATCCAAAATAAAATAAACTTCAAACAAAGGTCACTCAAGTCCTTTAAAGGAGGTCAAAGCAACACACGATTCAAAACTGATAGCAAATGAGTCTTTAAGGCAAGTAATAAATAGGAGATCTTTATTGTGGCAAATGAGAAGCCTTGGCTGAAACCCATGTTTAGAAAGTCAGTTAAAGCAATTGTCATCGATTTCTCCATTAGAGAAAATAAGCAAGCGAAAATAAAGCACTGAATGGGCAAATTAATGTAGCTGAATGCAATACAGGTCATTGTGACAGTGACTGACAGCAAGGATAATAGTGTTTTCGCCAAAGGTGGGCATTTCAAGCTGACCTGAGTTGTTTCTACACTATTCAAGCTTTTGTATATTTCTATTGGATATTATACAGTGGTTTGGGGTTTCTAGGTGCTGGGAAAAATGTTTGTGCTTATTGTTGATTTCTAGAGTCATTTGCACCGGGGTATTCCGAATGCAGCTGTAATCTCTGCTACATGTTCATGGAAAATAGAATTGGGTATAAAGGAAGCTTTAATCCTTTTTGTATTTTATTTTTTCCTTCCGCAGGGCTAGTGCACAGGTCTGGTAAAGTCAATTTTCTTACGCAAACTCCACTCCTTCCTCATACGTCTGTCAGGGAATCAGGAGTGTAACCTTTTTGAAGCCATTCCCATTAGAGGCAGTATAAAAAGAGCTAGCTCATACTACTTGTCCTCCTTTTAATTTACTCTTGCTGGCAAAATAACTCAGATAGGTAAACACTCACTGCTGACATGTTTTGGGATGTTCACGTCAAAAGTTCAAGTGTCGGTGTTGTCAACTCAGTCTTTCATCCTTCCAATATTGAGGAATGGTGTCACTTGTTATTTATAGTGTTGAGAAACCACAGTACTGTGGTATGAAGTGCTAGTTAAAAAAAGTTATCGCGAAGGCTCAAACCAGACAAGCTACTGTTTTTTGTCTTTAAGTGGAGCTCTGTTTGTGGAGAAGGCCTACAACACGTCACTTCCTGTGCCAGACACGTTCACTCCTTAGGACAGTCTTTATTATAAAAAGGCGCCAATCTCTGACTGCTATATTTGGTTGTGGTTTGATAAAGTAGACAGCTAGGATTCTTCTAGCTCAAACAGAGCAATTTGGTAATATTAGAGTATCCCGTTTTTAGTGGTAACTACTACCCTACATTGGGTGCATACATGATTTCCTGCTAAATCTATAGAGTAGAGAGCCCACATTCACGGTCTAAAGAAATAAACAACTGCAACATTCCTAAATATAATTTAAAATTCCACCTCATCCTGAAATCCTTAGATCGAAAACGTAATCACAAAATAAATCACATACTTCGAAGCTGGATGCCATTCTCTGGAATTTTACATAGAGGATTTTGATATTTCAATGGAATAGCCTGATAAATACAAACTTTGTTACTTGGGGGGCTACCCAAAAGAATGCTGAAATGCTGTATATGCCTGGAAAGTTAGATTTCCAAAATGCTCTCATCAACCCAAGCAACTGTACACCCTCCGTTCCTTCCTGTACATAATCAGAAGTGTCCCACAGCTAGTCTGGGGCAGCATCTAAATATATACTGAGGCACCACAGGAAAAAAGAGCAGATGGAAGGTGCCTCACTGTGGAGCCACCTAGTGACTGGAAACCCCTAATGACAGGCTGTGCCTAGAGCTCCATTGTGCCATGACTGTGGACCACTTATTGCCTAACAGATGAATCAGTGGGTCAAGGGTTGATGACTCATCTCCAGCTGATGTGCCTTATAACTGGGAAAGATGTGCTGTAAAGCTTTGGCCCTGAGATATCTGCTTACTGGGGTCTTGGATTAGGCCTAGTCTGAGGCCATCCATCTCTTTGATCATAAGGGTTCTGTCCATTCCCCCAGGAGGCGGTACGGTCGTGAAAGGATATCTCCTGAAGAGTAATCCTTGTCTGCCTGCTGACATATGAATAACTCACCAGAGCACTGCAGCTATCATATGACTCATTTTTCTGAAATTTACATATTCGTGGCTCCAGGTGGTTCTACAAATCAGTGAATCTCCTGGAATCATTATCTGCCCACTTCATTTGTAAATCACGTAGGGTAGGGAATACAAAACCTATATTTGTAATGATGACAAGACTTTATTAAATTGTGTGGTGGATTCCATAAATTCAATGAATGCACCTAGGCTAGTGAAAATGTCGAACTTTTTAATAGTTATCTGTGTTTCTTGTTCTCCATGGCTTTTATGTATTACTGGTTTAAGGTACATTGATGGTTATAACTCACAGAACAAGCCTTGGCGTCTGCTATCATTCAAGATGTGGAGCAACCACTATTTTGAGTTTTTCAAGGTTGCAGAGTAGCTCATCCTAAACATCTGTTTTTTTAACTTCTAGAGTGCACCAAAATAGTGGCCATGCCAAACCAGATAACCATGTCAAAGTGTAAGTCTCCATTACTATGACACTAGCAAGACGGCTGTCTGTGGACATGTTTCCCGTGCAGCTGACAGGGCATTGATATCAAAGGTGGCAACAAAATTAAGCTTATGTCAACCACTTCTCAACTATGATATGTGGCTTCAATTTGCATATCTATTTGGCAGTTGCCCTCCTCAAAGTAGTCACTGCTAGGAAACATAAGCTTGTAATAAGCGATAAGTTTTGGATGGTAAATGTGATCAGCATCAACGTCACAGTGTACAGGTAAACTGATGTAAAAATACCTCCTAGATACTACGTGTTATCTATGCTTGTAAAAGATTTATGATGTTGAATTGCATCCTCCTGGATTTCGCTACAGTTTAATCAGACTCAGATTCCGTATACAGCGATCCTCGCCATCAAGAATCATAAAAACAAACAAATACATACATAAATAAAAAATCTGAATAAACAGAATTAGATCCATTACATATTAAATGTGATAAGATACATGAAAACACAGCAAAATATAAAACTGCAGAGTAAAATGAACAAGAGAGTCAAAACCAGATATTGACTGTTAGATGACTATATGTAAAAAGCATTACAGTAATTCCTTTAAGGTGCTCTTTGCCTTATCCTCCACATCACTATCAGAACTATCGACACCGCAAAAACGTGAAACATGGTATCAGATTGCATAACTCTTAAGGCTTCTTTAAATTCTCTTACCCCAATCTTACGACATGGTGGGGCAACCCACTTTCCTGATGTTGTGATCGGTGGGGCAGACGAAAAACATGTGTTTAATGGTTTCTTGCTATAAATTACAGAATATACAGTCACCATGTGTTTGATTAGCAAGTCCACCCCACCTGGTGGTGTATATTGCGAGGGGAAGGGTTCCATATCTAAAATGAAGATTAAGCTTTCTTGCATTACTAGGATCAATATCACCCATAAACTGCTCAAGTGCAAAATCAACTTTTTTCATAAGAAAGACCTGTTCAATCAAATGCTGTACACAGTTCTGGCTGGAGTATATGATACTTCACACATTTTAAGCACTCTTCTCTGGAAATCAGAGTACAAAGATCTCACACCAATGAAGCGAAGCTGTCATTGTCCTGTCATTTGGAATATTGCCTTCTACAATGGACCATTGACACACTTTACCTTTTGAGGAGCAGGCCAAGGTAAAAAATGTAATCCCTCTGCCCTATAAGAGGCCTGCAACCAGTGTTTGCTAGAGGCGTTATATTCTTTTTTTGAAGCAGGGGACAGAACTAGAGACATATAGGTGGAAATGTGAGGCAAAGAGGAGCTCCACATAACTTTCATCCTCCATTTCTGTTCAAGAGACAGTGATAAATATGTTGTGTCACAAGGCAAGTTTATGAAGCAACATACTGCAAACACATGGGTGGTAGGAGGTTTATAGTGTTGGTTTAGAAATCATCACCAATAATAAACATATGCTGCCTTTTAAAAACAACTTCTAAACACTGCAATGGGAGAGTCTGTTTCCAATGAAGAAGCAGAAAAATATGCCTGTTTTCCTGAAATAAGGAAGAAATTCTGTATAACTGTAATAAACTGATTGGAAATGTTTTGTCTACTCTGGATAAAATATCTACTTTTAGTACTTGTCTCCAGAATAAGGAGAACCAAGTCAGATGAATGTCTGAACCACTCTCAACTGCAGAGACCCTGATTACTCAATGAACTTGCCAAGAAAAGTCAGAATGACGTACTGAAGAGAAAAGCGTGGAACCAGAGGGATCTGCTACTCTTTAGAGCTGAAAAAGTAGCTTGATAAACCAGGTACAGTCTCTGGTCAGACTCTGCTGAACTGCTTCTCCAAGGGAACTGCTGCCCCACTGTGTGCTGCCCTCTTGCCTGGGGGAGACGAAATGTACCCTAGAGTGACTCAAAGGGATATTTTGTTGGCCTCCTTATCTGAGCGTCACAGACATAAAAGGTTCCCCAAAAACTCTTCGACCTGTCTTCAGTGCGGTCCTGACCTCCAAGTGATGTTTTTCAGGTCCCAGACCCATGGTATTGATCTCAAGCTCTTGAAATCAAGCTTTTGGGCTTTTTGTCACAGCAAACAGGCCTGTTCACATCAGAAGCACACTGCTCACTCTGAAAATCAATGGTAACCACTGACAGCCCATCTCTTTGTACAGCAGCATTCTCAGACCATAGGGGAAACTTAACATGAAGCTCAAGCCTGCCCGTCTGCAATGCCTGACCTTCCCTTCACACCACGCCGACTGACACCCGCAGCGTTCTCCTTGATCCTCGCAAACTCTTGCCACAAAAGTTGAGAAGGTAAAACTTCAGCAGGACTAATCTAGAACTGTATCTGACCCGTGCTCCATTGCACTCAGCTTGAACATTTGATTTTAACCCATTCCGGCATGACCAGAAGGTTGGTGCTTTATGTTTTGAGACACTATATTGCAGTGTATTCTTTAAAAATTCTTAACTCCAGTTCTACTGATTGAACTTTTGTCATTTTAGCCATATTTAATTGATTACATTATGCTCCATTTTTCTATCCCTGTGAATCTTTTTGTGTGGTGTCTTCACTGTTTTATTGTTTGAAGTGTTGCACAAATACTTTACACATTGCCCTAAGTTAAACCTGACTGATCTGTGCCAAGCCACCAGGCAGTTGAGCACAGGTTAATTTGGAGTTTGCTTGTGCCTTACTATGATTGGGTTTGTGGTTGTTACTTCACCAGGACTCACACCCTAGTCTACTAGTAACACATTTTCTAACAATAAGAAATTAAACACTAAAGCAATATCAGGAATTTTGATCTCAAGACTTAGGAGAAGTTGTCACTTGGTTTGTCCCCCTCCCACCTGAGAAAAGGAAATACAAATATTAAATATAATCAGAGGGGGAAAGAGAAACCAGTATTGAAGTCAGCTGAACTGGCAAAGAAAATCAATCCATTCATGTTGGGAAAAGAGTCTAAAAGGGCAAAGGAACTTTTTCAGACAATTGCAGATTGGGATCTCTAGAGGGTCAGCTTACAGACTTTATGTACTCTATTATCAACCAATTGAGCTCCACATCATCTCAATGAATGATTTTACAGATAAACAAGGTGCATTCGGTCACTACAATTAAATCTGATGCCTCTACCTTAAAATCCATGTCTTGGACTGATTTTTGTGATCCAAAAACTGATGACTGTAGTTCACATATAGTGCATGCCTCAAATACACTTGCTCCAGGACCACGACTGGTAAACAACTCTAACATGGCGCCTATAATTTCTTCACCAAAAACCCACAAATATTATATCGTCCCCTTGAGGCAACCCAATATCATGTCATTTTGAATGGGGTTACACAATTCTTCTCAACTCAAATTAAGAGACATGACCAGCTGGTAAGTAAGGCAACCAACTGGATAATCTAAAGAGCAGGGTTTAACTATCCACTCCATTATGATATATCCATGGTGCAGTCGATCCCACAAGTGGGAAACATACCAAAAATTGACACCAATGATTGTGTGGTGATTAGTTTTAGGAATTAATTTGTTGTCTGTGATTTATTAAACAAGATAAATCGTACACCACAGAATAGTAGCAGGGATGTAACTCTGCCCCTGAGGTATTTGTACTGTTCTTCACAACATTTGTACAATATATTCAAAGGTAAGGCAAAACGTCACCTCATTTTTGTGTCCCAGTTGAAAATAGGTTTGTGGCCCTAGACCAGTGTGACAGTTAAGCAGGTCTGTACCTTGACCTCCAAAGGAAAGCATATTTGTGGGGAATGTATGCAGGGGTTATGATACTACAAAGGATGAGTTTGAAGTCAGTCTGAAGTCAGTTCACCCCTCCTCTGACACCTGATATTGCCAGGCGGATGACCTGTGGGAAGGGGTGATATTCAGCTTTTACATTTGTATAATGGCACATTTCAGGTTTAGAATGAAAACTGGATAATCCAGATTGGTTGTTCCTTATAAAAGGTCATATTATTCTATGTTGTCAGGAAACCTGGGCTTTAGAAACACAACATATAGATTTCAGCTTGTTTTTTTGCTGCATTCCATTCATAGGCTGGTAAAGCCAAGGTAGGCCTGTTTTGGTAAAGTTGCCTGGAAAAGTTGAATGGACTTTATTGCCCCCTCTCCACTTCTAACTGTTGTCATTTTTCCATACCCGCATGCATGTTTTATTAATTCATTTTTTCAATAACGATTTTGACTTGCACAATATGGGTAGTGCTACTGCACTTATGAATTAAATAGCTAGGCTTGTAGACAGGCCAAATGGGCATGTAGCATTTCTGTGGTGGGAGATTTTGATCTCAAACGTTGTCCTCTTTCAAGCTTGGTTTCTTGTGGATTAGTAGATCATTCTGGAGATGCCTTAACTAATTTTTCTCACTCACCTTATGGGGATGTCCTTGTTACCTTCTTTTTAATTATTGCCTTACTTTGCCTTTGATCCTTTTCTACTTCCCTGCTTTTCAAACAAACATATATTGACAGGGACTATAGTAGAGTAACTGACCATATTACATTTTCATCAGACAGGATGACTCTGTCCAACTCTCTTAAAACTTTTTTGATATTGGTCTCCACTCCCAGGTTTGTCATGATGTGCTATACTTTATTTTAGTTCACAGTGTTGAAGGCTGAGCTAAGGTCTATGGATGCAATGTATACAGATACTCCTTTCACAACTGCATATTTATTGATTGAAAGATAAAAGTTGAGACATTGCTTAATTGTACCTACACCTGACATAAAACCAGAATGTAAGGCTGGTTATTGGCCCAGGATTCCAATCATTCCAATAAGATTCTACCCATTAATTTTGCAGCAGTGAAAATCAAAGATATAGGATGATAGCATTTCGGGTTGCATTGAAAATCGTCACAATTACAGCATGTGACTAGGACCTTTGTGGGCCCAAGCCATTAACAGCCCTCAGAGTATTGGTAAGAATGGGGCACCACAGATAAGTATTTGCTTTAAAAATATCTGTGGGGACCCTACTCAAGCCTGGATCCTTGCCCATGGGACATTTGATGAGGACTTTTAACCCATACTTAAGCTAGACGGCAAGACATCAGGGTTTAGCTTCCTCACTTCTAAGAAATGTATCAAGGCAACTGCCAGCACTATACACCTCTGAAAAATGGCTGAACCAATTATGTGAGGAATTAACATCAACCTGCGTATCAAAATAGTCATTCAAAACAGGAAGTTAATCACCTACCAAAACACTCTTATTTATTTTATTAGAGCAGGCCACCAAAGGGATTTTATAAGCCTAATCCATTATTTGTTGTTTCCTGGTGGCAACAGGTTTTATGAATAGGCTGACCAGCATAAGAGACGGTATGATCTCAAATCATGTGCCAAGGAGAAGGTGGCAACCTGGCTTTATGGGGCAAGGGGAACAGGAGTGGCCCACAATCCCACCACCAACTTCCATTCTGGAACTAGTGCACACCGCTCTAGAACCAGAATCTGTCAATTGACACCTCAGACCTTCCAGGAACCTCACAAGCTAAGTTAAATGTAGAATTGTAGTACATAGCATTGTATTAAAGGTGTAAGTCGAACAACATTGAGACCCCATTCTCATGTAGTGAATTCTGAAACCTAAATTTCACAGCATACGATATACATAAGTAGTAGTCCATGTACTTTCAAAGTACATCATGAGAAATGCAGTGTTAAAAAAAAAAAATACAATGAAAAAAACAAAATATCAAATGTAACAAACACAGTGAAAGTACAACCAAGTATAACACACTAAAGTGTTCTCAATCCATTTTTCAACAGACCCTCTCCCCCCCTCAAGAAAGTGACTATTCAAAAGGGGATTGTCCAGAACATTTCTGTATCCATGTAGATAAGCACAATGATATTGGCACCCAGGCCAGTCCACCACATGCTGCATGTGTGAGTCCTGCAGCTAAGTAGCACAGACAAACAGTTGAAGAAGGGAGAAAGAACTTCACACCAACTGTTACAAAAGAACCTGGAGTGAGGACATGACAACTGTGGGGAAGACATCAACTTGGCACTCGTCATCCTTTAAACACTCAATCACAGTCCCCTGTTGCAAATCTGATAAATGCAGAAAATCCCCTACTCTTTGGAGGATTAGAAACCTCCATGCTAAAGGTTCAGCTTGTGTAATGGAAGCAAATAAAATTAATGAACTGGAAACTTGTAACACTCAATAGAAAATGACTACTGGGTTACAAACTGTCTCTAATAACCTAGCTACCAATCAGATGTTGATGAATGACAATTTTGCAAATTTGACTGTTGCAATCAGGATATTTTGTAAGGAATGATAGCAAGAAAACATACAGCACACATGTAAGGAGCATCATACCTCAGTCTGTATTAATGGCTTAAATCGTGCAATCAATCAGCTGCCACAAGCCACAACCACCTTATCATGAAGCACTGTGAGTTTACAAGTGGAAATGTGGCACTGCAGTGAGGATGTAGCAAGAGGGCTCATACAAGTCACTAATGCAGTGGAAAGCATGCAAACAACAAACATTATTAGCACACAAGTTGGAGTAGGAGAAAATATGGGCTAATCCAGTGTAAGCAGCATCTCAGCCTCAGACAGTCTAAGGGCCTCATTATGAGTTTGGCGGTCCTGTGACTGCTATGTTGGTGGGGCGGTCCGACTGCCAATGTTCTGGCGGAGCAGGCTGCCGTATTATGAGTTTGGCGGTTGTGCCCACAGAAGACTACCAGCGCTCTGCTGCCACCGCCAGGCAGGACAGACCGCCATGGTCACCAGGAAGCATAAACAGGCCGGCGGAGCCTGTGTTTCCCCCAGACCCATTATGAGGTTGCACACCACCAATGTGACCGTGGTGGTCCAACCACCACGTATATGAAGGTGGAAATGGACAGTATAAAGGGAGACACTCACCTGCAGACAGCTATATACGTCCGGAGCCACCATGGAGCCGTTCGAAAACATCATGCCACTTCTCATTTTCCCTGACAGACAATGAAATCAATACCGTTGTGGATGACAGCAACCGTAAGTACAAACACCTAACAGTATCATTCACCCTTAAAACGGCTTGTAGCACCGGCAAACACATCATGGGGGGGACACCACAGGCAGCAGCAACTTGTTTCATACAATACACACTCACTTACACACAACAACATGGGGACACACGCACTTACAATATGCACACTTTGGCCAGCACACTTACACTGCACAGCATCTCCACACAAATACACATGGCCACACAGCTAAGGCACAAGCACACTGAAGGCTGCACAACATTGTCACAGACAGCAACAACAACATACATACAGCACATATACAATCACAGCTCATACACTCACATTCTACACTGGCTAGGGACTGTCCACACATACAACACACATACCTATCGATGTGGCATGCAACACAAACAACACCACCATGAAACAACCCTGCAATGGACACACACATCACACCACAATGAAAGCACAATGACATACACAATAGACAGAGAGACAAATAGATAAAATAGTCAAAGTGCACCATGCCAACAATACCTGTACAGTTGGGATGCGACCATCAGGAGCATACATGGAAGGAGGCTGCACTGGGACACATGTCACGTTGAACAGGCCCCTCAAACAACATGCACACAGGAAATGGCCCCACATGTATCTCAGGAACAAACAATACCAAAACCTAATGTCATGCACAGCCACACAATGGGAAAGGGAAAGTCAACAAGGAACATAAAACTCCAACACCATGGGACATACCTCTACACAAGCTAGCTGCAAGGGATGCACACCTAAATGGACACATGCACACCAAAATGCTTAGCAACCTAGCACAACTGAACGCACTCAATGTCTGCACAATCAAAACTCAAGATTGTACACATCAAATGTATACAATAGCCATATCAGGGGGACAAGTCCACCACCATACATGACCACATTGCACAACACAAAAATAAATACTTACCATACCAAAGAGTGCCCAGTGCCATGAAACCAACACTGCGTATAAACGCACAGACACAACACACAATATATACTCTTCCCTTGGGGGACAACAGCACTGCACACAAACTCACATAGTGCAGAAAACAGCACATGGATCAGCAAGCAGACACAAACACATGTAACTGGAGGCTCACAACCCAAGTCACTCAGGAACAACAACAACCTATGAAAGGAACTGCAGGACAAAAGGAATAGCCAACAAAATCAACTTCTTGGCTTTAATGCCAACAACAAATGTGGCAACAACTATTTACAAAGGTTATTGGCTAGTCTAATCAAAGAATAAATCACGGGGCAGTGTTGTGCCCCTGCTTGACTCCTGACTACCATGTAACCTCCACAGTAAGAGACATGAAGGGGTCAGGCAGGCACCTCAGGGATTATCCATGGGTGGGGGGGATTAGATTTGGGAGGGGGTTGGATTTGGGTGGATTGCTCCTTTTTTGGGAGGGGTGGTCTTCTTCTGGGGGGAGTGGTATGTGTCTTTGCAGGGGTGGCCTAGGAGGCCTTGGAGGTGGAAGGGATGGCCTTAGGTATGGATGCATACCTTTTGGGTGTGGTACAGGAGCAGAACAGGGGTAAGGTTTAGGTCACAAAGGAAAGGTTTTTGGGACACACGGGGATGGTCATCAGAAGAGGGTCGGCATTTGCAGGTTGAGGGAGTGATTGTCTGATGTGTAGTTGTGGATGCCTTGGGTGCATGTTCATGGGAGGTATGCTTTTTTGTGGTGGGTTTTTGTTGGGTGGGTGAGTGAGGGCATTTATGTGCCTTGGTCTTAGGGGGGTGAATGTTTTGGGGGAGGGTGTGCTGGGTGGGTGGCTGTCTGTTGGGGTGGTGACTGCACGTATGGTAGATGTGATGTATGTAGGTGTGTCAGTAGCTGTGTTGTCTGCGGGTGTGGTGTTTGGGGTGGTTGTCTGAGGGTCTGCTGGGATGGTGTCTGTGGGTAGGATGGGTGTGGTGGCTGTGTCTGTGACTGGTGTGGTGGTGTCTGTGGGTAGGCATGATGTTGTGTCTGTGATACTGGGGTGATGGGTGTGTCAGGGAGCGCGGTGACTGTTGCTGTGTCTGCAGGTGGATGTTGTCTGTGTGCATGCTGGTGGTGTGTCTTGTGGTTCTTGTGTTTGTGTGCACTGCCTTTGTCTGTTGAGGTGCATGCCTGAGGATCTGTTTGTGTGCTTCGGGTAGGCAGGCGAAGAGGGCATTTGGGAAGAGGGAGGTGGAGGAGGACGGAAGCTGGGGGGTGACTGGCTGCCATCATTGTGGAGGCCAGACTCTGAAAAGATCTCTTTAGGGCAGCCATTGCACCATGACTGCCTTCCAGGAATGTATTGGTCTGTTGGAGTTGACCTGCCAATCCCTGGATGGCATTAACGATGGTGGACTGCCCCACAGAGATCGTTCTCAGGAGGTCGATGGCTTCCTCACTGAGAGCAGCAGGGCTAACAGGGTCTGGGGCAGAGGTACCTGTGGGAAAGGAGATGCCCACACTCTTGAGTGAGCTGGCACGGCCAACTGGGTAAGAAGTAACAGGGAAGGGTGGCAGAAAAAGATGGTACAGGGAGGGCCCGATGGGTCCACCACCACTAGGAAGTGGCCACTGGAGGAGGAATCGAATGATGATGAAGAATGTTCGGTCTCCCCCATGGCACTCCCCTCGCCCTCCAGGCCACTGGGTCTCTCTGTGTTGGTGGTATCTTGACCTGAGCTCCTGTGGCCAGATGGTTCCCCGCTCAGCTGTGCCCCACCTTTTTCACTTGCCAGTGCTGATGATGCAAAAAGAAAGAGAAATAGTGTCACAACATGTACCTGATAACACTTCAACCACAACCTTAAGTGACAAAGAATACCATCAGGTCAAGTAGGCCTCAGGATAAACCTACACCTAAGTCTCACATACTTGTGCCATGACATATGCGTGCATGCCAACTAGATTTCCAAAAGTTGCTCACCAGAAAGTCAGGATGTCAGACTGCTATTATTGCATGGATGAAGTCTGGCAAACCCCACAACCATACTACAACTAGGTGCCCTGTAACCCCAATGCTGTGCCACATGCAGCAGACTCCAGTTAACTTGTAGCCAACAAAAGTATCCTATTGTAAAGTACACACCCATTTTTCACACACAAGTCTGTGCACACATCCGTTTTGCAGTTTTATGATGTGCAAACATTTTGGGGTGACGCCAATGATACCCAGCTGACTCTAGATGCAAAAGTGCAATATCCTACAGTTTTTGAAATGGTAGTATCCATGTTATGATGGACACATGTCGGCAATGTACAGATTTACCAGTGACACCTGTCACAACAGAGTCAAGGAGGTACTATCAGTGTCACATAGAGAGGCCTTACATTTGTCAATTAAAGGAACACCATTGACGTCAGGTTCAATATGTCAGGGACTAATGTCTCAAGGATACACACAACAAAGAATCAGTAAGCCCCAGGATAGTCAACACTAATACCTGACACCCATGACAACAACAACATCTGAGTGTGTCAGTTGGACACATCTGACTTTTGAATGTTGTAAAGACACATTCTTCACAGTCACAAATAGAAGGACTAAAACCTGTTGTCCAATAAGAAGCAACATCACAACCCACACATTGGACATGCCAAACATGGCAGTCATCTGTGGATGAATGCATGAACCTAAACACATGTGATGCCAACATCAACAAAGATACTCTGTGATGCATGACAACACTCAGGGAACAATCCTCAATCAATACACATGTGCAGTAAGCTATTCTACATGAAAAAACATCAAGGGCATAGATAAACACAGATTGGTCCCACAATTATGGGCCACCTGTCATATCCCTCATTGCTACAGCAGTTCTACATGCCAAATGACATACCATGATGCAGGAAGATATCTGTCAGACAGTACATAATGCCAACACACTCCTGTCTGTGACACAAAATGGAATGTACCACCATTGTAAATGTACCATTCCAGTAACAGTTTGCCTAGCACGTGTATGTGAGGGGATACAGAAATCATTCCATCAACATAGCTAGGATATGAAATTGCAGACAATGAACGTTTCCCAAAGGGAAATGGACACATGCTGACATGTAGGCACAATGAAAGTTGGCAACAGTCATGGAACATGATTTTGTCAATGGACATTCCTGACTTACAAAGGAAAAGTGGTTTGCTACATCTGCAAACATTTATCCAGGTAAGCCATGTCACATGTCTGATAGCCACCAACACAGCACAGACTGCAGTGGGGCACTAGTACCCATCATATACTGAGGATAACTTGCTATTGGGCTTCAGATGTCTACATACACATATGCCCAAACACATGACAGAGGATAGTGATCCACAATACAATTACCCTTTGTCTGATACAGTTAGGTGAAATGATTATTGGCTCACACATAACACCCACTATAACAACAAATAGTACATGAATGAAGAGTGGACAAAGCCATTTTAGGACCCCGCAGAGTAAGTGTTTTGTGAAATCCCCTAAGGTTTGAAGTAGGTCCCAGGTTCAGAAGGCACGGTACACTATTTAGATACACATGACATGTCAATACAAGCAATCTCCCAAGTACTGAGTGACACATGTCTCATCCCAAATTGCCAGGGAGACCAGTCAGTGCCGCACACAAGCACCTGGCAATGGGACAAGCAGGAATTCTCTGTGTACTCCCCCCGTGAGGCTGCTGTGCTGCCCTCAAATTCCCATCCAGCTCCTGATAGGCCACCGCCAGAATGCAGGCCATTAATGGGTTCATGGTCTAATGGGCACCCTACCTACACTGGGAGGACAGCCCCAGCTGTGCCTTTAATGATCTTCCGGGCAAGTGTCTCAGGTCCTCACACCTCTTGCAATGTCAGTACACATTGCAATGAACCACCTGTTTAGCGCAAGATGCCCAAGTGAGGCACATATCAGTCACCGAGTACATGGACAAGACTACAAACATTTCCCAATCTGCAGACCAAACCACCACCCTACTCAGGCCCTCCACTAAGTAGGTTGGTCAACTGACATCTTGTGGGATACGCCTTGGCATCCTGACAGAGATTCAAAAAAGTCTGGCACACAACAAAACTCTGTGGCTTCCTAAGCCTCAACGACTGAAGCTCCATGCCCTTTATTGCACATTTTGGCAACCATGGGTACAATCTAGCCTGTGAGGAGGGAAAAATGGTGAAGTACTGGGAACAAGTGGACATGAGGGACCTACCATCTCCCCTGGAGCACCATAGAGCTGTTCATACAGGGGTAGGACCTCCTCCACCAGCTTCTCCATCTCCTCAGGGGACAAGATAGGGATCCTATTACCTGCTGGACATGGCATGCTTGCTCCTAGAGGCAGTACACAGCAGCTCAGGTCGTGGAGGTCTTACTGGCAGCAGTGTCAGTGGTCAAGTGAGGAATTATTCAGAACATGGCGGTCACGTCTGCCATGTACGCGGCTGTCACCAACAGTGGACGCAGCCATTGGCCTATGACCACCACTGGCGACAACGTTAACTTATGGCTGTGTCCGCTGTGGTAGCAACTGCCTACTGCTATGACAGCTTCTGCCAGCAGACGTGGGCGATTTTCTGTTGTATTTGGCAAATACAAAATGTGTCACAAGTTCGCAAAATGGTCTGAATGACTGATAAGAGATGGTCTTGTCCTACCAGGTTTGTTTTCCTACTTTTACAGCATTTTTGTATATTTCCTGGCATATAAGGCAAGTTTATTTTGGCCACAGACACCCCCTCTAGTCGTTTTAAATTAGGAAACTTATGTCACATTCCAAGTAGCAATTTTAATGTAAAAAAATCATTGATTTTCAGATAGATGACATATACACATTGGTGGTGAAGCAATGGGGAAACATGTTACTTCTGTGTAATTGACAGTGGTAACGTGCTGAGCATCATGTCATGACATCATAGCATGCCTTGTCACAATATGTCAATAACATGCATTATGTAATTTGCAAGAAATGATTGGATGATGGCTATACTCAGTTATTGTCCTACCTAGGTACCCAGGGAGGAGACGGATCAGACATCCTCCTGTCTGCTGTTGGGCCATCTATTTCCCACCCTCCCAAGTGCTGGTGGTGTTTATTTTTTGGCTTGCTTTTGTCAGTCCAGCCTGTGTAACTCGTAATATGGCGGTCTGTATGACCGCCAATATCATGGTCTTTTGGCCAAACCCGTAATTAGGCCCTAAATCTGCCTCACTCATAATAAGGCCCCACGTCTGCCTCAAATAAGGAGCTGCAGTGGTGCTGGAGAAAATGTTGCGACATCTGTTCATACCAATTAAAGCCCTAAAAAAATCTGAATGTTAATTTCCTTTCATTGCAAAACAATTGCATATGCTTTCCTTTTCTATAAACAAATATCTGAAAAAAGAAGCATCATTTCTGATATACAGTACCTCACCTGAAAAAAAAGATATATTTAGTTGAATAACCTACAAAGCATTTTTGAAATTATTTTTCTAATATTTATTAATTTAAAATATTTGCTGTGAAAAATAATGATTAGGTATATTTGCATATCTTCATTGCCCTTCTGAAGCTTGAGTTTCCTCATCTGTGGGAGGTGATAGTATATGTTCTTGCTAGACATCAGAGTTAGAATTGGACCCTGCTACAATCAAACACTTTTTGCAGCTATATTATATAGAATAGCACATTGCTACAATTTTGCAACGTGTCTCAGGTGAATATTGCAGGGCACCACCACTTGTATGCAGACATATAAAGCAACCTTTTGGTAGTCCAAAAGTACCTTCAGAGACGCCTCTAGTTCTACGGTGTGCCACATTATAATAATGCTCATTTGCAGAAAGAGGAGGGACATGTAATTTGACATTATCATTGAGTGTAAAGCAAAATCACTGTCATCTTCAAACAAACAAAACATATTTAGTTATAGGATTAAAGTCAAATTTTAGATGTATGTAAAAAATGACTGTGTGTATTTAAGTAGTAAATATCCATCCTCAAAATCTCCTCTTTGTAGCCTTTCATAAATATCACTGAGCTGTAAAATAAAAGAGCCTTGGGTGATCCTTTGAAATCAGGCAATGACATCTGTAATTCCATTTTGGGTAACACACAGTACCTGGATGTAATGGGAATTACTATTTCTGTGATTCCTAAATAAATACTCAACATAAGAAGGTAGGTAGATAGGCAGAAGTGTATCATTTATGCACCCAATAACATGAGGAAAATTTGCAGTCCTATAAAATTCAATTTTGCTGCTGTGCAGCTTCTGTGTATTTATGGGGAAAAATATGTATAAATAAGAATTCACCAAAAAATGTGCAAAAAATGAGAAGGGGCGCTAAGTGAGACACCACCAGTTGCAGAAATAACACCTTGGTAGCTAACAGGGTCTAAGAGATTCATGCTACATAACACCTGCACATGGATGGGGCTGGATTCTGCACATGGATGGGGCTGGATTTACCTCACAAGACGTTTCTCCAAAGCTGAGTCTTCAAATCAGCTATGAGCTTGAGGATAACAGTGCGACTTAACCTGTAGTTTTCTTGTATATCTTTCTCAGTTTAGTCAATTAGTATAATCCTCAGTCTGAAAATACTTTCCTGTCTTCTCCTCCTTCTCTGCAAACCAGCCAGAATACACATTCTTCTTGCCATCACATACAGTGCAGACACCTTAGAAGCCGCAAATGCATTCTGGGGCATCTTTCATATTTGCACACTGTTACCCCTGGTTTGAGTTGATGCCTATTTGCCTGTGCAAAATGGTGATTTAGCGTCTATTTGTGAATGCAATGCACATAAGAGTAGTGGTATGCTCTTAAAAATGTCTTAATAGCAAGTTGTTAATTTGCGTTGGTAAAATACCGATTTGTAATTAATTTGCATCACTAAATAAATGCCTGCAAATGATTTTAATACACACAAAACCAGTTTGCGACTGATAACCAAGCCACAAAACGTTTGTACATGTGACATTAAGAACCTGATCTTCTCAATAGAATTCACTTGGTGCATGACTAGTATTCCCCTGGAGCAGGTTAGTGAGTATAAATAGTATCTCAGACTTATCTTTGCGAATAATTTAAAATGGGATAAGCAATTAGCAAATAGATGGGTCCTATTGCTAAATACACTGAAAAGGTTTAATCAAAAATGTAGTGTTGTACACTTGAACCTATTAGGAAGGCTACGCTGAGTAAGCTTATTCCTCAAGCACTTTATGGTGCTGAATTGTTGGCCCACGATAAGCGCTTGGAGTGGGAATATTTAGAGAATCATAGTCTAACGATGTTTTGAACCTACCTTTAAATGAGATGATCCAGGGAATTAGACAGGGATTTGGCTTTAAGTTTTGGTCCCTGTCTGCTTGTTCACATGCTTTGTGGTTTCTTTGTTGTACTATCTGTCCAAGCAGCAAATAAAATACACTTTCTTCATTAATGTTGCAGGATTTATTGATGCGATCTGCTAATTGTTTAAACTTCAGTCATAAATTATTTGTTAAGTCAAATCTAGGAATTGATATTTGTGGGAAAGTCCTCATTTTTGCCCTTGTCACCCACACATGTTTTGACTGATACTGGTGGTTAATGACTCTGACTGTGCCCTGGATACCTTTAAACTATCTCAGAGCCCGTCTGTGTAAAATGGATTATGCAAATTAGGTTAATTTTAATGGGCTGTACCAACCTACCTATAAGTCCCTAGTACATGTTTGGGCATGTCGGTTTAGGGACCAGAGCACAGATAGTGAGCCCATAGATGCACTGCTGTGGTGCCCAGTGTCATTTTGAAAGCAGGCCTACCTTGCTGGCTGCTTTTAAGTTAAAGTTAACTCCAAATTCGAATTCGGGTTTACAAGTACTTTCAAAGTCCTAAGCTACCTTATATTTGCATACAAATCACTGCTGAGGTAAGCCCTAAGTTTCTCCAGGTTTGAGTATATGGAACAATGCATGCACTTACAACGCATGCCTTTACAATGTGGTAAGTGCAATGCATGGTCATTACCACGCATGCACTTACCACAAAATGTTTTTACAATGCAAATGCTTTTACCACAAATGTCTTTACCACAAAATTTCGAAGTAAAGGCATATGCATGGTAAAAACTGGAGGTAAGTATAACATACGTTATATATATATATATATATATATATATATATATATATATATATATATATATGTGTGTGTGTGTGTGTGTGTTTATACATATGTATATAATATATATAAAATTATATGTATATATATATATATATATATATATACATATATATATATATACAAACACTCCTTTCCACTCAAAAACCCTACCTACCCTAAACCCTAAAAATTACCTTACCACCCCAAAACCCATACCCACCCTAAAACCTAAACACCTCTTACCACCCCAATTCCCATACCCACCCTAAAACCTATAAATACCCTTACCACCCCAAAAGTCATGCCCACCCTAAAACTGAGCTTCTGGAGCCTTAGGGAGAGTTGTGGACACCTAAAGGACATTAAAAATACTTCTGGAAGAAGATCCAGAGGTTTGGAGAAGTTTGGAGCAACATTGGAAAAAAGCTCTGTTAGACCTGACCGCCTTAGGGTGGTCACCCCTAACTTTTTGCCTGCCTCCCTCCACTTTTGAGATACTGTTTTTACTGTTTTTTAGATTCTGTGCACTTTACCACTGCTAACCAGTGCTAAAGTGCATGTGCTCTCTCCCTTTAAACATGGTAACATTGGATCACACCCAATTGGGCTATTTAATTTACTTATAAGTCCCTAGTAGAGTGCATTATAAGTGTCCAGGGCCTGTAGATTAAAAGCTACTAGTGGGCCTGCAGCACTGATTGTGCCACCCACTTCAGTAGCCCCTTATCCTTGTCTCAGGCCTGCCCTTGCATGGCCTGTGTGTGCATTTTCACTGCCAATTCGACTTGGCATTTAAAAGTAGTTGCCAAGCCTAAAACTCCCTTTTTTTCTACCTATAAGTCACCCCTAAGGTGTGCCCTAGGTAACCCCTAGGGCATGGTGGTGTGTGGGTAGAAGGCAGGACACGTACCTGTGTAGTTTACATGTCCTGGTAGTGTGAAACTCCTAAATTCGTTTTTACACTACTGTGAGGCCTGCTCCCTTCACAGGCTAACATTTGGAGCTGCCCTCATACATTGTTTGAGTGGTAGCTGCTGATCTGAAAGAGGGAGGAAGGTCATATTTAGTATGGCCAGAATGGTAATACAAAATCCTGCTGACTGGTGAAGTTGGATTTAATATTACTATTTTAGAAATGCCACTTTTAGAAAGTGAGCATTTCTCTGCACTTAAATCTTTCTTTGCCTTACAATCCACGTCTGGCTGGGTTCAGTTGACAGCTCCTTGTGCATTCACTTAGACACACCCCAAACACAGGATACTCAGCCTCACTTGCATACATCAGCATTTTGAATGGGTCTTCGTGGGCTGGGAGGGTGGAGGGCCTGCTCTCACAGAAAGGACTGCCACACCCTCTACTGTGACCCTGACAGACAGGATTGAACTAAAAGGGGACCTGGTGCACTTCTAAGCCACTCTTTGAAGGCTCCCCCACTTCAAAGGCACATTTGGGTATAAAAACAGGGCCTCTGCCCTACCACCTCAGACACTTCCTGGAGAAGAAACCTGAACCTGAACCTGCACCCTGACAAGAACTGCTAGCTGCCTAAAGGACTCACCTGGCTGCTTTCTGACGAGGACTGCTGCCTTGCTGTGGGCCTGCTGTCTTGCTGCTCTCTTGCCTTGCTGCAGAAGTGCTCTCCAAGGGTGGCTTAGATAGAGCTTGCCTCCTGTTCCCTGAAGTCTCAGGACCAAAAAGACTTCTCTCCTACCGCTGAAATCCCCGTGCAGCGAAATTTCGATGCACCATCTGTCAAGATTGACACACAGCCTGCTCACGGTGAAAATTTCACTGCACACCAAGTCCGGAACGATGCAGCCCGACTTCACAAACAGAAGATCGACGCAGCGGACCGGAACTTCAAGGCACAGCCCTACAGGATCTAAGCAAGCCGACTCAGAACAATGCCACCAACTTCCTGAGAGGAATCGATGCAGCACCTGCCGTGCGGAAGAAAATTCCACGCATTACCTACCGGAATCAACACAGCCGCTGTGACTTCGCTCCGCAAGCCCAGGATTCCACGCATCATCCCCGGGGCATCTGAAAACCCCGCAACCCAAAGAGGATCCAAGTCTGTGCGCCGGGAATCGAAGCAACGTCTTCCCCGCGTGGAAAATAACGACACAAGTCCGTGTGCGAAGGGGCAAAACCGATGCACACTCACTGTTTTCCACGCATTTCCTCCTCTGCGGTCCCTTGCGAGGATTTTTCAACTCAAACCAGGTACCTGTCCCTGCATGAGACACTTGTTGTTTCTAGGAGAACTTAAGACACTTTTTATTGCTTTTACAGTAATCTTTTAACTCTAAAGACACTTGATATCAGTTTCAGTGATATTCCTACATTTGCTTATTTAATCTTTAATCGTTTTGACCTGCATTTATTCAGATTAATATTATGTATTTTACTAAACACTGTAGTGTATTATTGTGGTGTTATATTGTGGTATTGTATGATTTATTGCACAAATACTTTACACATTGCCTTCTAAGTTAAGCCTGACTGCTCAGTGCCAAGCTACCAGAAGGTGGGCACAGGATAATTTGGATTACCCTGACTAGACTGAGGGTCCTTGCTTGGACAGGGGGTAACCTGACTGAGAACCAAATACCCCATTTCTAACAAGCTTCATAAGTGGACCGACCTGACGGTGTGAGCCAAGCCGGACAACGTGGACCACGACCCAGCCTGACTTACAGGTTTATCCTGCTGAAAAGCCCTTCGAGCCCCAGACTTCCAGGATTTCACCGGGGGCTTGTGGAAGGGCAACCCAACAATGTTGTATTGAAATCAACTTGTTGAGGAGGGTTGTGCGATGATGGGGAAGAAAAGCTCCAGAAAAGTTTTGAAGTCTGAAGGTAAAAGTTTGACCGAGCCTTCCCGTGCTGTGTATCCTAGTAGGGCTCCATCAAGATCAGTTTCAACTTTCGATATGGTCCCAGACAAAGATTTCCATCCCGAAAAAGTTTCTAAGTCTGAACATAGAGTACTTGATTGAGGCTTTTTCACAGTGTATCTGAAGAGGGCTCCAGCAAAGTCGGCCTCAACTTGTGACTTTGTCTCAGTTCAGGAAAAATCTTCAAGAAAATGAAGTGTGAAGGTAGACGTTTAACTGAAGCCTCCCACTCAGTGTTACCGAGCAGGACTCCCTCAACGTTTGACTTTGCCCTGGTCGAGTGTGACCAGATGTTCAGAGTGGCACTTTTGATTTTTAAGCATTAGAATACATTTTCCGTTTCCCTTTATTGAATTTGTGTCCTTTTAAAGATTAAAACATTATCTATTTTTATGAATTGGTGTGGGATTTTTATTGTGTTTTGTGTTTTACTCATTTACTATTTGGTTTATATTAATGTTTTTACACACCT
The DNA here is from genome assembly GCF_031143425.1 of Pleurodeles waltl. Classification (NCBI taxonomy): domain Eukaryota; kingdom Metazoa; phylum Chordata; class Amphibia; order Caudata; family Salamandridae; genus Pleurodeles; species Pleurodeles waltl. Next base: position 576,775,539 of record NC_090447.1, read on the forward strand.
GTCTCCTAAGTTAAGCCTAGCTGTTCTTTGCCAAGCTACCAAGGGTGGAGCCAGGAATTTATTGAGACCTTGACTCGACCTAGTGGGGTTTGTGCCCTATTGCTACTTGCGGGTATCTACCTGCCCTTACCAATAATCCACTTTCCAACAATATTCTAATGATCAATAGTAAGATGCCACTTAAAAAGCTTAAAAATGCTCTTAAAGAAGAGGTAAGAGAAACCACTATTCTTTTTGGCAGACTTCATCTAGAAAAGAGGCAGACTTTTCTCTATGTGTACTGGATACCAGATAGAAGGGTAATGAGTAAAATCTAACAATTTTAAATAGGTATTGTTGGTTTCAAAAGTAAAGTGACTGAAAACCTTGGCTATTGTGTGAGTTCAAATTAAAATATTTGGTGGTGCATCTCCTATTTGATTGTCTGTTGTTTATGGGTGAGAAAAAAAATGCCCTTTGTTCTGTATTAAGAATGTATTGAAACAGAGGATATAATGATGCACAAGTCACTTTATGGTCTATGAAGTGCTTAGATGTTGCAATTGCAATTCAAAACTATATTAGACTTATACAGGCTATAAGATATTTTACTATGATATTCTATTTTTTCTATATATTGGATTTGACTCAGATGTTTTGTACTGAATTGAATTGCCAGATATTGCCTGTAGTAGAGGGAATGTCTAGTGTGTGGATGTGCACTATGTGAGTGGGCTATAAAGGTTTTAACTTTTGTATATTGTCAATATTTTTACATTTGTGTACAAAGTGGAATTTGTTTTATTTTGATAACTGTACTTGCACAAGAATTATTCATTGCAAATAAATAAATTGATTGATTGAGCAACTTGGCAATCATCGATAATGTATCCTTAAATCCAAATAAATGGCTGGCCATTGCCCAGATCTCAAGAGTATACGTGGATGCTTTGTTGACATTATTGTAGACTATGCTGCTAATTTAAGCCATTAAGACAATGCGGTTCTCTACGAAAGGAGCACACAAACCTGCCTTCTCACCAATCTGTTCATTGCCTTTACATTCATGGTTGACATTGCCAACCATGAGAACTACTTCAACAGTTTTGATAATTTGACACAGGAGTTAATAAAACTCTTGAACAACCACATGTGGAGCAGAATCCAAAGGTCTCCAGCTCTCCAGTTACTATCTCTTCTCCCTCAAAGATACTGAATTAAACAAAAAGTAGACTATGGAGCAATCTACCTTTCTCATATCACCATTGTCTAGGAGTAACCAAAAATAGTTCAGCAGAGGGGTAATACTTAGCAAAGCAATATGCACAAGCTAAGCAGATATATTCTTGCCCACCAGCAGGTGAAACCCTAGGCCCTGGAGTGGCAATAGACGCATAAAACATAACAAATCAACACCCCACTAACATTGTAGGCAGGAGAGTGTGAAGCTGCTGAACCACACATGAGGAGGTCGAGTAAGGTGATAAAGCAACCTCTCCTTGGTAGATAGTCGAAGAAAGCTGCACAGTTGTTTTCTTATTTTCTACAGTCACTCATCTTAGCAATTTAGAAAGTCAGCCCTGGACTTCAGCCCTCTTTATAAATTTACTTTTGTAAATGTTCTAAGAGCCAATATCTATGCTGAAGGTAACATCAATGATGTTGACGGCACAGAAGGATACCTTTAGACCTGATGGATTCTCAGAGCCCTGAAAGTATTCACCAAAGAGGACTTCAGAAATGAGTTCTGTTGGGTCCTTACTTTAACAAGTTATGAATTACAACTGAATTATAAGTTGGTGACCTTCTCAATATGGTAGGTATTATTGATAAGTGTGGTGATATCAGATTAATGACAGAGCAATGATGGCAACTAAAAAAAAATACCAAACAGAATTATTTTTGATTGAGCATAATACCCCTTTTACATCATGCTTGTGGATGGCATATATGTAGGAGTCAACTGCGGTCTTGGAGCAACACACATTGACCCTGGTTTGATTTGTACCTGTTGAGAGCAATAGGCCAAGTCACACAAATGGGGTAGCATTTTTATCAGGACAAGTGGGGGAATGCTGGCTGGTGGGAATTTTGTGGATTCCTGCTGATTCCGGAAGTTTATGTCACAGAAATGCTGGAAAAATGTGCAAAGTTTGTGGATTGCAGGGCTTTGCGTGTAAGAAAGCTTTTGGGATCCACGTGAGGCATACCACCCTAGACTCCCTCGAATGTCTAGGTTTGGTTGGTTTCCCCTGGTGGCACCTTCACCGAACCCGAAAAGTGCAATCGTTCAGCATAGGAATAGGACGATATTGAGACTTAGCCCACCTCTGGTATTCATATTTATATAAAAAAAGCATCAAAAATCAATATGTCTCTTCTTGCCATAAATATGTTCCCAGGGGGCAGGAAGACTTTTGAGGTCATATTGGAGGTGGAGGCTAGGCCCAATGTGTGGATGGGGAGGCAGGCCACCCTCATACATTGTAGCAATATAAAACCTCCCTGGTGTTTAGTGGCCTTTCTGCCCTTCCCACAGGGGCAGATTGGAGTTAAAGACCAAGTATCTGGCCCCTAGTGGGGGCAGAAAGATTGTTGCAGTTCATTTGAGAGGTGGGGTTAGGCTCAGTGCATAGTCAGGTCACCCCCACCCATTTCTCTACAAAAACACTGCTAGTATCTAGTGGGTTTTCTACCGCTTGGGGCATATTGGAGGTAACAACTGCCAATCTTCCCCAAGAGGCAGAAACACCTTAGGCCCTGCGGGTAGGGGGAGCATGTGCCCATTGCCAGGAGGTGCTCCCCCTCCAAATATAATCCCTATTGGTCTATTGGAATTTCTGCCCTCACCAGTGGCAGGTTAGAAAAAAATGCTTCCTAGCTTTCCCTGACAGAGAGCAGAAAAACTGCTGAGGGTTGTGTGGGTGGGAACTCAACCTGACATCTGGGAGGGCCACCCCACCCATTTTGCATCTTGTCTGTAGTGAGCGTTCTGTGCCCAGGGGGGGAGATTGGAGGTAAGAACCTATGCCTGGTCTGGAGGGGTGGAAACACTTTTGGGCCTGAGAAGGAGGGAGCGCACCAGCCCATTGCCGAGGGGGTACTCTTCCCCCTCCAAATATAAACCCTGGTGGTCTGGTGGGCTTTCTGGCTCCCACGCTAGGTGCATACTGGAGAAAAACACCTCCAATCTGGCCCTGAAGGGGGGCAGAAAAACTGCAGGGGGTTGCATGGGTAAATGGATGCTAGGTACAAAGCCTGGGAGGGGTGCCCCCACCCATTTTGTAGTAAAACAATCTCTGGTGTCCAGTGGACTTTATCCCCCATCAAGGGGCCGATTGACGGTTAGAATGTCCAATCTTAAAAATATTCAATCTGTCCCCCACAGGGAGGGGAGGGAGCTTTAGCTCATTGTTGGGGGGCACTTCCCCTTCCAAATATAATCATATAATCCCTGGTGATTTAGTGGGCTTCATACCCTGTGCCTGGGGTAGATTGGAGGAAAATGCCTCCTATCTGCCCCCAACATTGTCAGTAAGGCTGCTGGAGGTTTTTTGAATGGGTGGGGGCTAGGCCTAATCACCCCACCCATTCCACAAAAAACAAACTATCCCTGATGAATAGTGGGCTTTCTGTACCCCCAGGGGCAATTTGGCAGTTTCAACCTCCAATTTGCCCCAGGTGATAGAAAGGCTTTGTCCCCGTGGGAAGGTGGGATCATTAGGCTATTGAAATGGGGCTGCTTCCCAGCCTGGGTACCCGCCAATAAGTATGCCACACATGGAGAGATGTATTATGCATTCTTTTTCTTCAGTGTGTAACCGCAAACTCAACATTCTAAACCTGCGTTCACTGTACCACGTTCTGACACTTAACTAGTCCTTCAGGATCCAAAAATGTTTCATCATCTCCCTTGTGTTAATAAAAAAAAAAAAATACAACATATATTTGTAATAGTTTTTCAATGAGTGTTCTTGGTGCTTTTACAACTCATCTGGATCGTGTCTTGGGAAAAAGGGAATCAATAATCAGAGTTTCCTTAATCTGCTTTTAATGATGTAGGAGGAATGGTAGTCTGGGATTTGCCACATGTTTTCCAAGATCCAGTCTCTACATGGACACTAATGTCAGACGGGTGATGAGCCACATGTTTGAAGCGCAAGGAATCTCATATGATGGATTTTCCTGGATGTTGGGCAGTCACCATGTTCCCTTTGCTGGTTACAACTTGAAATGGCTCAGCATCAAAAGGGGCATCCGATCTGTGTTGCCTAGGCTAAGAAACAAGCAGCCGATCTCACTTGAAAACAATGTTGTTTGCATGTTGCCTTTTGTCAGCATAGGCCTTCATTTTCGGCTTACAACTCATGTTGGTTGTATTTGTCTCAGCATCAGATTTGGTTCTGATGTTGATTCACTGAGGCAACTTGGTCATTATGGCTCTCCGAACATCAGTGTGGCAGGGCTTTCACCTTTTGTTGATTGGGGAATTGAACAGTAAGCTCGTACAGTAGACTTCAACATAGTCATGAGATTGAGCTTCTGTAATGTAGCACGCTGAATAGCTTTCTTTTACGTACTCATGAAACATTCAACAAGGCCGTTAGCCTGTGGCCAAAGAGGTGTGCTTTTCTGATGCTTCTTATTAAGTGGATTGAGGAAGTCTCTGAACTCTCTGCTATTAAAAGGTGAGCCATTCTTAGTTTTCAAAATCGTAGGAATGCCCTATGTCGCAAAGATGCCGTCTAACCTCTCCATGACTTTCCTAAGTGAAAGACAGGAGATCTTCAAATAATTGGAAGCAAGAGTATTCTTCCACAATCACCATCAGGTGATGTCCATTATCAAGTGAACTGAAGAAATTAACAGCAATCCTTTCCCAGGCATGCTTGGGCATCTCTGACATGTTCAAAGGGTATAGAGTGGATTTTGATGCTAAGCAGTTACATATATGATGGGTTTTAAATTATTTTTCAACTTGTTCATCAAGACGAGAAAACCAGACGCGATCACGGGTAGCTTGTTTAGTGATAATGATTTCACAATGTCCTTCATGAGCATCTTCAGTCACTTGTTGTCGTAGACTCTCCCAAATGACAATTGATGAACCCCCTCAGGATAATTCCTTTTTGTTGTAGCTGATAGTTCATTAACATTTTTGTATGTCTTATACTCACTGTCACTAGTAAGAGGCCAAGTATGTCCATTCCATCACTGATATGTGATAATGTCATTCAACTTCAACATGTCACCATCTTGACTCATGGCAGTGACAATTTGTTCCAATGAAATGGCTTCTGGTGTGTTCGATTTCACAATGAAATTTATGTAGACTTCAGCAGCCTTAGATGGGGTGTTATGACATTGTATGGCACTCTTGAGAAGTAGTCTGCTGAGTTTTGATCTTTTCCTGGCCAATGCACAACTGTGCAGTTGTACTCTTGCAATTGTAGAGCTTATGGTTCAATTTGTGGAGGCATCTTGGCTTTTGGGTTGACAAATATTAGTCAGTAATCCATGGAAAGGTTGACAAACCCACACCACTGCTAAATAAATGTTTTTTTGGTTGTGAATGAGCACGTTCAGTCTGAGACAAATTTTTAATTGCATAAGTCACAATCACCCACATTTATACCCATTTTGCTCTGAATTTGCATAATTTTCTGAACGCAAATTCAGTGCAAACTTAACTCCATATTTATATTTTGACGTTACACTTGTCTAACATTAAAATATAGGAGTTTGCACCATTTTTTGGATGAGTGAACCTACCTTGCATTAATGCAATGCTGGTAAGCGCTCCCACCCAAAAAATGCTGCTATCTCGATAGCCCCTTATTCATCGCCCGTTCGGAAATGACACACGGGTGGGAGGAGGGGCTAAATAATGGTGCTAAGCCTGCTTATCACCATTATTTAACATCTGGCTCAGAATAGCCATTAGGGGACCTCTGAACCCATTTACACTGTTAAACACCATTTTATGGGTCCATAGGTGTTCTCCCCAAGCCCCAGGAACACCCACACCAGAGGGACACCCGAGGATGGGACACCCCATCCCATGTAAGTCCAGGTAAGTATTTTGTTAATAATTGTTTTTGCCATTGGGCCCCAAGTTGCAGCCCCCTGCATGCCACAGGGTGCATTGGCCATGCCCAGGGGACACTTGTCCCCTGTGCTGGCCATTGGGGTGGTGGGCATGACTCCTGTCTTTCCTAAGACAGGAGTCATGTTTTTGTTGGTTGTGCACCAGAAAATAGTGCTAATCTGGTTAGAGGCATTCTTTTTGCCTCTAACCAGGCTGGTGTCATTTTTTGGGGCACAACCTCCTCCCTACCGCCACCCCCTCCTGGCTTGCATCATTTTAGTTGATGCTAGCTCAAGCTGCGTGCCGGCTTGCCCCATTCCATTAATTTGGCACCCGGCTGGTGCTCAGAAATGGCACAAGCCGGCGCTATACTTTTTGGTGCAAAACTGTGTTCCTGCAATTTTGCACCAAAAAGTATAAATATGGGCCAATATGTCTTGAAGCATTTGGCTGTCTGCTGTGTTGTGCAAGGATTGCACCTAACCCAACTGGGCTGTCAACAACAACTTCAGTATGCAGCTTTGGATCAAAATATGCTTTCTGTAACATTTTAAACAGGGTGTTTAATTCTCTTAAAGCTCCACTCACATTCATGTGACCAGTGAAATCAAGTTCTTGTAGCAATTCTCTCAGTGGAGCTCTCAGAATGGCAAAGTTTTGTACATATTGTCATCAGTAATTGGCCCTGCCAAGGATTGAATGCAACATGGAAACATTTTGTGGGGGACCAGCAATTGACAATGCTTGTATCTCAGGTGGGTTGAGTGTCAGGCCCCCATAAGAAAAAATATGGCCAAAGAACTTCAACTTTATCTTATTGAATTCACATTCCTTCGCATTTAGCATTAAACCAGCATTAACAAGGAAACAACACACTTGCTGTAAAGCTTTGTCATGTTCCTTAGCTGTAGTTCTAAAAAACATGTCATGCTACAGTTAAAAGCTTGTACAACAGGTTATATGATACATCTAATGACATCTTAAAAAAATCTCTGAGGCCGATGACACACCAAAACGTAGGCTCTCATTATGGGTTTGGTGGTCATATTGCAAGAACGCCAAAGCCATGGGTGCCAGAAGACCGCCAGTGCAGGCAGTCTTCCGCACACCATATCACGAGTACTGTTGAATTTCTGCCACATTTTTGGCAGAAATCCAGCAGTAGTCGAACTGGTGGGCAAAGGTGCTGGGGGTTACACCACCCACCCCACCAGAAGGACTCCGCTTGCCATATTATGTGCAATAATACGGTGTGGTGATTACTGATGGTGGGGCACTGCCAGAGGTGGAAGCTCCTGTTCCCTGCTGGATGACCTCCTCCCCAGACCAGGTAAATATTTTGGCAGACAGGGGAGGGGGGTGTTGTGTGTGGGTGTGTGAGTGGGGGGTGTCTGTGTGTGTGCATGCATGTGTGTATGCATGGTTATATGCGTGTATGAATGTAGAAGTGAGTGCGTTTATGAATGTCAGTGTGCATGCATGTGTGTATGCGAGTATGAGTGTTGTGGTGAATGTGAGTATGAGTGTTGTGGTGAATGCGAGTATGAGTGCTGTGGTGAATGCAAGTATGAGTGTTGTGGTAAATGCGTGTATGGATGCATGTGATTGAATGTGTGTATGTCAGTTTTGGTGAATGAGTGTATGAGGGGTGCGTGTGTGTTCTGTGTGCATGTGTGCAGGGAGGGGGGTGGGGCACTGTACCTGGTGGGGGGTGGGAGGTTGTGGGATTATTGTGCTTGCTGGGGTGTAGGGGAGTCATCTGCCGTTGACAGGGAAGAAATTCCCTGTCACCAGTAGCCTTTCCGCTAGGGTTTTCGTGGCGGTGCTACCGCCACAGAAGCCCTGGTGGAAAGCCAGCTCCTAATACCTCTGGCAGTCTTTTGTGGGCCACTGGGTCAGAGATGCTCGTGTCTGGCCCAGGGGGTCCGACCGCCCTTGTGGTATGAGTGGAGATGTGGTGGGTTGGCAGAGTACAACCCGCCACACTCATAATGTGGTGGACTTCACCACCAGCCTGTTGGCGGTGAAACCACCACCATGGCCCTGGCGGTCAGTAGACTGCCAGGGTCATAATGAGGGCCTTAGTCACTTGTATCGAAACATACCAATATGTGTAGTAAAGGTTATAATGTACCTGCAATTCTACTTGAGCTCCAAATGATAATATCCTTTGTTTAAATCAAGGTGGGAGAAGACTTTTGACCTGTTCAATTGTGTTATCGTATCAGCATTGTGTGGACCTGGATGTCTTTCTCTTTCAATTGCTTTATTTGCTTGATGCATATCTACGCAGATACATACAACTCCTTCACTGTCCTTTTTGGGAACTACCACTACGGGAGAAACCCATGGTGAGACCAGTAGAACGTGCAATGATTTCATGCTTAGTAATGATTCAAGCTCCTTTTCAACAGCGTTTTGTAAGTGAAATGCATTTTTTTTGTGTCTCTGAATAACAGGTCAAACATCTTCACTGGCATGTAGCTGTACTTTCATAGTCCTAAATTTCCCTAACCCATGAAATATTGACAGAAACTGAGTTGCTATTCTGTGATGAGCATTCATATTGTAACCCAGTGAAACTGCTGAAACAGGCACTTGATGGCGCACCTTGAAGTACTTGAATGGGCGATTGCACTTTTGTCTTCTTATGCTTCATTGGTGCTGCAAGTGAGCCTTTAAGTTTCAGAAACGTTGAAGCAGCTCATGTGCATACTTTTGTTTTAGATGCCGTCAGTTGCAGTAAAGGAGACAGTTCTTTGTATTTCTCCTCAGGCATAATATTTATTGATGCACCACTGTCATTTATTTTAAGTGTAATCTTTGAACAATGTTTGAATGACTTAGGTGCTTTCTTATGTTGACTTTTCTTTGACTAGTATGTCTCTCCATATTTCTGTTCATATACAGCCATTCTGACATGTGTGCATTTTTCTGAGGTAAACATTGACATCTTCTTTACTTTTACACAATACTGATAAACTTTTCTACGATGATTTAGATGATAATCGACTATGTTTGAAGTCGATTTGTCTCAACTCATCTGGTCATTTGGTCTTCTGGACGCTCTCCGAACATCACTTCTGGAATGCATGTGACCAGTTTACCATCATATATCCAAAACACAAGTGACTTTTTGTGCAAGATCAACAACATTCCCATGATTCCCATATTAAGAGCTCAAATAATTTACTCCATTTACATTTTACACCAAACTGAAGCTAAGGCAATGATTGAACATTTTTTAGAAAGAGGATATCCTAAAAAGATTCTGTAAGAGGCACATCATAGAGTGATGTTGAAAACTAGAGATGACCTACTGTTTGGTGACAGACGAAGCAACAGAACTGGCCAGATTGCTGGCAGGCAAAATGAGGAATCTGATTGCATTGCAATTAGGTTCTTCTTGGAATGCAATAATGAACATCAAGAAGTCAGATCCATACTGACATGTAACTGGCATGTGTCACAACATGATGAACATCTAAAGGCTGTTATGTGTCACTATTCTCACAGCACAATCCCTTGGGCAGTATCTTCTGAGTATCATATAAAAGCTTCAAAAAAGGAGATGTAAAGTGCTTTGTTCTGAGAACTAATTGCAAGGGCAAGGTGGAAGAGACCAACCCATTCTATCCGAATCAGTGGAGGCAAATAAACAGTGTACAATATTGAGACAAAACCTTGTTTTGTTCTAAACCTATGGTCTGAATTGTTAACCTTTGTAATATTGGGTTGAATACCTGGCTGGATGAGTAAAAGGGTATGGGCAAACATTTTGGCTTTTTTTGTAATTCATTGTTCTCCATCTTCCTCCTGATCAAATCAAGGAAATTCATTTTCAGTTCTCTTTTACCCACACCGACAGTAGATTAGGGATCTAAGAAAAAGTTAATCTTGCTAATTTTACAAAACATGTTCCTGATATAATTTATCCAGGGTATTTTATCCACTCCATCTAGGGCCATGCAGTCCTGGATACTTGTTCTGTTCAAAGAACTTGCTGTCTCACTCCATACTGCTCTCCACAAGAGTAAAGGTGTCAGATGAATCCTATCATCAAAAAGAGGGATGTCTAGCTCTTCACGTCAAATGAAGTGAGCACAGCTTTGGGGATGGGGTTTGCTAGAATCCTCTTTAAGTGTTTGTTTTCTACATGTTAAAGAATCTTCACATCAGCTCATTCCAATACTCCTGCCCCATAAGATGACCCTGCTCCCCATTTAAAATTGTATATGAAGGTTATCCCATTGAACTGTTTTGAGCCTAATGTTGTGGCAAATCTAAAAACAGCTTCATTGTTTCTTTTAAAGGACATGCTTCTTGCCTTCAGCAAGGATTTCAAATTTTTGTGACAATTAAATGAGAGGCCCAAAGTAGAGAAGGCATCAGTAGTGAGCATCTTTTTTCCTTTAAGGGAGTGCAAAACCCATCTTTTTCTTGGCAGCCCCTGTAACCTTTCGAAAGGGCTTTCATTGATTCACACTCAGGCACAAGACCTCCATCAACAGCACAAAGTGACCAAGCAATGATTGAAGAGCATTGTCTGTATGTGCAATTAGCACTGCATCATCCGCATATAATAAAATCAATGGAAAGCGAGCTTGCAGTATGTCTCATGTGTTATCCACCAGGTGTTCTCTAATAATATTAATGCACAAAGAAAATAAGAACGGAGCTAATATGCAGCCCTTCCTCAGCTCTTTTTCCATATTCAATAAATTGATGCATTCCCTCTTACTTCCATATCTTACACATGCCGTGGTCCTTGTGTACAGTTGCCTTAAAACCAGTATAATAGTCATCTCATTACCCATGTTCATCAGAAGGTCCCATAATTTACTGCAGTTGACACTATGGAAAGCGTATGACAAATCCATAAATGGCATGTATAGTGTACTCTTTTTTGCCAGAGTATACTTACTAATTAAAAGATGCAAGTTCAAACATTGCTCTATAATGCCCAATTAAGTATGGAAGCCATACATGGTGTCACATATAATATTCTTCTCTTCAGCCCAAGTCTTTATTCTTGTCAGTAAGATCCTACCCATCACCTTAAAGGTGGAGTCTAGTAGATAATTTGCTTGTAATGGCTTGGCTCCATCTTATTACCCTTTTTGAAAATGGGGACTATCACAAACTAGCACCATTTAGGAGGAGGGCCATACTGTGGCACAGCTTTAAAAAAATGTGTGACCGATGATTATTAAAACTCATTGTTTTCCACAGACAAAACCAGGGCTAAGCCATTTGGGCCTGGAGTTTTTCTTCCTCCTCTGATGTCAATTTTGACCTCATCTAAAGTCAGCTCCACGGGGTCCACACGTAATGCCAAATTACTGGCCTGTGCCACATTCATATTGGGACACTGAGCCTCTTTTGTTGTAGCATATATACATTCAATCAGTTGAATAACTGTTTTCACTGATGGAGTTTCTGCCCCCTAAAATATGGCATAGCCACAAAGGCCAGCCAATCAGATTCCTTCCTTACCTTCTGAAGTGTCTCCCATGCGTTCTTCTTTATAGCAGCCCTGCCATTATTCAATGCCACATTATAAAGTCCCCTGCATTCTTTAACCTGGCATGTGTCACTTGGGTTGGCCTTTAATGCCCTTATTTGAGCTTTTGAGCAGTATGAAACAAACCTCCCAGACACTTTCACTGTGCCATTTATAGGGCATTGCAGTAAGGCCTCCCATACAAGGATGCCAAGCTCAATAAAGGCTGACGCGATGGAACTATCTTTTGAAGTATCATCAAAGCAGATATCCACCTTTTCCCACAGATCATGCACAAACTTCCCTGAGTAATTTTTGTCCCACTTAAGTGCAATGCCATTCCTTCTTCTTACCACTAGATTTTGCTCTAGAAGACTCAGCAGTACACCCTGGTAATCACCATAGGTAGCCAGGGATAAAGATTGTGATCACTAACAGAGGTAGGCAATATATGGAATCCTTCATTAAAAGATTAACATTCTTTGATACAAACACAAAATTAAATTTAGTTGAACATTCCTTCCTTACATATGTTGGTAGATGATCATCTTGTAAAGTGCAGATGTCATTAACAAACCTCAAATTCATGTTGATTAAAAACATATTCAAAACCTTTACATAGTTATGATGAGTGAAATGCGTCTTCCCTTTGTTCATCATCTCACAAGCTACCTTTATGTCTTGTAAACATGTGCGTGTATTAAAATCATCAAGAAAAGCAATGAAAGTGTCTCTACTCATGTTATCTGAAAACTCTTCAAGTAATTTTCTATGGCCTGTACCACATTGGCCATGGCATAATTCAAGGTATTGTTATAATAGTTAATTAACACGATGTCCTAAGTGCCCCTCAATTGAATCGAAATAATCTGATAATGTAGTGAATTAATAACTTTTTTAGTTAAACCACCTAAAAAATATATGGGCAGCAAGAAATCTAAACCCCGTTTTGCCCTGCCATGATTTGATCGAATAGTTGGGGGAGCAAAAGAAACAGTATCCTTTCAGAAAAAAGGAATCAATTGCCCAAGTTCTTCAAAACATAAAAGATGATTCTTACAAATGTAACTTAGCCAGTCTGGATTTTCTAGTTTGGACCACACACCGGCTATGTTCCACAAAATAAATTTGAGCCTTTCTTTAGTTACATCTTGTACGCTACAACATGAATCTGGAGGGTTTTCTCTCCATCACCCTGATCAGTTCTTACCGCTCTCTCTTGTATACAGGGAATGGCAGGATCAGTTGGGTCTGCAATCTGGCATTTGTCTACCACCAGTCATCTATAACAAAGGGTCAGTCATCAGTGAAGGGGAGCCATTCTTTGCACCTACTCTAAATTGTGAGATGGTAGAAGTAAACTTAGCACCCCTTTGAGAACACTGCATATCTTTCATAAATGCCCTACAGACACATGTCCCAGTTGGTCGGTAGAACTATCCCAGAGGCACCGCTGAGATCTCCCATGCTTGTACAGAGGAACTTGACAAGAAGGCTAGAACTTTTCCTGTAAGTTGTGCAGAGCTAAATTAAAAGACAAGACATTCTTCTTTACATGTTTTAGGACCCAGACCAATACACAGTACACAACATCCCATTTCAATGCCATCCAAGAGATGATGCTTCTAGCCCACTTTTCTGCCAAGCCAGTGTCTAAGTCCTGTTGATGTGGCCTAAGGTGTTCATTTTGAACATGGCGGTGTGGCCCGCCGTGATGGCGGTGGTGGGAAAACCCACCAGCGGCATGGCAGGCCACACTGCCACATAATGTACCCATGGAGGGCTGCCATAGGTGGCCCTCACTCACCACCAGGCTGCCTCCATCAGGCAGCCTTGTGGTGGTCAGCATCATTATCCTACAGGGCAGTGGTGCTGCCCCTTGGATAATGATCCCTTAGCCTCCAGTCTTTCCTTGGCGGGTTTCTCCACCAGGGAAAGGCTGGTGGAAGGGGTGCACCGGGGCACCCCGGGGGGCCCCTGCACTGCCCATCCACTTGGCATGGGCAGTGCAGGGGCCCCTGTACAGTGCCCCATCGCGCAGGTCACTGCCCACTGCCCGATTTTCTGCGCAGCACAGAGACAATGTCCTGGCCAGGCATTCCTGTGGGTCGGCGGGCAGACACAATGTTTCCGCCCACCGGCCCACAGGAATGATCTTTGTACGGACGGCAGGGTTCCGGGGGCACTGGCGGTCAGTAGTAAGACTGCCAGCATGAACATAGCGGTTTTGACCGCTGTGTTCAAAATGAGGGCCTTAGCCTGGGAACCCCCTTTAACAATCTCACATATGGTGCTGCCTCATGCAGCTATTGTAAAAAGAAACTTGAATAGAACTTAGATGTTTTCTTCTTATAATGGCAGGGTCTGTGGTCTAAATCATTGTTGTGATTAACTAAGCCCCCCTCCTCCCGGATTGGTCTATCTCTGTGTCTTGTCACAGCCTTGAGTTTGTTCAAATCTAGATCTTTTCTTGCAGACCCCAAAGTGTCACCACCCTGATTGTTGCAATGATCATGAAATTAAGTCGCTATTGACCTTCTTCTCATGAGTACGTACAGGTGACTTAATGAACTTTAAACCATCAGTGACCCTCACTTCCAGAGAGCCAATCCTATTGAAAACCAGCTTAAAAGAATCTCTTACAAAAGTTTCCAACATGCATCAAGTAGTATCCATAATATCCATCAATGTTTGCTTAAAACATAATGGCCCTCATTATGACGGACGCCAACTTACCAGCGGTGGCGGATATCAGTTCATCATATTATGCCACACACACACCAATATGACAGAATTCAGCCACATACACAAATCCGCCAGACCAAAGGTCAGTGCTAAAGTGGCAGTATCAAAACCCACACCGTTACGCCAACAGAACGACGCCCACCACATTATGTCCCACGAATCACCATGGTGGACATTCAATGGTGGTAAACCATTTGCGGTACATACTGCTGTACTCACAATGGACACCCACAGGCAAAACAACACCACATGAGACAATTCAAACAACACGCTCCTAACACCCATACACACACCACACCCACACACCCACACCACTATAAAACACCCACCCACAGTACCCACAACCCTTTACGATTACAAACCATTGCCACCAGAGAGACACCAAGACCACTGAGACAACTAGAGCCACACACCACTCACAGCCATACACCACTCACGCACTCCACATCACACACCCCAAAACATTACCCAACACACCCTCACCAACACACCTCACATAACACCCAGGGCACCACAAAGATACCCCTGTTTCACAGAGGAGGAGCTAAGGGTCATGGTGGAGGAAATATTCAGGGTAGAGCCACAGCTATTTGGAGCACAGGTGCAGCAAATGTCTATAGCTAGGAAGATGGAGCTATGGCGGAGGATCATGGATAGGCTGAATGCCTTGGGACAGTACCCCAGAACAAGGGACGACATCAGGAAGAGGTGGAACGACTTACGGCGGAAGGTACATTCCATAGCAGCAAGACACCAGCTCCCTATACAGAGGACTGGCCATGGAACCCTACCTCCTCCCCCACGACTCACAGCATGGGAGGAGGAAGTCTTGGCAATACTGCATCCTGAGGGCCTGGCTGGAGTTGGAGGAGGACTGGACTCTGGTAAGTCAACTCTCTACTGTTATCACCACCCTACTTGCATGCCATCACATACCCTCACCCTCAGTCCCATCACTCCACTCCATCCCACACACTCCACCATCATAACTCACTAATCCCAATGCCAAACCCTGCATTCTGTACCAATGCAAGGACACCCCTCACAGCCCTGCATGGACACTCATCACTAAGGCATGCACAGCATAGAGAACTAACAATCCCACCATATACTGACATACAAAAGTGAAAGCTGGCAGGGCAAACCCAACCATAGAGGGGAAGCCAGGGATGTACAACATGTCATACACATCAACCAGAACACATCATTTACATCCCCACAGGTACCCCAGCCAATGTCACTGGAGAGGAGGTGCCAGCAATATCCAGTCCCCCAACTGAAGAGGCCCACAGTGATGACAGTAACTCTGGACTTCAGGATCTGGATGACCTACCTGGCTGATCAGGGACCACTGGACAGCCTGTTACCCAAGCCTAGTCACAGACCACCACAGAGCCTCCCCCTTCAGGAAACACCACCACAGCAACCACCCAGCGTACCCACACCTCTGTCCCCAGGGCACGTCAATCAGCAGTGTGTCCACCTGTACAGGGACCCCAGGCCACACCTCATACCCAAGACAATCAGGGACCTCGGGTCAGTGGGCACACCATTCAGGGGACAGAGGCCCAGGCCAACAGGAAAACTGGGAGGAGTGCTGTGCAACAGGGGGAGGACAGGCCCAGGGAACCGACTCTCCAGGTAGTACATGATGGGCCAGATCCTGGACAACGTGCAGGAGAACAGGTGGCTTTAGGAAGGACAGTACCAGGGGATTAGGGAGGACTTGCAGGCCATCAACAACACCCTGCTCTCTATAGCAGGGGTGCTGGCAGACATGGCCAACATTATGAGGGACACTACTGTAACTGGTAGGTTCCCACACTTGAAATATAGTGTTAATAGTGAGATTCCAAATAGGAAAAGAACAGACTGAGGGGGTCATTCTGACCCTGGCGGTCCAAGACCGCCGGGGTCGCGAATGACGGAAGCACCGCCAACAGGCTGGCGGTGCTTCCAAGCCCATTCTGACCGCGGCGGTCAAGCCGCGGTCAGAAAAACCGGGGCCGGCGGTTTCCCGCCGTTTTTGCCCCAGCTGGGCGAATCCGCCATGGCAGCGCTGCAAGCAGCGCTGCCATGGGGATTCTGACCCTCTTACCGCCAGCCTGTTTCTGGCGGTTTTCACCGCCAGGAAGAGGCTGGCGGTAACGGGTGTCCTGGGGCCCCCTGCACTGCCCATGCCACTGGCATGGGCAGTGCAGGGGCCCCCTAACAGGGCCCCATGAAGCTTTTCACTGTCTGCCTAGCAGACAGTGAAAAGCGCGACGGGTGCAACTGCACCCGTCGCACGGCCGCAACACCGCCGGCTCCATTCGGAGCCGGCTTCTGTGTTGCAGGCCTCCTTCCCGCTGGGCCGGCGGGCGCTAACATGGTTAGCGCCCGCCGGCCCAGCGGGAAGGTTGGAATGCCGGAAGCGCTATTTTGGCTTCTGTGTTGCAGGCCTCCTTCCCGCTGGGCCAGCTGGTGCTAACATGGTTAGCGCCCGCCGGCCCAGCGGAAAGGTTGGAATGCCGGAAACGCTATTTTGGCCGCGTGCCAAAGGTCCGACGCGTCCAACTTCTAATCCTCGAATATTAGAATATGGACGCGTCGGACATTTGAACTTTTGCCCGTTTTTCGAACGAGCACTGCTATATCCGCGGTGGCATTTGTGCTTGAAGAATCTTTGCTCTTATTTTACCTTGCCTTGAGAAAGCCCTGGCGTACACACAACACGGGGCGAAACACGTGTTGGCTGATACTCTACTGAACTTCGGCAGCAATTTCATTTGAACTTTCAACTTCTCCTTTGGAACGTATCATTTCTCCCTCAAAACTTAAGTGCACCATTCGACAAGTTGAATTTAAGCCAAATCTATGCTGAACTCTCAAACCTAAATATGGGAACATATTACTGTTTCACTGATTAAAGTGCATTGATTTGGACTGAAGAGACTCAGGGGGTGATTCTAACCCTGACGGGCGGCGGAGGCCGCCCACCAGAGTTCCCCCTCCAGAACACCGCTCCGCGGTCCTAAGACCGCTGCAGTGATTCTGGGTTTTCCACTGGGCTGGCGGGCGACCGCCAAAAGGCCGCCCGCCAGCCCAGTGGAAAACACCCTTCCCACGAGGACGCCGGCTCCGAATGGAGCCGGCGGAGTGGGAAGGTGCGACGGGTGCAGTTGCACCCGTCGCGAATTTCAGTGTCTGCTGAGCAGACACTGAAATTCTTTGTGGGGCCCTCTTACGGGGGCCCCTGCAGTGCCCATGCCATTGGCATGGGCACTGCAGGGGCCCCCAGGGGCCCCACGACACCCCATACCGCCATCCTGTTCCTGGCGGGAGAACCGCCAGGAACAGGATGGCGGTATGGGGTGTCAGAATCCCCATGGCAGCGCAGCGAGCTGCGCCGCCATGGAGGATTCATTTGGGCAGCGGAAAACCGGCGGGAGACCACCGGTTTTCCACTTCTGACCGCGGCAAAACCGCCGCGGTCAGAATGCCCTGCGGGTCTCCCGCCAACCCTGGCCCCGGCGGTCCATGACCGCCGGGGTCAGAATGACCCCCTCAGTCTGTTCTTTTCCTATTTGGAATCTCACTATTAACACTATATTTCAAGTGTGGGAACCTACCAGTTACAGTAGTGTTGTTTACTAAGGGAGGACCTGGGTCCATGTCCTCCGGTCCAAGCTCCCACAGCTCAGAATAAAGGCATCTCACACAGGAAGATATCCCGCTTGGACCCTTTCATCCTTTTGGATGCATTTTTTGACTTACGAACATTATGAGGGAGGCAGTCTCACACCAGCTGGCCCCTACCACTAGCCAGTCATCTGAACAGCCATCCACTTCCAATGTCACTAGTGGCGAGGAGGCCCGACACAGGACTCACAGGCCACCAGCACCCCTTCCCCTGCAGAAGGTGAACCCCGCAAATGTTCAGTGTGATCCAGACAAAAGCCAGAGACACTTGCCGATACCCCTGCCAGGAAATGAGACTCTCCTGATCGTCCCCCTTGTGTCCCACTCAGTCACCCTGTCCACCTTGAACTGCCATTGCTCCCCTTCCTATGTCTCCTTGGAAAATGCACCTGTGCTAGACACAGACTAGAACAATACCCTGGACTTTCTGCCATCATCACCCCATCTCATAGCACTTTCCCCCTATATGTTTGCACTTCAATAAACACTCTTTAACAAAAATTGATTTTGAATCTGTCATGTATATCAAATATGTATTGTTTGAAACAGGTTCAACCATTGCAACTGAACTGTACATAGAATGAGCATATATTAATGACCTGTGGCTGGCTGTAGTGATCGCACCAGGAGTATTTGTCATGTCACCAACATCTGCAAAATGAATATCCAGAGGGAACAGTAAGTGGGCATTGAACTGGGAATGACCAGCATGCTATGCCACACAGAATACAACCAAAGTCATTGAAATGTAAAGTTGCACTGTCTTCCTGTAGGTCATTGGAAGTACTGACGGATCACAGATGTCCTGTTGTCCTCATCTTCATCCTCTGCCTCCTTATCTTCACTGTACACAGGGCCCACTGCTGCCACAGGGGCATCTCCAGACTCCTCCTCCTGCAGAAAAGGTACACGTCGTCTGAGGGCCAGATATGCAACATGCAACATGCTACTACTATTTGGCAGACGTTCTTGGGTGAGTAGGACAGGGATCCACCTGTTAGATGGAGGCACCGGAACCTAGCCTTCAGGAGGTCAAAGGTTCTCTCAATTATCCTTCTGGTTCACCCATGGGCCTCATTATAACATTATTCTGCCCTTGTCCTGGCATTCCTCACAGGGGTCAGCAGCCATGATAGGTTTGGGTAACCAGAGTCACCTGCAATTATTGAGGGACAACATTTAGCCACACACTATCCTATATGGCCCACACCATACCCATACATCAACATATACTAGGTGGGAACCAGGGCTCACCTATAAGCCACACCCTGTGCCTCTGTAGTTGTGCCATCACATTTGGGATGCTGCTATTCCTTAGGACAAAGCCATCATGCACCAACCCTGGATACTTAGCATTGACATGGGAGATATACTGGTCCTCCAAGCACATCATCTGCACATTCATGGAGTGGAAACTCTTACGATTCCTGAACACCTGTTCATTCTGGCAGGGGGGACAAATGCAATATGTGTTCCATCAATCGGCCCAGTTATATTGGGGATATGTCCCATTGCATAAAACTCGGCCTTCACAGTGGCCAAATCTTCAACATGGGGGAATGCAATGTAGCTGCACATGTGTTTTATCAGGGCAGAAAATACTCTTGTCAGCACTATTCAGAACATTGGCTGTGACATTCCTGCTGCCAAGCCCGCTGTCACTTGGAAAGAACCAGATGCCAGGAAATTGAGTACTGATAGCACTTGCACAAGAGGGGGGATCCCAGTGGGGTGACAGATAGCAGATATCAGGTCAGGCTCCAATTGGGCACACAGTTCTGTGATTGTGGCCTTATCCAGTCTATAGGTGAGTATTATGTGCCTGTCCTCCATTGAAAACAAGTCCACCAGGGGTCTGTACATGGGGGTATGTCTCCATATCCTATTGATTCGCAGCGGTAGGAATCTATGGGACAAAAAAGTGAGGAGCCTGTCACAAACTCAACAATGGAGCCACAACAGTAGTTTGTATTCTGTGAACATGTAATGGGTTAGTGTGGTTTGTCCAGTATGTGCCTATTTCTCCTGCGACGCAGCATTATTCCATAGCGCTGCCCCCCCACTGAAATGGTGTCTGCTTGGCCTGTGTGGAGGGACAGGTGGAAGTGAGGTAATTCTGCTGACGTAGTGCACCGTGGCGGGAGGCGGTCGGGAACCGCAGTGCAACTCCTCATTGGTTAATAGTGGGCCCTGTGGGTTATAGTGGCCAATGGTGATCTATGCCCACGGTGACGGTATGCATCACCGCAGCCGTGACCGCCATTTTCTATCATATTCCTCACTTGTTACCTGACCTTCCATAGGATAGGACCTACACTGCTTGTGCTGCTGTGACCTGTGTCTGGAACCTACCATGGCCTGTGTGACCAGGGAAAGGGCCCCAGCCTTCACTTCGGAGGAGTTGGAGCGACTGGTGGATGGGGTCCTACTCCAGTATGGACTGCTGTATGGGCCACCAGACCAACTGGTGAGTACACTGTGGCAACGATGCATGTGGCATGGATGCATGGAGATGTGTGTGAAGGCATTGTGTAAGGCAGGGATTATCTGTTGGCAGGGTACATGTTGTGAGCTGGGCTATATATGTGCCAATGGTGATGGAAAGGGGTATGGTGGGCCATGTGTGTGACTGCCTAAATTGCTTGTCTAATGGTGTTCTCCTGTCTGTATTGCCTCTGCAGGTCAGCGCCCATCAAAAGAAGGGTAGGTGGCGTGCCATCACCAAGGAGGTGTGGACCCTGGGGTCTATGGCAGGCAGAGCACCCACTGTTGCAAACAGTGGGAGGACCTGAGACGCGACCGTGTGGCCCAGCTAGGGGTGGCCTCCCAACAAAGAAAGGGGTGCCCGTCGAACCCTGACCCCCCTGATGGCCCGCATACTGGCAGTGGCCTATCCAGAGGTGGATGGGCGCTTGAGGGCAACACAGCAGCCACAAGGATTTGTCTCTCTCCCCCCTTTCTTGTTTTGTCATCCTGTCCTTATGTGCATTAGCATCATCTGGCAGAGGTGCAGAGACACCGCGATGGAGGGAGCTGCATCCCACAGGACCCAGGAGGAAGAGTCTACTGACGCTGAGGGCACCAGTGTGGCGGAGGGTGAGGGGAGCACCACGGCGGAGACTGAAGGGGATAATAAAGACTCAGATACCTCTTCTGATAGGACACCTCTGTGACCACCTCAGCTACAGGCACAGCCGCCACCCCGTACCAGCACCGTCCTCCCAGAAACCCCTCAGCGAGTTGCCCATGCCGGCTCACCCAGGAGGTTAGGCATCTCCTTCGCACCAGGCACCTCAGGCCCTGCCCCAGTGAGCCCTGCTGCCCTGAGTGAGTAGGCTATTGACCTCCTGAGATCCATCTCTGTAAGGCAATCAACCATTGTGAATGCCATCGCAATGGCAGCCCAGATGCAACAATCTAATGCATTCCTGGAGGGCATTTACACTGGATTGATGGCCCAACAGAGATCAATTCAGGCTCTGGCCTCATCTCTGATGGCAGCCATTGTCCCTGTTTCTACTGCCCCCCCTCCATCTTCCACTTCCCAGTCCCATTCTCATCAACCCCAACCCTTCGCAAGCACACAGCCTGATGAGCATGCACACAGGACAACACCCGAAAGTGTCACAGGCAAACACAAGCACCACACTTCATCCCGCAGGCACTCACACAAACACCATCCAGTTGCAGACACAACAATATCCACGATTTCCACTGTCTCTCCCTCTTCCTCCTCCTCCACCTTCCACCCAGTTATGTCCACACTCACACCTGCATGCACTACATCATCATCCACTCTCTCCATCATCACCACACCAAACAGAACACATACCTCACTGGCATACACCTCTACAACAGCCATGCACATGTCCCCTATGTTCTATCCCACTGTGTCTGTCCCCCCCTCATAAAGTACACAAACGCAAGCACTCAGACACCCAACAGCCATCCTCCTCACAACAGCATATAGCCCATGCACCTGCACCCAAAACCAGCAGACAAACCTCCACCAACCACTCCCTCATCCTCCATTCCTATTACTCCTCCCTCTTCCAATGTCCCTAAAAAGCTTTTCCTTTCCACCATTGACCTCTTCTCTATCCCTCCCCCGTACTGCTGTGGTTGTGCAGCCATCAGTGAGTGCAGGGGCTGAGCAGGAGCCTCTCACTACCTCCACCACCACCACAGTGCAGCCATCACACGGTGCAGAGGCTGAGAAGGAGCCTCCCACTACCTCCACCATCACCACAGTTCAGCCATCACAGGGTGCAGGGGCTGAGCAGGAGCCTCCCACTACCTCCACCACCACCACAGTACAGCCATCGCAAGGTGCAGGTGCTGAGCAGGAGCCTCTCACTACCTCTACCACCACCACAGTGCAGCCATCGCAAGGTGCAGGGGCTGAGCAGGAGCCTTCCACTACCACCACCACAGTGCAGCCATCGCAGGGTGCAGGGGCCGAGCAGAGGCCTCTCACTACCACCATCACTACCTCAGTGCAGCCATCACCACCGGCAGACGCAATGTGATCCAGCCTCCATGGGCTGCTGTGCGGCCTGTCCCCTCCAGAACCAGTGGGGAAGACACCTACCCTAGAGACTGTGGCCTTGCACTCCCCAGGACTAAGCACAGAGCATGTTGCCCCCTCCAGAACCAGTGGAGATGACACCCACCTACAAGGCTGTGGCCTTGCACTCCCCAGGACCAAGCACAGGGCATGTTGCCCCCTTCAGAACCAGTGGGGATGCCACCCACCCAAGAGATTGTGGCCTTGTATGCCCCAGGACCAAGCACAGTGCATGTTGCCCCCTCCAGAACAAGTGGGGATGACACCCACCAGAGAAACTGTGGCCTTGCACTCCCTAGAACCAAGCACAGGGCATGTTGCCCCCTCCAGAACCAGTAGGGATGACAGCCACCCAAGAGACTGTGGCCTTGCACTCCCCAGTGTCAGGAATCCCCAAGGGGCCTCCTGCTTTATCTGTCAGCATCCCCAGGGATTAGGGTTAAATCATATCTCTGTTCTTGGTTAAACCTTCATGTTTCTAAGTGAACATAATGTGCTGTGTTACACAATTGGTTTTATCAATGCATGTTTTACCAATGCTTGTTTGCTAATGTGAGCAGGTGTAGACGTGCTTCTAATTGGGGGTGGTGTAGACATGTGCTTCTAATTGGGTGTGGTGACTCATCCACATGTGGAAACTCAACTGCTTTCCTGATTGTCTATAAATAGCAGAGTGAAGCATGCCTCCATGCTTGGCTTTGTTTTGCTTCTTGCCACTAGAGAGCCTGTGTGTACAGTTGTAAACTGCCAATTCGACTTGGGAAGTATATCCACTTGCCAGGCCCAAACCTTCCTTTTTAGGACATATAGGTGACCAGTACAGTAGGCCCTGGTTTGACCCAGGGACAGGGCGCAGTGTATTTAAAAGGATGGACATTCACTTCTGAGTTTAACATGTGTTGGTAGTGAAAAACTATTAAATTATATTCCCAATACTGCAAAGCCTATCTCTCCCATAGGTTAACATTGGGGTTACCTTGAAGCAACCTTTAAGTGTAACTTCCAATTGGGAAAGATAGAAATTTGGAGTTTGGTGTCTCTAGACTCACAATTTAAAATCAAAACTTATGGTGAAGTCAGATTTTAAATTGTAGGTCTGAAAATGCCACTTTTAGAAAGTTGGCATTTTCTTACTTTGACCATTCTGTACCTGTCTCCGAACACATAATCTGGGATAGATGATAGCTAAGCATTGGGCATTCACTCTAGACGGTTACACACAAAGGGTGCTGGGGTGTTGCATTTGCATCCTGTTGGCCCATCACCAGCTTGATGGGCCATTAACTTGTTTGATAGTGGGGTGGAGCTTAGCACTACCTAACTTACATCTGAATAAGTCTGTGTCTGCCTCCAGACAGAGAGATACATAACCCCTTGTACAGTGTCTGAAGTCAGGGAAGGAAAGCCAGGGACCTTGTGAACTTCAAAGACCTCTTTGAAGTATCCCACATTTCAAAGGCACATTTGGGTATAAGTACTGGATCCAAAACCCCACCAAATTAGAACTCTACTGAAACCAAGGACACTCTGCCATGAAGAAAGGTTGCTATGCTGCCAGGAGGGGCTGCCTCTCTGCAATTGCATTGCTGTGTTGGCCTACTGCTGCTGTGTGCTGTGCAGTGCTGTAGAAGGGACTGCCACTTTGCTACTGTGTTTCTCTGTTGGCCTGTTGACTGCTGCATCTTGCCCACAGTGATAAGGACTGGAACTGTTCTCTACATCCTTGCACCTAAGATTCTCCAAGGACTTGTAGGCCTGCTCCCTGTTCACCTGCAGTCTCAGGGACAGCAGCGGCTGCCTGCATCTCTCCTGGTACTGCTGCACTCTGCCATCTGTGAGTCCTATCTTTGCCTGAGGTGCCCTCCTCCAGCCCTAGGCAGGCTTGACTTTAACGCATTTTAATTCACATCAATGGAGTTCGCCGATGATGCAGGACCCCCCTGTACAGTCTTGATGATGATGCGGTGGATTATGGATGTCGACAAAAGCCCCATCGAAGGTACTGTTGCAGCTGGACCTCTCTGGTTCCTGTAGCCGGCCTACCCTCCATCGCTTTCAGGCTGGATTTTGGATTGGCACCAGTCCCTTGCAATCTCAAGCAACCTTTTGACTGCTATTAACTTCTGAGCACTAATTTCACATTTAGGGCCAGATTTACTAAAAAGTCGTGCTGCGCCAAAATTGGCAGCACCTCACTGAGTCACTTTAGAAATGCAGGGATGCACCGTATTTATTAGAATACGGCGCACCCCTGCGTTTCCCCCTGCACTGGCACTAAATTGAGCTGTATATCACCAATGCAGGCATCCTTGCACCATCGTGCAAGGATGTCTGCGTTGAGGGGTTTGATTGTTTATGTGCAGGAAGGTGTCCCTTACTGCACATAAGCAATCACTAATGGCAATTTGGCACTTCTGTGTGCTGCTAAATGCAGCTCACACTGAAGTGCCAAAGGGTAATTTCGAAAGATTGTTTATGTGCAGGTAGGGACACCTTCCCTCACATGAGCAATCATTTCTGGCATTTTGCTTTTTCTATGCGTGCTGCAGAATGCAGCACACATAGAAAAAGCAAAAAACAAGGAGGAATAAAAGTATTCCTCCTCTTGCGCCTTACTAACACCACCTGTGGGATGTCGTTAGATTTTGGCACTGCCTCAGGTTTACGAAAAAATGTAAATATAGGGCAGCATCAAAATGCAATGGGTGTTGCTGTGGTACGGCCACAGCAACACCCATTACACGTCTCTCCCACGCAAAGTGCTGCATGTGAAGGGGCCGTCTTTACAAGATGGCATTAAGCCACAAAAAGTGGCTTAACGCCACCTTGTAAATATGGCGCAGAGCATAGCGCCCCAGGAGCATCACATAAAGTGTGCTCTGGTGGCACTAGAGGCTCATAAATATGCTCCTCAATCTTTAAAAATTCACATCTCAACCTTTACTGTTTGTCCTTTTGGTCTTGTGTTACTCAGATAAATATTCTCAGTTTTTCTAAACTGTTGTGAAGTCTTTTTCTAGTGTTTTCACTGTGTTACTGTACTTAAGTGGTGCACAGGAAGGCTGAAAAATGGTGCAAAGAAATCTTTTCTTTGCAGCATTTTTATCAGCATCTTTAGCGCCTGTAAGAACAGGTGTTAAAGGGAGGCACCCATTGTTTTCAATGGGCCTCTAGGTGCTCTGCAAGATTAGCGTTAACATTTTGATGCTAATCCTGCAAAGCAACAGACTAGCATAAAAAATAATGACGCTAGTACCCCCGACTATTGCCATGGTTCACTGTATTTTAAATATGGTGCACACATGGTGGCATTAGGGGGTCACTGAGGGGTGAAAGAAAAGTGGCATATTGCAATGCTCACTCATGTTTCTGTGGGTACCTGAACCTACATTTCAAGAGTATGAATGTACACTCTGCCACTGAATGTGTTCTCCTGTCAGTGACATTGTACCTCCTTCCTCTTGGGATTCAGAGGTGAAGGTATGGCATAATTTGCCATGGCATATGATCTGTCACCTATAAAGGTGCCATTCGATATGCAGGATGTGAAGCTATATTATGTTCAGGAGAAACTGTGTCAAATTTGCCAAAGAGGTCCCGATTTGGAAGCTCTGCCCCTCAAAACGTTTCTACAACACATAGGGGCAGAAAATTAAAGAATTGTGTGTACTGCCAAAATATTGTGCAACGAGGTGTGTTATCAGGCAGTCTAAAGGGGACTCTTTCTGTAAGTTCAGAGATTGTTGACTTTTAATACTTTGGTGCATGTACTTTGTAATTGATTTGGCATACATCTGCTAAGCTTGGATTCTGGGGTACTGTGGTACTCTTCGTAAAGTTCTTCATCAACGCCTCAACAGGTATAGTATGCTCTATATTAATATAATTACAATTATCAGTACACACGTTTCAGCTACACAGAAAATGAGTTGAGGAAATTGAGCTATATGATACAATTGCATCTCATGATAATGAAACCTCATGAAACAGAAATTGATTTTACATTCCTATTAGACCTGACAGCCTTAGGGTGGTCACCCCTAACTTTTTGCCTGCCTCCCTCCACTTTTTAGATACTGTTTTTGCTGGTTTTAAGACTCTGCGCACTTTACCACTGCTAACCAGTGCTAAAGTGCATTTGCTTTCTCCCTTTAAACATGGCAACATTGGATCATACCCAATTGGGTCATTTAATTTACTTATACGTACCTAGTAAAGTGCACTATACTGTATGTGCCCAGGGCCTCTAGATCTAATGCTTCTAGTGGGCCTGCAGCACTGATTGTGCCACCCACTTAAGTAGCTCCTTAACCTTGTCTCATGCCTGCAATTGCAAGGCCTGTGTGTGCAGTTTCACTGCCACTTCGACTTGGCATTTAAAAACCCATAGGGCAGAGTGCTGTGTAGGCAAAAGGTAGGACATGTACTTGTGTAGTTTAAATGTCCGGGTAGTGTAAAACCCCTAAATTCGTTTTCACACTGCTGTGAGGCATGCTCCCTTCATAGTCTAACATTGGGGCTGCCCTCATATATTGTTTGAGTGGTACCTGCTAATCTGAAAGAAGTAGGAAGGTCATATTTAGAATGGCCAGAATGGTGCTACAAAATCCTGCTGACTTGTGAAGTTGGATTTAATATTACTATTTTAGACATGCCAATTTTAGAAAGTGAGCATTTCTCTGCACTTAAATCCTTCTGTGCCTCTCAATCGATGTCTGGCTAGGTTTAGTTGATAACACCCTTGTGCATTCACTCAGACACACCCCAAACACAGAATACTCAGCCTCACTTGCATGCATCTGCATTTTGAATGGGGCTTCATGGGCTGGAAGGGTGGAGGGCCTGACACTTACATGTCAAAGGACTGTAGCCTGCCCTCACAGAAAGGACTGCCACACCCCCTACTTGGACCCTGGCTGGCAGGATTGAACTGAAAGGGGACCTTGTGCACTTCTAAGAACACTCTTTGAAGCATCCCCCACTTCAAAGGCACATTTGGGTATTTAAATAGGGCCTCTGTCCCTATCAACTCAGACACTTCCTGGAGAAGAGAACCTTAACCAGAACCTGCCTCCTGCATGAAGACCTGCCTGGCTGCTCAAAAGACTCACCTGATTGCTTTCTGTGAAGGACTGTTGCCTTGCTGTTGCCCTTCTGCCTTGCTGCTCTCTGGCTGTGGTGAGAAGTGCTCTCCAAGGGCTTGGATAGAGCTTGCCTCCTGTTCCCTGAAGTCTCAGGCCCAAAAAGACAATGGGCCTGATTACGACTTCGGCGAAGGAGATTACTCCAACCCAAATGCAGCGGATATCCCGCCCGCCGAATTACGAGTTCCATAGGATATAATGGACTCGTAATTCGGCGGGTGAGATCTGCCACATTTGGGTTGGAGTAATCCCCTTTGCCGAAGTCAGAATCAGGCCCTTCATCTCTACAAGAAGGAGTCCTTGTGCAGAAAGTATTGACGCTCAGCCTGCCAGAAACGATGCCCAAACTGCACCACGGTGAAAAATTCACCGCAAGCCAAATCGGAACGACGCAGCTCAACTTTGCAATGAGAAGATCGACGCAGCGACAGCGTAGTGACTGGAAACTCAACGCACGGCCCACTGGATCGACACACAGCTGAGCTGGATTGACACAGCCCGAGTTCCAGAGAGGAATAGAAAGTAGTAGCAGTAGAAATTTCCACGCAATGCCCACCGGATCGACGCAGCCCCTGTGACTTCGTCCTGTTGGTGCCAGAAATCCATGCATCGGCCCTGGGGCATCTGAAAACCCCGCACCTAAAGAGGATCCACGACCGAGCGCCGGAAAGCGAAGCACAGCCATCCCTGCGTGAAAAATGAATGACACATCACCGTGTGCAGCCCAAGAAATCGACGCACACCCCTTGTTTTCCACGCATCACCTCCCCTGTGGTTCTTTATGGAGATTTTGAACGAGAACCAGGTACTTTGTGCTTGAAAGAGACATTTATTGTTTTTTAAAGACTAAGGACAC
Source organism: Pleurodeles waltl (assembly GCF_031143425.1). Lineage (NCBI taxonomy): Eukaryota > Metazoa > Chordata > Amphibia > Caudata > Salamandridae > Pleurodeles > Pleurodeles waltl. The sequence continues at coordinate 576,804,102 of NC_090447.1, forward strand.
TTTATATCACTTTTACAGTGATATCGCAACATATACTTATTGCATTTTAATAATTTTGACATGCATCTTCTCAGATAATTGTTATATATTTTTCTAAACACTGTGTGGTATATTTTTGTGGTGCTATACTGTGTTATTGCACAAATACTTTACACATTGCCGTTCTGAGTGAAGCCTGACTGCTCAGTGCCAAGCCACCAGAGGGTGGGCACAGGATCATTTGGATTGTGTGTGACTTACCCTGACTAGAGTGAGGGTCCTTGCTTGGACGGGGGGTAACCTGACTGCCAACCAAAGACCTAATTTCTAACAATTCCCAATTGTTGTCAAACTTTAGTTGAAACAGGTCTATCAGCACTTGTCTAGATTACATTATGGTGGCCAAAGATTCAGGTGTTTTCAATTCCTATAGCAAGTTCACATTTTCCTTCCTTTCATTTTCTTTTTTCACTGCATATTATTTCACCTGAAATGAGCCCAATTTGACACCTTCATAAAAAATTACGAAATCTACAGTGAAAATTCCCATATTTCTTACAAAAGACTGATCCTCCTATCATCCACCAAACGAAAGTTTAACAGTACAGATATATAATAAGAGAGTAGACTGATATTGTTACTGAATGTGTCATTATTTAATTGCCAACAAACATGCCTTCAAGCCTAAATATGTGACTTGTACATGGAGAATAACAACTGTTTATTCCAGTAAATGTAATTTCTACTTACTATATTCTTTGAAACCCTATGATCAGTCAGAATTACAATGGAGGCAACTGTATTTTTGACCGTGTTTTTCCCCAGGCTACTGAAAGAAACTCACTCCCAAATAAGACAATAACTGCTACTCCTCAGAGTAAGGAGTGTCACAAATTCATTTCACCTGCACCAGTAGAAGTTCTCTTTTATAGCAAATTCAGAATGCAACTGTGCAATGCACTGACATGCAGGTGATCACCCTTATGCAACTCGCCGCTCACCATGCATTTTGTAACCATGCCATCAGATCTCATTCCCATGCTCTGCTACATTGGTACAGTGCTGCCTTGGGAAGTACAACAGAGCTGCTGTCAATCACAGCTGAGACCTAGCCTCAACATTAGCTCTTGATTCTGTACTTTAAAACAACTAATGTTTTGCAGAACCTTGCCACAGGGGCTTGCTTCGCACAGGGGTCTGCAGTATTCCTTGCTCAGGTTGAGTACGAGGGGAACCTCACAGATGGCAGTTTCCAGGCATTTACAGGTGCCCAATGTGTGAAATGAGCTTTAGTCTCTTACAACATGAGCAGTAGTATATGTTGGTTTCCAGGGCTAGATTGTGCAATCACTCCTGATCAGGATAATGCATGGAATTAATATGGGTCCTACTGGGAGCTGAAATATTTTGCATCTCATCATACTTCCAGTAAGTCAAACTGTTTAAAGACTTATTTCAACCACCCGTTTCGCTAAACTCATTGCAGCTCTAAACGTTCATGTGTTTGAATAATTGGTTATTGTTGCAATGAGTATAGTGAAGTGTTAAAAACACCCCTCTACTTTAAGGTGGAGGGAAAGTATGCACCTGGGAAACCTCTAAAATCACAGAACTTCATAATTACTCCTTGGAGTTCTATAAATCACAAAACATGATGATAACTAGGCAAATGATGGGCCTACAACAACGCCTTTATTGTCTTCTTCATTTTGACTGGACTATGGGGGTCATTCCGACCCCGGCGGGCGGCGGGCGCACCCGCCGGGCGGAGACCGCCAGAAGACCGCACTGCGGTCAAATGACCGCAGCGGTCATTCTGACTTTCCCGCTGGGCCGGCGAGCGACAGCCAAAAGGCCGCCCGCCGGCCCAGCGGGAAAGACCCAGCAACGATGAAGCCGGCTCCGAATGGAGCCGGCGGAGTTGCTGGGGTGCGACGGGTGCAGTGGCACCCGTCACGATTTTCAGTGTCTGCAAAGCAGACACTGAAAATCATTATGGGGCCCTGTTAGGGGGCCCCTGCACTGCCCATGCCAGTGGCATGGGCAGTGCAGGGGCCCCCAGGGGCCCCACGACACCCGTTCCCGCCATCCTGGTGGTCTTAAGACTGCCCTATTATGAATTATTTCTGAATTCCACCTGAAATCCGTCAGATTCTGACACCTGTTGTGCTAGCAGTCAGTGGGGAAGAGGCAGTTCTGCTACCGGCACCGCCATGCCAAAAAGACGCTGTGTCCTGATGTCAATGCGCTGCCTGTGGTGGAAGCGCTGGGATCCATCCCCTCCCGGACGACCTACTTGATGGACGAGGTAAGTGGATTGTCCGACAGGTGAGGGGTGGGGTGTGTGTGTGTGTGTGAGTGCGTGTGTGAATGTCATGAAAGTGGGGTGGTGTTTGTGTGTGAGTGATTGTGGACAGGGTGAGCGGGTGTGTGAGTGTGAAGGGAGGGTGGGGGGTGGGTGAGTGAGTGAGAGAGTGTTTGTGGATGGGGAGGGGGTGAGTGCATGAGTGTGTGTGCAGGTCTGAGAGATCAAGGGGCATATTTATACTCCGTTTTCACCGAAATTGCGTCGTTTTTTTTAACGCAATTTCGACGCAAAACTAACTCCATATTTATACTTTGGCGTTAGACGCGTCTAGTGCCAAATTCCATGGAGTTACCGTCATTTTTTAGTGTGGACACCTACTTTGCATTAATTATATGCAAGGTAGGCGTTCCCGTCTAAAAAATCGACTCCGAGGCATGTGCGTGGGATTTATACTCCCGGGCAAAAATCACGCCCGGGAGTGGGCGGGTCAAAAAAAATTACGTACGGCCGCTTTTGCGCCGTTTTTTAGCGCCTGCAAAAGGCAGGCGTTAAGGGACCTGTGGGCTCTGAAGGAGCCCACAGGTGCCCCCCCATGCCCCCAGGGACACCCCCTGTCACCCATGCCCACCCCAGGAGGACACCCAAGGCTGGAGGGACCCATCAAAGGGACATTAAGGTAAGTTCAGGTAAGTGTTTTTTTTTTTTTTGTGGCATAGGGGGGCCTGATTTGTGCCCCCCTACATGCCACTATGTCCAATGACCATGCCCAGGGGACAGAAGTCCCCTGGGCATGGCCATTGGGCAAGGGGGCATGACTCCTGTCTTTGCTAAGACAGGAGTCATTTCTATGGGGGTTGGGAGTGAAAAGAAATGGCGCAAATCGGGTTGAGGCGAAAAAATTGCCTCAACCTGACTTGCCCCATTTCTTGACGCCCAAGCTCCATATCCCCCTACGCCAGCGCTGCCTGGTGTACGTCGTTTTTTTTAACGCACACCAGAGGGCGCCGGCGGCTAACGCCGGCTAACGTCATTCAATAAATACGGCGCCCGCATGGCGCTTCAGAATGGCGTTAGCCGGCGCTAATTTTTTTGACGCAAAACTGCGTTGGCTCAGTTTTGCGTCAAAAAGTATAAATATGGGCCCAAGTGCGTGAGTGCGATTGAGCATATGGAAGGGGTGAGTTCATTTATACGTGTAAATGTGTACGTAAGTGAACGGGGAGGGAGGGTGTTTGTGTGAGTGAACGGGGAGAGGGGGTGCACGTTTGTATGAGTGAACGGTGAGAGGGGGTGCATGTTTGTGTGAGTGAATGGGGAGAGCGAGTGAGTGCGTGTCAGGGAGAGTGGGTGAGTGCGTGTATGTGGTACAGGGGGAGGGGTGTGTGAATGTATGTATGCACTGGAGAAGGGAAGAATAAATGCGTGTGTGAGTGCAGTGTTTGTGTATGTATGTTAGTGTGAATGGGGGTGCATGACGCAAGTGGGTGGGTGAGTGGGGGTGTGTTTGTGTGTTGAAGTATCTGGGTGCATGAGTGTGGGTATGTGGACGTGTGTGCAAGTGTATCCCGGTGGCTGCCAGAAAAATGCTGGTATTCTCCCACATCGTAATACCGCTAGTGGTATCACGGCATCCGCTGTGCTGTAGGTACTGACATCCAGACTGGCGGACTGCGGAAAAGAGGTGGGATGGGCAGAGTATCAGCAGTTTGGCTTCAGCAAATCCGCCAAACTCATAATTTGGTGGTCTTCACCGCCGACTATGACTCACTTTTGGGTTCAGACAGACCACAGGCTCCTCAGATGGCTCATGCACACGAGGGGTGAAAATCCTAAATTCTTGAGGTGGTCCATTTCGCTACAGGAGATTGACTTTATGGTGGAGCATCGCCCGGGGATTTACCACGTCAATGCTGAGGGTCTCTCCAGATACTCTTGCCTTAGCGATAGGAGCTCCCAAGGGGTTGGGTAGTTCTTCACACTTTCAGCTGGGGGAACACATGTTAGACCAGACAGCCTTAGGGCGGTCATCCCCCAATTTTTTGCCTGCCTCCCTCCCTCCACTTTTCTGACACTGTTTTCTGATTGTTTTAGGACTCTGCACACCTTACCACTGCTAACAAGAGCTAAAGTGCATATGCTCTCTTCCTTAAACATGGTAACATTGGTTTATTCCCAATTGGCAAATGTGGTTTACTTGTAAATCCCAAGTAAAGTGCACTACATGTCACAGGGCTTGTAAATTGAATGCTACTAGTGGGCCTGCAGCACTGGTTGTGCCACCCACATAAGTAGCCCCTTAACCATGTCTCAGGCCTTCCATTGCAAGGCCTGTGTGTGCAGTTTCACTGCCACTTTGACTTGGCATTTCAAAGTACTTGCCAAGCCTTAAACTCCCCTTTTTCTACATATATGTCACCCCTAAGGTAGGCTCTAGGTAACCCATAGGGCAGGGTGCTGTATGGGTAAACGGCAGGACATGTACATGTGAGTTTTATGTGTCCTGGTAGTGGAAAACACCTACATTTCTTTTACACTACTGTGAGGCCTGCTCCTTTCATTGGATAACATAGCTACCCTCATATACTGTTTGAGTGGTAGATCAGAAAGGGGTAACCAGGTCATATTTAGTATGGCCAGAATGGTAATAGGAGATCAATCCTGCTTAATGGTGAGGTTGGATTTTATATTACTATTTTAGAAATGTCACTTTTAGAAAGTGAGCATTTATCTGCACTTAAAATCCATCTGTGCCTTACATCCTGTCCCGAATCAATGGCTGGGCTGGGCTGAGCTGGTTGACAGCTTCCTTGTGCATTTCACTAAAACAACTACAAACACAGGATACTCAGTCACACCTGCACACATCTGCGTACTGAATGGGTTTTCCTGGGCAGGAGGGGTGGAGGGCCTGACACTGACATTTCAAAGGCTAATCTCCTGCCCCCACACAATGGACTGCCTAACCCCCTACTGGGACCCTGGCAGACAGACTTTTCCTGAAAGAGGACCATGTGCACTTCAAAACCACTCTTTGAAGTCTCCCCCACTTCAAAGGCATTTTGGGTATATAAACTGGGTCCCTGACCCCACCAAATCAGACACTTCTGGACTTGAACCTGCAACCTGTCAAGAGGAATTGCCTGGTTGCCCAAAGGACTCGTGGACTGCTTTGCTGAGAAGGACTGCTGCTCTGCTGTTGCCCTCCTGCCCAGCTGCCCTCTGACTTTGCTGGGAAGTGTTCTCCAAGGGCTTGGATTGAACTTGTCTTCTGTTTTTAGAAGTCTCAGGGCCAAAAAGACTTCATCTCTTCAGGAAACGTCTTGTACGCTGAAAATCGGAGCACAGCCTGCCTTGTGATGAGAAAATCACTGCACTGCCAAATCGGAACGACATTCCGAGTGAAAATTCGATGCAGCGCCTACCTTGCGACCAGAAATTAAATGCACAGCCCTACAAGATCGATGCGCATCCGAACCAGAATGACGCAGCCCGACTTCCCGAGTGAAGAATCGATGCAGTGCCTGACGTGCGACAGAAAAATCAATGCATCGCCTATCGGATCGAAGCAATACCGGTGACTTCTTCCCGCAGGCCCAGGATTTTCCCCCATTGTCCCTGGGGTTCAAAAAGATCTCCGCATTGCAGTGAGGAACAAAGACTGCATGCCTGAAAACAGAGCAAAGCTCCTTAGAGCGTGGAAAAAACAACACATCCTTTGTGCCGCATTGAAAAATCCTACACACACCCTATTTTTCCACAAATCTCCTCCTCTGTGGTCTTAGTACGTGTTACTTTTTAAGCAAACCAGGTACTTTGTGCAAACAAGAGACAACTGTTGATTTCTAAGATTTAAGACTCTTTTTAATCTTGCAAAAGTGTTTTCTCAACTTGTGCTTATTGAATCTTTATCGTTTTGACCTTAATTTAACCACATAAATATCATATATTTTTCTAAACCTGTGTGGTGTATTTTTGTGGTGTTTTCATTGTGTTACTTTATGATTTATTGCACAAATACTTTACACTTTGCCTTCTAAGTTAAGCCTGACTATTCAGTGCCAAGCTACAAGAGGGTGGGCACAGGATTATTTGGATTGTGTGCGACTTACCGTGACTAGGATTGTGTTCCCTATTTGGACAAGGGTGTATACCTCTGCCAACTAGAGACCCCATTTCTAACATTAGCCTAGGTGAAGTTGTCACAACAAGGATTTTGAATCCCAAAAGCATTGACAATGTGACAGCCATTCAAGGAATGAGAGGAGTGATGCAGGCAGCGATTCAAATAATGTGAGGAAGAGGAAGGGGGGATGCTAATGATTCCGACACAGGTGTTAATATTGCAACATTAAAGAAAACAACCTCCTGTCATATATGTACAAGATGGGACTCTGGAAACAGGAATGGAGATTTAATCCTCCTGATAAGAATCACAGTAATCAGATACAAGGGATGAATCAGGACCAACTGTTGAATGCCCTCATGAGACAAATACAAACCCCTATACAGAATCAAAACCAACAGAAGCCTTTGCCACAACCTCCTGTGATTCAGCTTAATGTGAGGGGAGCCTGATTTAATCAAAATCAATTACCTCAAATGACAAGAAATGTAACTCAGAATATCAAAATAATATCACAATTCCCAATGTTTGATGACAATGAGACACTACATTTTGGCATGGTGCAATGATGGTGCCTGAGAGTAGAGGCAGATTGCATGCTTGGCGCAATCTTAGTGGTGAACCACAATGGATCATATTTAGATGAAATTGTAAATGGCCACTAAGTAGTGTTTTAATAGACCCTGAAGCTACCCGTTCCACTATGAGAACAGCAGAACTACCAGAACTACCCCTCTCAGGAAAAATAATACAAGTGATAGGTGTTGCAAATAAATTGGTTACAAATCCACATTCAGAAGTAGTACCACTAAGAATAGGATCTTTCAGAGAAAAACACAAGTTTGGAGTATGTGATTCCAGTCCTGTTAACCTATTAGGAAAGGATGTTTTGGGCAAATTGAATTGCACCATCAATAATACCCTGGATGGAGTTATCTTTCAAATTCATGATGCTGAAAATGTGGAAATCAGACCAGGTTTGAGAGAAGATGTCGAATTCTTCCCAATGTTAGTGTTAAATCATTTACCGAAAGAGCTGATTGAAAAAGTGAAGACAAGTTTCTGGGACGTCACTGGATCGAACATTAGCTTAATAAAGGGAGTTGAGCCATTGTGAGTAAAATTTAAATCTGAGGCAATTGTTCCCAGAACATCTTTACACACAATGACACCAGAAACAAAAGCAGTACTTACACCTTTGATAAATGAGATGTTGGGGAAAGGAATTTTAAAAGAGCTGATTGGGAGTCCATGCAACTTGCCAATCATGGGATTACGTAAACCAAATGGCAAATACAGAATAGTGAAGGATTTGAGAAAAATGAATAAAATTGTAATCCCATGTTGTCCTGTGGTACCTAATCCAGCCACCACATTTCACCAGATGTGAAATAACTGAATGGTTCACTGCGATTGACCTCTGAAATGCCTATTTTTCTATACCTTTACATGCAGACAAACAATTATTATTTTCCTTTATGTTCCAAGAGAAGTTAATCACGCTATGTTATGTCCCACGGGGGTACTCTGAGAGCTTGTTGCTTTTTAATCAAATTCGTTTTTTAAATCTAGAAACTCTAGGGCCCATATATATGAAAAGTTTGAGTCGCCTTTGCGTCATTTATATGACGCAAAAGTAGTGCTAACTTAACTCCATATTTATGTTTTGACGCTGGACCAATGTCCAAACATTTCAGAGACCCATTCAAAAAATTGGAGTTGAAGTAGACAGATATGTTGCGTTTGGCTCCTGATAAAAACAGCACTGAGATGATTTCACACGTCAACATCATGCAGTCATAGTAAGAGGTACATAGGTTTTGGAATGCAGCAATAAATCCATACCCATGTTCAACAGGGGATGTGGATGGACAGCTGAGAGATACCTACAGATACTGGAAATACTACATGGGAGGTCACTTGTAATGTAATGTGTGTGTGGCACTCATTAAATTAGCAAAGCCCAGCAATGGGACGGTAACTATCACGTAGCCAGTAGTAGAAGATGTGTTCACTTACAATTTACACAAGTCACATGTTACATCCTGTCCTTGTGGGACCAAACACTGTTGCTGCAGAAGATGTGTACAAAGTGTAAGCAGCCTTTTGAATGGCAGCAATGTATGACACAAAATATTCCTTACAAGTAATGTGGTAAAACGTGGAGAAGGAACACACATAGAATATACTGACTGTGCAACACATCAATGTCTAAATGTGATCACCCAACATGTGTACAGAGAGGGTGGCTAGGTCATTACATAACCCAGTCAAGTTTGCACTAGTATAACCTGGTAGTTGCCCATTGCATGGCAACATGACAAGGGCAGTGACAGATAACACCATCTGTCCCCTGGCACGTTCTGAAAGTAGAAGTCACAAGAGAGATGCAATCCCTAGCCAAGCTGCCCATGGAAATTACTAAGAACATCAAATTATGAGACATGTCCTACAAGTGCAAGTTACCAGGCCTCAGTACATGATAGGGGAAGGCTGACATCAAGTATCCCTGAGGAAAAATTGATATCCCAGTCCGTTTGATCACAAATTGTTATGTGTCTGTCTGCAGGGGACTGTGCATTCCTCTGCTGATTAGCAATCATGAAGAGGCTAGATTACCCCTTCCCCAAAACAGCCTAACGCAACTGCTCTGGCTACATTGACTTTTGACATTGTCAGGGGCCTGATGCATGTACACAGTGGACTGCGTAGTCTGGAGTTCTGTGAACCTGCACCTTCACATGCAGTCATTGTTCTATGTCTGCATAAAGACTCCCACAGTAGCAATGAAGAGTAGGCTGCCATCTTTGCCAGACTGCAACACTGCTACACAGAGGGATGCCGTTGTATGTGACAGTCATAAGAAACATCACATGGAAGATTGTGAGTGCCGAGGTGGTGACATGCACACATATACCAGATAATTCAGGACACATGCACCACATAAAATGGCACTGACCTGACAATGTGTATTGGAGTCTGAACAAAAGGCAACTTATCACAAATGTAAGTGCATATGTAGCACAAGATCATTGACAGAAATAAATGACCTTCACATGTGTTCCAACATACGGAAACATAGATGGCACTGATATGACTACATAGGCATTTGTAAAAGTCCAACATGTGCCCATGCAGGAAGATAGATATGCTAAATTTCATATCCCATGAACACACCACTGTGGTCATATGTTACTGAAATTACACTACAAAAATCTTTAGACAAACACACAGCATATAGCAAGCTTTATTGAAACATGTGTGTACACCATCTCCTTCAACTAAGATGCATGGGGAACTATATGTCACACGTGTATCAGAGCATCATGAAGCTAAACCAACAACACACCACAGAGTGGACACACATGCACACGCAAATTGCCAAGGGTAATGTGATTTCAACCCAGCCATAGTCCAGTGCAGTCTCTGAGTACAAATTGTCATGGCTGTCACATGCCTTACCATGTATTGGGCATAGCCCATCATTTCTATTGTGTTATTGGTATGTGCACACTTGTATATCAGACACAACAATGTGGTACACCCTCAAATATGTGCTAACATGTATGTGGACACAGTGTAGCTACACATACACATATGCACAAGGTATAAGTCATAGCATGCATCACACATATAAACAAACATATAGGTTGAACATGCCAATGTTACCGTCAAGATATGAATGCATAGGCACACACATGTAGCCATACCATAATGACAATATTATTTGCATAGCCCCTTTGACATGGTATGTGAATGTTGGTGCACTCTAGGCCTGCATAGCTAATTTCCACACATTCCTGTCATGCATCAATTTTTTTTTATGCAAATGGGCTCAATTCCATACTCACCAATGGCAGTAAAATGACGCCTGGTCCCTGAGCGGCTATCACAAGTCCACAGGCCTTTTCACGCACAATGGGACAAAATCAACACATGACCATCATGCATCAAACATTTAGACACAAATGCCTAAACCATACTTTTCTATGCAGCAAAAAGACACCTGACCCCTAAGCTTCTTTCGCAAGTCCACAGGCCTTGTCATGCAAAGGGGACAAAATCAACACATGATCGTCATGCTTCAAAAAATTATGCATGACTGAAAATGTGACTCCCAGCCTCAGGAAGTTGTGAAACAGGACATTCTGCCTGCATACATAGTGCAATGAGTTCACTTTTACTTTCACTTCACAGTCTTATTGTCTGTGACTGTGTGAGAGTATGTGAAGCTGGTGTTGTTGGTGGATTGGAGTTTTTGTGCTGTGTCCTGTAGCTGTTGTGTCTTTTTTGTCTTTTAATAAGTCTATTGTAGTGTATTGTTACTGTATCTGTCACTGCATTGCAGGGTGTTTGTCTAGGGGTACGATAGTTTGTGGGGTAGTTATAATTTTATTTTTGTTCCCTGCAATTGCATTTGTAGTAGATATACACTGCATGACGTCAGGAAAAGAGAGGATGTCAAAGATCGTAACAGCGTGTTGTGATGCATGCATCGTGCCACTCTGTTTAGACCAGCACAACATGAGGCATGTGCCAGGCATATTGTATGGGAAGGGGGCCCTATACCTGTTTGGGGGGCTAAAGTGCATATTTCCTATTGCCATATTTCCCGCACTTTGAATGGCTGCTCAGAGCAGGTGTTATATGGGGCGTATTATTGTACATGATGGGCCCCTATGTACTCAGCAGAAGTCGTGTTAATCTGTTTTGTTGTTATTCCTGCTGAGTACATCATTTGCCTCCATATAAATAGATGCGGTTGGACCTTACTAGCATCCTGCTGTGCCTTATTTCTCATAAGCTGCACACAGGGCAGGGGAAAGGGGTGCACTAAGGGCCACAAGGTCTGCATTGCGGCACTTGGTACAGCACCACCTTCCTTCAATCTTCCCCTTTGTGTCATTGGCTAATGCCATTCAAGTGAGCTTGACTATGCACTGGGTCCAGACTACCAGCACTTTCCTCTTCCTGTACATTGTGTATCACATACACCCCAAACTTTGTCTATTACCCCACACGCATGTGCTGATTTTGTACCACAGGGATGCCGCATCTTACTGACAGTATGGGGCTGCCCTACATCTGCACCAGCACTGGCACATTACTCAGAAACCTGCACCAACACATGCATCCTTGGACCGCAGAGCAAGAGTGTCTGTGTTGAAGCATACGTCTATGCGCATGTTCTTTTCCCTTCCTGGACAAAAAATGGAATACCATGCCAACAATAGCTGACCACACACTATTGGCAAAACATCTGTAATTTCAATCAGTGAATGTGTGGTAGGAACAATTAAATGAACATAAGTAAACTGCCATGGCTTTATAGCTCAAGTGTGTGTGCCTTATAATGGCACACATCTTAGTAACTACAAACAAGGATGAATCAAAACATTCCTAAACACTTTGGAAAACTCACACAGCCCCTGGGCAGTTGTCTGTCAGTTTGCGGTGACAATGAGGTAGATGTCTTCAACATCTGGGGCCGGCTCACAAGCTATGGGTGTCACAATGGGATGGCCACTGCAACAACCATCACATGCCCCTCAGATGCAGAATACAGTGGCAAGCAGTTCCATATGGTCAATGGAGGTGTAAAGCTACAAAAGACATGAATGACAATGCCATGTACATATGGAGCAGTGAAAGGCACCACAGGAGTGTCAGAGAAAGTGATGGTTTGTAGGTTTCAGGGTCTCCATTATCTGAGACTATGTATGATTGACTGATCATAGATGTTTGACAGCTGGTCTGATCTACCACTAGGTTGATTTGTTCACTCAGTCTAACAAGGTGATTTCAACACACTGTTGTCCATTCACAGAAATGTCAAATATCACAAAGCTATGTTTTCCTGTCAAGTATTGCAGGTGGACCTCCACCCTTCACTGTTGGAGAGGTGGCCAGATTTGAAGACCCCAATGCTACCAGTAAGTGTCACCTTGTGCGTCATATGTGGCAATCCGGGATTTGGTGTGAGGCAGTCTGATGTGCGCAATACAATATACAAACGTTTTGCATGACCAATGCTATGATGCCATTGGAGTTAGGGTGGTGACATCATGGCTGTTGCAATGTTGAGCATTGATAATGGCTTGATTGTTGCACAAGTGGCAATGCGTGCTGGTATGGAATTGTGGGAGTTATATGGAATGCAAGGCCACATATACATAGATGTCTATCATAATAGGTGTCAGAGCAGCTGTTTATGTAATTAGCATGCCTGCTGACAACAATTTTGTCATAGAACGTTTCTGCAGGTAGGTCGCTCCCCGCTCTGCCATCCGCGCCACCTCCATACCATCTTTCTTCTCCTGTTTTCCCCGCCGCTGCACCCCCTGCAACCCCTCCCGCCTCCCCCTCCTTCTCACCGTCCTTTCTGCCTTGTTTTCACATGCACTTCCTCATCCACATTAACAACAACTCCACCCTCAGAGGTGCACTAATCTACAGACCACCCAGACCACGCCCCGCCTTCTGCGACACCATCACCGACAGCACCAGCTCGCACGCCCTCACCTCCACAGACTACATCATCCTCGGTGATTTCAACTTTCACTTAGAAAACCTACAAGACCACAAAACTACCTCCCTCATAGACAACCTCACCAACCTCGGACTCAAACAACTGGTCACCGCACCCACCCACTCAGCAGGACACACGCTCGATTAAATTTTCACCGCAAGCCAACACATAGCCTACATCCACACCACCGAACTCCTCTGGACTGACCACTACTGCGTCCACTTCTCCTTCACCAAACCCCCCACACACTACCATCAACACACCACACCCTACCGCATGTGGGACAAGATCCCCACAGAACAACTAAACTCCCAACTGGCCCATAACCCCCCCCACACCAACGACCCCAACACAGGAGCACACTACCTCTCCAAATGAATCACTACCTGCACAGACACACTAGCCCCCCTCAGAAAACACATCGCCACCCGCAACATCAAGAACGCCCCATGGTTCACCCCTGAACTCCAAGACTCCAAGCGCAAATGCCGCCAAGCTCAGAAAATATTGTGACTAGCACCTTCCACAACCAACTTCTCCACCCTCAAAACCACCATTCCCACCCATCACCAACTCATACGCACCACCAAAAGAGATCACTACAAGTCACGCCTTGACAACAACTCTCAAAACAGCAAAGAACTCTTCACCATCATCAATGAACTTGCCAAACCCAAAGCCAGCAACATAGACCCGACACACACACAGCCCCTATGTGACGCCCTTTCCAACCACTTCCTCCACAAAATCCTGGACATCCACAACAGCTTCATACAACACACACCCACCACACACACCCCTCACTCACCCAACCCAGCCCCCACTCATGACCCCCCCACCACACTCTCCACATGGACCCCCACCACATACAAAGAAACCGAAAAAACCATGAACTCCATCCACTCCGGCTCCCCCTCCGACCCCTGCCCACACTGCATCTACAACAACCATCGCCCCCATACTCTACAACATAATCAACTGCTCTTTTGACTCCGCCACCTACCCAGATCCCTGGAAGCACGCGGAAATCACTGCTCTCCTAAAAAAAAACAAGCCGACCCGGAGATCCTCTTCAACTACTGCCCCATCTCCCTCCTCCCTTTCCCTGCCAAGGTTGCAGAGAAATTAGTCAACGCCCACCTATCCCACTTCCTCGAAGCAAACAATACTCTTGACCCCTCACAATCCGGGTTTCACAAAAACCACAGCACGGAAACCGCCCTCATCGCATGCACTGACGATATCATGACCAAAGTCGACAAAGGCCAGACCGTCGCACTCATCCTCCTAGACCTCTCCGCAGCCTTTGAAACCATCTGCCACCACACACTCCGCACACGCCTTCACAACATAGGAATTTGCCACAAAGCCTTAGACTGGCTCACCTCCTTCCTCACCGACCGGACCCAGAGAGTCCGCCTTCCACTCCAACACTACCAAGATCACCTGCGGAGTCCCCCCAGGGTCCTCCCTCAGCCCCACACTCTTTAACATCTATTTGATCCCCCTAGCCAACATCCTCCGAGCACACGGAATCACTATCCTCTCCTATGCAGATGACACCCAACTCATCCTCTCCCTCACCCGCAACCCCACCACCACCAAAACCAACCTACACGCCGCTCTCCTCAACACCGCCAACTGGATGACCACTAACCACCTCAAGCTCAACTCAAACAAAACCGAGATCATCATCTTCGGCCCCAACAAAACCACATGGGACAACTCCTGGTGGCCCACCGCCCTAGGCCCCGCACCCACCCCTGCAAACCACGTACGCAACCTCAACATCATCCTTGACCCCTCCCTCTCCATGACACAGCAAATCAATGCTCTAACATCCTCCTGCTTCCACACACTCTGCACTCTAAAAAAATCCTTCAAATGGATTCCCCCAGAAACCAGAAAGACAGTCACCCACGCACTCATCAGCAGCAGACTGGACTACGGTAACGCCCTCTACGCCGGCACCACACTCAAACTCAAACGCAAACTCCAGAGAATCCAGAACACAGCCGCACGCCTCGTCCTTGGCCTACCCCACCATGAACGAATCTCACCACACCTCAAATCCCTTCACTGGCTCCCCATAGACAAGAGAATCACATTCAAGATCCTCATCCACGCACACAAATTCCTCCACAACACCGGCCCAACCTACCTCAACGAAAGAGTTAACTTCCACACTCCCACACGCAACCTCCGATCAGCCGATCTCGCCCTAGCCACAGTCCCCGCATCCAACGCACCACCATAGGAGCAGGTCTTTCTCCTACCTCGCCCCCAAAACCTGGAACTCCCTCCCCACCAACCTTTGCGAAACCAAAGACCTCCTGGTCTTCAGAAAGAACCTCAAGACATGGTTGTTCAATCAGTGACCATCCCTGCCTCCCCTGACTTTCCTTCCCCCCTCCCCCCCAAGCACCTTGAGACCCTCACGGGTGAGTAGCGCACTCTACACATTTCTTTGATTAATTGATTGATTGTGTGCCACACATAGCTTACACTTACTCACAAAACAGCACAGATGAAGGAAATGTATGGAGTTCTCTAGGGGGGCTTATGTAGGAGAGACTTGCACCACTGGTGCCTCAGTACCCTTCAGATGTATATTGAGGCAGCATTAGTGCCAGGAGCCATTTTGTGCTGGACAACAGTCAGTAGAGTACACAATTAGTACACAACTCAGATGGTTCTGAGAAATGTCTATGGATTGCCCCAAGCTAGATTTCAGCAGAATTACCAAAATGGTCCTGCCATCATGATATTTGTGAGTGATCTTGGTCACATCACATGTGCGTAGGATATAAATGCTGAATGCGTACCTGGTACTTTGATGATATCTGACATGCATGTGCACTTGATGTTCAATACATAAGAATAGTGGGACAGCTCCCAGTCCAGTGCCAAACTTACTGTGGTCCTAAGGCACCTATACAGCCACCATGTGTGTGCAGCATTACACACTTTGCCCAACATAGCACAGGGTAGGGAGGCATTAGTTACATAATCTGTAGACAACTTTAATGTGATGGTCAGGCTTTGGCCAACCTATTTGGGGACATTGTATTATTTGTACATATGGGCACATCATGAGAAATAGTGTTCCCCTTGGAAGGTATGCTCAGACTATGCCTTAAACCAACACACATGAATTAAGCTTTACCAAACCTTAGAATAGCTGGTGGGAAGTTTCCAGCCCCCTATCAGATGATCCCACTCTTGCATCCATAATGCTTGGGCAAGCCTCGATTTAGCACCAGGGGTGTCAAAGTGGTGGATTGCATACAAAGTCCCCCATATTGACAAGGACACAGAAAATCTAGACTTGTGGGGCCATGTGATCCTCACAAATTTGTTAACACAAATGTTGTGCAAGGACGCATTAGTCCACTCACCTCTGGGCCTGATGGTCAACAATGGATAGCCGTCATCCCATTGGCACGTACATGATATTGTAAATGGCTGGTAGGAAATAGTCATAGATTAGGAGTATGGCATTGTTGAGGAATGTGTGATGGACTTCATGTGTCATTTGTGGATGCAGTGTAGATTATATCTGTTCTACCTCCACCCAATACTGTATTTAACGCTTTATTCTCCTCATTTTTCAGCTGCCAATATGACACCTGAGGAAGAGACATGCATTCCACAAAAGGGCAGAGAGATATCAATACATTTTGGATGTGGATGTCAGTTAAAAGAGGATGAGAGGGGGGGTTCTGGAAGGAAAAGGCCACATGGGCATGGTGTGCTCTCCCACATGGAGGACCTCCTCAGCAGCCACAAAAAAAGCAGGGCACATTGGGGAAAACATCAGGGGATCAGGGGGCCTCTGCTGGTCCAACCCCCTCCACATCTGCAGCACCTGTCACAAGCCAGGCACCCGTGCAGCCACCTGCTGCAGTCTTCTGCCCAAACTTTGAATGAGACATGAGATGAGACATGACCGCCATGATGGCCAGATTGGACAGGTTGGAGCAGGAAAGTGACAGAAATCGCAGTTTCTCAAGTACTGCAAAAGACAATTGAAGAAATTGTGATTTGTCACTGCCACAACCTCCCAGTTCCTTCCCTCTCCCTTTTACTGTTGTTAAATTTTTAAGATTGGGTTTTAGATGGGTAATGTTAGTTAGTGAAATAGTATAGGGTAGGCATAGGTTAGAGTAAGTATATTATATATAGTCAATTTTTTAATTGGTGGTTCAATAGGGTGTAATGTTGGGGTATACGTGTAAAAAAATAATTTACAAATAAAAAAATAAAAAATGTTAATTACATATAAAAAAATGTATGCCATAGGGTAAGTAAGTACATGTGTAGTCATAGTTTATGTTGTCCTACTTGTATCTTGTCTCTTAATCGGGGTAAGGGGACAATGTTTAGAGTGTGGCGTTACATGTGTAAGATTAGTTTAGAATTGGTTAGATAGGTGTCGTTGTCAGTTATGTTAATTTAGTTTAGGTTAGTTTAGTGTAGGGTAGTTATTAGAGTTGTTTTAGGTATGTAGTTTTAATTATTTTGTAATAAATCATGTTTGTATAAGACTATTTTTTGCCATGTTGATTGAGTGTATGGGTGTTTTCATGTGTGCACTGGCCAAGTTGGAGGACTGGCCTAGGGTGTGCTTATTGTCTTGATTTGATGGATTACCATGTGCATCCCCTATGACGAAGGAGCTGTCAGATTGGCTGCTAAAGAACATCAACTAGTCCATACATTTGCCATCAACTGTTCCAGCCATTCACATTGTGTATGTATACATTATCTTGGACAGGTAAGTATGGAACTTCAACTGTCATTGGTGGGGTCTTGCAGTTTCATTGTTGGCAAGTGTGGCACATATGACAACAGGCAAATTTGGAACTGTATCCTGCAACACTGACAGGTGCCCATCCCTGTTAAGGTTAGCCTCCTCTGTAGCTCATATTAGTTGTACTGGTACTCCCATCTGGGTAAATTACCATTGACTTGGTTCTGAGCCATGCATGCTGTATGTCAAATTTCAAGGATTTCTGTTCAATATATGTATAGAATACTCTGTTAGTTGCTTCTAGCCAACAACACCATAATTTACCTTTCTCATGTTAGGATCCTAGTGTGTGGCTTTGTGTCTGACAGTCATGCACTCATGTACTGAATTTCTGTACTCATTCACACAATGTAATCATTTAGCTGAGTAGATGGATCACAGTAAATGTAGAAATGCTGCATGCATACAAGGTGCTTTATTTACAGGTGCAAGTGTATTTATGAAATCTATACAATGTCCAGTTCACAGACACCCTGAGGGAACGTTAGCCATATGTAGCACAATCAGAGTCCAGGGTCGAGTGACATGTCATGAGACATGGTTATGAGTAGTGTGCATTAGGGAGTAGGTTAAAAGTTGCCAATTTGTAAGACAGAGACAATTACAGTACATAGCAGACAGGTCAACAGTGGTTAAGTGAAGAGAGCACATTTCCTGCACAGGCTTTAGGCCCAGAACTGAGGAGATACTGTCCATATGGCACAGACTGGTGCTAGTAGGTGCTTTTCCTTGTAAATGTTATTCTTTCCACATCTTCATCATCTGATGTGTATGGTACCTCCTGTGCCATGCGTGGTGCTGTTGAGGTTGAGGGAGCCACGCACACATCAGGGGATAGAGATGTGGAGTCAAAGGTCCCGGTAGCTGCCATTTGTGGGAACACATAAGGCATCACTGCAGCAAGAACCAACTGCTGATTTTCAACACTACAGCAACATCACGATGGTATGCAGCCATGTTTTCACTGAAGGAGGACACTCCCCACTGTATGGACTCCAAGGTATTCTGTATAGCCCCCAGCCTGTTGTCTATCATGCTGCTGCTTCTTTGGGAGAGCACTTTCTGAAGCCTCTGTTTCATGACAGCAGCTATATCAGCCATAGACTGCTGGAGTCCATGTAGCGGGGAGTGGGTGCCTCTGATGGCAGCTGAGTTGTCCTTAATTGGACTGAGGCACCTCTGTACTCATTCTAGGCTGCCTGCCATGGTCTCCATCCCCACCCACACCTGCTTTGCCAACTCCCACTCGACTCCTACTACTGTCCTCTGAAAGATGATCTCTGGGTCTTCGGATTCCAGTATTGTGTGAGTGCTGACTGGTGGTGTGAATTGGTAGCTGAGTGGTTCATGTGGAGACCTCACAATGCTGTGTGTCCTCCCTGCAACTGGAGGTCGTGTCTGGAGGGATCATAGGACGTCCTGGACAGTCTCTACATTGATGGTTGGCAGCTGGTCACCGATGTCATCTGTAAAATCCAGGACAGGCAGGTCAGCAGGAGGTAAGCCATCATCCTTTGCAATGAAATAGTGAAAAGTCAATCTTAGATTGTTGTGGCTGTTGACATGGCTCCTCATTTACCTGCTACTGGCGACACAGTGATATGTTACAGACCCAAGGTTGTAGTTATATATTATGTGTAGTGATGTGCATCACATATGGGTCAAGCTCACAAGGTGTTTTGGTGCATATTTAGGTGCCCCTAGCACCACCTGAGAGTTTCTTTTCATAATGCTTGGGTGGTCCAATGTCTTGTGGCGGTTTTACAATGTGGCACTACGTGACTTACTGTGGCTTAAGTCCATCTTGTAAGAAGGGCCCCTTCACAGGTAGCACTTTGTGTGGTAGGGGCGTGCAATGAGTGTTGCTGTGAGCAGTGCCACAGCAACACTCATTGCTTTTTGACAGTGCCTCAGATTGACAAGTTTTTGTAAACCAGAGTCCTTGATAAAATATCACACCATCCCAGGGGTGGCATTGTGCAATGATGTTACATGCCATATTTTCTCCTCATTACAAACTTATTCCAGGTGTGCAACAAATAGCAACACACATAGACACATCTAATGGTCTTTTAAGAATGTTTTTGTGCAGAAAGGTGTTCCTTCCTGCACAAAAAACAATCACCCCCTCAACACAGCCATCCTTGCACTATGGTGCAAGGCTTGCTGTGTTGGCCCACGTCACCTAATTTAGTCCTGGCACAGGGAGTGACACAGGGTGCCCCATATTCTAGTGAATACTGGCCATCAGTGAGTTTTAAAAATGACAGTGCGTAATGCTGCCACATTTGGAGTAACGTGGCACACCATAGTTTCCTATTAGATCTGGGACATTGTGATTTTATCCCACACCACCTGTTTCCTTGCAAGCTCCTTGTCCCTGCCAACACACAATGGGAGCATGTAATTAGCCTTCCTATTCACCATGGTGGAGATTGCCACAGTGGTGTAATGTGTGCTGTCACACTTTTGGTGCAATGATGCCTTGGCACCATGAATGATGGGACTATTGCAGCAAAGTACAGGTAGGTCCATTGCATACAATGCTTTTGTTACATTCTCTACTGTCTGTAGCAGGCCCCACACATGTGCTAATTGGAGGTGATAGCGCAACCATTATAGATTTTCTCTCCCATTAGATTGTCCCTCCCTAAATTTGGAGCATTTCCTTGCACACAAGATATCAGCAACTGCATGTGTTGGTGTAAGGATATTGAATGTGGACCAATGCATGCATTTTGTGACTTTGTAGATGTGGCACTAGGGGAATGTAGAGCTGCACACATGATTTTCACAAACATGCTCCATGTGTTGTATGTGTTTTATTTTGTGCCCATTCCTATATGGCACATAGAATTGTGTGTGAGTTGTTGTGGGTTCACCCTGTGTGGTTTGCGTTCCACAGGATACACACTTTAGGCCAGCTTTTTTCTCAAGTGGCAGCAGCAATATGTGTTGCACGATGCTGCACCTGCTAAAAAAAAACTTTGGAAAAAAAAAATTCTTGTATTTTCTTCATTGCTGTTGCTAATAGATTGTTTTGGTGGTAGATCTGATTATAGAGACAAAGTGTACTGTAACTAGAACCGGAGTTAAGATGTTTCATGGAACACTCCTTATATTAATAGTATTGAAAGCTATAGCAATTTACCTAGTAATCTTCTTTTCACTTGAGACCGAGAAGGAGATACCTTTACTACACAATGCAACACATCTTTCCACAATAGCCAAAGAAAGACTAAAAACATCCTTTGTGGACTATATGAAGGTTGATTATGCAGTAAATGTTTATTCACGGTTAGTGCAAGAATACACTAGAGCGTTAGATGTTAATAATTGTTATATTTGTCCACACATGCCTTCTTCGGCAGACAAACAAGATTCATATCATCACATACCACTCAAATACGCTACTTCTTGGAGTATATTACTTAGCTTAGTAAACAGATTACTGCATTATGAGTATTATTTTCCAATATTGAAATGGTGCTTTCAAAATTACCATTAATGAAAGAGTTGAATCTACTCCAAAATGCTAAAGAAATAGAGACTGCTTAGCATTATCTTACACCTTATCTTACTTTAAACACTGTTGGGAGGAATTTAATCTGCAAAATGAACAGACAAGAGAACATTTTAAATAAAAGTTAGCAGGAATAAATAAAAGATTAATGCAGGCGGAGAATAACAAAAATGATGTAGAAAAGAATGGTGGAAAAGAAAAGAAGATGAGTTTAGGAAAAAGACTACTGTACCTAAAATCAGGTTGGATGAGAGATTGATGGGAAAGATACATGTATATAAATGACAAATAGAAGAAGTTAAAATATTAATGGGAAATAGTAGATGTGAACACACCTTTGCGTTAACTGGGGGAAAATGGCAAATTTTACTAGAAGATGATCCAACTATGCCTGGAGTGTGTTTTATTTGTTGAATGAATGCACTTTTAGGAATGAATATGATACTCAGGACTAATCTTTCCCACAATGCATCAAGTTGATTTGTTGGATGCACTAACAATAACACCAGCAATAAAAAGATACACAAGAAGTGTGATTGAGGGGACACAAATGTCAGGAGACATATTCGGAGCAGTCATCCTAGCTGTAGGAGTATTGTTGAATGATGAAAACATAGAAAATTATCCAAAATCGGGCATAGGTTAGCAACTAGTACATCTAGAGCCACATTATTAGCAAAAACTGAGCTTAATGCCTTTATGGTTTTACAAAATAGATATGCTTTAGACATTATTTAATCTATGAGAGGCGGAGTCCGTAAAATGCTAAGAATTGAAAATTGTTGCAGTTATATCCCTGATGAAAGTAAAAAGATAGAAGCATATGCAAGCAACATTACTAATTTGAAATTAGATTTAAAACCTTTAGCTACTCCAGCTATAGCTGAGAGTATCTCTAAAAGCTTTGCTGAAGTAGGGACATGGCTGAAAGGTCTGGGAGAAGGAATCTTTAGTTATTTACTAATCCCAATTATAAAAGTGATTACTTGTATTATTGCCTTTTAATGCTTATGCATAATAATAATATTATTAAAGAAATACAAGGTAAATTAATTAAAGAAAAGAATGAAAAAGGGTATAGAAACGAATGAAAGAGTGAGTTAAGAATATAAATATACAAAAGAAAGAGAACAATTCAAACATAAAAGGCAAGAATCTGAAATAATTGAAAAATAATTGCTGAAGTAGATTTTTGGTGGTTCCAAACCACCACAGGGGGGATTGAAAGGGCCTCCATAGAAAAATTAAGAAAATTGGGCTCAGATTTACAAGGCCCTAGCGCCACCTCAGTGACACTTTTTAGCTCCAGTGGAGCCATTCCCTGCACCATATTTACACTTTTGTGACGCTAACCTAGGGCAAAATGTTTGTATATCTCCTGAGGAGTCTGTCAGGCTGCTCTTTGGTGAGCCTGGCAGACTCTCTTCATGTTTGGAAAAAGGTTGGGGTGGGCCCCTTTGCTCTTAAGGGATGTCTGCCACTGGTAGGTTGGCCATAAGTCTAATCCTGACATAAGCTGTTACACAAGAGACAAAACCAATTTGCAATTCTGGCGCAGTTCGGCTTGTGTTTTCTAACTGCTGTTGGTTGCTGGGATCAGCAGAGAGCTGTTTTAACACAATATTTCTCAACGGTCAACATGATTTGGAAAAGTGTATGTGAACGGACCACTCATTGATATCACTTTTACTTGAACATGAGTGGATTACCCAGACTTGTTTTTGCCTCAAATTCTACAACATCTTCCAATCAATATTTTGTATGCTACTCTGAAAAGCATACCCAATGAACACTATGCTCACATTTCATTTCAAACAATTTCGAATATCCTGATCACAAGAGCAACTGGTTGATAGCATTGTGTTTCATCTAAGCACTACAGTAAAAGGTGCCACTGTTACCAGCTTGAAAGGCTCGTATTATCTCCTGCAAGAAGAGATTAAACACTGATCCCAATAGTAATGGCTTTAATACACTGAATATGAAATGGCTGCTGCTACAGATATTTAGGAAATACACATCAGGGGGTATCCATAGCAGGTCAGAAATGTACCATAATTAAAGCAAAGACAGAGCCTCCAGAATTATTGTTAAATTTAACTCATCTGAGTAAATGACGTCTTTTGCAAGGTAGAAAAAAAGTACGTAATTAATCAAAACTGCCATGAAAGGTTGACTAACGTGCACTTTTTCATGTTTCAATAGTGCAGTGCCTGTGACACACAAACAAATCAATTTAAAAACTATCACTGAATTTGTTTCCAAAAGGTCACCTAATTTCATATGTTCAAGAATGCTTTAAGATGCGCCAAATGTAATACCCTTTATAAATCATTCTAATGCCACATCCCAGTACATAAAGCCAGTTGCGCTTTTTTAACTTTACATGCACGTCGTTTGGAGTACTACCGGCCAATTTTACGCAAAACAACACAATATTTATTTCAGACATATTTAGGGGCATATTTATACTCCGTTTGCGCCGAATTTGCGTCGTTTTTTTCGACGCAAATTCGACGCAAAACTAACTCCATATTTATACTTTGGCGTTAGACGCGTCTAGCGCCAAAGTTCATGGAGTTAGTGTCATTTTTTTGCGTGAACACCTTCCTTGCGTTAATGATATGCAAGGTAGGCGTTCCCGTCTTAAAAAATTACTCCGATGCATATGCGTCGTATTTATACTCCCGGGCAAAAATGACGCCCGGGAGTGGGCGGGTCTAAAAAACCCGCATTAGCGCCGGATTTTAGCACCTGGGTCAGGGCAGGCGTTAAGGGACCTGTGGGCTCAGAATGAGCCCAGAGGTGCCCTCCCCTGCCCCCAGGGACAGCCCCTGCCACCCTTGCCCACCCCAGGAGGACACCCAAGGATGGAGGGACCCACCCCAGGGACATTAAGGTAAGTCCAGGTAAGTATTTTTTTTTATTTTTTTTTGTGGCATAGGGGGGCCTGATTTGTGCCCCCCTACATGCCACTATGCCCAATGACCATGCCCAGGGGACAAAAGTCCCCTGGGCATGGCCATTGGGCAAGGGGGCATGACTCCTGTCTTTGCTAAGACAGGAGTCATTTCAATGGGGGATGGGCGTCGAAAAAAAATGGCGCAAATCGGGTTGTGGCAATTTTTTTGCCTCAGCCTGACTTGCACCATTTGTGGACACCCATACGCCATTTTCCCCCTACGCCGGCGCTGCCTGGTGTACGTCGTTTTTTTTAACGCACACCAGACAGCGCCGGCGGCTAACGCCGGCTAACGTCATTGAATAAATACGGCGCCCGCATGGCGCTTCAGAATGGCGTTTGCCGGCGCTAATTTTTTTGGCGCAAAACTGCGTTAGCGCAGTTTTGCGTCAAAAAGTATAAATATGGCCCTTAAAGCCTATGGCATGGCGCATGACCAGAGGAGTCTGTTTCAAATCAAACTCTGATGTGAAAATAATTTTGCCAAGAGCAAACACACTGAGTATCCATTACTTGTATGTCATAGAGGACACATTAAAACATTAAAGAGGTTAGCAAAATGCAATTCTTCTCCCTAAAGCCTCCCTCAGGTATCTTCATATAGTTTGTAAATACCTAAAATATGAACCGAATCAGATTACGGATTTGAGCTGATTGCATGTCAATATACTGCGAGCCTTCCATTGGTCGGAATCAAAAGACAGAATGCCATCTTTGGAGAAAGATTTGGGTTTATTGATCGCAAGTATGCAACACTGATAGTCATGAACAACACATATATAAAACACTAAGGAAAGACAGTTGAAATCCGTTACCAAGTCTATGTCTGACACCAGCATTGCCCCATGAGTGAAGCACATCAAACAGTTATCAACTTCTAAACAGCAGTAACAACCAGGAACCGCTCGACTGATTTAATAAAGTTTGAACAAATAAATGACTGTCATTTGTTGTTGAGTGCCTACATGTCCCTCAAAAGTCCATGCTCTGAGGGGGACTAAAAATCAACCTTTGATGTTACGGCCCAGACCTACTTCTCACCCCATGGAATTCCAGGATTGTTGAAGACATGGAGCCCAAACTCCCTGCTGAACATGGGCCATCCGTCCCTGGTCCACAGCCTGTGGGAAAATATGTATGCAAGTTAATATCATGATAAATTAATGAGGTAAATTTGCTGCAGCCAATATTTATTTACCTGGTAATGGTAACCCACTATTCCCTATGGTCAAACAGGTATGTAACCTAGCTAAGACTATGTTATGAAATGAGCAAAGAAATACAGAAGACAATTCAAAAAAGAAAACCTGTCAACTCCTCCTGCACCCCTCACCAGTCTGTAAATAAAGGGCTGGGAGTGTGAGAAAACAAAGATTACTATCACCAGTGGTAGACTTGCAGAGATTCCTCTCCTCAAGTGTGCATCTCTGAGTTCAAAGTGACGAAGATCTCTTCTACTTAGGTTGCTTTCACTTTCATGGGCCAGCAAGCTGAAAACAGATACGTTCTCACCCATGGGGCAGGAAGTTACCAAGACATAAATCCCAAATTCTAAGCATATCAGGTTGGATCAAATATCTGTAGCTTGGTCCAGCCTACATGTGCCTCTCGATAATTGGGAGCTCCTTCACATAGAGTATGCCTGAAGTGATACCAAGGTGGTATGTATTCATTTTCATGAAGGCATTTCTGCATGCAAATAAGGTATATAGCTCGACCTTGCACCCAAACAATATTAGAGACCTGAATGTAGGGGTAAACAGACTAACAGTAAGTGCACTGATTGTGCCCCACATACGAAATGTCACACAATCATTGTGTCCACAAGGGCCCCCCCTGGGAGGAGGGCACAGAGGACCCAGCATTATACCAAATTTCTCCAACAATTGGGTGAAGTCATACACTTCAACTACTTATGAGTGACTACAGCTCACTCCTTAACATGCTGCCTCTCCTCTGGATTGAAAGACATACCAATAGTTTCAAACCACCAATGTGCATTCCAATACGGCGCTGTCCCAAGCGAGTCCACAAGTTTGTGTCAGCACTATGGTGAGTGCCTTTTTCAAGTAAGGTAGCACTGTCCTTTTCTGCACAGGATAAATCCAATTGAAAATGTGTCTACAACAGAAAGGGATAATACTACTTCTGAAACTTGCTTGTGTGGACAGTTGTATGGTGAGGTTGGCCTGAATGCTCTAGATGCACATGTGGTATGTGTAGGGGGTGCCTTACTATCATTCATTGTTCATAGTATGAAATGCTAAGCCTTCTCACTTCAGGCAGATTCAGACGCATTGGATGGACTAGAAAACATTTTTGTCCAGATAATCGGTGTTGAATCATGTGTTTCCATGATATATCCACTCTTGTATGTTTGCTTTCATCCTGATGTGTGTTCTGTGATATTTTGCTTGTATCAATGAGATTTTAGATGTTTATTTTCTTTGCAGTGGTTGGCTGCCTTCATCGGTTTGTATAGAGATCAATGCTCTTTATGATATTCTCTGTGTTCATTAAAGTGAGTCTTTAAAGCACTAAGGTCCAGATTTACAAGACTCTGGCACATTAGTGTTGCTCCGCCAGATTTCTTGTGCCCCCCACCACCACCTAACGACACCATGGGTGTGCCATATTTAAAATACAGCACACCATGGGGCACGTTAGGCCAATAGTGTCAAAATGTTTAATACTATTGTGGCGCTTTGCTTCACTAGCGTCAAAAATGTTGACGCTAGTGGTGCAAAGTTCATGGAGACGCATTGATTTCAATGGGTGCATCCATTGAAAGCCTGCTTTAAGCAGGTGTTCAAAATGATGCAATAATGGCGCAATGAAATCTTGAAGATTTAATTGTGCCATTTTTGCAGGCCTCCTAATGTCAGAATGCCCCCCTTGCATACATTATGCCTGGTGCCGGAGTAACGTGGAGCACGGGGCTGCAAAGTGGCGCAATGCATGCATTGCGCCACTTTGCAGATATGGCGCAGCGATGTTTGCCTCGTTGAGCCGCATTAGCGTAAAAAAAACCTATGCTAATGTGGCTCAAGGAGGTGCTAGGGCCTTATAAATCTGGCCCTTAATGTACTATTGAGACAAATCATACTTCCATCACCGGGTAAATGATTGCTGCATTTAGAAAACATCCACCTTTACTTGTATCTGATTTGTGTTCCTTTTTACATTCTGCATATTAAAGGTATTGTGTGTGGCTCGGAATATAACTGGTTTTCTGTTGTTCCATATACTTTACTTGGTGATGATTTCAGGTTGTCTTATAGGCATTCTGGAATCTTTCATTGCCCTATGGCCTATTTGGATGGAGTTACCAGCCTTACTGATCTTCTCTCTTTACTTTACTTACCAACTCTTGGATTGCTGCAACTTTCTGAATTGTGAAGGTTTTTATGTAGCTTGAGTCATAGCTAATGTTCTCCTGTTTGCTATAATGTGCTTCTGAATGTTTTAAAGTTTTCTGGGGGGCATTCTTGAATCTTGCATTTCCATGTTCTTTAGTATTTTCATGCTCTGTGTTTGAATTTGAAAATGTGTGTAACTCTAAGTCACACAATCTAAGATGCCCCAAATGAACCTAGTGTTGAAAAAGAAAAGGATGTATGATTACCACCCAAATGAAAAGGTTGGCCTTTGGTTTTCGAGAAAAGTGGCTTTTTTGGCCACATAGAAGAAAGCAGCTGATTAAAGAAGCAAATAATACTTTGTTCAACAGAGGGAGGGGCCCTGATGCAGTTTGCTAGTGACTGTATACTTGTAAGAAGAGAATATTTTTCAGGTCTTTTCAAAGCACTATTGTTAGACTTGGCATTGTTAGCATGGTCTCCCCTAACTTATTGCCCCTATTTACCAGGTTGTTGATGTGTGCTGGACTCTGTTTTTGTTGTTTTTGATACTCTGGTCACTGTTAAGCAGTGCTAAAGTGCAGGTGCTCCTATGTAAAATGTATGTGTAATTGGCTTATCCGTGATTGGCATATTTGACTTACTAGTAAGTCCCTAATAAAGTGCACTGGAGGTGCCCAGGGCCTGTAAATCAAACGCTACTAGTGGGCCTGCAGCACTGGTTGTGCCACCCACATAAGTAGCCCTGTAAAAATGGCTTAGACCTGCTACTGCAGTGTCTGTGTGTGCTGTTTTATACTGCCAATTTGACTTGGCATGTGTACCCACTTGCCATGCCTAAACCTTCCCTTTTCATACATGTAAGATACCCCTAAGGTAGGCCCCATGTGCAGGATGCAGTGTATGTTAAAGGTGGGACATGTACTGATGTGTGTTACATGTCATAACAGTGAAATACTGCTAAATTCAGTCTTCACTGTTGCAAGGCCTGTCTCTCTTACAGGTTAACATGGGGCTGCCTTTAAATATTATTAAAGTGTAGATTCCCTTTGAGAGCAGATAGAAATATGGAGTTTAGGGTCCCTGAACTCACAATTTAAAACTACATAATTTAGTGAAGTTGTTTTTTGGATTGTTAGTTTGAAAATGCCAATTTTAGAAAGTAGTCATTGTCTTGCTTAAACCATTCTGTGACTCTGCCTGTTTGTGGATTGCCTGTCTGGGTCAGTTTGACAGTTGGGCTGTTTGTGAAGCCCCTCTAGACAGTGAGACAAAGGGAGTTGGTTTGTAGCCTGTATATCCTGATGGGCCATTTGTGCTAGAGTGGAGGGAGGAGTGGTCACTCACACATGAATGGGCTGTGTCTGCCCTCTCACAATGCAGTTTCCAACCCCTGGTGTGTGGCTGGGGCCTGGCCTGGGCAAAGCAGGATTTTATGAACAACAGAGAGTTTCCTTTGAAGTATGCCTACTTCAAAGGCAGAAAGGGGTATAAGTATTGGACCCAAAACCCCTGCAAGTTAGATCACTTATGGATTCAAGTGAAACCTCTGTCAATGAGAAGTTCTGAAGAGCTGAGGAGAAGTCCTGCCCCTGCCTCTGACTGTGCTGTGCTGGGCTATCCTGCAGTTACTGCCTCACCTGTGAAAGAGGACAAAGACAGGACTTTGTTGTGCATTCCTGCTTAAGAAGAATCTCCAAGGGCTTGAACTGAGCTTGCCTCCTGTTTTGAAGTCACAGGGTCATCAAAGACTTCCTCTGACAGCACCTGGACTCTGTGCTGAGACTCCTGCCCTGCTAAGTGGTTCCCTATCCAGTCCCTGGGCCATGGAAAGATGAAGTTGGCAGATCAAGAGCTGAAAATCCACGCACAGAATGCCGTGCAGGGAAATTTTCGATGCACTATCTGCAATGCGGCTAAAAGCGACGCTTCATCTGCCTCACAACTGGGAGATCAACGCATCACGTCTGGAGAAACGACGTGCAACACCCACTTGCGGTTGCTGATAATGAAGCAAACCCCACGCAGTGCGGTTTTCTAACACTGTGCGACACGATTTTCAGCACATCGGTCCTGGGCGTCAAAATCAACCCTATTCTGTGCGGATTTGAGGTGCCCCATCCGGAAATCGACACATCGCTCTCTTGTGAGGGAGAAAAATTATGCGTCGCCGACCCGACCGGAGAAGAAATGACGAACGGCCTCCTTTGCGAGAGCACACTTCCCCATGCAGCTTTATTTTTGATGCAAACCAGATACTTTGTGCAAAATCATCTTTTCCATTGTTTTCTAAGGAGTAAGACTCATATTCTTTTGAAAATACATATTTTATCTTGTGTCATTTGGTCTTGTTTGATTTAGATAAATATTGCCTATTTTTCTAAACTGGTGTGTCCGTTTTGCAGTGTTTCCACTGTATTACTGTGTATGTTTGTACAAATACTTTACACATTGCTTCTGAGTTAAGCCTGCCTGCTCATGCCAAGCTATCAAGGGGGTAAGTGGGGGTTAACCAGGTGTTCTTCTCCTTTGCCCTAACTAGAGTGTGGGTCCTTGCTTGGACAGGGGGCAACCTGACTGCCACCAAAGACCCCATTTCTAGCAACTGTTAATTTGGTTGAAAATCCACCGATTTGTTTAGAGCATATCCAAGTCAGGGGTCCTACACAGTAAGAGATGTGCCTTGAGGGTAATTGCTTCCGATATTGGCCTTGCTGAAAAGCAAGTTGTGATTGGTCGTGAGACTTCCTTCACGTAGGTAGATGGGCTCATTCTCCAATCCTTTTTGTATGTTTTATAGTAGATCATTTAGACCCTTGTGAAAAGCCCGCCAGTTCGCTAAGTGTACAGATCAGTTTGCCACAACTTCCCAGTGGGTGACTGTCTGAGTGATAGGGATAGCTGTGTACACAGTGAGTTTGCCAGGTGGATTCACAACAGTCAGAGCTAAATGCTGAGCAGGTTCAATGTTGTTTTAACCCTATCAGCATTCTTTTTTGTTTTCCACAAGCAACTCCCAGGATGTAGGTTTGCGAAAAACAAAAAACAACAGTCCTGGCTTGCAGGGAGACGTTTTTCTCTGCATGGAGGCAAGTGTTTACTTTCCCTGACTAGACCCATCTTGCCTATCATGGCAGTAAGAGGAAGAAAAATCAATGATATTGTCCCCTCATTAAGTAGGGCAACTGCCACTTTGAGTGACTGATCCTGTGCAGGTGGGCTACCAAGTCAATGGTTTCCAACAGTGTAACTTACTGAAACTTGACTGTCAGAAACCTGGTGGTAACTCTGACCTCAAATGAGGCAGCATAATTCTGAGTATGGTGAATCAGGAGCTCTGAAACACACAAAAGATAATGGGAGGAATGCTTATAATTTGTCTTCCTACGGCCAATCACTTGAGGTAGCATCCCAACCCATCATTCTTTAGCCACCTCAGTTTGGACCAGCCATATGCAAATCATTGTTGACCCTGCTCCTCATGGGGACTGACAAGCCCGAACTGCCACACCAGGTCCTCCCTGAACTGGAAAACAAGCAACCCAGGACCAGTTTTGCTCTTGTTATTGTCTCATTAGCTGGGTACAGCTTAGTTCTGGTGATACAGTTAGCGTGGGACCCATGTCTGGGCATACACATGCCACTTAGGATGGTACATGAAACTCAGAAAAAGAGTTCTACCAATTTATTGTGGAACTCCTGCTTTGCCATACGCTAAATGAGGCTCTGATGTTTTGACATACACCTTGTGTTCCACTGAAACCTAGTGAGTGTATTTTAGACCAGTTGGTGAATAGTTTTATTCTATAAAATGTATATACAATTAGAGTTAGTGCAGATATATCCTGACTAGTGATCCTGACCAGTGTAATGGTTCCTGCAGTTGAGGTCTAAGATGGAAGTGTTTAATCACTGTAGGCTGGATTCAACAAAAATGGCAATTCAATAAAAATGTCATTCTGCAATCACAGAGCTATGTTTTCACATTGGGGCAAATTAATTACGTTTTACTATTCACCAATGTTTCATGGGAGTTGTCTGCAAATCTGTCCCAGTCACAGATTTCCAAGTGTACTCCTGGGAGAGGCATGTGACTGCAGAGGTATTTTAAGGCATGGGCAATGTGGGCAATCGCCCATTGCTTCCAGCTTCCAAGGGGCCCTTTAGGAAAGTAAATGTTCTCTCTATTTGAGCTCAGTCAATTTCATTGTATTATCTAAACTTTTCATTGGCTCTGGAAGTAGGAGTGTGTGCTGCAGTAACCCCCAAAAACCTGCGAGGTCCTAAGGTGAAAGAGCTTTAAAGATTACTTTAATTTAGATTTTATCTTTTCATATTTGCTGTGCATTCAATGACAAAGATCAAATGTCAGAGTAGTCTTCTGACATATTGTTGCTTATGGTTTTAACATGGAGAATGATGTTTAGTTTTATTTCTCTTACTGCAGAGTGTGAGAATTTCATAAACTGAACTATGTGACAATCCCACTGTTGTGAAAAAAAAGACTGCAGAATGTTGTTTTCTTCGAACACACAACAAAATGTAGTAACCTATAAATGAACTGTACTAATATTTCTAAATAAACAGCTACAAAAGCACAGATAAAGCACTTTTTTCAAATTCCGAAGTGTGATGGAAAAACAGGTTTTAATAGGCTCAAACCAAATCAAGACACTTTCCTTGGTGATGAGCAAATGATAAATGTTTGCTCAAACCCAATTATCTTTGTGTGCTGAATGGTGGAATAAGTGCTGTCACCAAATGACAGCATGCTACCACATCATGCTTTTTAACTATGTTTGTGACAGTGTGTTCCAAAATGCAACATAATCTACTTGCTACATCCTTACCACTCTCTTGCTGAATGGTTGTGGCTAATTTGCGGCCCATGTTCTTTGTGTGATGCTAAGATCAGTGGTTCCCAACCTTCTGATTTTTGTGGACCCCCACTTTAACATTAATGGAACCCAGGGACCCCCAATGTATCATCATCAGAATCTGGGGACCCCCGCCTGAGTCATTACTGGAAGCTGGGGACCTAATTTGTCAATATTTTTTTATATTTTTTAATTTTCTAGGCTCTCGCGGACCCCCTGAGAAGGCTCAACCTTATTCCAAACAGGCCCGCCAAAGTATGTCTTGACCGGGCCGCCAAAATCCTTAATATGACACTGTGTGACTATTTTTGCCTTGGCATTTCCTCAAGGCAAAATTGTTTTTTATAATGTATTTCTGCCTCAGTAAAAGCTAGCACCTCCATGTAGTAGCAAATTTCTTTTTTTTGTTGTTTTTTATTTATTTATTCGTTTTTTTGCTGTAGAAGCCCCTTCTTTGTATCTCTGTGCAGCCTGGAGCTGTTTTCTCTTTTCTTCTCTACCTTGTTAATGGACTTACTCCAGCCTTTACCAGCAATAATTCTCAGACCTTTTTCAGGGTGGAGATAGAAAGAAGTTTGGGAATGGTAATAAATGCACATACTTTACAAGCATTCACAAACTCTCAAGGCTAAAGAGTCTTTGCCACAGCCACTCCCCTCCACTTGCATGGCATTTACTCTCTGAGTAATATTGTTATTATAGTAGAGTAATATTGTTCAAGATTAAATGGATTTACATGTTCTAAGTTACCTTCAATGAATGCCTCCCATTTGTAAAACTACCTACCAAGCTCAAGTGGATTTGAACCAAGTATCTGACTCACATTACATCCAAAGTGGATGTGGCCATGCATAATTTCTATAATTTTTATTCGAATACAGTGGCGGGCACTTGTCAACAGGGGTGGCGAGGCAGGAAAGTATTAAAAAATAAAGAATACATTTTTAAAAAATTACCTTTATGTTGGGAGAGATGGTTCTGTCTCTCCTTCCTCCCTTGACTCCCGGAAGCACAAGGCTTCCAGACTCCCCTCCAATCACGATGCTGCTGTCAACAGCATGACAGCAGCATCTTGATTGGTCTGAGCGTCCTGCTTCAGTGCTCAGACAAGGAGTAGGGGCCTGTGTACTTTCTCCTCCCAGCTGTTCAATACAGCCGGGTGGACAAATGCAAAGTGCACATGACCGTTTGGCTGGCCCAACACAGCTGGCCAAAGCGCCATGCGTACTTATGTGCACATAGCCATCCTCCAGCCTAGCCCTGCCCAGCCCTAACTCTGCTCCAGAGAAAAAATAAAATAACAAAGTTACATTATTATCATTTTATTTTTTCCTTCGTCCATTGCATAAAGCAGTGGGGCGATGCTCCTTTACATTAACAGAGGAGCCGCTGCAGTTCTGATGCATCCTCATTTTGAAATTTTACTGCAATCAAAACACACTGATCTCATGAGAAGATTCAGCACATTACATTCTTCAGAGGGCTTAACAAAAACAATCTAGGAACAATCATTTTAAAAAATGAACAGCACAGAATATACCTGGGTTTGGAAAAAAACATGTATTTTCCCATAGCTTTCATATGAATGAGTGGTATTAGAGACATAGGGCCTGAGTTAGATTTCGGAGGACAGGTTACTCCTTCACAAGCGTGACGGATATCCTGCCCACCATATTACAAGCACCTTTAGATATAATGCACTTGT
This sequence comes from Pleurodeles waltl, assembly GCF_031143425.1. Lineage (NCBI taxonomy): Eukaryota > Metazoa > Chordata > Amphibia > Caudata > Salamandridae > Pleurodeles > Pleurodeles waltl. Next base: position 576,838,280 of record NC_090447.1, read on the forward strand.
AATACAGTGAACAGGACATCCATCACGTTTCTGACAGAGTAACCGAACCGTTGAAGTCTAAATCTGTCCCTTAATATCTTACTTTAAATCCTGCATGTTTAGAATGCGCATAGAATGTTGGGCGTCACGTGATTTCACCTTCAGGGACATCTCAATGCAGAGGTAAAAGGGGGAAACTGGCCTCATTTCTTTGAGACTTTAGGCCCATATTTATACTTTTTGACGCAAGGCGCTGGTTTACGTAAACAAATTTACCACCGGCTAACGGCATTCCTACGCACCATGTGGGCGCCTTATTCAAGGATTGACATTAGCTGGCACTGCGGGCTGGTCAGAGAAAAAAAAAATGACTCAAACCAGGCAGAGCCGGCGTAGGGAAGAATGTGAGCTGTTCGTCCAAAAATGGTGCAAGTCAGGTTTGAGTCAAAAATCATGGCTCAAACCGGACTTGCGCCATTTTTTGACGCACAATCCCCATTGAAATGACTCCTGTCTTAGCAAAGACAGGAGTCATGCCCCCTTGACCAATGGCCATAGCCAGGGGACTTCTGTCCCCTGGGCATGGTCATTGGGCACAATGGCATGTAGGGGGGTGCAAATTAGGCCCCCCCTATGCCACTTTAAAAAATAAAAAAAAATACTTACCTCAACTTACCTGTACTTACCTGGAATGGGTCCCCCCATCCATGGGGGTCCTCCTGGGGTGGGCGAGGGTGGCAGGTGGTGTCCCTGGGGGCAGGGAAGGGCACATCTGGACTGCTTCCATGGTCAGAGACCATGGATGTGAGCTCACAGGTCCCTTAACGCCTACCCTCACCCAGGCGTTAAAAAATGGGGCACATCAGGCTGTGCGCTGTTTTTTAAGGCCTGCCCGCTCCTGTGCGTCAAAATGACGCGGGAGTATGAATAATGCGCACAGGCCTTAAAGTCATTTTTTGGACAGGAACGCCTACCTTGCATGTCATTACCGCAAGGCGGTTTCCCACATCAAAAAAATGACGCACACAGAGGTTTTTTGACGTCCGCGGGGTCGGGCGTCATAGTTTAAATATGGGCAAGGTTTGCACAGAATGTGCGTCAAAATCTTTGACGCACATTCGGCACAAACAGAGTCTAAATATGCCCCGTAGTCTTTGCAAACATGCTTGAGTCACATTCAGTAGTGTGAACTTTAACCCATTGCCACGGTGTAAAATACTCTGCGCTCCGACTGAAAATGAGAATAAAATTAGGACACGAATAGGGGATGATGTTTTTGACTTTGAGGCGAGGTAGGCACTCCACAGGGCTTCAGAAAGCATCTTTCTGTGCAAGGATGGAGCAATGAAACGGTGATACAGTATACAGTATGTTATTTTATAATTTTCCCTCAGACGGCACCGGATGACAAAGTTGAAATGGCCGGGAAAGAGGCTGCAATAGGAGCAGAGGAGAGACGGAGAAAGAAAATAACTCTGATTGTGTTCTGACTCCTATGGAATTGAAAATGAGGTCATTGTCAAACCGCACTGATGCTTTCGGTGGTCTGTGATCGAGAGTCATTGGTTCCCTGCCAGTTACCCCTGTTGATTAATGAAGGGTGAGACAGAAATTTCAGAGCTGCCATGCAGAATGACCTCACCTGATAAGATTGTTCTGCCTTCCCTGCAGTGGGTGAGGAGGGCAGGCGGCACACAGCGGGCTGTTTTTCCCGCACCTTAATGAGAAAAATTGACCTGTTTATCCACCAGCTGTCTTCTTTGTTTCTCGTACAAGTCATTTCTGCGAAATCTTTTCTGTTCCTAAATGTTGAAATTGAACGGCGTAGCCCAAACTACGGCTCATTTCTTAAAAATGGAGTTGCGTCTCAGCTCAGCTGCAGGGAGAGGCGCCTATAAGACACAAATGACATTTGCAGCACATGTTGAACCCCACAGCCTTTGATGGAAAAGAAGCTCAATTTATGCGAGATTCACCGGGCTGTATAAATGAACACAACATTTGAACTTTAGTTAAAGACATAATTTTAATTTCCCTGCGATATTAGCACGGTGTTTTTATGACAGACTGTGACAGCTTAGGTCTCCAGGGTTCCTGGGTCAAACCTGGAGAATCAACACTTTGAACAATATGTGAAAATTATAAGGTTTTTTTTGTTTAGGAACTGCAAAATTACTTGATATCCGCAAAATCTTCACGTTGTCCGTTCTTCAGCTTTAGCTTCAACTGAATATGTGGCCTGTAGTTTTGTTTAAGCCCCTTGTGATTCTGTAAATAGGTAATACACTTTTAATTGTGTTTCTAGAATTTGAGTTCCGATTCTAATCTGTCAGTATTGTGCCTTTTTATGCAAGCAGGAAGAGGGATAATTTTTACTTCTATGCTGACTTATTCGTGCACATGTGAAAATTCATCTTCTTTTATAGACCTCATAATTAAATTAATGCAAACTTTTTCCATGTTTTCCAAGGTGAAAGAGTAGAAATGCATGAAAATACAAAATCCTGAATAAACTTCACAAAACTACATCTAGATTATATTTTTGCAAGAAGATAAAGACTTTATTATAGTTCGAAGCATAACGCCTTATGTGAGAATTACAATTCTTGACTCCCTTCTGCCTGGGTTCAATTCGTGGATTGGATATGCTGAGATCCTGGGGCCTACTGAAAGGCGCCATTGTCTACTATGTTAATGGATGGATCGAATAGATATTATTGTAACTGCTTGAACATATTGTACAATTTTTATCTCATACATTTTTGTGGTATCCGCTTGATATACCAGCGCTATTTGTATAAACCCATCAATTATACCTTTGAGTTATTTTTTTGTTAAATCTCTAGTCATTCAAATAGCTGTTGATTTGCTGTCCAGCATCTCTCAATGAGAAAGTGTAACTCTCTATCAATGTTAAATAAAAATGTAAGTTAAAAAAATTGCTATGTGAGATGCAGGTTGGCTTCTGTAGTTTACACCTTTACTTGAACTCGAGGAATTTCTCATAGTGCTCGAACCACTAACTACTCTGCTTCATTTTGTAGCCAGGTAGATTTGTAACAGTGAGTAAATAAGGACATTTTGTCTCATATTTCATGCTCTCTGTAGATAATTAGTTTGGCAAAGAGAAAGTAGCTACTGTATGAAGTCAGCTGTTACCAATGTTAACCTTGGCTCACCTTTGGTAGCTTGGCCTGAGCTGCAAGAAAATCCTTCTGATAAACGTGTGTGACAGCAAGTGTAGGAACGCTGTCTAAGCAAATATACAGTAAAAGTGTTAGAGAACCTAAAGTTCCATTTCAAGCTGAATTGAAAAGACAACAGTTTTGCAAGCAAAATACTAAACACATACAGAAAATCAGAATGGCAAATTCAATAGCAGAATGGAATGGCAGGGACAGGTTTTTTTTAAAAATAACTACACCCGCTTGCAGAAGTGCAGCAGGATCTGTGTCAACCAAATGACCAAGTGATTGATTAGATGTAAGGGTTTGGATCTGTCAAAAAATTTACCTTTGGACTTCGAGACATTGTAGTAAGCTGAGTCAACAAAGTAAGTCGAGCACCAGGGTCTGTAAATGATGAGCTGATGTCAAAGGCAAACAACTCTGAATGGACGAAAAGGTTTTCAGCCTGTGAACAGATAAAAACGTTTCCAAGCTGGATAAGAGTGATTTGTTCCTTCCTGACAAAGAGTGATTTTCATGTTGATTTCCATTTATTTACAAAACCTCTTGAAAAATCAAAGGTGATGATTCAGATCTTTTGTTGAGTCAGAGAGCTGCAGAACCAGTAAACCTTTATACCGATTACTAAGGTGCATCCAATGATATCTGATGATATCCGGACCATCCTGGTCTGAGGAGAAACAGCGGCCCAAATCCTGTTTGACCTGTCCGCATTCTTCAACACCATATCTCACAATGTCCTCTGCAGAAGACTCCATGAGATTTGCACACAAAAATCTGCACTCAACTGGAGCTGCTCCTTCCTCATAGGAAGAATCGCAATGGCCGAACTGCCACCCTTCAAATCAGAGACCTAGAGCCTGCTCTCTGAAGGACCACAGAGATCCTCCCTCAGCTCCACCCTTTTCAACATGCACATGACACCGCTCACCAACATCATCCAATCATAAGGCATCATTGTTATCTCCTACACCGACAGCACCAACTCATCCTCTCCCTGAGAGGCAAGATGACCACCACCCAAACCAACTTAGCTAAGTGTATAACCAACTGCCTGAAGATGAACTCCGACAAAACAGAAGTATTGGCCTTTGGTAACAAGACCTCAACATGGAACTCCACCTAGTGACCATTGGAGTTAGGACCAACACCCACCAAACACACAAGAAATCGGGGGATCATCCTAGACAAGAAGCTCAACATGATGGCAGAAGTCAATGCAGTGATCACCTCCTGCTTCCATATCCTGCACATGCTACAAAAGACCTTTAAATGGCTGCCACAGAATACCAGAAGGACCATTAGGCAAGCACTCATCGGTAGCAGGCTGGACTATAACAATGCTCTCTATGCTGGAACCTCCTAACAACTCCTACATACACCTCAGACCACCAAGAACACTGCTGAGAGACTTATACTCATCCTTCCAAGATGCACCAACAACGCATTATACCCCAAGGAGTTTCACTGGCTCCCTATTCACAAGCACAGCCAATTTAAACTTTGCATGCACACATACAAATCCCTGCACAACACAGGACCGGCATACCTGAACAGCTGCATACACTTTCATCAGCCTGCCAGACACCTATGCTCTGCCTCATTCTCACTCACACACACACTCACATCCACAAAAGTAAAGCAGGAGGTCTCTCATTCTCCTACTTTGCACCTAAAATATGAATTGACCTCCCTCAACACATCAGTTCCTCCTCCTCAGTTTTCGAGTTCCCCAGTCAATTCTGAGGAGACTGTAAGCCACAGTTCATGTCTATTTGACAGGTCCAGTGAAAGCACAGGAAATTTCCTTTGAATCCATCTACTGTTCAAAACACCATTGAGAATGGCGGTAGTGTTGATGTCCTCCCATGTTGAGCTGCATATTCTAATTGGATTTTCTCCTAGGTTAGACCTGTGATTTACCCATAAATCATTTTTATCCATATAATCAAATGTTTTAATTGATTGAGATAAATTAAATCAGCTTTCATAATTAAGGATTTTTTGCCAAAGTACGGAACAACACTATAATCAGTGACTGAGATGATCTGGAGGCCAAAACTTTACTTCAGGAGAGAGAGGCAGGCAGGATGTCTCACTTGACGTTGTTTACACAAAGATTACAAAACAGTCTGGTTTAAGAAAAATACTTTCACCATATAACTACGTAAAATAGCCTATCTGTGCCTAGAAAGTTGTGACCACGCGCTCCTGCACAATATGCTCTATGCAACAGTTAATAACAGTCAAGATCTCCAAGTGTCATCTTGCGGTGTGATTTAATTTTTTTAAATTTGTTTTGTTCTATTTGGATTTTAATGTAAAATGCTGGTGTTTGGTACAAATATAAGGTAGTGGCAAAGAGAGATACTGTATATTGACTTCAACTGGTATTTGGGAATCAGTCAAGCATCCAGCAGCAATAGACTATGCCTCAACGTAGCTCTATAGGCCTGGACAAAATTGTGATTATGCGTTTTTGTTACTCTTGTGATGCAGAATTACTGAAAATTATGCAATTACATAGGTTTCCGGAAGTTAGAGTAATTTGGATCAAAAATGTCTACCAAAGAGTACAGGAACAGAGCAGGAACGGCTGCTGGCTGCTGGTGTTTCTGTTCCATTACTTTTAGTGCTATTGTCTTAGACCAAAATGCATCCTCTGGTTGATTTTGGACACAATGGTGCATTTTAGGTGAAGAAATAGTGCTAAATGGATTTTTACACTTCTCGCAGTATTTTATAATTGTGCATTATCTCATGTAATTTTGCTGTCATTATTTTGTAATCATGCTACAGCAAATTACGTGAGTACTGCTCCCCCTAGTTAGCTCCCCATGGAATATAATCCATTATAGATGACAATGCTGTAAAAAGAAAGATGGCCTTAGGTGTCCGACCTGGCTAGACACATAATGCATCTATTGTGAGGAAAATATGACTACCCAAATGCCTGAGTGATGATGCAGGTCTTTACAAATTTTCTAAATTTAAGGTCGTCATTTTCAAATCTCCATAGAAGAGGAAGGAGAGGAATGGAATCCCACAGGGAGGGGTCCTGTATTCGGAGAGATCAACTGTAGATATTTGCTCTACTTGTATGGTAGGATGGAATGTATGCACTTGTTGAATGACCTGATTCTTCTGGTCCTTTTGTAAGGAGGAAGAAGCTTAGCAAGATCAGTCAGTGTGTGGCTATGAGGCCGCCTGTGTACGAGCAAGGGGTTTTAAATTGTGTTGTTTCAATTTGTGGTAGCCAGAAAATTGATTTAAGGACTGGTGGGATGTGCTCTTGTTGTTACAGGCGATTTAGTGGACGAGCTACAAAGTATTGACCTGTCTAGGGTTTTGAGCGAGATGAATTTGGAGACCATTGTACAGACTGTTGCAATAACCTCTGTGTGACATGAAACAGTGAGGATTAGAGTGATAATCTGAGAGTAGTGGCAGGACCTATTTCTGCAGTTGTAGGTAATGGAGACCACAATAATCCCGAAGGGGTGGCATACATTTGGCATAGCTATTAAAGATCACACCCAAATTACATGCTTTGTCCACTATGCATTCAGATACCCAGAAACTCTGGCCGAGGTGTGGAGAAGCAGGCTGGATTAACAGGGCCTTGGAACGAAGGTGAAGGATTTCACAGTTTAGAGAGAACCAATTATTCTGCATTCTTCAGTGATCTGAGACAAGACGTGAAATAAATTTGGAAGGTTGAAAGGAGGCTAACGAATTTAGCAAGGGTTATACTCAGACTCAAGAACTAATTTTAGCAAATCATACAATGAGCCAGAACTGGTAGCTGTTTTCACTATTTGGAAATTACATTTCTTAAGCTCTAAATTTAAAGTGAGGTGGGCATTTGCTAATTTCTCGTTTGATCTACTTGAACTGTGTATAATCATTCATGAATCATTTGCTTTCCATGGTGTGCAATCCTGTATTCTGTACGTTAAAACAAACACCCAGATCACATAATTATAGAGGGTAAAACGAAGCACTTTTGTAATGCAGAGTGTTGTTTGAAATGTAAATTCAGACCTTACCCGAAGACCCAGTTTCTTAATGTCTTTCCTCGATAGTAAGTTTAAAGGGATTTTTTTGGTTTTTTAATAGGAAATTTATTTATTTTACAGCTTCCCAAAAAAAAACCAGATGTAAGAGGTCCTAGTGCCACTTTATCGTCATTTTTTTGACGCTATAGCAGCACTAAGGTGGCCTTGTCCCCGCGCCATATTTACAAATTGGGGCAATGCATGCATTGTGCCTCTTTGTAACCCTTTGTGCTTCAAAATGTATGCACCATGCATAGTGTATGCAAAGGGGGCGTGTCCCCCATGGGGGGAGGGGGGGTCGAAAAAATGGTGCAAAGAAATTAAGAGATTTATGTGCATCATTTGTTTCGCCATTTTTAATGCCTGCTCAGAGCAGGTGTTCAAAGGGGGTACACCATTGTTTACAATAGGCCCCTATGTACTGTTCAGGGTTAGCACCAAAAGTTTGGCGCTAACCCTGAACAGTACATCAATAGCATAAAAAATTATGATGCTATTGCCCCTACCCTGCGTCATGGTTCACCATATCTTAGATACGGCGCACACATAGTGACGGTAGGGGGGGCACTAAGGGGCGCAAGGATAGTGGCGCTGCACTCAGCGCAACACCTCTTTCCTTAAATCTGCCCCCCAGCTTCTTAGTAACTCTCCCTAATAGGATGTTTGCTAGAAGTTATTTTTATTTTGGAAGAACACTTTTGAAGCCTTCCAAAGCAAAATGCGTGTCCCTTTTCTGCTGTGACCTGTGATTTGCTAGAAGTACTAATACTCCTATTTGCAATAACTGTCAGTCATCACGCAAGCATAGAAAAAAAATGTGAATGGGATAGGTTTATAAAGCTGTACCTAAAAAGCATCTGTAAATTATATTGTTGTGCGTGCAAAAAACGTATTTCCTAAGAAGCTTTAGAAGGGATGCTTTAGAGTTTAGAGGAAAAATCATACTTTAAAATGTTATTATCATTATTCTTGCCATCGTGCTGACTTTCGTAGGCAAAAGGCATAAATGTGCTGAGATTGTGTTCTCCCAACATGAAAATACAGCTGTCTAGGTAAAGCTTGAGAAAGTTCATCAACTAAAGTGTTTGAAGTCAGAGCCTCACCCAAAGCATTGGGAGAGTTTCAGAGAATTGAGAAGTCAGTTTTATTTTATCACCTACAGTTTTTGTTTAGGCTAACAACTTACATCTCTTCAACATTTATTTATTATATAAACGTTAGTTCATTTCCAGTAGGAAGGCATTCCGTATATTTTGGTCAGAGATCGATAAAAAAGATTAATAAATTGTGCACTCAATTTATTTGCTCCTTGTTACAGATTTGTCAGTATACTAATTCAAAAATGTATTACATTTACACAAGCAAAGTATGCCTCCTCTTTCAGACTGCATTTGGGCCTGACTTGTCTACTTTCTTGGAAAACCACTGCACTCTCTTTATTAAATTAATTCATCATACAATAAGGCCCATATTTAAGAAAAATTATGCACAGCTGCTCTAGCTTTTTATCACAAGCTAAAGTAATTCCCTAGTGCCATTCCATGTGCAATATTTAATAAATGACGCACGATAGCGCTTAGGAATGGTTAGCATAAAAGACAATTACATTAACCATTGCAACATGCCGAAAGGAAATATGGAGCTATTGGTGCAAAAGTGGTCTCTAGACCGTTCTGCGGCACATAAATATGTTGCAAAAGGGTTAGCGCCACTTTTTTTTACCGCATTAGCATCAAAACTAAACACAAAAGCAGGGAAAATTGCAAATTGAAGAGAAGATGGAGTTTTCAGTCCAGGAGAGACCACAAGGAGACCTCAATTCACCCAAGTACCAGTCAGGAAGGTCCGAAGGGTCCAGAAAAGTCCCAGGAAAAGAGGAAGAGAAAGCTCAAGTGTGACTTTAGTGAGGAGGAGCATGATATCCTAGTCAGAGAGTTGACTTCATCACCTCCAAATTGCAAGTTGGTAGAAGGGACACAATATGACATGAAATAGTAGACAAAGTCAACAGTGTGACAGAGGTGAAGAGGACTGTCACAGAGTGCAAGAAGCGCTGGCACGATTGCAAGTGCAGGACTAAGGAGAAACTCACTAGGAACCGAAAGGCAGCCCTGCAGACTTGAGGTGGAAGTCCCCCACCACAGGTGGACCTAGATGAGCTGAAGAAGATGGTTGCAGTGGTCATCCTGGAGGAGCTGGTCACTGGAATTGAAGGACAGGACAGAGCAGACTACCAAGAACCACCAGAGATGCATGGTAAGTTGCAGGGGGGAAATATCTGGAATCCCACATGTGGCAGAACGAGAGGCACATAGGATACACTTAATGCATGCTAAAAGTTGCATCGGGACACATAGGCCATGAACAGACATGTGCCAACCCCACCCAAGCTACACTTGCACTGACGCTTTGGTTGTGCTATGCACTTCAACATATACACAACGTGGACATAGGCCATTCACTATGGCTTTACTCCACCATGTAAATATGCAGCACAGTGCCTGGAAGACACTTGATGTAGCTGTGCCATGGCAACATCCATTGCATATTGTCAAAGATCCTGTACCTACACAACTTAGACATCTGAGACTAGGACGGAAGTCCTCACTACCCCAGCGGTGGTGTTAGGGTGGTGTATCTGGCTAAAATGCTTTCCTTCTTCCTTTGTCGCATTGCCTTTACTCATGTGTGCTGCATCATGCAGCACACATTGAAATGCCACCTCAACAAAAATAGCTTTTACATGTGCAGGAAGAGACACCTCCATGCACATATACAAATCTCCCCCTCAAAGTAGGGACCCCTTTATCATGTGGCAACAATGCCTGTGTAGTTGCAGGCAGAACAAATCTTTGCAGGCGCAGGGGGAATTGCAGGCCTGTACCTTATTCAAGTAAACATGGTACATCCCTGTGTATCTAAACTGGTGCAGTGTTGTGCAACACACATTGCTGCTCCCCTGAGCCGTGCCACATGAGAAAAAACCTGCCCTAAAGCTTGCAACCTGTGGGACACAACCAATACAGGCTGAACTTACAACAGCTCAAATACAACCATATGCACCATATGGGAATGGCCACAAAACAAAACACATACAACACATGAAGCATGTCTGTGAACATCATGTTTTTAGCTGTACAAGTATCTGCAATCTCACCATCTAACAAGATAGAGGCTCAGATAAAACAGAAAATGATGGTGCGTGGCGCTGTGCCAAATTAGGCAGCATCATGCACCATCATTTTCAAAACACAGGGATGTGCCATATTCATAAGAATACGGTGCACCCCTGTTTTCCCCCCTGCCCCAGTGGTAAATTAGCTGTTGTGCACCAAAGCAGTCACATTAGCACCATAGTGCAAGGTTGGCTGCTGTGAGGGGGAGATTGTTTTTGTTCAGAAAGGAACACCTCCCTGCACCACATCAAACTTAAATGGTGATTTGCTCTTTCCATGTGTGCTGCGGAATGCAGATGTGTATGTGGCCACCTCTAAAAAAGCAAAAAATCTAGGAGAAATGTAAGCATTTCTCCTTGTTTTCCCATGCCAATGCCACCCCTGGGCTGTCGTTAGATTTTGGAGCTGCTTCCGGTAAACCAAAAGTCAATCTGAGGCAGAGTCAAAATGTATTGGGTGTTGTTGTGACACACCCACAGCAGCACACATTGCATACACCTTCCACGCAAAGTGCTGCGTGTGAAGGGTCTATATATAGAAGGTGGCGTTAAGGCACAAAAAGTGGCTTTATGTCACCTTGTAAATACTGCATAGGGAATTACGCCACTAGAGCCTCATCAAAAGTGACACTTAAGTGCGGCTCGGGACACCTAAATATACTCCAAAATACCTTGTGAGTTTGACCCATGTGTGATGCATAATGCAACACATAAGTACAACTACAACCTTGGGTCAGTAGCATGTAACTGAGCCTCCAGTGGCAGATAAATTATGTTATGATGTTCCATATCAACAGCCACAACAATCTAAGTTTGACTTTACACTATCTCATAGCAGAGGATGATGGCTTACTTCCTGCAGAGCTGCCTGCTCTTGGATTTACAGATTACATGAATGACCAGCTGCCAACCATCAATTAACAGACTCTCCAGGATGTCCTAGGATCCCTCCAGACACCACATCCAGTCTCAAGGACACACAGCATTGCTGGGTCTCCACATGAACCACATAGCTACCAACACGTGCCACCAGCCAGTACTCACACAGCCCTGGACTCTGATGACCAAGAGATCACCTTTCAGAGGACAGTGATAGGAGTCCAGTGGGAGCTGGCCAAGAAGGTGTGGGTGGGGATGGAGACCATGGCAGGCAAGCTAGAGGGATGACGGACGTGCCTCAGTCCAAATAAGTACAACTCAGCTGCCATCAGAGGGACCCACTCCCCGCTATGTAGACTCCGGCACTCTCTGGTCGACATTGCTGACAATTGCCCTCCCAAACTGGCAACAGTATAACAGACAACAGGCTGGGGGCTATGCAGAATACCCTAGCATCCACACATTGGGAACTGGCCTCCCTCAGGGAAAACATGGCTGCCTACCACTGTGACATTGCTGCGGTGTTGAAAAATCAGCACTTCCTCCTTGCTGCAGTGATGCCTAATGTGTTCCCACAAATTGCAGCTGCCTGGACCTTTGACTCCACATCTCTATCCCCTGATGTGTATGTGGCCACCTCTACATCGGCACCAGCCATGACACAGGAGGCACCACACACATCAGAGGAAGAAGATTTGGAAGGAATAACATTCACAGGAAAAAGCACCTGGTAGCACCAGTCTGTGTCACATGCACAGTATCTCCTTAGTTCTGGGCTTAAGATCATGCCAGTGTTGTGACAGTAGTGAATGTGCTCTCTTCATCCAACCACTGTTGACTTGTCTGCTATATACTGTCCTAACCATGTCTCATGACATGTCCCTCAACTCCCGCCTCTGATTGTGCTACATATGGCTAACGTTCACTCATGGGGTCTGTGAAGTGGACATTGTACAGAATTCATAAATACAGTTGCACCTGTAGATGAAGCACCTTGTATACATGTAGCATTTCTATGTTTACTGTGCTCCATCTACTCATCTAAATGATTGCATTGTCTGAATCCATATCAGTGAGTACAGAAATTCAGTACATGAGTGCATGACTGTCAGACACAAAGCGACACACTAGGATCCCAACATGAGAAAGGTGAATTATGCTATTGTAAGCTGCAACCAAATTACTTAGTATTCTATATAATTATTGAACAGATATCCTTTGAAGTTGACATAAGGCATATATGGCTCTGAACCAAGCCAATGGTAATTTACCCAGATGGGAGTGCCAGTACAACATATTTGTGTGGTACAGAAGCTAACCTTATCAGTGATGGGCACCTGTCAGTGTTGCAGGATGCAGTTCCAATGTTGCCTGTTGTCAGATGTGCCACACTTGCCAACAATAAAACAAAGAAAAATAGGTAATAGTTACCTAAACAAAACAAGACCAAAACAACAACAATCCAACATACATAAGTCAAGTTATGAATTTGTAAATGAATAAGAGTCTTAGGGGATCATTCTGACCCCGGCGGTCCTTGACCGCCGGGGCCGGGGATGCGGGAGCACCGCCAACAGGCTGGCGGTGCCCCGCAGGGCATTCTGACCGCGGCGGCTTGGCCGCGGTCAGAACAGGAAAACCGGCGGTCTCCCGCCGGTTTTCCGCTGCCCTGGGAATCCCCCATGGCGGCGCAGCTTGCTGCGCCGCCATGGGGATTCCGACACCCCATACCGCCATCCTGTTCCTGGCGGTTCACCCGCCAGGAACAGGATGGCGGTATGGGGTGTCGTGGGGCCCCTGGGGGCCCCTGCAGTGCCCATGCCAATGGCATGGGCACTGCAGGGGCCCCCGTAAGAGGGCCCCACAAAGAATTTCAGTGTCTGCTGAGCAGACACTGAAATTCGCGACGGGTGCAACTGCACCCGTCGCACCTTCCCACTCCGCCGGCTCCATTCGGAGCCGGCTTCCTCGTGGGAAGGGGTTTCCCGCTGGGCTGGCGGGCGGCCTTCTGGCGTTCGCCCGCCAGCCCAGCGGGAAAGCCAGAATGGCCTCCGCGGTCTTTCGACCGCGGAGCGGCCATATGGCGGTTCCCTCCAGGCGGGCGGCTCCCGCCGTCCACCGGGGTCTGAATGACCCCCTTAATCCTTAGAAAACAGTAAGAATGCTGTTATTTCACAGAAGTACCTAGTAGTGTCAAAATAAAGCCACACAGGCGAGTGTGCGTTGAAAAAGGCCAACGATGTGTCGATTTCTCACTCTCAATCGAGACCATGCGTCATTCCTCCTCTGGTCGGGTCAATGTGTGTTGTTTCTGCTCTCCTGCCAGAGAGCGATGCATCGATCCGAACAGGCACCTCGGGTCCAGGCAGGCTTTGTGTTGATTTTCTGCACCCAGTAATGTTGCTTCAAAAGCCAAATGCACAGTGTCAGGAAACCGCACTGCATGAAGGCTTGGGTCATTAACAGCAGCCGGTGTGGGTGTTGCGTGTCATTTCTCCAGCTGCGTTGCATCAATCTTCCAGTTCCAATGCAGGGGGAGCATTGATTTTAGCCACGAGGCCGGTGGCGCGTCATTTTGCAGCCGCGAGGCGGGTGGTTTGTCAAACGTTTCCCAGAACGGCGGTCTTTGCATGGATTTCTGTCCTTTTCCACCAGCTGCACCTTTCAAGAGCCCAGAGACAGGTTAGGGCACCACTTGGCAGGCAGGACTCTCAGCAGAAAGCCCAAGTGCTGGCAGAGAGAAGTGTTTGATGTCCCTGAGACTTCAACAATAGGAGACAAGCTCAGTTCAAGCCCTTGGAGATTCTTCACCAGTGGGAAGTCACACAAAAGTCAGTCTTTGTCCTCTCTCAGGCAGAACCAGCTACTGCAGGCCAACCTAGCAAAGCACAGTCACAGGCAGAGAGGCAGTACTACACCTCCAGCTTCTCCAGTTCTTTTCCTTGGCTTAAGTTCCTCTTGGTTCCAGAAGTAATCTGATATACAGGGGTTTTAGGTGCTTTTCTTATACCTCTTGCTGCCTTTGAAGTAGGCCTACTTCAAAGAGAAGTCTCTGTTGTTTTCAAGATCCTGCCTTTCCCAGGCCGGGCCCCAGACACACACCAGGGAGTTGGAGACTGCATTGTGGGAGGGCAGGCACAGCCCTTTCAGGTGTAAGTGACCACTCCCACCTCCCCTCAGCCCAGATGGCCCATCAGGATATGCAGACTACACCCCAGCTCCCTCTGTGTCACTCTCTAGAAGAGAGGTGCAAACAGCCCAACTGTCAAACTGACCCAGACAGGGAATCCTCAAATAAGCAGAGTCACAGAATGTTTTAAGCAAGAAAATGCCTACTTTCTAAAAGTTTCATTTTCAAACACACAATCTAAAAACAACTTCCCTAAAAGATGTATTTTTAAATTGTGAGTTCAGAGAGCCCAAACTCAACATGTCTATCTGCTCTCAAAGTAAATCTGCGCTTTAATCATATTTAAAGGCAGCCCCCATATTAACCTATGAGAGAGTTAGGCCTTGCAATAGTGAAAACTGAATTTGGCAGCATTTAACTGTCAGGACATGTAAAACATATAGGTACACATCCCACCCTTAACATACACTACACCCTGCCCATGGGGCTACCTTGAGCTGACCTCAGTGGTGCCTTACATATATAAAAAGGGAAGGTTTAGGCCTGGCAGGTGTGTACACTTGCCAAGTCAAATTGGCAGTTTAAAACTGCACTCATAGACATTGCAGTGGCAGGTCTGAACCATTTTTAAAGGGCTACTACTGTGGGTGGCACAACCAATGCTGCAGGCCCACTAGTAGCATTGGATTTACAGGCCCTGGGCACTTCTAGTGTACTTTATTAGGGACTTTCTAGTAAATCAAATATGCCAATCATGGATAAGCCAATGTACACATACAAGTTATACAGGGAACACTTACACTTTAGCACTGGTCAGTAGTGGCAAAGTGTCCAGGTCAAACAAAAACAGCAAAAACAGAATCCAGCACAGAGAAGCAACCTGGGAAGTAGAGGGAAAAAGTTAGGGGAGACCATGCCAATGATGCCATTTCTATCCATTGTTGACCATCAGGGCTCATAGGTGAGTGAACTAAATTGTCCTTGATCAAACTTGTGAGGATCACATGCCCCAACAAGTCTAGAATTCCTGTTTCCCTGTCCATGAGCAGGTCTGCACATGCAATCCACCACCTTGACACCCCTGGTGAAACATCAAGGCTTGCCCAGCCGTTGAGGATGCAAGGTGGGGGCCATATGATGGGGGGTCTGGAAACTTCCCACCGGCTTTTCTAAGGTTTGGTAAATCATCATTCATGTGTCCTGGTTTAAGACGTGGCCTGAGCATACAATACAAGGGGGCACACTATTGCCCATGATGTGCCTACATGTACAACGAATGCAATGTCCCCAGAAAGTTTGGCCAAAGCCTTACCTGCACATCAAAGTTGTTCACACATTACAGAAATGAAGCCCCTTACCCTGTGCTATGTTGTGCTACATGTGTATAAAGGCACACACATGGTTGCTGTATGGGTGCCCTTAGGCCCACAGAGAGTTTGGTACTGGACTTGGTGCTGCAACAGTATTCTAATATATTGAACTTGATGCGCACATGTATGTTAAACATTATCAAACTACCAGGTACACACTCAGCATTCACATCCTACGCACATGTAATGTGACCTACATCACTCACAAATATCATGGTGCCAGGACCATGTTTTGAATACTGCTCAGATCTGGCTTGAGAAAAATCATAGACTTTTCCCACAACCATGTGGAGCTGAGTTGTCTCCTAATTGTGCACACTACTGACTGTTGTCCAGCACAATATGGGTCCTTGCTGTACTACAGCTTCAGTGTATATTAGAAGGGTAGTGAGGCACCTGTGGTGCACGTGTCTCCTATATAAGCCCCCTAGAGACCTCTAAATATACAACATACATCTGTACCGTCTAGTGAGTAAGTATAAGCTATGTGGGGTCAATAGTGTTGTGACAAAGTTGTTGTCAACAGACATGCTATTTACATAAACAGCTGCACTGACACCTATCATGATAGACATCAATGAATATGTGGTCAGCCATTCCATTTCCTAATACCCACAATTCCATGCGAGCACACGTTGCCCCTTGGGCTACTAGAAAGGCATTCTCAATGCTCCACATTCCAACAGACATAGGGGGTCATTCCGACCCTGGCGACGGAGGAAGCACCGCCAACAGGCTGGCGGTGCTTCAGGGGCAATTCTGACCGCGGCGGTAAAGCCGCGGTCAGAAAAGGGAAACCGGCGGCCATGGGGATTCCGACCCCCTTCCCGCCAGCCTGTTCCTGGCGGTTTACACCGCCAGGAAGAGGCTGGCGGGAACGGGTGTCGTGGGGCCCCTGGGGGCCCCTGCAGTGCCCATGCCACTGGCATGGGCACTGCAGGGGCCCCCTAACAGGGCCCCATTAAGATTTTCAGTGTCTGCAAAGCAGACACTGAAAATCGCGACGGGTGCCACTGCACCCGTCGCACACCAGCAACTCCACTGGCTCCATTCGGAGCCGGCTTCATCGTTGCTGGGGCTTTCCCGCTGGGCGGGCGGGCGGCCTTTTGGCGGTCGCCCGCCTGCCCAGCGGGAAAGTCAAAATGACCGCCGCGGTCATTTGACCGCGGTACTGTCTTTTGGCGGTCTCCGCCCGGCGGGCGGCGCCCGCCGGGTTCGGAATAACCCCCATAGTGTCACCATCCTTACACCAATGCAATACTATCATTGGTCAGGAAAAACCATTATTCATAGCATTCCACACATCAGACTGACTCATACCAAACACTGGATTGGCACACATGAGACACAAGATGACACTTACTGGCTGCATCGGGGTCTTCAAATCGGGCCACCTCACCAATGGTGTTGGGTGGAGGTCCACTTGCAAGACATGAATAGAAAACATTGCTTAGTGATATTTGTCCATATCAGTTAATGGCAAACATTGTTTACTATCAACTTGTTAGTCTGAGTGAGCAAGTCATCCTAGATCAGAGCAACTGACAAACATCTATGATCAGTCAATCACATATAGTCTGAGATAATGGAGACCTTGGCACCTACATACCACCACTTTCCCAGACACTCCTGTGGTGCTTATCACTGCACGTCATATAAATGGCATTGTCATGCAGGCGTTTGTTAGCTCTACACCTCCATGACAATATGGGACTGCATGACACTGTATTCTGCATCTGAGGGGCATGCAATGGTTGTTGCAATGTCCATTCCGTTGTGACAACCATAGCATTAGAGCCTGCCCCGATGTTGTAAACATCTACCTCATTGTCACTACAAACTGACAAACAACTGCCCAGGTGTTGTGTGGGTATTCCAAAGTGTTGAGGAATGCCGTGATATATCCTTGTTTGAAGTTGCTAATATGTGTGTGCCATCACAAGGCACACACAAAAGCAATTATGCCATGGGAGTTTACTTATGTTTAAACAGTTGTACCTACCTACACATTGGCTGATTGAAATTACGGATGCATTGCCAATAGTGTGTGGCCAGCTATTGTTGGCATGGTATACCATTATTTGTCGAGGGAGGGATAAGAGCAAGTGCATAGACATATGCCTCAACACGGACATACTTGCTCTGTGGTCCAAGCATCCATATGTCGGTGCAGGTTTCTGAGTAATGTGACAGTGATGGAGCAGATGCAGGGCACTCCCATGCTGTCAGTGAGATGTGGCAGTCCTGTGGTACAAAATCAGCGCATGTGTGTGTGGTAATAGACATAGGCCCTCGTTACAACTCTGGCGGTAAATCCCGCTTACCGCCGGGCAGAAGACCGCCAACACACCACTGCGGCGGCGGAATTCCACTACTGCTATTATGACACACAGCTCGGAATCCGCCATAATCCAGACACCCACACAAGTCCGCCACACAAAAGGTTAGTGATAAACTGGCAATAAAAAAAACGACACCGTCACGCCAACAGGAATACGCCCACACTATCACGATCCACGAATCCATGCAGCGGTCTTTCAACTGCGGTATTCCATTGGCGGTACACACCGCCTCGCCCAAAATACACACACATTTACAAAACACAACCACATTGGACAATTCGAAATACACACACCTGATACACATACACACACCACACCCACACACCCAGTTCAATGTAAAACACACACCCACATCACCCACAAACCCTTACTACCAGAATTCTGATACCACGCCAGAGAGAGACACCACCAGAAACAACACCAGCATCCACAGACACACAACATCATCAATCACACAACATCCAAGCACCACAAACAACACACAACAACACATCCCCTCACACATCACAACACAAACCACCTCACACATCACCCACACCACATCATGGCACCTCAACGACACCCCAGGTTCTCTGAGGAGGAGCTCAGGGTCATGGTGGAGGAAATCGTCTTGGTAGAGCCACAGCTATTCAGATCACAGATGCAGCACACCTCCATTGCTAGGAAGATGGAGCTATGGCGCAGAATCGTCGACAGGGTCAACGCAGAGGGACAGCATCCAAGAACTAGGGATGACATCCGGAATAGGTGGAACGACCTACGGGGGAAGGTGCGTTCCATGGTCTCCAGACACCAGATTGCTGTACAGAGGACTGGCGGTGGACCCCCACCTCCTCCCCCACAACTAACAGCATGGGAGGAGCAAGTCTTGGCAATACTGCATCCTGAGGGCCTCGTAGGAGTAGGAGGAGGACTGGACTCTGGTAAAGCAAATCTTTACAATCTTATCCCCCCACCCCACCTGCATGCCATCATATACTCCCACCCTTACCCTCAAACCCATCACCCCAAAAACCTACAAATACCCCACCAACCCACACATCCCAAAACCAAGCCCTGAATGTAACACCAATCCATGGACACCCATCACCCAAGCATGTCCACTACAGATACCCACACAGACCCCAAACCAATTATCACACAAGGACCTAGAAAAGAATGTAAGCACTGGAGTACAGGGTCACTAGCCCATTGCACACAATGGCACACACAGATGCAATAATCATGCCTTTGCACCCCTGCAAGACCCCTACCCAATGTCACCGGACAGGAGGTACCAGATATATCCAGTCCCCCCACAGAAGAGACCGACAGTGATGACAGCAGCTCTGCACAATTGGATCAAGATGACCAGCCCGGTCCATCAGGGACCTCGGGACAGTCGGTTCCCCTGACACTGGCACAAGCCACCACAGAGCCTCCCCCCTCAGGAAACACCATCACAGCACCCACCCAGCGGGCCCATCCCTCTGTCCCCAGGACATGTCAATCAGCAGTGTGTCCACCACTACAGGGAACCCAGGAAAATCCACCAAACCAAGACAATCAGGGACCTGGGGGCAGTGGCAGTGGGCACATGGTTCAGGGACAGAGGAACAGGAAAACTGGGTAACTGGGAGGATTGCTGTGTGACAGGGGGAGGACAGGCCCAGGGAACCCACTCTCCACAAGGCCCTCTCCAACATCATGGGAGCGTACTATCATTCCCAGGAGACAATGGCAACGGTACTGGCCAAGTTTCAGGAGACCCAGTGGCTGCAGGAGGAACACTATCTGGGGATCAGGGAGGAACTGAAGTCCATTAACACCACCCTGGTCACCATTGCAGGGGTGCTGCAAGACCTTGTCAACACCAGGAAGGACACTGTGTCACAACAAAGGGCCCCTGACACTAGCCTGGATGATGAACAGCCCTCCACCTCCGCCGGCGCTAGTGGACAGGAGGCACCACCACAGGAACACAACACCAGCACTCCACCCCCTGCAGATGGAAAGCCACCCTGCAAGCGGTCCTGGAGATCCAGGAACAAGACAGAGAACATTGCAAAGACCCAGGTCAGGAATTGAGAACCACCTGAATGTTACCCTCCTGTCCCGCTTTGTCACTCTGTCCATCCATCAACTGCCCTTGCTCCACTTCCTATGCCCCTTTGGACAATGCACCTATGAAACAAATAGACTGGACTCTGCCATGGACATTCCTGCACCATCACCCCTGCCCATTTTACAACCCCCTCCACTTACTTGCACAGAAATAAACACACTTCAATCACAAAACAATCTGGAGTCAGTCTGTGCTTTCACAAATGTGTAATTGCCATAACTATGGAATATAGCAATGTCAATTTAATTGTTCACATACCGATGAAACACAGCTGTAGGGCTGGAGGAAATATAGCAGAGGGCACAAAGTGGTCCCACATCTGTTAAATGGAAAGGCAAAGTGACAAGTCATGGTCCATACACTGAGTGAAAATGACATACTTATGCTAGCTCCAACAATAGCATGAGATGTGGGAGGCAGTGACATCTTCTTACCTGTGTCTCACTGGAAGTATTGCTGGATAATGTTGTTTCTGTTGTCGATATCCTCTTCTTCTGCCTCCTCTTCTTCACTGTCCACAGGCGCCACAGCTGCCACAAGACCACCAGCTGGACCATCCTCCTCCAGAAAAGGCACCTGCCGTCGCAAAACCAGGTTGTGCAGCATACAGCAGGCCACGATGATCTGGCACACCTTCTTCGGTGAGTAGTAGAGAGAACCACCCATCATATGGAGGCACCGGAACCTGTCCCTCCTAGTTTGCCCATGTTCCTCATTGTAGCGTTCCTCTGCCCTTGTCCTGGGATTTCTCACTGGGGTCAGTAGCCATGACAGGTTGGGGTAACCAGAGTCAACTGCAACTGTAGAGGGACAACTGTTAGACACACACTAGCCTGTAGGGACAACCCCAGACCCAGACAACTATTCACACTGTATAGGGTCCTTGTCCTCACCTATTAGCCACAGCCTCTGGAGTTGCCCCATCACATAAGGGACGCTGCTATTCCTCAGAATGTAAACTTCATGCACTGAGCCAGGAAATTTGGCATTCAAATGGGAGATGTACTGGTCGGCCAAAACACACCATCTGCACATTCATTGAATGGTAGCTCTTCCGGTTTCTGTACACCTGTTCACTCCTGCGGGGGGGGGGGTCCCAAGGCCACATGTGTCCCATCAATGGCACCTATGATGTTGGGGATATGTCCCAGGGCATAGAAGTCACCTTTCACTGTGAGCAAATCCTCCACCTAAGGGAACACGATGTAGCTGCGCATGTGTGTCAGCAGGGCAGACAAAAACTCTGGACAACACGTTAGAGAACATTGGCTGGGACATCCCTGATGCAATGGCCACTGTTGTTGGAAAGGAACCACTTGCCAGGAAATGGAGTACTGACAGGACCTGCACTAGCAGGGGGATCCCTGTGGGATGGCAGATAGCTGACATCAGGTCTGGCTCCAACTGGGCACACAGTTCATGGATTGTTGCACAATCAAGTCTGTAGGTGACTATTATGTGTCTCTCTTCCATTGTCGACAGGTCCACCAGCGGTCTGCACACCGGAGGATGCCACCATCTCATCACCTGCCCCAGCGGACGTGCCCTATGTACGAGAACAACGAGCAGAGATTCAGCCAACACTGAGGTATCACAAAATGTAATTTGCACACATTTATTAATCCGCAATGCACCTGTTACTGTGTGTATACAAGGCCTACATTGGTGTGACGCAGTTAAAATTAATGCCATGTGTCCCCCTGAAATGGCGGTTGCCTGACCTGTAACATTGGACAAGGGGATATGAGGTAACTGCGCTGGCGTTGCACACCGTCGGGGTAGGCGGTCGAAGACCGCAGCACAATCCTGCATTGGTTAACATTGGACCCTATGGGTCCCAGGAGCCAATGACGATGTACGCCGGTGGTGACGGTATGCACCGCCGCGGACGTGACCGCCATTTTCTGTCTGTTCCCTCACTTGATACCTGACCTTCAACAGGAGAGGACCTACCCTGCAAGTGCTGCTGTGACAGTCTGGAAGCGACAATGGCTCATGTGTCTGGGGAAGGGGCCCCTGCCTTCACTTCGGAGGAGTTGGAGAAACTAGTGGATGGGGTCCTCCCCCAGTACACACAACTGTACGGTCCTCCAGACTAACAGGTGAGTACACTGTGAGAATGCTGCATGGACAATGCCTGTTTGGAGTGGTGTGGGTGGAAGAAAAATGGGGGGGAGGACTGAGGCCTGCATGTGCGGACGGTGAGTGTATGTGCGTCAGGGCAAGGGTTGTAACGTGGGCCAAAGAGGATGACGGTCTGGACTGGTAAAGATTTTCCTTTTCACCTGTACTATTCCTCTAGGTCAGTGCCCACCAGAAGAAGGATATTTGGCGTGCCATCGCAAAGGATGTCCGGACCCTGGGGGTCTACCACAGACGGAGCAACCACTGCCGGAAAAGATGGGAGGACCTTTGCCGCTGGAGCAAGAAGACGGCGGAGGCCCAACTAGGGATGGCCTCACAACGTGGGAGGGGTGCCCGTCGCACCATGACAACCCTCATGTTCCGGATCCTGGCGGTGGTGTATATGGAGTTGGATGGGCACTTGAGGGCATCACAGCAGCCACAAGGGGGTAAGTACACTATCATTCTGCTGACTTTGTGCGCATTACAAAGTGTCTGGGCGGGGAAGGTGGGCAGTGGGTTCCCCTAGGTCAGGGTGAGCTTTGTAGGCAAGGTCCCTTGTGAAGCAGGCTCTGTGGCACCCCAACCCCACTAGTGGTTAGTGCCATCTACACATAGTCAGGCTCCTGTGACTTCCAGGTGTGCAGCAATCAGCCTTAGGCCTTGTACCCCATGGGCAAGTGATAAATCTAGGAAATATAAGTGCATGGCATAGTGCAGAGGGCTGCTGTGTCTGTTGTGTCCGCCAATGGTAGTGGTGTTGCATGCACTGAGCATGTCTTTCTTCTGTCTTTCCTCCCACTTTTTGTGGTCTCCCTGTTCTTGTGTGCAATAGCATCATCAGGCGGAGGAGCAGTGGCACCGGAGCAGGAAGGAGCTGCATCCCACTTGGCCCTGGAGGGCGAAACAACGGAGTCTGAAGCCACCAGTGGGACGGAGGGGAGCTCCACGGCGGGGACTGGAGTAGACAGCAGTGACACGGACTCCTCCTGTGATGGAAGCTCTCTTGCGGTGGTGAGCCCCTCTGTGCCCCCCACATCAACAGGTACAGCCGCCACCCCGACTACCAACACCGCCCTCCCAGCTGCCCCTCAGCGTGTGTCCCGTGCCCGCTCACCCAGGAGGGTGGACATCTCCTTTGCCCCAGGCACCTCAGGCCATGCCCCAGTCAACCCTGCTGCCCTCAGTGACAAGGCTATTGACCTCCTGAGATCCCTCACTGTTGGGCAATCTACCATTCTGAATGCCATCCAGGGTGTTGAGAGGCATTTGCAACAAACAAATGCATACCTGGAGGGCATTCATTCTGGCCAGGCAGCCCAACAGAGACCATTTCAGGCTCTGGCCTCAGCACTGATGGCAGCCATTGTCCCTGTGTTCAGCCTCCCCCCTCCGACTTCTTCCACCCAGACCCAATCCCCTGTACCTCAGCCTATCCCAAGCACACCATCAGACCAGCATGCACACACCTCAACACACAAGGGTGGCTCAGGCAAACATAAGCACAACACATCCCACAGGCACTCACACAAGCATCATACCCATGCACACATACCAACATCCACTGCCTCCACTGTTTCCCCCTCCTCCACGTCTCCCTCCTCCCTCCCAGCCTCATCTCCACTCACACCTGCATGCACTACATCCTCAGCCACTTCCTCCATCACCAGCACGCCCATCACCACACACCGCTCATGTGCACTCAACACCCCCACTACCATTCACACATCCCTTGTGTCATCTCCCAGTGTGTCTGTGAGCCCTCCTCCCAAAGTACACAAACGCAGGCACACACCCACCCAACAGCCATCCACATCACAACAGCCTCCAGCCCATGCACCTTCACCCAAATTCAGCAGACGTACACTTCCTACAACCACTACCTCTTCCTCCACTCCCAAACCCCCTCCATCTACCCGTTCCAGTGTGTTTAAACAACTTTTCCTGGCTAATATTGACCTCTTCCCTACACCTCCCCCGTCCTTCCCCTAGTGGCAGGCTTTCCAGGTCCCAGCCCAGCACCTCAGCCACCACATCCCCAGACACAGTGGGGTCATGAAGTGCGCCCACCATCAGGGCTGCAGGTGTGCCACGGAGTGATGGCAAGGACATTCCGCCACCTGCTAAGGTGAAAAAGGTGCCACATCCCGGAGGGAGAAGCTGAAAGCCACCAAGGGGTCAGGGAAAACAAAAGGGGATAGTGGCAAGACAGCTGCACCACCATCAAAGGTGGGGAAGGGCCAGAAACTGAAGGGCAGGTCAGGAGAGGGCATGGTGGCATCGACTGAGGGACTAGTGTCACACCTTCTGTCCACGTTGACGCCAACCTGTACAGCAGAGAAGATCGCCACCTGCACCGCCACAGAGCCCGCCGCCAGCACTGCTGCCACAGAGCCTGCCGCCATCACCGCTGCCACAGAGCCCTCCGCCAGCACCGCTGCCACAGACCCCGCAGCCAGCACCACCACCACAGACCGAGCCGCAAGCACCGTCGCCACAGAGCCCGCCACAAGCACAGCCGCCACAGAGCCCACCACAAGCACCGCCGCCACAGAGCCCGCAGCCAGCACCGCCACAACGGACACCGCCGCAAGCACCGCCAGTGGCCCCGCGGCATCCTGAGCCAGTGGCACCACAACAGACATGGCTGCCATCCCCAGTGGTCCGTCGTCCGAGGCTGGTGGTGAGTTCCAGGAGCCTGGGCACCTTTCATGAGGCATCACTGTCATCACAGTTGTCACCTGCATATGGAGTGCGAAGCCGCAGCAGTGTGGGGTATGTCTCTGCCTCCATGGCGTATCAACCTACCTGTACCTCGGCAATCTTGTGGCACACACACCCAGTCGAGTGTCTTGTTGCGGCCACAATGCACGTGGAGCACTCTGGGCACAAAGCTCCCTCCAGAACCAGTGGAGTATCACATCCACTACCTCAGTCCTTGGCAGGATGAAGCACTCTGGGCTCAAAGCCCCCTCCAGAACCAGTGGAGTATCACATCCACTACCTGAGTCCTTGGCAGGATGAAGCACTCTGGGCACAAAGCCCCCTCCAGAACCAGTGGAGAAAGGCATCCACTACCTCAGTCCTTGGCAGAATGAAGCACTCTGGGCGCAAAGCCCCCTCCAGAACCAGTGGAGACTGTTATCCACTTAAGAGACCGTGGCTTTGCACTCCCCAGGATGCAGCAGTGGGTAAACCACATACTGGAGAGACTTGAGAGACTGTGGCTTTGGACTCCCCAGGATACATCAATGGGCATGGAGCATCAGGCTGAGGTGCCCCCCTCCCGCTCCCTCTGAGGTGCCTGTATATTTTCTATGTGATGCCCCTCCAGTGTTCTCTCTGTTTGGAGTCAGGTATCTAGTGTGGGCCTCACCCATGCATTTTGGGCCCAGTGGTCTAGGGACAATGATTGGTGCACTATCCGGACTTGTGTAGTTGGTGTACGTAATTGTATATACTGGATTTTGAGTTTTGACTGATAGATTTTTTTTTATGACAATCGTTACAATCATTTCCTTTTGTCCTTGCGTTATTCAAGGGGGGTCGAGTGGGTGTATTTGTAATGTTGCAGCATGTGTTTGTGTGTATGGTGTTGTGGGCGAGGGTGGGGGTGTTGCGTGTGTGTGTCACTCTCTTTTCCCTCCCCTGTGTTGTAAATGCAGTACTCACCGTGGTCGTTGCTGCCGTCGTTGGAGCTCCTGATAGAGGACCAGGAAGACAATCACCGGCAGGATCTGCAGTTCGGGCTCCATGGCGTCCTTTGTTCCACATGGGGTGTGGAGAAGTGAGTGTTTTCCCTTCTGTGTACTGTTTCCGCCGTGTTTTTATTCGTGTTGGTTCCGCCCCGGAAAAGGTGGCGGATAGCCGTGTTGTGATAGGGTGGGTGGCACATTGTGTTCCGCCTGTCTGTTGGCGGTGTCCGCCACGCTGTTTGTTTGTACTGCCGTGGCGGTCGGAGTGTGAAAGTGGCTGTCTGTGTTGGCAGTTTCCGCCATGGTCGTAATCCCATTTTTTTTGCTGCCGGCCTGTTTGCGGTATTACCGCCGCTTTAACACCGACCGCCAGGGTTGTAATGAGGGCCATAGTTTGGAGTGTAAGTGTAAGTGTGTACACAATGTACAGGAAACGGAAAGTGCTAGTAGTCTCGACCCAGTGCATAGTCAAGCTCACTTATATGGCCTTGACCAATGACACAAAGGGGCAGTTTGAACAACAGTGGTGCAGCACCAAATATATCACTACAGTCCTTGTGTTCCTCAATACACACCTTAGCCCCACAATGTGTGCGTCTGATAAGAATTAAGGCCCAGAATGATGTAGGTAGGGTCCAACTGCATCTATTTATGTGTAAGAATATGATGTACTCTACAGGAGCTGCAACAAAACATATCATCACAACTTATGCTGAGTACATGGGTTCCCATCACATACATTTATATGCCCCCATATAACACCTGCTCTCAGCAGCCATTCAAAGTGGATGAAATTTGGAATTTAGGTATTTCTAATTTTTCCCACAGGCTTTTACATTTGCCCCAAACAGGTTTTGGGTCCCCCTACCATACATGATGCATGGCCCAGGCCACGCTGTGCTGCTCAAAGTGAGTGTCCTATCCTTGCATCACAATACTTTGCAAAGGTTGTGCAGGGAAGATAGCACATCTGCCTTGCCTCAGCTTCATTATTGTACATTACAATGGCAGCCCTAAGGTGGTGCTGGGGCTCTTCATACAGGCAGCATACAACATGAACAGATCCTTAAACAACACATGCTGCACTCAATCACATCAGCACCCGTCCTGCACGTGCAAATAGTGGACTTGGTATGGAAATGGGATAGTTACCAACTGCTCCACCAATCATGATGCCCAGGCAATCCAGCAGATCTTTCTCCCTTGTGATGAGGTCAGCCCAGCTGTGTTTCAATTGGTGTTCATTGCTTCTTATGGCAAAAACTCTAGTCAGGTGGTGGAGTACCTTGCCCCACAGCAGCTTCCTGGCTCTGTGGGGTAGCCCTGTATGACACGGCCACCCAGTACCAGCATCATGGGGAGGTACTGTTGTACCAGCCATATGAAGCTCCCCAGCTCATCGGCAGGTATCCTGGCCATCCTCCATTTCCCTAACATAATGGACTGAAAATGCAATTGACAGAAAATAAATGCCGTAAGACTAACCAAATGACCCCAAATACCCCAAAACTTATCGTACCCCAGACAAGCACCCCGCAATACAGTGATGGATATAGAACACATACAAAACAAAAGACAGATTAAATGACAAATAAAACATAACAGCTACAGGACACTGCACAAAAACACTCCAAATACTCCAAAACTCCAACAGCATCAGCTCCACACACAGTCACAGACAATAAGACTGTGAAGTGAAAGTGAAAGTGGACTCACTGTACCATGTTTGCAGGCAGGATGTCCTATTTCATTACTTCCTGGGCCTGTGCATCACGTTTTCAGTCAAGTGACATTTTTTTTTACGTGTGATGGTCATGTGTCGATTTTTTCCCATTTTGTGTGAAAAGGCCTGTGGACATGCGATAGACACTCAGGGGCTAGGCGTCTTTTAGCTTAGAAAAGAAATATGGTATATGCGTATGTGTGTAAAGTTTTGACGCATGATGGTCATGCATTGATTTTTCCCCATGGTGCGTGAAAAGGCCTGTGGATGTATTAGACTTTGCATCCTTGGTGTGGTCTCCCCTAACTTCATGCCTCTGTTTGCCAAGCTGTTGATGTGTGCTGGACTCTTTTTGTGCTGTTTTTGATACTCTGGGCACCTTAGAACTGCCATCCAGTGCTAAAGAGCAAGTGTTCCTATGTAAAATCTATGTGTAATTGGCTTTACATGCTGGGCATATTTGTTTACTGGTAAGTCTCTAGTACAGTGCAGTACAGGTGCCCAGGGCCTATAAATCAAATGCTACTAGTGGGCCTGCAGCACTGGTTGTACCACCCACATGAGTAGCCCTGTAAACATGGCTCAGACCTGCCACTGCTGTGCCTGTGTGTGCAGTTTTAAAACTGGCAATTCTACTTGGCAAGTGTACCCACTTGCCAGGCCTAAACCTTCCCTTTTCTTGCATGTAAGGCAACCCTATGGTAGGCCCAATGTAGCCCCATGGACAAGGTGCATTATATGTTTAAGGTAGGACATATACTAATGTGTTTTATATGCCCTGACAGTGAAATACTGCCAAATTCGGTTTTCACTGTGCAAGGCCTATCTCTCTTACAAGTTAACATTGGGCTGCCTTTAATTATTATTAAAGTAAGATTCCCTTTAGGAGCAGATAGAAATTTGGAGTTTAGGGTCTCTGAATTTACAATTTAAAAATACATATTTTAGTGAAGTTTGTTCTTAGATTGTGTGTTTGAAAATGCCACTTTTAGAAAGTAGGCATTTTCTTGCTTAAACCATTCTGTGACTCTGCCTGTTTGTGGATTCCCTGTCTCAATCAGTTTGACAGTTGAGCTGTTTGCACTCTCCTCTAGACAGTGACACAAAGGGAGCTGGGCTGTAGCTTGCATATCCTGATGAGCCATCTGTGCTGGGAGGGAGAGGAATAATGGTCGCTCACACCTGAAAGAGCTGTGCCTCCCCTCACACAATGCAGTCTCCAAATCCATGGTGTGTGTTTGGGGCCTGGCTTGGGCCAGGCAGGATCTTACGAACAAGAGAGACTTTCCTTTGAAGTTTGCCTACTTCAAAGGCAGAAAGGGGTATAAGTAGTGGACCCAAACCCCCTGATCTAAAATTAGATCACTTCTGGATTCAAGAGGAACCTATGCCAAGGAGAAGAGCTGAAGAGCTGGGAAATGCTGCCCCAGCCTGTGACTGTGCTTTGTTGGGCTATCTTGCAGTTGCTGCTTCTGCCTGTGAAGGGGACAAAGACTGGATTTTGTTGTACTTTTCTGCTTGAGAAGAATCTCCAAGGGCTTGAATTGAGCTTGCCTCCTGTTGTTGAAGTCTCAGGGCCATCAAAGACTTCCCCTGCCAGCACCTGGACTCTCTGCTTAGACCCCTGCCCTTTCAAGTGGTGCCCTATCCAGTCCCTGGGCCCTTGAAAGGTGAAGTTGGCAGATATTCTCATTGCCGGAGATTTTAACAGCACTTTTGAACCCTACTCGCTGGCCCAGGAACTATATAAAGATGAAGATGCTCATTGGGGCATCCCCCAGCTGGTGTCAAGCAAAAGACCTAAAATCAACAGACTATCATACCAGCTCATGGACATTACACTGGCACACGGCCTCCGGGCTTGCAATGGCCGTTCCCGCTCGGATCTTAACCTTCACCCCACATTTAAACGTGGGTTGCAGAAGAGCCAGATTGATTACATCTTGCTCGACATCCGCCTTTGGGGTCACATGGTCGATATGAACATCACAGAACATGAGGAAAGCGACCATGAACCACTGATTTTATCACTCAGGAACCTACTACCCCTACTTGAAGTCTCCTGCCCCAAGTCCTATAGACAGCAGCTCGCACTGACCAACAACAGGCGAAATGTTAGATGGAAATCCCTGAACACTGACATAACCACTTTGGCAAAAGTGTACAGGCAGCTGGCGGATCATATGGAATATATACTTCAACCCACGAAAGATAGTGGTGGGCTTATAGCAGCCCACACACTGTTTTTTAACTCTTTAAAAACTCTACTTACTAAAGAGTCGGCAACAGAGCCTAAACAGAACTCTAACGCAAGATGGTTCAACACTGCATGCAGAGAAGCACAGCATAAGTTGCTGAGAGCCCTAAGAGGTGGCCAAATGGATTATATAAGGGAAGCTAGAAAAGACTACAAAAAGGAACAAGGTAGAGCCCGTAGGAAATGGGATGAATCAAGATGGGTCCTCCTCCTGGAATCTGCTAAAACAAACGACACCACGAAATTTTGGAAATTGGTAGCTGATGCCAGCAATGAACCACACCGTTCGCCTGGTGCCTCAATACTCCCTGCAGAATGGTCCGACCATTTTTCCCAATTATACCTGGGGACCACCGATGCTGCTTCCCGGGATCTGATCCATATCATGACCTCCGAGACCCCCAAAATTGAATTCACTTTGGCAGATACCAAGGCTGCGATTGCCTCAATGAAATGGGGAAAGGCCCCCGGCCTTGATAAAATACCAGAAGACCTTTACAAGACGAATCCAGATGTATGGGCCCCATACTTAAACCTCATTTCCAATGAGATAGCTGCTGGAGCACCTGTTCCGAGCTCCTGGTTGGGAGCAGAGATAGTCCCCATTTTTAAGAAAGGCGACCCCTCTAACCCTGCCAACTATCGCCCAATCTCCTTACTCGACAACTTCCAAAAAATCTTTGCAAAGCAAATTTTGTCCTGTCTAGAAGACTGGATTTTAGAAACAAACGCCATCTCTGATCTACAAGCAGGGTTCAGACCAGCAGTCAGTACTATAGATCAGGTGCTAAGATTTTTAACAATAAAATGGAAAACTGTAGAAATAGGAAGGGGTAACCTTTACGTAGTTTTTATTGATCTCAGAGCCGCGTTCGACCTGGTCCCCAGAAACCAGTTATGGCTGACGCTAGCCAATATGGGTGTCCCGCATGGCCTTCTGAAACTTATTACCCGCCTACATGAAAATACCTATGCCCAAATCAGGAACGGCAAGAAGGGTGATCTCACAGAACCAGTGGCTATTGAGAGGGGAGTTAGACAGGGGTGCGTTCTGGCCCCAACTCTTTTCCTATTATACATAAACAACTGTATCAAGTACTTAGCAAACTGCACAAATGATTCTCCCAAGCAGGCTGGAACCAAAGTCCCCTGCCTACTCTACGCAGATGACACTATTCTTTTGTCTAAATCACCCATGGGAATTCAAAACTTGGTAAATCAGTTTGGTGTATACTGCAGAAACTATGGATTATACATAAACCATAAGAAAACTAAACTTATGATATACAGCGCCCCGAACAAGAAGCTCAGCGCAAACATAAAGATGGATTTAACTCCCCTGGAGAGAGTAATGGAATATGACTACTTGGGCATTAGACTATCTGACAAGGGCAGCTGGGAGACAGCCATAAGGAAAGGGGCACTAACAATTAGCCAAAGATGTGGAGTAATAGGACGCAAAGCTAGCACTGCCACAAGCCCCCCTCTGATCCTTATCTCTGAAATATATAAAGCACAAATCCGTGCTGCGGCCCTATATGGAGCAGAACTTTGGGGATTACACAGACAGATGGATACTCTCCAAACCAAAGAAAATAACTTCCTCAGACACATATCTAGACTGGGGAGGGGCACGCCAATGCTCCCCCTCAGACTGGACCTGGGCTTAAATAGTATCAAAGACATAGCATATCTAAGACCACTCCTGTATTGGGTCAGACTATGGAAAACAGACGAACTTGAACCCTACAGGGCAGCAGTTAAAGAACTATTACCACCTCATCACGGATGGGAAAAGGTACGGTGGCTCAGGGAGATGAAAGCGGCATGGACCAAACTGAGTCTATCCCAGTACTGGGAGAACCCCGAGATGATTCCTGGCAGTGCTAAACGCCTGATCAAAGAACATTATTGGGCAAAAATCAACGAGGAATCTCTCGGTTCAAATGGGTCAGGTCGGCTGACAGCAGAATTCCTGCTGGTCAAACACGTTCCCTTCCCTGAAAGCTCCCTGGATCTACCCATACCAGCCCGTGCTCGCTCTCTACTACTCCAGCTCAGGTACGGGACATTGGCGGTCAATAGCTACACGGCTGGTTGGTCGACTAACAGTTCCCCATCGGACAAATGCATAAATTGTCATTTATGCAAGGAAACAGCTGAACACATCCTATTTTTTTGCCCTCTGTACAAAGGTCCCCGAGGGAAGTGGATTATTCCCCTGTGCAGAACACTCCACCCACTATCCCGCAACAGTCTATTCAGAATATGTAAATACGACACTTCCATACTGATAATCAGCGCTGTTTCTAAATATCTGGCAGCAGCATGGAAAATTCGTAATAGGACTATTCTAGATTTTAACTCACTGTTTGAAGAGCTGTCTAGAAAACAGTAAATCAGCATCCTGTTATATCAGCCTTGGGCTCTAATTGTAAACCGCGACTTATTGAGCACAAAAGACCGTATTTCTAAATAAGTGCTACATCGAGTTATTTTAACTAAAGTGTTTTATAAATTTAAAATTATATTTAATTTTATAATTGTCAAGATGCAATTTATTTGATTAATTAACCCAAAAGAACTTATTAACCTAGAGCATCATCTACCTCTGTCTGACTTCTTAAATTTTTAATCAGTTTTACTGTCTGGAGTTTCAATGCCTGATTTTATATAGAGATGTGCCACACAACAGCTTTTACGTTATTATTATTTTATTGTTCAGGGTTATGTACAGGGTAAGAGCCAGAGACTATTCCGAGCACCTCTTTCACCCCACCTATTTATGTAATCTTTCTCAGGCAGCTACTGGACCCCTACTTTTTTTTTACTATTGTTCCTTTTATTGTGTACTGGTTTATGGTTTTTATCTTTCTGTACGTATGTATATATTTTTAAACCTTTTAAATGGCCCAAATTTGGACCGAATAAACTATTGATTGATTGAAGTTGGCAGATAAGAACTGAAAATCCATGTACAGTACATTGTGTGGGGACATTTTCAATGCACCTTCTGCAACGCTGCTGATAAACGGTGCTCCACAGGCTTTGTGGCTGAAATTGATTCTCCACCTGCATTGCTGCTCATTGATCAACGCATTGCGGCTGGAGAAACGACATGCAACACCCGATTATACAGGCTGATGACGATGCAAAGCCCATGCACCATGGCATTCTGATACCGTGCAACTGGATTTTCCACGCATCATCCCTGGGCGTCAAAGTCAACCTGACTCTGTGCAGATCCGAGGTGCCCCACCTGAAAATC
This sequence comes from Pleurodeles waltl, assembly GCF_031143425.1. Taxonomy (NCBI): domain Eukaryota; kingdom Metazoa; phylum Chordata; class Amphibia; order Caudata; family Salamandridae; genus Pleurodeles; species Pleurodeles waltl. Next base: position 576,871,572 of record NC_090447.1, read on the forward strand.
GATGCATCGCTCTTTTGCAAGGGAAAAAATTACGCATGGCCGACCCGATCGGAGAAGGAAACGATGCACGGCCTCACTTGGGAGTGAGGAATCGACGCATCACTCCCCTTTTCCAACATAAACTCACCCGTGCTGCTTTATTTTTTAGGCTAACCAGATACTTTGTGTAACAACAGTATTCTCACTGTTTTTCAAGGATTAAGGCCCTCATTATGACAGTGGCGGTAAAAAACGCCTACCGCCACCGCGACGGCCGCCAAAAGACTGTTGCAATGGCTACCAGCCGACTGCCATATTATGACCGTAGCCGGAATTTTGCCAGAAGGAAGGTGGAATTCCAGCTACGGTCATCGCGGCGGATGATGGTAAGGTGGCGCTGCTGCTAGCAGCAGACCCCTATCAGTGACAGGGAAGGAATTCCTTGGCACTGGTAGTGCCTACTGCCATGGTCTTCGTGGGGTATGGAAGCCACGAAAACCATGGCGGTAGGTGGGGTCATAATCCCGTGGGTGGGACAATGACGGCCGCGTGGCTGGAGACTGAAGTCTCCAGCCTGGCAGCTGTTACCGCCCTGGCGGACGGAGTGGTACATTGGTATTTTGGGGAAGAATACCGCCAGCCTGTTGGCAGTACTTTTCTCCAAAATGCCGCCGTCCGCTGGGGTCATAATGTGGACCTAAGACTCTTATTCTTTTGAGAATTCATATCTTGACTTGTGTATGTTGGATTTTTGTTGTTTTGGTCTTGTTTGATTTAGATAAATATTACCTATTTTCCTAAACTGATGTGGTGTCTATTTTGTTGTGTTTCACTGCACTAATGTGTGTGTTGGTACAAATACTTTGCACATTGCTTCTGAAGTTAAGCCTGCCTGCTCGTGCCAAGCTACTAAGGAGGTGAGAGTGGGTTAACTGAGGGTGATTCTCCTTTACCCTGACTAGAGGAAGGGTCCTTGCTTGGACAGGTGGTAACCTGTCTGCCAACCAAAGGCCCCATTTCTAATAGGACATGTGATAGTATCTCAAGGGCCCGGTGTCATTTTTCTGACATTGCAGTGTGTATCTTTGAGCCGTTTTCATCATTTTTTGTATGCATGATGGTAATGCAAGGAATTTTGCACTGCAGGCCTTGAGTGAACCCAGATTCAATTACCATGTCACATGGGCTATGCAACAATGTTGTAATTATGGTATGGCTACATGTGTGTAACTATCCAGTCATATTTTTACTGTGACATTGGTATGTTGAACCTATAGTTTTTTTTTTTTTCATGAATCTTTGTATTGTTTATTGTTAATAGTAACATAGTATAATATTACAACGTTTACATCAGTTATACCAGAGGATTACAATAGTCACATCAGTTATAAGGTTAATGAGATTCTACATAGGTGGTACAATGGACAGCAATAGGTGGGGAGAGTTAAAGTGGTGGCCACCAGAACATATATACCATACTTCATACCTGTTATTGTCCGTGCAGGTTTCAGCATTAGTGACTTGTGTAGTACATGGTAGATCACAAGTGTTCAGACATAAACCTGAAGGTGGCCAACCATTTCATCACCCCACAAACTGACAGTGAAAGTGACTATGTACTTGCATATAAGTGCAGATTCTGAGGTAATATTAAGCAAAACAGTAACATACAACAACAAAGGAATACAGTGGATTTAGGAACCCAGTACAAGCAAATCGATGCCCCCCATGCAAGGAGCTCCCCGAAAAAAAAAAATATCTGCTCATGTAGCGATTAACTCGCGTCTAAATGTGCGGCACCACTACTGAAACAATCTGATTTTTTGCTTTAGAGGGTAGCAAATGAGCAGATCACTAAAGACATCTGCAGCACATTGCAAGAAAACTATGACCGCTAAGCTGCTATGAGTAGTTAAGTTGGTGCAGTGAGGTCAGATTCTGTTCCCGGAGTACGCAAAGACATCAGCATCACGTCCCAGTTATCAGAAAGGGGATATTTACGGAGGCCTAGTGCATCCTCTTGCCTCAACGCCGTTCCCTCAGCCTCAGCCCATGTCAGAAAGGAGTGCTTCCAGGCCAATACAGTTGGTGCTTCAGCAGCTTTCCATCTCCGGGTAATCAACCGCTTGGCCGTTAAAAACCCTAGGTCTAAGAATCGGGAGGTAGCCATGCAGTTCGTACTTCTAGGAAGCAAGCCTAACACGCAGGTTTCACATGTATGTGATAGTGTGCATGACGTACAAGTCGATAAACAAGCGATGACAGAGCCCCAGTAACTATGCAGGGGGCAAGACCACAGCATGTGCAGGACGTCCACATTTAAGTGTTTGCAACGGGGGCAGGCTGCATCACATGGGAGAAGTATCTATTAATGCGGGCCGGATTAAGATATGCCCTGTGAATAATATAGATTTGTATGAGTCGGAATCTGGAGTTACGGGGAATAGTTGTGTGGCTGGACAAGGCCGATTTCCATTGCACATCTGTAAAGGGAGTGCCCGAGTCCTTCTTCCATGCAGCGCGCAATGCTCCGTGATCATGGTGAGTGTGAGTTCAAAGCACATCTGTGAACCACCTAATTAAATGCCTGCCCTGACCCATAACCTGCATATATTGTATTAGCAGATGGTTTGGAGGTGCGGTCATTAGGTCCCCCCATCCGCTTGATAATGATCTCAGTAATGAGTTATATAAAAGAAACTGTCCTGCCGGGAGACCCCTGTCAACTACCAAAGCAGAAAATGGAGTCAATTTGCCACCGCTATAGAGGTCGCCCAGCGTGTGTAATTCTACCACGTGCCACAACCGGAGCTCAACGTTAGACGTGATTCCAGGGCCCGAGGTGTATCCAGCAGTGCCAGGGCTGGAGCGAATGGGACGGTTCCCTTCGTGAGTTGTAAACACCTGTGGTAACAACGATGTGCCACATTAAGGAAAAGCTCTGCAGATGATGCCAAGCGTGTAAGTGGGTGGAAAAGGTCCATTAATCTTGCAAGTGACCAGGGCTCGGAGGTGGTTGCCGTGTCAGAGAGATGAAGTCCTGCTAGCCATCGGGACACCCACTGAAGCGGTGAGGCCAGATAATAATGTTCCAGATTTGGCGCCGAAAGGCCACCATGCTCCAGAGGCAAGTGGAGTTTCTTCAATGCTACTCTGCAGCGTCCCTTATTCCAGATAATCTCGCGTAATCTGGGTTCCAGTTCTCTAAAAAAACTAACTGGGATATAATTTGGGAGATTGGAGAAATAATATAATAATCGCGGCAACACAATCATCTTCAGGAGTGTAACTCGGCCTGCAACAGAAAGTGGCAACGACTGCCAGAAGGTCATTTGGGAGCAGATAGATGCCGTTGCCCTTCCAAGATTCCCATTGTACAAATCCTCATTCCGATGATATATGTGCATGCCTTAATATCTGAACGTCCGTGGCTGCCAAGGGACTTCAATACCGGAAAGGAACAACCTCTGATTCGGAAGGTCCGGGTCAAAGGGGAAAAGGCATGATTTTGCCCAATTGACGCACAGGCCCGAGAGAGCTGCAAAGTGCTGCAGAATAATCTCGTTTGCCGAGGGATACTAGTAATGTCTCTGAAGAATAATAGAAGGTCATCAGCATATGGTGATACGGTATGTAGGCCGCCACCCAGTGCGATACTCCAGTGGAGGCCACGGCTGCGCAGCTACACGGCCAACAGCTCCATCGCGAGGGAGAACAGTAACGGGAAAAGGGGGCAGCCCTGCCTCGTGCCTCTGTGCACCTCAACCGGGTCCGAGATAGTCCCACCCATCTTGACCCGGACCGTAGGCCTGGTGTATAGAAGCTTAACCATTCGCAAGAAATGCGGGCCAAGGCCAAACCGCCGTGAAGTTTCAAAAAGATACGCCCACTCCAGGGAATCAAAAGCCTTCTCCAAATCAGGAACCAGGCATTCCCCCAGCGGCCAGTCACGTGTTGAGTATCGAATGATACGGAATAGACGCCTGATATTGTGAGAAGTGTCTCGTGCAGGTACAAATCCGTTTTGATCAGTGTGAACCAGGTCCGAGACCATGGGTGCCAAACGTGTCGCCAGGGTCTTAGCCAATATTTTATAGTGAGTATTGAGCATTGGCAGTGGTCTGTAGGAGCCAAGTTCCGATGGGTCTTTACCTGGCTGAGGAAGCAACACCAACAGCGCCTCTCTTTGCGATACCGACAGAGACGCCCCCTGTATAGATTCCTCTTATAAATGGAGGAGGTGAGGTGCAAGGATTGCGGAGAAGGTCTTATAGAAGTCAGTCGGAAGGCCATCCGGACCAGGGGTTCTGCCTGCCGATAGATAATGAATGCTGCCCTGGATCTTGAGGAGCATCAGCGGTTCTTCCAGTGTATCCTGCTGGGCATCTTCCAAGCGGGGCAGGGTGATTGATGAGAAGAAACCCTCACAGGTTCGCTGGTCCGGCAGAGCAGCCGAACTGTAGTGTGCCATAGTATCGTGTAAACTCGAAGTCGATCTCCTAGGGAGTGTGGAGCACACTCCAATTCAGTGAATGAATTTCCACAACCCGGCCCTGGTCCTACTCGCGCCTGGTCAGCCAGGCTAAAAGTCTGCCCGACTTGTCAGCAGAGGCGTGAGTGCACGCCGAGTGAGCCGCGTAATTTAAGCAACATAGTCGCTTTAAAAGGGATAGATGCTCAACTCGGGCTGATGTTAGCTGCACCATCCCTGCAGGGTTTTGAGTGGCATCTTGCTCAAGGTGCAGCAAAGTTCGTTCCACCCGAGTAAGAGTACTTTCAATAGAACGTCGCAAATTCCACTGTGTTCCCATGCAGTGGCCTCTAACAAAGATCTTAAAAGCATCCCACTCGTTCAAGACGGAGGACGCCGTGCCTGTGTTATGTTCTAAGTATTCGGGGATCGCCCCATCCAGCGATGTTCTAAATGCTGCGTCCTCTAGGAGCGCAGGTCAGAGCCTCCAGGTAGGAGTACTTGAGGGGGAAGTATCCCACCCCAGTCGCATGAGCTGTGGATTGTGATCTGAATGAGTGCGACCCAAATAATCAATGTCTAACACTGTAGGATAAAAAAAGTTTGTGCATAGAAGCCTATCAAGATGGACATGTAAGTGGTGTGGGGCGGAGTAGTACAAATAGAACCTGGCGGTAGTATTGCGGTGGTGCCAAATGTCCAATAGGGACCTGTTCTGGATGCAGGCATTCAGCTCACGTGCAGCAACCACAGTAGGCACCATGGGCAATGGAGAGAAGTATCGGTCTAAGTCAGGATCCAATAAAGCCCCCCCCCCCCAATAACCAAGGATAATCACTCCATATCGTCAGCTGACTGACAGGGAGCGGAGGAAGGAGGCCTGATCCGTGTTCGGTGCATATATGGAGCCCAGCACCAGGGCTCGGCCCGCGAGTCGCCCTCGCACCAAGGCATATTGCCCCTGCTCGTCAACAATGTGATCCTCTGCTACAAAGGGGGTGCCCGGCCTGATCCAAACCAAGGCACCTCTGGCATAAGAGGAGTGACCTGTCGCATATAGCTGTCCCCTCCATCGCCGTTGCAAGCGAGGCACCTCAGGCTGCGCTAGATGTGTTTATTGAAAGAAAGCTATGCGTATTGAGTGTCTTTTGAGATAGGAGTATATGGAATATCTGTGTGCGGGCGTGTGTATGCCGCACACATTCCATGTAAGAGCGGAGTATGTGTTCATGGTGGGTCATAGTGACAATTACAACTAAACAGCTGAGTGTCTTGTACAAGAGAGGCTGTATAAAGAACAGCGGGGTTCCAGCAGACCGGCAGGCTAAGAGAGTCCAGGTTCCATTCCAAAGCTAGCAACAAAAAATAAAACAATAGAGCAGAGGGACAACTGGTATTTGCCCAAACCGAATAACCCATGAGGTCAACAAAACAGGTAGGAACTACAAATCTCCACTATTAGGAGGGTGGGGTAAGCCAAGTAAATTACAGGTTGGCCGTAAAGTAGGGCAGGTTCCCCGGGAAATATGAATAGGGGGACCAATGGAAGTGAGACTAGTAGATGCATGAGGGGTACAGGAGTGTGAAAAAATGTGAGGTGCTCCATAGGGGGTCCCCACTGCCTCCAGGAATTGCTCCACAGTGGTCAGAGACCCCATCAGATCATGGAGCAGGCAGTACAAAAAGCACTCCTGATTATAGAGACTGCAGCAACTAAGGAGAGAACGTTCCCATGGGGGTATACTAATAGAGTGCCTACAGTAGTCAGAGATCAATATAAAAGCGTTAGAGCGGAGCATCACCTCCAGGTGCGCCGGGGACCCCATCTCGGAAGAATGCTCAAGAGAAGAAGGTTCCTCGCTGTTAGATTGTGAGAGTTCAGTCGCTGCTTCTGAAACAACCAGGAGAACATTAATAGCTGCTGCCGACTGCAGTGCACAGTGACGCTCCTGAATAATCTGCTCCAGATCAGAGGTATGGTTCGCCTTCCTCGGGGCGGCCGAGAGAGTTCTACAGTTTTGTCTCCTGCGGGAGCGGCGACCCTGCGCTATCGGTGCGTCTGCTTCTGGGCCTCGTCCACTGACACAGCCAGTAGACTCCAGCCACTCCCATGCCGATTCTGGTGTAGTAAAGAAGTGAGACTTATTCTTGATTGTAATGCGGAGTCTGGCTGGGAACAAAAGAGAGTACTTGAGGTTAAGGGCTCGGAGCTTATGTTTTAAAGGCAAGTAGGAGGCGCGTTCTCTTTGTACAACCAGTGTGTAATCAGGAAACAGCATGACCTGGGCATTGTCTACTCGGATCGGGGGTGATGACCTGACCGCCCAGAGGATAATATCCCAGCATAGTGGAGCAGACAGAGCAGAAAGGGACGCGGCCCTCTCCCAGGCAGTTGTAATCTAACAGGGACCCTATGCTCACGCTTCACTGAGAAGAAAGATGTCAGGGATCTCTCCGGCACCAGTACCCATAGCCAAGATTCAGAGTAGGCGACCGCATCCCGGACCTCCAAGCCTTCCCGAATGTTGTTCCTCCGGGTGCGGCCCTCTGCGTCCTCAACACGGTATTCCAGTTCTCCTTTGCGGGTCAGAGCATCCTGCAGTGAAAACTCAAGCCGAGACGTCGTGGGTGCCAGCTCGCCAAGCAGGCCCTCGAGTGTGCATGTCCTATCCGTTAGCTTGTGGTGGTCTGCATGCAGCAGGGTAAGATCGCTGGTCACCTTATCTATCTTGCCTTCCAGGGAAGCACGGGCCTGCTCCAACGAATCACCTATGCGCTCCACCGCTGCCCGCACAGCGTCTAACTTTTGACTGCCCTGATGCAGTGCTTCCGATGATGATTTAGCGCCAGTTCTGGAGCGGAGGCGGCCTGCGCCCGCCATATTTGTGACAAAGAAATTGTTTGCACTGCCGCAGGGTGTCACCATATGCACAAGTCAAGCCTCAGCAAACCCAGTCAGGAGGGGCCCACTTGCGCGCACCGTTTAGGAGGAGGGTGCGGCAGCATGAGCAGCCCTGAGTCCCGTCCCACGTGTGTAACCAGATAATCCAAATCACTGCCAGACCTGTACTAGACAGGCAAGTTGATCAGTTAATTGTAGTGTAGCTGTCTCCCAATAAAAGTAAATCAGCCACTCTCTGGCCCACAAAACAGTAATAGTCAACCAGGGGGTTGGTAAGAAGCCTCCTCCGTTCAGGGTGCAGCTGTCAGTGGAATGGAGGGCCAGCTCATAAATAACTAGTGCAGAAACCAGACAGGCCTGCTTGTGTGCGCATCAAATATAGTGGGGCGCAGCAGCACGAGCAGCCTCTCCTCCCAGCATGGCGCCTCCACAGCAGGCGCCTAGTCCAGGTATCCATGGTGCGGGATTGCGCCAAACACTTGCAAGCAGCTGCAGGGCATCCAGGACATGGAAAGGGGGGCCATGCTGCACTTATCTCGCTTATAGGGTCGCAGCAGGCCCAGGTCCACTAACAATCGCCAGGGGCAACAATTATCAGTGGCGTGCCGGCACCCCCAGACCAGGCACACAGTTCAGCCCCGCAGATGATGTCCCTCCAAGCACCGCTGATCAGATCGCGTCCGCCATCTTGGCCCACTAGCCACGCCCCCCAAACTATAGGTTTGTTTATGAGTCTGATGCATGCAATTACTCATACCATGTGCACATGTGCATGTGTAGCTACACTGTGTCCACATACATGTTAGCTATTAGTGTACATAGGTGTTTGAACACTTATTTGTGGGAGTACTACATTGCTATGTCTGATGTACAAATGTACACATAGCAACAACACAAATGATGTGATGGCCTATGTCCAACACATGCTAAGGCATGTGGCAGCCATGACAATTTTTACTCAGAGGATGCAGTGGACTAGGACTGGGTTGACATCACGTTACCCCAGTCAATTTGTATGTGCATGTGTGTCTACTCTGAGGTGTGTTGTTGGTTTTGCCTTCATGATCCTCTGCTACATGTGTGGCATATAGGGCCGTATTTATACTCCGTTTGCGCCGAATTTGCGTGGTTTTTTTCGACGCAAATTCGACGCTAAACTAACGCCAACTAACGCCATATTTATACTATGGCGTTAGAGGCGAATAGCGCCAAAGTTCCCGGAATGTGCGTCATTTTTTAGCGTGAACCCCTTCCTTGCGTTAATGATATGCAAGGGAGGCGTTCCCGTCTAAAAAATGACTCCCAGGCCTTTACGTGGTATTTATACTCCCGGGCAAAAGAGACGCCCGGGAGTTGGCGTGGCAAAAAACGGCGCATTTGCGCCACTTTTTAACGCCTGCTCAGGGCAGGCGTTAAGGGGCCTGTGGGCTCAAAATGAGCCCACAGGTGCCCTCCCATGCCCCCAGGGACCCCCCCTGCCACCCTTGCCCACCCCAGGAGGACCCCCAAGGATGGAGGGACCCACCCCAGGGACATTCAGGTAAGTTCAGGTAAGTATAATTTTTTATTTTTTATATTTTTTTTGGGTGGCATAGGGGGGCCTTATTTGTGCCCCCCTACATGCCACTATGCCCAATGACCATGCCCAGGGGACAGAAGTCCCCTGGGCATGGCCATTGGGCAAGGGGGCATGACTCCTATCTTTACAATGATAGGAGTCATGTTGATGGGGGATGGGCGTCGTTAAAAAATGGCGCAAGTCGGGTTAAGACGATTTTTTCGACGTAACCTGACTTGCCCCATTTTAAGACGCCCATGCGCCATTTTCCCCCTACGCCGGCGCTGTCTGGTCTACGTGGTTTTTTCCCACGCAAACCAGGCAGCGCCGGTCTGATTGCGCCGTCTAACGCCATTCCATAAATACGGCGCCCGCATGGCGCTTCAGAATGGCGTTAGACGGCGCAAAACTTTTTGACGCTAAACTGCGTTAGCGCAGTTTAGCGTCAAAAAGTATAAATATGGGCCATAGTTCCCCTTGCATCTTAGTTGCAGGAGACGGTATGTACACATGTGTCACTGAAGATTGGTATATGCTGTGTGTGTGTGTAAAGATATGTGTATTGTCATTTCAGTAATGTATGACCACAGTGGTGTGTTCACTGGATGTGAAACCTCACATATCTATCTTCCTGCATGGACACATGTTGGACTTTGACAAATGCCTGTGTAGTCAAATCAGTGCCATCTATGGTTCCGTATGTCAGAACACATGGTAAGGTAATTACTTTCAGTCCCTGATCGTGTGACACCTATGCCCTTACATTTGTGGTAGGTTGCATTCTGTTTAGAATTTTATACACATTTTCATTCCTGAGCCATTTAAACGGTACATGTGTGCTCAAATATGTGGTATATGTGTGCATGCCACCAACTGGGCACTCACATTTGACCACATCATGTTTGTTATGACTGTCACGTACAATGGCATACCACTGTGTGGCAGTGTTGCAGTCTGGCATTGATGGCAGCCTACTTTTCATCATTACTGTGAGAGTTGTATGGCAACACAAACCCATGGTTGCATGTGAAGGGGCAGGTCGATGGACCTCCAGTTTACTCAGGTCACTGTGCACCTGCATCAGCCCCCTGACAATGTCATACGTTTATGTAGCCAGAGCAGCGGTGCTAGGGTGTTTTGAGTGGGGACCTAGCCTCATAGTTATTGCTACTCAGCAGAACAATCCACACTCCCCTGCAGACAGGAACATGCACAATTGTGATCAAACAGACCGGGATTTCACGTTTTCCTCTGCAGTACTTGATTTCAGCCTTCCGCTCTCATGTACAGAGGACTGGGTACTTGCAGGTGTAGGACATGTCTCATCATTTGATGTCCATTGTATTTTCCATGGGCAGCTTGGTTAGGGGTTGCGTATATGTTGTGACTTCTATTTTGTGAATGTGTCAGGGTGAAGATGGTGTTTTTTGTCACTCCTTCCTGTCATGTTGGAATGCAATGGGAAACTACCAGGCTATAGTAGAGACAAACATGACTGAGTTATGTACTGACCTGCCCACCCTCTCTGTACATATGTTGGATGTTCACCTGTAGACACTGATGTGTTGCACAGTCAGTATTGGTCTATGTGTGTTACTTCTCCATGTTTTACCACATTACTTGTAAGGTATAAAGGGCCATATTTATACTCCGTTTGCGCCGAAATTGCGTCGTTTTTTTTGACGCAATTTCGACGCAAAACTAACGCCAACTAACGCCATATTTATACTATGGCGTTAGAGGCGAATAGCGCCAAAGTTCCTGGAATGTGCGTCATTTTTTAGCGTGAACCCCTTCCTTGCGTTAATGATATGCAAGGGAGGCGTTCCCGTCTAAAAAATGACTCCCAGGCCTTTACGTGGTATTTATACTCCCGGGCAAAAGAGACGCCCGGGAGTTGGCGTGGCAAAAAACGGCGCATTTGCGCCACTTTTTAACGCCTGCTCAGGGCAGGCGTTAAGGGGCCTGTGGGCTCAAAATGAGCCCACAGGTGCCCTCCCATGCCCCCAGGGACCCCCCCTGCCACCCTTGCCCACCCCAGGAGGACCCCCAAGGATGGAGGGACCCACCCCAGGGACATTCAGGTAAGTTCAGGTAAGTATAATTTTTTATTTTTTATATTTGTTTTTGGTGGCATAGGGGGGCCTTATTTGTGCCCCCCTACATGCCACTATGCCCAATGACCATGCCCAGGGGACAGAAGTCCCCTGGGCATGGCCATTGGGCAAGGGGGCATGACTCCTATCTTTACAATGATAGGAGTCATGTTGATGGGGGATGGGCGTCGTTAAAAAATGGCGCAAGTCGGGTTAAGACGATTTTTTCGACGTAACCTGACTTGCCCCATTTTAAGACGCCCATGCGCCATTTTCCCCCTACGCCGGCGCTGTCTGGTCTACGTGGTTTTTTCCCACGCAAACCAGGCAGCGCCGGTCTGATTGCGCCGTCTAACGCCATTCCATAAATACGGCGCCCGCATGGCGCTTCAGAATGGCGTTAGACGGCGCAAAACTTTTTGACGCTAAACTGCGTTAGCGCAGTTTAGCGTCAAAAAGTATAAATATGGGCCAAATTGTCTCCTACATTGCTCCCATTTTTTAGGCTGCTTGCACTTTGTAAACATCTTCTACAGCAACATTGTCTGGTCATACATGGACAGGATGCAACATGGTACTTGTGTACATTGTAGATGCACACGTGTTCTACTACTGGCTACATGATAGTTACCATCCCATTGACTGTATTTGTGCTATATAATGAGCGCCACGCTCACATGACATTACACCTGCCACATCACTTGTGTTGTCTCCAAGTGACCTCCCATGTTGTATTTGCAAGTATCGGTGGGTATCTCTCAGCTGTCCATCCACATCCTCCGTTGAACATGGGTATGCATTTCTTCCAGCATGCCACAACCTAGGTAACGCTTACCATGACTGAATAATGCTGAGGTGTGAAATCATCTCAGTGTTGTTTTTATCAATAGCCAAATGCAACATATACGGCTACTTCTACTCCCATTCATTTCTTTGATTGGTCTGTGACATTTCTTAAAATTGCTGGACATAGTTGCACATCCCACACCTGATAATTTGCAACTGTTGCTACCTTGCACTTGTCCTGGCATGTGAGTGACAATGATTAGTGTGTATTACTATGTGCTGTGTGATATTGTTGTACAGAGTATACTAGGTAACCATGCTGACACATGTCAAGCATTGTTGGTACTAGCAAAACCTTTTGCTACCTAAGACAGACAAATGCAAAAACAACAAGTGATGGACGGAATGCTGAACATTGTCAAACATTCACTCCCAGTCACAGATCTGGGTTTAATCCATCGTTTTTTTGCTGCCCATGCCATTCCAGTTTGGACCCAGCCATATGCAAATCAGTCTTGACCCTGTTCCCCATGGGAACAGTCCAGCCCGAACTGCTAGGCCAGGTCTTCCCTGGACTGGAAACAAGCATCCTGGGACCGGTTTCGGGGTTTCACCCCTCATCAGCCAGGCTAGCTTGAATCTAGTGGCATGGGAAGCACGGGACCCACGTCTGGGCATACCCTTCCCACTTAGGGCGACAAATGCAAAAACAACAAGTGATGGACGGAATGCTGAACATTGTCAAACATTCACCCCCAGTCACAGATCTGGGTTTAATCCATCATTTTTTTGCTGCCCATGCCATTCCAGTTTGGACCCAGCCATATGCAAATCAGTCTTGACCCTGTTCCCCATGGGAACAGTCCAGCCCGAACTGCTAGGCCAGGTCTTCCCTGGACTGGAAACAAGCATCCTGGGACCGGTTTCGGGGTTTCACCCCTCATCAGCCAGGCTAGCTTGAATCCAGTGGCATGGGAAGCACGGGACCCACGTCTGGGCATACCCTTCCCACTTAGGGCGACAAATGCAAAAACAACAAGTGATGGACGGAATGCTGAACATTGTCAAACATTCACCCCCAGTCACAGATCTGGGTTTAATCCATCGTTTTTTTGCTGCCCATGCCATTCCAGTTTGGACCCAGCCATATGCAAATCAGTCTTGACCCTGTTCCCCATGGGAACAGTCCAGCCCAAACTGCTAGGCCAGGTCTTCCCTGGACTGGAAACAAGCATCCTGGGACCGGTTTCGGGGTTTCACCCCTCATCAGCCAGGCTAGCTTGAATCCAGTGGCATGGGAAGCACGGGACCCACGTCTGGGCATACCCTTCCCACTTAGGGCGACAAATGCAAAAACAACAAGTGATGGACGGAATGCTGAACATTGTCAAACATTCACCCCCAGTCACAGATCTGGGTTTAATCCATCGTTTTTTTGCTGCCCATGCCATTCCAGTTTGGACCCAGCCATATGCAAATCAGTCTTGACCCTGTTCCCCATGGGAACAGTCCAGCCCGAACTGCTAGGTCAGGTCTTCCCTGGACTGGAAACAAGCATCCTGGGACCGGTTTCGGGGTTTCACCCCTCATCAGCCAGGCTAGCTTGAATCCAGTGGCATGGGAAGCACAGGACCCACGTCTGTGCATACCCTTCCCACTTAGGGCGACAAATGCAAAAACAACAAGTGATGGACGGAATGCTGAACATTGTCAAACATTCACCCCCAGTCACAGATCTGGGTTTAATCCATCGTTTTTTTGCTGCCCATGCCATTCCAGTTTGGACCCAGCCATATGCAAATCATTCTTGACCCTGTTCCCCATGGGAACAGTCCAGCCCGAACTGCTAGGCCAGGTCTTCCCTGGACTGGAAACAAGCATCCTGGGACCGGTTTCGGGGTTTCACCCCTCATCAGCCAGGCTAGCTTGAATCCAGTGGCATGGGAAGCACGGGACCCACGTCTGGGCATACCCTTCCCACTTAGGGCGACAAATGCAAAAACAACAAGTGATGGACGGAATGCTGAACATTGTCAAACATTCACCCCCAGTCACAGATCTGGGTTTAATCCATCGTTTTTTTGCTGCCCATGCCATTCCAGTTTGGACCCAGCCATATGCAAATCAGTCTTGACCCTGTTCCCCATGGGAACAGTCCAGCCCGAACTGCTAGGCCAGGTCTTCACTGGACTGGAAACAAGCATCCTGGGACCGGTTTCGGTGTTTCACCCCTCATAAGCCAGGCTAGCTTGAATCCAGTGGCATTGGAAGCACGGGACCCACGTCTGGGCATACCCTTCCCACTTAGGGCGACAAATGCAAAAACAACAAGTGATGGACGGAATGCTGAACATTGTCAAACATTCACCCCCAGTCACAGATCTGGGTTTAATCCATCGTTTTTTTGCTGCCCATGCCATTCCAGTTTGGACCCAGCCATATGCAAATCAGTCTTGACCCTGTTCCCCATGGGAACAGTCCAGCCCGAACTGCTAGGCCAGGTCTTCCCTGGACTGGAAACAAGCATCCTGGGACCGGTTTCGGGGTTTCACCCCTCATCAGCCAGGCTAGCTTGAATCCAGTGGCATGGGAAGCACGGGACCCACGTCTGGGCATACCCTTCCCACTTAGGGCGACAAATGCAAAAACAACAAGTGATGGACGGAATGCTGAACATTGTCAAACATTCACCCCCAGTCACAGATCTGGGTTTAATCCATCGTTTTTTTGCTGCCCATGCCATTCCAGTTTGGACACAGCCATATGCAAATCAGTCTTGACCCTGTTCCCCATGGGAACAGTCCAGCCCGAACTGCTAGGTCAGGTCTTCCCTGGACTGGAAACAAGCATCCTGGGACCGGTTTCGGGGTTTCACCCCTCATCAGACAGGCTAGCTTGAATCCAGTGGCATGGGAAGCACGGGACCCACGTCTGTGCATACCCTTCCCACTTAGGGCGACAAATGCAAAAACAACAAGTGATGGACGGAATGCTGAACATTGTCAAACATTCACCCCCAGTCACAGATCTGGGTTTAATCCATCGTTTTTTTGCTGCCCATGCCATTCCAGTTTGGACCCAGCCATATGCAAATCATTCTTGACCCTGTTCCCCATGGGAACAGTCCAGCCCGAACTGCTAGGCCAGGTCTTCCCTGGACTGGAAACAAGCATCCTGGGACCGGTTTCGGGGTTTCACCCCTCATCAGCCAGGCTAGCTTGAATCCAGTGGCATGGGAAGCACGGGACCCACGTCTGGGCATACCCTTCCCACTTAGGGCGACAAATGCAAAAACAACAAGTGATGGACGGAATGCTGAACATTGTCAAACATTCACCCCCAGTCACAGATCTGGGTTTAATCCATCGTTTTTTTGCTGCCCATGCCATTCCAGTTTGGACCCAGCCATATGCAAATCAGTCTTGACCCTGTTCCCCATGGGAACAGTCCAGCCCGAACTGCTAGGCCAGGTCTTCACTGGACTGGAAACAAGCATCCTGGGACCGGTTTCGGTGTTTCACCCCTCATAAGCCAGGCTAGCTTGAATCCAGTGGCATTGGAAGCACGGGACCCACGTCTGGGCATACCCTTCCCACTTAGGGCGACAAATGCAAAAACAACAAGTGATGGACGGAATGCTGAACATTGTCAAACATTCACCCCCAGTCACAGATCTGGGTTTAATCCATCGTTTTTTTGCTGCCCATGCCATTCCAGTTTGGACCCAGCCATATGCAAATCAGTCTTGACCCTGTTCCCCATGGGAACAGTCCAGCCCGAACTGCTAGGCCAGGTCTTCCCTGGACTGGAAACAAGCATCCTGGGACCGGTTTCGGGGTTTCACCCCTCATCAGCCAGGCTAGCTTGAATCCAGTGGCATGGGAAGCACGGGACCCACGTCTGGGCATACCCTTCCCACTTAGGGCGACAAATGCAAAAACAACAAGTGATGGACGGAATGCTGAACATTGTCAAACATTCACCCCCAGTCACAGATCTGGGTTTAATCCATCGTTTTTTTGCTGCCCATGCCATTCCAGTTTGGACCCAGCCATATGCAAATCAGTCTTGACCCTGTTCCCCATGGGAACAGTCCAGCCCGAACTGCTAGGCCAGGTCTTCCCTGGACTGGAAACAAGCATCCTGGGACCGGTTTCGGGGTTTCACCCCTCATCAGCCAGGCTAGCTTGAATCCAGTGGCATGGGAAGCATGGGACCCACGTCTGGGCATACCCTTCCCACTTAGGGCGACAAATGCAAAAACAACAAGTGATGGACGGAATGCTGAACATTGTCAAACATTCACCCCCAGTCACAGATCTGGGTTTAATCCATCGTTTTTTTGCTGCCCATGCCATTCCAGTTTGGACCCAGCCATATGCAAATCAGTCTTGACCCTGTTCCCCATGGGAACAGTCCAGCCCGAACTGCTAGGCC
Organism: Pleurodeles waltl; assembly: GCF_031143425.1. Taxonomy (NCBI): domain Eukaryota; kingdom Metazoa; phylum Chordata; class Amphibia; order Caudata; family Salamandridae; genus Pleurodeles; species Pleurodeles waltl. The sequence continues at coordinate 576,887,801 of NC_090447.1, forward strand.
AGGTCTTCCCTGGACTGGAAACAAGCATCCTGGGACCGGTTTCAGGGTTTCACCCCTCATCAGCCAGGCTAGCTTGAATCCAGTGGCATGGGAAGCACGGGACCCACGTCTGGGCATACCCTTCCCACTTAGGGCGACAAATGCAAAAACAACAAGTGATGGACGGAATGCTGAACATTGTCAAACATTCACCCCCAGTCACAGATCTGGGTTTAATCCATCGTTTTTTTGCTGCCCATGCTATTCCAGTTTGGACCCAGCCATATGCAAATCAGTCTTGACCCTGTTCCCCATGGGAACAGTCCAGCCCGAACTGCTAGGCCAGGTCTTCCCTGGACTGGAAACAAGCATCCTGGGACCGGTTTCGGGGTTTCACCCCTCATCAGCCAGGCTAGCTTGAATCCAGTGGCATGGGAAGCACGGGACCCACGTCTGGGCATACCCTTCCCACTTAGGGCGACAAATGCAAAAACAACAAGTGATGGACGGAATGCTGAACATTGTCAAACATTCACCCCCAGTCACAGATCTGGGTTTAATCCATCGTTTTTTTGCTGCCCATGCCATTCCAGTTTGGACCCAGCCATATGCAAATCAGTCTTGACCCTGTTCCCCATGGGAACAGTCCAGCCCGAACTGCTAGGCCAGGTCTTCCCTGGACTGGAAACAAGCATCCTGGGACCAGTTTCGGGGTTTCACCCCTCATCAGCCAGGCTAGCTTGAATCCAGTGGCATGGGAAGCACGGGGCCCACGTCTGGGCATACCCTTCCCACTTAGGGCGACAAATGCAAAAACAACAAGTGATGGACGGAATGCTGAACATTGTCAAACATTCACCCCCAGTCACAGATCTGGGTTTAATCCATCGTTTTTTTGCTGCCCATGCCATTCCAGTTTGGACCCAGCCATATGCAAATCATTCTTGACCCTGTTCCCCATGGGAACAGTCCAGCCCGAACTGCTAGGCCAGGTCTTCCCTGGACTGGAAACAAGCATCCTGGGACTGGTTTCGGGGTTTCACCCCTCATCAGCCAGGCTAGCTTGAATCCAGTGGCATGGGAAGCACGGGACCCACGTCTGGGCATACCCTTCCCACTTAGGGCGACAAATGCAAAAACAACAAGTGATGGACGGAATGCTGAACATTGTCAAACATTCACCCCCAGTCACAGATCTGGGTTTAATCCATCGTTTTTTTGCTGCCCATGCCATTCCAGTTTGGACCCAGCCATATGCAAATCAGTCTTGACCCTGTTCCCCATGGGAACAGTCCAGCCCGAACTGCTAGGCCAGGTCTTCACTGGACTGGAAACAAGCATCCTGGGACCGGTTTCGGGGTTTCACCCCTCATAAGCCAGGCTAGCTTGAATCCAGTGGCATTGGAAGCACGGGACCCACGTCTGGGCATACCCTTCCCACTTAGGGCGACAAATGCAAAAACAACAAGTGATGGACGGAATGCTGAACATTGTCAAACATTCACCCCCAGTCACAGATCTGGGTTTAATCCATCGTTTTTTTGCTGCCCATGCCATTCCAGTTTGGACCCAGCCATATGCAAATCAGTCTTGACCCTGTTCCCCATGGGAACAGTCCAGCCCGAACTGCTAGGCCAGGTCTTCCCTGGACTGGAAACAAGCATCCTGGGACCGGTTTCGGGGTTTCACCCCTCATCAGCCAGGCTAGCTTGAATCCAGTGGCATGGGAAGCACGGGACCCACGTCTGGGCATACCCTTCCCACTTAGGGCGACAAATGCAAAAACAACAAGTGATGGACGGAATGCTGAACATTGTCAAACATTCACCCCCAGCCACAGATCTGGGTTTAATCCATCGTTTTTTTGCTGCCCATGCCATTCCAGTTTGGACCCAGCCATATGTAAATCAGTCTTGACCCTGTTCCCCATGGGAACAGTCCAGCCCGAACTGCTAGGCCAGGTCTTCCCTGGACTGGAAACAAGCATCCTGGGACCGGTTTCGGGGTTTCACCCCTCATCAGCCAGGCTAGCTTGAATCCAGTGGCATGGGAAGCATGGGACCCACGTCTGGGCATACCCTTCCCACTTAGGGCGACAAATGCAAAAACAACAAGTGATGGACGGAATGCTGAACATTGTCAAACATTCACCCCCAGTCACAGATCTGGGTTTAATCCATCGTTTTTTTGCTGCCCATGCCATTCCAGTTTGGACCCAGCCATATGCAAATCAGTCTTGACCCTGTTCCCCATGGGAACAGTCCAGCCCGAACTGCTAGGCCAGGTCTTCCCTGGACTGGAAACAAGCATCCTGGGACCGGTTTCAGGGTTTCACCCCTCATCAGCCAGGCTAGCTTGAATCCAGTGGCATGGGAAGCACGGGACCCACGTCTGGGCATACCCTTCCCACTTAGGGCGACAAATGCAAAAACAACAAGTGATGGACGGAATGCTGAACATTGTCAAACATTCACCCCCAGTCACAGATCTGGGTTTAATCCATCGTTTTTTTTGCTGCCCATGCTATTCCAGTTTGGACCCAGCCATATGCAAATCAGTCTTGACCCTGTTCCCCATGGGAACAGTCCAGCCCGAACTGCTAGGCCAGGTCTTCCCTGGACTGGAAACAAGCATCCTGGGACCGGTTTCGGGGTTTCACCCCTCATCAGCCAGGCTAGCTTGAATCCAGTGGCATGGGAAGCACGGGACCCACGTCTGGGCATACCCTTCCCACTTAGGGCGACAAATGCAAAAACAACAAGTGATGGACGGAATGCTGAACATTGTCAAACATTCACCCCCAGTCACAGATCTGGGTTTAATCCATCGTTTTTTTGCTGCCCATGCCATTCCAGTTTGGACCCAGCCATATGCAAATCAGTCTTGACCCTGTTCCCCATGGGAACAGTCCAGCCCGAACTGCTAGGCCAGGTCTTCCCTGGACTGGAATCAAGCATCCTGGGACCAGTTTCGGGGTTTCACCCCTCATCAGCCAGGCTAGCTTGAATCCAGTGGCATGGGAAGCACGGGGCCCACGTCTGGGCATACCCTTCCCACTTAGGGCGACAAATGCAAAAACAACAAGTGATGGACGGAATGCTGAACATTGTCAAACATTCACCCCCAGTCACAGATCTGGGTTTAATCCATCGTTTTTTTGCTGCCCATGCCATTCCAGTTTGGACCCAGCCATATGCAAATCAGTCTTGACCCTGTTCCCCATGGGAACAGTCCAGCCCGAACTGCTAGGCCAGGTCTTCCCTGGACTGGAAACAAGCATCCTGGGACCAGTTTCGGGGTTTCACCCCTCATCAGCCAGGCTAGCTTGAATCCAGTGGCATGGGAAGCACGGGGCCCACGTCTGGGCATACCCTTTCCACTTAGGGCGACAAATGCAAAAACAACAAGTGATGGACGGAATGCTGAACATTGTCAAACATTCACCCCCAGTCACAGATCTGGGTTTAATCCATCGTTTTTTTGCTGCCCATGCCATTCCAGTTTGGACCCAGCCATATGCAAATCAGTCTTGACCCTGTTCCCCATGGGAACAGTCCAGCCCGAACTGCTAGGCCAGGTCTTCCCTGGACTGGAAACAAGCATCCTGGGACCGGTTTCGGGGTTTCACCCCTCATCAGCCAGGCTAGCTTGAATCCAGTGGCATGGGAAGCACGGGACCCACGTCTGGGCATACCCTTCCCACTTAGGGCGACAAATGCAAAAACAACAAGTGATGGACGGAATGCTGAACATTGTCAAACATTCACCCCCAGTCACAGATCTGGGTTTAATCCATCGTTTTTTTGCTGCCCATGCCATTCCAGTTTGGACCCAGCCATATGCAAATCAGTCTTGACCCTGTTCCCCATGGGAACAGTCCAGCCCGAACTGCTAGGCCAGGTCTTCCCTGGACTGGAAACAAGCATCCTGGGACCGGTTTCGGGGTTTCACCCCTCATCAGCCAGGCTAGCTTGAATCCAGTGGCATGGGAAGCACGGGACCCACGTCTGGGCATACCCTGCCCACTTAGGGCGACAAATGCAAAAACAACAAGTGATGGACGGAATGCTGAACATTGTCAAACATTCACCCCCAGTCACAGATCTGGGTTTAATCCATCGTTTTTTTGCTGCCCATGCCATTCCAGTTTGGACCCAGCCATATGCAAATCAGTCTTGACCCTGTTCCCCATGGGAACAGTCCAGCCCGAACTGCTAGGCCAGGTCTTCCCTGGACTGGAAACAAGCATCCTGGGACCGGTTTCGGGGTTTCACCCCTCATCAGCCAGGCTAGCTTGAATCCAGTGGCATGGGAAGCACGGGACCCACGTCTGGGCATACCCTGCCCACTTAGGGCGACAAATGCAAAAACAACAAGTGATGGACGGAATGCTGAACATTGTCAAACATTCACCCCCAGTCACAGATCTGGGTTTAATCCATAATTTTTTTGCTGCCCATGCCATTCCAGTTTGGACCCAGCCATATGCAAATCAGTCTTGACCCTGTTCCCCATGGGAACAGTCCAGCCCGAACTGCTAGGCCAGGTCTTCCCTGGACTGGAAACAAGCATCCTGGGACCGGTTTCGGGGTTTCACCCCTCATCAGCCAGGCTAGCTTGAATCCAGTGGCATGGGAAGCACGGGACCCACGTCTGGGCATACCCTTCCCACTTAGGGCGACAAATGCAAAAACAACAAGTGATGGACGGAATGCTGAACATTGTCAAACATTCACCCCCAGTCACAGATCTGGGTTTAATCCATCGTTTTTTTGCTGCCCATGCCATTCCAGTTTGGACCCAGCCATATACAAATCAGTCTTGACCCTGTTCCCCATGGGAACAGTCCAGCCCGAACTGCTAGGCCAGGTCTTCCTTGGACTGGAAACAAGCATCCTGGGACCGGTTTCGGGGTTTCACCCCTCATCAGCCAGGCTAGCTTGAATCCAGTGGCATGGGAAGCACGGGACCCACGTCTGGGCATACCCTTCCCACTTAGGGCGACAAATGCAAAAACAACAAGTGATGGACGGAATGCTGAACATTGTCAAACATTCACCCCCAGTCACAGATCTGGGTTTAATCCATCGTTTTTTTTCCTGCCCATGCCATTCCAGTTTGGACCCAGCCATTTGCAAATCAGTCTTGACCCTGTTCCCCATGGGAACAGTCCAGCCCGAACTGCTAGGCCAGGTCTTCCCTGGACTGGAAACAAGCATCCTGGGACCGGTTTCGGGGTTTCACCCCTCATCAGCCAGGCTAGCTTGAATCCAGTGGCATGGGAAGCACGGGACCCACGTCTGGGCATACCCTTCCCACTTAGGGCGACAAATGCAAAAACAACAAGTGATGGACGGAATGCTGAACATTGTCAAACATTCACCCCCAGTCACAGATCTGGGTTTAATCCATCGTTTTTTTGCTGCCCATGCCATTCCAGTTTGGACCCAGCCATATGCAAATCAGTCTTGACCCTGTTCCCCATGGGAACAGTCCAGCCCGAACTGCTAGGCCAGGTCTTCCCTGGACTGGAAACAAGCATCCTGGGACCGGTTTCGGGGTTTCACTCCTCATCAGCCAGGCTAGCTTGAATCCAGTGGCATGGGAAGCACGGGACCCACGTCTGGGCATACCCTTCCCACTTAGGGCGACAAATGCAAAAACAACAAGTGATGGACGGAATGCTGAACATTGTCAAACATTCACCCCCAGTCACAGATCTGGGTTTAATCCATCGTTTTTTTGCTGCCCATGCCATTCCAGTTTGGACCCAGCCATATGCAAATCAGTCTTGACCCTGTTCCCCATGGGAACAGTCCAGCCCGAACTGCTAGGCCAGGTCTTCCCTGGACTGGAAACAAGCATCCTGGGACCGGTTTCGGGGTTTCACCCCTCATCAGCCAGGCTAGCTTGAATCCAGTGGCATGGGAAGCACGGGACCCACGTCTGGGCATACCCTTCCCACTTAGGGCGACAAATGCAAAAACAACAAGTGATGGACGGAATGCTGAACATTGTCAAACATTCACCCCCAGTCACAGATCTGGGTTTAATCCATCGTTTTTTTGCTGCCCATGCCATTCCAGTTTGGACCCAGCCATATGCAAATCAGTCTTGACCCTGTTCCCCATGGGAACAGTCCAGCCCGAACTGCTAGGCCAGGTCTTCCCTGGACTGGAAACAAGCATCCTGGGACCGGTTTCGGGGTTTCACCCCTCATCAGCCAGGCTAGCTTGAATCCAGTGGCATGGGAAGCACGGGACCCACGTCTGGGCATACCCTGCCCACTTAGGGCGACAAATGCAAAAACAACAAGTGATGGACGGAATGCTGAACATTGTCAAACATTCACCCCCAGTCACAGATCTGGGTTTAATCCATCGTTTTTTTGCTGCCCATGCCATTCCAGTTTGGACCCAGCCATATGCAAATCAGTCTTGACCCTGTCCCCCATGGGAACAGTCCAGCCCGAACTGCTAGGCCAGGTCTTCCCTGGACTGGAAACAAGCATCCTGGGACCGGTTTCGGGGTTTCACCCCTCATCAGCCAGGCTAGCTTGAATCCAGTGGCATGGGAAGCACGGGACCCACGTCTGGGCATACCCTGCCCACTTAGGGCGACAAATGCAAAAACAACAAGTGATGGACGGAATGCTGAACATTGTCAAACATTCACCCCCAGTCACAGATCTGGGTTTAATCCATCGTTTTTTTGCTGCCCATGCCATTCCAGTTTGGACCCAGCCATATGCAAATCAGTCTTGACCCTGTTCCCCATGGGAACAGTCCAGCCCGAACTGCTAGGCCAGGTCTTTCCTGGACTGGAAACAAGCATCCTGGGACCGGTTTCGGGGTTTCACCCCTCATCAGCCAGGCTAGCTTGAATCCAGTGGCATGGGAAGCACGGGACCCACATCTGGGCATACCCTTCCCACTTAGGGCGACAAATGCAAAAACAACAAGTGATGGACGGAATGCTGAACATTGTCAAACATTCACCCCCAGTCACAGATCTGGGTTTAATCCATCGTTTTTTTTCCTGCCCATGCCAATTCCGGTTTGGACCCAGCCATATGCAAATCAGTCTTGACCCTGTTCCCCATGGGAACAGTCCAGCCCGAACTGCTAGGCCAGGTCTTCCCTGGACTGGAAACAAGCATCCTGGGACCGGTTTCGGGGTTTCACCCCTCATCAGCCAGGCTAGCTTGAATCCAGTGGCATGGGAAGCACGGGACCCACGTCTGGGCATACCCTTCCCACTTAGGGCGACAAATGCAAAAACAACAAGTGATGGACGGAATGCTGAACATTGTCAAACATTCACCCCCAGTCACAGATCTGGGTTTAATCCATCGTTTTTTTGCTGCCCATGCCATTCCAGTTTGGACCCAGCCATATGCAAATCAGTCTTGACCCTGTTCCCCATGGGAACAGTCCAGCCCGAACTGCTAGGCCAGGTCTTCCCTGGACTGGAAACAAGCATCCTGGGACCGGTTTCGGGGTTTCACCCCACATCAGCCAGGCTAGCTTGAATCCAGTGGCATGGGAAGCACGGGACCCACGTCTGGGCATACCCTTCCCACTTAGGGCAACAAATGCAAAAACAACAAGTGATGGACGGAATGCTGAACATTGTCAAACATTCACCCCCAGTCACAGATCTGGGTTTAATCCATCGTTTTTTTGCTGCCCATGCCATTCCAGTTTGGACCCAGCCATATGCAAATCAGTCTTGACCCTGTTCCCCATGGGAACAGTCCAGCCCGAACTGCTAGGCCAGGTCTTCCCTGGACTGGAAACAAGCATCCTGGGACCAGTTTCGGGGTTTCACCCCTCATCAGCCAGGCTAGCATGAATCCAGTGGCATGGGAAGCACGGGACCCACGTCTGGGCATACCCTTCCCACTTAGGGCGACAAATGCAAAAACAACAAGTGATGGACGGAATGCTGAACATTGTCAAACATTCACCCCCAGTCACAGATCTGGGTTTAATCCATCGTTTTTTTGCTGCCCATGCCATTCCAGTTTGGACCCAGCCATATGCAAATCAGTCTTGACCCTGTTCCCCATGGGAACAGTCCAGCCCGAACTGCTAGGCCAGGTCTTCCCTGGACTGGAAACAAGCATCCTGGGACCGGTTTCGGGGTTTCACCCCTCATCAGCCAGGCTAGCTTGAATCCAGTGGCATGGGAAGCACGGGACCCACGTCTGGGCATACCCTTCCCACTTAGGGCGACAAATGCAAAAACAACAAGTGATGGACGGAATGCTGAACATTGTCAAACATTCACCCCCAGTCACAGATCTGGGTTTAATCCATCGTTTTTTTGCTGCCCATGCCATTCCAGTTTGGACCCAGCCATATGCAAATCAGTCTTGACCCTGTCCCCCATGGGAACAGTCCAGCCCGAACTGCTAGGCCAGGTCTTCCCTGGACTGGAAACAAGCATCCTGGGACCGGTTTCGGGGTTTCACCCCTCATCAGCCAGGCTAGCTTGAATCCAGTGGCATGGGAAGCACGGGACCCACGTCTGGGCATACCCTTCCCACTTAGGGCGACAAATGCAAAAACAACAAGTGATGGACGGAATGCTGAACATTGTCAAACATTCACCCCCAGTCACAGATCTGGGTTTAATCCATCGTTTTTTTGCTGCCCATGCCATTCCAGTTTGGACCCAGCCATATGCAAATCAGTCTTGACCCTGTTCCCCATGGGAACAGTCCAGCCCGAACTGCTAGGCCAGGTCTTCCCTGGACTGGAAACAAGCATCCTGGGACCGGTTTCGGGGTTTCACCCCTCATCAGCCAGGCTAGCTTGAATCCAGTGGCATGGGAAGCACGGGACCCACATCTGGGCATACCCTTCCCACTTAGGGCGACAAATGCAAAAACAACAAGTGATGGACGGAATGCTGAACATTGTCAAACATTCACCCCCAGTCACAGATCTGGGTTTAATCCATCGTTTTTTTTCCTGCCCATGCCAATTCCGGTTTGGACCCAGCCATATGCAAATCAGTCTTGACCCTGTTCCCCATGGGAACAGTCCAGCCCGAACTGCTAGGCCAGGTCTTCCCTGGACTGGAAACAAGCATCCTGGGACCGGTTTCGGGGTTTCACCCCACATCAGCCAGGCTAGCTTGAATCCAGTGGCATGGGAAGCACGGGACCCACGTCTGGGCATACCCTTCCCACTTAGGGCAACAAATGCAAAAACAACAAGTGATGGACGGAATGCTGAACATTGTCAAACATTCACCCCCAGTCACAGATCTGGGTTTAATCCATCGTTTTTTTGCTGCCCATGCCATTCCAGTTTGGACCCAGCCATATGCAAATCAGTCTTGACCCTGTTCCCCATGGGAACAGTCCAGCCCGAACTGCTAGGCCAGGTCTTCCCTGGACTGGAAACAAGCATCCTGGGACCGGTTTCGGGGTTTCACCCCTCATCAGCCAGGCTAGCATGAATCCAGTGGCATGGGAAGCACGGGACCCACGTCTGGGCATACCCTTCCCACTTAGGGCGACAAATGCAAAAACAACAAGTGATGGACGGAATGCTGAACATTGTCAAACATTCACCCCCAGTCACAGATCTGGGTTTAATCCATCGTTTTTTTGCTGCCCATGCCATTCCAGTTTGGACCCAGCCATATGCAAATCAGTCTTGACCCTGTTCCCCATGGGAACAGTCCAGCCCGAACTGCTAGGCCAGGTCTTCCCTGGACTGGAAACAAGCATCCTGGGACCGGTTTCGGGGTTTCACCCCTCATCAGCCAGGCTAGCTTGAATCCAGTGGCATGGGAAGCACGGGACCCACGTCTGGGCATACCCTTCCCACTTAGGGCGACAAATGCAAAAACAACAAGTGAAGGACGGAATGCTGAACATTGTCAAACATTCACCCCCAGTCACAGATCTGGGTTTAATCCATCGTTTTTTCGCTATCCCACAGCGTTTGTGTTTTGCTTTGCTACCTAAGACAGACACCTGTACATCAGTCTTCACGTGTTTATCTGGAATTGCTGTAGCCAGAATAGGGAGGGTAACACACTCTGCCTACATTCCACCCAGAAAATTACTTGGTGGTGCGTTGTCCCATTTTATTCTTAGATCCTGACAATGGGTCTTATGGTTGGATAGTGATTCAGCACCCATAGCTGCTTCATTTGTCTACAACCCATAGTGCACTCCAAGGCCGACGTACCATAAGTGAGGTACAGTCCACCATGTGTCAGGGTTGTGCCCAATGGTAATGCCAGGACAAAATCCCATGGATACACTGTGCAGGCTCTGCCTCTAACATTGGTTACAATCCCAGTACAATTACTGAAGGTCCATGGTTACCAATGATGTCCCCCCTTGTCACACATGTACCGGGCAGGCAAATCAGCAGTCATCCTGAGATGTGACAGTGTTTAGTTCCTACATTACTTAAACACCATTTGATCACAGCCCCTAGCTTATGTGTACCCCCCTTGCACACATACTGTTAAGTGTGGTGTTGATGTGGGGAAAGGGCTAGGAATCAGCACCTTGCCCACTTGACGACACAATATGCGTTGTGGTGAATGGATCTAGGCCTTCAAGAGTAACATGCCCGTGATTTGCGTGTCACTGATATGTGAAATGGATGCAGTAGACCCTCTTACATCACAAACGATGTTGCTACCATACTTCTACCTATTGTGTTTCTTACCTGCTCCCTGAGGATTGAGTTACATTCCGATGGTATATGTAGTGGAGAATGAGGGGACCAAGGAGATTCAAGTGCAAATGATTTAATTTGTGCTATTTAGAATGTGATGATGATAGTCCAATCACTATATATACAAGTTCTGTACTATGTGGAGTCTCCTGCAAACTCCTGCAGCAGTGTTCTGTTGTTCCCCCTCCAAATTAGCTTCTCCATCATCATTCTCCTCCTCACTGGGGACGTCAACCTTTTTATCCCAGGGATTATTTGTTCTTTTACATATGTTATGAATGATTGCACATGCCAGTATGATGTTACATACCATTGGTGGAGCATACAATGTGCTTCCTCCTGTCAGGGCCAGGCCCCTGAATCTTGACTTCAGAAGCCCAAATGTGCTCTCCACCACATGGCGTGTTCTTCTGTGCCCTTCGTTATATGCATGCTCTTCCACCATTGTATGATTGGCAAATGGAGTCATTGCCCATATCTGTATGCTGTAAACTTGATAGGCCGAAAATGAGAGAAGATATGTTGGTAAAGCTTGAAAGTGGTTTGGAATATACCATGGCAATTGTTAGTTGTCGGTACTGTGGTGACTCAGACTTGCTTTTGTGTAGTGTATATTCTTGTTTTTGTGAAATGGTTTCATAGGTCTGTGTTGATAGACATGACAATCTTGGGTAGTGGCTCAGGAATTTTCATATTGATTCCAAGTTGATGGTTAAACCATTGCAAAGATGTGTTGTGTAGTCTATATTTGAGCTAGTGTCCTATTGTTGGCTGGAACCTACTACCTCCTTGCACCACAATGTTGTCAGATGTAGAGACACCATGGTAACCCTACAAAGCCAAACTATGCCGTCCATGTTACCATGTGGCACTATGCATGCAGTGCAACACTTAGGGGGTCATTCTGACCTCAGCGGTAAAAGGCGCTTACCGCCGGTCAGAAGATCGCCATAACACCGCCGCGGTCGCGGTAAACCGCCACAGTAATTCTGACCAGCAACTGGCAAACCGCCAAAATCCCGACATCAACAAAAGTCCGCCACAGCAACGGCCAGCGCAAAACTGGCGATGACCAAACCTCCACCGTCACGCCAACAGAAATACGCCCATGCCATTCCGACCCACAAATCCTCGCAGCAGTCTTTCAACCGCGGTATTCCATTGGCGGTACACACCACCGCGGTCAAAATACACACACCTTTACAAAACACTACCACATTGGACAAATCAAAATACACACACCTGAGACACATACACCACTCCCACACACCCAATTAAATATAAAACACACACCCACATCACCCACAAACCCTTACGACCACAATTGCGACTGAAGGACAGAGAGGGACAGCACAGCATAGAGTAGACCATCGCACAGAGGCAAATCACAACATCACCCACACAATTTCCATGCACAAAACACCATACGCCACCACACTCACCACACTCTACAACACATACACCACCCCTCACCTCATCCACACCACCCCATGGCACCCCAAAGACACCCCAGGTTCTCTGACGCAGAACTCAGGGTCATGGTGGAGGAAATAGTTTGTGTAGAGCCCCAGCTCTTCAGGGCACAGGTGCAGCACACCACCATTGCCAGGAAGATGGAGCTATGGCAAAGAATAGTGGACAGGGTCAACGCTCTGGGACAGCATCCACGCAATCGGGACGACATCAGGAAGCGGTGGAACGACCTACGGGGGAAGGTGCGTTCCATGGTATCAAGGCACAACATCGCGGTACAGCGGACTGGCGGCGGACCCCCACCTACTCCCCCAGAATTCACAGCATGGGAGGAGGAAGTCTTGCACATCCTGCATCCTGAGGGCCTCGCAGGAGTAGGCGGAGTAATGGACTCTGGTAAGTCATATCTCCACTACTTCATTCCCCCCACCCCACCTGCATGCCAAATCATACCCCCACCCCCACCCCCATCACACCAACTCCTTGCAAATGGCTCACCATCACAACCCACCCATCCCAAAACCTAGCCCTGCATGCGTCCCCAAAGCATGGACACCCATCACCAAAGCATGCCCACTGCACACACCCATCACCCCCACAAGCCACCGTCACAAAAGCCCCCACAAGGGAATGCCAGCACTGGGGTACACGGCCACCCACCCATTACACGAAATGCCACACACAGAAGCAATAACCATACTCTTATACCCCTGCAGGACCCGGACACCACCACACCGCCACGGAGGGTCCAGAGATGTCCATCCCACCCCCAGAAGAGGCCCCCAGTGATGACAGCAGCTCTTTCTCCCTCGACCCAGATGACCAGCCCGGCCCATCGGGGACCTCGGGACAGTCGGTTCCCCACAGACAGCCACAGGCTACACCAGACCTAACCCCCTCTGGGAACACCAGCACAGCTCCCACCCAGCGGGCCCATGCCTCTGTCTCCAGGACACGTCAATCAGCGGTGTGTCCACCACTACAGGGCACCCAGGTTGACCCACCACCCCAACAACAACAGGGACCTGGGGGCAGTGGTAGTGGGCACACCGTCCAGGGGACAGAGGCCCAGGGAAACAGGGGAACTGGGAGGGCTGCTGTGCGACGGGGGGGGGGACAGGCCCAGGGAACCGACTCTCCAAGAGGCCCTCTCCTCCATCATGGGAGCATACCACCGCTCCTACGAGACGATGGCTATGGTACTGGCCAGGTTCCAGGAGATCTAGGTACTGCAGGAGGAAAAGTACATGGGGTTCGGAGAGGAACTGAGAAACATTAGTTCCGCAATGGGGACCATCGTCGTGGCCCTTAACCAGATAGTCACCACATTGCGGGACCATGTGGCACCACAAAGGGCCCCTGTCCCTAGCCTGGACCAGGAACAGCCTACCACCTCCGCCGGCGCTAGTGGACAGGAGGCCCCCACACAACGACAGGCCACCAGAACCCCACCTCCTGCAGAAGAAGAACCACCCCGCAAGCGGTCCCTGAGATCTCACAAGAAGACAGAGTAGGATGCCAAGACCCCACCAGCAAAGGATACCCCCTGATGTAATCCCACTGTCCCACATTGTCACCCTGTCCAACCTTGAACTGCCCCTGCTCCATCCTTCCACAGGCATATGGACAATGCACCTGTGAGACTGAAAACTGGACTCTGCCATGGACATTACTCCACCATCACCCATCACCGTTTTACAATCATGTTCCTAAATGTAGCACTTTAATAAAATCACTTATTGCACTTAAAAAATCTGGAGTCTGCTTGTATTTTGAACAAATGTATTAGACATAATGGTGCAAAAATGTTCAGTTACATTGTGATGACAACATACCACTGTCACACAGCTGTAGTCCATGGGCAAACAAAGCAGAGGTCACGTAGTGGGGCCCACAGCTCTGAAAACGGAAGGGAAAGTCACAACTCAGTTAACAGGAACTGGGGGGAAACGCAGACAGTAGAGAGACAGGACACTTTAAGTAAATGTAAAATGGCGTGGTTGATTCGTACCTGTGTGCTACTGAAAATACTGTTGTATCACTGTGTCCCTGTTGTCTGTGTCGTCCCCGTCGTCTTCCTCCTCTTCACTCTCCACAGGCTCCACAGCTGCTACAACACCACCATCTGGACCATCCTCCTGCAGGAAAGGCACCTGGCGTCGCAAAGCCAGGTTGTGAAGCATACAACAGGCCACGATGATATGGCACACCTTCTTTGGTGAGTACATTAGGGATCCACCTGTCATATGCAGGCACCTAAACCTGGCCTTCAGGAGGCCGAAGGTTCTTTCTATAATTCTCCTAGTTCGCCCATGGGCCTCATTGTAGCGTTCCTCTGCCCTTGTCCTGGGATTCCTCACTGGGGTAAGTAGCCACGACAGGTTGGGGTAACCAGAGTCACCTATTAGCCACACACGGTGTCTCTGTAGCTGTTCCATCACATAAGGGATGCTGCTATTTCGCATGATGCACGCGTCATGCACTGACCCAGGGAACTTGGCATTTACATGGGAGATGTACTGGTCAGCCAAAAAGACCACCTGGACATTCATCGAATGATAACTTTTTCTGTTCCTGTACACCTGCTCACTTTCACTGGGGGGAACCAAAGCCACATGAGTCCCATCAATGGCACCAATGATGTTGGGGATATGTCCAAGGGCATAGAAATCACCCTTCACTGTAGCCAAATCGCCCACCTCAGGGAAAACAATGTAGCTCCGCATGTATTTCATCAGGGCAGACAACACTCTGGACAAAACCTTAGAAAACATAGGCTGAGACATCCTGATGATATGGCCACTGTTGTTTGGAATGATCCACTTGCCAAAAAATGGAGTACTGACAGAACCTGCACCAGAGGGGGAATCCCTGTGGGTTGGCGAATGGGGGCCATCAGGTCTGGCTCCAGCTGGGCACACAGTTCCTGTATAGTGGCTCGGTCAAGTCTGTATGTCAGTATGACATGTCTTTCTTCCATTGTCGACAGGTCCACCAGCGGTCTGTACACGGGAGGATTCCTCCATCTCCTCGCAAGTCCCAGCGGACGGTGCCTAGGAAGGACAACATGGAGCACAGAGTCAAGCAACCCACAGGTACGTAACCACAGCTTGCACAGTACACGATTCGCTATGCATTGAATGGCTTGTATGATTGGCAATGCAAGGCCTAGGCCTGTGTGACGCTGTAGAAATTAAGCCATGTGGGTCCTTGAAATGGCGGCTGCCTGACCTGTGAAGTGTGACAATGGGATGTGAGGTCAATGCGCTGGCGTGGCACACCGTGGTGGTAGGCGGTCGAAGACCGCGGCGCAAAGCAGCATTGGTTAACATTGAACCCTATGGGTCTCATGAGCCAATGACGATGTGCGCCGGCGGTCGCGGTACGCACCGCCGCGGTACACACCGCCGCGGGCGTGACCGCCATTTTCTATCTGCTTAATCACTCGAGACCTGATCATCCACAGGAGAGGACCTATACTGCAAGTGCTGCTGTGACCTCGGTCTGGAAGAGACAATGGCTGCTGCGACTGGGGAAAGGGCCCCTGCCTTCACATCTGAGGAATTGGAGAAACTTGTTGATGGGGTCCTCCCCCAGTATGCGCTACTCTACGGTCCTCCAGACCAACAGGTAAGTACACAGGGAGCACGTTGTATGGGCTATGCCTGTGTTTAGTGGGGTGGATGTAAGATGGTGGGGAGGGGAGCGAATGAGTGCAACGCACGACAGATGAGAGCATGTGCCACATGGCAAGGTTGGGGAGGGGGGGCCACTCACATCGACCATGCAGAAAAGTGATGATATTTCTTTTCCCACCCTGTACATGTCACATAGGTCAGCGCCCATCAGAAGATCGACATTTGGCGTGCCATCGCCAAGGATGTCCGGGCCCTGGGGGTCCACAACAGACGGGGCACCCACTGCTGCAAGAGGTGAGAGGACATCCGCCGCGGGAGCAGAAAGACCGCCGAGGCTCTGCTGGGGATGGCCTCCCAACCTAGGAGGGGTGCCACACGGCAATTGACCCCCCTGACGTCCCAGATCCTGGCGGTGGCCTACCCCGATTTGGATGGGCGCGTGAGGACATCACAGCAGACACAAGGGGGTGAGTCTCAGCACATTCTGCTATATTAGCGCACACTGGAGGTGTCTGGGTGGGGGAGGAGGGCTGTGGCTATCTCTATGCCAGGGCGGTTTCTGTAGGTTAGGCCCCTCCGTTAGGCATGGCCCTGTGCCCCCGCCCCCACCTCTGTAGGGTGCTAAGTACAGCTATGCATGGCCCGGGCTAACCTATGTGTGCAGTTGTCCTCCATAGACTTGTAGGCCAAGTCACAATAATTGAGTAGTGTACCCCGAGTGCGCGGCGTAGTGCAGGGGGCTTCTGTGTCTGTCCTCTCCGCCAACGGCGCCGCCAATGCATGCACTCAACATGTCTTTCTTTCTTCTCCCCCCCCCTTTTTTTTGGTTTTCCTGTTCATGTGTGCATTAGCATCATCAGGCGGAGGAGAAGTGGCATCGGCGCACGAGGGAGCTGCATCTCACATGGCCCCGGAGGGCCCCGCAACCGACTCTGAGTTCACCAGTGAGACGGAGGGCGAGGGGAGCTCCACAACGGGGACCCGTGGAGACGTCAGCAACACTGACACGTCCTCGGAAGGGAGCTCCCTTGTGGTGGCAGCAACATCCGTGCCCACCGCAACAACAGGTACAGCTGCCACCCAGCGCACCAGCTCTGCCCTCCCAGCAGCCCCTCAGCGTTCGCCCCGTGCCCGCTCGGCCAGGAAGCCTGGCATCTCCTTCGCCCCAGGCGCCTCAGGCCCTGCCCCAGTTACCCCTGCTGCCCTCAGTGCGGAGATCATTGACCTCCTCCAGACGCTCATTGTTGGGCAGTCTACCCTTCTGAATGCCATCCAGGGGGTAGAAAGGGAGGTGCATCGGAGCAATGCATACCTGGAGGGCATTCATTCGGGTCAGGCTGCCCATCAGCGATCGTTCAACGCTCTGGCCTCAGCACTGATGGCAGCCATTGTCCCTGTCTCCAGCCTCCCTCCTCCGACTCCCTCCACCCAGTCCCACTCCCCTGTTTCTCTGCCTATCCCAGACACACCTACAGACCAGCCTGCACACACATCAACACCCAAGGGCAGCTCATCCAGACATAAGCACCACAGATCACACAAGCATTCACACAAGCAACATCCACATGCAGACATGCCAACAGCCACTGCCTCCTCTGTGTCCCCCTCCTCCTCGTCTCCCTCCTCCCTCCCTGTGACGTCTCCACTCACACCTGCATGCACACCACCATCAGCCAGTACGTCCATCACCAGCACACCCACCAGAGCACTCCACACACGTGCAGTCACCACCCCCACTGCCATTGACACGTCCCCTGTGTCCTCTCCCAGTGTGTCTGTCACCCCCTCTTCCAAACCACACAAACGCAGGCAGCCACCCACCCAACAGCCATCCACCTCACGACAGCCTCCGTCACAAGCACCTGCACCCATAGACAGCACACTTGACTCTCCTACAACCACATCCTCTTCCTCCACTCCCATACCCACTGCACCTACCCTTCCCATTGCTCCTAAAACGTTTTTCCTCTCCAAAATTAACCTCTTTGCATCACCTGACCCACCCCCTCCATCTCGTAAGAGTCCAAACAGCACCTCAGCCACCACAAGCCCTGCACCTACTAGGACCATAGTTCAGGGCTATTGGAGTCCACCAGCTCCTAGGGCCGGAACATCGGCCAGCAGCAAGGGGACAGCCAGCCCACCTGGGAAAAGAACCAAAAAAGGGAAGGGCCGGCGCAACAGGCCTGAGACGGCTGCCCCCAAGGACACTACCCTTGCACCGTCACCTGGCACATCCACAAAGGGAGGCAAGGGCCCCAGAGATTCGGCAAAGGAGGGCAAGGGCAGCAGGGCGGACAAGTCCGGCAGCAGGCGAGCTGCCCAGGAGGGCCCCACCAGCCCCATTTTGGGTGTGACGGAGGACACCCACGGGCCCAGGACTCCAGCACAGGAGGGCCCCGCTAGCGAAAGGTCGGATGGCGACTGAGCGGGAATTATTGGCCAGATCTGGTTCCCTAGGAACACAAGACAAGCACCGCTGAACAGGGCCCCGCCAAGACAAGCACCGCTGAACAGGGCCCCGCCGTGACAAGCACCGCTGAACAGGGCCCCGCCAAGACAAGCACCGCTGAACAGGGCCCCGCCAAGACAAGCACTGCTGAACAGGGCCCCGCCGTGACAAGCACCGCTGAACAGGGCCCCGCCGTGACAAGCACCGCTGAACAGGGCCCCGCAATGACAAGCACCGCTGAACAGGGCCCCGCCAAGACAAGCACCGCTGAACAGGGCCCCCCCGTGACAAGCACAGCTGAACAGGGCCCCGCCGTGACAAGCACCGCTGAACAGGGCCCTTCCTGTCATGCACCGCTCCGCTGGGCCCTTCCTGTCAAGCACCGCTCCGCTGGGCCCTTCATCTCAAGCACCGCTCCGCTGGGCACCGCCGTCTCTGAACTGCTCCGCTGGGCCCTTCCTGTCAAGCACCGCTCCGCTGGGCCCTTCATCTCAAGCACCGCTCCGCTGGGCCCTTCCTGTCAAGCACCGCTCCGCTGGGCTCTTCATCTCAAGCACCGCAGGCCCATTGGCAGGGCCGGATCTGTGTCGGGCAGGGCTTCACGAAGCACTCTGGCCAACATGCCTCCTCCATAACCAGTGGAGTCTGTAATCCACCTTATGGACTGTGGCTTTGCACTTCCCAGGATGTGACAGTGGTCAACCCACCCACTGTAGAGACTTGAGAGACTGTGGCTTTGCACTCCCCAGGATGGTACAGTGGGCAATCCACCCACTGTAGAGACTTGAGAGACTGTGGCTTTGCACTCCCCAGGATGGTACAGTGGGCATGGAGGCCCCTCGTGGATCTGGCGTTGTGGACTCATGTGGCTGAGGTGCCCCCCCCTTCCATTCCCCCTGAGGTGCCTGTAGTTTTATTATCTGATGCCCCAGAAGTGTTCTCTCCAATGGAATCGGGTCTCGTGTGTGGGCTTTGCCCATGTGTTTATGCACATTGGCCCAGGAACAATGGAAGGTAGCCAATATGTGCCGGACTTTTGGGCTATGTATATATTGTTCATGTTGTAATATATTTTATTTAGATATTTCACATTTCACTTAACTTCAAATATGCTATAATATACTTCAATTTTAATGATCAATTTATTTTGTCTTTGCATTATTCCGGGGGGTTTGGGGGGTGTCACTCTGACTTGTTGCTCTGCATTGGTGTGTAGGGATTTGGGGGAGATGGGGGGGGTGGGTGTGTCGCGTATGTGTGTGCCCGTAACCTTTTCTCCTCCCCCCTCCCCTGTGTCGTAGGTGCAGTACTCACCGTTGTCGTCTGCGCCGGCGTTCGTGCTCCTGGTAGAGGAGCAGGTAGACAATAGCTGGTAGGATGTTTAATTCGGGTTCCATGCTGTCCAGATTCCTCGTGGAGTGTATAGAGGTGAGCGTTTTCCCGTTCATAGTCTGTTTCCGCCGTGTTTTTATCGGCGGGGCTCCCGCCCCGGAAAAGGTGGCGGATTGGTGGGTCGTGATAGTGTGGGCGGTACATTGTCTGCCGCCTGTCTGTTGGCGGTTGGCGGTGACCGCCGCGCTGTTTGTTTGTCCCGCCGTGGCGGTCGGAGTGTTAAAGTGGCGGGCTGTGTTGGCGGGTTTCCGCCAGGGTCAGAATTCCATTTTTTTTCCCGCCTGCCTGTTGGCGGGTTGGCCGCCGCTTTAACACCGACTGCCAGGGTTGGAATGACCCCCTTAGTGACCTTTGTGTCAGATGCAGGTTGTGCCAGCCATCAAGTGTACGAGGATGTGTATCACACATTCGTAGGATGATCTAATTTGGTGCAGTAGTATCTCCTAGCTTTCAGTACATGATTTATCACAGACACTTTCAAAACATGCACAGTTCAGGCTTGGGGAGGGGGCACACCTATTTTTTGCATGGGTTCCTATGTACGGTGCATGTAAGGAGAGGTATTTCCTCTATACTCCTGCTGAGTCCTACTATGGCATCATAATCTTTACAGTTTTGCACATACTCTGCAACATGGTGGACTGTTTCTAGTATACAGAACAGACATGGTGGAGATAGGGGGTGATAAGAAGTGCATGTAAAGAGGCACTAGAGTAGGTGTTGCCCTATTTCTCATTATTCTGCCCCATGTGAGGCATGTGATGTGCGAGGCATAAGACTGCCCCGGGACCTTAGGTAGGAAGACCGAGAAAGATGGCTGGGACATACCAGCCACTTTTGTGCCTATTATCTGACGCAACACATGAAGGACAGCGAGGAGTTTTGTCATGGGTGGACTAGCTGTAGCAGTTTGCTGTGATGTGTGGTGCAATGTTATGCAGCAGACGTACAATGGACTCCCTGTTCATTCAGTACATCCTGATGACATCTTGTTTCCTAAGGCCAAAGATAGTTTTCCACTGTCTGAAGATCCTCTCCCACCTTCTGCGCTGCCTTTGTGGCTGCTGTGGAGCTGTTTGGGGTTGCTGCGGTGGTGATGAAAGGACCTATTGTCTTCGCTAACATCTGCGGCGTGTGCCAAGCTGGAGCAGTACCACTTCCATGTTGAATTGGAGGTTGCAAATGCTACTTCTGTGTGTTTTCCTTGAGTGGTGGTGTGTGGGCATCTTTTTAACGCCTGGACTAGCCAGGCGTTAATCATTTTTGTGGTCCGCTTCCTTGGTATTCATCGTTTTTGTGTCGGGAGGAAAGAATGGTGCTAGAGGGCTAGCTTAATTTTTAGAATTGGAACACTTACCTTTCATCTCATTGTCACAATGAGACACATGGTGGGTTGGCGCTTCCTAAAAATGGTGCTAACTCCAATATTTTGACACTCCATGGGTCTATTGTCAAAATAGAAATATGGAGTTAAGTTAGTAGCGCTTTGGCATAAAAAAATAACACTACGGCAACACTAACTATAAATAAATATGGGCCTAAATATCCTGGCCAAGATTTACTAAGATTTTGCAACAGGGTGCATCACTTTCATGGCACAGCCCCAACAGAAAATTATTTTAGGCATTTACTAAGCCATGCAAAGTTGACTTGCGTGGTTTAGTAAATACAAAGTAATGTAACATAGCGCATAGTGCTGCCTTGAGTCACTTTGTGTTGGGTGGGTTTTTCAAGGGTGGACATAAGGCAGGCACCATTATACCTTGATGCAAGGGTACCTGTGTTGGCACTAGGCAATGCACAGTGTGCTAGCGTTGTCAGAGAGCAGAAGTGTGCCATATCATAGTGGTTATGGCATATTCCTGTTCTCTCTTTTATGCATGTGTGAAAGAAAATAAATATGGCCTCCTGTATCTTTCTTGATCTATCCGTGGCTGTTGGCCATCCTACTTTTCTTCACTCTCTCTGATTTGGTACTTACTGGTGAATATTTTCAGAGCCATAACTCGTAAATAGTTTTTTTTTTCATACATATACTGATTTTCTTCTTCTAAATTCACTCTGCTTTTACTAGATGTCAATGGAGCCTTTCTACTTGACCGTCTTCTCTGTGCACTTCAAATTGGATTTTTTTGCTTATGTTTTGCTTTATCATTTTCACAATTCTGATTGCACTTTACTTCCTCTTTATATTTAATTTTATTTCCATTTCTTGCTCACAACTTTCTTTTTCCTCTCTCTGTCATATCTTTTGGAAGCTGAATAGCTGAGAAACTGATGGGTGGTAATATCTTGCATATCAATCCCAGTAGAAAGTGTGAACTGCTCATTCATGAAAATTATACAGCTTGTAGTTTCAACCTGCTTCCTCAAACATTCATATACTTCAAACTACATACTCATAATATGTGTGTCTCAGGTAACTAGTCTCACCAATGTCAATAGGAAGTCCTACTTTTTTGCAGTTCTCTTCTCTTCTGCAGGTTGAACCCTTCCCTCGGAAAAAGGTTAGATCTCTCCTATTTTTTAATATATTTTGTCTTTCAAAATACTGTATTTTATTGATTTGGTTATATATTTTCTTTTGTTATTTGGTAGCTTTAATTACATTTGTAGGTATAGTGCTTAAATTCCACTGTCTCTTTCCATCCTACTTAAATAAGGCAAAATAAAATGGCAGAAAATTAAATCTGTTTTCGCTGCTGTATAAGGACAATGCACAAGTTTTTGACATTCATCTACTAGACTACTACAAACACTAATTCTTTCATGTCTAGAAAGATAAATTCCATTTTCATAAAGCCTCTAAAGAGGACCTGCCCTCAAAGCATGGATTTTTCGACTCATTATCCTGGGAGGTAATTAGGCCCTGTGCTCACATTGTGCTTCCCTGTACGAAGGTCACAAAAGTCCTAAATGCCCTGGGGTACAATCATTTAGAATGATGTATGTCCACTGTTCACAAAGAACAATATATATGTTACCATTAAGGTTCCAGGCTTATCCACTGTCACTGTGCTAAGCAACCAACCTTAGCTCTCCTTCACCCTAATAGGCTGGCAATGTCCATTGCCCCTATATATACATTAATGGATCTCTGCCTAGCTATACCCATAAACCTACAGTGGCTGAGGCTCTGTACGTATGCGAAAGATTAACACTATACTTACTGTTAGAAATTGAGTTTCTAGTTGGCAGAGGTATACACCCTGTCTAAGCAGGAACCTCAATCCTAGTCAGGGTAATTCAGATACACACCATAATGATCCTGTGTTCACCCTCTGGTAGCTTGGCACAGGGCAGGAAGGCTTAACTTAACATGGCGAAGGCACGAGTTATAGTTACCTTAGGGTGCAAGTTATAGTTACTTGAAAGAACTCTAACTATAACTGCTGAATTTCTATGGTTTTGTACAAGTAAATTCAGAATCTAATTATAACATCACTGTAACCTTTGGTTTTTTCAGTGAATTTCTATTTCTTTTTAATGTAAAGTAACTTTAATTACTATACGGTCGTGCGTGGTAAGTGTTGTTCGCAAGGCCTGGCCATGCAGCCAGGCCATGCAGCCAAGCCCTTACAACCACCCAATCACGCACCACGCATAGCCCTTGGCCGCGTGCTGTGCAGGTTGGCCACAGGGCCTGGCTCTCTCAATGGATGTATGAGTGGGCGTCTGAGCCTCTGAGTGCATGTATGAGTGAATGAATTAGAGTATGAATGAGTCTGTGTTTTCCCCTACAAATTTTTCAATAACTGCAAATATTTTGTGACTAATTTATGGAAATTCATAAAAATTCACAATTGTTTGCAAATATTATGTACTGTGAGGCAAAATTATATTAGACCTGTAAAGTGCTCCTACAAAGCACCTTCATCACGCCCCTGGGGGCAGGGTACCATCACCCTGACACCTTATGCCACTTTCAATTTGAATTTTCGCCCCTGTGGACTGTGTCCTATGAAATAAAATAGCAGTTGCAACTTTCTAGTCAGGTTGCAGTGAACCAATTGCAACGCTTCTTTTTGCACTCGTGTCTCCAAAAAATTGCAAATTTTGTGAATTATTCGCGGGCAGAGATATACAAATTTATTTGCCCTTAACTATCTTCTAAACTACTGAATGGATACACACCAAATAACAAAAACACAATCTGCGTACCAACAGCTGGCTTTCTGCCAAATGTGGTGTAATTCCATCCAGGATGTAGACATGTTGACAGGTTCTACGGGATTTAACATGGGTGACGCAACTTTGTTTGAACCCTTTTTGTCTCGGCCCCACTTGAGGGATCACCTCAAAACTTCCAGTGCTCAACCAGTATTACTGGGCCACATTTTTGGGAAAATTTTGCGAAGATTCCCCAAATGGTTCTAAAGAAACAGACAAGTCAAAATATGTTTTTTCTATGGAAATGTTTCTAACTATATATATATACTACCAAGTGGCGGAGCTTGAGGAGGTAATTACAAAAACATAAGAAGAGACGAGACTCTGCTGCCATCTCCAAAAACAATTTTTGCTACAGTAAAATCAAAGGTTACAGGGACATTATAGTTAGGTTCTGAATTTACTTATACGAAACCATAGAAATTCAGCAGTTCTAGTTAAACTTCTCTCAAGTAACTATAACTCATGCTCTAAGGTAACTAGAACTTGCACCCTTGCCATGCACGGTTTTCTTATCAATTATGTTTTTGCAAATGTTGAAGTGATATCAAAGATGCCATACAAGATCTCATCAATGACATAATATGTGGAGTAATGAGCTCACAAATAGATGAAAATAACTGCTTTAAAATCTCTACTATACCTTAAAAGTGTAACATCTATCTATCTATCTATCTATCTATCTATCTATCTATCTATCTATCTATCTATCTATCTACCTATCGATCTATTGTGTATTTATGTGTGTGTATATATATATATATATATATATATATATATATATATATATATATGAAAAAAACAAAGGTTTCAGGGATGTTATAGTTACGTTCTGAATTTACTTGTGCAAAACCTAAGAAATTCAGCAGTTATAGTTACCTGAGCTAACTATAGGTTGTGCTCCTGTAATGTACTGCTTATGACCTCACATATTACATCACCCATGACATGGTCAGTAACATCACTGATGTCATCTCAAATGACATCACTGATGACGTCATCCACATAAACACTCACACACCCAGACATTCACACATATAAATTCTCGTATATCCACAGACACAAATCTACTCACATACTTGTTCACTAAAAAACACAAAACTAGTGACATACACACACTCATTCACTCAAACAGTTACTGGCACAACCACTCCATCATCCATATCATAATAACTGATGCATTCATAGACTCATACAGTTAGTTACACACCCACTAATACACCCATACAGGCACTGACACAGCCACTCATACACCCTTACAATCAATCAGAAAACCCATTAATAAATCACCCATCTACTGAAAAATCCAGCTAATCAGCTGTACAACCACTCACACACCCACACACTCACCAATACAGTCACTGACACAGCCACTCACTCATCAATGCAGTCGCTTACACAAATAATTACTCAAGCGTACAACCGATTACACACCCAGTATCTCACATGTACCAGCACTGATATACCCAGTCAGTCACTCATGTAGCCACTCACACGCCCACTCACTGACAACACAAGTATTCACACATCCACTCACTCTCCCATATAAAATCTGACACACCCACTCACTTTAGGATACAGCCACTCATACACCCACTCACTCTCCCATACAGTCACTGACACAGTTACTCAGTTATACTTACAGCCATTCATACACTCACTGACACACTTCAAACCAGGAAATGTTGGCATCTATCTGGGGACTTGGCTTCAGCTGATTCACAGTAAAAACGCTAAAGGAAAGAAAAGGAGTCACGGTAGAGGCTCTCTTAACCCTTAGCTCTGGTTCGAAGGTCAAAAAGCATTTTTTAAATATTTGTTTCACTGGGAATTCACTACATTCGCAAATTAGGAGCAAACAATTAAAAAAAAGACAAGTGAATGCTCCTGCGCTTGTTTTTTAATAAGCTCCCAGGTGGGCCAGATCCCAGGAGCTTTGTTATTTTTAAATCAGGGGCCTCCTGGCCCCCCTCAACCCCTCAGGGACCACCACCTCCACTGGGCTATTTTGAAATGAATTGAGGGCCGCCCAGCTTCCCCACAGCCCTGGGGATGCCACCTCCCTAGGGCACTAAAGAAAAGTAATACAGCGGGCCACCTGCCCCCCCCACAGCCCTGGGGACTGCCAACTCCCCTGAGCACTAAAGAAAAGTAAGGCAGGGGCCGCCAAGCAACCCCCCCACAGTCCGAGGGGCAGCCACCTTCCCGGGGCACTTATCAAAACTAATGTGGGGGGCCGGGCTGCCCTCCACAGCTCCAAAGACCACCACCTCCCTGGGCCACTAAAGAAAAGCAATGCAGGTGTGCAGCCCACCCCCGCAGTCCTGGGGACTGCCACCTCCCTGGGGCTAATTAAAAATGAGATATAGGGTCCATCTCAGACACCCAGGCCCACCACCTCCATCAAGGTTACTTTAGTTGGAGGGGGGCTGTTTGCTGTGACGTGGTAGGAGCTTACCGGACCCACCAATCCACGGCAAACACTCTGGTCGGATGAACTAAGAGCTGTCAAACAGCTCTCACTTCATCCGAGCGGATGCTTCCTCTGTCTGCCTGCACGCAGAGATGCAGGCAGGGAGACAGAGAAAACATTGCTCTCACAGAGGCAGTAATAGAGGGCAAGAAAAGGGCAGAAAGGCATTAAAAAAGGGCAAGAAACAGATGGAAAAGCATAAACAGAGGGCAGGAAGGACCAGAAAGGCAGAAACAGAGGGCAAGAAATTAGCAGAAAAATGGGCAGGGAGGCTGAAACAGAGGGCAGAAAACAGACAGAGAGACACAAACAGACAGCAAGAAACGTGCAGAAAGGCAGAAACAGAAAACAAAAAAAAAGCAGAAAGGCACAGACAGAGAAAAAGAAAGGAGCAGAAAGGTACACTAAATACAAAAAACTAGCAGAAAAGAGGAAGAGGGGCACAAACAGAGGGCAGGAAATGAGCAAACAGAGTGAAAGAAACAAGCAGAAAGCAAAAACAGGCACAGATGCACAAACAGAGGCCAAGAAATGGACAAAGAGGCACAGAAGGCAACTAACGCACAGAAAAGCAAAACCAGAAGGCAAGAAACAAGCAGAAAAATTGTCAAAAAGGCACAGAAAGAGGCAAGAAATGAGCAGAAAGAGATGACAAGAAACAAGCATAAAAGAGGCACAAACAGAGGGCAAGAAATTAGCAGAAATACAAAAACTGAGGGCAAGAAGCAAGCTGAAAATAGGCAGAGAAGCAGTAACAAAAGGCAAGACATAAGCGCAAAGGCACATACAGAGGGCAAGAAATGGTCAGAGAATCAGAAACACAGGCCAAGAAATGGGAAGAGACAGACAAGCAGAAGGCAATAAATGAGCAGAAAGGCATAAACAGAGGGCAAGATGACACTGGGTTGGGTAACACCTGCTGCGCACGTCCAAACTGTGTGGGATTGGCTGGTTGCAAGGGGTTGGCTTCAGGCCCTGCGGCCAACCCCTGTTGTGAACAACCTTCGGTGAATCGCTGTGGTGGAAGGATTAACGTATAGTAATTAAAATAACTTTATGATAAAAAAATCATAGACATTTACTTAGGAAGTAAAAAGTTACAGGGATGTTATAGTTTGGAAATAGAATATAAAAAACAATAGTAATTCACTGAAAAAAACAAAGGTTGCAGGGACATTATAGCTATAACTCACAACATCAGGTAGCTATAAGTTGCACCCTCGCCATGCACTGCTAACTACCACAGATCTTACAGCACTCATGACAACTTCTATAACATCATTAAAAATATAAATAACACATTACCACTCAAGTTATTGAAGACAAAACTGTGCATGCAGGGGTGCCAGATATAATTACATTAGGGTGCGAGTTATAGTTACTTGAAATAAATGTAACTATAACTGCTCAGTTTCTATGCTTTTGTGGCCAACATGGAATGAGTAAAAGCAACCCCTGACATTTATTTTGCTATCAATGTAGTTCTTCAGAGGGGTTTAGCTTTGTCCAGACACAATGGAGCACCAAGTATAAGCAAAAACACTTTGCTTATTCCAGGTTGGCTTGGATGGTATTTTTCCATTCCAAAGCTGTAATACTGTACCTGGAGTGGTGAATGGCTTTTGTCATTTCACAGCTCAGCGAGAATGGTTCTGTGTCAAATCTATGTTTAAAGATTTTGTTTGTTCAAATGGCAAAGGACTTTGTCCCTCTCTAGCTCTGCTAGGATGGCACTGGCTGACTAAATATTTTGCTAGAGAAATAGACATTTGAGGTGAACAAATCTAGAGTGTCACTGGTGCGCTGGGTGCACCTTACTGGAGCTGCTCTCCACCTAAACTTAGGAACTACCAAGAGTTCTTTCTTCTTTTTTGCATAACGTGTGCATCACTCTAACCCTGAAAGGGTTTTGTTTTGAGATTTCGCCACTGGGTAACTTTACAAAAAAGTGCTCTTTGTGGGCCTAGTTTGTGCATTTATAGTTTCAGGGTAATTCGTCAAGCAGGGGCTGAAAAAAAAAGAGGGTTCCCAAAATGCAAATTCCTAATGCCTTTTTCATAGATTTCTTTAAAAAGGGCTACAGCAAAAACTAATTAAGAGTCAAATCTATTTGTCTATCTGAATGATTGACTCTTGTGGAGGGCAATTCCAAAATATAGCATTTTGATTGATGCAGAGACCTTTATTTCCCTTGGGCCAATGATAAAAATATTTACCCCAGCTGGATATAGCAGCATAAATATTTCTCCCTGTGGGTGGGAGTAATGCCGGCTCTCACAGCATGTAGGGAGTCAGCTGGTGCTATGGGGGCACCAGGGCTCCCCCTGTGCTCCCCAACATATTAATGGTGAGTGTCCAGAGTGGGCCCAAGGAAACCCACAGTTTTAAAAAGGAGGCCCCAGGGTCAGAATAGGCTCAGGGAGGGCCTTTACAAAACAGTCCTGGGAGATGGTGCCTCCAGGGTTTAATAAGGCTAGGGTAGGGGGGCTTTTGGGTCCCCTCACCTTTGAAAAAAATAAAGTCACAGTTCTCAATTTTAATTGACTTTGCAAAAGTGCCAAACCACCTTTAAGCTCTGCCCATTTAGCCCCACCCTTTCCACGTTAATAGTATGCAACAGTGATCCGCCCATTTTCCAGGCTGATGTACAGTGTGTTTTCTTTATATTTGCACATTGAAAAACAATCTGAAATCCTTAAAGGCGGTAGATGCATTGTTGAATTATTGGAGCACAATCCCATCTGTAATGACTTTCCAAGACAAGTGGGTTCCTTCTTATCATCTTCTGGTATGACAGTAGAGTCTATGGGTTCTCCCTTTCAATTGCTACTGAGTATGCAAGGGAGCCAAATCCTCTACAAGCTTTGCATGTTTTTACTCTCTCCTTCCACATTAGTAGTAAGCAATGGTGCTGGCTGTGGTTGGGTTGGTCACAAGCTGGCCCTGTTGCCAACCACTTGCTGTGCATGGCCAGGAGCTGTGCACAGTGTGGGGTTGGTTGCCTGTGGAGGGGTTGGAGCAGGTCCTGGCCACATGCCAGGTCCTGTTGGCCACCGTCGCTGCACAAGGCCGAAGGCTGTGCACAGCAGGATTTGGCTTTTCGTATTGCAATAAAATACTAATTTACGTTAAAAATAACTAGAAATTCACTAAAAATACAAAGGGTAAAGTAATGTTAGAGTTAGGTGCATATATCAGTGACAACATTAACATTTTGAAATTAAAAAAACACAAACATTCACAAGTTTTCATTAGCAAAGAGGAAGAGAGTTTCTTGATGGATGAATTGGATCATTAATTTGAGCAATTTTACTTCATGAATTAAGGATTTGACCACTACTTCTATGTGGAATTATCAGCTAAGTTATGAAGGTTAGACACTTTAGACACAAAAAGGCATGTAGAACTGTTCTGAGCAACACAGCTCATTGATGTGACTCCTGGTTAAGCTTAGGAACAAGATTTCCAGCTTAGAATAAAGATTGCCATAGTAATACAATAGTCATTAGCACTACACTCCAGGATTGTAAATTTGTTTTCTTTACTAACACTCAAAAGGTGTTTTATCATTCTTTTTGGCCTACAAATTAGTAAATAAAATGCAGAAGTTCAATTCACACATTCTTTTCTTAGTGGTTTCACCACAAAAATGAAAGACTTAGGGCATGATTTAGCTCTTGGCAGTCGCACAACTAAGTTGTGTTGGCCGCAGATCTGAGAAGACGTCATATTTATATGTAACAACTATGCAAGTGGATTGACTAGTGATGGATTGCTGACAGATGGAGATGGGACCCAAAAGACTTTGTACAATGGCAGGGGCTATGGAAGACAGGTAAATGACACCAACACACTGTCCCTTAACCTTAGGTGTGTCTGTTGTGGACATATTAGCACATCCAAGTGCTTGATTACAGTAAGGGGCTGTTGCTTACAACATTCAGACTTATTTAGGTACATTAATAACATCCTTGAATATCAAGTTTGCAATAACCAATGCTTTTTAAATGTCTGATTTATTATAACCAATGCTTGTTGACTATATATGTTGTATTCCACCCGCTAAACTTGTGCCAGCTGTAACTGCCAAAATATGTGCTCTTCACAATGAGATCTGTATTGAACATGTGCCACAATTAGGAGGATAATTGTTAATTTCCTTAACAAGCAGCCAACTGCCTTTCCACCTACTCTCCCTGTAACTGCCAAAACATGTGCTTTTCACAATGGGATCTGTATTGAACATGGGCCACAATCAGGAGTAAAATTGCTAATTTCTTTAACAAGCAATCAACTGCCAAAAAGCACATGTGCACATTTGTTTATTTCAGGAAGCTTGTGAGTCTGAGGCCTTGCTTGACTTAGTGCCTATTGCTCTGCTCATCTGTTTCCAGTCAAGTCAAGTTCCTTGTCCTCCAGCCTGCCTCCAGCTCTTCCCGGCTCTCCACCTCCGTCTTCTGCCTAGCATCCCGTATTTCATGTAAAAGAGAGAAGATAAGAAAGGTGAAAAAAACGAGTTTGAGTTCTTCTGAAATTTTCAATCAAGTAAATTAATTTCAAGGTAAAGAAAGATTAATAGCTTAAATGAAACAAAACAGAATCTTTTAAATAATTTATGACAATAAGAACCTGCGTGATTTATCATTTGGGTGGGAATCCAAGATACCGCTAAACAGACATCAAGGAAAGACATATTTTCTGAAACAAGCTCTCCCCTGAAAATTAGGAGAGCTGAAATAGAGCAAGTTTATCAAAACAAGAGATTACGCCAGAACACAAAGAAGCCCTGTAGTCAAGTTGATTGTTTTTGAGTTTGGACATTGCTTCAGATACTCCGAAAGTATTGCAAAAAAAGGAAGCAACTTGTTTAGCCTTAACTAACATTTTGCAATAGTTTATGAAAATTCAGTGTATTGATTAAGTAATTATTTTGCAGCACAAAATCCTAAAAACCACAAACCCAGTATTTTGAGTAATCAGAAGTCCTGTGGCCCAACACAACACGCATTCCAGGGTCCAGCAGTCTAATTCTGCAGTCTACGAAGTAGAAGCTGTTATTTTCTTTTTTCCCTTCCAAAAACCCCTTCCCCTTGAGGACTCGTGAGAGGGCAATGTCCTCTTCATTGCAGTCACATTAGTCCTCACTAGGATTGTGGAATTGTCATTGCCCCATCAAAACACTTGTAATTCAGGTGAGTGGTTCTCACAAAAACAGTACCCCTGCACTGCACACTACACAATACACCACATTCACACAACTATCCATTGCCATTCTGATACAACACAACCCGTACATAGCGAAAACACACATTGGCATAAATCCATGCCACAACATATACACACTCATGACAAGGCGCCCACATTCAACACAACCACAACAACCAACACAACTACACACTCAGCTACACACACTCATGCATGTATAACTACACACATTACAACAATGCCCACCTCATAATGATCACCCTCACCTGAATGTGTCACACAGCAACACAACATATACAGCAACACTGGTCTCACATGCAAATGACACACATACAGACACAACCACATCATCCACTCCAGCTCCCTCCCCCTCACCCAGACAATTGCATTGCATACACACATTTACACACTTACACACACACACAACTCACAGCACAGTATTACAGGTACATCTCCCCTGGCAATGTGCACACATGGGCACAGATGACAAGTGCGAAGGAACCATCATTGTGATGCCAGCATTCATTTGCCAATGAATACTGGCATCATAATGACAGTTGTGTATATGTGTGCAATATGTGTTGTGCACCAGTGTATACCTCTCCATGTCTGACCTACTTGTGTCCTCGACATATACATGTCAAAATGATTTAAAATATTTACTGTAACATGTAAATGCCTGCAGTGGTCCTGACCTCCGGTGCAGAGCCCACACAACTTACCCTGGCAATGCAGCATCCGTACCTTCAAGTACGATGATGGGGGGGGGGGGTTGTGTGTTCTCTGTGCATTGGTGGCAGCAGTGATGGCAGGTTCTACCCAATTGTGACCAGTGGCAGATGGGGTTGGAATCAGGAAAAAATGTGAGTTTTTACCTTCCTCCCCAACCCACCAACTCAGAAATGGAGGTCGGACTGCTACTTCTCCCAGCATCCCCTTTTCCCTTTCCTGCTGTTAATACAGGCGGTATTTCTTGGCAGAGGCAGCGGTTTGAATGAAGACTTTTGTCAAGGAGATCACCAACAGATAAATCTGGTGGGCAGACCATCACTGCAGCAGATGGGTTTCCAGTCAAAAAGTCAACAGCGGGACCATAAGCCCATAAAGTTTTATACTACATATCATTAGGCTATAGGAAAATACTTTGCAACACTACATAAATTGGTAGTTTGTCATTCAAATGATCAGAGATACTATTATGGTACATTTTTATATGAAACGTGCATGAGTGTTGCTGTTGTGTGAAAAACCCTCTGTGGAACATATCATTGACATAGCTAAACGTATGTAACAATACACAGTGGAGGTAAACCAAGGTGTAGTGTTGGGTGTGATTGTCAAAGTTATTGGAAATAAAAATAATGAAAACAATAATCAAAGAATATACGAGGAAAGAGGTAGTAGGGGTAGGTGGCCAAGTTCCAATACCAAGCCAAGGAACGTTTGTAGTATATGTTTTTATAAGGCAATAGTGATAAAAAGTGAAATAGAGCCAGTTATGTTTCTAAAAGCTGTAAGTCTAAGAAAAGAAAAAGTGTTAATAAATTTAAATGATGACACAAACATTGTGATAAAAGATGTGGAAAATCTCGTATTGGCAGAGGGGTCTGTGAAACCGCATATTCGTATGTGATATTTCATGAATTTCCATGAAACTTTCATGAAATTACACTTTCAGCAACCATGCACCTCTTACTTAAAAGTTTCACCGGACGCCATCAGCAGACAGGTTGAAGCAGAAAATGTGTGCCCGTGAGATATTACTTGTGTGAGTCAATTTTGCAATGGTATCTTAAAGACTTTTTTAGAAAATTATGAAAACTTTTAAGCAGTGACGTTTTGAAAAAAACAAAACATTTTATGAATGTAAAATCCTGAAATTCTAGAATTTCACAGGTGTAATTGTAATTCTGGCAGACCTAAAAGGCATTAAATTATGGCTGGAGTTGTAAGCCCAAGTGTAAAATTCAAATAAAAAAATGCACAATGTAATATTCATCTGACTCAGGATCACCAATTATTATAATTTCCGGGGAACTGATTGACAAGGAATGGTACGGCTTAAAGATGCTCTGTCCAGGCAAAAGCCAGGGGCATAGCGGAAAAAACACCATTATCTCAGAAGGCTATTGCTGGGGTACTATTAAGCTAATGGCAGAAAGACCAGCAACTACCTGGGGATATATGGCAGATGAGAGTAATCACATAGTTGGAGGCAGACACCAGAGGGTGCTTAAGGTGAAGATGTACTCATGTGGTGTTCCAGATGTCTCGTGTCTGTGTGACTTGATGCTATGGAACATTTAAGTGCTAGGTCCAAATTTGTTTTCAGCATTATGTTAAGAAAGTTCCTGAAGTCTGAGCATAAAATTAAGATGAGAAAGAACGCCACCCCAGTTAAACACAAGGTGAGCACATTCAATTGTCAGCCAGAAAGGCAGTATCCAAACTTTTTTCTCTGTGACTTTTGCCAGTCGTAGTGGTAAACTTGTGGTCTGGCAACTTTCATTTGTAAGTCACAGTGGAGAGTTCTTATCAATAACATAGGGGTGGATTTTCGCCACTCACGAGACTCAAACATCTATTTAGCCATTCAGGGGACCACTGACAACTCTCACTGAGTTTTTTTTTTATTGAAAACTTAGGTGCTGCCTTTAGGGCTGCTAGCGCCTCCTTGCACCACATTTGAATTATTTTTATTGATGCTAATGTGGCCCGACAAGGCCAAAATCGCCACACCAGAAGTACAGAGTGGTGCAATGCATGCAATGTATGCATTGCACCATTTTGTAACCCTTTCCCCCATTAGAAGGGCCAAAAACATGGCCCAAAGAAATCTAAGAGAAATTTTTTGCGTCATTTTTTCTGGCACTTTTTACACTTGCTCAGAGCAGGAGTTAAAAGGAGGCACACCATTGTTTTTAATGGGCCTCAATGGGCTTTGCAGAATTAGCTTCAAATTTTTTTGCTCTAGTCCCGCAATGCTCCTTAATAGCATAAAGATTTTTGGTGCTAGTTTCCCTAAGAACCATCATGGTGTCCCATATCTTAGACATGACAACACATGGTGGCGTTAGGGGGGTGCTAAAGGGTACAAAGAAAGTGGTGCTGCACTGAGTGCAATACCACTTTCCTTAAATCAGGCCCTTACTTTTAAGATAGACTTGTTTCCAATCAGTCTGCTTTTAAAAACAGGTTTTTTTTTCGATTCAGACAAGCAAGCACAGAAATAGTGGTCTGCTGAACGTTGCAGGCCACCATCCCTGACATCGTAGCAAATCATAGTGGGTCTCAAATTGTTACCTGCCTAATTACTACTTATAGGCAGGTCAGTCTGTATTCCATTACAATTTGAAATTTCCAACTGAATAGATGGTTCACAAAATAAGATACTGGTCACATAATGTAGAGTGGCAATTTGTGTCCACTTCTGGTGACCAGTGCTTTGGTGCATCCGCCCAATATTCCTAAGAGGTTTAAGAAAGAAGTTGCCTAAAGTAATTCAAGCTATTGCCAGTTCACCAATAGCTTTTGGTCCTCTTAGAAAATGTTATTTTCAATTGTGACTTTTATCTTTGTATCACATAGAATTGTAGCTTTTGACATTATTGCCTCGCCCACTGTACATTTTGGGATTCCTTGATTAAAGATGCATAAGCCATGTGTAAATTACTCACTTCAAACAATTCCCTAATTGTGCTCAGTTTTGCGATAATCATTGCTATACCTATGGAATTTATGGGTCGCCACATGATGAGATATAGGATTCAACATCAGATTAAGCAGCAGCAAATTTATCATCAGGGCTACTGTAGCCTGATGCTTTTTTCTTCAGTTTGTTGCTATGCCTAAAGATTTCTTACTTGCCTCTCTTACAGAATTCAATTGTACTTTCGAAAGGGCAGGCAAGCAGCAAGGGATCTCATGTGCACATGAGCATCAAAAGGAAAGCTTGTTCCGTCTTCCTTTAAGGACTACTTGTGCAACTGGTTATAACATTATTAGTACTATCTGCAATGACTGTGTACAAGTGGAGTCCGTTGATCCTGCCCCCAGATTTATTGGTTTTGGCTACACAACAATAACTAAACTCCACAGAGAGAGACAGCATCAGAATACTGTCTTGGAGTGTTGCCCGTATCCAGGGCAAACTCGCAAACCCATTTGGGGTATTGTTTATTAGCAGGAATGATATAATCTATTTACCGGGAACTTGGGACCTGGATGAGTCTTTCCTAAATGGTTTTCACTACGCCTTCATTTTCAGGAAGACCTAAAGGTTGTTTGTTCAGTTTTGTTGCACCTAAATTGTCTAAATAACGGAAGTTAATTCTACCTGTTTTTATCAGACGCTGTTAACGGTTTTGCCTCATTCATTTGATATCATCTTGGTTCATTTTTATTGTAGTGTATTTGATCTTAATTCAACGAGGATCATTGATGACTCAGAAGATGACATAGTAAATATACAGCACAGGTATATTAACACAGTTCTTGTTATCTGGGGGGAGTAGACTGTAATCTATATCTATGTAATGACAGTGCTACTATTCCCTCTGGCCCTAGGAACGTGGATGGATTTGACTCATTTTAAACATGTTCCCTATGGAGAGGCAGTTATTCGAGTTTTGATTTCTAGGAGCCTGAGCTTTGCTAACAACTATAGGAGCTCTGATGCACCCCTCACTCCTACCTTTAAGGGTTATGAAACTTCTAGCAACATTGACTATGACATCATCTCAACTAATCTGTTTCCAAAGCTGAAGACTATGAGGTAGTTGTCAGATGTAGAAGTGACCACAACCCACTAATTGCTACTCCTTCCTTAGATTTTATTGAAGAGGAGGCAACAATGATGGTCATTCAATTGACCTCTCAAGAAATGGCAGTATCAGACTTAAATGCAAATTTAGCAGGCATTAAAAGGAGGCACACCATTGTTTGCAACAGGCCTCACTGAGCTTTGCAGGATTAGCGTCAAAAAATGTTATGCTAATCCTGCAAATGTATGAACTAGTGTCAAAAATTCTGATGCTGGTTCCCTAACTACCACCATGGTGCTCCATATCTTAGATATGATGCACACTTGGTGGCTTTAGGGGGGTGCTAAGGGTCACAAAAAAAAAGTGTCATTGCAATGGGTGCAGCGCTACTTTTCTTAAATCAAGCCCTTAGTCCCTTATTCCTCTGCTTAAGGATTTGGATGAAATCAAAAGCCAGTCTCGCTGGGGAGGAGATTCATGATTGCCTTTCTTTGGATAATGTTGTGAAAATCTCCCAGTTGACCCATGTTAAATCTCTCTTCGACACTGAGAATTTAGAGTGTTTTATAAATCCAGACAGTATCACGCGTGCTACTAAATCATTCTTTCACAATTGCTACTAAATCATTGTATAAGTGGCAAGAAGAAAGCCACCTGATTGGATGTTTATAAATCACACACAGTTTTAAACTATGTATCTATTAAATCTTCAGTAGGTCTGATGTTTTACTTGTCTCTGGTAGAACATGAGAGATACAGATTTCATCTCATCAGGTAGAGTTTTAATCTCATTCATTTCCTAGTAGCATATCCAATGCAGGGCATCTAGTCTACCAATCTCCCAAATTGTCTTTGGCATTATAACACAAAACAAAGCAATCTGCACTTTATGTTGTTCTGTATGTTGTACTCTTCACACAAGAAGCGCTTTCTGGTCCCAGTACTTCGAGTTTCTATCTGTAGACATTACAGGATAGCCCTCATTTTTCTGCAGAAGATAGATACCCCAAAATTGGTGATGCAGTGTTAATTTTCTTAAACATGCTTTAGTCATTAGGGAGAGTTATGGACTAGCTTTATGTACATAAAGAATGTTAATTTTGTGTGTGTGTGCTCTGTGTATGGTCGAGGACAGTTCCCCTGTTCTCTATAAATGTACACTGTATATTTTTAAAATTAATTCTGTATGTGTTTTAGATGTTCTCATTAACAGAATTATGTTTTTATTGTATGTTTTATGATCTGTGCTTTTGTGGCTGGATTGCCAATCGAATAAAGTTGATTGATTGATACACAGTACCAATTGAACCTGGCCATATTTCCTGCTGGCTGAGAAAATGAAGGAGATCTTAAAAATCATTTTAATTGTTCTGCTCCGTCTGGGGCACATTTGTTTTTTGAACAGAAGAAGGATCAAGATCTTCAACTTTGCAATAATTATGGAAGTTAAAATCGGATCATCATCACGGATGGATATCCTTTACAACTTTTAAAGGATATTTTTAGACAATTCACAGTGAACAAGTCTTTAGCAAGCTTGGCAGCACATAGAGTAAGGCATCAAATGGAAAATGGGGTTTTGCCCCCAGCTTGGGAAATTTGAACATCATGTAATCCCATTTGGGCTGTGCAAGCCATTTTTAGCACTACATGGATTCAATATTTTATAATATTTGCAATCAGCTTGCACCTCTTTATTTAGATGATATTTTAGTGTTTTTACCGACTCTGGCATGGATCTCAAGAACATTCGAATTTAATGTTGTCAAGGCTTCAGGAATATTGTTAGATTTGTAAGTGTGAGTAATGGGAGTTTGAGAAGGAATATGTGAAGTATCTTCACCTTAGCCTTAACACATCTTGTTTTTTTGTTGATCCCAAGATGACTTGAGCTACTTCAGATTGGTCTTCACTTACTAATGTTAAAAAGACTCAAAGCTTGTCGGAATTTACAAACCTTTAATGACAATCAAGAATTCTACAGAAATAACCAATGATACCAATTATGGTTTGAGACAGGGAATATCAGGAGTGGCTTTGTTGGAACGATCTAGCTGAAAGACCTTTCAGTATGGTCACACAGATATTTACTCTAGTAACAATCATCCTGATACTTCAAATAAGCTACTTGCAGAAACAGATACCTCAGAAAAAGGCATCTGAACAAACGTTTCTGCCTCAGAAAGGGGGGACAATTTTGTTATAAGAACAAGAGTCGATGGACAATAGCAGCCTTTCTTTTATTTATCTCATGTTTTGTCAGAACATAATTATTCAATGTTTGAATGGGAACTGGCCATGAATGTGGCTTGTACTAAACAGTGAGAATGCTTAATGAGCACTAGAGAACCATTTGAAATTTGAGTGAATCATTAGAATTTACTGTGTTTTCAGTGCTGAAATAGTCATCAAGCAAGATGAGGCATTTTTTATTGCGTAGCTTGACTTCCCTATCCTGTATATTCCTGGATCAAGGAACGTGGTAGCAGATGCCCTAACCCACTGAATCATTACATACTTAGGCCCATATTTATACTTTTTGACGCAAAACTGCGCTAACGCAGTTTTGCGCCAAAAAAATTAGCACCGGCTAACGCCATTCTGAAGCGCCATGCGGGCGCCGTATTTATTGAATGGCGTTAGCCGACCGGCGCTGCCTGGTGTGCGTGAAAAAAAACCACGTACACCAGGCAGCGCCGGCGTAGGGAAAAATGGCGTTTGGGCGTCCAAAAATGGGGCAAGTCAGGCTGAGGCAAAAAAAAGTCTTAACCCGATTTGCGCCATTTGTTTTTGGCGCCCAGACGCCATTAACATGACTCCTGTCTTAGCAAAGACAGGAGTCATGCCCCCTTGCCCAATGGTCATGCCCAGGGGACTTCTGTCCCCTGGGCATGGTCATTGGGCATAGTGGCATGTAGGGGGGCACAAATCAGGCCCCCCTATGCCAAAAAATAAAAAAAAAAAAATACTTACCACAACTTACCTTTTCTTCCCTGGGGTGGGTCCCTCCATCCTTGGGTGTCCTCCTGGGGTGGGCAAGGGTGGCAGGGGGTGTCCCTGGGGGCAGGGGAGGGCACCTCTGGGCTCATTCTGAGCCCACAGGTCCCTTAACGCCTGCCCTGACCCAGGCGCTAAAATCCGGCGCAAATGCGGGAGTATAAATCCGACGCAATAGCATCGGAGTCATTTTTTAAGACGGGAACGCCTACCTTGCATATCATTAACGCAAGGAAGGTGTTCACGCAAAAAAATGACGCTAACTCCATGAACTTTGGCGCTAGACGCGTCTAACGCCAAAGTATAAATATGGAGTTAGTTTTGCGTCGAATTTGCGTCGAAAAAAACGACGCAAATTCGGCGCAAACGGAGTATAAATATGCCCCTTAATACCAACATATAATCCCATCTCAATGTGTGACCAAAAGTGCTAAGTCTTTTTTGCACACTGTCAGGGTGGATCCAGAAGAAATGTATCTGAGACGTTTGAAATAACTTAAATGAAAGATGTCTCTAATTCAACTAAATGTATTTCGCCATTAGCATATTTAATTTGCTATTAGAGATTGACTCAGGTCCTCTTTCACACGATCAGGTCCCGTCACCTTACAGTGGGCGTTCACCATTGGTTTCCCCATTCAGAATATCATGCGTTCCCTTTTTCAAAGGTCAATATTGATCTTCTTATGACAAGTCCAAAGCACCAAACCTGTCTTTGGAAAATGGGTGGTAGACGAGATGTAGAACAGTTTGAATGGTCACGGCATTCAGAAGCCTACATTGTTCTGCAGAATAGGACACCAAAGTATTTGCACTCTTGGAGCCTGATTGATTTCATATCAGGCAGACTTGCTGTCCGAGGGGGACACCACTCCAATAAACAAGAGAGGTAAGGTGCTCTTGCATCTTGGAATCCTGGTAAAATTGCATGAGTCATGCAGATGATGCATCCACAGGCTTAGACAGCCTTAGACTAACTCGTTATTAGGGTGTGATAGGCACCCAATGCTCCAAACAAAAAGCCCTTGAGCTTGCCCTTCCTTGAAAACCCTCCTCGCTCCAGCACCAAAACTGCCCAAGCACCCACCTGCTACTAGCTACTATGAATAAAAATGTCACAGGAATCAGGGATAACCACGCAGAAAAGAAGAAGTAAATTCAGGTATGCATGGATATTCCTTATTCCAGGGAATCAAATCTGTAATTACATGGTACTGGAATACAATTGATGCTGGGAATGATTATTCTAGCTCTGTAATTTTGGTGTCCCTGCAACCTACAATTCTCAGTTGACCCTGTTGGGTGTTTGGCAAGGTGTCGTCAACTCTCACCTAAGAAGCCAAGTTGATATGCATTTTTAACCCAAGGATTTTACATCCAATGTTTCTTCTTGTCCTTTCGAGAGTGCAGCCTGAAGACTTTGAAACTTGCACATCGAGGAATG
Source organism: Pleurodeles waltl (assembly GCF_031143425.1). Taxonomy (NCBI): domain Eukaryota; kingdom Metazoa; phylum Chordata; class Amphibia; order Caudata; family Salamandridae; genus Pleurodeles; species Pleurodeles waltl. Next base: position 576,928,499 of record NC_090447.1, read on the forward strand.
CAGTGGTGCATTGTAGGACACATTTCGTCAATCACAAACTTGCCCTTATTGGATCAAAAAAAGAAAGAGTTAAAAGCCCACAGGGTCTCCTTGCACCACATTGGCGTATTTGTTTATGCTAATGTGGCCCAACAAGGCTATAATTGCTGCGCCCAATTTACAAAGTGGTGCAGTTCATGCATTTTTCCACTTTGCAACCCTTTGCACTACATTATGGCTGCGCCAGGAAAATGTATGCAAAGGAGGCTTTCCCCAGTTAGAGGGGCAGAAAAAATGGCGCATAAAATTTGAAGAGATTTCTTTGTGTCATTATTTTCAGCACTTTTAATGCCTGCTCAAAGCAGGCAATAAAATAGCCACACCATTGTTTACAATGGGCCTCAATGGGCTTTGTGGGATTAGTGTCAACATTTTTCTTGCTAATCCTGCAAAGCTCCAAACTAGCGTCAATATTTATGATGCTAATTCCCTAACTACCGCCATGGTGCGCTGTATCTAAGGGGGGCACTAAGTGGTGCAAGAAAAGTGTCTCTGCACTGGGTGCAGCACCACTTTTATTAAATCAGCCCCTGAGTGTGAAGTAATCAAGCAACTTGCTAAATATTTGGAAAAACGGCTTACTCTCCCAATGACAATCTAGGGGCATATTTGTACTCTGTTTGCACCGAATTAGCATAATTTTTTTCACTCTGATTCGTGCCAAACTAACTCCGTATTTATACTTTGGTGCTAGACCCCTCTAGCACCAAAAGTATGGAGCTAAAGTCATTGGCACATATTTATAGTTTTTGATGCAAACTAGGGCCAGCGCTGGTTTGGTCCAAAATTGCACTGCCGGCTAACTCCATTTGAACGCACCAGACGGGCGCCTTATTTATGGATTGACGTTAGCTGGTGCTGCGGCCTGATTAGAGTAAAAAAAAATGACTCTAACCGGGCAACGCAGGCGTAGGGAAGAATGGGGGTTGTGCGTCAAAAAATGGTTCAAGTCAGGTTAGAGTAAAAAATCATGGCTCTAACCGGACTTGAGCCATTTTTTGAATGCACAACCCCTATTGAAATGACTCCTGTCTTAGGAAAGACAGGAGTCATGCCCCCTGCCCAACGGCCATGCCCAGGGGACTTCTGTCCCCTGAGCATGGTCATTGGGCACAGTGGCATGTAGGTGGGCCCAAGTTAGGCCCCCCATACCACTTTAAAAAAAATTAAAATTACTTACCTCTACTTACCTGGGATGGGACCCCCCCATCCATGGGTGTCCTCCAGAGGTGGGCAGGGAAGAGCATCTGTGGACTACTTAGATAGTCAAAGACCATGGAAATGAGCCCACAGGTCCCTTAACGCCTGCCCTCACCCAGGCGTTAATAAATGGCGCAATTCAGGCTGTGCGCCATTTTTTAAGGCCTACCATCTACTGTGCATCAAAATGACACATGAGTATAAATAAGGCGCACATGCCTTAAAGTCATTTTTTGGATGGGAACGCCAACCTTGCATGTCATTAACGCAAGGCGGTTTCATGCATCCAGAAAATGACGCACACTGCTGAATTTTGACGTACGCTGGGTTGAGCGTCAAAGTATAAATATTGTGTTAGGTTTACTCCAAATTTGCGTCAAACATTTTGATGCAAATTTGGAGCAAAAAAAGTATAAATATAGGCCATTTTTTGGAAGTGGAAACCTACCTTGCCTTAATGAGATGCAAGGTAGGCGTTCCCGTGCAAAAAATGACTCTATGGCCTTAACACCATATTTATACTGCTGTGCAAAAATGGTGCACGGAAGGGAGGAGGGGGCAAAAAATGGTGCAAAGCTTGCTATGTCCCTGTTTTAACGCCTGGGTCAGGGCAGGCGTTCGGGGACCTGTGGGCCTATATCCATGGTGGAACACCATGGAATAAGCCCACAGGTGCCCTCCCCAGGCACACCCCCACACCCACCAGAGGGACAGCAGAGGATGGGGGACCCCATCCCAGGCAAGTACATGTAAGTATTTTATTTAATTTTTTTAAGTGCCATTGGAGGCCCTCAAATGGGCTCCCCCACATGGCACTGGGTGCAAAGGCCATGCCCAGAGGACCCTGGTCCCTTGTGCTGGCCATTGGGGTGGTGGGCATGACTCCTGGCTTTTCTAAGACAGGAATCATGTGGTATGGATGGCTTTGCGTCATAAAATGACTCTAGGCAGGTAGGTTAGAGTCATTTTTTGTTTACTCTAAACTTCTTAACATCATATTTTGGTGCAAAAACCCCGTCTTCCATACCGCCAGCCCCACCTGACTAAAGTCATTTTTTTTGCCACTAGTCTACCCTTTGCACCGGCTTGCACCATTCCATAAATATGGTGCCTGGCTGGTGCACAGAAATGGGGCAAGCCAGTGCTAAACATTTTGGTGCAAAACTGAGTTAGTGCAGTTTTGCACCAAAAAGTATAAATCAGGGCCTTGGTTTCACAGCAGGTAGAGAAGATGAAACACATGAGCTAGCAGTGGAAGAGATCTGCACAATCATTGACTGTGGAGACTGTGCAGACCTTTTATTTCTTAACCTGTAGGCTGCCTGTGATACTGTTGATCATGACCTATAAATATCCTGTTTAGACAGCATTGAGGTTCAGGGTTCTTTACTCTCCTGGTGTATACCATGTCTGAAAGCTCCCTCTCAAGCGGTAATCGTATTCTCTTTTTGTCCAAAATTCCATCAGATCTCATGTGAGTTCCACAGGGCTCCTCCTTACTTGGGACTTGTGCTACTGCCAAGATGCCTTTCTTAAGTGAACAATTGCTCTTTATACATTTTCATTCGTTCATTTAGTCATTTATTCATGTTTACTTTAACTCTTTCATATATTAGTGACCGCATTTCTTATGGTAAAATGTTTTTTTCTACTTAAGCTGGTGGTCTACTTTTGTTAGTGTAGCAGTAGTAATATTAGTTGTGCATTTGCCAGTACTACTAATCTAAAAGAAGGCGTGGCAATAGCAAGATATAGTAGCACTGTATTGTTCATCTACCTGTCAAACGATTTCGTTATGATCGTAATCATACATCTAACAATTGCTTCCATAACATTTAATTTGATTGACCTACTCAACAATTTGCAATATATGCATTCCTCTAGCTACTGTAACATGTCATCAGTAAAATGACAACACCATTGGGTGTTTGTGGCATTGCCCAGGGGAGATTACATAACATGCTGTTGCCATACGTTCACAATTTATGGCACCAGGGGTTTGAAACACTATTGGATTTGAGGGTAATGTAGATTAAACTACCCGCACTATCATTTTCTGCCTTAGCCCGCAGGCTAGTCCGTTCACTGCAAAACTGAGCCATCTTGAACCGATAAATCAAAGTCTGTTTTTCAATAAGAGCCATTTGAAAAAACCGCATCAGCCTGTGCTGACATTGATGATCAAGCGGGACCTGTATTGCTAAGTTATCCTGATCTGTCATTCAAAGAAGATGCAAGAAATGCAGGCCACAGCATTCTCTGATCCAAGCTTTAAAGCAAATCCAGAATGATTGATGTTGCGAAGGTCCATCCTCTGCAATTATATTTTCCTAACCTGTATGCAAAGTTTTCCATGGTAAGGCAAATTCAAACCCAGTTGTCGGCTCGCAGGTTTATTAGCATGCAGCTCCGGATTCCTCAGCATAGATCTATCAAAAACTGTTTTTGAAGCATATGTCGCCTTGCATCCTGCCAGCAAGGAGAGCATAAGCGAAGCTAAGATCATCTGATTGCTATACTAAACAGGTTAGACACTTCCCTGTCACACAGCGTTGGTTAATACTGTTTCGAAAACTACACAGCTGCTCGATTGAATCAACGATATGTAATTATGTCAGTTATTATACATACAAATCAACTGGAAAATTCTGTATCAAATTCAATTGGAACTGGACAGAATAAATAATAAGTGGAAAAGGCCCTGTACATGTTTATCAATCGGATGTTTGAGGCAGGGTGGATGAGAGAGTTTTGCTTGTGTGTGTGTGTCTAGCTGTGTGTGTGGAGGCGCGGGCGTGTCTGTGTGTTGGGGTGCTAGAGGGAGGTTATGCAATACGTGAAAGATCAAAGTATAGGAAAGATGTCTAATGGAACATCACCGACGCTAATTTTGAAACGATGAAGTATACAATGCTACCTGATAAATGCACATTTCTTCCAGCACAGAATAAAAGAGTGCACACTTCTTTCTGTACCTAGAGGAAGCAGCACACGTTAAATTTAAATAAACCATGGTACATCGCTAGTAATTTCTGCGGAAACATTGCACATACATTTCAATTTTGGAACAAAACAGTGCACATACCACTCCAATGCTGAAAGAACCGATGCATATTCAATTCCATTATGGAATGAAACGAGGTACATTAATTTCAATTGCTGAATGAAACTGCACATTAATTTCCATTCTGTAATTAAACAGTGCACTCTGCTTTGCATTTCTGAATACATTTTGCTGGTTCCCTTCATTACACAATTTTCTAAAACTGAAAAGCAGCTTTCCTTTCTGTTGGAAACCATAACTGCACTGCATGCAATATCATATTGGGCTCTTCCATGAAGTAGCTGGGGGGTGGGAGAGTCCTTTAACAGCTTTCAGGAAGGAACTTTAAGGCGTGTGCAAACCCTTTGTGGGTTGATAGATGTCTAGGAAAGTGATTCACTATTCAGTCTAAAAGTTTGTAGGAGGCAGGCACCTCCATCGTATATGCCAGATGTTAGAAATGGGGTCTCTAGTTGGCAGTCGGTTTGCACCCTGTCCAAGTAGGTATCCTAACTCTAGTCAAGATAAGGGAGATACCCGCTCAGATAACTGCTACTCACCCCATTGGTAGCTTGGCTGAAGCAGTCAGACTTATCTCAAAAGCGATGTGTAAAGCATTTGCACATAACACATAGGCCCTCATTACAACCCTGTTGTTTGGAGATAAAGTAGCGGTGAGACCGCCAACAGGCCGTCGGAAAAAAAATTGGAATCACGACCATGGTGGAAACCGCCAACATAGATAGCCACTTTAACACTCCGACCGCCACGGCGGTACAAACAAACAGCATGGCGGTCACCACCAACAGACAGGCGGAAGACAATGTACCGCCCACACTATTATGAGAGGCCAATCCGCCACCTTTTCCGGCGCTGAACCAACGCGAACAAAAACACGCGGGAAACAGGACTTGGAAGGGAAAACACTCACCTCTACACAACCCACGAGGAACCAGGATGCCATGGAGCCAGAACTCCAAATATTCCCTGCGATAGTATTTCTGCTCCTCTACCAGGAGCACGAACGATGACGGCGACGACCACGGTGAGTACTTCACCTACAACACAGGGGAGGGGGGAGGGAAAAGAGAGTGACACACACACGCAATACCCCCACCCTCACCCACAACAGCATACCCACTAATACATGCTGCAACATGACATTTACAACCCCCAACCCCCCCCAGAAGAATGCAAGAACAAAAGGAAACAAGTTGAACGATTGTAATCAATAAAAATCCATTAGTCAAAACTTGAAATACAGTATAAACAATTATGTACACCAACTATACAAGTCCAGATAGTGCACCATTTGTGGTCCGTGGACCACTGGGCCCAAAATGCATGGGCGAGGCCCACACCCGATACGAGACTCCAAACGGAGAGAACACTGCTGGGGCATCAGATCGAAATGAAACAGGCACCTCAGGGGGAAGGGAAGGGGTGGCACCTCAGCCGGATGAGTGCACGACGCCAGCTCCACGAGGGGGCTCCATGCCTATTGATGTATCCTGGGGAGCGCAAAGCCACAGTCTCTCAAGTCTCTCCAGTGGGTGGTTTGCACACTGCTTTATCCTGGGAAGTGCAAAGCCACAGTCTCTCAAGTCTCTCCAGTGGGTGGTTTGCCCACTGCTTTATCCTGGGGACTGCAAAGCCACAGTCTCTCAAGTCTCTCCAGTGGGTGGGTTGCCCACTACTTTATCCTGGGGAGTGCAATGCCACAGTCTCTCAAGTCTCTCCAGTGGGTGGGTTGCCCACTGCTTTATCCTGGGGAGTGCAATGCCACAGTCTCTCAAGTCTCTCCAGTGGGTGGGTTGCCCACTGCTTTATCCTGGGGAGTGCAAAGCCACAGTCTCTCAAGTGGATAACAGTCTCCACTGGTTCTGGAGGGGGCTTTGTGCCCAGAGTGCTTCATCCTGCCAAGGACTCAGGTAGTGGATGCCTTTCTCCACTGGTTCTAGAGGGGGCTTGGTGCCCAGAGTGCTTCATCCTGCCAAGGCCTGAGGTAGTGGATGCCCTTCTCCACTGGTTCTGTAGGGGGCTTGGTGCCCAGAGTGCTTCATCCTGCCAAGGACTGAGGTAGTGGATGCCTTTCTCCACTGGTTCTGGAGGGGGCTTTGTGCCCAGAGTGCTTCATCCTGCCAAGGACTGAGGTAGTGGATGTGATACCCCACTGGTTCTGGAGGGGGCTTTGTGCCCAGAGTGCTTCATCCTGCCAAGGACTCAGGTAGTGGATGCCTTTCTCCACTGGTTCTGGAGGAGGCTTGGTGCCCAGAGTGCTTCATCCTGCCAAGGACTGAGGTAGTGGATGCCTTTCTCTACTGGTTCTGGAGGGGGCTTGGTGCCCAGAGTGCTTCATCCTGCCAAGGACTGAGGTAGTGGATGTGATACTCCATACTCCACTAGTTCTGGAGGGGGCTTGGTGCCCAGAGTGCTTCATCCTGCCAAGGACTGAGGTAGTGGATGTGATACTCCACTGGTTCTGGAGGGGAATTTGTGCCCAGAGTGCTTCATCCAGCCAAAGACTGAGGTAGTGGATGTGATACTCCACTGGTTCTGGAGGGGGCTTTGTGCCCAGAGTGCTTCATCCTGCCAAAGACTGAGGTAGTGGATGCCGTTCTCCACTGGTTCTGGAGGGGGCTTTGTGCCCAGAGTGCTTCATCCTGCCAAGGACTGAGGTAGTGGATGTGACACTCCACTGACGGTGGTGCAACATGCAAGCTACCAAGGCTCCTGGAACTGACCACCAGCCTCGGACAATTGATCACTGGGGATGGCAGCCATGTCTGTGGTGGTGCCACTGGCTCAGGATGTCGCGGGGCCACTGTCGGTGCTGGCGGTGGTGTCAGTCATGGCAGTGCTTGCGGCTGCCTCACTGGCATCAGTGCTGGCGGTGGTGTCAGTAGCGGCGGTGCTTGCGGCGGACTCTCTGGCATCGGTGCTGGCGGTGGGCTCTGTGGCATCGGTGCTGGCGGCGGCTTCTGTGGAATCTGTGCTGGCGGCGGCCTCTGTGGAATCGGTGCTGGTGGTGGTCTTTGTTGCGGCAGTGCTGGTGGCGGGCTCAGTGACTGGGGTACTGGTGGCATCCTTGTGGTGGCGGTGCTGGTAGCGGGCTCAGTGACTGCGGTGCTGGTGGCAGGCTCAGTGACTGCGGTGCTGGTGGCAGCCTCAGTGTCTGCGGTCCTGGCGGCGGTCTCTGTGGCGGCGGTGCAGGTGGCGGTGCTAGTGGCGGTCTTGCCTGCCATGCAGGTTGGCGTCAACATGGACCTACCCTTGATTTTCTGGCCCTTCCCCACCTTGGATGGTGGCGCAGCTGTCTTGCCACTTTCCACTTGTATTTTGCCTGAGCCCTTGGTTGCAGGTGTTTTCGCCTTCTCCCTCCGGGATGTGGGCAACTTTTTGACTTTTGGAGGTGGCAGAATGTCCTTGCCCTCGCTCCGTGGGACTCTGGCAGCCCTGTTGCTTGGTGCACTCCAAAATCCTGCTATTGCTGGCACCACTGTGCCCGGTGATGTGGTAGCTGAGGTGCTGGGTTGGGACCTGGAAAGGCGGGCCATAGGGGATGGACGGGGGAGGTGTAGGGAAGAGGTCAACATTTGATAGGAAAAGCTATTTAGACACATTGGGATGGGTAGATGGAGGGGGTTTGGGAGTGGAGGAAGAGGCAGTGGATGTAGGAGGTGTACGTTTGCTGACTTTGGGTGAAGGTGCATGGGCTGGAGGCTGTTGTGAGGTGGATGGCTGTTGGGTGGGTGTGTGGCTGCGTTTGTGTACATTGGGAGGAGGGCTCACAGACACACTGGGAGAGGACACTGGGGATGTGTGAATGGTAGTGGGGTGGTGAGTGCACGTGAGCGGTGTGTGATGATGGGCGTGCTGGTGATGGAGGTAGTGGCTGAAGATGTAGTGCATGCAGGTGTGAGTGGAGATGAGACAGGGAGGGAGGAGGGAGACGTGGAGGAGGGGGACACATTGGAGGCAGTGGATGTTGGTATGTGTGCATGCGTATGATGCTTGTGTGAGTGCCAGTGGGATGTGTGGTGCTGATGTTTGCCTGAGCCACCCTTGTATGTTGATGTGTGTGCATGCTGGTCTGATGGTGTGCTTGGGATAGGCTGAGGTACAGGGGATTGGGCCTGGGTGGAGGAAGTTGGAGGGGGGAGGCTGGACACAGGGACAATGGCTGCCATCAGTGCAGAGGCCAGAGCCTGAAATGCTCGCTGTTGGGCTGACTGGCCAGAATTAATGCCCTCCAGGTATGCATTTGTTTGTTGCAACTGCCTCCTTACACCAGGGATGGCATTCAGAATTGTAGACTGCCCAACAGTGAGGGATCTCAGGAGGTCAATAGCCTCCTCACTGAGGGCAGCAGGGCTGACTGGGGCAGGGCTTGAGGTGCCTGGGGCAAAGGAGATGCCCACCATCCTGGGTGAGCGGCCACGGGACACATGCTGAGGGGCTGCTGGAAGGGCGGTGCTGGTAGGGGGGTGGCAGCTGTACCTGTTGATTCAGGGGGCACAGAGGGGCCCGCCACCGCAAGGGAGCTCCCATCAGAGGAGGAGTCACTGTCACTGATGTCACCTCCAGTCCCCGCCGTGGAGCTCCCCTCGCCTTCCGTCCCACTGGTGGCTTCAGACTCCGTTGTCTCGCCCTCCAGGGCCATGCGGGATGCAGCTCCCTCCTGCTCCGGTGGCACTGCTCCTCTGCCTGATGATGCTAATGCACAGAAGAACAGGGAGATCACAAAAAGTGGGGAGGGAAGACAGAAGAAAGACATGTTCAGTGCATGCAATAGCGCTACTGTTGGCGGACACTACAGACACAGCAGCCCTCTGCACTACGCCATGCACTTAGAGTTCCCTAATTAATCACAGGGTCATGGGTTACAAGGCCTATACCTGATTGCTGCACACATGGAAGTCACAGGAGCCTGACTAGGTGTAGATGGCTTTTACCACTGGTGGGGTTAGGGTGCCACATAGCCTGCCTCACGAAGGGACCTTGCCTACAATACCCGCCCTGGCCTATGGGAACCCACAGCCCACCTCCCCTACCCAGACACCTCGTAATGCATGCAGAGTCAGATGGATGTGACTGTACTCACCCCTTTGTGGCCGCTGTGATGCCCTCAAGCACCCATCCAACTCCGGATACGCCACCGCCAGGATCCGGAACATCAGAGGGGTCAGCTGGGCCTCCGCTGTCTTCTTGCTTCAGCAGCGAATGCCTTCCCATCTTTTCCGGCAGTGGGTGCTCCGTCTGTGGTGGACCCCCAGGGTCCCGACGTCCTTGGCGATGGCACGCCAAATATCCTTCTTCTGGTGGGCGCTGACCTAGAGGAATAGTACAGGGGAAAAGGATAATCTTTAACCGCCCGATCGTCACAGTCATTGACCCATGTTCCCACCCTTGCCCTGACGCAAATACACTCACCATCCGCTCATGCAGGCCTCAGTCTCCCCCCTGTATCTTCCCTCCACACCACTCCAAACAGGCATTGCCCATACAGAATGCTCACAGTGTACTCACCTGTTTGTCTGGAGGACTGTAGAGTAGTGTGTACTGGGGAAAGGACCCCATCCACTAACTTCTCCAACTCCTCCGAAGTGAAGGCCCTTTCCCCAGACACATAAGCCATTGTCGCTTCCAGACTAAGGTCACAGCAGCACTCGCAGTGTAGGTCCTCTCCTGTCGAAGGTCAGGTATCAATTGAATGAACAGAGAGAAAATGGCGGTCACGTCCCCTGTGGTGCGTACCATCACCGCCGGCGTACATCGTCATTGGCTCCTGGAACCCATAGGGTCCAATGTTAACCAATGCAGGATTGCGCTGCGGTTTTCGACCACCTACCGCAACGGTGTACAACGCCAATGCAGTTACCTCATATCCCCTTGTCCCCCATTACAGGTCAGGCAGCCGCCATTTCAGGGGGCCACATGGCATTAATTTTAAATGTGTCACACACATCTAGGCCTTGCATACACACAGTGACAGGCACATTGCGGATTGACAAATGTGTGTAATAAATTCTTTTTTTAATACCTCCGTGTTGGCTGACTCTGTGCTCGCTGTTCTCGTCCATAGGGCACGTCCGCCGGGGCAGGTGAGGAGATGGCGGCATCCTCCAGTGTACAGACCGCTGGTGGACCTGTCGACAATGGAAGACAGACATATCATTATCACTTACAGACTTGATCATGCCACAATCCAGGAACTGTTTGCCCAGTTGGAGCCAGACCTGATTTCAGTTATCTGCCATCCCACAGGAATCCCTCCTCTATGCAGGTCCTGTCAGTACTCCATTTCCTGGCAAGTGGGTCTTTTCAAACAACATTGGCATTGCATCAGGGTTGTCCCAGCCAATGTTCTCTATCGTGTTGTCCAGAGTGTTGTCTGCCCTGCTGAAACACATGCGCAGCTACATCGTTTTCCCTCAGGTGGAGAATTTGCCTACAGTGAAAGGTGACCTCTATGCTCTGGGACATATCCCCAATATCATAGGTGCCATTGATGGGACACATGTGGCCTTGGTACCACCCCCCCCCGCAGGAGTGAACAGATGTACAGAAACAGGAAAAGCTACCATTCTATGAATGTGCAGATGGTGTGTTTGGCCGACCAGTACATCTCCCATGTGAATGGCAAGTTTCCAGGCTCAGTGCATGACGCTTACATTTTGAGGAATAGCAGCATCCCTTATGTGATGGGGCAACTCCAGAGGCACCGTGTGTGGCTAATAGGTGAGGACAAGGACCCTGAGTCTGGGGTTGTCCCTATGGGTTAGTGTGTGTCTAACAGTTGTCCCTCGACATTTGCAGGTGACTCTGGTTACCCCAACCTGTCATGGCTACTGACCCCATTGAGAAATCCCAGGACAAGGGCAGAGGAACGCTACAGTGAGGCACATGGGTGAACTAGGAGAGTGATCAAAAGGACCTTCGGCCTCCGGAAGGCCAGATTCTGGTGCCTCCATATGACAGGTGGTTCTCTCTACTACTCACCAAAGAAGGTGTGCCAGATCATCGTGGCCTGCTGTATGCTGCACAACCTGGCTTTGCGACGACAGGTGCCTTTTCTGCAGGAGGATGGTCCATAAGGTGGTCTTGTGGCAGCTGTGGAGCCTGTGGACAGTGAAGAAGAGGAGGCAAAAGAAGAGGATATCGACGACAGAAACAACGTTATCCAGCAATACATCCAGTGAGACACAGGTAAGAAGACATCACTGCCTCCTACGTTTCATACAATTGGTCGACCTATCATATGTCTGTCACTTTCACCCAGTGTATGGACCCTGACTTGTCACTTTGCATTTCCATTTCACAGATGTGGGTCCCACTGTGTGACCTCTGCTATATTACCTCATGGACTAGAGCTGTGTGACATAGGTATGTTGATAATACAATGGACATTGCTATTTTCCTTAGTTATCGCAAATTCACATTTGTGGAAGCACAGACTGACTCCAGATTGTTTTGTGATTCAAGGGTGTTTATTTAAGTGCAAAATAGAGAAGGGGGTTGTAAAATGGTCAGGGGTGATGGTGGAGAAATGTCCATGGCAGAGTCCAGTTATTAGTCTCACAGGTGCATTGTCCAAAGGGGCATAGGAAGTGGAGCTAGGGCAGTTTAAGGATGGACAGGGTGACGAAGTGGGACAGAAGGATGACATTCAGGGTGGTCTAATTTCTTGGTGGGGTCTTGGCATTCTTCTCTGTCTTTGTCCTGGATCTCAGGGACCGTTTGCGGGTGGTTCTCCATCTGCAGGGTGCGGGGTGCTGGTGACGTGGTCCTGTGGCGGTGTCTCCTGTCCACTAGTGCCAGCAGAGGTGGTGGGCTGTTCATCATCAAGGCTAGTGTCAGGGCCCCTTGCTGTGCCACAGTGTCCCTCCTGGTGTTCACAAGGTCCTTCAGCATCCCTACAATGGTGATCAGGGTGGTGTTGATGGACTTGAGTTCCTCCCTGATCCCCAAATACTGTTCCTCCTGCAGCCGCTGGGTCTCCTGAAACTTGGCCAGTACCATTGTCATTGTCTCCTGGGAATGATGGTACGCTCCCATGATGTTGGAGTGGGCCTCGTGGAAAGTGGGTTCCCTGGGCCTGACCTCCCCCTGTCGCACAGCAGTCCTCCCAGTTCCCCGGTTTTCCTGTTCCTCTATCCCCTGAACCGTGTGCCCACTGCCACTACCTCCAGGTCCCTGATGTTCTTGGGTTGATTGGTTTGCCTTGGTTCCCTGTAGTGGTGGACACACTGCTGCTTGACGTGTCCTGGGGACAGAGGTATGGGCCCGCTGGGTGGGTGCTGTGCCCTTGTTTCCTGAGGGGGGAGGCTCTGTGGTGGCATGTGCCAGTGTGTGGGGAACCAACTGTCCAGAGGTCCCAGATGGGCCGGGCTGGTCATCTAGATCCAGTTGGACAAAGCTACTGTCATCACTGTGGGCCTCTTCTGTGGGGGGTGTGGACATGTCTGGAACCTCCTGTCCGGTGACGTTGGGTAGGGGTCCTGAAGGGGTGTAAAGGCATTATTATTGCATATGTGTGTGCCATTGTGTGCAATGGGTGGGTGACCCTGTACCCCAGTGCTTACATTCTTGTCTAGGACCTTTTGTGATATTTGGTTTGGGGATATGTGTGGGTATCTGTAGTGGACATGCTTTGGTGAAAGGTGTCCATGCTTTGGTGTTGCATGCAGGGCATGGTACTGGATGTGTGGGTTGTGATAGTGGGACATATGTGAGGTGTTGGAGTGATGGGAGTGAGGGTGGGGTATGTGATAGCATGCAGGCACGGTGGGGGGTGTAATAGTTAAGATTTGCCTTACCAGAGTCCATTCCTCCTGCTACTCCTGCGAGGCCCTCAGGATGCAGTATAGCCAAGACCTGCTCCTCCCATGTTGTTAGTTGTGGTGGAGGAGGTGGAGGTCCGTCGCTAGTCCTCTGAACTTCAATCTGGTGTCTTGAGACCACGGAACGCACCTTCCCCCGTAGGTCGTTCCACCTCTTCCTGATGTCATCCCGTGTTCTTGGGTGCTGTCCCACTGCGTTGACCCTGTCTACGATTCTGTGCCATAGCTCCATCTTCCTAGCTATGGAGGTGTGCTGCACCTGTGATCCGAATAGCTGTGGCTCTACCCGGACGATTTCCTCCACCATGACCCTGAGCTCCTCCTCAGAGAACCTGGGGTGTCTTTGCGGTGCCATGGTGTGGTGTGGATGATGTGATGTGTGAGGGGATGTGTTTGTGTGTGTTGTGTGAGATGCGTGGATGTTGTGTGAGTGATGGTGTTGTGTGCCTGTGGAAGCTAGTTTGTTGATGGTGGTGTCTCTCTCTGGCCATTTCTCGCAATTCTGGTTGTAAGGGTTTGTGAGTGATGTGTGTTTGTTATTGTATTGGGTGTGTGGGAGTGGTGTGTGTATGTGTATCAGGTGTATGTATTTGGAATTGTCCAATGTGGTTGTGTTTTGTAAATGTGTGTGTATTTTGAGCTCGGCGGTGTGTACCGCCAATGGAATACCGCGGTTGAAAGACCGCCGCGTGGATTAGTGGGTCGTGATAGTGTGGGCATATTCCTGTTGGCGTGACGGTGGAGGTTTTGTTATCGCCAGTTTATCACTGACCTTTGGTGTGGCGGACTTGTGTAGGTGTCTGGATTTTGGTGGATTCCGGCCTGTGGGTCATAATAGCTGTAGCGGATTTCCGCCGCCGCAGCGGTGTGTTGGCGGTCTTCTGCATTACGGTAAGCGGGATTTACCGCCAATGTTGTAATGAGGGCCATAATAATATATTGAAAACACTACAAAAGGAAACCACATCAGCTTTACAAAAATTGCCAATATTTATCTGTGTAAAACAAGACCAAAACAAGAAAATTCAACATACAGTAATAAATATATGAATTTCGTAAGAATTAATTTAAAAATACAGTTCATTGAAGTCGATAGCTCTGTCTGGGGTATCACGGTGTCAGGAACAACAAATCCAACAGCTGATGCTGCCGTGGCATCATGGGCCGGCTGCGGTGTCGAGAAGACCTGCAAACAGTACCTTGGAAATGCCGGGCATCATGTTCCTCAAGATGAGATCCATAGTGCAGTGTTGCTGGCATCGCAGACGTCGGTTCCAGATTTCGGTGCTGGGGTCGTTGGGCCCTTGAAGTCACATGCTTGCAAATCAAACTCAGGGCTGGTGATGAAGTCAGGAGCCCTGGCATTGATGGCATAGGGGCTGTGGTGCAAAGCAGGATGATGCGACATGTGATGCCCACAGGTCACAGTGCAGTCAGCGTCTCTGTGATGGCATCCTGCAGCGGCAGTGAGATCAGGGCTGCGGTGTGAAATGAGCAGTGCGACATACGGTGTCTCGAGGTCACAGTGCAGGCAGCGGAGTCGTCGTTACTGAAGCGCTGTTGTTGGTAGGCCCAAGATGGCGGTACGACACTATGCAATCAGGAGCATCTGTTAATGATGCTGGAGTCGATGGCGCTGGCATCGGTGGACTGGGGCTGCGGTGCGGGACGGTACTTTTTGTACCTCACAAGCAGTGTCCGCAGGCCACGGTGCAGGCAGCAGCGTTGGTGTCAGTGTGGAGCATCTTCATCGGGGATGCCAAGGCTGCGATGTGAGCAAAGCAGGCTCACAAGTCATGTTGCAAACAGCGGCTCGGTGACAGTGACAGGTAGCAGTGAGACCAGGGTTGTAATGCAATGTGGGGCATGGCTCTGTGTGATGCCATCAAAGCACGGTGCAGTCAGTGGTGACATTGATGGCGTTGCAGTAGTTTTTCTTCTGTTACAGCACAAAAAACAAAGTTCCCAGTGCTGTAGGCAGATAAAACTGAAGTATTTGATATCCCTGACACCTCCAACAGGAGGCAAGCTCTACTCCAAGCCCTTGGAGAAACTTCACAAACAGGATACCCAGCAAGGTCCAGTCTTTGCCCACTGTAAGGCAGTAGCAATAACTACAGGCCAACCCAGCAAAGCACACACATCAAAGGGGCAGTACTCCTCCTCCAGCTCTTCATTGCTTCTCCTTGGCAGAGGTTCCTCTTGATCCAGAAGTGTTCTACCAGTCTGAGGTTTTGGGTTCACTACTTATACCCCTTTCTGCCTTTGAAGTAGGCAAACTCCAAAGGAAAGTCTCTGTTGTTGACAAGATCCTGCCCAGGCCTGGCCCCAGACACACTCCAGGGCGACAGAGACAGCATTGGGTGAGGACAGGCACAGCCCTTTCAGGTGCAGGTGCAGGTGTAGGTGTCAGCTCCTCCCTCCCCACTCTAGCCTAGGAGACTCATCAGGATATGGAGACAACACCCCAGCTCCTCTTTTTTTCACTGTCTATAGGAAATTCAAAAGCAGCCCAACTGTCAGTCTGACCCAGACATGGATTCCACAGCAAGCAGAGGCACAGAATGGTTAAGCAAGAAAATGCCCACTCTCTAAAAGTGGTATTTTTAAAGAGACAATCTAAAAATCAACTCTACCAAAATATGGGGGTCATTACGACCTTGGCAGGTGGCTACCGCCGCCCGCCAGGCGGTAACCACCATGCGGCCGCCAATGCAGCCGCACTCACGCAGCCCCCAATGCAGCCGCACTCACGCAGCCCCCATTATGACATTCCCGTTGGCCCGGCGGGCGCAAACCAAGTTTGCGCCCGCCGGCCCAGCGGGGATGAGGCTGCAACATAGGAGCCGGCTCCTAATGGAGCCGGCGGTGTTGCGGCCGTGCGACGGGTGCAGTTGCACCCATCGCGCTTTTCACTGTCTGCTATGCAGACAGTGAAAAGCTGGCCAGGGCCCTGTTAGGGGGCCCCTGCACTGCCCATGCCAGTGGGCAGTGCAGGCATGGGCATGGGCAGTGCAGGGGCCCCTAGGGGCCCCAGGCAACCCCTTGCCACCAGCCTCTTCCTGGCGGTGCAAACCGCCAGAAACAGGCTGGCGGTAGGGGGTCATAATCCCCAGGGCAGCACTGCTTGCAGGGCTGCCCTGGCAGATTATCTCCGCCGGGGCTAAAACGGCGGGAAACCGCTGGCCCCGGTGGTGCGACCGCGGCGCTACCGCCGCGATCGTAATAGGCCAGGAAGCACCGCCAGCCTGTTGGCGGTGCTTCCGTCATTTTAGCACTGGCGAAATTACCCTCTATGTCTTTTTACATTGTGAGTTCAGAGACCCCAAGCTACATATCTCTTTCTGCTCCCAATGGGAAATTGCACTCAAGAGGAATGGAAATGCAATCCCCATGTTAACAAGTAGGAGAGATAGGCCTTGCAATAGTGAAAAATGAATGTGGTAGTATTTCATTATCAGGACATGTGAAACACACCAGCACTTGTTCTACCTTTTAAATGCACTACACCCACCCATAGGACTACTTAGGGCCTACCTTAGGGGTGGCTTATATGTACCAAATAGGAAGGTTTCGTCCTGGCAAGTGGGTACACCTGGCAGGTTGAATTGGCTGTGCCAGACTGCACACACAGACACTGAAGTGGCAGGTCTGAAACATTTCTACAGGGCTACCCATGTGGGTGACACAATCAGTCCTGCAGGCCTACTAGTAGCATTTGATTTACATGTCCTGGGCACACATAGTGGACTTTACTAGGGACTTACTAGTAAATCAAATATGCCAATCATGGATAAACCATTCATCAATACAATTTACACAGGGAACACCTGCACTTTAGAACTGATCTGCAGTGGTAAAGTGCACGGAGACAATAAATCAGCAAAAACAAAGTCCTGCATACCATAAAAAACAGGAAGTCAAAAGGCAAAAAGACAGGGGAAACTCACCAAAAGATGCCAGGTCTAACACTATGTAAAGGGGGTCCAGATGTAAGATCCCAGTAGTTAAATGTCCCTAACAGACTGACTGTGAGGTACTATCACACTTCTTTACCTCAGTTCATAATTACAAAGAGGAGGTTGCTGTGCAGTAGCACATATCATAGCACAGAGAATGTTCAACAAAGTTATTACACATCTTGATGATGTCGGCATCCCGCTTTGTCAAAAATCCGGAAATTAAGCTGTTTGTACATAACACATTTTGTTGAATGAACTCTCTTTTTGACTCAATTACTAACACAATGCTGAGGCCTCTCTGTCAGAGATTGACTAGCATGTTCGTACTGCCATTACTCCATTCTGTGACCTATGTGCAGTAGGTTTTAATCACTGGGCTCATGTCACCCTTCTCTTGTGGAGCCTCACTGCCTTGAGTACTTTCAGTCATGCTTCCATTGTAGTGCCTTCCAGCCCTGAGCACTCCATGGCTTCGCCCCTCCTGGGAAGCCTGAACCATTGACTTTCCTGTTACATTGCTTTGCAAGTTTAGAATAGTTTGCACCTAAAGCTATCACCTCTATCTAAGATAGTCACGTTTCCACTGTGAACCATTGTACTGTACCATCATGCACCTGGGGTTCTGTTGTATGTGTTTATTGTTGTCAATTACAGTCTGCACCTGCCACCCACTAGGCCTTATATCTGTTATATGTAACACATGATTCTCCTCAGATTCATTGAAATTCATGCCACTCTGGCACACAGTTTGCTTCCTGTATAAATGCCCTCTCTGAACCTTCATTGGGCTTGGCCTCATTCCAGACCTGCACAAGCAACGTCCCAGCACTCACTTCTTGGGTCACACACAAGCTTTGTCCCTGCACTCATCACCCGGAACCTTGAACTCTCTAGGCTTTCAAGCCTTCCTGTTGATTCCGTGATCCAGGCATCTACGTCGCTTCATGTGTTTTTCTTCAAGTCTGCTTTCTCCTGAGTCTGTTGTACCAGGTTTTCCTATTATCTTCATATCACTTAGCTAAGTACCTTCCCCTCAAGTTAGTGCATACTAATTGTTAGGTTAGCAGTTGTTTCAAAGACTGATACCTTTGAAGGTGAGAACACGTTTTCAGATGTTTGACATTATTTGATTGCTCACCCTCTTGAGGCCCTCCCCTCTGGATTATTTCGTTGCAGCACTCTGAACTGTATTGTACCTGACCTGAAAGTTTGCCTTTTCTTGACAAAGTGTATCTAGCATTTTTTGAGAAAATTCTAGAGTTTAATGTTTGTGAGAAAGTAGTCTTTTTCTAGCATGGTTACCCCCACTTTTGGCCTGTTTGTGAGTGTGGGTCAGTGTGTTTTTACTGTATCACTGGGATCCTGCTAGCCAGGACCCCAATGCTCATAGATAAAAACCTATGTGTCAGTGTGTTTTGTGTGTCTCACTGGGATCCTGCTAGCCAGGAACCCAGTGCTCATAGTTTGTGGCCTAATGTGTGTGTTGACAGTAGTGCTTGATTGTGTCACTGAGACTCTGCTAACCAGAACCTTAGTGCTTGTGCTCTCTCTGCTTTTAAATGTGTCACTATAGGTTAGTGACTTCATTTACCACTTTCAATTGGCACACTGGACCCTCCCTTATAAGTCCCTAGTATATGGTACCTGGGGACCCAGGGCACTGGGTTCCAGGAGATCCTTATGGGCTGAAGCATTTCTTTTGCCACCCATAAGGAGGTCAGACAAACCCTTCCACAGGCATACCATTGCAGCCTGGGTGAAATAGTGCTCACATTATTTCACATCCATTTTCACTGCACTTAAGTAACTTATAAGTCAACTATATGTCTAACCTTCACTTGCTGAATGTTAGATGCAAAGTTACTAAGTGTGAGGGCACCATTGCACTAGCAAAGGTGCCCCCACATAGTTCAGGGTTGTTAGAAATGGGGTCTTTGGTTGACAGTCAGGTTAACCCCTGTTGAAGCAAGGACCCTCACTCCAGTCAGGGTAAAAGAAAATCACCCTCAGCTAACCCCTGCTTACCCCCTTGGTAGTGTGGCAGAGCAGTAGGCTTAACTTCAGAGTGCTAGGTGTAAAGTATTTGTACCATCACACACAGTAACTTAATGAAAACACTACAAAATGACACAACACCAGATTAGAAAAACAGTAAATATTTATCTAAACAAAACACGACCAAAACGACAAAAATCCACCATACACAAGTCAAGTTATCAATAGAAATGTAAAGAGTCTTTAAGTAGTTTTAAACACACACTAGCGCTGCTAGCGTGACAATATACCAGGTGTGCGTCAAAAATAACCCCGCACGGGCGGGTGTGCATCAAAAATTACTCCGCACGGCGGTACGTGAGTCGAAAATTCAGCCGCACGATGATCCAAAAATCCTGCAGCTCAGGTTGTGATCTCCCAGCCTCCGTCAGCGATGCTGCGCGTCGTTTCTCCTGCTCCGTGCGTCGATTCTTCGGTTGTGTTTCCTGCGAGCGTCGTTTCTCAGCTGCGGAGCCGGCCGCGTGTCGTTTTTTCAGCCGCAGATTGGATTTGTGTCAATCTTTTCCCCGAACGGCGCTCTGTGCGTGAATTTTCTTGTCTTAAGGCTGCCAGCTTCTCCTTTCAGGGTCCCAGGAACTGGATGAGCACCAGAGGGCAGAGTAGGAGTCTCTCCACAGACTCCAGGTGCTGGCAGAGATAAGTCTTTGCTGTCCCTGAGACTTCAAACAACAGGAGGCAAGCTCTAGATCAAGCCCTTGGAGATTTCTTCTCAAGATGGCAGGCACACAAAGTCCAGTCTTTGCCCTCTTACTCTGGCAGAAGCAGAAAAAGGTCCAACAAGGGCCATTTCCCGGTACTTTGTGAGTGCGAGGATGCCATTACACGCGTGCACTCAACATAGGTCAATACCTATATGTAGCTTCCCAATGGTAACTCCAAATATGGGCATGTAACATGTCTAAGATCATGGAATTGTCCCCACATTCCAAATCCAGTATTGGGGAGCCAGTTCTATGCATCCTGGGGTCTCCACTATGGACCACCAGTACTGCCAAACCAGCTCTCTGAGGCTTGCACTGCAGCTACAGCTGCTGCCACCTTACAGACAGGGTTCTACCCTCCTGGGGTCTGAGCAGCTCAGTCCCACGAAGGCAGAACAAAGCATTTCCTTTGGGAGCAGGGTGTTACACTCTCTCCCTTTGGAAATAGGTGTTACAGGCTGGGGAGGGGTAGCTTCCCCCAGCCTCTGGAAATGCTTTAAAGGGCACAGATGGGGCCCACCTTGCATAAGCCAGTCTACACTGGTTCAGGGAACCCTTGTCCCCTGCTCTGGCATGAAACAGGACAAAGGAAAGGGAGTGACCACTCCCCTGTCCATCATCACCCTAGGGGCGGTGCCCAGAGCTCCTCCAGTGTGCCCCAGTCTTCAGCCATCTTGCTTTGCAAGGTGTGGGGGCACTATGGAGGACTCTGAGTGGCCAGTGCCAGCGGGTCACATCAGAGACCCCTCCTGACAGGTCCATACCTGATAAGGCAGCCAATCCCCCTCTCAGGGCTATTTAGGGTCTCTCCTGTGGGTTCTCTTCAGATTCTGCTTGCAAGTTTCCTTCAGGAATCCTCTGCAACTACTACTTCATCCTCTGACCTCGGATCAACCTCAGCCTGCTCCAGGAACCACTGTAACAGCAACAAAGTATCCCCAAGAGATACTTTTCCTCTTCAACTTCAGCTCCAGCCAGCAACTGCAACAGTTTCTACGGTGTTCACGCTTTGAGGACTCCCTGTCTTCATCCTGCACCAGAAGGACCAAAGAAGTCTCCAGTGGGGTGATGGAGTCACTCCCCTGCTCCAGTAGGCACCTTTGATGACAAATTGGACTCCTCTCACAGCGACCAGCTTGCTCTTAAGGACACAGAGGTTGGACCCCATCGATATAGACTGTCGTGAGGTCCTTCTGACGCAATTTCGAGGAGGTAAGGCCTTGCCTTCCCTGAGAGCTATTGTACCCCTGTGCACTGCGTGTTCTTCACCTCCTGAGGCCTCTGTCCAATTTTTGCAAAAGTCCTTCATGCACAGCCTGGCCCAGGTCCACAGCACTCCATCCTGTGACGCTCAACTCGCTGAGTTGTTCTCCGGCGGCGTGGGAACTTTCTTGGTTGTGCTGCACCAACCACATTTTGCACCTCCTTTGTCCCCGTGTCCTGGTACTCCAGTGGGTGCTACCTGGCATCCTGAGGGCTCTCTAAAGTGCTGAGAGCCCTGTATTCCTCCTCACACAGAGCTGAGGACCCCAGGTCCTTCCTGGGTCCAGCCAGTGCCAATTTGACGCAAAACACACTTTTGTCATAACCAGGGCTTGTTGGTGACTTCCAACACAAAATCACATCTGTATCCATCTTCACATCGTGGGACATCTTCTGCATCATGCAGGAACCCGTGGCATCTTCCTAGGGTGCATTCCTGCAGTCATCTTCCAACCAGGGACTCTTCTTTTGCACCCTCTTCTAGGTTGGCAGGGGCTCCTGCCCTTTTTGGAACTTCTTTTGACTTCTGGACTTGGTCCCCTTCTTTTGAAGGTCCTCAGGTCCAGGAATCCAGCAGTTGTTGTTTGCAGACTTGGTTGGTTACTGCAAAATCCCAATCACGAGGTGTAGTGTGTCGTAAGGAAACTTGCATTACTTTACTCCTGCTTTTCTGGGCTCTGAGGTGGGGTAATTTACTTACATTTACTGTATTCTTACTCTCCCTGTGATTCTGCACACACCACACTTGTCTAGGGGGGGAGTTTGTGATTCACATTCCACTTTCTTAGTATATGGTTTGTGATACCCCTAGACCTATTTTCTACCTTTGCATTCTATAGCATTTCCTATTGGTTACATAGTTCTATTACTACTTACTTGTCTAATTTTGGTGTCTAGTGTATAAATTGTGTATAATACTTACCTCCAGAAGGAGTATTGTCTCTAAGATATTTTTAGTACTGTGTCACCCAAATAAATACCTTTATTTTTGGTAACTCTGAGTATTGTCTTTACTTGTGTATAAGTACAGTGTAACTATAAGAGGTATTGCATGAGCTTCGCATTTCTCCTGGTTCAGCCTAAGCTGCTGTGCTATAGCTGCTAGAACACTACTACATTTCACTAGTAAGGGATAACTGGACCTGGTATAAGGTGTAAGTACCCAAGGTACCCACTACAAACCAGGCCAGCCTCCTACAATGTTGTTTTCAAGTTTCAGACAAAATTCATATTTTTCGGATTACTAGAAAATCTCAGTTTAATCTTGAAAGTATTTTCTCATGCCACATTTAAGATGAAGGCTGTAAGTGTAAAAATAATGTAAATAACAGATAGATCATTTTGGGTTGGGAATTTAGGGGTAACATGATCTCCTGCTGTTTTAGCATATCACACCTGAATTGAGGATATGAAGTCCAGGGGTTCCCCATTCTACTAGGCAGTGGACAAGACAGCTGAGTAGTTCATCAGTGACGCAAGATCATTTGTTTTGTTTCATCCCATTCCCTCCTTCCCTCAGGAGGCAGCGAGTGAACGGAGGTTGACTTTACCTTTGTTCAGTCCCTGTCCTAGGTGGAATGGAGGTCCAGCATCATCCCCATAGTTGGGAACAGGTGAGTGTGTGACACATACGCTGTATAATCTTTCTCATCCATAGCTCTTCAAACACTCTTAGCAGACTGTAATCTCTATTTAATGGCAGACAGGTTTTTGGCCACTCACAAAACGGTTCATAGTGCGTGCAATTCAGAATACAGCAATTTTCCCAAGAATGTGTATGACCTAAGTCATCCTTAATTTTGAAATTAGTAAATGCTTCCACCTAACAGATGCCATTGTCATCATTTGCACCACACAAATACCCTTCCAGGCTTCTCTTA
Source organism: Pleurodeles waltl (assembly GCF_031143425.1). Lineage (NCBI taxonomy): Eukaryota > Metazoa > Chordata > Amphibia > Caudata > Salamandridae > Pleurodeles > Pleurodeles waltl. The sequence continues at coordinate 576,951,485 of NC_090447.1, forward strand.
CGCTCACTCATATCTTGGAAAAAGTAGATATAGCACTGGCTTTGTTAAGTTAACCGCTTCACTGCCAGGCCTTTTCCCCCTCAGGTGCCAGGCCATTTTTTGGCTATTTGGGGCAGTTTGCGCTTAGGTCCTCATAACTTTTTGTCCACATAAGCTACCCACGCCACATTTGCGTCCTTTTTTTCCAACATCATAGGGCTTATAGCGGTACCCAGAGTTTGTGGGTTCCCCTGAAGGATACCAAGTAATTAGCCAAAGTACAGCGAAAATTGTGTTTCTTTTTAAAAAAGGGGAAAAAGGGCTGCAAAAGAAGGCTTGTGATTTTTTCCCTGAAAATGTCATCATCAAAGGGTTTGCAGTGCTAAAATCACCATCTTCCCAGCTTCAAGGAACAGGCAGACTTGCATCAGAAAACCACATTTTTCAACACAATTTTGGCATTTTACTGAGATATATCCCATTTTTACGATTTTTTGTGCTTTCAGCCTCCTTCCAGTTAGTGACAGAAATGGATGTGAAAGCAATGCTGGATCCCGGAAAGCTAAACATTTCTAAAAGGTAGGAAAAATGTTGAATTCACGAAAGGGTTATTTGTGTAGATCCTATAAGGGTTTCCTACAGAAAATAACAGCTGAATGAAAAAATATTGAAATTGAGGTGAAAAAACTGCCATTTTTCTCCATGTTCTCCTGTGGTGTCAGATTTATTAAAGCAATATACTGTTACGTGTGCTGGACTCTTCTGGTTGCGGGGATATATAGGGCTTGTAGGTTCATCAAGAACCCTAGGTACCCACAGCCAATAAATGAGCTGCACCTTGCAATGGGTTTTCATTCTATACCAGGTATACAGCAATTAATTTGCTGAAATAAAAAGAGTGAAAAATAGGTATCTAGAAAACCTTTGTATTTCCAAAATGGGCACAAGATAAGGTGTTGAGAAGCAGTGGTTATTTGCACATCTCTGACTTCCGGGATGCCCATACTAGCATGTGAATTTCAGGCCATTTCTCAAATAGACGTCTTTTCTACACACTGTCTTACATTTGGAAATAAAAAATGTAGAGAAAGACAAGGTGCAATAACACTTGTTTTGCTATTCTGTGTTCCCCCAAGTCTCCCTATAAAATTGTTACCTCACTTGCCTGTGTAGGCCTAATGCTCGCGATAGGAAACACAACATGGACACATAACATTTTTACATTAAAATCTGACGTGTTTTTTGCAGAGTGCCTAGCTGTAGATTTTGGCCTCTAGGTCAGCCAGCACCCAGGGAAACCTACCAACCCTGTGCATTTTTTAAATCTAGACACCTAGGGGAATCCAAGATGGGGTGACATGTGGAGCTCTCGTCAGGTTCTGTTACCCAGAATCGTTTGCAAATGTGAACATTTGGCCAAAAAATCACTTTTTCCTCACATTTCGGTGACAGAAAGTTCTGGAATCTAAGAGGAGCCACCAATGTCCTTCTACCCATCGTTCCCCCAAGTCTCCCGATAAAAATGGTACCTCACTTGTGTGGGTAGGGCTAGTGCTCACGACAAGAAATGCCCCAAAACACTATCTGGACACATCAAAATTATCAAGTACAAAACTACCTGTTTTTGCGGGGGTGGGGCACCTGCATTTTTGGTCCTGGGCTCAGCAGCCATCTAGGGAAACCTACCAAACCTAGACATTTCTGAAAACTAGACACCCAAGGGAGTCCAGGGAGGTGTGACTTGCGTGGATCCCCGAATGTTTTCTTACCCCAAATCCTCAGCAAACCTCAAATTTAGCTAAAAAAATCACTTTTTTTGCACATTTCTGTGTGGGATCACTGCACGGTACAATTTTCCTACCACCCAACATTCGCCTCAGTCTCCCGGTAAAAATGATACCTCACTTGTGTAGGTGGGCCAAGTGCCTGTAACAGAGAAGAGCCAATAAGATGTCGAAATTGAAGAGGAACCAAAGCGGGTCCAAAAGGGCAGTTTAAAAAAAAAATTTTTTAGGCTGACAAGTGCAGCAGAATTTTTAGCGGTATAGATGAGACAATGTTGGTTGGTAGGAATTTTGTGGATTCCTGCAGGTTCCGGAAGATTCCATCACAAAACTGTGGGGAAAATGAGTGATTTCCAGTAAAGTTGGAGGTTTGCAGGGCATTGTGGGTAAGAAAATGGTGCGGGTGCATGTGAAGCACACCACCCTGGAATCAACCAGATGTTTAGTTTTCAGATGTGTCTAGGTCTTGTGGATTTTTCTACATGGCAGCGTCTCAAAGTCAAAAAAGTGCAGCCCTCACCATTCCAAGTGGGACGATTTTGAGAGTTACCAAGCTCTCATAGCCCAAATGTAAAACCAAAACCCAAAATAATCAAATGTACTCTTGCTTGTCGTGGGGTAAGATGTTTTAGTGTGCGGGGAAGAGCTGAAAGACTTTTACCCCCTTCAGTTGGCGTGGGGGCACAACCATGCCCATACTGATTGGTAGCCACCACCCCACATTTTTTTTTTTATTATTCCCTGGCATCTAGTAAACTTTCTGCCCCCCCCCCCGGGTGAGGATCAGGGATAACTGCCCAATCTGCCTATTGGTGGGCAGAACAACTTTGGCCCCATTTATTTGTGGTGGGAGTATGGCCATACTCCCACCCTCTTATTTTGGTGGGCTTTCTGCCCCCACTTGGGGGCAGATGGGCCTTCCAAAAATAGACTGATCTGCCCCCTAAGGGGGGCAGATATAGTCAACAGTAATGTGCATCCATGTGGAGCGACCCTTGCCCAAGGGGCTGACCCCCCCAAACAAAACGCATTCACACACCAATGCCTGGTGTCTAGTGGATGGCCTAACAAAAATAGGTTGATCTGCCCCCAAGGGGGGCAGAAGTGGCCTGAATACAATTTGCGCCCCGGGGAGCAACCCTTGCCTAAGGGGTGGCTCCCCACATTTAAAAACATACAGTAAATAAAAAAATATATATCCCTGGTGTCTAGAGGATTCTGCCCACCCTGGGGGCAGATCGGCCTAATTATATTAGACCGATCTGCCCCCAGGTGGCCAGAAATGGCCTAAAAGTAATTTGGCCCCCCAGGAGCGACCCTTGCCTAAGGGGTCACTCCCCACACATAAAGAAATAACAAGCATTTGCAATGCAATGGGTCTCGCATTTACTTGAGTTGAAGCTATTGACATTGTAAATGCCAAACTGGACTTTTCTTGCCATTTAAATTGGTCAACCCCTGCCGCATAATTTGGTCCTCTGTGCCACATAATTCCAGTGGCCCCTGCATATAAGTGAAGCACTTGCATTAACCTTAAGATTGTCATTTATACTGAGGAACTAGAACTGGAAATATTACATGTAAGTATATCTTAATCACGAAAAGTCCTAAATAAACAGAATTAAAATGCATTGACAGGTGTAAATGCAGAAGTGAAGATGCCTGCATAATGTATGCAAGTATATGGACATGCTTTGAAACCAATATGAAACATCGAAACATGTAAACGTGTAAAGAATGTGCCACATAATGTGCCTTTTCTTGCCTCATAGCTCAGTCAAGTCCTTTGTATTATTTGGTACACCACTGAGCCCTACTACCAATAGCCTTGGCTTTACAGGTGAACAGGCCAACTCAAGGGCACAGAGTTTTCTGCAGAAAATGAAGTTTTCAGACACGTTGAATATTTTCCACCTTATATGGATATTTTAAACTCACCCCTCTATTTTGTAAATACCCTGTGTATTTCATCTCTGCCACAATTCCCATGCAGAGAGAACATGTGCAGAAATATCTACGTTAAAGAAAAAATTACTGGTGCTAAAAACCATGGGCATAGCACCTCGACTGGTGCCACTGCTAGCACGGACCACACCAGAGTGGCAAGCTGGGTCAAATAGTGGGCACCTGGCACCAGCATAGTGACTTTATGCACGGAAGAGACTCAGGGGGTCATTCTGACCTTGGCGGTCCATGACCGCCATGGCGGATGGCGGCGGAAGCACCGCCAACAGGCTGGCAGTGCTTCCTGGGCGATTCTGACCGCAGCGGTAAAGCCGCGGTCAGAAAAGGGGAGCTGGCGGTTTCCCGCCGGTTTCCCGCTGGTTTCCCGCTGGCCCAGGGAATCCGCCATGGCGGCGCTGCTTGCAGCACCGCCATGGGGATTCCGACCGCCTTCCCGCCAGCCTGTTTCTGGCGGTGTTCACCGCCAGAACCAGGATGGCGGGAACGGGTGCCGTGGGGCCCCTGGGGGCCCCTGCACTGCCCATGCCACTGGCATGGGCAGTGCAGGGGCCCCCTAACAGGGCCCCACAAAGATTTTCACTGTCTGCTGTGCAGACAGTGAAAATCGCGACGGGTGCCACTGCACCCGTCGCACCCCTTCAACTCTGCCGGCTTCATTGTTGAAGGGGCTGTCCCGCTGGGCCGGCCGGCGGTCTTCTGGCGGTCGCCCGCCGGCCCAGCGGGAAAGCCGGAATGGCTGCCGCGGTCTTTTGACCGTGGAGCGGTCTTTCGGCGGGAACCGCTTGGCGGGCGGCAACCGCCGCGGTCAGAATGACCGCCTCAGTCATTTCCTGTTCTCCTGTGACTGAGGGGTAAGCATGGTTGTACCTGGGTGAGGTGGCAGGGATGAGGCATAAAGGAGCAGACACCTGGCTATCTACAAAAGGGAGACTGTCCAGTAAACAGAGATGTGTTATATTACACTAAACTTGTTTATAGCACAGTTTGCCATGAACGAGGCATCATACGTTGGCATTAAAACGTACATGGGATTGAGGCGAGGGGTCGCAAGGTAAACAGAGCCCTTAGGTAATCAACTTGTTTTCTTTCAAAATGTGCATCAATGCTGAAAAAATAGAAAGTGGTACCTAAAGTAATTTGTGCCATCAATTATGCACTATAGAAGAGTCAAGATTTTAGCCAACAAACTACCCGCAGGTCAAGTGCCACTTACGTTGTTTTTTAAGAGCACCCGTGGAGCCAGGATGGCCTGAATGCAGTAGATGATGCCGACATGCCCAGTCCTTACTGTGCAGCCTCACAGGCCCCACGGTGACGTCATCCCAGATGAGGCAAACCCCATGTGTGAATTTCGCTTCTGGAAACAAGACATGCGCTGTTCACAACAACAGGCCAGACCGACTCCGGTGGGACTATCCTTTCACGTGCCTCTAGGACGAATGTGAGATCACTCCCCTTTCTCCTTGGGCATGAAGCAGACAGTTGTTCCTTCATATAAGTAGACCAACGTTAGGAAATCCAACACGGGCCGATTCACAAAGCCGTTTGCGCATGCAGGTTCAACTTAACCGTCTAAATTGCTTATGTTAAGCGTCCAAATTCTTGTTTTTCTTAAAAATGTAGGCCCATATTTATACTTTTTGACGCAAAACTGCGCCAACGCAGTTTTGCGTCAAAAAAATTAGTGCCGGCTAATGCCATTCTGAAGCGCCATGCGGGCGCTGTAATTATTCAATGACGTTAGCCGGCGTTAGCCGCCGGCGCTGTCTGGTGTGCGTTAAAGAAAACGACATACACCAGGCAGCGCCGGCGTAGGGGGAAAATGGCGTATGGGCGTCCACAAATGGTGCAAGTCAGGCTGAGGCAAAAAAATCGCCACAACCCGATTTGCGCCATTTTTTTTCGACGCCCATCCCCCATTGAAATGACTCCTGTCTTAGCAAAGACAGGAGTCATGCCCCCTTGCCCAATGGCCATGCCCAGGGGACTTCTGTCCCCTGGGCATGGTCATTGGGCATAGTGGCATGTAGGGGGGCACAAATCAGGCCCCCCTATGCCACAAAAAAAAATAAAAAAAAATACTTACCTGGACTTACCTTAATGTCCCTGGGGTGGGTCCCTCCATCCTTGGGTGTCCTCCTGGGGTGGGCAAGGGTGGCAGGGGGGTGTCCCTGGGGGCAGGGGAGGGCACCTCTGGGCTCATTCTGAGCCTACAGGTCCCTTAACGCCTGCCCTGACCCAGGCACTAAAATCCGGCGCAAATGCGGGTTTTTTAGACCCGCCCACTCCCGGGCGTCATTTTTGCCCGGGAGTATAAATACGACGCATATGCATCGCAGTCATTTTTTACGACGGGAACGCCTACCTTGCATATCATTAACGCAAGGAAGGTGTTCACGGAAAAAAATTACGCTAACTCCATGAACTTTGGCACTAGACGCGTCTAACGCCAAAGTATAAATATGGAGTTAGTTTTGCGTCGAATTTGCGTCGAAAAAAACGACGCAAATTCGGCGCAAATGGAGTATAAATATGCCCCGTAATTTGCCCGCTTAGAGAGATTTACATATGCGTATTATCTCCCAGCATCTCATGCACAAATAAATCCAAACTTGGGGGAAAGGGGTTTGTGGGAGTTCAGGACAGGCTCCGGACATTTTGGAAGCTCCCCCCAATGGTAATCGCAACATAAGTAAATGAATGTATCCTGTTGTTACGTAACTGGTGCCCATGCCAAGCACTCCAATACCCTTAGGTGGAGTTTGTGCTACATAAAACTGTAAAACAATATATATTAATAGCATATTTTCAGAAGTCAAGTCGGACTGCGAAGGAAATCTCTGACCCATTTGAGATGTTAACCACAGACGACCAAAAGTGCTGCAGTGCCTGAGTGTTTACAATACAAAAGTTATCACCATTAATGTAACGAGAAAAGTGTACTTATTTGAAATGTGTTTCTATTTGAACTGATTGTTCCTCCAGGGAGGGGCCCCTGGAGAGAGAGAGACTCCGATGTGGAGCTCTGCGATTCAAATTTTAATTGAAAGGAGGCACTTGGTGACATAAAAAGGGAGGAAGGAGTTAAGGGTGGGTGCAGAGTGGGGCGGTAGCTGACTGACGGAAATGTTTACAAATCCTCCTGAAAAAGACAATTGCTTTGGAGAGTGACGTGGCATAATATGCAGAGCTGCGGACTTTGAAACTGGGGACCGTAGTTCAAGTTTCTGCGTTGGCGCTCCTTATTTGAAGAAAGGCGCGCCATACCTAAAGATAAATTGCTCTAAGTTTCTATTAAAATAACAAAACAAATAAACGGTTGAGGGAAATTTTTGTTTGTATTGTGGCTCGCGAAGGAAAGACAAAGGAAACAATGTAACATAACTGGTGCTCATGCAAAACACTCGAATATCACCAATCAAGTTTGCCCTTTATCAAACTTTAAAGCGCCAGGTGCGCGCAGGGCAGAGAAAAAATAAACAAGCAAGATTGCGCTGCGAAAAGAGATATAAAGTAGTCCACAAACCGGATGGAAAAAGCGAGCCACGCATGTTTTCAGTACTTCGTCACTGTGCTCGAGGAGGGCTAACTACTGGAAAAGGCATGACGTATGGATGCCTTCCACTAATGAAAGCAAGCATAGTTTAAAAGGCAAGTCCACAAGCCAATGAAAGACACTAACGTGACATGGACGGGGCTCCGAGCCCTTTTCTAACTACTAAAGCATCTCGCACAAGTGATACGCATGCGCAAGCGCTTGCGACGCAGACTCGACCCTAAAAATGAACAACAACAAAAATTATCCCTGGTGTCTGATCGGCCTAATTATATTAGACCGATCTATCCCAGGGGGGCAGAAATGGCCTCAAATAATTTGCCCCCGTGGGGAGCGGCCATTGCCCAAGGAGCCGCTCCACTTATTGAAATGTACCAAAAAAAAATATCCCTGGTGTCTAGTGGGCATTTCTGTTGCCCGACCGCATTGCGATTGGGCAGCAGCAATGCTGTGAGAGACATGAAAGGAAAGGAAATGAAAGGTGTTTCCTTTGCTTTTATGTCTCTCCTGCCCCACCTCCCAGTCAGAAGAGAAATCCAAAAGCAGTTCTCTTCCTGGTTCACCCTGGAAGCATGCTTCATGCACAATCCGAGGTGACCTCTGATGAGGTCGGCGTGCGATTTGCATGCTGACGTCATCAGACGTCACTGGGGGGTCGAGGTGGAAGGGAAAGCGATTCCCCTTCCATCCCCGACTGGGAGCTGTGGGAGGGAGGCACATGGGGGGAGCCCTAGCGCTCCCCCCTGTGGGCCATGTGCAGGACAAGCTGGTCTCATCCCAGGCACACAGCAACCGTGTGCCTGGACGAGACCAGCTCGCCCGGGGCATCCAAAAGGTTAAAACTTTACTAAAGGATTGTGCTTTTGTTGGTATGTTGTAAATCTATTCAATCGTTTTTGAGAAAGCAACCTTCACAGAGAGGCTCTAGTGGACACAAAGTGGTTACATTTTTGGAAACAGTTAGTGATATCTGGACTCCTTGAGGCTCTGTAGATGTAGTTGAATACCAACATTATGAAAATAAACAAAACTTATTGGCCAAGTGAGCATTTTCACCCTTCTGCTATTTCGATCAGCGAATCCTGAGCAAAATCTGAGGATTTTAAAGTATCTGATTGGCTACTATCATTGAAAGAGAATTTTGTGGCAGTCAGTACAAGACTCGAGGACTCAGTCCCTATGTGCTGAAAAAAATTGTAAGGGCACCTGAGTCAGCAGAGTGAGCAAACCTTGTTGGAACTTCCCTACATTTATTTTGTCAGAGGATCCGCAGATCCAGTTCCTGGACTTATGGATCCTAGCTAGGATCTCGAGTGTGGATTTGAGGCTGCCATTTTGGACCCACGGACTAAAACAAAAATGATGGAAGGATCTGGCTGCAGAGGTGCTAGTACAGCCAGCCCAGGACACCAAAGATGGCTACAAGCTCAAGGGATCTGGATGCAGAGGCATTAGTACTGCCTGCCTTGTACACCACCACTAGGTGGAAGCTTCACAGACTCAAGGGGTCCAACTGTATAGGCTCTAGAACTGTCTACCAAGAACACCACCACTGGGTGCAAGCTTCACAGACTCAAGGGGCTTGTCTTTGGAGGCGCCAGTACTGTCCGGCCAGTATACCATCACCAGGGCTAGTTTCACAGACTCAAGATGCCCGGCTGCTGAGGGTTAGTACACCACCTCCAGTTGAAAGCTTTATGGATGCGCCTGCCTCACAGGTATGGTATTAGGTAGTACCCCCAAACTACCATCCTACTTGCCGCCTCCGATGTTAATCTGCATGAACTACAGAACCTAAAGGTGGTCACATGGTACCTGAAGCCTTCGGATGCCCAGTACAATGGCACCAGGGCAAACTTTGTAGATCCATATTAGGCTTTTGAGGGAACCATAATCCCAGCTGCAGGACTGTGGACCACTAAGAGGTCCTTAGAGATTGCAGAAAGAAGTACGCTTTGGTGCCTGTGGCCCACCCCCTGTACACACAGCCAAAGGCTGTGAACCACAGTGGTGGTTGTATGCCAGTAGGAGCATCCAACCACCATATTGGCACAGTGTGCAGGGCCTGGTTTCTTACTAGGCACAAGGCCTAGTCAGAGTCCATGCCCTGCATACTGTATAAATATGGAGTTAGTTTTGCACCAAATTAGAGTTTTAAAAAATGACACTAATTCAGTGCAAACAGAGTATATGTATGCCCCTTAGTGTCAAAATATGACGCTAATCTGGTTAGAGTCATATATTTTGACTCTAACCTGCCTAATGTCATTTTTTTTTTACGCTAGCCTACTCTTTGCACTGGCTTGCACCATCCCATACATATGGTGCCCAGCTGGTGCAAGCCGGTGCAAAACTTTGTGCTGCAAAACTTTTTGGTGCAAAACTGCGTTGGTGCACCAAAAAGTATAAATAAGGCCCTTCATTCGTAAAGACGTCAGCCATTCATAGTGCCTATATGAAATATTGGGCCAGATGTATCAAGCTCCTGGTTTACTTTTCTTAAGTAGCAAACTTTAAGAAATAGCTATTTTAGAAATGCAAAATGGGATGTATCAAAATTGTGAGTCGGTAATTGCAATTTCTTAAAATTTGCAAACGCAATTTGCGACTAGCAAATACAGATTTGCAAATAAATAGTGATTCGGTATCTAAATATCGCAAATTGCAAAAACAGCAAACTGGAACAGCCTGATGACATCACAACCAGGAAGTGAGTCAGCCCATGCAGTTTCCAGGAGCCACACCCAAAGGAGCAGGCAGAGAGACACAGCCCAGCACCAGGGAACCAGCTTTGTGGGCCCGCCAGGACCAAACTGCAACATGGCCAATGATGGGAAGGTGAAGGACAAAGGAGACAGGAAGCGCAAGCTCAAATTCAGTGAACAGGAATTGGAGGTGCTCACTGAGGAGGTGGTCAGGAACCACAACAAACTCTTTGGGAATAACTCACTCCAGGTACCTGAAAGTGAGAAGAGGAAACTGTGGTCAGATATCCAGACCAAAATATGTGCAGTGGGTGTTGAGGAGATACGCAAGTGATGGTATGACTTGCGGTCACATGCCAAAGAGAGGGTAGCTAGCAGGCTAAAAGAGGCAAGGAGCACCGGAGGAGGACCACCCACTCAGGCGCCGTCCACACCAATGGAAGACATGGTGGAGTCCACACTGCTACTTGAAGCTGTCAGTGGTGTCACTGACATTGACACCTCAGGGACACCGCAGGGACACCCAGCACCAGCAAAGGTAAGGCCAGCAATCATGTGTATCACCATATGTGCATGTACAAATGCCCCTTAGACTATAGCTATTAGTTAGATGAATTGCGATAAGTAGTCCATGCCACATCTTACATACAACACATCTATGGTTTATGGGAGTGGTAGTCCACAACCCTAAAGTCAAAATACCACAGAAATGGCAAGTTAGTGTTCAGCCACATAGAGAAACAACACACACAACTCACAGTGATACGATGTCAGTGTACAACTTTTACTTTTGTGCAACTTCTTGTGATATATTCATAAATGACATGCTGCACATTGTCGTTGCAGATGTCCCGGGCCCTGCTGCAGCAGAATGTGGAAATGTGGGGGATGTCGAAACACAGCCACAGTCCGACTCAAACACCAGTGAGTCTTTCAGTATTGCACCAACTAGACGCAGGGCAAGAGTGTTACCCCCCCCAGAGTATAACCTGGACTCAGATGAAATGCCAGATGAAGTCCCCACACCACCCCCAGAGGATAGATCCACAGGAAGACAGCAGTCCCTGCCCCAGCGTCAGTCAACTCCCCTCAGAAGGCATCACGAAGCAGGCAGACAGTACACAGATGAAGGAGAGGGCCCATCAATCTTTGGCGGTCTTGAAGCTTCCATGCTGAAAGTGCAGCGCCTGCAATGCAAACCTATGAGGTCAATGCACAGGCAGTTGGTGTCAATCGATCAGAACATGGGCGCAATGCACAGGCAGTTTGAGTCCCACAATGACAATATGGGAGTACTGCACAAGCAGATGGATGCACTCAATGAAAACATTGGATCAATGCACAAGCAGTTGGAGTCTCTGAATGAGGGCCAGCAGACAGCAGCAGGAAACACAAAGGAGTTGACAAATGCCATTAGGGACCTCTGCACTGAAATTCAGCAGGAGCGTGTCAGCCACCGTAGACTCCATCACCAATTTATGGGAAGGTTTGATGGGTTCTGCAGATCGGTCAATCGGCTTCCTAGCTCAACTGCCTTCATTTCACGACATGCTGTGGGCATACAGGTGGAGATGGCACATTGCAGTCGGCACGTTGCACAGGGTTTGGTGCAAATAACCAATGTTCTGGATGCAATGCAGACAGCACGCAGTGCTACAAATAGCAAACTGGGTAGTGGGGATAGAGAGGAGTTCTCTAGCCTCAGCAGTCTTAAAGCCCCTGAGATGGATCCTAGACATTGCAGTACCAGACACAGTAGTGCCTGTGAACCCGCTACAAGAGGTGCCAGTGAGGCCACTGAGCACTCAAGTGGATTGCGTGGACATTGGAAATAATGTTGAGGCCTACAGGGCATTACTGTAACATGTAGCTATACAGTTATACCATGATGCTAATAGTGTGACACTGTTAATCGCATGTTTGCCTTTAGTTCATGGCTATGAACTATTGACACATACATTACCTGAGGTCAAGGTAATAAAGTTGCTTACTACAGAAATACATAATATTGAAGTGGTGTTGTCATTGCTTACATCAGAAATGGTTGTGCGTGATGTCAGCACGTCTTTGCCTGCCCTCTGCTGCACTGGTCCTGTCTACTGGGTGGTGGGGTGGTAAGGGAGTACCATCTTCATCTGAGTCCAGCTCCATTGGTTTAACTGGTATGCCCCTTCTCGTTGCAATGTTGTGCAACATTGCACATGTAGCCACAATTTTGCAGGTTGTCTCTGGGCTGTACTGTAGTTCACCTTCACTCTTATGGATGCACCTGAATCAGCTCTTCAGCAGTCCAAAGGTCCGCTCCACCACACTACGGGTTGCCCTACGTGCATCATTGTACCTCCTCTCTGCTGGCATTGCAGGGCTCAGGTAGGGCATCAGTATATAGGTCCGCACTGCGTAGGCACTGTCTCCTGAAATGAACAGAGAGTAACATGAGTACTGTTGATATCTGACGTCACAATAACATCAATGCAACATTGTCAACTATTACTTTACCCAGTAGGTATCCTTCACCAAACTCCCCAGCTAGCAATCTTGTGTGAACCCTGCTGTGGCGAAATATGTACGAGTCATGTGTGCTACCTGGGTATCTGGCCACAAGATCAGTTATGATGTTGGAGGCTTTGCTAATCACCTTTATGCTTATGGAGTGATGGTTCTTACGGTTACGAGACACATACTCGGTGGCCGATGGTGGACAGATTGCTACATGAGCCCCGTCGATGGCACCTATGACATGTGGGAATTGAGCAAGCTGATAGGAAATTATTTTCGGCTGTTGTATAGCTGTGGGGTGTTGGAGAACCTTATGTGCTCTTGTATTTTGCTCAGCATGGCATTGAGAAATGCATTGAAGAAGTGTGAGAGAGCACTCTGTGAGACCCCTCCTGCTGCTGCTATGACCCCCTGTTAGCTCCCTGAGGCTAATAGGTGCAGGGAGCATAATAACTGCACCTGGGTGGGAATACTATTGATCCTGTGTGTTGTGCGCTGCAAAAAGGGTGTAGATCTGCTATCAGGTCAAGTATCATGGCTGAGCTTAACCTGTACTTCTCATAGATTTCCTCCTCTGTCTGGTCAAAAAGGGCTATGCGCACTCTGAAAATGCACTCCTGTCTCCTCCTCCCTCTCCTCAGACATGCCAAGATTCTCATTCTCCTCGCCATCACGTAGAGTGCAGCCATTGTGGAAAGGAGGCTGAGTCATTCTGGGCCTCCTTATATAGGTTGCACCTGGTTACCACCTGATTTCAATTTGTGGTATATTGCATGTGCAAAAGGCCATTCTGTGAATATTCTCAATTTGCGAACTGTTGATGCATTGCACTGCAACATGGTTTTGTGTGTTGCAATCAGCGTACTGCAAATTGCATCAGGATTTTGCGGGTCGCTATCTGCGAATTGCAAATCTTTGTTGCAGTTTGTGTCACACAAATAGCGATTCGGTAAATCAGGTCGTTATTTGCGATACGCTGTTTGCAACACGCAAAATCATGTCATATGTGCTAAAATTTGCAATTTTAGCGATTCCTTAATTTCACACTGCGAATGCCTTTCATACATCGTGAAAGGCATTTTTGCCTTCACAAAGGGCCGAATTTTGCAATTCGCACCGTTTGCGAATGCAAACAAGTTTGATACATATGGCCCATTGTCCCTTGTGTGCCTCAATGTACAGTCGTTTTTTAGGAAACTGCGGGTCCAGAGCACAGGATAACATCCTGATCAAGAAGGAGGAGGGAAGTGTGTGGGTCGGTGGAGGGTTAGAGGGGGACAGTGTGGTGTGGGGGGCTACGTGTACCCATGGTAGAGGTGAGGGATGACACAATGCCATGGCTGTTTCTTTATGCATGGGTGCTGCAGTGCTCGAGGTTCTTGGGGCCATATGTAGCAAAGGGTTTTACCCATTCTGTGTTTATGGGAAAAAGTGTTTGTACATATGGCCCTTGGTCTCTAAAGAGAGACTCCATTTCCAAACCGAATTTATCTACATGACCAACCTGTGTGACCCTGGGCAAATCGAGCCAAATCTCTATGCCTCAATTCCCTTTGCTGCCAAACATAAGGTTCGCCTAGATGCAAACCAAGCCCAGAATTAGGCGCTATAGTTCAAACAGATAAGGAACAATATCAGGTTTCCCAATGGAGATAATTTAAGTCAGCTGTAAGTAGAAGTTCGTTAAAAACACAAAACTAACACGCCCTAAAAAGAGGATTGTACACAGGAAAAGAGACTCCAACTACAGCAAGGGGAAAATAGGGGTGCATGTGTGTGTAGGGAGGGTGCACTAATGAGCTCGCAGATCACATCACTACCACAGAGTTAATAGTGCAGGTGCCTCCATTGCCTCTCCCACAGGCTGCAAGATTTTAACTTGCCTCGAAGACATGAGCCTCAGCTGCAACATGGCGCTTTTTAATTTAGCTTTGAACAGATGTGCATGTTCGTGTTACCAAATGAACTAAGGTCAAAGCTACGTGTTACACAGTGAATTATAGTAATTAATATCACCATGTCGCCAGAGCGCTGTTAGTACCATGTGTTACTACTACAGCCTAACTTCATGACACTATTCTTATAAAGTTCCAAAAGGTAACAAGACTAATGGGGCAAGAGGTTCACCCTTGTAACTTGCAAGCTGCAACTGATGCCAATAACATGCACATTAACCCAATGAACTGCTGTAATAATGTATTTTTTCAGAAACAGCCTGCTGGCTCAGAACTGCTATGCTGCTTCTGAGCACTTGGTGACAGCTATACTTACCCAGCTCGATGGTACTCATTTCATGCACATGAATCCACATATCGAGATACATTTTTGGGAAGTTGATTTGGGAACTGGGCTGCACCCGTGTTACACTGATCTGTTGCTGTGTTTTAGTCTTTATGGCGAGACTCCGGCACACACCACGACCTGTGCACTTGCTCACTACTGTCTAAGCACTGACTACTGCGAGGATACAGTTCAAGACAGTGTGAACATTTAATGGACATTTGTGGTCAGACAATGGTAAAGGGAATGTGTAACCAGATGGGTAGCTGGCTGCCTGGCACTTAAAAGAGCATCAAATTACAAACTTATCTACCTCGATGAGATTAAAGCCTGAAATACATTATCCGTGGCAGGCGCTCAACTAATGAGCTGTTTCACTCGCATAGCACCCATGAGAAGTGTTTGGCGCCACACAGTGCTACCGCTTTCTGTCTTCAAACTGTGAGTCTGTGTACCCATCTGCGAACACCAAGAGCTCACGACAAGAGCGCAGGTCCCAGCATTCAGAGCAAATATTATTATGTGTGTGTTTTTCAGAGCGCCGTGACTCCACGTTTATGGCTTTAGGGTGTGTTTTCAGTACTTTCAGCAGCTTAATTGTAGTCCCAAAACATGGGGAGACTGTTGCAGGTAGAATTTTTCATATTAGGTGGCACATGGGCATCCCCACTGAGTGCCCTGGGCTCTGCGAGGGTACATCGCATTTGTGCAGACTATGAGACATGCACAGGCGGAAACCGAGCAATTCTGTACTTGAGCCATTGTATCACGGAAGGCACTGATCGAGGTCGGTACAACACGTTTCTCGGTGCTATCATTTATTTTAATTTTTTAAATGAGGTACTTTTGAGATTCAGGGGCATATTTATACTCTGTGCCAAATTTGCGTCAAAAATTGTGACGCAAATTCGACACAAACCTAACACCATATTTATACTATGACGCTAGACCCCGCGAACGTCAAAATTGAGCTGTGTGCGTCATATTCTGGATGTGGGAAACCGCCTTGCATTAATGACATGCAAGGTAGGCGTTCCTGTCCAAAAAAATGACTCTAAGGCCTGTGCGCCTTAATTATACTCCTTTGTCATTTTGACGCACAGGAGGGGGGCACCATTTTTTAACACCTGGATGAGGGCAGGCGTTAAGGGACCTGTGGGCTCATTTCCATGGTCTCTGACCATGGAAGGAATTCACAGGTGCCCTTCCCTGCCCCCAGGGACACCCCCTGCCACCTTCGCCCATCCTGGAAGACACCCATCCCAGGTAAGTACAGGTAAGTAGAGGTAAGTAATTTCTTTTTTTTAAGTGGCATAGGGGGGGCCTAACTTGGGACCCCCTACATGCTACTGTGCCCAATGACCATGCCCAGGTGACAGAAGTCCCCTGGGCATGGCCATTGGGCAAGGGGGCATGACACCTGTCTTTGCTAAGACAGGAGTCATTTCAATGGGGGTTGTGCGTCAAAAAATGGCACAAGTCTGGTTAGGGCCATGATTTTTTACTCTAACCTGACTTGCACCATTTTTTTACACACAACCCCCATTCTTCCCTACGCCGGCTAACGTCAATCCATAAATAAGGCGCCCGCCTGGCATGTTGGAATGGTGTTAGCCAGCGGTTAATTTTTTTACGCAAACCAGCACCGGAGCTGGTTTGCATCAAAAAGTATAACTATGGGCCTCAGTGTGAGAATTATAATAATATTCAAATGTTATGCCATTGCTCCTTTGTGTAGCACCCACACCTTGAAATATTTTGCCTCAATAGGCTAAATATGAAGTTTTCTGTGCACACAGCTCAACGGAAGGCCGAACCTGTCCTGTGAGAAATGAAAGTGTCCTCCGAGCTGCACTGATAGAGCTGTAAACACCGACCCTTTCCACTGCCATGCCACACATTAAATGGCTTCTACGCACTTCAATAATCATTGCTGTGTCAAAACTCTAGGTACAGATGTGTCCCTTTTCTATGTTTGAAGCCTGCACCCTCCTAGAAAGAACATGAGGCCTCCAATCTCAAGTCTGGGCTAAAGTGCTAGTGTAAGTGACCACATGACCCTGACTCTGAGCTGTCATCCTCTGTTCCCTGTAACCTGCCCACCCAGGTGGCAGGCTGGTGCTGGGCACCGGGATTGTTGTAGACCAAAAAATGTCTTTCCTGATGGCGGCCCGATGTTGAGCAATGGGACTGCTGAAATGTGCCCCCTCAAAAAAGCAAACTGGTGCTGAGCACCAGGGCATGAGGTCTGCCCGGGTCCATACATGTCCACTAAGGAGGCCAGGGAGTAGGTCCTGCTGCAGACCACAATATGTTGGCCCAGAAGGGCAGGTGGCACTAAGCACCATGGAGTGGGGCGTGCCACATGCCATATTATGTCCCCTTCCTTAGCCATGCTCACACTGGGCACCAGGGTGTAGGACATGCCACAGGTCATAACATGTCCACTTCCTAGGTCACGCAGGTGCCAAGCAGCATGGTCTAGGGCATGTCACAGGCCATAATATGTCACCTTCTTAGGCCACGCTGGCGCTGGGCACCAGAATGTGGGGTCTGCCACAGGTCACAATATGTCCCCTTCTTAGACCACATTGGTGCTGGGAACCAGGGTGTAGGTCCTGCCAGAGGCCACAGCATGTTCCTCCAGTAAAACTGGTGGGTGCTCGAGCCTAGGGATAGGGTCCTGACATAGGCCACAATGTGCCACCTGCGGAGGATATTGAGCATTGAGACCTGCACACTCATTCTCGGGAGAGCAGTGTGACACTGGGAATGGGGCCTGTCAAAGACCAGAATGTACACGCTCGTTAGGGCTGGCTGGCACTGGGCACAGGATCTGTCCTACATTTAGAATGTGCACCCTCCAGAGGGCAGGAAAGTCTTGGGTACAAGGTGCATCACAGGCAAGAATGTGCACTGTCCGGAGGGCAGAAAGGCACTTGGCAGTAGAGCATGGAACACCCCACCATTTCTCCCCTCTGAAGAGCATGCTGGCACTGGGCACAATTCCAGCAACAGGCCATGGAGTATTTTAGGAGATGTCATGTGCTGCTCGGGCACAACACATTGGAAAAAAGCTGAAAACAAATGTACAGAGCCTTGAAGACATTTCTGCACTGTATTGATCTGTTACCAATACCAAACGATCTGAATATGATGCACATATAGGCCCATATTTATACTTTCTCAAGCAAAACTATGCAAATGCAGTTTTGCATCAAAAAGTATAGCGCTGGCTTGCGTCATTCTAGAGCGCCAGCCGGTTGCCAGATTTATGAAATGCCGCAAGCCAGCGTAAAGGGAGGGCTAGCGTAAAAAAAAAAGTACGCTAGCAAGGTGGGGGTGGCAGTATGGGAGAAGGGGGTTTTGCACCAAAACATGACGTTAAGCTGGTTGGAGGCAAAAAAATGCCTCTAAACAGCTTAGCATCATTTTCTTATGCAAAGCCATTCATACCACATGACTCCTGCCTTAGAAAAGACAGGAGTCATGCCCACCAAAACAATGGCCAGCACAGGGGACTAGTGTCCCTTGGGTATGGCCATTGCACCCTGTGCTATGCAGTGGGGCCCAAGTTGGGCCCCCAAGGGCACTTTAAATTAAAAAGAATACTTACCTATACTTACCCTACTTACCTGGAATGGGGTCCCCCATCCTCTGGTGTCCCTTTGGTGTGGTGGGGGTGTTCCTGGGGCTTGAGGGGGCCACCTGTGGACCCATTCCGTGATGTTCAACCATGGAAAGTGGTCCACAGGTCCCCTAATGCCTGGTCTGACCCAGGCATTAAATAATGGTGCAAAGCAAGCTTTGCCTCATTATTTAGCCCCTCCTCCCACCTGTGAGACATTTTAGCACAGGGGAAAATATAGGGCTATGAGGTTAGCACCATTTATTAGATGGCAACGCCTAACTTGCATCTCATTGACGCAAGGTAGGTTCATGCATCTAAAAAAATGGTGCAAACTCCAATATTGTGACATTAGACAGGGTAACCTCAAAATATCAATATTTAGTTATTTTTGTGCCAAATTTGTGTAAAAACCCCCCCAGCAAATTCGGTGCAAATGGAGTATACATATGCCCCACAGTTTTTTCATTCAAAAACAGGACAAGGATTTACTTTTTAGCCTATAAGCCTTCTTAGATTTAAGAAAGGATATATATATATACAGTGATACAAATAAGTACTTGGCAGTTTTCAGTGACTGATTTTTTCTACTATTGGACTACATTATACTGAGGTAAACATGTGGTGGTAGAGTGGACCATAGACAGTGTGGGTCCACATTTGGTGGTCCATTATCTTTGTCACCAATATGGCTTCCTCCCTGGAGGCTAGACGGAAAGAAAAGTCCAGCAAACTCTTTTCTGCCCATATGACAGACACAAAGGGAAGAATGGACAATCACACAAATGGTGGCTCAGAACTCATGTTGCAATTACTTTATGAAAAAATTGAGAAACTGTCTAGAAAGGAGATTTCAAAATGGTGGGAGATAGAATCTCTACAAAAGTATATCGATGTGGAAAGAGTACCGAGAGGTCTGAGAATATATACCATACCTATGTATGAAGATCCTGACCCTGATTTGCTTGAGGAGAGGGCAGAAGATTCAAAAATTAGATCACTGAATATGATGAAGATCTTAATAAAATATGCAATAAAGGATAGGAAGAAGATTATGGAGGAAATTGAGAAAGTGTCTATGGAGATCGTGTCGCTTACCTCAGAGGATGCAATAAAAGAATTCAAGAAGAACTTGGAGAAGAAATTAAGTAGTTTTGAAGTAGACATTATGTCCAAGAAACAACGCAAGTTCTTATGAGATTTTAAAGACTACCAATCGGGCAGGATCTTAACTTTTCATCGCAAATATGATCATATGTATGAGGAAAATGAAAAGGAATTATCAGCGGATAATAACAACAGGGACTTCATGTCGGAGGTGGAAGAAAGTGATATTTCAGATGGAAACCAGTCTGATATATCTGATTCCCTTTTGGAGAAAGGACCGGAGGTGGGTAAGAATGCAAGCAGGTCTAATTTTTTTAAACAATTTCGCCTTTTGAACCAGGGAAGGACGGACCAAAGAAAATAGATATTTCCACAACGGGGCAGGGGTCTGGGTGCAAGAGGCAGAGGAAGAGGAACCGGGCAGCAAAGATATGGGCAAGGAAAAGAAGAGCTCAGACAAACAGGTGTAACAACCAGAGCCCGGAAAGTGATGTGAGAACGGTAGTAAATTTATCAAAGAGGACAATAACCGAACAAGAGATGAGCCTCTTGGCACTAGGTTTATCATTCTGCCCTAGGACTGATTTTGATTATGTACAGACAAGGATTGATCTTTTCCATCTGGTCAGAAAATTGAAATTAAAGAAATGGTTTCATACAAAAGTTACTTCAGAGGTGTTAGGAGTTGATAAATACAATGCTAGTACACTAACCATTTCTGATGTGGAGGTATTGCACATGCTTTCATGTTTACATGATGGCATTGAAGCTCATGAAGATCCTATTTTAAACCTAGTGGACCTGGGCATTGATTTGGATTGCCTTTGTCCTACTACGTTTAAACCGAAATCAATATTTTTACCTGCCATACAATGTGAGGCGATTGATGTTTTTGAAAGAGATGTCATTAAGCAATTGAAAAAAGTGAGATACCAAGTGAAAAATAATGGACAACAGAATCTGACCAAGGCACAAACTGAGGCACTAAAAGGTTTGAAAGATGATGGCAGCATTGTAATTAGGCAATCAGACAAAGGGGGGAATGTGATTGTTTTAGATAAGGATGCTCATCTAGCAGAAGGATTGAGACAGGTTAATGATGATACCTGCTATACACCTGTAAATCTGATGGATGTTAAAAAATCCAATACTCAATATTTTGAAATGTTGTAGGATTGGAGGGATAAAGGGTTACTCAATTCGGAGGAGTATCATTTCCTAAAATGTGATTCACCAGTAATACCCATTTTGTACCTATTACCTAAAATACATTAGAGCGGTGTCAGTCCTCCAGGGAGATCGATTGTTTCTGCTATTGGGTCCCTTTTGGAGAACACTTCTAGGTACATTGATTATTTTCTGAGACCTTTTGTTGAGAGCCTTCCATCTTACATAAAAGATACTACGCAGTTTTTGAGGATAATTGATGGAATTCAATGGGAAGATGATTACCTCCTTCTAACTATGGATGTTACCAGTCTATACACATGTATTCAACATGATTTGGGACTGGCATCAATCCAACATTTTTTGAGGGCAAGATCGCTCTCCTTTCTGATGCATACAGAGATGATATGTGACATGATTAGCTTCTGTCTTAGCAACAATTTTTTCCTCTTTAATGATAAGCTGTACAGACAAATACAGGGTACAGCTATGGGGACTTGTTTTGCACCGAGTTATGCAAACTTGGTGATGGGCTGGTGGGAGGAGCAGATATCTACAAGCTCACCAGACTATGAGGAAAGGATTATTCTATGGTGTCACTATATAGATGACATCTTTGTGATTTGGAAAGGTGATGAGAAATTGGCAAAAAGTTTTGTAGCCTTTCTTAATAGAAAGGACTACAATCTACATTTGAGCGCACAGTGCAGTAAGCAACAGATTCCTTTTTTGGACGTAGAGGTGATGGTTCAAGAACAGTCATTAAGAACTAAACTCCATAGAAAATCCACGGCTGGCAGTAGCATATTAAGTGCGTATAGTGCCCATCCACCAAACCTTATTGCCAGCATCCCCTTTGGGGAATTTTTGAGAGCTCGTAGGATATGCAATACTTGGGGGGATTATCAGAAAGAAAGCAATAATATGTTGTTACACTTTCAAGAGAGAGGGCACAGTAGTAGAATTATCCTTCAAGCTAAAGGTAAAGCTGATAACATAAAGAGAGAGAGCCTGATATACCTGAGAATGGAATCTGATGTAAGTGAGCAGAAGGTGAGATATATTATAACGTATTCTAACCAGTCACAAGCCTTAAGAAAGATTTTGAATAGGAGTTGGCACATATTACAGACGGATTCTACTCTAAGCAATGTCATCCCCAATGTACCTTCGATTACTTTTAGAAAAAGTAGATCATTAAGAGAGGATCTCAGCCATAATAGAGTAACTAGTGACAGTGTTAGAGCTGGCCCTATAGACCTTCCTGCGGGCTTCTTCTGTTGTAGACGGTGCAAAGCATGTAAATACAGTAACAATTGTTTTGAAGTGTGTGGGGACAATGCATATTGGACCCATCAAATCCGAGGACATTTCAATTGCAATACAGATTTTTGTGTCTATTGCCTGATGTTCCCATGTGGGAAATTATATGTGGGCAGTACAATACACAAGGCCAAAAAGAGGGTTCTGGAACACGTTTGAGCGATTCGTAAGTGTGACCGAACATACCCAGTGGCTAGGCATTTCCATGAAACACATAATGGAGATGAGAGGTTGTTGAGTTTTGTAGTCATAGATCAGATCAAATCTAATATGAGGGGAGGTAATAGAGAGAAGAAGATGAGGATCTTGGAATCCAAAATGATCATTAGACTCAACACCCTGAGCCCGGGGGGGTTGAATTCGAGTGAGGAGATGAATGTACATTTGGGCTAACTGATTTTGCTGGATACTGATTTGTTATTATATATTTCAATATGTATTTTATTTGCGTTATGTGGGGTTTAATGATACATTGTGTGATAGATGTGACACAGTTGGGGTATACTCACACGTTGGTATGAAGTAACACATAGACACATAAACATATACCAGTAATACAGGGACAGTAAGGAACAAGTGTACATCAATGACTATCTTATGCTCATTAATAGAATGATATTTAACTTATATTGTGCTATTATAGTATTGATTTTTCTGATTATTAACAATATTTAATAGTTAATATTTAATATTTAAAATATTTATAATATTTGAAATATTTAAACTATTTAAATGTAAATATTGAAATGAGGATATTTAATTGATGTATAATGGAATAAATATTGTGGTTGGATTTGTGATTATGAGATCATTTTAGCATTGTTGTATGGATCATTCTTAGGCATTCCAAGATGGTGCTTACATTTGTATAGTGTAGGACAATCATGCATTTCGATACTCTTTCTTTTATGTCTAGCTTGGTTGAGGTATATAGTTTGTGTGTAATACACTTTTAAACAGTACGTGAGCAAGGCTACGGCTGAAACGCGTTGTACTGGGAGGAAGCATTGGTGAATAAACATTTTGGACTTCCATTTGGTGTCTGGGAACTCTCTGTATGGTATCAGAAGTAATTTTGAAATATTAGCGGCGTACATATACATTCTCCTGTTGCTGAATTTGTGGGGTTTATTTACAATTTCCTAATCGATAACAATTTGACCTATGATATGGATCTATTAATTAATCTCTTCAGATTCCTTTTAGAATATATTAATTTATAGGACTATGACTAATTTAATGAATTATGATGATGAATATCCATTTATTTATTTATTCCACGTTGAAATCGCTTTTACCTGTATTTTATTTTGTATTTTTAGAATTGACTGAATTTACTCTATTTATTTGTCATCATTTGTCATCTATTTATAGCCTGTATATGAAGTGGATGTATTGCAATCAATTGGCAGTACATATATTTATATATTTATATTATTAATTAATTACATTTATATATCAGGCTTTTAAAATTAAAACTAAAATCAAAATCAAAATTAAAATTATTAGGTATAAGTGGGCAATATGTGGACATCAAGAGTAAAAGGAAAAAGGAAAAAGGAAAATTGAAAAAGAGAAAGAGAGAAAAAAATAGCATACATGGGATTTGTTTTGTATTCAAGAATTGTAGACTGTGATTACAATTAATTAATTTTTTAGTGTTCACAGGTGACCAGACTATGGCCCTCATTCTGACCCTGGCGGTCTTTGACCGCCAGGGCGGAGGACCGCGGGAGCACCGCCGACAAGCCGGCGGTGCTCCAATGGGGATTCCGACCGCGGCGGTAAAGCCGCGGTCGGACCGGCACCACTGGCGGGGTCCCGCCAGTGTACCGCGGCCCCATTGAATCCTCCGCGGCGGCGCAGCTTGCTGCACCGCCGCGGGGATTCCGACCCCCCCTACCGCCATCCAGATCCCGGCGGTCGGACCGCCGAGATCCGGATGGCGGTAGGGGGGGTCGCGGGGCCCCTGGGGGCCCCTGCAGTGCCCATGCCACTGGCATGGGCATTGCAGGGGCCCCCGTAAGAGGGCCCCTACATGTATTTCACTGTCTGCTGCGCAGACAGTGAAATACGCGACGGGTGCAACTGCACCCGTCGCACAGCTTCCACTCCGCCGGCTCGATTCCGAGCCGGCTTCATCGTGGAAGCCTCTTTCCCGCTGGGCTGGCTGGCGGTCTGAAGGAGACCGCCCGCCAGCCCAGCGGGAAAGTCAGAATTACCGCCGCGGTCTTTCGACCGCGGAACGGTAACCTGACGGCGGGACTTTGGCGGGCGGCCTCCGCCGCCCGCCAAGGTCAGAATGAGGGCCTATATTTGTGATAATGTATTATAATATGAGAGAAATATATAATGTCACATTTTTAGTTCATAGTTTATTTCAAAACATGCACAGGATTAGGAGTTTCTCATTTTTAAGTTAAAATTGTGACGTTATAAAATGGCCGCTCCATTTGCACTTCTCTTGAGCTATGCAATGAACATCAAAGAAGGACTATATGGTTTAAATAGTTGAGTGTAAAATGTCTGCCAATGTCCTGTTGAAGGCTTCGGCCGAAACGCGTAGACATTTGGTTGGGACAGCGTGTGTGTCTTTTGAATGGTGGGCACATTGTCGATCCTTTTTTTTTTTTTTTTGTGCTTTTTGTACCAACTTTTGCTGGTGTGATTTACCTGCAATCTAATCTTTTTTCAATAAATAGCAGCCGATGAATTTATCGAGAATAAGTGTTTTTTTGAGTATTTTACCAGCTGGTATTGAATGATGTGCAGCCCTTGGTGTGCGATTTAAAAAACCATTTTTCTGGATATATATATATATATATATATATATATATATTACAAACAGTGATATATATATTTCACCAACTATAACTCGAGGCCTAAGGTAACTATTACTTGCGCCCCGCCATGTACAGTTTTTTCATCAATAATTCTACTTCTAATGTATCATTGATTTATTTTTTTTACGTTATAAAAGTTGTTATGAGTGCTGTAATATCTTGGGGAATTAGCAGTACATGGCGAAGGTGCAAGTTATAGTTACCTTAGGCTACAAGTTATAGATACTTTAAATAATTCTAACTATAACTGCTGATTTTCTCTGGTTTTGGGTGAGCAAATTCATAACCTAACCATAACATCCCTGGAATCTTTGTTTTTTTTAACTGAATTTCTATGTTTTTCAAATTCTATTTCCTAACAATAACATCCTTGTAACCTTTGTTTTTTCAGTGAATTTCTATGTTTTTTTTTAACGTAAAGTGATTTTCATTACTATACAACCCCCCCACTATAATTGAAAGGCTTTGTCTCAGGGAGGTGGTGGTCCCCGCGGCATTTGATATAAGACCTTGGAGGATGGCAGTCTCCAGGGCATAAATAAGCCCAGGATGGGGGCCCCATGGCCCCCCTTTGTTTTTTATATTCCCCCACGACCTGACCCACCTGGTGTCTTCAGTAAAACAAGCGCGGGAGACAGCAAGTGTCTTTTTTTTCATTTTTTCTGCAAATTTGCAATATTGTTATGAATTTGCTGCAAATGTTGGTTTAAAAAAGAAAATTTTTGCCCTACCGGGATCTCTCTGGGACCCCAGCACCAGAGCAAAGGGGGCAGGTTGCCCCTACCCTGCCCCTTTTCTTTTTTTCCATCTTTGTTTCTGGGACCCAAGATGGCTGCCAATACTTCCTGGTCGAAGTGTTGGCAGCTAATCAGATCTCTACACAAGATCAGAAGTATTTGGAAAGCCTTCACGGCTCAAGATATCTATATTTCTTTTTCTTTTAATATCTCAAAAACTACTGGACAGATTTACAAAAAGGCTTCTTTCTGGAACAAAAGCTACCTTTCTGCCAAATTTGGTGTATTTCCGTCCAGCAGTGCAGACTGTAGTCGTGCTCATACTCCCTATGGGAATTATAATGGGAAACATACTTTTTTGACCACACCTGTTTCTTGGTCCCCGCTTGACGGATCACCCTGAAGCTTTCCATATACAACAACATTCTCAGTAACACTTTTTTGGGAAAATTTCATGAAGATTCTTCAAGGCAAGTCAGAAACATATTTTCGATGTAAACGTGGCACTAGCTATAATTATCTACTGGTAATATTATATTTATGTAATATGTAGATATAGATATAGATATTCACTGAAAAAAACAAAGGTATCAGGGACATTATACTTACGAAATAGAATTAAAAAAATCATAAAAGTTAAAATAGTTATGCTCATGTGTGTAAAACAATATAAATTCTCCTGCTATAGTTAGAGTTATGTCAGGTTGCTATAACTCATGCCCTCAGGTAACAATAATTCACGTGCCCCCCATGCACAGTTTTTTAATCCAAAATTTTACTGCAAATATTACATTGATATTATCAATAACGTTATCAAAGATGTCCTGAGTGGCATAGTTTGTTAGGTTGTTAGCAGTGCATGGTGAGGGTACGATTGTTTGGCTGCCAACACTTCCTGATTTAAAGTGTTGGCGGGCAATAAGAGCTCTGCATTTCCCTGCATGATCCGCGGGCCTAGATATACAAATTTGTTTACCCTTTTATTTCTCAAAAACTACTGAACGGATTTGCACCAAATAACCGAAAGCACAATCTGAGTACTGAAAGCTAGCTTTCTGCGACATTTGGTGTAATTCTGTCCAGGGATTCGGGCTGTAGTCATGTTCAAAGATCCCATGTGACTTAACATGGGAAACAGGGCTTTTGACACCCCCACTTTTTCCTCAGCCCCTGGCTAACAGATTGCCCTGAAACTTTCGGTGCACAACAAGACTCACCAGGGCATTTTTTTTCTGGAAAACTTCATAAACATTCGTCAAATGTCAAAGATATAGGCGAGTCAAAAAACACTTTTTCTTTAGGAAACATGGTTCTAACTAGTCGCTACTAGGTGTTATACTAGGTTTTAATACATCCTTTTTTAACATGTTGATTGCACCTTACGCCTGCAACCTCTATACTTATTTAGGGGGTTTACCCTCGTAGTTGTTGTATATGTTTTAACTTTTGCACTTTAATTGCACTATAATTGATTGTATTTTTAACTACTTTTTTATATACTTCCATACTATGTACTCTTATGGTGTGTCCTCCTCTGCAATAAAGTCTAATCGAATTGTATATATATATATATATATATATATATATATATATATATATATATATATATATTTATATATATATGTATATATATATAAATATATACATATATATATATGATAATGCTATAACCCCCAATTATAGCTAAGTTGCAACCGTTGTTTCTTTTATGTGAATTTGTTTTTTTTTAAAGGCGAATATTTTTTAAATTTTATGGACACCTAATATATGTTTTGGATTGTAATTTTAAAATACTTTTTCATTATAGTGTTGGGCTGTATTGTTGTGGCAACATCACAAAATACAATGATGAACTGAGTGTTCAAACTTTTCAAACACTCACCCTCAGTCACAGATCTGGGATTAATCCATTGTTAATTTGCTCACGACGTCAACCCAGTTTGGACCCAGTCAAATGCAATCAGTCTTGACCCTGCTCCCCATGGAAACAGTCCAGCCCAAGCTGCCAGCGCATGTCCTCCCTGGACCAGAAACAAGCTTCCTAGGACCAATTACAGGGTATCAACCCTCATCAGCCAGGCTAGCTTAAATCCAGAGGCACAGCAAGCAAGGGACCTATGTTTGGCCATACCCTAGCCACTTATATCATTGTGTATCATTGAAAACAATGGCATGCCTCCTTTTAACACCTACACTGAGCAGACATTAAAAGTGCAAAAAAATTACACAAAGAAAGGAGGCGCCAGGGGCTTTTAATCAGCCCTATAGTTTTTTTTTCTTTCGCAAGCACATTTCTTCCTGCCCTGTGGGATGTGTGTTTGGTTTGGTTTACCACCACAGTTTAAAAAAAAAAGAAACTAGGAAAAACACAAAACAAAAATAAGAAAAAACTGTTCTTGTTAGAACTGTTGTCAATTTCATTGCGATAAAGAGCCGGGTACCATTTCTAACTATTTAGGTACAAGTGTTACAAGTAAGTGGATGCAATTGAACAGTTGAATAGGTAAATGATTGCTATGTTTTGATTTGAGAAAGAAAAATATGCATTGCATTATTAAATACTATGGTTACTTTGTAATTACCAAATGTTTGGTTTTTATTTCAGCACAAACACTACACTCGATAAGATATAACATAGACAATTTATTATGAATATATAGTAAAACAAATGCATTTTGTTTAGTGTTGTTCAGATGTTAGTAACACCAATGTTACCACTATATGCCATCATTAATGACACACCAAAGTGCAAATGGAGCATTATCTTTTGTTCATCATGCAACACTTGGAAAAAGACAAATCAATTAGGTTGTGCAAAAAACCCCATTCAAAACTGTGCTTGTTCAACTGTTAGTTGAACTGTAATTAGTAAAGATGTTTGCAATATCTAGCTACATTGCTTACCTAAAGCAGTAGATTACTTCATAAGTCACAAACCAGGTCACATAATAAAGTATCCACTGTCGGTAGTATGCAGTATATGTGCTCCATATTTCTCAAATGTTTACTTCTTGATCTGAATTATTTCTTAAATATATGTGTAATGACCAGAAAATATGTGTTCTCCATTGTGGAAAATTTTGCAGGACAAGTAAATGTCCACCCAGAATAAAATTGGTAGTTACAATTTTAATCTTTGTATTGTCTGGAGCACTTCTTTGTATCATTATACATGAAAACCTATTGAGCATAGTTAATACAACTGTTGACACAAACTAACATCCACAGCTTGAAATACCAATTTTTTAAATTAAAGCAATTTACAATTAGGAATAGGATGATATGGAAATTGTTAAATTTCAGTGACTGTTGAGAAAGCATCCAAGTATTGTCAACATTCATGTTGTCAGTGATAGCTTATAGCAAAAGGTTCAGGAAAAGGGAAGCTCTAATTTGCTTGTATTTTCAAGAATAACCTCACAGAATTCCTGGGCATCTTGTTGCTCATTCAGTGAGACATTAACAGTTCCTCTACAATTATCCACTGTCTCTCTGACACCACTTGTAGATTGGCACAATTGTTTGTTAACTTGAAGTCCAGAATGCAAATGACTTACAGTCCTACAAAAAGGCCTATCTGAGTTTTTCAAAAGTAAACCTTTCCTTAAAGGTAAATCTAATAGCAAATGAATAATACCATTACTATGGCAGTTACTCCAGTTAGCTTTACTCTACTGAAATCTTACAATTTCAAGGTTGTTTTCTTTCTTCTTTTTTCTACATGGATGAAAGGATTCCAAAGCCTCATCAGTTTTGAAGCTTTCTTCTCTTTGCATGTATATTTTGGATTGACACACTACTGGAGTGTCACCAAATGAAAGAACATTTATCTACCTTAAATTATTATATTCATATAAACAAGAAGGATCTTCATTAATTTCGGTGTCATCCACATCTATTATATGTAGCCCTTCAAACATTTTCACATGAAATAAAGCAGCATATGCCATACCTTCTTTAATAACAATTGAGCCAATGTTAATTAATGCATGATCCAAGCTTAAACTATGAGATTTATGTATAGTAATAGCATAAGCTAAATTTAAAAGAAAGTATTCTCTTTGAAAATATGCCTTTCATTAATAGAAATCTTGCTGTTGCTCTTGGGTTATGTTTGGGATCCTTAATATTGTCAAATTCAACAGTAACACATTCAGGGCCGTATTTATACTTTTTGGCGTACAACTGCGCCAACGCAGTTGTGCGTCAAAAAATTTAACGCCGGCTAACGCCATTCCAAAGCGCCATGCGGGCGCCTTATTTATGGAATGACGTTAGCCGGCGGAGCTGACTGGTGTGCGTAAAAAAAAATGACCCACACCAGGCAGCGCCGGCGTAGGGGAAAATGGAGCTTGGGCGTCAAAGAATGGGGCAAGTCGGTCTGAGGCAAAAAATCTGCCTCAACCCGATTTGCGCCATTTTGTTTGACTCCCACCCTCCATTGACATGACTTCTGTCTTAGCAAAGACAGGAGTCATGCCCCCTTGCCCAATGGCCATGGCCAGGGGACTTCTGTCCCCTGGGCATGGTCATTGGGCATAGTGGCATGTAGGGGGGCACAAATCAGGCCCCCCCTATGCCAAAAAAATAAAAATAAAATACTTACCTGAACTTACCTTAAGTTCCCAGGGATGGGTCCATCCATCCTTAGGCGTCCTCCTGGGGTGGGCAAGGGTTGCAGGGAGTGTCCCTGGGGGCATGGGAGGGCACCTCTGGGCTCCTTCTGAGCCCACAGGTCCCTTAACGCCTGCCCTGACCAGGCGTTAAGAAATGACGCAAAAGCAGCTGGACGTCATTTTATTTGACCCGCCCACTCCCGGGCGTCATTTTTGCCCGGGAGTATAAATACGGCGCACATGCCTCGGAGTCATTTTTTAGAAGGGAACGCCTACCTTGCATATCATTAACGCAAGGAAGGTGTCCACGCAAAAAAATTACGCAAACTCCAAGATCTTTGGCGCTAGACGGGTCTAACGCCAAAGTATAAATATGGAGTTAGTTTTGCGTCGGATTTGCGTAAAAAAAACGACGCAAATCCGGCGCAAACAGAGTATAAATATGCCCCTCAATGTCATGATTACTTTTTTATTGTATGAAGGTAACTCTATATCCCATTGTCCCATTCAAGTCCTTGTGCTACATCTAAATTGCATCATAAAATAAACAACTATTTTTGCAGATGACTAAGGGGCTCATTACAAGTTTAGCGGTCCCAACTTGGGACCACCAAACTCGGAGGAAGGATGTCACCAACCATGGCAGTGGCGCCCCCCACCCTGTTACAAGGTTTCCGCCGGCCTGACTTGGATGACCAACGAACATCTTGAAATAGAGCATTCCAGCTGGTCTGACCACGAGAAACAGTGCTACGAGATAGCTCTTGGCTCCTTTAAAGGCACTGAGTGCTATCTTGTAGCAAAGATGGGGCCATCCAGCACCCTTGGAATGAGTCTTGTCTGCCAAGCAGAAATAGCGCATTCCAAAGGTGCTGAGCAGGGGATCTGTGCACTGCCCATGCCCATATGTTGAAACCACCATGAAAAGGGTGGCAGAGAACAAGGTTGTGATCAGCAGGGTGGCTCTGAGTTCAGCGGCGCCCTGGCTGATTGCAATCAAGACCGTAGTCAACCCACCAGGATCTAGAATCCTCTCAGACACTGTGGTCGGATGGCGGTCCGACTGCCAAACTCATAATGTGGTGGTTGGACCATAACAGCCGCAGTGGTCTGACCACCACTGCAAGGCTGGCGGCCTTGTGACCACCAGCCTTGTAATGAGGCCCTAAGTCTTTTTCTAATCTTGCTGTTTGTGATACAGAACATTTCCTGTTTAATAATTTAGTAGATAATGTTTTTATTACAGGGCTGTTAGCTCCATGAGTTTCAAATGAATCTTTGCAAGGTAAATGTACAATTTCTTCATTTTATATTGATAACATTTCTATGTTCAAATCATTACATTCTTTTAGGGTTGGTATCAAACAAACAACAGGTAGTTCTTTTAAAAGAATTGAATGCACAACCTCTCTGGCTGTTTTGAAACCTGGTAATAAAGTGGATATCCTTCTTGCCTGATCTTTCCTTTTGGTGCTATCTGTAACAATTCCTAGCCTAATATCATTCAAAACAAATTCCATACTCTTCATTATCTGTTTGCCTCATATTTACTGTAGATTCATTATACAAGAAATGTAACCAAATAAAAACTTTACCTATACTACCTAAGGAGATTCTCATTTCTTTAGCAGAGACAGTTTCTTTTGAAAACCAGGTCCCCTTTAACTGGAGTAAGTTGAAGTAGCTCGTCAAAAACAATTACACGTTTACCCATAAAGAGATTATCTTCTGCAGTTTTAAGTATTTCTGTTATATTTAAATGAACAAATGCTAACATCCAGCTAGATGCCATACTATCTTTGTCTATAATCAAAATGTGTATTTTTTTAGAAGTCTCAGAAGTTCTTGTGAAGTATCACTATTTAGTTTTAAGTATTCCATTTATTTTTTGTGCTCCACTGGTAGTAATATTCGTTAGTCTGATCCAACCTACCTGGAGCCCTTCATCGGATACGTATTGAAGGAACCCTCGGTAAAGATTCTATGTTTGACTTAGATATTTTTTTGAGATGATAAAACTTCAACTGGGCCGAACCTGAATCTTGATCCGACGTCCCTGGAGCCCTCCTTCGGATACACTGCCCGGGAGCTCCCAGTCAAATTTCTACATTCTGACTTAGTCACTTTTTTGGAGATTTTCTTCAGCAGGATGAATGTGAATGTCAGGGCCGGTTTGCAGTTGAGGCAAGCCGGTTAGAGTCGCCACGGCGGACCGGTCCCTCTATGGAGCTTTTTCCAAAAAGTTCTCCAATCCTCTCCATACTTCTGGATCTTCTTCCATAAGGTCTTTTAAGGTTCATTTGGAGTTAACACCTCACCCCAAGGTTCCAGAAGCTCTGAGGGGCTCCTTTAGGGTGCGGACTACAATTACCAGAATGCACATGGCTCAAACTCCAAATTGGCCACTGGACAGTGGTCAGCAGGCCAGTTTCTTACAGGGGACTCTAGTTAGCAATTTTTCACTGGTAGCAAACAGGGATCCCCTCCTTGAACCAGTTGAACCCAGGCAAAGTCCTTCTTGTGGTGAAGCCCAAGTGTGCAGCTGGTGCAGTCCTTTAGAGTGCAGTGCCCAGATGCAGGTCAGGGGTCCAGCAGGACAGTCCTCCTTCTTCTGAAGTTCTTCCTTGTAGGGATCTGGTGGCAATCTGAGGAGTGGGTGCAGCTCTGCCATATTTATCCTTGCTCCTGGGTGAAAAAGAGGGGGTCCTGGTTCTCCAATCATATGCAAGGTCCTTCCCCCTGTGATGTTTTGCAAAAATCAATCCCAGGGAGCAACATTCTTCAAAAAATCAATCAAGCTGAAACTGATTTTTGGAGGTTACATCTGGCTGAGCCCACCCACTAGTGTGGCTAAAAATCTTAAACACCCCCCTCTCCTGCCC
Organism: Pleurodeles waltl; assembly: GCF_031143425.1. Classification (NCBI taxonomy): domain Eukaryota; kingdom Metazoa; phylum Chordata; class Amphibia; order Caudata; family Salamandridae; genus Pleurodeles; species Pleurodeles waltl. Next base: position 576,984,556 of record NC_090447.1, read on the forward strand.
TCTCCTAATCTAATAAAGAGGGCACCTAATTGTCTGGGGTTGAGGGATGTGAGGGAGGTGCTGGGTTGCTCCAAATGTCCTTCCCTGCCTTTGAAGACCATTTTGGCAGCCCTCCCTCCTTCCTGCTTCCCCATCTGCTGAGGTAGTTCTCCTCCCCCAGGCAGATCCTTTGTGTTGAGCCCAGGCCACTTCACACCTCATCAAGTGCCAGAGGCTGGCCAATCAGAGAATGGCACTACAGAGCTGAGTTGGCAGCTCTTCTGGTAGAGTTTAAAACTATTTTCCTGAACTAGTTATATTAAATCCCATAATTGTAAATTGTGTTATTTATTATAACGATTCATTTGATACCAAACTTGATGTATATGACACTTAGGCCCTCATTACTACTTACTGCCGAAGCCGCAGTGCTGGCGGTATTGGTGGCTCCCTATTTTGACATTTCCTCTGGGCCAGCGGACGAAAACAGCATCAAAGCAGAAAAGTCACATCAACATTGCAGCTGGCTCATAATAGAGCCAGCGGCAATATTGATGTGCAGCGGGAGCAGCAGCACTAAATTCAGGCAGTGAAATGCATGATGGGGCTGTGCCTCGGGGCCCCTGCACTGCCCATCCCAAGTCCCTCTTACCGGCAACCTTTCCATGGCGGTGTTACCGCCAGTGTACCGCTGGCCGCCAAGGTCGTAATGACCCCCTTAAGGGGACGTTGTTAATTAAAATAAAGTATCCCCATTTTAGCCTATGGAGGCCTTCCACTACAGTGAGGGAAAACACATTTGGCTATTTTAGCTCACCAGGGCATATACAATTTTGTTATAAGGCCCCTGCTTATAGTTACATGGAACCTAAACCTAGGGGCACATAGGGCACATCTTAGGGGTGACATAGGTACAAATAAGGTGGTTTAGGACTTTGGAGGTGCTTTTAATTCCAAAGTGGAATATACATATAACTTTAGTTTAAAAGCAGCCAGCCAGGCAGGCCTGCCTTTAAAATAATGCTGGGCACCTCAACATTGCACCCAAGGGTACACTACCTATTCTGGAGTCCCTAAACATACATGCTCTACCATATACTAGGGACTTATAGGTAGGTTAATACTGTTAATTACAATTAGCCTAATTTGCATATCCACTTTATACAGAGCACTGGCTCTGGGACTGGTAAGCAGTACCCAGGGCACAGCCAAGAGTCAGTAACCGCCAGTAACTGTCCAAAAAGTTTGGGGATGACAAGGGCAAAAAGGATGACTTTCCTACACTTCCTTCATATCAGTTTTCTCAGCTTTAGTAATATATGAAGTGACATACTAGGCAACAGCAGTTGAATTTTCTGCCACAAATTCAATATCAATATTAGAATTCCACAAATAATATTTTAAGGTTTGTAGTCACTGATCCACTGTGATGCTTGCTCGCTTTTTAAATTGCATAGGTCTGCATAGTTTCGAATTTATGATTAAAAAATCTGCAAAAGTATGATTGACCAAAAGAATATAATTCCCCTGGTGTTTTGAGAGCTGCATCTGGCAAATTATTGTTAGCCTCAAGAAGGAAAGCATAGAAATCATCCTATAGGTATTCCTCACTGTTTAAAGTGACAAACCAAGTTGGTGGGCCTAATGTTCTCAATATACATTTTAGTTTTCCAAGCCTTATGAACCAATATTTATGTGTACCCTGTTGAAAAGCCATGATAGTTATTAGGTTATCTCCAGGTTTTTGTCATTATTTTCTAATTTAGCTAGCAAATCTTTAGCTATTGTGTTATTAAATTCTGTTCCGTTGCACATGACAAGGGCACAAGCATAAGAGGTAACCTATAATTCACTTTCATATAGTAAAGGTATAATGTAAGGTATGTTTTGCCTGAAACATCGGTCTTCAGAATATAATCTAGTTGAATAGTTTCCGATGTAGAAATTTGAATAGGGCGATCATTACATCTCTCATTTGATAAAGTTCTAAGGCATCACCTCTTAAATCTTTTGAACGTAGTGGGTGCATAATATAGTACTTAAATATTTCTTCTGAGCATTTGCTAGTACTTTTCTGAAACTAGCCTACTTTAGATTAGTCCAGAAGTAGTAAGTCATTCATGGCTATGAATTCATTCACCTTAAAATTCAGGTAGTATATGTTATTTTCTAGCAAGTATGAAATAGCATCTTGTATTTTTCAAATGCTTATTCATTTTTGGTAATCTTTTTATCTTTTGTTATGACTTCATTAATTAATACAACTAAAGATTCTTCTAACAAACTTTTCTTTCAGTGCACTGAATAATTCTTAAACATGTAATTTTACTGATTTAGGTTGTATTCTAATAATAGTTTGAAAAGGATTCAAAGTTTGAATTAAGATACTTTCAAATAAATTCAAATGTTCTAATTCTGCAGGTATAGGGCCAATTTCCAAATTATTCCAAATTGCATTTGAAGACATTAAGTTATGGTCAAGTTTTCCAATTCAATATCAACATTCAATTTGATCACAACAAGCATCATATCTGTTTTGCAAAATAAGCAAGTTTCCCCAACCTACACAACCTTCTTTTTCAGTTTTTTTCTAGTAAATACATATATTTTATTTGTTTTCCATATTTTGTGCATCTATAGCAAATGCACACTATATTCAGAACACTGATTTCCTGCATTAGTAAAATATCAAATTATGCCATAATTCTTATTGTCCTTTGTAGTTTCTGTGTATAAGATATGTGGTGAGTTTTCATCTTCAGACTCACCACCAAAGTATTTCGATTCTATATACTTTGTAATTGGTAGGAACTTTTAAGGATTATAGGGCCAGATGTAACAAAAAAGGCATTTGCGATTCGGAAATAGAGATTTTTAAGAAATCGCTATTTCTGATTCGCAAAATGCAATGTATCATAGTTGCGATTCGGTAATAGCGATTTCTTAAAAATCGCAAATGCTATTACCGAATCACAAATTGCGATACAGACCCCATTCGCACCTTTGGGCCTGTAGGCCCATATTTGTGAATATAGAGCACTGGCTCTGGGACTGGTAAGCAGTACCCAGGGCACAGCCAAGAGTCAGTAACCACCAGTAACTGTCCAAAAAGTTTGGGGATGACAAGGGCAAAAAGGATGACTTTCCTACACTTCCTTCATATCAGTTTTCTCAGCTTTAGTAATATATGAAGTGACATACTAGGCAACAGCAGTTGAATTTTCTGCCACAAATTCAATATCAACATTAGAATTCCACAAATAATATTTTAAGGTTTGTAGTCACTGATCCACTGTGATGCTTGCTCTCTTTTTAAATTGCATAGGTCTGCATAGTTTCGAATTTATAATTAAAAAATCTGCAAAAGTATGATTGACCAAAAGAATATAATTCCCCTGGTGTTTTGAGAGCTGCATCTGGCAAATTATTGTTAGCCTCAAGTAGGAAAGCGTAGAAATCATCCTATAGGTATTCCTCACTGTTTAAAGTGACAAACCAAGTTGGTGGGCCTAATGTTCTCAATATACATTTTAGTCTTCCAAGCCTTATGAACCAATATTTATTTGTACCCTGTTGAAAAGTCATGATAGTTATTAGGTTATCTTACAGGTTTTTATCATTATTTTCTAATTTAGCCAGCAAATCTTTAGCTATTGTGTTATTAAATTCTGTTCCGTTGCACATGACAAGGGCACAAGCATAAGAGGTAACCTATAATTCACTTTCATATATTAAAGGTATAATGTAAGGTATGTTTTGCCTGAAACATCGGTCTTCAGAATATAATCTAGTTGAATAGTTTCCGATGTAGAAATTTGAATAGGGCGATCATTACATCCCTCATTTGATAAAGTTCTAAGGCATCACCTCTTAAATCTTTTGAACGTAGTGGGTGCATCATATAGTACTTAAATATTTCTTCTGAGCATTTGCTAGTACTTTTCTGAAACTAGCCTGCATTAGATTAGTCCAGAAGTAGTAAGTCATTCATGGCTATGAATTCATTCACCTTAAAATTCAGGTAGTATATGTTATTTTCTAGCAAGTATGAAATAGCATCTTGTATTTTTCAAATGCTTATTCATTTTTGGTAATCTTTTTATCTTTTGTTATGACTTCATTAATTAATACAACTAAAGATTCTTCTAACAAACTTTTCTTTCAGTGCACGGAATAATTCTTAAACATGTAATTTTACTGATTTAGGTTGTATTCTAATAATAGTTTGAAAAGGATTCAAAGTTTGAATTAAGATACTTCCAAATAAATTCAAATGTTCTAATTCAGCAGGTATAGGGCCAATTTCCAAATTATTCCAAATTGCATTTGAAGACATTAAGTTATGGTCAAGTTTTCCAATTCAATATCAACATACAATTTGATCACAACAAGCATCATATCTGTTTTGCAAAATAAGCAAGTTTCCCCAACCTACACAACCTTCTTTTTCAGTTTTTTTCTAGTAAATACATATATTTTATTTGTTTTCCATATTGTGTGCATCTATAGCAAATGCACACTATATTCAGAACATTGATTTCCTGGATTAGTAAAATATCAATTATGCCATAATTGTTATAGTCCTTTGTAGTTTCTGTGTATAAGATATGTGGTGAGTTTTCATCTTCAGACTCACCACCAAAGTATTTCGATTCTATATACTTTGTAATTGGTAGGAACTCTTAAGGATTATAGAGCCAGATGTAACAAAAAAGGCATTTGCGATTCGGAAATAGAGATTTTTAAGAAATCGCTATTTCTGATTCGCAAAATGCAATGTATCATAGTTGCGATTCGGTAATAGCGATTTCTTAAAAATCACAAATGCTATTACCGAATCACAAATTGCGATACAGACCCCATTCGCACCTTTGGGCCTGTAGGCCCATATTTGTGAATTTTTTGCATTTCCCAAATTGCGAATTCCTATTGGAATTCTCAATTTAGGAAATGCAAAAACCCAGGGTGCTGGGGGCCTAAGGCCCCCTCTCCTGCACCCCAAAAAAATATTTCAGGACATGTAAGGCGCACACATGCCAAAGGGGCATGTGTGTGTTACATGTCAATTTTAAAAATGCATTTTTAATGCATTTTTAAAATTTGCACATGGTTACCACAAAGTTCAACTTGGATGGTGATAGCGATTCCTTAATGCCCAATTCACATTAAGGAATTGCTTGTTACATGTGGTTTAGAAATCGCAAATAAGGATTCCTTATTTGCGATATTTTATTTAGAGAATCGCAATTTGTGATTCTCTAAACAGGCTCGCAAATTTAAGGATTCGCTATTTTAGCGATTCCTTAAATTTGCATTGCGAATGCCTTTCATAAATACTGAAAGGCATTTTTACATTCGCGAATGGGCACCATGGGCAAAAAGGCTTGATAGAGTAGTAAAGCATCATTAATGATCTACAATTGTACTGCTGGTGCTTTAGAAAAGTTCTTCCAAGCTTTCATATGGTGGATTGATCAAATTAAAGCATTTCATGTAATACAAAATGGAATTACAAATATCATTTTCAAGGCAGACTAAATTGTGGCCTTGCAGTTTTGTAATATTGTGTGGAAGGCATTTATCTAATGTTCGCAAAACATTAATTTTAGCAAGCAAATGATTTCTCAAATATTAATAAACTTTAGAAGTATATCCATATAGTTGATTTCAGTATTTTATGTTGGGGGTACAATTCCATTGGTAAACAGAATTTGGACTTGTTTTTTCCTCAAAAGCATAATTTTTCTCTAGGCAAACAACACATCCATGCATTACTTCATGACAAAGTCATTCATTGTTTACAGATGGGACCCAAATAGCATATACATAGTAACTTTCTTCATGAAAGTATAGTTAACTACTGAACGTATATATCCACCAGCCTTTAGATATGTTTGAGAAGATCCAGGGATTTAATTTTTTTTGCCTAAGTTATGTAATTTAAAAGTTAAAATTAAATATGAGTGCTTTCATATGGCACATTGTTAAAATTTGTAATTTTCCTTTCACTACAAAGGCTTTTTCGACAATTAACTGAATATATTGTTTATGTTTCAGTTTAACAGTATGGTATTTGTAAGAATGATTTCTTCTTAGCAAATTTCTACGTAGTTTGTTTTAACCTGTGTACAGATAATATTTCTATTAGTTTCCCTCCTTGTATGAATATATAAAAAACAGGAATTCAACTGTTTGTTTCTGTAGATATTTTGTTTACACAGTAACATATTTTTGTTCATTATTTGCATGCAGGAGCATATTATCAAACAAACGTATTTATTTCTTTACAAACAAGCAATATCACTCTTTGCATTTTCCATTTTGCATTGTTTACCTTTTTCTTTTGAAGGTGTGGCAGTTTTTCTCTAATACATTTGGAGTCCATTTTCATTTTTGTCAGATAATATTTGCAAGGCATTGTGATTACTTTGATTGTACCTGCATCAAAAAAGAGAAACAGAAGGAACACTGCTATTAGGAACAATTGCATTTAACTCTAAATAGAACACTTACTGTCGATCTAGCATTGATATTTTAATACATATAATGTCACATTATTGTAATTTACCTTTGATGCAAATAAACACTGCTATTGTTTTCCTAGCAATGGAACAGTTTTAAACGAATAGTTGTATCTCCAAGCTGCACTTCAACTCATTTGCATTTCTAACACAGCTAGTAGTATTGGGCTATGCTTGTAGCCTAATGTTAAATATAATGTAATACCTATTTCTGTTTCATCCAAATGTTTTGTATGATAATCCATTTTATTGGGTATTTTTTCATGTAATTAAAGTTAGTTTGTAAATACAAAAAATGCTGTGGTAATGTGTTAGAGGGCCTTACGTTTACTTTCTAAGGGCCCCAAAAGACACATGTTGCCTAGTAAGCTTCCTATCCTGCCTTATTGACCCTGGTCATTTCCAGATTTGGCCGAGTTGGGCTCACTCACGTAATGTGACATGCTTCATCATCGGCCACCTCGAACCACCCTGGTAAGGTGATACTCTTGTTGGGTAAATAAGCAGGTGAGCTTCCGTTCAGGCCATAATGCTCATTTCACAGAAATTAAGCCTCAACAGGAAGCATTTACAAATATAAATGCAGCAGGTACCCCAGTTGAAGCTCAACTTCTGGTAAGGAAAAATTATTCTAACTCTAGGCTTGGTGAGGACAAAGCAAGTGTGTTTTTACTCCACGATTCCATATTAAAAAAGTATTGAAAATCCTTTGTGGAGGTGAATGTGCCTTTGATCTACTGAAGCACAATCTGTATGTGACTATCACAAGTGGGTTCTTTCTTGTCCTTTCCTGGATGGGCCACTTAGCCACTCAGTCCCACTCTCCAGTTGATTTTGGACCAAGGGACCCCACCCCAAGGGCCCTCCTCTATTCAATGGGCTGATGGTGCGTCTAGCCTCCCTCCCCAGCTGATTTTGACCCTGGGAACTCCTTCCTCATGTGCCCCCCTGTATCCTACCTCTATTTAATGCCACACGGCTCCCATTCCTGGGCCGATCTCAGCCTGAGCTGAGTTTGGCCCCAGGGGCACCATTCCCCAGGACCATCTCTCCCGGGTGCCCCCCTCTGTGCAATGGGACTGTATGGGAAGCCTCAATGCCCCCTCAGTCCCAGCCTGCTCCATGCCTCCTAAGTAAGCTGGCATTGCTTTTTCAGACAGAGAGCTTCTAAACATGCAGCTCCCTGTCTGCGAAAGCAATTGTTTCATATCTTTCCCTGCCCACATGTCTGAAGGCAGGGAAAGAGTTGAAACCTCCATTTCCAGCAGGTGAGAACTCTTTGACAACTCTCACCTGATGGAAGCACAGTGTTTGCTCTGACTTAGCAAGAGCTGTCAAAGCTCCGGCCAAGTCAAAGTAAACAGCTATGCCCCAGGGGTGTACACCCAGGGATTTAGCAGGAGCCAGTCCTGGGGGGTTGTGGCCCCCAATGCCATGTATGGCTCCATGGGGGGGGGCATACGGCCCTCCCCTCCAACCTTTCATTTAGCCCTCGGTGGTGGTGGCCCCCGGGGTCCACAACGGACCCACTTCATCATATTATAATTCAGCCCCAGGGAGGTGGGAGTCCCCAGGGACATGGGGAGCATGCATGCCCCTGCATATATTTTAGATGTAGCCCAAAGGAGATGTCGGTCCCTGGGACTGTGTGGGAAGCCTTACAGGCCTCTCTAATTTTAAATAAAGATTTTGCTGGGTATAATAGAACCCTTAGGCAAGGGGCCCCATGCACCTCCTCCTCTTTCAAACCCCTAATGCCCCTGGGGCCTGGCACACCCGGGATCAAAATATAAAAAAGTGCAGGAGGCCCCCTTTTTTTTTATAATGTCAGAAAAATCAGCAGATCCAGATCCACAGATTTATTCAGCATTTAAACAAAACGTTTTTTTAGCCCTGGTGGGTTCTGTGAGAGACCAAGGCAATTTGTGGGGTAATTAGAAGTGTATAGTCAATCCCCCTAACCACTCAACCTAACGCAGTGTAAGGCCTTTGGCCATGTGCATGAGAGTTGGCTGCAGGTCAGCATGGGCCCCTCTTCTGCCTAATGTTGGCCCCAGGAACCCTATCCCCCAGGGCCCAGCATTAAAATATGTATTTTTAGGGGGGAGGTGGGCCACATGGCCCCTTTCTTGGGCTGATCTCCTACGGCAACCCCATCCCATGGGCTGTGCCTTCTAATTTTTTTTTTTTATTGGAAGGGGGGCCACGTGACCCCTCTCCCCGGGCTGATCATGGCCCAGTGGACACAATCCCCTGACCGAAAAACATTTAATTATTTTTGGGGAGGGGGGCACTCTTACTTGCTGGAACCAGAGTGTTTGCTCTTACTTGGCGGAGCTGTCAAATCTCCCAACAAGTCAGGGAAAACAGCTATGTCTCAGGGTGGGTACCCCGGGACATAGCAGTAGCTGGCTTTTGGGGGGTGGCGGTCCCCAGAGCCATCATTGGCTCCACGAGGGGGGGTTCACAGCTCCCCTCCAACCTATTTAGCCCTGGGGAGGTGGTGGTCCTCAGGGCAGGGCGTCTGCAACGGACCCCTTATCTTATTTAAATTTAGCCCCCCGGAGGTGGCACTACCTGGGGTTGTGGTGGACACACAGCCTCTCCCCTTTTAGTCGGATATTAGCCCATGGAGGTGGCAGTCGCTAGGACTGCAGAGGATCTGCATGCCCCTGCATTTAATTGGAGATTAGCCCCAGAGAGATGCAGTCCCCAGGACAGTGAGGGCCTGCACAGATCCCTGCATTTAATTGGATATTAGCCCCGGGGAGATGGCGGTCTCTATGGCTGCAGGGAGGCCATGTGGCCCCTATGCATTTCATCAGATTGTGCCCTGGGGAGATGGCAGTCCCCAGGGCTGCAGGGGCCTGACCAGCCCCCTCAAGTTTAATTAGTTGATAGCACTGGGGAGGTGGTGGTCCCCAGGGCTGCGGAGGGGTCCAGATGGCCCCCACGCATTTCATCAGATTGTGCCCTGGGGAGGTGGTGGTCCCCAGGGCTGTGGGGGAGGGGCGGGTGCCCCCCATGCGTTCAATTAGATGATAACCCTGGGAAGGTGGCAGTCCCCAGGGCTGCTGGGGGCAGGCAGCACCCCCATGTGTAATTAGATGATAGTCCTGGAAAGGTGGCGGTCCCCAGGGCTATGGGGAGCCGGGCAGACTCCTGTGTTTACTTACATAATAGCCACAGGGAGATGTCGGTCTCTATGGCTGCAGGGAGGCCATGTGGCCCCTGTGCATTTTATCAGATTGTGCCCTGGGGAGGTGGCGGTCCCCAGGGCTGCAGGGGCCTGACCAGCCCCCTCAAGTTTAATTAGTTGATAGCCCTGGGGAGGTGGTGGTCCCCAGGGCTGTGGGGGGGCCGGGTGCCCCCCCTGCATTTAATTAGATGATAACCCTGGGAAGGTGGCAGTCCCCAGGGCTGCTGAGGGCAGGCAGCACCCCCATGTGTAATTAGATGATAGTCCTGGAAAGGTGGCGGTCCCCAGGGCTATGGGGAGCCGGGCAGACTCCTGTGTTTACTTACATAATAGCCCCGGGAAAGTGGTGAGCCCCAAGATTGTGGGGGAGCCGGGCGACCCACCTACATTCAACTTTTCAGTGCCTCCAGGACCTGGCCCATGCGGGGCCTTCTTAAAAACAAGTGTGGGAGACCGCACTTTAAAAAAAAAAAAGGTTTTGCTGCAGATCCACAGATCCACCATCAATTGGCAACAAAAATTTAGAGAAAATGAATTTTTGCTCTGGAAAGGTCCCTCTGGGACCTCAGCATCAGAGCTAAGGGCTCAAACCTTTTTTTGTGGGACACAGCTGAAGGTGAGTCCCAAGATAGCTGCCAACACTTCCTGGTTGAAGTGTTGGCAGCCAATCAGAGCTCTGCATTTCCCTGCACAAGCTTATTATTATTTGGAAACCCTTCATGCCTCTAGTTGTCCATATTTAGTTTTCCTTTAATATTTAAAAAAATACTGAATAGATTTACACCAAATAACAAAAAGCAATCTTTCTGGACCAAGAGTTACCTTTCTGCCAAATGTGGTGTAATTCCATTCAGCGATTTGGGCTGTAGTCATGTCTAAAATACCTATGGGAATTATAATGGGAAACACATTCTTTTTTACCCCCCTTTTTCTCACCCTCCGCTTGATGGATCACCACAAAACTTCCCATGTACAACAAGATTCACTGGAACACTTTTTTTGGAAACTTTCTTGAAGATTCGTCAAATGGTAATAAAGATATAGGCAAGTCAAAAAATGCTTTTTCAAAGGAAACATGGTCCTAACTATAGCTGCCTACTATATATATATATATATATATATATATATATATATATAAATATATCCAAAAAAACGAAAAGCCCAGGCACCAGTCCATGTTAAAATCCAAGCATTTAATAGCATTTCTGAGCAGCAAGACAAAAAATCCTGACGCGTTTCGGCAACAGCATGCCTTGTTCACAGGTAAGTAAGAGCAGGTGTGAGTGAGCCAGTGCTTTTTAAATACACAGTCATGTGACTTCAATAACCAAACTCCAACTCCCATAATGGGCTTTTCGTTTTTTTGGAGATATTTTCTGTGGGATGCTTCGCCCCAGTAACCCAGGCCGCCCTGCAGGGTCTGTGGCCCTTACGGAGCAGGAGGTGTCAATGATATATAAATATATATATATATATATATATATATATATATGTTACATATACCCTCCTGAAGGAAGGCAAGCCGCACTCACAAAGCTGCAGTAAATTCGGTTCATTTCCTTGACAGCATCTGACAAGTCCTTGATCTTTTTCATTCAAGACAAGCAATCCTGACGCGTTTCGGTCCTCACAACCTTGTTCACAGGAATAAACTGCCAAGTGTATGCTGCAGCTGATAGCAGAACCATGCTATCTGTTTTCAAATAATTCGTGGTCCCCCATAATGGTGAAAAAGAAATCACAACAATAATGTCTGCCATCAGTCAAAAACACTCCTTGCCATAATGTAAATACTTTTCATGCGCTTTAGAAAATAAAATGTTCATTTATCAAAAAAAGGTCATGTTAGCAGTTTGCACCATTACACAGTATTGACCCTCTATTGGATCACCTTTGATAGGTTACAAGTGCAATGCATTCAGGAGCTTGTGTCCTCAGCATCCATTTTATAGCCCCCCAATGGGCAATATCATTATTTGAACATTTTTCCATTTTTTTCCTATTCCTTTCTGCACATTTTGTTTCTATATAGTCCATTTTTAGAGCTGTAAAAACCCATTACCACAGTGATCCGTGGTGGCAGCCTTCGCCTAGGATAGCGCTCCTCATGAAGGCAAACAAATCTGGTCCTCTTTCTAGGCATATGGCGCTCTTTGCTGGTGGTGCAAACTTTGAGGCAGAACCTAACTGCTAATATGTTACAAATCCCTGCCTGAAGAAAGGCAAGCCACACTCACAAAGTTGCAGTAAATCCAGTTTATTTCCTTGACAGCATCTGACAAGTCCTTGATCTTTTTCATTCAAGACAGGCAATCCTGACGCGTTTCGGTCCTCACGACTTTGTTCACAGGAATAAACTGCCAAGAGTATGCTGCAGCTGAGAGCAGAACCATGCGTGTATAGATATATATATTTATATTCCACAGAAATTCTTCATCAGATAGGGGCCTCCAACAAAAGTGCTAAAGCCCAAGTCCTGATAAAAACATTGCATTTATTCCATGCTGAAAGTGACTGCAACACATCTCCCTGATGCGTTTCGGCTCTTGTGCCTTGTTCACAGGTGCAGAGTATGCATTGTATCGACAAAATGTGCATGGTGTTTTTCTCAACAGGATACTCCATCCCGGTTAGCTCACGTCGCCCTGCAGGATTAGAGGTCCCTTTCTGATGGAGAATTTCTGTGGATGTTTGATTAGGGGGCATGACCCACTCGCTTTCTGTACCGAACAATGGCTTTAGCCAAGAATGAATGGACACTGAGGTGAGAAAGGGAAAAGAGAGAGGTAATTACCTCCCCTTGACAATTCCTGAAATTTCTTGCTTGTGAGAGACATTACACTTTCTGTGGCAGCAACAAGGAATAAGCAATTGTTGTAAACATAATTGAAGCTGAACATTATCAAATTGAAATGCACGTGGCTTTTTTTCTATTTCAGATGCTATGAACTGGTAAGGATACGAATACCGAAACTAACTGTGATTTTCAGCATTATTACACTACTCATTAGAGTTTAAGGTTTACATTGACATTACCAGTGAATTTTGGGAAATGTATGCAAGTTGTAAAGCCACACGGTAATACGAGTTTATAAAGCAAATGTTGTTGATACAATGTATACCCTGCACCTGTGAACAGGGCACACGAGCCGAAACACGTCAGGAAGATGTGTTGCAGCCACTTTCAGCATGGAATAAACACAATGGGGGTCATTACGACCTCGGCGGTCTTTTCAAAAGGCCGCCGAGGCCGCGGGAGACAGAATACCGCCATTGCCTGCGGTATTTCTGTCTCCCTATTATGACATTCCCGCTGGGCCAGCGGACGGTAACAATGTTTCCGTCCGCTGGCCCAGCGGAAATGTCACATCAACATTGCAGTCGGCTCGTAATAGAGCAGGCGGCAATGCTGATGTGCAGCGGGTGCAGTAGCACCCGTCGCGCATTTCATGTGCAACAGGGCTATGCCTGGGGGCCCCTGCACTGCCCATGCCAAGTGCATGGGCAGTGCAGGGGCCCCCAGGGGCACCCCAAGTCCCCTTACCGCCGGCCTTTCCATGGCGGTGTGTAACGCCATGGAAAGGCCGGCGGTCGGGGACTCATAATCCCCAGGGACCGCCAGGCGGAATCCTGGCGGGAAAATGGAGGGGCCGGCAGTATGGCCGTGGCAATTCCGCCACGGTCATAATTGCTGGCGGAACACCGCCAGCCTATTGGCGGTGTTACTGCCAACATACCGCCGGCCGCCAGGGTCGTAATGACCCCCAATGTTTTTATAAGGAGTCAGTGCCCAGAAGAATAAGAAATCAGAAATGCATCATATACGTCTAATATCAGGCTTTACTAATAAGTCCCACAATGTAATCAACATCCTCAAGAAAAACTGGTGGACACTAAAAACAGATAACATCATTGGGGATTAAGGCCGCAGTTTTGCGTCAAAAAAATTAGCGCCGGCTAACGCCATTCTTAAGCGCCATGCGGGCGCCGTATTTATTGAATGACGTTAGCCGGCGTTAGCCGCCGGCGCCGTCTGGTGTGCGTTAAAAAAAACCACATACACCAGGCAGCGCCGGCGTAGAGGGATATGGAGCTTGGGCGTCAAGAAATGGGGCAAGTCAGGTTGAGGCAATTTTTGCGCCTCAACCCGATTTGCGCCATTTTTTTTCACTCCCAACCCCCATAGAAATGACTCCTGTCTTAGCAAAGACAGGAGTCATGCCCCCTTGCCCAATGGCCATGCCCAGGGGACTTCTGTCCCCTGGGCATGGTCAGTGGGTATAGTGGCATGTAGGGGGGCACAAATCAGGCCCCCCTATGCCACAATTTAAAAAAAAAAAAAACACTTACCTGAACTTACCTTAATGTCCCTGGGATGGGTCCCTCCAGCCTTGGGTGTCCTCCTGGGGTGGGCATGGGTGACAGGGGGTGTCCCTGGGAGCATGGGGGGGCACCTCTGGGTTCCTTCAGAGCCCACAGGTCCCTTAACGCCTGCCTTTTGCAGGCGCTAAAAAACGGCGCAAAAGCAGCCGTACGTCATTTTTTTTGACCCGCCCACTCCCGGGCATGATTTTTGCCCGGGAGTATAAATCCCATGCACATGCCTCGGAGTCGATTTTTTAGACGGGAACGCCTACCTTGCATATAATTAACGCAAAGTAGGTGTCCACGCTAAAAAATGACGCTAACTCCATGGACTTTGGCGCTAGACGCGTCTAACGCCAAAGTATAAATATGGAGTTAGTTTTGCGTCAAAATTGCGTCAAAAAAAACGACGCAATTTCGGCGCAAACAGAGTATAAAAATGCCCCTAAATACCTGTTCAACCACTGCTTACATAAAAGAAGGCCACTTCCCTTCAGGACTGTTTGGTACATAGGTGCTACTTGGCAAAGGGGACCGATAGAAATGATGAGATCAAGCGATCTTACCCTGTCAGGGATGTAATGCATGTAAGAAGAGCTGCAAAGTCCTAGAATATGAAGTAACAAGCTCTAAGACCAAATGAAGAATTAACATGTTATTGAAGTGTAATTCTGAGTTTACAGCTTACTGTTTGATCTGCCTGTGTTGCTTGAAATATATAGGTGGCACGGTACATCCAGTGTGGAAATACATCCTTGAGCATAAACGAGCCATAAAAAACTGAGAATCATCATCCCTTGTAGTTAGACATTATCACGTACTGCATCCTGCTGAGCAGGAAAATGTTACATTTATGGGTAGATCAAGTACTTAGATCAGAAAGGGGAGGCAATCAGGTTCAAGAGTTGAGGCAACTTCAATCCAGATATATTATTGAATTGCAGACAAAAACTCCAAGGAGTCTGAATTCAGAGGAAGAATTCTGGGTGCATATTGGGGTCTAATGAGAATAACAGAGCATTCCAATATAAAATATGGACCTCTACCTAGTAAAACTTACCATAATTAGATACTGAACTTTATGAAAAACTGAATCATGGGAACTGCATGTACAATATTTTTAATTATAAGAATCACACATAAAGTGGATTTTAGATTAATGTGTATTTGGTTACTTTGTTAATAGTTTGGAACACATTTGGAATTTTTGTATTCAGTATGATAATGGACGGAAATTGTTCTTCTTTTAAGAGTTCTCTTGATACCTGGCTGCTGCCTTGAAGTGCGTTCTAATATATTGAATAGCAATGTAAGCCCAATATTATCAAGTAAGGGCCAGTGATTATAAGACATTTTCAGACATAATGTCATAGTGTGCATTATATGTTTGTCATATCTTTTTGAATTGCTTAAGTATGTTTGCTAGAATAATGTCCATATAGGATGGGAATATATTCAGGCATACCAGTGTGTCAACTGTCTTGGGAATAATATACATTTTGATATGATAAAGGTAAATAGGTATAATACATAAATGGAGGCCCCAGAGATGATGCGCTTCCCTTAATGTATAAAGGTCTTTGTGCAGCCGCAATGAACAGTAATCCTCATGGAACAGCCCATTCAGGGTAAAATAATATAGAAATATAGTGATTATGTGTTTATCTTATTACAATGATGTAATGTTGAGGTCAATTTATTATAGGATGTTCGCAAGTTATGAATGGGCAAAGATGACTGACACGTGATTACAAATATCGGTCCATCTTCTATGTTGCTTCCAATACGTAATGGGAATTAAAGGCACTTTTATATGCACTTGGTAGCACTACTGAAGGTGGGGGAGCAGAAACGCGTCTGTTTCAATTTTGTTCTGGTGAAATACATTTTCTTTGAAAAATTACTGTCACACAGTGCCCATCATCACTCCAAAGTTGAGGTATTTTTGGTTGCGTGTATAAAGAGAGCCACAATCATGGATGGAGGCACACCAGCGTGAGGCGTGGCAGTAGGAGTGGATCACTGGAACTAAATATATAATATGTGTGTATTTTGGTGGTTGGGCTCATGGGAATCCTGCAAGCTTACAACAAGAGCGCAAAATCTAAAATGGACCCGTGTGATTAGTCGCGAAGCCTGTTTTTTCTGTAAGCCTTCATACTCTTGTGAGTCCTGTGAGCTCTTTGGTTGGCTGGCTGTTTGAATGTTAGAAATGAAATGGCACCATTACTGTTTAATGTTAAAAAATAGAGGTGTTGTGGAAATTAAGTAAAAAAAGCTATATACAGGAGCAAAAGAAGGACATGCTGTCCCATTAGATTTTGAGAGCAGGTGTTTAAGGGATAAGCACTGTGAAGAATACAAATGTATAATGTTTTTAACAAATGTTTATGATCTCACCAGACTCTCACAGGATTGTGAATAGTAACATGAGTGGATGAGATCTCAATACATTTTATTAATAGGAATGCATATTGTGGCCCTTGTGTTTGAGAGGGAGTTCATAAAAGATGAGTACTGTGATGAGCATATGCTTAATTCTTATTTTTTTTAAAGTTATGATCTCGCAAGACTCTTGTGGGATCATGAAAAGTGGAAAGGACTATGTGATCTTTGACTATACTGTAGTATGCACACTTGCTTCTGTGGGAAGGAGTCTTTTTGGAAATGGTGTTTATCAAAGTCTACTATTTACATCCATCAGCTTGGTAAGAGTTATGAGTAAAGTACAATCTCTTCCCACACACTGCTATGCACACCCATAATCAGAGAGAGGGGTGTTAGCAGGGAGGATATTCCCTGGACAGAGCATACTATGCACACCTGTCACCTAGGAGAGAGATCTCTGTGGGGAGGCTGGTCTCTCTCCACACAGCCTACTACGCACACCCGTCAACTGAGGAAATACACAATTTCTGTTTAAATATTGAATATCTTTCTGTTCAATACTCACATGTATTTTAGAAAGATTTTGAAAACTGTGAACCATATCTTCTGTTAAAATTAAAAAAAATCTTTTTATACAAAATAGATTATAAAAGGATTATACCATACATACACTCACAAAATAATTAATTTACATTGGAAAAAACCTAGAAATTCACTGAAAAAACATAGGCTAAAGTAACGTTATAACTAAAAAGTAATGTTATAGTTAGGTGAATTTCTCAGTGACAACGTTAACGTTTTTAACTAAAAAAACACAGAAATAAAGCAATTATAATTAGCAGCACTAACTTGTGCTCCCGCCATTCACTGCTAATGACCTCACATATGCATCACTCATGACATGATGACATGTTCTATGACATAATTTATAACATCATTCACGCAATCTCAAATGATATCTTTGAATGATATATATATATATTTATATATATATATATATATATATAATGATATACATACACATACATGCTGGAAAAAAACAAAGGTTACAAGTAGATTATATTTAGGAAATAGAATTTAAAAAATATGAATTCACTTAAAAAACAAAAACAAAGGTTAGAGAAATGTTATAGTTAGGCTCACATTTTAAATGTACAAAACCATAGGAGGTAATCTGATAGAGTTATTTCAAGTAAATATAATTCCTACCCTAAGGTAACTATAACTCATGCCCCCGCTATGCACAGTTATCTCATCAATAATTTCACAGCTAATGTTATATTGACATTTTTAATGAGGTTATAAATGATGTCATGAATGCTGTAATATCTGGGGATATTAGCAGTGCATGGCGATGGCGTGAGTTATATTTACCTTAGGGCATGAGCTGTAGTTACTTGAAATAACTCTAAGTACATCTGCTGAATTTCTATGGTTTTGTACATTTAAAATGTGAGCCTAATTATAAGGTCCCTGTAGCCATTGTTTTTTTAAAGTGAATTTGTATTTTTTTTAAATTCTATTCCAACCCGACGGCTGCAAGATCATACACTGAGACCGCACCAACAAAATTTGTGGGGACATCGTCATCATATTCAAGAACACCATTGCTGCATCACCATCAACGACGACACCTCACCCCTCATAGAACACCTCAATTTCCAACTACAAACTGACTCCAAAACTGCCTTAAGAGGCACCCTCATGTACAGACCCCCAGGATCCATGACTGGCCTTCTGCCACACCATCCCCAACATCAGTGCACCACTAGCTATCTACTCCAACCACTACATTCTACTCAGTGACCACAGTTTCCACATTGACAACCCCAACAACAACAACCCTACCTCCCTTCTCGAGAACTTGAGCAACATAGGCCTCACCCAACTGGTCAATGTACCCTCACACAAGGGCAGATGCACTCTCAACCCACTCTTCACCTCCAGCAACAGAGTCAGATTCTGCTACACAACCTGGATCACTGAATGCGCCAACTGAAACCGGCGAGAAACAACAAAACCTCCACAAATGCCAGCTGGTACACTCCGGAGCTCAGAACCACCAAGCAAAGCTGCCACAAACTGGAGAAACAATGGCAATCCACCAGGAATCTCGCCACTAGAACAGCCTGCACAGCAGCCATCAGCAACTACCACTGACAACTCAAAGAGACCGAGAGAGCGGCCATCACAGCCAGTATTGACACAGCATTCAACTGCACAAAATAACTTTTCAAAATAGTCTAAGAATACGCCAACCCTCAAGCTACAGAGAACAACATTCACCCCTTCCAAGAACTCTGCAATACCCTCTCAGACTAGTTCCACAGCAATATCGCCACCATATACAACAATTCAGTCCCTCAACCCAAGATCTTCAGACTGAGCTCTCTCAACCCCCCAGTAAACACCAACAGAACTATTTCAAGCTGTGCACCGTTCACCACTCTCTCCACCTCAGCCATCATGTCATCCACTCACTATGGGGCACCTACTGACCCATGCCCTCCACCTGTCCAAACTCAGAATCAACCTCTTCAGCTCAGAACTCACCAACATCATCAACTCCCTCACATCAGTAGTATTTCCGGACAAACGGAAATTAAACCCCTTTTGAAAAAACCCTCTTCCGACCCCAACAAACTCAAGAATTACTGATCCATCTCTCTTCACCCCTTCCCAGCCAAAGTGCTCTAGAAGACCATTAAGCAGCAGCTCACCAACTTCCTGGAAAAAAACAACCTACTGGACACCTCTCAATCAGGTTTTTGTTCCAACCACAGCACCGAGACCTCACTCATTGCCTCCACTGACGATATCAGCCACGTTCGACACTGTCTCCCACCATACCTCATCAAAAGACGCCACAGCATCGGAATACAAAACAACACCCTCAAATGGATTACTTCCTTCCTGACAGGATGCACTCAGAACGTCTGACTACCCCCATCACCTCTGCACCCAAGATCATAATTTGCGGTGTACCTCAGGTTTCACCCCTCAACCTTACTTTGTCAGAAACCTACATGACCCCCCTGTTTGACACAGTTAAATCCCATGGACTCAACATCATCTGCTATGCAGACAAAACTCAACTGATCCTCAACTTTTGCAATGCCATGACCACTGTACCAAAGTGGATGAAAACTAACTGCCTGAAGCTCAACTCCGACAAGAATGAAGTTCTGATCTTTGGGAAAGACACCTCCATATGGGACCATAGCTGATGGCCAGCCTAACTCAGACCCACACTCATACCTACAGACCACAAGTGCAACCTTGGCATCACCTCTGACAGGTAGCTGATCATGAAGCAGCAGATCAATGCAGTCACCTCCTTGTGCTTCCACATCATCTGCATGCTCCGCGGATTCTGCAGATGGATCTCAGCCGACACCAGGAAAACTGTCACCCAGGCCCTTATCACCAGTACCATTCACTACAGTTACACTCTCTACACAGCATGTCCTCCCAGCTCCTAAAGAAACTCCAGACAATATAAAACACTGCTGCCAGACTCATCCTAGACCTTCCCAGGTGCACCCAGATCACCCCCACCTCAGAACGCTCCTCTGGCTTCCAATCCAGAAGAGATGTCATTTCAAGCTCCTCATGCATACCTACAAAGCCCTACAAGATCAAGGACAGGACTACATTAACCACCATCTACACTTCCACCAACCCACTAGAGACCTGCACTCTTCGTCTCTAGCCCTTGCACATGCACCCATAATTGAATGCAGCCTCAGGAGCAGCAGTTCTTTTTCCTGCACCGCTGACAAGGCCGGGAACTACCTACCCCTACCCCTCCTCCTCCAACTTGCATCCTCACTGGCAGACTTCAAGAAAAGAATTGAGACCTGACTCTTTGAAGGAGTCAACACACCCCAGGGCACAAATACCCACAGTGTGACAGTGATGCACTCTACAAATGACTGACTGATTGCACTATAATGTCCCTGTAACCTTTGCTTTTTCAGTGAATTTCTAGGGTTTTAAATGTAAAGTAATTTTAATTACTACACGTTAATCCAACCATCGCCACACATTGCCAAAAGCACTTGGCATGGCCTGGCCTATGGCCAGGACCAGCGGTCAACACCCTATAACCGCCCAACCCCGTAAAATGCACGGCCTTTGTCAATGAGCGATAATGGTTGCCCCCTTTGACCACTCCTCCCTGCACGGCCTTCGAACATGCGCTGCAGGGAATGTGAATGCCCTTTCAGCTCCAAACCCTGTGCCGTGCACAGCCGAAGCTTAAATAGGGCAATATAAAATATATATATATATATATATATATATATAAATATATATATATATTTAGGGGGAAATCATGGGTGTCCTGGGGACCACCTCCTCTCCAGGTCGAACTAACAAAACCTTTTGAGGGCCACGTGGACTACCCTTGGGCCCCAGGGATCACCATCTCCCTGGGGAAACAATAAATAAATATATGGTGGACCATAAGGACCTGCTCAGGCCCTGGGGACCACCAGCTCCCCTGGGCTACATAAAAAAACTTAGGGCGACAACAAGGACCCCCCCCATGGCACTGGGGACCACCATCTCCACAGGGCTATATTTCTTAATTTTTGTTGGGGGCTGAGCAATAGGCCCCAGGGACCACTACCTTTAGAGGCCCTTTTTAATTAATTATAGGGGTGGCATGGACCCCCGGGCTCTGGGTCCCACAATCTTTCCAGAGCTATTTGTTAGTCATATATAGGGGAGCCACATGGACACCCTGAGCCCCGGGGACCACTACCTCCCTTGAGCTACATTTGAAAACATTTACAGGGGGTATGTGTAGACTCCCTGGGTCCCAGGCACCGCCAATTACCGAGGCTATGTTTGCATTTTTTTAAGGGGTGGCTGCACAGACCCCCTTAGGCCCCAGAAACCACAGCTTCCCTGGTTCCAAGCACTTAACTTAAAAAGGGAGGGGAACATGTGTCCACGTCCTCCCTCAGTTGTTATCAGTCCCAGGACCCCACCCCTGGGACCCAGTCACATTTTAATTGCCACCCTGGACCCACCCAGTGCACTCTGTAAATAGGTATGGAGACCACAGGGGAAGCCTCAACGTCCCCGCGGTCCCATCTGGCCTCCATTTCTTGTGCGAGCCAGCATTACTCATGCATGCAGGAAGCTGCTACAAACAGCAGATCCCTACATGTGAGAGCAGTGTTTTCATTTGTTTCCATGCCTGTGTGTTAGTGTGCAGGGAAAGAGATGAAAACTCTGCTTCCAGCACACGAGAGCTGTTTGACAGTTCCCGCTTGCTGAATGAAGAGTTATGTTTGCTTTTCCTTGGCAAGAGCTGTCAGCTCCTCCCAAGTGAAAGCAAACAGCTCCCTCCCGATGGGACACACCCCAGGAGGTAGCAGGAGCTGTCCCTGGGGTGGTGGTGTTCCCCAGGGCCACAAATTTGCTCCAATAGGGGGGGCACATGGTCCCCCCCTTATTCTGTATTTGACCCAGGGAGGTGGTGGTCTGTGGATGCGGGGGGCCCACAGGCTCCTGGCATGCATACAATGTATGGACCCAGGGAGGTGGTGGTTCCCACAGTGCAGGGGGCTGAATGGGCCCCCTGCATACATAACTATTGATTGCCCCAGGTAGGTGGGTGTCCCCGGGGCACAGGGGGATGCGTGGGCCCCCTGCATACATAACAATTGATTGCCCCAGGGAAGTGGCAGTCCCTGGGGCACAGGGTGTGACTTATGGGTCCCTGCACATACATTACAATTGATTGCCCAAGGCGGTGGCAGTCCGCAGGACTCCTGGGCCCACACAGGCCTCCCCGCATACATTGAAAGTTATGCCCAGGGAGGTGGCAGTCCTTGGCAGTCCGTGGGGCTTTGATAAGTCATATGAGTTTGGGTCCCTGAGCCCCCTCCGATATTCTGTGAACGCCCCCAGAACCTGGCCCACCCAGGACCAAAATAAAAACCAAGCGTGGGAGACTGCGCTTGCTTTCTATTTAATCCACTGTGAAATTTGTGACTATTCTTGATTTTTGCAGTGAATTTAAAAACAGATTTTTTAGCCCTTAGGGCATCCCTGGGAGACCCTTGGATCAAGGCTAGAGGGTTAGGGTAACAGTACCCAAACCCCTTTTCTTTTCTTTTCTTTCATTTTTTTTTTTTAGACTCAGCGGAAGCTCCAATAAGGAGCACTCTACAACACCAGCGACACTCTAGATTTGCTCACCTCAAATGGCTGTTTATCTAGCAAAGTTTTTAAGCATAGGATCAGCACAGTGCTATCCACGCAGAGCTAGATAGGGACAAAGGGCCACATGTAGCAAGCTTTTTGCACGTCACAAACACTGAATTTTGCTGTTTGCGACGTGCAAAAAGGAAATCGCAATGCACAAACCCCATTTTGCGTTTCGGTAACCTCGTTACCGAATCGCAAAATGGATTTGTGAGTCACAATTAGGAAGGGGTGTTTCCTTCCTAATTGCGAGTCGCAGTGGAATGCAGGATTGGTTGGTGACCGCGAACGCATTTTGCACCCATTTCAAATGGGTGGTAACTCGTTGTGAATGGCACTGCAAATCTTTTTTTTTAGAGCTGCTCTGAAAAAATGAAACAAAAACATTTCATTTTTCGTTTTTGTAATGCATCTCATTTTCCTTTAAGGAAAACGGGTTGCATTACAAAAAAAAACTGCTTTATTTAAAAGCAGTCACAGACATGGTGGCCTGCTGTCCACGGCAGGCCACCATCCCTGTGAGGGCTGCCATTCGCAAGGGGGTCGCAAATTGCGACCCACCTCATGATTATTCAGGGACACCATCTAACATTCTGGATTGCTCTGACTCGCAATTTGCGGGTCGCAATTCAGATTGTTGCTACATGTGGCCCAAAGTCTTTTGCCATTTGTAAAATACAAAAACCATTTACCAATCCAGACACAGTATTAAAACTATAGGCAATTTATTTAAACTATATGAATATATATACACACAAACACACCCACCCTCACACACAAACACACACACACATCCATGGCACAGCAGCACCATTGATTATTTTGTGCACTGAGGGACACCTCCATGCACAGAAACAATTCTTAGAGGTAAGGGTAACACAAACTCTTGATAGAGTACTGTAGTGGTGCATAGTGACAGCCTAAAGGGGAGGATATAGGAAGTTGGGAATGTAGGAGTGTAGTAGAAATCAAGTGAATGATACTGCTAGGATTATGTTCCAGTGTGAGCTGGATTCTGTTCCAGTGTGAGCTAGAGAAGTGCTCACTTGGGCTGATGTATGTCATGCTCGTCAGCTCATCATTATGTCACTCACTCGTAAAATGTTAATAAAGTATATCAGGGCTGTTACATATCTAAGTTGTCTTCTCATCTATGGCTTTATCTCTTCATGGAGCTCATGGTTGCAATCTCCCAGATGTGTAGTATGCAATGGAAAACAATTTGACTCATCAATAGGGGGCATTGAAGCAAAGGTAATTGTTTTGGATTGCATGAATATTTCAAAATGGTATGGTTTGAGGGTTAGGATTATGAAACAAGGGATAGGCTATCTGATTGAAAAAGTACAATGGTGTGCCTCTCAAAAAATTTGTTTTTATAGAGTACCACCAATCACTGCTCTTTATCTTCTTTCTTAAGCACTCTAGGGCATTTCCACAGTTAAGGATATAACCAGCACCCCAGCAGGTGTGAACACTACCACCACCCCCACCACCAGCGCCACGGCCAATGGTTCTGTTGTCCCCTGTAAGTTATTTTTATCCCCCTCTACTATAATTATGGCCTTCGGTATGCCTACTATTTTTTTATCTGCATTTCCCGGTGTTTTTCTATATTTCCTGATTCTGCAACCGGCATTTCTCCTGTCTGTACAATTCTTCACTTTTTTTTCTGAAGCTTCCCCTTGCCCCTCTTTACCATCAAATTACATGTCTTGTTGTTGTGTAGGAGGAGCCAAAACATTTTTAGTAACATAAAGAGAATTGCACAGCCAGGCCCAAGTAGTACTCCAGTCACCAAACATGTTGGATGTTTTCTTGATCAAAAAAACAGTCGAAAACTACAAGGGCAGAGACAGAGTGGACATCATGGTCATGAACCCAATGTTGTCTTTATCTAGAACTTTGAATGAAAATGCAGCATGGCAGGAATGAGATACCACGTCCAAAACCAATGCCATTTGTTTTTTCATTCCCTTCTACCCCATATCCATTTGTATAATCATAGCCTAGACTTTCCATATGCCCTTCCCTTATTCATGAATCCTCCTAATCTTGATCCCTATCCCTCTATTAGGAGAAAAGGTTTTTTATGGTTGACACAATGGCTACCTGCTTTTTAAAATATTGTCAAGCAATAAATAAAAACAAAACTAAAAAATTTATCACTTTTGATAAAAACAATACTGATAGAGAGCTAACTTAACTCTAGTAAGGTATTGCTGTTGTATTTTGTGCAAAGTAAATACTGAGGTAGCTACTTGGTATCTAAAATGGGTGCATTATGTTTTTCATGAGGTGCAGAGACTACTATCAGCAGTGCCATCTCAGCAGGACATTACTGGAATTGCAGGTGCCCAAGGGAGAGGGAGATGTTTTCCCAGTGGTGGCAGGGACAAGTGGTAAGCCACCTTGCTTTCTTATTGACAATGTATTGTACTGGTTAAGCAAGGAAGATATCCTCCCCTTCACCTTCAGAGTCCAGTCTATGATCTCGGCATCTCGCTACCACTTAAAACTGCAGCATGGTGTAATCTCTGGTGCTGCAGTGAGTGCAGGAGGTGATTGAATTCATGCGTGTTTGCTGGGGCACAGCGGCATGATGGATCTAACGACTTCATTATGAGTTTGGTAGTCCTCGGACCTTCAAACTAGTGGTGGCAGTCACACTGCTGCACTCTGGGCAGTCCGTATCCCAGATTAGGATCCTGTTGGTCAGACTGCCAGGAAACCGCCGCCTGCACTGGGATCAGGTATCCCAACATGTTGATTGTGGTCAAAGTTGTGGTCAGCCACAGCGGTGCCATGCTGATCACAACTTTGCATTCCGCTAGCTTTTCCGTGGTGGGGTCCCTACCATGAAAAGGCTGGTGGAAAAGCAGGGTTGGGGACACAGGTGAGCCCCTGCATTATCCTCCAACACTGTTGTGGGCAATGCAGGGGCCCCCTGTCAGAACCCTCAGAATTCACTCTGTCTGCTATGGCAGACAGTGCCTTTCCAAACAGAATTGGCCTTGGCTCCCTGAGGGAGCTGAGGACAATGCCGCCGCACTGTTTCCACCGGGCTGATGGCAAAAATGTTGTAATGCAATGTTTCCACTGGTCAGCCTGGTGAAAACATCATAATGCGACAGGGGTGAGCTTGCCGCCTTCACAGCCGCCTCACCACTGCTGTGTTGGAATTGTGGCAGATCAACTGCCTAATTCATAATCAAACCCTTAGTCTGCCAAGCACAACCCACAAACCCAAGACAAGCTGTGTTTCCAAGTGCCAACGCAGTCACCTACTAGTGCTTCACTTTATTGTTCTGACTTTTTGTCCCTACATACCAAAACAAGTAAATTATATCCCGGCATGTGATGTGTGTGCCACATTTCCACGCCCAAGTGAAGTTATCTATTTTCCATTACAGATTTATGGTTTCAATATTTTTCCTCCCATCTATCAAAATTACTTTGAAGTTCTTCTTTACATTGATTGATGGGAGGAAAACTATTTGAACCATAAATCTGTAGTACATGATCACTTACTGACACCCAACCAACCATTCCATGGATACACCTCTAACAAGCCCAATCCCTATAATTTTTCTCCCTTTGGATTAATTTTTGACACTTCCAAATTAAGGTATTTCTTGAGAATATTCTGTGTTGAAGGCCTGGGAGTACTGTGGGACAAGGGGCCTTATTTAGATTTTGTCAGATAGCATGTTCTGTGACAAATTAAATAAAGATCCTATTTGCTGCACTATAGTTCATCATATTCTTCTAAGCACTGTCTACTGAAATGTGCCGGAGGGGATATCCATTATCCACAGAGTGTGTCCCATCTGTCAGACTATCAGCCTAAGCCTAGAACCTAGTTTGAATTTAGAGTAGTGGATGGAGGAGTGTGGTGTAAAAGAACAGGGTAATTGGAATTATAAGTTCCCATAACATGCTACAGCTAGGCTGCTCTAAAAACATGCTAGATAACCTTACCAGACCACGCAGTATGGCTCCATTGTTGTGGCATATTCACATATTAATTAAGCAGCTTACATACTGATATGCCTTGCTCATTATTGACAGGAACGGTAATCTACATTTTTTAACACACAAAGGGCCTCATTACGACCCCGGTGGTCTTCAGACCACCAGGGGTGTGATGGAAGCCTGATGAGCGTGGCAGTTGCACCAGTGCTGGACCGCCAGCACCACCAGTTTCCCTCCACTGGTGGTGCTGCTGGTCCTAATCTGCCAGGGCAGCGCTGCATGCTTTTATATGGTGGTTGCACAGGCATGGGCAGTGCAGGGGCCCCCATGGACAGCCCCGTCGCTGCATTGTAGACAATGAAAAGCACAACCGGTGCGGTTGCACCCTATGCAC
Source organism: Pleurodeles waltl (assembly GCF_031143425.1). Classification (NCBI taxonomy): domain Eukaryota; kingdom Metazoa; phylum Chordata; class Amphibia; order Caudata; family Salamandridae; genus Pleurodeles; species Pleurodeles waltl. The sequence goes on from NC_090447.1 coordinate 577,011,599, forward strand.
CGCAACATTGCCGCCGGTTCAATTATGAGCCGGCGTTAATGTTGGGGGCTCTTCCCTACTGGGCCAGCGTGTGAAAACACTGTTTCCGCCCGCTGACCCAGCGGGAAACTCATAACAGGCCCGTGGGAAGGAAAACGCTCTGGCGGGAACCTGACTGCGGGAGTTTGGTGGGCGCCTCACAAACTCATAATGACCCCCAAAGTGCGTGTTTATTGTCACTCTCAATTAAATGCTTTCGATAAATCACATTTTCTTTTCTTTCTTTTGCTTTTATGTTGGTGTTCTCGCTTAAAATTATTCCTTGCAGTCAGTGCTATGATTGATTACCTAGCTATAATGTGATGCATGGGTGGGACAAATGTGGTCCAGGTTGTATGTGACTGATTAGTACAACTACCAATATCATAAAGCCACACATACAAATAAAATCCCAGTGGCCAAAGGATAACAGCAATTTTCTGCCATTGTAATGTGCCACTATAAAAAAGTGTTTTAGGTGAGCATCACAATTTGTATTTTTTGTATGTTGTTCTTCTCTTACTTTCTTGACATTGTTACTCTTGTTGATGGTGACAGGCAGCAATCACCAGCATTGGCCCATCCACCAACATGACAGGAGATAGCTGGGCAGCTCCATCAGCCCAAGTTGGAGGCAGTGGCTGCAGAATATCACTAGTTGGTGACCCTGAAAGGTGAGAAGCAAGAGGTATAGGCCCACACCTAGGCCAGTACCTCAGGCCACCAAACAGACCCACCGTCAACTTGATCATGCCACCACAGCCTGCAGCTGGGGGCCCTCCACTGCCATCCACATCACCACTGCCCTTTCCTCCTCAGATCATGTAACTGCACACTGCTTCTTCCATCGCATCCTGGAGCAGTACCGTCTTGCATGCAAGGTGTGACAGCACTTGAGCTGTCACACCTTGCGGTCATGACGGTATTGCTCCAGCGAGGGCAGTAGGACTTGACCCAGGAAGCTGATGTCCTCAAAGCCCTTTTATAGAGATTTGTTTTTTGGTGAAAGGACATATTGTGGGTGGAGAGGGTTTTTTACATTGGACTTCGAGTTTGAGCTTAGGTTTGGACTTACCTTTTGGGATACTTTGGCTTGGGGAGGGGTGGGCCTGTTGTGGGTGGAGAGGGTGGGTTCTAAAAAGAAATAGGTTTTACTTTTCATTCTTTGTCACCATTCATTATCTGTCTTTCCATCGTGAGTTGGTGTAATATAATTTATTACAACATTCTTGAGTGTACTGTCCCCCTAAACTTTCCCTATTTTAAGTCCCTTGCCTTTTTTTATTCTTCCATAGCTTCTTACATCTTCCTGCACTCCAGTTATACTCCACCACCAGAGTGGCACTGTAGGGAAAACGAAAACTGTTTAATTAAAATCTGTTTCACTTGATGAGGTTTTGGAGCACCCAGCCACCAATTGATTATACAGCTGTATAACAGTACTTAGTATAGTAACTGCGTTTGTCCTACTTTCTGTTTAACTAATAGGGGTCTGCCAACATCAACACAAATGTAACTGATCTTTCCTTCCAAAGAACATCTTACCTAATAGTTAACAAGTTTGTCTAGTTTATTACCTGAATTGATTAGGTAATAGTACCTCTCGAAAATCTTCCCAAATCTTATTGCAGCTTTTCCAAAAATATATTTTTTTATGAATGTTGGTGGTAATACTGTTCTCTTCTTGAGCTACCAGGGAAGACATCACAATTACAAAGCGAGGTCCCACTCCTACCTACTCTAATTAAGGGTGGGCAGTGAGCTCTGCTCCGCCGGTGAGTTAGCAGAGTTTTTGGCACTCCGCACTTTGCTAGCAGCGTGGAGTTCAGCAAACAATTCTGCTAGCCCCAGCGGCAGAGCAGAGCTCACTGCATGCACACTGCAGCCCAGTTATAGGCCACACAGTGCAAGCGCACACAGTCTGCTCTTACACTGTGTGGCCCATAACTGGGCTGCAGTGCGCACCCAGTACAAAGAGGATGTCGACGGTGGCTGGGGGTGGTCGCAGAGCTGCTACTGAGGAGCTGCACCAGCACCAGCTCCAGATCCAGGCCTCCCTCCTTTCACTCTCCTCCACCCAGGAGCAGGGGGCACAGGGAGGCAGAGAGCCAGGCCGCTTGCAACAGGGATCCACCTGGACACAAGTCTGTCCCTCATTTCTCTTTCTCTTCTGTGGGCACATGTGGGCCAGCACTGAGCATCTACAGTATTTTCATGTGAGGGAGTTCTGCCCTAGGAAAAAAGGAAACTTGCCATCAGAGCTCCACTTGAAAAGAACCTGTCTCCCCAGAGTCCATGGGAAAGGAAGTGGTGTTATGTGGTATGGTGCAGAGGCCAGCAGGTAGAGCTAGAGACCTGGGGAGCATCAGGCTGCTGGTGGTGAGCTGGTTTGCTGCTGCTAGTGCTGGGTGCTAAAGACAGGGCAGTCTGAGGCTGTGCATAGGTGCAGAGGAAGCGATTCCAAAGCTGGTGCAAGACAGGGTTATGCTTGGCCCTTCGTAGCAAGTTTGTAAAGGGAGAAGTGTGCAGATGTGATTGAAAGCAGCAGGCTCCAGGCCGGTAGGCTGTGTCAGCACAAGAGGCCAAAAAGAGCAGCTTTTGCTGCCTAAGGGCCAGCATATACCCTGGCCTGAATGCTCCTGACCTAAGAAGAGCTAAGCAGGCTTAACCCTTCTTAGCGCTTCCTAAATTGGGTGCATTCGTTGCCAGGGTGAGAAGGGCAGACAGGACTCTGCCCCTACGTGGAAATCCACAGAATTCCACAGAATTTTTCCCTACTCTATGGAATTCGGCAGAGATTTACTCTGTGAGCTCCGTCCACCCCTAATTCCAATGAGGTGAACTCTGAGTGTTGGATTCATCAGAAATATTAGTTATTCATCACAGACAACTAGACTGCAAGAGAAACACTGAGTTAGTGGGTTTATTATCAAACATTGAGGATAGACCACCATGACAGAAAATGGACTAGTGTGCACTATTGCAGGACACTGGAACAGGGTCAGATATTGACTCTTCTGCACCATGATGATTATGTTATCTTTTTTATGCCTGAGTATGTAAGTGGGGCTGGTGTGAGCTAATGTATTATTCAGGTAACAAGATTCCACAGTGAGTTGGTATTGCTTTCACCACATCAGTGCCACCAAGTGTGTGATCCATTTATAGTGTAAATTAAGTTTCACCTTGATAAATCACACAGCCTGGGGGAAGAGGTTTAGGGGTCCAATGTATGGAAGGGAGAGGGGAGTTGGGAAAAGGTGTGACAAGGACAAACACCACACCCCAAATATATTAGTCAAGGCAATGAACATCACATCATCATACCTGTTGTGGAAGCAAATGAAGGGCAAAGTTCAATTAAGTGCACTGCAAATATCCCTTTAGTCCCAGAGACCCAAGTCAATATGTATCTACATCTTCTGTTACCCCCACAATTCTAAAAATTATGATAGTTAGAAGAAAATTATATTGTACTTAAATGGCAAATTAGTGGTGCATCCGCATTCTTCTTGGAATGTCTGTGTTAGGTGCCTGGCTGAACCGGTCAAGGGAGGTAAGCAGCAGGAGCATTATGGAGCTTTTACCTTTCATGCTGAAGGAGAGAAAGGCCTGCTGAATGCAAAACAGTGACAATATTTTAGAGTCAAGAAGAAGCCAAGACTGAAGGAAAGCTTCATGAGGAGTGGACAAAAAGGCAGAGCAAGAGCATGGGCTGCTGGAACCATTCATGATAACCCATGTTTGTGTGCATAACTGAGAGCAATTTTATAACCATTCCCAGGAAAGTAGTTGCATATACCTGGCTAATCAATCCCACAACTGTCATAACATGTGGCTGAGTCCATCCCTCATATGATGATGATTAGGGTGATTGGCATCCATATGTATGTCTCCAGTTACAACCCTCCCCAACCATAACATAGAAGAGTTTGACATTTGAGCGGGCACATGGACTATTCTGCATTTCCCAAATAAACTCACTTTTCTCACTAGTCCACAAAGCTGACCTGGCCTCTTAGAGTCATCATCATGTTGGTTTTCCTCTGGAGTAAATAATGTTCCTCTTCTGGCTGTTGAGGGAGTCCCGCTCTGAGTCCTCCTGACTCAGACACAGACTAATGAACCAGTCTGACTCCTGACTCAAATGAGGTTGAGAGAGAGAGACCTCTAGTGCACTGCTGTTGATGAGCAAGAAGAACAAAACAATTTGAACATTTTGTGTGGATTTGTATTTGCTAATTAAACTGACTGTTCTGGTCCCTCAAAAATGTGACAAAAGTTCAACAAGGGATGGACCAACCAAGTAAATCTAGCTAAGTGTAAAAGGGCCACTCACCTTCATGCAAAATCACCTATCAGCCCCCAAACATTGCAAATCATCTAAAACAAGTTTATAAATGAGTTGAACACCCTCAGTATCTGCCACCACGTGACATAACTCATCATTATTCACACTCACTCAATATTTATCACTCATTGGATTAATAGTTACCTGTCCCAAACCAGGTGCAGTGGAATTTTTTTTTCATTTTCACTCTCTTCCTATGATAGTCTTGAATATGAAAAATCTTTGCTGGGGTAGCTCTGCTAGGGGTTATAAACAAGAAAGATAGGCTTGCAACAGAGGCAGGCATTTTTGTCTCTATGGGGAATTAGGAGCCTTCTTCACTGCATACTGGTCCATGTCCAATTTGGCCATGCATGTGAAAAAATGGTGGGGTTGCATAGATCAGATACAAAATATCTAATGTCCCTCTATCTATCCATTTTTTTTTTTGCAAAGCAGTTCGACAATAAATAATTCTTTGGTGGCCTACTCAGTCAAGGAAGTAGAGTTTGTCCTCATACTCAGGGGTTTTGCCCAGACGTTGGTCAGCTAACGCACTTAAGTCTAACCAATCACAGTCACCCTTCTCCTCTTCCTGTGGTGTTTCATGCACAGTATAATTGTCTGGCATTAAGTATTGGCTCATTTAAATCATGGTCAATCTCTCCATGTTTTGAGTAGAGAGACTGGTCCTTCTTACTGTCCCATCTGGGCCATTTGCAGTAAACACTCGTGCAGCAGACATACTGACTACCAGACAAGCCAGATACTTTATTGCCAGCCTGCTAAGCTCTGGCCATAGCTGCATCTTCTCATACCAATGGGCCAATGGGGTTTGATCCATGTAGACCTCTTTTCGGTCATCCAGATAGTCTTGGACCATCCTCTGAGTAGTCATTGGTGCTGCCACTTGCTCGGCTTCTGTTGGCTTTGCCTCTGCACTTGACTTAATCCCTGCCACTTGAAACCAAGCCATTGCAGAGGTTTGGACTGATTCTTTCGTTCCTGCTGTTTTTGCTGTTCGCTGCTGTGAGACAACAGCACTGCCATCTCTGGAGGTGGAAGGCTGTAAGCCTAAACCTCCGCCCAGGACTCTAACTTCCAGCTGATCCTCTTCCAGGTCTCTCACTTGCTCAACAATCATGTCTTGTATAGTAAAACATACCCTTTTGAAAAAGGAATGAAATTAGCCAGTGTTCTATTGTTCCCTGGATCATATATTGTGGCACATGTACTCTTTGGAGGTCACAATCTCTCTTTGAAGCCTTGGATTAACAGCCAAGTGAAGGATGAACCTCTCAACCAACTCATGCCCGTCTCTGTTGCCATTTTCACTGATGAACCTTTGTGACACCTTTTTTAACTGTTCCTGTAGCAGATGCAACCAAAGAATACCTTGGTTCATCGTACTATCCTCCTTGCTGACTTTCCATTTAAAAAACTCCAAAAGAAGTACCATTTGTCTCAGGCATTTGGCTAGGGTGCAGTTGTCCACCTCTATGGTAATACTCTTCCTAGTTGCACACCCTCCTCTTTCAAAGACATAGGGCTTGATTTAGACTTTGGCAGATGGTGTTACTCCATCACAAACGTGACCAATATCCCATCCACCATATTACAATCGCATGAGATCCTGTGAGAATCGTAATTCCGTGGACGGGATGTCCATCATGTTAGTGAAAAACTATAAATCGAGCCGATAGTCAGTGATCAATCTGTACTGCTCTAACAGACAATGGTTCATGTAGTAGGTCAATTTCCAATGTGTTGGCACCTCCTGCATGAGGGCCTAAAATGGTACTCTATTGGGGCACTGAATGATCCTCAACTATTTCTGGAATTCAAAAGAATGACTAAAATGAGTGCAGTTTCTTCTGCAGGTGGTCAGTATGTTGCTTACTATGGTGGTCATTACGATGTTGGCGGTAATGACGGCACCGCCGGCAGTGGCAGTAATTACCGCGGATGGCATGGTGATTCGGACCGCCATATAAAGAAAACAGTAGTGAACTGGCTGCAAACCAGCCAGTTCAGTACTACCCACTGCAAGGCCAGAATCGACCGCCAGGCCGATGGTACCCACTTGCGACCCGGTAGTGGAGGCCAGACCTCCGATGGGATAATGATCCCATTTCCACCAAGGATTTCTTGTCGGGACACCCCGCCAGGTAACCCGTGACTGAAAGCATACAGGTGACAGGAATTCTCATTCCTGTCACCTGTATGTGACACGCCAGGCCCCCCCCTTGCCATATCCCCCACCAACCCCCATGCTCCTAGACCCACCCCCAAACCCCATCTTCTGAACCCTGAAAATCGACCCTCCAACCCTCCTCCCTCCAATCTCCCCGTTGGCCCTGCACAACACCCCTCACCATCCCCCACCTCCGTTCAGGTTCCCCGAAACCCCAACTCCTACATACACATGCACCCATATACAGACATACACACACGCATTCATACACGCAGACACACATTCTCTTCACAAACACACACGCACACCTCAATGCACGCACTCATCCCCACACCGCCCACCCCCTGCACTCTCAGCCAGCACTTACCTTTATGTGGCACTTCTCCAGGAGGGAACGGGCTCCTAGGATGCTGCTCTGCCAGCATCACTGCGTCTCCATACACCACCATGCCTATGACTGCATCATTATAGGCATGGCAGTGTCTGGACCGATGTGGAGGTGAGGGTGGAGCAGCATCCACCCCCGCCACTAAGCGCCAGCATGGCGCCTGGTGGCCTTCACCACCATCAATGGCGGTAAGGCTCCAGGCATCATTATCTGGAGGGATGCCTGCCGCCGCCACTGCCAGTCTTCTGTCAACCGTCAGCATGGTTGACGACGGGCTATCCCGCCTAGATCATAATGACTGTCTATGTCTTATTTTATTAGAAAGCCCTTCATATTCAGGTTGATGTAATGTGCCGAACACAGGACCCTGAAATGCCCACCATCTGCAAAGGCTTTGACTATATTACTGTCTGTGGTAACAAATCCAAATCTGGGATCTCTAGGTTTCAGCCATTGAAACTCCTTGCTGTTAAAGTCTTCCAAGTTGTTTGCAGTTGTATCGGATTTCTCCATGGCAAACATCGCTACTGATGCATGCCACGGAATGCCCTTAGAAGTTTCTTTGGTGCTGAGATTTGCAGGTAGCTGTTGACTAACCCCTACAAAAAAAGTCCAGTGTCCAGTGATACACATGTAATCAATTGCTTGATAACCGGTCCACATGTCTGCCATCAGCTGGATAGTATGAACAGTACTGTGCTGCAAATCTTGTTCAACCAACTGCAGCACATTGGGATGGAGTACAAGGACAGCAACTCTGCCAAAATAAGTCTAGCTGGAACTCTTCTATTTGAGACAGATGGCTGCAACACATTTTTAAATCCACACTCCTTCCACAACAAAAATTGAGAAAGTCCAACACTAACATTTTAGCCAGCTTCTCATTGTACAAACATGCCATAGGGAGGTTGTGGTCATATGGATCCTTCTGTTTAAACATGCCCCTATTAGTAGCTTGTATTTTTTCTTTTGTGGTGCCACTAATGGAGGCATCTTCCATAGAGGACCAGGAGGTGGTAGACTCAATGTGCGTCTTGGGGTAGTCATCACTGTATGAGTTGGTGTCTTTATCTGAGTCTTGTGCAATTTTGACGGTGCTGTTGTGGGTAATACTGCTGGCAAACTGCTGGGAACTGGGCTGCTTTGTGTGAAGCTATCACCCTCTGCTTCCTCATCACTTCCCACTGTGATCAGAGCTGACTCCCCTTTCTTATCACCACCAACACCTGCTCTTCCCACTAGATTGCATGATTTTTTTTCAAATGGGTTGTTTGGCCTCCAGTATCATAGTGTGAACCAGGCTTACCTCGACAAACACTTGCATGGCAAATTGGACATATTGCAATGTTATCCTTCTTCTTGCTAATTGTAAAGAAGTCACAACTGGGAGGAGAACTTTTTTAGTGTGCCACTGGTATCACTGCCAATGCCCAGAAAACTGGAGGTAGGTGGGTGTGTCAATGATTGCCTCTCTACAGTGCGTACTTCAACTGACGTGGTGGTGAATGCAGGTCTCAGCAGGGGTCTTGCAAATATGGAAGCTGGCGATGGAACCAGTGCCACATCCCTCTGAGCAGGTAAAATAGGAAGGGTAATGTTGGTGACATCTAAGTCAGCTTCCATGACAATGATTAACTCATCCTCCTCCTCCCCTTCCATAATTCTAAAGCTTTCTAGCAACTTTCTTTTTCCTGTGTCTCTCATGGTGGGTCTCAGACTTAGCTATGGTCCAATTCATGTCAAATTCATCAGGGGTCTTGTAGAAGACAGTAGAGTAGCTTTTCTTTTTCTTGCTGCAAATTGAAAAGCCAATGGTTCAAGAAAAGGAGCTCAACCTCCTGTTCTGCTCCTACTTCAAGGAGAACTATTGCTGGTTCTGGCTGTAGCTGCTGTTGTCCATTTTGTTCAGTTTTCTGCGATGATTGGGTACTAGTTTGTGGCTTTGACAACTCCAATTCAGACTCACTGCTCATTATCATGTTTGCAGTGGCTGCCTCACTGAGAGACATGGGCTTGGGCTTAGGTTGGGGTGTTACCATCATTGATGCAGGAGTGGTGCTCCTAGCTTGTAGCCAGAAGACATTGCAGCAGGTGCACAATGTTGCCTGAAAAAGTAAGAGTTTGGCAAGCAAGTGGTGGCACTATGCTTCTTTTTCTCCTCCACACTGGTCATTGTCTTGCCAGCACCTATCTTTGGGGCCCTCTTCAAACTCTGTCAATTGCCATTTAGCTGTACAAGTGGATGCAAAGGACTTATGTGTTGTGGTCATTTCACTTTGTGCCTGCCTGATGTTTGGCAGTAATGTGGGTAATGTCTCTTTTACACCAAAAAGCAAACAAATTAGAAATACATTTAGTGAAAAGTGCCCTTTTTGCAGTTTGAATTATTCATAGCACAGACACTATAATTTAATGGTGGCATCCTGAATAATTAATTAACAACAATAGTGTACTGATTCCAATCCACACCTTAACATAATATTTTAATGAGGATAGCAACAGCATATAGAACTACTTTTTTTATGTACATCTAAGGGGTAAGGACCTATGGCAGGCAGGGGGTGAGGGGAAAATAAAATAATCCTTAAAAAATGAATGCTGGTGTGTGTCTAGGTCAAGCAGGGTCTGAAGGGGAAATTAAATAATCCTTAAAAAAAGAACGCTGGTGTGTATCTACAGCAGGCAGGGGATGCAGGGAAAATGGAATGATCCTTAAAAAATGAATGTTCATGTGTGCCTATTATAGGGTGTGTGGGGAAAATGGAATAACCCTCAAAATGAATGCTGGTGTGCACGTATAGCAGGCAGGGCCTGCAGGGAAAATTGAATATTCCTTAAAAAATTAATGCTGGTGTGCACCTATAAAAAGCAGGGGTGCGGAAAAAATGAAATAATCGTTAAAAAATGAGTGCTCATGTGTGCCTATGGTTGGCAGGGAGTATGGGGAAATTGGAATAATCCTTAAAAAATGAATGCTGGTGTGCGCCTATGGCAGGCAGGGGTGCCGTTAAAATGGAACAATCCTTTGGAAAAAATGATCATGTGGGTCTATGGCTTAGGAGAATACCTGTGACATGGGTTGGGTGAAAAATGTAAAAAACTAAATGCTGGTGTATCACTAGGGTCTATGAGAAATTGATTGGAAAGCAACAGCAAGAAGGTGCAGTGAAAAATTGATAAAAATGCATATAATATTACAAACACTGTTCATACAGATACTACAATAAACCTCACAAACTAAACAACTGATATCATTGACAAAAGTAAAACAAGGAAATTGGTTTAGACCTCTTCTATCAATGTCTCTAGAAATGGCTTTGAAACTGGAAAAAAGGGATTTATAATACAGTAGGTAGCTGGATGAATATGGCCGCCAGCCATAAGGTGAAACAACAACAATAACAAGTAAGGAGGCATGGAGCACAAAGAATACATACAGGCCATGGCAAAGCACACTGATTGCCTTCAAAAAATAGTTGCCGACCATATGGTAGACAACAACAGCAAACAAGGAGGCCTGGAGAACAAAGAGCACATGCACACCTATGGCAAAAGCACAATTACTGCCTACACAAAATGGCTCCCGGTTACGTGGTCAAACAACAACAGCAAGCCAGGAGGTACAGGAGAACAAAGAACACATGCCGGCCTACAGCAAAAGCACACTGACTGGCTAGACAAAATGGCTACCAGCCACAAGGTCAAACAACAAGAAGAAGCAAGGAGGCATGGACAACAAAGAACACATGCAAGCCTATGGAAGGACACTGACTACCCAAAATGGCTGCTGGGCAAACAGCATGGAGAACAAAGACAAAATGGTGGCCTATGGCAAACACACACACACAATCCAGACAAAGAAGGCATGGTAAACAATAAAGAAAACACTACCAATAATTCTGCAATGCCAAAACAAAAATCAAGTCAGTTATGAAAAACTTTACAATAACAAATATCATCCCCAGGCATGAGATCATATAACCCCACCAAACATATCTGAAATGCAAAAATAAAAATGTAGCGTTAGTCCAAAAATCCAATATAATTTCAACATGCCCTGGATATTAGAATTTGACAGGAACTCTGTGTTACACATATAACTCAGAGTTACCTGAATTTCACCAACTTTAAGAGTGGAATGAATTTTTCAGCCTGGTGGTAGTCGCAGGCAGCCGAAATTGGAACCCACAGGCAGTTCTGGTGGGAGAGACAGCTCTGTCTTCAGATGGTTTGAAGAAGACAAGTGAGCATCCACATTTTGAACATGGTATTTATAGCCCGTCATGCATGTGCCACCAAACAGAAGACATTTTCTGGCAGGAAATTAGCAGGAAACAGAGGAGGTTGAGTAGTCAGCAGTCATGTACAAACAATATCAAAATACCAGACTCTCTGGCAGGAAATAAGCGCAGCAGGATACAGAGGTCTTTAGTTGTTGTACAAACAGAAATACCAGAGAGCAAACAAGTACAGCAGGAAATAAATGACTTTACTTGATTGCTCAGTAGTGCTTTTTATTCTAACAAAAATACTAGGCACTTGTACTTCATTAAACACACTTGTTCATGTGCATACAAACTAAAGTCATACCATGCCTTTTAAATTAGATACTTAGCAGAGGATGTGAAATAAAGTACATAGCAGAGTATGTCACCTACCTTATATTCACATTTATAAAGTGTTAAATTAATATAGAGCAGGAGAATGACATTTTGTTACTGATCCTCTAATTTATCTGGTAATTTTCCTACTGCTCTCTTTTAAAACTATAGGTGGGACAATTCTCAAACAAATCACTGTATTGCACAAATTCACTATTTTTAATTAACATTTTAGATATAAGTATATAGTGATCGTGTACTGAAACCTCATGTCTTGGGACCTGGTCATGATGGTATTTATTATTGCAAGGTTTTTATCACAGTTTCTTATTTGTCTTAAAATGAATTATTGGTCTTATTGTATGTCTATGTTGTACTTTTGTGGCACGTGTTGCTGAAATAAAGCTTAATTGAATGAACCTACCTTATTGGAGAATAGTGATGAAAACATGGAACATACACCATAGGCAGACTAGTGTAAGAATTATATTGTGACTAAAATCTGCTATCACCCATCCTTTCTGTAACCCTTAAAACAGGCTTTCACTACAATGTGCCAGAGTTCCAGAGTCCTGTGGGAGAAATCAACATTTATTAATTAATTAGTGGCATAGAAGGAGGATCTGTCAGCTATTGAATCTGTTATCTTAAAAGTCTTACAGAGAAAATGACATAGAAATGAAACTGTGCAATTTAAATTATGGTGGACATTGGTGCCTACTAGCCACATCTTGACCTCACAATTTACATAAAACATTTTGCATTCATAAATGTATGAATTAATAATGGATATTAACTGAAAGTATTATTTTTTGGTAGAAACAGTAGAAATAAAATGAATTTTTAGAATTAAGTGAATTAAACACACTTATGTTAAATTAAAGAAAAATAAATGCATGTTTAGAATTGCTTTTAACATTACGTGAATAATGTTGCAGACAAACAATTTGCTTTGCATATTTGATTTGAATTTAAAGCACGCAAAAGATTTTATTAATGTATTATTGGCATAATGTGCATTAGGTTTTTTTAACATGACTAGGCCTGGAAGGTTCATTTTGCAAGCAGTGATGGAAAAGTTTACTTGTTTATTTTATCCTCACTGACCTGAATTTTTATTTTAAGCAGCAAATGTGATGTTGAATGTTCTATTGTATTCCAGGAGAAGATCATGTTTCAAGTTTAGTTAATTTAAACATATTTGCTCTAGCTGTTGAATGGAGCAGGAAGTCACTGCACTCATGTGAAAGAATATTAGCTTAGATTATTTTGTGCCATGGGAAAGGAACTGTAAGTTTGAAATTATTATTATTAGAAAATTGTAATATTTTGGCACAATCATATGAATTCATAGTAGGGAACTATTTGCTGAGAAGGTTTCTAAATGTAACAGAATTTGGTGGTGCCATCTGCAAGAACTGGATGCCGAAACTAATACCCAGAATGTGCCCGCCTGAAGGACCAATCACATGGATTTTGGTAATTTTAATTAGTGAAGAATTTTGAAACTGATGTTAGTCAGTCTGGATTCCCCAATAGAGTCAGTCTATGTTGAGCTTGAAGCTGTCCAGAACTCTGTCCATTTCCATCTTAAGACTGCTATTACATTCTCTTCTCTGAGTCCCCTGATGAGTTTTATCATCATAGTTTTAACTGCCCTATTCTGTTACGTGGTTCAGTACTAATAAGGCCAACTAATTCTGACCTGCTGATTTCTCCTATGTGAAGCTCATGTTCTGTATGTCCTGATGCTGCTATCAACAGACGTCGGAAGAAGGTGATCGCTGTGTTCGATTAATTATTTGTTGTCTCAAGAGGAGAGGTATAACTAAATGTGCTTTCTTCTTTCCCTTTTTAGCTTAGTAACTTACACCAGTATATTTTTATAGTGAGTTATCCTAGTTACATATTTTTCAAATTATCTTTGTCTCCTTTTATTTTTGCTTTTGCCCTCATGTGTTAGCCCATTCCCACACATGCAAGTCCCAATTCTGGTTAGTATCAATCACAATGCACCAGTTTGCTTGTACCACCCTGTGCCCCACCTAACAACACCATGTTAGCAGTGTATTTACACTACAGTGCACCATGGCAGTTGTAAGTACAGCTGCATCAGAATTTCTGACGCAGTTGTGGCTATTTGCTGCACTAACATCAAACAATTTGAGGCTAGTGCAGCAAAGCTCAGGGATGCTCATTGAAAACAGACTAGCATCACTTTCATGCCTGCCCTCAGCAGGTGTTAAGAAATGATGCTAGAATGATGCAGTGAAATCTTGCAGAATTCACTGTGCCATTCCTGCAGGCCTCCTAGTGGGATAATGCCTCCCCTGCATACATTATACCTAGTGCAGGTATAATGTGGTCAAGGATTTACAAACTGACTCTAGTATTACACCAGTTTGTTCATATGGCATGGGGGGGAAACTGTTCTGCACCACCTGTAGCATAAAATAAATAATGGTATGGGAGTGCAAGAGGCTTGTAAATGGGCCCCTAATTTCCCAAAAAATAGCTGAGCAGATTCACAGCAAATCACTAAAATACTCTGAAATTTGACACCGTTTGACATTAAAAATCTTCACAAAACATTCCAAAAAAATGTCTATGCACCTTAGTCTCTTTCTGGAAAGTTAATGGGTGATTCATCAAGCAGGAATGAGAAAAACAGGGGGTCCCTCATCACTTTTTTTCTCTATGCATTTTCCCTACAATACTGAAAAACGGCTGAACAGAATTACACCCATTTTGACATTAAGATACTTCTTTATCCAAAATGCATTTTTTCATATTTAGTGATTGGGTGTCATTCTGTTTATTCATTTTAGAGAAATTAAGGTTCAAAATGTATAGATATCTATTGTTGTGGAAAAAAAAACTGAAAATGCACAATTGCTGGGGCAGTCCCATGAGATAACCAGAAGATCCCTCAATATCCCTCAATGTGAATGGAAAGTTTTGCAGCCACCAGTTTAGGACTTGGGGGCATATTTACAATGCCCTAGTGCCAACTTGGGCCACATTAACGTCATTATTTTTTTCGTTAATGTGGCCCAACGAAGCCAAAATCCCTGAGCTGTATTTACAGGGTGGTGCAATGCATGTAACCCTTTCCCCTACATTATGCCAGCGCCAGGCATAATGTATGCAAAGGGGGTCCCCCATTAGGGGAGCCAGAAAAATGGCATAAGCAAGTCTACGAGATTTCCTTGCGCCATTTTTAATGGCACTTTTAATGCCTGCGCCAGAGCAGGCACTAAAAAGGGTCTTCCTTTCTTTAGAATGGGGCCCTATGTACTCTGAAGGAGTAGCACTAAAATTCTGGCACTGGTCCCGCAAAATGCATCAATAATGTCATTAGGTATGACACTATTGCGACCTACCCTGCACCATGGTGCTCCATATTTTAAATACATCACACACATGGTGGCAGTAGAGGGGTGCTGAGGGGTGTAGGGAAAGTGGTGCTGCACTTGGTGCAGCGCCACTTTCCATGAATCTGCCCCTTGGTCTCTCTCTCCTGAAAAAAACCATGAGGGGCCAGGGTAGTTGTACACTGACCCCTAAGGCCTGGGGTAAAAAAAGCATGCAGGTCACCTTCCCAGCCAAAAATATGAGCCCAACAATTGTGTCATATGCCACTGGGTGGAAGAGAACCCAGCATCGTGGTGCATGTTTTGCTGCACCCTCCCCACTTGTAGCTTACGTTCCACTAGCTTTGTAGGCCTGTAG
Source organism: Pleurodeles waltl (assembly GCF_031143425.1). Taxonomy (NCBI): domain Eukaryota; kingdom Metazoa; phylum Chordata; class Amphibia; order Caudata; family Salamandridae; genus Pleurodeles; species Pleurodeles waltl. Next base: position 577,026,862 of record NC_090447.1, read on the forward strand.
CCAGCATGAGGGGAAGGTGGTGTTGCATGAATTCAATCAATGATACCCTCTTGGTCTTGCTAAAAATGTGGAGGGGTGTTACCCCCTCATGCCAGCATCAACCACATGGGATCAGACAGGGTATGTAACAATGCCCCCCCCCCCCCCAACCCTCCTGCCATAGCTGAGGATGACCAATGGAAAAGGGAAGATATACAAAAATAGAGAAATGGGAAAAAATGAAAAAGTAATGCACATCTCAAAAACTAAAGTGAAAATAAAGTTAAAAGGGAGGGGAGGTGAAAAGGAAACTTAGAGGATGGAGGAAAATGTAACTGGAAAACAGGGCCTCATTGGGAATAGCCAAGCAGGAGAACACTAGAGTAAACAAACTGGCTGCATACTTGCACAACACAGCTTGTTGTTTCATGCTATGTTTTATAGGCAAAATGTGCTTCCAGTGTCATTTTGTAATGTGAGGCACTGGAGATGCATTTCACATAATTAAGTGTAATTATATGTAATTTATTCAAACTTGTGCATAATATTGCAAACAAGAATTTCACAAATGTAGGACACCTCCAGTAGCAACGTTTTAACTAAAAAAACAAAAAGTGCTAATATTAACTACAAAAATATTGCTGACAAATATCCAAAATACCTATACCTATACCAGAATATACATAAAATATTGAAATCATGGTAAAAATCTAAAAAACAACAGAAATCTGAAAACTAACTTATTGACAACACAGATATTGCTACTATGCAATGCTAAAATATTAGTAATTCATATAAACTAGATTGATATTTAAAAAATCACACTAATATTTATAGTAACAATTACTAATAAGGCAAAGTAGGATTATACATTTTAAAAATATGTTTTAAATGTGTACTAAATATACTGAGCTAACATACCTAATTACTCACATTGAAACATTATTTTTAACAACAAATGCAATAGTGATAAAAATAACGTACCATATGTTATGCATAGTTGCAAAATTGTTTCTTTTTCTCTATCAGTGTTTTTATATCTTTTTTGTACCAAAAACCTTCTGATTAAAACTTTCAGAAATGAAAAAAACTCTAAAAAATAATGTAAAGTAAATTATAACCAATTCAAAGCTTAAAAGTAAACTTAAGTAAACAAACAAAAAAATATATTTCATTATTAAACTTATAACACTAGCAATACTTTTCTCAACAGAAACCATCAAACACCTGTATCAGTAATGTTCTGCTGAAACAAAAACTTCAGCAAACAACTCAGAACCAATACAAGAAGATATAAACTATAAGTATAAAGACATTCCCTGAAATACATAAAGCACTGATGCCTACCTCACTTGACTAACACAACTGAAAAAACCACACACATGTTTCACATTGGCAAGTGATAAAGTAACTAAGTTAATCCTAAAGTTGTTCCCAAAGACTAAAACCCTTAAATGTAATTTAAGATGAGCCTTCAAAGAACGGTAGCGGGCAACCAGGACCACTGTGAAGCTCAAACAACTGACAGTGAGGAAGATAGACAAAAAATAAAGAAAGTGGTAAAACAACAGTGCCACAAAATTAACATAAAAGAAGACTAACACACCATAGAAAATAATGTAAAGTAAAAATGTATTATTTGTATTTAATTTTCTAAAATAATGAACATATGAAAGAAACTACAAAAATGTATCTTGAATATAAAAAAATATAGATATTCAAAATAGAAATATATGCCTAAAAGGACTGTAGTACATTATATTTACTAGTACATAGTACTCACTAATGCATAATCTACTGTTAAATTAATTACAAAAGGTGTTTATTTTTGGAAAAGTACATTTGTTATCAAAACGTTGTATAAAAAAATATGCATTTGTGTTTAGAATATGTAAAAAATAAAAACGTATTTGGTAAAAGATTAATCCTAAATGTGTACACAAAGGAATAAATAAGATGAAAAAAACATTGCTTAAATAAATTATTTAAAAAAAAATAGTGTAAATATGTATGAATTAAACATAAAAAGTGGAACATTAACTTTAAAAATGTACATAAATCTAAAACTTTATGTGGAGGTGTGGCCAAGATGGCAACAGGAGCAGTCGCATAGAAAAGAGCTCTGCTCCAGTGCTACAATAAGCCTCTGTTACTAAAGGATTTGTAACTCCTCCATCTGTTGCCAATACCCGGGGTGCAACCTCTGTATCACTCCTTTTCTTTACGATCAGTGTGGCCAACACGAGCCCCCTATCACAGCGGTGGAGGGCATGTTGAGCTGAGCCATCCGTGCTGCAGATTGCAGCAAGTGAGGATGTGGCCTTGCTACCCATTGACTGGCTGTAGGTCCTCTGCTAAACACAACAAAGGCCACATCAAGGGAAAAAGGGAGTGACGGTAGACTGAGGCCCCGGGTGGGTCCCTGCAACTACTTATTGCCTCGAGGAGGCCGTGAAGTGGAGTCACAAGTCAGCCACTCCCTCTTCCTCATTGCAAACCCTGGAGACCTGGTGGCCCAGACAATACCAGCCTGATTCTCCCATGTGTAAGACCAAGCGGTAAAGTTCCCATCTAAGTGGTTCAGGTCCACTTCGGGACACAGACTAGTTCCCCCTAGGCTGCTGGAGAGGGCAGTAAGATGATGAGTTGAGTCAGGCCCTCCACCCCCTCATGACTGTTATGGAAGGCCCGGCAACCTGCATTCTCCCTAGCCCGCACTGTGGATATGGGTGCCCAGAAAGCCCCCCCACCCTGCCTGGGGACCAGGACTTGCCACAATAGGCCTCCCTATGGGTGTCACTGACCTGGTGGGGGAATTAGCTGTGCTGCTCCCAATGGCGGACTGGAGACCATCTTTTGGGGTTTGTTATAAAGACCCCCACAGTCGGAGTAGGCACCCATGCCACTGTGCCTCTGTGGAGCAGGGACAAGCTGCGGCACTGAATCGGACTCTCCACATGGCCCTCACATAGCTTAATACCTTTCTGGTTTGATCAACCCAGTGATTCGCTTCAGTGGGGCAGAGACCAGTAACTTTGATCCCCCCTGCTGTGTGATGAGGGAGGGACACTGTGAACTGCGACACCGTGAACTGCTACATACAGGGCTCTAATGACTGCTCAAACTATATCATTGCAGCCTCCAACGATGTCATAATGGTATACTCAAAAGGCCCCAAACCAAATGACAAACTTCAAAATCCCTGTCCTTCTTATATGGAGACTGCTTAACGGGGACACCCCTTAACACTGACCTGGTACTGCAAGATACTAACACTAGATTTATGGAGCACCTAGGTGCCGTTCACAGCCTAAAGATGACTTTGCAACCTAAACAGGACACATTGATAATTGATATCAGCCATATGCCTGAGGAACAAAACAAACTGAAAACAAAATTATCTACCTATGAGACAATCATATATTATAGATATTGCCCACTGTGTCAGACTTGCAGACCTAGATGGTGGCCTTTCAACCAGAAATTGACCTCTTGAAATGCAGATTGATGATGTGGAAGGGCATTCATGCCAGAACAACATTAGAGTGGTAGGAATGCCCGAGAACACTGAAGGACCGAGTATGGATCTATACATGGAACAGTGGTTGGCTCAGGCAGTCCTTGGGGGCAAAACCTCAAGGTTTTTGGGAGTAAGCGCACTGAGTTCAAGCCCACCCATTCTGCTTGGTGCACCATTAAACCAGATTGCTGCACTGACTCCAGACAGGAAGGGTGGTTGACAATCAGATGGAGATCAATGGCTTGTTCGAGGAATATTGCAGGGTCCTATAAGAGGAATCCCCAGAGGTAGAACCAGATGAGACCTCCACTTACAGCGTATTCATATATCTACTGTTAGCTCCCTGCAGCACCATGAGTTAGGTAGTCCAATCACCTTAAAGGAAGTAAAAGGGGAAATAGTACCATCCCCAAAATGTTGGTGCAGCCCAAATTATTATATTACTTTGCAACCATCCCACTGATTATACAGAAGGCATTCTTTAAGGACCTACGGGACATTCTGATGAGCTTGATATGGTGTAGTAGCTGACGGGGAGTGGCACTTAGTAAACTATTTGTCCCTTTGGAGGAGGGAGGTCTTAGCACCCCTGAATATAAGCTCTATTATGCAGCAGCCTAACTGCAGTGGCTGATGGATTGCTAGTAGGTGTACCATCCTTCAAATATTCTGTATGAGCTAATGAGACAATCCCATACACTCTTAGACACTACTGCCCCTAGAATCCTGGGCAGTGTGTCATTGCAAACAGCTCTACATTTCTGGAGATAGTACACCTGTGAATGCTCACCCTCAATGCCATATACATCCAGTTTACAGATCTTGGCGACCATGGTGCAAGTGTGTCTACATTGTAGGCAGGATTGTTTGTTTGCAGGAAGGGGCACCTTCATATACAAAAATAATCCTAGGAGTCTTTTTCCTCTTTCTATGTGTGCTGCAGAATGCATCACACATAAGAAGAGGACAAAACAAGAAGAAATAAAGATATTTCTCCTCATTGTGCCTCTCCTAGGGAGGGGTAAGGTGTTGGCACGTCTCCAGATTTACAAGGTCTTCTAAATTTGTGGATGCATCAAAATCCACACCCACCGCAATGCCCATGGTATGCCTCCCTTGTGCAGAGTAAGGCAATGCAGCAATTTGCTCGGCCTTGCATTACTTCATATTTATGAGGCCATTCAGAGCCAGGCACCGTGGTTTTGCATGGCTCATAAATATGATTTAAAGATGTGTGCCGATGTTGTGTCACAAAAAGGTACGCAATGGCAGTGCAAGGGGCTCATAAATATGTCCCTAACTGTTCTGTACACTTCTGGACCTGTGGATATTATGCCAGGTAGGTAGACTGATGTGCTGCTGATAGGACTTCCACTCTGCTGGACTGCTGCTCTGAAGGACTGCTGTCCTTCTGTGCTGACTTGCTACCTGTGCCCCTCGTGTCTGGGTGAGATGGGCTGACCTGCAAGTCTAGAACCCAGAACCCCAGAGTGACTGCAAGGCCTAGTTTTATGGTCTTCTGCTCTGAAGCCTCAGTGATACAACAGGCTTTAACCTTCCACTTGCACCAAGTGGTGCCACCCTAGTCTTGGACCTTTAGAAGCGGGCTTCCAGCCTCTGTGGATCCATTGGAACCAACACATCTCCTTTCCTGCATGGCGCTATCTCATACAGAACACACGCATCGCTGCTGCTTGGATTGAATCCAGTGCAAAGACCTTCATCATCTCCACAGTCCTTCCTAAGTACAAGCCCTCACATTCCTCATCAATGGGAGCCTCAATGACAATGATATTATATATCTCCCTTACTGTGTGATGCATCGTTAACACCGAACTTCGCATCACAACCCTCATCAATGAGATCCTTGACGATGATGCAGGACCTTGTGATGCAGCCTCATTGCACCTTAGAACCGATACATTGCCTCAGCTTTGCGATGCATCTTTGACTTGGATTCTCTCACCAGTCTGCAAATCAGGATTTAAGATACTCTATTAAATACAGGATCTAGAAAGCACTGCAAATCACTCATGAGGGTCCCAAGGTGCTTATTTGTAGGCATGGGACATTAAGCAACTTGCCCAGAATCACAGGGTCTTGAACCAGCACCAAGACGTGTTACCTAGTTCCCCAGTTCGGAAGGCAGCAGCTTAGGCCGTTATGCCAGATACTTTGTTCAGCCGGACCTTCTGGGTCCCTGTAGCTGGCCTCTGCTCCATCCCAGTCAGCCTCAACTTATGACTTTGTACCCTTCTGACTTGGCCAGATATCTACAGCTGGTGCTTTCTGCTTTTTGTTGCTATTTTCCCAAAAATCTTTAAAATTGCATATCTCCAGTTTGATTGGATTTTTGTTGTGTTATTTATTACAAATAGCTTTATTCATTTAACTTGGGGTGGGATTCTTTGTTTGCGGTATTTTTCACCTTAATACTGTTTGAAGTTTTGCACAAATCCTTTAAACATTGCCTCTAAGTTAAGACTAACTGCTCTGTGTCGAGCTACCAAAGGGTTGAGCACAGGTCAATTTAAGGTTGGCTTGTGCCTCACCCTGACAAGCATTGTTGTAGCTGCTTGACCAGGGCTTACACCTCAGTCAACCAACAACCCAATTTCTTGCACCCTCACACTCACTTGCTTAGTTTCATCCAATATGTCCCGGACTCATTGTCACACATTTTCACTCACTCATCTCTCCTCATGTACACTATTCGGACTAACTCTCTTTCTGACTCATTGACATAAAACATCAGCTTAAATTGTTATCTAATTTCAAACTATACAAGCTGGTTTTAAAAATAACTATTTTTTAGATGTCCTTGCTTTTTTGGGGAAAAAAAATGAAAAATACAACTGGAACAGTGGAATATGAACCAGGAATATAAACAAAAATGTTTTTTGTGAATTTGCTGATGTGCCAGGCCTTGGCTTTTCTGTTGTTGCACACTCTAATCTCCAACAGAGATCTTCATCCTACAGACAAGGCAGTGCAAGAGCAAAGTATGTGTCAATCCAGTCTCCCTCTTGTTGGAGCATATCCTATGGCAATCTGTCCCAGAGGAGATGTCATGCTGTAATGTGGCAGCAGATTTTGATGCTGCCTCTTCAGAGTCTCCTTTTCTTTTGGCTGCATTACATTTCCTTAGATGAAAAGTAATTACATGCTTGTGCATTAATGACTTTCCAAATTATTTTTCCCCAGGCTTGCCCTGTCTGAGTTTCTTGTCACATGTTTGCATGCAACACATTTAACTGATCGCTTCTTCTCTCCAGTAGAGATAGAGAAAAGTTGCAACACAATAGGCTCAGTTGAAGTCCTGTTCTGCCTGAAGCTATCACTAATGGTGGTAATTGTTTTTCATACCCAAAAAAAGTAATGACAGCAGAAAAAAAACTCAGCAAGGCTCCTTTTCTGTGAATGTCCTTTAACAAGTACTGCAGTGAAATGTAAAAGAAGGAGAAAAACTATTTGAATGTAGAATGCTACACTCACTGGAACTGATGTCATCTTTTAAATGGTCTTTAAGGATCTGTGGCTCCTCCTCCTCATACCAAAGCAACACCCTGGTTCAGCAGTATTAGTTCTCAGTCTCAGGCTGAAAAATCGATGCAGTGCCGGCAAAATCGATGCATCGCCTTCTTCAGCTCAGATCCGGCATTGCAGTGCATCTGTATTTTCCACGCATCGTCCCTGGCCTTCGAATCTTCAACATCAGAGCAAGGAGCAGAGGCCATGTTGTAGGAGGCTGGACTGGCTTGTAGTGAGTACCAAGGGGTACTTGCACCTTGCACCAGGCCCAGTTATCCCTTATTAGTGTATAGGGTGTCTAGCAGCTTAGGCTGATAGATAATGGTAGCTTAGCAGAGCAGCTTAGGCTGAACTAGGAGACGTGTGAAGCTACTACAGTACCACTTAGTGTCATATGCACAATATCATAAGAAAACACAATACACAGTTATACTAAAAATAAAGGTACTTTATTTTTATGACAATATGCCAAAGTATCTTAGAGTGTACCCTCAATGAGAGGATAGGAAATATACACGAGATATATATACACAATAGCAAAAATATGCAGTATAGTCTTAGAAAACAGTGCAAACAATGTATAGTTACAATAGGATGCAATGGGGAAACATAGGGATAGGGGCAACACAAACCATATACTCCAAAAGTGGAATGCGAACCACAAATGGACCCCAAACCTATGTGACCTTGTAGGGGGTCGCTGGGACTATTAGAAAATAGTGAGAGTTAGAAAAATAACCCTCCCCAAGACCCTGAAAAGTGAGTGCAAAGTGCACTAAAGTTCCCCTAAGGACAAAGAAGTCGTGTTAGAGGAATAATGCAGGAAAGACACAAACCAACAATGCAACAACTGTGGATTTCCAATCTAGGGTACCTGTGGAACAAGGGGACCAAGTCCAAAAGTCACAAGCAAGTCGGAGATGGGCAAATGCCCAGGAAATGCCAGCTGCGGGTGCAAAGAAGCTTCTACTGGACAGAAGAAGCTGAAGTTTCTGCAGGAACGAAAAGGGCTAGAGACTTCCCCTTTGGTGGACAGATTCCTCTCGCCGTGGAGAGTTGTGCAGAAGTGTTTTTCCACCGAAAGAATGCCAACAAGCCTTGCTAGCTGCAAATCGTGTGGTTAGCGTTTTTGGACGCTGCTGAGGCCCAGGTGGGACCAGGAGGTCGCAATTTGGACCAGCAGAGAGAGGGGACGTCGAGCAAGACAAGGAGCCCTCTCTGAAGCAGGTAGCACCCGGAGAAGTGCCAGAAACAGGCACTACAAGGATGTGTGAAACAGTGCTCACCCGAAGTCGCACAAAGGAGTCCCACGTCGCCGGAGACCAACTTAGAAAGTCGTGCAATGCAGGTTAGAGTGCCGTGGACCCAGGCTTGGCTGTGCACAAAGGATTTCTGCCGGAAGTGCACAGGGGCTGGAGTAGCTGCAAAAGTCGCGGTTCCCAGCAATGCAGCCCAGCGAGGTGAGGCAAGGACTTACCTCCACCAAACTTGGACTGAAGAGTCACTGGACTGTGGCGGTCACTTGGACAGAGTCGCTGGATTCGAGGGACCTCGCTCGTCGTGCTGAGAGGAGACCCAAGGGACCGGTAATGCAGCTTTTTGGTGCCTGCGGTTGCAGGGGGAAGATTCCGTCGACCCACGGGAGATTTCTTCGGAGCTTCTGGTGCAGAGAGGAGGCAGACTACCCCCACAGCATGCACAAGCAGGAAAACAGTCGAGAAGGCGGCAGGATCAGCGTTACAGAGTTGCAGTAGTCGTCTTTGCTACTATGTTGCAGGTTTGCAGGCTTCCAGCGCGGTCAGCAGTCGATTCCTTGGCAGAAGGTGAAGAGAGAGATGCAGAGGAACTCGGATGAGCTCTTGCATTCGTTATCTAAAGTTTCCCCCGAGACAGAGACCCTAAATAGCCAGAAAAGAGGGTTTGGCTACCTAGGAGAGAGGATAGGCTACTAACACCTGAAGGAGCCTATCAGAAGGAGTCTCTGACGTCACCTGGTGGCACTGGCCACTCAGAGCAGTCCAGTGTGCCAGCAGCACCTCTGTTTCCAAAATGGCAGAGGTCTGGAGCACACTGGAGGAGCTCTGGACACCTCCCAGGGGAGGTGCAGGTCAGGGGAGTGGTCACTCCCCTTTCCTTTGTCCAGTTTCGCGCCAGAGCAGGGCTAAGGGGTCCCCTGAACCGGTGTAGACTGGCTTATGCAGAATTGGGCACCTCTGTGCCCAACAAAGCATTTCCAGAGGCTGGGGGAGGCTACTCCTCCCCTGCCTTCACACCATTTTCCAAAGGGAGAGGGTGTAACACCCTCTCTCAGAGGAAGTCCTTTGTTCTGCCATCCTGGGCCAGGCCTGGCTGGACCCCAGGAGGGCAGATGCCTGTCTGAGGGGTTGGCAGCAGCAGCAGCTGCAGTGAAACCCCAGGAAGGGCAGTTTGGCAGTACCAGGGTCTGTGCTACAGACCACTGGGATCATGGGATTGTGCCAACTATGCCAGGATGGCATAGAGGGGGCAATTCCATGATCATAGACATGTTACATGGCCATATTCGGAGTTACCATTGTGAAGCTACATATAGGTAGTGACCTATATGTAGTGCACGCGTGTAATGGTGTCCCCGCACTCACAAAGTTCAGGGAATTGGCTCTGAACAATGTGGGGGCACCTTGGCTAGTGCCAGGGTGCCCTCACACTAAGTAACTTTGCACCTAACCTTTACCAGGTAAAGGTTAGACATATAGGTGACTTATAAGTTACTTAAGTGCAGTGTAAAATGGCTGTGAAATAACGTGGACGTTATTTCACTCAGGCTGCAGTGGCAGGCCTGTGTAAGAATTGTCAGAGCTCCCTATGGGTGGCAAAAGAAATGCTGCAGCCCATAGGGATCTCCTGGAACCCCAATACCCTGGGTACCTCAGTACCATATACTAGGGAATTATAAGGGTGTTCCAGTAAGCCATTGTAAATTGGTAAAAATGGTCACTAGCCTGTTAGTGACAATTTGGAAAGAAATGAGAGAGCATAACCACTGAGATTCTGGTTAGCAGAGCCTCAGTGAGACAGTTAGGCACTACACAGGGAACACACACATATAGGCCACAAACTTATGAGCACTGGGGTCCTGACTAGCAGGTTCCCAGTGACACATAACAAACATACTGAAAACATAGGGTTTTCACTATGAGCACTGGGCCCTGGCTGGCAGGATCCCAGTGAGACAGTGAAAACACCCTGACATACACTCACAAACCGGCCAAAAGTGGGGGAACAAGGCTAGAAAGAGGCTACTTTCTCACACATGTGGACAGATATCAACACATGGTTGTCCTGCGGGGAACGAATCAACAATTCCTCTACCTGGCGGGAAAAGAATTGACACACAGCCTCACTTGCGAGTAAGGAATCCACGATTTGCTTGCTTTTCTGATGCATCATCTCTCCTGCATTTGTAACATCTCATTGTTATCAAACCCCTTGAAGAGAACAAGCACATGGCTCCATGGAATGCTGCGGTCAGAGAAATCACATCCAATAAACCAGAGCAGATGCCTGCACTGTGCAGCAGTGACGTCCCTGAAGAAACCATCCATAAAACTCGCACAGCACATGATGGGGAGATCAGAGAAAACCACCAAGCTGGTCAGTGTGTACTCACCTGCAGCCGAATTTCAAGTGAGTCTCAAGTTCACCAACTCGTTGCCAGCAGTTAGTTGAAGTGCAACAGTTCACAAATGGTCTGTAAAAAAGTACTTTTATTTAAGAATGAATCAAGCAAAATGCAGGCAGCTGTGATCCTATGTCAGTCCTGCCCAACTGTCATCCTCACCTCATTCCACTCACTGTTTGTCAAATGTCATAACAACATTCTACATTTCAATGGAGAGTGAAAAATATGAGACATCAGAACATCTACCTAAGACACAACAGGCTATATTAGGCAAAGTGATCTAGACAAGCAAGGGACATGTGCACCTATTGTTTGCACCGTAGGGGAATTTTGAGATCACATATTGGACTGTAGACCCTTGTGTACCTGTTCTGTAATACGGATCATGCCAGCGCAAGTTCTGCATCACCTTGGTCACAAGGGAGGCATTCCTTCATTTACAATGGGTTCAGTGTCAAAAGGTGCACTGATTGTGTGTCACATTAAAAGTGGTGCACAACCTATACTTGCCAGGGGGACTTCTTGGAAGAGGTTGCAGATATTCCAGGGACCTCGCAAGCATTGCCTGAGTGTTTTACCATCTACGCCTGCGGAGGATCTCTTCCCCCTCTTCAAACTGACACTAGTGTGCTTGCAGTGAAGGATGGAGCTATGTTTTCGAACCATAGCTCTGTCTTTCACTAAAGCATCCTCGTCAGTGTGGGCATTAACTGTCAAAGTTCATGCCTGTGCTGACTACAGTGATTTTTTTAATACAATCAGTCACCCCGTTCTGGTCTGCACTCAGTGCATCGTGTTGCGGAAATGGAGACAGTGTGCCCAATGGACATTTCAAACCCAGTTCAACATTGCTATGAGCCACAGCAGGTCTCTTCTTGAAAAAAAACCCTAGAAAGGGCGTGAAATCCCTTTTAAAGACTAACTTAATCTATCTCCCATACTTTTAGCACATGTTGCATATTTAAAACAGTTAAAGTGATATACTGGGATTGTACTTGCGCATTAAGACCCATATTTAGGGGCATATTTATAATCCGTCTGCGCCGAATGTGCCTCAAAAATTTTGACGCACATTCAGCGCAAACCTTGCCCTGTATTTAAACTTTGACACCCGAGCCTGCGGACGTCAAAATCCCACTGTGTGCGCCATTTTTTGGATGCGGTAACCCGCCTTGCGTTAATCATATGCAAGGTAGGCGTTCCCGTCCAAAAAATGACTTACGCGGCCGTGCGTCTTATTTATTCTTTCGGGCACGGCAGTGAGGCGGAGCCGGAAAATGACGCACAGCCCGATTGTGCGTCAAAATGTAATTCCTGGGTCAGGGCAGGTGTTAAAATGGGACAAACACACCTGTTTTTAATCAGAACACACAGAAGCAACAGCAGAGCAGCAGAGCAGCAAAAGGGAGACATGGAAGTGCTTCTCATCCAGCATGCACGCAGACGCAGAGCCCAGCAACAACATCAGCAGCTTCCCCAACACCAGCAGGGACCTCAAAGGCAGCGCAGAAGGCAGGAGAGAATATTCCACCCCAGAACAACCCTTCATGGCCTCAGGGAACATGACATCACCCAGAGATACAGGTTGAAGTGGCAGGCCATTCAGCAGCTGCTGCGAAACATAGAGTCACAGTTGGCACTCACCTTGCTGACACCCCACACCATACCAAAAGAAATCATGCTGCTTGCAATACTTCACATGCAGGCAAGTGGCTCTTTTCAAACAACTGGTGCCCTGGTTGCCGGAATATCACAGCCATCATTTTCTGCCTTTTTGCCCAAAGTACTGGATGCCATCATTGGACTCACACCCCACCACATCTGCTTCCCTACCACACTGCAGAAGCAGCAGGAAACAAAACAGGGGTTCTAACTCATTAGTGGCTTCCCACACGTCCTTGGTGCAATCGACTGCACACATGTACACCTTGTGCCACCTGCTGCAACTGTACACCTCTACCGCAACAGGAAGCACACACATTCCATCAATGTGCAGGCCATTGTCAATCACCAAGGATTGATCACCAACATCGTGGCAAAATATCCTGGGAGTGTCCATGACTCATTCATCTTTCGTCACAGCACCATCAATCAACACTTCCAGGATGGACAGTATGGCAATGGACTACTTGTTGGTAAGTACAAAAACCTACTTATATACATACTGCACAGCAACCGTCTAGGACACACAACACATACACCACAACAGAAACATGTTGACAGGAACACACTGAGGTCGTGACATCACTAGCCATGTTTCATAGGTCACCTATGAACCTGTCACACATCTGAAATTACTGTACAGCCTAATGTTAAGACGTCAATGATCACAATGTTTGGAGTGGGTTGCCTAAATGTCACATTGCAAATTGTAAGTGTCTCAATTATGTTTACATTAATCCATTGCATAAGTCTAAAGGAATGGGATGTCCAGGGGACATTGATAGGAACGTGTTAACAACACTGTCAATTTTAACCTGTGTATGGAACTATCATCTCACCCCCAGTGAAGACACAGGGACACCTGTATCACAAGTCACAATGCTAGGGAGGGCACACTGTACTGCAAACCCCAAAACATACTGATGACAACCGGTCAGCAGCCAAACACTCGTTCTGCCAAGGAAACAACACAATGCAGATGGTACATCCTACAAGCCTAGGATGCAACACAACAACACAAAAGAGTCACAGACAACACAAGACAACTACTGCCATGCATGCTGCTATCAATGGGGCAAGCTACATCAACATAATCCCATTTATTTTCTCTTTCAGCTGATCAGGGGTATGGCATCCAGCCATGGATAATGACACCTATTGGCAACCAAAGTACTGCTGCAGAGCGTGCCTACAATGATGCACATAGGAGGACACGCACCATAGTCGAGAGGACCTTCGGCATTCTCAAGTCGAGATTCCGGTGCCTCGACATCACTGGTGGTAGCCTCCTATATTCCCCTGAAATGGTCTGTAAGATCATTCTAACATGTGCCATTCTGCACAACATTTGCATAAGAAGGAACATTCCCCTCCTGGAACCAGAGCCACACATGCCTGAAGAGGAGGAAGAGGAGGATGGTGGCCTGCAACATGAGGGGGAACAACAAAACACAGCCGCTGGATTGCGTAGGCACCAACATATCGTGAACAATTTCTTTTAAATATAATCACCATCACCACTTTATGAACTAATGTAAATAAACACGGATAATAATCACCATATCATGGTCTGGCTAATCATTTGTGCTCACCTTTATCTCTGACTATCAGAATAAGAGTGTTGCCTCATGGAGCGTTGCTGATATACCGATCAGGACACAGTAAATCCCAGAGCAATAGTGATGCGTATCTTACAACGGTCACATACACACACACTGTAAATGACATAAATCCTGTACATTTCACCTTTGAAGGCCAATAGCAGAGGACCACACCTATTTCACATATACATGTTGGAAACATGGTTCATTGCAGCATATGGCACACAACTAAGACACCATCACTCAATAAGGGGAAAACAAGCCTCATACATGAGGCAGTTGATGTGCTTTTGCATCAGTAACAGGAATGTATGACCAGGCCCTTGACAGCAGTAAGTCCAACTGCATCCAATTTTTGCAAGGACTATCTGTGACTAGAGTTCCCTAGAAGCAGAACATAGACAGCACAAGTGCCACACATATGCAAAGCATTGCGCACATGACATTCCATGTACATGTCAGCCCATTACCTAACTCCTGACACACCCATGTACCTGTTCACAACCCACCTGTCTGAAGAGGTCCCTGGAATAGTAATATGTGTACCCCAATATTCTCTCCTCTACACACACAGACTAACAATATTAATCCAGTGTGCTACACCCTTTCCTATGGTATACCATTGTCATAGTACATCTGACTGCATGGACGTCAGGTCAATTAATACACTGGCACCTGTAGATTGCTTCCCGTGTGAAAACATCTGTTGGCCATTAGAATGCAAATCTCACCAACAGGACTTTTGAAAAACTGATGCAGCCCACACCTGTGATCACCTCCATGCACACCACCCATTTCAACATGCACTGCCCCTGCTGATGCCTGGAACAGCATAGGAGTTGCCATTTTTGTCAAATACACCGTTAAGCATTGCTAGTAATGAAGCCATGTAACACAGCCCTTGGGTTCATGTGTCACCTTCAAAAACACAGGACATACACAGTTTTACATGTCAACTGTCTAGTTCATCCTCCAAACAGTCTTAGTCAGACCACTGATTATGTAACTTGTGAAATTGCTGGATCCAGATTGACCCTGCATCCTGTCAGCCTGACTGGCATCTTTCTGTGCACCACCCTAAAGTTTCCCTGTGGCTACATATGTACCACACTTGCTTTAACAAACCTCTCATTCCTCAGAGGGTATTTTATCATGTGCTTCAACAATGCATGCCCAAATTCATTGTATAGCATCATCTGCCTTTCAATTGTACCATATATGTTAAGTCCTCTTTGAATACCAAAATCATGGCCCATCCCTTGTCTGGGTCTCATTTATGCATGAACGACAAAGTGTGACAGTGTCCCAGACCCATATGCAGGGATTGGGTACAGGGCCTTCTGCAGAACCAGCAACCTCTGATAATGTCCTTGAAAAGTCCACACATGTTAGGACCCTGACAGTTCACACGCAGAATTACATTGCTCACAACATATTGATGGGCGTGTGTGTTGAATAGCTGCGAAAATAATCAGCACAGAGGCTATGATGTTCCCAGATGCAGTGGGAATTTCAGAGGCCAACCTGTGTACAAATGTTGTAATGACACCTGTCGGAACATGACACCTGAGACATGATCTCACTCAGCACACCAAGGTTGCCCTGTTGACAGTCTCATTACACGTCTTCAGTGACAGAGTGGGACCATCCCCATGTAGGTTCTCATGTCCTCATCCACTTTACTCACATTGATCTCCGAAGGATACTCAGTAGATACAGGAATAGCTGCCACTGACTCATGATGAGACCTGGACATAACTGTGACAACATACACCCCTAAAAATATACAGGATCAACATTGGACCACACACATGAACAAGACACCTCTGTGCAATTGATCACTGGAAATATGTGGACACGTGCTGCCTCGTCTGCTGGTCCACAACAGCCACTGGAGAGTTGTGGCTCAGTTATATGACCTCAACTGTGGCGTCATCATACATTTGTGGTTCACCTTTGGCTGTCTGGGCCAATTACATGGTATCCACTTCGTCGATGCATGTGCCTGACTCACTGTGGGATTCACCAACAAGTGGTTAGAAAGCAGTTACCAAAAATCTAGAACATAGGATGGTGAAATTGTGGACCATTGACATGAACAAGCGTCTGCCATCTATCTGGTGCATGCTTTGTCATATGTGGTGTCTACGTTACCCAAAATCTTGGAAGTGCACACAACAGATGTTGCTACATGTATGACTAACAGATGTCCTCTTTCATTTCCACAATGACGCGCATCTAAGATATGGACAAATTGACTTCACATTCATACAAGCATATGTTCAAAAATTCATCTTGTGATGCACACATGCTCGGTCAACAATTACATTAGTTGCCACTGCACACACATTGAGCCTCAAGCATTGAGGTATAGTACTTATGTACGTCACCTTGCTATCCTCTCCTGATGCCAAACATGCCCAAATTGTGCAATACATATATGTAGGCCACACATATGGCCATCTAGTGCATCAGCCAACCGTCAAAATCCTGTTAAGGAAGTAGCGGGTCATGGTCCGCTGCAGTACGATGTCTCACATGTGAACATACACCATCAACACCATAGTGGGTGCAATCAGCCTATCTCAGTCCCAAATGTAACATACCATAAAAACAGATAAAATGCCCAAAACCAGTTCATGCACTGAAATTTTGACATTGCTAGCGTTAGGCATCATTTTTTTTCCACCAATACAGAGTATGCGTCATATTTTTCGACGCACAGGAGTGAAAATTAGGCCGCATCCAAATAATTGTAAAGACTATTTACTATTATTTGGATGCAGCCTAATTTTCACTCCTGTGCATCGAAAAATATGACGCACAATCTGTATGCGTGAAAAAATATGAAACATAACGAGAAAAACGGCGGCCATTTTATGCAGGATGTGATGTAATAGGATATCCTGTTTACAGATTATGTACAGTGGGTGTACTTTCACTTTGCAGTCTGTGAATCTTCTAGACTGTATGGCTGTGTTCAGAGTGTTGTCCAGTGATTTTGTGCTTTTGTGTCCTGTGTGCTATCTTAATTGTTATTTTGTGAAATAAATATTGTTGTTGTATAGTGTCCTAGTATGTTTTGTTTACAATTGTCCAGTATTCTAGTGTTTTTGTTGTTTGTGGGAGTCTGTTGTGGGTAGTGCTAGTTTGGGGATAGTTGGGCTCTTTTAGTGGTTAAGTTTACTTTTCTTTTTTTCGTACTCCTACTTTCCCCCTTTTTCTCCTTTCTACTTCTTTATCCCCTATTCCTCTTTTCATTGCCGGGATGTCTGGTAGGGCACGTCTTGGCAGGATGGGTGAGGAGGAGTTGGGGGGTTCTATATGGCTGGTGTGCCATTTCCTCCCACTCATGATCGAGGCAGGGGGCAGGGTGATACAGGGGTATCACACTGAGGCTCGAAGAATTCAGTGGGGAAAGGTGCTGTATCACTTGCAGCGCATGTATGGGAGCCAGAGGAGTGACCACCAGCTGAAGCACCGGTGGGCTGACCTAATCACCAGGGAGCAAGATCTGCTGGACCACCTGGGAATAGTGATTGGTGGCCCTGTTGGTGAGTACAAATCATGTAAATGTGCAAGAATAAATGCTCTGTAGTGACATCAGATGATTTGTACACTATCTGCCAGCTAAGTTGCTGACTGTGTGTAATGCTGCGGAAACATACAGGGTAATTGATGCACTATGTGAAGGATCGCAATTGCTAGCTGTCAGGAAGCATGTACTCTGCAAACTGACAGGATACTTTTCCGTTGAGTAAATTGGTGCCGCCTTTGTGTCAGACAACCAAACAAAATAGGAGCCAATCATGTCTATATAGGTCACATTTGCCAGAGAAGTATAGATGTACTAAAATATTGGCTAACTTTGTTGACGCAATAGCTAGACTAACTATAGAAACACTACATGATGATAAAAATAAGTGCTGGCTTCACGTCATTTGATGATAGCAAAGTGGCCCAGACATATGTCTCAAGTGAGTCTGGTGAGTGTGTAAGGAAAGCGTTCACGGAAGTTCTATGAATGTTAGGGATTATTGTGGTCCTTCATACTTTTGGATACATGTCAGATATGGATTTGAAAACATCGGGAAAAGGCGTAAGGTGCCCTCAGTTAACATCTTAGAATGGTATTTGAGTTTGTTGTGCCACATTCAAATTAGGGATGGCAGTCCAAAGGTATGCACATGGGTTCATATCTCTATGTTTGGTGCAAATCACCATTGCTGGGCCACATCAAATCAAGAAACTGTAATAACATGAGGGCTTACAAAAGTCCCTGCCCCTCTGTACATTGTACCTATGTGTAAGAAATGTGTCATGGCCACATAGGCTGTTTGACTGGTAATGCACTCCTCAAGTAACCAGGCTTTGGATGTCTCTCTTGGATGCACATGATGAGACGATTACACACCATTATTATTTCTGCTCACTAATGACGGAGCATGTTTGCCACCACATGATAGTTAGGGCTACTGCATGTGTGCAGGTATGTGTGTAACTGTCACAAGAGACCCATGCTATGTACATGTTGGCCGTGATATATCAGATGCAGTATCATCATGTCTGAATGGCTTTCATCACTTTCTTCAGCTTACACATTGTATATGTCTTTGAAATTGTTGGTCAGTGCACAGATTCTGAGCACATTTCTTCCTTCCATACCTTACAGGTGGACCGGCACCCTGCACTGTGGGAGAGGTGGCTACATTTGAGGACCTCGACCACTCCAGTAAGTGTAGATATGTCTGTTATGTGTTGTGCTTGCTGGTTATGTGTGATGGACTCCTGTGTGGTGAACACATAGCAAGGTGTGATGCGCTGGCCAATCATTTGTCTTGTTCCATGAGTGGGATTTCAGTTTCTCTAAATTATTGAGTTGCCCAACGCTTATCCGATTGTATTATCTAGGGATTGTAGGTCATTCCTGTAGGCCCCACAATGAGTACTGGGGTGAGTCATGTGGATAACACTTGTATCAACAAGAGTCGCACTGGAACTCATCTCAGATTTAGTCAGCCTGGCAGACCCACATTCTCCCAGATTGGGACTGCAAATCGCTTTCCAACAGACTTCTGCTTCCCCATTCACCAAAGTACTTATTAAACTGTAGGTAGAACTTCCTAGCAGCATTTACTTCCACATGTAGTGCTACAAGTATGTGGAACTTGAATGCAATGGCCTAGGTGTGCATGCAAATCATGATCATGGGTTTTCTTGCAACTCTGTGTCTGGTGTAAGTCATACCTTACTGGAAGTATATGATGTGTACCAAGCTCTGCATTTCCTGACATGTGTGGCGCTATGATTGGTCAAGGGTTTGCAGACTCCTAATTGTTGATAGTCCTTCCCTGTGGTGTGTGTGTAGAGCCAAACACGTGTGGAGTTTTCTATACACTCCTGGGTGTCCATGTTGTTTGGAATTGTTCGTTGTTTCTCCACCCCCCCTCAAACACAGGCATGGGTTTGTGAATAGGGTACCTAGGACTGATGCTACCTGTATGTGTAACATGTGAATAAGTGAATGTTTGGTCGGAACCTAGTATACACACTCAGGTATGGTACACGAGTACTATACTAGCAAGTCCAATTACAACTTGCAGACCATGTGGTTTTAGTTTTTCATTCCGTACACTGACATCTGTAGCCCAGGCATTGGCGGAGGATGTGCAGGATGATTGTTAGCTGATAACTGGCAGAACTCAGATGGCAAGTTAATGCCAGTTGTTACCCATCTTGTAGGTGTTGGATGTGCTATGTGTGATGTGACCTTTGTAGGCTGGCCTGCCATGTACTTCCTCAGGGACATTCAATGATCTGTATGGTGATATGAACTGTTACAAGTACAGTAGATGTATTGTCTGATTTACTTCTTGTGCCATTTCAGACAATGCAGTTCCTAATGTAAATTATTTGCCTTTGTCTTCACATCTGCAAACATGACACCCATCCAGGTCCGTGAGTTCCAGCGGCGGGCCATGAGATACCAACATATTCTGCTGGTAGAGTCGGGGTTCAGGAGGATGTCCCGTAGATACCGCAATGAACGGGCCTCCGGAGCATGGAGGGCTTTCCCACAGGGTGGCCCTACTTTGCCCACCACAGCCACCACCAGCACAACCACAAGTTCCACCCAGGTGGTACCACCCACAGCTGGGACTGTTGTCGCAACGTCTGCTGTTGGTCCAGGCCCCAGCAGTGCAACACCTTCAGGGCAGCCCACAGGCCTTGGCTCTACACGCCCACAAACCTCCTCAGCCGGTACCCTGACTGCCCCAGCTCCAACAGTTGACCCCGCAGCTTTCCAGGCAATGGAACGTAAGATGGACCGTGTGTTGAGGAAATTCAGTAATCTGAGCCAGGATGTTTGCCATATGAACAGGCGTGTGCGGTCCATAAAGCAGACCCTCCGGAGGACCAACCTCTAGACTTTGAAATATGGACAGGATTCTCTCCCCTCCCTCCTCTTTCCTTGTTCTCATACTTAGGGGGCTTCGGGAGCTTAGTGTTAGGTTAGTATAGGCTGTTAGTTTAGTTAGTGTTAGTGGGTGGGGGGTCCTGAATCTTTCTATTTTTACTTATTAAGTGTGTGGGTGGGTGGATGGGGGCTATGTTGGGGTTCTAGTGTGTTTAATTTTTTTTAAAACAAAAAACAAAAAAAAATAAAAAATATGAAAAAATACAAATAAAGATATGTTTAGGATAGTATAGTATGTGTTTAGCTTAGTATCTGTTGTCCTCCATGTGTCCCGTCTCATAAGGGGGGTGGGGAGGTTGATGTTTAGAACGTTTCGTTACATGTGATAAGTAAGTTTAGGTTAGGTTAGTTAGGGAAAGTTGTGGGTAATGAGTAGTCAGGGTAGATTAGGGTAGGTAAGACTTTTCCCTCAGTTTCCTCTTCTGTGATTACCATTTAATAAATATATAGTGAACCCTTTACAGTATGTGTTAAATGCTTGTTGATCATGGCCTTGGCATTAGTGTACATGAATTTTGTACTATTACATTTGTGTCCTATGCTACGAACAAATCCCAAATGAGCTGTAAGATTGGTAGCTACCCCAGAGCTACCTTGCAAAGATTCCACCATTCGTTGCAACCACCAATCACAGTTAATATGATTCCCAACGTATTTTTGTCGATAAGTATGTTTTCTAAGTCACAAAGAGTGCTTCCAGAATTGGTATTGGGGGAACAGTTTTAGGTCTGACTGCAATGTGATGTTCAAGGACACCCTTATAAGATGAGTTGTCGTAAGCACTCTTGTAGTATCGTCTTCATGACTCACATAGATCATTTGTGACACGGTTCAGCATGATTACCTATTTGGATGTAAACTCAGACACCTTCATTCATGCAGTTTTTTGAGTGTTTGCTTAGATTTGTGTGCACTGTTATATGTGTTAGTATTGCATGGTGACAGCATTTTGCGGCCACTATTTGATGACTTAGATATCCCTTGAGGAAGCATTATTCTGTCCAACACAGCATGATGGTGTATGGTTTCTCACTTCATCAGATATTACCCTCAGGAAGGGCAGAGTATTATGCAATCCTGGCCAATGTGCAGATTTATCTGACTACATAATTTCAGGACAGTTGTATTGACAAGCTACGTTATTTGACAGGAGTCACATTTCAGTTATCTACTGCACAGTTGATGTGTCACATTACACAGAGACAAAGTGGTTGTGTAAGTGCTATTTATTGAAAAGTGCTGTAGTGCTATATGTACATTGTCCATGATTGTGAGTCCATTATAGTGACATCTTCCATTGTGATCCTACACAAGTGATAAAGGAAAATGCATTTGACATGCTGGGGTGATGTTTCAGACAGTGCAGAGGGACAGGATTTGCCAGACAAGCACTGGGCAGGCAGACAAGATATACAGTGGTTAGCAGAACAGTCATTGAGTAGAGTTGTTGTAAGACTGGCATGTTTCAAAACGCAGGACCTTGGTAATAGTTGGCCATGTGGCAGGGACTAGTGCTTCCGGGTACTTTTCCGTGTGAATGTGATCTGTTCCATGTCTTCTTCTTCTGATGTGTGTGTTGCCCCTCTGTCCTTGGTAGTGGTGGTTGTGTAGGGGCAACACACACCTCAGTGTTAGAAGACGTGGAGTCAGACATCCCGGTTGCTGCTACCTGTGAATGTCTTAAGGGCAGAACTGCAGCAAGGAGGATCTGCTGATTCTTAAGAATAGCAGCCACAATCCGATGGTAGGCAGCCAGGTCGGCCCTGAGGGGTTCAATGTTGCAATCGTGCACGCGTTGACAGAATTGCTGTTGTAGGTGTTGGGTCAACTGTATTACAGCTGTGCTGATTTCCTTCAATCTTTTTTTCAAATTCCTGCAAGATAGTTGTTCGCCCTTGCATAGCTGCTGCCTGTTCCTCAGTTGACATCATGCACGAACGCACCCCCTCTAGGCTGGCTGCCATGGTTTGCATCCCCACCCGCACCTCATTGGCCAGCACCCGCTGTACCCCAACTACAGTTCTCTCAAAGCTGGTGCCTGTGTCGTTTGAGTCCTCAGCTGTATTGGAGCTGGCAGGTCTTACAATTGAGGTGGTGGGTGGGTCCTCTGTGATGGCTGCTTGTTCTGTGCTCCTCCTTGTGACTGAAGGTGGGGTCTGGAGGGTTCCAAGGACATCTTGGATGGTCTGCTGGGGAATGTTTATCAGCTCGTCATCCATGTCATCAGGGAATTCTTGGACAGGCATATCCGCAGGAGATCCATCGTCCTCTGCAATGAAGTGGGGTACAATTAGTGGGTCTGTGTTGTGGCATTAGTGATGTGACATGCCTGCCTTGTGATGAACTCACATTGTGATCTTGTTTCGTGTTTATTGCTCCAGTCTTTCAGATGGGCATTCTCCCAGGCCTATGGCTAACCTGCATGTCACATGTATTGTGGTAAGTTATTAGACTTCTCAGCATCATCTCCTCTAGGTGTTTGTTCTGGCCAAATAGTGATTTGCCACCTTCTTGTCCTACTCAACCCTCCGTCTACATCCATTCGCATGGTGAGCACTTTCACTGGCTGTGGGTGCTCTGATGGCACTGGCAGTACACTTAACAATCTGGACCTGCCCCAGTCTCTGATCTTTCACATCCACTTATATGTAGTTGACATGTAGCGTATCCTATGCATAGTATTGTTATGGCACGATATGGATGTCAGCATTGGTAATGTGTACAGCTGATGTTGACTAATGTGTGGTACATTGGATTGCCCTGATAGTCGTAGCAGTGTCCTATTTCCTCCTCTGACTGTGCAGGTGTATGTCAGTGACCAGTTACATGTGTCCTCCCCCTCAATGCTGTTGTCTGAGCAGTATGACATTTGGGATGTTACATTGTGACCCAGGCACAGGATGGACCCTGACATATGCAGCATGGGTGTGTCCTTAGTGCTGTGTAGCTCCTACTGTTGATGACATTGGCTGATGTTTGCAACAACTATGGGCATTGACATTTGACAGGACTGGGGCCTTTGTCTTGTTTCAGGGGATTATTGGAGATGTCATCATCAACCCTCTAATTTTGCTGTGTAAGATCCATGGGGAAGTTACTGCCATTGGCTACTTGAGCTGCACACACAGCGGAGGTGGTAGTGACAACTGTTGTCACTGTTACATTCCAGTTGTCGGTATGGCTAGGGGTTGTTAATTGGGCCCTAGTTAATGTAGGGGGTATAGTGGCTGACGTGTGCCAGGATGTCAGTTTGACGTTGTGCCCTTCCCTCCTGGCGTGGGTTTACCTTTGCTCCATCGTTGGCATGACAGCAGGCCCCCATGGGACTGTTGTTGGTGTAGAGTAATGGTGTGCCCCAGCTTCTCTCTGTGCAGGCCATGCCCCCATGCCATCCCCGTTTACCCATGCCACTCCATGTATATGATGACTTCCATGCATTTTGTGGTCCGTATCCCCCCCTGTTTACAGTTGACATCAGTGCATTTTAATTCGCCATGCGACTTACCCTGCATGTGCGTTGTCTCGCGGTAGTCTGCGCTGTCCTGTGCTTGAATCCCTGTGACGATCTCCTCAGGGATGACCGCTGCGACCATCTCCTCCATGTGGTCCAGGGTCTCCTGGTGTGCTGGACTCCCATCTCCAGTCTGCAGTGCTGCCTTCTTGTTCCTGTCCATCTTTTCCTTGATCCTGCGCTTAAAGTTTCTTGCGTTTCTTGCACTTGATGACTGTTCTGCGTACTTCTGCCACACTGTTAATCTTGTCAACAATTTGTTGCTATATAGCCTCTCGCCTACTGATTGGCAACTTTGAGGTGACAAACAGTTGGTGCTGGTGTTCCGTAACCTCTTTAACCAGAATTTCCTGTTCCTCTGCACTGAAGCAACACTTTCTTTTCTTCTTAAAAGTGTCCTGGTTTGTGTGTGGGTCCTCCTGGCTGGTTCCTGGTCTGTTGTCATCTTCCTGGGGTCTGTACAGGCATCTGGGATCCATTTTGGCTCTCCTCTGCTGAAATGGCTGTGTTCGCGGGGAACTTTGACGCTATTGCATCAAAAAACGCTGCATATCTGGTTTGCTGGATCGTAAATCGACCCACAGTCATTTCCGCCGCATTAACGTTGTTTTGCTTTACTACTTTACTCTGCGGTGTGCGTCAAAATAAATGACTCACACCTGTGGTTTGCGCCGCAGTGCGTCAAAGTAAAAATTTGACGACCGCACGGCGCACCAAAATGGCGTTAACTGGTGGTATTATTTTTAACGCAAAACTGCGCTGGCTCAGTTTTGCGTCAAAAAGTATAAATATGGGCTTATACTTTTCTAGCGCCGCATTTGCGTCATTTTTTGACGCAAAAGCGGCGCAAACTTTCAAAATACAATTGTACTTTGTAAGTTTGCGCCGCTTTTGCGTAAAAAAAGCAGCGCAAATGAGGAGCTAAAATAGTATAAATATGGGCCTAAACATTTTATGAAATGTATTGTGGACTTTGGAGCTGATCTCCCCTGTTTTCTGCTGAAGCACATGTATTGATTGAAAAACCCACAGGCAGAGAGAATCTGCTGCTAGCTCAAATGTGAAAGGAGATGCAGTGGTGTATGCTGGAGCTCCCACTATTTCTTAAAAAATCTTTTGCAATAATTCTTTGAACCCCGTAGATGTCGTACCCTAAACATCAATAGCGTACAAAACAGACAAAACAATTTTCTCTCATATTTTAAGATATATTTGAGGGGTCTGTCTCTTTAATTAGTAAAAAGATTGATAAACCAAAACTACATATCTGAATTTGGAGCAAGGGAGAGGATTGTAATAGGTTTAATCCACTTGTGGTTTCCCTGAAAAGCAATTATCAGTCCCTGCTTCCATGATCTCCTCGTTCAAAAACTGAAACCTGGTGTTCCCTTTTCCAAATTTGACATTTGTCATTAAAAGTTAAAATCCAGGTATTTATTTTCGTTTCCTACCCGCTGTAGCTAAACTCAAAGTTTTAAACATCAATATGGCAGTGTCATCCTCATGTAATAAGGAGTTAAAACAGTCATTACACATTTGTGATTAATCTAGAAAAAAACTATAAAATCTCCATTATGGACATTTCATTTGAAACACAAATTAGAAACAAACCCTGAACTGGAGAACATCGATAGTGAACAACTTTACTGTTTCGAAAAGTGATGTCTCCACTCTCCTGTTACCGTTTTACCCTTGTTTTTTAAGTTTGCAATGCCTTGCGCGCTGGATCATAGCTTTCAGGCTTCTAGCCATACTCTAATAATATCTTCCAGGAATTTGAGAAAAATGTCTGAGATGAATTGTGGATGGGTGTTTCTGTCGCAATAGTGTTAGCACTTGTATGGACGTACGTTTGGTTTTGCGACTCGCAATTTGCGAGTCGCAAAACCTAATGCACAACAGTGTCCATGACACTGTTAGCGATTCGCAAGAGGGTCGCTAATGCCCACCTCATGAATATTCATGAGGTGAGTCGCAATTTGCGACCCCCTCGAGAATGGCGGCCCTCACAGGGATGGTGACCTGCTGCGGACAGCAGACCACCTAGTCTGTGACTGCTTTTCAATAAAGCAGCTTTTTTTTTTATAATGCAGCCCGTTTTCTTAGAAACAAAAAAATGTAATGTTTTTGTTTCATTTTTTCAGAGCAAAAAAATGTTTTCAGTGACATTCACAATGGGGAAGGGGTCCCATGGTGACCCCTTCCCTTTTGCGAATGGGTTTGCACCCATTTGAAATGGGTGCTAACTGCGATTGTTTTGCGACCGTGTTCGCGGTCCCAAAACAATCCTACATTGCACTGCGAGTTTCAATTAGGAAGGGAACACCCCTTCCTAATTGAGAGTCGCACACCCGTTTTGAGATTCGGTAACCAGGTTACCAAATCGCAAAACGGGGTTTGTGCATTGCGATGTGCTTTTTGCACATCGCAAACAGCCAAATTAGCTGTTTGCGACTTGCAAAAAAGTTAGTACATGAGGCCCTAAGTCACTCACACTACCATTAAGAAGGCCATCATGGCTATAGTGTCTCGCTATTACAAAAGTCAAATATAGAGCCGTATTCCCCAATCAGCAAGTGATTTCTTAAGTTAAAGTGTTTCAAAATTAGTATGTTTTCTATCCACCAGATACATGAGAATATTGTATGAGAGAAATGCTTAGGCTTATTTACAAGCCCGGTGCACCGCTGGAACTTCACTTTTTTTTGATGCTCCAGCTACACAGACTGCAAACCCATATCTATGAGGCCACACAAGGCCAGTTTGCATGGCTTTTCATGGCCTCATAGATAGAGAGTGAGGCACAGCAGCGCTAGTTGCTCCATTGCCTTACTGAATCAGTAGGGCGTTCCATGGGAATTGCAGTTGGTTTTACCATGCAACACACATGAGTTTTGACACATTCCCAGATTTATAAGGGCTGGTCAAAATCTTACACCTCCCCAGGGGAGACGTAATGAGGAGAAATATCTTTATATTGCCTCATTTTTTCCCTCTTTCTATGTGTGACAATTTTGACCATTTTGTGTGAGCATTTTGCAGCACACATATAAAGAGGAAAGCACATCCATGGGTTGTTTTTGTACACAAAAACAAGTCTACATGCAACAGAGGCACCTTTGCACCATGGCGCTAGGCTGTCTAAATGGTGATAGTGCCAGGGTAAAACAGGGAAGCACTTTATTTCAGAAGTACCATACATTCCTGCCCTATCCCTGTGGCACAGGACAGCGCAGCAAGAGAACTTGCTGAGCTGCCCTGTGCCAATATTCTAGTAAACATGCCCTATGATGTTTCCTATCCTTTAAGATTAGGTGGGTCATTTAGACACATGCCCAAAATTGGTGAAAATTGTATTTGATTCTGTTCTAGCACTAACACATTCAGAGGCACATTTACAAGTCCCTTGTGCCGCAGATGCATTACTTTGTTTTGATGCTCCAGCTGCGCATACTGCAGACCAATATCATACTTTGCTCTCACATTTACTACCAATGTATAGATAGTGGTGAGCACAAGTGCAAAATAAAAAAAAAAAAAAAAAAAAAACTTATGAAAAAAAACCACAATGACCTCTTGTGGGTGTACACTGCACAAATGTACTTTGAACCATTAATTTTTACACCTGGCTTTTACATAGGGCTTTGTGGGGCCATTTACCGGCTATGTGCGGCCATTCAAGGTAGGTCCTGACAATCTATAATTTTTAATTTGCATAGCTATTGCAGTTTTTGAGAACTAGTAAATATTAATATTCTTACATGGTAAAATAACTTGTCGGACATTTAGAACAATCATAAGGTAAGAGATGTCAGTGGATGGCAGTAATGTCTCCTCACCTCCTCACCTCTAATCATGTGCATCCAACACAAGAAGGATCTAGGACCCCAAAAACATCAAACAGCCCAGTGTGACTGAACTTAACACATGGCACTGGCCACCAATACCTGCACATTGGTTCTCCCATTGGTTCCCCACAGACTGCAACAACAGGCACATGAGTAGTCAAACGGGCCCCCCTGGCCACATTCTAGCCTGTGAGGCGGAAAAGGATGGTTAAGTAAAAAGAAAGTTCTGCACCTGAGGTGCTAACCTGCTCCTCTGGTGAACCATAGAGCTGTTCATACAGGGTTAGGACCTCAGTCACTAGCCTCTTCAGCTCTTCTGGAGAGAATTCAGGGACCCTAGCATCTGCTGGACGTGGCATGAAAGCTCCCAGAAGCAGTACACAGCAGATCAGGTCATGAAGGTCTTACTGGCAGCAGTGGCAGGAGTGAAGTGAATGAATCTGCAGAACATGACGGTCACGTCCGGCACGTACGGGGTTATCACCTCTGGCCGACAAAGTCACTGGCCTAAGAACACCCCTAGCAGCAATGTTAGCCTATGGCTGTGTCTGCCTTGGTTGCAACCACCTACCTCATTACTTCTGCCAGTCCAGTTGTGTAGGTCAAGCAGCTGCCATTTTCACGCCCTAAAGTGCTGTAATGTGCTTTTTAAACGGTGTCTCACCTCCAAAAATGTATTTTCGACCACACAGACATGCTTATACTGTCTTGTAGTACGCTGCAGGGCTCAGATGGCATTTAACAGCAGGGCACCGTTCACCACCACCAATAGTCATTTTGGAGGTAGGGAAATCGAGTCACATTTTTCTGATGCTGTTCTGACATAGATAATGGACATGGATTGTTCCAGGTAATGTAGGTCACAGATTTGGGGTGTATGGGACCTGTGCCAAGGTGGCTTGAACAGGTGAATACACTTCAATTGTGAGTTGCCAAGCAGGGGTCTTTGGACAAGTGAAAACTGTGCTTGTGAACGGAGTGACAGTAAAGGTGGCAAAAATTAAGCAATCCTCATGCAAGACATAGCATTTTGATGACATTTTTGTGCTCACCAGATTCCTCTCTCCCAGGTATTTCAGTCAAGCCCTCAGGATGCAGGACGGCCAATACCTTCTCTTCCCAGAAATGGGATGTAATGGGGCACTGGGAGGGCCACTGCCAGATTTCTTGACCTGCAGCTGGTGCCTGGAGACCTGAGAATAGACCCTGATCCTGACCTTGTTCCACCTCTTCCTAATGTCCTCCCTTAGGTACAGGGTGGAACCTACAGCATTGACTCTGTCGACTATCCTGTCCCACATTTCCATTTTACTACTGAGAGGAGTGTGCTGGACTTGTGCTCCAAGCAATTGTGGCTCTACTCTTATGATTTCATCCACCAAGACTCTTAACTCATACTCAGAAAAACATGGATTTTTAAAACGTGACATGGTGGAATTAAAAAAAATGTTACAGTGACTTACTAAAGAGGGGTAGTGCAAAAGGATGTGACCGGATAAAAGTGTGTGCTGGGTGTGAAAAAAGATGGTGAGAAAAAAGTGGTACCTAGTATCTGTGCCACTGTGTTGATAAATTAACTCTGGCTTCTCTGTGTTGCGTTGGTGATACAAAGTATTGTGGTGTATGAAGGGGTGTATTTTATAGTGTCTTTTGCAGGTGTATTCAATGTAGCAATGTGTGTCCGCTGTGTTGTTTTCAAATTCATCCAATGTGCTGTTGTGTATTACTTCAGTGCCTGTGGACTGCCGTAGTTTGGACCACAATTGGCTGACCATATGGAGGCCCACCATTTCAACTTTATTCTTGTAATACAGTCAGTGGTTGGTTGTGGTGCTGTCAGGGCTGGAGGTCAGACTGCCTATTTCTGAGCCTCCACTCCACTGCCGGTCTGCGTTTTTTGGTTGGCAGTTGGCGGTCTTGCCTGTATTATTCGCAATACGGTGGTCTAATAGACTGCCAACATTTTGTTTTTTTCAGAGCCGCTAACATGGGGGTCTGGTGGTCCGGCTGCCAAACTCATAATGTAGCCATTAGTCTCAGTTCCACTCATTTGTTCGTCTAGCATAGCCATATCAAATTCATTGCTCTCTGCATTCAGCTGTGTGGTTTATTGAAAAATACTGTCTATCATTCTATCATCTCTTTTATCAATTGGGACCATAATACTTATTTTTTTAGTCACTTGGCATTGTGTAATGTTGATTTAGGGTGAAAAATAATTTATTTAAGTTAGCTGCCCAAAGCATTACATGAACTTGTAAAAGAGCCACCAGAATACCATTTGGAAAAGCCGCCTTTGATGTCTTTGTAGAATTAATTATCTTCTCTACCAAATCCATCAACCAGTCTTTATTCCATGTACCTGAAAAGAAATCAGCATTAGTTTCTTCCTCACTTTCAGATCTACATAGACACTGGAAATGTTCCTTCCAAAGCGCACTGCCAATATGGCTATCACACAGCTAATATGGCTACCCCACACACTTCTATAAACATCCGATTCAGTATTTGCTAATGACCAGATTTTTATGGCCTTTTGATTTTTCTTTTGGTTAAACTGTTTTTATTGGCATTTTTGTTTTTTACGACAACGATATATGCAACTTAGATCACAAATGGCATCGAGTGATACACCAGGTGTGCCAGCTCCCCCACCTTTCCATCTCTGATCATATCAATTCTCAACAAGTAGGAGAGCTGCAAGCAACTTAAATCTCAAATATCCCCACATCGAAAAGATGCAGTAGCGTACTG
Organism: Pleurodeles waltl; assembly: GCF_031143425.1. NCBI lineage: Eukaryota > Metazoa > Chordata > Amphibia > Caudata > Salamandridae > Pleurodeles > Pleurodeles waltl. The sequence continues at coordinate 577,057,407 of NC_090447.1, forward strand.
AATTATGGTACCTTGTACTAAAAAAGAAAAAAAACAATACTAACAACCAAACTATGCCCCTGATTTCTACTTTTTGGTGCAAAACTGCACTGCACCAAAAAGTTTAGCACCGGCTTGCACCATTTCTGTGCACCAGCTGGGCACCAGATTTATGGAATGGTGCAAGCCGGTGCAAAGGGTAGGCTAGCATAAAAAAAATGATGTTAGGTAGGTTTGATTAAAAAAATGACTCTAACCTGCTTAGGGGCATATTTATACTCTGTTTGCACTGAATCAGCATCATTTTTCTTTTTACTCTAATTCAGTGCAAAACTAACTCCATATTTATACTTTGGCGCTAGACCCGTCTAGCACCAAATTTATGGAGTTAAAGTCATTTTTTGGACGTGGAAACCTACCTTGCCTTAATGAGGTGCAAGGTAGGCGTTCCCGTGCAAAACATGACTCTATGGCCTTAACGCCATATTTATACTCCCATGCAAAAATGGTGCCCCTATGTGTCCTGTCCTTCTCAGCGCGGTTTACGAGGTTTGAGAATATAGCAGTCAAGCAAATTTTCACACTCACCCATGTAGCTACACACCGAATCCCCCACCATGTCCCTCCCATTGGGCTGGTTCTTACACATGGAAAGGATGCAAAACCCTAAGACGAGGGCTACAGGCTGTTAGCGGTATGCCCCTGGAAAGGAACCTCACCAGTGGATCCCAAATATAGTCACAGCTTCTTGGTTTTTCTTTTAGTCAGTTCCCACATAAATGCCCAATCTATCAGTCTCCAAATAGTCTTTTTGGACCCCTCATAGAGAGGACTTGTACTGTTTTTTAAGAAATCAGTGGCCTGGACTTAATAAACCTGAAGGCATGAACCACGGCAGCAAAGTCAACATTAAACCATGGCCTTCCTCAAAATAGAGTTGTAAAGGGAGACTCATCAACTTTTTTTAATGCTGATGCATACTCAATAGACTGGCACATGTAGGATCTTTTATGGATTATTTTTGTTTATGCTCTTCAATGTAGTCTGTCATCCTGTATTTCCTTCCCTGATAATGATTGCCATACTTCTCACTCTTAATCTTTAAATCTTTAGATATATTTCTGGTTCATGTGATATGCTTTTGAAATTCTGTAATTGTAAAATTTCACACTGTCTTCCTCATTTCCAAACAATCTTCAAATGCTTGAAGGAGGCACATTAGGGGGAGATGACCACTCATAAAAGAGCTCAAAATAGGTAACAGGTTAAAATATCAACATAGTATCCTCATGCAGCCCAGCACATTATTGTGCCCTTGCTATGATGAGTAAAGGCCAGGCTGCAATATCTTCTTTGCTCAGTCATTCAGTTACCAAAAGGACATTGCAAATCCTTTCCCTAAAAACTGTGCCTCTTTTCTTCTTTTGATGGAGATAGCTTCTGGGACACCCCAGTTGGAAATGCAAAATATCAAAACAGGAATTATCTTGTCCTTGTCGAACAAATTGTAATTTAGATTTTCTCTTATAAGTATTGGGATCTGCGACATGCATGTAAGACACTCACAATTTACCATTGATACTTTTTAGTGGTAGTAGACAGACATTATAATATCTCAACGTCTCCCCTTTGGATTCATGGTACTGAAAATCAGTACTACCTGCAGGCTTATGCTGTTCAAGAATGAGGCTCTGCTCTTTAAATCACTTTCTGTCAACAACAATATAACCAAAGCTGCCTCGGATATGTCTTGATTTAACTGCAGTTTTTAAAACAAACTTCACAATCATTTTTCACAAGGTTCCACTCATGCCACCTTACTTTTAGAGGTGCATTATCAATGTTCAATAAAGTTTTTAATATATCTTCATTTCCCAGCATACAAGCGATACCATCCACATTCTAAGAAGCTACATACTTATTATTCTAAACCTCCTCTTCTAATTGCATCCTTTTGAATAAAGTATCTTCTCTAGTGTGTATAATACTCACTGAATTACCAGGTGATTTTGAGCTTGATTAAGCCCTCCCCAAGTATCCTCCTTGTGTGTCTCAATCCTGTCCCTAGTCCTAAGGTCTTTACCATACTAGCAAACCTTTTAACTTCTCCATTGATGAGGTTTCTTCACATTCTATCGTTATTTTTATCATGTTCCCAGACGCAATTAGTGCAAAAAGCAAAGCATATTTGTTTTTCCACAGTATCACTGCTTGATTGCAAGCTGAATTTCTTTATTAAGTGGAGGAAGGGAGGTGTTTTTCATGCAGAGGATCAGTAGTGCTTTCCACGGGCAAGGATCCTGCTGACAAATTGAATGTTTTCTGCCTAAACATCTCAATCATTTTTTATCATTTTTTTATTTAACTTGCTTGGTGTCTAGGTTCTCAACAAGCAAACATCATGATCTTATCTCATGGTACATGATCTATGCATTGCATTTTGCTCTGTGTTCTTCATATTCCAAAGGTAACAGAGGTACTGCATCCACCTTGACATATAGAGCATCTCTATACTCTATGTATCTCCCCTTTATTTTTACTATATTTTCACTTCTTTGTTATTAATACTGCCCCTGAGTGTTTATTTCCAATCTGTGGGCTCTTGCAATCAGTGGCAGGTGGTGCACCACTGGGTTTACCTTATGGACAAGGGGATAGAATTGCTCAACCTGCTCAACATGGATGTTTATGAATTTTTAGGAGCCATTACATCAGTGGTGATGTTGTGTGCATGTGTATGTGTGTGTGTGCATGTGTATGTCTGTTTACAATCAACTCTTTTTTTGAGTGCAGCAATATGCTAGTTGTAGCTATATACCTATTAAATATATACATATCACCTACTGGGAGTCACCAGTAGGTAGGTATAGTTTGAACCTAGTTTCCATAGGAATAGAGTTTTTTGTTTTGCTAATAACATTGGCATCGTTTGATAAATCTAGTTTGTCACTCACTTCAGCTGCTGTCTGGAAAGTTTTGGAGTGATTTGTTAAGCGAGGGCAAAGAAAAGGGCGTGTCCCAAAACACATTTTTGCCATGGAATTTTCCAAAGGGATTTTAGACATAACTACTGCATGAACTACTGGACAGAATTACACCAAATTTGGTAGAAAGCTAGATCTTGGGCCACAAAGAGTGTTTCTTGTAATTTGGTGTGAATCATTAAGTAGGTATGCAGTTACTAAAGAAACTAGACTTATGTATATCTAGAGATGAGAATCTACATGCCAACAGCAATGCCATGTTAGGCTGGCTGCATCCAGACAGGAAAGTTGTAGCTGCCATTTTTTGTATTAGGACTGAGTCCTGGGGGGAGGATAAAACTGAAAACTGATAGAAGGGGTCAGGGTATAGGTACCCTGACCCCATGGGACTGATAGGGGATGGTCTTTGAGGGACTCTCATGGTGAACAAATTGCCTAAAAATGTTTTTGGGGTACACAAGAATCCGCGAAGCCTCTGTGCTGCTCAGCGCAGCCCATGTGAATCTGCAACAGATGCTGTGGATCCAGACCCCAATTAACAAAAATACAACCACTCACAGACTCACTCACACACTCACTCACACATCCATTCACACACTCATACACCAACTCACAGACCCATAAAATATAACCATACCAAGGGCCACATAGGTATATTTGGAATTGCGATTCGCAATTCCAAATGTAAGAAAATCCACTGAGTTTCCTTTGCGATTCCCGGTGGCTCGCAAATAGACATGCCTCATTAATGATAATGAGGTAGGTCGCAATTTGCGACCCACTGGGAATCGCAAAAATAACAGCAATGGTGGCATCATGGTGGCCTGCCACTGGATGTGTGAGTGGGTGTGTGAGTGAGTGAGTAACAAGTTACTGAATCGCAGTTTGGGCTTTGTACATCTCAAAAAGTATTTTTGTAGTCACAAATGGGCTGATTCTGCGAATCGACCCGCTTGCGACTAGAAAAATGCTTTGTACATGTGGCCCTCAGTCACACACCATCTCACAGACTAACACAGCCACTCATATATCAACTCACACACCTACTCACACACTCACACACCCACTCACAGACCCACAATACCCCTACTACAACCAGTCAAAGACCCACAAAGCCACTCACACACCCACTTACACACCCAACCATTACCACTACCACTCACACACCCATACAGACACTCACACACCTACTTACAGACCACACAAACCACTCACACACCCACTCACAGACCCATCCAGAGACCCACAAAGCCCCTCATACACACACTCACACACCCACTCATAAATACACACATACACTCACACACCCACACAACTACACACCCCCAGTCACGCACCCATACAGCATCTCACACACCCACTCACAGACCCACACCATCCAACTACCTGCTGTGCATTGCCAAAGGCCTTGTGCATTGTGGGGTTGGCTGCATGCAAGGGGTTGGCCACAAAGCCTTGCCACATTGTCCGGGCCCAGCAGCCAACCACCCACCGTACACAGCCAAATGCTGCGCACAGCTGAGGTTGGATTAACTTATGGTAATTAAATATTACTTTATGTTAAGAAAACCCTAGAAATTAACTGAAAAAACAAAGGTTACAGGAACATTATAGCTAGGAAATAGAATTGAAAAAACCTTCAAAATTCACTAAATAAAGGTTGCAGGGACATTATATTAAGGTTCAAATTTTACATTCAGAAAACCATGGCAGTTATTGTTACACTTATCTAAAGAAACTATAAGTTGTGCCCTAAGTTAACTGTAAACCATGCTCTTGCCATGCACTGCTAATTGCCCCATATATTACATCACGCATGACATCGTCTATGACATCATTAATAATATCACTCCAACATTTTCAATAAAAATATTGATGAGAAAATTGTGCATGGTGGGGGCACATGTTATAGTTACCTTAGTGCACAAGTTATAGTTTCACTAGAAAACTGTAACTGCTGAATTTCTATTGTTTTCTGTGTGTAAAATCTGAACTAATTTTTCAAGGAGGAACTGCAGAGAAAATACACTTGCTTTGCTGTGTCAAAGAGCAAGAACTTATGATGTTTTGTACTTTATGGAAGTGGAGCTTCAACTGGGGCACCTGCTTTGTTTTTATTTTTAAGTGCTTCCTATTGTGATTTAATTTCTGTGGAATGAACATCGAATGCATCCTGACCTGCTTATTTATTCAGGAAGAGGCCACAGTTTTGAGCTAAACGTCTATCCAACTGGAGTACTTTCTACTGGCTAATTAGTAAGTGCTACCTCATTGGGTAAGTGTGTACTGCGTAGTCCACACTATAGCTGCATAAAGGAACCCGAGATAATGTCTCCAGAGACTTGTGCATCTGTAATTTTGTCAATGTGATTAATCCCTGAGCTTTTTCATACAGAACTCTGCAGTAACATGAATCCTTGTGAAGAGAAGTTGACGAGACTACAAAGACTTGAAACTCCACCAAACAAGGGCATTTCCTCTTAGTTCTATGTAATAAGTACCTCTTTGTTTGGTGATGATGTGCTTTTTCCCCTGTCCTCCTGGAAACTGTAGGGGGAGCCTTCATCCATTGTGGTCCCTGTCGGTTCCCCAACTCCACTGGGAGCACGCATTGCTTCCACACGAAGGGAGCAACATAAAATGCTGCTCCCTATGTGTGGGAATAATCCTCTCATCTGAATTCTGACCCGCTTAACACCGGGCGGGAAAACAGATGAAAACTCCACTCCTTGCAGTTTACTCTTGCTTGGCGGGAGCTGTCAAAGTAGACTATGTCCCCCAGGGAATTGAACCCCAGGAAACGGGGAGCAACTTTCCATAATTTTTAAATTACTTCTAAGGCTGGAGCATTTACTCTCGGACTATCGGGTACAGGGTCACCTAGTGGTTGATTCTATTGCTATTTTTTCTGCGACCTGAGTGTGTTAAAGAAAGGCTCTTATACATGTTATTTTGACTTAAAAGGTTCAGTTGAAAGTACTATATTGATAATGATTATTGAGAACCATTGCAACGTTTTAGTAATAAAATTGATTGCATTAGGTCTGATTATTGCTTCTATTGGTTTCAGTGGTTAGCTCTTGACAAAGGCTATAGGTTTGTTTTATATTTTATCATGGTGACCTCCTCAACAAAGCCCAAACTCTTGCTTTATATATTGAGGTGGTAACCCCTTGACAAAGCCAATAGGCCTGTTTTATCTAAAATGACACTCCCTTATATTATGATGTTGCAGACGGCATAAGGTGGGCGGGTCTGTGATTATGGGGGTCATGACCCACAATAGGGCTCTAATGTCACCAAAGGTATTCCATCCATTTTATGTACTTATTTGTAAATTATTGCAAATTATTTAGTCAAAGTCCTGTCCTGAGGTGTTTGTAAGACTCTACAATGGTCTCAAATAGTCTAGTCCTCAACAGGGAGCCATGTGTGAAGTCCAAAAAGTCAGCAAATGCACCATTTCGCCAAAATCTGAATAAGGCCCACGGTGACTTAGAGAATTGGTGACGTTTTGTGCGAACTTGCCTTCTCCACGCGCGTATCGTAAAGATAGCTTTTATCTGTATTTTCTAGGATATTAAACAAAGAATTTTGCAGTCCCTCCAGAAATCAGTTTTTCAGTTTTGGCCCGCCGTAAAAGCAATGCCCTTACTCTTTAAAACTGCATATCCTAATGACAAAGAAAGAAAGTTCAGATGTATAGGAAACAAGAAAACAAGGTGGACATCATTTTTTCCAAATGTTTTCGGGAATGTAGAAAATGGGCACCACAAAAAAAGGGAATCTGATTGTAAACAAATTAATGGTTAAGTGATGGGAGATAAGATAATTTTATCATGCTTTATTATATCATTGCTTTTTCACGTTGTAAACTTCTCAAGAATAGTATACAGCAACAAAACGTTGTGCTCCACAAACACATTTATTGCGATTCCGTAAAGAACCGTACCAATCTGAACTTAAATTAAGCTTCTAAGTAGAATCAGAAATTTCGATGGCAGTGCATTTGCTAAGAATAAATGCAGCTGAGATGTCAACATATTTGGTTAAAATAGGCGCACTTATTTTATTTTTTCTAAAGGGTTGTTTACTCATGAATACATGATTAAAGCTACTGTAAATGCATGCACAAATAGTGCACATGTTAATCAGTTTCCTTTGTAAATTGCAAACTTAAGATTGCAAGGCTTCTCTCTTAGCACTAACTGTGGACTTCTGCTAACTGTCCAGTGCTCCAAAAGAGCAGAAGAGCTAGCACTTACTTACTTCAAAGCCTCAGCTGTATATAACCTCAATATTGCCAAATGACACCGTTGGGTTTACACTTTCAATTACAGCTGTGCGTGAAATTCAGGACAAAAGTTAGAATCCTAGCATGGCCAACTGGGTTTTTTCCATTTACAGGTCACAGCACTGGGTACGACTTGTACTGAAAACAAATAATCTGTAATCTACATGGTTTTAAGCATGGCTACAGTGTGATATTAAGAGGTAGATTTAAGAGCCCCTCGCATCACTTTAGCTAAAGCAGCGCTAAGGTGGCCTTTTCCCCCTAGCTACATTTACAAAGTTGTGCAAAGCATGCATTGTCCCACTTTGTAACCCTTTGCACCACAATATGCATGTGCTATGCGTAATGAATGCCAAGGGGCGTTCCGCTGCAAGGACCCCTGGAAAAAATGGCACCATGAAATCTGCAAGATTTCATTGTGCTATCTTTGGCATCATTTTTAATGCCTGCTGAAAGGAGGTATTTAAAGGACACACCCATTGTAATCAATGGGCATCCTTGCACTTTACTCTACTAGCTCCAACATTTTTGATGCTAGTGGAGCAAAGCGTCACAATAGCGTAAAAAATGTTGACGCTATTGACCCTAATACTGCCATGGTGCACTGGATTATAAATACGGCGCACACATGGAGGCATTAGGGGGCCAGCAGGGCACAAGAAAAGTGGCAGTGCATTGGATGCAGCACCGCTTTTCTTAAATTCAGCCCTAAATGCAGTACATATAGAAAATTAATACTAGCGCTTTTATGAAAGATAATCATTGCATGCTATGTGAGCCAATGCTGCAGACACTAACCTTGCAAAAGAGAGGTTCAATATCAGAACACTCATTTGAACTTCCCTTCGAACATAAGGGGGATCTGTTTAATCAACAAGGAAGATAGTAGCCATCCTAAAAGCGTATTTTTTAGTTGAGGGGGTGGATGCTAAATATCAGCTGCTGTCCACCTTTGACATACGATATCTAGGGGCAAATTTTACAAAAAATGGTGCTGCATCCAATGCAATGACACTTTTCTCGCTCCCCTTTACACCCCCCCCCTACGGCCACCATGAGTGCAATGTATTTAATTTATGGTGAACCATGTCACATGGTAGGGGCAATAGCATAACATTTTGACATACTTTGTTATTGATGTATTTTGTAGGACTAGCACCAAAAATGTGTGTGTTAGTCCTACAAAGTATATAGAGGCCCATTTTAATAAATCGTGTGCCTGCTTTTAAGGCCTGCTCAGAGCAGGCATTAAAAATGCCACTATAAATGGCGCAAAGAAATCTTAATAGGGGAACGCCCATCTTGCATACATTATGCTGGCACAGGAATAATGTGGCACAAGGGGTTACAAAGTGGCGCAATGCGTATATTGCACCACTTTGTAACTATGGTGCAGCATGTTTGCCATAGTATCACCACATTACCATCAGAAAATGATGCTAATGTGTTAATATATGTTGCTAGGCCCTCTTAAATCTGAGCACTAATGCAAAGTGCAGGGAATTATCATTTTCTTACTTTTCTAAATGGTCAACATTGGTTCTGCCACTGAGAAAACTGTTGGGTGAACTTAACAAGTGCAACAATGCATCAGATCATGTGCCATGTGCAGTTTATCCCCAAATATGGCAGTCCTAGTCAAGAAAAATGCACAAATGTACCCCAGATAAATCTGCTCAAGTGTTAGGGATATTGTTTTTCTTTTCAATGACAGATCACCACTTTTAAGAGCTATTTTCAGAAAAAAATCTAACAGGCCTGGAATGCACACATGGCATGGCAAACCTGCAGTGAACATTCACCTATACACCGAATAAATTGTGGTGAAAATAGGCTTCCAACATCTTTGCCAGCTCTTGATTGTGTACGATAGCCATGGCATGGTTGCACCACCAAACGTCAAATAAGATTGTTAGCATCCCGAAGAGAAGAATGAAAGGCAGGAAACCTGTCAGAATATGATGTACTTTGAAGTTAGTAACCTCCAAGGTAGAAGCGATTTTTGCAACAACTGCTTACTAGGTTTTCAAAATGTGGAGTGATTGATAAAACACCAAAAATGAGTACGGTGATGAGTTGGAAGACATGACAGTAGAGACTGCCAATTCAATTCAATTCAATTCAAAGGAATGTATCAAGCACATGTCTACCCAATGGGCTTCCTAGCGCTAAAGGTCTGTCAGTTTCGGCACTGAGGTCTTAAGCAAATAGATGGATCTTAAGTTGCTTCCTAAAACTAAGTTGTCGTTTGATCTGAGAGTAAGGGGCAAGGCATTCCACAGCTTGGGGGCAAGAAAAGCAAAGGAGCGCCCACTGCACCTAACCTTTATCACCCTGGGAATAAAAAGAAGGTGTAGACTGTTAGATGTGATTGCTCTATTTGGATGATAGGGGCAGACCAGCTGATGGAACATGTAGGGACGAGTCACATGTCTCGCACAATGAACCATACACAGTGCTTTAAACTGAATCATTTTGCTCATGAGTAACCAGTGTAGAATGGTGGTTGCTGATGAGGTAGTCTGAAACATGAAGATACCCAAGAGGATTTGAGCCACAGCACTGAAGTCTTTTGATAACTGAGAGTGGACTCCCCAGATAGAGTGAGGCAAGGTAGGTTGGCATGGGGCCTTGAACCCTTGAACCACTACTCTTTGGATGGCGACAGGTCACTAACTAAGCGTCCTCGATGGGGTCCTGGAAAAAGCCCAAAACAGCTGGAAGTTAGCTTCCTGACTTGAGCACCCATGATGAGCTTGCTGTCCAGAGTGGCACCCAGGCTTTTCATTACTGTCTTGGGGGAGGGACAATTGCCTAATGAGGATGGCCAGCTGATCTTATTCCAGAGTGAAGGGTTGTTGTCAACCACCAGACCTCCTTTTTATTGCTGTTTAACTTCAAGCAACTGGCAGTCATCCAATTAGCAACTTGCTTTCAACAAGCAATATGTTGTTGTGAAATAGTTTCATTATCTGTAGTTAGGGATACAATAATCTGTGTGCCATTCACATGAGACACTACAGAGAAACGTAAAGAGCATATAATATCTCACAAAGGATGAACATACAGAGTAAAAAGCATCGGGCTTAGAGAGGAGCCCTGCGGAACACCACACTTCAAATGATGGGTTGCTGAGAGGAATGGCCCATCACTAACTTTAAAACTACGATTGTTTAGAAATGAGTAAAGCCATTTTAATGTCATCCCCATGATCCCTGCCTCTTCTAGCCTCCACAATAAGATTGGGTAGGAGAAGATGTCAAACGCTGCACTTAGATCAAGAAGGAGGACATCAGCAGAGCCACCATGGTCAAGGACAAGTTTTAGCTCCTCACAGCAAGTAGCACAGTTTCAGTGCTACATCCTGGTCGAACCCCACTTTGAGTAGGATGTAGGATGTCATGAGTTTCAAGAACTGTCAAGAGATGAATATTAACTATTTTTTCCAGGATTTTTCTACCTCCAGAAAGGAGAGAGATAGGCCTGTACCAGGGGAGCAGCTAGAACTGAACTTTTGTGGGAGGGGCTAGAATTTTGAACAGTAGGGGTTAAACCAGCCTCAGAGCCAGAGCCAAAATTACTCCTCGGCTCTCCTATTAGGAATTTGACACTGCTAAATCCCACATTTTAATGCACACTGTGGTACTAAACCTCAAAGTATGAGGAATTTCATGTGTGTGTTGTAGTTTCTGGCTCAATCTGTAAATGGTCTTGGCCCACCTGGATTGGTTGCAGCATAACAAGACTTAAAAATATTTTGTAAGCGATTTGACTTATTGCCCCTTCACTTTGAAGCATTAGAGAATTAGTGGATAATAATGCAGTTTAAACACATTTGTTGAGTTAGTGTTCTGTTCATACTGTGTTTATCCACAAATAATTCCTGAACAATATTTGCAGGATAGGATATTGGTACACAAAACGACTCTTGTGCTTTCAAGGCAGGACACCTCATGTCTATGCATTGTAACAAAAAAGATGTTGAATCGGCACTCCTTCATAATACAGAGCCGTCCAGAAATCTAGCTCCCATCAAATATTAATGGAACTGATCTGCCTGAGGGGCAACTCACATTTGGCAAGAAGTAAGTTGCATAGAAACTCAAAGCACCAAAACTGACCATTGAAGATGTGTATCCATGGTGTTGCCACAGCAAACACAAGCTACCTAAACTTGTACATTCCCATAGATATTGGTAGTAGGAGAACATAACATAATTGGTGCAAAAAAGGTCTACCAGCAGTGCATGAAGAAAGCCTGAACTGGTCCTTGATTATGTATAAATGTTCTTACTAATGGCACAGTCAGGGGGCCCAATTCACAAAGTTTAGACCAAAAGTGTAAGTTGACGATTGTTTGGTGTTCAAAAAGGGAAGTTATGAGGACTTCCTTTACGTTTGCACTCGGGTGGATGATCTGCACTCTGGGTGGATGATCCACTCTCGGGATGGGTGATCCGCACTCGGGCAGAGCATCTGACCCGGGGGCGGAATTATAGTAAGCACATGCACCTGCACATTATTAATCCCACCTGCAACCCAGAAGCCAGATAAAAGCAGCACACAAGCAAGGAACTGGTTTCACCACAACCACACTGTGCCTTCGCTACAAATCCTGAAATCATGCTACCCACCAGAAAGAAAAGGAATAACACAGAGGAGGAGAACACCATGATACTGAAATTTGTTGAGGAACTACAAGAGACTGCATGGTCTCCCACCCTACAGCAACAGTTACTCTGAAAAGGCAGCCTTATGGCAGCACTTGGCCACTGCGGTCAGTGCATTGGGGGAGGACATCTAGTCTGTTAATTACAGAAAGAAGAAGTGGCAGGATGAGAAGAAGAGGGTGAAGGAAAAGTAGACAAGCATAGAGGTGACTAGAGCTCTCCCTGGTGTGCAAACTGGAGCCCACCTCCGACTCAGCCCACTTGTCAGGCACCACACACTGGGCGGATGTCAGGCACTGGTAAAGAAATATAAAAATGACTCTCCAAAATGATAATGCTCCTAAACTGTTGTGTAAATGTCAGCAGTATGTGAAGTGTGTCTATTGTCACTATTGTCACGCATCCGCATATCCTCCTTTATTGATCACAGTAGTATGCCATAACCAATATGTTGGCCAATGATAGGTCTCCCAATAATGCATATATACAGTACTTACCGAAGGGTACACATTGCCCCTCATCCAGATGAATATTGATTGGGTAGTGAAGCAAGTCAATCTGTAACAAAACTGAATGCCTCTCCTCGAAGTGTGTAAGGTGTTTGTGCTCTCACAGGTATACATGATTTTATCAATCTGGGGAAGTGTCACCAGTGTCCCCATTGTTCCTGGAATGTGACTCAGGTGGAGAGTAAGGCAACACAGTGACTTGTTCAATCTTGACACATTCCAAGAGGCCTGCCCTCGTAGACATGATTTACCGGTGTGTGCAGCTGGAGTTGCACAAATAGTGATCTTCCGGTGCCTTGTGGGGCTCAAAAATGTGTCCCCAAGTACATCATGTAGAGGTGGAGCCACAACCTGTTTCTGAGTTCATGATATGCATACTTGCTTACTAAATCCCAGGACATAACATCTAATATAATGATGTTGATGAGTGCTGTACTAATACCAGCAGGCTTGCAGTTTGGGAGTGTTGTAGTGGCTGGCAAGTTGGGTGGAGAGGGTTGGAAACCTATACATCTAGTGGTTGAACTGCAGAATATGAAAACAGTAGGAGTGGGGATCAACCCAGCTTTTAAACTTGAACAATTTGTGGGATCCTAGATCTATGTTTATTTCATGCTGCCACCATGATCACAAATTGGTGAACTCCTCAGTAGAGGTCTACAGGTTGTGTGCTGTACATGACCGTATAGAGTGTCAGGTAAAAAAGACCATGATGTTGTACACATACATTGGAAACACAGGCTAAATGAGAAGTTCACAGCAGAAATGGCTGACCTCATAGTACAAACTTAGCAATGTTGAGGTGGAGGGGTGGTGGTAAAATAAATGTAACCTATATCTTGTTAGATAATTGTGTATGTCAGACAGGAACTTGTTAATGTACTGAGTAATTCTGATGTGCAAAGATAATACAGCTGTGCATGTTCTGGAAGACTTGTACACAATTCAGCAGACATCACATCATACATAGATGCATGATGCTACTGAATACGTAGGTGTATCCAAAGCTAGTGAGTGCAGGAAACCAAGTTATAACTGTCCCTTAGCTCTCAGTAACCGCCAATTAAATGTTTGCCTGTAATTGTTATACCTAAGTGATATGAGGGCCGCATGTAACTTGTAGTCCACTGGTCCATACCTCTGACATGTACATGTAGATTCATCACCACCATCCTTTGCACTAAGTAATGGTATGTATGTTACATTACAGCTGCTGCCAGGACTACTTCAGTGATTCCGATGACACCATCCTGGGGTTTGGGAGACATCCTGGCTTCAGCAGTCGAACCCACTACCATCCATCCATCAGGTAAGTGAGCCATATAGTGTCATCTATTGATACCCTACCCATTAACAAGAACCAAAAACTTGTTTTAAGGGGATGAGCAGATATTGCCATTTTACAACTCTCCCGTAGTTGGTGTGTAAAAGATACGCAACAAGTTCAGTGATGTGTGCTGCAGGTGTGCATTATCACATATTATACATGCTGAACAGTAACCATGTTGCCACTTCTTTCCGAAGCTGCTGGATGACTGATCAGTTCTTCTGCAACACATCTAAGGAGCCCGGTCCAGCAGGTGACATCTAGGGGGATCTCAACACCATACAGACCTGCGCTGAGAACTGGCAAATGTGCATTTTCATAGTACATCTGCATTGTACACCTAAATTTCACAGTGTGAGCTATCACATCTAACGGGACACAAACCAGGTCACATATGGTACATCCGTTGATGTGAAGGTTAATTGACTCATCCCTGTGTTGCACCACATCATGCTGTAAGCTAATTATTTAGCCTGTTGCAACCTATGTGTCATAGGTGATGAGGAGAATTACTTGAGTTGGGTGGAAGCACCATCAACCAGTGATGAATGCCGGGCAATCCAAAGGCAGAACCCACTCCTCTTCCACGCTGCCTTGTGAGATGCCAGCACAGCACAAGAGGAGGAGGAAGTAGAGGAGGGAGAAGTTCAGGGCCTGACTGCAAGAGATGTGGAAGCCAACTCCCTTGACCACAAAGGTTGGCCCATGCAGATTACCTACTAAATCTATATCTATGTATTTGGCATGATGCCTCCTCCTACACCCCATAGGATTGTCCATTCCCCACCTACCCAAACCAAATCTCAGCTCTTCACAGCCTTAACATCCAGGTCAGACGTATTGGTTAGCCTACACACTCCTACCCTGACAGTGTCTCCCAGACCTTCACTCCAACATCTGAGGGACATGCCAGCCCTGGTGAGGAGCAGGTAGCCCCTAGGCACATTTCTCCTCCTCACAACCACCCACTAGCCACCCTCCACTGGTGGACATGCTGGTCGGTTCCTCAGCCGTCCCAGGTGGAGAGGGCTGGCAGATATTGATGTCAGAGAATGGGAGGATGACTTCTTAAAGCAGCAGGCAGATGTGAGGCAGGACATTTGTGTAGTTGAGGTTACACTCTCGGACATGTCATTCTCACTACAGGACATGCGCCAACTCCCACAGTTGGTGCACAGAATGGCCCAGGTGTTGGAGAGTATGGATAGATCCTGGGACAACATTGGGTAGAGGATGTATGACATCATGGTCATACAAAGGGAAGAGAGTGCAAGAAACCATGCATTGGAGATGAAGATGATGGAGGGCATAATAACATGACAGCAAATCCTTTACAGTCAATGCATGGAGGGGAGTCAAGACATCTATCTGCACCATCTCACCCCCAACCCTTGGTCAGGGAACTTGCCCCGGGCCCACAACAATCCACAACAGGAACCCACCCTTGCACAGGCCCTCCACTGTAAAGTCATGTCCTCTTCCTATACAGGGTCTAACAACCCCTTCCAGGCACCCCCCTCTACAGGGATCACCATCCCCTGTCCAGGTACAACCCATCCCTGTATAGGGATTCCCACCCCCTGTGCACGTAGACCCACCCCCTGTGCAGGTAGGCCATACCCCTGTGCATATAGACTCACCCCATGTGCAGGTAGCCCCTACCCCTGTGCAGGTAGGCCCTACCTCTGTACAGGAATTACACCCACCTGCAACTAAGAAACGAAGGAAAAGTGCTGCATCACAACAATCCTCACCACCTCACCTTAGAAGACACAAGTGAGATCCCCCTTGAGTAATGTGATATATGTGTGCATAGCACTATGGGGGTCATTCTGACCCTGGCGGTCCATGACCGCCATGGCGGAGGGCGGCGGAAGCACCGCCAACAGGCTGGCGGTGCTTCCTGGGCGATTCTGACCGCAGCGGTAAAGCCGTGGTCAGAAAAGGGGAGCCAGCGGTTTCCCGCCGGTTTCCCGCTGGCCCAGGGTAACCGCCATGGCGGCGCTGCTTGCAGCACCGCCATGGGGATTCCGATCGCCTTCCCGCCAGCCTGTTTCTGGCGGTGTCCACCGCCAGAACCAGGATGCCGGGAACGGGTGCCGTGGGGCCCCTGGGGGGCCCTCCACCGCCCATGCCACTGGCATGGGCAGTGCAGGGGCCCCGTAACAGGGCCCACAAAGATTTTCACTGTCTGCTTTGCAGACAGTGAAAATGGCGACGGGTGCCACTGCACCCGTCGCACCCCTGCAACTCCGCCGGCTCCATTCCGAGCCGGCTTCATTGTTGAAGGGGCTTTCCCGCTGGGCCGGCCGGCGGTCTTCTGGCGGTCGCCCGCCGGCCCCGCGGGAAAGCCAGAATGGCCGCTGCGGTCTTTTGACCGCGGAGCGGTCTTTCGGCGGGAACCGCTTGGCAGGCGGCGACCGCCGCGGTCAGAATGACCGCCTATGTAACTTAAAAGACATAATCCACATTTAAATTGAGCTGAGCAATTGCTGATGAAGGTCAGATGCTTATTGTGGCTCTAGGCCATATATATGTCAATAACGTGTGTTGGACATGTTTATCACTAGAACCATCTGTGTTCATTTGGGCCATGTGGAAGGCATAGCTAACCAACTCTGTAAGTGTGCTTCTATACTTTGGTTCCAGCACAGACAATTAACTATATAACAAAGTTGATTGGATAAATATTTTTTTATCAGAATATTCATTTTAAGAAAATAAAAACTGTCCATTGGGAAGGGAGAAACTAAATCATATAATGCTCTTCGTGGAGTAGGGGCAGGGCAAATGGAGGGATTGGACAAAAAAAATAACACATCAAAAAACATCAGGGTAATCAGTCTATGTACAGGGGGAACATAAAAAGTCCAGTCACAGTTAAGACATCACGTCCAGTCAAATGTCCTCCTGGTTATCATCCTTTGCAATGACAATAAGATTCTCTGCACTGGTGGCCTCCTCCTGGCTGGCCATTGGGGTACCTGACACCGCACAGGACTGAGACACACAGGGGTATCAGGCGTACTGGGAGAAACAGTGTGGGAAGATGATCAGGGAGATGAGACTGGATGGTTGTATGGGATGAGTGTTGAGATAGGGCCATTATGGCTGCATCCAAGGAAGTGATGCTAGCATTGGGGGCACCAACATTCTGGGCAAAAGTCTGTTGGATCTCTATACTTCCTCATGGATCTGCTGTAGGATCTAACAGCAGATTTCCTGGGGAACTGGTGGCAGGGGTGGCAGCTTGGTACCCCGATGGACTGGGGCACCATGTGGTAGGGATGGGTCAGAGTCAGGTGTTTCACTTCCCTGTAGTCGGGTCACCTCCAGCAGGTCAGATTGGTGGAATTCAAGGGGAAAGGGGACATCCTCCCCCTGACCAGAGGTGTCCAGGTCACCCCCCCCCTTCAGTTTCTGCAGCCTCCACCCGATCACTCTCAGCTGAGTCCGCCGGGTGGGCGCACTCCCCCGCCTCCTTATTTTTTTGTTCTCTCCTCCTCTTCTTCTGTTGAAGACAAAGGCCATGCCTGCCGACGCCCCTAGGAATCTTGTCTCTGTCCCCGGTCCTCCTCTTGGTGTTCCTGGCCAGCCGGGTCCACTGAAATAGAATTGAGAACATTATGTAGTTGGTGTACAAACGTAGGCAAGGTACGTGAGTATCAAAAGCAAGTACTGACTCTGTACTCCCTTTATCTCACTGACCATTATCAGGTGTCTTAAATCCCAAATGTATGTGTACTCTCACTGATGTTACTCACACATCGATATCTGACACAGTTTTGGGTGGTATGCCCTTCTGTATTGAAAAAGCCAATCCTTTAGCAAAATTGCAATATTTAGGCCAGATTCTCAGGGGCCATAAAGGCTGTATGTGTGAAAATTTGGACAGAAGTTCATATTTCCTTGCTAAATTGGTTCAAGGATTCCCAGCCCTCGCTACCTAGTCATTTTCACAAGTATGTCTGCAAGTGGAGATGGAATACAGTCTGGATGGGGCTGTCCACCCCGAAGTATGAGTATGACAACCCTGTCAAGTGCGGAATCGGTAGTCTCAAACTATTGCATGTTATTTGATATGCAGCAGGGTCTGAATCCTCACAAATGCTTGCATGGGATAAATGTAAAAATCAGCCCTTGGTACTGACCATAGTTTAACCGTGGTTACAAGTATTGAAGGATCCCTAAAAATATCAGTCAATCTAACGGCATGTTCCACTTTTGACAGGTCAAGATTGCCTGGTGTTGCTATATACCAGTTGGCATGTGTGAAAAATTAGATCAGCTAGTAAATGTTACATGAGACGTACAAGCCACTGTTGTGAAGATGTGTGCATTTATTTACCCTCAGAAATGTTAGGATTATTTTGTATGAGACAAGTATTACAAAATGAGCCATTACTCCAAGGTACATGACTTGAAACTTCACACTGATGAAAGGCACAACAAAGGCATGCAAGCAACAGCATGTGACATAAAATGTGACCTCTTGACCCCACACTGGTCAGTGACTGGACCATCTCTTTGCCCTTGCACTCTGCAGTGATAAGGCTCTTGCTTCACCAGTCATGGTGCTGGCATTGCATACATTCATATACATCCAAGAGGTGTGGCTATTTCCCCAGTAGTGTTTTGAACACTACAAGTGCAAGGATGCACTCTGCTCAGTGCTTCCAATGTGCTCCAATGGGGCATTGGCCTCATGACTGCTGCAGTAATTGCTGGGATAATTTCAAACAAGACATGAGAGAAACACATCAAAGGCATGCAAGTAACAGCATGCGATACAAAATATAACCTCTTGACCCCACACTGGACAGTGAGTGGACCATCCCTTTGCCCTTACACTCATCAGTGATGAGGCCCTTGCTTCACCAGTCATGGTGTTGGCATTGCATAACTTCATATGCATGCAAGAGGTATGGCTATTCCCTCTCTACTGTTTTGAACACTACAAGTCCCAGGATGCACTCTGCTCAGTGCTTCCAATGTGCTCCAATGGGGCTGAGGTCTCATGACTGCTGCAGCTATTGTTCAGAATGTGTACATGGTGACATGTGATAAATGTTGGTACAGCTCAGTCACCACCATGCTTACACAAAGTATGGAGCCAATGCACTTACCAGGTCTCTGCTGCTCCAGCTCCTCCAGGTGAGCATGGAGGGTCGGCCAGGCTATTCTCAGGACCCTCCTGTACAGTGGTGTGAAGCGGGCCAGTGCACATGGGGCTGAGAGAACTGACCCAACAGTTCTTGGGCCCTCAGTCGAGCCCAACATTTCAGGTCCCCCCAGCACTTGTGGCAGGTCCTGTCCCGCTGGTGGAAAACGTCAACTGAACTGCTGCACTGCGCTATCTGCTCCCAGAGTTGGGCACATGCTGCATTGCTCAGCTGGTCCTCTGGGCCGCCATGAAGCTGAGGGTAATGGCCCTGCACCCCCTCAGCTAAGATGGCCAATTGTCAGTCACTGATGGGGAGTGCTCTCTTATCGACTCCCTTAGCCATGTTGGGGGCAGGTAGGGTGTACAGAGCATCAGGATGGCAGAGGAGACTGTCTGTAGGAGAGGATGATTCAAAATGACAATAAAATGGCTGCCTGCAACTTCCTGTCATGGACTTTCTGTCTTGCATTTCCTCTGTATCATTTCCTGTTGCCAATCATTGGGTTCTGGCCCGACTCCCTATGCTCCGCCCAGAGTGCAGATTATCTACCCTGAGTGTGGAGTATAATTCCTGAGTGTAGATTCTCTTCCCTGAGTACAGATGCTCCACCATGAGTACAGATTATACACCCTGAGTGCGGATGTAAAGATACTCCTCACAAATTATCTTTGTGAATACAAAAGATTCGCAAACCTACACTTTTGGTCTAAATTTAGCCCAAAAGCGTAAGTTTACCTTTTTAAATCAGGCCCAAGGTATTTTAGTATGATTTTTTTCTTAGTGGAGGTATAATGAAATGAGACTTCTTAAGTAAATGTTCTGTAATGGTGTAACAAGTTTCTTGCAGGAACAGATAGTGAATGCATACAACTAGGTCCGAAAAAAGTGGCAGCGCATAATAAAACAACATAAATAAAAAGGATTTTGGATCTACAAAAGCAAGCCATGCAAGAAAAGTAGAGCTGAGGAAATCTAGGGTCTACAATGTTGTGCTAGTCATGGAAGTGGGCATCAGAAATAGGCATAACATCCTAATCCCAACACCATCTGCATTTAAGAGGTATATGATAGGCTTTCCTGAGCGGGGAGCAAGTACTTCAAGACCTGCACATAGTATTTCCTATTTGAAGCATTCCCCTTTTGCTTACGTTACATTCTTCCAATAGCCCTCTTAAACAAAATTTAAGAAGTAACATTTCCAGTCCCAATGGCATCTAGCAGCCCAGCTCCCTATCATTCCCACACTACCTTTCCACATATCTTTTTTCAGCTGTGGACATACAGCATAATGTAGGTCATAGGAAGAGTCATGAGAGCTCTCACTAATGACATAACGGAGCATTTAAACTGTTTCATGACTGTTAGACCTGTAAGCTCTTAGTGTGGTTTCCTCTGTCTTCTTGACTTCTGACCGTCTGTTTTTTGATCCTGTGCTGAGTTTCGTTTTTGTTGGCTTTAGAACTCTGGGCACAATACTAATGCTAATCAGGTCTAAAGTGCACTCTGTCTAAATTGGGTTGGTGATTGGTTTTCTATCTGATTGGCATATTTGATTTACTAGTAAATCCCTAGTAAAGTGCATTAGAAGTGCCCAGGGCCTGTGGTTGTGCCACCCACAAGAGTAGCCCTGTAAACATTTCTCAGACCTATCACCTCAGTGTCTGTGTGTGCAGTTTTAAACTGCTTGTTCGACCTGGCAAGTGCACCCACTTGCTAGGCCCAAATCTTCCTTTTTACTACATGTAAGGGACCCCTAAGGTGGGCCCAAGGCAGCCCTATGGGGAGGGTGCAATGTATTCAAAAGGTAGGATATGTACTGGTTTGTTTTACATGTCCTGATAGTGAAACACTACTAAATTGATGTTTCACTATTGTAAGGGCTATCTCTCCCATAGGCTTACATGGGGATTACCTGGAAATATCTTTTAAGTTTAGTTTCCCATTGGGAGCAGATAGAGGAATGGATTTTGGGGTCTCCAAACTCACAGTTTAAAAATACATCTTTTATTAAAGTTGTTTTTTATATTGTTAGTTTGAAAATGCCACTTTTAGAAAGTGGGCATTTTCTTGCTTAATCATTCTGTGCCTATGCCTGGCTGTGAAATACACGTCTGGGTCAGACTGACAGATGAGCTGCTTGTGAATTCACTCTAGACAGTCACACAAAGGGAACTGAGGTGTGTCCTGCATATTATGATGGGCCTTCCTGGCCTACAGAGTAGGGGGGAGCTGACACTTACACCTGAATAGGGCTTTGCCTGCCATTACACAAAACAATCTCCAACTCCCTAGAGTGTGTCTGGGGCCAGGACAGAGAGAGATGCAAGGTCTTGTGCACGACAAAGACTTTCCTTTGAAGTTTGCCTACTTAAAAGGCAGAAATGAGTATAAGTATTAGACTGCTGACCCCACAACTTCAGAACAATTCTGGAATGAGAACATTCTGCAGGAAGACCTGGATGCTGTGGGGAGAACTGACACTCTGCCTGTTGCTTTGCTGCTCTGGCCTGCTGCTTTCTGCTTCTGTACTGGGAGTGAAGGGACTGGATTTTGCTTTCTATATCCTACTTTCCAAGGTTCTCAAAGGGCTGGATCTGAGCTTGCTTCCTGTTGTGAAGTCTCAGGGACATCAAAGACTTCACCTGCTAGTGCCTGGGCTCTTCTGCTATGAGTCCTTACTTGCTAAGTGGTGCCAGGTCCAGGCCCTGGGGCCTTAGAAGTGGATGCTGGTAACTTGAATGTTAATTCACACACCAAGGCTGTTGTGGCAGAAAAAATGACGCAGCATTTGCACCGCAGCTGAAAAATCAATGCAGTGCCTGTATCACGGCTGTGAAATCAATGCATCACCTGCTTCAGCACGGTTCCATTGTTTCAGTGCGTCTAGATTTTACATGCATCATCCCGGGCATCACTTTTCTTCATCAACGTTGCTCCGCAACTGGGAATCGATGCATCACTAGTCCAGCAGGAAAAGAATCAATCCATCCCCAGCCAGGTGGGAAAAGAATCAAAGCATTGTCAGCTGGGCTGGAAAAGAATCCACACATCTCCTGTCCAGCATGAAAATAATCAAGGCATTGCTTGCTTTTCTGATGTATTACCTCCTTTGTGGCCCACGTCATCTTTATTTTTGACACATCCAAGGTACTGTGTGTTATAAGAATGCAAAAAACAGATTTTCCAGGATTGCAACTCTTTTAGATCTTTAAAAAGGGGTTATATCTACTTGTGTATGTTGGATTTTTGTCGTTTTAGACTTGGTTTACTCAGATAAATATTGGCTGTTTTTATAAATTGATGTTGGGGACATTTGTGGTGTTTTCACTGTGTTACTATGTGTGTGTACAAATACTTTACACATTGCTACTGAGAAAAGCCTGACTGATTGTGCCAAGATACCAAGGGAGTGAGCAGGGGTTATCTTAGGTGTGTGACTCACATACCCTGACTAGAGTGAGGGTCCCTACGTGGACAGGGTGTAAATTGACTGTCAACTAGAGACCCCATTTCTAACAATGGTGATCAGCGGTGAGGATAGGACTTGTATTTGTACTTTGCCTATAGTGGTTGATTGTCTGATTAAAGACTATTATGCAACCACATACTGTTTTTTTGCTTTCTTTTCTGGATTTCTCTTTCCTTTTTGAACTTTGCAACTCTTGAGCCTTATCTACAAGCATGTCTCAATCTTGGGAGCCATCAGCAGTTGCTGCAAATATAGTGTTTGAGGACGAGAAGTTGGAGGCTTACTCAGTATCTCTGCTCAGGACGTTTTGTAAAGAGCTCCGGTCTCCAAAGAAAGGCCTCAATAAAATGGAGGAGCTGCAAAAGGTGCTGAGGGCCTAGTTGGCACAGGAAGCTGGTGGGTCTGCAGAGGGGGAGAATGCTGTTGTGGAGGGAGAGGAGGACAACCTGCAGTATTTGGTGGATAAATAGGATCTGCCTGGAAGGGAGACACTCTCCAGGGCAAGTAGAAGTGTTTCTTCCAGAGCTCTGACCTGAGGGGAGCTGAAGGACAGACAAGCAAGTTAAAGTCACTATAACTCATTCCCTAAGGTAATTATAACTGACGCCCTCACCATGCACTGCTAATTCTCCCACAAATTACAGCACTTATGACATCTTTGATAACATCAGTGATAATGTTACTGTAACATCTGCAGTCAAATTATTGATCCCATACCTGTGCATGGTGGGAGTGGGAGTTATAGTACCTTAGGGCATGAGTTATAGTTACTTTACATAACTCTGAGTATAACAGGTGAATTTCTACGGTTTTGTACGAGTAAATTCAGAAACTAACTACAACGTTCCGGTGGCCTTTGTTTTTTTCAGAGATAAAAATACCAGCAGTGCATGGCGAGGGTGCAAGTTATAGTTACCTTAGTGAATTTCTATGGTTTTGTATGTTTAAAATGTGGGCCTAACTATATCGTCCCTGTAACCTTTGGTTTTTCAGTGAATTTGCATGTTTTTTTAACGTATAGTAATTGTCATTACTATGCATTTATTCAGCCACCGCAGTGCACAGCGGCGGTTGGCCACAGGGCCTGGCCACCCCTATAAGCACCCAACCTTGCACCCTGCACAGCTTTTACCTGTGTGCAGCAGGGGTTACCCACAAGGCCTGCCCTGCAGCCAGTCCCTGTGGCCAACCACACTAACCACCCAACTCTATTCAGTACACAGATCTTTGGCCATGAGCGGAGGAAATTAGCCGCAGCCTTTCTCTCTGGGTGTGAGAATAGATGTCAGAGGGAGTATCTGCGGTGAGAGTAGCTGTGAGAGTCTGTGGGTGTGAAGAGTGCATCAATGTTTTAGTTGGTGCATCAGTGCCTATGCTGGTCTGTGAGGGTGTCAGTGGATCTGTGAGTGGGTGTGTGAGAGTCTGAGTGGGTGTGTGAGTGGGTGACTGAGTGTCTGAGTGGATGTGTGAGTGGGTGCATGAGAGTCTGACTGGGGCTGTGAGTGGGTGCGCAAGGATATGAGTGGGTCTGTGAGTGTGTGTGTGAGTGGGTCTGTGAGGGGTGCATAAAGGTATGAGTTGGTGTGTGTCTGGGAGAAAGAGATTGAAAGAGAGAGAGAAAGAAAGTGAGAGGAAGAGAGGTGGAGAGTTTTTTAGGATTTAATGGATGATATACCTAGAATTAAATATTTCAGCACAAATTTAAAAGAAAAAATATGTTTGTCAATTAAAAAAAATAAGATCACCTTTCAGTATGAGTCTTAAACATTTGCAATTGAAAAGAAATTAAGAGAGGGAAATGACTATAATTACTCCTGCAGACTTTGTTTGCTATGACTTGGCTGCAGCTGTCAAAGCTACAGCCAAGCTACAGCAAAAAACTATGTCCCACAGGCATATCAGTGGCTCCTAAAGGGGGGCCATGGGGCTCCCCTCCAACAAGGAAGTAGCCCGAGGGAGGTGGTGGTCCCCAGAGCTTGGGTTCCAAAATGGACCTTCTTTCCAAGTATCTGCGGTGAGAGTAGCTGTGAGAGTCTGTGGGTGTGAAGAGTGCATCAATGTTTTAGTTGGTGCATCAGTGCCTATGCTGGTCTGTGAGTGGGAATGTGAGGGTGTCAGTGGATCTGTGAGTGGGTGTGTGAGAGTCTGAGTGGGTGTGTGAGTGGGTGACTGAGTGTCTGAGTGGGTGTATGAGTGGGTGCATGAGAGTCTGACTGGGGCTGTGAGTGGGTGCGAAAGGGTATGAGTGGGTCTGTGAGTGTGTGTGTGAGTGGGTCTGTGAGGGGTGCATAAAGGTATGAGTTGGTGTGTGAATGGGAGAAAGAGATTGAAAGAGAGAGAGAAAGATAGTGAGAGGAACAGAGGTGGAGAGTTTTTTAGGATTTAATGGATGATATACCTAGAATTAAATATTTCAGCACAAATTTAAAAGACAAAATACATTTGTCAATTAAAAAGAATAAGATCACCTTTCAGTATGAGCCTTAAACATTTGCAGTTGAAAATAAATTAAGAGAGGAAAATGACTATAATTACGCCTGCAGACTTTGTTTGCTATGACTTGGCTGCAGCTGTCAAAGCTACAGCCAAGCAACAGCAAACAACTATGTCCCACAGGCACATCAGTGGCTCCTAAAGGGGGGCCATGGGGCTCCCCTCCAACAAGGAAGTAGCCCCAGGGAGGTGGTGGTCCCCAGAGCTTGAGGTTCCAAAATGGACCTTCTTTCCATTTTTTTTTACAGTTTGCCTAGGGGAGGTGGTGATCCCTTGGTCTGGGGGTGGCGTGTGCGGCCCCCTGCACCATACTACATAAATGCCTCAGGGGGGTAGTGGTCCCTGGGGCTCTGGGGTAGGCCATTGGGCCTCCCCTCATAAAAAAAATAATTTTCCCTGGAGAGCTGTGGTCTCTGGGGCAGAGATGGGGTACACAGCCCACCGCATGAAATTTAGTAAAGGCCATGGTGTGGGAACCCGCACTTGTTTTTTAAAGATTTTTACTGCAAGTTTGCAATGTTGTGGTAAAATATCTAAAATCAGAGCTTGGCATTTCCTTGCACCAACATTGTACGTGAAGTCTTCGCAATCACAGATAAAAAAAATTGTTTTCCCCTTAATATCTCTGAAACTACTGGACGGATTTACACCAAATAAGTGAAAGTGTAACCTGTGTTTTCAAAGTGTTTTCAAAGTTAGCTTTCTACCAAATTTGGGGTGGTCATAATGATCCCCAGTGGTTCAGCCCGCCATGCCGGCGGCGGGTAAAAAGACCGCCACCGACATGGTGGGCTGAACCGCCATATAATGTACACATGGAGGGCCGCCATAGTCAGCCCTCCTCAACGGCCAGGCTGCCTCCGACAGGCAACCTATCAGTGGAAGGAATCATCATCCGATAGGGCAGCGCTGTTGCCCCTCGGACAGTGATCCCTACAGCCACCAGCCTTTACCTGGTGGGTTCCCCCACCAGGAAAAGGCTGGCAGAAGGGGTGCTCGAGGCCCCCCTGGGGGCCCCTGCACTGCCCATGCACTTGGCATGGGCCGTGCAGGGGCCCCTGTACAGTGCCCCATTGAGCAGGTCACTGTCCGTTTTACGGGCAGTGATCTGTGCAACGGGTGCAGCTGCACCCGCAGCACAGAGGCATTGACGGCGGCTCCATGTGGAGCCACCGGCAATGTCCCGGTGGCTCCACATGGCAATGACCCAGCCAAGCATTCTGCTGAGCCTGCGGGCGGAAACAATGTTTCTGCCCACCAGCCCAGCAGAATGTTTTTTAGCGGCCGGCAGGGTCCCAGGGCGGCTGGCGGTCAGTTAAATGACCTCCAGCTGAACACGGCGGTAAAGACTGCAGTGTTCATTATGAGGGCCTTGGTGTAATTTCGTCCAGCAGTTTGGGCTGTAGTCGTGTCTAAAGGTCTAATGGGAATTAACATGGGAAACAGAAAATTGTTTACCCCCCTTTTTCTCTGCCCCTGCTTGACGGATCTCCCCAAAACTTAAGGGTCTTCAAACATTATGTACAGCTAATTTAACTGCAAAACAACTCTAACTGTGATTGTTGAGACATTGCTTAATTCAACTTACTAGTCTCCACTCAGTCTCTACCAGAGATTCCTGCCAATTCTTCAGCATGTAGGCTCTTCAAGACCTTTTCTTCCCATGAAAAGTGTTGTAGGTGGGCGCTGGGAGAACCACCTCCAGTCCTCCAGGCTTCCAGGTGACACTTGGAGGCCTGGGAACACACTCTCCCCTGCAGGTCATTCCACTTCTTGCTACAGCATTCACTCTGTCAGCTGTTCTGGACCACTTTTCTGAGATATGGTTGTATTTTGTACTTGGGCTGTAAACAATTGTGGCTCTACTCCAATATTTTCATCTACCATGGCTGACAATTCTCCCTCTGTTAAGTGTTGATTCCCCCCCCACCTCAGCTTTAGGAATTCACAAAGGGCATTTACAAGTACGTTCTTTATGTCTGCATTCAGGGCTGATGTCAGCCCTGAGTGGAGACATAAAGATGGTATTCGTAAAGGCCCTCTGTGTATTCCCAAAGTAGTAAACTTAGGCCCACATTTATACTTTTTTTGTGCCACATTTGCAATACTTTTAATCTCAAAAGCGGTGCAAACTTACAAAATACAATTATAGTTTGTAAGTTTGCGCCACTTGTGCATCAAAAAATGATGCAAATGCAGCACAAAAACAGTATAAATATGGGCCTTAGACATTTGGTCTAAGTTTAGAACAAAAATTTGAGTTTACCTTTGTGAATCTGGCCCCTAAAGCCCATGAACATGTCACACCCTGCCATGGAGTGATAATAATAATTATGGCACTGCCTAGGATTAGCCCTCTTCCACCAGTGACGTAAACAGAGAGTAGTATAGTATCCATCTTCCCCACACTCGTCTAAACTTCTTGGGGCACAACCAGTTTGCATATGTAACATTTTCCACTGCTAGGCGCATATCCATTGAGCATTTTTAATTCCATGAGAGTCGGACATTCACTTCCATCCCAGAATCTGGCTATGCCCCTCTTGGTCACCACCAGTTCTAGACTGCAGAACAACATCTTAGCTCTCAGCAAAGCAACATCATTAGGGATCCCCAAAATAATAAATTTAGGGTCCAACTAAATCAAATCCACACTCAGTCCTCAGTAGCCCTGGATCCAGGGCCAGCTCCAAGTGGCATGGAATAAGGAAACCTCCCTAGTCATGCATCTCAAACCACATGGATTCTGTACCCTTCCCATTATGTTGAGCCTCTGCCTATCATAGTATACTTGATGGTGAATTTTAAACTGTATCAGGTTAAGTCTAGATTTCATTGCTATTTCTCTCAGGTGCATCAAAGCTGCCTCCCAATCAATATCTTCCAAGTCACCCACATCATCCACCCACTTCACCCTTAGTTGGAGTAACGTTTTGGGCATATTATTATTAAGAATCTTGTAAATCAGGAAAACTGCATCCTTGCACAGTTCCTCAGTGATTAGACATCCTTAAGCAAATGTTTTTTTAACACAGGCAGTGGACTATTCAACCATTGTCTACTCTTCAAAAATGTTTTATGAGCTTTCACAAAGGGAATGGTCCATTGAGGCCTGCTGCACATTTGCAAATGGGTTACCACTACCTTTGTGTACTTGGTAATCGATTAATGTTTTGTGACCAGATTTCTGTCACAAAACATTAATACATCCCATTCCAAATTGGTATTTCAAAGAAGCAGCCCAACATGCCTCTTTCAAATATCAATTCAGTATGTAGTTGCAAACCAAAATTGTTATTCTGTAAAGTGTTACCGAATTACAATTTGTGTTTTATACAAACCAAAAGGACATTTTGTGATCACAAATGAAAAAAATTGGCTAATCTGAACTTTTGTGAATACCAAAATCCTTAGTACATCTAACCCAACATCCATAAATAATGACCTCCCTGTAGCTTCTCCAAAACATGATTTAAGTGGAATTGATGAACTAAAGACAAAGAGACAGCCTTTTTAAAATGTAATTTGTATGTAAGTGGTCATATTACACATGTGTAAACTTGATAAACAAAGACCCCTTCTTACTGCAAAAAATGTCTTGAACACCAAAGATATTTTTACATTTTTAGAATTAGAAGGCACATTTAATAATTGCTCCTTTCTGTTTGCATTCCTATCTTATTGAACTCTGGGCCAAAGTCTACAATAACCAAATGCTTGATATCAGTGATGGTCTTAGGATATTTCAGGCCCTGTGCAGAGTATACTGCACGGGCCCCCCATGACACAAGTCAAATTGTTTTTCATTGCTAATCATTTTATTTTAGTTGACTGTTAACAAGTACAACAAGTAACATTTAATTATACAAGTGCACCTGTAATAGAAGAAAATATAATGCTACTTCTTCACAAAAAGGGATATCTTAGTGAGTTCCACTGAGTGGTCTATAGTACATAAAAAATACATTGGAAAGGTGCCACGACCTGAGCTACTGTGCTCTGCAGCAGAGGACGGGTAGATCCTACACCAGATTCAACAGTTTGAGCTCCCAATCTAGGCCAGAAAACAGCTGACCACTCTCAGCCTGTGCTTCAAAATGAGCAACACACCAGGCTACAAGATAAAACAACAAGATCTGTATCATCCTTGACGCACGTTAAAATAAGTTGCTTGAACTTCACACATTGCAGATAATAGGGAAATGAAATGTACTTACTGGATATGAATGAATTGAGAAATGCATTCATGAATTGCTCTGCCCTGCGGCAGGTTACCATACATAGGGGGTCATTCTGACCCCCGCGGGCGGCGGACGCCGCCCGCCTGGAGGGAGCCGCCATATGGCCGCTCCGCGGTCGAAAGACCGCGGAGGCCATTCTGGCTTTCCCGCTGGGCTGGCGGGCGACCGCCAGAAGGCCGCCCGCCAGCCCAGCGGGAAACCCCTCCCCACGAGGAAGCCGGCTCCGAATTGAGCCGGCGGAGTGGGTATGTGCGACGGGTGCAGTGGCACCCGTCGCGTATTTCAGTGTCTGCAAAGCAGACACTGAAATACAAAGTGGGGCCCTCTTATGGGGGCCCCTGCAGTGCCCATGCCTTTGGCATGGGCACTGCAGGGGCCCCCAGGGGCCCCACGACACCCCTCACCGCCATCCTGTTCCTGGCGGTCGGAGCCGCCAGGAACAGGATGGCGGTGAGGGGGTCGGAATCCCCCATGGCGGCGCAGCAAGCTGCGCCGCCATGGGGGATTCCCAGGGCAGCGGAAAACCGGCGGGAGACCGCCGGTTTTCCTGGTCTGACCACGGCCAAACCGCCGCGGTCAGAATGCCCTGCGGGGCACCGCCAGCCTGTTGGCGGTGCTCCCGCATCCCCGGCCCCGGCGGTCCTTGACCGCCAGGGTCGGAATGACCCCCATAATGTACTGCACATAAGGCTGCTTTTTCCCTGCTGTGCACATTTGAAATATCACACATGCCAATGTAGGAAAGGCTGCCACCCTTCCTGCGGAGCAGCAGAATAGGACAATGATGTTACATGTAGCGCACGTTCCAACAGTAATCCATGGAGGCCCTGTGCCCACATGTTACCTGCTACAGTTCTGATCTTGGAGCTAATAGTTGCATAGCCAGTGCTTACAGAAACCATGAAAAGCCACACACTTTCTGTGGGGCTTGTCAATTTACAAGGCTTTTGAAGTGCACACATTCCCTTCCACCTCCTTGCCCCATTGTTCTTTTGTTGCCTCCATAGCTGATTGCACCCAGCTCTTCTTCAACTAAGAGCGCTGACCGATGAGAGCACCGGCTCTGAGGAGTAGGCACTCTGACGTCAATGGTAAATTTCTGTGAAATTTACTGAGACATTTTCGGGCCTCCCTAAATTGCAGGCCCAGCGCAATCACACAGTTCACACACCCCTAAGGCCGGCACTGCTTGATACAGTTGGTACCAATCTTAATTCTAAAACTTAGTCCAATAATTATTTCCACACTTGTAAGAGCTGTTCAGAGCACCTAGAGATATCAGGTTAAAGCTCTGAAAAATGTGGCACCAGTGATAGCAGTGGGTTTTGTGAGCAAATGTTCTGCCTTTGGAAGTACCACTCCAATGTCTTCGTGGTCCAATGCAAAGTATAAACAGAAAGTGAACATTTTAGCTCTAGCTTCTGCTTCATCTTCCCCCAGTGTAGATCACCGTGTCACATTCTTGGTTTCTGAAAGTTCACTAGGTCACCCAAATCCTACATCAGATTTATTTTCATCTTAAGGTGGGCCCACAGCCTTGTCGGTCACTCGAATATTTTCAGTCTATTCCCTCCATAGCTGATTGATTGTTTGCCTTGACCATGTATAATGACTCCTGTCCCATGCTCAGTAACGTCTTGTAGAGAACCTTAAGTGATGGTATTATGAGAGGAAAGCATTGTAGGCCTTACTTTTTACCTCTGCATAGAACAGGAATTAGTTCTGAGAGTACAACCTAAACAGAGGCATTGCCCATCCTGTAGATTCAGCCTTACCAGTTAATCCGGGGACAATAAGAACTGCTTTGTTTGCTGGAGTGGAAGCATTCTAATCATATTCATTCTGTAAAAATAGGTAAATATCAGAAGATCCTCTTAATGGGTATCTGTGAGTAGTTCATGGAGGTGAAATTGCTCTGGCATTGCATTGCACGGGGCTTACCATAACCCTTACAACATTAATTCCATGCCAACAATTGTCTGTTTCATTCCAATCAGATATGCATGGTATCTATTTAACATTTAAAGCAGCCATCTGGGCACAGCCCCCAAAGTGTCCAAATCTGTAGCTGCTGAAAGGTCACTTCCAGAGTATCTGGAATCTAGGAAAACTTTTCACTGCGATCAAGAAATTTCTGCTAGCATTTTTTCAAGGACCAGTCTATAACTGTATTAGAAACTTCACTAAACATAATATAGAAAGTATCTGTAACTGTCCATATCTAGATGTAAATCTGTTCTTCCCCCACAACTGGTGGGCATTGTGACTCTGCCATCACAACATTTCTGGTGAGGTTCCCCATAGTTTCTTTGCCCAGATTGTGAAGAATTCAAATGCATCTGAATTCCCTACCAATGGGGTGGACATAGTATGACCTGATCTGTTAATCTTCCACCATCTTGAAATACTCCTGATGCTTAGCTGACGAGGCTGTCATCAGAAACAAACTGGTTAAATCGCATTCAAATGAAGTAGGTACAGGAGGCATGCTAAAGTGAGACATCAGGGATCTTTCATGATTCCCTTTTCTGTGCTGCTCCAATGTAGAATAGGACTGTGAGTTTTTTTCACATCTTCAGCATATATATTAACAAAAAATCTTTGAGTGCATGGATTGCAGACTCAGAAACAAAGGATAGTAATTATCTCTTCTTGTTTTCAAGCTCTGTTATCAGATTCAGATGCACTAACACAAAGATT
This sequence comes from Pleurodeles waltl, assembly GCF_031143425.1. NCBI lineage: Eukaryota > Metazoa > Chordata > Amphibia > Caudata > Salamandridae > Pleurodeles > Pleurodeles waltl. The sequence goes on from NC_090447.1 coordinate 577,089,238, forward strand.
TCCCAAGTTAATGTGTGTATTGCAGACAAAAAAAGAAACAGAGAGACCCCATTTGCTTTTACACAAAGAATGCAAATGGAATCACAATAAGACCTCTGTTCTATGGATTCTTAGCATTTCTAACAACGAGAGTCTTTCATTGTCTTTCAGTTTTACTGACAGATCAGTACAACTGACATTGTTCGGTCACTTAATATAGCATTGGGAAGGGAATCTAAACAAGGTAGGACAATAGTAATGGTAGGTTAGTTCAGTGTATGCATCAATAAGCTGAAAGCATTATATACATATTTTAAAAAAAAGAATAGAAGATGCCCTGAATATGAACTGTTCATAAATGAAATGCATGGAAAGGCTGAAGATATAAACATGATTATGGAGCCAAGTGGTGCTTCTGTCCACCTCCTCAAGCAGATTTAATAGGAGGTAGTTTATTAGAAGAGAGCTGTTGTGTCAGAAATGTCCCATACTTAGTGATGGACTGAATCCTTGCACTGAGAACAGGGCTGCTTGTAAAACTGGTATCTTAATTTCTATTTTGACCCTTTTTTTATGAGACCTGGAGGGGTTAATCAGGAATTCCCTTATAACAAGAATTGCACTACTGTTCCTCCCCTGGGTGTGTCACAAAAGGCAATGCTAAATGCATGCTATGTTTTGTTAACCATTAGTTTTCAGACCTTTTTACCTATGTCAGAGTTAGCATGGTATGCTTACCCATGTCATGCAATGTTCTACTGTTTTGTGAACCCCAGAACCTTGTGCTAATGTTCCATGTGCGAGTTGAGTGTGTGTATGTGCAGTGAGTGTGTAGTACATGTATGATAGCAGGGCTTTGTATGTGGCATGAGAGGTGAGTGCTGGGAGAAGTGAGATCCAGTTTAGGAGTGCATGGGACAAGGTGGAGGATAAGGGCAGTGTTCTCAGACTGTAGAAGTGTATTATCACCTGTAAGGTGGAAATCCAGATGATGATATGAGTGAAGGAGGAGATAGGACTCCCTTTAGAAATGCAGTGAGGAACTTGTAAGCAAAGGTCTGCTGATAAGTTCATCCTGATCACTGCCAGTTGGCACCATGTAGGGATGAGGTGTGGGATTGCACTTTCTGTGGTTTCTGTTTTTCAGGGTTATGATGTTTCTAGGTTTGGCCTGCCCTTTTACCTGTCTGCCCAGCCCCCAGGAGCTTACCTTCCTCCTTGGAGAATGAAGGAGAAGGCCTGGCCCTGCAGGAGAAGAGACTGTCCAGGAGGAGAAGTCAGTTGTGTTCTGACATAAACTATACACATTAATTGTAGCTGCACAAATCCAAAATAATGTAGTAATTGCATTACACAATGCAGCAAGTGGGTTACACAGAATGTACAACCAATGTTACCCCTAAACTACAAAGATGTCAGCAATGTATTAGGGTCAAGTATTCCCTGACTTGTGCAATTTCTGTTAAACATTAGATGTCATTTAACAATAAAGTGTCATTTTCACTGACGCATATGAGCATAGTATTAACATAAATCATGTTAAAATAAACACACTTCAATTCTCAAGTTATAAAAATATAAACATGTATAATTTTAGTGTGTCTAGCACCATGATAAATGCTTGCACCAAAATTAACATACTCAACACTAATGTATGCACAATGTAAATATGTAAAAAATAAAACCTGTGCTTGTCACTGTCAGAAATGAAAAGTGCATGGTACACACATATGCATAAATAACATTTTCATCAATCAATTACAAATAATCTAAAACTAATGCCAGGACAAAGATATTGAACAAAAATGTATTTTTTTTATAACAATGAGATATGTCTCTCACATGTAACGAAAAATGAAATTATATAAACATAGGGCCAATAGTACACCATAAGAGCATTGGACTTCAGGCACAGAACTTGCCTCTTAATTACACTGCCAAGAACAACCTCCTCAGTAAAGGGCATCCTGTGGGCATAGCAGGCACCTTAATGATGTTTTTTCCTTGGGGCAGGTTTGGGTCTGAAAGTGGTTAGGGACTGGGCAAGATCAAAAGCATCTGGAGGAGAAAGGGTAGAAGAGGTGGGTTAGGATGGGGTTAGGGAGGGAGAGGGAGCTGGAGTGGATGTTGTGTGTGTTTCTGTCTATTGTGCATGTGGGTCTGATGTATGTAGTACATGTTTGGGTGGGTGGGTGTGTTTTGGAAGGTGTGTGGTGTTCGGCTGAGTGTGTGTGTCTGTGTTTGGTGGGTGTTAGAGCCTGTGCGCTTTTCTGAAAGTGTGCATATTTCGATGTGTGTGGTTTTGTTGGTATAGTGTATTCTGGTGATTGTGAACGTGTATGCCTAGTGGGTGTTGATTTGCATGTAGGTGTGTGAGTGTGTGACTGTGTTTGTTTAGATAAGTGTGATGAAGAGGTAGATATTGTGGTTGTGGTGCTTGTAGATGCTGGTGGTTGTGGGTGTGCTTGTGGATGGGGTGGCAATGGTGCATGTATCTGGGGTGGTGGATGTGGTGGAAGTGTCTGTGGTGGTGGATGTTTTGGGTGTGGGTGTGGTCGTTGTATCTGTGGTGTTGGGTGCTGTGGTGGTGGGTATTGTGGTGGTGGTTGTGGGCGTTGTGCAAGCAGTGTGTGTATGTTGACTGAGTGCATGCTTATGTTTATTTTTGTGTTTCCGTTTATGTGTATGCTGCTTTTGTCTGTGTGAGTGAGTGCATGCAAGGAAGTGAGTGTGCTTGGAACAAGGCTGGGAATATGGATTAGAATGGGGAAGGGGCAGGAGTTCAGGCACAAGGTTGGGATTGGTGGGAGGCTGTGGTCTGTGAGGAGGCTAGACTTCGAAATGAAGCGATGTGAATGCCTTCCAGGTATGCTACCATTTGTTGCAAATTGCAACTAAGCTCCTGGATGGCATTCAGGACCACAGTCTGGTCTATAAGGATGCTCCACAAGAGCTTAATAGCTGCCTGCTTAGCGCAGCCGGAAGGACAATCGTAGGGGGGAGGTGATTACAGCAAAGGAGATGCCACCCCTTTTAGTAGGTGGGTTCAGTGAACAGGGGGGAGCAAGAGGGAGAGTGCGGATGGGAATCTGGGTGGCAGACAAGGATGCAGGTCGAACAGTTGCTGTAGGGTCCACCACCACTATGGACTGGTCTTCTGTGGAGGCCTCTGAAGATAATGAAGTGCCGCTTGTGGCCTCCATGCCAGTCCCCTTACCCTCTACGCCTCTGGGTCCCAGGTGTCAGTGGTCTCAGCACCCTGACCACTGTGTCCAGCTGTGTTCCAGACTATGTGGCCAATGTCTCTTCCGTCTGCTCCTGATGATGCTAAACTGACAGAAAGAACATGCATGTGCATTGGAGACTGTGGGGGTCATTATGACACCGGCGGTCGGCGTTAATATGGCGATAAGTACCACCAACAGGCTGGCTGTACTTACTGCCATATTATGTCATTGGCGGGTTGGCTTTACCACTCTGACCACCACGGCAGTAACAGCCGCCGGACTGGAGATATCCATCTCCAGGCCAGCGGCTGTCATTGTTCCGCCTGCAGGATTATGACCCCGCCTACCGCCATGGTTTTCGTGGTGTTCGTAACACATTTTTGTGTCATTTTAAAGATACAAATATAATTTATTTTTATAAATTGGAGTTGAATTTTTATTGTGTTTTGTGGTTTACATATTTACTCTTTTGTGATGTTTAAAGTCTTTTCACACCGGTCTCCTAAATTAAGCCTAACTGCTCATTGCCAGGGGTTGAGCTGGGATTAATTTATTGAGATCTGACTGGACCTAGTGGGGATTAATGGCCTATTGATAAGTGTAGGTACATACCTGCCCTTACCAACAATTGACTTTCCAACAATGTACAAGTATTTACAATCCAGGGTAAGGGTTCAATTATCAATTATATTCTGGCCTTGAGCAATTTGGTATAGCACCTGCTGGTTTGTGAAATTCAACCTCTCCCATTTAGTGACCGTAACCCAGTGAGCTTACGAATTTCCATTCTGAGTATAGATAAGCCACAATCACAAAAGGTGGTCCCTTTGTTGCAGTCAGTTAAAAAATGGGGCTTTCTGCGCTGGGATTCTGTTGACCTGAAACAATTCTTAGAAAACCTGGCTACCACATATCAGAATGAAATTCTGGGATATCTTTTGACATCCTCAGGTTTTATTAATATTCTACCTTTTTACAAGAATGTATGTGAGGCGATTGTTAATGGATTCCCTTTAACCCCTTCTGTGCCGAGGACGTAGTGGTTACGTCCTTCGGCACAGGGCTGCTGTGCCGAGGACGTAACCACTACGTCCTCGGCACACAGCCCAGAGGGAGCACTCTCGCTCCCTCTGTGTGGTTCCCCCCACCCCCCAAAGTCAGGGATGGAAGGGGAAGCCCTACCCCTTCCACCATCGACCCCCCACCCCCCCATAACGACGTCAGCGCGCAATCGCGCGCTGACTTCATTATGGGGATCTCGCCGCACAGGAAGCCATTTGCTTCCTGTGCGGTGAGCGGAGAAGAGGTGAGTTCCTCTTCCCGGTGGGTGGGGGGTTTGGGCCAAAGAGGCACCGGGGGAAAGAAAAGGCTTTTCCTTTCCCCCGGTGTCTCTATGAGCATTCCTGCTGCCCGATCGCATTGCGATCGGGCAGCAGGAATGCCCACTAGACATCAGGGATTTTTTTTTTTTTATTTATTTGTGTAATGATTTTGTTTTGCGGGGAGCGGCCTCTTGGGCAAGGGTCGCTCCCCTTGTGGGGCAATTATTGACGGCCATTTCTGCCCCCCTTGGGGGCAGATTGGCCTACTTTTTAGGCAGATCTGCCCCCAAGGGGGGCAGAAAACACTAGATCACCAGGGATTTTTATATATTTGTTTATTTATGTGGGGGGGTGCCCCCTTGGGCAAGGGGCGGTCCCCCCAAGGGGGCATAGAACTGTTGGCCTTTTCTGCCCCCCTTGGGGGCAGATCGGCTTATTTTTTTTAGGTCCATCTGCCCCCAAGGGGGGCAGAAGCCACTTAGACACCAGGGATAGTGTGTATGTGTGTGTTAATGGATGGGGGGGGCATGGGAAAGGGTCGCCCCCCATTTTGGGGGCACATGTACCGAGGCCATTTCTGCACCCCTTGGAGACAGATCAGCCTATTATTTTTAGGCTGGGGCAGAAACCACTAGAACTCCAGGTTTTTTTTTCATTTGTTTATTTTTGTGGGGAGGCGTCCCCTTGGTCATGGGGCGGCCCCCAAGGGGAAGCCACTTAGACACCAGGTATAGTGTGTGTGTGTGTGTGTGTGTGTGTTAGTGGATGGGGGGGGCCTTGGTCAAGGGTCGCCCCCCACTTTGGGGGCACATGTACCCAGGCCATTTCTGCACCCCTTGGAGACAGGTCAGCCTATTATATTTAGGCTGATCTGCCCCCAAGGGGGGCAGAAGCCACTTAGGCACCAGGGATAGTGTTGTGTGTGTTTTTTTGTTTTTTTTTGTTTGAGGGCTGTCCCCTTTGGCAAGGGTCGCTCTCCATGGGGACACACTACTAAAGATATTTTCTGGCTTCCTTGGGGCAGACAGGCCTATTTTTTTAGTAGGCCCATCTGCCCCTATGGCAGAATCCACTTAGGCACCAATTTCTAAATGTTTGATGGTGGGGTGTTTGTCAACTGATGAAGTCTTTGCATTTGTGATAAAAAAAATGTTCCTCCTTTTTGTTCTAGTTCAAAGCTTTTGCTTTATTTCCTGTGGCTCCTTGCGGTTTTGGCGGTGGTTGACCTGCAGTTTGCACAGTTGCATGTTTTAGGTAAGTAAAAACAATTTACTCCAAAGGAGTATTGTTGCCATGCATGAATGACATGTTTGTAGGGGGTGTACTAAATGCAGGATTATGTGTGAAATTGTCCTTAGGTTTCTGCACAATGATATTTGTTTTGTCTTATTTCTAATTTGCCTTTCTTTCTTTCTTTTTAGTGGGATATCATTGGTGATTGCTGTGTAGTTGCTGGTGAATCAAGCTTTTTCAGGCAAGTGAGCGGTATTGTTTTTGAGTTTATAACTCTTACTAACAAAGCTACACTTTGTTACTTGTCTTACACAGTGCTGGTTGTTGGTGGTGAATTTGTCCAGTTAATTTTTGTAGGAGAGATCATGGCTAGCCGCAGGATGACCGCTCAGCAGGTGGTTGGTATGCTTTTTGAGTCATAGTCTGATCATGATTATGAGACGGACTCGGCATCTGAGGCAGAGGAGGAAGTGCGAGATTCTGGCAGTGATTTTTCTGTTGAAGGGGAATCTTCTGATGATGAAGCCACACTCAGTGCAGATGAAGGGCCTGTTTTAGAGGAGGACATTGATGTGCCAATAGGGCAGCAACCTGGGGCTAAAAGGTTTCCCGTTATAAGACCTGATGTCTGGGTTGCCCCAAACATGGAGCAGCCAGAGTTGCCTGCCTTTACTGGTCTCCCGGGGTGTAACGCCAATACAGAGAACTTTTTGCTTATCAATTTCTTTGAGTTATTCATGGATGATATGTTTTTGGAAGAGATTGTTGAGCAGACTGATTTGTATGCGGAGCAGCATTTGAGGGACAACGCTGCTAGACTTAGGCCACACTCTAGAGCTGCCCAGTGGATTCCCACAAATTTGGAGGAGATAAAAAAGTTTTTGGGTTTGACTTTTTTGATGGGGTTGATAAGGAAGCCGTCACTGGCTTCTTATTGGTCTACTAGTCCCTTGATGGCAACAGCTATATTTCCTGCGACCATGAGTCGTAATCGGTATTTGCTTCTTCTTAGGATGCTGCATTTTGTTGACAATGCATTAGCCTTGCCACGAGATCACCCAGATTCTGACCGTCTTTTTAAGATTAGGCCTGTCCTTGATCATTTTGTAGATCGGTTTTCGGAGGTCTATGTTCCAGGCAAAGAGATAAGTGTGGACGAGTCTTTGGTCCTCTTCAAGGGTCGTTTGGTTTTTAGGCAGTACATTCCTAGCAAAAGGGCACGATATGGAATTAAATTGTATATGCTGTCTGAAAGTAGGACAGGATATGTGTATAGTTTTCGTGTGTACACTGGTAGGGATTCCAGTATTGACCCCCCTGGTTGTCCTCCCACTTTTGGAGTTACTGAGAAAATTGTGTGGGATCTTGGTAGACGACTGTTCAACAAAGGTCACCATTTGTATGTAGATAACTTCTACACCGGTGTGCAGTTGTTCAAGGAATTGTTTAGAGTGGACATAGTTGCTTGTGGCACAATCCGTTCTAACCGGAAAGGCTATCCAAGGGAGCTTGTCTGTAAAAAACTTGAGAGGGGACAGTGCTGTGCCTTGCGGAACGAGGAGCTGCTAGCTTTGAAATTTTCAGACAAGAGGGATGTCTACATGCTAAGTACCATCCATGATGAGAGTACTTCCCCCGTGACTGTTTGGGGCCAGGTTGCTGAAGTGCGCAAACCTGTGTGCATTTTAGATTATAATAAGCACATGGGAGGTGTAGATAGAGTTGACCAGAGGTTGGAACCTTATACTGCTATTCGTAAGTCTTACGTTTGGTATAAGAAGTTAGCACTTCACCTCTTCCACTTAGCAACCTTCAATGCTTTTATTGTGTTTAGGGATAGGTCTCCAGAGTCAAAGATGACATTTGTGAAATTTCAGGAGTCAGTGATAGAGAGCCTTATTGTGGTGGAACAGGCCAGAGTTCCTAGAGAAGCAGTGGTGGAGGATGTGGCTAGATTGAAAGATCGCCACTTTGCTGAGCACATTCCTCCCACAACCAAAAAAGACTTTCCAGCTAAGAAATGTAGAGTGTGATTTCGAAGAGGTATCCGGAGGGAGACTCGAATGTACTGCCCAGATTGTCCTTCAAAGCCTGGGCTGTGTGTCGGTGATTGTTTTAAGAATTACCGCACCCAGAAGAATTTCTGGGAACAACCATGAGTGTAAACTCATGTCTGTTTTGTATTTTCATGTGTTCAGTTTCATGGTTAGCATTTCTGTCATGTTCTTAGTTCGAACTTTTGTGTTTGTAGTTTTGTAATTCTTTCTACTTAGTTAGGGGTTCCTCTGTTTAAAAAAAAAAAAAAATGATGCCATTGTGTGTGGAGTGGGGCTTGGCTGAGAGTGTACATATTGACTTGCTGTTGGCTACTGCAACACACTGCCAGCCAAACACCAGTCCACACACTCCCATCAGCTGGTGTGATTGTTGTATCAGGCATGTGGGCGTATGTAAGTGATGGGCCCTTGAGTGGTGCTGTCTGTCGTTGTGAGTGTTGTAATGTGCTGGGCCCGTGGCCCGTGTGAATGGTCTTGTGTGTGTCATGTATGAATGTTGTGTGAATGGACTGTAAAGCGGTTGGTGCCTTGTCGCGGCTTTACAGCTCACAAGCTGTGAGTCATTGGTTCAGTTTTTTGCCTTTCAGTTATTAACAGTGCATTTCATTTTTGTGAAAGCTCTTATTAGTAAAATTTGATCCACTGAACCATCACTCACCCTTGTGCCAAATCCAACTAGTATATGTGGTAAAAATGACAAAACCTGCTCTGCTGTAATCAGGCATCGCAGCACACCTGTGACACGCTAGGTGCCTCAAGTGGGACCCCGATGATGAAGCATGCCACCAACTTGGTTGGTGGGTGAGGGGTCTTTTTCACATAACCGAAGTGCGTTTCTTTTCAAAATTTTAGGGGCATATTTATACTCTGTTTGCGCCAGATTTGCGTTGTTTTTTCTGACGCAAATCCGACGCAAAGCTAACTCCATATTTATACTTTGGCGTTAGACCCGTCTAGCGCCAAAGATCTTGGAGTTTGCGTCATTTTTTAGCGTGGACACCTACCTTGCGTTAATGATATGCAAGGTTGGCGTTCCCTTCTAAAAAATGACTCTAAGGCATGTGCGCCTTATTTAAACTCCCGTGCAAAAATGACGCACGGGAGTGAGCGGGCCTGAAAAAATGACGTCCAGCCGCTTTTGCGTCATTTTTTAACGCCTGGTCAGGGCAGGCGTTAAGGGACCTGTGGGCTCGGAAAGAGCGCAGAGGTGCCCTCCCATGTCCCCAGGGACACCCCCTGCCACCCTTGCCCACACCAGGAGGATGCCCAAGGATGGAGGGACCCATCCCAGGGAACTTAAGGTAAGTTCAGAAAAGTTTTTTTTTTTTTTTTTGTGGCATAGGGGGGCCTGATTTGTGCCCCCCTACATGCCACTATGCCCAATGACCAGGCCCAGGGGACATAAGTCCCCTGGGCATGGCCATTGGGCAAGGGGGCATGACTCCTGTCTGTGCTAAGACAGGAGTCATTTCAAAGGGGGTTGGGAGTCAAAAAAAATGGCGCAAATCGGGTTGAGGCCAATATTTTGCCTCAGACCTGACTTGCCCCATTTTTTTACGCCCAAGCTCCATTTTCCCCTACGCCGGCGCTACCTGGTGTGGGTCATTATTTTTGACGCACACCAGGCAGCTGCGCCGGCTAACATCATTCAATAAATAAGGCGCCCGCATGGCGCTTTGGAATGCCGTTAGCCGGCGTTAACATTTTTGATGCACAACTGCGTTGGCGCCTTAGTGTTTGGCACATCACGGACGTATGTGGACACATCAAAACGATATATTACAAAACTACCTGTGTTTGGGGGGAAGAGGGCACCTATGTTTTTGGTCCTGTGTACGGCCTTCATCTAGGGAAACCTACCAAACCCAGACATTTTTTAAAACTAGACACCCCAAGGAGTCCAGGGCGGTGTGGCTTGCATGGATCCCCCAACGTTTTCTTACCCAGACTCCTCTGCAAACCCCAAAATATGCTTAAAAAAGCATATTTTCCTGACTTTTCTTCGTAGGATCACCACTCCAGCACAAAATTCCTACTCCCCAGTGTTCCCCTCAGTCTCCCAAGTAAAATGACACCTCACTTATGTGGGTCCCCAAAGCAGAGTCAGTCTAAAGATGTATAAAAGAATATGTCCTTATAAACTCGCTATGCTATCCCCTCTATCTCTACAAGTTTTGGGCCTTATTCTGTTGCAGGCACCTGGCCCACCCACACAAGTGAGGTATCATTTTTATCGGGAGACTTGGGGGAACGCTGGGTCGAAGGAAATTTGTGGCTCCTCTCAGATTCCAGAACTTTCTGCCACAGAAATGTGAGGAACACGTGTTTTTTTAGCCAAATTTTGAGGTTTGCAAAGGATTCTGGGTAACAGAACCTGGTCCGAGCCACACAAGTCACCCCATCTTGGATTCCCCTAGGTCTCTAGTTTTCAGAAATGCACAGGTTTGGTAGGTTTCCCTAGGTGCCGGCTGAGCTAGAGGCCAAAATCTACAGGTAGGCACTTTGCAAAAAACACCTCTGTTTCCTTTCAAAAAATTGGATGTGTCCACGTTGCGCTTTGGGGTGTTTCCTGTCGCGGGCGCTAGCCCTTCCCACACAAGTGAGGTATCATTTTTATCGGGAGACTTGGGGGAACGCTGGGTGGAAGGAAATTTGTGGCTCCTCTCAGATTCCAGAACTTTCTGCCACAGAAATGTGAGGAACATGTGTTTTTTTAGCCAAATTTTGAGGTTTGCAAAGGATTCTGGGTAACAGAACCTGGTCCAAGCCACAAAAGTCACCCCATCTTGGATTCCCCTAGGTCTCTAGTTTTCAGAAATGCACAGGTTTGGTAGGTTACCCTAGGTGCCGGCTGAGCTAGAGGCCAAAATCTACAGGTAGGCACTTTGCAAAAAACACCTCTGTTTTCTTTAAAAAAATTGGATATGTCCACGTTGCGCTTTGGGGCGTTTCCTGTCGCGGGCGCTAGGCCTACCCACACAAGTGAGGTATCATTTTTATCGGGAGACTTGGGGGAACGCTGGGTGGAAGGAAATTTGTGGCTCCTCTCAGATACCAGAATTTTCTGCCACAGAAATGTGAGGAACATTTGTTTTTTTAGCCAAATTTTGAGGTTTGCAAAGGATTCTGGGTAACAGAACCTGGTCCGAGCCACACAAGTCACCCCATCTTGAATTCCCCTAGGTCTCTAGTTTTCAGAAATGCACAGGTTTGGTAGGTTTCCCTAGGTGCCGGCTGAGCTAGAGGCCAAAATCTACAGGTAGGCACTTTGCAAAAAACACCTCTGTTTCCTTTAAAAAAATTGGATGTGTCCACGTTGCGCTTTGGGGTGTTTCCTGTCGCGGGCGCTAGCCCTTCCCACACAAGTGAGGTATCATTTTTATCGGGAGACTTGGGGGAACGCTGGGTGGAAGGAAATTTGAGGCTCCTCTCAGATTCCAGAACTTTCTGCCACAGAAATGTGAGGAACATGTGTTTTTTTAGCCAAATTTTGAGGTTTGCAAAGGATTCTGGGTAACAGAACCTGGTCCAAGCCACAAAAGTCACCCCATCTTGGATTCCCCTAGGTCTCTAGTTTTCAGAAATGCACAGGTTTGGTAGGTTACCCTAGGTGCCGGCTGAGCTAGAGGCCAAAATCTACAGGTAGGCACTTTGCAAAAAACACCTCTGTTTTCTTTAAAAAAATTGGATATGTCCACGTTGCGCTTTGGGGCGTTTCCTGTCGCGGGCGCTAGGCCTACCCACACAAGTGAGGTATCATTTTTATCGGGAGACTTGGGGGAACGCTGGGTGGAAGGAAATTTGTGGCTCCTCTCAGATACCAGAATTTTCTGCCACAGAAATGTGAGGAACATTTGTTTTTTTAGCCAAATTTTGAGGTTTGCAAAGGATTCTGGGTAACAGAACCTGGTCCGAGCCACACAAGTCACCCCATCTTGGATTCCCCTAGGTCTCTAGTTTTCACAAATGCACAGGTTTGGTAGGTTTCCCTAGGTGCCGGCTGAGCTAGAGGCCAAAATCTACAAGTAGGCACTTTACTAAAAACAGCTCTGTTTTCTGTGATGTGTCCACGTTGTGTTTTGGGGCATATCCTGTTGCGGGCGCTAGGCCTACCCACACAAGTGAGGTATCATTTTTATCAGGAGACTTGGGGGAACATAGAATAGCAAAACAAGTGTAATTGCCCCTTGTCTTTCTCAAAAATTTTCCCTTCCAAATGTAAGCCAGTGTGTAAAAAAGACGTCTATTTGAGAAATGCCCTGTAATTCACATGCTAGTATGGGCACCCCGGATTTCAGAGATGTGCAAATAACCACTGCTTCTCAACACCTTATCTTGTGCCCATTTTGGAAATACAAAGGTTTTCTTGATAGCTATTTTTTACTCTTTATATTTCAGCAAATGAATTGCTGTATACCCGGCATTGAATGAAAACCCACTGCAGGGTGCAGGTCATTAATTGGCTCTGGGTACCTAGAGTTCTTGATGAACCTACAAGCCCTATATATACCCGCAACCAGAAGAGTCCAGCAGACGTAACGGTATATTGCTTTCGAAATTCTGACATTGCAGGAAAAAGTTACAGAGTAAAACGTAGAGATAAATTGATGTTTTTTTCACCTCAATTTCAATATTTTTCTTTTTCAGTTGTTATTTTCTGTAGGAAACCCTTGTAGGATCTACACAAATTACCCCTTGCTGAATTCAGAATTTTGTCTACTTTTCAGAAATGTTGTGGTTTCTGGGATCCAGCATTGGTTTCATGCCCATTTCTGTCACTGACTGGAAGGAGGCTGAAAGCACAAAAAATCGTAAAAATGGGGTATGTCCCAGTAAAATGCCAAAATTGTGTTGAAAAATTGGGTTTTCTGATTCAAGTCTGCCTGTTCCTGAAAGCTGCAAAGCTGGTGCTTTTAGCACCGCAAACCCTTTGTTGATGCCCTTTTCAGGGAAAAAACCACAAGCCTTCTTCTGCAGCCCCTTTTTCCAATTTTTTTGAAAAAAACGAAATTTCCACTGTATTTTGGCTAATTTCTTGGCTTCCTTCTGGGGAACCCACAAAGTCTGGGTACCTCTAGAATCCCTAGGATGTTGGAAAAAAAGGACGCAAATTTGGCGTGGGTAGCTTATGTGAACAAAAAGTTATTAGGGCCTAAGCGTGAACTGCTCCAAATAGCCAAAAAAAGGCTCGGCACAGGAGGGGGAAAAGGCCTGGCAGCGAAGGGGTTAAATAAGCCTATGAAAGTTTATCAGGATCAGTCCTGGTTTTCAAAAGATTGTACCACTGCTCTTCGGGCTTTAAAATCAAACACTAAATCTGACTCTCGTGACACTTCAAAAATCAAGTTGGCAAGATCAAATTATAAGTTTACTTTAAAGTGGTGGAAGGAAGAACTCAGGTCAAAAATGCAGGAAGACCTTCAAAATGCCTCACAACTTAAAGACTTGTCCCTGTTTTGGAGCACAGTGAATCTCCCCTTTTTTGGGCAGACCCCTTTGAGTGAGATTACATGGAACATTACTGAGCGTGAATGGACAGACCACTTTTCTAAAATATTTAACCCAGACCAAAAAATTCTTTTAGAGACCTGTGAGAAAAAGCCTGTCTTTGACCAGGCCTGGGATTGCTGAATTAATCAATTTGGCAGCTGTGACAAATGCCATACAGAATGCCTCTAGTGGCAAGACACAAGGGCTGGATGGGTTACCTGTGGATTTGTATAAAGCAAACCCAGGATATTGGGCTCCTTTGATCACAAACGTATTGTGTGCAGCAATACAGCGGGTTTGATATCATCATGGAAAGAGTTAGTACTAGTTCAAACTTTCAAAAAGGGTGACAAACAAGCTCCTGTTTGCTACCGCCACATTTTGTTAATTGATTCAGTGGCAAAAATGTTGGGTAAAGTTATTTGGGGGAAATTAAAGTCCTGGGTGGAAGATAATACCTTTTTTATCCCTTTACAGTATGGCTTTCGACCAGGCCTGGGGACCTTAGTGCAGGCAATTAACAATATGCTCATTTTTGATAAGACTGTGGGGGCCAGGAGAAGAGTAGTACATATGGCATTTATAGCTCTCTCCTGTCCCTCTGATATGGTTGACATGGATATTCTCTGGAGAATGATGGGGCAGTTGGGGATAGATAACCAGCTGTTGACATTAATCAGGCTCAGGCACCAGGATATGTACACAAAAAGTGTGCTTTTCCACAGGAGGGTATTATACTAAGGGTGGTTACATGAGTACAGCAGGGCTGTATCTTGGCCCCCTTTCTATTCTTATTTTATATTAATTCTTTGGGCTCTTTTTAACAAAGTGTACAGAAGATGTCCCAAGAACAGGTACCTTTCCCGCACGATTTTATATACGACGGATGATGCGGTCTTACTGACACGTAGAACAAATGGCCTCCAGAAACGTCTTGATGGTTTCAATGAGTTTATGAATAATTCAAAACTTAAAGTTAATTTTCAGAAATCATTTGTCATGTCGAGTGACCCATGGAATTTTAAAATAATATCCTTTTATTTGGGAGGTAAAATATTGGGAAAGTTCCTAATTTTAACTATTTGGGTTTTCTCTTTGCTAAGAATCGAACATGGGATCAGTTAGTTACTGTTAGATCACAAAAAATGGGGGCAGTAGCTGATGCAGTTTTTGATTTTGCTTCAAGATTGGATTCAAGCCAGTGCAAGAGCTCCTCCAAATTTATAATAGTAAATGTATAGCGATAGGCACATATGGAGCAGCCGTTTGGGGGTTTACTTCCGCAGGGAACCTTCAGACTGTAGAAAATATTTTTTTAGAGAAACTTATTGCTGCACCAAGAAATACTGCAAATTTTATTTTCCTACAGATTTAGGAGCCACATATATAGAAGATTGTATTAAGTTGCCCCTTTATGCCTATGGTTGAAGACATACCTCTTCCAGCAATGGGTGCTGCACTGCTGATAGACCCCTAGGGTCCATACCTTCTTGGCAATGGCCTTCCATATCGCCTTCTTAAGATGGCTGTTGACCTGTATGGATAATTAAAAAAAAGTATTTCTAAAAAGTCAGTACAGATTGTTTACCAACAATATATTTTTCCTAGGAAATACTAATTTGTAGTGACCTGTTGAGTACCCTCAACATTTTCAGTGTTCTTGTGTTACTAATCCAGCCCACAAACATCATCTACATGGAAGGGAATGTGAGGGGGGCACAAATGTGGAAGGCTTTTTTAAACCTGTATCATCAACAGGAGGGGACACTAGCTATGACGCAGAACTTTTTTCAATTTGAGGATTCCCTGTTTCATCAGATTCGGGGGACTTCTATGGGCAGTACTTTCGCTCTGAGTTTGGCATGCTTGTACATGTATCATTTTGAAAAATTGTTCATTCTACCTTCATCCAATCCTTTCCATGAGAACATCAAGTTGTGGCGTAGATACATATATGACATTCTTATCATCTGGCAAGGTTCTGTACAGGAGGTTGATCTCTTTACTAACTGGGTTAATACTCTAGATTCACTGCTCATACTGCCACTACTCAAGTTCCCTTTCTGGATTTAATGATCAGGATTGTTGACGGCAAACTTGTGACTGACACTTACCACAAGAGTACTAACCGGAACAGCCTGCTTTTATATGACAGCCATCACCCAAAGGCCCTACGTGACAATCTCCCTGTGGGCCAATTTTTGAGGTCACGTCGTAATTGCAGTTCAGAGCAATCTTTTGATACTCAGGCTTTTGAGTTGAAACATAAACTATACAACCTTCACTATCCTAAGAAGATCATCAGTCCTGTCTATAGGAGGGCTCGTAACAACCATAGGGAGGCTTTGTTAGCACCTGTGTTGAGGGAAGCAGAGGCCCGGATAACTTGTGTATCCACATATACCCCTCTGTCTAATACTGTTAAAAAGATCATCAACAAACGTTGGAGCATTCTACAGAGTGGGGGCACACATATTACAAGACTTTTTCTTTCAAGAGATCACCTAATATCAAAGACTTAGCTGTGCATACATGCCCACGCATACAACGGGATACGTCAAATCAGACAACTTTATGGAATTTACCTCCGGTTATTGGACATTACCCATGTGGTTCTTGTAATGTTTGCAGTTTGACCAAACGAGTTGACCAATTAGATTTGAATTATGTCGGTACCTGGCATCTGAACAGACATACAAATTGCAATACTTCACAATGTATCTACTTGATTACTTGTCCCTGCAACTTGCAGTACGTTGGCATGACGACTAGACCTGTTAAACAGAGAATTAATGAACATCGAAGCAATATCAGGTGCTCTCGTATTACCACCAAATTAAGTTCCCATTTTCTGGAAGCACACCATGGGCCCGACGACTTATGGTGGATAGTTTTACAGGTACATAGATATAATGACAGTGATCCCAAACATCTATTTCGAACTGAACAACGTTGGATTTTCAGACTCAAGACATCCAGTGAGGGCCTGAATGATGACATCCCATGGTGCACCCTATCACCGTAAAATCACATTTGTGACCTTTTACTGACCCAACACCTGTTGACTATGGTAACAGTAATCACTGCCAGCTTTGTGCTAACATATGTTTGGATATCATTGGTATTGGCTTGTCAGGATGTGCCTCCTACATTTTTGTCTGCCCCTGAGATTTTTTGCACGGCTTCCCTACGTAGCTCAGTAACTGGGCATATTAGTGACATCTTTTCCTTTTATATTAATTCATACCATTCTGTGAATATTATGAACCACATCAGTTGTGGATGGTTCCTGGCCTTTTTTCTTTTCTTTTTTTCATGTTATCAAGAGACAGCATTCAATACCCAAGCTTCTTATTTTTCTTTTACATACATTTTTTCATATATCTTTTGTCTTTTTATGACGCTTGTACTACCAAGATGGCCGCAACTATTGCATCTGGTAGTCTTTTTCTATTTCCCTGATTACTCTCGGTCACGGCCGACTTCCAGATTGAACGCGAGTGTTCGCATTTCATTCTGAGTATTTAACAACCACCGGGATGGTGTACAAATGTTTGCAGGCCTGCGACCCTGGGTAGGTTAATTGCCGCATCGGAGGGAAACTTCAAGTGAGTTCTGTAGTGGCTATGTTTCTACTCAAGATACTTTATCAGCATTCTTACTTTAAGCGTGTATTTGGGGACGGTACAAGCCCAATTGTTCTATTTATCTTTTTGGTCTTTCTAAACAGTTTGACAGAGACTCACCCTCCATGTGGGTAATATGATTTCATTATCCACAACTGGATTTAGGAGCATGCACTGTACATGTAGATAACGTTATATATGGTACTTCCAGCATATACTGTTACTCAGCAGAGATGTTACAACGGAGACCCCCTTTCTACCTTGGGGTATGACGCTTGGCTTTGCATTTAAAGCTAGATATATATCAACAGTTTTTTTAAATCTGTGTGGAAATGTAATTTGGAGAATCTTTGTATATGTTGTCCCCATTATTGTTTATTGAATGATGGATTAACGTATACCAATTGCTTGTATTATAACTTTGTTTTTTCATATCCAGTATGTTCCCTTTGACTTGAGGTTTGCGCATGCCTAGGATGTCTTTTCTCTATTATGGGATGGTAAGCCTCTTGTATCATATTTATGATATCACAGTCTAATTTGGGGTGATCACACTTTTTTCACATTTCTTTTATTTGGTAGACACCAATGTATGTCTATTTCTTTATATCTTTTATTTTGCATACAGGGCAATCTATTGACCAATTGACGGTGACAAAATTGTCTACGTTCAGTAAGTGACTTTTTAGCACTTATTTCACTTGTTTTATATAATTAGGAGAAGTAGTTATTTTGGTCCTGATGAAGCGCCAAGGGATCATTTTTGTGACCATAGCGGCGCGAAACATGTTGACCACACTGTGTTAGGACTAGGTGCACTTCCTCTTTCCTTTCCCTGGAGTGCAGTGGGACATTACTCCCCGTTTCAACTCCTGTTGTTTCTTTTTAATCTTGGCCTGATCCTTTTCCTGATTCATTAAATTGTGATGCCTATGGGTCAGAGTCAATTTTAACTGTATTTTTGTCTCCTTTTGTTTTTTGTCGGTATTTTTCGCAGACCTCATTTTCTCTGCTACATTACTTTCGGTTGAGTGCCACCACCATGTGTGGTATGGTCCGCCAGACATTGCAGTGCCGGTCTGACGAAGGAGATAACCCAATGATGATGCTCAGCATCCTAGTGGATGCGTGAGGGCTCTCCTGCCAATACTGACTCTTTCTCTCCCTGCATACACACTTGCAGGAACAGTGTACTATTTCTATTTATATCCTTTGAATATGACTACAGCCCGAACCACTGGACGGAAGCACACCAAATTTGGCAGAAAGCTGGCTTTCAGTGTGAAGATTGTGCTTTCACTTATTTGGTGTAAATCTGTTCAATAGTTTTTGAGAAATTAAAGGGAAAACTAATTTGTATATCTAGACCAGCAGATGCGTTGCAACATCTTAGCAAATTAAGACGAGTTCCCCAACTAAATATAACTCATGCCTTAAGGTAACTATAACTCACACCCTCACCATGCACAGCTTTCTCATCAATATTTTTACTACACATGTCAAAGAAGATGTCATGAGTAATGTATCATCGGGGGTAATTAGTAGTGCATGGCGAGGGCACGAGCTATAGTTGCTTGAAATAACTCTAAGAGCTGAATTTCTATGTTTTTGGGCATGTAAAATGTGAACCTAACTATCACGTCCCTGTTAGCTTTTGTTAGTGCATTTTTAAGTGTTTTTATTCTATTTCCTAACTATAATGTCACTGTAACTTTTGTTTTTTTCAGTGAGTTTTTTAAACTTAAGTATGATGCCCATTGCAATGCACAGTGGGGGTGAGGTTGGATGCAGGGTCTGGGCTGGCAAGGTGCTGCCCCCACCCAAACCTCCTGCTCCCACCCCCACTCCTCCTTGACATGCATTCACAAGTTCATGCCCCTTCTCCCTCATTACAGCCCTGTGTGGGCATTGTTCTGCCACTGCCCTTCCCCTTGTCCCGACCAGTTACCTTTACTGCCCCATCCACATTCTCCTTACCCTCTGTTGTCTGAGTCCATGCACCAGCCACTCCTTCCTGCCCTGCCTGGTCTGATGTGCTGCTACTGTCTCCATTTAGCTTGATGTCCCTGCCCATTTCTCCTGCCCTTCGCTAACTTATTGTATGCCCCATCATTGTCCTCCTGCTTAGCCTCTGTGTTTATCCTACTGCTCCTACCCTCCCTCCTTCCCTTTCCCCCCTTATGTCTTTGTGCATGCTGCCGCTCCTTCTTTTTTGCCCACCATGTTACATTGACCTGCCAATGCTCCTCCTATCAACTCTGTGTGTTCCGTTGAGCTACCACTGCCCCTCTCACCTGCCTAGCATGGTCAGATGGTTGCTACCTGTCCCTGTAACCTCTAACCTGCCTGTCCAAGTCCATGCCCCCAGCTTCTCCCGCCTGTCCTCCATGGTCCATCTTGCTGCCACTCCATTCTGCCCTCCATGCTCTGTTATGATGGAACTGCTCCTACTGCATGCCCTGCGTGGTATTTTGTGATGCCCCATCCCTTGCCCTCTCTTGTCTGTGTCCAGCCACTACCCCTCCCTTCTGTCCATTACGGGGCCTGCAGCACTGATTGTGCCACCCACTTAAGTAGCTCCTTAACCTTGTCTCAGGCCTGCCATTGCAAGGCCTGTGTGTACAGTTTCACTGACAATTCAACTTGGCATTTAAAAGCACTTGCCAAGCCTAAAGCTCCCCTTTTTTTACATATAAGTCACCCGTAAGGTACACCCTAGGTAACCCATACGGCAGGGTGCTGTGTAGGCAAAAGGCAGGGCATGTACCTGTGTAGTTTTTACACTGCTGTGAAGCCTGCTCCCTTCATAGGCTAACATTGGGGCTGCACTCATATCTTTTTTGAGTGGTAGCTGCTGATCTGAAAGGAGTAGGGAGGTCATATTTAGTATGGCCAGAATGGTGATACAAAATCCTGCTTACTGGTGAAGTTGGATTTAAAATTACTATTTTAGAAATGCCACTTTTAGAAAGTGAGCATTTCTCTGCACTTAAATCCTTCTATGTCTTACAATCCACGTTTGGCTGGGTTTAGTTGACAGTTCCCTCATGCATTCACTCAGACACACCCCAGACACAGGAGACTCAGCCTCACTAGCATACATCTGCATTTTGAATGGACCTTCCTGGGCTGGGACAGTGGAGGGCCATCACTTACATGTCAAAGGACTGTAGCCTGGCATCGCACAAAGGACTGCCTCACCCCCTACTCAGACCCTGGCAGAAAGGATTGAACTGAAAGGGAACCTTGTGCACTTCTAAGCCACTCTTTGAAATCTCCCCCACTTCAAAAGCATATTTGGGTATTTAAACAGGGCCTCTGCCCCTACTAACTCAGACACTTCCTGGAGAAAAGAGCCTGAACCAGCACCTGCTTCCTGCCAAGAAGACCTGCCTGGCTGCTCAAAGGACTAAGCTGTCTGCTTTCTGTGAAGGACTGCTGCCTTGCTGTTGCCCTGCTGCCTTGCTGCTCTCTGGCTGTGGTGAAGAAGTGCTCTCCAAAGGCTTGGCTAGAGCTTGCCTCCTGTTCTTGAGGTCTCAGGACCAAAATGACTTCATCTCTACAAAAAGAAATCCTTGTGTGGCGAAATTCGATGCACAGCCTGCCAGAAACGACACATGGCCTGCAGCGTGGTGAAAATTTCACTGCACGCTGAACTGGAACTATGCAGCCTGACTTCGCATTGAGAAGATTGACGCAGCGCCAGCGTAGCGACCGGAAATTCGATGCACGGCCCACCGGATCGACACACAGCCAAACTGGAACGACAAAGCCTGACTTCCAGAGATGAATCGATGCAGCCTCTTCCGTGCGGTAGAAAATTTGACGCAACGCCCACCGAATCGACGCAGCTCCTGTGACTTCGTCCTGCCAGTGCAGGAAATCCATGCATCGTCCCCGGGCATCCAAAAACCCTGCAACCCAAAGAGGATCCATGACCGAGTGCCGGAAATTGACACACAGCCATCCCTGCGTGAAAACTAAACAACGCATTGCCACGTGCGGCCCGAGAAATCAACGCACACCCCTTTATTCCACGCACCTCCTCCTCTGCAGTTCTTTGCGGAGATTTTGCACACGAACCAGGTACTTTGTGTTTGAAAGAGACTTTGATTACTTTTAAAAGACTTAAGACACTTTATATCACTTTTGCAGTGATATCTCAACATATGCTTATTTGTTTTAAGCGTATTGACCTGCATCTTATCAGATAAATATGATATATTTTTCTAAACACTGTGTGGTATATTTTTGTGGTGCTATATGGTGTTATTGTTTGATTTATTGCACAAATACTTTACACATTTCCTTCTAAGTTAATCCTGACTGCTTAGTGCCAAGCTACCAGAGGGTGGGCACAGGATAATTTGGATTGTGTGCGACTTACCCTGACTAGAGAGAGGGTCCTTGCTTGGACAGGGGGTAACCTGACTGACTGGAGGATAGGGATGTGCAATATGTCACAGGCATGAAGCATAATACATCACTTACATCCCCACAAGTTCCAAAGCCAATGTCAGCGGAGAGGAGGTGCCACGACTATCCAGTCCCCCAACAGAAGATGCCCCCAGTGATGGCAGTCAATCTTGACTTCTTCATCTGGATCAACAATCTGGCCAATCAGGGACCACTGGTAAGTCGGTCACTGAAGCCCATTCACAGTCCATCATAGAGCCTCCCCCATCCAACAGCACTGCACCCACCCAGCGTATCCACACCTCTGTCCCCAAGACAAGTCAATCAGCAGTGTGCCCACCTGTACAGGGACCCCAGTCCACACCTCGCCCCCAAGACAATCAGGGACCTGGGGTATGTGGCAGCGGGCAGACCGTTCAGGGGACAGGGGCAGCAGGGACCTTGGGAGGACCGCTGTGCACCAGCGGCAGGTCAGGCCCAGGGAACCAACTCTCCACGAGGCACTCACTAATGTCCTGGGGGCCTACCAACATTCCCAGGATACGATGGGCCAGATCCTGAACAACATGTAGGAGAACAAGTGGCTGCAGGTGGAATACCATCAGGGAGGATTCGCAGGCCCTCAACACCACCATGATCTCCATAGCAGGGGTGCTGGCAGACATGGCAACATTATGAGGGAATGGACTGCACAGCAGTCTATTGGCCAGCCCACCACATCCGCTGCAGCTAGTGGACAGGAAGCCCCGCCACAAGACCCACAGGCCACCAGCACCCCTCCTCCTGCAGAAAGTGAACCACCCCGCAAACGTTCCCTGCAACCCAGACAGAAGCCAAAGTCACTTGCCAAGACCAAAACCACAGCCAGGAAATGAATGAGACTCTCCTGATTGTCCCCCTCGTGTCTCACCCTGTCACCTTGTCCACTTTGAACTACATTTTCTCCCCTTCCTATGGCCCCTTGGACACTGGACCTGTGCTACAAACAGACTGGAACAATACCCTGGGCTTTCCTCCATCATCACCCCACTCTATTGCACTTTTCAGTCACTTGTTTTCACTACAAGAAACACCTTGAACAAATTTGAGCGACACTGTTTTATGTGTTGAATATGTGCATTTGGGGAAAAGTCACATCCAGTGCAAATGATATGAACACTGTGATAGCATACAAATAATGACCTGTAACTATCTGTAACTATCTGTAACTATCTGTAGTGAGCACATCAGGACATTGTTGTCATATCACCAATATGTGGAAAATGAGAATCCATAGGTGACAGTATTTTGAGATGCAAAGGAAGTGAATGCCATCATGCTACAGCCACACAAAAAACATGAATAGTCAAAGTAATGTTCAATTCCACTGTCTCACTTATGTGTCATTGGAAGCATTGACATATAACTGATGTTCTGTTGTCCTCATCCTCTGCCTCCTCATCCTCACTATGCTCAGGGTCCACTGCTGCTTCACGGACATCTCCAGTCCCCTCCTCCTGCAGAAAAGGCACATGTCGTCTGAGGGCCAGGTTGTGCAACATGCCGCATGCCACTACTATCTGGCAGACCTTCCGGGTGAGTAGCATAAGGATCCACCTGTCAGATGGTGGCACCCTTACCTGCCCTTCAGGAGGCCGAAGTTCTCTCAATTATTCTTCTGTTTCACCCATGTGCTGCATTATAACGGTCCTTAGCCCCTGTCCTGGCATTCCTCACAGGGGTCAAGAGCCATGATAGGTTTGGGTAGCCAGAGTCACCTGCAAGTGAGGGACAACATTTAGCCTTACACAATCCTATGGGGATAACACTTGATGGTATACGCTGACATACAGTGGGTAGGCACTCTGGCTCACCTATTAGCCTCACCCTGTGCCTCTGTAGTTGGGCCATCACATTTGGGATGCTACTGTTCCTCAGGACAATGGCATCATGCACCAACCCTGGATAATTGACAGTGACGTGGGAGATGTACTGGTCCGCCAGGCACACCATTTGCACATTCAATGAGTGGAAACTCTTACGATTCCTGAACATCTGTTCATTATGGCGGGGGGGACAAACGCTATATGTGTATCGTCAATCATCTCAATAATATTGGGGATATGCCCCCTTGCATAGAATCCTGCCTACAAAGTGTCCAAACCTTCCATCTGGGGGAAAGCAATGCAGCTGCACATATGCTTCACCAGGGCAGACAAAACGTTTGCGAACACGATTGAAAACATTGGCTGCGACATTCTTGCTACCAAGCCCACTGTTACTTGGAAATATCCAGTTGCCAGGAAATGGAGCATTGATAGCACTTGCACAAGAGGAGGGATCCCAGTGGAATGATGGATAGCTGATATCAGGTCAGGCTCCAATTGAGCACACAGCTCTGAGATTGTGGCCCTGTCCAGACTATGTCAGTATAATGTGCCTGCCCTCCAGTGTAGCCAAGTCCACAAGGGGTCTGTACACGGGGGTTCGTCTTCTCCTCCCATTCATCCGCAGCAGTAGGTTTCTAAGGGACACAAGAGTGAGTAGGCTTTCACAATTTGAACAATGGAACCCCCCACCTCAGTGTACATAGTGCATTTATGTAAATAGACAGTGAGAATGGCAAGGTATGTGCAAATCTAGGCAGTGACGCAGTTAAGGTTAATATGATCGTTGTCCACCACCATGAAATGGCTACTACCCGTCCTGTATGTTGAGAGCTTTCTCTCAAATATAATTCATAAAATCCCAGCAGAGTAAAATCCCCTCAGAGCACACCACAATTTCTAAAATTAGCATGGTACCATCAACAAATGATTTATATTGTAACTAAAATGTATCACACTTTATATGTTCTCCTTTTTGTGACCCTCAAAACCTGCCATTCACTATGCATTTCAATGGGGTGCTATCATATATATTGGTCCGAAGATGGCTGTTGTCACTTTCTGGTGGAGATCCATATTTAGGCTCTGCCCAGATATACAAATCTGAATTTCCTTCAATATCTCAAAAACTATTGAAAACATTTGCATAAAATAACAAAAAGGGCACTTTCTGGACCAAACGCTAGCTTTTTGCCAAGTTTGGTACAATTCCATCCAGCGGTTATGGCTGAAGGTGTGTCTAAAGACTCTATTGGAATTAACGTGGGAAACACACATATTTGAACTCGCCCATTTTACTCGGGCCCGCTTTACAAATCATTCCAAAACTTTTCATGCACAACAAGACCCTAATAGGACCATTTTTGGAAACATTTTTGAAGATTCATCAGACGGTGCCAAAGATATGGGCAAGTCAAAAAATGCTTTTTCTACAAACTAGTTTCCAACTCTGCTACCTACCAGCAAGTGCCAATAGGTAAGATACATGCATATATATATATATATATATATATATATATATATATATATATATATATATATATTTATATGCAGTAAAAAAACGAAGATTACAGGGATGTTATAGTTAGGTTCTGAATTTACTCATACAAAACCATAGAAATTCAGCAGTTACAGTTCTTTCAAGTAATTATAGCTTGCGCCTAACATGACTAAAACTTGCACCCTCTCCAGAGACACTCATGCGTCCTCTCACACACCCACACAGACCCACTCATAGACTCATACACTCACTTTCAGACCCACTCAGACACTCACGCACCCACTCACAGATCCACTGACAGAGACAGGCCTTTTAGCCAACCTCTGCTGTGCAAGTCCAAAAGCTGCGTGCAGCGCAGGGTTGGGTGGTGATAATGGCTATAATGGCTTGTGTTATAATGGCTTGGCTGCGGGGCCTGGCTGAGGCCATGCGCATCAGTAGTTGGATTAATGTATAGTAATTAAAATTACTTTATGTTAAAAAAAACTGAAATTCACTGAATAAACAAAATGTTACAGGGGCGTAATAGTTAGGTTCTGATTTTACTTGTACAAAACAATAGAAATTCAGCAGTTATAGTGAGAGGTATTTCAAGTCACTATAACTTGCTCCCTAAGGTAACTATTACACATGTTTTCGCCATGCACAGCTAATTACACCACATTGTATCATTGATGGCACCTCCTATGACATCTTTTATATTATTAATGCAACATTTGCAATAAAATTCTTGGAGAGAAAACTGTGCATGGTGAGGGTATGAGTTATAGTTGCCTTAGGGCATGAGCTATAGTTACTTGAAATAACTCATGGCATACCAGAGAGAATCTGATTCACGGGTGCTAAATTGGAGGGTTCAATGATATAAGCCTTCAAAATGTATTCAAACGGAGGTCATTAATGCCTGAAAGCAAATCAAAAAAAATATTTTGTTTGCATTACCTCAAATCCTGAAATAAAAAAGAGGAGGTAAGCAGCATAACAGTTTGTTCATGATCGTGCCCAAGTAGGCATGTTAAGTTGTAAATCAAGAGGTCCTTCACAGATATCAATTATCATCAATGAGTGACATCGCTCATCCAAGCTTAATGCAGTAGCCCGAGTAGAAAAGAACTAAAGGCGAAAGCACATTAAAAAGGGGTAAACCTCAGCACTCAAGAAGTTCCCCAAAGGAAACATCCCTTAGCACCCCACCCATCATCAATACAGATGTACTGTCATATCTTCATCTGAATTAGGGGTAGGGATAGGGGATGTTCCTGTAGCCGGGCTACAGGGAACTCCACAAAGTCGCAAAGAAAATCTGTTTTTTGCTGCGCCCGTTTGCATGACGATTGCTTGTTATGGTGCTGGGGCCTAGTTATATCCTCTCTATATCTCTACCATCCCCCATTTTTAAAACCTATTTTCCTCTAGCTTCTTCTTATTATATTACCTTTTCTCTTTCTCTTTTTATATTTTAACTTTTCTCTTAAATTTTGGGTGCTTTTTTAAAACTTTTTAACTTTTTCATTTTTTTGCCTTATTATGTCCCCCTTCCTTCTTCCTAATCCTTCTTATCTCTTTCCTTCCCCAAGTCCCCAGCGCCATGGCCAGGCCCCCAATTGCAAGTGCCAGCCACCTTTCATGCAGGCGGCAGCAGTGTGAAGAGTTGCAGCCTTGCCCCATATTTTCTGAGGTAGAGGGGGCTGTCTTGGCATTCTATGTGCAGCACCACCTCTCCTATACCTTAGGGGCAGGTGGCAGGCCTGGGTACGACCTCCAGGAGTGCCAGCAATGCTGGAAGAGGGTGAGCCGGGCTGTGCACCATAGCTCTGCGGTCTGGCACACCCAGCAACAGCTGACACACCAGTGGGTCAACATCCCAGGGCTCTGTGAGTAATAATTATTAGTTGTGTTCTATGCTAATAGTTTCTTTCCAAATAGCAAGCATGCTGCTCACACACAGGTAAGTTAACTTTATGTTACAAATATTATATTATGTGATCCTCATCTCGACAAGTGCTCCGGGCTACCTAATTGTGCTTGTTTTAGGCACTTGCTTTTGCTGATTAAGAAGATCTAAGATAGTCTTCGTTAATTTATTAGTAAAAGTGAGTTTGTATGTTCTCTCATTTCTCTGTGCCTTAATTTTTTGTAGCTCGTACAGGGCCAACTGCCAAGCAATTTCCCAGTGATGTGTAGTAGTTTTACATGCACCCAATATATGCATTGAGAGACTAAGACTGAGATGAGAACTGACTGTAGAAATCATTCATTGCAATTTATTAGTAACTCCAAAATATATTTTGGGAAATTAGGAATAGAGTTGGGAAATCTCGAATAAAATGTTCCATGGTCCTAGTATTATTATTATACAGTCGCTCTGAACCTCTGATGTAGAAATGTTACTGTGTTTGCTTTTTCCTTTAAATAAAATAATATTCTTGGAGAGATTATTTATTAACAGTACCTCTAACCTTTTCTAATTTTTTTCTTCCATCATCCAGCATCCAGGGGCAGGAAAAGGCTGGTGTTGATGAGGTGGGAGATGCAGCTGAAGGTGGCCCCTCCAGAAGTGCTGAGGCAGATGGCTCTGCTGGCCGCAGTAAATCCTCCTGTTGTTGTTAATATTTATTTCACTAACTTTTACCTCTCCACACTTAGAATTATTTTCCACCTTTTTACTGTCCCTGACTCCATTTCTATTTATCTGTTTCGTAAATTCTTCTTATCCCTGCATTATCCTCTTTACTTATTTTCAATATTTCAAGTTTCTTTACTACAAATTGTCTGGCTGTTCTAGTCTGTCTCTAGCTTCCTTTTTAATGCTTTGTCAGTGAGCTTTCCCTCCAGCTTATGTATCTTTTCTTGTGAAGTGGTGGTAAGGCTCAGAGAACACATGTACTGAAGATTGCATGCCATGTGAGGTATTCTTCTCGAGAAGGCTTTCTTTTTCTTGCTTCAGGCTTCAAGCTCAATCATTAAAGAAAAAAGTTGTTTTGAACATTGTCATGTAATTGTGTGTACCCTCCAATATTACATAGGTATTATTAGTCTGCTACCAGTTGATGACCGTGAACCATGGTTGGAAGTATGAGGAGGATGGCCCCACTACAGTAGTCAACCAAGACCATGGGGGTGATTCTGACCGCGGCGGACGGCGGTCGCCGCCCGCCAAGCGGTTCCCGCCGAAAGACCACTCCACGGTCAAAAGACCGCGGCAGTCATTCTGGCTTTCCCACTGGGCTGGCGGGCGACCGCCGAAAGTCCGCCCGCCAGCCCAGCGGGAAACACCCTTCCCACGAGGAAGCCGGCTCAGAATGGAGCCGGCGGAGTGGGAAGGTGCGACGGGTGCAGTTGCACCCGTCCCGAATTTCAGTGTCTGCAAAACAGACACTGAAATTCTTTGTGGGGCCCTCTTACGGGGGCCCCTGCAGTGCCCATGCCATTGGCATGGGCACTGCAGGGGCCCCCAGGGGCCCCACGACACCCCATACCGCCATCCTGTTCCTGGCAGGTGAACCGCCAGGAACAGGATGGCGGTATGGGCTGTCAGAATCCCCATGGCGGCGCAGCAAGCTGCGCCGCCATGGCGGATTCCCATGGGCAGCGGAAAGTCGGCGGTACACCGCCGGCTTTCCGCTTCTGGCTGCGGCTGTACCGCCGCGGTCAGAATGCCCGGCGGAGCACCGCCAGCCTGTTGGCGGTGCTACCGCCGACCTCCGCCATGGCGGTAATTACCGCCAGGGTCAGAATGACCCCCCATATGTCCTTCATTGACTAATTCTTGCGCCCTTTTATTTCTTTTGAAAGACTCAGATTCATCAATAGCTTGTTCTGTTCATCCATTACCAATTAGTTTTTACTTGACTACCTGGCTTTTAAAAAATAGCCAAAAAACAAAATGCCCACCTGATATTTTGATAGAGGAGAATCGTTTACTGCAATATAGTAATGTATTGAGGTTGTATTTTGCTATTACAAAAAACAATAGGGGGAGGAGTATGTGGCATCTAAATTGTATAATGTTTTTTTCTAGGTGCACCGGCCACCAGTTCCGGGCCAGCAATGACAGCGCCAGTGCCAATGTGGCTGTGGGAGTGGATGAGGGGGAATCTCTGCCGCAGCAGTGGTGGGCTGTGGCAGGTCCTATTGCTTGATTATTGACAATTAGTAATATAGTCGCTACAAGTATGTACTAGTGTTGTTGATTAACTCGTAAGCACCCTGCTTTTGCAGATGCAGTGAGAGATAAGTAAGTATTGGAATCTTCTATCTGCAAATCAGCAGACTATGGTTTTTAAAATGAACATGAACTATGATGTGTTTTGGAAAATTGAAAGAAGGTTTGAAGTAGAATGGATGGGTGAAATATGATATGAGTGAAAGGATCTGTGTGTAGATGAAAGGGTGCATAATACTTATCATATAGGTGGGTGATGAGGAGGATGATAAGATGCATGTGTGGGTGAAGGATAGATGAAAGGGTATACAAGTGAAGGATGCCAGCCCAGGTGGGTTAAAGTGTATGGGTGAAAGGATTCCATGCCTGGATGGCTGAAAACACTCCTCAGATGGGTTAGATCTAGATCTCTTGGATGACTGAATGGGTGAAATGATGCATGGTTGGTGTAGGAAAGTACCATCTTGCCTGGCATGTTACCCCCATTTTTCACTGTATATATGTTGTTTTAGTTGTATGTGTCACTGGGACCCTGCCAGCCAGGGCCCCAGTGCTCATAAGTGTGCCTGAATGTGTTACCTGTGTTATGACTAACTGTCTCACTGAGGCTCTGCTAATCAGAACCTCAGTGGTTATGCTCGCTCATTTCTTTCAAATTGTCACTAACAGGCTAGTGACCAATTTTACCAATTTACATTGGCTTACTGGAACACCCTTATAATTCCCTAGTATATGGTACTGAGGTACCCAGGGTATTGGGGTTCCAGGAGATTGCTATGGGCTGCAGCATTTCTTTTGCCACCCATAGGGAGCTCTGACAATTCTTACACAGGCCTGCCACTGCAGCCTGAGTGAAATAACGTCCACGTTATTTCACAGCCATTTTACACTGCACTTAAGTAACTTATAAGTCACCTATATGTCTAACCTTTACCTGGTAAAGGTTGGGTGCTAAGTTACTTAGTGTGTGGGCACCCTGGCACTAGCCAAGGTGCCCCCACATTGTTCAGAGCCAATTCCCCAGACTTTGTGAGTGCAGGGACACCATTACACGCGTGCACTACATATAGGTCACTACCTATATGTAGCTTCACAATGGTAACTCCGAATATGGCCATGTAACATGTCCATGATCATGGAATTGCCTCCTCTATGCCATCCTGGCATAGTTGGCACAATCCCATGATCCCAGTGGTCTGTAGCACAGACCCTGGTACTGCCAAACTGCCTTTCCCGGGGTTTCACTGCAGCTGCTGCTGCTGCCAACCCCTCAGACAGGCTTCTGCCCTCCTGGGGTCCAGCCAGGCCTGGCCCAGGATGGCAGAACAAAGGACTTCCTCTGAGAGAGGGTGTTACACCCTCTCCCTTTGGAAAATGGTGTGAAGGCAGGGGAGAAGTAGCCTCCCCCAGCCTCTGGAAATGCTTTCATGGGCACACATGGTGCCCATTTCTGAATAAGCCAGTCTACACCGGTTCAGGGACCCCTTAGCCCTGCTCTGGCGCGAAACTGGACAAAGGGAAGGGGAGTGACCACTCCCCTGACCTGTACCTCCCCTGGGAGGTGCCCAGAGCTCCTCCAGTGTGCTCCAGACCTCTGCCATCTTGGAAACAGAGGTGCTGCTGGCACACTGGACTGCTCTGAGTGGCCAGTGCCATCAGGTGACGTCAGAGACTCCTTCTGATAGGCTCCTTCAGGTGTTGCTAGCCTATCCTCTCTCCTAGGTAGCCAAACCCTCTTTTCTGGCTATTTAGGGTCTCTGTCTCTTGGGATTCCTTAGATAACGAATGCAAGAGCTCATCCGAGTTCCTCTGCATCTCTCTCTTCACCTTCTGCCAAGGAATCGACTGCTGACCGAGTTGGAAGCCTGCAAAACTGCAACAAAGTAGCAAAGACGACTACTGCAACTCTGTAACGTTGATCCTGCCGCCTTCTCGACTGTTTTCCTGGTGGTGCATGCTGTGGGGGTAGTCTGCCTCCTCTCTGCACTAGAAGCTCCGAAGAAATCTCCCATGGGTCGACGGAATCGTCCCCCTGCAACCGCAGGCACCAAAGAACTGCATCACTGGTACCTTGGGTCTCCACTCAGCACGACGAGCGAGGTCCCTTGAATCCAGCAACTCTGTCCAAGTGACTCCCACAGTCCAGTGACTCTTCAGTCCAAGTTTAGTGGAGGTAAGTCTTTGCCTCCCCACGCCAGACTGCATTGCTGGGAACCGTGACTTTTGCAGCTACTCCGGCCTCCGTGCGCTTCCGGCGGAAATCCTTTGTGCACAGTCCAGCCTTGGCCCACAGCACTCTAACCTGCATTGCATGACCTCCTAAGTTGTCCTCCGGCGACGTGGGACTCCTTTGTGCGACTTTGGGTGAGCAGTGTTTCACGCATCCTTGTAGTGCCTGTTTCTGGCACTTCTGTGGGTGCTGCCTGCTGCTGAGAGGGCTTCTTGTCTTGCTCGATGCCCCCTCAGTCCCCAGATGCAATTGGCGACATCCTGGTCTCTCCTGGGCCACAGCAGCACCCAAAAACTCTAACCGCACAATTTGCAGCTATCAAGGTTTGTTGGCAGTCTTTCTTCAGGAAAACACTTCTGCACGACTCTCCACGGCGTGGGGTATCCGTCCTCCAAACAGGAAGTTCCTAGCCCTTGTCGTTCTTGCAGAATCTCCAGCTTCTACTGTCTAGTAGCAGCTTCTTTGCACCCACAGCTGGCATTTCCTGGGCATCTGCCCATCTCCGACTTGCTTGTGACTTTTGGACTTGGTCCCCTTGTTCCGCAGGTACCCTCGACTGGAAATCCATCGTTGTTGCATTGCTGATTTGTGTCTTTCCTGCAGAATTCCCCTATAACGACTTCTATGTCCTTTGGTGAACTTTAGTGCACTTTGCACTCACTTTTCAGGGTCTTGGGGTGGGCTATTTTTCTAACCCTTACTATTTTCTAATAGTCCCAGCGACCCTCTACAAGGTCACATAGGTTTGGGGTCCATTCGTGATTCGCATTCCACTTTTGGAGTATATGGTTTGTGTTGCCCCTATCCCTATGTGTCTCCATTGCATCCTATTGAAACTATACATTGTTTGCACTGTTTTCTAATACTATTACTGCATATTTTGGTATTGTGTACATATATCTTGTGTATATTTGCTATCCTCATACTGAGGGTACTCACTGAGATACTTTTGGCATATTGTCATAAAAATAAAGTACCTTTATTTTTAGTATATCTGTGTATTGTGTTTTCTTATGATATTGTGCATATGACACTAGTGGTACTGTAGGAGCTTCACTCGTCTCCTAGTTCAGCCTAAGCAGCTCTGCTAAGCTACCATTATCTATCAGCCTATGCTGCTAGACACCCTATACACTAATAAGGGATAACTGGGCCTGGTGCAAGGTGCAAGTACCCCTTGGTACTCACTACAAGCCAGTCCAGCCTCCTACATTGGTTGTGCAGCGGTGGGATAAGTGCTTTGAGACTACTTACCACTTTTGTCATTGTACTTTTCATAAGAGAAAAATATACAAAACAAGTTCAGTGTATGTACACCTAACCAAAAAGTTTTGCATTTCTTTTCTCACCTCTTTTCTAAAGTGCTGAAAAGTACCTCTAAACTTTCTAAAAAGTTCTTACAAGTTTAAAAAGTTTTTTTTTCTGTCTTTCTAAAAGTTCTGAAAACTTTTTTCTCTTTTTCTATCACTTAAACTCCCTTTCTAAAAATGTCTGGCACAGGCCAAAATGTTGATCTGTCCAAACTTGCATATGACCACCTTAGCTGGAAATTAGCAAGGAGTCTCTGTGTAGAAAGAGGTTTAGGGAAGAATCCTTCTTTGGAATTATTGCTTAACATGCTTAGAGAACAAGATAAGGCCAAAAGGGCCCCATCTGTTGAAAAAGTAGCTAATGGTTCCCAATCTGATCCAGGGACTCCCCTAGGAAAAGATTCAGGAAAGAAACTTCCTAGCCTGCCCAATACTAGTCAGCCTAGCATAGTTGGTACTGAGGTTGAGTCACACCATACAGATAGTGTTGTCTCACATCATAGCAAGAGCATTCATTCTCACCACAGTAGAAGTGATGTTTCTGTTGACCAAGCTGTTAGGGTGCCTTCTGTAAGAGACAGGTCTCCTTCTGTCAATTCTCATCATACCTCTGTTTCTAGATATGTCCCTCCCACCCACCCTGATGACAGATTGTTAGAAAGGGAGCTCAACAAGTTGAGAGTGGAACAAACCAGACTGAAGCTTAAGAAGCAACAGCTGGATTTGGATAGACAGTCCTTAGAACTAGAGAAGGAAAGACAGAAGTTGGGTTTTGAAACCCATGGTGGCAGCAGCAGTATTCCCAATAGTCATCCTGCAAAAGAGCATGATTCTAGGAATCTGCACAAGATAGTTCCCCCTTAGAAGGAGGGGGATGACATTAACAAGTGGTTTGCTGCACTTGAGAGGGCCTGTGTTGTACAAAATGTCCCTCAAAGGCAATGGGCTGCTATCCTATGGCTATCATTTAGTGGAAAGGGTAGGGATAGGCTCCTTACTGTGAAAGAAAGTGATGCCAATAATTTTACAGTTCTTAAGAATGCACTCCTGGATGGTTATGGCTTAACCACTGAACAGTACAGGATAAAGTTCAGAGAGACCAAAAAGGAGTCTTCACAAGACTGGGTTGATTTCATTGACCATTCAGTGAAGGCCTTGGAGGGGTGGTTACATGGCAGTAAAGTTAATGATTATGACAGCCTGTATAACTTGATCCTGAGAGAGCATATTCTTAATAATTGTGTGTCTGATTTGTTGCACCAGTACCTGGTGGACTCTGATCTGACCTCTCCCCAAGAATTGGGAAAGAAGGCAGACAAATGGGTCAGAACAAGGGTGAACAGAAAAGTTCATACAGGGGGTGACAAAGATGGCAACAAGAAGAAGGATGGTAAGTCTTCTGACAAGGGTGGGGACAAATCTAAAAATGAGTCTTCATCAGGCCCACAAAAACACTCTGGTGGGGGTGGTGGGCCCAAATCCTCTTCTAATCAAAACAAAGAAAAGAAACCATGGTGCTATTTATGTAAAATAAAAGGCCATTGGACAACAGATCCCAGTTGTCCAAAGAAAAGCACCAAGCCTCCTACCACTACAACCCCTACTGCTACACCTAGTGTCCCTTGCTAATAGCAGTGGTGGTGGGAGCAAACCTACTAATAGCCAATCCAAGGGAGTAGCTGGGCTCACTTTTGGTAACTTAGTTGGGGTTGGTCTTGTTAGGGAGACCACAGAGGCTGTGTTAGTCTCTGAGGGGGCTATTGATTTAGCCACCTTAGTTGCTTGTCCCCTTAACATGGATAAGTACAAGCAGCTACCCCTAATAAATGGTGTTGAGGTTCAGGCCTACAGGGACACAGGTGCCAGTGTCACAATGGTGATAGAGAAACTGGTCCACCCTGAACAACACCTACTTGGTCACCAGTACCAAGTAACCGATGCTCACAACAACACACTTAGCCACCCCATGGCTGTTGTAAATCTCAACGGGGGGGGTTACTGGTCCAAAGAAAGTTGTGGTAGCCACAGATTTACCTGTAGACTGTCTACTAGGAAATGATTTGGAGACATCAGCTTGGTCAGATGTGGAGTTGGAGGCCCATGCAGCAATGCTGGGCATCCCAGGGCATATTTTTGCTTTAACCAGGGCTCAGGCCAAAAACCAAAAGGACAGGGTGACTTGGATCCTGGAACAATGGACCAAGTGCTCCCTAAAGCTAGGGCTAGTAGAAGTAAAGCACTTCCTACTATCCCTCCCTCTACAGTGGATTCTACTTCTGAGGAAGAAGAATTTCCACCCTGTGCAGAACCTACACCAGAGGAGCTGGAAGCAGACACTGCTGAGCTTTTGGGTGAAGGGGGGCCTGCCAGGGAGGAGCTGAGTGTGGCACAGCAAACCTGTCCCACACTAGAGGGTCTAAGACAGCAAGCTGTCAAACAAGCTAATGGGGATGTCAGTGACTCTCACAGAGTTTACTTGGAGGCCAACCTCTTGTACACTGAAGCAAGGGATCCTAAACCTGGAACTGCCAGGAGGTTAGTGATTCCTCAGGAGTACAGAAAGTTCCTCCTAACTCTAGCCCACGACATTCCCCTAGCTGGACATCTGGGACAAATGAAAACTTGGGACAGGCTTGTTCCCTTGTTTCATTGGCCTAGAATGTCTGAGGACACAAAAGAGTTTTGTAAGTCCTGTGAAACCTGTCAAGCCAGTGGCAAGACAGGTGGCACTCCAAAGGCACCCCTTATTCCACTGCCTGTGGTTGGGGTTCCCTTTGAAAGGGTAGGGATTGACATAGTTGGCCCCCTTGACCCTCCTACTGCTTCAGGCAATAGGTTTATCTTGGTGGTAGTGGACCATGCCACAAGATATCCTGAAGCAATTCCTTTAAGGACCACTACAGCACCTGCAGTGGCAAAGGCCCTCCTGGGAATATTTTCTAGGGTGGGCTTCCCAAAGGTAGTAGTATCAGACAGAGGAAGCAATTTCATGTCTGCTTACTTAAAGGCCATGTGGAAGGAGTGTGGTGTGACTTACAAGTTCACTACACCCTATCATCCACAAACAAATGGACTGGTGGAGAGCTTTAACAAAACTCTCAAAGGCATGATTATGGGACTCCCTGAAAAACTCTGCAGGAGATGGGATATCCTTTTACCATGCCTCCTTTTTGCCTACAGGGAGGTACCCCAGAAAGGACTGGGCTTCAGTCCCTTTGAACTCCTCTTTGGACACCCTGTTAGGGGTCCACTAACACTTGTCAAGGAGGGTTGGGAACAACCTTTAAAAGCTCCAAAGCAAGATATTGTGGATTATGTACTTGGCCTCAGATCAAGGATGGCTGAGTACATGAAAAAGGCCAGTAAAAACCTTCAGGCCAGCCAAGAGCTCCAGAAGCAATGGCATGACCAGAAGGCTGTTTTGGTTCAGTACCAACCAGGGCAGAAAGTGTGGGTCTTGGAGCCTGTGGCCCCAAGAGCACTCCAAGATAAATGGAGTGGACCCCACACAATTGTTGAAAAAAAGGGTGAAGTCACCTACTTAGTTGACTTAGGCACTGCCAGGAGTCCCCTTAGGGTGCTCCATGTCAATCGCCTGAAACCCTACTATGACAGGGCTGATCTCACCCTGCTCATGGCAACTGATGAGGGACAGGAAGAAGACAGTGATCCTCTACCTGATCTCTTCTCTTCCACAGAACAAGATGCTCTAGTGGAAGGTGTAGTTTTGGCTGATTGTCTTACTGCTGAGCAGAAAGACCATTGCATAAATCTCCTGGGTCAGTTTTCTGAACTCTTCTCTACTGTGCCAGGTACCACTTCTTGGTGTGAGCACACTATTGATACTGGAGACAGCTTGCCTGTCAAAAGTAAAATCTATAGGCAGCCTGACCATGTCAGGGACTGCATAAAGCAAGAGGTGCAGAAAATGTTAGAACTGGGAGTGGTTGAGCACTCTGAAAGTCCATGGGCTTCTCCTGTGGTACTTGTACCAAAACTTCATTCCAAGGATGGAAAGAAAGAAATGCGGTTTTGTGTTGACTACAGAGGTCTCAACCAGGTAACCAAAACTGATGCTCACCCTATACCCAGGGCAGATGAGCTCATAGATACACTGGCATCTGCCAAGTATCTAAGCACTTTTGATTTGACTGCAGGGTATTGGCAGATCAAACTATCAGAAGATGCTAAACCTAAAACAGCATTTTCAACCATTGGAGGCCATTACCAATTCACAGTAATGCCTTTTGGATTGAAAAATGCACCTGCCACTTTTCAGAGGTTGGTGAACACAGTCCTGCAAGGGCTGGAAGCTTTTAGTGCAGCATATCTGGACGATATAGCTGTCTTTAGCTCCAGTTGGGATGATCACCTGGTCCACCTATGGAAAGTTTTAGAGGCCCTGCAAAAGGCAGGCCTCACTATCAAGGCTTCAAAGTGCCAGATAGGGCAGGGGAAGGTGGTTTATCTGGGACACCTTGTTGGTGGGGAACAGATTGCACCACTTCAGGGGAAAATCCAAACTATTATAGATTGGATTCCCCCTACTACTCAGACTCAGGTGAGAGCCTTCCTAGGCCTCACTGGGTATTACAGGAGGTTCATTAAGAACTATGGCTCCATTGCAGCCCCTCTTAATGAACTCACATCCAAGAAAATGCCTAAAAAGGTATTATGGACAGCAAACTGTCAGAAAGCTTTCGAGGAGCTGAAGCAGGCCATGTGCTCTGCACCTGTCCTGAAAAGCCCTTGTTACTCTAAAAAATGCTATGTCCAAACTGATGCATCTGAATTAGGAGTAGGGGCAGTCCTATCACAACTTAATTCTGAGGGCCAGGATCAACCTGTTGCTTTTATTAGTAGAAGGTTGACCCCTAGAGAAAAGCGTTGGTCTGCCATTGAGAGGGAGGCCTTTGCTGTGGTCTGGGCACTGAAGAAGTTGAGGCCATACCTGTTTGGCACTCACTTCATTGTTCAGACAGACCACAAACCTCTACTTTGGCTAAAACAAATGAAAGGTGAAAATCCTAAATTGTTGAGGTGGTCCATATCTCTACAGGGAATGGACTATACAGTGGAACATAGACCTGGGAGTAGCCACTCCAATGCAGATGGACTCTCCAGATATTTCCACTTAGACAATGAAGACTCATCAGGTCATGGCTAGTCTTATTGTCCTTCATTTGGGGGGGGGGGGTTGTGTAGGAAAGTACCATCTTGCCTGGCATGTTACCCCCATTTTTCACTGTATATATGTTGTTTTAGTTGTATGTGTCACTGGGACCCTGCCAGCCAGGGCCCCAGTGCTCATAAGTGTGCCTGAATGTGTTACCTGTGTTATGACTAACTGTCTCACTGAGGCTCTGCTAATCAGAACCTCAGTGGTTATGCTCTCTCATTTCTTTCAAATTGTCACTAACAGGCTAGTGACCAATTTTACCAATTTACATTGGCTTACTGGAACACCCTTATAATTCCCTAGTATATGGTACTGAGGTACCCAGGGTATTGGGGTTCCAGGAGATCGCTATGGGCTGCAGCATTTCTTTTGCCACCCATAGGGAGCTCTGACAATTCTTACACAGGCCTGCCACTGCAGCCTGAGTGAATTAACGTCCACGTTATTTCACAGCCATTTTACACTGCACTTAAGTAACTTATAAGTCACCTATATGTCTAACCTTTACCTGGTAAAGGTTGGGTGCTAAGTTACTTAGTGTGTGGGCACCCTGGCACTAGCCAAGGTGCCCCCACATTGTTCAGGGCCAATTCCCCGGACTTTGTGAGTGCGGGGACACCATTACACGCGTGCACTACATATAGGTCCCTACCTATATGTAGCTTCACAATGGTAACTCCGAATATGGCCATGTAACATGTCTATGATCATGGAATTGCCCCCTCTATACCATCCTGGCATAGTTGACACAATCCCATGATCCCAGTGGTCTGTAGCACAGACCCTGGTACTGCCATACTGCCTTTCCCGGGGTTTCACTGCAGCTGCTGCTGCTGCCAACCCCTCAGACAGGCTTCTGCCCTCCTGGGGTCCAGCCAGGCCTGGCCCAGGATGGCAGAACAAAGTACTTCCTCTGAGAGAGGGTGTTACACCCTCTCCCTTTGGAAAATGGTGTGAAGGCAGGGGAGGAGTAGCCTCCCCCAGCCTCTGGAAATGCTTTCTTGGGCACACATGGTGCCCATTTCTGCATAAGCCAGTCTACACCGGTTCAGGGACCCCTTAGCCCTGCTCTGTCGCGAAACTGGACAAAGGGAAGGGGAGTGACCACTCCCCTGACCTGTACCTCCCCTGGGAGGTGCCCAGAGCTCCTCCAGTGTGCTCCAGACCTCTGCCATCTTGGAAACAGAGGTGCTGCTGGCACACTGGACTGCTCTGAGTGGCCAGTGCCATCAGGTGACGTCAGAGACTCCTTCTGATAGGCTCCTTCAGGTGTTGCTAGCCTATCCTCTCTCCTAGGTAGCCAAACCCTCTTTTCTGGCTATTTAGGGTCTCTGTCTCTTGGGATTCCTTAGATAACGAATGCAAGAGCTCATCTGAGTTCCTCTGCATCTCTCTCTTCACCTTCTGCCAAGGAATCGACTGCTGACCGCGTTGGAAGCCTGCAAAACTGCAACAAAGTAGCAAAGACGACTACTGCAACTCTGTAACGTTGATCCTGCCGCCTTCTCGACTGTTTTCCTGGTGGTGCATGCTGTGGGGGTAGTCTGCCTCCTCTCTGCACTAGAAGCTCCGAAGAAATCTCCCGTGGGTCGACGGAATCGTCCCCCTGCAACCGCAGGCACCAAAGAACTGCATCACTGGTACCTTGGGTCTCCACTCAGCACGACGAGCGAGGTCCCTTGAATCCAGCAACTCTGTCCAAGTGACTCGCACAGTCCAGTGACTCTTCAGTCCAAGTTTGGTGGAGGTAAGTCTTTGCCTCCCCACGCCAGACTGCATTGCTGGGAACCTTGACTTTTGCAGCTACTCCGGCCTCCGTGCACTTCCGGCGGAAATCCTTTGTGCACAGTCCAGCCTGGGTCCACGGCACTCTAACCTGCATTGCACGACCTCCTAAGTTGTCCTCCGGCGATGTGGGACTCCTTTGTGCGACTTCGGGTGAGCACCATTTCACGCATCCTTGTAGTGCCTGTTTCTGGCACTTCTGCAGGTGCTGCCTGCTGCTGAGAGGGCTCCTTGTCTTGCTCGATGCCTCCTCTGTCCCCAGACGCAATTGGCGACATCCTGGTCTCTCCTGGGCCACAGCAGCACCCAAAAACCCTAACCGCACGATTTGCAGCTAGCAAGGCTTGTTGGCGGTCTTTCTTCAGGAAAATACTTCTGCACATCTCTCCACGGCGTGGTGGATCCGTCCTCCAAAGGGGAAGTTCCTAGCCCTTGTCGTTCCTACAGAATCTCCAGCTTCTACTGTCCAGTAGCAGCTTCTTTGCACCCACAGCTGGCATTTCCTGGGCATCTGCCCATCTCCGACTTGCTTGTGACTTTTGGACTTGGTCCCCTTGTTCCACAGGTACCCTCGACTGGAAATCCATAGTTGTTGCATTGCTGATTTGTGTCTTTCCTGCAGAATTCCCCTATCACGACTTCTATGTCCTTTGGGGAACTTTAGTGCACTTTGCACCCACTTTTCAGGGTCTTGGGGTGGGCTATTTTTCTAACCCTTACTATTTTCTAATAGTCCCAGCGACCCTCTACAAGGTCACATAGGTTTGGGGTCCATTCGTGGTTCGCATTCCACTTTTGGAGTATATGGTTTGTGTTGCCCCTATCCCTATGTGTCTCCATTGCATCCTATTGTAACTATACATTGTTTGCACTGTTTTCTAATACTATTACTGCATATTTTGGTATTGTGTACATATATCTTGTGTATATTTGCTATCCTCATACTGAGGGTACTCACTGAGATACTTTTGGCATATTGTCATAAAAATAAAGTACCTTTATTTTTAGTATATCTGTGTATTGTGTTTTCTTATGATATTGTGCATATGACACTAGTGGTACTGTAGGAGCTTCACTCGTCTCCTAGTTCAGCCTAAGCTGCTCTGCTAAGCTACCATTATCTATCAGCCTATGCTGCTAGACACCCTATACACTAATAAGGGATAACTGGGCCTGGTGCAAGGTGCAAGTACCCCTTGGTACTCACTACAAGCCAGTCCAGCCTCCTTCAGGTGGTTATTGGGTAAATGGATGATGGTGAAAGGTTAATCTGAATGGTTTTAAATGGAGAAGGACTGGATAACAGCATGTAAGACTTAGCTTCAATGGTGTGTATCAAAGCCAAGGGTGAAGATTAAGAGTACTAAAAGAACACATTTGCAAGATAACTAGATAATTGCAGATAATTGCACGGAATGAAGGTCTTTCAGATGGGGCGTTCCTCTCACCTACTTTACGTGCTTGGAATGGTTTTTATCAAAGGTTTGATGCAAATGTTTGGATGGTTTTTCAGAATATTGCCTTGACTCACAGTATTTTTCAAATGAGACAGGTAATCTGTATCCCAACATCCATTTACTATCCCCTCCCTCCCCGCTATGACCTTTCACAAGTGCCAACCATGATGACCTAACAGCTGCATAGTTCAATTTGGCAGAATCTGCACTGCAATGTTGGCTGTGCAATGCGCATCTGTCAGCATAAGTTAAGTTAATGTGTCAAACACTTTTTAATGTATGGCAATGCAAAATCAAGGTGTTCCTCCAGTGCCCACTGTGTCAGTCACTACCTATTACTTCACTCCTCTAATCTTTCTTAAGTTCTGTCCCAGACATCTGAATTATTTGAAAAATCCAATTTTTGCTTGCGCCACATTTCTCAAGCCAAGTGATGAATAAAATTCATTATGGGTTCCATAATGGATTTACTTCTGTTCTAATTTTTCCCTTTCAACATTTGCCAACCACATTGAGTCACACTACCAGCCATACCTTAGGCACATGATGATGATGAGGAGGAATTGATTGATCTGTAAATTGTGTACTCTCCACAACCATCCTAATCCCCTCTACCTTACCCTGCAGTTGAGTACGTTAAGAAGATTCCTTTCCTTACAGTAAAGCAAATGTATTATTTTGAACAAAAGTAGTTATTACAAAGTGTGGTGGAGGAGGGGCATGAGGAGAGTGAGTAAGGTGGTTCATAAGTATATGCCTTGATTTTCCTGAATGGGATAGTCTGTGACGATGCGAACGCGCCAAATGCAATCTATATCCCATTCCTTAATCCTTTCCCTGCACTGCTGTGCATCGCTCTTCCCATCGCCTACTTATGGCAGACAAGATGTCAGCATGATTGAGTATATTATATTATGTGGCATGCTTCATTCTAAATATTCATCGGCCTTGAAGTCCAGGTACAAAGAAGAATAGGGCCATTGGAATAAAAAGAAACTCTAGTACAGCTGCCCCAGCTGCAACCAGTAACGAGTAAGACTAGTGCACCAGCTGAGCTAGCAATGCCACCATTAATTTAGCACAAAAGGAGAGAGAACAATACTTGTACTCCATAGTGCCATAGTGCATATTATGGCTCTGACAGTTATCACCTTAAAATTGAATGTCCTGTGGTGACCTCCAAATGTACTGCTACTGTGCCACCACACTACATGATTTTAAACAAGCGTTTTGCTCAGAGCTTTGTTTACAATTTCATTTTTTTCTTTCTTGATATAGCTATTCTTGCTGGTCCACCATCACAGAAGAAAATAGCAGCCTGGCTGTAGCAGACAAAGCTGGAGGCCATTTGGGCCGAGTACCAGCGGCTGGTAATCCTTGAGGAAGAGGAGGATGAGGTAGCAGCAGCAGTTGCTGCCAGTTCTCAGGGTCCCACACAGGCCCCAGCGCCTTCAGCCCAGTAACACCAGCGCCACAGTGCCAGGGCAGCTGCCCGCTGTCGTATCATCCCTGCTGCCCCCAACCCCCTCGGAGACCGCGTTCCAATGTTGTGTCCTTCAGAGACTGGT
This sequence comes from Pleurodeles waltl, assembly GCF_031143425.1. Lineage (NCBI taxonomy): Eukaryota > Metazoa > Chordata > Amphibia > Caudata > Salamandridae > Pleurodeles > Pleurodeles waltl. The sequence continues at coordinate 577,131,648 of NC_090447.1, forward strand.
GCAGTTAGAGGCCCGTAAGGCACATGTGGAGGGGCTCCTACTAAGAATCCTGGCCCATCTTTATCGCCCTCCTCTGCCCCTTTTCTAACCTTTTATTTTGGTGGGTGGGACTTGTCTTGGGTTGAGAGGTTGGGAATGGATTTTTACAGGACTTTTATTTTATTTTTATTACTCTTCATGTCAACTTGGAAATTTTTTGTTTGGGACATGGGTTGGGGAAAGGAAAATTTAAACGGGGATGAGTGTGGGCCAGTTGTGGGAGGGAGGGGTGGATATTTATGCTTTTTCTTAGTGATGGGGTACAACAGATAGCTATTTACAGTTATTTATGGCTAGCATATTTGTTTGGGATGTTTTACTTAGCACTGCTACCTTTATGCAGAGTGTTTTCAAATCTGCTGATTGTGTATTCCTTTTAGTGCAGCATGTGTTACAAATCTGCAGATAGTGTATAACAATAATTTATGCAATTATGTAACCTTGTCCTAATACTCTTCTAGTCTCTGCAGTGCATTCTGACAAATTTGAATCATAGGAATAGGGCAGAGAGATTCACCACTGCCAATTATATTATCTTAACTAAAACTACAACAATGCTCCATAATTCTCCTACCTGAATGGATGAAGCAAGGGCTGCATGGTTTCTCAAGGTACCATGGGGGTGTAGTAGTAGCATGCTAGTGCATTAATAGTGAAGGCATTGGAAGCAAGGTCCCACTCCACCTAGGTGACCTCAAATGATGATCCTGAACTCAGAGTTGGTGTTGCTTCTACCACATCCATCCCACCAAGTGCATGATTATTCAATGGTGTAAATTATTAAGCAACACCTCAATCAATCACACAGCCCGGGGGAAGAGGGTTAGGGATTTGATGAATGGATGGGAAAGGGATTTTGGGAACGGTGTGACAAAAAGACAAACACTACACAAACACAACATTCATCTGGGAAATGATCAGCAGCCTGTTGTGGGAAGAATAGAAAAACAGGAATATGTGGCCACAGATGACTTTACGTTCTGTCAGCCCAGAGATATTCAAGTTGTACATATGTAAAAATGTTCAGTCACCTACGTTTGCAAAATAGTACATATAATTAATCTTGGGCTGAAGCTAACACACACAGTTCTAGAAAAAAAAATATTGAAAGACAAATTATACTACTTTGTATTGTCGAAATTGGGTGGTGCATCAGCAATCTTCTTGGATTGCCCCGTCAATCTTCTTGGGTGCCTGCCTAAAGGGGTCCGATAAGGTAAGGATGAGTGCTACTGTACAGGGGAAGAGAAGGCATGTGGATTGTAAAACAGAAATCATTATCAATGTATTGTAGAATCGAGAAGGATGGAATGGAAGGTAACCTTTATGAGTAGTAGTGTACCAAGAAGACTGAGAGGTGGCAGATCAAGAGCAAAGTCCTTTGTGATAATCCACCAACAATCACAGACAAGTGTCAGCATGTATCGGGATGATCAAACCCGCAACTGTCATGCTCAATTTTGTTTGTTAGCTAAATGGACTGGTCGGGTCTTCTTTGACAAAAGTGAACCAGAAAGAAAAGCTCCAGTAAACAAAGCAGAGTGAAAATTATGGCAAACAAATTTCGATGGGTGTCGAGGGGGGAGGGAAAAAAAATCACCTTCAGAAAAAAAAAAATTGCACCCATTATTATTATTATGCCACCAACATTGTAAATCAATCACAACCCAAACACAAGCCAGTGTAATATATTTAAACAATATAAACACCCACTCTCACTATATGCCATCACTAGACATGAGTCACACAAACCATCGCAATTCTCACCATTGAAACAAGCATTTCTCATATCAATCGTTGAGGCATATAGCATTACTTACCTCTTCCAATCAAGCATAGTGGCACATTGCTGATCCTCTTTGACTCAGGAAACGAAACACATTGTCCAGTAACTTATAAGTCAAATATCTGCGGCAGTCCTACTAGGATACAAAAGAAAGGATAGGCACAGAATGGAGGCAGGCATTGTTTCTCAAATCTCCTTGAAGTGATTTTGGTGTGTTTGGGGGTTTCTTTGATGCACACTGGTCCAACTACAATTCAGCCATACATGTGCCTAAAACAGTTGTGGTTCATTAGTCATTTAAACAGAAAAAACAATGTAAAATAATAAGGTTCCTCCAATTAGCTACTTTTTTTCTCCAAGCAGTTCATAGCAGAAAGTTCTATGGTGCCACAAGTCTAGTCAGGGAAGTAGAGTTTGTTCTCAAATTCAGGTGGTTCACCCAGAAGTTGGTCAGCCAACACAATACCATGACCTGAGTCCAAGCAATCATCACCATCATCCACCTCCTGTTGTACTTTAGAGATGCTGTAATTTGGTGGTATCAAGTGCTGATTCATTTTGAACATGATCAATCTCTTGATATTTTGGGGCAAGAAACTGGTCCTTCTCACTATCACAACTGCACTGAACACACACTCAGCAGACATGCTGGCTACTGGGCAAGCCAGATACTTTATTGCCAGCTTGCTGAGCACTGTCCATTGGTGCCTCTTCCCATACCAATACACCAATGGGTTTGACCCAGATAGACCTCCGTTGACTCATCCAGGTAAGCCTGGACCATTCTCTCAATAGTCATTGGTGCTATACCTTGCTCAAGCTATTTTGCCTTCACCTCTGCAGTGGACTTCAGTCCTGCTTTTAGAAACCAATCAAATGCAGATTTTGGGGCTGCTGTTCTGTTGTTGTTGCTCGTGTTGATTTTGGCTGCTGTGAGTCAACAGCACTGTCGGCAGGGTCTATCGAAGATGCAGGCTGCACCCCAGAACCTCTACCTATGAGTGGGCTCCTAATTTCCATCCATTCTTTTTCTAGGTCTCTGTCTTGCTCAGCAATCCATGTCTTATAGGTTGAAAAATCCCCATCCTGAAAAAGGAATGAAAGTGGCCAGTAATTGTTTGTACTGTGGGTCAAGAACTGTGGCACAGATGTAATGTTTGGATGACACAATGGCCCTGATTCTAAGCTTGGTGGGCGGCGGTAGCCGCCCGCCAAGCGGGAACCGCCGGAAGACCGTACCGCGGTCAAAAGACCGTACCGCGGTCAAAAGACCGCGGCGGTCATTCTGGGTTTCCCACTGGGCTGGCGGCCGACAGCCGAAAGTCCGCCCGCCAGCCCAGCGGGAAACACCCTTCCCATGAGGAAGCCGGCTCAGAATGGAGCCGGCAGAGTGGGAAGGTGCGACGGGTGCAGTTGCACCCGTCGCGAATTTCAGTGTCTGCAAAGCAGTCACTGAAATTCTTTGTGGGGCCCTCTTACGGGGGCCCATGCAGTGCCCATGCCATTGGCATGGGCACTGCAGGGGCCCCCAGGGGCCCCACGACACCCCATACCGCCATCCTGTTCCTGGCGGGCGAACCGCCAGGAACAGGATGGCGGTATGGGGTGTCAGAATCCCCATGGCGGCGCAGCAAGCTGCGCCGCCATGGCGGATTCCCATGGGCAGCGGAAAGTCGGCGGTACAGAGCCGGCTTTCCGCTTCTGGCCGCGGCTGTACCGCCGCGGTCAGAATGCCCGGCGGAGCACCGCCAGCCTGTTGGCTGTGCTACCGCCAACCTCCGCCCTGGCGGCATTTACCGCCAGGGTCAGAATGACCCCCAATGTCTCTTTGAAGCCTTGTATTAAAAGATAAGCAAAGGATTAAATTCTTTGCCAACTCCTGCGCATCCATTTTTTCATCCATACCTGTGTACATTTCAGAGCCCTCCTTTATCTGTTTCCTCAGCATATGTGCAAATGGAATAGCTTGGCCCATGGTACAGTCCTCCTTGCTGACTGTGTGAAAATTTCAAAAGGAAGCTGAATCTCTGTCAGGCATTTGACCAGGCCCCATTGGTATGTCTCAATGATGATGCCCTTCACCGTTGCACCTCCTTTTTGCATGATATATTCATTGATCAGTCTATACAGCTCAAACAGGTATTGTTACAAGTACAGTTCCAATGTGCTGGCACCTTCTGAATGAGTGCTTTAACTGTCATTCTACTATCATGCTGGATAATCATGAACAGCTTGTGGTCTTTAAATGAATAGCTAAAAGGAGTGCAGATTCTTCTGCATGTGGACAGTAAGTTACTGACTCTGTGTTCTTTTTTGAAGAAGTATTGTACAATGATATTTATGCAGTGCGCCAAACACAAGACCCTGAAATAGCTACCATCTGACATTGCCTTCACTATACTACTGCCATGATCTATGGCAACAAATCCAATGTTAAGCCCTTTGGGTCACAGCCATTCAAAGACCTTGTTGTTAAAGACATCCAAGATGTTTGCAGCTGTATGGGATTTCTCCATGGTGAACATAGCTACTGTTTCATGTTTCCAAGCACCATTAAACATTTCTGCTGTATCAACACCTGCAGATGTCATTTCTCTGACCCCCACAAAAGAGATCCAGTGTGCAGTGATGCACATGTAATCAATGGCTTGGCAACTGTTCCACATGTCTGTCATCAGGTGGATTGTGTGGATAGCACTGTGCTGCAAAGCTTGTCCACCAAATTCCAGCACATCATGATGTAGCACTGGAACAGCAGCCCTGGTGAAATAGGACCACTAATTCTAGAAAACCCACTCCTTCTACAAAAGAAAAAGGGAGGAGGCCCAACGCTAACATTTTAGTCAGCTTCCCGTTGCACAAATGTGCCATTGGGTGGTTGTATTCATACTGCCTCTCCTGTCTAAACATGGCAATAAAAATACAAAAAAAGGGAGCAACCCCACAAAATATGCTGCTCTCTGCTGATGACGGGTGAAACCCAGAAACACGTGTCTAGAGATACACAGCACTTGCTGCACCTACTAAAGTGAAAGACTTTGATTACTTTTGTTAATGAAAAATAAATCTGACTGCATTTACCAAGATGTATTGGGGCTAACTTTTACTGGAGTGTGGGGCAGTGTGCTCCCTTTTTCTTGCAATGGCAGTAATAGTAGCCTGGTTTTATTTCTTTGCTGGTGGGTGCCACTGATGCAGGTGAATTAGAAGGTGGTGGTAGGCTTAATGTATATCTCAGGGAGGGCAGCAACTGAAGGTTTTTGCCTTGGTATTTCGACCTGACTCTGAGTCTTCCTGTGCCGTTGCGATGTTGCTGATGTGGGCAGCTCCAGTACTGCACTGCAGGGGACAGGGCTGATTTGTGTAACAAAAATGTTACCCTCTTCTTCACCTTCACTTTCCACCATGATTGGATCAGATTCCCTGCTTTTCCCACCTTCACTAACACCACTTGAAGGCTTTTTCTTTTGGTCACTAAGGTGCACCTCCCAGAGGAATGCGTAGGGTTTTCTCAAATGGGTTGTTTGGCCTCTGGTTCCATAGTTTACAAAGAGTGTTGGAAAATGGGTTATTGGTAAGGGCAGGTAAGTACCTACACTTAGCAATAGGCCACTAACCTCCACGTAGGTCCAGTTAGGTCTCAGTAAATTTAACCTAGCTCAACCCTTGGTAGCTTGGCAATGAGCGACAAGGCTTAACTTAGGAGACAAAGCGTAAAGCATTCAAATATCACAAAACAGTAATTAAATAAAACACAGGAAACAGTTTAAAAATCCAGTACCAATTTATAAACATAGATTATATTTTTATCTTTAAAATGACACCAAAACGAATAAAATCAGATAAGAGGAACCGGAGATATGATTTTTTAAAGAATTAATGCTTTCTAGCGCATAGAAGCAATTATCACTCAAAGGGTTCAAAAAGGTCACACTGTGAAGGAACAAAGTCCAGAGTTCAGGCCACCCACGAGGTAACACTGTCACACTTACTTTCAGAAGTTTTGATTCAGGAAAGTGGTCCACAGCACCAGCCAAGGGTTCAGAGGCTTGGATGTGCTTCTTGGGGTCTGGGACTACAACTCCCACAATATACCTCTTCAACTTATGGAGTTGCTCCAAACATCTTCAAACCTCTGTATCTTCTTCTAGAGGTCCTTTTTGAGTCCTTGAAGTGTCACCAACTTGATCCAAGTTCCAGAAGCTCTGAGTTACTCCCTGGGAGTTGGGACTACAATTCCCAGAATGCACCTGGTCAGAATCCTCAAATGGCCACTGGACGCTGGTCAGCTGGGCTCTGCTTGCAGGATTTGATGCAGGGGACTCTGGGCAGCTCCTTTGTACCTGTAGCAAACAGGGAGTCCCTTCTTGAAGCAGTGGAAGACAGGTAAAGTCCTTTTAATGGAGAAGCCCAAGTGTGCAGCTGGTGCAGTCCTCCAGAGTGCAGTGTCCCGGTGCAGGTAAGGGGTCCAGCAGGGCAGTCCTTCTTCTCCTGCAATTCTTCCTTGTTGGAATCTGATAGGGATCTGAGGTGTGGGTGCAGGTCTGCCAGTTTTATCCCCGCTCCAGGGTGAAAAACAGGGGGTCCTGGTTCTCCAATCAGGTGCAGGGTCCTTCCCCCTGTGATGACCACTTCCTGGGAGGTGTGGCAAAAATCAATCCCAGGGAGCAACATTCCTCAAAAATCCATCATGGCTGAAAGTGATTTTTGGAGGTTACATCTGGCTAAGCCCACCCACTGGTGTGGCTACGAATCCTAAACACACCCCTCTCTTGCCCTCTCCTAATCTAATCAAGGGGGCACCTAATTTTCTGGGTTTGCAGGATGTGAAGGTGTTGCTGGGTTGCTCCAGATGTCCTTCCCTGCCTTTGAAGACCAGTTTGGCAGCCCTCCAACTCCCTGCTTCACCATCTCCTGAGGGGACATTTCCTCCCCCAGGCACATCTCTTTGAGTGGAGCCAGGCCACTTCACACCTCAGCAAGGCAGTCTGGCCAGGCTGCCAGAGGGTGGCCAATCAGAGCAGAGCATCAAAAAACACTGCAGGGCTGAAGTTGGCAACTTTTCAGGTGAAGTTTAAAACTCTTTACCTGAACAAGCTATATTAAATCCAACAACTAGAAGTTGTTGGATTTATTCTAACAATTAATGTGATGGCTGGCGGGGGACATGGCGGCCGCGTAGCGCCGCGGCCATGAGCTTCCGGTTTTTCCGGCCAGCGCGTTTGGAGACGCCAGCGATGTGCGCGAATGCCTGGGACGCCTCAGATGTGCCTACCCCGCGGTCCTAGCCCTTGGCGTGTTGCAGGGTGGCGCGGGGAGGCTAAGAACGACACGGAGAGGATCTGTGCCTCGGGCGTTAAGCCCTGGACAGACGCTGCTAGGGTTTTTCAGCAGGAGAGACGCGGGCTGGCTCTCTGCCACTGCCTGGGGGCCCCCTGTTTCCACAGCTTTTTTCTGGAGGAGTGAGGCAGTGAACCGATCTCAGCTTTGGGACAAAACTTTGGCTTGCACGGTAGGAGAGGATTTGTACATGACCCCAGTGAAATTAAGGGCCCGGGGAGTCAGCAGTGGCCCATCACTGGCGTCAAAGCAGCAGCAGCAGCATTTTTTCAGGGCGGCAGTGGGCCCCTTTGTGAGGGTTCTGTTGGAGCTGCAAAAGTCCTTGGTCAGGAGGGCCTTTGTAAGAGAAAAAAGAGGGGGGCTATAAAAACTAAAAAAGAGTGCTCTTTGGTTCACCCGCAGTTAGAGGCCAAACTGGTGGGCAGGCACTGCAGTAAACCGGGCAACCCTCGCAAGGTTTCTAGCGTTCAAGGTCACCTATCAGGAACAGGTAGTCTGGTCTCCCACTTATACCCTTTTTAAAAAGGACTACACGCGGCTCTGAAATGCAGTCTGCACAAAGTTCTGAATTATCTTCTCCCTCCCCGGTCTCTTTTGCTCCCCTTTTTGGGGAGATGGCAGGCGACGAAGAGGTAACACATCTTTCCTCGGTAGAGTATGTTGGCGCTTAGGGCTCCACATTGATTAAGGTAGTGGAAATGTGTCCACCTCCTCAGGATTCCGCCGTGCAGAACCCGTTGATATCATTATCAGAGGAGATTAGGGGCAAATTTGAGATATCTGAAAATAACCAGGCAAAAATTAGAAAATCTTGTGCTGCATTTGAATGTAAACTTAATGCGCTGGCGGAGAGGATGAGTAAGCTGGAGACGGCTGTTTTGGAGCAGGAGGCCCGAATGCTCTCGAACTCCAAGATATTTCCCAGTTGACACGTAAGGGCGAGATGTTTCAGGAGAAGCTGGAATCTTTGGAGAATGGTTTACGGAGGAATAACCTTAGGTTATTGAACGTTCCCGAAGAGCTGGAAGGGGATAACATTAAAGATTAAATAATGACGCTGTTTAAGAAATTTGTTCCCTCTATGGACCATTTAAAGATGGAAGAAGATATCCAGAGAATTCATTGTGATCCCTTTAGGAGAAAGCCCGATAGGCAGTCTCCTAGGAAAATTCTTGTAAACTTTGGTACTTATACCATTAAGGTGAAAATACTATCAGAGGCCCTAAAGGCGGGCAGCTTCTCAATGGGTGATTGGTCGCTTAAGATACGCTCAGACCTTTCTAGGGCAACGCTTGACAGGCAATGGGAGTTGGGGAAGTATATGCAGGAGCTCAGGTCTTTTGGTGCTACGGTTCAAATGAGATTTCCTGCATTTTTGAAGATTATGTGAAACAATACTATGTTCAATATCAGAGACCCTGCGGATGTTCGGGCTTTACTTGATAAGATGATGTCTTCAGGTTGATGGCTTGCTCTTTTGGTTTTCTTTTCTGTTAAGTCAGCCTGAAACCAAGCTCAAATGGGTGGTTGTATTCACCTAATTAGAAGTCATGGGAGGGTTCCCCGTTGGGGGTGGGTGGATGAGGTTTATGGGGTTTGTTGGTTGCTGGGTTGTTAGCACTGGGAATGCAGTGTGGGGGGGGGCTCGGGATTATGCTTTTTGTTAAAAAAAAGTCCTCAAGAATGTGGCAAGTGGCTGTGTGAGGGATCTTGTGTTATTTTTCATGTTTATGATTTTTCTTTTTTTCTTCTGGTCTCCTTTTTGATTGATGGCTAGTCGAAACAAGGTGCTGATGACATTTTTATCCTGGAATGTTAATGGCCTGCGGGTTCCAGGAAGGAGGAGGAGAATATTAGAGTTTTTGAAAAGGATAGAAGAAGAGGTGATTATTTTACAGGAAACCCACCTATTAGAAGCAGAATGGGAAGAGTATCTTAAATATTTGAATTGCGTGGTATTCTGTGCATGTACTAATCAATCTTGTGTTGTGAAGTCAGTTACTATGAAAGTTGCAAAAGTCATAAAGGATTCTAAAGGTAGGCGGTTGATCGTGGAGGTTGCCCTATCTGGGGTTTGGTTTACCATTGCTGGTTATTATGGGCCCAATATTGATGACCCCGCACCATTTCAAGACCTTTACAGCCATCTTTTGGCTGCTAAGTACCCGATTTTAGTGGGGGGGACTTTAATATCTTATTAAACCCCACTTTAGATAAATCCATGATAAGACCCACTGTGAATTCACCCAAAACCCGGCTGTGCAGAAGGTTGTGGGAAGCTTTTAGCTTGGAAGACCAAACCAGATCGCACCAGGAACTTTGTTTCCTCCATTAGATCAGAGGTTACTGGAGCCCTAGCTATAACTGAAGCTGAGATAGAGGAGGCATTTATAGGTTTTTTTCAGACTCTTTACACTGAAGACCTGCACGTTTCCAAATTGTCTTTATGAGCTTATTTGGATGCCCTTCATCTTCCTCAGTTGTCAGAAGAGGATCAGATACAAATGGTCAGGGAGATAGATGGGGAGGAAGTGCGGGCTGCAATTCAGAACTTAAAGAAGGTAAAGGCTCCAGGCCCTGATGGTTTGCCTAATGAATTATATTGTAATTTATGTGAGGAGTTAATTCCATTCCTGACAGAATTGTTTAACCTTCTCCTACAGGAAGGGGCTGTTATGCCTAAATCCTGGGATGAGGCGGTTATTACTCTACTTTTAAAGCCAGGAAAAGATCCCGTTTCTTGTAGCTCATACAGGCCTATTTCCCTGTTAAATTCGGATTATAAGATTTATACACATATTTTGTCTAAAAGGCGTCAGGATGTGATTTATAAATTGATACACGTGGATTAGAAGGGATTTGTTAGAGGTAGACAATTGCATGAGTTAACCCATGACTTGCTGGGTGCGGTGGATTTGGCGGTTTCTGAAAAAGTTCCCCTATCGGTCCTTACCTTTGATGCCTCCAAAGCTTTTGATCGCGTTAACTGGCGCTTTTTGAAATGCGTTATGGAGGGTTTTAGGCTGGGCTCTAAATTTATTGGGACTATTCAGGCTGTATACAAGGACCCGTTCGCTAGTATTTTGATAAATGATAGGATCTCCCCTAGATTTAGGATTGAGAGAGGGACGCGTCAGGGTTGTCCCCTGTCTCCCCTTCTCTTTGATCTATATATTGAGCCTTTGGCTGCGACAATTAGGAGCAGATATTGAGATACCTTCCTTTAAGTGTTTGGGTTGGGAAAAAAAGGTAGCTTTTTATGCGGACGATCTTATGATTTATACTGGCCATTTGCCACTTGTTTTTCCTAGAATCCTGCAATGTTTAAAAGACTTTGGTGAATTGTCAGGTTATTCTGTTAATCCTGAGAAAACTGAAATTATGTGCTGGAACACCACCTATAATAGCCCTTCAGTCAAGCAGCAGATATTTGGGGGTTCAAGTTATTTCTGACTTGAATGATCTAGCATACTTCAATTTTGAAAAGCTTTGTAAGGAGACTTGTGCTTTGCTTAAGACCTGGGCTGGGCTTCCTTTATCTTTTATAGGGAGAGTTAATGTTCTTAAAATGACTATTCTTCTCAAATTTACTTTTCAGATTAATGCTATTCCTCTGGAATTTAAGAAAAGTTGGTTTAAAAAGATACAAGCAGATCTAATTTCCTTGGTATGGTCCTCCAGAGGGGTTAGGATCGCTTGGCATGAGTTATGCAGGCCTAAGAGTAAAGGGGGGATTGCGGCTCTAGACTTTTATAAATATTATTTGGCCTTTCATTTGAAGAATGTTCGGTCTTTATTTCGTGACAGTTCTGAATACACTTTTTTGTGGGCTGCGTTGATTTAAGAGCTTTCAGCTGCTGGTAGTTTCTTCTTGTATAAGTTTGGTCATCCCAAATTTGTTTTAAAAAATTCTTTGAAACTTCTCAAAGATGCTGCTAGAGTCTGGTGGCTGGCTCGGCAAGCACTAGGTGTTCATTATTATAGTTTTTGGGCCCTGATTTGGGAATCGCCTGGCACTTCTGAATTCCTTTTAGATAAATTGGCTCATCCATTGAATGGTATAATGAGATGGGGACAAATTATGGAGGAGTCTAGTCTGCTATCCTGGCTTAGGCTCGGGGAGCTAACAGATTATAAGCTTTCCAAGTTTAAATAATTGCAGTTATTGAATTGGGCGGCTTCCCTTCAAGGGGGGGGGGCACTGAGAACTACTGGGAGGAGAGGATGTTAACAGGTTTGGTACATAAAGAGATTTCTTTTTGGTTTCAGGCGTTGGTTGAAGCCTCGGACTCAGAGGCCTCCCTCCCAGAGAAGAAGTAGGGTAGTGTCTTGCCAGCCCCAGATATAGTGCAGATTTGTGAGTCTTCATTTTCCATGCTCTGGTCGGTTACTAGATCAGTTGTCCTGCAGAAGAATCATCTGTATACAACACACAGGGTTTACTGGTCACCCTAGAGGTTAACTGCTCTGGGAAAGGTAGAAAAGAAGTGCCCACGTTGTGAGGTGCCTAATGCAGACGACATACACACCTCTTCTCTTTTTGGTCCTCGATTAATGGCTTTCTTAAACAGGTTATTTGCACGGAGGTGGAAGTGACTCCAGTATTAGTGGTTTTTAGGGTTTCTTTGGGTAACTCCGCTGAGTTGTCTTGGTCACATAAGGGTGTGATGTGTTTACTGATGCTGCTGGCTAGAGGACAAATATGTTTAAATTGGGTTAAATCCACATCTCCGAACATACTTGACTGGTTTTTATCTGTTAATTATTTTTGTGATTTGGAACTTATGGGCCCGTTGGGCAACAGAGATGAATGTTGGGTCATTTGGGAGAACTTTGTGCAAACTGTTACCTCAGACGTATAGTCCAATGATTATTACCTCCTCCTTCTGTCCACTTCCTTGCCCCGCCCTTCTCTCTGCGCTGGCTGCTGGCTGCTGGCTTGTTGGTGGTCTTGCAGGTCACGAGTCTTGGTAAGAACAAGGAGATGTGAATGGCTGCGTTTGCTCAGGTTGGATCTGATTATATTGGATCGCCTTACGAGACGAAGGTTAATGACCCTCACGTAGCAAGGTGGGATTTTTCTCTCTTTATTATTATGAGGACGAAAAAAAAAAGAAAAAAAATTAATGTGATACCAAACTTCTGGTATCTGTTACTTAAGGGGACTTTAAAATGTAAAATAAAGTCTCCCCATTCTAGCCTATGGAGGCCATTCACTAGAATGAGGGGAAAACAAATGTGGCTGTTTTACCTCACCAGGGCCCATAAAACTATTTTATAAGGTCCCTGCTTATAGATACATGGCACCAAGCCCTAGGGGCACTTAAGGCACACCTTGAGGGTGACTTACATGTAAAAATAAGGTAGTTTAAGACTCTGGAACTACTTTTAATTCCAAAGTCGAATTTGCATATAACTTTAATTTAAAAGCAGCCAGCAAGGCAGGCCTGCCTTTAAAATGACACTGGGCACCTCAACAGTGCACCAATGGGTGCACTACATGTGCTAGGGTCCCCACACCTACATGCCCTACTATACTAGGGACCTATAAGAAGGTTGACTTAGCCAATTATAATTAGCCTTATTTGCATACTGATTTTACAGAGAGCACATGCCCAGGGACTGGTTAGCAGGACCCAGGACACCATCAGAGCCAGGAAAACACCAGCAAAAAGTGGAAAATGGGGGCAAAAAGTTAGGGGGCCTCTGCAATCAGCCCTGTTCTCTCACATCAAGCTTACCCCGACTAACACTTGCTCAGCAAATGGAGCATTAGCAATGTTTGGCTCCTTTTCACTTACTGTAAAAAAGTCCCAAACTGGGGAGGTCAACTTTCTAACACTGGTGCTATTGCCAATGTCTGAAGAAATGGCAATAGGTGGAAGTTGTTTTGTTGACGTTTGCCTCTCTGCAGTGTCTTCTTCTACTGAGGTGGCTGTGGATGTAGGTTGCACCCGGGGCCTTATAAATATAGTTTTGGTGGAGGTGTAGGTGGTGGTATTGGTGCCACATTTCTTTGAGCAGATTGAGAAGATGGGGTTATGTTTGAGTCCACTGGGGCTGGAATAACCTCCATTAACAACTGGCTCATAGTCAGACTTGTCATTCTCCTCTTCTTTATCCATAACTCTAAGGCTTTCAGGAACCTTCCTTTTCACTCCTTGCCTCTCCTGGTGTATTTCAGACTGAGGTGGCATCCAAGTGGAGTCTTGATCATCCAAAGGGGGGATTGAGGAAGAGGATGGCGGAGATCTGGAAGACAGTGGATCTTGTGATAGAGGGATTTCTTCTGCTTCCTCTACATGAAGCGCAACATCCTGATGTGCTCCTACTTCAGGAGGAACTACTATTGCTGTTGTGTTCACTGGCCTGAGTATCCCACAATGATTGGGTACTACTTTGAGAAAGAGATAAGTTCAATTCAATGTCACTGCTCATTGACGGTCCTGTGATTAGAGAGGCTGCCTCTGTGCCACACATGGGCTTGGGCTGAGTTTTAAATGGGGCTGCTTTTGTGGGAATGATGCTCCCAGCTTGCTCCCCAGGGGCTGAGTTGGCAGGCACATGTCTTGGCCCAAAAAAGGTCTGGGGTGATATACCAGTGGTGGGAAGCTCCATCTTATCACTGGCTGCTTTCCTTGTAGCAGCTTCCTTTGGGGCCATCTTGAACCTGTCAGTCGGCAGTAGCACTTAGCTTCACAAGCTGAAGAGATGTCCGTGTGGTCGTGAGTGTTGTCTCACGTCGTGCACAGGCCTTCTGTCTGGCAGTACTGTGGGTAATGTCTCTTTCTCTTCGTGCACCCAAAAAAGCAAACATGCAAGAAAGATCAGTGAAACATGGCATTGTTGTTGCAGTTGAATTAGTAGTAGAAACAAACAATATCATTTAATGGTTACTTAAATAAACTTATACATAATTATGAAATACATTGTATCCATTCGTAAAAACAGCACACCAACACCAACTTTCATTATCATGTACAGTCATGAAGGATAAGAAATAACAACTACAACATACAAAATGTAACTGTTAGCTTTATCTGTCTCCATCAAGTTGGCATGTGGCACTCAGGGAGGTGCTGGTGACAAATGGAATAATAATCCTTGAATAATGAAATGTTATGTAATGTAGTGCAACTGTATGCCTATGGCAGACTTGGGGCTAATGGGTAAAATAGGGAAAAAAAAGAAAAATTGTGATTTAGGGCCATATTTATACTTTTTGACGCGAAACTGCGCTAACGCAGTTTTGCGTCAAAAAAATTAGCGCCGGCTAACGCCATTCTGAAGCGCCATGCGGGCGCCGTATTTAATCAATGACGTTAGCCGGCGTTAGCCGCCGGCGCTGCCTGGTGTGTGTGGAAAAAAACAACGTACACCAGGCAGCGCCGGCATAGGGGGATATGGAGCTTGGGCGCCAAAAAATGGGGCAAGTCAGGCTGAGGCAAATTTTTCGCCTCAACCCGATTTGCGCCATTTTTTCCGACTCCCAACCCCCATAGAAATGACTCCTGTCTTAGCAAAGACAGGAGTCATGCCCTCTTGCCCAATGGCCATGCCCAGGGGACTTCTGTCCCCTGGGCATAGTGGCATGTAGGGGGGCACAAATCAGGCCCCCCTATGCCACAATGTTTTTTTTTTTAAATACTTACCGGAACTTACCTTAATGTCCCTGGGATGGGTCCCTCCAGCCTTGGGTGTCCTCCTGGGGTGGGCAAGGGTGACAGGGGGGGTCCCTGGGGGCATGGGAGGGCACCTCTGGGCTCCTTCCGAACCCACAGGTCCCTTAACGCCTGCCTTGTCCAGGCGCTAAAAAACTGCGCAAAAGCGGCCGTACGTCATTTTTTTTGACCCGCCCACTCCCGGGCGTGAATTTTGCCCGGGAGTGTAAATACGGCGCACATGCCTCGGAGTCAATTTTTTAGACGGGAACGCCTACCTTGCATCTCATTAACGAAAAGTAGGTGTCCACGCTAAAAAATGACGCAAACTCCATGGACTTTGGCGCTAGACGCGTCTAACGCCAAAGTATAAATATGGAGTTAGTTTTGCGTCGGAATTGCGTAAAAAAAAACAACGCAATTCCGGCGCAAACAGAGTATAAATATGCCCCTTAGTTTTTGAAAATTGAAAAGCGAGAAAAAAGTTACAAGAAATAATTAAATATTATTATTATTAGACTGATATTATATAGTTAAATAAAATAAAGGTTGTAAAAAAATTTGAAAAAAAGGATATTTAAAAAAAAATGATTTCAATTGCTGATGTACTAGGGGAAGGGACTAGCATGAAAAACCACAGGGATTTGGGAGGCAAGGAATGATGAATGTGAAAAATGCAAAACAAAGTATATAATAAAATATAAACAATTGCTCATACAATACATCTAGTAATAAGCATTGACCTACTAGGCCTGAATAACACACAAATGTCCACCAGGAAGATGGTCAAACTACAACCAGGAAGGCTTCATGGCCACCACAACCAAGAAGAACACATGCAGCCCTAAAGCAAACTAGCTGCTCACATAAAATGGCCATCAGCCACATGGTCAAACAACAACCAGCAAGAAGGCATAATCACCACAACAAAAAAGAACACATGCAGCCCTAAAGCACACTGGCTGCCTACACAAAGTGGCTGCCAGCCACATGGCCAAACAACAACTAACAAGGAGGCATGGTCACCACAACAAAGAAGAACACATGCAGGCCTAAAGCACACTAGCTGCCTACACATAATGGCCATTGGCCACATGGTCAAACAACAACCAGCAAGGAGGCATGGCCCCCACATCAAAGAACACATGCAGCCCTAAAGCACAATGGCTGCCTACACAAAATGGCTGCCAGCCACATGGCCAAACAACCAACAAGGAGGCATGATCACCACAAGAAAGAAGAACACATGCAGGCCTAAAGCACACTAGCTGGCTACACATAATGGCCATTGGCCACATGGTCAAACAACAACCAGCAAGTAGGCATCATGGCCACCACAACAAAGAAGAACACATGCAGCCCTAAAGCTCACTGGCTGTCCACACAAAATGGCCACCAGTCACATGGACAAACACCAACCAACTAGGAGGCATGGCCACCAAAACAAAGAAGAACACATGCAGCCCTTAAGCACACTAGCTGCAGACACAAAATGGCCACCAGCCACAGGGTCAAATATAACCAGCAAAGAGGCATGGCCACCACAACAAAAAATAACATATGCAGGCCCAAAGCACACAGGCTGCCTACATAAAATGGCCACCATCCACATCGTCAAACTACAACTAGCAAGGAGGCATGGCCACCAAAACAAAGAAGAAAACACGCAGCCCCAAAGCACACTGGTTGCCTACACAAAATGAACATAGGCCACATGGTCAAACAACAACCAGCAAGGAGGCATGGCACCACAACAAATAAGAACACATGCAGGCCTAAAGCGCACTGGCTGCAGACACAAAATTGCCTCCAGCCACACGGTCAAACAACCACCAGCAAGGGGGCTGGGCCACCACAACAAAGAAGAACACATGCAGCCCTAAAGCACACTGGCTGCCTACACAAAATGGCCGCCAGCATATGCTCAATCTAACCAGCAAGGAGGTATGGCAATCAAAACAAAGAAGAACACATAAAGGCCTAAAGCACACTGGTTGCCTATATAAAATGGCCGCCAGCCACATGGTCAAACAACCAGCAAGGAGGCATGGCCACCACAACAAAGAAAAACACATGCAGCCCTAAAGCACGCTAGCTGCCTACACAAAATGGGCACCAGCCACATGGTCAAACAATAAACAGCAAGGAGGCATGGCTACCACAACAAAGAAGAACACATGCTGGCCTGAAGAACACTGGCTGCTTACACAGAATGACCGCCAGCCACATGGTCAAACTACAACCAGCAAGGAGGCATGGCCACCACAACAAAGAAGAACACATGCAGGCCTAAAGCACACTGGCTGCCTACACAAAACGACCACATGGCCAAACAACAACCAGCAAGGAGGCACGCCACCACAACAAAGAAGACCACATGCAGATCCAAAGCACATTGGCTGCCTACACAAAATGGCCACCAGCCACATGATCAAACAACAACCAGCAAGGAGGCATAGCCACAAAAACAAAGAAGAACACATGTAGGACTACTGGTTGCCTAAACGAAATGGCCGCCAGCCATATCAACAAGCAGGGTGAATAGAAAATAAAAAACACATATAGGTGTCGGCATATAATTTTGACTATCCAAAAAGGGCCTCTGGCCGCATGGCTTGGGGAACAAAGACAAATGGTGGCCTGTGACAAAAACGCTCACATACTAGCCAGAAAAGGTGGCATTGGTATAGGAGAAAAGAACAGCATTAAGTCAGTAATAGTAATTCCAAAAATTAAAATTAAAGTGGCTAAAAAGTTTGCAAAAACACACATCAGACAAAGGCATCAAGCACTATAACCCCACCATATACTGTCTGCAGAAAAAAAAATTGAAATACCGTCGAACAACATTTTGTTATCTTTAATCCAATGCCATCAATGGTGTTTCAGTTCCACAGACACCACAGGCAGTTGTTTTTCCTCATGCGCCCATGACTAGTACTGAGCCTACAGCTCGAAGGTCTATTCCATTAGCAGGCTAGGCCACTTAACATTAACATTCAATTTAATGAAAATTGCAAATTTACAAAATGAAACATGGAGAAAATGCAGTAAACTGTAAAAATGTTTCCTTTGTGGAACTAAAATTACAAGTAAAACTATAACTAGGCCCCAAATGCAGACCAACCACCACAATAAATTTGAAAAATTGAATAAAGGTACACATAAATCGTAGTGCATGCCCCTTATCAAACAAACAAGTTGTACAACACCATTATACAAGTGTTTTTTAACTTACTTGTGAAATCCGTAATACAACAAAGTCCTTTAATCCAATGATATATCCAGAAGACAAAAAAGTGATCCCTCCCACTCGAAAACCAAGTGAAAATTGACCAGGAGATGGACAAAGCAGTTGGAGGAGCCTGCTGGACAGAAACATGAACTTGGAGTCTGTGGGGCATTTCCTGTTGTTGGGGAAAAAAAGTACTCTTCCCCACATAATCAACGTGAACAGTTGTGAGAAAACAGGGTTGATTTCAAAGGCCCCTAACCTTTTGCCTCCATTTTTGACTTTTTGCTGGTGTTTTCCTGACTCTGATGGTGCCCTGGGTACTGCTAACCAGTCCCAGGGCCTGTGCTCTGTGTAAAATGAGTATGCAAATTAGGTTAATTATAATTGGCTATGTCAACCTACCTATAAGTCCCTAGTATATGGTAGGGCACGTAGGTTTAGGGGCCGCAGCATAGGTAGTGCACACATAGGTGCACAGGTGAGGTTGC
Organism: Pleurodeles waltl; assembly: GCF_031143425.1. NCBI lineage: Eukaryota > Metazoa > Chordata > Amphibia > Caudata > Salamandridae > Pleurodeles > Pleurodeles waltl. Next base: position 577,150,197 of record NC_090447.1, read on the forward strand.
CAGTGTCATTTTAAAAGCAGGCTTGCCTTGCTGACTGCTTTTAAACTAAAGTTATATGCAAATTCGACGTTGGAATTAAAAGTACTTCCAAAGTCTTAAACTACCTTATTTTTATTTATGCCATCCCTAGGGTGTACCCTATGTGCCCCTTGGGTTGGGTGCCATGTAACTATAAGCAGGGACCTTATAGAAATAGTTTTATAAGCCCTGGTGAGGTAAAATAGCCAAATCTGTTTTCCCCTCACAGTAGTGAATGGCCTCCATGGGCTAAAATGGCGAGAATCTATTTTAATAAATAAAATCCCTTAAGTGTCAGATATCTTGGGTTTGGTATCAAATTAATTGTTATAATAAATCTCACAACTTACAATTGTTGGATTTACTGTAACTAGTTTAGATAAATAGTTTTAAAACTCTCTCTGAAAGTTGACAACTTCAGCTCTGTAGTGCCCTTCTCTCATTGGCCATCCTCTGGCAGCCTGGCCAGACTGACTTGGTGAGGTGGGAAGCGGCCTGGGCTGAACGCAAAGGATGTGCCTGGGGGAGGAGATCTGCCTCAGCAGATGAGAAATCAGGAAGGGGGGAGGGCGGCCACACTGGTCTTCAAAGGCAGGGAAGGACATTTGGAGTAGCCCCGCACCTCCCTCACATCCTGCAACCCCAGACAATTAGATGTCCTCTTGATTAGATTAGGAGAGGGCGGGAGAGTGGTGTGTTTAGGATTTGTAGCTACACCAGTGTGGGGACTCATCCAGATCTAACATCCAATAATCACTTTCAGCCATGTTGGATTTTTGAGGAATGTTGCTCTGTGGGACTGATTTTTGCCACACTTCACAGGAAGTGGTCATCAAAGGGGGAAGTAGCCTACCTGAGATTGGATAACCAGGACCCCCTTTTTTCACCCAGGAGCAACTATAAATATGGCAGAGCTGTACCCACACCTCAGATCCCTACCAGTAATACAATCGGAAGAAGAAGGACTGCCCTGCTGGACCCCTGACCTGCACCTGGACACTGAACTCTGAAGCACTGCACCAGCTGCACACTTGGGCTTCACCACAAGAAGGACTTTGCCTGGCTTCAACTGGTGCAAGGAGGGACTCTCTGCTTGCTGCAGGTGAAAATAGCTAACCAGAGTCCCCTGATTCAAATTCTGAAGGAACTGACCAGCTCACCACTGTCCAGTGGCCATTTTGGAGTTTCAACCAGGTGCATTCAGGGAGCTGTAGTCTGCGCCCTCAAGGAGCAACTCAGAGCTTGTGGAACCTTGGGGTGAGCTATGGACTCCCAAAGGACCGTCAAAGATCTCCTGGAAGAAGATCCAGAAGTTTGGAGAAGATTTGTGAACTTTTTGGAAAAAATTCCATAGATGGACCAACCCGCCACGGTGTCTAGCTGGCTTGCCTCAACCGCAAACCAGCCTGACATGCAGGTTCAGCCCAGAGAAGAAACTCTCTGAAAAAGCGAATAAGTCCGAATGTAGGAAGTTGACCGCAACCTTCCGTGCAGTTTATCCAAAGAGGGCTCTAGGGACGTCGGATCAAGATCCAGGTTTGTCTCAGTCTAAGGATTTTCATCTAAAAAAATCATCTAAGTCCGAATGTAGAACTCTTCACCGAGCTCTCCTGCAACACGTATCCGAGGACGGTTCCAGGGAGGTCGGATCAAACTGGCGACTTAATCACGCTGAAGAAAATCCTCAAGAAAACGACTAAGTCCGAAGGTGAACTTTTGACCGAGGCCTTCCACTTGCTGTAGCTGAGCAGGGCTCCATCGCGGTAGGCCTTAAACTTTGACTTTGCCCTGGTTGAGTTGCTACCAGATGACCAGATTGGCGCTATTCGTTTCGATCCGCTAAAAAACACTAAGGGCCTGATTTATACTTTTTAAGCGCCACATTTGCATTATTTTTTTATGCAAAAGTGGCACAAACTTACAAAATATAACAGAATTTTGTAAGTTTGCGCCGCTTTTGTGTAAGAAAGACGCAAAATGCAGCGAGAAAAAAATATAAATCAGGCCCTAATTCTTTAAAAATTCATATCTCCAATTTTATCCGTTTTGGTTTGATTTTAAAGATAAAAGTATATTTTTATAAATTGGTGTTGGTTTTTTATTGTGTTTTGTGTTTTACTTATTCACTGTTTCATGAGTTTTAAATGCTTTACACACCTGTCCCCCAAGTTAAGCCTTGCCGCTCATTGCCAAGCTACCAAAGGTTGAGCTGGGTTTAATTTATTGAGACTTAACTGGACATAAGTGGAGGTTAGTGGCCTGTTGCTCAGTGTAAGTACTTACCTGCCCTTACCAATAGTCCACTTTCCAACAACAGTCAATTAGAGAAGATTTTTCACTCGAAGTTATTGATTTTAGCTGCTTCAGCTTTTGCCAGTTTGCAACAGCAGTCGATCGCGCTCACTTACGCTTGCCTACACAAAAAAGGACACGCCGGAAGTAGCTGGTACGGCACTAACTCTCGCGAGCGGGTAAAAAATCTTGTTTGTGTTTGCGAGAGACTGAAGTCTCTTGTCTCAATTCTCATACATGCGAAATGACAAAAATTGCGCACCAACGGGGGAAAACAGATAACACTCTACTATGTTGCGGAGTCTATTGGTAACTGCGCGTTTTCTGTGGAACGCAGGGTTGCTGAATTCCACAAACTCCACCAGAGAAGCAGAGTTTTTTGCACAGTTTTTTAGGACCCTGAGGTGCTAAAGTATCAAAGTTTAAGATGTATCTTGATTCAAGTTGTGTAATGCCTTTTCTTTGTCTCCTCCACAACTGTTTGGCAAAATAGTATCAATCACTCCAAATCGAAGTACATTTGTATTGCTAAAATGAGTATCAGCAAAATGTCTGGCCACAGGATATTGTTTGTCATTATTTATTGTGCTTCTCAGATGTTCCAATACATGTTGTTGTATATAATGATCGTTTTTATTAACTCCTTCCCTGCCAGGCCTTTACCCCCTCAGGTGCCAAGCCTTCTTTTGGCTATTTTTGGGCAGTTTGTGCTTAGGTCCTCATACCTTTTTGTCCACATAAGCGACCCACGACAAATTTGTGTCCTTTTTTTTCAACATCCTAGGGATTCTAGAGGGACCCAGACTTTGTGAGTTCCCGTGAAGGAGACCAAAAATTAGCCAAGAATACAGCAACATTTTTGTTTTTTTCAAGCAAATGGGAAAAAGGGCTGCAGAATAAGGCTTGTGGTTTTTTCCCTGAAAATGGCATCAACAAAGGGTTTGTGGTGCTAAAATCACCATCTTCCCATCTTTCAGGAACAGACAGACTTGAGTCAGAAAACCCCATTTTCATAACAATTTTGGCATTTTACTGGGACATACCCCATTTTTACTATTTTTTGTGCTTTCAGCCTCCTTCCAGTTAGTGACAGAAATGGGTGTGAAACAAATGCTAGATTCCAGAAAGCTAAACATTTCTGAAAAGTAGACAAAATTCTGAATTCATCAAGGGGTAATTTGTGTAGATCCTACAAGGTTTTTCCTACAGAAAATAACAGCTGAAATAAAAAATATTGAAATTGCGGTACAAGAAACTGACAGAGCAGTGATCCTCCAAAGAAAAGTGAGGAAAATATGATTTTTTAAGCACATTTTGAGGTTTGCAGAGGAAAATGGGTAAGGAAATGTTGGGGGATCCACACAAGCCACACCTTCCTGGACTCCTTTGGATGTCTAGTTTAAAAAAATGTCTGGGTTTGGTAGGTTTCCCTAGGTGAAGGCCGCACCCGGGACCAAAAACAGAGGTGCCTCCCCAAACACAGGTAGGTTTGTCATAGATCATTTTGATGTGTCCATGTACTTCTGTGATGTTCCAAATACTAAAATTGTGAAAAAAAATGCACTTAGGTTATGTTAAAAAAAAAAACTCACCCACCAACCAAGTTGGTGGCATGCTTCATTATCAGGGTCCCACCCGAGATACCTAGTGTGTCACGGGTGTGCTGCGACGCCTGATTACAGTAGAGCACTTTTTGTCATTTTTACCACACATACTGGTTGGATTTGGCACGATGGTGAATGATGGTTCAGTAGATCAAATTTTATTAACAAGAGATTTCACAAAAGTAAAATGCACTGTTAATAACTGAAAGGATAAAAAACTGAACCAATGACTCACAGCTCATGAGCTGTAAAGCCGCGTCAAGGCACCAACTACTTTACTGTCCATTCACACACCTTTCATACATGACATGCACAAGACATTTCACACCACCAGCCATGGGCCCAGCACATTACAATACTCGCTTCAACAGACAGCACCATAAAGGGGTCCATCACTTTCATATGCCCACATGTCTGATACAGCAATCACACCAGCTGATGGGAGTGTGTGGACTGGCGTTTTGCTGGCACCGCCAGCCAAGTGCCACTTCACGCACATCACCAGCCAAGCACCACCCCACACACACCGCAAGCCAAGCGTCACCCAACACACACCGCCAGCCAAGCACCACCCCACACACACCACCAGCCAAGTTCCCCTCCACACACACTGTCAGCCAAGCGCCAGTCCATGCAGTTCGCCATAACTTTTTTTTAAACAACAAAGAAACCACTAATTATAAATAAGTACAAAACTACAAAGACACAACCTGTAACTGAATACATGACATTAATGCCAACTGTGAAACTGAACATCTGAAAATATAAAACAGCAGTTTACGCTCATGGTATTTCCCAATAATTCTTCTGTGTGTGGTAGCTCCTGAAACAGCCACCCACACACAGTCCAGGCTTTGAAGGACAATCAGGGCAGTACATCCTCTTCTCCTTCCTGATACCTCTGCAAGCACAGACTCTACATCTCTTAGCAGGAAAGTCTTTTTTGGCCATGAAGGAATGTGCTCAGCAAAGTGACAATCTTTCAATCTAGCCACATCCTCCACTCCTGCTTCTCTAGTAACTCTTGCCTGTTCCAGCACAACAAGGCTCACTATGGCAGACTCCTGAAATATCACAAATGTCATCCTTGACTCTGGAGAACTATTCTTGAACACAATAAAAGCATTAAAAGTTGCCAAGTGGAACAGGTGAGCAGCTAATTTCTTATACCAAACACAAGCCTTACGAGCAGCAGTGTAATCTTCCAACCTCTGATCTACTCTATCAACACCAACCATGTGCTTTTTGTAGTCTAAAATGCACACAAGTTTGGGCACTTCAGCAACTTGACCACAAACAGCCACAGGTGAAGTACTCTCATCATGGATGGTAGTTAGCCTGTACACATCCCTCCTGTCTACAAATTTCAGAGCTAGCAGCTCATCATTCCACAAGGCACTGCACTATCTCTTCTCAAGTTTTTTACAGACAAGCTCACTTGGATAGCCTTTCCGATTAGAGCGGATTGTGCAACAAGCAAGTGTCCACTCTGAACAATTCCTTGTGAATAACTGAACTCCAGTGTACATATAAATGATGACCTTTGTTAAATAGTCGTATACCAAGTCCCCACAGAATTTTCTCGAGAACTCCAAGAGTGGGTGGACAGCCGGGGAGGGGGGTCAATACTGGAATCCCTACCAGTGTAGACCCGGAAATTATAAACATATCCTATACTACTTTCAGACAGCATATAAAATGTAATTCCATACCATGCCCTCTTGCTAGGAACGTACTGCCTAAAAACCAAATGACTCATCTACAGATTTTTCTTTACCTGGAACATAGATCTCTGAAAACCGATCTACAAAATGATCAAGGACAGGTCTAGCATTATTAACAAAATGCAACATTCAAGAAGAAGCTCATACCGGTTACGACTCATGATTGCAGGAAACATAGCAGTTGCCATCAAGGGATAGTAGACCAATATGAAGACAGGGATGGCTTCCTGATCAGCTCCATCAAAAAAGTTAAACCCAAGAACTTTTTCAATTCTTCCAGATTTGTGGGAATCCACCGGCTAGCTCTAGAGTGTGGCCTAAGCGTGGCAGCATTGTCCCTCAAATACTGCTCTGCATTCAAATTAGACTCCTCAACAATCTTTTCCAAAAATACATCGTCCATAAACAACTCAAAGACGTTGACAGGCAAAAAGTTTTCCGTATTTATTCTAGACCCTGAGAAACCAGTAAAGGCAGGCAACTGTGGCTGCTCTATGTTTGGTGCAACCAAGGTGTCAGGTCTTCAGGTCATCCAATGGGAAGCCTATCAGCCGCTGACTTCTGCACCATTGGCACATCAGTGTCCTCCTCTAAAACAGGCACTTCATCAGCACTGAGAGTGGCTTCATCATCAGATGATTCCTCTCTGACAGAAAATTCACTTCCAGAATCTTGCACTTCCTCCTCTGCCTCAGATGCAGAGTCAGTCTCATAATCATTGTCAGAAGACGACTCAAAAAGCACACCAACAACCTACTGAGCGGTCATCCTATGGCTAGCCAAGATCATTCCTACAAAAAGTGGACAAATGCACCACCAACAACCAGCATTGTGTAAGATAAGTAATAAACAAAGTGTGGCTTTATCACTAAGGTCCTCATTACAACATTGGCGATAAATGCCGCTTACCGCCGTGCATAAGACCGCCAACACATCGCCGCAGAATTCCACCACAGCTATTACGACCCACAGCTCAGAACCCGCCAAGATCTAGACACCCACACAAGTCCGCCACACCAAAGGTCAGTGATAAACTGGCGATAACAAAACATCCACCACCACGTCAACAGGAATACGCCCACACTATCACGACCCACGAATCCACATGGCAGTCTTTCAACCATGGTATTCCATTGGCGGTACACACCGCCGCGCTCAAAATACACACACATCTACAAAACACTACCACATTGGACAAATCGAAATACACACACCTGATACACATACACACACCACTCCCACACACCCAATACAATATAAAACACCCACCCACATTACCCACAAACCCTTACTACTCACAAATTTGAAGAAGGCCAGAGAGACAGCAAAGCAAAGACAACACCAGCATACAGAGGCACACAACAACATCACACATACACATCCACGCACAAAACACCACACGCCCCTAAACATCACCCTACACAACACAACACACACCTACTCACACATCACCCACACCACCCCATGGCACTGCAAAGACACCCCAGGTTTTCTGAGGAGGAACTCGGGGTCATGGTGGAGGAAATCATCCGGGTAGAGCCACAGCTATTCGGATCACAGGTGCAGCACACCACCATAGCTAGGAAGATGGAGCTATGGCGCAGAATCGTGGACATGGTCAATGCAGTGGGACAGCACCCAAGAACACTGGATGTGGAACGACCTACGGGGGAAGGTGTGTTCCGTGGTCTCCAGACACCACATTGCGGTTCAGAGGACTGGCGGCAGACCCCTACCTCCTCCCCCACAACTAACAACATGGGAGGAGCATGTTTTGGCTATACTGCATCCTGAGGGCCTTGCAGGAGTAGCTGGAGGAATGGACTCTGGTAAGTTAAATCTTTAACTACTTCATCCCCCACCTTACCTGCATGCTATCACATACCCCCACCCTCGCCCTCACCCCCATCACTCCAACTCCTCACATATGTCCCACTATCCCAAACCACACATCCCAACACCAAGCCCTGCAAGCAACAACAAAGCATGGACACCCATCACCAATGGTTGTCCACTACACATACCCACACAGACCCCTAAACAATTATCACACAAGGTCCTACACAGGAATGGAAGCACTGGGGTACAGGGTCACCCACCCATTGCACACCATGGCACACACAGATGCAATAATCATGCGTTTACACCCCTGCAGGACCCCTACCCAACGTCACCGGACAGGAGGTTCCAGACATGTCCACTCCACCCACAGAAGAGGCCCACAGTGTTGACAGAAGCTCTATCCAACTGGATCTAGATGACCAGCCCGGCCCATTTGGGACCTCAGGACAGTTGGTTCCCCTGACACAGTCACAGGCCACCACAGAGCCTCCCCCCTCAGGAAACACCAGCACAGCACCCACCCAGCGGGCCCATACCTTTGTCCCCAGGACACGTCAAGCAGCAGTGTGTCCACCACTACAGGGAATCCTGGCTAACCCACCACCTCAAGAACAGCAGGGATCTGGGGGCAGTGGTAGTGGGCACACGGTTCAGGGGACAGAGGCCCAGGAAAACCGGGGAACTGGGAGGGCTGTTGTGAAACAGTGGGAGGACAGGCCCAGGGAACCCACTCTCCACAAGGCCCTCTCCAACATCATGGGAGCCTACCATCATTCCCAGGAGACAATGGCAACGGCACTGGCCAAGTTTCAGGAGACCCAGCGGCTGGAGGAGGAACAGTATTTGGGGTTCAGAGAGGAACTCAAATCCATCAATACTACCCTGGGCACCATTGTAGGGGTGCTGAAGGACCTCATGAACACCAGGAGGGACACTGTGGCACAACAAGGGGCCCCTGACACTAGCCTGGACGATGAACTGCCCACCACCTCCACTGGCACTAGTTGACAGGAGGCACCGCCACAGGACCATGACACCAGCACCCCACCGCCTGCAGATGGAGAACCACCCCGCAAGCGGTCACTGAGATCCAGGACAAAGACAGAAAACAATGCCAAGACCCCGCCAAGAAACTGGACCACCCTGATTGTCATCCTTCTGTCCCACTTTGTCACCCTGTCCATCCTTAAACTGCCCTAGCTCCACTTCCTATGCCCCTTTGGACAATGCACCTGTGAGACAAATAGACTGGACTCTGCCATGGACATTCCTCCACCATCACCCCTGACCATTTTACAACCCCCTCCACTAATTTGCACTTAAATAAACACCCTTGACTCACAAAACAATCTGGAGTCAGTCTGTGCTTTCACAAATGTGTATTTGCTATAACTAAGGAAAATACCAATGTCCATTGTATTGGCAACATACCTATGTCACACAGCTCTAGTCCATGAGGTAACATAGCAGAGGTCACACAGTGGGACCCACATCTGTGAAATCGAAAGGGAAAGTGAAAAATCAGGGTCCATACACTGGGTGAAAGTGACAGACACATGAGAGGTCGAACAATTTTATCAGATGTAGGAGGCAGTGAGGTCTTCTTACCTGTGTCTCACTGGAAGTATTGATGGATCACAGTGTTTCTGTTGTCTATGTCCTCTTCTTCTGCCTCATCTTCTTCACTGTCTACAGGCTCCACAGCTGCCACAACACCTCCTTCAGGACCATCCTCCTGCAGAAAAGGCACCTGTCGTTGCAAAGCCAAGTTGTGCAGCATACAGCAGGCCACGATGATCTGGCACACCTTTTTTGGTGAGTAATATAGGGAACCACCTGTCATATGGAGGCACCTGAACCTGGCCTTCAGGAGGCCGAAGGTCCTCTCTCTAATCCTCCTAGTTCGCCCATGTGCCTCATTGTAGCATTCCTCTGCCGTAGTCCTGGGATTCCTCACTGGGGTCAGTAGCCATGACAGGTTGGGGTAACCAGAGTCAACTGCAAATGTCGAGGGACAACTGTTAGACACACACTAACCCTTTGGGAAAACCCCAGACCCAGACAACTATTCACACTGTATAGGGTCCATGTCCTCACCTAATAGCCACACACGGTGCCTCTGGAGTTGCCCATCACATAAGGGATGCTGCTATTCCTTAGAATGGAAGCGTCATGCACTGAGCCAGGAAACTTGGCTTTCACATGGGAGATGTACTGGTCGGCCAAACACACCATCTATTGTGTCCCATCAATGGCACCTATAATGTTGGGGATATGTCCCAGGGCATAGAAGTTGTCTTTCACTGTAGGCAAATCCTCCACCTGAGGGAACATGACGTAGCTGCGCATGTGTTTCAGCAGGGTAGACAACACTCTGGACAGCACTTTAGAGAACATTGCCTGGGACATCCCTGATGCAATGGCCACTGTTGTTTGAAAGGACCCACTTGCCAGGAAATAGAGTACTGACAGGACCTGCACTAGAGGGGGTATCCCTGTGGGATGGCGGATAGCTGACATCAGGTCTGGCTCCAACTGGGCACACAGTTCTTGGATTGTGGCACGATCAAGTCTGTAGGTGACTATTACATGTCGCTCTTCCATTGTCGACAGGTCCACCAGCGGTCTGAACACCAGAGGATACCGCCATCTCCTCACCTGCCCCAGTGGACGTGCTCTATGGATGAGAACAGCGATCAGAGGGTCAGTCAACACTGAGGTACGAAATAAACAACTTTATTGCACACATTAGTCAATCCTCTATGTGCCTGTCTTAGTGTGTATGCAAGGCCTAGACATGTGTGATGCATTTAAAATTCATGCCATTTGGCCCCCTGGAATGGAGGCTGCCTGACCTGCAATGTGGGACAAGGGGATATGAGGTAACTGCGCTGGCGTTGTAAACTGTTGCGGTAGGCGGTCGAAGACCGCGGCACAATCCTGCATTGGTTAACATTGGACCCTAGGGGTCCCAGGAGCCAATGACGATGTACGCCGGCGGTGACGGTATGCACCGCCGCGGACGTGACCGCCATTTTCTCTCTGTTCACTCACTTGATACCTGATCTTCGACAGGAGTGGACCTACACTGCAAGTGCTGCTGTGACCTCAGTCTGGAAGCGACAATGGCTCAAGTGTCTGGGGAAAGGGCCCCTGCCTTCACATTGGAGGAGTTGGACAAACTAGTGGATGGGGTCCTCCCCCAGTACACGCTACTCTACGGTCCTCCAGACAAACAGGTGAGTACACTGTGAGCATGCTGTATGGGCAATGCCTGTTTGGAGTGGTGTGGATGGGAGATAGGGGGGGGGAATGAGGCGTGCATGAAACAACGGTGAGTGGATGTGCGTCAGGGCAACGGTGGGAACGTGGGCCAATGACTGTGACGGTCCAGACGTTTATAGTTTTTCCTTTTCCCCTGTACTATTCGTGTAGGTCAGCGCCCACCAGAAGAAAGATATTTGGCGTGCCATCGCCAAGGACATCCGGGCCCTGGTGGTCCACCACAGACGGAGCACCCACTGCCGTAAAAGATGGGAGGACATTCGCCGCTGGAGCAAGAAGATGGCGGAGGCCCAGCTGGGGATGGCCTCACAACATGGGAGGGGTGCCCCTCGCACCGTGACCCCCCTGATGTTCCAGATCCTGGCGGGGGCGTATCCGGAGTTGGATGGGTGCTTGAGGGCATTACAGCAGCCACAAGGGGGTGAGTACCGTCACATCCATCTGATTCAGCGCGCATTGGAGGTGTCTGGGTGGGGGAGGTGGGCTGTGGGTTCCCCTAGGCCAGGGCGAGTTTTGTAGGCAAGGTCCCTTCGTGAGGCAGGCTATGTGGCACCCCACCCCACCAGTGTTAAGAGCCATCTACCCCTAGTCAGGCTGCTGTGACTTCCATGTGTGCAGCAATCGGGCATAGGCCTTGTACCCCATGTCCCTGTGATTAATTAGGGAACTCTAAGTAAATGGCGTAGTGCAGAGGGCTGCTGTGTCTGTAGTGTTCGCCAACGGTAGCTGTATTGCATGCACTGAACATGTCTTTCTACTTTACTTCCCCCTTTTTGTGGTCTCCCTGTTCTTGCGTGCATTAGCATCATCAGGCGGAGGAGCAGTGCCACCGGAGCAGGAGGGAGCTGCATCCCATAGGGCAAGGGGAGCTCCATGATGGGGACAGAAGCTGAGACCAGCAATACCGACTCCTCCTCTGATGGGCGCTCCCTTGCGGTGGCGGGCCCATCTGTGTCCACCACATCTACAGGTACGGCCGCCACCCCCCTACCAGCACCGCCCTCCCAGCAGCCCCTCAGCGTGTGCCCCGTGGCCGCTCACTCAGGAGGGTGGGCATCTCCTTCGCCCCAGGCACCTCAGCCCCTGCCCAGTTAGCCCTGCTGCCCTCAGTGAGGAGACCATTGACCTCCTCAGATCCCTCACTGTTGGGCAGTCTACCATTCTGAATGCCATCCAGGGTGTAGAGTGGCAGTTGCAACAGACAAATGCATAATTGGAGGGCATTCATTCTGGTCAGGCAGCCCAACAGCAAGCTTTTCAGACTCTGCCCTCAGCACTGATGGCAGCCATTGTCACTGAGTCCAGCCTCCCCCCTCCAACTTCTTCCACCCAGACCCAATCCCCAGTACCTCAGCCTATCCCAAGCACACCATCAGACCAGCATGCACACACCTCAACACACAAGGGTAGCTCTGGCAAACATAAGCAGTACACATCCCACAGGCGCTCACACAAGCATCATATCGATGCAGACATACCAACAGCCACTGCCTCCACTGTGTCCTCCTCCTCCACGTCTCCCTCCTCCCTCTCTGTCACGTCTCCACTCAAACCTGCATGCACTACATCTTCAGCCACTACGTCCATCACCAGCACTCCCATCACCACACACTGCTCACGTGCACTCACCACCCCACTACCATTCACACATCCCCAGTGTCCTCTCCCAGTGTGTCTGTGAGCCCTCCTCCCAAACTTCACAAACGCAGTCACACACCCACCCAACAGCCATCCACCTCACGACAGCCTCCAGCCCATGCACCTTCACCCAAAGTCAGCAAACGAACACCTCCTACAACCACTACCTCTTCCTCCACTCCCAAACCCCCTCCATCTACCCATCCTAGTGTGTCTAAAAAACTTTTCCTGTCAAACCTTGACCTCTTCCCTTCACCTCCCCCACCCCTTCTGTCCCCTAGGGCCCACCTTTCCAGGTCCCAACCCAGCACCTCAGCCACCACATCACCAGGAACAGTGGTGCCAGCAGTAACCGGCTTCTGGAGTGCGCCAAGCAGCAGGGCAGCCAGTGTCCCAAGGAGCCAGGCCAAGGACATTCCCTCACCTCCAAAACAAAAGAAGTTCACCACAGCCCGGAGGGAGAAGGCCAAAACACCTGCCACCAAGGGCTCAGCCAGGACAACAGTTGGGAGTGACAAGACAGCTGTGCCACCATCCAAGGTGGGGAAGGGCCAGAGAAATAAAGGGAAGTCGCCGCCAACCTGCACGGAGGACAAGACCGCCACCGGCACCGCCACATGCATCGCTGCTCAGGACACCGCCGCTAGCAGCATGCTCATTAAGCCCCCCACCAGCACCGCCGCCTAGGACACCGCCTCCAGCAGCACGCTTAGTGAGCCCCCCACCAGCACCGCCGCCCAGACACCGCCGCCAGCAGCACGCTCAGTGAGCCCCCCACCAGCACCACTGCCCAATGAGCGCCGCAAGCACCGCTGCTACTGAGGCCGCCGCCAGCGGCCACGCCACATCCTGTGCCAGTGGCACCACCGCAGACATGGCTGCCATCCCCAGTGGTCAGTCATAAGAGGCTGGTGGTCAGTTCCAGGGGCCTAGACAGCTTCCATGTTGCCCCACCGTCAGTGGAGTTTCAGATCCACTACCTCAGTCCTTGGCAGGATGAAGCACGCTGGGCACAAAGCCCCCTCCAGAACCAGTGGAGAATGACATCCACTTCCTCTGTCCTTGGCGGGATGAAGCACTCTGGGCACAAAGCCCCCTCCAGAACCAGTGGAGAATGACATCCACTACCTCAGTCCTTGGCAGGATGAAGCACTCTGGGCACAAAGTCCCCTCCAGAACCAGTGGAGCGATACATCCACTACCTCTGTCCTTGGCAGGATGAAGCACTCTGGGCACAAAGCCCCCTCCAGAACCAGTGGAGAATGACATCCACTTCCTCTGTCCTTGGCGGGATGAAGCACTCTGGGCACAAAGCCCCCTCCAGAACCAGTGGAGAATGACATCCACCACCTCTGTCCTTGGCAGGATGAAGCACTCTGGGCATAAAGCCCCCTCCAGAACCAGTGGAGAATGACATCCACTACCTCTGTCCTTGGCAGGATGAAGCACTCTGGGCACAAATCCCTGTCCTTGGCAGTATGAAGCACTCTGGGCATAAAGCCCCCTCCAGAACCATTGGAGAGATACATCCACTACCTCTGTCCTTTGCAGGATGAAGCACTCTGGGTACAAAGCCCCCTCCAGAACCAGTGGAGACTGTTATCCACTTGAGAGACTGCGGCTTTACACTCCCCAGGATAAATCAGTGGCCAAACCACCCACAGGAGAGACTTTAGAGACTATGGATTTGCACTCCCCAGGATACAGCAGTGGGCAAACCACCCACTTGAGAGACTTGAGAGACTGTGGCTTTGCACGTCCCAGGATAAAGCAGTGGGCATGGAGGCCCCTCGTGGAGCTGGCGTCGTGCACTCATCCAGCTGAGGTGCCCCCCCCTTCCCTTCCCCCTGAGGTGCCTGTTTTATTTCGATCTGATGCCCCTGCAGTGTTCTCTCCATTTGGATTGGGTATTGAGTGTGGGCCTCCCCTATGCATTTTGGGCCCAGTGGTCCACAGACTATATAGGTGCAGTACATGGACTTGAATTCTTGGTGTACATATTTGTTAATAGTGTATATATATTATTGAGTAATGGATTTTTCCTGATTGCAATCGTTCACCTCATTTCCTTTTGTTCTTGCGTTCTTCCAGGGGGGGTTGGGGGTGTAAATGTAATGTTTCAGCATGTATTGGTGTGTGTGTTGTTATGTGTGAGGGTGGGGGTGGGGGTGGGGGTGTTGTGTGTGTGTGTCACTCTCTTTTCCCTCCCCCCTCCCCTGTGTCGTAGGTGCAGTATTCACCGTGGTCGTCGCAGCCATCTGTCGTGCTCCTGGTAGAGGAGCAGGAAGATAATCGCAGGTAGAATTTGGAGTTCCGGCTCCATGACGTCCTGGTTCCTCGTGGGGTGTGTAGAGGTGAGAGTTTTCCCTTACAAGTCCAGTTTCCGCCGTGTTTTTGTTCGCGTTGAATCCGCCCCGGAAAAGGTGGCGGATTGGCCTTTCATAATGGTGTGGACTGTACATTGTCTTCCGCCTGTCTGTTGGTGGTGACCGCCATGCTGTTTGTTTGTACCACCGTGGCGGTCGGAGTGTTAAAGTGGCTGCCTATGTTGGCGGTTCCGCCGTGGTCATAATTCCATTTTTTTTACCGCCGGCCTGTTGGTGGTCTTACTGCCACTTTAACACCAACCGTCAGGGATGTAATGAGGGCCTAAGAGTTATAAACTCAAAACTATACCACTCACTTGCCTGAAAGAGCTAGATTCACCAGCAACTACTCTGCACAGCCACAACAATCGTCAGTGATATCCCTAAAAAGAAAAAAGAAAAGCAAATTAGACATAAGACAGCACAAATATCACTGTGCATAAATCTAAGGACAATTTCACACACAATCCTGCATTGAGTACACCACCTACAAACATGTCATTCATGAATGGCAACAATACTCCTTTAAAGTAAATGTATTTACTTACCTAAAACATGCAACTACGCAAACCGCAGGACAACCTCTACCAAAACCATAACAAGCCACAGCAAAGGAAGCAAAACCTTTAAACTAGAACAAAAAGGAGAAATAAACTGTTATAATCACAAATGCAAATACTTCGCCAGTTGACAAACACCCTGCGACCAATTTTAAAAATAGGCCATTCTGCCTCCAAGGGGGGCAGAAATAGCATAGAATGTATTGCCCCCTTTGGGGACACCCCCCCCCACAAAGCACACACACACACACATGATCCCTGGTATTAAGTGGTTCTGCTGATGGGCATAACTGCCCAATAATGCTTTTTGTCACTTGGGAGCAACCCTTGCCCACCACAAAAAAAACACACAAAAACAATCCCTGGTTTTTGGTGCCTTCTGCCCCCCTTGGGGGCAGATCAGCCTAAAAATTAAAAACAGAAAAAATGAATAAAAATAAAAAGCCAATCTGACCAAGGGGGACAGAAACAGCGATTAATACATTGGCCCCCCAAGGAGAGCAACCCTTGCCCAAGGGTTCACTCCCCCACACTGTAAACACACACACATAAACAAATCTCTGGTGTCTAGTGGGCATTCCTGCTGCCCGATTGCATGGAGATCGAGCAGCAGGAATGCTGAAAGAGACAGTGAGGGAAAGGAAAACCTTCCAGTGCATCTGGCACCCTCTGATGATGTCAGCGTGCTGACATCATTGGGAGGGGCAGGGGAGTCGGGGTGCAAGGGGAAGCGATTCCCCTTTCAACCCTGACCAGGGAGGCGGCCCTCGGGGGAGCGCTTCCCCCGAGGGCTGCTCCCAGGACGTAATGGTTACGTCTGTGACACCTCAGCGCCGCAGCCACAAACGTAACCATTATGTCCTTGGCAGGGAAGGGGTTAAGGCTCTCAATTAATCTGGCTGCAGATCCTTTGTCACCTTTCCAGATGACAAAAATGTCATCAATAAACCTGGTCCACAAAACCACATGTTCTGCAAAGTAAGCATGACTACTTACCACCTGCTCCTCCCACTAGCCCATGAACAATTTTGCAGAGCTGGGGAGAAGCAGGCGCCCATTGCAGTACCCTGAGTTTGCTTCTACACACTGTTGTCAAAAATGAAAAAGTCAATATTGCAACAGTAATACATCATCTGTAATATCATTTCAAAGTGCAGTAAATAGGATACGGATCTTGTTCTTAAGATGCGTCTGCAGGTTTTAAGCTCGGATTCATGTTTTATGAAAGTCTAGAGACTTTACCCTCATTAATGACACAAAAGTGTGTTGTAGCCTTCAAAAAGGCAGGCAATGTTGAGACAAACTGCCTAAGGTAATGATCAATGTATCTAGATGTATTCTCCAAAAGTCAATCAATGGAGGCTATGTGGGGTCTGCCCGGAGGAGTAGTGACATCCTTATGCACCTTTGGATGCAGATACAAAATGGGAATCTTGGCTTTTTCACATTTCAAGAAAATGTATTCGTCCCACTCTAAAGTACCTCTCTTTCTCCAATCTGTAAGCATCTCAAGATAAATTTGTTCTGACCTCCTGAATTCGGCCCTACTAGGGGCCATGTAGCATGTTTCACCAGCTGATTGTCTCATGTCTGCCACGAGGTACAACCTTTTAGAGAGTAGGACCACATTCCCTCCTCTATCTGACAGGAGTGTAATCACATTGTGGTCATATTTTAAACTCTCTAAAGCTTTAATTGACTGAGGGTCACAGTCTTCCTTATTCTTTGAGGGTGCTTATACCTGTTGTCCTTAAGGTCTTTAATGACACCTTACTCAAATATATTGATTGCATCACAAGAAATTTTATGTAAGAAAGTGGACTGAGGTTTAAAATCATGTGGGTATTTATCATTAGATAAGAAAACAAAACAGCAGCAAAGTAGCTTCACGCAGGTAGTTCACTAATTATAGAACCACCTTGCACATATGTGTGTAAATGCAGTACCACCATCTATGACTATAAAAGAACAACCCTCAATCTATGCCAAAAACTTTATGAAGGGGGCCCAGAGAAAAAGTGCTTGTGCATATAGCAATTGATAGTAATAAGACATTAAAAAAACATGTACTAAAAAAAATGCAGAGAGGCAGTGCTAAACCATACAACAGTTTTGCTGCAGCAAGGCATTACATTTGGCTAGTGACGCCAGCCCCATTTATACAGGAGGGAGTAAATAGTTCCATCACACAAGGGCATCATAGCTGAGGCCTTATACGATCTTATAATTAAGTCAACCCCAGCTGATCTAGTAACTCCCTCAGGGCAAAGCAGCCCATATATACGAGGCTACCAAATTATGTGTACTGATGTTCCCCTGGCCTTACACAAAGTGCTAGTGCAGTTTTGGTGCAGTTTGCCCCACTAGATTTAAAAAGGGGATAAAGTCATTGATGCCGAGCCACGTCAAATTTCCTACAAAACAGGGTGAAGTGAACAACATTGTTTACCTCCCCAGAACTACAGTCGCAATACTCCAGTCCAGCCGTTAGCCTACATGTACGAGCCAGATAGACTCTTAGTGGCAGCATACCCAACCTGTATTTTATATACAAAGAGTGCTTCAGTTCGGGGTATAACAGATCCAGATAATCTGAGGGGGCAGGGTCATACACATTATTAAAGTAGTAACTTGCAATTGATTCGGGCCTAAGTTCCTGGCGTACCCCCATCTTATCAAATTTGCAGTACCAGTCTTTGACCTGACCTGCAATGTCCTGTTTGACTCTCCCAGGATGCACCCACAGAGCCTTAGATGGAGATTTCCTAGAATCTTTTTAACGTCAGCCCCCACAAACGCCCCCCTAAATCCAACACTCACAGTGACCTCTTCGAGGGTTTCCAAATACACTGCTGTTTTGAAGTTGCATACTAACCTTACCCAATATAAGACTGGTCTTAGGGCTGCTATTTCTGATACTGACACCAGGCTGAGCTCTGTGAAGAGGGCTCTCAAGGGGTTTTCCAGTACCTAACCCCAATAGGTTCTCAGAGAATTATTCTCAGCTACTTGCATCATACTAGTGTTTGGATATACCCAGCTCTGCCCTGTAGAGTGCTGCAGCCACTGCTTTTTGGGCACATATTTTCAAGATGGTAAGAAAATACTTATGGCTCCAGCCTTATGATTAAGCGTCAATATTGCCCCAGCTGCTTGCATTAGGACTATAGCTGCCTTCCATATGTGACTGTCCCAATTTCAGTTATTCGAAAATCACACACCCAGATAATCAAAGTGCTTAGTGGCTTCAATTGGTGCGTCACTGATCACTAATTTTTGCCTAAACTAAGAGATGGTCTCAAGGTCATACCCATGGTCTTACTACAGTTAATGTTCAGTGTTTTTTCCTTGCAGTATTTTGCAAAGCAACCAAGTAGACTATGGGCTGTATTTTCTGTGTGTGCCATATGCACTGCATTGTCTGCGAATAATAATATTGGGACCCTCCTACCGGCTACAACAGGAACATCTAACTGTTCTTTTAGGAGGTAGTGAACCACATCATTACAGAAGAGACTAAAAAGTAAAGGGGCCAGAACCTACCCTTGCCGAATGCCCTTTTGTATCTGGAAATGATCTGTACACTCCCCGCTCATCCCATACCTCATTCTAGCCGTATTGTCTGAGTGCAGTGCACCTATAGCTTTCACTAAAGAAGCATCAACCCCTAAGCTCAACAATGACCTCCATAATTTGCCCCTGTCCACTGAGTCGAAGGCTGCTTTTAGGTCTTTAAAGACCAAATACAATAAATACCGCCTGATTACTGTGAATTTATGAAATCATATAGAGGCGAATGACCTGGGCAATTGTTCCCACCGGGGACTGAAAGCCAGCTTGCACTTCTGTCATGACAAACTGGGCATCTACTCACCTGTGCAGGCGATTGAGCAAGACTTTCCCTAGAACCTTCTCGGCTCGATGAAGGAGGGAGATCAGCCGATGGTAAGCAAGACAGCCTTGATCTCCCCCTTCTTGTAAATCGGGACAATAATGGCAGATCATCAGGACAAGGGTACTGCATTTCCCTCATGGGCTGTTAAATCCCTTATTGAGGAGTCTAGCCCAGTAATAGGGTGCCTCACAAAAAAAGGTCCATGGGCACCAAATCAGGGCCAATAGCCTTATGCGTCTTCATAGTTCCCAATGCTGTGATTAGTTCCGGGATTAGTATTTCTATTGCACTGGGACAGGTAGACAGAACATCTTGTGTCAGCTTGGAATCCAAGGGACCAGCAGGAGCAGTACTATATAGAGCACTAAAATGGTTGACCCAAATAGATGGACTGATACAAGTGTGTACAGTATTCACCATCCCCTTCCCCACTCTGGCTACTAATTCCCTGAATTTCTTGGAATTATTCTCCGCTGTGGCCTCCCTCAGATCTGCCCATAAAGCATTTTGGTACAGCAGTTTCTTGGAGGGCACAAGGCACTTATAGTCTCTCCTACACTCTCTGAATTTCTCTTCACTGCTTCAGCTATCAAGGAAGTGTGTTAAGGCATGGGAAACATCTCTCTTCACCCTCGCACACTCCTTATCAAACCAACATTTCCACCGAGACTGCCCCCCTCTATTATTGTCAACTAACTTAGACGCTGCAGACTTAGACCACAGAGCCCTCAACTACCCTTTCATCATGTCATATGTAGTTAGAATCAAGGGGCTATCACTGGTCAAAGGCCCAGATTTATACTCTGTTTGCGTCGAATGTGCATCATTTTTTTTTACGCACATTCTGTGCAAACCTAACTCTATATTAATACTTTGGTGCTAGACCTGTCTAGTGCAAAAGGTTTGGAGTTAACTTCATTTTTTGCTTGTGGGAAACTACCTTGTGTCAATGAGATGGAAGGTAGGCGTTCCCGTGCAAAAAATGACGATATGGACTTAGTGCCATATTTATCCCCCATGCTAAAATCATGCATTGGGGGAAGGGGGCTTTAATTAATGGTGCTAAGCTTGCTTAGCGCCATTATTTAATGCCTGGGTCAGGGCTGGCGTTAGGGCACGCGTGGGGCTATTTCCAATATCAGAGACCATGGGAGGGCCCCACAGGTACCCTTCCCTAACCCCAGGGACACCTCCACCCCCACCAGAGGAACTCCAGGGGATGGGGGACCCCATCTCAGGTAAGTAAGGTAAGTACAGGTAAGTATTTTCAATTTTTTCAGAAGTTCCATGGGGGGCCTAACTTGGCCCCCCCTACATGGCACTGGGTCCAACGGCCATGTCCAGGGGACATATGTTCCCTGAGCATGGTCATTGGGATGGTGGGCATGCCTCCTGTCTACTAAGACAGGAGTCATGTCCAGGGTGGTTGTATGCCAAAAAAATTCGATAGTCTGGGTAGAGGCATTTTTATGCCTCTGCCCAGACTAGAGTCATCCTTTGATGCACAACCTCCTGTTCCCCCTACGCCTCCCCCAACCGACCCACGTCCTTTTTCATGACGCTAGCCAGGCCTTACTGCCGGCTACCGTCATTCCATAAATATGACTCCCGTCCGGCATCTTGGAATGATGCTAGCCGGCGGTAAGCTTTTTCACGCAAAACTGCGTTAGTGCAGTTTTGTGTGAAAAAGTATAAATCTGGGCCAAAGTGTCTATAATAGATTGTCCATTGTGAGCCACTATATGTTCAAGTTGTGGGAGTTCTCGCAGATACTTCTCGCCAACCCACCTTATTCTCCTTCTGCAATTAAATGGAACAATCTTGCACTCATAGTACGTAGGCTCATCTTATTGGGTTTTCCATCCCCGTAACACTCATCATCAAACTCAGGATAAGTGGGGTGTGGTCACTCTCCACTCTGTTGATCACCGCCATTTCAAGGATGGACTTCCACGCTTCCACATTGACAATTACATAATGAATAACCGAAGAGCATCTTCCATTGTCGAAGGTTGCCTTGGCAGCAACATCTAACTTGGTACGCCCATTGACAAAGTGAATGCAGTTATTTAACAAAAGATCAGTAAATGTCTAGGCCTTTCTTGTGGACTTAAAACAGGGTATAGGTGACTAAGGGATTCCTTAACTATGATCTACCATCAAGATTTCACTATTATTAATGGCATCGCAGGATAGTGTATTGAAATCTCCACAAATCACCATCAGATTCCTGTCTCCTTCATTCCCCCTCATTAGTTTATCATCCACCAAAGCCTGTCTAACACTTCCAATATTTGAAGAACAGTCTTTTCAGAGTGCCTGGACCTCTGGAGACCATCCTGGCAGGATATATACATTCAGGATGTCAACCACCCCCACGTCTCACCCAGACTTGAGTCTCACATGCTGAATGTTAGCAGAAAGCGACAAAGGTAACACATCTACTTGCTCTACTTTACCTTACACAAAACCAATATAGAAAGACCACCAGAGGCCGCCCCTTCCTAGAATGGGGAGTCAGTGTATCAACCTCTAAGAACCGATTTGCATATATTTCACAAAGCGCCCAGGTTTCTTGGAAGCAACAAATATCATATAAGCTAACAAATTCTAACTAGTCATTCGCTTCCATTTTACTAGCAAGGCCTACTATGTTCCACAACAGAATTTGTATACAACCCCCCTTCAAGTTATTATAAGGGGGAGGTGTGGAAACAATGTATACAGTGGAAGTGGCAGAATAGAGGGGGAACTCCTTTTTTACTCAGTCAAATATCACTTTAGGAGGGGCTCCAGTGTTTCCAGCCAGTACAGCTGCCACCCATAGCCAATCCTCACAATCGATCCCAATTTTTTCTCACTATGATTGGGGATCCTGATTTGTCTGCCGTTTTTATGGTTAGTAATGGTCAGGGTTTCCCGCACTCTATTGCCGTTGGCTGAAGACCCCCTCATTTTTCCCAATATTGCAGATCTGTATCCATACGGACTGCCAGTACTCGACATATCCATATCACTCCTGCACTGCTCATCCAAGCCAATTTCCTCTTGATCGATATCAGGACACTGCAACACTTCAACCCCCATTATATTGAAGTGGTCTGTGTGGCTGAGGATACTTTTAGCTGTACCAAGCATGGCAAATTCAACTTAAACAGAGGGACAGGAGACTACAGGGCCACCTAGGAATGCAGCAGGGTTAGCGCACCTCCTACCACGGTCAAACTGATGTTCCATACTCTGCAGCTTCACTAGTTTCACATCACTAGAAGAAAGAACTCTCAGCTCTGGAACAGCGTAAAAAGGAGCTAGCAGCCTTGATCTATTTAGGGGTTGGTTTTACCCGCATCAGGAAAAAGATCGACAAACTGCAGGCAATGTCCACTGTTCCTTCTTTCAGGCAGGATGACAACAGGAGCAGCCAGCAGTGCTATCATAATACAGATCACAATCTCCTAGACTGTATCTGTGTCTAATTACTGGGGGCACAGTAAATGGGAGGGCATAAGGGTTCAGGCTAGAAGGCCCCTCCAATTCATTAGGAATACATATATCTTACTGTCTGATATGGGCTACTGTCATATCCTGAGCGCTTAGCTGCTCTTCTTATGTCCTTCCTCACAGATGTTCTCTTCCTAGAACCTTTTTTCTCTTCCTCAATATCCTTGCCTTTTAGGGGTGTTCTAGGCAGGCTACCTCTTCAGTTGGACCTTCCCCACTTTGAATATCCTCGCAATAGGGGATTTGGGTGATTCCGGAGGACCCTAGTTTATCCCAACTCCTCCCATCCTGCCATGAGGCATTAGCCAGCAGTGAAGTAGCTGAGTTGCAAGCATCTGTATTCTCCACATTTGGCAAATCCTTGTAGCTGGTGGTTGGAATTACCCTACTGACTGCATGGGTCTTGGAGTTGAAGAACAACCATTTAAAGGAATAAACTGGAAATGGTGTAGCCCCCTTCCCTTTTTTTGCAGCACTTCCCTTCTTCTTGGTACACATACTCGGCTTTTCACCTGCTTTGCATGAGGCTTTTCCCTGAGGACCAAGAGGTTCTTTCTTCGGACTCCACAGTACCGACCAATGACTGCTTAGATATAGTAATAACAGTAGCATTTTTAAGGGTAACTAGCCTGATGCTCATCTGTGGGCTGGCTGTCTCTTCCTGCTGTGATAGCATAGTCACCCTCTCCACAACAATAGTCACCATCACCTCAGGGGTTGACCATAAATGCGTCAGTTTGTATTTGACTCTCAATTTGTGCAGGGTTAGAATCTGGAGTTTGTGTCTGTACAGTGTTCTTTTTAAGTATTGAAGATTTGGTCCAGCTATGTCCATCTCACCGGGGAGCCTGAGGGGGTGCATCTCAATTCCTTTCAATCATCCTTCCACCCGGAACTAGGGCCTGCAATATCATAGTTAATAGTGACTCGATATGATTGGTTCCCTCAAGGAATTTCTCCAGTAATGCAAGGATTGATGCTAAAACATTGTTTAATGCAGCCAGAGCCTCAGAAATTACGAATCCTTGCTAGGACTCTGCAGATTTAGGGTTATTCCTCGAGTACTGGCTAATAGGAATGCCCTGAAATATAGAGTCATCCAAGCAGAGCCCCCCCACTGGGGGTGGTGCTATTATTAACGGATTAGGAGCCAAGTGCAGCCTCCATCCAGGCCTCAGAGCCATCATCTGATGTTAATGGAGCATCAGGCGATTTGCAAGATCCTATCTTTCTTGCACTTGCCTTCTTCCTAGTAGCTGCTGGGCTACAAGGTACATCAGGGAGTGTGTAGTCAAGAAACATGAGGGAACTTTCATTGAGATAGTCACTTTTCCCCTTTCACTTACCATCTCCCAAATAGTTACTTGCCACCATTTGTTCTGTATTGGAGCATCTATGGAGCTGGACCTCATGCTCCTTCCTTCTCTGGGACAGAGCTATGGGTTTGTTCTCCTCCATTAAGTTATCCACCATACTTTGTTGAGTTTGCTCACACATAGGCACTGGCATTGAAAGTCCAGTCAAAATTGTTTCAGCGCCTCCATCAGCTCTCGTCTTGCTAACTTCCTCTGTACTTACGCTGCAGGGTTCTTCCTCATCATCCTCATCAGAGGCATATCCCTGCATCACTACTTGCTACTCCAGTCCAGCTTGCTCAGCAATTTGCTGCAAGGGGGAGACCTTATCCACCTTCTGGTGGAAGCTAGTTTTTAGCCTCATGGGAGGTCTTGGAATGGTCATGTTCACCATGGCCTCACTGCAACTGCAGTTGTTATCATCCGGTGAAATTACAGGGATGAAGAAATCAGGCCCTGTGGACTCAGGACCATAGGGGGCATCAACAACCCCTGTCATAGTCCTGGGCTTCTTCCACCCAAATCCTTTTGCCTGGGGATGTTTCATAATCAGCCTAATAAACACTCTCATTGAGTCCCCCTGGAACATCTGCCTTAGTATTGGTACTTCGTCTGTTTTTTAGCATAATTTTCTGCAGCGTCGAGCACAGCGATCATACCCCAGATAGTGGCCAATTCTCTTAATAACCAACAGCAGTGTACCTTGTTGGGCAGATGATGCACCATGACAAACATTTGCACTTAGATTACGAGAACTGCTGCAGTATCCACCACACAGATCAAGATGGCAGGAGAGCACACAGAGCGGAGCAAGCCACACCGAGACGTAGCCCGGCCACTTCCGCGTGCCTCCGGCTCTACCCTAAGGCCCTGGCTCTAGCACCATAGCCATGCACACCACGCCCGTATTGCTGACCGTGAATCTTATAGCGCACTCTATATGTCCTTACAGCACAAGTCATAGTTTAGGCCAGCCAACCGATCAGTGAGGGCCTTCTCCTAATGATCTTGCAGCCCCCATACATACTTATACATCCTTGTAGCATTAAACCATTAATTAGTTAATCACCTTCTCTTTTTGCCCCCTTTGCACTCAATCCCCAAAATGCTAGAGCGCTGGGAATGCAAGGTTAATGCAGAGACGTACACAGCAGGAGCAGGAGCAAGGGCTGGGGTTAGAGATTGAAGCAGAAATTGGGGAGACTGAAGAGTGAAAGCTGGAAGAGTGCAGTGGTGGGATGCTGCACAAAATTCAGTGGATGTACGGTGATATCTTCATCCTCCCTTCCGGAATGGAGGACGGCTAGTGGGTCGAATTTTGGGTCAGCTTGTGTCGGTTTGGGCCAGTTTTGGATTGCAAGGATTTGCGAGAGGTTGTGCTGCTTGCCACCTGACGTCTTTCTGCTGTCTTGCCACCCTCCTTTGGCTCGCTCTCAGTTGACTCGCTCTGACTCAGGTTACTTTGCATGCTGCTCGCCTGCAGCTCCGTGGCTCCGCTATCCCAGAAGTGTTCCTCATGTTCCAGAAGCGGTCCTTGCGGTCCTCACATCAACTCGAGACCTCAGCGTTGGGTCCCCCTGCTCTTCAGCTCATGTCTCATGCGTCACAGCTCATTTCTCATAAGTTTAATGAGTTTGAATACTTTGCTGGCACTTTAGCGAGCATCTGACAGTGTCCCTGCCTCCGTCCTGCACAGGGCTCCCAACAGAGTAAGGTATTTTTACAAGCTCTAGAAGGTTATGCAGAGGTCCTGGTTGTGAATGCCTTATCACTGGCTAATATGTACATGTGAAGCAGTTCACTTAAAAATATATGACAGACAAGGTATTTAATAGGTTCATCTTATTAAGGTAAAAAATCAACAAAACCTATTTTGAACGGTATTCAGGGTTTAATAAAATGCTAATCTTGTGCCTACAGAGACATTACTGGAGCAATTCATAACAGTAACTTACAAGTGTAAGTAATCCACTCATTTAAGTATACTTTCACATATATTGCTGATCACAATAATGTCAACAGCGACATTATGTTTTTTACACACCAGAATATCAATGAAAAAGAGTATAATAACTCCTAAATTGGGTGATTTCACAGACCTGCTTTACGTTCTGCATGTTGTGAAAGGTGCCATCAGAAACAATAGAAAATTGGGTCTAGATATACTTCTCTGAATACTTTCCAGTAAAAAAAGTAGATTGAAAACTGTCACATTTATTGGATGCTGTCATCAGTAATATGATAAGGCATCAATGATATCAACTGAGATGTTTTTAGTGATATCAGTTTACATGCCATGAGTTAACTCATGGGTGCGGTCATAAGCAGTGCATTTTTAAGATGCAAGTTAAAGTTAGTTCAATTAACTATAACTGGCAAATGTCAGTGCATTTTTTTATTTATATATGATAGTTTCTAGCCCTTGTTAACATCTAACTATAATGTTGATTTAACATTTGCTTTTCCTTGAAGATATCAGTTATTTTTAAGTGAAGCTGAGATCTTAGTACTATACCTAACTATAACTTCACTTTAACCTTTGTGTGTTTCAGTGAAATTCTGTTTTTTTATCATATTTAGCCCACACTCCAACTGACCATGGGCTTCAACCATACGCAGGGGCGGGTTTTCCAGACCCACCCCTACGGGTGGCCAGTCCTCCTCAACTAAGCCTCCATGGTCAGCTTGCTGCCCCTCCACCATCTCCATCTGCGTGCCTGTGATGCCACCCTCCTCCCTTCGTGGTCCATTGTTCTGCCCCTTCCTATGCCCACCTGCCCTCTCTGGTCATCTTGAAGCTGATGCCCCTCCCCCCTGCCCTCCACTGTCCATTATGCTTCCTCTGCCCTTACAGCTATACAGAGCTGTCATCCATGTTCAACTTTCTGCTTCTACCTTCATCCCTCTGTTTTCCTTCTGTGTTCAAGTGCCCCCTCCTGCATTCCCTCTGTGGTCATTTTGCTTCCCTTGCCTCAGGCCAAGTACTCTACCCTGCTCTCTGTTCTTCATCTGAGTGCCTCTACTCCCTCCCTCACATTATGATCTGTTGCCCCTGTTACCTCCCTCCTTCCATCTGTGGTCAACCTGCTGACCCTGCCTCATCCCCTCTCCCTCCCAACTGCCCTCTCTTTTCTGTCTGCATGCACCTGCCCCTCCTGCCTGTCCTCTGCTCCAGGGCTTGCTTGCCCTGGTATGCTGGCCTGCCCTCTGTAGTCATCTTGGAAAGCTGCTGTACAACACTCATTAGTCAAGTGGCCTACTGCTGCTGGTGCTGAAAGCACATGTTTCAGGCTGTGTCTCAGAATGTTTTACTGTCATGAATAAAAAATACATTTGAGAACTCAAACAAAATGGGTCCTCATGTTAGCATTCTGGAGCACTAACCATAATTTTGATTACAAACCCAAACAAGCCCCCTCATTTTGTTCATTTCTGAAGGAAATACTATGAGGTTTGCATCTTTGAAGCCACCAAGATGGCTTCCAGTGTGCCACACTTATAAATATAAGATGTTAGCGATCTAGCTGTTCATTGGAACACTGTGGGGGGCTGCAATAGAATAGTGGGTAATCAACTCACAGACTTCTGCTTCTTTTGGAAGTATGTGTTTTACTCAAAGGGTCAGACTTTATTATCACACGGCTGAAGAAGATGTGAAGTTGTTATCTTAAGTAGTGAAATATGTGCATGTTTCACATACCAAACCAATGTTTCAGCCTATGGGATGTTGGGGAATAAAGGGTATACTCCCTTATCATTCCATACTCATCTCCAGATGTGAATTTGGTCTTATGTAGTGAAACTCTTACATGCTTCACACAAAATACAGGAGCTTTATTATATACACTTCAGTCATTCACCAGTCCAGAATAACTGACTCCTCTTTGAATCTCAACATTCACTCTGTGCACAAGTTGAGGGTTCTCTAACAAAACATTGATATCTCACTAAAGATATTGAGAGATTATGGAAAATACACTCTCATTATAGCTTCTGGAACCTTCCATAACCTTGATGAGAATATCTAGAGAGAAAACAGTTTTCTCTCAAATATGATTCATCAAATGCCATCAAAGGATCATCATTTTTGCTGGATACAATTATTTTAGAACACATCATAATTCCTAAAAATTAGTTTGGTACCATCAACAAATGATTTATATTGTGACTTAAATCTATTATCACCCTTTATATATTTCCTTTTTGTGACCTTGTGAACCTGCGATTTACAACAATGTTTTTCATTTGGGACCATGAACCCATGTCATTTAATGGCTGCCAAACCTGATGCCCATTTTGGGGCCAGCCAATCAAAGGGGAGTTCCTTTGGGATCGGCCCCAACATACCCCTTGAGGTCAAGGTGTACTCACTCTGACCACTTAATTATTTGTTTAATTTATTTCCGGGATGTAGGAACTATGGGCCTGATGTAGTTATTAGCGGACACGTTACTCCATCACAACAGTGAAGGATATCTTGTGCACCAAAATCTAAACCCCATAATTTTCTATAGGAGTTAGATTTCCGTGGACGGGATACCCGTCACCGGAGTAACCCATTTGCCAATATTTAAATCAGGCCCTATGTTACTAAGTCCTCTTGTGGCTGCCACAGGTTGTGGCCAGCCAATCAGGACTCTCTAGTCCCCTTTAAAGTAGTCACTCAGTGGGTATCCGAACACAAACAGTCCAGATATACCTATTTAGTTGAACTCCTTCATTAATACTGTGAGCACCTCTTTAAATGCAAATTTCTCGTAAACGGTTGAATCAATTTACGCAAAGTAATGAAAAGCACCCTTTTTGAGTAAAGTTTGAACTTAACATTCTGACAAATTTGGTGTAATTCTGGTCAGCCATTTGTTCTGTATTCCTCTCAAAATGTCAACCTCAATTGCTTGGCAGTACCTTCTCCCATATAAGGTAATGAGTCAACAGCATACTTTATTTTGTTATAAGTGTCTGTTTTTATGAGAAGATTGTTTTCCAGCAGGTTGATAAAATCAATATTTTACCATGAATGGCAAGAAAAGGACTGTGATTAATCTGTCTCATACTGGCAGAAGGTTTAGAGTTCACAGCATTAATACATGAGCTTGAACATTTTCTTGGGACTATCACTGAATTGTTGCAGTAAGAAAAACACAAAGAGACATTGTAGTAGGTTAATAATACATTATTAATAAAGGAAATGGACATTGGACAGGGTTGGCACCCATGTTCAGGTGTACATTGGTTTTAGAACTTGTTTGCATACTCTGTCTATCTAACATACAATTTTCTATAGCCAGATTGTTCAATGAGAAATAAGTTACATTTACCATTCACCTTTGTCCTAAGGTCTGGCGTTAGTCGAAACCTTTTGATTTAACTAATATATATGTATCATATGCTTACTTAAATGGACTTTCAGCCACCTCTCTTCATCCTTTGGTCTGTTATTGTGTCATTCATATTTTGCTTCCACGCCCTACTGCATACAGCATGGAGCACTGGATCAGTCTACTTCAGCCACCGATTTGGCATGATCTTCGGCCCGCTGTGTCCCACGGTTCCTGTTTGGACCTCTATCACACTACCCAGTGCCCAAAGCTTCCTATAGCTGTTCTTCCACCTAATACTGCTTCGTATCCAGGGGCCTGTAATGTTGCATGAGTGTATAAGTTGTGCCTTTGTATTAAGATTGCCATGGTTTCCTTTATGTATCTTTTATTATGCAAACAATATAGGAAAGCAAAGGCACTGCAATATTAAAGTGGCCTGTTATGTTACATGAGTGTATATGTTGTGCCGCTGAAGTAATATTGCCATGGTTTCCTTTTATTATCTAGACCCTTTTTTTCCTTTAATATTGTAGTGCTGTTAACGCGTCCCTTTATGATAATTTATTTCACATCAGAACTCGTTTTAGGCCAATTAATCTTTTGACCCAGTTGAGAGACACCGTAGGACGAGATAGCTAATCAATATATCAATCAATACATCAATAACGTCATCAATATTTATCACCACAATACATTTCACCTTAGTCAAAGTCATTAATCAATTCAAGACGCTATCATGACCTTTCAGCCATGAATAACCACACCAGTTTAGTAGAATTTCATGAATTTTTATTCCCTATGAATTACAATCTAAGATTAAGGGGGTCATTACGACCCTGGCAGAAGGCGGAGAACCGGCGGTAAGACCGCCAACAGGCTGGCGGTCTCCCCACATGGGATTATGACCATGGCGGTTACCGCCATGGTCATCCGCCGGTTCTCCGTTCCGCCCCCAGGGCGGAGACAACCGCCGGGCTGGAGAACTGGGTCTCCAGCCTGGCGGCCGTCACTATACCGCCAGCGGTATTTTGACCCGGCTTACCGCCGTGGATTTCCTGCGGTTTGAACCGCCATGAAATCCATGGCGGTAAGCACTATCAGTGCCAGGGAATTCCTTCCCTGGCACTGAGAGGGGTCTCCCCCACCCCCCACTCCCACCCGACTGCCTTCCCTACCCCCCTCACCACCCCTGTCACCCCCCAAAGGTGGCAGGGTCCCCCTCCCGACCCCGACCCCCAACATCACATCACCCATTCTCACACGATACGCACGCAGGCACCACCTACACACTCACACACGCCAACATACATGCCTACATACACACACACAGGCAGACACGCACACCCACATTCAAACATTCACGTACACATCCATACTGACATACCCACAGACATATACGCACTCATTCCCATACACACAACACCCCCGCAAGCATGCACGCACTCACACCCCCCTTCACATACACACACGCACACACCCATGCACGCACACAACACCCCCCCACCCCCCTCTCCTCACAGACGATCGACTTACCTGGTCCGACGATCCTCTGGGAGGGGACGGGAGCCATGGGGGCAGCTCCGCCGACACCACACCGCCAACAGAACACCGCCACGGGGAATCACAGGACGTGATTCGCTGGGCGGTGTTCTGTTGGCGTGGAGGTGGAGCAACCTCCACTTTCCCGCCTCCCGCCAGTATGGCTGTTGGTGGCTCTCCGTCCGAAAAAGGACGGAGAGCTGCCAACGGTCATAATAGGCCGAGCGGAAAACCGTCACCACTGGCGGTCTTCCACACGGCGGTCCCTCAGCGGTCTTTCAAAAAGACCGCCGAGGTCAAAATGACCCCTAAGTGCGTTAACCTCAAAACTAAGAAACATAACAGCATTGTCACAATATGGCAACTTTGATAAGATTTCATTAAGGCAAGAATCACAAACATTAGAATATAACATGGCATGAACATAGATCAAAGTTTAACAGAGTGTCAATGTCGCATCAGTTCAACAAAGCATAGTCTCGGTCATTTGTCTATTTGCGTCAGTTTGGTGAACACCTGTCCTAACCACTGATTAGCATTCGCATGTTGGGCTTCATGCAAAACAATTTAGGCCACCAATTTGGAAAACATCTAGCTATGGTCACTGTCCAAAGCAAGCAGTTGGTACCTAGAAAGGAAAAGCAAACAGACAAATTACAAATGCATTGTCATAATTACCCTCCAAGGTTTGGGTCAGTGCACAGGTTCAGTCTTCGTCTTCAGGACATCCGTCAGATCACCATTAGTCAGGACTCAGCTAAAGGGCAAAAAGGACACTTCCCTCATAAGGAGGAAAAGTGTAAATGGACAAACTAAGGGCAAGGGTGGTTTTTCAATAATCTCAAGTCACCAAACAGAGTGACAGAGTTTCTGGATAAAATCAATAGCATTCCCTACCTAATTCCCAATGACTTCCTGTGACATGGGTTTTTATCCCTTTTTCGTAGCACATTCCCCCAAAATTCTATTGGACATTTTCTATACCCCACTATCTTTAACCTATCAAATTAGACATAAGGTAATCCTAATCTTCACCCCATATTGGTTTACAAGTCTTTGATTGGTCCTCGTAATTGACGTCTTCAGAGGTGACACATCCGGTATGACTTAATTTCTTGATAATTCTTTGCACATCTTTTGGTCAGCAGTTCCATTGTATTCACCGGTTTGAATGACCTTGTACATTACATTAATCTACACTGTTTCAGTTCATTTATAACATTTATTCCATGGGCGTAGAAAAAGGCACCTGAGAACGGATTTAACATGGTTACATTCATCTTCCAAGTTTGAAGAAAAAGAACATTGCAGGGTCATGGCCCCTTGTGAGTCAGCACACTGAAAAATAGAAAAATGCATTTAATACAAGAGCCAGGCAGCTAAACTCCGGCTCATGCTAACTTAAGGCCTATGAGAATTTCAGCACAGTTTCAATAACGCAAATGTTAGTATAAGCTCATTTGAACGTAACATAAACATTTTGATCATCATTATTAATCCGCGTATACATTGGTGGCCACTCATCGTGGTCACAATTCAAGTGCACGTTTAAGCAAAATCGCTATTAATATAGTTTCTATGCGGCATCATCACACATAAGTTCATAAACATTTCATGTTAATATAGATTATATAAACTACGCTCTCTCAGTCCCTCCTCTGATGACGTTCGTCATCACACAAACCTTTCCCTTTGACTTTTCACTTTAATTTTTCACCTTACGCATAATGCGCATTTCAACATCTTGTCCCTTATGTGAACTTTCCCAAATTTCGTTGAACATTTTCTCCCTTTCACTTTCTTCATTCCTCCTGGTTCTTTTTGTCCAATTTCTTTTAATTTTATCATTAATTTTGCATACTCCCCATAATCCTAATAGACAGGCCAGAACAATTAATAGACCCCCTAATATTTTTGCGAGTACCCCATTCCAAATATTGCTAAACCAGCTCCCTACTCTGGCAATTCCTTTTCCAAATTTCTCCCACACTCCAGGTTCCTTCAGATCTTTCAAATCTTTGGTTAGGTTAGTAAGCATCCCTCTAATCTTTTTACTATTGTCAGGTATAAATGAGCAACAATGACACTCGTTGAGCATCTTGCAGACCCCTCCACTCTTTGCTAAAAGAATGTCTAAAGCAAGCCGATTTTGAAGAGTCATAGCTCTTTCTGCAGCAAGTTCAGTATCCATCAGGAGTATAGACCCTGTCAAATTTGTCAGCATGTTATCCACAATAGTAGACATCCTTTGAATCCTCATGAAGTTTAAGATAACCCCTACCGAAGGAATTATGGCTCCAAATATATCTCCAATGACAGCAGCCGCTGTCTCTCGTTTTTGTTTAGCATGTTGTAGTTCAGATGTTTTAGGTATTTCCTTTAAGTCATCAATCTGGTAAATCTTTGGGAAAACTATTCCCAAATAACATGTCCCATACCATCCCTTAGGGAGACGGTAATAAGCATTAAGTCCACAGATGTAATAGATCCCAGGGATCGCTACATCCTGTCCATTTAACACAAATGTCCATTTACTCTGAAACAAAAACACATGTTTGCATTCACTCGTTCCCACAAATTAAGTGTCTTGCTCCGATTTTGGCCTATATATAAACATCCTACCTACATGTAATGCATCTATAGCTAGTTTACCTTGCGTCTTTATTGCGGTGTAAGCATAATCATTTGCATATGTGCGTTTTTCTAATCCCTTTTCTAACCTTTCGGTGTGATCTAAGAAGCTTTTCTCTACAGGTGTCGATAGACAGGTCAGATTGTTGCGGTGTGCATAAGCTGTCCCAAATGTAAGCGTTGGTTCAAAGAAGCCCCTAACTAATTTTATACTATGCTCTTTAGCTAATTTGTTCAGAAACTCAATCACAGGTACAAAAGAAAACACAACATCCAGATTTGAATAAAAGTATTGCACATGCTCTTGATTATAGAATCTTGTTAATAGCAAGCTACAACTTATCCCGTAAGTTAGCGGTAAGCTATGGTAGGTGACCCCTTATTGCACTGACGAAGGAATCTTTGTACACACATAACAGTTTTTCGCATTCATGGTCTCAACATACTCATTCAGCAAGCGATAGAAGACATTAGTAGAAAGTTCCCCTTTTGAATTAGTTCCCTCATGCAAGTGCTTTGCATCCTATTCAAACTTTTTCCACGGTGTTAATGTTGTAGTCTCAGGTTTAGAAGCAGTGTTAGTTGCTTTCTTATCCAACCACGGCATTCCCACACTCACTCCCACAATTATTATTGCACACACAATACCTATTATAAGACTCAACCAACCACACACCTTACCCTTCTTGTTACTACCTCTATTATAAGCCATGTCTGTAAAGAATCAGATAGCAGACTAACAATCGACCTGCAGACGATATAAAACTTTTTCTTCTCTCTCTCTCTCTCTCTCTCTCTGCGCGTATTTACAGCGTTTTCATTCACTCCAGGACCCCTTTGTCAAATCAGGTTAGCAGCTTGTCATAATCAAGTTTTTCAAAGTCAAATCAGGTTATCAATGTCTCATCCAGTAATTTATAAGTCTCTTTCTTTCGTTTTTCAGTTTTCGATTTTAACAAAGTCTTTTTCTTTGAGTTACTTCAGGTACCGTAATATTGGCCTGGTACTTCTCGATCAAAACAGAACGCTAAGAAGTCTTGTTGCTATTCAGATGTCATTGCATATGCCCACTCAGGACCTGCGTACCTTCTATTTGTGGTTCTCTTTCTTTTCAGTCTGCAATTCTCCTTCACTCAGATATTCTACTCGGAATGTATCAGCCTCTTCTGTTATTGTTTCACCGTGTACACTTCTTGCTTTTGCAGCCTGTTTTTCTGGCCAGTTATCTCCCTTATGCGTCTTCTTCCGATTTGTTCTTTCAGGATGCTGAACACCACTCTCCTCTTGTAATATGGTGTTTTCTCTTGATGAACCTGCAACTGGCTCAGGGGATGCCGGGGTACTTTGATCTCTTTCTACTATTTCACCTTCTTTTTCTTCTTCGTCTTGATCTGTAACGGGTTCAAGTTCTAACCTGTATCCGTCTATCTCTGGGAGAACCTCTCCTTGATTTAGTTCTCCTGCTGCCTCTACTGAGAAAGGCACATCGTCACCTCTCTCAAACTCATTCACTGTTTGAGGGACTAGGATGTTCTCAGTGTACTCTCCTGCAGTCTCAGTTCCCTCTTGTATGTTTTGTGGCCCTGAGACTTCTCTTTCTGGAATTGTTGTGCCGGAAACTTCAAGTTCCTCATCAGTTCGACACGTTACCTTTTTCGTGTGACTGGCATGTATCCAATTTGGAACGCCTGCACATCTCACAGCAGTGGTTGTTGTCAAAATTACTTGATATGGCCCCTTCTAGCGCGGCTTCAAACACGACTTTCTCACGTGCTTCTTGACAACCACCCAGTCACCGGCTTGTAGGGTGTGACCTAGATCACCGATCGGTGGCAATGTGTTAGCTTCTACCTGGTGAGAGAAAGAGCGAATCACATCAGCCAAACCTTTGCAGTAGTCCAACACCATATTATCCGTGATATTCACTAGAGCATTTGCAGGTACTGCGGGCAGCCTCATAGCTCTACACATTAGGATCTCGTGTGGTGATAGTCCTGTCTTCTTATCAGGGGTGTTCCTCATTGACATCAGCACTAAGGGTAATGTATCTGGCCATTTCATATTGGTAGCTGCGCACATCTTTGCCATTCTTGATTTCAAAGTACCATTAATTTGCTCTACTAATCCTGATGCTTCAGGGCGGTAGCTACAGTGCAGCTTCTGTTCAATGTCTAATGCGGCACACAAGAGTTTAATCACATCATTGTCAAAGTGTCTGCCCCTATCTGATTCTATAGAGACCGGAAATCCGAACCTGGGTATTAGTTCCCTAAGCAGCAGCTTTGCAACTGTGAGACTATCCTTTCTACGTGTGGGGTAAGCTTCAATCCAATGACTGAAAACACACACAATCACCAACACGTACTTCAGTCCTCCGCAAACAGGCATTTCAATGAAATCCATTTGCATCTTGCTAAATGGACTACTAGCTCTACCAATGTGGCTCAAAGTTACCACAGTCCCTTTTCCGGCATTCATCTGTTGACAGATGATGCACCTGTGACAGGTAACCTCTGCGGCATGTCTGAACTTTGGGTTAAACCAATCGATTTTGAATGACCTGATCATCGCGTCTCTCCCGAGGTGAGCCTGTCCATGGTAGAGCCTAGCGAATTGTGACAGAAGACTGTTTGGCAAAACTAATTTCCCCTCCTCTGAGACCCACAAGTTGTCAGCCCTCTGTACACACTGCATTCTTTGCCAGGAGCGTTTTTCCTCTTTGCTAGCACGACCCTGTAGTGTCTTTAACTCATCTAGGGTATCAACCACCCTTAATGCAAGGTTCAAGCATGTGTCATTTTCAGTTTGCGGCATCAATTCCCACTGGTCCATAAACGATATACAGTTCAATGCGCAAAACCTTGCGACTTGATCTGCATAGCCGTTTCCCATGGACACAAAGGGCCTGATTACGACCCTGGCGGTAAAAACCGCCAGGGCCGTGGTCTGCAGGAGCACCGCCAACAGGCTGGCGGTGCTCCTTTGGGCATTCTGACTGCGGCGGTACAGCCGCGGCCAGAAACGGAAAGTCGGCGGTGTACCGCCGGCTTTCCGCTGCCCAGGGGAATCCTCCATGGCGGCGCAGCTTGCCGCGCCGCCATGGGGATTCCGACCCCCATACCGCCATCCTGTTCCTGGCGGTTTCGGCCGCCAGGAACAGGATGGCGGTATGGGGTGTCGTGGGGCCCCTGGGGGCCCCTGCAGTGCCCGCAGGGGCCCCCATAAGAGGGCCCCACTTAGAATTTCAGTGTCTGCTTAGCAGACACTGAAATTCGCGACGGGTGCTACTGCACCCTTCGCACCCCTTCCACTCCGCCGGCTCCATTCGGAGCCGGCTTCCTCGTGGAAGGGTGTTTCCCGCTGGGCTGGCGGGCGGCCTTTTGGTGGTCGCCCGCCAGCCCAGTGGGAAACCCAGAATGACCGCCGCCCGCCAAGCTTGGAATGACCCCCAAAGTCTTGTGACTTAACGTGAGCATTGCAGTTTACCGCTGCAATTTCAAGATGTAACTGAATCGCATGTAACAAATCCTTAATTTGTTCACCATTTTTCTCAGGAGAACCAGAAGAGGTCATGAAACCTCTCTGCGACCACAGTTGCCCAAAATCATGTACAATTCCAAATCCATACCTGCTGTCAGTATAGATAGTGACTCTCAGATTTTCAGTTGCGTGGCATGCCTTAGTGAGGGCAATTAGCTCTGCCACTTGTGTGGAATACACTCTCTCGAGCCAGGAAGCTTCAATGATACCAGCTATGGTAAATACAGCGTAACCAGCTCTCAGCATTCCGAATGAGTCTCTCAAACAGGATCCATCAACAAACATAATACAGTAATTTTCTTTTAACTGTGTATCTTGAATATCAGGTCGTGGCTTGGTACATAGTTCTGTTACCTCAAGACAATCATGCTCAACTTCCTCCTCATTATTAACTTCAGTTTTCTCAGCAGGAAGTAGAGTTGCCGGGTTCAACACAGTACATCGTTTCAGCGAAACATTAGGTGACCCCAGTGTAATCGTCTCATATTTGGTAAGTCGAGCATTTGTCATGTGCTGAGTTTTGGTTCGAGTCAACAAAATTTCAACTGAATGCGGAACCATTACTGTTAGGGGATATCCCATTACTATGCCTTCACACTGCATGAGGCTCTGACCAACTGCTGCAACTGCGCGCAAACAACCCGGTAAGGCTGCTGTGATGGGGTCCAAAGTAGCTGAAAAATATTCTACAGGGCGATTTGCACCTCCATGGACCTGTGTTAAGACAGACAAAGAACAAGCATCACGTTCATGACAAAACAGTAGAAAAGGCTTTGTGTAGTCAGGCATACCCAAGGCTGGTGCCCTGCACATGCACTCTCTCAATTCCATGAATGACTCAAGCTCTTCCTTGGACAAAGCTATGGTATACGGCTCATCCTTGATCTCTTTACCTGTCAGCTTTATCAATGGTTTTGAGATAATCGAGAAGTTGGGTATACACTGGCGAGAGTAGCCTACCATTCCCAAAAACATCCGGACATCTCTCTTTGTTGTTGGGGGGTTCATTTGCAAAATGGCTGTTAATCTTTCTTTCGATATTCTCCTGGACCCTCTTTCAATTAAGTGTCCTAAGTACTTCACTTCTTTCTGGCAGTACTGCAGCTTCTTGGGTGACACTTTATGTCCATTCTTTCCCAAATGATTCAGTAAGGCAATTGTGTCGTACTCACAGCTAACCCTTGTCTTGGATGCAATCAGCAAATCGTCAATGTACTGCACTAGGGTCGAGTTAAAAGGCAGTACTAAGGATTCTAAGTCCTTTTTCAATATCTGATTGAAGATGGATGGTGACTCAGAAAACCCTTAAGGAATTCTGCACCAACTGTACACCTTATCCAGGAATTTGAAACTGAATAAAAACTGGCTATCCTCGTGAAGAGGTATCGAAAAGAAGGCTTGTGACAGGTCTACAACAGTGAACCATTCAGCATCACATGGAACCTGAAACATAATCACTCTGGATTGGGCACTATGGGGCAACATTTTACCACAATCTTGTTTATTGTCCTCAAATCCTGCACAATTCGAACCTTCCCACAAGGATTTTTCAGACCCATTATCGGTGAATTACATGGGCTGCTCAACACTTCCTTCAGGACTCCCTGTTTCACAAAGTCTGCAATTATTTGTGACACTTGAATAAGAACATCTTGTGCCATGTGATATTGTGGCACCTGGGGAAACACTGCATTTGGTTTCACTTGTACTTTAACTGGTTCTACTCCTTTTATCAATCCCACTTTTTTTCCTGTCAAATCCCACACTTTCTCTGTCACCGTTCCCTGTAACTCAGCAGGTAAGTAGATCACTGTAAGCATCGGGAACAATGTAATCAAAGGGTAATCTTCATTTGTAGTTCCTGTCTCTAACTCTGAGAACTGACCATCATCCCCTTCATCATCACTGTTTGTCTGCACTTCAATTCTGTCATTGGAACAGGTAATCGAACATTTTGTCTTGCACAGTAAGTCTCTTCCCAGTAGGGATACCGGACTCGAATCACAGACTACAAACTTATGCAGCCCCTGGAAGTTGCCGATCTCAACATGCACTGGATCTGTAATCGGATTTGTCAGGTACTGGTTTGCTACTCCGACCACCCGTATGGTGCGCCCCGAAAGTGGTAATTTTGGTACCTCTGCACTTCTGACTGTAGAGCGTGTAGCTCCGGTATCAACCAAGAATGACACCTTGTGACCCATTACTTTTCCTTCTACATAGGGTCCCCTCTGATCTACCTCTAGGGACGCTGCAAGCCTGCACTCTTCGCTATCTGAGCTGTCATCCGACCACTCCTCATTCATTCCATCCTCACCACGCAATGGGAATTGCTGTACTGTATTATTTTGACTCATCACTTGACCTGTGACCTGCTGAGGAAGCACCACCTGCTGCTGTCCCATCGGAGCCATTGGTAATTGCATTTGCTGTCTGGGTACCATGGGAACCTGCTGTTGTACTTGCTGCATTTGCGCCGGTTGAACACGCGGCATTTGCATTTGCTGCATGGGCTGTAACCCCTGCATCTGAATCATGTTCTTTTGGAAGTTCGGGTTTTGATTTCTCAGTTTTGGACCTTTCATATTTTGCAATGTACCGACATTAGTGCTTTGTTGAACAACACCATCCTGAACCACATTCGGGCATTCCTGTTTTCAATGCCCCATGCCCCAGCACGTGTGACATGCTGACATACTTTTCATTCCTTGCACATCGTTTTGGATCACAACAGTATTTAAGTCTGGACCGCGATTCACAAAACCTCGACCACTCGGTTGTGCCTGAAACACACCATTCACTTGCGGTTGCTGCTGTATTATCTATTGAACTCCATTTCCCTGTATTCCTGCCTGTGCAGCCCTTATCTGCATCACCATCACTTTCTCCTTTAACTTTTTCTGCTTCAGCTCAATTTCGTCACTACAGTATTTCGCATACTGCAACACCTCATCAATCGGCTTTGCATGCCAACAAATCAATTGATTCTTAATCATCTGGCTAACCTCTGGTCTCAGCCCTTCAACAAATCTAAACACCAGATGGTTCATGTCTTTCGGCTCAATGGTCTCAGTACCACTATAATGTTTGAATGCCTTTAACAACCTCTCATAGTAAGCATGTATTGATTCCTTAACCTCTTGTGAGGTCTGGTCGATTTTCTGCCAGTCAGTCACCTTTGGCGACACTTTATGCTTCAAAAACTCAATCACTTTATGATAGTACTTCATCACCTCCTCAGAGGGAGCTCCGGTCACCTTATCCCTTGCCGGCTCCTTTGTCGGCCAGTCTACCCCTCTCTTGCACTCAAGCCACAAATCAGGCGGAACAATGATCTCAAACAAGGTATTCAAGTCTTCCCAGAGACATTTTGCAAGCTTCACAAACCTATCTGTTTGTTGATACCACTCTATTGGTTTCTTCCTCAACCTGGGATAAACATTTGTAAAAGATAGGATGTCTCCTCTGGACCACAGCACATGAATTAAAACTCCACCATCTGTTTCTCTCATTGGTAGTATTTTTACTGATTCTGTATCCGGTGAAGCTTTAGCCTGACTCGACCCCGGACTATTTCTTTTCTCCTTATCTCTTTTCTTTGCCCATCTGCCTTCCCATTTTTCTAATGCACTCCTAAATTGCGTACTTTGCAGTATTTCTTTTAAATGTGCTTTCATTCCGGCAGACCTCATATGCTCAAAGTCTTTTGCGTCAAAGTCTAACCTGTAACTTCTTTTCAAATGTTTAGTGTTCTCAATGTCAATGTTGTACTTGTCTGCTAGGTTTGCTAGTCTCTGATATACCTTGCCTACCTCTTTAGTAATCTTAGGGCACAGATATCTCAGCTCTGCTTCTGTGTATGACTCTAATCTGTTTACCCCCATTGTTCCATTCACTAATTCAGCGGCTTCCACTCCCAGTCTCGCAAAATTCAGATACTCATCTCTCCCTATCTTTTCCGGTTCTACTGCAGTCACTGAAGTCTTCTATGAAGCATAGGTCTTCTCTAACCACTCATTCAACTGTTGTACTGTAAAACCTTGCAGTGAAATGTTCCCTGCATGCATCATTGCCAATTGTGAAGCGTGTTTACTTATTGTCTGTGGGGTTAACACCCCTAGCCCTGCCTGTCTCATTGCTTCCAATGGTGCTTTAACTGGGCTAAGGTCTATTAAAGACCTCGGTTTCTCAACTGCCTGTTCTCCTGGGGCCATTAACTGGGGAGTTCCTATGGACCCTCCTCTTATTGCATCTTGGGTCATTACTCCCTGATCACATACGCCAGATTTACCTTGTGCATACAATGGCACCGGTGGACCAACAGTAATCGGTAACGATATTGCAGCAGGTGTCTGCCCTGGTCCTAAACTTCGTGGAGCAGCGACTCCAAAGGTCTGTTCTAGTGAAGCCGGGGCAGGTATTAATGGAGGACCTGCTACTGGGTTATATCCAGGTATCAGTTGTGGCTGCGGCTGGGTCAGCAATTGGGGAGTTGACTCAATCTGCACTAACCTCGATTTTGTATATATCGGGTCTGGCGGCACTATCAGATTTGTAGTAGTCTCTAGTACCGGGACGTCTGGATAGATTCTCTGTATCTGCGGTGGAGGTTGCAACTGTATCTGCATGTCTGGCGCAGTGGGTACACTGACACCATTCTGTATCAAAGCCGTATCACTAGTCTGTGCCGTATCAGTAACTCCCTTCTCCTGCGTCTGGTTCCCAGGACCCGTACTAGTGCTCGGGACATTGTCGCTTGCCGCATAAGGTGGCGGGCGATCATGTAATATCCGATCCATGAACTCTTCATCCTCTGAATCGTCTTCCTCTTCCCAAGGTCTCTTAGTTTCCTTAGGCTTGCTAGAATCTTTGTCTGGTTTACAAGTGGCTTTCTTTCCCTGCGTCTCTTCTCCCTGTGTAATTGCTGGGAACAATTTCAATCCATCAACTATTCCCTGTCTCCACATTTTGTTCTCATTATCCCACCTAGCTCCTGCATAAGATTTTTCTGCCGTTTTTAGTCTTCTTTGGAATCTTTCTTGTCTATGTTTAAGAGCCATTAAATCCCAAATCGCTAAAGCCTCATACTGAGCTGGCCTCGGAGGTGGTTTTTGTGTACTTAACAACCACCTTAAATTCTCTAGCACCTTCGGATTGAATGTCCCATGTTCTGGGAACGCTAAACTTCCCTCCTTCTCTGTTAATTTGCGCCACTGTTTCATCCATAAAGCTGGAGTACCCTCAGGCGGTGTAGGCTCCCCTTCACTCGCCATAATGTAAACATCTCCTTTCAAAGCACTCTTAAAAGCTTTGACAAAATTCATTTTGGCGTTTTCTCTTATTTGTATTTAATCAGAAGTGACTTTACTTCCCAGGACACTCTTCACCCACCTTTCTCAACCTATTGCCCCTCACGGACGACAGCCAATCCGTGTGCGACCCCTCTCGACGACTGACCTATCTCAGCGCGGCACCACTGACGTCACACTCAAACACTGCAGCTGACAAAGTCTTGCGGCTCGTCCGCCCCTTACTGGATTCACACAAAATTAATGCAAAATTACTGCGAGCACCTTTAACAACAACACAAATCTGCCGGTTTACTACAGGAAGGGTAACACATTCGCTTCAGAACTTTACAGAGATTTCAGTTGAAGCCTCGGCCGCTGCTCTCTCCTTCTCAATTCCCGCATACGCAAGCAGAATTCGACCCGCAAATCCTACTCTCGACTTGTCAATGGTTCGTCCTAGTGCACCTTAGAGCTTGCCAAATCTCCATCGAAGGTTTCACACATACATTTCGACTCAAACTCGACTTGTCAACCACGCCCGATGGACCTATTAAACCGCACAGATTACAACATAAACCCAAGTGTCTCCTACACTTGTCAATATACTCCGGAGTCTTAGACCACGACGGGTCCGTACAAAACAACCAACCACGTGGATAATTTTGAGCACAAAGCGCCACACTCATATGAAGTACGCCGACTTCCCTACTCTCAAACTGCGGAGTACGCCCACTCCTAGTAAAACAACATTTACCTGGCCTAGATACATACAAACCTCACCAATCACCTGCAATAGGCATAAGCTGAGCAAGCGCAAAACACACGCTATGATGCCGAGAACATTCCCAACTCACTTAGGCAAGCTCCGAGATCCCGGGAAAGTCATAGTGAATTTAGAAACACAGCATACCTCCAATTTGCATTATCACAGAAAAACAATTTAAACAATGATTCTCCGTCCTAGGGCCCCAAAGGGCCAAACAGTCGCTCTGCTACCGGAACTGTTAACGCGCGCGTTAATGATAATTTATTTCACATCAGGACTTGTTTTAGGCCAATGAATCTTTTGACCCAGTTGA
This sequence comes from Pleurodeles waltl, assembly GCF_031143425.1. Lineage (NCBI taxonomy): Eukaryota > Metazoa > Chordata > Amphibia > Caudata > Salamandridae > Pleurodeles > Pleurodeles waltl. Next base: position 577,193,681 of record NC_090447.1, read on the forward strand.
GAGACACCGTAGGACGAGATAGCTAATCAATATATCAATCAATACATCAAAAACGTCATCAATATTTGTCACCACAATACATTTCACCTTAGTCAAAGTCATTAATCAATTCAAGATGCTATCATGACCTTTCAGGCATGAATAACTACACCAGTTTAGTAGAATTTTATGAATTTTTATTCCCTATTAATTACAATCTAAGATTAAGTGCGTTAACCTCAAAACTGAGAAACATAACAACATAGTCACAATATGGCAACTTTGATTAGATTTCATTAAGGCAAGAATCACAAACATTAGAATATAACACGGCGTGAACATAGATCAAAGTTTAACAGAGTGTCAATGTCGCGTCAGTTCAACAAAGCATAGTCTCGGTCATTTGTCTATTTGAGTCAGTTTGGTGAACACCTGTCCTAACCACTGATTAGCATTCGCATGTTGGGCTTCATGCAAAACAATTTAGAACACCAATTTGGAAAACATCTAGCTATGGTCACTGTCAAAAGCAAGCAGTTGGTACCTAGAAAGGAAAAGCAAACAGACAAATTACAAATGCATTGTCATAATTACCCTCCAAGGATTGGGTCAGCGCACAGGTTCAGTCTTCGTCTTCAGGACATCGGTCAGATCACCATTAGTCAGGACTCAGCTAAAGGGCAAAAAGGACACTACCCTCATAAGGAGGAAATGTGTAAATGGACAAACTAAGGGCAATGATGGTTTTTCAATAATCTCAAGTCACCAAACAGAGTGACAGAGTTTCAGGATAAAATCAATAGCATTCCCTACCTAATTCCCAATGACTTCCTGTGACATGGGTTTTTATCCCTTTTTCGTAGCACATTCCCCCAAAATTCTATTATACATCTTCTATATCCCACTATCTTTAACCTATCAAATATAGACATTAGGTAATCCTAATCTTCACCTCATATTGGTTTACAAGTCTTTGATTGGTCCTCGTAATTCACGTCTTCAGAGGTGACACATCCGGTATGACTTCATTTCTTGATAATTCTTTGCACATCTTTTGGTCAGCAGTTCCATTGTATTCACCGGTTTGAATAACCTTGTACATTACATTAATCTACACTGTTTCAGTTCATTTATAACATTTATTCCATGGGTGTAGAAAAAGGCGCCTGAGAACGGATTTAACATGGTTACATTCATCTTCCAAGTTTGAAGAAAAAGAACATTGCAGGGTCATGGCCCCTTGTGAGTCAGCACACTGAAAAATAGAAAAATGAATTTAATACAAGAGCCAGGCAGCTAAACTCCGGTTCATGCTAATTTAAGGCCTATGAGAATTTCAGCACGGTTTCAATAACGCAAATGTTAGTATAAGATCATTTGAACGTAACATAAACATTTTGATCATCATTATTAATCCGCGTATACATTGGTGGCCACTCATCGTGGTCACAATTCAAGTGCATGTTTAAGCAAAATCGCTATTAATATAGTTTCTATGCTGCATTATCACACATTAGTTCATAAACATTTCATGTTAATATAGATTATATAAACTATGCTCTCTCAGTGCCTTTGTTTTCCTATATTCTTTGCACCTTAGAGAATACATGCCATTGAACCTAAACGCATCTCCAGAATACATGCCATTTTGTCTATTGCGCTGGCTGCTTCTCTTTCTTGCGAAGGCACTAGCTCTAAATCATCTTACCGTACCCCCATGGGATTTGCTTGATTTTGACAATTCTCGAAAGCTATGACGGGATCGGTCGATAGTTAGTGCATGCTGATCCTAGAGTACATGCTTTGCCTTGAGACCATAGGAGGAGCAGGTACTTCTGTGTAACCCATACTTAAATCCACTTACCTAAACTCCAACTACGATGGCCTTGGTTCAAAGATGACTCTCTGGCCCTCCTGCAGTGACCGACTTCCTGTTTTGGAGCACATCAATCTGTAAAATAAAAATACAAAGAACACATGACAATTGAAGATTCAAAGCACATTTCAGGTACCTCAACCAATTATTTTGTATAGCTATGCAAATACAAAATTAAGGAGCATGTCACAAATTGAATCAAAAATTCTTCAACAATTGTTTGATCACAGAGAATCATAGTATACTCAAGAGAATAATGTTCAACATTTAAAGAGCGACTGAAGGACGCAAAGGCAATAAATCATTAATGTGATTTGAACACTGAACCTAGAAAAACTCTCTGTGCCAAAGCCCTACGTCCCTACGTGCATGATGGTAACTACTGATGACTGAGGTATTACTAAAAGTATATTGTATTTTTAGCTGACTTCACTCGACCCAATAACGAAGACTGAGAAGAGATGTATTTGATGTCTCCCCCTATCCTTTGATACTGCACAACCACATGTAACAAGTCAGCAAGTTGATCGTAGGTAGTTATAGCAAGAAAGGGAGATTTGGCAAATAGAAGAGGTAGGAGTTCATACTGTCAGAATACTAAATGACAGGTTCCTTTTTTTAAGGGTCAACATCAAGCTGAAAATAACTGGATTAGGAAGAGCACAATCAACCAGACTCTCTTCCCTAGTCCCAACCTGCTTTCCTTAAGGAGATTCAATTATAAGTAAGGAGGTGGGGCAAAAAAAGTTGGGTCCATATCATCCCTGAGAACCGACAGTGTGACCGTTTAAGGTAAGTTGGCACTGTTAGTCTGATATAGCTAACATCACTTTGAGTTTGTGAACTTTGCTCATTTCACAATGAGCACATCCACACAAAAGGCAGTGCCCCTCAGTGCTGGGGCTTTTCTCATTACTTTATAATAACCTTAGTATTGTCTTTATGATGAGAGCCTGAGGTGAAAAGCATTTCTACCAGATGTAAGCACAAGCTGCTTCCCACACCCTTATCAGATCCTGTCACCTGCCAATGCTGTTGTAAATTCCTTTGAAGTGGCCTTTGTTTATCTGACTTCTGGTATTTCACTGCATAACAGACTGCATCCATTTTAAAATATTCTGTATTAAGTTATTCTCTCTTTACAATGCATGCAGTACACAAATGAAAAGTTTCAATACCATACTGTACATGTGAATTCACAAGCAAACAGTTCTTCATAAAAGGTTTATTGTTGTCTCAATTTAACCAATGATTCTTTGATAAATGTTTCAGAGGAACAAAATCAGTGTTTAAATTACAGTCTTTCTTTCTTTCTTTCTTTCTTTCTTTCTTTCTTTCTTTCTTTCTTTCTTTCTCGTTCTTTCATCTCACTTTCCTTCTCTCTTGCTTTCTTCCCTTTTCTTTATCCCTCTTCCCTCCTTTACTCCTCTGCCCTGTTTTTCTACTTCCTTACGGTCTTACTTACTTCTTTTCTTTCATTTCTCCTGTTTCCATGTTTTGTGCTCTTTTCCATCTTTCTTTCTTTTTTTCTTTCATTCTTTCTCAAAGACAAGAGGCTGCTAGCCAATGCCATAAGGATTGTTTTTTCAGGCCTGTGTTAGCCGCGACATTTTGATTTTACTAAAATTATGTGTATGACATAATTACTTATGTGGAATTTTATCCATACGACAGCCATTTGTCTGTGGTTGTGTCATTCAGTTTAATTTCCAACCCACTCAAGCATGCATCAAGGGGAAATGCATCAGCACACTTCAGCCATTGACTGACTTCACTGTGGGCTAGGTCATGATGACCTTTCACAATGGGCACATCCACAACCAAAGTGCAGTTCCCTTCAGTTGCAGGGAGTACTACGTTAATTTTTGTCTGCAGTCAATGTTTTTTTAGATTGTCAAATACCAGAAAGTTACTCAAAAAATAAGGTTCTGTGAAGAACCTGACAAAATAAAACAAGAAATGACAAAAACTGGCGGGCAACGCCAGACATATTGGCTTTGCCAGTGATTGTTTAGAAGGGGATTAAAAAGGGGTTCTATACCTTAGAAATACCATGGACCATAGCTAAAATATTGTAAGTTTTTGATTATGGATAGAGACTATCACATCGTAGCTCCTGTTTCAGATCATTGAGGCATATTCAGAAACTGCAATTTAGTACTTTTGATAGTATTACAATTGTAAAAATAATGTACTACAAAATGTGATTCACACACCTATGGGTGGAGGTTTATGCCTCCTATTTCCTATCTTTAATGGTGAAGATCTTGGCCTCGACTGCAGAAATCTCCACACATGTAAGTATACATTTTAATAGTAAATGTAGGAGGGTGACTGCAATACTTGCTGCTAAGGAGAGGGTGATAAGGGAAGAGTATGGACGATTTCTGAAGGTTTAGGGAGGGACATTCACCTACCCACAAACGAGTAAAGCTGTTGGTAGTCACAAACTGCCCTTCTATAGTTACTACAGACATAAATGAGCCAAAACAGTCATAAACATGCTTACGCTCAGAGTTGGAGTATGTTCAGCACCACACATGCCAATCATTGATACTACACCACACTCCCACAATACGTGGTGGAAGTACGGGCATACAATAAAATAAAACCCTATGAGAATCAATGTTAAAATTAAAATAAATTATTTAAACTGTTTACAAATATACATTTAATGTTAAATTTATTTTCTAAAAATAAAACGATAACATAATTATTAATTTTAAATATTGCATTATCTTTTTGAAAATTTAAAATGTTAAATTAAAATGTAAAGATTTATGTTACATTAATGTTCATTAAAATAATTACATCAATGCTAATTAATTCAATACAGCACATTAAACACTTTTAAAAGCACAATATCTTTTTTTACCTTGGGTGAGACTTTTTAAAATTATACAAAGAAAATAATGTTATTTTAAAGAAATATATTCAAAATAATTAAATTTTCAATTGAAAAATAAGCTGTTAATACTGTTATTTTAGAGAAATTTGTTAAACACATGGAGACCCGTAGGCATCCCAACGCAGGTTAAGCAACACAGACTGGAGGTGTAAGCTCCCTGGAGGTTAGGTCACAAATAAAATGGTTTTCAGCCATTTTCTGAAGGACAATTTGTTATCAATAGTTCACAAGGTAAGGGGCATAGTGTTCCAAAGTTTTTTCACTTTGTAACTGAAGGATCGTTCTCCCTTTCTAGCCCTTTTCACAGGTAGAACTGTGACCTGTAGAGTGTTGGAGGATCTGAGAGCTTTGCCAGGATTATAATGGGCAATCAGCTGTCAGGATATGGCGGGCCTTGATTTCAAAGGGCTATGTGCGAAATGCACAATGCCTTGAAATTGATCCTCTGCACGACAGGGAGCCAATGCAAGTCATTCAGTGCCTGACATTCCGAGAGGTGTTTAAGAATGTTGAACAGAGTTCTTTCTGCTGCTTTCTGCAGCACCTGAACTTTACTAATCACTGCTTTTGGTGCTCCTTTGTAGAGGGAATTTCCGTAGTTTAATTTGAAGCGAATCAAGGTCTGGACTATTAGCCTCCTAGAAAGAGAGGGGATGAGGTGAGGAATTTCTTGCTGAATTCTAAGGATCCCATAGAAGCAGCCGTACCCTCAAACTTTTAATGGCCATTTTGAGGGTGGGGAAACCTCAATGGTCAGGCCAATCAAGAGGTTGAACAATGTGGGACTCAAGGTTGAACCCTGTGAGACACCACATCTCAGAGAGAAAATTTCTGAGGCACATTATGTATTGAAGACCTGCAAAAAATCTGTCCCTCAGAAATGAGCTGATCCATTTAAGGGCAAGTCCTTATACTCCTGCATTCCAAATCCTCTCAATGAGGATCCTATGATCCACTGTGTCGAAGGCAGTGCTTAGGTCCAGTAGGATGATAGCTACAGTATTTCCTAGATCTAGTTTAATTTTTGCCTGCTCCGTGACTGCCAGGAGGGCAGTTTCGGTGCTATGTTTGGGCCAGAACACTGTCTGGGTGGGATGTAGGATGTTGTTGGCTTCTATGAAGTCCAAGAAGTGTGAGTTGACATATTTTTCCAGCACCTTACTCAGTCCCAGGAGCAAGGAGATAGGTTGAAAATTCTCTGGGTGGCATGGGTTGAGGTTCGTTTTTTTTAAAATATAGCTTTCACTATATTGCGTTTCCACGCTAAGCGTACTATTCCCTTCTCAAATGGGAAAAGGATATTGGCCGTTTTTAGGAGGATATTTGGGGGACAGGGTCGAGTAGGGAGCCTCACTTAACTTTCAGAAAGAGACAAGTGAAATTCTCATGGGAAATGCTCAGGAATTCCTCCATATCACTGGGTAATTCCTGACCTAAATCTTCATCCAATTTTTGAAAAGTCAGGTAAATATAATCTATTTACAAAAAAAAAAAAGAAAAAGGTCTTTACATCTCGCATTGGAGGGATAGTGAAAGGGACCCCTCGAGGAGAGCTCTAGAAGTGATTTGGTAATTCTAAGCATTATGCGAGCATTGCAAAACCCCCAGGATTTTGAATTCATGATATGAGGACCGGGTGGAATTAATTTCCAAGTGGTAATTCCTCATCATCACTCTGTTTTTACTGTCTCAGCCTCTGCATATTTTTCCCAATTAACTTTCTGCTATTTTACATTGTTTCTTTAGGGTCAAAAGGTCTGCTGTGTCCCATTGCAAAATTGTATTATTATAGGCCATATTAGAAATAAATATATAAAGTAATTAACATTAGATTTCTGGCCCATATGCCGAAGAATACGGAATGTTAGATTTGATTGTAATGTCACTACAAATAGGGTTGTGGGGGTCAATATTAGAGAGGCATCCAACAGGATCTCAAAAACTCTTTATTAATGGGTACTCATTACAACTAGTCCAGAATTAATCCCTTATGTTATAGTTTTGTCACTACTCTAAAGTCTAAGCAGAGAGCGAATTGAGCAGATTTAAGAGCAAGGTTTTTCACTGGATTAGGATTAATGCTAGGACACTGTAGATATGATGACACTATTATAGTTGAAGCGTTCCCTGGGTAGGTTTTGGACGCAAAGAAACCTCCACAGACTGTGTTGGAATTAATTTCAGAGATTCCTCCATTGCTACTACCCTTCAATGTAGACACCCACCTGTGAGGTATTTTGGCCAGATTAAGATCGTTCCTTTGGGGTACTTTTACAGGCCACTAAATTGCATGTTTACTTGTGACCATTCACCCTTGTCTAGTTATTCAGTGATCTGCCATACTATTAATAATATCCCTGTGAAGAACTATTTTGCTCCTCTAGATTGGGGACTAGGTTGGTTAGAAAACAATGATTGAACATTACAAGGGCACCATATGGTGAAAATCAATGAGTTGAGGGGTAACTTGTATTAGTGATTCCCGAGATCATGGTAAATTCACCAAATGTTATGCCGTTCCTTGGCATGTGCTCTATCACATAACAACCTAAAATCTGCCTGTTTGAACGTTGCAGGTATTAAATCCTAATTGACTGAGCCCAACTCATTAACCTTTATCAAGGATTTTGATTTTATTTGTTTTCAAGAGACCTGGGCTCCAGATTCAGGGCCATATTTAGCAAAGATTTGCTTCACTCTTCCACAATGAAGCATGGAGCAAAAGCAATGCAACTCTTAAGTTAGATGTATCAAATCAGGTAAGGCCAACTTGATTTGTCTTGCCTAGCTTTATAAACCTAAAATAATGCAACGCAGCACAAATTGCTGCATTGTGTTACTCTGCAAGGTGTTCTCATGCATCCACCCATGGATTTTGGTGAATTCCCAGGTTTATCATTACTGATAGTTCTGGGAATGCATCAAAATGTTATTCCTCCACAGGTGAGGCATAATGAGGAGAAACATCTGTATTTCTCCTAGTTACATCCTCTTTTTATGTGAGACACATTCTGCAGCACACGTAAAAACATGCCTCTCAGGATTGTTTTTGTGCAGGAAGGGTCCCTTTCTGTACAAAAAGCAATCCTGCTCGCAACATAGGCCCCCTCCACCATGCTGCACATTGTGCACCAGCACTGGGAAAGCCAGGTCTGAGCAGCACAATGTTAAGTATGGCGCATTCCTGCCCTTTCCCTATCATGCAGCGCAGTGCAGCAAGGTGACTTGCTGCACTACTTGATTTAATGACAAATATGCCCCTTTCTTCATTGACGGCTTTATCACTCTTTGGTATATTATCCAATTCTGGCAGAGCTAAGGGTGGATTGGCTTTTCATATTTCAGGCTAATTGGCTGATTTGGTTTCCTGGAACATACTTGACTCTCTACATTATCAGGTGGTTTGTCCAAGGCATATTCGACCTGTTGAGGTCCTGTTGGTTAATTTGTATAACAACAACTTTAGCTTGAGTAATTGTGACATTATTTTACTGCTGGAACGTGCTTTAGCTGAAGAGCCTATAAGGTTTAAGGATGATTGGTTTCTGCTATGGATAGGAGATTTTAATGAGCAAACGTGTGATTTTATGTCTGCCCAGGTATGTGGGTTATCTAGCGCCATGGAGCTTGAACAAACTCATTCTGAACAGAGTTTGGAAGGCGATTTCATGAATGTTAGTTTGTCGAAGTACAACTTGTTTTTTTTAAATTAGATGTATGTACAAAAACAAGTTAGATATATGTAAATATAAGTACATATTTAGCAGCCGAGGAGCCACCATTTACTGTAAAGGGCGTCACCTCTGTTATTGATTTTATTTTAAGAGTTTGCAACTTTACATTTTAGTCGATTCATCAAAACAAGCTTTATTCGGTCAATTAACCATCAAAGCATCACAATACATTAAAACTCATTTTATAAGCTATACAATCATAGAATAAGAAACAGATAAATAAATAAATACACAAAAATCTCAAGCTGCTCGTATCAAAAATCCCACCTAGTCGATCTTCATGAGTCCTTATTTACAAAACAATTACGTATATGCCATGCTGCCATTAAAAACTTACTAACTGCAAGAATTAACTCATTAGAACTGTGGCTTTTTAAAACCCTTATTGCTATACTACACTTTTTCAGCCCCATTTCTCAACAATTTTTACGAATCCATTTTGACTGAGGAAAAGAATAAGTTGGACAGAAGAACATAAAATGTTCAACTGTTTCCGGGGCACCACCACATACTGGGCATATGTCAGAAGTAGCAGTTTACCCCCAACTGATTGTTAAAGACATCAGCGATAAGGTCCCAAAACGAAATCTAGCATATAAGCCTTTGCCCAGTAAGTCGGGTATAGTATCTAAATAAGGTTCATACTGTGGGTACTACTTAAAATCAATAAAAAGATTAGTTAATCGACCGTGAGATTTACAACAAATATCATCATTCCTTACAAGGGACCAGTATGCAGATTTCAGAACAATTTTTATGTTGTTTCAATAATTTATGAGGATTCTAAAAATAAACATGACCAATTGATGTGTAAATTTATAATAAAAGCACATAGTGATTGGTCATGCCCTTTATCACCCCACTCCCACGGGAAGAGGCTAGGCTGCGTAGCGCCAATGCAAGCTATGCTCTCATGCATTTTATACTTAAAAATGCATGAGAGCCAAGCAAGGATTAGTTTGACCATGTGAAGCCAGCACTCTAAAGGATACCAGAGGGCCCGAGTTATGTACCCTATGACTCCGTAGCAGAGCCAGGGCTTGAGGCCTTAAGTGTGCATGTCTGCTTGGCAACAGTATGAGACCTGTCCATCCTGACATGCATACTGGACTTCAGACAAGGCTGGCATTACTAATTAGTAGGATTGGCTGTGCCCTGCCTGAACACTGACCCCAAAGCCTGCACTGAATAAGAAAGCGAGCTTCCACTGCCAGGGCCCAGTCCTTAATCACCAGCAGCCCAGGTACTTTTAGTTAACCACTGGCACCTGGTGGAGGATGAGGGGCAACGCCCCACACCCCAGAGGGGAAACTGCCCCTGCTTCAATGTCCCCTATATTTCTTTTTGAATTTAACTTTTTATTGAGATTTTGATCAGGAAAAATAACAGTACAGTAAAGCAGAGAAATGCGTGTCTAAAATATAGCGGGCACAACCAATCCCCAACTAACACAAACATGCATTGTAAGAGCTACATCCCAAGTCACAGTATCTCAGGGTCGGCTGCTGCGAGTATAGCTTGATTGTACTGCACTCACACACAGTGATGGTGTGGTATCCCTATGATGATCCGAAAAATACATCTGAGTAGTATTTTGTTGTATTAGCCCATCCCACATCAAACAGGTACCAGTTCCAACATGTCATCAAAGCAAGCAAGGTTAACCCACACCCATAGTGCAGTAAGTCATAGTGTCACTGGGTCATGCCTGATCTCACCAACATAGTATAGCCCTTTATGTTCCATGTTGTGCATGTCTCATTGCCCTGGCCCCACCCCTTTAATAACTCTATTCGTCTTCTTTTAATCCTAAAAAGTACAAAAGCTGTCTAAAATAGCAAACAGAATTACATTTTGGAAACTTTGCAGCTGTTCAGTACAATCCAGAACCCACAAGGTGGCACCTGGGGGGGAGCCAGAGTCCCAACTTCACAGTTGTACCACAAACTTGCACCTCGTGTTGCCCATCGCACCCCTGGCCAAAGGGGGTCTCTCATCGGTCTGTGGCCTCGCCCTCACCAGGTCTGCAGTTACCTCCCAGTCTCTCCTTAGATCCCGAGTCAGCCTTGTGTTCCCTTGGAGGCTCTCTGAGATGGCCTCCTGGGAGGCGGGTGACAATCCCACCTTTGGTACCTCTACACTTCCCAAGTGATCTATCATATTCACCCATATTTCCAAGTCCCTCTTTGCATGTTCATCAGTGCACACCAAACTCAGCCTCCATTCTCTGCCATTGCCCACTCTCTTAAGTTACCCAGCCACCTGTGTATTTCTGGAGGTCTAGTCTCTGCCCAGTGTATAGTAAAGCATATCTTTTCTTGTACCAACCCCAAAAATGCAAATCTAGTACCCATCTTTCTTTCAATTTTGGGGTGCCAAAGGACTCCCAACAGGCAGCGTTTCATCAAAAGGTCTATGTGTATATGAGCAGTCTCCCGGGGTATCCACACTACCATTTCCCGGTACTCCAGTGAAGTATGGCAATTCCACACCATGTGTAGGAATGCACTGGGTCAGTACAACTTGTAGCATGTGTTCCTGGCCAAGAGGCATAGATTCTAAGTATCTGTTGAGGCATGAGGTAAGTACAGTGCAAATAGGAAAACTGAGCGTGCTTAATGCGGGCATCACTAGCCACGCTTTTGACCCACCATCCTCCATTCGCTATCTGTGAGCAGCAGGGGGAAATTCATGGTCCACTTATCTCTATATCTGAATATGGGATATCAAGCCTCTACCGGATCCTAATGTCAGTGTCTGTGACTTTACTGGTTCGGTAGGGAAGTCTGTCCAGATTTCCCAAGCCATACAGAACAACTTAGCTTATTGCAAAATCTGTCCAGGTGCTACTTGAAATATATTCGGCGCATCGCCCAGTTATAAAAGTATTGTTGAGATAAAGATCCCCAGCCATAATGCAGCCCCTCTCTGTCCACTGCATCAGATACATTAGGGAATATATTGCTGAAACGATGGTAGACACTCTATGGGGAGCATTCTGTCATAAAGAGCTTTTGGTAGTACCTGAGTGACCGCCAATTCCCAGGTCTTTGCTACCTGTCAAATAGTAAACCAGCAGTCACTTGGAAATCTAGCTCCCCATATCAAACACCTCAGGATGTCATCTCCATCCACCATCTCAGCCAATAACTTATTTTCCCCATTCACTCCTTCCTCATACCACTGGGCTGTGTACTGTAGCATCCTGCTATATAATATAGCTACAGATCTGGGAGGCCTTATCCCCATTCTTCCGGTCTAACTTCAGAATCTCCAATTTAATTCTACTTCTTTTATCCTCCCATACCAGGGACACCAGAAGGCTATTCAATTCAGTAAACATGGACCTCAGGATTTTACACAGTGAATTCTACAAAGTATAGAGGAACCGGGGGAGTATTACAATTTTTCTCAGGGCCACCCTGCCCATCATAGACACCGGTAGCTAGTCTTGAAACCAGGTGGAGGCCCGCAGGGTCTCAACCACCCTTCCCATGTTTAATTAGTGCTGGAACTCCAGGGAATGTATAATCTGGATACCATGATAAAGAAAATAACGGTTGTCCCACAAGAGTCAGACTGTGGGAAGATCAGCCGTGGGCCAACCCACCAGCCTCGTCAGCGGGAAGAGCACTGTTTTGCAATTATTCACATGCATCCCCTGGCAAAATCCTCCATGATTTCCATTAATGGTCCAACTGACCGTTTCTGGTTCTGGACATGTACAAGGGCATTGTCTACGTATAATTCAATGACCTGTGAAGTTTCTTCGACTTTTATATCCAACTCAGCCATATTGCATCACAATCTTACCGCTAATGGCTCTATGTCCAAGGTGAAGAGAAGCAGAGTCAAGGGACTCCATGTCTTGTGTTTCTCTAGACCAGTACACAGAAGGATATTCTACGTCTGGTCTGAACTCTGGCTACCATTTTGGCATCAAGGAGTTGTACTGAGGACAGGAATTGCAACCCCAGACGCATACATCTGAACACTTTCCAAAGATACTTCCAGCTCAGAGTATCAAAAGCTTTTTCAATACCTAACGCCACTGATGCAGCCTCCAGGTCCATGCCCTCTACTGATGCAGCACATGGATCAGTCGTCTTAAATTCATATGCATCTCACAGTGAGGTATAATCTTGTATTTGTCCTCATGGGCCAGGGAGGGTACCAAACTGCACAGTAAATTTTCAAGAATCCTAGATAGGATTTTTGGGTCAACTCTCAACATTGAAAGCGGCCTATGTGAGCTGGGGTCCATCTGATCCCTATCAGGCTTAGGTATCATAACAATCAATGCCTCTCTGATAGACTGCAGTAGTATCCTCAAGTGCTCAGCTTCTCGTAATGTCTCTAGCAGGTGAGAGTTTATCAGCAATGTTGAGTACATCTGGTAATACTCCAGTAGAAGTCCATCCAGTCCTGGCACCTAGCACTGCACCATTTCTCTCATGGGCTCAGCCAACTCCTTTGCCCTGAGTTCTTTCTCTAGGTCCTTCCTCCGTTCAACAGTGGGTTGGGAAAGCTGAAATCAGTCCAGAAACTCCTCCTTGCCCTCTGGGGAGTCACGTACCGGCTGTCTATCGGCCCCGACAAGTGATCCGGTAGCAGAGCATTAATACCCTTTGTGTCTGTACCACCAACCTGTCCTGTTGCTTTAAAGAGAAAATCAAGTAACAGAGAGATCATTCCCTCTTGAATAACCACACAAGCAACCGTCCTGTCTTATCACCCCCTCTATGCAGTTGCTGCCTGTACTTAAGTTGTGTGTGGCAGTTTAACCTAGTCCACAACTCCACCAACTTTCTTTGGCCACCATCAGCTCCTTATTTCCCAATCCCACCACATGTTCAGTGCACTGCAAAATGACTAGTGTCTGTTCCTCAGGGACCAGATGTGCCTCAATCTGGCATCTGAAACCACTGACCATAGAGATGCACTCACCTCGTAGCACAACATTTAAGGACTTCCATTCTGTCCCCCAGTAAGATGTTGAAGTCAAATTAGTATTGAAATACCAAGTCAACATCTTGCAAAGCTCTTCCCTAAAGGGGGCATCTGTCCTACTGAAGTGCCATAAGGAGATCTCAGACCATTCTCTTTTTGTGCCCTACTCCAACATCAGCCATTCCCTAATACCATGCTGTGTTTTCCATTAGACATCCTTAAAATTCACCCAGTTCATCAAATCCTCCAAGCTGGCAGTCATATTGGGTTTAGTGTGTAGTCTTGCGGGTGTCTATCCAGTCTACCATTCAGGGCACAGCTAAAGCCTCCCGGCCAGATGATCAGGACCCCCACATAGATAAACAATTCTGATCTATCATATGGGAGAACTCCCTATAGTCAACATTCAGGACATACACATTCAAAAGTAAAAAAGAACAGATGATGGACAGAATGCTGAACAATGCAAATATTCACCCTAGGTCACAAGGTTCTGGGTTTAATCCATCATCTTTTTGCCCACCACACCAACCCAGTTTGGACCCAGCCATATGCAAATCATTCTTGACCCTGTTCCCAATGGGAACAGTCCAGCCAAGCCAGGTCCTCCCTGGATCAGGGTACCAGGCATCCTGGGGCTAGTTTCAGGGTATCACTACTCATCAGCCAGGTTAGCTCGAATCCAGTGTCCCAGTGACCACGGGATGTAAGTCTGGGCATACCTTTCCCACTTAAGGCAACAAAAGCCAAAAGAACAGAAGATGGACGGAATGCTGAACAATGCAAACATTCACCCCAGTCACATGCACATTAAAAAAGCACATCTCCAACCCATCTAGAAGTCCATACACCAACAGGTATCTCCCTTCAGTGCCAGCCTTATCTAAAAGAGGATTTGCAGGATGGTAAAAATGGGGTCTTTGGTTGGCAGTCAGGTTACCCCCTGTCCAAGCAAGGATCCTCACTATAGTCATGGTAAGTCACACACGATCCAAATTATCCTGTGCCCACCCTCTGGTAGCTTGGCACTGAGCAGTCAGGCTTAACTTAGAAGGCACTGTGTAAAGTATTTGTGCAATAAATCATGCAATAACACAGTATAACACTACAAAAAGACACCACACAGTGTTTAGAAAAATATGTAATATTTATCTGGTAAAATGCAGGTCAAAACAATTAAGATGCAATGAGTATATGTTGAGATATCACAGTAAAAGTGCTATAATGTGTCTTTAGTCTTTTAAAAGCAATAAGTGTCTCTTTCAAGCACAAAGTACCTGGTTTGCGTTCAAAATCTCCACAGAGGAGGGGATGTGTGGAAAACAGGGAGGTGTGCATCGATTTCTCGGCCCACACACTGCAAAGCGTTGTTTTTGTTTTCACTCCTCGATTTTCTCGTTGCGAAGTCAGGCTGCGTCGTTCTGGTTCAGCATGCAGTGAATTTTTCACCACAGTACAGGCTGTGCGTCGGTTCTGGCAGGCTGTTCGTTGATTTTCGCCACAGAAGGAGTCCTTTTTGTAGAGATGAAGTTTTTTTGGTCCTGAGACTTCAGGGAACAGGAGGCAAGGCCCTTGGAGAGCACTTCTCAACACAGCCAGAGAGCAGCAAGGCAGCAAGGCAGCAGGGCAATAGCAAAGCAGCAGACCTTCACAGAAAGCAGTCAGGTGAGTCCTTTGAGCAGCCAGGCAGGTCTTCTTGGCAGGGTGCAGGTTCTGGTTCAGGTTCTCTTCTCCAGTAAGTGTCTAAGTTGGTAGGGGCAGAGGCCTTGTTCAAATAGCCAAATGCACCTTTGAAGGGGAGGAGACTTCAAAGAATGGCTTAAAAGTGCACAAGGTCCCCTTTCAGTTCAATCCTGTCTGCCAGGGTCTCAGTAGGGGGTGTAGCAG
The DNA here is from genome assembly GCF_031143425.1 of Pleurodeles waltl. Taxonomy (NCBI): domain Eukaryota; kingdom Metazoa; phylum Chordata; class Amphibia; order Caudata; family Salamandridae; genus Pleurodeles; species Pleurodeles waltl. The sequence goes on from NC_090447.1 coordinate 577,209,015, forward strand.
TCCTTTGTGTGAGGGCAGGTTACTGCCCTTTGACATGCAAGTGTCAGGCCCTCCACCCTCCTAGCACAGAAAGACCCATTCAAAATGGAGATATATGAAAGTGAGGCTGAGTATTCTGTTGGTGTGTCTGAGTGAATGCACAAGGGAGCTGTCAAGTGAACCCAGCCAGATGTGGATTGAAAGGCACAGAAGGATTTAAATGCAGAGAAATGCTCACTTTCTAAAAGAGGCATTTGTAAAATAGTAATGTTAAATCCAACTTCACCAGTCAGCAGGATTTTGTATCACCATTCTGCCCATACTAAATATGACCTTCCTACTCCTTTGAGATCAGCAGCTACCGCTCAAACACTATATTAGGCTACCTCCAATGTTAGCCTATGAAGGGAGCAGGCCTAACAGCAGTTAAACACTACCAGGACATGTAAACTACACAGGTACATGTCCTGCCTTTTGCCAACACAGCACCCTGCCCTATGTGTACCCTTAGGGGTGACTTATATGTAGAAAAAGGGGAGTTTTAGGCTTGACAAGTACTTTTAAATGCCAAGTTGAATTCCAAGTAAAAATTGCACACACAAGCCTTGCAATGGCAGGCCTGAGACATGGTTAAGGGGCTACTTAACTGGGCGGCACAATCAGTGCTGCAGGCCCCCTAGTAGCATTTAATCTACAGACATATAGTGCACTTTACTAAGGACTTATAAGTAAATTAAATAGTCCAATTGGGTATGATCCAATGTTATCATGTTTAAAGGGAGAGAGCATATGCACTTTAGCACTGGTTAGCAGTGGTAAAGTGTGCAGAGTCTGAAAACCAGCAAAAACAGTATCTAAAAAGTGGAGGGAGGCATGCAAAAAGTTAGGGGTGACCACCCTAAGACAGTCAGGTCTAACGCAGGGCAATAGAGATCAAGCTCCCCTGGCATACATAGAACATTGGAGGAGTACAGCTGTCACCACCACTTTTTCTGTATTTTTTTCATTTCTCCATCTATCAGGTGGGTATCTTGCAATGTGAATGGCCTGTCTATGGAGGTATGTCTAAACTCTATATCATTTGATAAATGTGCTGACACCATGTACATTCCACGTCACAAATCGTGTATGTTCTGCCATGCGGAATCAGCACTCCCCACATCTCCCCACGATCTGCATCCTCCCCACCTTACTAGGACCCCCTTCGACCCTGCATCCTGTAACTCACCACACATGTGGTAACCACTACTCTGCTGCTTTGAACTGTAACCTGACATAATTAACCCCCCCACCCACTTACAGGAACAGGTCATGCCTCCTAATTCATTGCCCTAAGAGAACCCCCTCCTCTCAAAGTAGTGCCACCCCTGCATGCATAAATAAAGCCTGTGGCAGGTACCATGAGCAGTCTCCAGGTCCTAACAATTGTGTTGTATTGTGGAGGTGGTTTCACCAAGTGCCAATGAGAAAAGTAGCCATCTCTGGACTCAGCCAGTCCCAGGCCTACCCCTCCCTGTACCCTTGGCTACTTAATGGAGTGTTCTAATCTCTTTACCTATGATACCAGCAGTCTACAGATGTGTAGCGCTGGGACACTCTGCAGAGTATTGGTAGGCTTAATAAGTTGTTTGATTTGATTTTTTTTATTTTTAAATACACTATCCAAACAACTTGGGCACCCACACATCTCTAAACAGTGAGTATCATACTCACTTCTTATGTACTCCAACTCTGGCTAATAAAGCAAAACGAAGCAAAATGGGGGGCGACTAGGGCTTCTCTAAACAGTGTGCTCAGCCTGTCAACAGTCTAATCGTACATGTGGCCGGTAAACCACATTTTGAGCAAGGCCTCCGCACATCCAAAAATGAGATCCTTGCTTAGAGGGTCAGTTATTTTTCCCATAGTAGCAGTCCAAAGTATTAACCAAACAGTGATTGTTAACACACTGCTAATCTGCTACTACAACAAAGAAGCAGTACAATACAACATATTTGCTTTAATCCTCCCACAGGTCAGGAGTCTCCTCCACCACTTCCCAACTACTCGTTCCTGAGTTAATGACTGCCATCGCTTCCACCAATGCCTTTGCCCCTGCTCTGTCTGTTGGTGCTCTAGGTCCAGAGTGCCACCTTAACACACTACCAACCAGTGTGCGGACCACAAAGCTCTCCTGGTATGACCTTAACAGCGTCTAACTGACCCACGCCAGCACTGACGCCGGGACCAGTCCCTAGATATGCCAGACAGCGTGGACAGTAATCGACTATCCATTTGTATTTCAGGCGAATCCCATATGGCCCCAGGTCTAGTGAAGAACTAAGTGCAGATATTATGTATTACTTTCAGCTATACTGGGTAAAGTAACATGTAGTGCAGTGCCATCGCCTTCATGTTTTGTTTAATTACCCTGAATGTCTGTTGCATTTGCTGCACCCTCTGCTTCTAGTCAAGGAAAATCTGGATCACACAGCTCTCAAAATTGAGGTCATCTATTTGCCTGACCACTTGCATGATTGCATCTCTATTCCTGTAGTTGATAATTTTTGTGATCAGTAGTCCGGTGGTACTCCTGGGGCAGTGGCAGCACCAGCTCCCTATGTCCTCTCTCAACCACAAATAACAGCAAAAGTTTAGCAGTATGTGTCATTGATTTAACCCACCTCTCCATAATTAGCTCGGGTGTTTGGCCCTCCGCCCCCTCCAGGAAGCCAACAAATCGAAGATTGCAGCACCTCAAGTGCCCTTCTGCATCCTCCACTCGGTTCTCTAGGACACTGGTCGGTGATGAAAAAAAACTCAACTGCATCTTGAGGGCTGCCGCTTCCTCTTGCAGTTTGGCAACAGTCTGTTCAGTGGCAAAGGACCTCCCTGCTACCTTCCAAAGGTCCACCCACATCCTGGGAGACTGCCTAAATCTTGACCTACACTTGCACTCGATTGTTCAATGGCTGTAATTATATGAGCACCAGTGGGACCCTGGGGCACTTGCAGCCGCTACATACAGTCTGTGACATGCCCCCACCACAACCGGTCCCAGGGCCGTAAATTGATCCATTGTGGTCTGCTGAGTGCTCCACAGAGGTCTGTCTTTCCTCATTGTGCACACTGATTATGGAGGAGTGCAGTCTTATTCTGAGGCAAGGAAGGGAACCCTGAACCCAAGTACATCAGTTGTTCAGGGTCCTGACAGCACCGTGCTGCTCCACCCCCCCAGGCTCAGCAAGAGGTTCACCATGTACTTCCATATAATGAACCCGAGGTCCCCTCTGTTACCTCCTCACCTGTCGTCTGGAGGAAACCTCACCAGTCTTGTGTGCCTCCCATAGATTGTCAGGGAGTGGCTTCACACAGCTCCAATGTCTGCCAGGTAGGGGGCCAGCTCACTCACAGGGTGCCCAAAAGTCCAGGGGCAGAGGGTCCCATACAATCCTAGCAAATGGTGGTCTGCACCACCAGCACTACTCTCCTAAATCTGGGTCTTCCAGGCCTCTGAAGCAAGGGTTACAGCCAAGTCATCCTCAGGGGTCAGTCCTGGCACCCAGGATCAGCAGGTGCAATCTTGCTACACTTAAACGGCTGCCCCACTGTCAATCAGGGCGTAGCACTTCACTGTAGCTCTCCCCAGGCCCCTTCCAGCACAGGCAGAAGCCCCCAGTCCACTTGGCACCTCACTTGGTCAATCTCCGGGATTGTCCCCCAACCACCAGTGCTCTGTCAACACCTATCGCATGGTTCTAGGCAGATGCAGGCCCTACTTGCCTCCGGCCACCCCTAAGCCACAACAAGGCTGATGATAGATCACCACTGAGTGCTCAATTCACTGCTAGCCCTGAGCTGCAAACACAGGGAACAGAATCACCAGCTCTTCTTTAGAGGTAGCTCAGACAGGTTTATACTCATCAGGCAGGTAGGATTATTGAGGATGTAGATGGGCCAGGACGGGAGCTGTTAGAATCTATGTCCTGCCTGCTATCTTGCCAGGCCACCATCCCCTTTGTTTGTTAAGGCAGGCCAAGGTGAACCATAAAGAACCGGAGGGCACAGTTTCCAAGAGCAGATGTGCTGAGAGCAGGTGGAATTTTTCTTAGATGCTGTGGAGGCTGCCACATGCTGCTTTTTAGAATAGCTGGGACAGACAGTAGGATAATTAGGCAAGACTTGGAGAGTGTAATTTTGAAAAACCGTATGACAAGGCTTTGTAACTTGCCTTTACAGTGCAACAGATTTGGAAATCAGGAACTGGGTAACTGAGCAATAGATTTTGGATGGGAAATGTGCAAGAACTTTGGGGTGAATGCTGGGACACCAGAAGAGAAGAGGAGCGTGAGGCGGCCGGCGGCGTTTGTGAAGGTAAGATTTTTTATATCTTTTTATTTTTTTTATTCCCCCTGTCCCCATTACATCCACCCACCCCTCCCCATGAGATTTGCGGCACTCTTCTTACTCATTAATTAAAATCTTTTAAATTAATTTCTGGGGTTGAAATGCTCGAGAGCTACATACAACCAGATCTGAGGAGGCGTACTTTATATTAAAAACACAAGTGTGAATTTTAACTTTACAAACCGTTACACACTGCAAGCTTTTGAATGCTTGAAACATGGGAGTTATACCTGAGAAAGTACTTCAATATGCTGACAGGGAAAAAAATGTTGCAGACAGAGGTGTTCATAGGAGTCTGAGAAATGCTTATGCAGTTGGACATGAGACAAGTATTTTACAGGAGCTGGAATTCGTGTTAGTGCAAAAGGAAGAGAGAGTTTATGATAATGAAAGGTGGAGAAAGACAGGCACTAGTAAGACGTGGAGAATGTTAAGAAGTAAAAAACGTGAGATGATAAAATAGAAAGAAGGGGACATGAAGAACAGAGAGAAACGGAGGGAAGGAGGGAAGGAGCACGGAAGAGATGTAAGTAGAGAGGGAAGGAGGAAACAAGAAAGAGAGGAGGAAGGGAGGAATGAAAAAATGTAAAACACTAAAGTAAAAGAAAAGCAAATAAAGGACAAAAGGAAAAAATAAGCAGAAGTAAAGAAAAAGTTCTTGACAAGAAGTGGGATGGCCTTTGCTCCAAGGGTGGGTGAAATATTCTGTTTCAATGGCAACATTTTCATGACTCTGCATTACTCTTGTAACACGACATTCTGGCCAAATTCTGCCAACAACTGCTTAGCAGAATTTTTAATCTTGCACAGCTCCAGAATGGTAAGTTGGTGATCATGAGCAAGATTTGGCATCCTTTAGTGGGATCTCCTGTGGCTAGGACTACATCCGGTTAGATTTTTGTAATGCAGTTGATTGCGGGCTGCAGCGACCATTCATAGTAAGAAGGCTGCCTATCGAGTAGAAATTCTACTCAAGGGGCAGCAAAAGTAATTAGCTGCAACCTCTGGTGAGCTGCTGGAGCCATCCTTGCTGATTTTTCAGCGTGGAATGCGCTCCATGCACTAAATCACATGAACAGCCTGACTTGCCTATTTTTGCCCCTTGGCAGAACTCTGCTGAATCTTGTGGTGTTTTTATGCAACTCCACGGAATTCCACAGAGTCAAATTCTGCCTCTACGTTGCACATGGATTTTACAACTATTTTTTTATATAACGGAATACCAAGGGAAGAAACATTTAAAACTGCAGTAGCAAGATATGAATTTTAGTGCATCAAAATTAGAAAAATGGCTGTTATAATTCGTTCATGGAAATCTTGGCAGCCCTTTCACAGCAGAGAAAACCCCTTGTTACATTTTAGGTAAACACCCTGCGTCACATTGACTATTGACACCTGGCAAGGGACATGGAGGCCTTTTTACAACGGTGTACTGTTTTATTCTATACACGTGTGCACATATTGTTTAATAATCCTAACATATTTCTCTGAATTTTATTTGTGACTCCTTGACATTTCTACCTTTCTCCCACCATATCTTGTGTGAAAATAATAAAGTCCAATCATGCTCATCAACTGTCCTCCGATATACACATTTCATTAATCTAATTTTACAGTCATATCTCAGAGGAAGATTGAAGTGGACAGGTAATTCATGCACTTCCCCACAGCAAGAAGTGACCCGTATTTAAATTGCCGAACAAAGGAGGACCCACAGAGAGAAGCCGTCACAGCTGTGCGAGATGTATCTTAAAAGGCAGAGAAGAAATCAGTGTTTTCTCGGGCTCTGGATGCTAACTGGGACAGAAGAGTATTTTAGATACTTATTGATCTACTTGTGGCTTTTAAAGTACCTTTCGACATCCATAGGGTGCCTTGAGGATAGATTGCATAAGGCATAAAGTAATGCAACAGCAATGGGGAGGTGCCTAATACACTACAGAATCCATCAGGGTCACATTTCTAGACAAAGAACAGGAAGGCGGTTCTGAAGGACCTGGTCCTTTCAGAAGCCAGAGACTGGCCGCTCGCTTTTAGCTGCTGCTTCTGGCTGCTGGCCTTTGATTTATTGAATGGGATTTATTGAGCGATTTAATAAGTAGGTTGGATGTGCTTCTGATATGGACTAAGTTGTTATGTTTAATTTCAATTGCGATAATTCAATGGGCCTTTTCATGAGGCAGTTGCACACTTATGTGGCCTATTATGAAAGTCAAGAAAATTGTGTTGCACCTTGGTACCACAGGACCTGCAGCTTTAGCGAGACTCAACATAAGGAGGCCTGGAGAATTGGACCATACTTGATAAAAAGTGGTTGGTTCTACCTGTCAGGCTACTTCACGTATGTCTGTCATCTACTTGGACTGTTTTTTTGCGGAGCAGTACTGAGCTCTTTGTCACCCATCCTGACACTCACATCTACACACATACAGATACCTTGTATAAATATACACGCTCCAACATCAACTTTGGACTACACAGTCATATCACAGAATCATATGCAATTAACGTGCACGCCTTATAAACTGATGGCTCAATCAATACCATCATACACCTTTTTATGCTGGCAAAGATTGGTAGAATGTTGCTGTTAGAAATGGGGTTTTTGGTTGGCAGTCAGGTTACCCCCTGTCCAAGCAAAAGCCCTCACTCTAGTCAGGGTAAGTCACACACAATCCAAGATTATCCTGTGCCCACCCTCTGGTAGCTTGGCACGAGCAGTCAGGCTTAATTTAGAAGGCAATGTGTAAAGTATTTGTGCAATAAATCATACAATACCACCATATAGCACCACAAAAATACACCACACTGTGTTTAGAAAAATATATAATATTTATCTGGATAATTGTAGGTCAAAAAGAATAAAGTTTGCAATGGGAAATTGTAGGGATATCACTGAAAAGTGATATACAGTGTCTTAAGTCTTTAGAATATAAACAAAGTCTCTTTCAAGCACAAGTACCTGGTTTGGAGTGGAAAAATCTCCTCAGAGGGCCACAAAAGAAGAGGTGCGTGGAAAAAGGGTGTGTGCGTCGATTTCTCCCCAGCACACACGGACTTGCGTCGTTATTTTCCACGCGGGGAAGTCGTGCATCGTTTTCCGGCGCGCGAACAGTCTCTTTTCGTGGATCGCAGGGATTACCAGATGTCCCGGGTCTGTGCGTGGATTTTCCTGCTTGTTTTCCGGCTGCGCGTCGTTCTGCGGGGCTGCACGTCGAAATTACGATCTCACGGCAGGCGTCGCGTCGATTTCTCCTCTAGAGGTCGGGCGGCGTTGCCCTTGCGAAGCCGTGCGTCGGATTTTCGGTCGTCCCAAGAGCGTCGCGTCGATCAGCGTCTGTGTGCAGCGTTTTTCTCACTGCGGAACAAGCTGTGCGTCGAGAGCGTCCAAGTGAAAGAGAGAAGTATTTTTGGTCCTGAGACTTCAGGGAACAGGAGGCAAGCTCTATCCAAGCCCTTGGAGAGCACTTTCACAGCCAGACAAGAGTTCAGCAAGGCAGCAGGCCAACAGAAAGGCAGCAGTCCTTTGTAGAAAGCAGACAAGTGAGTGCTTTGAGCAGCCAGGCAGTTCTTCTTGGCAGGATGTAGTTTCTGGTTCAGGTTTCTTCTCCAGCAAGTGTCTCATGAGGTAGGGCAGAGGCCCTGTTTTATACCCAAATGTGCCTTTGAAGTGGGGGAGACTTCAAAGAGTGGCTAAGAAGTGCAGCAGGTCCCCTTTCAGTTCAATCCTGTCTGCCAGGGTCCCAGTAGGGGGTGTGGCAGTCCTTTGTGTGAGAGCAGGCCCTCCACCCTCCCAGCCCAGGAAGACCCATTCAAAATGCAGATGTATGCAAGTGAGGCTGAGTACCCTGTGTTTTGGGTGTGTCTGAGTGAATGCACAAGGAGCTGTCAACCAAGCCCAGCCAGACGTGGATTGTAAGGCACAGAAGGATTTAAGTGCAAAGAAATGCTCACTTTCTAAAAGTGGCATTTCTAGAATAGTAATATTAAATCCGACTTCACCAGTCAGCAGGATTTTGTATTACCATTCTGGCCATACTTAATATGACCTTCCTGCTCCTTTCAGATCAGCAGCTGCCACTTCAACAGTGTATGAGGGCAGCCCCAGTGTTAGCCTATGAAGGGAGCAGGCCTCACAGTAGTGTAAAAACGAATTTAGGAGTTTTACACTACCAGGACATATAACTACACAGGTACATGTCCTGCCTTTTACCTACACAGCACCCTGCTCTAGGGGTTACCTAGGGCACACATTAAGGGTGACTTATATGTAGAAAAAGGGGAGTTCTAGGCTTGGCAAGTACTTTTAAATGCCAAGTCGAGGTGGCAGTGAAACTGCACACACAGACCTTGCAATGGCAGGCCTGAGACAATAAAAAGGGGCTACTTAAGTGGGTGGCACAACCAGTGCTGCTGGCCCACTAGTAGCATTTAATTTACCAGCCCTATGCACATAAAGTGCACCTTACTAGGGACTTATAAGTAAATTAATAGTCCAATCAGGTATGATTCAAGGTTACCATGTTTTAAGGGAGAGAGCATATACACTTTAGCAGCGGTTAGCAGTGGAAAAGTGCACAGAGTCTAAAAACCAGCAAAAACAGTGTCCACAAAGTGGAGGGAGGCAGGCAAAAAGTTAGGGGTGACTACCCTAAGGCTGTCAGGTCTAACATGGGTCCCCTCCAGCTGAAAGTGGGGAGAGCTACCCGACCTCCTGGGAGCTCTCATCGCTAATGCGGAAGTACCTGGAGAGACCATCAGCATTGGCGTGGTCAACCCCTGGGCGATGTTCCACCGTAAAGTCCATCCCCTGTAGGGAAATGGACCACCTCAAGAGTTTTGGATTCTCACCTCTCATCTGCATGAGCCATCTGAGGGGCCTGTGGTTTGTCTGAACCCGGAAGTGAGTCCCAAACAGGTAGGGTCTTAGCTTCTTCAGTGCCCAGACACCAGCAAAAGCTTCTCTCTCAATAGCACTCCACCTCTGTTCCCGTGGTAATAGCCTTCTGCTAATAAAGACTACCGGTTGATCTCGGCCCTCCTCATTTAGCTGTGCTAGGACTGCCCCTATGCCATGCTCTGAAGCGTCTGTCTGCACGATAAATTCCTGGGAGTAGTCAGGGGTCTTGAGCACGGGGCCGTGCACATGGCTTCCTTCAGGGCGTCAAAGGCTTTCTGACAAGCCTCTGTCCAATTCACCAACCAAGGTTGTTTCTTGGAAGTGAGTTCTGTCAATGGTGATACAATGGTACCATAGCCCTTGACAAATCTGCGGTAGTATCCTGTGAGGCAGAAAAAGGCTCTCACCTCAGTCTGCGTTCGCGGTGGTTGCCAGGCCTTGATAGTTTCAATCTTGGCCTGGAGTGGCTGCACCTTGCCACCACCCACTAGGTGTCCCAAGTACACCACGGAACCCTGCCCAATCTGGCACTTACTAGGCTTGATGGTCAGGCCTGCCTGTTGCAGGGCCTGAAGCACCTCCTTGAGGTGAAGCAGGTGTTCCTCCAAGCTGGAACTGTAGACAGCTATGTCATCCAGGTAGGCTGCACAGAAGGCATCCTTGCCAGCTAGGACCCCGTTAACCAACCGTTGGAAGGTAGCGGGGGCATTTTTCAATCCAAATGGTAATGGCCATCAGGGGTTGAAAATGCGGATCTTTCTTTGCCCCCTCAGTCAGGGTGATCTGCCAGTACCCTGAAGTAAGATCAAACGTACTCAGGAACTTGGCAGCGACCAGCCTGTCAACGAGCTCATCAGCTCGGGGGGTGGGGTGAGCATCAGTCCGTGTGACTGAGTTGAGACCCAGGTAGTCCACACAGAACCGGAGTTCTGGCTTCGCACCTAGGGCAGTAGCCTTAGGGACCAACACCAATGGGCTGGCCCAGGGACTACTGGATTTCTCGATAACCCCTAGAGTCAACATCTTGGAGACCTCCTCCTTGATGCTGGCCTTCACCTTATCCGACAACCTGTAAATTTTGTTCTTCACGGGAAAACTGTCACCGGTGTCAATATCATGAACACAGAGGTGGGTCAGTCCAGGAGTAAGGGAGAACAGGGGGGAGAAGTGCTCCAACAGCTCATAGCAGTCTCCTTTCTGGTTTAGAGTCAGGGAGTCAGAAAGAATGACCCCTCTTACTGACCCATCACCTTCTTGGGCAGAGAGGAGGTCGGGGAGAGGTTCACTCTCCTCTTCCATTCCTTCATCTGTGACCAGAAGCATGTTGATCTCCAACCTCTCAAAATGAGCCTTTAGTCGGTTCACATGGAGCACCCTTAGGGGATTCCTAGGGGTTTGGAGGTCCACTAGGTAAGTGGCCTCCCATTTCCGCTCCTTGATTTCAAATGGGCCAGACCAGCGGTCCTGGAGAGCTCTAGGCTCTACTGGCTCCATTACCCACACTTTGTCTCCAGGTTGAAACTCTACCAGGGTGGCCTTCTGGTCATACCAGTGTTTCATTACCTCTTGACTGGCCTCAAGGTTACTTTGGGCCTCTTTCCAGAAGCGGGTCATCTGGTTGCAGAGGGCCAACATGTAGCTGACCACGCCCTGAGGGGGTGCCTTTGGAGCTTTCTCCAACCCATCCTTGACAATGCTTAACAGTCCCCTGACAGGGTACCCATAGAGAAGCTCAAAGGGACTGAACCCTACCCCCCTCTGGGGGACCTCTCTGTAAGCAAAGAGAAGGCATGGTAAGAGGACGTCCCACTTACGCCTCATGGCCTCAAGGAGGCCACCAATCATGCCTTTCAGGGTCTTGTTGAATCTCTCCACAAGACCATTAGACTGGGGGTGATAGGGTGTGGTAAACTTGTAGGTTACACCACACGCATCCCACAGAGACTTCATGTATGCAGACATGAAGTTAGTGCCTCTGTCAGACACTATCTCCTTGGGGAATCCTACACGGGTAAATATCCCCATCAGAGTTCTGGTCACCACCGGTGCAGTTACGGTCCTCAGAGGGATGGCCTCTGGGTAACAGGTGGCATGGTCCACCAAAACCAGGATGAACCTGTTGCCTAAGGCAGTTTTGGGGTCCAAGGGACCAACAATGTCGATGCCCACTCTTTCAAAGGGGGTGCCAACGACAGGAAGTGGAATCAGGGGGCTTTTAACCCTTTTTCCTGCTTTACCACTGGCCTGGCAGGCAGGACAAGATCTGCAGAATTTATCTGAGTGTGTCCTCATTTTGGGCCAATAAAAGTGGGTGACAAGCCTGTCAAAGGTCTTGCCCCAAATGTCCTGCCAGGGGAATGTCGTGAGCCAGACCCAGTAGGAAGGTTCGGTAACATTGGGGGACCACCAGCGTTTGTGCTGCCCCAAAGGCCGGAACCTTAAGCTCACTGTAGAGGAGATCATTCTCCCAATATAGGTGGTGATCGCCAGAGGTGTCACCTGCTGCCTGGTTTGAGACTTGTTTCCTAAGACCTTCTAGAGTGGGACATTCTTTCTGCGCCTTGCAGAATTCCTCCCTGGTGGGTCCACCCTCAACTTGCCAGCCAGCAAGCTCAGGTAAGTCACCTAGGGTGGCAATGTCTTCCCCAGTTGGCTTGGGAGCCTCCTCCTCAGGAGCCCCGTCAGCCACTGCGGGAACTTCTGGGGCCGGTTTCCCGTGCCCCTGGTCCCTCCTCTTGGCAGCTCTCTGGGCCATCGTTCCAGGCTCCAGACGCCCTTGACTTCCCTCTCGGTCAGCCATGGACTGTGTGGTCATGCAGACCCACTTAGGTAACCCTAACGTCTCCAGGTGAGACTTGAGCTCCACTTCTTTCCAAGCAGTATGCTCAAGATCATTGCCTAACAGACAATCTGCAGGCATGGCAGGACTCACAGCTACTTTCAGAGTACCAGAGACCTCCCCCCCACTCAAAGGGAACCAGAGCCACCGGTAGGTGACTCTCGCGATTGTCAGCGACTATGACCTGGTGGAATGTATTAGGTACTATCTGCTCTGTTGACACCAGCTGACTCTTGATAGTAGTCATACTGGCTCCTGTGTCACGCAGAGCCTCCACCTTCTGCCCATCAATGGTGACCCACTGCCGGTATTTGGAAGTATTTTGGGCATGTGGACCTTGGGCACCATTTCTCCTTCTCCCAGGGACACTAGGGAAATTTCTACCTGTTCCCCAAAGCTATTTGGGTCCATCTCCCCCCCGAGCGCTACACTAGTCAACCCAGGTGCCTGTCAGGTAGTGGACGGTGCCCTCTTGGGGCACTGGGGATCGCCTTTATAGTGACCATACTGGTAACACTCCATGCATTTGGGGTTAGGTTTCCCTGACCTGTCATTTGTCCCTGGCTTTTTCCCAAATTTGGAAAAGGAAGGGTTGCCACCCCCTCCCTGGGAATTCTTTTGGGGGCCTTTGGAGAGTTCCTTATCTGCAAGTTTATCTCCCCCCTCTTTCTTCTGTTGGGAACCCTGACCACCTTTATGGGAGTCCCCCCCAGGTACCTTCTTGGACACTCTGGTGCTAACCCAGAGTCCGCCTCCTCAGCAAGCTTCCTGGGATCAGTCCGCTTGCTATCCACTAAGTGCTGGCGCAACTCTGTATAAGTAGTATTAAGCATATGCTCTCTTAGAATCAAGTCATATAAACCTTTATAATCAGCTACTTTGTTGCCCCGCACCCATCCATTCAGTGCCTTACTGGAGAAGTCAAATAAATCTACCCATGTTTGTGTGGTTTGTTTGGTGCTGTCCCTGAACCTCTGACAGTATCCCTCAGGGGTCAGCCCAAACTTGGCAAGTAAAGTGGCTTTCTGAAGTGGGTATGTGTTTTGATCAGGTTGATCCAATGTGAGGAGTGTATCCCTCCCCAATGGCGGTACATAACCCCACATAGCTACCCCCCATTGCCCTTCAGGAACCTCATGAGCCCTTAGTGCAACTTCATAAGCAGCTAACCATTTATCTATGTCATCTCCCACCACAAAACTGGGCACCACATTTTTGGGTATACGAACCTTCTTTTCTCCAGCAGGTCCTGTCAGTATGCTACCACCATTATTGCTGGATTCAGACTGTCTTGCCTTGATCTCCAGCTCCTTGAGACTCAGTTCATGAGCCAACAATAGTTTCTTTTCAGCCAAAGCTCTCTCAGCCTCCACCTGTTTGGTTTCTCTTTCGGCTTCAATTTGTTTGGCTGCTCTTTCAGCCTCAGCTTGCTTGGCTTCTCTTTCTGCCCTTCTCTCCTCCTGTTGAGCCTCAATTTTCAGTTTTGCCATTTGCAATTGGAACTCCCTTTCTTCTCTCCTTTCCTCTGCGGTCAGGCTTTGCACAGAGACACTGTTCCCTGGTCTGGAAGGGGGCACAATTGCAGTGGTAACACCATCCACAGATAGTGAAAATTCCTCTGAGGGGCCATTTTCTGGCTCCTCTTCCTCATCGTCCTCTAAATGGGCTTCTGCCCAGGCCCTCAGCGCCACTTGAAAGTCCTCCTTTCTGGAGGCCCCTTGGGTGGGTACCCTAAATGCCCTGCAGAATCCTCTTAGTTGTTTGACCGTATATGTATCCAACTGGACTAGGTCAAAGTCCCCTGTCTGAGACCCAGTTAGAGACATGTTGAGTGAGGATTTAGTTTTTGAAAATTGTCAGGAAAAAACGGATTTGCAAAAAGAGATAAAATACATGGTGACCTTCAACTGTGGGTAGGTAGTGAAATACTTAGCTACTGTATGTCACTGCACAAATACAAGTCCTATCCTCACCGCTGATCACCAATGTTAGAAATTGGGTTTTTGGTTGGCAGTCAGGTTACCCCCTGTCCAAGCAAAAGCCCTCACTCTAGTCAGGGTAAGTCACACACAATCCAAGATTATCCTGTGCCCACCCTCTGGTAGCTTGGCACGAGCAGTCAGGCTTAACTTAGAAGGCAATGTGTAAAGTATTTGTGCAATAAATCATACAATACCACCATATAGCACCACAAAAATACACCACACAGTGTTTAGAAAAATATATAATATTTATCTGGATACTTGTAGGTCAAAAAGAATAAAGTTTGCAATGGGAAATTGTAGGGATAGCACTGAAAAGTGATATACAGTGTCTTAAGTCTTTAGAATATAAACAAAGTCTCTTTCAAGCACAAGTACCTGGTTTGGAGTGGAAAAATCTCCTCAGAGGGCCACAAAAGAAGAGGTGCGTGGAAAAAGGGTGTGTGCGTCGATTTCTCCTCAGCACACACGGACTTGCGTCGTTATTTTCCACGCGGGGAAGTCGTGCGTCGTTTTCCGGCGCGCGAACAGTCTCTTTTCGTGGATCGCGGGGATTACCAGATGTCCCAGGTCTGTGCGTGGATTTTCCTGCTTGTTTTCCGGCTGCGCGTCGTTCTGCGGGGCTGCGCGTCGAGATTACGATCTCACGGCAGGCGTCGCGTCGATTTCTCCTCTAGAGGTCGGGCAGCGTTGTCCTTGCGAAGCCGTGCGTCGGATTTTCGGTCGTCCCAAGAGCGTCGTGTCGATCAGCGTCGGTGTGCGGCGTTTTTCTCGCCGCGGAACAAGCTGTGCGTCGAAATTTTCATCGCACGGAGCGTCCAAGTGAAAGAGAGAAGTCTTTTTGGTCCTGAGACTTTAGGGAACAGGAGGCAAGCTCTATCCAAGCCCTTGGAGAGCACTTTCACAGCCAGACAAGAGTTCAGCAAGGCAGCAGGCCAACTGCAAGGCAGCAGTCCTTTGTAGAAAGCAGACAGGTGAGTCCTTTGAGCAGCCAGGCAGTTCTTCTTGGCAGGATGTAGTTTCTGGTTCAGGTTTCTTCTCCAGCAAGTGTCTCATGAGGTAGGGCAGAGGCCCTGTTTTATACCCAAATGTGCCTTTGAAGTGGGGGAGACTTCAAAGAGTGGCTAAGAAGTGCACCAGGTCCCCTTTCAGTTCAATCCTGTCTGCCAGGGTCCCAGTAGGGGGTGTGGCAGTCCTTTGTGTGAGAGCAGGCCCTCCACCCTCCCAACCCAGGATCAAATCAAATCAAATCATTAATATTTATAAAGCGCGCTACTCACGCGTGCAGGTCTCAAGGCGCTAGGGGGAAAAAAGGGGGGGGGGGTTACTGCTGCTCGAAAAGCCAGGTTTTTAGGAGTCTCCGGAATGCAGAGTGGTCCTGGGTGGTCCTGAGGCTGGTGGGGAGGGAGTTCCAGGTCATGGCTGCCAGGAAGGAGAAGGACCTCCCACCCGCCGTGGAGCGGCGGATGCGAGGGACGGCAGCGAGCACAAGGCCCGAGGAATGGAGGAGACGGGTGGGGGCGTAGAAGCTGAGGCGACGGTTGAGGTAATCCGGTCCCTTGTTGTGAAGGGCTTTGTGTGCGTGGGTGAGAAGTCGGAAGGTGATCCTTTTGCTGACTGGGAGCCAATGCAGGTGTCTCAGGTGTGCGGAGATGTGGCTGTTGCGGGGTACGTCGAGGATGAGGCGGGCCGAGGCGTTTTGAATACGTTGCAGGCGTTTTTGGAGCTTGGCGGTGGTCCCAGCATAGAGGGTGTTGCCGTAGTCCAGGCGGCTCGTGACGAGGGCGTGGGTCACGGTTTTTCTAGTGTCGGCGCGCATCCAGCGGAAGATCTTGCGGAGCATGCGGAGGGTGAGGAAGCAGGCGGAGGACACGGCGTTGACTTGCTTGGTCATGGTGAGAAGAGGGTCCAAGATGAAGCCGAGGTTGCGGGCGTGGTTTGCGGGGGGTCGGTGTCGTGCCGAGGGCCATGGGCCACCAGGAGTCGTCCCAAGCGGACGGGGTGTTGCCGAGGATGAGGACTTCCGTTTTGTCAGAGTTCAGCTTTAGGCGGCTGAGCCTCATCCAATCTGCGATGTCCTTCATGCCATCTTGTAGGTTGGTCTTGGCGCTGGCGGGGTCCTTGGTGAGGGAGAGTATAAGTTGGGTGTCGTCGGCGTAGGAGGTGATGTTGATGTCGTGCTTGCGTACGATGTTGGCGAGGGGGCTCATGTAGACATTGAAGAGTGTCGGGCTGAGTGATGAGCCTTGAGGTACGCCGCAGATGATCTCGGTGGGGTCTGAGCGAAACGGAGGGAGGTAGACTCTTTGGGATTGGTTTGAGAGGAAGGAGGCGATCCAGTACAGGGCCTGGCCTTGGATCCCGATGGAGCGGAGGCGGGTGATTAGGGTGCGGTGACAGACGGTGTCGAAGGCAGCCGAGAGGTCGAGGAGGATGAGGGCGACTGTTTCACTGTTGTCCATCAGGGTTCTGATGTCGTCTGTGACTGAGATGAGGGTGGTTTCAGTGCTGTGGTTGGTTCGGAATCCAGTTTGTGAAGGGTCGAGCAGGTTGTTGTCTTCCAGGAAGGTGGTCAGCTGTTTGTTGACGGCCTTCTCTATTACCTTGGCGGGGAAGGGGAGGAGCGAGATGGGGCGGAAGTTTTTCAGGTCGCTCGGGTCTGCCGTAGGTTTCTTTAGTAGTGCGTTGACTTCGGCGTGTTTCCAGCATTCGGGGAAGGTAGCAGAAGAAAAAGAGGAGTTGATGACGGCCTGGAGGTGCGGGCGATGATTTTGTCGGCTTTATTGAAGATGAAGTGAGGGCAGGGGTCCGATGGAGCGCCGGAGTGGATCGAGTTCATGGTGGTTTTGGTTTCTTCGGTGTTGATGTGGGTCCAGTCGTTGAGGGTGATGGTCGGAGGTGTGGGTTCGGTGATGCTTGGTTGGGTCTGGTGTCCGAAGCTGTCGTGGAGGTCGCTGATCTTGCGATGGAAGAAGATGGCGAGGGAGTTGCACAGATCTTGTGAGGGCGTGACGGCGTTGGCGTTGGGGTTGGAGAACTCCTTGACGATGCTAAAAAGTTCTCTGCTGTTGTGGCTGTTTTTTTTCAGTCTGTCGGTAAAAAAGTTCCTTTTGGCAGTGCGGATCAGGTGGTGGTGTTCGCGGGTAGCGTTCTTGAGGGCGGTCATGTTGTCAGTGGTGTGGTCCTTGCGCCAGGCCTTCTCGAGGGCGCGACAAGTTTTCTTCGATTCTTTGAGGGTGTCAGAGAACCAGAGAGGTTTTTTGGTGTCTTTGAGGGTGTCAGAGAACCAGAGAGGTTTTTTGGTGGACCCATTGAAGACCCATTCAAAATGCAGATGTATGCAAGTGAGGCTGAGTACCCTGTGTTTGGGGTGTGTCTGAGTGAATGCACAAGGAGCTGTCAACCAAGCCCAGCCAGACGTGGATTGTAAGGCACAGAAGGATTTAAGTGCAAAGAAATGCTCACTTTCTAAAAGTGGCATTTCTAGAATAGTAATATTAAATCCGACTTCACCAGTCAGCAGGATTTTGTATTACCATTCTGGCCATACTAAATATGACCTTCCTGCTCCTTTCAGATCAGCAGCTGCCACTTCAACAGTGTATGAGGGCAGCCCCAATGTTAGCCTATGAAGGGAGCAGGCCTCACAGTAGTGTAAAAACGAATTTAGGAGTTTTACACTACCAGGATATATAACTACCCAGGTACATGTCCTGCCTTTTACCTACACAGCACCCTGCTCCAGAGGTTACCTAGGGAACACATTAAGGGTGACTTATATGTAGAAAAAGGGGAGTTCTAGGCCTGGCAAGTACTTTTAAATGCCAAGTCGAGGTGGCAGTGAAACTGCACACACAGGCCTTGCAATGGCAGGCCTGAGACAATGAAAAGGGGCTACTTAAGTGGGTGGCACAACCAGTGCTGCTGGCCCACTAGTAGCATTTAATTTACCAGCCCTGTGCACATAAAGTGCACCTTACTAGGGACTTATAAGTAAATTAATAGTCCAATCAGGTATGATTCAAGGTTTCCACGTTTTAAGGGAGAGAGCATATGCACTTTAGCACTGGTTAGCAGTGGTAAAGTGCGCAGAGTCTAAAAACCAGCAAAAACAGTGTCCACAAAGTGGAGGGAGGCCGGCAAAAAGTTAGGGGTGACTACCCTAAGGCTGTCAGGTCTAACAGTTGCAAAATCAGATACTAAAGGGAGACATCCATGGAGAGAATACATCACCTGGCAATAACACCCATGACAAACAAGATCACAGAACATCAGAGCAAGAATAAATGGAGCCCTTAAGAGGACACAGGCGAAGGAACTAAGAAAGCACTTACATGGTTGAGAGGCATAAAATGCTCCAAGGATCTAATAGCATTATAAGCTCAAGGCTATCATTCAAAGCATACTAGATTCACCGCTCAGATATTATCAATACCACAGGGTGCAATATTTTTGTGGGTGACATTAACAGAGTCTATACTTTTAATCCTCTCACGGTGGGGTGACCATGGAAATCAGTTTGAGCACTAATTTCCTCAAACTTGACCATTTTGCGTGCTTCCCCACATACATATGGTGTCACGTTTTTCTCTTCAGAAAATTGTCAGGGAATTTTTTTTAATTGTTGGTTCACCACACAAACCGTACATTTTTATTGGTATTAATGTTGGACCTGTTAAATGACCCTACGTGTAGGGATATACAGAGATGTTATTTGTGGAAGGTCGCAAAACCAGAGCACGAACACAAGTGTATTGCAGTGAGAAAACCTTCCGCCAGGCCCTCTCATACACTGAGCAATGGCAAGAAACTGAGAACATTTCACTTGTGCTATATAAAACAAGAAGGGCCAGATTAATACTTTTTGACACAAAATTGCGCAAATGCACTTTTGCATCAAAAAGTTTAGCACTGACTAGCATCATTTTTTTGTGCCGCCCGGGCGTCATATTTATCCTTTGACGCTGGGTGGCACTAAAAATAGGTTATAGTCAATTTTTTTGACGTTAACCATTGCGCCTTGTCTTAAGGCAAAATTACGTTAAAGCCAGAAAAATGACTCTAACCTGTTTTACGTCACGTAAACATGTCACAAAACGGAAATGCACCACTTTTACTCGCATTAGCATCAAATACAGATGCTAACGGAGAAAACAGTGTAAAGGAGAGGCAAAATGGAGCCAGAAAGCCAGGAAAGACCCCAGGGTGACACCAATCAACCAGGAACCAGCCAGGAGGACATAGACAAGACCCAGGGGAGGGAGAAGAAAAAGAGAAAGTGTTGTTTCAGTGTAGAGGAGCACAAAATACTTGTGAGAGAGATGACGGAGCATCAACATCAGCTCTTCGTCACCTCCAAATTGCCAATTGGCAGGAGAGAGGCAAATCTGGCAGCAGATAGTAGACAAGATTAACAGTGTATCAGAGGTGAGGAGAACTGTTACAGAGTGCAAAAAACACTGGCATGATTGTAAGCGAAGGACAAGGGAAAAAATGGCAAGGAACAGGAAGGCAGCACTACAAACTGGAGGTGGTAGTACAGCACCACAAGAGGACTTGGACGAGAAGGAGAAGATGGTTGCAGCAGTCATCCCAAAGGAACGGGCCAATGGAATCGCAGAACAGGACAGTGCAGACTACAAGGAAACACTGAAAATGCAGGGTAAGTTGAAGGGGGAAATTAATGCTAAATTGTCAATTGCAAGAGGGGGGAGGCACATAGGACCCCCACACTGCATTTCAAAGGAGTGCAGAGGGACACATTGCACATGAAGCAAGTTGCACCATGCTGAAATAAGCTACACAGGTACCTGTGCCTTGGTAGTGCCATGCACCACAACACATACACAACCTGGACATATGTCAATCACCAGGCCTAAATGCCTACATGTACACATGCAGCACATGGGATGGATGGCATGTATAATGACTGTGCCTATGGTTGTGTCATCACAACATCCCTTGCATATAGTCATATTAACCCTACTTACACGACCAAGACTTCAGAGTCTAGGTAGTTAGCCAGTACCATTGCTGGGGTTATGTCATGGTGGTGTCCCTTGCAATAACACCTTGCAACTGCCTTGC
Source organism: Pleurodeles waltl (assembly GCF_031143425.1). Lineage (NCBI taxonomy): Eukaryota > Metazoa > Chordata > Amphibia > Caudata > Salamandridae > Pleurodeles > Pleurodeles waltl. Next base: position 577,229,188 of record NC_090447.1, read on the forward strand.
CGCATTGCCCAAACACGTGTGCTGCACCACACAGCACACAATTCATTGCAACCGTCCCAACAGTACCAAGACATGTGTTGGTAGTACCATCACCCCTCACATTGACAACACATCCACATAAGGCAGCCACCACTCAATCATGCCGTGAGGATGCCCCCTTAATGCAAGGAAATTAATCTGAGCAGGCGCTGGTGGAATAGCAGGCTGGTCCTGTAGCACTGGAAACACACCACTACCCTGACCAACTAAACTGGTGTATTGTAGAACCACACATCTTGATGCTGACCAGAAATTTTCCACTACAGAAAATATGTACCACAGTTAGCAAACTGTAGGTCACAACAGTTACAGGCTGAGCCCACACCAACTCTGACAGAAACATGTGAGACTCATAGGAATTGGGAAATAAACACACACATACAACACATGGTGTATGCCTGAGAACATAATGGTGTTTAATTCCACATTGAAGGGTAGGGGATGGTGCATGGGCAAGTCTGATGATGTTAAGATTGCCAGTGCAGTGTACCCTTTGCAGTTGGCATAATGAGTCACACGTTGGGATGGTGGGTGGTAATCTGTCTGTTCATGGTAGCTCTGTGGGGCACTTAGCACCACATTGTTGATGGATCAAATAGAGTCAGTGCCATTCTTGGGGTGAATTGGGTGTGACAGGACACTCTGCACTTAGCCCTGCAAATCAGGCAGTGGAAAGGGCAAAGGCCAGGGCATGAGACCTCCTCCACTGCCCATGCCAGGTGCATGGGCTGTGCAGGGGCACCCAGGGGCACACCACACCATATCACCATCAACCTTTGCATGGGGGTTTCACTGCCATGCAAAGGTTGGTTACAAAGCGGAAACAGACCTGGAGGGGAACGTTGATCGTAATACTGGTCTGGTGTCACAAGACAGGTGGCATTGCCAGTCTTTAAGGTGCTGGAAACCTGCCAGTGCCAGGCCATTGGCCCATGTTGCATTCCTCATTGACAACATGTGCCACTACCAACTGCGCTGTTGGGGGTGGTCATTTACACAATGGCATTCAGGTGGTCCTACGACTTTCGCACTTGTAATGGGGGACCAGTATGACTATCTGCAAAATCACCATCAAACAAGCTTGAGGTCCTGACCTAAGTTCAACTCAGGTTGACTGGCTATGTCCATGAACTAAGTTACCATCAGGCCCTGTCATATACAAAATGATGTACATAGAAAAAGATTATACCCATGCTGCCCATCCCTGGGTCTACCCCTGTGTCAATTCAGCTGCACTGCCACTATGCTACGTCTCTTGCATCACAGTGCAAGGATGGCTGCATTCATTGAGAGGGAGATCATAGTTGTATAGGAAGGAGAACCTTCCAGCACAGACAGAAGATGAAATCGAAATCTGCTATGTCCATGTGTTTTGTGCAATGTAGCACACTTACACATACATCATCATGAGGAGCTATCAAAGAAAAACAACAGCATAATGTCCTGGCAATGACATCCCTGGGGTGGTGCAAGGTTTCAGTATTGCACAGGTGTATGTGAAACATGTAAGACTGGGATGGGGCATATTGCCATGTGTGGTGCTGTGGCTTGACCACTACAACACCCATTGCATGGCCCTACCATGGACATCGATGCATAGGAAGGTTTGACAATAACAAGGTGGTGTCAAGCCACAAAAAGGATGTACATCACACCTAATAGATATGACACAGCAAATTGTGCCACCTGAGCTGCCCCTCATGTGACACTCAGGTGGGTCAAAGGACTGATAGACTGCAACCAGGATGTAGAGGAAAAATGTTTGGGAAGTAAGATGACAATGAGCCGCCTATAGCAAGTCAGCGATGTGACATGTTAACTGCCACAACACAGAATGAATGATTTTTCACCATCTCATTGCAGAGGATGATGGCTCTTCTGCTGATCCACCTGTCCTGGAGTTCCCAGATGACCTGGATGACCAGTTGACAACCATCAACCAAGAGACCCTCCAAGAAGTCCTTGTATCCCTCAAGACACCACCTCCAGTCGCAAGGAGGACAAATGATGCAGCAGCCATCTCAGATGCCCAACCCAACACCCCAATAGTATGACCAGACAGCACCAACACAGCTGAGGACTAGGAGTACCCAGGGACCAGTTTTGAGAGGACAGTTGTAGGAGTGCAGCCAAAGTTGGTAAAGGAGGTGTGCGTGGAGATGGAGACTGTGGCAGCCAGCCTAGATGGCATGTGCACGTGCCTCGTCACGGCCAATGAACAGACGGCAGCCAAACAAGGTGCACAGTCTCCACTGCATGGAGTCCAGCAGGATATGAGGGACATAGCTGCTGCCATGAGGGAAAGGCCACAGCAACTGCCCTCCCAGACTGGCAGAAATGTGTTGGAATATAGGATGGACTCCATGCACTATGAACTGGTCTCCCTCAGGTCAGACATGGCTACCTACCACTTGCTGCTATACTAAAAAACGTTCCTCCTTGCTACAGTGATACCATATGAAGTGCCACAGATGACAGCTGCCGGGAATTGGGTCTCCACATCTCCAACCACTGAAGTGTGTTTGGCACCCTCTACCTTCCCACCATCAAGGGCAGAGGAGACACCACACACATCAGAGGATGAAGTTGTGGAACAGATTATCTTCACCCGTAAGATATCCCGGTAGCACCAGCCCATGCCACATGGGGAGTTTTTCCCTTTGTCCTGTGCTTGAACTCATGCCAGTGTTAGCACAGTTGGATATGTGCACTCTTCAAAGACACACTGTTGACCTTTCTGCTATGGACTGTCATTTTCTCTCACCTACAAATTGCCAAATCATGTTCCTGCACACTTAACAGCACTTTACCCAAGCATGTCCCATGACATGTCCCTCAACCATGGACTTTTGTTATGTCACAATTGTATGGATTTCACTAATGAGGTCACTGACCTGGACATTGTAAATATTGCACTACAACACTTGTAAATAAACACCTCCTACACAAACAGCATGTCTTTGTGTTTTGTGACACATCTACTACGCTTAGGAATTGTGATGTGTGTAACCATGTCATTAGCCACAGAGCGTCAGTACAAGAGTCCAGGAATATGGGAGCACATATCTACACACAAGGTTCCTACATGATAAATGTTAATGCTGGTCTTATCCCTTACAAGCAATACACTGAGTGTGTCAAAAATGTAGAACACATGTGTGCTTGACTCACTACATACTGCAGGAATGGCTGTGAAACAGTTTTCGGGCAATATCGTCAGCTGGGACTACCAGTAGAACACATTGGTGTGAAACAGAGGTATTTAACCTAATCTGTAATTGACACTGGTCAGTTTAGCATGTTAGATGTTAAATATAGGCTGTTGTCAGATGTGCCACAGTGCCCAACATTCCTACACAGGACCCTAACACTGACAACTGAATTGCCACACCTACCTGTCCAATACAAAGTAAACGTGGTCACCTTTAGTGGTGGATACACTGGACGGCAGATGCATGGACAAGTAAATGTGTTTTTGCTGGTACTGTGACAGTTCACTTGTAAACAGGCGATGAACATGTCAAGAGAGGGATTTGGAGGCAGGACTGAATCCCTAGGCTAGCACACAATTTTCACTGTGCTCTCCTGGGAAGACCCTGAGACACAAGCATATGACACAAAAAGTAAAGGAGTACCCAAAACTGTTTATTAAGTATGAAACTAAACTAAAAACGTCAAGTAAACCTATTGTAACCTAAACTAACCTAGTCTAACTATACTTAACCAACAACTAATGCTAACTACCCTATTCTAAACATACCTAACACATTTAACACCACACTCTAAACATCGAACCCTTTACCCCCCTTAAGATACCAGGCACATGCAGGACAACATACACTTATACTGCACATATACTAACGAAATCTAAACAAATATATATATATTTTTGTATTTTTCTTTTTTTTTAACACACATATACACCCCAACATGACCGCTCAAACACCCAACCAACCAACCCACCCACCGATTAACACTTAAAAGGTAAAAAACCCACCCCCCCGAATCCACGTATCCTATCTAAACTACATATCTACACTAACCTAACCTCCTAAAACCCACTATAAAACATGAATGAAAATGAGGAGGGAGGGGACAGAACTTGGAGGTGACAGTTGTGATGATACTTAAAGTTTGGCCTTCTTGAGAGTTAAATATATTTAAGTCTCTTTGTGTTGGCAGCCACGTCCTTCTACAAACTCTCCAACTGTTACAATACCTGGGAAACGTCCCTCTGCAGATCCTGCAGCATTTTGGGGTGCATGGCAGAAGGTAGTGTAGGCTGTTGCACCAAGGTCGAAGCTGTGGCAGTTTTGGGTGTTGACGTGGTGGCAGCTGTGCCCCACTGCACTGCTGTGGAGCTGCACCTCTTCTGTGTGGCCACTGCCAGTGTGGGGCCTCCTTGTGTGAATGTCCGCCATTCCCCCGTTGACCTCTCAGTACGATAGTGGCGAGCCATTCTCCGGAACCCAAATTCCACTGCCAGGATATGACGGTGCCGGACTGCCCTCTTCTGGAACACACGCAGTTTCTCATTGGTCATGTTGGCAGCTGCTAAATGGAGACAGGCAATCATGAGTGTCAGCATTCTGTGAAGTATTTACAGATTATTAGCTTACACTTCTACATCTAATTACACATGCACTCCAACTCACATTCCAGAAAAGACAATGGCCCTGATAAATGTAATGACAGCACTGCCTTAGCATCATTTCGTTGACACCAAAGTGATGCAAAACAAGAATATGAACCAAACACATGGAGGAGTGCATTGCTTTTGCATAATATATAATAATGCAAAGGCAGCATAAACTTCACATAGATCAGGCCCAAACTTCTTCATCATCTGTGCCAATTTTTAATCATACATCACCAGTAACTTGAACATGTTATTGGAAGGATGGGATGCTATTGATAACCATAAGGGGGCAGTGCTGATAGGTCTTGCAAGTCTGATCAATATGACTGTAACGTGCACTGTGAGCATCACATCTACCTACAAATTTGGTATTCCTCTACCCCTGTGCCTAAGGGGTATGGCCATGCAATCCATCATCTCAACTGTCCTGGTCATCCACCAAGGCATGCCCACTCATATATGGAGTCAGGGATTGGACCATATGTTAGGAGGGCTGACAACTAGGAAGATGGTATCCATAGTTCTATCACATCTACATTCAGGTGTCCAGGTGTAGACACCCATCAATACCTGATCTGCCAATACTATTCCTTACACACCCATTTCCATGCCAGCACACGTTTGGCCTTGACCTGCATGCACGCCAATTACATTCCACATAAGTGTTACATACATGGAGTGCAAAATACGGAGCTCCATGCTGGATGCCAATTGCCAACTCAGTCCTCCATATTAATGACACTACAGGGGTATACCAAATTGGGTTCAAAATGGTGCATCCCTGTGTTGTGAGAATGACTGAGTGCTCCACTATCAATATTCTCACAGCGTTGCACTTCTTAGCCACCTATGGCCCTACATGTGGCTTGTCATTACCTTGTTTACACAATTCTGGCCATTGAGCACCACAAGCCTCACACAATGTGACCCTCTGGTGGTGCATGGGGATCCTTTCAATGGGACACAATGCCACCATACAGCCTACTTTGATATCTGATCATTGGACAGCTTATCACATCTAGCATTGTATGCAACACACATGACTCACTCACACCAAGCCCTGGATTACTTCACAGGACACACATTATCACACTTACTGGATACATCTGGGTCCTCAAATCATGCCTCCTCACCGATCATGTAGGGGGCAGGTCCACCTGTAATATATGAAAGGAAAACCATGCTTAGTGTCATATCACAGTCACTACTAGTGGACAACACATTTCAGTGTGTACTATTTTAGAGGAGTGAGCTAATTATCCTAGTGTAAAACAGTGCACCAAATGCACCACTGCGATCACACGATGACACAGACACTCAGGTGAGTGAGAGACACACATCTGTACACTTACACTGGGCCAGAGGCTCATTTAGTGCTACACCCTGCAACAACCATATGTGGGCAATCTATAGAAGATGAAACTCCCTGCTATAAGGGGAGAGTTGTGTAATAAATACATGACACTACCCTGGTGCTTTGCAAGACATTTGACTCAGGTACTCATGCATGTCCTGCAAGGCACCCAGAGGCACTTTGTAATAGACATGTGGCTCAATTATAAGTCTGCAAAGATCATGCGTTGAGTAATAAATGACTGATGTGGCAAAGTTGTCTGATCGAATCAAATGCCCCATTTACATTGTCCCACAAGGCGGGTAATGCCTCTTTGTTGACATAATGGCAGGGGCAGGGATCATGTGTGTGAAATGATGACAAATGATGAAAAAGTTGAGCTAAACATGCATTGCCCAACTTTGTTGACACAATCCAGGGTAATATGGTAGGCTGGTGGTGCCTTGGCACCTCATACATGATACTATGCCAGGGCACAGGTGTCGCCATGGCCCCTGAAATGTTTGACTTTGTGATGGTTGTGCTTGACTCACCAGACATCTGATCTGCATTGGTATAATGGTAGGACATGTGAAATCCATGTCTAGGCTGGCGGAGTTACACTTCATTCTGGTTGCATGCAATCTGTACACAAGCATTGCATGCAGCACTCCAACACATCTGCTACTGTCATTCAAAGCAGTGAACAGTAAATAGTATGCCAGTGGGAGACTCATAAACAGGTCCACTGATCTTGACACCAAGATGATCGAGCAGATCCTGCTCTCTGGCCACCAGATCTGCCCAGCGATGCTTGAGCTGGTGCTTATTCCTGGTGTATTTGTAGACCCTCTTCAGGTGGTGGAGCACCTTGCCCCACCACAGCTGCTTGGCCTCAGTCTGGTAGCCCTGGATGACTCAGCCCCCCATCTCCAGCATCATCAGGAGGTAGTGGGCTACGAGCCACACAAATCCACCAAACTCATCTTCTCCCATCCTGGTCAAACTCTCCCTACCAGACATTTTATCAATGGTAAAGGTTGACCCCAAATACTTACAAAAAAAAATAAACTTAACAGAAACTTAAGCCCAACTACTCCAACTATCCTAAATGATTAACTACCCGGGACAGACACCCCACAGTACAAATACAAATATACACAAAAAACACACAAAATTGATAACAACTGGGACAAAATGCTGACAATATTTCACACAACATGACAGGAGGGCCACCAGAAGATACAATACGCAACCAAGAAACAACCACCAGCTCCAAAACATACCTATACAGTCAAAAAGGCACAGAGTGTAAAGAGAAAGTGAAACTACACCCACTGTACAATGCTTGTAGACAGGATTTCCTATTACACCACTTCCTGTCCCTGTGCGTCCCGCTTTCAGTTATGCGTGTATTTATATGAGGCATTTTACATTTTCATGGGTATTTTAGATGCATAACGCAAGTGTGTCGTTTACATTGACACATTACCGCTATGTGTCGATTTCACTGAAAATCAGCATTGAGAGGAGTGCGAAGGTGGAATTCACGCTAAGGAGCCTATGTGTCATTTTATATCTGTTTGTGGATGTTTTAGACACATTTGCGTCATTTTTTCTTTTACTCAATTCCTAATTGTGTGTTTTTTTTCCATTGTCCTTAGATGCACCCTGAATCAACATACATATGACATGGGCTGTTCTGCAGTGAGGCATATTGGGTATGGCGCCATGTGGTAGTCCATACAACAATGTGATGAGGGTGTGATTGGTCTGTTCCACTAATGTGTGTGTTACATGGTCAACAGCATGCAAATGGTTGCACATTGTGCATATATATACATGTGTGACAACAGTGTATCCACATATGTTTGGCAGTCAGTACAATACAATAGTTCTGGTTTGTGATTGTGTATTGTGTTTTCATATGTGATGTTGTCACACAGAACATAATTTTTTTTTTAAACTACTTACACAGCTCAAGCATTGTTGATGATGGCTGAACCAATGCTACCTAGGAAATTTTGGCTCATTTAAGGGTTGATGGAATAGATGTTATGTAGATGCTTTCACTGAAAACTGTGGGAAAGTGTTGTGAACTCAAATGTCTTCTATTGACATAAACCAAACACATTCATGTACGATTGATCCATAGAGAAGTTCAAAAGAACCACTGTTGCTATTGTTGACAACCTTATTCCAATTAAGATGTTTCTAATATACCATTGTCAGAACCTGACCAGAGCTTTTTGCATGCATTATCTTTACGATCTGAAACAAAAATGTATGATTTGAGAAGTATTGAACCACTTATCTTCCAGCCTTCACACCCGCTGAGCAACTGTCTGGACACCTCATTAATAGCACGCTGTTCAGGATTTGCAATTGACAGGCTGTTCCTAGTTACTGAAGACACAACTCATTTTGGAGGCAAACCTTCTATTGTTTATTAATTTTAAAAACTAGGCTTAAAAGAAAATGGGTCCTTTTCAAAAGACTGTGCGATGCACCTTGCCTAATTGTTCCTGCTACAAGTTTTTGCAGAATGGAGGCTGGTAGCAGTCAACAATATTAAGCATGTTTCACTTCTTCACTGCAAAGGAAAAAAGAGGCACTCCATGGGGCCCTGGGTAGCCTTTTGATACACATATCACTGTGGCTGACATCCAGTTGGGCACTCCAGTCATTCCCATGGCCTGTGTTGTGGAACTATCAGCTTTAGAGTTACTCGCCCTGTGACAGACTGCTTTCAAGAGAAAGAGAAGGCAGAGAAGTGGGTACTTCAAAAGAAGCAGACCACCAAGATAAACTTCACAGTCTCAGACTCTAAATCACATTCTGTGTCTGGAAACAGACTTTAAGGAGGGGAGCTTGAGACCACAAAATCTTTATCTGCCAAGAAGCCAGATAGGTTGTGTGAGGAGGGGAAAATCTGAAAGAATTCTGCCTGTGACCAGGAATTAGGGACAAGGCCTGCTAGTCTCCCTGCTGGGCGAAGGGACATCACCCAGGGAATCGAAGACTACCTACCTTTGAGCCTGGAGTAAGAGCTCCTTCCTGCTTGCCAAGACCAATGTACCCTCTGAGGAAGAGTAGTGAGCTCGAGGGAGTGAGGTCCAGTGGCAGTCTCTGTCAAGCAGACTTTCTTTGCTAGAAGTGAAGAGACAGCTGCCAAACCGATCAGGTTGCTGCCAGTGTGCAGGAGGAAGTTGGCAACCCTTGTATGCCAGAGGATGATCTCTGTGAATTGAGGTGTGTGCATCACTGCTCCAAATGGTCTGGAGCCTGTATGTGGTGAGGACCTGTAGCCCTGTATGTCAGGAGTGGCTGCCAGGGGAGGATTTCTGTGCTGTGACGGCTGTAGCATTTATGTAGTGTTGAGCTGTGGACCTGTATGCCAGAATGGGCCACTGCGAGAAGATTGTGGCGATGTGAGGGCCGTAGACCTAGTGCCGTTGTGAGTCATGATCCACAATTCCAGGAGGGGCCACTGCTGGGGATTTCACTCTGCCAAGTGGGCCGGAGCTCGTGTACAGGGAGGATACAGTCACCCCGTGTGCCAGAGAGGGGCACCAGGAGCAACAAGATATGCAACTTGATCGACATCCCCCACCTGAGAAGTGAGGTCACCATCGGAGTACCTGAGCACCATCATCAAGGCGGGGGACCCGTTCTAGGATTGTCATATCGCCCCCCCACCACCACCACCACCACCATGGGAAAGATAAGACAAAACCTGCAGGGAGAAGCCGCAAAGAGCCTGTGTTAACTTTGGTGGTGAAACCACACTGTGAGGAATTCTGCACCCCATGAGTGCACCTCACTTGAACCACGTATGACGTACTTCCCTAATTCAGGTGCAGCCGCTCCAAGTGTCAGCAGATGGGGCACGCTCAGAAACTCTGGACTCTCCAAACTGCAGGAGCTGATAAGACTGACTTTAGTCCAGTCAGTCATGGGAGAACTTGCTTGCTAGTTACCATTCAGGCACTGGAACGCTATTAACTTGAAAATAGAGCCAGAGTGAATGCTTGAGACTCTGACTGCTAGTGAGATTTGCCCTGGATGTCGCATATAGTGAATGGGGAATAATCAAGATTTCTAGGTGTGAAGTGAGAGTAGGACCCGGGAGACTGTCTAAAGAATCACTAGCGACCTGACGTTAGGGGAACTGCCTAGTTGTTTGTAAATGTCATATGCTTCCTTTGTTTTGATAACATTAGAAATAAAATACTGATCTTTTTTTCATAAAAGTCAGTATTTCTGGGGTCACTTATTTATTGCTGCTGCTATATGTATGTAGAGTTGTATGCCAGTGTTCACTCGCCCTGTATCTATTGCCCACAGAAGGAGCCTTGGGCTGCTTATATCACACCATTACTGAGAGTCAAGTGCTAAAGTAGTCCTTGGCTCAGTTACTTGGAATCCATAGTAGGTCAAGCACCAGGAAATCTGGAGTAAAAGGTCTCAACCCTGATATAGGAACCTTTTAATACCTAGCGTGGACACCCTTTTTTTAGCATTAGGCTCGTAGTCTGCGCTTTATACGCTCATATGCATTTTATTCATTTTCATAGTTTTTAGCATAGCCAGCATTTAGCGTGTTGTTTCAATATCAGCTGCCCCAGTCCAAGTGGACAAAGTTGTTTGTGCTGCACATTTTTTCAGCCAATTGCACCAAGTGCACTCTGTGCCCTGCTCAAGGCTGTAATGTACGGTACATGATATGCTAACTTGTATAGCCAGTCTAGGAGCCCAGAAGCCAGACCCTACTTTCTAGACACATCAGTATGTCAGGCCTGTTCTTAGAACCTTGTATGGTATATTATATAAACAACACATAGGCCTAAGAGGAGCAGAGGGCATTCCAGTCATGATCGTCCTGGGACACCTACCATATTACAGACAGCTTTACTGATCCTGCCGCTGACTCCTCAACTTGCAGAGAGGATTACCATCCAGACAACAGGCAGACCCTTGCCATCCTATTCAGGTTTGGGATTAGGTTTATACTCTTAGATCAGGACAGGCAGAGGGGTTATATCCACTATGCTCTCAGATTGAGACATAGGCTTCAGACAGGAATCTCTATGCTTTCTAGAACAATACAAAATGGTGGGGTTGTTTATCCTCTTTACTCTGGTTGTAATGATGATTACTTTACTATGTTTCATCCTCCTTATTATCACAGCCGATGCTTTTTATACTTGGATGCAATTGCTTCAATAAATGCATTGAAATCCAGTTTGCATCTCGTGTCCTGCCTTAGCATGTGTGACTCACTGAGCAACTGAGCAAAAGGGATTTGATTTACTTCCATGTCTTCCCTGAGGAGTCAGAGTGTCAGTTTGAGGTTGCCACAAGTCACTGCTTCCTTTCTAGGGTTGGGTGAGAAGTTAGGCAGACAGCTTCGAAATGGTGTGGAGTTGACTCCAGTGGGCCCAGTAACCTCAGCTTGCCGTGTGGCCCTCTGATGGGTTTCTGACAATATGTTTCACCTGCTTCTCTTCTGGTTTCTCCCCATGATGGTAAAGGAGTACTGGTCACCCCATATTTGTGACTTGATGGACAGTCTTATCCCTAGGTGGGGTGAAAAGCACTAAGCAGGTTTAAACAAGAACTTTGTCTTTTTTTTTAAATGGGAGTAGGTTTTCTGAACATCTCTAGTCAACTGGGTGAGATTTTCAAAGTGCTGGGATGTGCTAATTTCACCAGAAATGAGCCCATATAGTGCTCATACATGCAGCATATTCAGTTTTGGTACTAACCAAGCATCCACATGCTTCCATAGTATTCGACATATACCATACAATTACCTAAAGACGGAAGATAGAGTCTGAGGAAAATTGGCATAGCTGAGTGATGTATTCCCTGGCATCACACTTAAACTGTACAAGGATGATCGTACATGATGAAAGAGTGTATATTGTGTCTATATCGTGTCTGGGAAGCTACAGTGAGTTCTGCATGCAGCCAATAGCATTATGCACATGTGGAAAATAGCAGAGGACATACAATAAGTTGCCTGTCCCAATACAAAGTGTTGACCCTGTGATTTATTCCCACATGTGATTGATGAGACATTTATATCACGTGGGCAGGCACTTGCATTGGGCAGCTTGTGAAATGCCATCTGTGGTGCTTCTGGTCATCTGGAATGATGAAGTAGCCAGGAAATTAAGTGGAGCGAATTCCTTGAAACATGGCCAATTTGACATGGGAAGTTGTTGTGGATGTTGTGGATGCATTTTTCATCCTTCACAGAAATCAAATGAGCAAAGAAGTCGACATACCTTTGGACTCATAAAGATGTGTGGTAAACTATCAACAATTACTTCAGTACCATCCCAATAATGGAGACACCGTAACCAATGTGCCACGGAAGGAAAACTCCAGTCAGGAATATAGTTAAAAAATGTAATACAAACACAAACTTAAAGTCACATGGATAATGCACAAGACAAAATTATAGAGGCACATCATCACCAAGGTTTTCCCAAATTAAATGAAGGCAAAAATCACACAGTGCTCAGACTGCACAATCACTAGTCAATTCAATTTAGCAGTGCCAATAATCTTTGGCTGGTTATAGGTCAACCCTACAGCTAACCAAGTTAGGGAAATACATGTGGGGGAAAGAACACATGGACAAAAAACTAAAATACAGAAAGGACAAAAAATAATTTGGAAAGGTATAACTTGGGCTACAGGTCACAACCTAAAATAAAAAGAAATAAAATAAGCTTCAGCATAGTGGACTTTCTAACCTAAAATGGTCATTTCAAGAGACATTGTCAAAAGGCAGAGAGGACGATACCTCCCCAAGGGATACAGCAATCGGGGAATCTTTAGCAAAGCACCTGGTCAGCAAGGCATATGCAAGCATCAGGAACATGTCTGTCTCTGACCAAGACAAGACAAGGGCTGCTTCTGACCAAAGTTCGATTATCGAATGCTATATTAATCCACATAAAATGTTCCGATTTGTCAAAGGTGTCAGTTCATATTAGAAGGGACATCTTCCAATTCAACCTGATCATCAGACTCCAGGCTGCAACAGTTTGACATTTTCCCAAGTCTGTCATGGGAACATCTCCTTTCCGTGTGACTCCAAACAGGTTGAAACATTTTTATACCATCTAAGTCCATGTTCCTGTACTACAAAACTCTCAAGGATACATGGGTATGGTTCTTCTGCAGTTAAACAATAGACGTTTTACAAATGTGACTTTGCTTCTCATGTGAATGAAATCTGAAAGAAGACTTGATGTTATGAAAAATAAATCCAATACTTTTACACGACTGCGAAATGCAAGCACTCCAGGCCTCATTTAAGGTAGCACAAGGAAAATATAATATGCATTTGACTTGATACTTTTAATAAAACACACATACAGTAGTATGCAACCTTATAAATTCATCATTAATAATATGTCATCGGTTTAAGTAAAACTTTTCATTATAAATGGAAAAGCTTTGTGATTGCATTACATTAGGTATAACTGAGAACTGCATTTTTCTCACTTGCACATATTTTCAAAATAATTAATCTTTCAATAAACGCCAAAACTTTGTTTCTACAGGAACTATTAGTTTAGAATCAATATTACGACTTAACATCGACTTTAACCGTCTAGCATGTCATTTAATAAGAAAGGCACTTGTGTCGAACTGCGAAATATAAGCAAATTGCACATTTAAAATGCAAGTTAGTGCAGCTTTCTACGTTAGTTTTTCTCGCGTTTACGTTTATGAGCTTAAATTTGCCACACTCTAATGACTTAAGTGACATGAGGGACAGAGCTCAAATTTATGTTCTATCAGTCCCTCCTTTGATGGTGAAATACGGCATCACAAAAAGACCAAGTTCTCATTTCAATGAGACAATTCAGATTTTTTATGTCTTATTTCGATAAGGTCTATTGTAATGCTCCATTTTCTTGAGATTACAATAATTAATGCTTCTCTTTCTCTCCATTTCTATCTCCTCTTTTGTCTGCCTATTCTTAGCTCTTTTCTCTTTCGGTATCTTTTACAGCATGTCAAATCCAAGTTTACCTATGATACACAAAGCCACAATCAACAAGGATCTTAAGATGGTTCCTACTGTCCCCTTGCCCAGGTCTACAAACCATTTTCCAATGGCTGAAAAAACACTTCCAATAGCCATCCATGCACTGGCGGTTGTCAAACTTTTCAGGTTTGTTTTCAGGTCAGACATGTTTACAATGTACTTCCTCATCTCTTTACTTTTATCAAGTATATATGTACAACAATGTTGCAAATGTAACGTTTTACAGACTCCATCCTTATTTGTGAGTAAGAGGTCTAACGCAAGGCGATTTTGCAAAACCTTTGATCTCACAGCAACCATCTCTGTGTTCATTAATAACATAACTCCTGCAGTGTCAGTAGATAGCTTGTCTACCATTGATGCAAGTTACTAATCTTGAGACCTTTAAAAATACTCTCACTATCTCTGAGACACTTGCTCCTTTTTTAACTCTAGTGTTTGATGTTTCATCCCAGACCAGTTCATTGATGTTCTCCACATACTACATTTTTGCAAAAACTACTCCCAGGTAACAAGTTCCATACCAGCCTTTCATCAACTTGTAATTAACCTTTCTTCTCACATTTAAAATAAACACCTTGTATGGGGAATCCTTCCATTTAACATAAAGGTCCATGTACTTTAAAAAAAAAGAAAACATGTCTACATTCACTAGTACATACAAAATGCATATATGTCTTTGACTTCGGTCTATATTGTGAGAAAAGGCTTCTTTTGTCATGGTTAGCCCCCACGTCTTGTCTGGTATTTGATGTAGTTTCATTGATATTAGTGTCCAGGCCCGTGCTAACCAGGTTCCCTGGGAAAGATCTCTTTCCCTAAAAGTGTTGTAATGCATTGGCACAATTGACAAAACCTTTAGCTGCCACTATATGTCCCTAGTAAACAGTACTTAGGTACCCATGGCATGGGGTACTGAGGGTAGGTCCCTGAGGGCAGCAACTCAGATTGTGCCACCCTCCAGGGCCATACATCCATAAGGTACCCAGGACTGCCATTGCAGGCTGAGTGTTCTGATGCAATCCTAAAAGACAAACTCAACATGGCACACAGCCTGTGTGCCCTGTCCACGATACACTGCATGCACTATGGTAAGTCACCCCTGTGGCAGGCCTTCAAGCCCTAAGACAGGACGCACTATATGTGTGGGCATATATGCATTAGCAATATGTCCCTACTGTGTCCTTGCAAACATGAGACATAGTAAGTGAACAGAGCAGCCATTTCAATGCATGTGCTGGACACTGGTTATTACGAGTTTCACAGCTACATGATGGCTACCCTGAACCCTGGGTTGTTTGATATCAAACAACCAAGAATAATAACTCCAAACTGGTACCAGGATTGGATTTATTACAAAATGTACTCAGGGGTCACTTTAGAGGTTCCCCCTGCAAAAGCTAACTACCCTGGCATGGTTGATGGCTAGTCACAACCAGCCTGCCACAGCTGGACAAAATTCTGAGCCCCTGGGGTGAGAGATCCTACTCTCTGCAATCACAACAACGCCCTTCCTGGATGGAGGTGTTAACACCCCCTCCCTCAAGAATATGCAGTGCCCTGCTAGTGAGCTTTAAAGGGCTAACCACCCTTACAGCTCAACCCCCAGACCTGCTGCTAGCAGCAGATGGCTGCCCCTTTTGCAAACCCCCATTTTTGAAAGGAGCAACGGGGGGAAACCAGACAAAAAACAGGAGGAGTAGTCAGTCCTGGCTTGCACAACCCCAAAGTGTAGCATGTGAGGTAACCCTTCCATTTAATTTTCCTCCATCTTGCATGGGATGTGTTAGAAATGGGGCCTTTTGTTGGCAGTCAAGTTACCCCCTGTCCAAGCAAGGACCCTCAATCTAGTAAGGGTAAAGGAGAATCATCCTCAGGCTTAACTTCAGAAGCAATGTGTAAAGTATGTATACCAAAACATACAGTAAATCAGTGAAAACACTTCAAAATGACACAACACAGGTTTGGAAAAATAGGTAATATTTATGTAACAAAACAAGACCAAAACTACAAAGATTCCACATACACAACTCAATATAAGAATTTTCAAAGAATAAGAGTCTTAAATCCTTTAGAAAACAATGAGAATGTTGTTAGCATACAAATGTACCTGGGTAGCATTAAAATAACACCGAACAGGCAAGTGTGCATTGGAAAAGGCCAGCAATGCGTTGATTTCTCACTCACAAGCAAGGCCGTGAGTCGTTTCTTCTCTCTCGCAACAAAGCAATGCGTCGATCCAAACAGGCACCTCGGGTCCGGGCAGGCTTTGCATTGTTTTCCGCGCCCAGCGATGCTGCATTGAAAATTTGGTCGCACTGTATCACAAAACCTCACTGCGTGGGGTTTGCGTCATTATTAGCCTCCGTTAGCGGGTGTTGCGAGTCATTTCTCCAACCATGTTGAGTCAATCTTCCAGCCGCAATGCAAGTGTAGGATTGATTTCAGCCACAAAGCCAGCGGCACGTTATTTATCAGCCGCGTCACAAAAGGTGCATCGAAAATTTCCCCACACGGCAGTCTGTGCGTGGATTTTCAGTCTTTGTCTTCCAGCTTCACCTTTCAAGGGCCCAGGAACTGGATAGGACACCACTCAGCAGGGCAGGAGTCTAAGCAGAGAGTCCAGGTGCTGGCAGGGGAAGTCTTTGATGGCCCTGAGAATTCAACAACAGGAGGCAAGTTCAGTTCAAGCCCTTGGAGATTCTTCTCAAGCAGGAATGCACAACAAAGTCCAGTCTTTGTCCTTTTCACAGGCAGAGGCAGCAACTGCAGGCTAGCCCAACAAAGCACAGTTACAGGCAGGGGCAGCAATTCTCCTCAGCTTTTCAACTCTTCTCCTTGGCAGAGGTTCCTCTTGATTTCAGAAGTGATCTAATTTTCAGGGGTTTTGGGTACTTTTCGTATACCCCTTTCTGCCTTTGAAGTAGGCCTACTTCAAAGGAAAGTCTCTCTTGTTGGTAAGATCCTTCCTTGCCGAGGCCAGGCCCCAGACACACACCAGGGGGCTGGAGACTGCAGTGTGTGAGGGCAGTCACAGCCCTTTCAGGTGTAAGTGGCCACACCTCCTTTCCCCTCAGCCCAGATGACTCATCAGGATATGCAGGCTACACCCTAGCTACCATTGTGTCATTTTCTAGAGGAGAGGTGCAAACAGCCAACTGTCAAACTGACCCAGACAGGGAATCCACAAACAAGCAGAGGCACAGAATGGTTTAAGCAAGAAAATGCCTACTTTCTAAAAGTGGCATTTTCAAACACACAATCCAAAAACTAACCACCAAAAGATGTATTTTTAAATTGTGAGTTCAGAGATCCCAAACTCCACATGTCTGTCTGATCCCAAAGGGAATCTACACTTTAACCATGTTTAAAGGCAGCCCCCATGTTAAACTATGGGAGAGATAGGCCTTGCAACAGTGAAAAACGAATTTGGCAGTGTTTCACTGTCAGGACATATAAAACATATAAGTACATGTCCCACCTTTAACATACACTGCACCCTGCCCATGGGGCTACCTAGGACCTACATTAGGGGTGCCTTACATGTATAAAGAAGGGAAGGTTTAGGCCTGGCAAGTGGGTACACTTGCCAAGTCGAATTGGCAGTTTAAAACTGCACACACAGACACTGCAGTAATAGGTCTGAACCATGTTTACAGGGGTACTAATGTGGGTGGCACAACCAGTGCAGCAGGCCCACTAGTAGCCTATGATTTACAGGCCCTGGGCACCTCTAGAGCATTGTACAAGGGACTTACTAGTAAATCAAATATGCCAATCATGGAAAGTCAATTACACATACAGTTTACATAGTAGCACTTCCACTTTAGCACTGTATAGCAGAGGTAAAGTGCCCATAGTAACATAAACAGCAAAAAACAGAGTCTAGCTGTTGGGAAATGGGTTATTGGTTAGGGCAGGTAAGTACCTACACTTAGCAATAGGCCACTAAACTCCACGTAGGGCCAGTTACGTCTCAGTAAATTAAACCTAGCTCAACCCTTGGTAGCTTGGCAACGAGCAACAAGGCTTAACCTAGGAGACAAAGCCTAAATCATTCAAATATCACAAAACAGTAATAAAATAAAACACAGGAAACTGTTTAAAAATCCAAAATCAATTTACAAAAAATAGGAAATATTTTTAGCTTTAAAATGACACCAAAACGAATAAAATGGGATAAGGGGTCATCTTCCTACATTCAGACTTAGTCACTTTTTTGGAGATTTTCTTCACGGTGACGAACCTGCAAGTCAGGCCGGTTCGCGGTTGAGGAAAGCCGACTAGAGTTGCTGCGGCGGGTCAGTTCCTCTATGGAGCTTTTTTCCAAAAGTTCTCCAAACTTCTGGATCTTCTTCAAGATGTTCCTTTGAGGTTCTTTTGAGGTCCACAGCTCACCCCAAGGTTCCAGAAGCTCAAGGATGCTCCTTGAGGGTGCGGACTACAACTCCCAGAATGCACTTGGCACAAACTCCATTTTGGCCACCGGACAGTGGTCAGCTGGTTGGTTCCTTCAGGAGTTGGTGCAGGGGACTCTGGTTAACAAGTTTTCACCTGTAGCAAACAGGGAGTCCCTCCTTGAACCAGTTGAAGCCAGGCAAAGTCCTTCTTGTGGTGAAGCCCAAGTGTGCAGCTGGTGCAGTGTCCAGGTGCAGGCCAGAGGTCCAGCAGGGCAGTCCTTCTTCTTCTGTAGTTCTAAAACAGCTGTCGGTGCGTGCAGGAATTCGATATGTCTAGTACAATCGGTAATGCGGGCCCTGATAAGCCCGTGGTCGTAACCTTGGAAGAGGAGCAGCGTCGGGCTTCGTGAGAGTTCAAGACCACTAGACGCTCTTGAACTCTCACGAAGCCCGACGCTGCTCCTCTTCCAAGGTTACGACCACGGGCTTATCAGGGCCCGCATTACCGATTGTACTAGACATATCGAATTCCTGCACGCACCGACAGCTGTTTTAGCAGCCATACCACATGCAGATCTACTACTTTCTAATAGCCTTGATGAAGTCACTTGTGTGACGAAACACGTGTTGGCTGTTTCTCCATGATGACACAACCAGCTCTAAACACCTACTAATAAAGACATCATCTGCCACACAAAAAAGGACTTGAGACTTTCTTCAACTTGATATTTCCTGTTACCTGCAACACGTCACCAGGATTACTTTTTCGTGCTATACTGTTGGACATTATACTCTGTGTGCTGTGGCCTCCTTGTCCCATATACTAGGTAGGTTGACTTAGCCAATTATATTTAGCCTAATTTACATACTTATTTTACACAGAGCACAGGCCCTGGGACTGGTTGGCAGTTCCCAGGGCACCATCAGAGTCAGGAAAAAACCTGAAAAAAGTGAAAAATGGGGGAAAAAGGTTAGGGGCCCTCTGCAATCAGCCCTGTCCTTCCACACCAGCATACATCAACAACCTGGGAAACAGAGGCAAAAAGTTAAGGGAGACCACGCCAAGGATGCCAAGTCTAACAGAAGGAGAATATCCAATCAGTTGTGGGAAAGTGATCTCTGCCCACACAAAGTGGTCACTTAATGGGTGTAGCCACCCTAAGGTAGATTACCCATTGGCCACTACTAGGTACCCCCTAAAACACCCATTAAATACAATATATAGTAGGCATCCATAGACCAAGAAATCAGAAAGACCCAAGGCTCGAAAACTGAAGTCCTGCTGCACCAAGAAAAGCTGCCAAACCCTGCCTGCTGCACCCAGGACTCGACAGTTGCTTGGACACTGGACAGACTCTACAAACCCCCAGAAAACCTCCACTCTTCAAAAATCACCAAAGATCTTCCTCCAGAGTGAAGACATAACTCTACTGCAACAAGGATCCGAAGACCCAGTGAAGGCTACTTCAGTGACTGGCTGCTGACCAAGGAACCAGACACCGCAGCCAAACCAAACTTCACCTGACAGACCATGAGGAGAAATCCTGTAAGAAATCCTATAAGTATAGCAGGTTTGGTGGCACTACACCCTCCAGTGGCCAGAGCAATAGCCCTAGGTACTGGTCACTTCACATCAGAAAGTCGTTTCTGGGCTGTAAAATAACTAGGAGGAAGCCCCAGTCAAGGGACTTCAGGAACCACCAGGACCTCCCACCAGAGGGCACTTGTTGACCTGCAAGTGAACCTCAATGTGACTTACCTCCTGCTTCCAAGGGCACCTTTACACCTTTGCCCACAGCTCCTGGCTCACCCATTCTTCTGTACCCAGCCACCCTGTGTGCTGCACCAAAGATCCACTTGTGCCCTAAGGGTCCTCCACCCCTTGTGGCCTCAGCACTCCAAGCGGACCCACCAGTCTTACCTAGAAGTCCATCTGTGCAGTGCTTTTCCATGTGGTCCCCCGCAGTTGCCTAGCACCAGCTCCAAAGACTTTCTGTAGTCGCTCCTGCCAAAACCGGGAGCCGTCTTTTTCTTCTCCAGCTGGTCCATAGTGTCCACTGACAACCTCAACATACCTGCAAAAGGCAAACGCACTACCTGATTTTATATGCATCTTCAAAGTATTTTCTTCAGTGATTCCTATGGTGCATAATTATGCACAAAATATTATTTTTATTAAAACTTCAAGAATTCATAACTTAAAAAGTACTTACCTGATTTTGATGATCTTGGTTTTATTTTTTTTTATAAAAATCTGAAGTATTTGAGTTATTCTTTTGAGTGTGTGGTCTCATTTATTTATTGATTCTGTGAGTACAAATGCTTTGCACTTCTCCAAGGTTAGGCTGACTGCTTGACCAAGCTACCATAAAAATTAGACCATTAGGTGGTCTAGTACCTCTGTAAACCAATGTGTGGTTGCCTGGGCCCCTTGCATAGTGTGCCTAACTTTGCACACTACATAGAGGGCCAGCTTCCTACATCTATATACATAACCTTCTTAAATCAGTTTTCTAGAAAACAAAAATGTTAAAAGGTCACCAAGAGTCTCTCTTATTTACAAAAAAATGAAAGTTGCAATTAAAAGTTCAAATGGCTCTAATAATAAACCATCTGGTAATCACTGTTTAGCAGTTCCAGCAAAAAGTATCTATGTTCATCAATCGGCAATGAAATCTCAAAGTTAAGTTCTAAACCAATTTCAAATTCCAAAAATTTCAACTGGATTCGAATTGTTAACACAAAAGGCAACAAACTCCTTTTCCCATTCATCAGTATTGAAATAAGTCCATTCAGGAGCAGTGTGTCTGCAACTTGGCAATCATTGGCTCTTTGACCTGCCTTGTCACACGACCTTCAGTTTTGCTGTCACTTTTATCTGATTTTTCAACTACTGCAGCTATAGTAGGAAGCACTTATATCACTGGCCCTGGGTTTTTCTCAGGCCACTGATCTACGGTAACAACTCTTTTCTCTTCCACAACTGGGATTTCAATGGTATTTGAGCCAGCAGGAGTTACCTGAACCTGACTCTGTCTCAACCCTTCTGTACCTTCAACTGCTGTTGACGCACTCGGATTTTCACCAGACCATGCATGCCCTGTGTTAGGCACTTGTGCAGTCCCCAAAGCTTGGCTAACCTGGACCTTTCCTCTCACTGTAGCGGTCCCTTTAGGAACAGGTGCTTTTTAATCAAGAAGACTTGGAACTTTGCGTGGGTGCCTCACATGAATCCAGTTCAGAAGACTAGCATACTTCACAGCTGTCATTGTTACTAGAACAATCTGATACATGCCTTCCCAATGCAATTCCAAGCATGTCCTTCTTACATGCATTTTCACTAACACCCAAGTACCAGGAGTCAGGTTGTACAGTTGCTTCTCCAACCTGGCGAGACAAAAGTCGAACCACATCAGCACGTCCCTCGCAATAATCCAGAACAACGTCATCTGTAATGTTCACAAGAGCATTTGAAGGCACTGCTGGTAAGCTCACCCCATGATGATCTCATATGGTGACAAGCCTGTCTTTCTGCTGTGTGTGCTGTGCATACTCATCAGGACAAGAGGCAATGCATCTGGCTATTTCAGTTTTGTAGATCCACATGCGTTCATCAGTTGAGATTTCAGTCTTCCACTTATCTGCTCTACCAGGCCTAAATCTTCTAGTCTTTAACTGCAATGCAATCTTTGCTCAACTTGTTATGCTACACACAATAATTTAAGGACCTTACTGTTGAAATAAGTTCCTAACTTTGATTCCACAGAAGTCGAAAAAATGAATAAAGATGTAAACTCCCACAATATAAGTTTTGCAACTGTGATGCTATCATTCCCTCAAAACGGGTAACCCTCTACCCGATGGGAGAGCACACACACCACCACCAAAATATACCTGATCTGCCTATATGACTCAGTGTAGCAACTGTGCATTTCGCTAAATTCATCTGCTGACACGTTACAAATCTAAGACACACTGCTTCTGCAACCACTCTAAATCTGGGATTGTGCCATGTTTGCCTGAATGTTCTAATCATTGCATCTCTACCAATGTGAGCTTATCCATGGTAGTATGTTGCCATCGGTGACAATAAGTTATTTGGCAACACTGCTTTACCATCACTTGAAACCCAAACATCATCCTCATTCCTATGGACTTATCCTGCTCGAATCCAACCCTTCTTCTCTTCTTCTGTCACTTCATCCTACAATCCTTTGACTTCTTCCCAAGTACCCATGGCTGTCATAAAGACATTTTTTCTTGCCTTATTGTCACTTCCATAACTCAATTCCTCATTAAAGTAACTGCAATGCAAAGCACACCACCTCACAATATTGTCAGCATAGGTATTTCCCAAGGATATGTAATCACTTGATTTCTGGTGAGCTGCACATTTTACAACTGCAATTTTCACAGGTAACTGTAATGCTTTCAGCAATTGAAAAACGTTGTCACCGTTCCAGATAGGTGATCGAGAAGAGGTCATGAAGCCTCTCTGGGACCATGACTGTCTAAAGTCATGAACAACACCAAACCGATTCTGGCTATCAGTGAATATGGTCACTTTGAGATGTTCAGAAACCCAGCATGCTCTAGTAAAAATGATCAATTTGGCTACTTTGGCAGAAAAGACTCCTCAAAGCCAATAGGCTTATATCACACCTGAGACTGCAAACTGCATCACCAGCTCTCAGGTCATCCTCAGAATATCTTATACAGTAGCCATCAGCAAAAAGGATGTAGTCATTTTTGTCCAAGGGGACATCTTGAATATCCAGTCTTGGTTTGGTGCACATTTCAGTCACATCAAGACAGTCATGGTAAACCTCATCCTTGGGGTTAGTTGCATTTTCAACAGGATCTGGCAAAAGAGTAGCCACATTTAAAACATTGCATCACCTAATATTACTATTAGAAGAACCAAGAATTATTTGCTTATAGCGAGATAAACGGGCATTTGACAGGTATTTAGTCTTTGTATGGGTCAGTAAAATATCCACTGAATTAGGGATAGATATGTTCAGTGGGTGGCCCAGAACAGTGCTCTTGCACTGCTCAGTGCTGATGCTCAATGTAGCTACAGCTCTTAAACAGCCGGGCAACATTGCAGCTACAAGATCAAGTGTGGCTGAAACATATGCTACAGGCAGTTCCATTTAACTGTGTCAAAAGAGAGACAACACATCCATCCCTCTCACAACAAAACAGACAAAAACATGTGTTGTAATCAGGCATTCCTAGAGCTTGGGCTTGGCACAAGTTTCCTCTCAGCTCAGTAAAGGTCTTCATGCATTCGTCTTCAAATGCTACCATTTCAGACACATCCCTATATATCAATCTCTATAAGGTATTCGACAAAAGGGAAAAATACTGAATCCATTGTCTGCAGTAGTCACCTCTTCCCTGAAGCATTCTGACTTCCCCCTAAGTAACTGCGGGATTCATCTGCATGATTGCAGAAATTGTCTCTTGGGACACCTTTCTTCCACCTTTCTCAATGTGGTTACCTAGGTACTGCAACTTGCTTGGGAAACCTTCGTCTATTTTCTCCTAAATGATTCAAGAGAGCTTTGGCACATCTTCTGTAGGCTTCTTGAGTATTTAAACTGCACCAAGACTGGATGTTAGGGCATTTCAAAATCTGATTAGAGATTAATGGCAATTCCATATACCCCTGGGGAGTATGACACCATGTTAAAATATGACTGCTGAATTTAAAGGCAATAAGGAATTGGCTATTCTCATGCAAAGGAATGGAGAAAAATGCTTGGTACAAATCAATGAGGGTAAGCCATTCTGCTTCACAAGGGATCGGAACTGGTATAACTGGACAACATGGAACAACAGTCTAGTTCACTTTTCTCAAATGTTGAACTATGCAGTATTTTCCATTGCAAAGGCTTTCCAAAATTTCCTTCAGAACATCTTGCTTAGTCAGACTCTCAATCAATGGGGTTCTTAATGCAACTATTTTGGGTGTCATGTTATAAGATGGTATTCTGCATTTGACTTATTATAATGACTGGCCCAGCTCCTTTTATGAGACCTATATCTTTTCCTGAAAAAATCCTAAACCTCAGGAAGAACTGTCTCCTGCAATGCTTCAGGCAACTCATTACATGTCATCACTAGATATAGTGATACCAATGAGTACTGTTCTACAATTTCATAAGGGACTTCTTCATTTCCTTGCATTTCTATTCTTTTGGGTGTGCAGCTAATGGAACAATTTAGCTTACACAACAGGTCAATTCCTAAAAGATTTACTCGCAAATCACAAATTGGTGCTTATCTTCGAATGAATCTATTTTCACAGGAACATGTTCTGCCACAGGATTTGTCAACAGCTTATTCACTACTCCTAAACCCTGAACTCTTCTTTCTGGTAGGGGCAAATCTGGTACTTCTGTGGTTCTGGCAGTGAAACGTGCAGCTTCAGTGTCAACCAAGAATGATACATCATGTCCCATAACGTTGGCATTTACATAGAGACCTCGTTGATCTACCTGTAGGAAAGCAGCTAACATGCAAACCTCATCACCACAACTTTCATGTGAAATGTTTCTAAGAACTCTTCATCACTCAAATCAATTAAGGAAAATTGTGAAGCCATCTGATTCATGTTTGCATTTGCCAATTGATCAGTGTTTACTTTTGCCATGTGATTCATGTTTTGCTGAGGAACAATTACTTTCTGCTTTGTCATCTGGCTTGTGGTACCTGCATCTGTTGTACTGGGGACAATTGTACTTTTGGAATTTGGATTCTTTGGACTCTCTGAATTTTAACCTGATTGTTACTTTGAGTCTGAGCATCTCCAGCATTCTCCATCAAATTATTCATATTATTATAGGGACATTCCCTCCGCCAATTACCAAAATTCACGCACCATGACATGGACTTGTTTTCTTCAATGACTGAATTTCAACCAAATTTCCACTCTGATCTACTTGAACACTCCATCCTAAACCCCTAGACTGAACCACATTGCTATCTTGCTGTTGCACACCATGCATTAAACTTGTCTTCATCATCATCGGTTGGCTCTGACTTCATTTACTTGCAGCCTTCAATTGCATCTCCATCAACTTCTCCCTCAACGTTTTCTGCTTCAATACAATTTCATTACTACAGTATCTTGCATATTGCAGGATCTCATCAATGGGTTTCTCCTGCCAACAAATCAAATGCTGCTGAATCATGGCACTTATGTCGGTCTTCAATCCTTGCACAAACCTAAACACAAAATGACCCATATCTTTCAGCTCAATCTTTTCTGTACCTCCTTCAATTACCTTATAATACCTTATATCACCTCTTCAGACCATGCACCTGTTACTGGATCTCTATAAGGTTCACAATCTGGACAAACAACACTTCTTCTGCACTCAGTCCAAAAGTCAACTGGAACCACAATGTCAAGCAAAGTTGGAACAGGAGGTTTCTGATTATAGTTCTCCACAAAGGATTAATCAGAAGCTGATTTATGAACTCATATTTCAAATTGCTCTCAAATGTAGCTGTCTTTTTACCCTTATCATCTGCTGTATGTTCTGCTTTAGCTGACGATTTCTTTCAAGTCTTAGCTTTTGTAATCCCCTTACCTTCTGTGAAGGCTGGACACATTGTTCCATCTAGCTTCCGCTAATGACTTAACTGCTTTCTGAATTCTATTCTTAAATTTTGTCGTTGCTCTCTCCCTTGCAACAAGTTCCCAAATAGCAAGGGCTTCTAAGTGTATGGATCTAGGTAGGAGGCCTTAATTCATACATTACTGTCATCAAACTGTCTATAATTCTCAGACTAAATGTTCCATAATGAGGAAAAGCTAATGGATCCTCTTTCTTAGTTATTTTACACCGTTGTTTAAGCCATACATATGCTGAAACTCCTTTTGTGGTGTGACACATCATAAGCTGCTGTTCCCTGGGGTACAACTGTTTCACCTTCTCTAACTGGAATAAACACATCACCTTTTAGCGCACTTCTTAATGCCTTGAAAATTTTAATCTTAACATGAATTCAATAAACACCAATGAATTTCAATCAAATCAGGAAGTACATTCAATCCCACAATTCTTTACACAAGCTGTTCTCAAACAATAGCAGCACGGTAGTATCCACCAATATCTGCACAGCTTCCCACCAAACAACCTATGCCAGTGCAGCACAGAATTACATCACACTCACTTGTCTCAGCAGCAGCAATTACTTCACAATTGTCTCTCACACAATTGCTCACTCACACCTAATGCTAAATATTGTGAGCAAAAACCAACAAACTGTCCGCAAACTACGGGTAGGAACTCAAAAACTTTGAAAGCTGTACAGGCTATACTTCCGACTATGGCTTTCACAATTACACAACAAGTTAAACTTGACCAGCAATTCTTACTCCGGTTGATATAGATACTCTGCAGGCCTTTCAGACACAGTAAATAACAACCAACAACTCACTCTCACTCAAGGAAAATTATTGGCAATGTCAACTACATCTCATGACAAGTACCAAACTGCATACAACAAATTAACCAAGGGGCATATTTATACTCTGTTTGCGCCGGAATTGCGTCGTTTGTTTTGAGTCAATTCCGACGCAAAACTAACTCCATATTTATACTTTGGCGTTAGACGCGTCTAGCGCCAAAGTCCATGGAGTTTGCGTCATTTTTTTGCGTGGACACCTACTTTGCGTTAATGATATGCAAGGTAGGCGTTCCCGTCTAAAAAATGGACTCCGAGGCATGTGCGCCGTATTTACACTCCCGGGCAAAATTCACGCCCGGGAGTGGGCGGGTCAAAAAAAATTACGTCCGGCCGCTTTTGCGCCTTTTTTAGCGCCTGGTCAGGACAGGCGTTAAGGGACCTGTGGGCTCGGAAGGAGCCCAGAGGTGCCCTCCCAAGCCCCCAGGGACACCCCCTGCCACCCGTGCCCACCCCAGGAGGACACCCAAGGCTGGAGGGACCCATCCCAGGGACATTAAGGTAAGTTCAGGTAAGTTTTTTTTATTTATTTTTGTGCCCCCCTACATGCCACTATGCCCAATGACCATGCCCAGGGGACAGAAGTCCCCTGGGCATGGCCATTGGGCAAGGGGGCATGACTCCTGTCTTTGCTAAGACGGGAGTCATTTCAATGGGGGTTGGGAGTCGGAAAAAATGGCGCAAATCGGGTTGAGGCGAAAAATTTGCCTCAGCCTGACTTGCCCCATTTTTTGGCGCCCAAGCTCCATATCCCCCTACGCCTGCGCTGCCTGGTGTACGTGTTTTTTTTTCACGCACACCAGGCAGCGCCGGTGGCTAACGCCTGCTAACGTCATTGAATAAATACGGCGCCCACATGGCGCTTCAGAATGGCGTTAGCCGGCGCTAATTTTTTTGACGCAAAACTGCGTTAGCGCAGTTTTGCGTCAAAAAGTATAAATATGGCCCCAAGTGTCTTAGGCACTTGCGCATTATTCTGGGATCTTAGACCTCGAAGGACCTCTTAACAACAAGAACTGCAGACATTTTTTAGGGCAAAGCAACGCAATCACTTTGAGTATGATAACTCCACAAAACACTTCAAAACCTCTCACTTCACCGAGCGCAAAACCCTATTTGTACTCATGCAACATGCCACTTCTATCCACAATGCTGGAACTTCATCATTCTCTGGAATGGACAATGGGACGAATTACAGTGTGGGCACTTCCTTGAATGGGCAATGACATGAGGTTAATTCTAATACCCTAACACTAGACAAAAATATGGTTCCCGCTTTTATGCGACTAAACCACCAGTCTGTTACCAGACCTCTGGATGCATTTTTCATCCTTCGCAGGGATCAAATGCACAACAAGGCTGATGGACCTTTGGACCCAGAATGATGTGTGGTGAACCATCAACAATTACTTCACCGCCACCCCAATAAATTAGACACCATGGCCAATGTGGCCACAGAAGGAAAGCTCCAATCAGGAGTATAGTTAAAATCTTTACTACAAACACAAGCTCAAAGTCAAGCAGATATTGCAAGACTAAATTATAGAGATGCATAAGCACAAAGTGTTGCCCAAGGTGACAAAATAAATTCCGGCATACTAACATCAATAAACTCAGCATTCAAGAAGAATGATATGGAAGGTCAATAGAAATATCTGTGGCACAGAAATCACACAGTGCTCAGATTGCACAATAATTAGCTAATTCAATTTATCAATAGTCAGTAATCTTGGGCTGGGCATAATCACCTCTACAGCTAACCAAATTAGGGGAATATATGTGTGGGGAGGAACACATGCAGAAAAAATACAAAAATACAAGAAGGACAAAAATTAATTTTGAAAATAATAACTTGGGCTACAGGTCACTAACTCAAATAAAAAGAAAATAAGATAAGCGTCCGCATAGCAGAGTTTTGAACCTGGAAAAAGTCATTTCAATGGCACTGGCAAAGGGCAGAGAGGAAGATACCTCTCCAAGGGATACAGCATTTAGGGAATCTTCATCAGCAGAGCATCTAGTCAGCAAGGCATCTGCGAGCATCAGAAAAGCGTCTGTCTCTGACCAAAACAAGACAAGAACTGCTTCTGCTCTGAGCAGAGTTTGAATATCCAACACTATGGGGGTCATTACAACCCTGGCGGACGGTGTTAAAGCGGCGGTAATACCGCAAACAGGCCGGCGGCCAAAAAAGGGAATCATGACCCTGGCGGAAACCACCAACAAAGACAGCCACTTTAACACACCGCCCGCCACGGCGGTCCAGACAAGC
The DNA here is from genome assembly GCF_031143425.1 of Pleurodeles waltl. NCBI lineage: Eukaryota > Metazoa > Chordata > Amphibia > Caudata > Salamandridae > Pleurodeles > Pleurodeles waltl. The sequence goes on from NC_090447.1 coordinate 577,258,429, forward strand.
AGCGCGGCGGTCACCGCCAACAGACAGGCGGAAGACAATGTACCGCCCATAGTATTACAACCCGCCAATCCGCCACCTTTTCCGGGGCAGATTCACAGTGGATAAAAACACGGCGGAAACAGTTGCTGCAATGGGAAAACGCTCACCTGAACACATCCCACGAGGAACGAGGACTCCATGGAGCTGGAACTACAAATACTCCCTGCGCTTGTCTTTCTGCTCCTCTACGACCACCATCTACGTAGGCGCCGAAGACAACGGTGAGTACTGCACCTACGACATGGGGGAGGGTGGAGGCAAAAGTTAGGAGGACATCCACGAAACACCCCCACCCCCACCCTCGCATATTACAACGTACACACCAATGCATTTCCAAACATCTCAGTAACCACCCACAATCCCCCTGGAAAAATGCAAAGACAAAGTGAAATCCGTTCAAACATTGTAATGTTGCAATAAACAAGTCTTACAAAAATATACAGATATATACGAAAATCTGGCAGAAATATATACAGTACGAGAAGTAGTGCAGATATGTACATATCAATGTCCGTGCACCACTAGTCCAAAAATGCATGGGCGAGGCCCACAAAAGATACCTGACCACAATCGGAGAGAACACTGCCGGGGCATCAGATAGAAATACTACAGGCACCTCAGGGGGAAGGGAAGGGGGGGCACCTCAGCCGGATGAGTGTAAAGCCAGATCCATGACGGGGCTCCATGCCCATTGATGTATCCTGGGGAGTGCAAAGCCACAGTCTCTCAAGTCTCTACAGTGGGTGGGTTGCCCACTGTGACATCCTAGGGAGTGCAAAGCCACAGTCTCTCAAGTCTCTACAGTGGGTGGCTTGCCCACTGTGCCATCCTGGGGAGTGCAAAGCCTCAATTTCGCAAGTAGATAACATCCGCCAGTGGCTCGTGAGGGGAACTGGTGCCCAGACTGGATTAGTCTCCCCGTGAAAGTTCCTGTCCCGTCAGTGTCCCAGCTGCACATGGGATAAGGATGCTTGATGTGGCGGTCTATTCATTCTTACCCGGTGCATGCCCTGTTCAGCGGTCTTCACCATGGCGGTCATTGCCCTGTTCAGCGGTGCTTTGCCATGGCGGTGCTTGCCCTGTTCAGCGGTCTTCACCATGGCGGTTCGGAACTGTTCAGCGGTGCTTTGCCATGGCGGTTCTGGACTGTTCAGCGGTCTTCACCATGGCGGTCATTGCCCTGTTCAGCGGTGCTTTGCCATGGCGGTGCTTGCCCTGTTCAGCGTTCTTCACCATGGCGGTTCGGGACTGTTCAGCGGTGCTTTGCCATGGCGGTTCTGGTACGGACATTGGTGTGTGGCATGACGTTCCATAGACTGGGCATTGGTGTGTGGCATGACGTTCCCTCATAGCCCACCTGGGCTGTGGCAGCTGGGGCCCTCCTGGGTAATGACTCCGGCGGTGGTCTCCTGACCAGTGACGATACTTGGGCCCTCCTGGGCTATGACTCTGGCGGTGGTCTCCTGACCAGTGACGATACTTGGGCCCTCCTGGGCTATGACTCTGGTGGTGGTCTCCTGACCAGTGACGATACTTGGGCCCTCCTGGGCTATGACTCCGGCGGTGGACTCCTGACCAGTGACGATATTTGGAGGAGATTGGAGGGGGGAGGCTAGACACAGGGACAATGGCTGCCATCAGTGCTGAGGCCAGAGATTGCAGGGTTTGCTGAAGGACAGCCTGACCAGAATGAATGCCCTCCAGGAACGCATTACCGTGTTGCAACTCTCGTTCTACACCCTGGATGGCATTCACAATGGTAGACTGCCCAACAGTGAGTGACCTGAGGAGGTCAATGGCCTCCTCACTGAGGGCAGCAGGGGTGACCCGGACAGGGCCTGAGGTGCCTGGGGCGAAGGTGATGCCCACCCTCCTGGTTGAGCAGGCACGGGCGAACGCTGAGGGGCTGCTGGGAGGGCGGTGCTGGTAGGGGAGGTGGCGGCTGTACCCGTAGAAGTGTGGGGCACAGATGGTGCCGCCACCACAAGGGAGTCCCCATCGGCGGACGAGTCCATGTCGATGCTTGGTGATCCGGTGGCCGACGTGAAGCTCCCTCGCCCTCCGTCCCACAGGTGCATTCTGAGTCCGTGGTGTGGCCCTCCATGGCCATGTGGGATGCAGCTCCCTCGTGCTCCGGTGCCACTGTACCTCCGCCTGATGATGCTGATGCACAAAAGAACAGGGAGAGCAGAAAAAGGGGGGGGGGACAGAAGAAAGACAGGTTGAGTCCATGGCATACCGCTACCGTTGGCGGACAAGACAGACACAGCAGCCCCCTGCATTACGCCGTGCTCCTGGCCTCTGCATATGCAATTTCTGGGATATGGCCTACATGGCAATGGTGGACATCTGCACACATGGATGCCACAGGGGCAACTATACCTCGACTTGGCACTCTACTGAGGTGGGGTAGAGTGCCACATGGGCTGCATTACAGAGGGGCCCAGTCTTCGTGTTTCTGGCTGGCCGAGGTACACCCACAGGCCTCCTCCCCCACCCAGACCCCTCTACTGCGCGCAAACTCCGCAGAATGAGGTTGTACTCACCCCCTTGTGTCTGCTGTGATGCCCTCAAGCGCCCATCCAACTCCGGGTAGGCCACCGCTAGGATCCGGAACATCAGGGGTGTCATGGTGCGACGGGCACCCCTTCCACGTTGGGAGGCCATCCCCAGCTGAGCCTCCGCCATCTTCTTGCTGCAGCGGCGAATGTCCTCCCATCTTTTCCGGCAGTGGGTGCCCCGTCTCTGGTGGGCCCCCAGGGTCCGGACCTCCTTGGCGATGGCACGCCAAATGTCCCTCTTCTGGCGGGCGCTGACCTACATGACATGCACAAAGGGAAGAGGAACAGTCATTACCAACTGCACCGTCGATGTGAGTGGCCCCCTCCCTACTCTGGCCATGTGGCCCATTCATTCACATGCATTAATGTTCTATGAACTCTGCCCCCTTCCCTCTTCCAACCAGCCCTCTCCACCCAGGCCTAGCCCATACAACGTGCTCCCTGTGTACTAACCTGTTGGTCTGGAGGACCGTAGAGTAGCGTGTACTGGGGGAGGACCCCGTCTACCAGTTTCTCCAACTCCTAAGCAGTGAAGGCTAGGGCCCTTTCCCCAGACGCAGCAGCCATCGTCGCTTCCAGACCGAGGTCACAGCAGCACTTGCAGTGTAGGTCCTCTCCTGTCGAAGGTCAGGTATCTAGTGATTGAACAGATAGAAAATGGCGGTGACGTCCGCGGCGGTGACGTCCGCGGCGGTGCGCATCATCACCGCTGGCGCACCTGTTCATTGGCTCCTGGGACCCATAGGGTCCAATGTTAACCAATGCAGCATTGCGCCACGGTCTACGACCGCCTACCGCCACGGTGCGCAACGCCAGCGCTGTTACCCCACAATCCCATTGTCCCAGTTTAGAGGTCAGGCAGCCGCCATTTCAGGGGCCCACATGGCTTCATTTACCTCTGCGTCACACATAGCTAGGCCTACACTCAACACACATACAGGAAGGGTTTTGTGATTGGTGTAGTCTTGTGTGTAACTGTGGGTACATACCTGGATGAAAAATGACTGATTCGTCGCTGTTGTCCTTCGTAGGCACCGTCAGCTGGGACATGTGAGAAGATGGCGGAATCCTCTGGTGTACCGACCACTGGTGGACCTGTTGACAATGGAAGAGCGACATGTCATCGTCACCTACAGGTTTGACCGTGCCACAATCCAGGAACTAGGTACCCAGTTGGAGCCAGACCTGCTGTCACCAATCCGCCATCCCACAGGAATCCCCCCTGACGTGCAGGTGCTGTCAGTGCTCCATTTCCTTGCAAGTGGCTCTTTTCAGACAACAGTGGCCATGGCATCAGGGATGTCCCAGCCTTTGTTTTCCAACGTCTTGTCCAGAGTGTTGTCTGCCCTGCTGAAACACGTAAGGAGATACATCATTTTCCCTGAGGTCGAGGATTTGCCTACAGTTAAAGGTGACTTCTATGCCCTTGGACATATCCCCAACGTCATAGGTGCCATTGATGGGACCGATGTAGCTCTGGTTCCCCCCCCCACAGGAGTGAACAGGTCTACAGAAACAGGAAGAGTTATCATTCTATGAATGTACAGATGGTCTGTTTGGCAGACCAGTACATCTCCCAGGTTAATACTATGTTCCCTGGCTCTGTGCATGACGCCTACATCCTGTGGAATAGCAGCATCCCTGATATGATGGGTGAACTCCAGAGACACCGTGTATGGCTATTAGGGGACTCTGGTTACCCCAACCTTTCCTGGCTACTGACCCCAGTGAGGAATCCCAGGACCAGGGCAGAGGAACGCTACAATGAGGCCCATGGGCAGACTAGGAGGGTGATCAAATGCACCTTCGGCCTCCTTAAGGCCAGGTTCAGGTGCCTCCATATGACAGGTGGTTCCCTACTCTACTCACCGAAGAAGGTGTGCCAGATCATCATCGCCTGCTCGATGCTTCATAATTTGGCTTTACGACGCCAGGTGCCTTTTCTGCAGGAGGATGGTCCAGATGACGGTGTTGCGGCAGCTGTGGAGCCTGTGGAGCCTGGGAACAGTGATGAGGAGGAAGCTGAGGAAGAAGACACCGACAACAGGGAGTCAGTCATACAGCAATACTTCCAGTGAGACACAGGTGAGAACATTTTAATTTTTACCATTACATTAACTTTCACACATCTACCTCTATCCTGTCTGTCGATTTCAAGCAGTATTTGGTAACTGAGTTGTACCTTTCCATTACGGTTTCACAGGTGTGGTTACCAACGTGTGTCATCTGCTTGCATCCTTCAAGAACTTGTGATGTGTGACATAGGTATGTTGGCTTTACAATGGGAAACGCATTATGACTCTGTCATTGATAATACATATTTACAATCTCACAGACTGACTCCAGATTGTTTTGTGTTTAAAGGGTGTTTATTGAAGTGCTCAGAAATGGGAGGGGGTTGTAATATGAGGATGGGTGATGGCGGAGGAATTTCCATTGCAGAGTCCAGTCTATTAGTCTCACAGGTGCACAGCCCATCTGGACATAGGAAGTGGAGCTGGGGCAGTTCAAGTATGGACAAGGTAACAAAGTGGGTCAGTGGGGGGACAAGCAAACAATCAAGGTGGTCTCATTTCCTGGCGGGGGTCTTGCCATCTTGCTCTGTCCTGTTCCTGGCTCTCAGAGACCGCTTGCGTGGTGGTTGTCCGTCTGCAGGGGGAGGGGTGCTGGTGTGGTGGTCCTGTGGCGGGGCGTCCTGTCCACTAGCGCCGGCGGAGGTGGTGGGCAGTTCATCATCCTGGCTAGTGCCAGGGGCCCCTTGGAGTGCCACGGTGTCCCTCAAGGTCTGCTGTATGTCCTTCAGCACCCCTACGATGGTGCCCAAGGCGGAGCTGATGGTCCTGAGCTCCTCCCTGAACCCCAAATACTGTTCCTCCTGCAGGCGCTGGGTCTCCTGAAACTTGGCCAGGACCGTGGCCATCGTCTCCTGGGAGTGGTGGTATGCTCCCATGATGGAGGTGAGGGACTCGTGGAGAGTGGGTTCCCTTGGCCTGTCCGCCCCCTGTCGCACAGCAGCCCTCCCAGTTCCCCTGTGTTCCTGTGCCTCTGTCCCCTAGACCGTGTGCCCACTACCACTGCCCCCAGGTCCCTGTTGTTGTTGGGGTGGTTGGTTATCCTGGGTTCCCTGTAGTGTTGGACACACCACTGATTGACCTGTCCTGGGTAGGGAGGTATGGGCCTGCTGGGTGGGTGCTGTGCTGGTGTTACCAGAGGGTGGAAGGTCAGTGTTGGGCTGTGCCTGTGCAAGGGGAACCGACTGTCCCGAGGCCCACGATGGTCCGGGCTGGTCATCTGGATCCAGTAGGGCAGAGCTGCTATCGTCACTGTGGGCCTCTTCTGGGGGTGGAGTGGTGTTGTCTGAACCCTCTGGTGTGGTGACGGTCCTTCAGGTTCCTGCAGGTTCATAAGAGCATAATTAATGCATTTGTGTGTGTGATGGCGTGCAATGGGTGGGTGTCTGTGTACCCCAGTGCAGGCATTCCTGTGTGGGGGCTTGTGTGATGATGGTTAGGGGGTGTTCTGGGTATGTGCAGTGGGCATGCTTTAGTGAGGGGTGCCCATGCTTAGTTGTGTCATGCAGGGCTTGGTGTTGGGATGTGTGGTTTGTGTTATTAGTACATTAGTGAGGAGTTGGAGTGATAGGGGAGGGGGTGAGGGTGGGGGTGTGTTATAGCATGCAGGTAGGGTGGGGGATATGATAGTTAAGATTTGACTTACCAGTGTCCCATCCACCACCGACTCCTCCAAGGCCCTCTGGATGCATGATGGTCAAGACTTGCTCCTCCCATGTTGTTAGTTGTGGTGGAGGAGGTGGGGGTCCGCCGCCAGTCCGCTGAACCGCGATGTTGTGTCTGGAGACCAATGAACGCACCTTCCCCCGTAGGTCGTTCCACCTCTTCCTGATGTCCTCTCTATTTCTTGGGTGTTGTCCCACAGCGTTGACCCTGTCCACGATTCTGCGCCATAGCTCCATCTTCCTGGCTATGGAGGTGTGCTGTACCTGTGAGCCAAATAGCTGTGCCTCTACCCGGATGATTTCCTCCACCATGACCCTGAGCTCCTCCTCGGAGAAGCGGGGTGTCTTTGGCATGACATGGGGCGGTGTGTGTGATGTGTGGGGCGGTGTGAGTGTTGATGTGTGTGGTGATGTGTAGTGGTGTGTAGTGTTTTGTGCGTGGATGTGGTGTGGGTGATGGTGTTGTGTGCCTCTGTATGGTGGTGTTGTCTTGGCTGTGCTGTCTCTCTGGCCTTCATCCGTGAATTGTGGTCGTAGGAGTTTGTGGGTGATGTGGGTGTGTGTTTTATATTGTATTGGGTGTGTGGAAGTGGTGTTTGTATGTGTATCAGGTGTGTGTATTTGGAATTGTCCAATGTGGTGGTGTTTTGGAGATGTGTGTGTATTTTGAGTGCAGCGGTGTATACTGCCAATGGAATACCGCCGTTGAAAGACCGCTGCGTGGATTCGTGGGTCGTAATAGCATGGGCGTGTTTCTGTTGGCGTGGAGGTGGAGGTTTTGTATTCGCCACTTTAACACTGACCTTTGGTGTGGCGGAGTTGTGTGGGTGTCTGTATTTCGGCGGATTCTGAGATGTGTGTCATAATAGCTGTGGCGGACTACCGCCGCGGCGGCGGTGTATTGGCGGTCTTCTGCACGGCGGTAAGCGCCTTTTACCGCCAATGTTGTAATGACCCCCTATATTAATCCACATAAAATTTTCCAATTTGTCAAAGGTGTCAGGTCATATTACTTTGAAGGAACATCATCCATTTAAAATTGATCATCAGACTCCAGGTTGCAACGGTCTGACATTTTCCCAAAGTTTGCCAAGGGAGCATTTCCTTTCCCTGTGACTCGAAGCAGGTTGAAACATTTGTATTCAATCTCAGTCCATGTTCTTGTACTACAAAACTCTCAAGACCAAATGGGTACCATTAATTTGTAGTTGAAAATAGACTTTTTACAAATGAGACTTTGCTTCTCAGACTTCACGTTGTGAAGATATAATCTAAAACTTTTACATGACTTTGAAATGCAAGCTCTTAGACCTCTTTTGAGCGAACACAAGGAACATATAAAATGCAGTTGATTTAATACTTGTTAATAAAACACACATAAAATGCAAACTTATAAATTCATCCTTAAAAACATTTCATCAGTATAAGTAAAATGTTTCAATATAAATGGAAAAGCTTTGTTATTGTATTACATTTGGTATAACAGAGCACTGCATTTTTCTCACTTCGCACATATTTTCAAAGGCCATCTTTCATTAAACACAAGAAATCAACATTTGTTTCTACATGAGCTATTAGTTTAGAGTCTAACATACATATTAACATCAATTTTAACCTTGTAGCATATGATTCCTTCAAAAAGGCACCTAAGTCACACTGTTAAATACAAGCAAATTTCACATGTAAAATATCAGTGCAGTGTTTTATCTAAGTTTTTCTCTCATGTACATTTATGAGCTTAAACTTGCCACAATTTAGTGACTTTAGTGACACAAGGTACAGAGCTAAAAGTTATACTCTATCAGGGTTGAGGGTGAATTTAGCTTCAACTCCCATCCCCACCAATCCATGATCAAATAAAGAGGAAATTATTATCTCCCAACTCCTTTTTTAATTTTTACTAACATGCCTCCCTGCTTAAAACTAAAATATAGTTGGATTATATACAAAATACAAAATAGATTTAGATATGGTCACTAAATTGCATTATGCAAGTACTGTTGTTTTTTTAGCCATTTCTTTAAGGAAAATTGTCTTACTCTTGAGATATACATGCTAGCCTTTCTTTTTAAATGAGTTGGTATTATTTTCTAAAGATAGAAATACGTACTATCAAGCAGAGATATCTATGGATTGTGTATTTAATTAATTCCATACCATACAGCATTTGATAATCACAAATCAAAACAAAAACTTAAATTTGAGATTGAGACTCCACTGGGCACACTTTCAAGCTTGTTTTGGCATTCAATGACATTCTAGGTGATATGCTGGAAAATCTGCTCTACGTTGAGGTGTCCAGGTATACAACCAGGAATCTCATGTGAATTTACCTGGGCATTCCAATTCCTGCTGTGCTTTAAGTAACATAGTAATCTGCATAGGGAAAACATTTTTCCCAATGAAGAAAGCTATTCCATCACACTCCCATACAATTTGGATATGTACTGTCCCCCTTCCCACCTTGGAATGGGAGGGACTTCAAACCTTGACTAGAGTAAATAGCCAGTTATTTCTAGAATGGAAAGAAATTTGTGAGGCTCTTGTGAATGCCCTCAAATATAAATGTGTGTGGCCTTTTCAAAAGCTTCAGTGCAAACCAAGCTTTGGAACACCCATTTCTTCCCCATGAATGGGATTTACTTTCGCAGATTTCTACCCAGTCCTGCCAGTGAAATCTGCAGCTGTAAATAAATTAACTCCTGAGAAGAATCCCTTTGTGAATTTCTGGCTTGCATATAATAAAATATAAGTTACAGCCAAATATACCTAAGTGAATAGGCCCCATAGTGATTTATTATTGAAATAAAGAGGCATTAATTCACAGATAATTGCCAGTGTCATACGACGGTTATTGGACAGACCATGTTTTAGGAACGCAATCATATTTTAACAGTAAATATATTGCAAACAGGGAGGGCTCATTGAGGTCAAAAATGGGTATTAGGTTGCCCGCAAACTATTGTAAATTTCCAGGAACATCTTAGCTAGAACATGCTACTCTTTCATGACCACCAAGTATTGAATCTAGAAGCTATCAGCGTTTCTTATAGTTTGGGGATGTGCCCTCTTGCCACCATCTAACAACATCGCAGATGACTTTATCATATTTCGATAAGAGATGCTCTGCCTTGAAGTTCCTTAGGGCTGTTTTTTCAGTCAAGTCTGAAAGAGCCTGTTGGACTTGGGCATCTCTGTGGGGTATTCTCCAAACATTTTGCCTTACTCCTCCTGTTTTTGCTGTGTTTGTTTTTGTTGTCCTTAGGACTCTGTGCACTCTGCCACTGCTAAAGTGTTAACGTTCTGGTGCTCTATTCTTTAAACATGGTGAAATTGTCTTGCCCTCAATTGTCACATTTGGTTTACTTCTTAGGCCCTAATAACGTTTTACTACGTGCACTTAGGGCTTGTAAATTAAATGCTAATGGTGGGCCTGCAGCACTCATTGTGCCTTCCACTTAAGTAGCCCTTTAAACATACCCCAAGCCTGAGATTGCAGCCTGCGTGTATAGTTGCAAGCTACCATTATGATCCAACAAAATAAACCTTATTCTAGACTTAACCTTCTTTTTCAATACATACATTGGGAACAGCAAGGACTGTCATGTTTAGCCTCAAAGGAATTGTAATTAAAATCCTTTTTAATAGTAAAGCCAGATTTTAAGTCACAATTCTGAATATACCACTTTTAGAAAGGTGGCATTTTCTTGTCCTAACCATTTGATGCCCACAGACTGCGTCCTGGGTCACATGAGTGTGAATACTTGGCCTTTGTGTATTCCTCCCAGACAGTTAGACAAATGATGGGCCATCCTGCCAGGATGGGAGGGGCTGAGCAGTGGACTGCTACACTTACATTTCAAATGGCTTACTCCAGCACAATCAAAAAGGAACTTGACACCTGTGTCTTATCAGCCTAGTCTAGCTGGAGCCTGGACAAGGAAAGGAATGACTTTCCAGAACCATGTGAGGGCTGCCTAGATGTTTCTTCTATGTCAAAGACTGGCACCAGGTATAAATATCGGGCCCTCAGACATGGATGTTAATTCACCCAAATTCCAGGGGTAGTGGAAGTGACATTGCGTGTCATTTTATCTATACTTTCACTCACACACACACACATGCTTACAAAGAGACACATTCACTCATACACATGCTCTCTTTTACATAAGCACAGGCTCACCCACAAGTATGTACACAACATACATTTAAAAGTTTTTTTTGCTTACCTCAGCTACCAAGGAGGGTCATGTTCCGGTAAACTATGCTCCATTTTTGATTACACTAATAATGAATAAGGTATTATTCACTATTAGCGTAATTAAAAAATTGATTGAAAATAAAGAGGTGGAGTTCTAAGCAATGTCCAGAAAGATGAGCTGCCCCTGTGTTCCTTGCACTGCTTTTGCCACCTCTGAGGTCAGGGGTCGCAGACACAGTGTCAGGGGTCACAAGGGGCAAGCTGTGGGGGTCACATCTATGACCCTTGGTGACCCCAAGTGACATCAATGACCTTACACGAACACTTCACTGCACTGATGGACCTGTAGAGGGCCCCTAGAACGACTTTGTACTTCAGAGGACTGTCCTGCTGGTTGAGGCATGTTTTGTACCTCAGAGGACTGCCCTGCTACTATCAGACAACTGCCCTGCTGCTTGAATATTGCCTTGTATCCTCAGAGGTCTGCCCTGCTGCTTGAAGGCTGCTTTGCTGCTTCATCGCAAGACTACCAGGGTGACTCCAAGGGCTAATTGGCTCTACTCCAGTCTGAGCTACAGGGACATAACAAGCTCCAAAGTTCTGAACCCTGCATCTAGTTTCTGCCTGGAGTGAGGTATGACCTTCCCAAGCGGAGCCTAACCAGTGTTACATTTTACTAACTCTATGATTAATTGTAGAACGAGTAATGTGTATCCACTCGTATGTCTGAACCTCACTGAGTAAATTTGAGACTGATGTAGAGTTTGGCAGACGTTACTTCTACACAAATTTGATGGATATCTCATCCACTTTATATGCATTGACATCTGTCATGCTTGTAACTCAGTAACCCACCCTCCAACCTCAAAATTAGGCCTTTTTTTACCTGTGCCCTACTGACTGGGTAGTAAACAGAGACTCTATTGAACTGATAGGACACTAAGGCCCTGATTCCAAGGTTATCCGAATGAGCGGGTTATTCATCACAAATAACAATATCCTGGGGTATGTTAATTATTAGGTTTGATAAATAGCACCTGTTGTGGACTTTGGGTAATAGCATACAATGTTTGGTACTTACCAGGCCAAGATATGCATGTTACAGTAAACACAATATATTTTACATCTGTTAAACTCCTCCAGGTTTGGCCTGTCAAAATTTAATAAAAGGTAAGATATTTAGGCCCTCATTACAACATTGGTGGTAAGTGCATCTTACCGCCATGCTGACTGCCGTCAACATACCACAACCGGGGCGGTATACCGCTACCTGTATTTTGACCCACACATAGAAATCCGCCACTATACAGACACACACACAAGTCTGCCACACCAAAGGTCAGTGATAAACTGGTGGTACCAAAACCCACACCTTTTCGCCAAAAGAAATACGCCCACAGCATCATGACCCACGAATCACCGCGGCGATCATTAAACCGTGGTAAACCATTGGCGGTACAGACCGCTGCGCTCAAAATACACACACACATACAAAACTACACCACATTGGACAATTCAAACTACACACACCTGACACACATACACACACCATACCCACACACCCACACCAATATAAAACACACAGACACACACACTACCAACAACCCTTTATGACCCAAAGATTTTGGCAAGTGAGAGAGAGACAAGCCAGGAGCACCCACTGAATCTGAGCCACAAAACACCATCACCCATACACCATCCACACACCTCACAGCACACACCTCAACACATCAACCCACACACCCTCACACATACCACTCACACTACACCCCTGGCACCACAAAGACATCCCTGGTTCTCAGAAGAGGAGCTAAGGGTCATGGTGGAGGAAATCATCCGGGCAGAGCCACAGCTATTCAGATCACAGGTGCAGCAGACATCTATTGCACGGAAGATGGAGCTATTGCCGAGAGTCATGGACAGGGTCAACGCCATGGGACAGCTCCCAAGAGCAAGGGATGACATCAGGAAGAGTTGGAACGACCTACGGGGGAAAATACGTTCTGTGGTTGCAAGACAACAGATAGCTGTACAGAGGACTGGCGGTGGATCCCCACCTCCTTCCCACAACTAACATGGGAGGAGCAAGTCTTGGCGATCATGCATCCTGAGGGCCTGGCAGGAGAAGCAGGAGGACTGGACTCTAGTAAGTCAAATCCTTACTACTTTATCCCCCATCCTACCTGCATGCCATCACAAACAACAACCCCTACCCTCACCCCCATCACCCCACCACCTCACATATACCCCACCATCACAACCCACACATCCCAATACCAAGCCCTGCATGCAACACCAATGAATGGACACCCATCACAGACCTGCATGAACACCCATTACCACAGCATGCACAGTAGTGACACTCACTTAGCCAAACAAATCACAACTCACACAAACCAAAGCTGCCTTGTTAATAACAACCATAGAGGGAAACATACGCATGCACAAGATGGCACACGCAGAAACAATAACACTGCATTTACATCCCCACAGGACCCCCACTCAATGTCACCGGAGAGGAGGTGCCAGCCACATCCAGCCCTCCCCCAGAAGAGGCCCACAGTGATGACAGCAGCTCTGCACGCCTGGATCACGATGACTAACCTGGCCCATCAGGGTCCTCTTGTCAGTCGGTTACCCAGGCACAGTCCTAACCCACCACAGAGCCTCTCCCCTCAAGAAACAGAACCACAGCATCCACCCAGCAGGCTAATCCATCTGTCCCCAGGACACGCCACTCAGCAGTGTGTCCACCACTACAGGGACCCCAGGAAATCCCACAAACACAGGACGATCAGGGACCTGGGGTCAGTGACAGTGGGCACACCATTCAGGGGACAGAGGCACAGGACAACAGGATAGCTGAGAGGACTGCTGTGTGACAGGGGGAGGACAGGCCCAGGGAACCGACTCTCCACGAGGCACTCACCAAAATCCTGGGAGCATATCACCATTCCCAGGAGACTATGGGCCAGATATTGGCCAAGTTGCAGGAGACCAGAAGCTGCAGGAGGGACAGTACCTGGGGATCAGGGAGGACCTGAGGGACAGCCACACCACTATGGTCACCATTGCTGGGGTGTTCGCTGACATGGCCAAAACCATAAGGGAGGCAGTGGCACACCAACACCAAAAGCCCCTGACAATAGCCACACAGAAGAACAGCCCTCCTCTTATACTAGTGGACAGGAGGCCCACCACAGGAACAACAGGCCACCAGCACCCCACCCCCTGCAGAAGGAGAACCACCCCGCAAACGGTCCCTGCGATCCAGGCAGAAGCCAAAGAACATTGCCAAGACCCCTGCCAGGAAATAAGACTCTCCTGATTGTCACCCTTGTGTCCACTCTGTCACCCTGTCCAACTTGAACTGCCATTGCTCCACTTCCTATGCCCCCTTGGACAATGCACCGGTGATACAAATAGACTGGACTCTACCCTGGACTTTCCTCATTCAGCAATCCAGGCCATTGCAATACCCCCTCCACTTATTAGCACCTAAATAAACGCCCTTTAAACAAATTCAAATATGGAGTCTGTCAATTGTTTGACATATGTATTAGTTTCACAAACTGCAAACATTGCAATTTAAATGTACTGTAATATTTACATAGGTATGACATGTAGTGGGCAGCAGTAAACACACAAGGAGCCAGAGTGGGGCACAGAGATCTGAAAATAGAGATGCTGAAGGGTACAGTAAGTGGCCATAGTAAAAGGGAAATCAGGCTGCCATGTTCAATATCAAACACAAAACTGCAATGGAAGGTGAAGATACAGGGGGTCATTCTGACCTCGGCGGTAAAAGGCCCTTACCGCCGGTCAGAAGTCCGCCATTCTACCGCCGCGGCCGCGATAAACCGCCACGGTCATTCTGACCACCAACTGTGAAACCGCCAAAAACCCGACATCCACGGAAGGCCGCCTCATCAGCGGGCAGCAATAAACTGGAGATGACCAAGCCTCCACCGCCACGCCAACACAAACACGCCCATGCCATTCTGACCCACGAATCCACGCGGCGGTCTTTCAACCGTGGTATTCCATTGGCGGTACACACCACCGCGCTCAAAATACACACACAGCTCCAAAACACAGCCACATTGAACAATTTGAAATACACACACCTGATACACATACACACAACACTCCCACACACCCAATTAACTATAAAACACACACCCACTTCACCCACAAACCCCTACAACCACAAATATCTGAGAGAAGGCGCAATACACTGAGAGAGAGCACAGGGAACGCAAAGCACAACACACACAGGAACACAACATCATCACCCACACTACATCTACGCACACATCACCACACATCACCACGCACATCACCACAAACACCACCCCACACCTCATCCACACCACCCCATGGCACCCCAAAGACACCCCAGGTTCTCGGACTAGGAACTCAGGGTCATGGTGGAGGAAATTATAAGGGTAGAGCCCCAGCTCTTCGGCACACAGGTGCAGCACACCACTATAGCAAGGAAAGCTGAGCTATGGCAAAGGATCGTAGACAGGGTCAACGCTGTGGGACAGCATCCCAGAAATCGGGAAGATATCCGAAAGCGATGGAACGACCTACGGGGGAAGGTGCGCTCGATGGTGTCGCAACACAACATCGCTGTGCAGAAGACTGGCGGCGGACCCCCACCCACTCCACCCCAATTCACAGCATGGTAGCAAGAGGTCGTAAACATCCTGCATCCTGATGGCCTCGCTGGAGTACACAGAGGAATGGACTCTGGTAAGTCGAATCTCAACTACTTCACCCCCCCCAACCACCAGCATGCCAACCCACACCCCCACCCTCACCCCCAATCTCAACCCCCCAGCACACATCCTCCCTGCTAATGTCTCACCAGCACAACCCACCCTAAACAACACCAACCCCTGAATGCCAACACAAACCATAGACAGCCATCACCAAAGCATGACCATTGCACATACCCATACACCCCCCCAACCACCCTCACAACACCTCCCACAAGGGAATGCCAGCACTGGGGGACAAGGGCACTCAAAATGCACGCCATGGCACACACAAAAACAATAACCACACTATTTTACCCCTGCAGGGCCTGAACGCCAACACACCGCCACGGAGTGTCCAGATTTGTCCATCCCACCCCCAGAACAGGCACCCAGTGAGGACAGCAGCTCTGTCGACCTAGAAACTGATGACCAGCCCAGACCATCGGGGACCTCTGGACAGTGGGTTCCCCACACACAGACACAGGCCACAGCAGACCCAACCCCCTCTGGGAACACCAGCACAGCTCCCACCCAGCGGGCCCATGCCTCTGTCTCCAGGACAAGTCAATCAGCGGTGTGTCCGCCACTACAGGGCACCCAGGCTGACCCAACACCCCAACAACAACAGGGACCTGGGGGCAGTGGTAGTGGGCACACCGTCCAGGGGACAGAGGCCCGGGGAAACAGGGCAACTGGGAGGGCTGCTGTGCGACAGGGGGGGGAGGACAGGCCCAGGGAACCCACTCTCCAAGAGGCCCTCACCACCATCATGGGAGCATACCACCACTCCCAAGAGACGATGGCTACGGTACTGGCCAGGTTCACCGAGATCCAGGCACAGCAGGAGGAACGCTACATGGGGTTCAGCAATGAACTCCGGAACATCGGTACCGCTATGGGGACCATAGTCCAGGCCCTCAACCGGATAGAAACCACATTGCGGGACCATGTGGCACCACAAAGGGCCCCTGTCACTAGCCAGGACCAGGAAGAGCCTACCACCTCCGCCGGCGCTAGTGGACAGGAGGCCCCACCACAACGACAGGCCACCAGAACCCCACCTCCTGCTGAAGAACAACCACCCCGCAAGTGGAACCTGAGATCTCACAGGAATGCAGAGTAGGATGCCAAGACCCCCGCCAGCCTAAGAGCCCCCCGGATGTCATTCCACTGTCCCACATCGTCATCCTGTCCAACCTTGAACTGCCCCTGCTCCATCCTTCCACAGGCATATGGACAATGCACCTGTGCGACCGAGAACTGGACTCTGCCATGGACATCACTCCACCCCCACCCATCACCGTTTTAATGTCATGTACCAATATCTAGCACTAAAAATAAATCACTCATTGCACTGAAATCATTCAGGAGTCAGCCTGTATTATTTACAAATGTATAACACATTACTGATCAATAATGTTCAGTTAACTTTGTGATGAAAACATACCGATGTCAATAAGCATTATTCCATGGGCTAACCAAGCAGAAGTCACGCAGTGGGTCATACAGCACTGAAAAGGGAAGGGAAAATCAAACATCAGTTTAAAAGAACTGGGGGGAAATACACAAAGTAAAGATGCAGGAGGCTTTCAGGAAATGTGAAATGGCGTGGGTGATTCCTACCTGTGTGCTACTGAAAATACTGTTGCATAACTGTGTCCCTGTTGTCTGTGTCGTCCCCGTCGTCTTCCTCCTCTTCACTCTCCACAGGCTCCACAGCTGCTACAACACCACCATCTGGACCATCCTCCTGCAGGAAAGGCACCTGACGTCGCAATGCCAGATTGTGAAGCATACAGCAGGCCACGATGATCTGGCACACCTTCTTTGGTGAGTACATTAGGGATCCACCTGTCATATGCAGGCACCTAAACCTGGCCTTCAGAAGGCCGAAGGTCCTTTCTATGATCCTCCTAGTTCACCCATGGGCCTCATTGTACCGTTCCTCTGCCCTGGTCCGGGGATTCCTGACTGGGGTCAATAGCCAAGGCAGGTTGGGGTAACCAGAGTCACCTATTAGCCACACACGGTGTCTCTGTAGCTGTTCCATCACATAAGGGATGCTGCTATTACGCATAACATACGCGTCATGCACTGACCCAGGGAACTTGGCATTTACATGGGAGATGTACTGGTCTGTCAAACAGACCACCTGCACATTCATAGAATGTAATTTTTCCTGTTTCTGTACACCTGCTCATTGTCTTTTGGGGGTACTAAGGCAACATGGGTCCCATCAATGGCACCAATGATGTTGGGGATATGTCCAAGGGCATAGAAATCACCCTTCACAGTGGCCAAATCCTCCTCCTCAGGGAATACAATGTAGCTCCGCATGTATTTCGTCAGGGCAGACAACACTCTTGACAAAACCTTAGAAAACATAGGCTGAGACATCCCAGATGACATGGCCACTGTTGTTTGGAATGATCCACTTGCAAGGAAATGGAGTACTGACAGAACCTGCACCAAAGGGGGAATCCCTGTGGGTTGGCGGATGGGGGACATCAGGGCTGGCTCCAGCTGGGCACACTGTTCATGTATAGTGGCTCGGTCAAGTCGGTATCGTAGTATAATATGGCGTTCTTCCATTGTCGACAGGTCCACCAGCGGTCGGTACACGCGAGGATTCATCCTTCTCCTCGCAAGTCCCAGCGGACGGTGCCTAGGAAGGACAACATGGAGTACAGAGTCAAGCAAATCACAGGTACGATCACCACAGCTTGCATAGCACACGGTTATCTATGTATTGAAAGGCGTGTATGTGTGGCAATGCAAGGCCTAGGCCTGTGTGACGCAGTTGAAATTAAGCCATGTGGGCCCTTGAAATGGCGGCTGCCTGACCTGTGAAGTGGGACAATGGGATGTGAGGTCAATGCGCTGGCGTGGCACACCGTGGCCGTAGGCGGTCGAAGACCGATGTACGAAGCCGCATTGGTTAACATTGAACCCTATGGGTTTCAGGAGCCAATGAGGATGTGCGCCGGCGGTCGCGGTACGCACCGCCGCGGTACGCACTGCCGCGGGCGTGACCGCCATTTTCTACATGATTAATCACTCGAGACCTGATCTTCCACAGGAGAGGACCTATACTGCAAGTGCTGCTGTGACCTCGGTCTGGAAGTGACAATGGCTGCTGCGACTGGGGAAAGGGCCTCTGCCTTCACGTCTGAAGAGTTGGAGAAACTTGTGGATGGGGTCCTCCCCCAGTTACTCTACGGTCCTCCAGACCAACAGGTAAGTACACTGGGTGCACATTGAATGGGCTATGCCTGTGTGGAGTGGGGTGGATGTAAGTTGGTGGGGTGGGGAGCGAATGAGGAGTGCAACGCACGACAGATGAGAGCATGTGCCACATGGCAAAGTTGGGGACAGGAGGGCATTCACATCTAACATGCAGGAAAATGATGGATTTTCATTTCCCACCCTGTACATGTCAACTAGGTCAGCGCCCATCAGAAAGTCGACATTTGGCGTGCCATCACCAAGGATGTCCGAGCCCTGGGGGTCCACATCAGACGGGGCACCCACTGCCGCAAGAGGTGGGAGGACATCCGCCGCGGAACCAGGAAGACCGCCGAGTCACTGCTGGGGATGGCCTCCCAACCTAGGAGGGGTGCCAGTCGTACCCTGACCCCCTTGATGTCCCGGATCCTGGCGGTGGCCTACCCTGATTTGGATGGGCGCTTGAGGACATCACAGCAGACACAAGGGGGTGAGTATCAGCACATTCTGCTATCTTTATGCGCAGTGGAGGTGTCTGGGTGGGGGAGGAGGGTTGTGGGTGTCATTAGGCCAGGGCGCTTTCTGTAGTGTAGGCCTCTCCTTTAGGCATGGCCCTGTGCCCCCGCCCCCCACCTCTGTAGGGTGCCAAGTACAGCTATCCATGGTCCTGCATCACCCATGTGCGCATTTGTTGTCCCTATACCTGTTGGCATAGTCAGAAGTACTGAGTAGTGTACCCCGATTGCGCGGCTTAGTGCATGAGGCTCCTGTGTCTGTCCTCTCCGCCAATGGTGTTGACAATGCATGCACTCAACCTGTTTTTATTTCTCCCCCCACCCTGTTTCTTTATCTTCTTGTGCATGTGTGCATTAGCATCATCAGGCGGAGGAGATTTGGCATCGGAGCACGAGGGAGCTGCAAGTCACAAGGCCCCGGTGGGCCGTGGTACAGACACCGAGGGCACCAGTGATACGGAGGGCGAGGGGAGCACCACAACGGGGACCGGTGGTGACACCAGCGACACCGACACGTCCTCGGATGGGAGCTCCCCAGCGGTGGCGGCAACATCCGGGCCCCCCGCCTCTACAGCTACAGCCGCCACCCAGCGCACGATCCCCGCCCTCCCAGCAGCCCCTCAGCCTACGCTCCGTGCCCGCTCGCCCAAGAAGGCGGGCGTCTCCTTCGCCCCAGGCACCTCAGCCCCTGCCCCAGTTACCCCTGCTGCCCTCAGTGAGGAGGTCATTGACCTCCTCAGGACACTCATTGTTGGGCAGTCTACCCTTTTGAATGCCATCCAGGGGGTAGAAAGGGAGGTGCATCGGAGCAATGCCTACGTGGAGGGCATTCATTCGGGTCAGGCTGCCCATCAACGATCGTTCAATGCTCTAGCCTCAGCACTGATGGCAGCCATTGTCCCTGTTTCCAGCCTCCCTCTTCTAACTGCCTCCACCCTGTCTGTCTCCTGTTCCTCAGCCTATCCCATCCACACCATCAGACCAGCCTGCACACACCTCAACACCCAAGGTCAGCTCATCCAGACACAAGCACCACAGATCCCACAAACACCCAAGCAACATCCAGATGCAGACATACCAACAGTCACTACCACCTCTGTGTCCCCCTCCTCCTCGTCTCCCTCCTCCCTCCCTGTGACGTCTACACTCACACCTGCATGCACACCACCATCAGCCAGTGCTTCCATCACCAGCACACCCTCCACTACAGTCCGCACACGTGCAGTCACCACCCCCACTGCCATTTACACGTCCCCTGTGTCCTCTCCAACTGTGTCTGTCACCCCCTCTTCCAAGACACACAAACGCAGGCAGCCACCCACCCAACAGCCATCCACTTCACGACAGCCTACGGCACAATCACCTGCACCCAAAGACAGCACACCTGACTCTCCTACAACCACATCCTCTTCCTCCACTCCCATCACCACTACTCCCACCCTTTACCTTGGTCCTAAAAAAGTTTACCTCTCCAATCTTAACCTCTTTCCCTCCCCTGACCCACCCCCTCCATCTGCTAAGAGTCCCAAGAGCACCTCAGCCACCACCAACCCAGCTTCGAGTGTCACTGTGGTGCATGGGTTCTGGAGTCCACCCTTTGGCAGCAGTGACACTTCTATCAGCAGCAAGGGGACAGCCAGCCCCCCACCAGGCAAGAGGACCCGGAAAGTCAAGGGCCGCCGTGAGAGGATTGACACAGCTGCCCCCAAGGACCAAAGTTCGGCCACTTCACCTGCCACAACATCCAGGGGAGGCAAGGGCCAGAGAGCGTCTTCTAAGGAGCGAAAGGGCAGCAGGGCGGAGAGGTCAGCCAGCAGGAGCGCGGAGCAGGAGGGCCCCACAAGCCCCATCCCGGCTGTAAGGGAGGACACCAAAGGGCCCAGGACTCCGTCACCGAAGGGTCCTGCAACTGCACGGTCGGAGGGCGACTGAGCAGGGAGTCCAGGCCAGGTCTGGCTCCCTTGAATTACTGGACAAGCACCGCTGAACAGGGCTCCGCCGTGCAGAAGAGCACCGCTGAACAGGGCCCGCTGTGCACATGAGCACCGCTGAAGAGGGACCACCGTGCAGAAGAGCACCGCTGAACAGGGCCCCGCCGTGCAGAAGAGCACCACTGAACAGGGCCCCGCCGTGAAGATAGGCACCGCTGAACAGGGCCCCGCCGTGAAGATAGGCACCGCTGAACAGGGCCCCGCCGTGCAGAAGAGCACCGCTGAACAGGGCCCCGCCGTGCAGAAGAGCACCGCTGAACAGGGCCCCGCCGTGAAGATAGGCACCACTGAACAGGACCCCGCCGTGCAGCAGAGCACCGCTGAACAGGGCCCCGCCGTGCAGAAGAGCACCGCTGAACAGGGCCCCGCCGTGCAGAAGAGCACCGCTGAACAGGGCCCCGCCGTCTCAAGCACCGCTCCGCTGGGCACCACCGTCTCAAGCACCGCTCCGCTGGGCCCTTCCTGTCAAGCCCCGCTCCGCTGGGCCCTTCCTGTCAAGCACCGCTCCGCTGGGCCCCGCCGTCAAGCACCGCTCCGCTGGGCCCCGCCGTCTCAAGCAAGGCTCCGCTGGGCCCCACCGTCTCAAGCACCGCTCCGCTGGGCCCGCCGTCTCAAGCACCGCTCCGCTGGGCCCTTCCTGTCAAGCACCGCTCCGCTGGGCCCCGCCGTCTCAAGCACCGCTCCGCTGGGCCCTTCCTGTCAAGCACCGCTCCGCTGGGCCCCGCCATCAAGCACCGCTCCGCTGGGCCCCGCCGTCTCAAGCACCGCTCCGCTGGGCCCCGCCGTCTCAAGCACCGCTCCGCTGGGCCCTTCCTGTCAAGCCCCGCTCCGCTGGGCCCTTCTTGTCAAGCCCCGCTCTGCTGGGCCCTTCCTGTCAAGCCCCGCTCCGCTGGGCCCTTCCTGTCAAGCACCGCTCCGCTGGGCCCTTCCTGTCAAGCACCGCTCCGCTGGGCCCCGCCGTCAAGCACCGCTCCGCTGGGCCCTGCCTGTCAAGCACTGCTCCGCTGGGCCCCGCCGTCTCAAGCACCGCTCCGCTGGGCCCTTCCTGTCAAGCACCGCTCCGCTGGGCCCTTCCTGTCAAGCACCGCTCCGCTGGGCCCCGCCGTCAAGCACCGCTCTGCTGGGCCCCGCCGTCTCAAGCACCGCTCCGCTGGGCCCCGCCGTCTCAAGCACAGCTCCGCTGGGCCCTTCCTGTCAAGCCCCGCTCCGCTGGGCCCTTCCTGTCAAGCACCGCTCCGCTGGGCCCCGCCGTCAAGCACCGCTCCGCTGGGCCCCGCCGTCTCAAGCACCGCTCCGCTGGGCCCCGCCGTCTCAAGCTCCGCTCCGCTGGGCCCCGCCGTCTCAAGCACCGCTCCGCTGGGCCCTTCCTGTCAAGCCCCGCTCCGCTGGGCCCTTCCTGTCAAGCACCGCTCCGCTGGGCCCTTCCTGTCAAGAACCGCTCCGCTGGGCCCCGCCATCAAGCACCGCTTCGCTGGGCCCCGCCGTCTCAAGCACCGCTCCGCTGGGCCCCGCCGTCTCAAGCACCGCTCCGCTGGGCCCTTCCTGTCAAGCACCGCTCCGCTGGGTCCCGCCGTCTCAAGCACCGCTCTGCTGGGCCCTTCCTGTCAAGCACCGCTCCGCTGGGCCCTTCCTGTCAAGCACCGCTCCGCTGGGCCCCGCCGTCAAGCACCGCTCCGCTGGGCCCCGCCGTCTCAAGCACCGCTCCGCTGGGCCCTGCCGTCTCAAGCACCACTCCGCTGGCCCCGCCGTCTCAAGCACCGCTCTGCTGGGCCCTTCCTGTCAAGCACCACTGGCACAATGACAGTGCCGGATCTGTGTCGAGCTACTGTTCACGGTTCACTGTGCCCACCATGCCTCCTCCTTGACCAGTGGAGACTGTTATCCACCTGATGGACTGTGGCTTTGCACTCCCCAGGATGGCACAGTGGGCAACCCACCCACTGTAGAGACATTGAGAGACTGTGGCTTTGCACTCCCCAGGATGGCACAGTGGGCAAGCCACCCACTGTAGAGACATTGAGAGACTGTGGCTTTGCACTCCCCAGGATGGCACAATGGGCAAGCCACCCACTGTAGAGACATTGAGAGACTGTGGATTTGCACTCCCCAGGATGGCACAGTGGGCAAGCCGCCCACTGTAGAGACTTGAGAGACTGTGGCTTTGCACTCCCCAGGAAGGAACAATGGGCATGGTGGCCCCTTCGTGGATCTGGCATCGTGGACTCATGTGGCTGTGGTGCCCCGCCTTTCCTTCCCCCTGAGGTGCCTGTAGTTTTGTCATCAGATGCCCCTGCAGTGTTCTCTCCAAAGGACTCAGGTCTCCTGTGTGGGCTTTGCCCTTGTGTTGATACACTTTGGCCCACGGACACTTAGAATGTCATTAAATGTGCAGGACTAATTGCCTCGGTTTCTCGATTGA
Source organism: Pleurodeles waltl (assembly GCF_031143425.1). NCBI lineage: Eukaryota > Metazoa > Chordata > Amphibia > Caudata > Salamandridae > Pleurodeles > Pleurodeles waltl. The sequence goes on from NC_090447.1 coordinate 577,281,882, forward strand.
AGAAAATATTTATTTTATTTTTTTGATATTTTTATTGCTATTTGACCATGACTTATCAGAGGCTATTTTTTACATAAATTTTGATTCACAATTTAATTATGTCTTTGCATTTTTCACGGGGGTTTGGGTGGTGTCACTGTGACTTGTTGCTCTGCATTGGTGTGTACATAGTTTGGGGTGGGTGGGGGTCGCATATGTGTGTGCCGTAAGTTTTCCTCCTCCCCCCTCCCCTGTGTCGTAGGTGCAGTACTCACCGTTGTCGTCTGCGCTGGAGTTCGTTCTCGTGGTAGATGAGCAGGTAGACGAGAGCAGGTAGGATGTTTAATTCGGGTTCCATGCTGTCCTCCGTCCTCGTGGAGTGCTTAGAGGTGAGCGTTTTCCCGTTCGTAGTCTGTTTCCGCCGCCTGTCTGTTGGCGGTGACCGCCGCGCTGTTTGTTTGTACCGCCGTGGCGGTCGGAGTGTTAATGTGGAGGTCTCTGTTGGCGGTTCCCGCCAGGGTCAGAATTCCATTTTTTGGACCGCCGGCCTGTTGGCGGGTTGGCCGCCGCTTTATCACCAACCGCCAGGGTTAGAATCACCCCCACAGTGTCTTACCTGTGTGTCACTGGAATTACTGTTGAATTAGTGTAGTTCTGTTTTCCACATCTTCTTCCTCTGCCTCCTCTTTGTCACTTTCCACAGGCTCCACCCCTGCCACACGACCATCCCCAGGCTCATCCTCCTGCAGAAAAGGCACCTGGCGTCTTAAGGCCAGGTTGTGCAACATGCAACATGCAACGATGATCTGGCACACCTTCTCGGGTGAGTAGTACAGGGATCCACCTGTCAGATTGAGGCACCGGAATCTGGCCTTCAGGAGGCCAAAGGTTCGCTCAATTATCCTCCTTGTTCGCCCATGTGCCTCATTGTCACGTTCCTCTGCCCTTGTCCTGGCATTCCTCACTGGGGTCAGTAGCCATGAGTGGTTGGGGTAACCACAGTCACCTGCAAATATCGAGGGATACCTGTTAGCCACACACACACCCTTACGGCCAAAGCCACACCCATATACCGACATCAACTGGGTGGGGACCATGGGCTCACCTATTAGCCACACCCGGTGCCTCTGGAGTTGAGATTTCACATATTCAATGCTGCTATTCCTCAAGATGAAGGCATCATGCACAGAGTCAGGATACTTTGCGTTGACATGGGAGATGTACTGGTCCGACAAACACACCATCTGCACATTCAGAGAGTGAAAGATTTTTCTATTTCTGAGCACTTGTTCATTTCTCTGGGGGGTGGACAAATGCAATATGTGTACCATCAATGGCACCAATGATATTGGGGATACGTCCCAGTGCATAGAAGTCAGCCTTCACTGTGGCCAAATCCTCCACTTGTGGGAATACGATGTACCTGCACCTGTGTTTGAGCAGGGCAGACAACACTCTGGTCAGCACATTTGATAGCATAGGCTGTGATATCCCTGATACCATGGCCACTGTCGCTTGGAAGGAACCACTTGCCAGGAAATGGAGCACTGACAGGACCTGCACTAGAGGGGGGATTCATGTGGGGTGGCGGATAGTAGATATCAGGTCTGGCTCCAATTGGGCACACAGTTCTTGAATTGTGGCCCTATCAGGTCTGTAGGTCAGGGTAATGTGCCTGTCCTCCATTGTGGCCCGGTCCACCAGGGGTCTGTACACGGGGGGATGTCTCCATCTCCTATTCATCCTCAGTGGTTGAACTCTAGAGTGAAAAACGATGACCAGAAGGTCATATTCACACATATTTCAACATTAACATGCAATTTTTGCTTTACAGAAACAGTATGTAAACTCGGAAGTCAGTTGATGTGCCAATGTCTGCTGTGACGCAGTTAGGTGCCATGGCCTGTGCCCACCTGAAATGGCTGCTACATGACCTGTGAGGAGGGACAAGTGGAAATGAGGTAATTCTGCTGGCACTGTGCGCCGTTGTGGTGGGCGGTCGGCGACCGCCGGGCAACACCGCATTGGTTATCATTGGAGCCTATGGGTTCCAGGAGCCATTGGCGATGTACACCGGCGGTGACGGTACGCACCGTCGCGGAGGTGACCGCCATTTTCTATTTGTTCACTCACTTGCTACCTGACCTTCAACAGGAGAGGACCTACACTGCAAGTGCTGCTGTGACCTGTGTCTGGAAGAGACAATGGCTCGAGTGTCTGGGGAAAGGGCCCCTGCCTTCACTTCGGAGGAGTTGGAGAGACTGGTGGATGGGGTCCTACCCCAGTACCATTTACTCTATGGTCCTCCAGACAAACAGGTGAGTGTACTGTGAGCATGATGCGTGGGGCATGAATGTATGGATTGCTCTGTGTGTAAGCCTCGTGTGGGGGAGTCTGAGGGGTCCTGGGCAGAGTGCTGCATGTATGGTGATCAATGGTTGTGCATAAGGGGATGGGGGGATATGTTGGGCCATGAGTATAACAGTCCGGACAGTATGACTAATACCTTTTCTGCTGTATTTTTTCTGCAGGTTAGCGCCCATCAGAAAAAGGGTATTTGGCATGCCATCGCCAAGGAGGTGCAGACCCTGGGGGTCTTTGACAGGCGGAGCACCCACTCCCGCAAATGGTGGGAGGGTCTGTGCCACTGGGCAAGGAAGACGGCGGAGGCCCAGCTGGGGCTGGCCTCCCAACAAGGAAGGGGTGCCTGTCATACCCTGACCCCCCTGATGTTCCTCATCCTGGCGGTGGCCTATCTGGATTTGGATGGACACTTGAAGGCATCACAGCAGTCACAAGGGGGTGAGTACAGATTCAGAATCATGACTTTGCGCGCATTAAGGTATTACCTGGGTGGGGGATTTGGGCTGTGGGTGCCCCTAGGCGAGGGCGAACATGGCTGGGTATGTTCAATGATGGGCAAGCTCAGATGCACTCCAACCCCAATAATGTTAGTGGGCATCTACTACTGGGCAGGGTCCTGTGGGTTTCAGGTGGGTGTGCAGCTAATGGCTTTAGGCATTGTACCCCATGGGCTGGTGACTAGCATTGTAACTGTTAGTACATGGCCTAGTGCATAGGGCTGTTCCCTGTGAGTTGTGTACACCAACAGTAGTGTTGATGCTGGCATTGACCAAGTATATCCTCTGTCTCCCCCCCTCTTTTTGTTTTGTCACCCTGTCCTTGTGTGCACTAGCATCATCTGGCGGAGGAGCAGAGGCACCACCGACAGAGGGAGCTGCATCCCACATGGGCCTGAAGGCCGAATCCACTGACGGTGAGGGCACCAGTGGGACGAAGGGCGAGGGGAGCACCACGACAGAGACAGGAGGGGCCAGTACCGACAGCGACACCTCCTCCGATGGCAGCTCCCCGGCGGTGGCAGACACCTCTGTGGCCACCACAACTACAGCTACAGCCGCCAACCCCGTACCAGCACTGCCCTCCCAGCAGCCCCTCAGCATGTTTCCCATTCCTGCTCACCCAGGAGAGCGGGCATCTCCTTCGCCCCAGGCACCTCAGGCCCTGTCCCAGTCAGCTCTGCTGCCCTCAGTGAGGAGGCTATTGACCTCCTGAGATCCCTCTCTGTTGGGCAGTCAACCATACTGAATGCCATCCAGGGTGTTGGAGGGCATTTGCAACAAACAAATGCTTACCTGGAGGGCATTCATGCTGGCGTGGTGGCCCAACAGAGAGCATTCCAGGCTCTGACCAACTCACTGATGGCAGCAATTGTTCCTGTCTCCAGCCTCCCCATCCAACTTCCTCTGACAGTCCCAATCCCCTCAACTGCAGCCTATCCCAAGCACACCTTCAGACCAGCAATCAGCCAAATCAACACACATAAGTGGCTCAGGCAAACAGAAGCACCACACTTCATCTCACAGGCACTTACACAAGCACCATCCACATGCAGACATACCAACATCTACTGCCTCCACTGTGTCCCCCTTCTCCTCCTTGTCCACCTCCCTCCCAGTAGCGATTCCACTCACACCTGCATAAATTCTCATCCACTACCTCCATCACCAGCACGCCTATCACTACACGCCCCTCACTGGCAGTCACCACCCCCACATCCATGCACACGTCCCCTGTGTCCTCTGCCACTGTGTCTGTGACCCCCCCTCCCAAAGTACACAAACACAAGCACTCAGACACCCAACAGCCATCCACCTCACAACAGCATCCAGCCCATGCACCTGCACCCAAACACAGCAGACTGACACCTCCTACAACCACTCCCTCTACCTCCACACCCAAAGCTTCACCCTCTTCCCACCCCAGAGTCCCTAAGAAGCTTTTCCTCGCCAACATTGACCTATTCCCTACCCCTCCTTACCGTCCTTCAACTCGGGCCAGGGTGGCCAGAACCCAGCCCAGCACCTCAGCCACCCAGTCCACGGCGACTGTGGTTTCTGCAGCAATTGCAGGTGTGAGAGGCTCCAAGGAGGCACCCGTCAGCCAAGCCAGTGTTCCAGCACCACCTGCCAAGGCCAAGAAGGGTCCGCCACCTAGCAAGGGCAAGACGGGGACACCAGCCAGCAAGGGGAAGGAGGCACTACCAGCCAGCAACGGCAAGAAAAAGACACCAGCTGGCACAAGCAAGGAAGCATCACCATCTGCCAAGGGTAGGAAGGGGCACACAACACCAGCCATGGCACTTCAGCCATCCGAGGCTGCAGGTGAAGGCCTGGAGGCTACCACCACCACTGCCAACACCGCCACCTGCACCGCGGCCAGCACTGCCACCTTCACCATGGCCAGCACCGCCACATGCACCGCGGCCAGCACCGCCAAATGCACTGCCAGCAGCAGCAGCCCCAGTGGGCAGCCGTCCAAGGCTGCAGGTGAAGGCCTGGAAGCTACCACCACCACTGGAAGCACCGCCAACTGCACCACGGCCATCACCGCCACATGCACCACAGCAAGCACTGCCACATGCACTGCCGTCAGCAGCACCACTGGCAGAAGCAGCAGACCCAGTGGGCAGCTGTCCGTGGCTGCAGGTGAAGGCCTGGAGGCTACCACCACCACTGCCAGCACCGCCACCATTGCTATCAGCACAACTGGCATCCACTGAGCAGTGTGTAGTGGTGACTACATGGCCTGCAGTGCCTCCTGTCCCCTGCAACACCTGTCGGTGTGACACACAGGTGAGAGACTGTGACCATGCCCCATCCAGGATGAAGCACACTGGCACAAGGCCCCCTCCAGAACCAGTGGAAGAAGGCATCCACTCAACCCCTCCTTGCCAGGATGAAGCACACTGGGCACAATGCCCCCTCCAGAACCAGTGGAAGAAGGCATCCTCTTGAGAGACTGTGGCTTTGCACTACCCAGGACAAAGCAGTGGGCAACCCACCCACTAGTGAGACGTGGCTTTGCACTCCCCAGGACCAAACAGTGGGTAACACACCCACTAGAGAGACTGTGGCTTTGCACTCCCCAGGACCAAGCAGTGGGCAACCCACCCACTGGAGAGACTGTGCCTTTGCACTCCCCAGGACCAAGCAGTTGGCATGGAGCCCCCTCCAGACCAGTGGCATTGTAACATCTTCCGGCTGAGGTGCCCCCCCCATTCCCCATCCATCTGCGGTGCCTGTGTGTTTTTGACCCGATGCCCCTGCAGTGTTCTCTCCGTATTGAGGCAGGAGTCAAGTGTGGCCTTGGCCTATGTGTTATGGCCCAGTGGACAACGGACATTTTGGAGTGGGCATTGTCCCTCCTTTTGTATATGTTGTACATACTGTTTATTGTTTACGGACCTTTCTATCTGAAACTGTACTATTACATTAATTTTACTCCATTCCTTTTGTCCTTGCATTATTCCTGAGGGTTATGGGGTGTGTATGTAATGTTGTTGCATCTGTTTGTGTGTATGGTGTTTCATGTTGTGTGTGTGTGTCACTCTCTTTTTCCTCCCCCCTCCCTTGTGTGATAGGTGTAGTACTCATCGTGGTCATCTTCGCCGGCGATCGCGTTCCTAGTGTATGATAAGGTACACTAGCATTGGGAAAAAGTGCAGCTCGGGCTCCATGGTGTTGTGGTTCTTCCTTGAGTGTCGAGAGGTGAGTCGTTTCCCTTCAGTGTTCTGTTTCCGCCATGCTTTTGATGGCATTGGTACCACGCCAGAAAAGCTGGCGGATAGGCGTGTTGTAATGCTGTGGCCGGTACATTGTCTTCCGCCTGGCTGTTGGCGGTTACCGCCGCAGTGTTTGTTGCTACCTCCGTGAGTGCTGGTGTGTTAAAGTGGCTTTTGTGTTGGCGGTTTCCACCGTGGTCATGATTCCATTTTTTTTACCGTCAGCATGTTGGCGGTGTTACCACCGCTTTATCACCAACCATCAGGGTTGTAATGAGGGCCTTAATGTTCCCATTAATTATCAGATGCAGTCAATACCACCTAACTCAGAATTCAGATCCTTGCCCAAACAGGGTTTTATGCAAGTCATAATCAAAGCTAAAGTGTGGTTAAAAAAAACACTCAAACCTTTTCTTATTAGTTTTCATTGGCCACAGGGCCATCATATTGGATTACACTGCATTATCACTTTAGAGCTATAACTATACGTTGGACCATGTGTTGTCCTCAGAAGGTGTTAATCTCAACTATTTTTTGAGTTGATTTGAGTTGGGTAGGATGCAGTAGATAAAAAATTTGGAAATTTGTCTTTAATTTTTACAAGTCTTGGTAGTGTAAAACTCTTAAATTCATTTTTCACTACTGCAGCGCCTACCTCTCTCACAGGATAACATTGTTTTAACTTATTACATTTAATAAGTGATAGATTTCAATTGACAAGAGGAAGGAAAGTCTCAAAAGAGTTGTAATTTTAAAACCTCTTTAATGATAAAGAGAGATTTTAAGTCGCATTTCTGAAAATTCCACTTTTAGAAAGTTGGCATTTTCTCATGATAATCATTTGGTGCTTGCATCCTGATGCTGGTTCGCATGACTAGGTGTAGCTGGCAGTTGGTCTGTGTGTATCACCCCAGACAGTGAGACAAAGGGAGGATGGGTGTTTTCGGGACTAGCCATCTCTGTCAGGATGACAGAGTGAATCTCTCACTTCCTACACTTACCAATCAAAAAGAGAGCCTCAGCACACTCACAAAGGGATTTATGGAAGTCTTTTGTGCTTCCAGGAAAGCTGGGCCAGGGCAGGAAGGCAGGAAATTCAGACACCTCTGTAGGGAGAATACTCTAGAAGCATCTCCACTTTGACCCTCAGACCCAATGCTTCAGTACACAGCTGGACCTGTGGAAGACTCAGAAGAAGGATTGCTGTGCTGCTCTGCTGCAAGAAGGAAGCCCCTGTTTCCCTCCTACTCTGCTGTTCTGCTGCTCTGTTCCCCTACTGCCCTGCTGCCTGATTGAGAGGGACTGCACCTGCATCTTGAACACACGACCACCAGAGTGACTTCAAGGGCTATTTGGCTATTTGGCCTCCTGATCAGACCCTCAGAGACAGAACAAGCTCCAACCATCTTCACTACTACACCTAGATTCTGCCTGCTGTGAGTCCTAACCCACCCAAATGGTGCCCTTCCAGTCCTGGATCCTTAGAAGTAGGGCTAAAGGTGCTCTACCAGCCAGTTGTGGGCTATATTAGAATTGCTGCTGCAAGAAGCATCCTTAACACAGACCTAGCAGCTCCTCATCAGAACAGACACACTGTGATGTCGCCTTAATGCAAGACTACATTGCAGTCCTCGCAGCTTCTCAGAACTGCACCTGTTCGACACATCTTTGGCAAAGACCTCACTTTTTTTCCTGGGACTACCGCTTCGTGGTGCAACACTTTGATTTAAGGTATATTTCTCAGCAGGACTAACTTGATCCCTGTTCCCAGCCTGAGCTCCATTGTGGTCCACCTCAACTTGTGACTTTGTCCTGCAGTGTGCATGGGGTGAATCCGATATGCTTCATGCTTTCAAGGAGGTTGGTAGTGTTGATATCATTGTGGTCGTTGACATGAAAGTAGAAGTTACCAAGCAAAAATGTCATTGTTGGAGCCTATAGCGAGGAGGCCAATGAAGTCAGTGATGTAGTTGCAGAAGACTGGACATAGTCCTGAGGATTGTAGGCAAGGATGCCCCTGATAGAGGTTTTGTTGTCTGTTTGAAGTCAGAAGTTGAGGTGTTTCATGGCTGGGATGATGTGGTCATTTGTGGTAGGGCATTAGATAGATTCCTTTTGCACGATCCTCCACCAGGATTGTTGATGCAGTCGCGGTGGGTGATCTTGTATGCTTCAGGTATTGAAGTGGTGATGTTGGGCGCAGAAGTGGGGTTGAGCCAGGTCTCAGTGAGGAATAGGAGGTCAGGTGTGAGGGTGAAGATGATGTCCCAAATGTCAGTAGCGTGTTTGCATACCGATCATGTGTTGAGAAGGGCATATGTGAGTTGGTGTTTTTGTTCAGGTGGTGTATGTAGTGTGCTCAAGTTGGGGCTGGTCGATGGGCTGGTATGTGTGCTTTGGCAGGTGAAGTTTCAGTGGGTGCAGGTGAAAGGTCCTGAAGTGGCGCATAGATCAACGCAGTGGAAGTGCTTGTTGCAGCATCCGGGGTCCTGGGTGTAGATCTCAGTGATGGTGTATTTGTTGGGGGCGGAAGGGCTAAAGGTTGCAGTGCAGGGTGTGATCCAAACACAGACTGGCACACACTGGTTTGTCGTTGGAGAGCCTTTGGTGTACCCACAGCACGCCTGTTGCACTGCCACACTGTGGCCTGAATTGAGTAGGCCAGAGGTGGCCGGGGCTTCTGTTGGCCAAAAGAACAGTAAGTAGGAAAACCTGGGTGGAAAATCCTGGGCAGTAGCAGTGTTACTTGTTGAAACCACAGCAAATGGATCAGGCTGGAACAAGTAGGAACTAGAGGCCACAGACAAGTGCCAGACTAAGGGGCCAAGTGACAGAGTTAAAAATTCTCTTGGCAGGAAATGTTACAATTTCAGCTTATGTGTCACTAGTTTTTACATATCCTAAGAAACAGTGTGGGTGTTGTAAATCCTATCTTGTAGTCTTAATGGGCATAAATCCAAAGCAGTTCAGATTAGTTACTGCATAATCACATGCTATAGTTGCATGGATGGATGTGCTGTCTATTGACTTTCCAGTATAATTAGTTCCTCCTTGATGTCCCTCTCCTTTTGAGATCAAGCTTTACTGTTTGCAAATACCTGGGACATGGCCTAACACGTCAACAGTCTTGTATATTTCCCATAGTGTGATCATAGGCTTCAGTGAGCATGTACTTTCCTCAGAGTAGTGGTTTCTGATCATATATCATTGTCTCCTTGTCCTGAAGATCAGATGCATCAGGTTTATTTGTATCTACTCAGACTGCTGCCATTTCTTGATGTATGACAAAAATAAGGCATACCCTGATTAAGTATCTGGGGAAATAGGCTTATAGTTAAGTCTCATGAATGGGTCAAGTGTTTTCAAACAGAAAGAAGGAGTACTATTTCTCTCCCAGGGGCCACCCACCTTATGTCCAACAGCCAGACGTCAGAAGCAAAGCACCAACATTTCAACTGCTCATCCCCTCTCAAAGAAAACATGATTGACCTACTGTGACAGTTGTCAATGAAGACATTCCAGTCACCAAAGTCACCTGCAGGAGCTGTAGGAGCAGAACAGTCTTCCCAGTTGCAATGATACAGATTTCGGTTTGGATACAGTGACCCTCTGGGTCTTCACTTCATCAGTCATACTAGTAGTCTTCTTCTTTCCTGCACCCACCCATTTAACATCTTATTAAAGTCTGCACCGAGAAGGTTGAGTACTATGGCAGCTGTACATATTTTTTGTTCAGGGACAGCCTTATATTGCAACAATATATCCCACATTGTGGGTTCATATCTCATGGCATGTATGGGATGCCCATGCAAAGTCAATTCCAGTGTCTGAATTGTACTACTATTATGCAAGAAAACATTTTTGTACTGTTTAATGTGTTGCAGTGATTGGGCACTGCGATCATAACACATTCTTGTGGTAAGTTCAGAATAACCATAGTGATATGGAACAGGCAGCATCTTTTGCAGAAGTGATCCAAATAATCCTGATTGTCAGTAGCAACTATGTCTTATTGCACTTATTAGATCTTCATTACATGAGTATAAGTACCTATGATACACCTTCTGTGTTTTCTGATCACCCATAGGTCAGAAAAATGTATCCTTTCTGTATAAGACCAAATGAGCAGAGTACAGTGTTGACACTTAGGCTCTCATTATCTTAATGAGACTACTGGATATGGGTGGCAGAATCACTTGCACTGTGGGGGACTGAGTCTGAACCCATTACCCATTACAGGTGACACATGTCAGCCTAATCCGGGTTTTGCTCCGGCTCACTAGCAGTGCCTCATCTCCACTCAAGAGCAGTGTCGATTGGGCAGCCGAGCGCATGACACAATTGATTCCTCAGGGAACTCGTGGTCACTTAGATCACATCAGTTTCTCTCAGATAAATTAGTCTCATATACACAAGGACAATCAGAGGCAGTATATATTTCAATAAGGTTTTAAGGAAGCAACTACATCTTAGATAATAAAGCATGTACTGCAATAACTAGGATGATGAAGCATGATAGGATTAAACTTGTGACAAGGAGAGTAAAGCATAAAAATAACGCTACCATATTGTCACTAGAATTATTACAATAATTCCTATCTAGGCTATGTTAGAGCACAGCATGTTATGATCTAGTTCTGCCCTTTGGGTTCTCCTGGAAAGACATCGTCCCTCATACCTGAGCAAGAGGCCTGTAGTCTACATAAGCAGCTGTAGCAAAGCATTCAGCAATCAGCATACAGTTGTGGTCACCTGGCTGGAATCTCCATCTAACGTGTATTGGAAAGAGAAGTGTTTTTATAATAAAACAGCTGATGTTCCAAGAAAGGTTCCCTATGTAAGAGTGGGTATGTTTCTATGAACACTAGAGACAAAGCGTTACAACGTTTACTGGCTACCTACCTTACTGCAGCCTTGAGAAAAGCACAAAGTGAAAGAAATGTCTTGTTTAAGAACACAGTGCTGACCTAGGCAAAGAACAACTAGAGAGAGAGAAATAAAACAAGACCGGAAAAGTGGCTTTGTTAAAATAACAAGCGAAGCTGAATAAAATATATCTAGGTTAAAGTGCAAAGCGGCAGGCCTAGTTTGCTAAAATACTGTATATGGAGCTATAACTAAAATGGCTACACAATACCGTTCCCTTGCCAGTTCAAAGCGTAATTATATATCCAAGCCTTTAAAATCTAACCGGAGGCATATATATAAAAATGTCAATAATGACAATTTAAAAAGACACTTGCGCATGTGTAAAAAGGACAATTTAAAATGGTAAGTGTGGTGTAAAAAAGGCAGAATTTCAAGACTCAAAGTAATTTTGGAAGTTGCCAATCAAATCCAGGATAATTAAAGACAGGAAATCTTCCACTTCGGTAGGTGGTAAGGTAGGAAGTTCTTTACTAAGGAAAACCAAGGAGAAATTGTGTTCCAAAGCCTGAGCTCCAGCCAAGGCAGCAGCATTCCATGGTGTGCCCAACAATGAGTTTAGAGCTGCATCCTCCACAAAGGCCAACTCAACTCAGCTTCCGATAGCAAACGCACCCTCAACAAGCATGTCTGGTAAAGAGCCCTCAGCGAGAATGTTAACAGATCAGCATCCAATGAAAGCAAGCGCTGCGTAGAAAGACAAACTTTCAGTGCATGTTTGAACAAGCATCAGAGGCACCAAAACACGGGCTGCACACACTGCAAAACCGGTCTTAATGACAGAGACCAGTCACACTCTAATTGCTCCAGGAGTGTTACTCCAAAGTACTGCATCATGCGTTCATGACACAGCTGCGCTAGTGGGAGAACTCTCAGTCCTAATTGTTGCGGCGCGACAGCCATTGTACAGAAAAAGTAGCACTAGCAATAGCAAGATGTGTGGTATCAGTGAACAGATGTAGCACGGTCTGGCTGATGTCTGGGAACCCACAAAAGTCATGTGCTGATAGCATGTGCTGTGTAAGAGGGCACTGTGTAGTGCATGTGGAATACTGACATTAGCTTCAGCGTAATTCTAAGTGATGTGGGAAAGACCCCTACTCAAGCGCTGTAACAATGTTGAGGTAGGCTCTGTGTGACTAGACTGATTTCTGGCTATGGATGGATACACCCACACCTACAGCAAACAAAGTTTCTGCAAGAGTATAGTAATATATAACGTTTGGAATTTTGAAGGTCTTGGGCTGTTTTTTGGAGAAACATCTAGGGTCTTCTGGCTCATGGGCATGTCTTCGCTCTAGTCAAGTGTTGCGCTCTGGTCAAGTACTGGGAATGTCTTGCTTGGGTGAGAGAGTTCATAGTGAAATGTCCCTAAAACACACTCCAAAAGAAACAGTCTGTGAATCCTGTCTTTGCAATTGAGGGTCTTGTCAGAGTTCTGGATGTTGTTTGTGAGAGGGTGGCAGGCTGCTGAAATGGTGGTGCACTTGATAAGAGCTAGCTTAGAAAAACAACATATATCATTATTTGATCTCAAAAGATTCCAGTGCTTTCTTCTTTACTCTTGTCCTGTGCATTTATTTTGGAGATAAAACTGGTTGGGGCAACTGTTTTAGGGAGTGATGAATGTTTTAGTCATGGGTAGCCTGAGACTTATCTTGTGGGTCATCTAGTCTACCCCTCCCACCATGGGAGGGGAGGGAGCTTCTGTGGGGTGATCTTTGTGGGGTTATTCCTTAGTTGTTCCCTAACGTTTGTGAACATAAGTGTTTTACTGATGCAGGTGGAACTTGTAGACCTACATATGAGTGGAATGATGTGAAAGGAAGGGGGCGTGTCATAATTTGGGGGTTGTAGATTTTTGCAACGTGCTCCGTGGACATTTGTGTGCCCCCTGGTCCCTGCATATGGCATGCAATGTGGTTCTCCCTAATGGAGCTAGGTGTTTTGTCTGTGCCTTTTTTCTGGAAACTTCATTTTGGGCTACTTTTTGAGGTTCTTTTTGCTGGCTGCTGGGCATTTCACTAGATCTCCATGTGGTGGTGTTTTGTTGGGATGCTGGACGGGGTCGGATTGGTGCTTGGTGACTCCTGTTTGATTTTACTGCTGCAGTGACAGGAATTAGGCCAATTGGTTCCCTGTACAGTGTGTGTGGGAGGCCTTCTGTGATCTGACGGACTGGTCGGATGCGGTGGTGAGCGTTACCGTGCAACTTGCATGAGGCTGTGAGAGTCCTCACCCCTCCCAGCATCCCCCTTCTCCTTGTATCCAAGATGTTTTAGGTTTGCCACCCATGACTTTGACAAGGGACACACTACTCTTGCTGTTTCAGAGGGACATTGTCCGACGAGCAGACTTTTGAGCGTTTTGAAGCCTTTTTGAGGAAAGGATGAAGCTGAGCGTTTGCTATGATGATAGTCTGGTGACTGACCAGAAATCATTAAGATTTGCCCAGTACAGGTAATGAGGTAGGATGCTGGCTGAGTTTCCCTGCTGATGTTAGGAATGTACTACAGAATTTGTGGAACTTGTGCATAGACTTCGTAATTTTGTGGACATTATCATCCCAGGTGCGCAGGAAACCTAGCTCCCGACACTTAAACATCACATCATTTTTTAACTGAAAGGGTGTCTCCATTAACTGGAGGCCTGTTTTGTAGAGGCACTACAGTTGGGACTGCGTACCATGAAGCAACTTTGGTCCTGGGCTAAGTGCGCTTGAATGTGGCCATTGAAACCTGTCCCAATCAAATTTGGATAGGGGACCTGGCTGTTGGCTTTTGTGCTGTGGTCAGGGGCTGCCCTGCACCTTGTCATAGTGCCCTCCCCCTGGGGCATGGCCAGCCAGCCAGCTCTGCCCTGGGGGACCAACAGCAGAGTGGTGCCTAGGCCCTTACAAGCACCTGAATGGTGGATTCTGGTGGAGATTCCAGATAGACAAAACATACAGCAGCCCTGAGTTGTTCCGGAATGCAAGTAAAGGCGGGTTCTCTCCTAGTGTTGGCCATTGATTTTTATCGTTTAAATGAGTTTTGGAGTGGGTAAAAGGTGCATATAAACTCATTGGGAGTTTGATTTACTGCATATTTGTGTTTTGTGCTTGTGCAAGCATATTGCCTTCCCAGACAGTAATCCCTCCCAGCTGTGGCTTTGGCCCCAGCCCTTGCTGGGATTGGTTCCCTGTCTCCGGAATGCAGGATGCATTTGGGTTTACCTGGACTTGGTTTTGCAGATGGGGATTTTGCAGGGGATGGCCTAGGCTTATCCCTCTCTGTTCATGATTTCCTTTTCAGCAGCATCGGTCGGCTATGTGGCCCATTCTGTCATAATAGTAGCACTGTATGAGGTCAGGACTGGGTGGAAACCCTTGGGGTTCTGAGACGGAGCTCCTTTCAAGACTGATGCCATTAGCACTCTTGCTGCCAATGCAGCCCCCTCAAGGGCAGTCTTTTTACATTTATTTTGAACCAGCTTTGCGACATCTCTCTGGGTTTGCTTCTGCTTTTTATCTCTATGATTAGACCACTACGTGGAGAGCATGGGTGGTGACCTACCTACCTCAGGCTCCAGGGCATCCCCCTTTGTAGTTGGAGGGGAAATTTCCTTGGGGTGTTGTTCATGTTACTGGTTGAGCTGAATCCTATACAATGGTTACTTGTTTGGGTACCATATTCTGCAGCTGGTAGGGGGCTTTGGGTGCAGGGAATGCAACACAGTCTCAGGCCACCTCGTCTGTGCCACTTCTTCACTCATGGAGGTGCCAGAGTGGAAACAGAGTCTGGACAACCTAGGGAGGGCAGTGGTGTATGCGTGTTGTGAGGCATTATGGTGGTGATGGGCGTGGGCTCCCCACCTCTCCCTTGGTTGGTTCAACCAGCCTGACATTTTCCCCCTTGCTGTTGGATTCTGAGGGACTGGAGTCCTCATCCTCGCTGTGACTAGTGGGGACATTGTTCAGGTCTGTTATGAAGCTCTCTGTCACCTGTGAGCTCCTGCAATGAGATTTGAGTGTATGCTCCCTGTGATGCTGGGGTTTGAACTATGGAGCATGGCATACAGGGAGTCAAGCTTGGGGGAGCCCCAGCCCCCAATGGGGCTGGTGTCCCTCAGGCCCAGGATCGCTGCCCAGCAGTGGGCCCTCTGGGTCCCTTAACTGGTGGATTGGTGTAACATCGGGCAGGAATGACTTAAACGGCAGGCATCAGAGAGAGCACTTCTGTACCTATGAATTGTGGGGGAGGTGTGGAAACCTTGCTTGTTGGTTCTGGGTGGTTTCAGGTCAGGGCCACCTTGAAGATGAGCCATAGTTCTAGCAGTGCTTCTTTTATAACCTTTTTCTGCCCTACAAATTTTGTCTAAATGTGTGTCTTCTTGTGTTCTGTTGTGTTGATGTTGAAGGTTCCCCCTCTGGCTAGGGGAATGTGTGTGCCTTAGTATGTGTGTATGGAATTCACAGCAGTATTTAATTAGATTTTTAGCCTGCAGGGGGTATCTAGTTTGCATGTGGCTTAATGGCAACTCCATGATGAGTTAGGCACCTTTTTAGGGGACAAGTACAGTTCTTACATCTTTAAGTTTTAAATGGTCCTAAATCCTATTCTGATTGTGGGTAATTTGTACACATGGTTTATGCCAGCAATAACTACTAGCTATGAGCTAATCTTTAGATAGAGATGCTTCAAATAGATTTTTCACAATACATAAAACAACACATATGAAGACTCACAACATGTAGGAAAGTGCAAGTGATAATTTAAACATTCTAAACCAGATTAGCAGGAGATTAGCAGGCAAGTAATAAATCATTGTGAGGGAAAGATAACGACTTCCCTATATGCACCTGAAAACACTTAATGAGACATAGCATTTCAACATGAAATATAGTTTCATCTGTTCATCAGCACCAAAAAATGTACCAATTGAAAACCACTGGGGAAATGAGGAAAGAAGAGAGGAAACCACAATGGAATAGAAAAGAAAGGAGAAGAAAAATGGCAGATAAAAAATGATAACTTTGTACAAAAAAAAACCTTAGCCTGCTCCTAGCGCATGCTACTTGATGCTGTGGAGAGGCTCTGTGCAGTACACAGGACCAAGGGCCAGATGTAGGTAGAAAAGGGTTTGCGACTCGCAAATTGCGAGTCGGAGCGACTCGCAATTTACGAGTCACAAACCCATATGCAGAATGGTGTCCCTGACACCATCTGGGAATCGCAAGGGGGTCGCAAAGACCCACCTCATTAATATTAATGAGGTGGGTTGCAATTTGCGACCCCCTTGCAATTCCCTGCACTCACAGGGATGGTGGCCTGCTAGAGACAGCAGACCACCATGTCTGTGACTGCTTTGGACTCCATTGGACCACTGCCTGGTCTGAAAAAATATTTTTGCCGCCATTCACAAAGGGGAAGGGGTCCCGTGGGGACCCCTTCCCTTTTTGCGAATGAATTAGCACCCACTTCATATGGGTGCTAACTGCGAATTGCTTTGCGACCGCGTTTGTGGTCACAAAGCAATTCTGTATCGCGGTGCGACTCGCAAATAGGAAGGGGAACACCCTTTCCTATTTGCGAGTCGCATTCCCATTTTGCGAGTCGGTACCGACTCACAAAATGGGAATGTGCATCGCGATGCACGCTTTGCATGGCGCAAACTGCGAATTTCACAGTTTGCGCCATGCAAAACATTTACTACATCTGACCCCAAGTGAGCCCGATAGTCTGTCAACTCAGGGTCAAAGATAGCAACAGTTTACATGGAGAAGAAGGAAAAATTTGACAACTACAGGCCCTCCTTGGCCAAGAACAAGCTACACCCAATCTCCAAAGTCCAAATTTTTCCTAATACCCGAATTGCACCCTGTTTCACTCCCAGAGGATTAACGTACCATCAGTGTCACACCCAGCGGTCCAAGCGAATAACACCTCTCACTTCTTTAAGATACCACCAGTGTTTGAGGCTTGCAGTGCTGAGAAACCCCTTCAGACTGAAAAATAAGATTGAGGTGTTGGCTATATATCACACCCAGAGCCAATGCGTATCATCTATGTCACACCCAGTGGTCCAAGCTTTGGGGCCTCGTCCCTGTGTCACATTCAGGGATCAAGGTTACCCTCTGTGTCTTGCATAGCAGTCTGAGCAGAACCCTATATCACTCCCAGGGTCATGGGTACCATAAGTGACTCACCCAAAGGTCCAAGAGGACCCATATCACACCCAGAGTCAGGCGTACCATCTGTGTCTCACCCAGTTCACCAAGCTGAGCCCTAGTTTGCCATACGTCAAATGTTGGGACTAAGGGTCAGATGTACTCTCTTACCCACTGAGGTTGGCTTCAGGATGGACCACCACCATGCGGATTCAGCAGAACTTCCAATCAATTGTGGCATCTGCTCACTTCTCTTTGTTGCACAGATGTGAATCTGTATGGATGGGGTCCCCTTCCTTTGGCTGTAGTCTAGGCTCGGCGGACCAATCTCTTTTGGCTGGCTCCTCAAAACTTTGCTCGAATGCGGATTACCTTAAATAAATGAAAGACAAGAGAAGTCTGGCATAGCAGGAATAATCTGTTTAATTAAACGCAAAGCCCAGGAGAGCGAAGCACAGAGTTGGGTGTGATGACTTCCTCTCAAAGTTACAGAGTTTTGAGGGTCCTTTTATACATTGTCTTGCGGTGCAATAAAATGATTGAATGCAGTCACTGAAAAAAAAAGGAATCCGAGCCTAGGCACGAGGCCATAAATCCGACCATCTGATAAAATGTGCAGCTGGGCTCGACCTTGCATGGACATGGTGTGGGCCAGTAGGTAACATGTCCAGATGTCCAGCATGGGGAGCCCGTGATCACTGATTGTAGTGTGTGTGTTGTGTTCTGATTGGCTGTGTGTTTGTAACCTCAGGATGGCATCTAACTTTATGGAGTTTTGGGAACACGTACCCCTCTGGCCAAATGTGGTTTATTGGGGGCCAGTTTTTTAGGACCTATGTGGTGTTGCTGCCTATCTGGGTAATTGATCTGTTTCTTTCCTGTTTTTCACGTTTGTCTATGGGCTGTCACCCCACCCATAATCTGTCAATCAGTTGCTTAGGGCCTAGGTTGCAGGGCCTGTCTGACCACGTACTTCTGTCTCAGGGTTGACTGGGAGGTCATGTCGGGTGGAATCAATAATAGTAAAGCGAGTTTGTAGTTATGCTGGCACATATCATGGCATACATTGACATTGTTTTTATGCATATAAACATGTGTTTTCACAGTCAGGATTGCTGACTTGCATGTTCACATCAGTTAACACACTAAGTCGGTGTACCGAAATAAATGTGCATTTTGGTATGGTGATGAAATGTGAAAAATTTAGGTTTTTTTGTCAATACTGTTCCCAGACTTTCCAGAGCATCCCTGGCCTGAAAAGTCCCTTTCCAGCTCCCATGGTATGCTTTATCCAGGCATACGTTTACAGTATCATCAGGCAACATTATGCATAAACTCACAGTCACATTTTGGAACATTTTGGCATTCATTAATCAAGTCACTATCATGTAGTTATTGAAATTACAAGTACAAATAGTTTTGAGAAATGGGCTTGCAGTGTCCATTTTCCTCACAGGAAAATGTACGTTTTATGATGAAATATTACAGCCACCAACATTTTCACCTTAGGAGCAGTATGGGATTGGGTTACTTTGGGAATTACATTTATGATTAATGAATGGGATATTACAATGGATAAACACACTTTTAGATCACATTTTATTTACTAATTATAAAGTAATCTGCAAATGTACAAGTCTGTATTTTACTTGCATTATAAACAATTGATTTTTGTGCTTTTTTTTTAGCGTTTTTTATTTTAAATCCATAAATGAATCAATTAATATTCTACTAATTAATGAAAGACACATTGGCTAACTCATATCTCCACATTTTAATAAACTATGTAAGAAACCTGAAAGCAATTTCTCTCTAATGTAGATTGTTAGTGTTGATGTTGAGTGAGGTGTGACCCTAAATTGAACTGGATGTGCAACTGCGACGGCAAATGCATAGAAACTAGAATACTTGGATATCTGGTGTTCTGATGATTGTACTAAGAGTTGTGCCTAGATATACTGTGCTTGTAGGGTGATGTGCGAGTACCGCTTTATTTTGATGCACTATGGATAGGCTAAACATTTTGCCATCACGACTTTATTACGCATATGGCACACTGCCCTGGTCTGCCCGGCGACGCTGCATTGACTTGGTGCCCCAGGCAAAGACTGTGTCAGTACATCTTATTACAGTAAATATACTGCCCCCAGTACGTGCCTGAGCCGAATTAGTTAAAAGCAGAGCAACTGTTTAAAGCCGTCAGTCTGCTTTTCACTGTTGCCTGGTCTGCATTTCAAAGGGTGACAGAGATCACCTTGTAGGCAGATACAGTGAGTGGCTGCACCCGTCTGAAGTTGGACCATGATGTGTTTCTGGGGCCACCGTTCTTTCCTCCTAGGGGACACACTAACTGTGTGACGAACAGTCAGTGTCTATCCTGATGGCTTCTCTGCCCCTCTACTCCCATCTGATATATATCACTGGCCCAAAGGATTGCCTCATTTGCATGTGGCCATGCCCCAAGCAATTTAAGGCACACCCTCTTGGGATTGTGTCAGTGCTCAATTTGTGCCATGCAAGGGTTCACAGCCCTTTCTGTTATACCAAAGGGCCCTGGAGGAGCAAACCCTGGACATTCATGTCCATTGTACCACCATGATAATTTGTATAATACTATTTGGAACCATGTTGCACATTTGATGCTTCAGAGACTTGTAAACAATCTGTACTATTGTTGAATAGCAAAGTGTGGTATGTGTACAAAGGGTACTGTTGGTGAGATGCCCACGGAGATCTGCTATTGGTTTGACTTGTGTGAGAGAACTCTTCACTCACAGATGAGTAGATTCCACTTCACTCATCACTCATTTGGTTAGATTCGAGGAATAAACAAACTATGGGGGTCATTCTGACCCCCGCCGGCGGCGGATCCCGCCGGCCTGGCGGGAACCGCCAGAAGACCGACCGCCAGAAGGCCGCCCGCCCGCCCAGCGGGAAACCCCCTTCCACGAGGATGCCGGCTCCGAATGGAGCCGGCGGAGTGGAAGGGGTGCGACGGGTGCAGTTGCACCCGTTGCGATTTTCAGTGTCTGCCACGCAGACACTGAAAATCTATGTGGGGCCCTGTTAGGGGGCCCCTGCAGTGCCCATGCCAATGACATGGGCACTGCAGGGGCCCCCAGGGGCCCCACGACACCCGTTCCCGCCAGCCAGGTTCTGGCGGTGGAAACCGCCAGAACCAGGCTGGCGGGAAGGGGTCGGAATCCCCATGGCAGCGCTGCTTGCAGCGCCGCCGTGGAGGATTTCCAGGGGCAGTGGGAAACCGGCGGGACACCGCCGGTTTCCCGTTTCTCACCACGGCTGTACCGCCGCGGTCAGAATGCCCATGGAAGCACTGCCAGCCTGTTGGCGGTGCTTCCGCGGTCGTCGGCCCTGGCGGTCCATGACCGCCAGGGCCTCTAATGGCCTCTAATGGCCTCTAATGTTATTAGAGAGTAGCACAATACTTCAGGGCTTACACCATCATACAAAGGTGCAAAACAAAATATAGCAATTGGCAACATTTATTTTGATACTTTAAGAAATACATAAAATAATCTTGGACAGAATGAACCTACTTCTTTAGCAGACATTGATCAGGGATAGTGGTGACATTGGTTAAAGTACAATCATATTGAATAAAATGTGGATGACAGGAAAATATTCACAAATCCAGGTTGAAACAGGGCATATTTATGTAGGTTTAGCACCTCCTCTTCCCCATGCAAAGTCAGACTAATCAAGCCACGTAACGCCATCTTGCGTGACACTGCATGGCTTGATAAATCCAGAGTAATGCAACGCAGAGTAAATGTGTTATTCTTCCCCAGGTCTGGCATTCCATGGGTAGAGCGTGGGTGTTCCCATGCATCCACTTGTGGATTTTGGCACAGTCCCAGATTTATTGTTACTGGCAGACCTGGAAATGTGTCAAACTACTACACCTCCTCAGGGGAGGTGTAACGAGGAGAAATATGTTTACTTCTCGTTTTTCCTCTTTCTATGTGAGCTGCTTATGCAGCACACATAGAATGAGGAGGACGCCTCAGAGGATGTTTTTTATGCAGGAAGGTTTTAATTCCTGCATGAATACAATCGTGTCTGCAATGCAAGCAGCCTTGCACCTTGGTACAAGGGTGCTTGCGTTGGCACTAGGCAGCACATTGTGAGCCAGCGCAGGTAAGAGACAGGAATGCACCTTATAATGTTAAATACAGAGCATTCCAGCCCTTTCCCTATCACTCAGCGCAGCAAGTTGGCTTTCTGTTCTTGATTTCTTGATATATGTGCCCTAACATATCCCGGGGTACAATGCACCCGAATATTGATTAAACAGTGTTAGCACTCTAATTAATATATATTTATCAATTCCCCAGTGGTAGTTAGGCTGATGGAAAATATTTAAAAATGACAACTGTACATGATGGACTCTGGCAAAATGCAGTAGGCAATTGCCCATTATTAATATTGCAGTTATTTCAATAAGAAACAAGGATGAGGGGACTTCAAATAATGAGAGCAATAATAGGTATGGTAAAAAAGCTCAAAAGACCATAAAAGTTCAAACTTATAGGCTTATATATGGCGATACCCTTACTACTGCTACTCTTTGCTGGGATTCTTGAGTGAGGGAAGCCCTTGAGTGAACGAGTGATAAACGGGCAGTCAAAAGGTGGTGTAGAGGAGGAAAGGAAACTACCAGACAGATCAGAGCCTGGGGCCCGCAGTGCGAACAGGTGTGGGGCTGCGCCCCTACTTCATCTGAACCTGTGGTTTCAGATGAGGCCCACCGGGCACTAATTTTTGAGGATGGGCACTAATTTTTCCTTCTGAGACTTTAAACGGGCTCAAGAGAGAATAACACAAAAGGGGTATAGAAGCAGGAAGAGATAGACGGAAAACTGTAAGAAAGATATGAGACACGGGTGAAAAAGAACCTGAGAGAGTGAGATAAAGGGACAAGGAGTGACTGGTGGTGGAAGAAAGAGGCATGAGATAGAATGAAGCCTACATAACAATGATATTCAACACCCTTGATATTCAAGAGTGCTGGTCGTGCGCTCTGTGCAAACCCCTTGGCCCTGGAAATTATTTGATTCACAAAGTAGAACTGAGTCTCACAAACAAGACAGCAGCCTGAGCCACCAGGCAGTAGAGAACGTGGTATGTAATAGAATCTGAATGGACCCAAGGTCAAGGCCCACCAGCTGAAGAGCAGAATGGAAGCAGCATTACTCAGGTCCCCTGAATGGAACAAAGCTGCTGTGGAGACATGCTTGATAAGGCTGAGGATACGACAAGAGCTGATGCGCTTACCGCGGGCAGCAGGCAGATATGACTAGTCTCCCTGTCCGAGAGGAATGATTCCTGGCATTATGCACGTCCCCTTTCTGTGCTCAGAAAGCGGGATTAACCTTCTTGAATTACCAACAATATCTCTTACAGTAACAGACCCAGCATCCATATCAGTAATCACCCTTCCTGAGCTCTCTAGAATGTCCATACGCATCTTTCAAACTATGTGAAAAAGATCAAGAAAAATATCTACTTGTAATTTTGTGCCCTGTTACGCAGTTCGGGTGATGCCCTAAAAGGCCAGCTCAGCCTTTACACTTCTGCAGTCAATTCATAATATACATGCATCACAGCTAGCTTTTGAGGGCAACACAGGAGTCGCATAGGGGCACTATATTCATGAATAGCCTAGTAAGTGTCATATATTCTTCTCCTCTTCCTCTCTTTAATGTTCAACTTTCACTAATTGATTACCATATTGTTTATTTATTATTTTAGTAATGCCGTATTGTGAAAAGTGTACCAGTTTTTTGTTGGAAAGTACTCTCACATGTATTGTTATGTTTTAGTATGACATCATTGTAACTTTTCCTAACTTCCATGAAACATTAGCTGTAATTAGATCAGCATCTAATGTTTCCTAGTTGCACTTTTACTAATCATCTTCTCAGTAACTTATCTACAGAGATAAGAGGCCGGTAAACACTCTGGATCAGATTTACAAGGCCCTACCGCCACCTGATCGTGTTGGTATTCACTGCACCATATTTACAAGGAGGCGTTAAGTCTTTTTTTTGTGGTTTAACACCTCCTTGTAAAAATTGGCTCCTCTGCCCCAATTCTCTGTGGCAGAAGGGGGTGCAATGGGTGTTGATTTGGGCATAACACCGCAACACCCATTTATTTTGACATTGCCCCACATTTAGAAGAAATCGTAAATCTGTGGCAGCGCCAAAAATTAATGCCAACCCACGGGTAGCATTAGCATGGCACAACAAGGAGGAATACTTTTATTCCACCTCGCTTTTTGCTTTTTCCATGTGTTCTGCATTCTGCAGCACACATAGAAGGCGCAAAAGACTGTGAATGAATGTTTATATGCAGGAAGGTGTACCTTCCTGCACATAAACAATCATTCAAAAATGACGCTTTGGTACATCTATGTGTGCTGCATTCTGCAGCACACATAGAGGGGCCAAAGCACCATTATTGATAGTTTATATGCAGGAAGAGTTACCTTCCTGCACATAAACAATCAATCCCCTCAATGCAGACATCCTTGCACTATGGTGCAAGGATGCCTGCGTCGGCACAGTCAGCTAAGTTCAGCACCGGCGCAGGGGGAAATACAGGGGTGCACCGTATTTTTGCAAATGCGGTGCATCCATATGTTTCAGAAGTGGTGCCGTGCAGTGCTGCAGATTTTGTTGCAGAACCACGCTCCAACATGTTTTTGTAAATCTGGACTTCTTTTTCTTGTACACCCTGCCTGATTTATTACACTTTCTGCAGTATTTGCTTTTCAGTATAATGTTTCAGAGCATGCACAGAATCATCAGTGGAGACGTTCTCTTTTATTTCTAGTGAGTATTCGAGAACTAATCAGAAAACCACTGACAATTAGTCACAACGTTTATGTCATAATAAGACAAGATCAGAAAAACGTAATCATAATCTTCTTCCTCAGAGTTGTCTGATATTTCAAGGCAAGACTTATCAATTAATCATGTCGGCATTCATACATTGATTTTTTACTATTGATTAAAAGAACAAACCTGAATGATCGAAAACCTTTATTAATCTCAGCCCATTCTGGGCGACAGACATTTCAGCCATCATTTGGTCACTCTGTCATTAGAGGCAGGGACCAGCTTTAGTCAAATGAGTGTGGACCTCTACCCTAAAGGAAGAACCTACCCTTGTAGCCAATATTCCCTCTTAATGGTAATCAAAGGAATTCCACTCCTAAGTGCTGTTTCTGCCTACAAAACCTTTTTCAAGCTTGTTAAGTCTCACCCAAGAGATGCAAGTCCTATGCCCCAACTCCATGATCTATAACTGGGCATTTTGGTCCTACTTAGTGGTATTCGCTGGACAACAAAGACTAATTGGTGATGCATTAATTAATCACAGTAACATGTATTTACTTAGGATCACATCTCAGTCGATTCGTTTTTTTTTCAATCATTGTGCTTCTACAAACCTGAACAGAAAATGTGCAAGTTATTTGCAGACAGACTTCCCAAAGGAGCAGCCCTCCCTGACCTGCTAAAGCAGGTCTACCCACCACTAACTCCATATTTCAGGTCATCAAAATCTCGACCTCACAGTAAAGTCGTTAGATAAAATTTCATTGAATGAGGATTTCAAAATCTCCCCGACATGCTGTGTTTTGGATGAACTTCTGCCCATAAACAGGGTAATGGAGTAGCTCGGTCATTTCCTGGCCGTCATTCGTTAATTTGAGTAGTTAATTTACAAATATATATTAATTTAATTGCCAAATAGCTCCAGCTTGCCACCAACTAACTTATTGCAAGCTCCAATAAACTATAGTTTTAGGTTACGGACTACATAGCCTTGTTTCTAGCAAGATCCACTGGGGTTCTTTTAGAAATTTTCATTTTAAATAACTTTGTTGCGCTTGTTTGGCAGCCATCTCCACAGATTCGATTTTATTATTCAAATCATAGAAAATTCTTCCTTTATACATTACAATATTTCTGTTCTATAACGATAACCTCAACTACTGTTATTCAAGACTGTAGCAACGCCCTTGCCACAAGAGAGAGTATTTTTCTGGCCACTCTAATAATTTTATCTTTGTGTTGTAACAGGTCGGTACTGAATTACATCAAATAAAATGAAGGCAGTGGGGCAGTACCAGACAGGCCACACCACTGGTAATCAACATGCTAATTTGGAAGAGCCTGCAGGCCCTCTAATGTACGTTGCTGAACGTTACTGATAATAATTCTGGACATTTTATCTGCCCATAGGAATTTCAAAAATAACTTTCCTAAATATGTATCTCGAAAAGTAACGTGGATATCATAGTAATCTTGAGGTGCGGTATCCACTGTGAAAATCTGTGTTTAAGGTTACAACCCCAAACAAGAGCAGCCTCATACTTCATCCTTTTGATGAGCGACGATAAAATGTCTATCAGTGAATTGGGTAATATTAAGAACTCTTGTGCACTTTTATAATAATAAAAGATAAAGGATTAAGTGATAGAGGAAAACAGCTTATAGTACTTTTTTGTTCCACACTAATAGAGAAGTCCTTGGTTTGGTGGTGAACAGCTGCCTACACCGTAAGAAAAAGGCAAAACGTAAATAATGTGTTGGAATGCTTTGTATAGGCTTCATACCAATTTTTGAAATTGGGTTACTTGTAGAGGGTGGTGTAACCCTACTCAAGCAGCAACCACAATCTCTACCAGGGTGAAACACAAGAAAACTCCAGCTTATCCTATGCTTAACCCTTTTGTAGCATGGCACAAAAGCAGTCAGGCTTAACTAAGAAGCAATGTGTAAAGTATTTATGCAGCACTCAAACAGTAACAATGTGAAGACACAACAAAAGAAAAAAACGAAACCAATTTAGGAAAATAAGGTAAAATAAAACAAATTAGTTTAGACCAAAACAACAAAAATCCAACCAGTAGAACCGAAGATCTGTAATTTTAAGGATTGAAGTAAAAAATTGTCTAGAAGCAAAAAGCAGCAATTGTGGTTAACTGATCATGCCAGACCGGGACAAAGTCACAACATTTGACTGCCACACAGGAGTGTTGGCTGGATACAGAGACCCAGATGGGCCTGCTCAACAATGGACCTTAAATCCTGATTTGCAGTGCTTGGTGAGATCCAGCGTCAAAGATGCATAATGCAATGGCAGTTCAGAGGAACCCGTGGTGTTGTGATGCAAAGTCCTGTATCTTTGTTGAGGATGCCTTTGATGAGGGGTTTACAATTCCAAGTCCTGGGGATGGATCATGCAGTGGCAGTTCTGAGGACGTCACGGGGCTGCAAGGTGCAATCTCATGTCATTGAGGATGTCAGCAAAGAAGGCCTTGCAATGCCAAGGCCTATGTCAAGGATACATGTTGCAGCAATAGTTCAGAGGAGGCTGCGGGCTGAGATGTGATGTCCTGTGTTGCGATGGGTTGCTCAGCAATGGTTCCAATGTGGTTGCAAGGAGATGCATCACTTCTACTCACAGGACCATAGCTGGGATGGCAGAGCACCTTCAGGCCCACTTCCAAGGGTCCAGGACTGTGGTAGCACTACTTGGAGGTCAGGGTTCACTGCAGACAGAGCCCAGGTGCTGGGTTCAGGGTGGTTGCAGCCTTTTCTGTGCCTAAGTCTTTTATCAGGAGGCCAGCCAAATTGCCCTTGGAGCCACTCTGATGGATCTGGGTTCAAGATGCAGGTCCAGTCCTTTTCACACAGGCAGCAGTGCAGTAGGACAGCATGGCGATAGGGCAACAGAGTAGCAGTCTTTATTGCGGAGCAGCACAACAGTCGTTTTGAGTCTTACACAAGTCCTGAGGTTTACTGAGCTGGGTCTGAGGGTCCATTATTTATTCTTGGTGTCCACTGGAAGTAGAAGACAGTTCTGGATGTTTCTACCCCCCCTGAGGTTTCAGGTAACCCCTTCCACCCTGCCCCGGCCACAGCTTGTCTGGGGTTGCAAAAGACTAGTGTCAAACCCTTTGTGAGTGTGATCAAGCAGGAGCTTTGTAATGTGCAACTGTTGTAGGTGACAGCTCCACCCTCTATGAATTCAGAGATGTCACTTCTTGCCAAAACCTATTCCTATAGTGGAGTCTATTTGAAAAGTTGGTCAAGTACCTTTAAGTATTTCATATCCTGATAGTAAAAAAATCACAAATTAATTTTTCATTATTATGAAGCCTACCTCTCCCATAGGATAATACTGGGCTACCTTATTGCATTTAATAAGTGCTAACTTGTGATTGGGAACAGATAGAAAAGTCAAGTTTGGTGTCTGACGAGTTGTATTTAAACATTTTATTTAATGGTAAAGTCAGATTGTAAGTCACAATTCTGAAAATGCCACTTTTTGAAAGTTAAGATTTTCTTGTCCTAATCATTTGGTGCCTGCAACCTGTTCCTGGGTCATATGACTAAGTGTAGTTGGCAATGGACCTTTGCATATTGGTCCCAGATAGCATTACGGAGGATCTGGGTGTTGGCAGGATGGGCCACCTCTGACTTGATAGAGGTGCGGCAATATCACCTACCAGACTTGCACATCAAAGGCACTGGATCAGCTACCACACAAAGCACTTCACACTAGCCTATTCTGCTCCAGACAGGTTGGAATCCAGACAGGAAGCCTCAAAATTTCAATTTCCTCTGTGGGGGGAACTCCACAAGCTTCTCCTACTGCAAAATGGGCACCATGTATAAATTTGGACCCTAAGACTCACTCTTCAGATCATTTCTGCACCTGGGAAAGACACAGAAGAAGGACTGATATGCTACTCTGCTGCAAGCAAGTCTGCTCTGCTGCTCTGCTGCCCTGCTCTCTTGTTGCGTTAGCAGGAAGGACTGGACCTGCCCCTTGTGTCCAAGACCGCCAGACTGACTACAAGGACTAGTTGACTGGCCTCATGATCAGAGCCTGAGAGACAGAAAATACTCCAACTTCCTTGAACCCTTCACCAAGCTGCTGTGAGTCCTCACACCCTTTTGGTGCCTCCCCAGTTCCGAACCCTTGGAAATGGGATTAGAGGTGCTCTGCCATCCCAGCTGTGGTTTCTATCAGAACTGACACAGCACTACACAGCCCAACACAGGACAGTGGTCCTTGCAGCCCTCACAGCTTTTTTTTTCCCTCTGATCTGACACAGCACAACACAATTCGACACAGGACCCCACATCACCCCTCAGAACCGATGGTGAGCTGTGCATCTCGACACAGAACCTTGCATCACAACTCAGGACCTTCCCTGCATGGCACAACTCATCACATAAAGGACATAAGATGCAGTTCTCAGGGGACCTAACCTAGTCCCTCAACCAGGCACACATTCCATTGTGGTCATTTTGAAGCTGAGATTTATGTCCCTGTCCGGCGCAACCAGATAACCACAGTTGGCTCTTTGTGCTTTCAAGCATTATTTTCACATAAACCTTTGAAATTGCAGAGCTTTGGTTTTACCAATTTGATTTTGATGTAGGATTTAGTGGCATAGCAAGTTTATGCATTGCCTCTAAGTTAAGCCTGACTGATTTTGTGCCAAGCTACCAGAGGATTAACCATAGGCTAATTTAATGACTTTAGTGGCTCACCATGACCAGGTCTATGGCTGTTGCTTGAAGATGGTTCATACCCTCCTCAAGCCCCAACCCAATTTCTTGCAATTGGTCTCACATTCCATCAATGCTCTAATAGCACCTTCTAAAAACACGCTCCAAAGAAACATTTGAATCATTGTAAGACTTGACTCATCATAAAACGGATATCCAAAACCATATCTAGCAGACGTACTCAATATCATTTGTTTTTCCCATCATTATTACTTTGAAGGAAGCTCCACATCTGTGTTGACATTTTACATATCTGTTTCCTCTCCTGATTGAAACTCAAATGCATGCTTTCTGGGGCCCTGCTCATATTTATCTGATATTTACAAATAATTTCATATTGGTCTTAAGAAATATAGCTAGCCTTAGATCAAAACCAGAAAATTCATGTCTGGAAACAGTAGACCATCATCATCATTATCAAAACCTTTATTTGCGATCACTAGGATCATAAAAGTACATCAGTGTAATTCACATAAAACACTAAAAACAGTACAACTGATATTGAGCTAAAAATAAAACAATAACATCATGAATAAAGTGTCAAGCTACAGTACCATTAGAGCGCATTTTAAAAGGAAAGAGCCTGTACACAATAAAACCCCTACCAATTAGTTATTCTGTCACAGTGAGCCTCACCTCATGGAGAAAAGCGGACAAGCTCAGAGGGCCAGTTGACCACCACTAAGAGATTGTCATAGGATAATGTTAAAGTTTCCCAAATAATTACACAGATAATGTGTGGTATGTCACCTTCACTTTGGATGTCTAAATCATAGAAATGATTTGGAGGGGCCACGCGCCTATCCACGGTCTCGACTGTTAAATATTGATCAGTTGCTTTCCCTTCCAGGAACTCCTGGAGAGTGCAGAAGACTATGGTGACCTCCGTCATACTGTTTCCCATTCAGGAGAAGAAGTTCTCAGGATTTGGGGCATTGTTCAATGGTTATGGCTCCAACCTTTTTCTTCTGAAATTGGGGTTTGAGCTGAGGAGAATTTTTCTCCTGCTTGATCTTCATGTCAGACGAGTGGAGTGAGTCTGTTCTTGGTTTAACATACTCTTTTTGCCTGTGGTCAGAATGCACTCCTCTCTCCTATTGTCTGTCAGATGAGTCCTAGAAGGACCCAGAAGGATGGGTATCAGACAGCTGATATCTCTCAGGTGATTTAAGTTTTGTGTGACCATGCAAATTATATTTTCTTTCAAAGGTCTCTGGTATAGAAGAAACACCTTTCGATTTAGCCTTTCCTTTAGACTTAGATCTGTCCCATTGTTTTTTTAACAAACTCCAGGTTCTGCTTGCCAATGTCCTTGCTCGTGCTAGGATTGCCAAGTTGTGGTTTAGGCAGTTTGGTCCCCCAAAAATTGTGACCAAGTGAAGTATAGACTTCAGCTATGATGGTCGACAGCTCACAATCGTGGTCGGCCTCAGTGACTGCAGTGACCCTCTGACATATAGCCAGAGAAGCACCTTCACATCTGATGTTGGAGAAAATCATCTCAGAAACAACAGGAACATTTCCCATTAATTTTATACCCAAATCTAGGGCTGGCCGTCCCATACACATCTTGCATTTGCTTCAGGACATCTGGTAACACAGCTAAAGAAAGCATGCCATGAGTCAGGGTATAAAAAGATGCAAAGACTGTACCTCATGTGTTGCACTCCACTATCTGAGATACCATTCCACATGGTAAACACATAATTAGTATTCTCTGTTTGTCCTGTGGTCCCATAAGGTGAAACACATCCTCAATTTGGTCTATTTTTTTAGCAATCCAAAATGGAATATCTTCACGTACCGTGGGTACTTTACCCATAATCGCATTGATAATCACAGGACTAATAATTGAATCAGCAGGCAACTGTCATACACCCGTTGCTGCCAGCTGCACAGGAGCAGTCATCAAAGGGTGCATAACAAATTTAGTTAGGCATCGGAAGAGTCGAAGAAGGGCAGCATATAACTGTTGAAATTCAGCAACAGTCAAGTTACATAAATCAGGAGAAGTTGTATAACCAACTAGGGCTGGCCAAGTGTACCCTTCATTACTAAGGGGTCCCATTTGTACTGGGGCAAGTACATGTTCTAGGGTGCCTCAGAACCAGTTAGTATGTTCTCAATGTGTAAGTGGTATTTTTAAGAGTGCATTTGCTCTGTATGTATTAGGTGGTACAATATAAGTGTATTAATGAAAATGGTTTGTAATAGGATCCACAGCTGGAAAATTGACCTAATAATAAACAAATTCCATTTTGTAAGCATTGTGTGATTCGACCATGAAAATTAAATCACCGCCTGCATTAGTGAGGCTTTGAAATGTTAAATGTACAGGAACAGACGGTCTGCAGTTTACTGCAATTTGAACCGGTTGTGTTGGATTCTTCATTTTAAAAACAGAAGTGGTAACAAAACAAATAGCACACAAATGGATCAATCCTTTTAAAAAGTCTAAGCTCAAACAACTACCTGTATTAAAAACTACTGTGAAGGATAAATCCCAAACACCACAGGCATCCCTGGTATAGGTGTGAGGGTACTATAGACACTGAGGAGTACTTCTCAGGTGACCCAATACATAAGTACCAGGCACATTGTTGGTAGTGCCATGTCACAGGGAGTCTGCTTTTTCAGAACTGTGCCTTGGGAAACAGAATGTCAGAATGCAGCGACTCAGCCACTTCTGCCAAATCAGTACTGTAATATGAAAATACCTAACTAGCTCACAGTGCCTTACTTGCCCTCCTAACCTTACAGAGTGACAAGCAATGTTGTGCATGAAATAGGAGGCATACCAAGGCAGCTACACAGACCAATATGAGGGTGGCTGGAAGGCTGCACAGCACACGGTGTGTCACAGAGCAGCCAGAACTGAATTGTAGTGCTGCAGGTGGTGGGAGGTGCTGGGGGTGGAAATATGGCTGTGCTGCAGCAGAGGACTAACACAAGGTCTCAATAAGACCCCTGGGATGATAAAAGTGCCCCTGGGGCATTTGTACATTTTTAGAGTAAATATGTATCAAAGTAAAGCGGATGCTATTATCGTTCCTCTATTTTGCCTCACCCAATGCACTTTTGGCCCACCCCCTCCACAGGTAATGTCAGAAAAGCCACATCCCTAGCCCATGGAGACCCAGACATGCCACCTGCCAAGCACACTGGTCTAGGTCAAAAGAAATAATGCACCTGTCCAGGTATTAGTATTCTAAAGAAATCTCAGCAAGAAATTGTCTTTTATGTGAAATATAATTAGCTGACACTTCTCAAAAAATGTACCAACATTCACAATAGTTTTTTTTTCAAAACTCTATTTATAATGGTCTCCAGAACGCACACAAAGTGATAATGGTTAAAACAGAATGCAAAGGTGAGTGTTACTCTTGGTATGGGAACCCTTTGAATGGACCTGAAGAAGAAGGGAAATAAAACAGTATGCATAACATCTTAGAGCGCATGAAGAGGATGAGTGAGGCCTTGAATCACCCCACTAAAACAAGCTAACAATTTTACCCAGTACTCAAAGTAAAAGTAAGCTTCTTGACAAAAGCACTAAGGGGGTCATTACGACGTCGGCGGTCTTTTTGCAAGACCGCCGAGGGACCGCCGTGCGGAAGACCGCCTGTGCAGGCGGTTTGCCGCTCGGCGTATTATGACTGTTAGCTGCTCTCCGTCATTATTCCGACAGAGAGCCGCCAACAGCCATACTTGCGGGCGGCGGGAAGTGGAGGTTGCTCCACCTCCACCACCACGCCAACAGAACACCGCCCAGTGAATCACGTCCTGTGATTCACTGTGGCAGTGTTCTGTTGGCGTGGCGGTGTCGGCAGAGCTGCCCCCATGCCTCCCGTCCCCTGCCGGAGGATCGACGGAACAGGTAAGTCAATCGTCCGTTAGGGGAGAGGGTTGGGGGGGTGTTGTGTGTTGTGTGCGTGCATGGGGGTGTGCATATGTGTATGTAGAGGGGGTGTGTGAGTGCGTGTATGCTTGCGGGGGTGTTGTGTTTATGGGAATGAGTGCGTGTATGGCTGTGGTTATGTCTGTATGGATGTGTGTGTGTATGTTTGAATGTGGGTGTGCGTGCCTGACTGTGTGTGTGGCTGTGGGCATGTATGTCGGGGTGTGTGCGTGTTGGTGGTGCCTGCATGCGTGTCAGGTGTGTGTGAGTAATGTTATGTTGGGGGTTGGAGGGGGGCCCTGCCACCTTTGGGGGGTGGCAGGGGTGGTGGGGGGTGTAGGGGAGGGAGTTGGGGTGGGGGGGAGACCTCTATCAGTGCCAGGGAAGGAATTCCCTGGCACTAATAGTGCTTATCACCATGGATTTCATGGCGGTTCAAACCGCTGGAAATCCACGGCGGCAAGCCGGGTCAAAATACCGCCGGCGGTATACTGACGGCCGCAGGGCTAGAGACCCAGGTAACCGCCATGGTCATAATTCACCTAGGTAAGACCGCCAGCCCGTTGGCGGTCTTACCGCCGGTTCTCCGCCATCCGCCAGGGTTGTAATGACCCCCTAAATCACTAGGGAAATCAATTCAACATTGGTTAATGAGAATCTTTCCAAAAAGGCAGCTAATGCCTGCTGAACAAAACTTGTGTTGAATTGGATTTGTATAGTGCAGCTGTAAAAAGAATTTTCCTCAACTTCATTATTTCAGTGATTTGCTGATACTATGCAGTTCGTACACTACTGCCCCTTCACCTGCAAAAATCGAAGACATAATATTGCATTTATTAATAATGGAGGCAATACAAAAACATGTACAAAATAGTGCATTGCGGTTTGAAGCATCCACAACTTCTAAAAAGTTGCAGGATGTGTTCCCTGGTTTCCATCCAATAAAACTCCTAGAGACAGATTTATGTGAAAATTATGGTGTGCGTCGCTGTGCCAAATTTGGCAGCATCGCCCACCATCATTTTTAAAACACAGGGATGTGCTGTATTTACAGTAATAAGGTGCACCCCTGTGTTTCCCCCTGCGCCGGCACAAATTCTACTGCTGTGCGCCAACGCAACTACCCTTACACCACAGTGCAAGGATGGCTGCATTGGGGGGGAGATTGTTTTTATGAAAGAAGGGATAACTTCCTCCACAAAAACAATCTTCAATGGCGATTTGCTCTTGCTCCTGAAAAATGAAACGATAGTTCCACTGTTGGTTCACTTTTCATCTCCTGGCTCAGCCAGCAGTGCAGGGATGAGCGGGGCTGGGTCATGGGAGGTGGGAGGAGAAGAGAGTGCACCTGAGTGAGCATGTGTGTTTCACCAGCCATTTGAGTCCAGCCAAACACATATGCACACTTAGGTTTCTCTAGCCCTGGAGATTTGGGGAATCTTAAAAATCTATGCTCTACTAAAGTTATACTTTGTTTGGTCATACAGTCCCATAACTTGGACCCATACATAACCAACCATATGCCCTTGAAGTTATAGATCTCTAGGACTGGGACCACCCTTCTAGATGTAGTCATTCTATAGATCTTGGCTATGCTCCTAGATTACTGAATTAGGGACATCTGTACCTTTTCCAGTTGCAGTCTCCCGCTCAAATTTGGTGTTAGTCTTATGGCTAAATAGTCAAATTCAGCCACCACATCTATTTGGGTGTCACCCACTAGCACGTCTCTTGCAGTGAGTCACATGTCAATTAGAGAAAAACATGCATTTAGTCTTGGAGCTATTAAGCTCCAAGCCCTCTCCTCACAGAATGACTTTAATGTGTTTAATAACTGTTACAACCCTTGGGGTGGCTTAGATATCAGCAGGGTGTCATCTGCAAAGATGAGTGCAGAGACACTTCTTTCCCCTAATTTGGGCGTATGACATCAATCCCTGTTCACAAACCCTGTCACTCCATAAATTTATAAGGTGAACAGGGTAGGGGCAAGAACACACTTCTGTCTGACTCCCAAGATCTACACAAATGGGGTCTTTCAATACTGCATTCTTGCACCATCTTATTTGGGCAAGGTTGTCAGCGTGCAGCCTCCTTTAAATATTCAGTAGGGCAGTGGGGTATTTCTTCCAACACCCTCCACAGCTTACCCCTGGGGATCAGATCAAAAGCAAATTGTAAATTCACAAAGGCAACATAAAGTTTACCGTTGTTGATTATGACCTCTTTCCAATAGATACAGGTGAAATGAAAGACCTGATCAATGGTTTTTACATTGGCCATAAAGCTTGCCTGCCAGTTGGACAGGACATACTCTTCGTTAATACAGTCTTGTAAATGTGCCAATACCTGTTTACAAAGATTTTTTCGAATGAATCAATCAGGATTATTGGCCTATTATTCCCTGGGTTAGACCGATCCCACTTTTTGTATACTGGTATAATTTCTGTTGATTTCCATGAGAAGGTGATAGCCATGCCACAGAGGATTGTATTAGATAATACATTTATATAAACACCCCATATCTCCAGATTACCATTATATAGAACATTTGGAATCTTGTCAATACCTCGGGCATGGGCAGAGATACAAGAATTTATCAAATCTATTGTTTCATTTAGCGAGAATGTGAGGGCGCCGAAACCGCATAAAACACTTTTTCCTAAGAGCATGCTATCTTCCTTGTCTACATTGCACGTATTTGTGTACAATTTACTGAAATGGACCATCCACACCTGAGGTTGGACACAGCATTCTAGTGCAGTTTTTGAGCCATTTAAACAAACAGCAGACCATCCTCTAGAAGTCCTTGTTGTTTTTGATAGTCAGAGCTTTGTGTTGAGACATCCACAGCGAACTTCGCAATCCCTTTTTGCTTTGGCCAGTACCTGCTGGCATGGATCCTACGTCCTGTTATCTCTGTATCAGAATTTGATTTAATTCTAGCTAAGAGCTTACTTTTGGGAAGCCTGCATGCTCTATTATACCAGGCAACAGGTTTAGGCACTATCTTTAATTTGCATTTGTCTTGACCTAGCAGGTCCCTTATCTGAGTAAACAACATTTCATGCCTTTTTAGAAATCCTTAAACCCTGTACTCCAGGGATAACTGGGCTAGTAGTTCAACCTCTAGTTTCATTCTGTTTCACCACCTCTAGGGCTACAGGGATTTTTCACTAAGTCCCACCTAATAGACTTCTGGTTGTTTGTTTGCAAGAGGTCTCCTAGATCCTCATTTCCCTTGAATACTGATTTTAAGACTTAATTATCTAAAAGTGTCAGTCTTAGGGCATTATGGTTGCTATCTTTTTGGTCCCCTACTCCCATTTCCAATATAGCATGCCAGAACAGAAAATACTCAATTCTATTGCTGTAGCAGTTTGTATTATATGGCATTTTCCCCTGCGATCAAAGGGGATTCTACTATTAGCAGCTCTGAGGTCAAAATTTAATGTTAATGTCAACACCTGGGTGGCTTTAGATGTCCATCTCACGTTCAGCGAATCGATTTGTGGGGTACCCTACTGTCTGTCCCTTTCCTCTGTCAGATCAAGAAGGGTGGCTGACAAAGGTTCAAATGTGGAGTTAAAATCTCCTGCCAATCATAGTAAACCATTCCCCAAGTCTTCAGATAGGGTATGCTCTAGTACATTTAATACCCTAGACTCAGCATTACAAGTTGCCACCCTGTTATAAACATTAAAATTGTTTAGGAACACCAGCCTAATTGCTAAAACATCACAGGAGTCAATAGGGTCAATATTGATTTACACTGGTGCAGTTTTGACCCAAATTCTTAGCCCCCCCCCCCCGAAGGCCTACCCCTTCCCGACAGGACCTCATTTACACAAAAAGATGTAAACCCACTCCCTTAGAAAGGGGTTAAACACCATATCCTTTGGAAGAAGCAAATGTCATGGGTATCAAAGAGCTGGTCCCATTCCACGTCAGATACCAACTTTGATACCCCTGCTACATTTCAAGATACAATTTTTATCGTTGACTGATAAGATTAACATGCTTCATTAGAGGATTGGAACTTCATGCCACCAATGTGATTTCCTTCCACTATAACATCCGGGCAACCATTCACTGGATAGGGCTCCTATACCAAAGGCCATTCACAGTTAGTGCCAGGGGATTCTTCACCAACTTAATGCAAGGAATTTAACTTTTTGTAGGATATTCTGTATATACATGAATTTGAAAATCCTCCACAGAAAGCCTTCCATCCTTGGCCCGACACTGAGGACACTTGGGACTCAGTGAAGGAAAGTCCCTGGTAACCCCGCTCTCATCATCCCTCTCCTTTACACCAGCTCCAAATTTGCGCAAACTAGGTACTGCAACCAGGGCTTAGTATTTAATCAATATAGCAAAATTATACAAGAAAAAATATCCTTTCTGCACTCATTATGTCACTCCTAATAATCAAGTAACATTGCCTTCCCTCTCAAAACCAGTGAGTAACTTTATTGATCAACAAATCTTTATCTTCCCTGTTTCCCGGGGTCGGCTTAGGGATCTGCATAAGGTGAAATGAGGCCTGATTTTCCTCTTCCTGTCTGGGAATATAGAAACCAGTTTGAACCATCTCTCTAGCATATGGCAAATAGGATCGTACAGGGGCAACACATATGTCTACTGATCCCTTCTTCCTCCCTGGTCCCCAGGAGGCCCGACCTAGGGATACTAAGTTGGAATCCCCATTGCCCCATATTGTTGCATAAGCAGTGACAAGAAATGGCGGAACCTAACAGGGTTGAAAAGAGTTAGCCAATAGAGACTGCTTCAGGGCAATGCAGAGTACAAGTAACTAACAACCCCATTTGTATCAGAAAACCATATGCTTTCACCTCCCATGTTCCCGGGTGAACTAGCAGGGCTCCACACCACTGCCTTTTGGAGTGTCTTAACCTGATCCCTCATCTCCCCAAATACCCTCATCAAACTCTACAGCATTAAATAAATTTCAAATTAGATGTGCTAGTCAAATCGGTTCAGGACCCCTCTTTTGCAGCACCTTTAGAGTAAAGGGCAGAATAACGATTACAACACTTGATTTTATCCATGACCTGTGCACAAAGGGACTTCTCAAAGACAGTGATGAGGGGAGCTTGAAAATTTCTTCTAGAGAGGGAATGCCAATACAAGACTAGGACTTTTTAAACATTCAAGGGATACGCTTTGCAGGCTCAGCTGGAGTAGGATAAACAATTTTACTGCTTGGGCTAGGATTGGAACTGATAATATATGAGCATTCAGAGATAAGTTTGCTGATCCTGTCTATAGCACAATTATCTGCTGCTGAAGTTAGCAGTTTCTTTGCTTTAGAAGCTCTCAAAGCCCATTCACAGCCTTCCTTTGATACCCAATTATTTGACTAATCTATGAATGGCAGATAGGAGCACTATGACATGGCAGACACATACACTTCATAGGGGTGGAACCAGAAGCAACTATTCTTGCTGTGCCATAGAGAAGAGTACTGTGGCTTTACCAAACGTAGGGCCTAAACTTGATATTGGCAGAGGGAAATACTTCAGCACAAACGTGATGGATATCCGTCAGCCTTATAATGAGCCCATTATCTCCTTTGGAAAATGTAATACAGCAGATGAGATATCCTTTACGTTAGTGACGGAGTATTCAATCCACCAAGTTCTAAATCAGATCCTTAGTTTCTCATTCCAAAAGGTAGCCTAGTAGCAGTCACAACTGTAGGAGAATGCAATCCTTGCCCTCCCTATCACAAGTCGGCAATAGTGAGAGTCCCAGGACTTTCTCAGCACTCTGGCAATAACCACGCAAACCAGTCTCACGGCTATTCCTCCCCATAGTCTCTCCTCACTAGGAAGTTTAACATAGGAAATGAAGGCTGAACTCAAAAAGAAAATCTGGCGAAAGGGGTCTGGCAGGGCAGTCACTGCGAATCAAACGAGCACAGAACTGAGCGTCCTAATTACAAACCTTACAGCCTCCCTTCTTGTAGAAAGCTAAAGTACACATGGAGAGGAAACAGCCTGAACAGCAAGAGGAGGCATCACTATCAGTTACTTAAAATGTACCTGATTAAGAAGCAGAACAAGTCCCAGGAATGAAAAAAAGGTAATGGTTTAAAGAACCAGTGGGGCGGCCCTGCCCTGTCTCTTCCTGGCACTAATAGGGGTAGGACCAGCCCACCCTTGGCCCAGGCTTCACCCAGGTGAGGCTTGGGCAGTGGGATGATAAGACACACTACATATTGCTAAGGGCTGCTGCTGCAAGGAGTTTCAAGGGGCGCCTCCTGGGGCTCTGTGCACATTGGCATCCGTAGTTTCTCGGCTGGCTATTGCCAGTGATCCCATGCAGTGGGAAGAGAAGATGCACTATATACTGCTAAAGACTTCTGCTGCAGGTGCAAAGAGTGTTCAAGGCCACTTCCTGGGGCCCTGTGCACACTGGGACTCATAGCCCCTCCAAAGGATGTTGCCAGTGATCCCACAAAGTGGGATTAGAAGACAGACTGTATAGCACTGAGGGCTGCTGCTGCAGGTGCAGGGAGTTCTAAAGATCACCTCCTGAGGCACCTTGCACAGTGGGACTCATAGACCCTCCACTGGATGTTGCCTGTGACATTATACATGCTATAGCCTTTTTACAGAATGCATGAAGTAGGCAAAATTCTTCAATGGGATTCCATATGAGGGAATTCTGAGTGTGTCATACAGTTTTGTGATCATCTTCATTACATTAAGTTAAAATGGGATTCCCTTGAATACCAAAACACATCAGTGCAAATGGCACATATTTAAATAGGTTCACCAGATATAGGCCCTCATTACGACCCTGGCAGTGGTAGATAAAGTGGCGGTAATACCCCAACAGCCTGGCAATAATTACTGGCATATTAAAACCATAGCGATGATATCTCCGATAGACAGCCAATGTGCCACACCAACCGCCAGGTCAGAAACAACAGTAACCTCAGCGGTAGCCACCTACAGCCAGGCAGAAGACAAAGTACCGCCCACCATATTTTGACACAGGAAACCGCCACCTTTTCCGGAGCAGTATCAATGCCATCAAAAGTCAAAGGACTCACCGTTGGAGACACAGGGAAGAACAACGCTGCCATGGAACCAGAACTGCAAGTCTTCCAGAAGATGTTCTACGTTATGCTCCACCTGGAACACCAATGGCAGCAAAGTCGACAGCGGTGAGTACAGCTGCCTAGCACACAAGGGAGGATGGGAGGAAAACGAGACTGACACACACACGCACAACATACACCCGACACACACACACACACCTCACACACAACCAGCTACATTACAAAAACAATTATACCCCGAAAATATTCAGAATAATGCAAGGACAACAGGAATTGACTCAAGTGATTGCAATCAGTTCAACAATAAAATCAACAATCCAATTTGCCCATGAAACAGATATGTACACTTGTATAAAAAAGGGACACTGCCCAGTCCATAGTTCATAGGGCCCACATGGCCACAGGGCACAGTCCAAGGCCCTACTTGCATCCTGCACCAATCCAGATAAAACACTGTAGGGGCATCAGTTGTCAAATAGGCAGGCACCTCAGGGGGAGGGGGAGCGTACCTCAGCCGGATGCAGGAACAAGCCCACTGGTTCTGGAAGGAGCAACATGCCCATTGTTTTGTCTTGGGGAGTGTAAGGCCACAGTATCTCAAGTGGGTGTCTTGCCCACTGGTTCTGGAGGGGGCAATATACCCTGTGCTTTGTCCTGGGGAGTGCAAGGGAGGGGGCAACATGCCCATTGCTTTGTCCTGGGGAGTGCAAGGCCACAGTCTCTCAAGTGGTTTTCTTGCCCACTGGTTCTGGAGGGGGGAACATGCCTTGTGATTTGTCCTGGGGAGTGCAAGGTCACAGTCTCTCAAGTGGGTGTCTTCCCCACTGTTCTGGAGGGGGAAGGCCTCACAGTAGTCCCTGGAGGCTGGACTACATGGCATCCACCGGCGGTGACGGCTGCCCTGTGGTGGTGGTTGGGGAGGATCCTGGTCAGCCCCTGTACTCTCTGATGGTTGCACTGTGGTGGTGGTTGGGGAGGCTCCTGGCCAGCCTCTGCACTCTGTGATGGCTGCACAACCACAGCGGGCGGTGGGGGCCCTGTGACAGCAGCTGCTGGTGGTGGCAGTGTTTTACTGATAGCTTCCGCTGGCGTAAATTAACTCCTCTCCTCCTGGTCATGGGTTGGGGATCCCTTATCCTTTCTGGCAGGGATGGATGGGCTCATCCCCCCTCTGCCTTGTGGTGCAGGCTCCTTCCCCTTCTTTCCAGCTGGTGCAGGCTCCTTCCCCTTCTTTCCAGCTAGTGCAGGCTCCTTCCCCTTCTTTCCAGCTGGTGCAGACTCCTACCCCTTCTTCGCAGCTGGTGCAGGCTCATTTCCCTTCTTCACAGCTGGTGCCAGACTCTTCCCTTTCACCCCAGGTTGTTTTTGCCTCCTTTCCCTTCGGTACTGTCGGTCTAGTATCCCTACCAGCACAAGTAGGTGGTGCTACCACTGGCCCCGTGGACTGTTTGGCTGAGGTGCTGGGCTCGGTCCTTGCTACCCTGCCTATATGAGCAGGATGGGGGAGAGGGAGGGAAGAGGTCAATCTTGGAAAAGGAAAAGCTTTTTAGTACATTGGGGCTGGAAGAGGGAGGAGTAATGAGAGTGGAGGACGAGGGAGTGGTCATCGGAGGTGTATAACTGGTGGGTGCAGGTGCATGGGCCGTATGCTGTTGTGAGGTGGATGGCTGTTGGGTGTCTGAGTGCTTGCGTTTGTGTCCTTTAGGAGGGTGGACAGACACAGTGAGAGAGGACACAGGGCACGCGTGCATGGATGTTGTGGAGGTGTCTGCCACTGAGGTGTGTGTTCTGCTTAGTGTGGTGCTGGTAGTGGATATTGATGTAGTGCATGCAGGTGTGAGTGTAGATGTAACTGGGTGGGAGGTGGAGGAGAAGTAGGAGGGGAAGACAATGGAGACAGTGGATGTTGTCGTGTCTGCAACTGAATTGTGTTTGTGTGAGTGCCTGTGGGATGAAGTGTGGTGCTTGTGTTTGCCTGTGCCACTCTTGGGTGTTGTCCTGTGTGCATGCATGTTTGTCTGTGTGTTTGGCTTGGGTTGGGGTTGAGGATTATGAGACTGGGAAGTGGAAGTTGGAGGAGGGGGTGACTGAAACAGGGACTATGGCTGCAATCAGAGAGGAGGCCAGAGCCTGAATCAATCTCTGTTGGGACACCGATCCACAGTGAATGCCCTCCAGGAATGCATTGCATTGCTGCATCTGGGATGCCAGCCCCTGGATGGCATTCACAATGGTTGATTGCCCTACAGAGATGGATCTCAGGAGGTCAATAGCCTCCTCACTCAGGGCAGCAGGGCTCATTGAGGCAGGGCCTGAGGTGTCTGGGGCAAAGGAGATGCCCACCCTCCTGGGTGAGCGGGCACAGGCAACTCGCTGAGGGGCTACTGGGAGGGTGGCGCTGGTACAGGGGTGGTGGTTGTACCGGAAGCTGGGGTGGTCACAGAGGTGTCCGCCACCACCAGGGAGCTCCCATCGGAGGAGGTATCAGAGTCTGTGTTGTTCCCTCCAGTCGCTGCTGTGGTGCTCCCCTTGCCCTCCATCCCACTGGTGCCCTCAGCGTCGGTGGACTCTTCCTCCAGGGTCCTGTGGGATGCAGCTCCCTCTGTCGCCGGTGCCTCTGCTCCTCTGCCAGATGATGTTAATGCACATGAGGACAGGATGACAAAACAAGAAAAGGGGGAGAGAGACAAAGGATACACTGGATCAATGACTGCACCAACACCACCGTTGGCATACACAGCACCCTCACTCACATGGAACAGGCCTACGCACTATGCATGGCACTACCAGTGAAACTGCTAGTCACCAAGAAATGAGGAGGGGCACACACCACCAACTGCAGCACACCTGGG
This sequence comes from Pleurodeles waltl, assembly GCF_031143425.1. Lineage (NCBI taxonomy): Eukaryota > Metazoa > Chordata > Amphibia > Caudata > Salamandridae > Pleurodeles > Pleurodeles waltl. The sequence continues at coordinate 577,324,481 of NC_090447.1, forward strand.
ACCCACGCAGCCGTGCCCAGAAGTGAATACAAATAAGCTAGGTAAGCAGTCTTTTTCATTAAAACCCTTAGCCACCAGATGACCTACGCTGCTATGTCTGGCCTGGCCTAGGTGCACTCAAGGACACACAACCACCACCCGGATATCACCCCACCAGCCGTAAGTTGTAATGATAGCCACTGTACTCACCCGCTTGTGGCTGCTGTGATGCCCTCAAGCGCCCATCCAGCTGAGGGTAGGCCACAGCCAGTATGCAGGCAATGAGTGGGGTAGGGTCCGATGGGCACCCCTTCCTCATTGGGAGGCCACCCTAGCTGGACCTCCACGGTATTCCGAGCCCAGCGTCTCAGGTCCTCCCACCATTTCCAACAGTGGGTGCTCCGCCTACCAGAGACCCCCAGGGTCCGCACCTCCTTGGCGATGGCATGCCATATTCCCTTCTTTTGATGGGCGCTGACCTGCAGAGGCAAATCGGACAGGCTAACACCATTAGACAAACAGTCCAGACTGCCACACAAATGGCCCACCATACCCGTTTGCATCACCTTTGGCACACACATAGCTGAGCCCACAACATATACACCACCAAGAGGACCTCCACCCACTCCCTTACACAGTGTCTTCACACAACTCCATGCCTTCATGCCACATGCATTGTGCCCACTGTGTACTCACCTATTGGTCTGGAGGCCCATACAGCAGTCCGTACACAGGGTTAGTATCCCTTTCACCAGTCGCTCCAACACCTCAGAAGTGAAGGCGGGCTCCCTTTTCTCTGTCACATGGACCATGGTAGGTTCCAGACACAGGTCACAGCAGCACATGCAGTGTAGGTCTTCTCCTATGGAAGGTCAGGAAACAAGTGAGGAATCAGATAGGAATTGGCGGTGACGTCCACGGCGGTGCATACCATCACCGCCGGCATAGATCACCCATGGACACTGTATCCCATAGGGCCCACTATTAACCATTGAGGAATTGCATGGTGGTTCATGACCACCTACCATCACGGCTCACAACGTCAGCGGCATTACCTCACTTCCACCTGTCCCTTGACACAGGAAAGGCGTCACCATTTCAGGGAGGGGTGAATAGGCCTATCGATAATTGCTGTGTCACAGGATGAATAGGCACATACTTCATAAATTACACTGTCCCATAACATGTTTGCACATTGTGGACTGCTGTTGTTGCTCCATTGTTCAGTTTGTGACAGCCTACGAATGAATAGGACATGAAGACATACCCCTGTGTACAGACCCCTGGTGGACTTGGCTAAACTGGAGGACAGGCACATAATACTCATTCATAGACTGGACAGGGCCACAATCACAGAGCTGTGTGCCCAATTGGAACCTGACCTGATATCACCTATCTGTAATCTCACTGCGATCCCCCCTCTTGTGCTGTCAGTTCTATCAGTGCTCCATTTCCTGGCAACTGGTTCTTTCCAAGTGACAGTGGGCTTGGCATCAGGAATGTATCAGCCAATGTTCTCAATTGTGCAAACAAGAGTCTTGCCTGCCCTGATAAAACACATGTGCAGCTACATTGCTTTCCCGCAGGTTGAGGACTTGGGCACTGTGAAGGCCGGGTTGTATGCAATGGCACATATCCCCAATATAATTGGGGCGATTGACGGAATACATATTGCATTTGTACCCCTCGCCAGAATGAACAGGTGTTCAGGAATAGTAAGACTTTCCACTCTATGAATGTGCAGATGGTGTGCTTGGCAGACCAGTACATCTCCCACGTCAATGCTAAGTATCCTGGGTCAGTACATGATGCCTTTGTCCTGAGGAATATGGTGTGGCTAATAGGTGAACCCAGTATATGTTGGTGTATGCCTATGGTGTTGGCCTTATAGGATAGTGTGTGGCTAAATGTTGTCCCTCAATATTTGCAGGTGACTCTGGTTACCCAAACCTATCATGGCTGCTGACCCCTGTGAGGAATGCCAGGACAAGGGCAGAAGAACGTTATAATGAAGCACATGGGAGAACCAGAAGGATCATTTAAAGGACCTTTGGCCTCCTGAAGGCCAGGTTCAGGTGCCTCCATCTGACAGGTGGATCCCTGTGCTACTCACCCAAGAAGGTCTGCCACATAGTAGTGGCATTCTGTATGTTGCACAACCTGGCCCACAGATGGCATGTACCTTTTCTGCAGGAGGAAGAGACTGGAGATGTCCCTGTGGCAGCAGTGGACCCTTAGGACAGTGAGGATGAGGAGGCAGAGGATGAGGATGTGGACAACAGAACATCAGTGATACGTCAATACTTCCAATGACACACCGGTGAAGCGGTGCAACTTCACATTTCTATGAAAATGGGTGTATTCTGTGTGGCATTGGCATGCTAGCATTACCCACTTCTTTGCCCTACTTAGTGTTACCTATGGATATTCATTTTGAAGATGTTGGTGACAACATTTTCCTGATGTGATCACAACAGCCAGCTACAGGTCATTAATTCCATGCTCATACTACTTACAGTTCATTTGCAATGACAATTCATTGCAATGGTAGTAGCTGTTTCAATCAACACAAATTTGCAATACATGAAATACTAGTAGTCGATTTTTATCCAAGGGTGTTTACTGTTATGCTAAAATATAGAGGGCTATTGCCCTTTTAATTTTGGCCTCCATTCTGCAGCCATTGCCCATTTATTTATTTCCTCCTTCCTACAGACACAGGAAAACCTGCCTACTTTGTGTCCTTCGGGGATACCATCAAGGGCGGGGCCTTGTAGAAAATCCATGCCCCTATATGTGACAACTGCTTGGCTTTCAGACTTTCCAAGAAGAGAGTCTGTTTGTCCCAAGGTCCTGTTTGTTTTTTACCTGATTCTGCAGATGTGTCATCTACCTTCATGGCGTCCAGAATCGACATTTTCTGCTCAGGGTGATCACCTGCAAGGAAGCAAAAGAGACAGCTATTACTTGCACTGTAAGTTGAATTATGGTGTGCTTGCGCTAACCAGGAAAAAGAATGCAGCAACTTGAAAAAAGCTTGGTGGACAATGGTATGATGAGTTATTCTTTTAAGTATTTATGTTAGAGCAGCAGCCTAAGACATTCACAACAAAAGCACCACAGCAACTAAGGCAAAAGAGAAGAAATAAGAGGACCTTGAAGACAAGGCACCCCCCTGAACTTTAAGAACTGCCAAGACATGGTGAGGACCTCAGAAAAGAGGTAGCTGATAAAACGGGAACACACATCTGTATGGTTTCGTGCAACTAACATGAGGCTAACTCACTCTTTGTGTCTTTAGGGACTATCAGAACTACAGACCCTCATTTGGGAGGGAAATACACGATTATCAGCCATGCTACATACCGACACACTACCATAGAATTCATTAGGAACCTCAACACTACATCTCTCATAGATATCAGATACACAAACGAGATGGGGGGATCAGGAGCAACCTGGTGGGACAGGGTAATAGTTAGGGAGTATAACCTTTTCTCTACTTCCTCTTAACAGAAAGTCTCCTTAACTCCACTAAAGGTGTGACCTTGGAGATTGACAACCATGGAAGTCAGGCAACACCCACCCACACAAGTCAAAGAAGTCAGAAGACTCTTTTCTTTTTCTCTTCCCATCCCCCTTTCCATGGGGGGCTACTCCCTAAACACAGTTGTCAGTGCAGTGTGCATGGTGCCAGCCTGCAGAGAGATTCATGGTCTCAGCTTTGCCCCTGCAGACACTTGGAACAATTCAGGTAAGTGTTAAGAGTCATTACCAGTGACTAGCCTGTGCCAGGTATGAATGTGGCATCTCCAGGCACCCACTTCACAACACTCCTGGACCTGTGGACAAGCAGAAGAGGACTGGACCTGCTGTCCAAGATGAACCCTAAAGGACTGGACCTGCTCTCTGGGACCCAACAGACTAAAGTCAGAAGGCAAAAGCTGGTTGGTTTATCCAACTCACACTTCACTGCTGTCAGCATCAAAATATGCTTAGGTCCTGGTCTACCATGGACATTGACTATCACTTTGTCCTTCTTGGTACTATTTTTAAAAAAGCACTTTGAAAAAAATTGTGTCTTGAGCCCCTTTCTGGATTTTGTCATTTTGGTGTAGTTTTAGTCACGATAATTTACTCTTTTTTCATGAATTGATTTGGAATCCTTCATGTGTTGTGTTTTGACTTTATTACTGTTTTGGTACTGCCTCTAAATGAACCATGTCTGGTCTGAGCCACAGCAACCAGGGGGTTGAGCACATACTTATTTGGTGGTTATAGTGGTTCACTCTGGCAAAGGCTGGGGTTATTACTTTAGATCGGTACTCATAGCCCACTATCAATACAACAATTTCTTACAATTTACATGTGTAATAGGGAGGGAGAGTGATGTAGAACAGTGTAATGGTGATAGCAAATAATAACAAAGCTATAAAGTGCATTTTTAATGTGCGAATTTGGCAATTTAGAATAAAATTAAAATTTCAGCTCAAGAGAAAACCAAAAGCACAAAAACTAGAGAAATGGAAATTATGATCATAGCTAAAGTCATATTAAAAAATACATGAAAAGTGTGTCACAAGTAAACAGATATACAAAAATAGCACTTTAAGGTTGTGCACAGAAAATAATTTTGTTTGCAAAAAATGTTTCTTGTTTCAAAAAGTAAAGTGATAAAAGCATTTTTGAATGTTTGTCGGATAAGGCTTGATTCACAAATGGCCTCCACACTTGTGGTGGAAGCCCTGAACTCATGAGGGGGGAGGGCCTCACTTGTTGTGGGACCTCTCAAATGGGTAAATGCAGTATGTAGGTGCTGCCACAAATGCAGGACCCCCGTCACATATGCAAGCCCTCTGCCATGAATGTGGGGGCCCTTTGTGAATCAGGCCTACAATGTTCAAAATATGAGTAATGAGGACACAGTCATTTTTAAAGATGTTGTCACTCACTTAGTGATGGATATATAGATAGATAGATAGATAGATAGATAGATAGATAGATAGATAGATAGATAGATAGATAGATAGATAGATAGATTCATTTGATTTTATACTTTCAGTCTGCAAATGAATTTGATCTATATTGAATTTTCTATAATTCTGTTTTTTGTTGTCATTTTCTTTGGTGTTTTTCAGTCTTGGTATCTGTATTTTGGAGACATACGTACAATGGTTTTTATTATTTGTGTCCAAATCTGTATATTAATTTAGTGAAGTGTTTAGATTAACACTAAGCAATTTTATTTTTCATCTACTTACATTGCTTTTGTTGAGGTGTTTTATTTTTATTTTTTTGTAGTCCTAATTTGTTCCCTTTTGGTCAGGCACAGTGAAGGGCTCATTCTGTAGATGTTTAAAGTGTAGCAATCTGTTGCACATTTTCTTTCTGTATTTGTAGTCTGTCTCACCATGTTGATTTAATCTTTATTTATTTAGCCTAATGCTGGATATGGGCTCTAATTTTTTTTATATTAATATATGTGTATGTTACATATAATTATATATTTATGGTGTTTTGTTATTCATTTCATATATCTGTATCTATTGATCCATATCTATATCTTATCGTTCTCTGATCTGCAATAAAATTATTGATAAGAAAACTGTGCATCAGTTATTGTTACCTTAGGGTGCAAGTTATAGTTACTTGAAAGAACTCTATGTAACTGCTAAATTTCTATGATTTTGTACAAGTAAATTCAGAACCTAGCTATAACTTCCCAGTAACCTTTGTTTCTTTTGGGGAATTTCTATGGTTTCTTAACATAAAGTAATTTTAATTACTATACATTAATCTAACTACTGCTGCGCACAGCCAGGCCCTGCGGCCAAGCCCTTATAACCACCCAACCCTGCACCGCTCATGATCTTTGTTTGTGCGCAGTGGAGGTTGGCCACAGGGTCTGTCAGTTGATCTGTCTGTGGGGGTGTGAGTGTTTGAGTGGGTCTGAAAGTGGATGTGTGAGTCTATGAGTGGGTGCATGAATGTCTGAGTGGGCGTGTGAGTGGGCGCATGAGTCTCTGAGTGCATTTATGAGTGAATGAATTAGTGTATGAATGAATCTGTAATTTGTTTTGCATATTTTCAAATATTCTTGAATATCCTCAAATATTCAGGATTATCATGCATCATAAAGAAAAATAATTTTAAACCCATTATCTGACCCTCAAAAACCCCTAAATCACATTGTTGGGGTCAAGGTCCCACCACACCCCTTAATTCACTTTTAATTTTATTTTTCAGCCCTGGGGACTGTGTCCCTTTACTGAAAATGGTGGCCACAATTTTCTGGTCAGATTGCAGGCTGCCAATCATATCATTCTTGCTGCCATATGCATTCACGAATTTGCCGCAACAATCTCGAAAATGTTGCAATGGAACCGTGGCCCTAGATATACAAATTAAGTTCCCCTTTAATATCTCCAAAAATACTGAACAGATTTACACCAAATAAGTGCAATCTGCATACCAAAATTTATTTTAATTCCGTCCACTGGTTCGGGCTGGTGTTGTGTTCAAAGGCCTCATGGGATTTACCATGGGAAATGCAACTTTTTTGCCCCCCCTTTCTTAACTCCTGCTTGACAGATCACCCCGAAGCTGTGCACAACAAGTATCACAGGAACACTTTTTTTCGGAATATTTTGTGTAGATTTGTCAAATGGTGCCAAAAGATATGGGCAAGTCAAAAAACGCTCTTTCGATGGAAACATGGTCCTAACTATAACTACCTAATGGTGACTTCCAATAGGTAATATATTGGGCGGAGTGCGTTAGGTTGCACCATTTGTGCTGATTTTTAGCACTGTGTGTTTGTCCAGTACTGTCAAATCATCACAAACTGCACCAAATGCAGCGCAAGAGGGCGCTGTTTCTTTTCTGCTCACGTAGATATTCTACTCTAGTGGCAACTTTCTCAACATAAACAGAAGGTTTCACAATGCAAGCGGTAGTGACCATCCGCAACAGCCTGCATTGAGAAATCTCATGGAAGATGGTCTAGAGTACGATTTTCCTCGCTTGCAGTCTTCAACTTAACTTTGGCGAGCACGAATGAGGAAAAAACTCCACTACACAGAGTTTTTCGCAACTCTGCGCTCTAAGCTGAGCGCGGAGTGGTAAAAAGTCCTCTAACTCTGCGAGCAAACTGGAGTTCACCACCCACCCCTTTATAAAACCAGTGAAATTCAGTAGTTAAATGTCCCTGAGCTACCTATAACTTATGCCCCCTCAATGCAATCCTTATGACCTCACATATTACGTTACCCATGACATGGTCAGTGGCATCACTAGTGACATCTCAAAGGCTTGGGGAGGGAAGCCAAGTGGCCTTCCTCTCCAAAAAACAATTTCAGCACTGGGTAAGGGTTACCCAGGTCCCCCTGGCAGCTTGGGTAGGGGTGCTGTGAATCTCCCCTCTCCATGTAAACAGTATATGGCCCTGGGGGTGGGTTCTCTGAGGCCTTTGTTTGCTCAGAAAGGGGACCCACACAGTCCCCCTTCCCCTATACGAAATCAGCCCTGGGGGTAAACTACCTGGGGCATTAGGGATTTATATGCTGCCTGGCCAACATTTTTGTTTTGATCCTGCAAGAGTCTCACTGGATCCCAGGATTTTATGTGTTTTTCTTCTTTGGCCCCAGGGGGTACCTTTGGGTCCCTCCCATGGGGCCTAGAAAGTCGGAATATACAAACCCTGCCCCCATATGTTTTTTTTATTTTACAACTTCAGGACAGGGGACTGAGCCCTTTAGTCCTTTAATGTCTCCCAGCAAAAATTGTCTCATGTTGCTGGCAGCCAATAGGAGCACTGACTCTAATGGGAGTCTGTGGCTCCTGCAGGAGCGAGATGACCCAAATAGATTAAAGCTCCCTGCGCCAATCACAATGCTCTATTTTTAAATTGGTATTCCCTCGAGATTCTCTGAAACTCTCTTGAGTTTATCCATCCAAGTAATATATTTATTTGATCCTTAAAGTCTCAAAATCTACTGAGCAGGTTTAGTCCAAATCGCAAAAAGCACACTTTGTGGACCAAGATCTAACTTACTGTCAAATTTGGTATAATTCCATTCAGCAGTTTTTTCTGTAGCCTATCTTAAAGAAGTCTTTGGAAAATGCATGGGGATTTTATGTTTTGGGACCCCCACTTGACAAATCACCCTGCAACTTTCCAGGAAGGAGCTGAGGTGATTGAACTTTTTTTTTTAAATTCTCATGAAGATTCATCAAGTGGGGCCAAAGTATTAGTGTTGTCTGTTTGAAGACCTGAAAAGAGTGTGTTACAGGGTAAGCTACTTATAATAGTTTGAAGATGGTTGGTAAATTATAAATGAAAGTTTTAACTATAACTTTAGAATTTTTCAAGTCTGTGTACTTTAAACTTGGTTTGTCTAGGGAAAATACGTTTTCCTAACCATGGATAAGTTTTATCCTTTGATTTCTCATTGAGTTTCAATGTTTCTTTTTAATTTCTATTAAAAAGTCTTTGAAATCCTAGAGTCCAGAGTTGCAAGTGGAGGGTTGTTATGTGGACTGTCGTGCAGTACAGTGGAGGAGTACTGCCATAGATCGAAGTACTACAGATTGGAAATGAGTGTGTGAGAGTACAGTGTAGTAGTGTATCGCACAGTTTACGTAAGTATTATATAGTGCAGTGGTGACTCATATAGTGGAGTCAAATATTGCAGATTGGAGCATTAAGTTGTACAGTGGAGTGGCATGTTGAAAAGTAGAGTAGGGTGTCCTAAAATTGTTTTAGAGTGGACTAGGGTGTAGTAGGGAGTCAGACTGGAGTATTGTCAAGTGGAGTGTAGTAGAGTACAGTAGAGGGGAGCAAAGTGCGATGCAGTGGCATACAAATAGTTGCATGTAGTGTTGTATAGTGTACTAGAGTATCGTAGAGTAGGGTAAAGTAGAATGTTACACAGTGGCATACAGTATAGTACAGTTATACCGTGGAGTGAGGAGGTATAGACAAGAGTAAAGTGTTGGCGAGTGCCATGCAGTATAGCAGAGTATTGTAAAGTAGAGTTGCATAGAATAAAGAAGTGTGTGAAACAGTAGAGCTGCATATTGTGGATAGTTGTGTAGCAGCATAGAGTGAGGTAAAGTCTCATACAATAGGGTAGAGGCGAGTGGAGTAGTGTAACACAGTGTGGAGTAAAGTACAGTTGAATGGATTGATGCACCCTAGAGTACAGTGGCATGGTGTCAAGTGTACTGGTGTGTCATAGAGTAGAGTGGCAGGAAGTGAAGTGTACTGGCACAGCATAGGTAGTAAACTGTTATAAGCTGGAGTGGGGTCTCGTACAGTAGAGTGGAGTGTTGTGTCATATAGAAACGTGTCATACTGTGGAAATAAGTGTTAACCATTAGGGTGTATAAGTATGGAGTGGAGTATTGAGTTGGACAATGGAGTGCATGGGTATAGAGTGGAGTAAAATATCGTACAGTCCCATGAAGTGTGGTGGATTTTTATAGAGTGGAATTGTATAGAGTGGAGGAGAGAGTCACACAATGGTGCCACATAGAGTGGAGTGGGGTACATTGTAGTAGCGTAGAGTGGATTACTGTAAAGTGGAGTAGTATACAGTGGAATAACATAAAGTGGAATACTGTACAGTAGAGTACAGAAGAGAGGAGTGGCAAAGAGTGGAATAGCATAGAGTGGAATGTTGTGCAGTTAAGTGGCATAGCATAGAGTAGGTGGCAGTGGACTAGAGTTGAGTGGGATGGCATACATTGAAGTGGCATAGCTTAGAGTTTAGGAAAATGTTATGCATTGGAGTGTTGTCTCATACATTAGAGTAGAGTGCTGTGTCATACAGTGATGAAAACTGTCATAGAGTGGAGTACACTATTGTACAATAGAGTTTATGGGCATAGAGTTGAGTGTGAATTTGGACAGTGGAGTGTACCGTGATAGAATGAAGTTGAGTTTAGTAGAATGGCACAGAGTGTAATAGAGTTTTGTAGAGTGGAGGTAAATAGAGTGGACTAGAGTACACTATAGAGGCGTAAAGTGGGGTAGTGTACAGTGGAGTGGTATAAAGTGGAATAGCACAGATGGTAATAGCATAGACTGGAGTGGAATACAGTTGAGTGGTTAGAATGTAATAGCGTATAGTGAAACAGTGTATAGTGTAGCAGCATGCAGTGGAGTGGCACAAAGTGTAATACTGTATGGTGTAGCAGAGTATAGTGGAGTAGCATACAGTGAAGTGGTTTAGATTGGAATTGTATTTTGTGGGCCAGGGTAGAGTGTAACAGCATACACTGGAGTGGCATACAGAGATGTAGGGTAGAGTGAGATACCATACAGTAGAGTGGCAACAATTGAAGTTGCATACTGTGTAATAGTATAGAATGGACTGGCATACAGTGGAATAGCATGGAGTGGAGTACAGTAGAGTGGTGTAGAGTAGAATAGCATAGAGTGGAATAGCATAAAGTAGAATAGCTTAGAGTGGAGTAGTATACAGTGGAGTGGTGTAGACTGGAGTAGTATCCAGTGGAGTGGGATATAGAGAAATAGCATATAGTGGATTGGCATAGTGGAGTGGTGGCCAATGGATTAGCATAGAATGGAGTGACACAGAGTGGAGTGGTGTACACTGGAGTAGTATAGAGTGGAGCAGCATATAGTGGAATTACATATAGTGGAATAGCATAGAGTGGAGTGGTGTGCAGTACAGTTGGGTAGAGTGGAGGAGAATACAGTGGAGTAACATAGACTGGAATAGTATAGAGTGAAGTGGCATATAGTGGAATGGCGTAGAATGGAATAGCATATACTGGAGTAGCATATAAGTGGAGTGGCATGCAAGTAAGTGGAATACACTGAAGAGGCATAGAGTGGAGTTGCATACAGTGTAATATGTAGAGTGGACTGGTGTAGACTCAAGTTGTGTTCAGCATAGTAGAGTGGAGTGGGGTAGAGTGGAGTTTTGTATGGTGGAGTGGCACACAGTGTAATAGTGTATAGTGGAGTAGCGCACAATGGAGTGGTGTATAATAAAGAAGTATAGACTAGAGTGGTGTACAGTGGTGTGGGGTAGAATGTAATAGCATAAAGAGGAGTGTTGTACATTGCAACAAGGTCTGATCGAACAGCCTAGAATGAAATGAGGTAGAGCAGAGTGTCATACATTGGAGTGTCTTAGATTGGAGTAGTGTACAGTGGCATGACATACAGTGGAATAGATTGGAGTGGAATTGCATAGAGTAGAATGGCATAGAGTGGAATAGTGTATAGTAGAGTAGTGTCCAGTGGAGTGGCGTAGAGTGGAGTGACATGGACTTCAGTGGCTAACAGTGGTGTTGCATACAGTGTATCAACTTAGGGCCACACATGGTGGCCTTGCATTCCTTTGTGAATTGGATGTATTGCATTGCCCATGTGACATCAGGATACTGCAATTGAATAAAACAGCTAGGCTTTAGTTATAATTTGGTCCATGGTGTACCATGATAACTTTGCAGTATACCGTGGTATGTGGTATACTGTAGTATATGTTGATGAGCAGCCAGTATATAATTGAGCAACGGTTGATTTGGGAGAATCAAAAGGCAGCCATATTGTCTTTACTACACTTTGACTGGGTTTAGTGTTAGAGCTTTAGATATAGGTAAGTAGTAGGTCGCTAGATATTACCACTTTAATACAGTGGTAATAAGTAGGGAAATTTAGCTATATGTTTTTAAAATATTTTCAAATACTTTTACAGCCATGTAACACAGTAATTTCAAACATCTTTTTGTGAAATTATACCACGGTGACCAATATTTAAATGCCTCTTAAATTAAAAAATACTTACCATACTTAACAGCAGTACCCAGGTATAATCCTGTCACATTTCTTGTAAATCCATTCAGCAGTTTTCATGCTATGTCAAATAAATTAGTCTATGGAAAATTAATTGGTCAAAATGTGTTTTGAGACCCCCTTTTATCTTTGCACACTTTTAGCCATTCACAACAAACATTTATATCATTTCAAAATGTAGAAAACGCAATGGGTCTGGAATGTTTTGTGGAGATTCCTCAAATGGGTAGAAAGTTATTAGGTAGGTAATATCATATCTTTTGGTATACTAAATATGACTACAGAGCGGTAATCAGATTTAATGAGATTCCCTTCTTTTTATCTGTTGTATTTGTTATGTATTTGTTTATTGGTTTACAATATCATGTGATCATAAATGTACTTTTATTTGTTCATGTAGTAAATCTGAAACTTCACATATGCAGTCTAGTTAATTCTTTAGGCTTCTTTGCTACTTTTAGTAGGATTGTGCTACATATGAAGGCAAAGTAAATGAAAGGCAATAAGTTATTTTTATAAAAATTGAGATTATTTGTTTTTTTCCTGGTGGACAATTATCATGTCCTCCAGATAGTAGTTTGCAGGGCTTACTGCTTGGCATTTTTTGTTTTGTTGCACAGGGGTGCATAAGAAAGATGTTTTTTGTTCTGTTTCTTGGGCCACTTTTAAAGAAAGCTTATGTGGATTAAGATGTGTTCTACACATTCCGTATTTGTTAATAGGTTTCCATTAGCATGTGACCATATATGGGTCTCCAGGTGTTCATGTAGTAAATCTGAAACTTTATATATTTATAGTCTACTTTATTCTTTGGACTTCCGTGCTACTTTTAGTAGGATTGTACTACATAAAAGGCCTAAGTGATTGAAAGGCAATCATTGTTATTGCAATAAGAAATGAAACCATTATTTTTTCCCTAAGGTTAATTATCATTCCCTCCAAATAGTAGTTTGTGTGGCTCACTGGTAGGCCAATTTGTCCTTTAGTTGTACCAGGGTGCATAAGAAATATGTTTTTTGTTTGGCTTATTGGGTCACTTTGATTTTCTGAGACATAAATCATGCAAAGAAAACTTATGTAGATTAAGATGTATTTTATTTGTTATGTATTTGTTTATAGGTTTCCATTAACATGTGACCATAAATGGGTCTTTCAGTTGTTTAGGTTGTAAATCGGAAACTTTACTTTTGGAGTCTAGTTTAGTTTTTGGGCTTCCATGCTATTTTTGGTAGTATTTTGCTGTGAAATATCACTAACTTGAAAAACCTTAGAAATTAACATTTTCTTACTCTACTTACCTGCAGTAGCCCGCACAACCATCTGTGCCCCCAATATGTAATACTGCCAAATTTCATAGAAACCCAGCTGACAGTTGTTGCCCTATTCAAGATACAAGATTGTATGGAAAATGTATTGAATTTGAAACCAGTTTTGAAACCCCCCATTTTTCTTTGCACCCCTTGACCAAACGATGTGAAAGTTTCAGTCTTCCCAAAATAAAAGGGGGGCAGCAGGTCTGCAAAGCTTCACACATCTTCGTCAAACAGGTGCAAAGTTATAAAGGGACAGAAATCCAAAAAAGGCCTCTCTCGGGTCACTCCATCTATAACTGCAAAGTGGCTATCGCCATTTGGTAATATATGTTGTTGTTTTGCTAGAGTTTCATTGTTTTTACTTTGTACTCAATAATATGACAACATTTCTGTGGTTAATATTATGTTATTGATCTATGCCTGTTTTACACTGTAGTCATCTGCAAGTTCTAAGGCCTCTGTCTAGACAAAGCTATAGTGGACAGTGGAGAGCAAGGTTTAAAGGAAGGGATAACCTGTGTGTCCTTGTAGCTGCCAGACTTTGATGAAAGTAAAGTCAATGCACTTTCCTGAAGTTGGTATAATCATCTAGAGCCTAAATGCTCCACAGCTACGATAATATGTATTCCAGTGGAACACTACTGTTATAAAACCTGAGTCTAATAAGAAATGTTTCTGAAGAGAATATTAAAAAAATAACCCAAGAAGGTCCTAAATCAAGAAGACATGTGGGGGAATAGTGGAAAGAAATGCTGGTTTGCTTCTTGAATCTAAGTGCAATTGTTCAGCATGCAAGTGTGCCTGAACAAAGTGGAAGATCAACTACTAACAGTAGGGCTAATGAAACTGCAAAGACAAGTAAAAACCAACAGAACTTCAGGCCACAATAAAACAAATATTTTTGAAACTGGGTCTATGGTATGCTTCATGTTACAGTACAAGGAACAGGAACAACAAGATGAACAAGAAATGACCAGCAACCTCTTCAATGAGCTGCCATAGAAAAATGTTATGATGCGTAGTCTACTGGAATACACTATGCGTGGAACCATAAGTTACTTGTTTATTTATTCACAATTAACAAATACAGATGTAGGCCTTGAAAAGTTAGTCAACATCAGTTTTCCAAAGGAAAGTGAAATGCAACTTGAAAATATATTCAAAGATACGAATCATAACATTCTATGTGATGTCTGCATAGGTAAAGTAAACAAAAAAGTAATGCATGAGATGATTGAATTAATGTCATCCACTGGTAATTACTCAGGCTGCATCCCAGTCCATCATTTTTGCCCATTATACCAATTCAGATTAAACCCCGCCATGTGAAAGTCAGCCTTTATCCAGCTTCAATAAGACCTGCCAGCACAATCTGCCAAGGCAGATCCTCTCTTTACCAGAACATAAGCATTCCGAAACCGGTTTCACCCTAGTAATGGCTCTTCATTTGGGTGCAACTTGGTTCCAGTGGCACAGTGAGCAAGGGACCCACAACTGAACATACGTCACAATTAGGGTATTGCACTGAAATCAACAAAAAAGTGATGGGTGGGATGCTTCGATTAATCTCAGCCACTGGGAGTTACTCGGGCTGCAAACTAGTGCATCATATAGATGTTGCATGGACAAGCTTGAGAATAAGACAAATATATATGTATCTTGCACTAATGTTATAGAGATACAATGATGATTTCTCAAACACTGTCCTGAAAGTTACAATTTCAAATACAGTCAGACAACGTCTATTGGCAAAGCATATACCACAGTTACCAGGATTTTACACAAAGGTGTCAAATCTGGTCACCAAACAGTGCACTTGAAGCATGATGTTGGATAGGCAGATGCTGGCAAGACATAATTCATTGAGGAAAACAATTGCATTATGAGAAAGTTTGCCCAGAAAATTCGAAAACTAATATGCATGGTTATTTGAGCAAAAGGTTTCATGTTAGTACTAATTGGAAAAGATATAGACAGGTCTTCCTGCCCCAAATAGAGGAATGCATGTTGTTACGTGGTCATGGAAGGGTTTTAACAAAAACGTAACACAAATTTGTGATTAAAGTGCAAAAAGAACACATCCCGGGACTGTTTCCAGGAAAAGTTTGCAAAGTATATGAAGCAGGAAAGACGATTTGCATGTGCCAAATTAGATAGAGCTTCAAATTGAATGCCCTGTTCAGAAATTAATAAACTGTCATGATATTGAAAGTTTGTGATATTTCCCATTTAAAGTACAATATATCAGGAATTATTTAAACAAGGAATCATTTTTCACTATGTAATAATGGCTTTTAACTGAGAAGAGCAACTTTTTTGTAAATGCTCCACAAAGCCAGCTGGCTGTAGATTTAAAAGGTTGCAGAAGCTGTATCTGACAACCTTCAAAAACAAAAAATTGTTCTGGAAAATATTGTTAAAACCTAGCTTTTTCATATCTTGTCTTTCCGAATAGTAATTGTTGGGCTCACAAAAGAAAACTAACAGTGCCATATACATGCGGGAAGACTGTACAAGATACATCATTCTTTGTCAGGGTCTAAATAATGAAGCAGCAAAACCCAATAGTTGAAGGTCCCTCCTACAGTGCAGAAAGTGTAAATAGATATCAAAACCTCAATTTACGTAGATGTACGTGATCATAATTATAGACCGACAAAATTACATTTATAACCTTTGACTCTGCTTATCAAATACAAATGTAACTTTTATTTAGACACACAGTAAATAGAAAAAAATGCCAATTTTTAAAATGGTGGCAAGACTTTTCAAATAAAAAAGAAAAGTGGGAAGACAAAGACAAAAACATTAAAAAAAGACAGAGCAAAAGGACATTCTACAGCAGAACACAAACTATATAGGGACAATAGAACAGTTTCCTTTAACTAGAGAAAATAGGAGAAAATTGTAAGAAATAAAGCCACCATAAATGCCACTAGTGATGTCGTAGGTGATGTCATCAATGATGCCACATGTAATGTTATAAGCAGAGCATTGGGCTATATAAAGTTAAGGTTTGTACTGGCAACTAGAACCAGTGAAATTTAGCAGTTCTCAGGTTCTGACTCAGAGTCATTACTCAGTTTGAAACGATGCTTTTTCAGTCAGTTTATATGGCTCTTCATTTGGGTCAGTTATAGTATCTGTTTAGTTATTGTTATTTTTGTCTCTTCAATTAAAAAAGTACAGGCACCCCATTGGACTAGGGATCTTTTCCTCCCATTGTCCATTGCTAATTGCGAATCTGGCTTCATGTTTGCAAATCTGCAATGCTCTGATTGGCTGGCTGACACAGAAAAGTTTATGTTGAGGGTGCCAATACCCAACACAGTGCATAAAGCTATGCATGAACCTATCTTGACTCCCAGACCCCAAAGATAAACAGGGGTATAGAATAGATATTAGAAAAAAATACATTTAAAAAGAAAAGTTCACAAATCATTCGTTGGATTTACATATCCTGAATCCTCTTTGGGTTTTCCGAACCCAGGAAGGGACCAGAATTCTCACATCTAACATTAGATTTGCACAAGTCTATGTTAAAATGTACTACTGTAGCATTGGGCTAATGACCACACATGGGCATTGGCCACACATTGCAGTTAGGAGGAGAGCCCAACTGCAGTCAAGTCACTGCTTCTAATCCTTGTGGTGGAGGCTCAAAGGCCTTGTACAGGAGAGTGTGAGCCAGGCAGCATGAATTAGGCCCTGTGGTCAACCCATGCTGCTCATAGCTGAAAACCTGTGTAACGGCGATGCCCACCTGCAGCAAGTTGTACAGAAGGCTTTTCCGCCTGCAGCCAACCACTGCTGTGCATGGCCGAAGCCCATGAACAGCTGTGAATTGGCCTGGTGTGAAGGGTTGATTGCTGGGTCTTGCCAAAGGCCAAGCGTTGGAGCCCTACTCCACTATGTACAGCCAAAAGATGTGATTTGTGGGGGTTGACCCCACACTGAGAGATCGGCACATGGCCTGGCAGTAGCACAGTCTCTGTGGCTAACCTCCAGTGTGCATGGCCAAAGGTCATGTAGAGTGGGTGGCTGCACATGCTTGGTATAGATGCAGGAAACTGTTGCTTGTGTCATATGATAAAAAAAAAAAAAAGTTGCTGAAAATACAAAGGCTATTTTGAAGTTATTTTAACTTGGTTATATAAAATTAACAAATGTTTAAAAAGATTTTGAAATTCACTTTAAAAACACAGTGAGGTTATAGTTATAAATTAAAAATGAGAAACTGAAATTTGTAACACACAATCCTTAGCTCACACTACAGTATGCAATCTGTAACCTGCGTGCTAAAATATTATGCGTTTGGCCTCAAAATATTTACACCAATAAATAACAACACCTAACTGTTACATGAAGTTAAACAACAAAACATAATCCAACTAAATAATTATGCAAAATTCATAGCCATACGCAGTAGCAAGGGTAATTTGATATGGAATCTCATTTGTAAGATACTTTAATTGCACCTGTTTCATAAAGAATGAAGTTACATTAGGCTATTTTCCATAGCTAATCAATATTCAGAAATCAGTTTTGTGATGCAAACTGGCACTACATTTTTCCTCATTTGTTTAAGTTCATCGCTAACCACAGCTGCAAATATTGTAAATTTATACTCTAATTTTTCTAGATGTTCCAGATCGAACAAATATTGTGCATTTCTCATGCCAACACAGCAGATTCCACTCGCTGGGTCCGTGGGGCATACCTCATCCCCTGGCGCCTGCTTCTGTCACAGTAAAGCTTGCGTTTTCCACCTCTGGCGGTGCCTAAGTATGGATAATCAATGCAAATTCAAACATGAGATAATTAGTGTCTCGCGCTTCTAGAGGAGCAGACATTTAAATTATTTTTAGACAATACACTTCATCTGAAGATGCATCGCCTGCCTATAGCATTCAGTGGATCAATGTCTGAGGGGGCACTGACCTTGCTTTGCCTCCCACGAACCTAGGACATCGCTTCGTGTAAATAAGAGTTATTAAGATGGGGAGTGCTATCAGTTCAGCATAATGGCTTTAAAATTCAATGCAAGGCTACAGTTTGTTAAAAAAAAAAAAAAACTGAAGGAGCATACTCACCCAATAGCAGGGTTGGAATTGGGAAATGTGGCGGCCTAAAAAACATAATTTTATCAGTTCAAAAACAATAGCAAGTAGTCAGGAGCATTATTGAATGTTTTATGGGGGGATTTCAGCTGTATGCTTCACCACATACATGTTAATTGCTGAGAGAACTAGGCAACAGTAACAATCTCTCGGAAGAATATGGAATTAAATATATTACTGATGCAATTTTAGAATAAGTTATGAAATTAAAGCACAGTGACAACAGTATCAGAAACTAAACATACTTATCAAAAACTACTCTATGATCTACTAATCAAAAATCATGCAAGGCCAAGCATATTCCTTCTTCTGAGTAGCATCATCAATGTTATATAACAGAAGTCATAACAAATGTTCTCGAATAACAACCTCCTTCACTACAATTTAACATTCTCGGAGGGTGCAGTAACACATTGGTTTTCCAACAGTGTGATTTTAAGAGGATTGAGCCCTCAGTCGGAAACATGCTGATAAAAGAGTGCAGTGAACATGCATCTTACAAAGCTAGCCGATGGTTTATAATCAAAATAGAACGACAGGCAACATTATACATTATCTTTTTGATTGAATAATAAATATAAATAAATGCAATACTCTTCTTTCTTTTTAAAATATTTACTCGATATTTATTTAAAAATCATAAAAGTGCAAAGTACAATGCATTACAGTAGGCCTCACATAGACAATTATGGCCTTAGCACAAATATAGATGAAAACAAGTGATTGATGCAAATAGACCTGCGATATCAGAATGGATAATCAGACCGTAGGGCTACCACCCTTATCTTTACCCCTCCCTTAGTATTCAGTTTTGTATTCAACAGTGTGAGAAATGCATATACACAGAACATGATAGTTAAAACATTAAACCGTCAATAGAAAATCTATAAAAGACATAAATTGGTGCAAAAATCCGCAGTTCTAAAAAGTACATTTACAAAGTGCTAAATTACCTTTAAGTCCTTTACCTCTCCATTGATTTCCTGCTGTAAATAGACATTTTAAGAAAGCTAAAGACACTAAAACAGATGTCGAGGTGCCTAATATCTGGAGGTACCTTAGGGTTTCTACCCTTCTTAAACGCCAGTGATTTCAAAATGTGCTTGAGACAGAGCTGGAAAAAGTTACAATAAAATTTGCAAAAGATATAAAATACAGCAGAGATTGCTCAGCCAACCCGTCACAAGGACATGCATGTAAGTTATTATCCCACGGCTTTGCCCCCTCAAAGAAGCACATAAGACATCACACGTACCCGACTTGCCAGGTGGTAAGCTCCAGGCTTAGATAAAGTGCTAAATCTCCTGTCACTAAGATGAAAAAATAATTGCAAATTGAGTGTTTACTGAAGGCCTCCTCGGTTCTTTGGGAGAGGGTGGGCTCTGCATAGCAGGACTTAACTAGCCTCTTATCGAGCTTACTTATAGCATTGGGGGCAGCAAACATTTCGGGGAGACCAATGTCGTGAAGAACATGCTAACAAAAATCAACCAAGGAACAGAGAGGTCCTTATCCAGACTAACACAATCTAAAGTAACGTCTTTATGAAGACCTGCTTTGTTATTGGTGCACACACTCACCCAAAGCAGGAGGGTGGCAATTTAATACTAACTGGGACATATTTATTTTAAGTTCAGAATGCAGAATAAAACTAGAGCTGGTAGCAGGAAATTCAACAGCGCCTGCAAATTCTGTTTTTTTCAACCTGCATAGGGTGACATTATGGTACTGTACACCCTGCTCCACAAGTAGCTGTGGGGACACTCTGCAGCTCATAAATCTTAAGGTAGAGAGTGATAGTGCCCCTTCCTTCCTTCTGGACCATGTTAAATAGACACCCAGGTGCCTTCTCTAATTTCAAGCATGCTGCATTCACGTGCGGTTGCCATGAATTGGCAGAATCAAAAGTCACAGATCCCGGTTTAATCCATAGTTATTTTGCTTGCCACATCCCCCAGGTTTAGACCCAGCCATATGCAAATATGCAAGCCAGGTCCGGATCATAAACCAGATTCCTGAGACCAGTTTCAGTGTATCACCCCTCCTCAGCCAGGCCAGCTTGAATCCAGTGGTGCAGCGAACAAGAGACCCATGTCTGGGCATACCCTAGCCACTTAGGGCACACGTAGCCTTTTGTATGTGTTCCTATGTTCGCCCTAAGTGGACAGGGTATGCCCAGACATGGGTCCCTTGCTCACTGTGCCACCTGGCAGTTAGGGCTGGACTGTTCTCATGGGGAGCAGGCTCAAGATTGATTTGCACATGGCTGGGTCCAAACTAGGGTTGCATGGTGAGCAAATGATTACTAGATTCAACCCAGCTCTGTGACTGGGGGTGAGTGTTTGAAAAGTTTCAGCACTCCATCCCTCATCTCTTTGTGTATTGGAAATATCAGACCTGAAATCTTGAGTGATATTGTTTGTAGTATTACATATCATATCATGATTGAGATTCACGGTGGGAGATTGGTAGTGGAGCTGAAAATCTATATTGGTATGAAAATTGTTTTGTTCCCTGATTTTTGGGACTTATAAATGCAAAGATATTTGAGGCACTTCTACTTATGCAGTGTCATGTGTTTTGCTGAAATCACTGAGTTCAGAAGAATGCAGACATAATCTCCATTACATATTTTGTGACCAGACCCAAAGAAGAGTCACACACCTGTGAATTTTGCATAACAAATGCAATAGCTATCACATACTGTGAGTGTGCACCAATGTGCCATGCCTCCCTTCGTGGGGATTGCATTCTCCATCCACAGATTTGTAATGCTGTTACTGATTGCTCTAGCTCATAATGGGGTCTAAATAGATCCCACAAAGGCTAAATCTGCTATTCTGCTCACCTATGCTTCAGAGCACAAGAACTGTCCAGGGGCCAGACTCTTATGAGACAATTGCAGCATGTGAGAGCAGCCTCTAAGTTCCTGAAGGGGAATTATGAATGATCTTTGTTGAACTCTTGGCCAACAGCTTAGATATTGTCTGGGAAATGAACACTGCACTACCCACAGTAGTGCATAATCTACACTCACCCATGAGAACAATTTATCCTGCACGTTCTCCAGAATGGACTTTTTTCATTGTGCCAGTTTTTTTGATATAGCACAAACTTGGCTCAATGGCATTAGAGTGCTTTAGATGAGAATCAGATGTTTTTACATGAAAGTGAAATATTACCCATTTTGTTTGGACATTTGTAAGTTAAGTGATTTGCCCAGAATCATATGATGTTGAGCCGAGGCCTAGATTCAAAACAAAGGGGCATATTTATTAACCCCTTCCCCGCCACGGACGTAATAGTTACGTCCATGGCAGCGCCCGTGTGGCGCCATGGACGTAACCATTACGTCCTGAATGCTGCCCTTGGGAGAAGCGCTAGCGCTCCTCCCGAGGGCCGCCCCCCCACCCCCCTAGGTCAGGGCTGACAGGGGAATCCCTTCCCCTTCAACCCCCGACCCCCCCGACCCCCCCTGTGACGTCAACGCGCGAGCGCGCGCTGACAATCACACAACCTCCCCCATCGCGCTGGAAGCAGAGCTTCCAGCGCGATCGAAAGAGAAATGCTCAGCATTTCTCTTTCGATCACGTGGGGGAGGCCCGGAGGGGCTTCAAAGGGAAGGAAATGTATTTCCTTCCCTTTGAAGTCTCTCAGAGGGTTTCAAAAGCCGGATTGCTTGCAATCCGGCTTTTGAAACCCCACTAGACACCAGGGATTTTTTTTTTCTATGAAATTGACAGTAGGGAGCGACCCCTTGGGCAAGGGTCGCTCCCAGGGGGTCATTTTTTTTTAAGGCCTTTTCTGCCCCCCCGGGGGCAGATCAGCCTATTATTAGGCCGATCTGCCCCCAGTGGGGGCAGAAACCTCTAGACACCAGGGATACTTTTTTTTTGTTTGTTTTTTTATTTGTTTTCTTTTGTTTTTTAGGTGTGGGATGCGACCCCTTAGGCAAGGGTCGCTCCCATAGGGGGAAATTATATTTAGGCCATTTCTGCCCCCTTTGGGGGCAGATTGGCTTATTTTTATGAGGCCAATCTGCCCCAAGGGGGGCAGAAACCACTAGACACCAGGGAGTTTTTTTTGTTTGTTTGTTTTTCACGTAAGGGGAGCGACCCCTTAGGCAAGGGTCGTTCCCTTGGGGGGCAAATTTATTTTAGGCCATTTCTGCCCCCCATGGGGGCAGATCAGCCTATTTTTATTAGGCCGATCTGCCCCCACGGGGGGCAGAAACCACTAGGCACCAGGGATTTTTGTTGTTGTTGTGTTTTACAGATGGGGAGCGTCCCCTTAGCAAGGGTCGCTCCCCTGGAGGGGCAAATTGTATTTAGGCCATTTCTGCCCGCTTTGGGGGCAGATCGGCTGATTTTAGGTCAATCTGCCCCCAAGGGGGGCAGAAACCACTAGGCACCAGGGATCTTTTTTTTGCGCCGTCACGCAAGGGGAGCGACCTTGTAGGCAAGGGTCGCTCCCCGGGGGGTGGTGAGGGGGGCAAATTTATTTTAGGCCATTTCTGCCCCCCCTGGGGGCAGATTGGCCTATTAGTATTAGGCCGATCTGCCCACAGGGGGGGCAGAAACCTCTAGGCGCCTGGGCAAATAGTTTTTTTGTGTTTTTTTTTTGTTTGTTTGTTTTTTTAGAGATGGGGAGCGACGCATTAGGCAAGGGTCACTCCCCTGGGGGGCAAATTGTATTTAGACCATTTCTGGCCCCCTTGGGGGCAGATTGGCCGATTGTAGGTCAATCTGCCCCCAAGGGGGGCAGAAACCACTAGGCACCAGGGATCTTTTTTTTGCACCGTCACGCAAGGGGAGCGATCTTGTAGGCAAGGGTCGCTCCCCGGGGGGGGGGTGAGGGGGGCAAATTTATTTTAGGCCATTTCTGCCCCCCCTGGGGGCAGATCGGCCTATTGGTATTAGGCCGATCTGCCCACAGGGGGGGCAGAAACCTCTAGGCGCCTGGGCAAATAGTTTTTTTTTTTTTTTTTTTTTTTTTTTTGTTTTTTTAGAGATGGGGAGCGACGCATTAGGCAAGGGTCGCTCCCCTGGGGGGCAAATTGTATTTAGACCATTTCTGCCCCCTTTGGGGGCAGATTGGCCGATTGTAGGTCAATCTGCCCCCAATGGGGGCAGAAACCACTAGGCACCAGGGATCTTTTTTTTGCGCCGTCACGCAAGGGGAGCGACCTTGCAGGCAAGGGTCGCTCCCCGGGGGGGGTGGGGGGGCAAATTGATTTTAGGCCATTTCTGCCCCCCTGGGGGCAGATCGGCCTATTGGTATTAGGCCGATCTGCCCCGGGGGGGGCAGAAACCTTTAGGCGCCAGGGCAATTTTTTTTTTGTGGGTTTTTTTTTGTTTTGTTTGTTTGTTTTTTTAGAGATGGGGAGCGACGCATTAGGCAAGGGTCGCTCCCCTGGGGGGCAAATTGTATTTAGACCATTTCTGCCCCCCTTGGGGGCAGATTGGCCGATTGTAGGTCAATCTGCCCCCAAGGGGAGCAGAAACCACTAGGCACCAGGGATCTTTTTTTTGCGCAGTCAAGCAAGGGGAGCGACCTTGCAGGCAAGGGTCGCTCCCCAGGGGGGGTGGGGGGGCAAATTTATTTTAGGCCATTTCTGCCCCCCTGGGGGCAGATCGGCCTATTGGTATTAGGCCGATCTGCCCCCGGGGGGGCAGAAACCTTTAGGCGCCAGGGCAAATTTTTTTTGTGTGGGTTTTTTTTTGCTTGTTTTTTTAGAGATGGGGAGCGACGCATTAGGCAAGGGTCGCTCCCCTGGGGGGCAAATTGTATTTAGACTATTTCTGCCCCCCTTGGAGGCAGATTGGCCGATTGTAGGTCAATCTGCCCCCAAGGGGGGCAGAAAGCACTAGGCACCAGGGATCTTTTTTTTGCCCCGTCACGCAAGGGGAGCGACCTTGCAGGCAAGGGTCGCTCCCCGGGGGGGTTGGGGGGGCAAATTTATTTTAGGCCATTTCTGCCCCCCCTGGGGGCAGATCGGCCTATTGGTATTAGGCCGATCTGCCCCCGGGGGGGCAGAAACCTCTAGGCACCAGGGCAAATTGTTTTTTTTGTGGTTTTTTTTTGTTTGTTTGTTTGTTTTTGTAGAGATGGGGAGCGACCCATTAGGCAAGGGTCGCTCCCCTGGGGGGCAAATTGTATTTAGAATATTTCTGCCCCCCTTGGGGGCAGATTGGCCGATTGTAGGTCAATCTGCCCCAAGGGGGGCAGAAACCACTAGGCACTGGGGATTTTTTTTTTGGCACCAATGTCACGCAAGGGGGGGCGACCCCATAGGCAAGGGTCGCTCCCGGGGGGGCAGGGGGGTTGGGGGGTGGGGGACAAATTTATTTTAGGCCATTTCTGCCCCCCCTGGGCCCGGCTGAGCTAGAGGCCAAAATCCACAGGTAGGCACTGTTTTCTATGAAAAAATTTGATGTGTCCACGTTGTGTTTTGGGCCATTTCCTGTCACGGGCGCTAGGCCTACCCACACCAGTGAGGTATCATTTTTATTGGGAGACTTGGGGGAACGCTAGGTGGAAGGAAATTTGTGGCTCCTCTCAGATTCCAGAACTTTCTGTCACTGAAATGTGAGGAAAACATGTTTTTTTAGCCAAATTTTGAGGTTTGCAAAGGATTCTGGGTAACAGAACCTGGTCAGAGCCCCACAATTCACCCCATCTTGGATTCCCCTGGGTTTCTAGTTTTCATAAATGCGCTGGTTTGCTAGGTTTCCCCAGGTGCCGGCTGAGCTAGAGGCCAAAATCCACAGGTAGGCCCTGTTTTCTATGAAAAAATGTGATGTGTTCAGGTTGTGTTTTGGGCCATTTCCTGTCGCGGGCGCTAGGCCTACCCACACAAGTGAGGTATCATTTTTATCGGGAGACTTGGGGGAACGCTGGGTGGAAGGAAATTTGTGGCTCCTCTTAGATTCCAGAACTTTCTGTCACCGAAATGTGAGGAACATGTGTTTTTTTAGCCAAATTTTGAGGTTTGCAAAGGATTCTGGGTAACAGAACCTGGTCCGAGCCCCGCAAGTCACCCCTCCTTGGATTCCCCTAGGTCTCTAGTTTTCAGAAATGCACAGGTTTGGTAGGTTTCCCTAGGTGCCGGCTGAGCTAGAGGCCAAACTCTACAGGTAGGCACTTCGCAAAAAACACCTCTGTTTTTTTCCAAAATTTAGGATGTGTCCACGTTGCGCTTTGGGGTGTTTCCTGTCGCCGGCACTAGGCCTACCCACACAAGTGAGGTATCATTTTTATCGGGAGACTTGGGGGAACGCTGGGTGGAAGGAAATTTGTAGCTCCTCTCAGATTCCAGAACTTTCTGACACAGAAATGTGAGGAACATGTGTTTTTTTAACCAAATTTTGAGGTTTGCAAAGGATTCTGGGTAACAGAACCTGGTCCGAGCCCCGCAAGTCACCCCTCCTTGGATTCCCCTAGGTCTCTAGTTTTCAGAAATGCACAGGTTTGGTAGGTTTCCCTAGGTGCCGGCTGAGCTAGAGGCCAAAATCTACAGGTAGGCACTTCGCAAAAAACACCTCTGTGTCCACGTTGCGCTTCGGGGTGTTTCCTGTCGCCGGCGCTAGGCCTACCCACGCAAGTGAGGTATCATTTTTATCGGGAGACTTGGGGGAACGCTGGGTGGAAGGAAATTCGTAGCTCCTCTCAGATTCCAGAACTTTCTGCCACAGAAATGTGAGGAACATGTGTTTTTTTAGCCAAATTTTGAGGTTTGCAAAGGATTCTGGGTAACAGAACCTGGTCCGAGCCCCGCAAGTCACCCCTCCTTGGATTCCCCTAGATCTCTAGTTTTCAGAAATGCTCAGGTTTGGTAGGTTTCCCTAGGTGCCGGCTGAGCTAGAGGCCAAAATCTACAGGTAGGCACTTCGCAAAAAACACCTCTGTTTTTTTCCAAAATTTAGGATGTGTCCACGTTGCGCTTTGGGGTGGTTCCTGTCGCCGGCGCTAGGCCTACCCACGCAAGTGAGGTATCATTTTTATCGGGAGACTTGGGGGAACGCTGGGTGGAAGGAAATTTGTAGCTCCTCTCAGATTCCAGAACTTTCTGCCACAGAAATGTGAGGAACATGTGTTTTTTTAGCCAAATTTTGAGGTTTGCAAAGGATTCTGGGTAACAGAACCTGGTCCGAGCCCCGCAAGTCACCCCTCCTTGGATTCCCCTAGGTCTCTAGTTTTCAGAAATGCACAGGTTTGGTAGGTTTCCCTAGGTGCCGGCTGAGCTAGAGGCCAAAATCTACAGGTAGGCACTTCGCAAAAAACACCTCTGTTTTTTTCCAAAATTTAGGATGTGTCCACGTTGCGCTTTGGGGTGTTTCCTGTCGCCGGCGCTAGGCCTACCCACGCAAGTGAGGTATCATTTTTATCGGGAGACTTGGGGGAACGCTGGGTGGAAGGAAATTTGTAGCTCCTCTCAGATTCCAGAACTTTCTGCCACAGAAATGTGAGGAACATGTGTTTTTTAAGCCAAATTTTGAGGTTTGCAAAGGATTCTGGGTAACAGAACCTGGTCCGAGCCCCGCAAGTCACCCCTCCTTGGATTCCTCTAGGTCTTTAGTTTTCAGAAATGCACAGGTTTGGTAGGTTTCCCTAGGTGCCGGCTGAGCTAGAGGCCAAAATCTACAGGTAGGCACTTCGCAAAAAACACCTCTGTTTTTTTCCAAAATTTAGGATGTGTCCACGTTGCGCTTTGGGGTGTTTCCTGTCGCCGGAGCTAGGCCTACCCACGCAAGTGAGGTATCATTTTTATCGGGAGACTTGGGGGAACGCTGGGTGGAAGGAAATTTGTAGCTCCTCTCAGATTCCAGAACTTTCTGCCACAGAAATGTGAGGAACATGTGTTTTTTTAGCCAAATTTTGAGGTTTGCAAAGGATTCTGGGTAACAGAACCTGGTCCGAGCCCCGCAAGTCACCCCTCCTTGGATTCCCCTAGGTCTCTAGTTTTCAGAAATGCACAGGTTTGGTAGGTTTCCCTAGGTGCCGGCTGAGCTAGAGGCCAAAATCTACAGGTAGGCACTTCGCAAAAATCACCTCTGTTGTCTTCCAAAAATGTGGATGTGTCCACTTTGCGCTTTGGGGCGTTTCCTGTTGCGGGCGCTAGGCCTACCCACACAAGTGAGGTATCATTTTTATCGGGAGACTTGGGGGAAGCTGGGTGAAAGGAAATTTGTGGCTCCTCTCAGATTCCAGATCTTTCTGCCACAGAAATGTGAGGAACATGTGTTTTTTTAGCCAAATTTTGAGGTTTGCAAAGGATTCTGGGTAACAGAACCTGGTCCGAGCCCTGCAAGTCACCCCTCCTTGGATTCCCCTAGGTCTCTAGTTTTCAGAAATGCACAGGTTTGGTAGGTTTCCCTAGGTGCCGGCTGAGCTAGAGGCCAAAATCTACAGGTAGGCACTTCGCAAAAAACACCTCTGTTGTCTTCCAAAAATGTGGATGTGTCCATGTTGCGCTTTGGGACGTTTCCTGTCGCGGGCGCTAGGCCTACCCACACAAGTGAGGTATGATTTTTATCGGGAGACTTGGGGGAACATAGATTAGCAAAACAAGTGTTATTGCCCCTTGTCTTTCTCTACATTTTTTCCTTCCAAATATAGGAGAGTGTGTAAAAAAGACATCTATTTGAGAAAAGCCCTGTAATTCACATGCTAGTATGGTCACCCCGGAATTCAGAGATGTGCAAATAACCACTGCTCCTCAACACCTTATCTTGTGCCCTTTTTGGAAATACAAAGGTTTTCTTGATAGCAATTTTTTACTCTTTATATTTCAGCAAATGAATTGCTGTATACCCGGTATAGAATGAAAACGCACGTCAGGGTGCAGCTCCTTTATTGGCTCTGGGTTCCTCGGGTTCTTGATGAACCTACAAGCCCTATATATCCCCACAACCAGAGGAGTCCAGCAGACGTAACGGTATATTGCTTTTGATAATCTGACATTGCAGGGAAAAGTTACAGAGTAAAACGTAGAGAAACATTTATGTTTTTTTCACCTAAATTTCAATATTTTTCTTTTTCAGTTGTTATTTTCTGTAGGAAACCCTTGTAGGATCTACACAAATGACCCCTTGCTGAATTCAGAATTTTGTCTAGGTTTCAGAAATGTTTAGGTTTCTGGGATCCAGCATTGGTTTCATGCCCATTTCTGTCATTGACTGGAAGGAGTCTGAAAGCACAAAAAATTGCAAAAATGGGGTATGTCCCAGAAAAATGCCAAAATTGTGTTGAAAAATTGGGTTTTCTGATTCAAGTCTGCCTGTTCCTGAAAGCTGGGAAGCTGCTGAGTTTAGCACCGCAAACCCTTTGTTGATGCCATTTTCAGGGGAAAAACCACAAGCCTTCTTCTGCAGCCACTTTTTCCAATTTTTTTGAAAAAAACAAAATTTTCCCTGTATTTTGGCCAATTTCTTGGCCTCTTTCAGGGGAACCCACAAAGTCTGGGTACCTCCAGAATCCCTAGGATGTTGGAAAAAAAGGACGCAAATTTGGCTTGGTTAGCTTATGTGGACAAAAAGTTATGCGGGCCTAAGCGCGAACTGCCCCAAATAGGCAAAAAAAGGCCTGGCACAGGAGGGGGAAAAGGCCTGGCAGCGAAGTGGTTAAGAGCTTGCGCTGGCCTAGCGTCTTGTAGTGTGATGCATGGGCAATGCAAACAGTAAGTCAGATTTAAAAAGTGGAGCAAATGTACAAATGTGCTGTTTCGTGGCAATTGCATAGCGCAAATGATGCACTGAATCCAGTTTTGTCACACAGGAATGAATAACTGCAATGTTGGCATTCCTGTGCAAAATCCAATGCAAATGTAATTAAGTGATTTTTAACATGATATCACAACATCATGCATTGTGGCATAGCACAATGCAACAATGGTATTGCCTCAGAACAGCTGCCCATTTGGCAACCCAGGCATAGGAAATGACGCAGTGGCTGTAGTACAAAATCCTCTCCATCACAGTACACTCTGGCAAGCTCAGCTATGCCATGGAGGACGTTACACTGCAACTGAGAGTCGTTAGGAGACAGCCACTTAGGCAGTGAAGGTAGAAGGAGTGTGTTTTCAGTCAGCGTATATATTCCTCATTGACCTCAGGGAGGAGGAGGTCGTTCAGTAATACAAACTGGAGAGGAATTGCTGGAGGAGATAGCACAAAGTCCCCAGACAGCAACTGCATGGACCAATACCATCCCAGCACACATATAATTGATGTCTTTGCTGAACCTGTTGGCCTCAGAATCTTTTGGAATCACATCAGCCTTATTGACTGGCATTTCAAAGGGACATTTTCTGCCTAGCTCCCATTTGTTTTGAATGCCATCATAAAACTCACACCTCAGTACCTTCTCTTCCCCAAAACTACCCAACAACAAATGGATACCAAGCAAGGCTTCCACACCAGTGTTTGTGTCTGGATTTTGTATCATGTGCACAAAGTAGTAGTATTTTGTTATAATATGTAGCCAATAGTGTCCCATTGCATGAATCCGTCACTGATACTGGAATGAAAGTAGGAAAAATGCCACAGTGAGAAGTGTTGTGTCATCTGACGCTTTGTGAATGGATAGAACCACAATTCTGCAGTGTTAAACACATCAACCAACAAATAGTTTGTTTTATTATTATTTCCAATATAAGAAGAAAGGATAAGCCTTGAGATGTGTGCATTTCCAATATTCTAGGAAGTCTGGATTACCTACAAATGTCCCACCAACATAACAATCGTTCAACAGATCTTGTGATCTTAAGCATATGTGTCACACGTGGCAGTAGATGTGCATGCTGATCCAAGTATCATGAGTACAAATGGAAAAAGAACATCTAAATTCTATGTATGTCATGTACTGAAAATGTAGCATCAAATGTTATTTAAATGTTTACTCTAGTAATATATGTGATACCAAAAGGTCAAAGTGCAACTAATTCCCAGGCATTCCGACATTCAAGGTCTAAATATACACATAGATAATAAGCCATATTGGCATTCTTCATTAATGTGTTAGATGAATATGTTAATGCCTCAAGGTGGCTACATTTCCTGCATCCTAGTACATCAATGTAATACTGATACAATGAATATATAGGCTGTGAAAGATGTTCTACACTAGGAAATAACCTAGGAGAAATTAAGCCAAGTGAAGGTATCGCAGTGTATTTACAATCAAACTTTGAACCATCTAATGCTAAAGAATGGGGCAAGAATCAAGGAATGCAAGTACAGATTCACCTACAATGCAAAACCACATACATACATGTAAATACATGTTGTCCCATACAAAAAGGGCTATATTGCAATACCTATGTGCCATTCTAAGTTCAGCAAGACAACATGCCATGCAAAAAGCATTTGCTGATGTATGAATTAGCCCAATCTAAATACCCATGTTACATGTTGAATAATGGTTACATTTACTAAACTAAACATTTAGCCAAGCACACTCGCATAAACTAATCTAAGGCTGTGCTACTGTTATGTAGGCAAGCAAGGACATCATAGGTGAAAATACGACAAGAGTATGAGTGATCGTCAAACTTGTCGCCACTGTGAAAACCTATATAGCTCAAATTGTATGCAGGATAATCTGATCCTAAAATGGGTACATTGCATACATATTGATTGCAATTCTCATAGAGCTGATACAAATATTCTAACTAACATTCATAGTAATCTGGTTAATATCAAAGTTAGCATGCTCATATCTTGCATGATTTACACCATGTACAGTATGTGCATTGACACATAAGTTAAACACACCTGTGTAAAGCAATGGTCAACAGTACCTAAGACATATCAGTTAAAAGTTAAAGCAATGTGCATGTTTTTGTCCGCACACATAACACACATAGGCCCTCATTCTGACTTTGCGCCGCCCGCCAAAATCAGGCCGCCGAAAGACCACGGCGGCCATTCTGGCTTTCCCGCTGGGCCGGCAGGCGCCCGCCAAAGGAGCGCCCGCTGGCCCAGCGGGAAAGGCCCTGCAACAATGAAGCCGGCTCCGAATGGAGCCGGCGGAGTTGCAGGGGTGCGACGGGTGCAGTTGCACCCGTCGCGATTTTCACTGTCTGCGATGCAGACAGTGAAAATCTTTATGGGGCCCCTGCACTGCCCATGCCAGTGGCATGGGCAGTGCAGGGGCCCCCAGGGGCCCCACGACACCCGTTCCCGCCATCCTGTTCCTGACAGTAAAAAACACCAGAAACAGGGTGGCGGGAAGGGGGGTCGAATCTCCATGGCAGCGCCGCCATGGAGATTCAGCCCATGCAGGGGAAATCCGGCGGGAAACTGCCGGATTCCCTTTTCTGACCGCGGCTTTACCGCCGCGGTCAGAATGGGCTGGGAAGCACCGCCAGCCTGTTGGCGGTGCTTCCATGGTCCCCGGCCCTGGCGGTCTTGGACCGCCAGGGTCGGAATGACCCCCATAGTTAGTAATATCTAAGTAGCAATGTACTAAATCAATGAATGTTGACTTTTTCCACTTTTCAGGTGACCAAGGATATGGTTTGCAGCCATGAATCATGACCTCATTTCAAAATCCACAGACCAATTGGCAGAAAAATAAAATGTGGTTACGAGTAAAACTAGAAATGTTGTGGAGTTAATGTTTAGTGAAAATAAATCATTTTTCACACATAACAAAATCTTTATGTTTGCATTATTAAATTTTGTTTGAAAATGCTGACTGTCACACTCATCAAAAAGATGTGAAGAATTATGTGGCATATCATGGCATTTTGTACAGGCAAAGTTTTCAAGCCATGAATCATGTATGTGTGGCATCATATCCAATTTCAACAAATACTGGTTGGAATGGCCATCCATATGAGCCATCATAAAATTGTGGCTCTCATTTAGCGGATCTTAAAAAATAAAGTCCCATTACATCGTCATGATTGTTCAGCTGTCAATGTGTCAACATACATGTTCCATTTGCATAATTTAACTCTATAATGTAAAACGACTGTGTAATGACAGGAACTTTGTCAAAGGGTGAAATATCTCTCTAAACAAGTCTCCATTTGGCATATCAAACATATCACAATCATAATAAAAATCATGACCCACTCAGACTGAGATATGCAACAATCAGCTGTGTACTGTAACGACTGTCACAAAGATGCTAGATGAGAAAGCCTTTAAGCCAATGAGTAACATAAATGTGTGTGCTTCCATCTGCACATCACCATGTTGAAGGTGATTATGGAATTGATAACACACTAAGATATGAGGGCAACGTATAGTGCAAAATCTACACTAATGGGGGAGTACTCCTCACATTCACTTAAAAACAACAAAGTACCACTACAGCTCTATAATGCAAAAACACTAATAATCACTGAAGTCAAAATAGACAAACATCTATGTGTACAAATTTATACATACATTATGTTGTACATACCAACAGGCTCACAATCAATTCCTATTTTATACTGCTAATTGCACTGATCGGAAAATGTTGAGACACAATGAGTGATATGACATAATCTGAGAGATGAGATAGCTTTGGAACTCAGAGGATCAAAACATAAATATCTCAGTCTTTGGTCTGGCAACAAGTCACATTTCTAGAATTTACATATGCTGACATACAGGTACATCATCAGCAGAATGGCCACTTATCACAAACAGTCCTGTGTTATGTATGAATGCAAAGGAGTCTGATGTGAAATGAATGAAGCTATCTAAGGCAATAGTGTTAATATCAATATATGTTGTGTATTGCCTTAGGCATTGGTTGAACTATTAATTGATGCATGGAAGTGTCACACAATTCAGGATCTTCAGTTTCAAGTATTACCTGGACAATACATGTAAGCCAAGGGACGTATCTCTGAGCCCTCAACATAGAATGCCTGATCTTTGTGAATGCTGTGAGGTCCACTTTTGCTAGACAAGGAGAAGGAGGCTATTGTCAACCTTACAGTGTTCAAGACCTTTACACCATATACACCCATTTCAAAGTGTAAAAGGGTAGCTAGAAATATCTTTAGCCCCTGTGCCTCAAAGCCCCTCCAAATTGGTAACTGTCTGTGGATTCTGAGATATTATACATATGCACACATTGTCAGAATAGCATTTGTAACACCAGAAACACTTGTAAACTATTGACCAATCAGCAACATTATTCCCTGTGAATGAAAGATACACTGCTGCACAAAGGATGGTAACACTTTGGTCCGTACTCATTGCATGTTGTGTCACAGGTGATCCATGCAAGGGGATCCAAGTGCAATCACAAAACGTAATGCAGTTGGTCAAGTCAA
This sequence comes from Pleurodeles waltl, assembly GCF_031143425.1. NCBI lineage: Eukaryota > Metazoa > Chordata > Amphibia > Caudata > Salamandridae > Pleurodeles > Pleurodeles waltl. The sequence goes on from NC_090447.1 coordinate 577,358,003, forward strand.
GCGATGCCAAGGCACCTTCTGCGTCCCTTAGTGGATTGAAGATAGTGGAGGAACTAAAGTCTGCATAAAACGTGTCACTCAGCAGCAAAGAGGTGTACCGATGGTGGAGTAGGGCTTTTACAATGCATCCATCCAAGGGACCCATAACAAGATGGACAAACATTGCTAGACTATGAAATGTGTCCTAGTTGTACAACCCATTACAAGAGATGCATGCAGATGACACAGTGAATTATCTTCACCTTGTTTGAACTGTCTAAGTGTGCTGCATTTACTAGCACACTTACAAACAGGAACATGCCTCAGAGGTTTACAAATGTGCTGGAAGGAAAACCTTCCTGCACCATAATTAAAATAACCTGCCGGCATTGCCACATCATGGAAGGGATAACTGTGTTGGTGCAAGGTAGCCAAAACTGTACCAGCCCTAGGAAAGAACAGGAATGCTGCATATAAATAGGATTACGGATCATTCCAGCCCTTTCCCTTTCACACACCTCAGGATAGCAAGGTGCTTTTCTGTGTTGTGTTGCATGTATATATCAAACATATGGCTCTTTGTGTTCATTACCGAACAGGCACACTTGTGCATCTGCAATATGTATCCATACCTGTTTGAAATGGGGTCTCTAGTTTGCAGTCAGTTTGTACTCTGTCCAAGCATGGACCTTCACTCTAATCAGGGCAATGGAGACACACCTAAGATAACCCCTGCTCACCCCCTTGGCAGCTTGGCACAAGCAGTCAGGCTTATCTCAAAGGCAATGTGTAAGGTATTTGTACCAACACACACAGTAATACAGTGGAAACACTACAAAATGGACACCAAACCAGTTTAGAAAATAAGGCAAGATTTATCAAAATCAAACAGGACAAAAAATGACAAAAATCCAACATACACAAGTCAAGATATGATTTCTTAAAATAAGGAGTCTTACACCATAGAAAACAATAGCAGCATTGTTTTACACAAAGTTCTGGGTTTCTGACAAAAATAAAGCTGCATGGACGAGAGTGTGCGTCGGAAAAGTCAGCGATATGTTGATTCCTTACTCACAAGTGAGGCCGTGTGTCATTTCTCTTCCGGTCGGGTATGCAATGCATAATTTTTCTCTCCAGCAAGAGAGTGATGCATCGATTTCTGGGCGGGGCACCTTGAATCCGCGCAGGTTCACAATTACTTTGACGGCCAGCGATGATGCATGAGAAATCTGGCTGCACACAGTGATGGAAAATCACACTGCATGGGGTTTGCATTGTTTTCAGCAGCCGCAAGTGGGTATTGTGTCACTTCTCCAGTCGTGATGCAGGTGATGCATTGATTTCCCAGCCACAATGCAGGTGGTGCATTGATTTCAGCTGCGAGGTGGGTGGCGCATCATTTTCACAGCCGTGTTGCAGGTGGTGCAGATGGTGCTTAAAAATTTCCCCTGGATGTCTTCCTGTGTGTGGATTTCAGTCCTTGTTCTACCAGCTTCACCTTTCAATGGCCCAGGGAATGGATAGGGTCCCACTTGGCAGAGCAGGAGTCTCAGCAGAGTGTCCAGGTACTAGCAGAGAGAAGTCTTTGATGTCCCTGAGACTTCATCAACAGGAGGCAAGCTCAGTTCAAGCCCTTGGAGATTCTTCACCAGTGGGAAGTCACACAAAACTCAGTCTTTGTCCTCTTTCAGGCAGAAACAGCAACTACAAGCTGACCCAGAAAAGCACAGTCACAGGGAATGGGGCAGTACTCCTCCTCCAGCTTCTCCAGCTTCTCCAGCTCCTCTCCTTTGCAGATGTTCCTCTTGAATCCAGAAGTAATCTGAAAATCTGGGGTTTTGGGCCCTCTACATATACCCCTTTCTGCCTTTCAAGTAAGCAAACTTCAAAGGAAGTCTCTGTTGTTCACAAGATCCTGCTCTGCCCAGGCACGGCTCCAGACTCACATCAGGGGGTTGGAGACTGCATTGTGTTAGGAAAGGCACAGCCCACTCAGGTGTAAGTGACCACTCCTCCCTCCACTGTAGCCCAGATTGCCCATCAGGATATGCAGACTACACCCCAGCTCCTGAAGAACCAGAACCTTATGGGCCTGGCGGCGCAGGGTACGCCTGAAATCTCCTTAGATTCACCTGCCTCAACTAACAGAGACACGGGACACTCTGTCAGGCGTAAAAGATCAGATTTTATTAGCTGCAGCTAGTACAGTTGTCCAAGAAGTACACAAGGTATGTTCTCAGGAGACTGCCACTTTACTTTGTGGCGCACAATCTTATATACCGTATAAAAACCATTTATTAACTACATACACTCCCAGAACACATAGAAAGGAGCCAGTAAGAATAATGTAAAGATAGAACAGAGCCAATAGAAATGTCGGAAAACAAGACAGCACCAATAGAAGGAATTGGAAAACAAAGTATCAAGTGACTTAAGGTTGCCTCCCCTCCAGCTGTGTTTGTCACCCCTCCCTTGAACTAATTCATTAACCGATCCACAACGAAGTTGCATGTGGTGTGATAAGTTTGTGTGCGTTTGGAGGACAGTTGTGAAATGAGAGAATACTAGCAAAGGACAGCGAAGGCCAGACGATAAGATAAGATCGGCGGAGAATAGTGTGAGCCTACAGATAGTTGAATCAAGGATTAGAAAACCAGACAGGGATTAGTGTACTCGGTCAGACCTTAATACCAGCCTTGTAAAGATAGAGGCAGAAGGCTGTTTTGAACACCATGTTGCAGAATAAGCAGAAAAGGCAGAATGGACTTCGTTCTCTGTGCTGCCTGAGTGAAGGCAACATAAAATGGCGGCGGGCCACAAAATGGCGGGTCGATACGATCGTATTAAAAATCGAATTTCCTCAGACCCTCCTTTTGCCAGAACTCAGGCAAGATACACAAACTCATGTTAATCTGAGTCGATGTCTATGGCCATGAGGTCATCAAGCTGTTGCTGTACCATCATTTTGATATTCTCTGCTCTTCGTGACTTGGGTTTGGGAATACATGCAGTAGCACATAGGTTGCAGATGGCAGGACCGCAGTGCATACAAAGACAACAAGAGAATATAAAAGCTAAAATTACTCCAAAGAATGTCAATACCTTCCAACCCCATTTGGACAGTAATCCCCAAAACCACTCTGAAAAGGACCAATCTCCTTCATCCTGATGAATCGACTCGGAGATTATGTGTAACTTAGAGATAGCTTGGTATACTGTCGGAGCGTCATTAGGTATGAAAATACAGCAACTTGATCCGATCAATTTGCATACTCCACCACGGTCCGCAAGAACAAAGTCTAAGGCAACACGGTTCTGCAAGGTCATAAGACGATCAGCCTGTCGTTCAGCTGTAATGTTACTTAAAGCTCCTACAGTGATGTCTATGGTGGTTTCTACGACACAAACCAATTGCCTTATATTTCTGCTGTTGGCCATTGGACCCCAGAAGGGAAGAAATCCTTTGAGGAAATCTCCTCCCTCTTGTCCTGCTGTGTCTTTCGAATCCACAATCCCTCTGCCATATCTATTTTTATGATGGTTCGCAGGAGCGGTGTATGTAGGGGGAAGAAGAAAGGCTATATAACAAGTACCAGAGAAATCAGCTGGCAACCATGTATAAGCCCTATCGTGGCAAACGAAGTATGTACCTTGAGATGGTACTAACGGCGGTGAATTCAGGGCTGAATAAACATATGTATGGGAACATAAACTTTCTCTTTGTCCGGTGTTTGGAGTTCTACCATTTATTTGCAGACAGAAATTTCCTTGTTGGGGTATGACCCGTATCGGAGGAGATTTTCCTTGCTCAATCTTATCATTGAGGCTGGAAATGTAATTAGTTATGTTCCAATTGGTATATGCTTTTCTTTCATCTATGGAAGCTTCACTTTTTTCCATGATTTTAGCCATAGCTACCATTCCCTTTATCAATAAACTATGACTGAAATCTGAACCAACACTATGTGAACTGACAGGTTGTTTAATTTTACTTTGATATGCATTATTGAAAATGACAAAATAAGCCCAAGCGGAACCTTCATAGGAGAATGGAAGAACTAAATATGGCATTCCTTTTTCTACCGTATGTGGTATGAGTCCACACACCCAACAGTCAGTTGTATTGATCACTAACTGATGTTGATGTAACAACTGGACGAAGGAATTGTTAAAGTATTCAGTTCTTCTGATGAGTTCATGCTGGGGAAGAGTGTGAAATAGGTGCGGAGAGATAGTAGAAGAAGATGTAGAAGTAGGAGAAGAGACAACTTTTTGCTGCAGAGTAATAATGATCCAGTTTACAGATGCCAAAAGAATACACGACAATATAATGACGCATAGAGCAATACTACAACGACTATATATTTCTTTACAATTATTCTTTACATTTTTACTTTCTCTTTTATCTAATGTAGCCTCCATCTTTCTAAGTGGATGCTCACGGCAATCTTCCTCAATCACTGTAGTCACGATTATCTACCGTCCTATGACACTGTGAGGTCCTGCAGGCCTATTGCCACTTACTCAGGTCGTAACTAAGACTCCTACCGTGACCCTGCAACCGGGATAGAGTACTACATAGGAGAGAAATTTACAAGTTCTTTGGTCTTGGTCTCAAATTATAGCGTTCCTGTCCAGAGGCAGTCTGGTTTTGAAACAATGTTCCTGGATTTGTCGTGTTCAAGCGACGATGCGATGGTATTGCTTCTTGAAGGATGTCGTCGTCCTCTTTCTCAGAAAGTGTTCCAATTAGACGCGCATCACTGAATGGTACAAATTGCGGAACTTTCTCACTTTCAGAGTCACTGATGCCTCTACGGACCCACTGATCGAAAGGCAAGGGCAAAGGCACTTTCTTGCAGTGCACGGCATGCACCCAGTTTTTCTTTCCTTCGACTTTAACTGCTGTTCTTGTGGTCAAAAGAACCAGGCGTGGCTCTCTCCATCTGGGCTCCAAATTTCTCTGTCGTTGGAAATTTTTCGTGCAGACCCAGTCACCTGGTCGGATGGAATGACCTGGGTCTGTGGAAGCCTCTGGTAGAGCACTCTGAACCTGTTGATGAAGAACACGCAATTTAGTTGTAAGGTCATGCAAGTAGTCAATCAACATCGGGTATGGCAAGTCTGAGTATTTCTTAGGGCGAGGAACTCCCCATACATTAGCTGGGCGACCAAATATCACTTCGTAAGGGCTAAGCCCCAAACGAGAGTGTACTGCTGTTCTGGTGGACAGAAGAGCCAATGGTAAAGCATCAGGCCAATTAAGTCCTGTGCTAGCTTGCACCTTAGCAATTTTAAGCTTCAAGGTTCCATTGTAGCATTCTACTAAACCAGCCGACTGTGGGTGATTCGCCGCGTGGAACTTCTGTTTTATGCCAAGAACCTGCACAAACTTTTTGCATGACTTGACCCACAAATTCGCTCCCATTGTCACTCCAGACAATGCGCGGCAAACCAAACCTAGGGAAGAATTCTTTCAAAAGTATTTTGGCAGTTGATAAAGCAGTATTGTCCTTCAGAGGGTAGGCTTCTACCCATCTAGAAAAAGCACATACTACCACCAGAACATATTTGAGGTTGTTGCATCGTTCCATGTGAATATAATCGATCTGCAACACCTCAAATGGATATGTTGGAGGAGCAAAATGACCTGCTGGAGTTGGGGTTCCCTTTCCCAGATTGTACATCAAGCAAACAATACAATGTTTTACTACATTATTTGCACACTTTGGGATCCCCTCATTTTGCCACACTGGAGCCAGAAGTTTACATATTCCTTTTGCACTTAGGTGAGCTGGACCATGTGCCATAGTAACTACAGGTAGTACATAAGCATCTGGTAACAGCCAACGTTGATGTTCTGATAATTCAACCCAACATCCCATCTCATCTAACATTCCTGTACTTTCCTTCCACTTTCTCAACTCATTCTCCGTAGCCTCTCCTTGAATTGATTTCACACTCTCTACTGTATCTTCACACATTCCCTTTTCTCTTACGCAGTTTGCGGGACCTGCAACATACATTCGACTTGTGTTGTCTCTGGCTGTCTTTTTCGCTACCTCATCTGCAAATGCATTTCCTCGACCAACATCGTCCACAATCTTTTTGTGTGCACTACACTTCACGATCGCTATCTGAGTAGGCATTGTAAGTGACTCAAGAAGTTCAGTCACTAATTGACCATGTTGTATCTTAGTACCATGGGAAGTAAAGAATCCTCTTTCCTTCCATAAACGCCCAAAGTTAAACGCTACACCAAAAGCGTATTGGCTATCAGTGTACACGTTTACTCTTTTTCCTTTGGATAACACACACGCTCTAGTTAAGGCTATCAATTCAGCTGCCTGAGCTGAATTATGTCTAATGCGTGCTGTCTCCACAATCGTATGCAAAGTAGTAATAGCGTAGGCTGAAACTGTATCTCCATTCGGGAGCTTGAAACAAGAACCATCTACCCATAGTGTTCCATCTGGATTCACTAATGGCGTGTCTTTTAGGTCAATTCTACCCTTAGTCTCTTCTTCAGTACGGAGAAAACAATCATGCTGTTCAGAAACATCTCTCTCTTCTGGAAGAGGCAACAAAGTAGCTGGATTCAGGGTATTACATCGTTTGATGTGTATGTGACTAGCCAAAAGCGTCAGCTCATATCCGGACAACCGAGCACTCGTAAGATGCTGCGTTTTTGTCCTATTTAGTAAAGTATCCACTGCATGTGGCACCATAACAATGAGAGTATTATCTAGCACTACTCCAGCAGACTGTCGAATAGAAATTGCTGCTGCCGCTGTCGCCTTAAGACAACTAGGCAATGCTTTAGCTACTGGATCTAACGTAGCTGAGAAATATGCGCATGGTCGCTGTTGATCTCCAAAACGCTGCGTTAAGACTGACAATGCACAACCCTCTCTTTCGTGGACATAGAGCGTAAAGGGCTTACTGTAATCAGGAGTACCCAATACAGGAGCAGAACACAAAGCAATACGCAAATCAGTAAAACTCTTCTGACATTCGTCAGTCCACGGAAGAGGCTGAGGCGTATCTTTTAAAGTTAGCGGCAACAGCGGTTTAGCCAATAAAGAGAAACTCGGAATCCACTGTCTACAATAAGAAGTAATGCCCAAAAAGGCACGTACCTCTCTTTGTGTGGATGGCACTGACATTTGTGCAATTGCCTGAATTCGTTCGGGGGTCAATCGTCGTCCCTCCTTTGACAAGAGATGACCCAAATAAGTCACCTCGCGACAGACATATTGTAATTTAGAAGGAGAAACCTTGTGATTTAGATCAAACAAATGACGCAACAGTGCAACGGTCACGTTTTTGCAAATCTCCTCTGAATCAGCGGCAACTAATAAGTCATCCATGTACTGAATGAGAGCGGCACCGGACGGTAAGGAAAAGGCATCAAGATGACATTTTAGAGCTTGACTGTAAATAGAGGGACTTTCACAATAACCTTGAGGTGCGCGTTTAAACCGGAAGCTTCGGCCTCCGAGGGAAAAACCAAAAATATCTCTACTCTCTTCGGCGATGGGAATACTAAAGAAAGCATTCTTTAGATCAATAACTGAAAACCAAGTCGCTGTAGAAGGTATCATCGTCAACAGAGCAGTGATATCTGGGACTACAGGAAACTGCGGTACGACAATCTTGTTTACCTCCCGAAGATCAATTACAAAACGATAAACAGGAGGCTGAGAAGGATCAGTGCGTTTAAGAACCGGAAGAACAGGACTGTTACATGTATTTCCTCTCGTTTCCTCAACCACACCCTTCTGAATCAAATCATGGACAATTTCCAGAAGTGCTTTCTCACCTTCAGTAGAGATTCTGTATTGCGGAATACGTGGCATTTCAGCATTGGGTTTAAGAGTAACAACATAAGGTGGGATCTCAAGACAACCAACGTCATTCGGACCCGTAGCCCAAAGCGTTTCGGGAAGAGAAAGCAATTCAGGTGGGAATTGATCTTTTGATAAGTACATTGGACTAGTCATTTTCTGTCCTAGAGTGAGGTATACACCAGAAGGTGAACAATATATCGTAGCATGCATTCTTTTTAATAGATCTAAACCCAACAGATTTTCACCACAACCATTCGTCAGAAGAAGCGGAGCTTCTAAATCATAAGGGCCTATTGAAACAGGCAAAGGGCAAGAAACTGGATTGCGAACAGGGGCGCCAGAAAATCCTACAGATACATTCGTTAAGCCAGACAAAGGTGCGCCAGGGAGTTTAGAATGAATGATAGAGCTTCTCATGGCACCAGTATCTAAAAGAAATGGCTCTGAAACACCCATTGTAGTGACATTAACATAAGGTCCATTCTGATCCACTGGAATTGACGTGACCCCCTTACTTTGTCCATGGCTGTCCTATTCAAAATGAAGACTTTCATTCCCTCCTTCAATATACTGATCCTCACTGTAATACTGTGTAGACCTAACATTTTGCTGGTCAAAGTAATTTCCGGAATTTGGAGGAACAAAAGAACGCTGCTCTTGGGTTAACACACCTCGACCTCTACCTCTATTTGCTGACTGAAGACCACCACGACCTCGTGAAGCAGATGTTGCTCCATTACGCTGCAACAATGCCGGACAACTGTTCTTAAAATGACCTTCCTCCCTACAATAAGCACATTGATTGGGACCTAGCAAAGGTCTTGGAATGAATGGTTCAGGCTTTTGATACAACCTCTGAAACTGCGGAGGCTGTTGAAACTGAGGCTGAACATAACGAGGAGGATAAGCCTGTTGCAAGAGAACTTTAGTTTTTAATTCTTTCGTCTTTTTCTCTTGTTTTTCCCTTTCTTCTTTGTCTCTATTTTCATAATATTGTGCAGTAGCCAATATCTGGGCGGAAGAAGAAACTGCCCATGAACTCTCGGAGTCTTTTAGCTTGTGTGATAGTTCAGGAAGCAAGTTATATACGAACTTATCCACAAATAATCGCTGTCCCCCTTCTGTAGCCATATCTTGACCACTGTGATCAATGAATGTCTCCTCGAATCGGGTAAAGAAATCGGAAACACTTTCATCTTTCTTTTGTTTACATGCTGCTAGCTTATCCCAATTAACTCTCAAAGCAGGCATCATTGTTTTCATTAATGTAATAATCCTACCAGGGAGTTCTGAGATCAAAGCGTCGGGCTTTGCACCACCTACTTGACCTCTATCTGCGGCAATAATAGCGTTCCAATCGCCGCCTAATTCTTGAGCGTGATCCTCTCTACGAATTTTAGCCCATATTGTCTGTGGAACTACATTTCCCATCAACATGTCAATATCTGCTAGATTCATAGTACATGCATCAACTGTTTGCGACAACTCTTTATAGTAACCAGCAGGATTTTTGCGTGGATCTGGGAGTGACTGTTTAAGTGCTAAAACTTCAGACCTTTTCCAGGGGACATGTATCCATATGCGCTGAAAATGCGCAGGAATAGCTGGATTAGCACCTGCTGCTGCAACTTCTTCCTTCCATATTGGAGAAACCTCTCTCATGGGATAGTTTTTCAGTGCTGTCCTAACTGAAGGATCAGAATCAGGAAAAGTCTGTGAGAACAATAGGGATCTGAAAGAAATAAGTGTTCTGACAGCGTTTTCAACCTTAGGACCCACAATAAGTCCTTTGTCAAAGTCAGCCTGAACATCTAACAGATCCTGTGGGACCGAACCCAAATTCATATCCTCCCATTCTTTAGCGAGAGTATCGCACATAACTTTAAAAACATATCTCTGCGTAGGTGCATTCCATTGCAGAAAGGTGGACATAATATCAGACGTACTATATTGGGGACCCTTCTTGATCCATCTACAAGCAAGTGAGTCCAATTTTTCTCGCTCTTCGGAGTCTGGGAATTGACTACGAGACTGTCTTCGAGAAAAAGCTGGAGACACATTTAAAGCTTCAAAGAAAGGTGATAAGAGACCAGAGACAGTATCTGCAAATCGCTTACGCATAGATGGAGAATTTGACATAAGGATAGGGGACAAGGTATTAGGTGAATTAACTAAAGGAGCATTAGGAATTGCCAAAGGAGCAGAAGGCAAAGGAGTTAAAGGCAAAGCTGGCATAGGCAATACTTGAGGAGGCAAATGTGGAAAAGCTGGAGCAGGCGGAAGCACAACTGGCGGCTGAACAGGCTGTAACATCGGGGGTGCATTAGCACCTTGTACATAGGGCGGAGGCAATTTCAATAAGTGGGACATTAAGGAATCTTCCTCAAAATCTTTTCTCTTATCAAGGGAAGAGATAGGCAACGTCGGATAGCATTTATCTATTGCCATTCGATGCTGTCTGTCTGAAATTTCCATTGCATTATCTATTTCATCATCTTTGAATTGCTGAGCAGCCTGTATAATCGTCATTCCCTGTGTTTTCCTATCTCGTTTCGCTTGTTTAATTTCTCTCTGTTTGGCTTCCTTACGCCAAAGGCGAAAAGAGTCAAACATTGCCGGCCGGGCTTTTCTTTTAAATAACGTTGCTTCTAAATTATCTAGCACATCAGTTTCGAAACTACCATTTTCTGGCCATTTTAAAACACCATCTTTCTTTGTATATCGGGTCCATGTCTTATTAAAGGCAATAGGACCAACACCATGTTTAGAATAGAGCTCATATGTGGGAGTTCCAACCGAAGGAATCGGACAGGAGTCCTCAAGTTGGGAGTCCCTATTACAACCAAAGCAACACAGTTTTCCAAACTTAGTCAGACCAGACATCTCACGATTTTTACTGGCTGTTCACAAACATCAAGGGGGTAAAACTTTCAGTTTACACAGCACAAATGCACTTACCCCTCGGCTTTGGCCACTGCAATGGCCAAATCTAAGGACCTAAGGACAAAACAAAGACCAAAATTTGTGGGCGCGACCCACCAAATACTTAACTAAGGATGTCTTCTTACACCAACAGAGGCCCGTCTATCGTCTCGCTTTACCATACATCATCAAAGAAAGGGCCAAGGCAGGGCGGCAGTCAGGGCAGCAGTCGTCAGTAGCCGTCAGGAAGGAGTAACCGCGCTGAAAAAGACCTTCGGACCACTTCGACATACAGGGGTCGCTTGACGTGGCTCGCGATTCCTCCAGAATTTTCTTGCGGGGTTCCTCACGACCTTCAGGCAGAACCGGTACCGCTGAAGCCGCCCCACGTTGGGCGCCAGTTGAAGAACCAGAACCTTATGGGCCTGGCGGCGCAGGGTACGCCTGAAATCTCCTTGGATTCACCTGCCTCAACTAACAGAGACACGGGACACTCTGTCAGGCGTAAAAGATCAGATTTTATTAGCTGCAGCTAGTACAGTTGTCCAAGAAGTACACAAGGTATGTTCTCAGGAGACTGCCACTTTACTTTGTGGCGCACAATCTTATATACCGTATAAAAACCATTTATTAACTACATACACTCCCAGAACACATAGAAAGGAGCCAGTAAGAATAATGTAAAGATAGAACAGAGCCAATAGAAATGTCGGAAAACAAGACAGCACCAATAGAAGGAATTGGAAAACAAAGTATCAAGTGACTTAAGGTTGCCTCCCCTCCAGCTGTGTTTGTCACCCCTCCCTTGAACTAATTCATTAACCGATCCACAACGAAGTTGCATGTGGTGTGATAAGTTTGTGTGCGTTTGGAGGACAGTTGTGAAATGAGAGAATACTAGCAAAGGACAGCGAAGGCCAGACGATAAGATAAGATCGGCGGAGAATAGTGTGAGCCTACAGATAGTTGAAACAAGGATTAGAAAACCAGACAGGGATTAGTGTACTCGGTCAGACCTTAATACCAGCCTTGTAAAGATAGAGGCAGAAGGCTGTTTTGAACACCATGTTGCAGAATAAGCAGAAAAGGCAGAATGGACTTCGTTCGCTGTGCTGCCTGAGTGAAGGCAACATAAAATGGCGGCGGGCCACAAAATGGCGGGTCGATACGATCGTATTAAAAATCGAATTTCCTCACTCCCTTTGTGTCATTGTCTAAAGGGGATTCACAAACAACCCAATTGTCAGTCTGACCCAGAAAGGGAAGACACAAGTAGGCAGAGTCACAGAATGGTTTAAGCAAGAAAATGCCAACTTTCTAAAAGTGGCATTTTCAAACACACAATCTCAAAACCAACCAAGGATTCTGACTTGCATGTGTTGAGCAGATGTGGATGGAGACAGACGCTAGCGGTCCCACATTTAAAAGATTTGTTTACCTGGGCTTTTAGGTTGAAGTCCACTGGTGTGTTACTACAGAGCCTATTTTTGCAACCTGTTGTATTATTTAACAACACTGAGTCCTGATGATGGTCTGACGGACCTCTGACTGCCACTACAGGCCGAAACGTCGACATTACCTTCTCATTTGACAAGCTGAATTGAAAGTCCATGATATTGCTTGAACTCGAACTGGAAACCAGGCAATTATTGTGTAGAACTGTGTTATGAGGAGGGTTATAACCCCTTCCTGGATCTGCAGTTGGGATTCCATCTTATGATCTAGAGGGGTTACATCCAATGTTGTTGTTCATGAAATGGACAGTCATTAGAATTGTTGTACACGTTTTTGAACTTCCTGAATCCTATTGAGTAATATATTGAATTTTAACAGTACAGAGTTGTTTTATTCATTAATTGAAGACTGTAGAATATGTACGCATACTATGGCCCTCATTACGACCCTGGCGGTTTGTAACCGCCAGGGCCGCGGGACGCGGTGGCACCGCCGACAGGCCGGCGGTGCCCCGCGGGGCATTCTGACCGCGGCGGCTTAGCCGCGGTCAGAGAAGGGAAACCGGCGGTCTCCCGCCGGTTTCCCGCTGCCCCCAAGGAATCCTCCAAGCCGGCGCAGCTTGCTGCGCCGGGTGGGGATTCCGACTCCCCCTCCCGCAATCCAGTTCCTGGCGGTTCTCCCGCCGGGAACCGGATGGCGGGAGGGGGAGTCGCGGGGCCCCTGGGGGCCCCTGCAGTGCCCATGCCAATGGCATGGGCACTGCAGGGGCCCCCGTAAGAGGGCCCCGCTTGTATTTCACTGTCTGCATAGCAGACAGTAAAATACGCGACGGGTGCAGTAGCACCCGTCGCACCTTCCCACTCCGCCGGCTCGATTACGAGCCGGCTTCATGGTGGGAAGGTCGTTTTCCCCTGGGCTGGCGGGCGGCCTTTCGGCGGCCGCCCGCCAGCCCAGGGGAAAACTTGGAATGCCGGCCGCGGTCTTCAGACTGCGGTGCGGTATTCCTGCGGCGCAACTTTGGCGGGCGGCCTCCGCCGCCCGTCAAAGTTGTAATGAGGGCCTATATCTGTTGAAAAATGGGTTATTGGTAAGGGCAGGTAGGTACCTACACCTAGCAACAAGGCACTAACCTCCACTTAGGTCCAGTTAGGTCTCAGTAAATTAACCCCAGCTCAATCCTTGGTAGCTTGGCAACGAGCGTCAAGGCTTAACTTAGGAGACAGTGTGTAAAGCATTCAAATATCACAAAACAGTAATTAAATAAAACACAGGAAGTTTAAAAATCCAAAACCAATTTATAAAAATAGTTTATATTTTTATCTTTAAAATGACACAAAAACGAATAAAATCAGATAAATGGAACCGGAGATATGAATTTTTAAAGAATTATTATTTTTCTAGCGCTTAGAAACAAAAAGCGCCAATCGGGTCATCTGGTTGCACCTCGACCGGGGCAAAGTCAAAGTTTTAGGCCGACCGCGATGGAGCCCTGCTCGGCTACAGGTCGCGGGAGGCCTCGGTTAAAAGTTTACCTTCACACTTAGGGGGTCATTCTAACTCTGGCGGGCGGCGGAGGCCGCCCGCCAGAGTTCCCCCAACAGAACACCGCTCCGCGGTCTGAAGACCGCCGCAGTGATTCTGTGTTTCCCACTGGGCTGGCGGGCGACAGCCAGAAGGCCGCCCGCCAGCCCAGCGGGAAACCCCTTCCCACGAGGAACCCGTCTCCGAATGGAGCCGGCGGAGTGGGAAGGTGCGACGGGTGCAGTTGCACCCGTCGCGAATTTCAGTGTCTGCTCAGCAGACACTGAAATTCTTTGTGGGGCCCTCTTATGGGGGCCCCTGCAGTGCCCATGCCATTGGCATGGGCACTGCAGGGGCCCCACGACACCCCATACCGCCATCCTGTTCCTGGCGGGCGAACCGCCAGGAACAGGATGGCGGTGAGGGGGTCGGAATCCCCCATGGCGGCGCAGCAAGCTGCGCCGCCATGGGGGATTCCTCAGGGCAGCGGAAAACCGTCGGGAGACCGCCGGTTTTCCTGTTCTGACCGCGGCCAAACCGCCGCGGTCAGAATGCCCTGCGGGGCACCGCCAGCCTGTTGGCGGTGCTCCCGCCGACCCGCCGGGGTCGGAATGACCCCCTTAGTCTTTATTTTGAAGATTTTCTTCAGCGGGACGAACCTGCCAGTCCTATCCGACCTCCTGGAGCCCTTCTCCGGATACACGATGCTGGAATCCTCGGTGGAGATTTTTACCTTCGGACTTAGTCGTTTTTTCGAGGTGAAAATCCTTCGACCGGGGTAAACCTGGATCTTGATCCGACGTCCATGGAGCCCTTCTCGGATACGATGGCTGGGAGGTCCCGGTCAACTTTTTACCTTCGGACTTAGGCCCTCATTCTGACCTTGGCGGGCGGCGGAGGCCGCCCGCCAAAGTCCCGCCGTCAGGTTACCGTTCCGCGGTCGAAAGACCGCGGCGGTAATTCTGACTTTCCCGCTGGGCTGGCGGGCGGTCGCCTTCAGACCGCCAGCCAGCCCAGCGGGAAAGAGGCTTCCACGATGAAGCCGGCTCGGAATCGAGCCGGCGGAGTGGAAGCTGTGCGACGGGTGCAGTTGCACCCGTCGCGTATTTCACTGTCTGCGCAGCAGACAGTGAAATACATTTAGGGGCCCTCTTACGGGGGCCCCGCGACCCCCCCTACCGCCATCCGGATCTCGGCGGTCCGACCGCCGGGATCTGGATGGCGGTAGGGGGGGTCGGAATCCCCGCGGCGGTGCAGCAAGCTGCGCCGCCGCGGAGGATTCAATGGGGCCGCGGTACACTGGCGGGACCCCGCCAGTGGTGCCGGTCCGACCGCGGCTTTACCGCCGCGGTCGGAATCCCCATTGGAGCACCGCCGGCCTGTCGGCGGTGCTCCCGCGGTCCTCCGCCCTGGCGGTCAAAGACCGCCAGGGTCAGAATGACCACCTTAGTCTCTTTTTCGGAGATTTTTCTTTACCGGGATGAACCAGCAAATCAGGCTGGGTCGCGGTTGAGGCAAGCCGGCTAGAGTTGCCGCAGCGGGTCGGTCCCTCTATGGAGCTTTTTTTTTAAAATTCTCCAAACTTCTCCAAACTTCTGGGGCTTCACCCAAATGTCCTTTTAAGGTTCTTTTGGGGTCCACAGCTCACCCCAAGGGTCCAGAAGTTCTGAGATGGTCCTTGGGGGGTGCGGACTACAACTCCCAGAATGCACCTGGCGCAAACTCCTTTTTGGCCACTGGGCAGTGGTCAGCTGGTCGCTTTCTTCAGGAGTTGGTGCAGGGGACTCTGGTTAGCAATTTTTCACCTGTAGCAAACAGGGAGTCCCTCTTTGAACCAGTTGAAGCCAGGCAAAGTCCTTCTTGTGGTGGAGCCCAAGTGTGCAGCTGGTGCAGTCCTTCTGAGTGCAGGTTCCAGGTGCAGGCCAGGGGTCCAGCAGGGCAGTCCTTCTTCTCCTTTAGTTCTTCCTTGTTGGAATCTGATGGGGATCTGAGGTGTGGGTGCAGGTCTGCCAGTTTTATCCTTGCTCCTGGGTGAAAAGCAGGGGCGTCCTGGTTCTCCAATCAGGGGCAGGGTCCTTCCCCCTGCGATGACCACTTCCTGGGAAGTGTGGCAAAAATCCATCCCAGTGGGCAACATTCTCTAAAAATCCAACATGGCTGAATCTGATTTTTGGAGGTTACATCTGGCTGAGCCCACCCACTGGTGTGGCTAAAAATCATAAACACACCCCTCTCCTGCCCTCTCCTAATCTAATCAAGAGGGCACCTAGTTGTCTGGGGTTGCAGGATGTGGGGGTGTTGCTGGATGCTCCAAATGTCCTTCTCTGCCTTTGAAGACCAGTTTGGCAGCCCTCCCCCTTCCTGCCTCACCATCTGCTGAGGGGAGATTCTCTCCCACAGGCACATTCCTTTGTGTGAAGCCAGGCCACTTCACACCTCATCAAGACAGCTTGGCTAAGCTGCTACAGGCTGGCCAATCAGAGCACAGCAGCAAAAACAATGCAGGGCTGAAATTGGCAACTTTTTAGGTAAAGTCTAAAACTCTTTACCTGAACAAGTTATATTAAATCCAACAACTGGAAGTTGTGGGATTTATTACAACAATTAATTTGATACCAAATTCTTGGTATGCATCTTTTAAGGAGACTTTAAAATTTAAAACAAAGTCTCCCCATTCTAGCCTATGAAGGCCATTTACTACAATGAGGGAAAAACGAATTTGGCTGTTTTTACCTCACCAGGGCTTATAAAACTATTTTTATAAAGTCCCTGCTTATAGTTACATGGCACCCAGCCCTAGGGGCACATAGGGCACACGTTAGGGGTGACTTATAAGTAAAAATAAGGTAGTTTAAGACTTTGGAACTACTTTTAATTCCAAAGTCGAATTTGCATATAACTTTAATTTAAAAGCAGCCAGCAAGGCAGGCCTGCCTTTAAAATGACACTGGGCACCTCAGCAGTGCACCTATGGGTGCACCACCTATGCTGTGGTCCCTAAACCTACATGCCCTACCATATACTAGGGACATAGGTAGGTTAACTTAGCCAATTATAATTAGCCTAATTTGCATATTGATTTTACACAGAGCACAGGCCCTGGGACTGGTTAGCAGTACCCAGGGCACCATCAGAGTCAGGAAAACACCAGCAAAAAGTGTAAAATGGGGGCAAAAAGTTAGGGGGCCTCTGCTAACAGCCCTGTTTTCTCACAATATCTAAATAATTCCTTTAGGAGCATTTTTAATTGAGACATTGTCTGTACCCAGTTCCTAGGGGAATTCTGGGTTGCCCCTGTGTTCACTTTCTAAAAGTGGCATTTTCAACTGACAATTTAAAAAACAACTTTACCAAAATATGTATTTCTAAATGGTGAATTTAAGGAGCCCAAAGTCAAGATCTCTATCTGCTCCTAAAGGGAAACTAAACTTAAAAGTTATTTAAAGGCAGCCCCCATGTTAACCTCTGAGAGAGACAGGCCTTGCAACAGTGAAAAAATAATTTGGCAGTATTTCACTTTTAGGACATGTAAAACACATCAGCACATGTCCCACCTTTAACATAAACTGTACCCTGTCCATGGGGCTACCTAGGGCCTTCTTTAGGGGTGCCTTACATGTACAAAAAGGAGAGGTTTGGGCCTGGCAAGCGGGTACACTTGCCAGGTCAAATTTGACAGGTTCAGACTGCACACACAGACACTGCAGTGACAGGTCTGAGCCATGTATACAGGGCTACTCATGTGGGTAGCATAGCCAGTGTTGTGGGTCAACTAGTAGCATTTGATTTACAGGCCCTGGGCACCTCTAGTGCACTTTATTAGGAACTTACTAAAAAATCAAGTATGACAATCATGGAAAAGCCAATTACACATACAATGGACACAGGGAGCACTTGCACTTTAGCACTGATCAGCAGTGGTAAAGTGTTCAGAGTACTAAAAACAGCAAACACAGAGTCCATCACACAGTCAAAACATGAGAGGTTGAGGCACAAAAGACAGGGGAGACCACACCAAGGATGCCTGGTCTAACAATACCCATATATATAAAAAAAAATCCATGAATGCTAAACTATATTGATGAAAAACATCAACGCATATTATTGGCTCCTTACATGTGATGGCAAATCATACATCAGTAACACATGACTTGTGTGGCCCTTCACACTGCTGTAGTTGGTTCACTGTGTGGTCTTTTGCATTGCTGGATCATTTCTCCTGTGTGGCTAAATGCATTGCACTCCATAGACCATTAGGCAGGTAACTTATGGGTTGCATGGCTATTTGCAGCTCACTATATAGGCCATTGTGTGGCCCTTTGAGTTGCAGTATAAGTACTATTGCGTGGCTATGTGCATTGCTCTACATAGGCAACTGCCTAGGAAACATGCATTATATGACTAATGCGGCACACTATACAGGCCACTGTAGTAGGTACATAGATGTAGAATCTCCCCTTGCGCTGTATGGGAGAAAGTAGTGCATCATACAATGTACATTTGTGTTGTAATGCGTCAGACAAATCAACAAACATTACATCAACCTGCCTGTCACACCTAGGAAATGATGCAGTGGGTGTGGCTGCATACCAGGAAGTGTAAATGTTACTTTTGTTTTTGTTTAGTGTCTCTTGGTTGGTGCTGGTGGTGTGCGGAGTTCTGTGCGTGTTTGTTGAATTTTTTGGTGTTTCCAAATGAGTCTGTGGCTGTTCTGTCCTTTTGAAGTATATTTTGTGTAGTTTTTGTGTTGTGTTTTGTATTTGAAATTTTCTCTGCAATGTTGAGTGTTTGTCTAATTTGGGGTCCTAGTTAATTAGGTATAGTTAGGGGCTCAAGAGGTATTTTTTGTTTTTGAGCATAATTATAGATAGGGCTTATGCCATTTTGGCCATGTCTTTAAAGGGAAGAGGTATACATTTTACAAAGGGAGAAGTAGGTGCTGGCTCCGGAGGAGGGTCAGCCAATGGTATCCCCCAAAGCATTGAAGGAAGCGGGTGTGGTACACATGGCAAAGGTGGCTCATAAAGAATGTTCAGTGTTGCAACTTAACCACCAATTGGCGGACATCATTTAAAGTGAGGATGATGTGCTGGGCCTGCTGAGTTTGGAAATCAGAGGCTCCATAGGTATGCATTAATTTACCATCAGCATGTAACAAGGTACATATCAATATCTTTTAGTTGCAATGTGTTGATGCCCTGTTACGTGCAAGTTAGGGTGACACTAGGTGCCAGATGTGTCAAACTGTCTCACAAAGGAGCACACCTAGCATAAAGGTTGTGTTGCATTACAGAGAGGTAGCACTCATGATGCTAAGTAATGCAAGGCAGCCCTTTGCCCAAATGAGGATTATTATTTTGCAATATCCAGCAATGAAGAAGGTATGGGATTATAAATGAAATACGATTTATTTTATGCTCTTTTCCCTCACTTATGTGACACAAACACTGCACAATAGGTAGCTAAATCAGCTCCTAAAGATAGATTCACAATATGTTTCATTATCCACGCTTCAAAAGGTATAAGGTATATCTTTGGGGCAAGGATAGTATTTATGTGACAAAGGGCACATCTATCAATACTTCATGCAGTGATGTGCAGCGTCACCTTGCTGAGCTGTGCTGTGTGAAAGTGAAATGCTCAGTATTAACATGTTAAAGTTGCATTCCTGTCCTTTATTAGAGCTGGTTCACTTTAGGCTGTCAAGTGCCAATCCTGCTACCCTTGCTCCATTTTTCAGGGGGCCTGTGAGGGAGCTAGTTAGCAGGTCCTAGAAAAGTACATGCATGGAGCATTTGACATATGGTGTTAGACATTTCTGGCCTTTCACCTTCAGGCATATCTGCCCTGCAAGGTGACAGGTTTTGTTTAGTTGTCTGAAAATGTATACATTTTCATCTAAGGAAATATGAATGTGCCATTACACTGGCATAGTGCTTATTTTAAGTTTACAAATGTATGTAGTTGCTCTGTTTTTGATGCATTTTTTCCATTTTTGTTTTGCAGGAGAAGATTGTCCATTTTCCAAGGAGAAATTGATAGCTTCAGTGATACTGATGCGGAAAGTAAGTGTCATGACAACATGGCTGTTGACCTGTGACAAGTGTGTGATTCATTATAGTAGCAACAGTGCAACTTGTATGGGCGGTATTCATCACCTGCCAACAATTCACTCAGGTGTATTGAGAAAACACAAAAGCACGTTTCAACTTATAGTCAAATAAACAAGGAGTGGTGTCAAATGTGAATGAAGTGTCAATATAGGTATTGGTAAGCATTTCTGTAGTACCCCACTTGAAATAATGAGATGTTATACCTGTAACAGTACCTGTGTGTCATACCCAACTACACTTTGCATAGATGTTCATTACAGTATCACCAGGTTAGCCATCACATTGCAATAATTGCACAACATATATATGTCGGAAATATACAAGTAACTTCTCAAATATAGATGTATCTTGCTAAGAACCCATAAAAAGTACAATTGACATCTCACCATGTGTTGCCGCAGGCGTGTGAAAAATGTGTACGTGATCCAAAAATTCCCTTAGTAGTACCTCTTGAATGAGGTGTAGTTGTGGTAATCCTGTCTCAGGGGTGTCTGACCCACAATGAGAATTGTCCATGTCAGACCTATGTAGAGTGACAGTGGCCCCATTACACTGATGCCCTGGAGGTTGTGTGGCTGTAGGGCAGCTAATGTATTGATCCAAGGTTTGCTTCAAAACCCTAGCTCTCTTCTAGTTAGTTTCATGCACATTGTGAGAGTAGATGTCCACATGGCAGGGAACTTGTAATGTAGCCTAGCAGTTGTACCGTGGAGGGCAACCTGCATATCTGTTATTTATGTATCTGTAAAGCACAAAATGGCAATATCATGGTTGAATAACCTATGGAGCTCTAGAAGGCCTCACAATATCAATACAAAGTCATTGGTCTAAGTTTGGCCAGCAGGAGATACAGACTAGATTTCCCATATATTGGCATATCAGTGCCAGCCTCCTGGGCAGTATCTAACCTATGTGGTATTTATGCCAAGCTTTCATGCAGTGGTATAGGGCAAGCGACCTTACTGCACTGCATGGAAGGGAAAAGGCAGGAATGCCCAGTGATTCCATGATACAGTGCAGTCCTGTCCTTTCCTACTGGTAACATACTTTTGACTGCTTAGCGCCAAAGCAGGCATCCTTAAGTCATAGTGCAAGGGGTCTTGCATTGTAAGCAAAATATTTTGGGGGCAGGTAAGGACACCTGCCAGCATAAACACACTCCTGAGAGGCTTTTACCTCTTTCTATATGTGGTGTAGAATACAGCACAGGGAGACAGAAGTAACAACAATGCAAAATTAGATTATTTCTCCTTGTTTAGCGTCACCTGTAGACTTGATGCATTTTGATACGTTTTCAGGTCTAGCACTGATGCTAAGTATGTGAAGCCATTAAAAAAAGTGCATTGATCTCAACAGACACCCACCCTCCAACTATGAAATGGCTCCCTGCGGCAGAGAAACCCTTGTTTACATTAACAAATCTCACTTCAGTTGTACCTTCGCCTTGCCCCCCCTTACATGAGGCAAGACATGCACCAAAAGTTTACACAACTGTGCCATGGGTATTATTTTCCACTGACTCATCAGTATGAGTGGGGATCACCGGTATGACTGAAATATGTGGTTGTGTACTGACTAAAGAGGTTTTGGAACACCTACCCTGGCCGTACTCTGGTTAGTCTGACATATTGTAATTGCAAAAGTCATTAGAATGATGGTATATTGAACATTTTTCTATAGCAAAGTTGGGTTTATGAATGGACTGGCACTTATATTTTCATAACAACATCAGTTAATTTTTGGAATATGGGATGTCCATACAAAACTTGCCGTAATATGAGCTATGATTTTCTCTCTAGCTCACATGTCAGCAGACATGGCCAAGACAGAAGCATTGAGATGGCCACGTTATGGCCACTCATTCTTTCTTGAAAATGGGCTGCACAGATGACAAAGGGGAGGTAGCTGGCATTTGGGGGTCAATCAAGCAGGTCACAGCCACACAGTTGCCACTCAGCAGCAGGCAGGGTTTGGCCCACTCCTGGACCTACAGGTGGAAAGCTGCAGAGTAAAAGAAGAGAGAAGTAGCAGAGAAACAAAAGTACCAATTGTCAATTTAAAGGTTGGATCAAATGGACCAGAAGATTGCTAGGATGGAGAGGAAGCAGAGGAGAGTAAGACATGTTCTGTTGAAGTGCCAAGAGGCACTCTGGAATATTTCCACTCAATTTTGAGCTGCGCATTCTCCTTCTGAACATCCCCTTCCCTGTATTTTCTATTATTGTAGATTGTTATTTTAGGTGTTCATAGTTACTGTTGGTGTTTAGTATAGGTTTAGCTATAATTTAGTAAGATGTTGTTCGGTAGTATAGTTTTCAGCCACTTTTTATTATGGTAAGCCTTTAGGTGGGTGGAGGGGTGAACGTTTTGTATTTTATATAAAATAATTAAAAAATATAAAATACCTATAAATTTGTTTAGGCTTATATATGTAGGTAGACTATGTTTAAGATGTAGTCTATGTTTGTATTGTACTGACATATGTATATTAAGGATACTTGGGTGTCGATGTTTAACTTGCATGTGCTAATAGTGGTTAGGATAGGTTAAGTGTTAGATTAGGTAGTATAAATTTGTTTTATTGATAGTTAGTGTAGGTTAGTTAGTGTTCGGTAGTTTTTTTAGATAACAGTTTTTACATTTAAACAAAGTAATCGTTAATATTTTATTGAATATTATTTATTTGTCATGAGTTTCTACTATTGTTAGGTGAGTACATGATGTTTAAATAGTCCTGAGTACATTCTAGGAATAAGATGCATTGTCAGACTCCTCGGGCAACTGTAGGTATTCCTCACATTAGAGTAATTTATGGGCCTGTGTTATTACTGTAGACACTGCAATTGGGGCTCAGTATTTGATTTTACACTCAGCACAACACACATATTTTCCTCACTGTAGCACTCTGTATGAAAGTGAGATGACAGGTAAGTGTGGGATTTGACATGATACTACAGATTGCTGCTTCTTGCCTCTGCTGGGAAACAAACTGCTACCTAGTGCTAATGCAGACTCCCTTGCAACGTAGAGCAAGGATAAAGATGTTGATGGGTTGATTATTTTTGTGCGGGAAGTCACACCTGCCTGGACAAATTTCAGTACTCATGGGCATTTAGTTCTTGCTAAGTGTGCCATATCATGCAGCTTATTTGAAAGAGCACACAACAAATATATTTTGAGGATATATCTCCTAATTTGCATTCCCCTGGGAAGGTGTGGCAATGTTACAGTTTACCTGGTCTACCACTTATGCAAAACTGTGTGTGAAAATGAGTTAGTCTGTTGATGTGTGGATGCACTCACAATCAACATGTGATGCCTCTCTGGGGCTGAGTCACATAAGTGTACTATTTTGACCTGTGTTGCTTTACTCTACATTTACCATGAGACACACTGCTACACAAAAGGCCTGATTTCCAAAGCTCGAGCATCATCAGAGCATCACTTTTTGCAATGCTCCGGTGGCACTAAACACTCCTCCATAATTACAAGAGGTGTAATGCCATATTTTGTGGCTTAATGCTTCCTTGTAAATATGGGTCCTTCTGACACAGTTTTCTGGGTCAAAGGGGTGTGCAATGAGTGTTGCAGTTTCCTTTGTCAAATCCTGATTAGGACTGTGTCGTGTGTAGGCTAGTAGGTATCCTGTCAGGATTTAGCCTAGGAAAAATGGTTCGGACAACTGTTTAGGGTAGGAGGATATAGTGGTTTACTTTATTATTCTTATGTGATTTTCTATGTGGTTCTTAATTCACTTATTTCCTTTTCACTGTTCCTCTTTCGGTCTCTCCGTTTCTTTCTGTTCCTTTGTTCTGTTGGACTATTTCTTGGACTGTCTCCTCATTGGTCCTTCTCTTTCTTTTCTCCTTTGGTATCTCCCCGGTCTTGTTGCTAGCAGTTCCCACCATAAGATATGCCCAAGGAAAAAAAGGGAACAGAGGGACAAGTGGTAAGTATTTTTTTGTTTGCGTGTTTTATTTTATATATTTTGGCGGGGGGAGAAAAGACAAGAAAAGAGAAGGAAGGCAGAAAGGAAAAACACCTTCTCTTTGATATGTGAAGGAGAGTGCTTAATGGTATTGTTGTGCTGTCCTTCTATAACTTCCGTATCATGAAACAAACAGATGCTAATGAGGACATGCAGCCCAGCAAGCAAAGATACCACACATTTTTATGAGCTCCCCCTGTTTTGATCCAAAATCAATCTTTTTCAAATTGTTCACAATGGGTGAAGAATAGGTCCCCCCTTCTTCCTCTTCCTCTCTCCTTCTTCTGCCCTCTCTTCCCCACCTCCACAAGTAGTTAGTGGGATTTTGAATGTAGGCATGTACCTGCATAAGCCACGTCCCTCCTGGGATGCGGCGGCCTCTTTCGTTCTCCTCTGCAGACTGTTTCTCCCTTGCGTCCGTGTCTGTTGCCATTCTGGCTTCTCTCCCCAAAGTGTCTCTTTCCATCGTGTCATCCTCCTCCGTGGCCTCCTCCTCCACGGTTTTCCCTGTCGACACCTTCTTTTTGGCATCTCTCACTCCCAGCAGCTTCTCCTCCGCGTCCTCTTCGTCTCGTTGGCTCCTCCACGTGCGTGTGGTTTCCAAACCCTCTATTTCCGGGTTCATGTGCACTCTTCTCTGTTTATGTTGCTTCGGAGTGCCCCGGGGCACTCTGTTGTCGGTTCCACTTTAATGGCGTCCGATGTAACCCTGTTACAGACTGAGATACCTACAGGCTCCTTCAAGAGTGCCTGCTATGGTCTCCATCCCCAACCGGACGACATCAGCCTTTCTCTGCTAGACTCCTACTACACACTGTTGAAATGTAACTTGTGGGTCCTCAGAGAGCTCATCTGTTATATGATAGGTTGATGTTACATGCCCAGTCTGTGTTGGATCATTTGCAGACCGAATAACATTGGCTTCCCTTATCTAAATGTCCAGGAGCTGTTGGAAGATGTCTTCATCCATAGGGAGCAGGATGGTGTCATAAGCAGGTTGATCATTACAGACAGGCTGATCTCCAGTAGATGTTGTTTGTACTTCTGGAAAGAAACAGGAATTTGTTTAAAAAATCCCATATCTTGAATATGACATATGTAATTTCTGTTACATTCAGACATGATTTGCCTTCACTTTCAAGTACATAGGAATATGTGGAACATATGTTTATACAATGAATATGCCCATGTTATACAGTTGTTGATTTTCACACAACAATACATATACATTGATCACATAACCTCATTATTCAATAGGGGGCCTATTTCTGTTTATTTCACACAACAAAAGGCAGCCTAAGCAGCTAACTGTGCTGCCCTGCCTGAAAGAGAGAGAGAAGGAATGGGCCACTTTTCACTTTACATGGTGCATTCCTGCTTTCAGCCTGCACTGGTGCACAATGGGTTTGCCTAGCACCACCGCAGGGGCCCTTGCACCGTGTAGCAAGAGGATCTGCATTTGCTCTAGGCTTCCATCCATGCCCCAGGACTAGCCAAGAGATGTAAGTCACCTTTTATTATTCTACATTACACAATCCTGCACTCTACATTTCACACAGCACAACACACAAAGGTGCCTTGCTGTGCTGCTTGCATGCCATTTGTGAATTTAAGCACCATAGGGGTCCTATTTTACAAACATGCAAACAAAACTACTGTTAGACCCTGACAGCCTTAGGGGGTCTTCCCCCAACATTTAGCCATTCACCTCCTTTTTTTATTACTGCTGACCAGTGTTTATATATATATATATATATATATTTATATATATATATATATATATATAATTGGCATATTTAATGTCCTTGTAAGTCCCTTGTGACGTGTCACCCAGGGCCTATACATTAAATGCTACTAGTGGCCTTGCAGCACTGATTGTGCCGCCCACACCAGTAGTCTTTCAAACATGTCACAGGCCTGCCATTGCAGGCCCAATGTGTGCAGTTTCACGGCCACTTCGACTTGGCATTTAAGACCTCTTGCCAAGCCTTAAACCCCCACCTTTGATTGCATATAAGTTAACGCTAAGATAGCCCATAGGTAGCCCATCGGGCAGGGTACCATGTAAATAATAGGCAGGACATATATTTTTAAGTTTTACATGTCCTGATAGTGAAAAACTCCCAAAGTTGTTTTTCACTACTTTGAGGCCTACTCCTTTCATAAGCCACCATTGGGAATTCCCTAATATACTTTTAAAAGGTAATTCCTGATCAGAAAGGAATATCTACATCATGTTTCATATCATTGGTATGATAATGGTAAATTGTCTTTAATGGTAAAGTTGGATGTAACACTGTTATTTCAGAAATGCCACTTTTAGAAAGAGGACATTTCTCTGCTCTTACTGTTCTGTGTGCCTAGCAGCCTGTGTCCAATACACATCTGGGCTAGGTGACAGTTACATTGTGTGCATTCCCTTTAAGCAGCCACAAGCACAAGAAGGGTGGGTGTGACAAGGGACTTATCTGCATTCTGATGGGCATTCCCTTGTTGAAAGGGTGGAGGGGAGCTAGCACTTACACTTCAATAGGGAAGTACTTGTCCCCACACAAAGGGCTGATTACCCCCTACTGGTAGTCTCGAACCAGGGCTAGGAAGAAAAGAACTCTGTGCACTTCAAGGAGCTGCTTTAAAGTCACCCCCACTTCAAAAGTACATTTGGGTATAGGTGCTGGGTCTCTGACCCTACCAAATCATTACACTACTGGACCTGGGAATAACTCAGCTGGAGTAAAGACTGCTCTGCTGTAAGGATTGCCATTTTGCCCGGATTGACTGTTCCAATGAACCGCTTCTCTGCTTTGCTGAGCTACCCTGCTGCCTGCTGATCTCTGCTCTGCTGAGGGCAAGAACTGGGCCCATCTTGCAGAACCCAGAGTGACTCCAAGGCCTTGTTGGCTTGCCCCCTGTTCTTCTGCAGTCTCAGGGCCATCAAAGACTGCCTGTAACTCTCCTGGTGCTGCTGGACTCTGCCATATGTCAGTCCTACCGTTGCCTGAGGTTCCCCCTCCAGTCCTGTGCCTCAGAAGTGGGTTCTGCAGCTGATCTCTGCAAAAAAAGACACGTCATCATTGTGCAGGTAAAAAGTGATGCATCACCCCTTTGGCACTGACGCAGAGGCTGTTCCACAACAGCAGTTTCACAGCTAGAGCAGCCTAATGACGATGCTCTGGTGTGTTGGCCTCTATGGTTGTGAGTGCCCTGTCATCTTTGCCTTGTGTGAGTAGTTATTTTGTGTGCTAGGTGATTCTCTCTAGTTTGCATGCTGTGGTGATGGGTGTCCATGCAGGGCTGTGTGTGGTGTCCATGCATTGGTGGTGCATGCAGTGCTGGGTACTGGGATGGGTGGGTTGTGATGGTGGGGTGTATGTGAGGGGTGGGGTGATGGGGTGAGGGTAGGGGTGGGGGTATGTGATGGATGCAGGTAGGGGGGTGATAGTAATAGAGATTTGACTTACCAGAGTCCAGTCCTCCTGCTACTCCTGCCAGGCCCTCAGGATGCAGTATTGCCAAGACTTGCTCCTCCCATGTTGTTAGTTGTGGGGTAGGAGGTGGGGGTCCACCGCCAGTCCTCTCTACTGCTATCTGGTGTCTTGCTACCACGGAACGAACCTTCCCCTGTAGGTCGTTCCATCTCTTCCTGATGTCATCCCTTGTTCTTGGGTGCTGTCCCACAGCGTTGACCTTGTCCACGATTCTCCACCATAGCTCCGTCTTCCTATTGATGGATGTCTGTTGCACCTGTGATCCGAATAGCTATGGCTCTACCTGGATGATTTCCTTCACAATGAACCATAGCTCCTCCTCTGAGAACCTTGGGTGTCTTTGTGGTGCCATGGGTGTCATGTGAGGGGTGTGTGTGAGGGTATGTGGTGATGTGTTGGGGTGTGTGCTGTGAGGTGCATGGATGGTGTATGGGTGATGGTGTTCTGTGGCTCTGGTTGTGTGACTGCTTTTGCTGTATCTCTCTCTAGTGGCAATTTTTGTTAGTCGTAAAGGGATGTGGGTAATGTGAGTGTGTGTTTTATAGTGGTGTGGGTGTGTGGGTTTGGTGTGTGCAAGGGTGTCAGGTGGGTGTAGTTTGAATTGTCCACTGTGGTGTTGTTTTATATGTGTGTGTGTATTTTGAGCACGGCGGTATGTACCGCCAATGGTTTACTGTGGTTGAATGTCCGCCACAGTGATTCGTGGGTCATAATATTGTGGGCGTAGTTCTGTTGGCGTAACGGTGTGGGTTTTGGTACTGCCAGTTTATCACTGACCTCTGTCTGGCGGACTTGTTTGTGTGTCTGTATAGTGACGGATTGCTATGTGTGTGTCATAATATGGTAGCAGTACACCGCCGCGGTTGCGGTATGTTGGCGGCAGTCAGCATGGCGGTAATGAGGGCCATAGTACCTTGGGCAAGATGTTAATTTTTAACGCATTACAACAACCTAAAAAAGAAAGATTTAAGTGATGCATTCTCCCTAAATCACTTTTCATTTTAAACAGCAGCGGTCCATATTTTGCTCCACTAATTGACCTACTGCGGCAGTAACTCTGATCCCCAGAAATACAGCATCAGATACAATCCACTTGTCCCTAACGGTAGTCTTGAGTCTTATCATTATTTAATTTGTAAACAGAGTTTATTCCCGGCAACTTATCTAGTCTTCCAATTTCCTTGAAAGCTCTCTCCGTATCAGTTGTGGTCACTTCCACATCATCAGCATAAGCAAAAACCTTATAACTCTCCAAATAGTGAACAATTGGGTTAATACCTGTACACTCCTCCAGTTTACGTAGAAAGGGGTCTATAGACAAAGTGAACAGTAAAGGTGAGCAAGGACAACCCTGCCTAGTTCCTCTAGGAATAGATATTAAGTCAGATTCTAGGCCTGCTAAATGTGCCCAGGCTTTGGGGGCCTTGTACATATCTTTGATCGCTGTTAAAAAATCTTCCCCAATACCCTTCCATTTCAAAACCTGCCATACAAAAACCCCAAGAAACATGATTGAATGCCTTCTCGGCATCTAGTAAAATGAAACCAAATGATATTTGATGTACATCCTCAAGTTTGAACAGGGAAATAAGTCTTCTAATATGGTCAACTGTCCCTCTGCCTGGAATAAGCCTGTGCTACCTTTTGCATGCTAAAGAAGAGATAACACTTGCCAGCCTGCTTGCTAGGATCTTGGCATATATTTTCCATCACATTTCAACAGTGATAATGGTCCGTAGGACCCAGGAGAATATGGAGGTCTATCTGTTTTCTTAAAAACTACTATGCTGGCTATTTCCCAAGACAGTGGGATCTGACCTTGCTGAGCCATTAAGAAGGTTAATAACATATCATTTTGCAGTTCTTGAAAAAATGTCTTAAAGATCAAGTGGCAGAGCACCTGGCCCAGGTGCCTTTCCTATAGCCAAATAAATCATGGCTACATATATTTCTTCCGGTGCGATTGGAATTTCAAATACGTTTTGCTCCACCCGACTAAGCCTACATGAGTTTAACCCTCACAAAAAACCTGCGGCTTCCCTGTAGCCACCAGCTGCTTGTTCTAAATCATCAGAATATAACTCCTCATAGAAATCTCTAAAAACTTTTAAGATCTCCTTTGGTTTTTCCAACTTACATTAATGAGAATCCTTAAAAGTTGCTATATCCCTGCCTGACACTCTTTGCCTTATTTGCCTCAATAGGACTTTACCACTGGTCTCCCCAGATTCATAGCATTCAGCCCTAAACATCAGATATTTGATTGACTGCTGTTCCCTTACTGAGATGCTGATTGGCCTTAGCTTTCAATACAGATAGCTCAGCTTAAGTTGTAGTGGCCTCTTCCCCCTTCATTATACTGGCATCAATTTCCCCTTAGCCTACATAAGCTCTTGATACAAACTTGTGACCTCTGCCTTCCTCGCATTCTGTAAATGTAAGCTAAAGATCAGAGTCTCCCCTCTGACCTCTGCTTTTAGTGCATCCCATACCATTCCTGGATTGGCAGTGTTTCTATTATCATCTAAAAATTGTTTTAACCAGACATGCATATGATCTAAATAGCCTGGCTCAGCTAATAACTTTATATCAAATGCCTAGGCTTGGCGAGGCCTAAGAAATCCGGTTATCGGTATAACCAAGAATAGTGGATTATGGTCCAATAAAGTTGTAGGGGGAAGTACTATCCCTGCTTCAGAGGCTAGAGCTGCTGAGGTGAAGAAATAATCAAGACATACCAGTTTATTATGAGGTGAAGAGTAATATGTATAACCAGGGTACATAGTTTTAAGTTTTTCCCAGACATCAATAAGAGCATGGGGCCAGATGTAGCAAAATTAAAGATTGCGACTCGCATTTTGCGAGTTGATGCGACTCGCAAAATGCGAGTCGCAAATTGGAATGTCAGAAAAAAAAGCGATACGATTTTGT
The DNA here is from genome assembly GCF_031143425.1 of Pleurodeles waltl. Classification (NCBI taxonomy): domain Eukaryota; kingdom Metazoa; phylum Chordata; class Amphibia; order Caudata; family Salamandridae; genus Pleurodeles; species Pleurodeles waltl. The sequence continues at coordinate 577,388,253 of NC_090447.1, forward strand.
GACTCGCAGCCGGACTCGCAACGCTGTGTGCGAGTCCGCAGTTTGCGAGGTTGCTGTTTGCGAGTGTGCAAAAAACGAACTCGCAATTAGCGAGTGGGTGTCGCAAATTGCGATTACCTTCAAAATTGCTTGATGGTGCAGCAGAACACTCCAGAAAGCATACCAGAACACTCTGGAAAAACTTCCTGGCACATGATGATGATATCACAGCCAGGAAGTTAACAAATACACCTGGGAGGAGGCAGGAGATCATAGATAACAGCCAGGACAGATTAATGTGGCACATGGCGTTAATGTGCCACATGACTGGTTGGCATTTTCCTGCCCATGGACAATTTCAACTTGTATATAGTTTCTTCATGACATTAATAAAACTGTTATTTTTGTTCCACTTAACAAATGGTTAATAGGTGAGTATGGTGGGAGTTGACACGTACCGTCCAAAATATTGCGTTGCAATGTGGTCCCGTCTCAGTCTGCCTTGATTAGTTAGACTCCTATCCCCATGATGGCGATGTGGTTGTTCTTGCTCTTCATCATCAGGATCTGGGTCTGCAGGGGTGAGAGGTAGCCCACGTCGGGTGGCTATGTTGTGGAGGATGGCGCATGCGACCACAATTTTGAAAGCGGTAATGGGGGTGTATTGGAGGGCGCCTCCACTGCGGTGGAGGCATTTGAATCTTGCCTTCAGCAGTCCGAAGGTGCGCTCGATCAGGTTCCTGGTCCTCTTATGCGCACTGTTGTATTGCCTCTCTGATTCAGTTCTGGGTGTTAAAAACTGAGTCATGATCCAAGGCCTGAGAGCATATGCACTGTCACCTGTTGGGCACAAAAGTACACGGTTAGGAAGTCCAGATTGTCGTGCACAGTGACCTGTGTGTATGTCTGCAAGTGTCTGTGGCTCTACCTAGGAGGTAACCGTCTCCAAATTCCCCACGTTCCAGGCGTTGATGTATCCCACTATGCCTAAAAATGTATGAGTCATGGGTACTGCCAGGAAACTTAGCTACGATGTCCGTGATGACATAATGGGCATCACAAACAACCTGTATGTTGAGTGAGTGGGTACACTTCCTGTTGCGGAAAATGTGTTCCAGATTAGCAGGGGGGCATATTTGAATGTGTGTCCCATCTACACACCCTATGACATGAGGAAAGTGGGCAATGCGGTAAAAGTCCAGCTTGGTGCTGTTAATTTCTGCCTCATTCCTTGGTAAGTATATGAAGTGAGACATGTGCGTGACTAAGGCATCTAGGAATGCCCTGAGGAACTTGACACTGCACTTTGGGATACCCCACCTGCCACGGCAATGACCCCCTGATAGCTCCCTGAGGCCAAGAGGTGCAGTGCGCATAGTAATTGCACATGCGTAGGGATGGCGCAGCACCGCAGAGTCTTGTGTTCAAGCTGTGGTTTCAGTAAATCTATTAATTCTAGAATGGCTGCGCTGCTAAGGCGGTATTTGTCATAGATCTCCTCTTCAGTTTGCTGAAAAAGAGTCTGCCTGGTTCTATATATCTTCTCCTCTCTGTGGCCCCTCCTCCTCCTCCTGGGCTGCGTAGACTCTCCTCCTCACTGCTATCAGGTATATCTCCGCCATCTTGAGTAAGCCAGATGCCTTCTGGGTCCCCTTTTATACTTTGGTAATGGTTACCACCTGCTCTGAGTTAGTGGTAAATGGGACATGCAAACTGGGCTTTTTGCGACTAGTCGCAATTTGCGAGTTGCAATTGCATATGGGTTGCGACTCGCAAATTGCGACTTGCAATTTGCGGGTCGCAAAATGGGGTCGCACCGGATGCGACTCGCAAACAGGTCCCATCGCTTTTTGCGAGTCGGAAATGGGCTTTTTGCATCCCATTTCCGATTTTGCACTGTCGCAAATTGCGATTCGGCCCGTTTGCGAGTCGCAATCGTTTGCTACATCTGGCCCATGGTCCTTTATCAACCTTCTTATGTCCCTGAATACCTTGGGTTTACATTCCTTATAGCTATCAGACATTGTTAGACCCTTATTACCTTCAAGGTGGATGTTAAAATCACCACAAATTACTAAAGGAGGTAGCCATGAGGCTAATTCCAAACTTAAAGCATCAAGTATTTCAGTATCATCAAAGTTTGAGCCATAGATAGTAGAAAGAGTGAACCTAGCCACACCAACATTACATTCTAAGATAACCCAGTGACCCCCTTTATCTACCAGGGAGTGGCCTGGCTTACAAATAGAGCTTCTGGCAAGAACTGCCACCCCCATGTTGTCACTGCCTACTGTGTACAGGCTAAGAGTGTTAGCCCTAACCCCTTCAGAACTTCCTGCCTCCCCCAAGGGATATGAGTCTCTTGTAGGCAGACAAAATCGGCTCCCATTGATTTTATGCCCATTGCCACCTTCCTTTTCTTTTGTGGGTTTTTCAGACCACAAATATTGATAGAACATATTCTTAGCCTATGACTCATGTGTTTGCTTCTGGGTATCCATCAATCCCCCTGCCTTATCTTTAACCGGTTGTCCCAAGAGGATTATCATCCATTGCCTTTTGCTAAGTATTCTTCCTAAGGTCCAAATTAAACCAACTTGCCAGTTGTTAGACTTTTCATCCTTGGCGTGGTCTTCCTTGACTTTTTGCCTCTGTTTCTCAGGTTGTTGATATGTGTTGGACTCTGTTTTTGCTGTTTTTGTTACTCTGGGCACTTTACCACTGCTAACCAGTGCTAAAGCGCAAGTGCTCCTATAGAAAATGTGTATATAATTGGTTCATCCTTCATTGGCATATTTGATTTACTAGTAAGTCCCTAGTACAGTGCACTAGAGGTGCCCAGGGCCTGGAAATCAAATGCTACTAGTGGGCCTGCAGCACTGGTAGTGCCACCCACATAAGTAGCTCTGTAATCATGTCTCAGACCTGCCACTGCAGTATCTGTGTGTGCAGTTTTTAATTGTAAATTCGACTTGGCAAGTGTACCCACATGCCAGGCCTAAACCTTCCCTTATCTTACATGTAAGGCACCCCTAAGGAAGGCTCTAGGTAGCCCCAAGGGCAGGGTGCAGTGTATTGTTAAGGTAGGACATATAGTAATGTGTTTTGTTAGAAATGGGGTCTTTGGTTGGCAGTCAGGTTACCCCCTGTCCAAGCAAGGACCCTCACTCTAGTCAGGGTAAGTCACACACAATCCAAGTTATCCTGTGTCCACCATCTGGTAGCTTGGCTCTGAGCAGTCAGGCTTAACTTAGAAGGCAAAGTGTAAAGTATTTATGCAGTAAATCATACAATAACACAATATAGCACCACAAAAACACACCACACAGTGTTTAGAAAAATATATAATATTTATCTGGATATTTGCAGGTCAAAACGATAAAAGATGCAATAGGAAAATGTAGAGATATCACTGAAAAGTGATATAAAGTGTCTTAAGTCTTTTTTAAAGTAAACAAAGTCTCTTTCAAGCACAAAGTACCTGGTTGGAGTGAAAGATCTCCGCAAAGGGCTGCAGAGGAGGAGATGCATTGAAAAATGGTGTGTGCGTCGGTTTAGCCCCTTCACACACGGACTTGCATCGTTATTTTTCACGTGGGGAAGACGTTGCATCGATTTCCGGCGCGCGGACAGGTCTCCTCTTCGGGTTGCTGGATTTTCAGATGCCCCGGGGTCTGTGCGTGGAATCCTGGGCTTGTTGACCGGCTGCGCGTCGTTCTGGTGGGCGATGCGTGGAATTTTCTCCCTCGTGGCAGGTGCTGCATCGATTTCCCCTCTGGAAGTCAGGCGGTGTTGTCCAGGCAGGACGTGCATCGAAGTTCCGGTCGCACCGCAGGCGCCGCGTCAATCTTTTCCTCGCGAAGTCGAGCGGCGTCTTTCTGGTTCAGCGTGTGTTGAATTTTTCACCGCGGAACAAGCTGTGCGTTGAATTTTTCACCACACAAGGAGTCCAGTTGCCAGAGAGAAGTCTTTTTGGTCCTGAGACTTCAGGGAACAGGAGGCAAGCTCCATCCACGCCCTTGGAGAGCACTTCTACAGCAAAGCAAGAGAGCAGCAAGACAGCAGGGCAATAGCAAGGCAGCAGTCCTCTGTAGAAATCAGTCAGGTAAGTCATTTAGCCAAGCAGTTCTTCTTGTCAGGGTACAGGTTCTGGTTCAGGTTTCTTCTCCAGGAAGTGTCTGAGGTGGTAGGGCAGAGGCCCTGTTTTATACCCAAATGTGCCTTTGAAGTGGGGGAGACTTCAAAGAGTGGCTTAGAAGTGCACCAGGTCCCCTTTCAGTTCAATCCTGTCTGCCAGGGTCCCAGTAGGGAGTGTGGTAGTCCTTTGTGTGAGAGCAGGCCCTCCACCCTTCCAGCCCAGGAAGACCCATTCAAAATGCAGATGTATGCAAGTGAGGCTGAGTACCCTGTGTTTGGGGTGTGTCTGAGTGAATGCACAAGGAGCTGTCAACTAAACCCAGCCAGACGTGGGTTGTAAGGCACAAAAATATTTAAGTGCAGGGAAATGCTCACTTTCTAAAAGTGGCATTTCTAAAATAGTAATATTAAATCCAACTTCACCAGTCAGAAGGATTTTGTATTGTCATTCTGGCCATACTAAATATGACCTTCCTACTCCTTTCAGATCAGCAGCTACCACTTATACAATGTATGAGGGCAGCCCCAATGTTAGCCTATGAAGGAAGCAGGCCTCACAGTAGTGTGAAAACGAATTTAGGAGTTTTACACTACCAGGACATGTAAACTACACAGGTACATGCCCTGCTTTTTATCCACACAGCACGCTGCTCTAGGGGTTACCTAGGACACACGCTAAGGGTGACTTATATGTAGAAAAAGGGGAGTTGTAGGCTTGGCAAGTACTATTAAATGCCAAGTCGAAGTGACAGTGAAACTGCACACACAGGCCTTGAAATGGCAGGCCTGAGACAAGGTAAAAGGGGCTACTAAAGTAGGTGGCACAACCAGTGCTGCAGGCCCACTAGTAGCATTTAATCTACAGGCCCATGGCATATATAGTGCACTCTGCTAGGGACTTATAAGTAAATCAAATAGTCCAATTTGGTGTGATACAAGGTTACCATGTTTAAAGGGAGAGAGCATATGCACTTTAGCACTGGTTAGCAGTGGTAAAGTGCGCTGAGTCAAAAAAACAGCAAAAACAGTGTCCAAAAAGTGGAGGGAGGCAGGCAAAAAGTTAGGGGTGACCACCCTAAGGCTGTCAGGTCTAACATGTTTTATATGTCCTGACAGTGAAATATTGCTAAATGTGTTTTTTACTGTTGCCTGTCCCTCTCATAGGTTAACATGGGGGCTACCTTTAAATATGATTAAAGTGTAGATTCCCTTTGGGAGCGGATAGACATGTGGAGTTTGGGGTCTCTGAACTCACATTTTAAAAATACATCTTTTAGTAAAGTTGATTTTAAGACTGTGTGTTTGAAAATGCCACTTTTAGAAAGTGAGCATTTTCTTGCTTAAACCATTTCTGTGACTCTGCCTGTTTGTGGATTCCCTGTCAGGGTCAGTTTGACAGTTGGGCTGGTTGCACCTCACACTAGACAGTGACACAAAGGGAGCTGGGTGTAGTCTGCATTTCCTGATGAGCCATCTGTGCTAGGAGGGAGGGGATGAGTGGTCACTCACACCTGTAAGGGCTGTGCCTGCCCTCACACAATGCATTCTCCAACCCCCTGGTGTGTGTCTGGGGCCTCGTCTGGGCAAGGCAAGATTTCACAATCAAGAGAGACTTTCCATTGAAGTAGGCCTACTTCAAAGGGCAAAATGGGTATAGGAAGGGCACCAAAATCACAGACTTTAGAACACTTCTGGAAACCAAGAGGAACCTCTGCCTGGAGACAAGCTGAAGAGCTGAGGAAGAAGAGCTGCCCTGCCTGTGACTGTGCTTTGTGGAGCTATCCTGGAGTTGCTGCTTCTGCCTGTGCTAGAGGCCAAGACTGGACTTTGTGTTGCTTTCCTTCTTGTGAAGATCTAAAAGGGCTTGATTTAGAACTTGCCTCCTGTTGTTTGAACTCTCAGGGACAGCAAAGACCTCATTGCCAGCACCTGGAGCCTCTGGAGAGACTCCTACTCTGCCAAGTGGTGCCCTTCCAGTTCCTGGGACCCTGAGAAGAAAAGCTGGCAGCTCAAGAGTGAGAAATCCACACACAGACTGCCGTGTGGGGAAAAGATTGACGCAACTCTGATCTACGGCTGAAAAATCGACGCTCTGCTGTCTTCGCGGCTGAAAATCAATGCTCGCATGCAACACGAGCAGTAGAATGACACCCGCAGCTGGAGAAATTATATGCAACATCGCTGTCGGAGACTGGTAAGATCGCAACCCGCCCTGCGTGGTTTTTGGAGCATCGCCGGCTGAATTTCCGATGCAAACACCGCTGGGCATGTAAAAATCATGCAAGGCCTGCCCGGACCTGAGAGTGTTGACTGGATCAACGCATTGCTCTCCTGCAGAGAGAAGAAACAACGCACGCTGAACCGATGGACGGAGAAACAACGCAAGGTCTTGCTTGTGAGTGAAATTGATCATTGCAAGCCCTTTTTGACGCACACTTGCCCGTGCAGGGTTATTTTTGACACACACAAGGTAAATTTTCACACTAACAGCATTAATGTTGTGTATAAAAAAATTACATGAAGGCTCTTTTTGCATTTTTAGTGATAACTTCACTTGTGTATTGTGGATTATTTGAAGTTTAGGTCTTGTTTTGTTTAGATAAATATTTTCTATTTTTCTAAACCTTTCTTGTGTCATTTTGTAGTGTTTTCATTGAATTACTGTGCGTGTTGGTACAACTACTTTACACCTAGCACTCTGAAGTTAAGCCTACTGCTCGTGCCAAGCTACCAAGGGGGTAAGCATGGGTTAGCTGAGGGTGATTCTCTTTTACCTTGACTAGAGTGAGGGTCATTGCTTGGACATGGGGTAACCTGACTGCCAACCAAAGACCCTATTTCTAACACCTGTACACACTAGTTTGCCTGTTAACCTTGCCCTTCCTAAACCCAAACCTCCCCCCTAACAACCTCTGCCCATCCCAAGCTCCGTCCCTACCCCATAACCTCTCCCTACCATCAACACCCCTCACCCTCTGCCTCAGTACCAACCCTATCTCCTTGTAGAGGATGCAGGTCCCACCAGGTCCTTTCCATGATGGATTCATGCCCCCCTCAGGCCCCATACCCCATACCTTTTGTTCCCTAAATATTTGATATCAAAACAATGTGCCTCACGTCAAACAATTCCCTTACTCTCATAAAGTGCCACAACATAAGTAAATATAGTCACATGAAAAAATCCACATGACCCAGCATCTGCCAAGCCTGTCTACTATCAATGAGTCCAGAATCTACTTGGCCTTCACTTCTGAGAGAAAATAGTATGTCCTGCCATTAACAACCTCCCTGGCATTAACAACCACCTCAGCTTTTCTCAATTCAACAAAAAGACCTGGGCCCCCTTTTTCTGTAATGGTGAGATTAGTTGACGAAGACTCCATCTTTTCTCCACAGAGGTGTGACAAAATTCCAGTCTAACAAAGAAATCACACTTCTTGGCAGTGCATTTACGGTCTGGGTGAACAAGGTCATACAAAGCCTGTCTTGCCTGGACGTTGTGCAATTAAATCAATATTGGCCTAGGCTTTGCCCGCTCTGCATCCGATTTGTTTTTTGCGTTAAAAGGGAATCCGTTGGCCCTCTTTCCAAGTCCCACTGGACTAGGTCTAGGAAGGCTTCCTTAAAAAGATTTACCATAAATCTATGAGTGTCTGCACCTCTCACCCCCTCCGGAACGCCCAGCACTCGAAGGTGGTTTTGTCTAAGTCTATCCCTGAGATCCCCCAAACTTCCAATGGGTATCGTCCATCTAAGCTTTCAGTAGGTCATCAGTCTCTCCTTGCATGGCAGCATCATCCTCCAACTTAGATATCAGAGTCTCAGCTTCTCCATACGTACAGAAAATTCAGAGCACATTTTTGCCACCGGGCGAATGGCACCCTGCATTTTGTGCAGGCTAACTGCATTCTGCGACTTTTGGCTTTTGTCTCCTCCCGATGCTCCATAATACTCTGATGTATTGTTTCCAAAGAGATTCTCCCTGTATCTGTTATGGGGTTAGTGAGAGTGTTTGGACCTTCAAAGCCAGGGGTGGAAGAGTAGTCCCAGTGCAAATCTTTGGGTGCCTCAGATATTTGTTGAAGGGTAGGTGAGCATTAGCAAAGGCTTCTTTTCTTTTTCTTTTTCCTGACAGTGGCAGCTTTAGAGCTTTTGGGTTGATCTGGCCCCTTCCCCCACTCGCCTTCGCCAGGCATGGTCATCTCAGAACCAGCTTCTGGCCAAGAGGTTTTCCAAGCCCAACTCTTCCCCTCCCCAGGGTCGAAGTCTCCGTCGCTAGTCCAGCTAGATTTGGTCTAAAATTTGGGGGCAAGATGACAGCCATGTTAGACGGTCAGGCAATGCTTCTCTGTTTATCTGACCCAAGATCCCCAGCTCTCGTCTCTCGCGCACCACTACATGCCTGTCTCATGTAAGTACTCATTATTGACATGATCCTCATGTTCAGAGCCAGCAGCTTTGTTAACTGGGACTGCCAACTGTTAGGAGGCAGTTCACTTCAGCTGTGCTGCCTTTTCAATCTTTCAGTGCGTCCGGTGGTTGATACACATAAGGAGATCCCCCAGACGACAAGGGACTGTCTCACCCCTTCACCCTTAAACTCTTTTGTGGTGGCACTTGCAAATGTTGAACGGTATGGGTGTTGGGTATAGGAGGCGAATAATGACACTGTTTCTAAAGGAGCTCTGACCCAGGCTCTGACCCAGGTCCCGGATGGGGTTCATGACTTGATCTAAGTAAGTGCAGCAGGGAAAACTCAGAGGGGCGAACAAACAACAGATAAAGGGAAGTTGACCATCAAGTCAGGAACGGACAAAAATCTGGGAGATAAATATTTCTCCATGTTGGTGCATGGATGCCTTTTAGTGCAATGTAAGTAATGTTTCTGTTAAAAGCCTTCATGTGATCAACCTGAAATGAGTGAGAAAGCAACAACAGGCAGCCTTGAGGCAGAGTATTTGGATCACAATTTTAATTGACACTATGCCAGGTCTTGGTGGTAAGTGAGGTAATGCTTTGGGCAAAGATCCTTTTACCACCGTACTATTAGAGCAGGTTTCTGGAGATGGTAATGTATATACTGTGTGCCAAGACTGTTTGTGCATATGTGTTGTGTAACATTTTGTTCTGATGGTGATATGGTCTGATGTTGTTTTTTTGTTGCGTTTTCGTGATTCTGCGCTGTGTAATTTCATTTTTTATTTTGTTACTTTGTGGTTGATGCATTGTGCTCTGTTTTGACTGCTTTGTTTTGCTGAGCCATATTACGTTTTACTCATCTTGTTATGTGGCTTTGTGTATGATATTGTTTATTCTATTGTCCATTTTAGCGATGGTCCTGTGCTATATTCTCTTGTTTAATTTAGAGATGTCAACAAATACTGCTATGTTGTCAGCCAAACGCGCAACATGGCCGTAACAGCAATTATTAACCACTGCCTAAGGAGTTAAAATTGCACTGTTCAATCTCTTCAATGACTTAAGACACCAGTCAGCATAACATGGTGGCAGAGACAGTGAGACATATCACAAAATTAAGCGCTGGACGTGCTAATTCATGACAGGTGTCTGCCACAGTTTTGGTCTGACTGGTGTCTCTAACATTCGACGACGACAGCTAGAGCAGCAGTTTTTTTACCACCTTACACAGTGTTAAATGTTTTTTCAGTGGATCTTTGAAGCAATGTGCTGCTTTTTGGCTGAAAATGTATCAACATTTACTGACATCACCACAGGGAACGGCACAAAGAAGAAAAAGAGTACAACTAAAACAAAACAGGGCACAAATCAACTCAACAGTCAAAAAAGAATGCAAGGCAACAACTAGAATACAATATAACTACAAAATTAAATCAGCACCAGAAAAAATGCACCCAAAAACAAAACACATAACCATCACAACAACATGCAAAATAACAAATATGGATAAACATTGTTGTTATTAATTGCCCCCACCAAAATCTGCTTTCAAAATACAGTGGTGAAATTTGTTTACACCAAGCACTGGCTTAATCGATATCAATGCATGCATTCGATGCGTTAGGACCAGTCAGAATTGTTTTGTGGTCCATCCCAGTATCTTAATCAGTACTTGCAGTGATCGCTTTATCAGAAGCTGTCCCGAGACTGGAGACTGTCCTGCCTGGCCTAAAACTGAAGAAGGGTAAAGCCAATCTTTAGTAGGCCCTTACTAATGCATTCCGCGGGTGGATTTCACTTGGCTCACTTCTGGCAGGAGCCCTTTGTTTATGCACAATGATGAGTGTACCTAGCAGTACTGCAAAGAATAATGACCTCGCAGCTGAAAGAGGTTAAGCACTTGTATAATATTTCCATCTCTTCACTTTCGGAAAGAAGCCTAATAATAGTAATTAGGTTTTATAATAGAATTTAGTGGCCGTTTAACTGTGTTATGATTTTTTCAGATTAGCAGCCTGTACAGTAATTGTATTTTGGTCTGATTGTGAAAGGTACACCACACTTACTCACGCGCTCGGCTGATACGGAGCTCAGTCCTTGCATCATTTTCATTCTGATTTGCAAGCAATACGGCCACCTACGTTTAACTATTTTGTGGCCATTTTCGGACATTTTTATGTCAAGCCGCGGACTAAAAACGGCCTGTGTTCGTCTCATACCGATTTCAAAGGATGTTTTTGGAAAGCTTCCTATAATGCGTGGCTCTTCATCTATCTAGCATTGTGCTGTCGCCCTTTGCTGGCTGCATCCACATTGATGTATGAAAAACGTGCATTGCGATTGATGTTGAGATCACCTGGGCGGCTTCAAAATCAATTTTACAATTTGATAACAAAACAGGCAGGAAGGAAAAGTTATAATAGTATGGTCCTCTGTTCTCCAGCAGTGTATTTCTACCCTGAAATGCAACATCAATAACAACTTTTATTTTTCACGCAGTGCCTAATAGTTTGCTCTAGACCTTAATAGAACATTGAAGAATGCTATAATTGTTAGTAGAAGAATATAATTTGCACTAACATTGCAATGTTGAAATCATATTAGCCTAAGAAAATAAAGGTTCATAAAATATTTAATATGTATTTGTGTATTTATTATTATGTTCTCTGGAGATGGAACAGACACAAACCACATCCGAGAGATGTAAAAACCTTGATCTGATCACGAATTTCAACATCTAACTACAAATACAAACTAAACAAAGTGATGATGGACTCGTTTTACGTGATGATAATACTTTAAGGTATTTATTTTGTTTCTTAAGGCTTTGTTATCAAATACAAGCATTGCTAACATTAGTGATGCCATGTCTAGATTACGCCAAAGGCCTCTCCAGGAAACGCTCCAAGAAATGCAGAACACTGTAGGAAAATAAGTCCTAATTCTGGTCAGAATAGACCACATTAATCCCACACTCAAGACCCTACACAGGTGCCCCGTTTCAACAAAGATGGACTTCAAAGCGGTCTGCATTGGAAAACAGTTAGGGCCTGATTACAACTTTAGAGGAGGTGTTAATCCGTCCCAAATGTGATGGATATACCACCAGCCGTATTACGAGTTATAATGGACTCGTAATACGGCTGGTGGTATATCCGTCACTTTACCGTCACTTTTGGGACGGATTAACACCTCCTCCAGAGTTGTAATCAGGCCCTTAGTCCTTGATTTATGTCCAGCCTCCCATCAGTCTATCCTCAGAAAACAAAGCCAAATGAAACCACTCAACTCGAGAATCCCCCAGCCCAACCCCCTTTTCAAAGAAACCAGAGGTGGAAGTGCCACCTCCTTCCAGACATGCAAAACGACAAGTAAATATGGAACATCGTGAAAAGAATACGGACCATAAGCAATCATTATAATTCCGATAAGATGTAAAGCCTTGATTCTTCCAAAATCAACATCTACCTAATTTGTAGACCTCAATTGAAACAGTGTAGTTTACACAGTATGCAAAACTATCCCTGTCATTCCTTTCACTCGCAGTTCCATGCATACAATGTCCCCACACCCAACCAAGCCTCTCACACAACACCAATTACTGACTTTGCAACTAATACTTTTCTCCATCCACACTATTCAGGATGAAGTATCTACCTATTCACCCACTTGAAATGTGATGTGGGTCCCGAAAAGAGTCAGAAAATTCTACAATACTATGTAATACATTACAATACAATACAATCCTAAATGGATTCATAAAATTTGGCAAAATGCTGGAGGGTTGTTTGCTTTCCCTTGCTGTAGAAGCTAGTATCCTGAATTTAACCTGGGACCATACCAAAGTCCAGGAACTACTGATGGTGCCCAAAGCATTTGAAGCCTGCCTGGCCTTTTAATGCCTTAACCACTAGCCCTCATATAGGGGGTTATTCTAACTTTGGAGGAGTGTTAATCCGTCCCAAAAGTGACGGTAAAGTGACGGATATACCACCAGCCGTATTACGAGTTCCATAGGATATAATGGACTCGTAATACGGCTGGTGGTAAATCCGTCACTTTTCCGTCACTTTTGGGACGGATTAACACCTCCTCCAAAGTTAGAATAACCCCCAAAATCTCCTCTCTACCCTTTGGTCACATATGCCTAACTGGGAGCTCTGGAGTAAAGACAGACCTAACTTACACTTCAAACGTTTCAGATTTCCTCATGTGGTAAACACACTGTCTGAGTTGTGGGGAATGATTGTTTATGAGCAATGGCAATTTTCTAGTCCTAGGTGTGCTGCACAATGTAGCACACAGGAGTAGCAAATCAACAATTGTTTCCTGCACACAAACAATCATTAATGGTGTTTTGCTTTTGGTATGTGTGGTGCAGAATGCAACACACATATGAAAAACAAAAACGAGGAGAAATAAAAAGTATTTCTCCTTGGTGCGCCATGCTGACGCCACCCATGGGTGGCGTTAGTTTTTGGCGCTGCCTCAGGTTAATGAATCCTTGTAAATACGGGGCAGCATCAAAATTCAATGGGTGTTGCATTGGAGCACCCACAGCAACACCCATTGCATGCCCCTTTCATGCAAAGTGATGTGTGTAAAGGGGTTGTTTTTACAAAGCAGCATTAAGCCACAAAAAGTAGCTTAACACCACTTTGTAAATGTGGGGCTGGGCATTGAACCAACAAGTATGTCGGAAAAAGTGACGTTCTGGTGGTGCAGTGCCCTTGTAAATAAGGGCCTGATTTTCTGTTTTTCATCACAAAATTCCCCCACCCCGATTTGAAATGTACTGCCAATAACCATTAAGCTCTTGGTCTCACATAGCAGCTTTATGAAAAAGCAGAAGGCTATTTGTTGAGTTAGTCATTTAAAAAAAAGAACACAGTCACCCAGTTTGTCATTAGATGGTAAGTGCCTTCAGTGAGCCAGTGAGTCAGACCACCACATGCAATATTCCTGACTGTGATGTTCAATTAGCATTAGAGAGTTAGCCTCTTGGACTCCTGCATGATCAATCCAAAACAGAAAGTGATTCTGTGTCTTAGCTCCCGTTTTGCCAGATGCCAAAATAGTTTTACTTTGCTTTGGGCCGTGTGGGTACTAGACCTCTCTTGTAGAGAACTCAAGACACACGCTTAGACCTTGTTAGACATTGGGCTCATCACAGGATATGTAGTCACAAGTCAGAACTTATCCGGCTGAAGTAAATGGAATTATAGTATCCCCAGGGGCTCATTCTCAATCCACCTAAGTGTTGTTTCCTATGCAATTGCTTTGACCCATAATCAAGGTTTAATAACTGATGTTTCTGATCATACGCTGCTTGCCAATGTTCCATATTCTTCTGACAGATTATTCAATTTTTTAGTCCACTAAATGATGTTTAATAAAAAAAAGTAAAATGTCTGCCTAAAATATTTCCAGTTTGGCACTCGTGGGCATTGCAAGCCCATTGAAAGACAATTCATGTTTGGTATCACCTTTGCTCAGGACAGCAAGTGGACCACATAAGTAGGTGTAGGTCTGTTACTGGCAAGTTCTTAATTAGGGAGCCTCTGGCAAGTTCTTTATTAAGAGAAGCTCAAGGGAAATGCCACTTTTTTTTCGGTTTATGCAAAAAATCAGAAAGTACAAATTGTCTGCTCTTTGCCATGGACACCCAGTCAGTGAATCAAGGGTTTTCTGCCACTCACAACAGTGTACAGATACTTAAAACATATATGGTTTGTTATTTTCCTTACAAACTGTAGGTTGATATTGACCACAGCATTAAAGGAAGCCTAACAGTAATTTGCTTTCAATTTCTTCTGAAATTGGCCACCAGCACTGTCTGCATGATTTGTATCTCCATTTTCAGGAGACATACGATAATTAACATATATAACTACCTTCCACAATAACATATTTCTGTGTGGGACTGTCAGAAGAGAGATGCCTAATATTTATATTGTGTAATGTATGTTAGTGTCACTTTAACACTTTAATGGTGGATATTCTAAGATTGGTATTGGTGTGCCGTCATAACGCTCTGACCATCCAACATGATTTCAATTTTCACTTTGAAGGCCAGTTTGATGTGCTTGCGAATGTGTAATACCTGCATTCTTTTCTAGTAACTTTTTCAGCTGTATGTGAATGTTTTTTTTTTTAATTATGCCCAACTTCTACCTTCGAGTGTTCTTACCGCACCGCTAAGGACTCCTAATGTAACAGAAGTGTTTCATTAATGGCAACCCTCGTAATCCGCTAAGAGGCAGGTATAATAAACTTCAATTTACCATTTTTCATTTACACCCAACAATATTTTTTTTGTCTCCGAACCACTTTCCGAATGACATCCAATATGTTGATGTTTTCCTTAACTGATGATCAGTTCAGCTTTTGCCAGTTTTCGAAGCACTCAGCAATTTAAGCGCGGTAGGCAGCAGATTTGAAACCCACTTCTTACCCCTTTCTAGCGATCAATTTACAATATAATTGCAAATTCTGTATAACACCATGAAATATACACTCGTGTCCTTGAAAGAGCAAAAAGTATCAAAGTGAGACTCCCCTCAAAACCTTGTTTGTGAATAGAAGGCATAAATCTACTCATGCCACCCTGGTGGTCCTCTGAACCAGAGCACTCAACAAATATATCAATATCATCAGCCTCTGAAACATCAGAGTTTTGGTATAGATCTCCAGCACCTTCTCCGAACATCGAAAGTCTTTTGTGTGTCCATTAGACCCAGTAGATCCTGTAAAAAGTGACAAAATGATTTTTCCGCAGTGTGGCAGATTTGACAATGGAGTAAAAAACGTTCATATATACTTTACAGTTAGTATGTATCTGACACACACTTGTTCTACTGGGCGCAACCATTCCTCCCATATTAAGTGGAGTCTACTGTTCTTTTTGCCCACTTCTTTTTTTATTATAGTTGTGGCATGTTATTCAATCCCAAGCCCTGTAGGTGTACACGTCAGACTACAGGGTTGCAATGCCGATGGCCAATAAATAATCTGAATGTATTTGAACTAAGTCAGGGCACAGTAGTGTTGTAGTTTTGGACTCTTGCTTTAAGCAAGACTGCTGGTTAAAGGATGACAGTACTTTTGCTCGTAGGCGACTATGCCTATCCTACAACAAGTCGCACTGTTGTCCCAACCTTACCGGCTAACTAGCAGCACCTCACCAGAAACACAATAGTGAAAGGTGATTTGTGGCAGCCTTTATGCATGGACTCGAGAATAAGACATCTCAGGGAGTGTTGTGGTTAAACAGAGATTAACCCTTTCTCACAGATATATAGGGGGTCATTACGTGTAGCCGCCGGCCAGGTGGTAACCGCCGTGCGGCCGCAAATACGGCCGCACTCACGCGGCCCCCATAATGACATTCCCACTGGGCCGGCGGGAATGAGGCCGCAACATAGGAGCCGGCTCCTAATGGAGCCGGCGGTGTTGCGGCCGAGCGACGGGTGCAGTTGCCCCCGTCGCGCTTTTCACTGTCTGCTATGCAGACAGTGAAAAGCTGGCCGGGGCCCTGTTAGGGGGCCCCTGCACTGCCCATGCCAGTGGCATGGGCAGTGCAGGGGCCCCCAGGGGCCCCAGGACACCCCTTACTGCCAGCCTCTTCCTGGCAGTGCAAACTGCCAGAAACAGGCTGGCGGTAGGGGGGTCATAATCCCCAGGGCAGCGCTGCTTGCAGCGCTGCCTGGCGGATTATCACCGCTGGGGCTAAAACGGCGGGAAACCGCCGGCCCCGGCGGTGCGACCGCGGTGCTACCGCCGCGGTCGTAATAAGGGCCTCCGTACCGCCAGCCTGTTGGCGGTACGGACGCCACATTACCCCTGCCGGTCGTAATGACCACCATAATGTCTTATACAAACACAGGCAATGACAACGATGCAGTAAAGTTTCAATAGTTTTTATTTAACACAACTGCAGTTTGTGATATGTTGCATGGGCTGCAATGATTAGGATAATAAATAATGCAAGAAACAGAACTGTGAAGACGAGAGTCATTATTACCCCCACCATCTTGCAATGCATAAAAAAAGACATACAAGATGTAATATGCCCGAAGGTACAGGAACCCAAATGCTAAAATTGCGATGAACTAAAAAAGCTAAAAGCATAAAAACTAACTAAAAAATCATTAAAATGTGTTAAAAAAGGAATAAAAACAGTTAAAATACATACAGAGATGTTAATGTCAACCACGGCAAGTGCAGCGTGCCAAAGCAAGTCAATTTAAATGCATAATTTTTAATCGGGAATGGCAAGTTAATTCATCAAATTATTTGCTGTACGCGTAATCTTGAAGAGTATCATCGAAGTCACCAACCAAAGACCTAAAAAATGAGTCAACATCATCTGATGTTAAATCGAGTGCTGGGCGGACAAACGGATCCACAGAGCAGTACTTTCTGGTGTAAAGCCATTCGTTGCAGTGCGATCGTCCATGGTAGATCTCAAAACGGAAGGCTCATAGGTGGCCTCGTGGAGCAACCTCAGTCTCAATGGGCATGACCATGTATGAACCCTCATCTGGGATATCAGCAGTTCATGGTCCACAGGAGATGTCGGTGCAACAGCAAGACAGACCACAGGCAGATGTTCAAAGAGGCACCATATGCAGTGGAAAACTGGTTGTATGCACCAGAGAAGGGGCCGAAATGACAATGACCAGTCATGCTCCAGTTCCACCAGCAAGGGTGCACCGAAGATCCGAACCATGTGTTCACGGAACAGTGAAGTTGGTGGGAGCGGCTCCATTGCTCTGCGTAGCTGGAAAGAAACAACCACTACGAATCAGAATAGCAGTAGTAGTCCGCCAATCAAAGCCAAAATAATTGGAAAGCCACCAAACACGCTTGAAAAGAGCGAGTGGATGGCTGACGGGATGACTCCGAAGACAGTCTGGAAGATGGACACGAAACCAGACCCGACAGCCTTAAAGAAATGAACAATCCCAGTGGTGCTTGAAGCATTGAATATTCTGGATACCAGTTCTCCAAGGTGCTTGGGGAAGTTGGTATTGAATAGGGATTGTATCTCTGCTGATGATCTCGCAATCTGGATAGCATATGTCTCCTTTGCGGATGTCAAGGCGATATGTTTTTGAAACAATAGCGCCTTTAGCCTGCTCAGCTTGTCATAGTTCACAGTAATAGTATCTATGTGGGGCCACTTGTCACATACTTTTATCTCTCGTGTGGGGGGGAACAAAACATGTCGACAACACGTAACGACCTTCGAGACTGAGATTGCGTAGGCATGCCACAACAACTTTGATCATTGAGTACCACATAACTTCCATTGGAAAGTACATGAAATACCGGGCGAATCAAAGGGACGAGAGTACCCTTCAGCAAACAGGCCAAGTTTGTGACCCCCGCTTGCAAAGACAGTGAAGGGACACCTGCTTACATATCATGGAATGACTAACAGCAGTCTCACATTCGCTTCCGCTAAGAAAGACCTCTGTTTCGCCTTTTAGACATTTATAGTCAAAGGGCAACTCCCACTCTTCCTTAATATAGCTATCTCCTAGTTGCTCGTACCTTCCCACTGCAAGATGTTTCAGGCAGCTTGAGAAACAAAAGGTCGAAATGGGTAAATTAATTATGCCATGTAAGAGCCAGATAGTTGAAGGACTCTCGGCTACCGTGAAGGGCAACTTATCTAACTTTTCTACGTGAAGCATGGTGAAACTAGCCTCTCTTTTAGCCATTGTCTGTTGTTCTCTGGGAAAATTAAAAGCAGTGAAGAATTCACTCCCGTTAATATACTTCCATGGAATACGGCCATTTTTCAGTGTCTGTAAAGTCCAACCCAGCTGCATGATGGAACGGAGCTGTGTTTGCCCATGATATAACCAGGACAAGTCTGTCTGAGTGATATCAATAGCAGACAACACTATATTTGATAGTGAATATATTCTGTTGGACAGAGTATTCATGCCGTTGTCGACAACCGCTAAAGCATTTTTCAAAATTTTCCTTATCCAATTGCCTTAAACGCGCAGCAGCCTCAATCTGTTAAAGTTTCCAAATTTCATTGTACATAGCATATAGAATCCTTTTCGAGCGCTGTTTTCTAGGACCCAGCATAAAATCCTGCAAGTCTACATCTTCAGAAAGAGTGTTTAGGTGTTTCTTAACTGCGGCTAACGTGTTGGTCTGTACCCATTGCTGGCACAGTTTACCCACACTGTATGTCGTAACTATACCTGTATGTTGACCCGATACGAAGCGAGGGTCTGGCCTGTTAATTGAAAAAAACCCTGAAGAGTTCAAAAAACACATTCAACACTCATTAGTGTCAGTGGGCCATATTAACCGCCTCCCGGGACTGGAAAGTGAAGAATTATAGGTACCAGCCTTGACCATTGCATCCAACTTTTCCCTGGTGATATTAAGGAAATATTGCCAATCTTTAAACCTTGCAGAGTGGGGATACTGGGCGTGTTCATGTCTTTTATTTTTGCTAACCCCAGACAGGATGTCTTCTGAATAGTGTCATTTAAGAAAATCATTTGCACAGGAATCATGCATGCTCGGAATAAAGCTTCCCTACCCTGTATCTGCCAATCTTGTGTTCCCCATATACTTTTCAAGTCAATAGTGCTCTTCCAGTATTCGTAATCTTCAACTGCGAGCCGGGAAACAAAGGGATCTGAATAAATCAGTTTTGTGTCAGTTAGCAAACTTTTGTGCTGGAGGTATTTTAAAATAATACGACTCTGCTTTTTTTGTATCATGCCCAGAAAAATATGTAAATTTATCACTATAGTATTTTGGGCTCCCCACCGGTGGTGTATAACAGTGTTCCCACTGTGTGTAGTCTAATACTGGCCTGTATCTAGTGGCACGGTGTAGGTAGTTATCTCCCCAGTTATTACAGCAGAACATTTCCCCATAATTCATTGTATGTTCATATACATCATCACTTTCAAATGCAGAATAGTCCTTCATTTCAGTCAGCATGGAATCAACTGTTTGGACATCCCAATCATCAGAGACAACATCAGGTGTAATTACATCTGTCATAGAAATTTTGAACATGTAAGGTATTTGAATAATTTCTGTAGGCCTGTATACATGAAATGGAACTTTGTCCCACACAATCCCATCAGAAATCGGTATGGCTGTAACATTTACAGGGGGCAAGTCTCTTCGGACCTTATGTGAGGAATGATATAGAGTTAAAACCTCATCAACAAGCTCAACAGATGAGCGATTAGGAATATAGTGACCATTTATGAGCAAAAAGAAGACAGTCACAAAACCAATCCCTAAAAATAATGCAAAAAATGTCAAACAGAACCATAAATCGTTCCATGGGTATATTAAGTAGTTCTTTTTAAGCCATTGGTACAACTTATTTCTTGTTGAAACATTGTCAATCACATTAGTGGATGAGTCTAAAGAAAAGTCATCAGTGTCAATGAAATAGCCAGAGCCAGTCTCTGCAAACACGGGAGCCGGTGCACTATCCGTACTTTGGTCCACTTCATGTGGAGGCTCTTGGTAGACAGTGTCATTAGTCTGTGATGTGTTTGTATAAAAAGCAGCCTAATCTTAGGTAGGAGTGGTCACTAAAGTGGTGACAGGAACTAGCAAGAGTTCATTTTCCGCCCTCCCCATGGTCGAGGAGGTATCTGGAAAAGCATTAGACATTGTTGCATAGTCCGGAGTAGTGTTGTTAATCCTACTATGTAGATGTAGGTCCTGTTGTGTAGTGAGAGGGGATCGGGAACCACCCAAGGGACCTCTTGGTCTACTGTGAAGGATCGGCCACATGGTGTAATTTGATGTCATCAATGGAGATAAATCTGTTCGTTCGAGAGCCAGACAGCGGTGGTAAGATGACAGTCCTGGTACCTTGAATTCCCAAGACCGGTACAGGTGCTCTGTAAGATGGATGGAATTCCTTCTTCACAGTGATTTCCTCATGAACCAGATCCCCAACTTTAGGAATCCAGCCAGTCGAAGTTTTCGCTAAATCCCTTATTCCTAAGGTGGCAGCATTTGCAGATGATTTATCATCACAAAATTGCTGAAGCTCCTGTAAAACAGTGAGACGTTCATTTATGTCAAATGGTGTTTCTGCTGCCACCATACCAGAGGCATCAAGATCTGGGACATACATAGGTATCCCAAAGAGAACCTCATATGGCGTGCGTCCCCCCAAGGACCGTCTTGGCAGATTATTCAGTGCTCTCTGGACCCCCTATTGGTGATGTAACCAACTGCAGCCTGAACCTAATACTCGAGCTGTTAAGGACTGCTTTAGATCACGATTCCGCCTCTCCACGACCGAATTTCCCTCAGGATGGTATGGTGAGGAACAATGGAGTTCAACACCCATCATCCCCATGATATCCCTGAATGTCTTAGAGGCAAATGCAGGGCCCTGGTCCGAATGGAATGCTGCAACCGCATATGTACCGATAAGGATCAGCAAGTCTTTTATAACAGTCCGAATGTCAGCCGACCACTGTGGCCATACCCACAGTAATCTAGAACTAGAATCTACGGCGACTAGTATGTATTTGTATGCACCATCAGGCTGTAAGGTACCACAGTGGTCCAGGTACACACACTGTAGTGGCCTGTTGTACACTAAGAGGGATGTCTGCGGTAGGCGTTTAATATTAGAGCCCTTTATCTGCTGGCATATGTCTCAGCAAAGGACATATTTTTTTGTTTGTCTGCATAGACCAGGCCACCAGAAGCGTTTCTGTAAGAGTGTTGTCATGGCCGATATACCAGCATGTGCAGAAGTGACACCCTCATGTGGTGCTTTTATTAGATCTAATCTCTGGTCTTCGTTGGGGATCACTCGATCTCCAACCCCAGGAATTGTTGCGTAGGCAACATTCTGTGCACTGACATGGTAAGTATAGTTTGTAGGGTATCTTTTCGGAAGGGGCTTGCCTGCAGCCGAATCTTTTACGGCAGTCAGTATTTCATTATCCAGTCTCGTTTGCGAATGAGTCACTGCAGCCACAGAAGCTGTATCTACTGCTGCTTTGGCTGCTTCATCAGCCAATGTATTGCCAGTAACGTGCACTCCTACACGTTGGTATCCCAATGTATGTACTACATGGACATGTGGTAGCTTATCCTTAAGATCAGCCACCCTCCCCCACAATATTTTGTGTTTAATGGTGTTCCTTTAAGAATCTCTAAACCCGCTCAGCTTCCAATGATTGAGATAAATATTGTATGACTGAACGCAGTAATATGAGTCACAGACTATTAAAGTCAGGCTTCCTGGCTCTGTATGTTCGAGCGTTAGTATAAGAGCTTTAAGTTCAGCCAACTGGGCTGTGCTGTTCCCTAAGGTCTGCGTGTAGGTATTGTGTGGGTGGAAGACTCCATCTTCCATCACTCTGCTCAGGGCTGCGCAATCTGCGGAGTATTGATGTTTAGTACCTACAGCCGGTTGTGCTGAACCGTCAGTGTATATGACAGTATGGTACCTGTCTAATGGCAAGATATTTAGAAGAGCGGGATACTCTTGTTCGTACTGGAGAAACTCTTGTGTCTGAAGTTTTGGATCAAAAATGTAATCGACATCAGTGGCGGTCAGAGACGTTGCCCATTGAATCCAACGTGGATGTAATGCTTTAGCGTTAGGAACGCTTGCTTTGGTGACAGCCTCTAAGGCCGGTACCGGGGAGACAACAATAATACTTTTTCCCTGGGCAAGTGGCCTCTCTTTTATGATGGCCATCTGAACTGCCATCAGAATCTTTTCTTTAGGTGCAAAACGCTGTTCTGCATTGGAGTATAAATGTGATTTATATGCTATAGGTACCGTGTCACCCTCATTGAAGGTGACATAAGTAAATCCAATGGCACCAACAATTATTCTGATGACCAAATTTGTTTCATTATCACGTGTGTGTAAATGTTTAGCTTCTAGCATGTCCTGTTGCATTTCCCTAAGGATGCGTGTGTGTTCAATTGTCCAGTGTCTGCTAGAAAAATTGGGCTGAACCAAATCATAAAGTAGCTTGATACGCTGTGCATAATCTGGAATGTGTGTTCTGCCAAAATTAAAGAAACCTAGTAATGACTGTAATTTCTTGAGTGTGTTAGGAGGGTGCAGTTGAGCAAATTTTTCTAGAAAGTGCGGGCCAGGCTCTTTCCCTCGTTTGATAGCTCATATCCCAGGAATAATACGCTGAGAAAGGCGATCTTGCTTTTCTTAAAGTTTAATTTGTAATCGAGGTCTGCAAATCCCAAAATGATCCGATCGACCCTTGCAAGATCAATGTTGAGGTCGTCGTCTTTGAGATATATGTCATCCACGTAGGATAACGCCTCAGAATCAATATTATGCAATATTGATGTTACACGGGCTGAAAATAGCCCGGGCTGTTTTTATAGCCTGGAGGTAAACGACAAAGGCGTTTCTGAGAGCCAAATGAGAATGCACTCAGGTCCCGACTTTCATGTGCTAAGTTCTGGCAGAAAAAGCCATTAGATATGTCTAATGTTGTTTTATATTTTTTACGCACTATATTGTTTATTAGTGCTGTGCTATGTGAATTTTGTATAGTATATGTGCATGTATGACTATTTAAATGTCTATAATCAATGACTATTCTGTATGAATGGTCTGGCATTGCAACGGGGAATAACGGATTATTCATTGCAAATGTACAGGGCTCAGTTACTCCCTGGTACTCAAGTTGGGTGAGGATCTCCCTCACTGGAGTTTTTGCTTAATCTTTTACAGGATATTGTGGCTGCGGTTGGGGTGTAGACCTAACGGGAATAACATGACAAGGAGACTCCTTGTTCCAACCTACATGATTGCAATATAACGGAGGTGCCTGTGCTAAAGCCCATTCAGCAGCATAGGCTTATTTTTCTGCTTCCGGAACAAGATCGGAGAAAGAAGGCAAAATGGCATCTTTCCCATGCGGGAGCTTACGGACATGCTCAGGTGGCCAGTCTCTTTCGGCCAATAGGATATCACTAGTTAGTTCATCCCAAAATATCACACCTATGGTGCGCTCAACGTCTCCCTCTATCTGAATTTTTAAATCATGAACCCTGACGGGGGGGGAGAACGCGGCCGTCCGCTGTTTCAACTGCGATGCGATGAAATCGCTAGTTGCTATCGCATCCAGATGATCTTTCAGACTCTGGTGACATATTGTGACCTCTAATAGAGTCACTGCCCACGTCTTGTTCCTTAACAGTGTTCTCAAGTATACTGGCATTTTTAGCTGTCAGTGCTGCCACCTTTTTCTTTTTAAACTGTGGCTTTTGCTGAGGAGTCTTTTCTTCTTTTTTAACGGTAGACTGCAGCGAGTCTTTCTTTTGTTTCACGTATTCAGGATGTCGATCTGGATGGCCCTCTCACTCGCTTCGTCTATCCGGTGTGTCCTGAAAGGAACGAGAGGGACGTGAATCAGTATATCTGTCTGGCGTTTTAATGTTCTCCCTATTTCTGACATTGTATCACCTTTTGGAGTTCTCCGGGTGCGGAGATTCAGCTCTCCTATTTCTTCTATCTTTAAAATCTTTTTGTTTGTCCCAGTGCTTCTTAGGGCCCTCTTGTGCCTGCTTAGTACCGTCCTTATGGGTGGTACCTTGTAACTTAAATTTCTTTGGTTTGGCTCCCAAACTATCCCGCCCAATACTAGTATAGGTATCGGAAATAATTTTCGGTAGCTGTCTCTCTTGTTCCTGGTGTGGAGTTTCCTGGAGACGCTGGCGTATTGCCAGTGCTACCGCTTCTCCTTTAATGTTACTGAGTAATATTGAGGAAACCTCATCAAAGTTGCGCATTAACTTCATCCCCAAATCAGCTCCTGACACCAGTGAGGGATCCCAGGACGGATGCAGAGAGGAAATACAATGAGGCCCATGGACGTACAAGGAGGGTGAAAGAGCGTGCTATAGGTCTCCTGAAGGCTAGATTCCGGTGTCTACATATCTCTGGGCGTTCCCTGGCCTATAGGCCTGACAAGGTGTCTAGAATAGTGTTGGCCTCCTGCCTGCTGCACAACGTGGTAGTGAGACATTCTATCCCCCTTTTGGAGGTGGAGGGTGCTATAGGTCCTGATTAGCTACCTCAGAGAGGTGAGGAGAGTGATGGTGAGGATGAGGAAGTGGAAGATATCAATTCCAGGAACCAACTGATACAACTCTACTTCCAATAACTGTGTGGGACTTAAGCCTGTCATTGGGGTTAGTGACTGATACTGTCAGTGTGCTCTGTCATATAGGGGGGATTGGTCATGATAGGCGATACAGGGACCACTTCTGCATGGTACTGACAGAAAATATGTACATTCCCTCCTTGCCTAATTTAGAACACATAATACCACCTTCAAGCACAAATTGACAATAAAGTTATTCTCTGCCATTGCATCCATACTCCACTTTGTTCAACATTGAAGACAGGGGATAGTGTTACAGGTGTGAAATGTGTTTTATTGGTAGAATAGAGTGGATTGTGCTATATACAGTGATGGGAGTCGTAAGGGTTGGGTGTCCTCAAAACCTACTTGGTGGCAGCCCTGCTGGATGTCTTAGATGGGTCCATTTTGTAGACTTGTACTTCAATTTGCCCTCAGCTAAGTGTTGTTGGTGAATGGGTGGGATAGTTGCTTTGCATTAGTAGCAGTGCCAATTGTTGGAGGGGGGCTTGTTCTTAGCTGGGTTTCCAGTGCCATATCTTGGCCTAAGACTACGTTTGGGCGCCTGCTGTGGAGCTTCTTGGGGTGACATGGTTGGCCCTTGTGTTTCCTGGAAGGTTATTTCCTGTGCCGTTTCTGTTGCTAGGGTCATCTGTTGCTGGTTGTCCACGGCTTGTTTGGTGTGGGTGTCAGACTGTTTGTTTACCAACTGCAGCAGTGCTCCAGCAATGGCGGCCATTGTGGCATTGTGCTCTTTCCACTGCTCCAAGGCCTGTTGGTGTTTCTTCCAGCTGCATACTCTGACTTTGCTCCAGGGTAGACACAATCTGGCCCAACCTGTCTTGGGTATGTTGGTAGGCCCCCAATACCTCTGCAATAACGTCCTGGACTGCTGCATCCACCCGGTGCCCTACCCCATGACCCACTGGGACACTTGAACTTGCCCTAGCCCCCTGTGCATGTGTCCCCTGCGCAGGTCTTGACGTGCCACTTGTACTGGGGCCCTCGCCTTCCTGCATGTTGGGAGTGGGAGACTGCGGCCCCTGTAGCTGTGTTCCACCAGTCTGTGCCCTGGGTACACTGGTGTGGGTATGCCTCACCTGGCCTACTGGTTTTGACTGGGTGTTAGGGGTGACAGTGGTTTCCTGGGTGGTGCTGCTGCATGGTGAGAATCCAGGACTGTGTGAGGGGCCTGCCTGCTCATCAGTGTCCAGGGATCCTTTGCCAAGGTCTTGTGATGTGCCTCTGTCTCTCTGGAGTGCTGTGGCACTCCTTGTCCCCTCCATTAGGGTTGCATGGGTGGTGGTGACTGTTGGGGACATAGACATGTCTGTTACATATGCCTGAAGGTTTGAGGTGTACAGAACTGAGCTATTTTGGGCTGGTGTTACTTTCAGTGGCCTTCCAAGGTGCTTTTGTGAGGTGGACATTGCATTTAGTGGCAGTGGTGGGATTGCATTGTGGTGGAGGGGTATTATTCCATTGTGGGTACATGAAGGGGTGGGTGGCTGTGCACAGTGGTGATGGCGGGTGGTGGATGTGGTGGGTAATGGCTGGGTGGGGTGTAGGTCGAGGTAGGTGTGGGTGGGGCGGGGTGGTGCTTGCATTGCAGATGTGTTGTATATCGGGTAATTGTAGATGACTTACCCGAGTCCATTCCTCTAGTGAGTCCCTCTGGGTGCAGGATGGCGAGGACCTTCTCCTCCCAGTCGGTGTAGTCTGAGTGTGGGTGGCAGTCCTCCCCCAGTCTTCAGCACTTCGATGTGGTGCCTAGATGCCATGGCCCTGACCTTCCCCTGCGGGTCATTCCATCTCATCCGGATGTCGTCCCAGGTGTGTGGATGGTGTCCCACTGCATTCACCCTGTTCACAATGGTCTGCCACAGCTCCAATTTCCGTGCGATGGGTGTGTGCTGCACCTCGGACCCAAATATTTGTGGCATCACCTTCAGGATCTCATCCAACATGGTCCTTAGCTCCCTTTCGGTGAAGCGTGGATTTTTTGGGGGGACATGGTGAGTGTGGTGGTTGGCGTCGTAACTGGGGATGAGGTATGGGTGCTCCTGTGTGGGTCGATATGCGTGTCCTGTCTGCTGGTGTTCGCTGTCTGGCTCTGGTGCTCTCCGTCTTCTGGTCCTGGTTTCGCTGCAAGGGATTGTGGGGTGTGTCTGGGAGTGTTTTATGGGGTTCTGGATGTGTGTCAGGTGTGTGGGTCATACGCCTAACCAATGTGTGCACTTGTTGCTGTTGTGTCCACTTGCCGCCCGTGGCGGTCGCAGCCGCCAATGGTCGTCTGGCCTCCACTGTCTGCCGAGGTGATTTGTGCATCATTATTTGGAGGGCGGGATGTGGGTGTGCTTGGCGGTGGCGGGGTGGGCTGGGATTCCCGCCGACAGGGTCCTGGCGGGAAATTGTGGTCTGGGAATTTTTGTCAGGGTTAGGTTTTTCAATCATACATGGCGGGTTTCCATTCGCCACCAACGGCAGGATTCTGTTCACGGCGGTCGGCAGTCTTTCCCACCATGTTCATAAGGACCCCCTCAGTCCTTGGCTGGTCCTTTCTTCTTCCATGTTGGGCAAAAGTCATTACAGTGCAAGTGTTTATTCTTCTTCCGTATGGGGTAATGCCATATAAAGTGCAAATATTTGATGGCATTAGATCACATGAGGTCCAGGGTACATTGACAATAATTATACAGAACTAGGTAAAAACCACATGCTTGTCCCAACATCTTATCATAAATAATCAGCAGTCACAGCAGGTCCCTAAAAATAATAATATTACAGCCCACCCTAAAAGTAACACTCCATTAAATCATCAATGATTTCCGTCTATTAATAGCACATTTTAAAAAGGAGCAAATGTTAATACAGTTGGAAGGGGAATCAGATTGTTTCAAGTAAACCAGAGCTAAACTAGGGTTTCTGATTTCCTGTTCCCTTAAAAACCTTTCAGTAAAATAAAGATAAAATTGACAAAAGAAGGTGAAATGCAGCAGGCTCTGCATGGAGGATTCATTGCATGGTTGTAACACTATTTTTGAAAAGACAATTTGGACAAGAGGAAAGCCAAGATGTCATCTCACTGCAAACAGAAAGTCTGCTGAGGAAAGACATTTTTTGGCATTCTACCCTATAATGATTACAACTATAAGATGTTTGTCGAGGAGTGATCAGCAACAGTGGAGCTGTGGTTAAGTTTCTGAGGCTCCCAAGGCTCTGCATCATCCTCAACAACAGACTCACCATGTAGTGCCAAATCAACACAGTTACCTCATTTAGCTTCCACACCCTCTCCATTTTCCGTAGAATCTTTAGGTGGATCCCAGTCAACATCAGAAAGACTGTCACCTAGGCTCTCGTCACCAGCTGGCTAGACTTCAGCCATGCTCTCTACTCTGGTATCTCCACTCAGCTCCTCAAGAGATTCCAGATCATACAGAGCACAGCAGCCAGACTCATACTCGACCTTCCCAAACAAACCCACATCACCCCCCACCTCAAGAACCTCCACTGGCTCCCCATCCAGAAGAGGTACCAGTTTAGGCTTCTCACACATGCCTACAAAGCGTTACACGACCAAGGACTGGCTTACCTCAACCATGCATAAAGTTCCATCACCCTGCCACACACCTATGCTTCTCTTCCCTGAGCCTCACTCACTTCCCCTGCATCTGTCCCTGCCTCAGTGAGGGTGAATCCTTCTCCTATATCACTGCCAAGACCTGGAGTAACTTACCCCTCAACCTACGAGCAACTTCCTTCCTGGCTGACTTCAGATGCAAACGCCTGGGTCTTCAAATAAGACCTGCGCAAACCTCAGCACCCGGGCACCCTCAGGGATGATAGAGCTGTGCTATACAAATACTGATTGATTGATACTGATTGATTGAGGCTCTTACCCTGTGGTAGTGTTAGGGGATGTTGAAGATGGGCAAGGGCAATGAGTTAGCGCCTGTCAAAACCAAGAAGGTACAGCATGCAATTTGGCAATTGTGTGATGTAAATAGAGGTAAATGTTCCAATTAAGAGCTTTGGAATCTTCAGGCAAGATCAATAGCAAAACGAGTGAAGCCTTAGTGACCTCCTTAACTTATAGGTTTCAGCCTGACAATTGAGTGGTGCACTGCCTTCAGTTTTTGTGTTTCTTTTTCTCAGATAACATTAGTAGTACTGCTGTTTTTGAGAAGAAGAAAGTGGATGTTGTGATTGCGTAAAGGGGATCCATCTTTAGAAATTCCAAGATACTTTCTGTTAGATAGCTGTGTTAGGCTTATGAGGCGGGTTTATATAGCTGGTCAAATTAGAAGTTATTAATCAGGGATTACATAATAAATATTTGAAAGGAGTAAAATACAGACTTTCAACTGACAGACTACGCTGTAGTAGGTTTTCTCTGCATTTTATTAGAGATTCCTCTTGTAAGGACATACACTGGCCTTGGTTTGATCCAGTGCTGTGGAGGACAGTTGGCCCAGCGGCACAAGTGGGGCACTGTTTTTATTAGGACAAGTGGGGTAACACAGTTGGTAGGAGTTTTGGATATTCCTGCTGATTCTGGATGTTTCCATCACAAAAAAGTAAGAGAAATATGTGACTTTAGACAAACTGTGAGGTATGCAGGGCATTTTGGGTGAGAAAACATTGTGAGATCTACACAAAGCACAGTTCGCTGAAATTCTGTGGGAGTCTACTTTTCAAAAATGTCTGTGGTTGGTAGGTTTCCATGTGTGGCAGCCAGGCCTGGACCTAAAGATCACAGCCACCTCTACTGCTGATATCTCGCGATAGCATTTAAGGGCTTTATGTACCATGCTTTCTAGGCTCACCCACACATTACAGTAGTTATTGGGAGACTTGGGGAAAGCTGGCTGGTAGGACATTTGTGGATCTCCACAGATTCCAGAACGTTCCTGCACAGAAAAGTGACTAAAACACGGGATTGTCTGAAACTTGAGGTTTTCAAGGTCTTCTGGGTAAGAAAACCTCATGAGAGCCATGCAAGGCATGGCACCTTAGATTCCCATTGTTGTCTAGTTTTCAGAAAAATGCGGGTTTGGTAAGTTTCTATGGGTAGCAGCACACAAGCCCCAACATCCACAATTAGTGTAACAATTGTGGATGTTGGGATTGAATTAGAGAAACAATTTGAAAGACTGCCTACTTAGTGAAGTAGCGGCCCATGAAAGGTATATATCCATGCACAGCCATTTAAAGGTGTATACTAAGGCAGCTCCACCTTAGTACATTTCCCAGTGCTTCACTTTTGTAAGATACAATGTTAAGCAAGTTGGAAAAAATAAGCCTGACTTTGATGGCACAGGGAACAGTAACAATGAGTCTCCTGCCTCTTTTCTTGCTGAGAAAAAGCTCTGCAAATACAACATAGTTGAGCCTTTCTCAATGCTGCAGCATTATGGTTAGCAAAGCAGTAATCAAGCAGCATTACCATGTCCTCCAGAACAAATCAAGTGGAGGCTTAAATTCTTAAGCAGTAAGGCTTCAGTCTTAATGTGATGGTCTGACCATAAACAACATGCACATTGCATGTTGCCAACTGGATTAGCTAGGTAAACAGCTTCTTACCAAGTGCAATTTATATGACTCATCTTGTGAGGCTGAAGTACACTGTCATTCTCATCCACTCCACCAACATACTTGTTATAATCAAGTATACAGATGGGCTTGTGAACTTTGGCCAACTAATGCAAAAACGTGACTTGAGAAGTGCTCACATCATGGATTGTAGTGAACATGTTCACCTCCCACCTATCGGAGAATTTGACTGCAAGCAGTTAGATGGAGCACAATGCAGTGCTCTGTTATCTTTGGAGCTTCTTACA
Organism: Pleurodeles waltl; assembly: GCF_031143425.1. Lineage (NCBI taxonomy): Eukaryota > Metazoa > Chordata > Amphibia > Caudata > Salamandridae > Pleurodeles > Pleurodeles waltl. The sequence goes on from NC_090447.1 coordinate 577,418,794, forward strand.
AACAAAGCCATGAGATAATGCTTTTTATCAACAATAAACTGTACAACTTGCCACAGTGCCAGCTTTTGACCAGCTTGCTGAACAGCTCTACTCCTATATGGAATTTGCCCCATAAAGTTTGTAACTAGGGGTGGGTGAAAAAAATCACTCTGCTCATGGAGTTGGCAGAGTTTGGGAACTACCCGCTACACATTTAATGCAGAGTTCCCGATAAATTCTGCCATCTGGAGCATGGCAGAATTGCTTTTCTTAGTCTGTGCAAGATTTGTTTTCACGCATGCTGGCAAGTTCCACTATACGTTGATGCTGCTTGCGAGAGTGCGCCTAAGATTTTGCTCTTGCAAGTGCAGCTTCTAACCACTACAGCGCCTTTATCATGCTGCTGGTGAACATGAAAGACCACCAGTGACCATCACTGCATCTCGAGCAGATGTATTTCTCAAGAAGCAGCTAAATATACTTGAAAAAACATTTTATAGTGGATTTTCTACTCCAAAAAAGCATTTAACTTGTTTTGTAGTGCAAGAAGCCATTTGTTTTTACTTTTTTTCAATAGGAAGTGCCTGTGAGACTTCAACTTTCTGTTCCTGTCCAGCAGGCTCCTCCCAGTGCTTTGTCCATCTCCTGGCCACTTTTCATTTGGATTTTGATGTGGATGGATCACTCTCTTTGTCTGGTGCATATATACCATTATATTTAAGGACTTTGTTTTTGTGATATCAGAAGTAAGTTAAAAAGCTATTGCATAAAGGCGTTGTTTGTTTGATAGGGTATGCACCAGTATTTCTTTGTACTTCCATTTGATTTTTACATTTCAATTTGGTGGGCGGCCTGGGGTTTCAGAAGGGGACTAGTTAATTTTTTGCTGTTAATTTTTCATTTTTTGTAAAGGAAAAATGTTGCACAGTTTAGCACCATTACTCCCTGTTTGTTACAGTTGCAATATTTATTTATTTAACAATTTGTCCTAGTCTGTCAATGGGCCGTCCTGCTGGTAGACCCAGTGCTAGTCATTAGTAAATGAAAGAATTGTTTCTGTGGTATATGCGTTTTTGATTTGATAAAAAAAAAACATAATTGAGGGCAGGGATGACACTGTATTAAATAAAAAATGTGGGTTATTGTTTGTATTTCACATTTTTGTCCTCAAAAAGTGTATATGTTGGGTAATAGTTAATGCCATACAAGGATCTGTGTTGTAAAATGTTTATACCTCAGTTAATTTTCGTGTTTAGCATTGCTAAATTAATTGTAGAGTTTTCTTCAGTGTCATCATGCTTCTTTTGTCTGGCCAGAGTGTGTGTGAGCATGTTTACCTTAGGCCACCATTTGTCTTTGTTCTCCATGCCATGTGGCGAGGGGGCACATTGTCTAGTCGGCAACCATAGGCCTGAATGTGTTCTTTGTTTTCCATGCCTCCTTGTTTGCTGGTTGACCATGTGGCTTGTGGCCCTTTGAGCAGTCAGCCAGTGTGCTTTTGCCATAGGCCTGCATGTGTTCTTTGTTCTCCAGGCCTCCTTGCTTGCTGTTGTTGTTTGACCATGTGGTCAGTGGGCATTTTGTGCAGCCAGTCAGTGTGCTTTTGCCATAGGCTTGCATCTGTTCTTTGCTCCCCATTCCTCCTTGCTTGGTGTAATTGTTTGACCATGTGGCTAGAAGCCATTTTGTGCAGCCAGCCAGAGTGCTTTGTCCTATGCTTACATGTTTTCTTTGTTCTCCATGCCTCCTTGATCATGTTATTGTTTGACCATGTGGCCAGTGGCTATTGTTTGCAGCCAGTCAATGTGCTTTTGCCATACGTCTGAATGTGTTCTTTGTTTTTCATGCCTCATTGCTTGTTGATTGACCATGCAATTTCTGGCCATTTTGTGTAGTCAGCCTTTGTGCTTTTGCCATAGGTTTGCATGTGATTTTTGTTCTCCATGCTTCCTTGCTTACTGTTGTTGTTTGACCATGCAGCCAGAGGCCGTTTTGTACAGCCAGTCATTGTGCTTTTGCTATATGCTTGCATGTGTTCTTTGTTCTCCATGTCTCCTTACGTGCTGTTGTTCGTTTGACCATGAGGCCGACGGCCACTTTGTGTAGCCAGCCAGTGTGTTTTGCCATAGTCTTGCATCTGTTCTCTGTTTTCCATGCCTCCTTGCTTGTTGTTGGTTGACCATGTGCCCAGCGGCCATGTTATGCAGCCACTGTTTATTTATTCCAGTTTTCAAAGTCATTTCCTAGGTAGATTTGTAGGAGAGGGTATGACTTCTTGCTTTTGTTAATTGCTTTTACTTTTCCCTGATAGTGGTTTAATAATGTGCTGGAAAATCATTGTAGCATATGTATATTATGAATATGATTATGATGAACAGTGCTTTATAATACATGCATTTTTTGCATTCATTCTCATTACCTCCTTGCCGCCCAACTGGTCTCTCTTTCTCCTGTGATATATCAGCAATTGATTTCCATTTTTTTTCAATTTTGTATTGTCCTGTTTTTTATTTTTTATTTTTTATTATTTTATTTCTAATTTTGTAAATTACTTTTTTAATTTTTGGTAGTTTTGTCTCCATCTATCCACCCAACTGCCATAGGTGCACAGCCACACAGCAGTATTACTTTTTTAGGCATTCTTCCATTTCCCCCTGGACACCTTGCCTGCTGTAGTAGGTGCACTACACACACAGCAGAACATTCATATTCTTAGGATCATTCCATTTCCTTCTGGACCCCTTTGCCTGCCATAGGCACACACCAGCCTTCCTTTTTTAAGTGTTATTCCATTTTCCCATGCACCTTCCTGACTGCCACAGGTGTCTCCCTTAGAATGGTTGCACATAAAGCAAAGAGTTACATCTGTATGTTGCTATTCTGATTGGACAAGAAATGTTATGTTATAGTGGTGTGGTTTGTAGATCTGTACTAATTCAAACTGCAACAATGGCAAATTTCACTAAATGTTTTTCTTAATTGTTTGCTTTTAGGTGCACAAGAGAAGAGACATCACCCACAATACTGCCAGATGGAAGACCTGAACAAAGAAACGTGGACACACAACACATGACATCATTCTTCTAATCCCTTCCGCTTGTGTAGTTCCATGCTACTGCCAACTGACACCTTTAAGATGGCCTCAAAGAAAGGCCTTGCCAAGAAAGTGGCCAATTAGAAGAAGCAGCTTCCCACCACTGGTGTGCAGCCCACATCTTTTTCAGGAAATGTATGCCTGCTGCACTGGTCACTAGAGATGAAGTTGGGAGCAGCACTCCCGCAACAATAGCACCAACTCTACCTAAGACGAAGACCATCTCTGTCATCAAAGCAGCCATTACAATCATGACAATGCCAACAAGCAGTAACATTGAATTGAATCTGTTCCTTTCTCAAAGTAGTACCCAAACGTTTCAGGAAACAGAGCAAAGTGGACAGCAGCCACAGCCAGCAATAGAAGATCTTCCTGAAGTTTGAGCAGAACTGGAGGCTGAGCTTCCTGCTGAGCAAGAACCTCCTCATTTGGAATGACTACCAGATTTCCAGTAAGAAAAAGGAAGGGTACGCCATCAACTTATTCAAACACCCCTTCTGATGATCTGGATATGGATTAGACATCAGCAGAGTCTGAGACACACCAGAAGAGGCAAGGGAAAAGAAAAGTTCCTGAAAGCCTTAGATTTGTGGAAGGAGATGAGAAGGATGATGAGCCAGTCAGTGTTTGTATTAGACACCAGCAGTGTCTGAGAAACACCAGGAGAGGCATGGGAAAAGAAAAGTTCCTGAAAGCCTTAGTATTATGGAAGGAGATGAGAAGGATGATGAGCCAGTCAGTGTTATGGAAGTTGGCCCAGAGGAATCCGACATTACCCCTCATATTCATCCTGCTCACAGGGATGTGACAGTGGTAACACCTCCAGCTGGCATATTTGTAAGGCCCCTGCTGGGACATGCATCAATCCCTACCTCAGTAGAAGTATGTACTACAGAGAGGCAATCAGTGACACACCCACCTACCTCCAGTTCATAGCACATTGGTCCATTTGACATACTAGTGTTTGTCAAGGTAAGCATGGTTCACAATATAGTACTGGATTCCAAATGACCCATGTGAAAAATGAATATGCAATCCTGTAGAAGGAGCACCTTAACAAAATTGCTGCAGGTGGTGGTAGTGAAGATGAGGAGAGCAGAGAATACCCTCCAAATATGGTGGGAAGTAATTAAGAAGAGAGAGTAACAGATTTATGTAAAGCAGCCCTGTCCCTTGCAGTGTGCTAGAATCACCCACATCAACAACGTCAAAATGGCACAAGAGTCAGATGGAGACACCACCGCATAAGGATTTGTGACTGCCCCAAGACACATATTGAGTCTTCTACCTCTTACTACTCAGAAGTTGCCTGTGTCAGTGGCCCCAGAAAAGAAAAAAATCCAGACTACTATTATGGACATAGTTCAGCAGGAGAGGCCCTATGACTGCAATCACCTAATGGCACATTTGTATAATGAAACACTGAATAAAATGTTAGTGCTGGACCTCCTACCTTTTTTGTGGAAGGAATACAAAAAAATGAATTGGCGGTGGCCATCTGCCTGAAATGGGAAGTTCCCAGTCAGACCCATGTTGCCACAGCTGCTGTTCCAGTGCTCCATCACATTGTGCTGCAATTGGTTAGACAGGCTTTGCAACAAAGTGCTGTTTACACTGTCCACTTGATGAAAGACATGTGGATCAGTTCTCAAGCTACTGATTACATGTGAATCACTGCACAGTAGATCTCTGTTGTGGAGGTTAAGCAACAGCCTATCTACAGGTCGCAGTGCTGAAGATACTGTTAAAGGTGTTTGGTGGCATGAAACAGTAGCCATGTTTGTCATGGTGAAATCACTTACAGCTGCAAACATCTTGGAAGTTTTTTGCATCAAGGCGTGTCAGTGACTGTGACCCAGAGGTCTCAAAGTTGGATTTGTTGCCACAGACATTGGCAATTATATAGTCAGGGCCATGGCAGATGGTGACTATTTCAGGGTGCTGTGTTTGGGTGCATTACTTCAAACTGGTTGTGCAGAAAGTTCTAAAAAAATGAAGACATAGCCAGAAACACAGTAACCACTTTCAGAAGAATCTGCACTCATTTTATCCAATATTTTAAAGCCCAGATGCAGTTGAGGATCATTCAGAATGCTAATAAAGTATCAGTTAAAGCCCTCATACAAGAGGTGCCAACACATTGTAACTCAACTTACTCCATGTTGCAACGTCTGTTTAAGCAGAACAGACAGACTGATGACCATGGGCCTCATTACGAGGCTGACAGTCGCCATGGCGGTCTTACCGCCTCCGATCCGGCGGTAAAGAACACCACATCACAAGTTGTAGGGTACCCGCACACAAACATTCACATTCAGTCACATACACGCACACATTCACCACCCCCTCTCCCTCTGAATACTCGCAATCATGCACTCACACATGCATACACGCACCCACAAACACCCCCTCAACTGTACACATCCAGTTACACACCTGCACTCACACATGTGCACCCCCTCATGCTCACACTTGCACGCAGACACCCCCACTCACTTGCTCACATACATGCAACCATACACCCCCATTCGCACACATACATGCACACACCACACACATGTACCCAACACTCCCCACCCCCCCTTTCAGATGATCACTTACCTTCTCTGTCAAGGAGGCTGTCCAGGAGGGGATGGGTCCTGTCAGTCTTGCATCGCCAATGCCACCACGCCAGCAAGACTCTGCCAAGCCATATTACAGCTCATAATGCGGCAGGCGGAGTCTTGCTGCCATGGCGGTGCTGGCCATACAACCGCCTCTTCAGAGTCAGACTTCGCCCATAAATGGGCAGAAGTCCTCCAAAGACTCCCAATATGGCAGTCAGCAGACCAACAGCATGGCGGTCTGTTGGCTGTACCAGCTTCAGCGGTTTTTCTAAATAACAGACAAAGTCAAAATGAGGGCCCATGTCATTCAAAGAGATGGGGATCCAGTTGGGAAAAGCATGGCCATGGATGGAGACAAATGGGGCCTAGTCTAATGCCTGAAACAGAAGCAACTTCCTTTTGAGGTTTTTACATGGGAAATCAGCAAGGAGGACAGTACGATGGGCCAAGTTATCCCCTTGTTGCATCTGCCAGAGTACCAGCTAAAAAAAGGTGTCTGAAAGATTTGCACTTGCAGGTTTGAACAAAAACATAGAAGTGCAGGCCAGAGCTTACTTCTTCACTTGGCTGTTAATATAAGGCTGCAAAGAGACACAATACTGTACAAAGAGTACATCTGTGTCACACTGCTTGGTCCATGATACAAACCTATTCTGGCCACTTTCATTCCTTTTTCTGAAGGGGATGTTTCAAAATACAAGACGTGGATTGCTGAGCAAGCCAGAGACCTAGAAGAAGAACGGATGAAAATTAGAGTCCCATTCCGAAGTTCTGGGGTGCTGCATTCAACTTCCAGAGAGGGCAGTCTTGCCTCATAGTAGCCAATACCAGCAGCACGAACCCCGACAACAACCACAACAACAGCAACAGAAGAACTGGTCTTATCTGCTGCATTGGCTTGGTTTCAGGTGTCAGGTCTTAAGATCAGTGCAGAAGCAAAGGAAAAAGCCATCAAGCAAGAGGCAGCACCTATGACAATTCAGAGGATGTTCCAGGAGTATCTGGACAGCCCAAAAGAAGCCTCTGGGGATCAAAATCCATTGGGCTATTCGCATATGAAATTACACATGGCTGGCAGTGCAGCTTGTGCAGTTGTCACAGTGAGAAGGACTTGAAGATACGGACCATGATAAAAAAACAAAAAAACATTTCATACCACACAATTACACTGAAATACCACTGAAGGAGGAGGAGGATGATTGGTCAGACTCAAGTGTGTTTGCTGACCAACTTCTGGGTGAACCATTTGAGTGTGAGTACAAATACTACTTCCCTTACTGAGTATGCCACCACAGTATTTTTGAATTGTTTATTGTCAAGCTTCTCTCTTTGCCAAAAAAATGATATAGGTAGTGCAACATTTTGTTTGTGTCTGACTTGTGCTGCCCCACCATTTTCAGACACATGTATGGTCGGTTGGAGCTGGACTGGTGTGCAGTTAAGAAGCTTTCTCATTCCCTTATAGACATTAAGGACAATGCCTGCCTTTCTCCTAGTCCTATCCTTTTCTTTCATCACCTGGCAGGGTTGCCCCATAGGTTCATTGATTGAGAAGACTGCCAAATTCCAATTTGTTGTGTGCATCAAAGAGGAGATACAATTGTCTACCTACCACTGTGCTTGGATAGGAACAGATAACTATTGCACCAATCAGTGATGATATATTAGTGAGTGATCATGAGTGATGATTGATGATTTATGTGGTGGTAGACAGTGTGGGAGGGTCTTCAACTGATTTGTAAACTTGATTTTGAAGATTTGCATTTTTTGGGGCCTTATGGGTGATCATTTTTTCTGAAGGTGATAGACCCTTTCAAACTCAGCAAAATTCACCAATGGGTCCACTCCTTTTCTTCTGGTTCTTCGGGGACCAGATTAGTCACTTTAGTTAACAAACACAAATCTACACAAAATACTCCAGTTCTGTTTCTCTACTTGTTCTTCAACACCAGTGCACTGCGGGTTGATCTCGCTCAGGTCGGGAATGGAACAGAGTTACTCAGAGTCAGGAGGAGGAAGGAAGAACTCAGAGTAGGATTACCTCAAAAGCCAGAAGAAGGAAGTTTGTGACTTCAAAGGGAAACCATGATGACAGTCACTCTGAGGACTAGTACTCAGCTCTGTGTTCTAGAGAGAGCTGCCTGGATTTGGAAAATGCTGCTGAGTGTGTGTGCTGTACTCCTGGCTCAAGCATGAAACTCCTCTTTTGTTATTGCTCTGCCTCTGAGTCTTCTTGGTACACTTCTCATTGAGCTTACATTCCTTCTGTCCTTCTCCTTGACTCTTTAAAGCTGTTTCTGTTTTACATTCCTCAGGTGGTCTCCTCTCCTGCACGAAAGGTAAAAGCTCATCATCAGCCAGGCACCCAAAAATGGTGGATATTCCAAGAAAAATACAGATGCACAACCCAATGTGGCATTACAGTATCATTTTTCTTTTTCCAATCATAACTTTTAGAACTGGGTGGGTTTACTTCACTCCTCAATAATTGGTATTTTTCAAACCTAGAGGACAGAACATTTAGGTATCTTATAATAACTTGGGATTCTGGTGCTGTTTGCAATGCACTTAACAGAACTGGGTCATACTCATTCCTTCATTTCTTTCCATAACAAATTGATGTTGATGTGCTGCTGCATAGTGTTTGTCTTTGTCACATCTTTCCCCAAATCTTCTTTCTCATCCATTCATCAAACTCTAACCCTCTTCTCATGGGCTGTTTTATTTCTTGAGGTGACTTAATTTACACCATAAATTGATTACACACTTGTTGGTGAGGATGTAGTGAAAGTGATGCCAACTCACTGCAGGATCTTCTATTACCTGAGCAATAGTCCACATCAGCCCCACTTACTCTCCCGTGCATAAAAGAGATTTCGATCTAGAACATTATTCATCAACATCATCACTTAGACCTTGTGTTGTGTTAATGCTTAGCTTTGTCAACTCCACTCCTGACTCTAAGTCTACTTCTCCTGACTCAAGGATTTCATAAATTTAGTTTTAATCAAATAACTCAGCTGCTCAGAAGAAGTTACTATAACTTGTTTTTGTATAATTTCAGGTTTTCTTTTCTTTGCTGTGTTATGGTGGTAGTAGTCTCCTCTCAGTCTTTGTAAAGGTATGATATAAATATATAACCCACTAACTCAGTGTTTCTTTTCGATTTAGTTGCATATGATGGATAATCCTTTTGAATAATTCTGCAGTTGGATGCGGCAGTGGGACCTCCCTTGTTGTGATGCCTTCCCCGTTAGCGTACTTGCCTGCTACTACTGCCACCACTATTACGAAGGAACCTTGGGAGACCCTGCAGTGAGGTTTGGAAGATGGAGAGAGGTAGCAGCCATCACTGTATCTATTCAGGTAAGAGAACTGTGGAGTCAAGGAAACTAGTTTAGTTAGTAAGTAAATAACTTCTGTTGCAGATTTGACTTTCCTTCCTTGTCAATCTAGGTTGTTGTAGGCAATACAGACAATGGCAGCATACCCTCCTCCCTGATGGTCAATAATAAAGTTACAGAGGGTAGTATGACATGGGTATAACTAAACTAACTATAAGTAACTGGTATGCTTATACTATGATAAGCAAGTAGTTTAAATAACAGGAAGCGTGAAAACACAACAGTGCAAAGTAAAACTTAAACACAAAAAACTGCCATAAAGAGCTTAATTTTCCCCTTTATATAAAAATAAAAAAAAACATCCTCTCCACTCACAAAAGGCCCACCACCTCCCCAAACAATTGGCCCCATTCCCCAACCAATGTCCAACTCAAAAATGTTCAAAATAACCCCAAATCCTTTTATAATCCCCATGCTCTCCACCCACAACAAATGGCCCTCCCATCAAAACAAAAAATCTTTAAAGAGCTAGAAGAGGATTAGAGATTGGCAAAGCTTTCCTTGATGGGTGCCAACCTGCCGTACAAGCGCTGCAGATGTTGCAGGACGCAGTGCTAGAAAATGTGGTCTGAGTGAGGGGGGGCAGCAGTGATCCAATGTGGATGGGCAGCTGCCAGCAGGCGGGTGCGCTGGTGATGTTGTTGTCACTGGGAGGCTGGAGGTTCTGGTGGCTGGCTGGAAGAACTGGGGCCTGGGGCAAAGGCAGCTGCTTCCTCCTCTTCCTCCTTCAAAGCCACCAGCTACTGATAGTTCAAACGGATAGCCTTCAATGACCAGCAATAGTTCAAACGGATAGCCTCCAATGACCAGCAAAGTAGCAGTATCAAGACAGAAAAAAAATTAAAAAGACAAATTGTAAACAATGTTCTGAGCAAACACTTGTTTAAAATTATAGTGTCACAGTAACAGTACATAGGTGGTCCCCTAGGTCCAATAGAATTTCATGTGACTGATTATGAGCCACAGGGTAATTGCCTCACTTAAAAGCAATTACTGCCTAAAAGGTATTCAATCACAATAGGAAAACAAAAGACCAGATTAAAAAAACAGATAATTTTCTCTTTTAAAGGATTTCCTAGTAGTAAAAAATCGACACTTTGGAGGTCATTATGACCTTGGCGGTCAGTGATAAAGTGGCGGTAATACTGCCAACAGGCTGGCGGTAACTACTGCCAAATTATGACCACGTTGGAAAGATCTCCAAAAGACAGACAATCTGCCACCTTTTCTGGGGTGGTACCAATGACATCAAAAGCCTGGCAGAAACATTGCACAGAAGTGAAAGGACTCACCATTGGAGACACAGGGAAGATCCACGCCACCATGGAACCAGAACTGCAAGTGTTCCCGATGATATTCAACGTCCTGCTCCACCACGAACACCAATGCCGGCTAAGACGACGACGGGGAGTACAGCCGCCTAGCACACAAGGGAGGGAGGGAGGAAAACTAGAGTGACACACACACACGCACCATACACACCCCAGACACACACACCATACACACAACCAGCTGCACAAGAAAACAAGTTAATCCCCGTACATCGGCTGAATAATGCAAGGACACATGAATTTACTAAAGTGATTGTAATAAGATCAACATAGTATAAATAATAATTTTGCCAATGCTACAGATATGTACAAATGTATAAAAAAAGAATACTGCCCAGTCCTCAGTTTGTGTGGGCCACATGGCCACAGGGCAAAGTCCAAGGCCCAACTTGTCACCTGCATCAATACGGCGAGAACACTGCAGGGGCATCAGTTGACAAATAGGCAGGCACCTCAAGGGGGGGCACCTCAGTCGGAGGTGGAAACAAGACCATTGGTTCTGGAGGGGGCAACATGCCCTGTGCTTTTTCCTGGGGAGTGATAGGCCACAGTCTCTGAAGTGGGTGACTTCCCCACTGGTTCTGGAGGGGGCAATATGCCCTGTGCTTGGTCCTGGGGAGTGATAGGCCACAGTCTCTGAAGTGGGTGTCTTCCCCACTGGTTCTGAAGGGGACAGGCCATACAGCAGGCCATGGAGGCAGGATTACATTGTGTCCACCTGCGGTGACGGCTGCACTGTGGTGGTGGTTGCAGTGGGAGGCTCCTGTACAGCCCCTGCACCCTCCGAAGACTGCACTTGGTGGTGGTGGTGGTAGTAGGAGGTTCCTGCACAGCCCCTGCACACTCCGATGGCTGCACTTTGGTGGTGGTGGTAGTAGTGGGAGGCTCCTGCACAACCTCTGCACCCTCTGATGGCTGCACTACCACGGTTGGTGGTGGGGGCTTTGTGACAGCTGCTGGTGCAGGCTCCTTCCCCTTCTGGACTGCTGGTGCAGGCTCCTTGCCCTTTCGGATGGCAGGTGCAGGCTCCTTCCCCTTCTCTATCTGTGGCCTGGAATCCTTTTGGATGCGGATGGAACTGGGCCTGTGGACTGTGCAGCTGAAGTGCTTGGCTGGGTTCTTGATATCCTGGCCATACGTGCAGGACGAGGGGGGAGGAGTAGGGAAGAGGTCAATGATGGAAAGGAAAAGATTTTTGGGACATGGGACGGTAAGAGGGACAAGTAATGGTAGTGTAGGATGAGGGAGTGGTTGTTGGAGGTATTTGGGTGCAGGTGCATGGGCTGTGTGCTGTTGTGAGATGGATGGCTGTTGGGTGGCTGAGTGCTGCCGTTTGTGTACTTTAGGGGGGACAGACACAGTGGGAGAGGACACAGGGGACGTGTGCATGGATGTTGTGGGGGTGTTTGCCAGTGAGGTCTGTGTTCTGCTTGGTGTGGTGATGCTGGTAGTGGATGATGATGTAGTGCATGCAGGTATGAGTGTGGATGTAAGTGGGTGGGAGGTGGAGAAGGGGGGGAGACAGTGGAAATAGTGGATGTTGTCATGTCTGCAACTATATGGTGTTTGTGTGAGTGCCTGTGGGATGAAGTGTGGTGCTTGTGTGTGCATGCTCATCTGGCTGTGTGTTTGGGATGGGTTGGGGTTGAGGAGAATGGGACTGGGAAGTGGAAGTTGGAGGGCGGACGGTTGAAACAGGGACAATGGCTGCCATCAGAGAGGAGGCCAGAGCCTGGATCAATCTCTTCTGTGCCGCCAATCCAGTGTGAATGCCCTCCAGGAATACATTAGATTGTTGCATCTGGGCTGCCAGCCCCTGGTTGGTGTTCACAATGGTTGACTGCCCTACAGAGATGGATCTCAGAAGGTCAATAGCATCCTCACTCAGGGCAGCAGGGCTCACTCGGGCAGGGCCTGAGATGCCTGGGGTGAAGGAGATGCCCACCCTGGGACACATCCCCAATATAATTGGGGCGATTGATGGAACACATATTGCATTTGCCCTACTCCCTCCAGAATGAACAGGGGCACAGGAATCTTAAGAGTTTCCATTCCATGAATGTGCAGATGGTGTGCCTGGCGGACCAGTACATCTCCTATGCCAATGCTAAATATCCTGGGTTGGTGCATAATGCCTTTGTCCTAAAGAATATGTTATCATATTTCTAAAGCGCATGGCTACCAACCGGCTTCCCAACGCTAGAGGACTACGAACCAAAACAAATGGGAGAGAAAAACCCTGTACCTAGAATAGCCAAGTTTTTAAAGACTTCCGGAATCTGAGTTCATCGGTCGTCAGCCGCAGGCCAATGGGAAGAGAATTCCAAAGTTTGGCCCCTTGATAAGCAAGAGTGGCACCTCCCCATCTAGATTTATTTATTCTGGGGAGCATAGCAAGGGCCCTTGAAGCTGACCTAAGATCTCTCTTGGGCTTTTGAAGGGAGAAAACGGTTCTACGAATCTGAGGGCATCCCAAATGTGATGGCCCAACTACAGAGGCACAGGGTGTGGCTAATAGGTGAGCCTTGGTTCCCACCCAGTATATGTTGGTGTGTGCCTATGCTGTTGGCCATATGGAATGGTGTGTGGCTAAATGTTGTCACTCAATATTTGCAGGCGACTCTGGTTACCCAAACCTATCATGGCTGCTGACACCTGTGAGGAGTGCCAGGGCAAGGGCAGACGAACATTATAATGAGGCCCATGGGTGAACCAGAAGGATCACTGAGAGGATCTTTGGCCTCCTGAAGGCCAGGTTCAGGTGCCTCCATCTGACAGGTGGATCCCTGTGCTACTCACCCGAGAAGGTCTGCCACATAGTAGTGGCATGCTGCATGTTGCACAACCTGGCCCTCAGACGCCATGTCTCTTTTCTGCCAGAGGGGGAGACTGGAGATGCCCCTGTGGCATCAGTGGACCCTGTGGACAGTGAGGATGAGGAGGCAGAGGATGAGGATGAGGACAACAGAACATCTGTGATTCGTCAATACTTCTAATAACGCACAGGTAAGACAGTGTAACTTTGCATTTCAATGACTTTGGTTGTAATCTGTGTGGCAATGGCTCGCTGAGATTCCCCACTTCTATGCCCACTTACTGTTCCCTCTGGCAATTCATTTTGCAGATGTTGGTGATTTGACAAATACTCCTGGTGTGATCACTACAGCCAGCCACAGGTCAGCAACCTATGCTCATTCTATGTACAGTTCATTTGCAATGTTTGTACCTGTTTCAAAAAAATACAGATTTGCTATACATGACATACTCAAAATAGATTTTTTCCAAAGGGTGTTTATTGAAGTGCTAACATATACGGGGAAAGTGCATTTGGATAGGGTGATGATGGAGGAAAGTCCAGGGTATTGTTCCAGTCTGTTCGTAGCACAGATGCTTGGTCCAAGGGGACATAGGAAGGGGTGCAAAGGCAGTTCAAGGTGGACAGGGTGACTGAGTGGGACACAAGGGGGACAATCAGGAGAGTCTCATTTCCTGGTGAATTTTTTGGCAAATGTCTCCGGCTTCTGTCTAGATCGCAGGGAACATTTGCGGGGTGGTTCACCTTCTGCAGGGGGAGGGGTGCCGGTGGCCTGTGAGTCCTGTGGTGGGGCCTCCTGGCCACTAGCGGCAGCAGTAGTGGAAGGCTTTTCATATGTCTGGCTAGTGACAGGGGCCCGCTGGTGTAAGACTGCCTCCCTCATTATGTTGGCCATGTCTGCCAGCACCCCTGCTATGGAGATCAGGGTGTTGTTGATGGCCTGCATGTCTTCCCTGATCCCCTGGTACTGTCCCTCCAGCAGCCACCTGTTCTCCTGAGCATTGTCCATAATCTGGCCCATCGTGTTCTGGGAATGTTGGCAGGCTCCCAGGATCTCTGCAAGTGCCTCCTAAAGAGTCGGTTCCCTGGGCCTGTCCTCCCCCTGGCGCACAGCACTCCACCCAGTTTCTCTGTTGGCCTGTGCCTCTGTCCTCTGAACCATGTGCCTACTGCTACTGATTCCAGGTCCCTGATTGTCTTGTGTGTGAGGTGTGGCCTGGGGTCCCTGTAGAGGTGTGCACACTGCTGATTGACTTGTCCTGGAGACAGTGGTATGGGTATGCTGGGTGGGTGCTGTGGTGGTGTTTCCTGATGTGGGAGGCTCTGTGATGGTGTGTGACTGGGCTTGGGTAACCGGCTGTCCCGTGGTCCCTGATGGGCCAGGTAACTCGTCCAGATCCTGAAGACCAGAGTTACTGTCATCACTGTGGGCCTCTTCAGTTGGGGGACTGGATAGTGGTGGCATCTCCTCTCTGGTGACATTGGCTAGGGTACCTGTGGGGATGAAAATGATGTGTTATGGTTGATGTATGTGACATATTGTACATCCCTGGCTTCCTCTAAATGGTTGGTTTTGCCCTGCCAGCTTTCACTTTTGATTGTTAGTGTATGGTGGGATTGTTAGATCTCATACTGTGCATGCCTTAGTGATGGGTGTCTATGCAGGGCTGTGAGGGGTGTCCATGCATTGGTACAGAATGCAGGGCTTGGCATTGTGGTTAATCATATGTGTAGGTGCAGAGTGTGGAATTTAGTGGAGTGATGGGAGTGAGCGTGAGGGCATGCAGGTAGGGGGGTGATAATAGTAGAGAGTTGACTTACCAGTATCCAGTCCTTGTCCGAATCCGGGCAGGCCCTCAGGATGCAGTATTGCCAAGACTTGTTCCTCCCATGCTGTGAGTTGTGGGGGAGGAGGTGGGGATCCACCTCCAGTCCTCTATATAGCGAGCTGGTGTCTTGCTGCTATGAGAGGTACATTCCCCCATAGGTTGTTCCACCTCTTCCTGATGTCATCCCTTGTTCTGGGGAGCTGTCCCACAGCATTGACCCTGTCCACAATTCTCCTCCATAGCTTCATCTTCCTTGCAATGGATAGTTACTGCACCTGTGCTCCAAATAGCTCTACCCTGGACAATTTTCTCCACCATGACCCTTAGCTCCTCCTCTGTGAAACAGGGGTGTCTTTGTGGTGCCATGGGTGTTATGTGAGGTGTGCTGGTGAGGGTGTGTTGGGTAATGTGTAGGGGTGTATGATGTGGAGTGTGTGAGTGGTGTATGGGTGTGAGTAGTGTGTGGCTCTAGTTGTCTCAGTGGTCTTGGTGTCTCTCTGGTTGCAATGATTTGTAATCATAAAGGGTTGTGGGTAATGCGGGTGTGTGTTTTATAGTGGTGTGGGCGTGTGGGTGTGGTGTGTGTATGGTTGTCAGGTGTGCGTTGTTTGAATTGCCCAAAGTGGTGTTTTGTCTGTGGGTGTCCATTGTGAGTGCGGCGTTATGTACCGCCAATGGTTTACCGCCATTGAGCTTCCACTGTGGTGATTCGCGGGTCATAATGTGGTAGGCGTTGTTTTGTTGGCATAACAGTGTGGGTTTTGATACCGCCAGATTATCACTGACCTTTGGACTAGCGGATATGTGTATGTGGCTGATTTCTGTCGGATTGGTGTGTGTGTGTAATATTATGGTGAACAGATATCCGCTGCCACTGTGAGTTGCCGGCTGTCAGCGTGGGGGTAACCAAGATTTACCGCCAGGGTCATAATGAGGGCCTTTGTGTAATAATAAAAAAAAAACTCTCATTAATGAGTAAGGAATGATATACTGTGGAGTACAAGTATTCTTGTTGTGCTAAATTAATGGAGGCATTCTAGCCAGCACGTCGAGTACTTTGATACTGTCTACAGTTTACAGCTGGGGCAGCTGTAATGGGCAATTATCTTACTCTAATTCCATTGGCCCTGCTCTTCTCCAAATGCCTTGAATAAAAATGACAGGACATCACACAAGTCATGTACAAAAATGCAATATTTTGTGACTTTGCCATGAGTAGACAGTGGGAAAAATTATGCACTACAGTACAGGGAAAGGAACAGAATATATAGATTGTATTTGGCGGGTGTGTTCATCACAGAGTATTCCATCGACAAAACTCAAAATCAGCCACTTGGTCCCACTTTACTCCCTGATCTCGCCCTTCACTTCAAATTATTCCAAAATAAATTCAATTGGCAGTAAGGAAAGGAAACTTAGCTTACTGTACTTCAATGTAGGGTAAGTTAGGGGGATTAGTCCAGGTAGGTAGAGGTTTTGCTACAGAATAGTAGGGTGTGACTGATCATCATCATGTGCCTAAGCTTTGGCTTAGTCAGTCACTGTAGGTGATGAATGTCAAAAAGGAAACATTTCAACAGGCATTAATCCATTGTGAAAGCCATGAAATATATTAATCCGTGCCCAGAAAAATGTGGCACATGCTAAGAATGACATTTTCAATTTTTTGGTAGGCTGGGATAAAACTTAGGAAATACGAAAGGAGTGAAGTACTAGGAGGTGACTGAATGGGCACTAGGAGGGAAGGGAAACTCACCTTGTTCTCAGTTTCCAACACGTTGAACATTTTTTAAACAGCACATTAACTGAAGCAGACACACATTGCACATGCAACACTGTTGTACTGCCAATTTGAACCATGTTGCAGTTAGGTCATGGCTAACTGACATAGGAAGGGAGGTGATGAATGATGATGGGTGGGAGGATACATATCTGCCTTGCTTGACAAATATAGTGAGTTAACACCCTTGCTGCCAGGCCTTTCCCCCCCCCCTCATGTGCCAGGCCTTTTTTTGGCTATTTGGGGCAGTTTGCGCTTAGACCCTCATAACTTTTTGTCCACATAAGCTACCCATGCCAAATTTGCATCCTTTTTTCCAACATCCTAGGGATTCTAGAGGTACCCAGAGTTTCTGGGTTCCCCTGGAGGAGACAAATAAAGTAGCCAAAATACAGCTAACATTTTGTTTTGTTTTTAAATGGGGAAAAGGGCTTCAGAAGAAGGATTGTGTTTTTTCCCTGAAAATGGCATCAACAAAGGGTTTTCAGGGCTAAAATCACCATCCCCCCAGCTTTCAGGAACAGGCAGACTTGAATTACAAAACCACATTTTCAACACAATTCAGGCATTTTACTGAGATGTGCCCCATTTTTACTATTTTCCTTTCTTTTAGCCCCCTTTCAGTTAGTGACAGAAATGGGTGAGAAATCAAAGCTGGATGCCAGAAAGATAAACATTTCTGAAAAGTAGATAAAATACTAAAGTCAGCAAGGGGTCATTTGTGTAGATCCTAAAATGTTTTCCTATGAAAAATAACAGCTGAAATAAAAAACGGAGGTGAAAAAAACAGCCATTTTTCTCCATGTTTTACTCTGTAACTTTTTCCTACGATGCCAGATTTTCAAAAGCAATATACCATTACGTCTGCTGGACTCTTTTGGTTGTGAAGATAAATAGGGCTTGTAGGTTCATTAGGAACCCTAGGTACCCGCAGCCTATTAATGAGCTGCACCCTTTAATGGGTTTTTATTGTATACCGGGTATACAGCAATTTGTTTGGTGCAATATAAAGAGTGAAAAATAGGTATCAAGGAAATCTTTGTATTTCCAAAATGGCCACAAAAGAAGGTGTTGAGAAGCAGTGGTTATTTGCACATCTCTGAATTCCGGGGTCCCCATACTAGCATGTGAATTACAGGACATTTCTCCAAAAGATATATTTTTTACACATTGTCTTACATTTGGAAGGAAAAAATGTAGAGAAAGACAAGGGGCAATAAAAAATGTTGTTCTATTCTGTGTTACCCCCCGTCTGCTGATACAAATGGTACCTCACTTGTGTGGGTAGACCAAGAGCCCGCCACAGGAAAAACAACATGGCCACATCACATTTTTACATTGAAATCTGATGTGTTTTTTGCAAAGTGCCTAGCTGTGGATTTTGGCCTCTAGTTCAGCCGGCACCTAGGGAAGCCTACCAAAATTGTGCATTTTTGAAAACTAGACACCTAGGGGAATCCAGGATGGGGTGACTGGTAGGGCTGTCATCAGGTTCCTGCAGATTCCGGAAGGTTCCATCACAAAAATGTGGGAAAAATGTGTGATTTCCTGCAAAGTTGGAGGTTTACATGGCATTGTTAGTATGAAAATGGTGTGGGGTGCAAGTGAAGCACACTACCCTGGACTCACCCAGATGTTTAGTTGTCAGATGTGTCTATGTCTTGAAGATTTTTCTACATGGCAGCATCCCAAAGTCCAAAAAAAGCAGCCCTCACCATTCCAGGTGGGACGATTTTGAGAGTTAGATAAGCTCTCATGGCCCAAATGTATACCCAAAACAATCAAACGCCCTCTGGCTTGCCATGCAACAAGATATTTTAGTGTACAGGGGAGAGGTGAAAGACTGTTACCCCCTTCAGTGGTGGTGGGGGTAAACCCATACTGGTTTCTAGCCACCAACCCACTATTTCTTTTTAATTCCCTGTCATCTTGTAGGCCTTCTGCCCCACCGGGGAGTGAATCGGGGGTAATTGCCCCACCTGCTGACTGGTGTGCAGAACAACTTTGTCCCCATTTATTTGGGGTGGGGGTATGGCCATACATCCACCCTCTTTTTTTGAAAAAAAAAATCCCTGGTCTCTGGTGGGCTTTCTGCCCCCTTGTGGGCAGATGTCCCTTACAAAAATAGGCCAATCTGCACCCAAGGAGGGCTGATATGGGCAACAGTAATGTACCCACATGGGGAGCGACCCTTGCCCAAGGGGCTGCCCCCTAAACAAAACACACACATACCAATCCCTGGTGCCTAAGTGGTTTCTGTCCCTCCTGGAGACAGATCAGCCTAATAAAAATGGGCCAATCTGCCCACAAAGGGGCAGAAATGGTCTAAAATAAATGTTTCCCCCAGACAACCCTTGTCTAAGGGGTCCCTCCCCTTGCGTGAAATTGATGCAAAAAAAAAAGAAATCCCTTGGCCTAATAAAAATAGGCCGATCTGCCCCCAAGGGGGGCAGAAATGGCCAAAAATAAAATTGCCCACCAGGGGAGCGACCCTTGCCTAATGGGTCACTCGCCATCTGTAAAAAAAACAATCTGCAGTTACTAGTGGTTTCTGATCCACTTGTGGACAGAGCGGCCTAATTAAAATAGGCTGATATGCCCCCAAGGGTTGCGGAAATGGCCTAAAATAAATTCCCCCCCCCCGGGGAGTGACACTTGCCTAAGGGGTCTCTCCCCTTAGGTGAATCTGACCTGAAAAAAAAATCCCTGGTGTCTAGTAGTTTCTGCCCCCTTGGGGGCAGATTGGCCTAATAAAAATAGGCCGATCTGCCCTCAATGGAGTCATAAATGGCCTAAAGATAATTTTCCAGCAGGGGAGTGACCATTGCCTAAGGGGTCGCTCTCCACCTGTAAAAAGTTTTAAAAAACACAAAAAAAAGAATCCCTGGTGTCTAGAGGTTTCTGCCCCCGGGGGGGGGGGCAGAAATGGCCTTAAAATAATTTGCCCCCTTGGGGAGTGGCCCTTGCCCAAAGGGCCACTGCCGTTATGCATAAATGGAAAAAAAAAATCCT
The DNA here is from genome assembly GCF_031143425.1 of Pleurodeles waltl. Classification (NCBI taxonomy): domain Eukaryota; kingdom Metazoa; phylum Chordata; class Amphibia; order Caudata; family Salamandridae; genus Pleurodeles; species Pleurodeles waltl. The sequence goes on from NC_090447.1 coordinate 577,438,644, forward strand.
CCCTGATGTCTATTGGCCATTTCTGCTGCCCGATCTTGAAGAAATGCTAAAAGAGATATCAAAGGAAAGGAAAAGGCTTTCCTTTCCTTTGATGCTCTCCTGCGCCACCACATGATCGGAAGAGAAATGCTTTTTCATTTCTCTTCTGATCAGCTTCTAGCGCGGTGGGGGCAGCCTCTGATGACATCAGCGCGCAATTGCACGCTGACCTCACCAGACGTCACTGGGGGGTGGAAGGGGAAGAGGTTCCTCTTCCATCCATGCCCAGGGGAGGGGGTGCTTGGCCATTGCTCCCCCCAGAGGGCCCATAGCAGGACGTAATGGTTACGTCCTCGACACCCGAGCAGTGCAAATGAGGACGTAACCAATGTGTCCTGGGCAAACAAGGGGTTAAGGGAGTATACTGAAAAAAAGTCCCTCCCACTTTGAAGAAAAGCTTTGATAATCAAGCAAACCAAGCAAAGTGGGTGAACACATCCCTCTCCGGAAGAGTTCACTGTTTTCATGATCCAAGCAATTATCAATTCATCCTTTAATTGTTCTAGTTATCCCTTGATTCCCAACATTTAAGATTTACATTCTCTCATCCAGTCTTTCACCATTCCAATCCATCCATCCATATATCCACCCATCTATCCATCCATTCATCCACCCATCCATCCATCCATCCATCCATCCGATTCACCTATACACCCTTTCAAACATCCTTTCCCCCATCCATCATTTTACCCATACATCCTTTTATCCATCCAGGCATCCTTTCACCCACCCAAGCATTATTTTACCATCCACCCTTCATCCACCCAAGCATCTTTTAACCCATATACCCTTTCATCCGTCCTTTCACCCACCCATGCATCTCCTGTCAACCTCTGTGCATCCTTTCACCCACCCACACATCCTTTCACTCATACACCATTTAACCCATCCTTACTTTTACCGTCCATCCGTCTTTCCCTTTTCCATAAACCTATGATTTTTTACTTTCATTATAAGCTTTTGTCTGCTGACTTGCAGATAGAAGAGCCCATTGAAAATGCAACCCCTGCTATAGCTGCAAAAGAGGGGGTTTCACAGCACCCTTGGTGTGAATATACTAGTAATTGTCAATAAGCAAGCAATGTGTCTTACCAGCACCCATCCCAACTGCTGCAGATTCTCCCCCTCCTCCATGTCTCGTGCACTGGCACTGCCACTGGCCCTGGCACTGGTGGTCTGTGTAGCTGGAAAACACTTTACACATTTTAGATGCCAGCTACGCCTCTCCTTGTTATTCTTGATAACAAATTGAACAAAATACAACTGCAATAGATTCCTTCAGTTCTATCTGCTCCTGTCATTCACTTTGGGTATAACAATGTTAAAAAAGCCAGGTAGTCAAACTAACCAAAAGCTTTTTGTAATGGATGGGCATAGCTATAATGACTCTGAGACACTGAAGTGCAATGAAGGGTGGAATGATTGGTCAGTGAAGGACATACAGTGAGGTCTTTGTTGGCAAATGCAATGGGACCATCCTCATACTGGTTCCCAGCTGTGCTGCACTCTCATTGATAGTACTTGTATAGTATACTCCTGTATAAATGAATGATAATACATACAACACAACATTGGAGATTGCCACTTTCTCGTTTTACTGTTTAAGCATGAGCAAGAAAAAGAAAGCCTTCTTATCAAACATGCATAGAAAAGCTTACTCGGGTACGCAATCTTTATGGTAGAGTACCTGTTCTAAAAAACTGTTCTCTTAGTCTTAGAGTACCAGTCCACAAGACATATAAGGGGAGAGGGAAAGATTATTAACAAAGCAGAAGAAAGCTACAGACTAGTAAAGACAAGAGAAAGTAAGCTACAGAAACATGAAATACAGAAAAAAACTAGGATAATGCAAGAATAACAATAACTTAAAATGAAAGTGAGTAGAAAAAAAGGAGACAGGCATAGTAAAAAAAGTAAAAATTATTCTAAATGTAAAGAGGTAAAAGTTAGAGAAATATGAATAATAATATAACAGGAGGACTTACTGGGGCCAGCAGATCCATCAGCTGCAGCACTGGTGGTGGCACTCCCGGATTCCTGACCCACCTTTGATCTAGTCCTCTTCTTGCCTGTCATGACCACACAAACTTGCCAAGTCAAATCAAAGAAGTGCATGAGAAAAGCAAAGAGATATCCTCAGTGGAGACAGCAAAGCCCAAACTGGAAGAAGGTTTGCAGAGTAATCTTGCGCTTATTTCAAAGGAAGAATCAAGAAGAGAAGATCCAAGATGGCCGCTGTGAGTCCTGAAGGTTAGTTACAGTTCTAGTCTTGCAATCGGTTGGTTGCTAGGTTACGAGCTCTCCAGCTGGAAGCCTTGCACTTCAACTGAGGTCTAACAGGAATCAGCTGTGTGGAGAGAGAGTGAGCTTCAGAACAGAAACTCCTGTGAGGTAAAATTACATTTGAAGATTATATTACAGAAAAAGGATAAATATTGTCAAGGTTTATTCGAAGAGTTTGATAGTAGACCGTTCCCGTGGAAGTCGGCAAGGCTACAGAGTAAATGTATGAATTAACCTTATGTTTACAAGGTTCTTGTTTAAGATATTAAAGTCAAAGAAAAAACGAACTTTAAAAGAGCAAGTATCTACAAATGTCAAGGTTATAAACAAAGGCCAAGTTTAAAGGAGAAACGAACTGTTAACTAATAAGCATTTACAAATTCAATGGTAATAAACCAAAATAGAGTTTAAAAGAGAAACAAACTTAAATAAACAAGCATTTACAACTACAAGTTATCGACAGATGTCGAAGTAAGGAAGGAGAAACTAACTGTAATAAACAAGCATTTACAAATACAAGTTATCAACAAATGTCTAAGTACGAAAGGAAAAACGAACTTTAATAAACAAGCATTTACAAATACAAGTATTGACAGAAGTCACAATAAGACAGGAGAAATTAAATAACATCAGCTGATTTGAAGAACGCATTATCACCAACTATATATATATATATATATATATATATATATCAACATAAAACCAATCTCTAACAAAGGTTGAGAAGTTCTTCCAGAATCAGTAATAAGCATTTTTTTAAGAAGAGCTATCATTTATAGAGAGAAGCAAGGCTACAGAGAACTCAGGGTGAGTGAAGAAATAATAGAATTAAAGAGAATTAAGTGTTGAGAGTAGAAAGTGAAAAACTGATGTTGTATGTCCCTAGTAATTGCGACTGTGACTCTTGCAGGTGCTGTATCCAATCTTAGAAGTGAAGAGGCAGACTGAGTACTGGCGTTCATCATCTCTGTGGCAGTCTCTCTACCATCCCATTCCCCTTTCCCCCTCCGGGGTACTCAGCACGAAGGATTAATATTTGTTGTGAGTAGCTCGGGTCGGGACTGAGGAGTTATCTTCTGCTTCTGAGGAAATCGAATTGAAGTATCCTGACAGATTGAAGTGCCATCACCCTAATTTTAGGGAAAAAACAGATTTCATCTTGAGCAGAATGGCAGAAGGAATTGATATAAAAGCATGAGCCACCGTTTTGGAAGGGTTACAGAAACAATTAAATAACACCATAGAAGAAACAGTCCAAATAAAAAAGTGAATAAATGAGTTAGGGAACACCGCTAAATCAAATGAATCTGTGTTTGAACAAATCCCTAGCCCTTCACAGTCTGCAGGTATATCCACTCAAGTAATTCATGCGGTTTCCCCTATTATTCCTTTGGCTCAACCCGAGCGCTTCGGTGGGGATCCAAATAAGGCGCAGATTTTTCTGACCCAATGCTCATTGCATTTTTTATGTAGACCAGTCATTTTTTCCGAAGACCAGTCCAAAGTGGCATTTATATTGTCTTATCTGACAGGAGATGCGGCCGCATGGTCCAGGCCAATAATTTCCAGAAATGATCCTGTTTTATATAATTTCCAAAATTTCAAGGAAGAGTTCTTAAGAATATTTGATCGGCAAACTGCAGCTCAAGCCACTGACAATGAACTACTGGAAATCAGGCAAGGTAATAAAGATCTAGTAGCCTATCTGGCTCATTTCAATAAACTCATTGTAGAGACTGCCTGGCCGGAGTCAAAAAGAGCCGCCATATTTTATCGTGGACTGAGAGATGAATTGAAAGATGCCTTAGCACAAGTTCCAAATAGACCCACCGAAATTTCGGAGTTAATTGATCTTGTGTTACAGATTGACCACCGGTTAACTGAACGAAGAGCAGAAAAGAGAAGAGAGTATCGACCATTTCCCCTGAGAATTGATCGTGTAAGAAATGATCATACGAGAGCCGGAGAAGGGATAACGATAGAAGAACCAATGCAAATTGGTTCCATCCGAGGTCCTTTATCTAAGGAAGAAAAAGAGAAAAGAAGAGTGAATCAACTATGTTTATATTGCGGTGCATCTGGGCATTTTGTTAAAAACTGTCCCAAGAAACCCAAAGCTCTTCAGTCGGGAAAAGGCCAGCTTCATCAGTAGAGGGAGTTGCCCTGATGAAAGCAGAACCCAAGACAACTCCTTTAGATGAACGAGTGGCGAATACCTTACAAACCGCAGCGCCACATTTGGTACAAACAGTATCAGTTAAGACCCTTGAGAAGGAAATTCAAGGGATCTCAGTTATGATAGACTCTGGAGCTACGGGCAATTTCTGTGATATCAAATACGCTCATAAAATGGGTATTCGATTTATCAAGAAATCTACTTTGGAAGTAGTAAGAGCTGTGGATGGAACCAATCTTTCTTCAGGACCCATTTCCCATGCGACCGAACCAATGCAGATGCAAGGTTTTGGTGGACATCAGGAGCAGATAATCTTTAATTTGATAGATGCTCCACAATTTCAACTCATTTTGGGTCTGCCCTGGCTTACAGAACATAATCCACAAATTGATTGGAGCAAAAGAACGATCAAGATGAATTCCTCTTACTGCAAAGAGAATTGCTTTCATAATGGAGTGGAAGTGTCCACCAAGTCCCAAGCGGCCTGTTTATCATCACACTCTTCAATGATCTGTGCACTAAAGACAGCAGAAATCCCAAAAGAATATGAGGATTTATTCGCCGTTTTTGATGAAAAGGAGGCTGAGAAATTGCCACCACATCGACCCTACGACTGCAAAATTGAACTGGAGCCAGGTGCGATATTGCCATGTAGCAGAATATACGCATTGACCGAAGCAGAGAATCAACATTTAAAGGAGTATTTGGATCAATATCTTGCTAATGGTTTTATTCGTCCTTCTGAATCTCCAGTGTCATCCCCACTATTTTTCATACCAAAGAAGGATGGGAGTCTTCGAACTTGCATTGACTATCGAGCCCTCAATCAGGTTACCATCAAGAATCGATACCCACTGCCTTTAGTGTCAGTTTTATTAGATCAAGTAAAGAATGCTAGAATCTACACCAAATTGGACCTGCGAGGAGCATATCATTTGATTCGAGTGGCTTCAGGGGATGAATGGAAAACCGCTTTTCGGACTCGATACGGATTATTTGAATATCAAGTGATGCCTTATGGGTTATGCAATGCTCCCGCTGCTTTCCAGCATTAATTACGAGAATTCTTCGACCGGATTGCTGTGGTTTATATAGACGACATTTTAATCTTTTCCGACAATCTACAGGAGCCCATTTCCCATGTTCGATCCATCCTCACAAGGTTGCAAGAAAACCATCTCTATGTAAAATTGGAGAAGTGTGCATTTCATGTGGAACGAGTTGAGTTCTTAGGATTCATTTTGTCACCAGAAGGAGTTAGTATGGATCCTGCCAAGATAAAGACAGTGCAACATTGGCCTTCTCCTTGCAATGTCAAGGAGATCCAGAGTTTCTTTGGGTTCGCTAATTTTTATCGAAGATTCATATCCAATTTTTCTCAAACAGTTACACCCATTACTTGATTGTTGAAGAAAGGAGTGAAGTTTGAGTGGACAAAAGAAGCTGAAAATGCTTTTAATTTTTTGAAGAATTCCTTCGTCTCAGCTCCAATCTTGTTCCACCCCAATCCAGATGAGCCATATTATGTGGAGGCAGATGCTTCAGATGTTGCCATAGGAGGTATCCTTTCCCAGCGTCATAAAGATACAGGTCAATTACATCCAGTGGCCTATTTCTCTCGAAAATTAACACCACCAGAGATAAATTATTCAATTGCGGATAAGGAGCTATTGGCAGTCAAATAAACTTTTCGTGATTGGAGGCATTACATTTTGGGAGCTAAGCATAAAGTGACCGTTTACACGGACCACCGAAATTTACAGTTTTTAAAATCAGCTCGAACTCTAACAGCTAGACAACTGCGTTGGTCCCTATATTTTGCAGACTTTGATTTTGTCATCACTTTCAGACCAGGAAAAGTAAATGGGAAGGCAGATGCTCTATCTCAAATTGATACCGGTGCAGTTAAAGAGCCTCCAGAAAAAGAATTGATTATTCCACAAGAGAAGTTCATATCTGCCATATTGTATGAAAATGTAACCAAAGAAATTCAAGAAAACTTAACATTCGAAGTAATGCTGAAGTGGTCCAAAGAAGGCCAAGGAAGAGAAATCAAAAAAGGTTTGCCATACATTAAAGGTGCACTGTATGTTCCGACTGTGGAGCTGCAAGAAAAAGTTCTTCAGGCTTATCATGACGATCAATTGGCTGGACACAAAGGAATTCAAAAGACTCAAAATCTAATACAACGAGAATTTTGGTGGCCAAAAATGAAAACTCAGATAAGACAATATGTGTCAACTTGTGACAAATGTCAAAGAGGGAAATCAAATAGAACAGCTTCACAAGGTCTGTTAAGACCTTTGCCCACTGCACCCCATGCCTGGCATACTGTTACTATGGATCTTATAGTGGACCTCCCTAGTAGCCAAGGTTTTAACACTATCCTAGTTTTTGTAGACACTTTCACTAAAATGGCAGATTTCATTCCTTTGAAAAAAATCCCTCGAGCCCCACAGGTTACACATAGTACGCGCCCATGGTATCCCAAAAATTCTAGTTTCAGACAGGGGGTCCCAATTTGTTTCTCGCTTTTGGAAGGCCTTTAGTAAAAGATTAGGAATTGATTCTCGTTACTCTACCAGTTACCATCCTGAAACCGATGGGCAAACAGAGAGAGTGAATCAAGACTTAGAACAGTATTTAAGACTCAGTTTATTCGATAAAGAGAAGGAATGGCACGAGTTGATGTGGGCAGCTGAATTTGCTTACAATAATGCTGTTCATTCCACCACTGGGTTCACCCCCTTTTATCTGAACCATGGTAGACATCCTAATGTAATGTTGGGTAAAGAAGATGATTCAGTGCCTGCAGTAGAAGAGATGGTGAGGGATTTGCAGACCACGTTAGTTAGGGCTAGAAAAAACATAATTCAAGCAAAAGACTCATTTAAGACTCAGGCTGATAGAAAAAGAAGAGAGAGACCCATTTATTCGAAAGGAGACAAAGTTTGGTTATCCACTCGTCATTTACGTGTCAAAGGAAATCGCAAATTTCAGCCACGATTTATAGGCCCATTCAAAGTTGACAAGATGGTCAATCCAGTGGCAGTTAAATTGCAGTTGCCAGCTCATCTAAAGATACATCCTGTTTTCCATGTCTCTTTGTTAAAGAACAGTCCTCCAAATTTACGTCAAAACTCCCCTCCAATTCCTATCCAGATTAGCTCTGCAGAAGAGTATGAAGTCAATCAAATCTTAGATTCCAAAATCCGTAATGGCCAGCTTTATTATCTAATTGATTGGAAAGGTTATAGTCCAGAGGAACGATCCTGGGAGCCGCACGAGTATGTACATGCTTCAAGATTAGTGAGAAACTTTCATAGAACCTACCCAAGAAAACCTAAATTGGAGAACTGTTCCTTGAGGGGGAGTACTGTCATGACCACACAAACTTGCCAAGTCAAATCAAAGAAGTGCATGAGAAAAACAAAGAGATATCGTCAGTGGAGACAGGAAAGCCCAAACTGGAAGAAGATTTGCAGAGTAATCTTGCGCTTATTTCAAAGGAAGAATCAAGAAGAGAAGATCCAAGATGGCCGCTGTGAGTCCTGAAGGTTAGTTACAGTTCTAGTCTTGCAATCGGTTGGTTGCTAGGTTACGAGCTCTCCAGCTGGAAGCCTTGCACTTCAACTGAGGTCTGACAGGAATCAGCTGTGTGGAGAGAGAGTGCGCTTCAGAACAGAAACTCCTGTGAGGTAAAATTACATTTGAAGATTATATTACAGAAAAAGGATAAATATTGTGAAGGTTTATTCGAAGAGTTTGATAGTAGACCGTTCCTGTGGAAGTCGGCAAGGCTACAGAGTTAATGTATGAATTAACCTTATGTTTACATGTTCTTGTTTAAGATATTAAAGTCAAAGAAAAAACGAACTTTAAAAGAGCAAGTATCTACAAATGTTAAGGTTATAAACAAAGGCCAAGTTTAAAGGAGAAACGAACTGTTAACTAATAAGCATTTACAAATTCAATGGTAATAAACCAAAATAGAGTTTAAAAGAGAAACAAACTTAAATAAACAAGCATTTACAACTACAAGTTATCAACAAATGTCGAAGTAAGAAAGGAGAAACGAACTTTAATAAACAAGCATTTACAAATACAAGTTATCAACAAATGTCGAAGTAAGAAAGGAGAAACGAACTTTAATAAACAAGCATTTACAAATACAAGTATTGACAGAAGTCACAATAAGACAGGCGAAATTAAATAACATCAGCTGATTTGAAGAACGCATTATCACCAACTATATATATATATATATATATATATATAGCAACATAAAACCAATCTCTAACAAAGGTTGAGAAGTTCTTCCAGAATCAGTAATAAGCATTTTTTTAAGAAGAGCTAGCATTTATAGAGAGAAGCAAGGCTGCAGAGAACTCAGGGTGAGTGAAGAAATAATAGAATTAAAGAGAATTACGTGTTGAGAGTAGAAAGTGAAAAACTGATGTTGTATGTCCCTAGTAATTGCGACTGTGACTCTTGCAGGTGCTGTATCCAATCTTAGATGTGAAGAGGCAGACTGAGTACTGGCGTTCATCATCTCTGTGGCAGTCTCTCTACCATCCCATTCCCCTTTCCCCCTCCGGGGTACTCAGCACGAAGGATTAATATTCGTTGTGAGTAGCTCGGGTCGGGACTGAGGAGTTATCTTCTGAGGAAATCGAATTGAAGTATCCTGACATTGCCTTTGGGTGCTGAGTTAGTAAATAGTGGTACAGTTAATATGCACAATTTTCTAAACCTAAACTACATTTGGAACTGCTAACTCATAGCACCAAATGATAATTGTTTCATTGTTTATCAACCACCTTTGATGGGTCAACGCAGTGTTCCTTCTCAATGCATAAGTGCACACTACACATCACCTGGATTTTGTGGTTGGGAATGTATGAGCTACTTAAAGAAAGTCACGGAGAATGCTAACTCACTGATATTACTACTACTCTTACGATCTTAGTAACAGGACAGAGGAGTCTGCATGGCTTCTTAAATAATCAGCTCAAGCGTGTGCCGATGAGTACAGTTAGGTAGCATGGAGCACCTGGCTAGCTCAAACTGGATCACATGATATTCATTGTAACGTAAACTTGATGAACCTTTGAGTGTGAGAAGCAGGCTATTTGAAACAAAATTAGCATTGTAGAACATAACAAATAAATAATTACTAACTGAGCTCAGACACCTCGACGCCCAGCAAGTCAGGCAGGTCTTGCTCGTGGTCCAGTATGTATACCCAGCTGTGCGTTAACTGCTCCTGGGTGTGCTGAACCCAAGTGGTCTGGCGCACAAACTGGCACACCCTCCCCCACAGCAGTCAATGCTCCCACAAGGTGCAGCTGCTCCCAGGCAGTATGGAGGGGAGGTAGTGCTACACATAAAAACAAGTGTGGCCACCTTCACCTCTGAAAAAATGGGACGGGCTGCACCCCTTGGCTGCAATGGTGACTGCAAGATGTGATTGTGCGGCTAGCAGTCACACTGGCACCACCGCTCCCTGTCTTGTCATGGTGGCCCTGCTGTGCCATGATGCTGGGGGGGGGAAATAAATAGGAAAAGTAAAGAATGAGAAACAAAAACAAAGAAATAAGGAAGTAAAGGGAAGAACAAAAAAGTACAAAAAAGTCACAGGAAAAGAAAAAAAAACCTCTAAACCATATAATACACAAAGACACACAATAATAAAATAAAGGCAAATGAGAGGTGGGTGTATGGGATGGGGAGAATTGCACAGATGTAATTTGGATTAGAAAATCAGACCCAGCGCATGCACAGAACAGGAAAGCAGGTAAAACAAAATGGCTGCATCCATGTGGACCGATTGGTGCAGTTTATGCTTCTTTTGAGATTTGGAAGTGCAAATCATGTACAAAAGCAGCACGAATGGACGGATATGGACAGAAGAGTGGTTCCGGCCACTCACATAGATCTGCACAGAGTTTTTTTCTGCTCCATGGAATTCTGTGGATCAGAACTACATGAGTTCCACCCATGCCTGATTGTAAGCTTTATGAAGGAATGGTTGGACAATCTCCAATATAATCTAAGCCAAAGCTTCATTATTCAGATTAATTAACAATCTATATAAGCATAAATAATAGCTGAAACAGCAATTCATAAAAACATCTATTAATAAAAACAGGAACTAAAGTGCAATTCAGCAAAATACAGCACTAGATAAATACATATTATACCTTCATAAACAAATTGTACTGAAACATTCAAATATCAAAATTTACATAACTATCATAATGGTAACTAGTCATATTAATATTCATCAAGAAACTTAAAAGCTACATACCCTATACACAAAGAAGGGTCAACTTAAGCTCTTCAATCACGTAATTGTCTTTTCCTACACCTGAGGTCACCTGACAAAAAACTAGCCACACTGTGACAGACTACCAGTGATTTGCAAATAAAGCAGGTCGGGCCTGACCTGCCAGAAACCTTTTCCTCTAAGTAGCGGGACAATAAAAGGCCATCTCAAAGTATTATAAAGATCACAGAAGGAAATGAAATGAGAAGAATCCTGAGCCAAAAAGTTATTGCATGGACATGTGTCTCCATATTATGGTAACCTTGAGGCTCCTCTAAGAGCTTGTGCAGGAGTCCTAATTTAAAATATGTTCATAAAAAACAATGATGCACTCAAATTATTATTTGTGAATAGGGCTCCATACCTAGATCTGTTTTCAAAATATAGAAGTCCCTATTTGTAGATTTTTGTAATTCTTTCCCTTCTCTCTCCAATTTAGCCCTGGCCATAAACAGTTTTTTAAATTCAGGGAATATCCCTTTTCTTAATTTGCTTTGGAGCCTGTAATAGCGCTCCACAACCCAGTTTCTCCTTGATATAGCTCAGCAATGGGATTCTGAGGCCTTTATCCAGAACAAGACAGTCTCTTATGATTGCCTGATTCAATTCCAATTAGTGCTGGACCGCACCTTGAACCATTTGACTATGGGGGACAGAGCCAGTGTACCTGATATGTAATCTAAGCCCTGACTGCATGGATCAGAACCGATGCATTGAGTCTTCATCTCTGACACTTGCTCCTTTCAAAGTACTTTTTCAGTGGGCCCTGCGTGGAGCCTATAGCCAGCCTCCCCTACATCGATGTCGGCTTGAACTTTGGATTCATACCAGTCTAGCGTGACCGCAAGCAACATTTCACTGCTATTGACTTTTATTACAACGTTGCAGTTTATTCTTTAAAAATTTATATCTTGAGCTCTACATCTTAGGTTTTTGTTGTTTTGGTCTTGTTTTACTAGATAAATTGTCATAATCTGAATGCTTTATACCGTGGTTATATATCAACCTCGAGGCACCATCTAGTCTCTTGCTGGTTCTCGACTGACCAAGGTAAGTGCGACCCTTTCCAGTAGCCACGGTGCTGCTGATAGAGTAACACCAGGCAGACCGTAACCTCCAGAAGGAGTCCCAGAGGAAAAAACCCAATCCTGGGAAAAACCTCAGAAGCAAGGAACTCCTGAAAAACCGGTAAGAAAAAAGAAGCGTAATATGAACTAGAAACAGAAAAAACTGCAGACAAGAAAAAACAGGAGAAGTGCAAAAATTACAGGATACAGGAGTGAGGAGCACCACCAGAACTGAAGTGTTTGCAATGCAAAGAACAGAAGACCAACTGTGCTTATATACTGACAAACAGGAAGTGACACACAGGAAGTTCCGAAGACACCATCTTGAATTGAGAAAAGCCACATTAGTGTGAATGGAGAAATAGCCATGGTGTAAAAGAGGAAGCACAGCATACAGGGAAGGAAACACAGACTCCTGGGAAGAAGAAGATATGGCTAAGAGAGAAATCACAAAGAAAGAGAAAACAAGAAGAAAGAAAAAAGGCAGAAAAAATAGGTAAGAGATATTATAAGGGCAAAAGGCGGGTGCAGCGCGAAGCAGCGCCCAAAGAAAGATGTAAAGATCGCACTGCCGACCGAAAAATAGGCAGCGGCCCGAAATGCAGGCCAAAACGCTGGACAAAACACAACCCATGGCAGAAACGGCCGTCCGGGACATGGACCGTCGATCTGACTGCGGCCCGCAAGTGGGGCGCGGCAGGTCCTTGCAGCGTCACATAAATCTTCTCTATTTTTCTAAACTGGAGTGTATTCTTTTAATGTTTTTTTTTGCTGAATTACTGTAATTTAGGTGTTGCACAAATACTTAACACATTGCCTCTTAAGACATCAAGGAAGTTACACCATTCAAAACTGTCACAGTGCCCTTCGATGACAATGCAGTGCTGGTTCAACAATGATCCGGGACATGACTGCTAGTTTAATTGAATCAGCAATGGTTGGTCTCGAAGAGCACTGCAGTGGTTCTGAGTGGAGCAGCATCCTCTATGCATTATTTTGAAAAGGAAAACAGCTAGAGTCCCTTATCCAGACCCAGGACTGGATTGGCACCTCATGGCAGGGCAGGACTCACAGTGACAGAATCCAGCGGCTGAAGCAGAGTTGACGGAAGTCTTTAATGGCCCTGGGACTTACAGAACAGGAGGCAAGCCAACAAGACCTTGGAGTCACTTGTTCTGCAGAGAATGTAGAGGGCAAAGTCCAGTCCTTCTCACGCTCATGCAAGAGGTAGCAGGCCAACACAGCAATGCAGTGGAGCAGAGTGACAGTTCCACCTGGCAGCACAGGAGTCCTTCTCCTTGGCAGATCATTCTCAGATCCATAGGTATACTGATTTGGTGGGGTTTGGGGTCTAGTATTTATACCCAGTAGAGCCTTTGAAGTGGGGGAGACTTCAAGGACTGCTCTTTGAAGTACACAAGGTCCCTCCCCTTCCTTCCCAGGCTCCAGACACTCTACTGGGGAATATGCATTTCTTTGTGGGAGGACAGGCACAGCCCTATTCAGGTGTGTCAGCTCCTCTGTCCCATCTATCCCAGGAAGACTCATCAGCCTAGTGATGGGCCATCAGGATGTAAATGTCTCATCCCGGAAAATGTCTAGAAGGAATTCACAAAGCCCAGCTGTCACCCACCCCAGACTTGTGTTTAGAACAGGCACAGAATGGTTAAAGCAACAACATGGCAACTTTCTAAAAGTGGTATTTTCAGACTTACAAATTAAAATCCAACTTCACCATACGTTGTGGTCTATAGTGTGAGTCCGGAGATACCAACCTCCAAATTCCTCTATTTTCCCAAATGGAAGTCGCACTTAAAGGCTGCTTCTTGGTAACACCAATGTTAACCTACGGTTAAGACAGGCCTTGCAGCAGTGAAAAATTTATGTAAGAGTTTTCACTACCAGGACATGTTAAACCTAAAAGTACACGCCCAAGTTTTTAAATACACTCCACCAACTAGGGCCTACCTTACGGATGACGTATGTGTAATTAAAAAAAAAAAGTATGAGCCTGCCAAGTAGGTACACTTGGTAGGATAAAATGGCAGTTTAAAACTTCACACACAGGCGCTGCCTGAGGTAGGCTTAGAGGGCTACTGTAGTGGGTGGCACAATCAGTACTGCAGGCCCACTAGTAGCATTTCATTTACAGACCCTGGGCACATATATTTCACTTTACTTGGGACTTACAAGGAAATTAAATATGCCACTTGTGGTTCAGCCAGTATTACCATGTTTTAGAAAACAGAGCACCTGCACTTTAGCACTGGTTAGAAGTGGTAAAGTGCACAGAATCCTAAAGCCAGCAAAAATTAAGGTCAGATGGCAAAATAATAGTGGAAAACATGCCAAGAATGCCAGGTCTAACAATTACCAGTGGAGTAAGTAATGAACATTTTGATGCCCTAACAAGACATTTTACTCAGTATTTACTGCCTGAACAGCAGCCAACATATTTACAGGATCAAGGACTCATCAATGGTGATATATATATATATATATAAATATAAATGGAAACCTGGCCGGCAAATGTTCCACATCAGGCCAAATTTTCAACAGACTGTCATGGCCTGGATGGTCACGGGTAATGCAGCAGAATTATCATTGAAATGCAGCATGCTTTGCATAACAATTTTTTTTTTCTTTTGTCATGGCTCATACAAAAATGGGTGTTACACAAGCTGTGTGAGTAGATCAGTAGGATGTACGTTTGATGTGTACACTATACCCATTTGGAGCATAAGGCCCAGAAACTCAAGTGGAGTAAGAGTCTACCAGCATGCCCTATAATGTGCTTAAGAGCGGCTCCAGGCTCACTCAGGAATTGTTCAGTATACAAATATATTGCACGATTTCCTCAAGAAAATCAACATCCCAAAAAAAGATGGACCTAGTGAAAAAACAAAGAATTTGGTCTGTGCTTGCTGCCACAAGTGCCTGCTCTCTGGTTTGGTCTACCTGCTACTGTCTCTTCACTGCACGGATTGTGCTTTCAAAGGAGCATCACAACTGCCATGACAATATTCCTCCGAAACACTTGAAGACGAGTCATTGAAAGGATCTCTGGCAACTGAAAAATAGCTCCCAGATTTTGCCCCATTTTCCTCTCCCTCAGATTTTGTCTCAGTATATAAATCTGCCTCAGAGCTGTCCTCCATACCTCTAGTTAGGACCTGGACAGCAGTCATGTACCGAGACACCATTTCTGTTGACTGTTTCACACCTATCAACATCTGTCTACGAACCTTCCTTCTGAAACTCTTTGGGGCATGTTTATAATCAATTTGCACTGACTTTGCGTCATTTTTTTAATCCAAATTCAGCGCAAAGCTAACTTCATATTTATATTTTGATCCTAGACACGTCTAAAGTCAAAATATTGAATTTTACACCAGTTTTTAGATGTGTGAACCTACCTTGAGTCAATGAGATTCAAGGTAGGTGTTCCCATCTAAACAATGGTGCTTATTTCACAGTCCCATATTTATCCCCTGTGCTAAAATGACGCACGGGTGGGAGGAGGGACTAAATAATGGTGCAAAGCTTGCTTTGCACCATTATTTAACGCCGGGGTCAGAAAAGGCATTAGGGGACCTGTGGACCCATTTCCATGGTTTAACACCATGGAATGGGTCCGCAGGTGCCCTCCTCAAGCCTCAGGAACACCCCCGCCCACACCAGAGGGATACCGGAGAATGGGGGACCCCATCCCAGGTAAGTAGAGGTAAGTATTTCTTTTCATTAAAGTGCCATCAGGGGCCCAACTTGGGGTACCCTGCATGACACTGGGTGCAATGGCCATACTCCTGTCTTTTCTAAGGTATGGATGGTTTTGCTTCAGAAAATGACGCTAGGCTGGTTCCAGGAATTTTTTTTTGCCTTTAACCAGCCTTAAGTCATTTTTCCGTACAAAACCTCTTTCTCCCATAGCATCACCCCCCCCCCCCCAGCTAACGTCATTTTTTAACGTTTTTTTACGCTAGCCCAACCTTTGTGCCGGATTGTGCCATTCCATAAATTTGGCACCCGGCTGGCATCCTGGAATGGCACAAGCCGGCGCTATATTTTTTTACACAAAACTGCGCAAAGGCAGTTTTGCATCAAAAAGTATAAATATGGGCCTTGCCTTGTATACAAGGTAGAAGTATGGTTTAAAATCATTGGATCAGTCTGTGCAACTGTATAATGTGCATGAAAAAGTCTAAAAGCAAGAAAGCATTTATCAATGGTGCACAAGTTCTCAAAAGACACTAAAAAAACAAAAGAACCAAAGTAGGTAATTCCCAACATAAGCAATGCCATTACGTACTTTATGGGGCAAGTGCTACAACACAGCAAGTACAGTTGCTGCACTGAGTCTCCTGGGGAAAGCAGAAATGCACCATATTTTTCAAGAAAAAGTGTACTTGTGCTCTATGCGATACCTCACTGTGTGCTACCTTGTGCAAGGGTGACTGTGTTGTGATCTGGGTAGTTTTGGTGAGGGCAGAGATCCCTTTCTGCAAAAAACTACCCTTTGATGCTTTTTCATCTATGTATGTGTGCTACAGATTGTAAACAGGAAATAACCAAAAGATATTTCTCATTGTTAGGCCGGCCTCTGGCAGGCGCCAGATTTTGACACAAGTTAATATCTACAAGTCTTTGTAGTTATGGACTTGCATCAAAAAACAATAGTGGATGCATGGGAATGCCAGGTACCACCAATGGAACACCTCACTGACACAAACTAATGAAAAAGGGCAAAATGGGATCTATTACTTATTCACAAAGCAGCTCAAATTGCTATTTGCAATGCATCTGGTAAGCGTGGTAAATGTCATGCAAACATGAGACAAAATCTTTGTCAGTTTGACTCTTATTTATTTTAGTAAAATCAAAAGTAGGCCACTGTTAGACCTGACAGCCTGAGGGTGGTCACCTCTAATTTTTTGCCTACCTGCCTCCACTTTTTAGATACTGTTTTTGCTGGTTTTAAGACTCTGCACACTTTACCACTGCTAACCAGTGCTAAAGGGCATCTGCTCTATCCCTTGAAACATGGTAACATTGGATCATACCCAATTGGACTATTTAATTTACTTATAAGTCCCTAGTACAGTGCACTATATGTGCCCAGGGCCTGTAGATTAAATGCTACTAGTGGGCCTGCAGGACTGATTGTGCCACCCACTTCAGTAGCCCCTTAACCTTGCCTCGGGCCTTTCAAAAGTACTTGCCAAGCCTAAAACTCCCATTATTCTACATATAAGACACCTCTAAGCTATGCCCTAGGTAACCCATAGGGCAGGGTGCTATGTAGGCAAAAGGCAGGACATGTACCTATGTAGTTTACATGTCATTATAGCGTAAAACTCCTAAATTCGTTTTTACACTGCTGGAAGGCCTGCTTCCTTCGTAGGCTAACATTGGGGCAGCCCTCATACATTGTTTGAGTGGAAGCTGCTGATCTGAAAGGAGTAGGAAGGTCATATTTAGTATGGCCAGAATGGTGATATAAAATCCTGATGACTGGTGAAGTTGGATTTAATATTACTATTTTAGAAATGCCACATTTAGAAAGTGAGCATTTCTTTGCACTTAAATCTTTCTTGGCCTTCCAATCCACGTCTGGCTGGGTTTAGTTGACAGCTCCTTGTGCATTCACTCAGACACACCCCAAACACAGGATATTCAGCCTCACTTGCATACATCTGCATTTTGAATGGGTCTTCTTGGGCTGGTAGGGTGGGAGGGTGGAGGGTAGGCTGGGAGAGTGGAGGGCCTGCCCTCACACAAAGGACTGTTACACCCCCCACTGGGACCCTGGCAGACAGAATTGAACTGAAAGGGGACCTGGTGCACGTCTAAGCCACTCTTTGAAGTCTCCCCCACTTCAAAGGCATATTTGGGTATATAAACAGGGCCTCTGCCCCTACCAACTCAGACACATCCAGGAGAAGAAACGTATAACCAGAACCTGCATCGTGCCAAAAAGAACTGCCTGGCTGCCCAAAGGACTCACCTGACTGCTTTCTGTGAATGACTGCTGCCTTGCTGTTGCCCTGCTGCCTTGCTGCTGTCTGGCTGAGGTGAAGAAGTGCTCTCCAAGGGCTTGGATAGAGCTTGAGTCCTGTTCCCTGAAGTCTCAGGACCAAAAAGACTTAATCTCTTCAGGAATGACTCCTTGTGCAGTGAAATTTGACGCACAGCCTGCTTGAAATGAAGCACAGCCTGCACCGCAGTGAAAATGTCACGAACCGCCGAACCGGAATGACGCAGGCCGATGAGAAGTTTGATGCAGCGCCAGCGTAGCTATCGGAAATTCGACGCACGGCCCACTGGATTGATGCACAGCAGAGCCGGAATGACACAGCCCGACTTTCAGAGAGGAAACGACGCAGTGCCTGCTGTGTGGTAGAAAATTTGACGCAACATCCAACGGATCGACGCAGATCCTGTGACTTTGTCCTGCCAGCGCAGGTAATCCACGCACCATCCCCGGGGCATCTTAAAACCCCGCAACCCGAAGAGGATCCACAACTGAGCGCCGGAAAACGACCCTCCGTGATAACTAAACATCGTGTGGGGCCCGAGAAATCGATGCACGCCCCTTTGTTTCCACGCTTCTCCTCCTCTGCAGTTCTTTGTGGAGATTTGTCATGCGAACCAGGTACTTTGTGCTTGAAAGAGACTTGGGCCCGCATTACGACTGAAGCCGCCAGCCAAGATCGGACCGCCGAGCGGCCGCCAATGCGGGTGCACTCCTGCCGCGGCCATTTGGAGATCCCCGCTGGGCCGGCGGGTGGAAACCTGGTTTCCGCCTGCCGGCCCAGCGGGGATCTCGGCCGCAACACAGGAGCTGGCTCCAAATGGAGCCGACGGTGTTGCGGCTGTGCGACGGGTGCAGTTGCACCCGTCGTGCTTTTCACTGTCTGCTATGCAGACAGTGAAAAGCTCCGTGGTGCCCTGTCAGGGGGCCCCTGCACTGCCCATTCGGGTGGCATGGGCAGTGCAGGGGCCCCCAGGGGCCCCGTGACTCCCCTTTCCGCCAGCCTTTTCAAATCGCCAGGAGGGGGACTCGTAATCCCCTTGGCAGCGCTGCCCTGGCGGATTACAACCGTCAGGGCCATTGTGGCGGAAAACCGCCGGCCCCGGCGGTGCGACCGCAGCGCTTCCGCCGCAGTCATAATACCCCAGGAAGCACCGCCAGGAAGCTCCGTCATTTTAGCCCTGGCGGTTGTGTACCCCCTTGGTTTGCTTTTAAAGGACTTAAAATACTTTATATCACTTTTCAGTGATACCCCTACATTTACTTATTGCATCTTTGATCGTTTTGACCTGCATTTATACAGATAGATATTATAAATTTTTCTAAACACTGTGTTGTGTATTTTTGTGGTGCTTTATTGTGTTATTGTATGATTTATTGCACAAATACTTTACACATTGCCTTCTAAGTTAAGTCTGACTGCTCAGTGCCAAGCTACCAGAGAGTGGGCACAGGATAATTTGGATTGTGTGTGACTTACCCTGACTAGAGTGAGGGTCCTTGCTTGGACGGGGGGCAACCTGAATGCCAACGAAAGACCCAATTTCTAACAGCCACTTTTCGACATCCTGCAGTTTTCCTCTGAATAAGCAAGCTTATAGGTGCATGGTAAAACAACACTAAAAACATTTACATTAAATTGGCCATCACAGTCCCTGCCCGTCCAGTGGACCAGGGCCATTTTGTTTTCTGCTACAGAAGGGAATTGGGCTCTTCTTGAAGGCATGATGACACACCTGGGGGAAAACATACATTTCTATGAATAGTTATAACCCCAAAGGGGGACAGGTCCATTTCCCAGGGGCCAACCCATCCAAAACTAATCTTGGCTGCCATTTTGTTTTCTCCTGGGGCGCACAATCATTCCTAGAGGGGAAAACATTCCTCAAAGTAAATAACTGTGTCCCCAGTGGGAGGGTCACCAATTTTCCAAAGGGGCAGTCCCCCAATTAAACAAGACACCCATGGCTGGCTGCCTTATAGTTTTCTGCTGGGGGCATGACTCCAGTGTAAAACATATTTCAAAATTAATAATCATGCCCCTAAGCCAGCCTATTTCACAGGAGGGCTGATTGACCCCAACAAAATATTCTTGGTCACCGTTTTTTTGGCCTGTGCCCTCGTTGGTGGTATGATTGCAATCCCAGGTTGAAATATATTCTGAAATAGATTATTATGCCGCAGGGGGTTGGCCCTTTGCCCAGGTGGCCCAACCTCACCCAAAAACAAGAAAATCCCACCTGCCACATGGTTTTGCTTTAAGGGGGATGACCCCTCAGGAAAACATACTTTAAAAAAAAGTAACTATGTCCTCAGGAGGGCGATTCACTTCGTAGAGGGCTGACCTATTAAAAAAGATAATCCTTGTTGTCTAGGTATTCCTATTTGAGGATAGTTTGCACTTCCATGAAGTTGCCAACAAAAGTGGGGAGGCCGTTTACGATAAGAAATGCCCACTGGATGCAGTGGAGAAAACTCACCAGCTTCTGTCTTCTACAGCTGATGGGGATTTGTGATGTCAGTGTGACTTTTGGCATTGTGACATCAAAAAAAGGTCGAACAGGGAAGGGGTCTGAAGCAGAAGCAATTCCGCTTTGCCCTCACACTGGGAATTGAAAGAACATTAGGTGCGAGCAACAGAAATTTCTTTTAAACCCTTTCCAGTGTCGGCTTTGAGGAAGTAGTGCGCAAGGCAGATGGTGGTTGATGCCCGCCTTTAAGAGGTTAACTTAAAGTAAATCCATCCACTTTAATCAACGTACTTTACAATGATATTTAGTCATGCTGATCTAAACAAAATATGGGGTCATCCATATTTATCCTATGCAATCTGTTCTGAGTAGGGTCTGAGATATTAATTAAAGATGAAGTGCTGACATTTGCTCAACTTATTGTAGCTTTTTGCAAGAAAAGCCCTCAGTCATCCACAATGTACTCAAGCTAATAAAAGGGCAATTGATACACTAAGGGCAGATTTAAGATAAGTGGCACTGCACCCAGTGCAGCGCCACTTTTCTTGAGCCCCTTAGTGCCCCCTACTGCCACCACGTGTGCACCGTATTTAATATATGGTGCACCATGGCACAGGGTAGGGGGCAATAGCGTAAAATGTTTTGATGCTATTGGTGTAGTTCAGGGTTAGCGTCAAAAAATTGGGCACTAACCCTGAACAGTACATAGGGTACTCTGAGCAGGCATTAAAAATGCTGAAAAAAATGGGGCAAAGAAATCTTTTAGATTTATTTGCACCATTTTTTCGACACCTGCTAATTGGGAAATGCCGACCTTGCATACATTATGCCTGGCACAGGCATAATGTGGCCCAAGGGGTTACAAACTGGCACAAATCTGGTGCAGCGATGTTGGCCTCCTTGTGTCCCTTCCTGCACATAAACAATAATTCCCTGCAACACAGGCACTCCTGCGCTATAGTGCAAGAGTGCCTGCGTTGGCGCTAGGCAGCTGACTTTAGCCCAAGTACTAGGGATAACACGGGGTGAGTCATATTGTTTTAAGTACGGTGCATCTCTGCATTACTGTAGTGATGCAGCATGGGGCTGCCAGTTTTGGTGCAGCCCCATGCTGAACCACCATTAAGTAAATGAGGCCCTAAGTCTGAAGATAAAATTCTTGGCTGGGGCCAGGCACTAAAAGTATCTGACTAGTAAGGGGACTTGCCAGGTTGCGAGATTTGAATTTCTCTCTCTGAGAACTTTTTCACCAATGACTTTAGTCAGTTCTAAGCCAATGCCTATTTGACTTTGTGAGGACTGCTGTTTTGCCCCATTAAAGGATTATGACTTTCAGAAAAAAAGACAGTGGGCAGAATTCACAAAGGTAAACTTGGACCAAAAACTTAAGTTTACAACGTTTAAATTACGAGTAGTATCTTTACATCCACACTCGGGGTGGAGTTTCTTCACTCGGGGTAGACTCTCTGTACTTGGATCGGAATCTAACCCTGAGTGCAGAGATTCTGCCCAAGTGAGGAAACTCTGAGCCAAGTGCAGATGTAAAGATACTACTCGTAACTTACCTTTGTGAATACGGAAAGTTGTAAACTTAGGCCAACACAGCTTTGCGTCAAAATGCTTTGTGCTGGCTAGTGCCATTTTTTTAGCATCGTCTTAATGTCAAATTTATACCATGACGCAAGACGGCGCAAAAAACTGGTTAGAGTAAAAAAAAAAATACGTTAACCATTGCGCAGGTCGTAAGGCAAAATGACGTTAACAACACAAAAATGACTCTAGCCTGTTTTATTGCACGAACATTTGTTTCACAACGGATATGCACCATTTTTAACTGCATTAGCATCAACTTCAGATGCCAATGGAAAAAACATGGCAACGGAGAGGCAAAATGGACCCAGAAAGCTAGGAGAGACCCTAAGGTGACCCCATTCAACCTGGTACCAGCCAGGCTTACACACAGAAGCCCAGGGGAGGGAGAAGAATAAAATAAAGTGTTGTTTTAGTGTGGAGGAGAATGAAATACTTGTAAGAGAGGTAATGGAGCACCAACATCAACTCTTTGTCACCCGCAAATTGGCAATTGGCAGGAGAGAGACAATCTGGCAGCAGATAGTTGACAAGATCAACAGTGTGGCAGACGTGAAGAGAACTGTAGTTGAGTGCAAGAAACGCTGGCATGATTGCCAGCGAAGGACAAAGGAGAAAATGGCAAGGAACAGGAAGTCAGCAGTGCAAACTGGAAGTGAAAGTCCAGCACGACAAGAGGACCTGGACAGGTTAGAGGGGATGGTTTCAGCAGTCATCCCAGAGGAACTGGTCACTGGAATCGCAGGACAGCGCCGACTACAAGGAAACACCACAAATGCAGGGTAAGTTGCAAAATTGTCAAGTGCAAGAAGAGGGAGGCACATAGAACACACTCAATGCATGTCAAAGGAATGCAGAGGGACACATTGCACATAAGTCAAGTTGCACCTTTCAAACATAAGCCACACATGTACGTACGCCTTCGTACTGCCATGCACCCCAACACATACACAACCTGGACATATGTCAATCACCAGGGCTAAATACCTACATGTACATATGCAGCACATATGATGGAAGGCATGTCTAATGGCTGTGCCTCAGGTTGTGTCATCACAACATCCCTTGCATATAGTCAAACAAACCCTACCAACACAACCAAGACATCAGAGACTAGGAAGTATGTCTATACCATTTCTTGGGTTACGTCACTGTGGTGTCCTTTGCAGGAACACCTTGCAACAGCCTTGTCTTATTGTCTCTTCTTACAATACAATTCATTGCGACCTTTCCCAACAGTACCCAGACATGTGCCAGTAGTACCACCACCCTGCACATTAACAACACATCCACGTAAGGCAGCCACCACTCCATCATGCAGTAAGGATACCCCTCTGGGTGCAGGGAAAAGTAATCTGGGCATGTACTGGATGAATAGCAGGATGGTGCTGTATCACTGGAAACATGCCACTACCCAGTGTAACTAAACTGGTGTAGAGTAGAGTTACGCATTTTGACGCTGATCAGAACTGTGCCACTAGAGAAAATATGTACTACAGATTGCAAACTGTAGGCCACCACAAATACAGGCTGAGCCCACAACTACTCAGACATAACCATGTGAGACACATAGAAATGGGGAAATAACCACACAAATCAACGCATGGTGTATGACTGTGAACATAATGGTGTACAATTTCACATTGACGGACGGGGGATGGTGCATGGGCAAGTCTGGTGTTGGTAAGACTGCCAGTGCAATGTACCCTTTGCGGTTGGTAGTCTGAGTTGCACGTTGGGATGGCAGGTGGAAATCTGTCTGCTCATGGTAGCTCTGTGGGGCAGTTACCACAACATTGTTGATTGATCAAATAGAGTCAGTGCCAGTCTTGGGGTGCATTGGGTGTGACAGGATATGCTGCTCTTAGCCCTCCAAATCAGGCAGGGGAAAGGGCAAAGGGGCTGGGTATGGGCCAGCGGAAAAATACCTGGAGGGTATCGCTGATCATAATACTGGTCTGGTGTCACAGGACAGGTGGCATTGCCAGTCTGTAAGCTGCTGGCAACCTGCCAGTGCGAAACCATTGGCCCATGGGCAATCCCATGGACAACATGTGCCACTACCACCTGCGCTGTTGTCGGTGGACATACAGACAGTGGCAGTCAGGTGTTCATAGGACTGCTGGACTTGTAATGAAGGTCCATGCATGCACCAGTATGACTAACTGCAAAATCACCATCAAACTAGCTCGAGGCCCTGACCTAAGTTCAACTTCAGTTAACAGCTATGTCCATTAATTATTTTACCATCAGTCACTGTCATGTAGAAAATGATGTACACAGCAACAAATGATACCCATGCTGGCCTTCCCTGGGTCCACCCCTGTGCCTGTGTCAATGTAGCTGCACTGCCACAGTGCTGCATCTCTTGCATCATAGTGAAAGGATGGATGCACTAAGGGGGACATCATAGTTGTGTAGGAAGAAGCACCTTAAAGCACAGACAGAAACTGAAATGGAAATCTGTTAGATTCATGTCTGCTGTGCAATATGACACACATACACATACATCAACATGAGGAGCTATCAAAGAAAATAACAGCATAGTGTCTTGGCAATGCCATCCTTAGGGTGGTGTAAGGTTTCAGTACCGCCAGGATGTATGTAAAACATGTAAGACTGGGACAGGGGCATATTGCAATGTCTGTTGCTCTGGCTTGATCACTGCAACACCCATTGCAAAGCCCTACCATGCAAATGGATGCATAGGAAGGGTCCACAATAACAAGATGGCGTCAAGCCACCAAAAGGATTTACATCACAAATAGTAGATGTGATGCAGGCAATTGTGCCATCTGAGCTTCCTCTCATGTGACACTCAGGTGGGGCATAGGGCTGATAGACTGCAACCATGATGTATAGGAACAATGTTTGGGAAGAAAGATGACAATGAGCCTCCAATAGCAAGTCAGTGATGTGACATGTCAACTGCCACAACATAGAAAGATTGATTTTACACCATCTCATTGCAGAGGATGATGGCTCTCCTGCTGATCTGCCTGTCCTTGAGTACCCCGATGACCTGAATGACCAGCTGACAACCATCAGCCAAGAGACTATCCAAGAAGTCCTTGTATCCCTCCAGACACCACCTTCAGTTGCAAGGAGCACAAATAATGTAGCAGCCATCCCAGATGCCCCGCCCAACACCCCAATAGTACAACCTGCCAGCACCAACACAGCTTAGGACTCCGAGGACCCAGGGACCAGCTTTGAGAGAACAGTGGTAGGAGTCCAGTGGGAGCTGGCCAAGCAGATGCATGTTTGGATGGAGACTGTGGCCACCAGCCTAGAGGCAATGCTCACCTGCCTGGTTACAGCCAATGAACATACTGCAGCCAAACAAGGCACATCCTCCCCGCTGCATGTCCCTCCAGGAGTGTCTGAGGGACATAGCTGCTGACACGAGAGAGAGGCCACAACAACGGCCCTCCTAAACTGGCAGCAGCGTGATTGAGAACAAGCTTGACTCCATGCACCAGGAAGTGGCCTCCCTCAGGGCAGACATGGCTGGCTACCACCGGGATGTTGCTGCTATCCTGAAAAATCAGCACGTCCTTCTTGCTGCAGTGATGCCATATGTTGTTCCACAAATGCCAGCTGCAGGAATCTGCATTCCACATCTTCAACCACTGTAGTGTGTGTGGCCCCCTATACATCCACACCACCACCATCAAGGGCAGAGGAGACACTACACACATCTGAGGATGTAGATGTGGAACAGATCAGCTTCACTCCTAGGAGTTCCTGGTAGCACCAGCCCATGCCACATGAGCAGTGTTCTTCTTTGTCCTGTGCTTGAGATCATGCCAGTTGGACATGTGGTGCACTCTTCACCCACACAGTATTGACCTGTCTGCTATGGACTGTCATTGTCTCTCACTTACCAATTGGCAATTATCGTTCCTCCGCACTTAACCACACTTCACCCAAGCATATCCCATGACATGTCCCTCAACCTTGGACTTGTGCTGTGTCACGATTGTATGGATTTCACAAATGGGCACACTGACCTGGACATTGTAAATATCGCACTACAACACTTGTAAATAAACACCTCCTAAACAAACAGCATGTCTTTGTGTGTTGTGATCCATCTACTATGCTTATTAATTGAGATGTGTGTATCCATGTCATTAGTCACTGAATATCAGTAAATGAGTGCAGGACTGTGGGGGCACAAAGCTACACACATGGTCCCTAACATAACAAATGTTTATGCTGGTCTCATCTCCCACAAGCAATTCACTGAGTATGTCACAAATGAAGAATACATGTATGCTTCACTCACTATATATGGCAGGAATGGCTGTAAAACTGTTCTAGGGCCATATCATCAGCTAGGGTTACCAGTAGAGCACATTGGTGTGATACAGAGGTACCTAACTTCATTAGTGATTGCCACCGGTCAGTTTTGCAGGATAGAGTTCCAATATAAGCAGTTGTCATATGAGCCACAGTTCCCGACATTCCTACACAGAAGCCCAACACTGACAGCTGAAGTACCACACCTATCTGTCCAATACAAAGTAAGCACAGTCATCTTGAGTGGTGGGTACACTGTATGGCAGATGCATAGACAAGTAGATGTGGCAGTGTGGCAGTGTGGGGACCTCTTGTGGTAATGCCCACCATTCCCCTGTTGCCTTCTCTGAACGATAGCGGTGAGCCATGCGTCTGAACCCAGACTCCACTGCAAGGACACAGCGCCCTCTTCTGAAAAGCACGCTGCTCATCATTGGTCATGTTGGTACCTGTAAAATGGAGACAGGCAACCATCAGTGTCAGCATTGTGTGGAGTCTAAACAGATTACTAGCTTACACTGCTACATCTAATTACACATGCACTCCAACTCAGATTCCAGAAAAGACAATGATCCTGATAAATGTAACATCAACGTTGCCTTTGCATCATATTTTTGATGCTAAAGCGACGGAAACCTAAAAAATTAAAGAGAGAAAGTCTGCACCACTTTTGCATATGGAAAATAATGCAAAGGCGGAGCTGTCTTTACATAGACCAGGCCCAAACGTCCTCATCATCTGTGTCTATTTCCAACCACACATTACTAATAACTTGGATATGTCATTGGGAGGATGGGAGGATGTTGGTAACCATAAGGGGTCAGAGCTGATAGGTACACATGCAAGCCTAATCAATATGACTCTCACCTGCACTGTGAACATCACATCTACCTACAAATTTGGTATTCCTCTCCCCCTGAGTCTAAGGGGGGATGGCCATGCAATCCATCATCTCAACTGTCCTGGGCATCCACCAAGGCCTGCCCACTCGCAGATGGAGTCAAGGAATGGACCATGTGTTAGGAGGGCTGCCAACTAGGAAGCTGATATTCATAGGTCTATCACATCTGCATTCATGTGTCCAGGTGTAGACACCCATCAATACCAGATCTTGCACTACTATTCCTTTCACGGCCACTTCCATGCCAGCACACGTTTGGCCTTGACCTGCATGCAAGCCAATTACATTCCACAAAAGTGTAACATAATGAATACAATGCTGGGAGACAATTGCCAGCCCAGTCCTTCATCTTCATGACAATACAGGGATGCACCAAATTGGGTTCAATATGGTGCATCCCTGTGTTGTGAGAATGATGGACTGCGCCACTGTCAATTTTCTCACAGCGTTGCACTCCGTCATTATTAGTCACATGTGGCCCTGTATGTGGCTTGTCACTCCCTTGTGTACACGATGCTGGCCATTGTGCACCACGAGCCTCACAAGACGTGACCCTTTGGTGGTGCTTGGGGATCCTTTAAATGGGCCATTATGTCACCATCCAGCCTACTTTGATATCTGATCATTGGACAGCTTATCTGACCTGGCATTGAATTCAACACACATGACTCACTCACACCAAACACTGGATTACTTCACAAGACACACATTATCACACTTACTGGTTACATCTGGGTCTTCAAATCGCACCACTGCACAAATCCTGTAGGGGGCTGGTCCACCTGTAAGACGTGAATGGTAAACCATGCTTAGTGTCAAATCATAGTCACTGCGAGTGGACAACAAATTTCAGTGTGAATTAGTTGAGAGGAGTTAGCTAGTCATCTTAGTGGAAATCAGTACAACAGGCACACATCTGAACACTAGCACTGGGCCAGAGACTCCTGTAGGGATACACCCTGCAACATTCATATGTGGCATTGTCATGAAGCTGTCCGTGGGCACGACACCTCCATTGCCAAATGGAACTGTTTGATCATGCATTTTCCATCTCAGGGCCATGCTATGATTGCAGTGACAGGACCATTGTCACACCCATGGCATTTCTACCTACCACAGATGTAGGTAACAACTATGTATGTCATCATCATAGCGCATAGGCATACTACTACTCTGGGATCGTGTGGGTACTGCAAGTTGTTAGGGATTTGCATTACACACCCTGCAATGAACAGAGTTAAATGTGTGAGCCATCACAAGAAAGACACACTTAAGGAATTGCCATGGCTGTGGACTCATGTGCAGTTGTTTTGTCTACCTGCACATTGACTGCATTGTGACATGTATGCTTTGCAATACTGGTTGACCTACCACTGTTGTCATTGTACACTATTGTCAATCCAGTGAGGGAGAAGTACATGAGTATAGACATAGCGTTCAACACAGACATACTTGCTCTGTGGTCAGAGGATGCATCTGGAGTTGCAGGTTAGTGAGTGATGTGGCAGAGATGCAGCTGATGCAGTGCAGCCGCATACTGTCAGGGAGGAGCTGTAGGCTAGTGGAACAGACTCTGCACATGTGTGTGGTATGGGGGCAGTAGAGTCATTCTGCGACAGAACATGAACTGGAACATGGAACTTCCAGTAGTCTCTTCCCAAATCATGTTCATTTTCCCTTACATGGCCTTGCCCAATGACACAAAGGGGACAATAGGACAACAGTGGTGCAGCACCTGGGACTTGAGTAATGAAAAGTGAGTGCCACCTTTGCCCCATTTACCAACGCATGTGCAGCGCTAATTTACAAATAATGTGTTTGAGGTTAATTTTGTGCTGCTAATGCGTCACACAATGATGCACGGGTGGTGCTACTCTTTCATTATTCCGGCCCCTAGTGCTGCCCCACATGATGTGTGCCCCTTGGCACACCCCTGACAACATTTTGTGCGGGCCATCTATAGAAGTCGGCACAACATGGTATAAGGGGGAGTTGTGTAATGAAAACATGACACTACCCTGGTGGTTTGTAAGACTTATAACTCAGGTACTCAAGCTTGTCCTGCAAGGCACTCAGAGGCCTTTTGTGATAGAAATGCAGCTCAATTGTAAGTCTGCAATGATCATACATTGATTAATTCACGACTGATGTGGCAAAGTTGTCTAATGGTATTAGATGCCCCATATTCAATGCCCGCTAAGGCGGGTAAACCCCCTTTGCTAACATAATGGCTGGGGCAGGGATCATGTGCGTGAAATGTTGATAAAGTTGCGCTATGCATGCATTGCGCCACTTTGTTGACACAATCCAGGGAAAAGATGGTAGGTTGGCGGTGCCTTGGCATTTCATACATGGCACTATGCCGGGGCACAGGTAATGCTATTGGTTCTGAAATGTGTGCCTTTGTGATGGTTGTGCAGGACTCATCAGACATCTAACCTTCATTGGTATAATTGTTGGACATGTGAACTCCAGGCCCAGACTGGTGCAGATACTCTTCATACTGGTTGCATACAACCTGTCCACAAGCATTGCATGCAGCACTCCAACTAATCTGCTACTGTCATTCAAGAGCAGTAACAGTCAATGGTATGCCAATAGGAGACTCACCAACAATTCTGCCAATCTCGATCCCAAGATGATCGAGCAGATCCTGCTCCCTGGCCACCAGATATGACCAGCTATGCTTCAGTTGGTGCTCATTCCTGCCGGTCTTGTAAATGCGTTTCAGGTGGTGGAGCACTTTGCCCCACCGTAGCTGCCTGGCCTTGGTCCGGTAGCCGAAAATTCCCCGGCCACCCATCTCAAGCATCATTGGCAGGTAGTGTGATGCCAGCCATACAAAACCACCAAGCTCATCTTCAGACATTCTGGTCAACCTTTCCCTTCCAAACATGTCGAATGATGGTCAGAGTTGATCCCAAATACTAAAAATGAAAAATAAACAGAAACTTAACCCCACTAACTTTTCCCAACTGTCCCAAATAACTAACAACCCCGGACATACATCCCACAGTACAAATACAAAACTGGACAAAAACTACACAAAACCATAACTTCTGCGACAAAATGCACACAAAATACAACAGGGGACGACACAAGGGACACCACAAACTTCCAAACACAACTAAGTCTCAACCACCGTCTCCAATTCACAACCACACAGTCACAAAGGCACAGACGGTATAGAGAAAGTGAAACTACAACCAGTGTACCATGCTTGTAGACAGGATTTACTATTACGTCACTTCCTGTCCCCATGCATCACGTTTTTCAGTAATGCATGTTTTAATTTGACACATTTGACTTTTGTGTAGTTTTTTTAGACGCATAGCGCACGTGTGTCATTTACATTGATGACTGGTGGTTATGCGTCGATTTCCCAGAAGGCTGCATTAAGAGGAGTGTGAACGTAGAATTTACGCTGAGGGCACACATGTCATTTTCTTTGCATTTGCAGATGTTTTAGACGCATTTGCGCCATATATTTTTACTAATTTTCTGATTGCGTGTTTTTTTGCATTGTCCTTACATCCACCCTGAATCAACATACATGTGACATGGGCTGTGCTGCAATGTGGCATATTGGGTATGGCCACATGTGGTAGTCCATGAAACAATGTGGTATGGGTGTGATTGGTCTGTTCCACCAATGTGTGTGTTATGGAGTCAACAGCATGCAAATTTTTGCATGTTGTGCATATATATGCATGTGTGACAACAGTGTATCCACATATGTTTGGCATTCAGTACAATGCAATAGTTCTAAAATGTGATTGTGTATTGTATGTGATGTGTGATGTTGTCATACAGAGCATACTATTTGAAGCTGCATATGCAGGTAAGGTATTGTTGATGATGGGTGAACTATTTTTACCTAGGAAATGTGACCCGACATCTGTCTCTGTAGTTGGATTTGGAGTTTATCAGAGCTGTGTGAAGACAATATATTTGCCTGACATGTGTACATCTTTGGTACATAGTGTGTATCACACACTATGCCTACATTCCACCCAGAATATGGTTGCATCACATATTTTGGATTTCACTCATTGCATTTACCAATGGTTGTTGTTTTTGTATGCTGGATCTGCAGCCCTAGCTGCCTATATTCTCATCCATACTAATGTTCATACCACATGTCCGTGCAATGAGTGAGGTCATGTTTACCCTGTGTCAAGGTTGTGCCCCATGGCAGTGGCAGGACAGATTACCATGGATAGACTACGCAAGATCAAATTCTTCCATTGGTTAATATCCCTGTGCAAGTCATGATGACCATAGTTACCAATGATGTTCCCCCCTCGTCACACATGTTCCATGCAGCCATTGCAACTCTCACACTGAGTTGTGACAGTGTTCATTTCCAACATGACTTAATTTCTATTTTTCAACATCCCCAACCTCAGATGTGGGCCCCTTGCATACATCCCATTGGGACATGATGTTGTTGGGTGTTGAATAGTAAGATTGCAACCTGAATGTACAAAATATGTAGTGGTTTATGGATTATGTCTTTCATTTGTCACATACCAGTGATAAGGCTGTAAGTGATGTGTGTGATGGTGGCAGTATGATCTATAACATTACATATAATATCACAACCTCACTTGTCAGATTAGTAACTGGTACATACTCCCTGAGGTTAGACTCACATTCCTATGGTATATGTAGTGGAGAAGGAATAGACCAAAGCAGCATTAGTTGTATATGTGAAGTGTTTTTTTACAAATTTAACAGTGATTTCAGTGGTTCTTATGTGTAAAAGTTGTCAAGAATTTGCTGTCTCTGGTGTACCCCAGCAGGTGTGTTGTGCTGTTTCCCCTCTAAATCATCAGCACCATCCTCCTCAGGCAGGTCAGCAACCTGGTTGTACAATGTCATGTTCATTCGCACAAATATGTTGTGCAGGATGGCACATAGGAGGATAATTTTACACACAATGGGTGGAGTATAAAGGAGGCTACCTCACGTCAGGCCCAGGCATCTGAATCTAGATTTGAGGATGCCAAATGTCCTTCCCACCACAATGCATGTCTGATGGTGTCCCTCATTGTAGGTACACTCTGCTGCAGTGCTTGGGCTTGCAAATGGGGTCATAACCCACGGCTGTATGCCGTAACCCTGATCCGTTGCAAAGGATGAAAGATGTAAGTTGTTGTGAAAGCTTGCAACAGGTTTAGTATGTAGCTGTAGCATGGCAGTTGTCAGTTGGAATTGGTTGTTACTCAGACATGTTTGTGGTAGGGTGTGAGTTCCTAGCCTTGTGCTAAGTTTTACTAGCACTGTGTTGTTAGACATGACAGTCTTGGGATTCGGCTCAAGGACCTGAGACATATAATTAGGATTCCTAACTGATGCTCAGTATGTATGTACCATTTGTTGTGTAGTGCATCTTCGTAGCAGTGTGCTATCACTAGAGAGGACATGACACATCCTTGCAACACAATGGGGTCAGATGTAGAGACAACATGGTAGTGCCCTACAAAGCCTGAACATCCCAGCCATTTTGACATGTGTCAGTGCAGGTGAAGCACAACATTTAGGCCCATTTTCATGAGTATGTGGCAGTGCACAACACAGCTCCAAAATTGGCATAGCTGTGCTGAATCATTTTCACAATGCAGGAATGCGCCATGTGTAATATGTGACAAGGCAACCCTTTGGTGTCCCCTGCACCAGCACCTAATATGCAACCCTGCACCAACACTGCCAAACTTGCACCAGGGTGTTTGGCTGGCTGCCATGTGGAGGTGGATTTATCTGTTCAGGAAGGGACACCTTCCTATACATATACTATTTTCATGGGCAATTAGCTCTTTCTGTGTGTGCAGCAGTATGCAGCATGCATAAGTGGCACATTCATATGAGGTCAAAAACCAGCCAATTTCCTTATTACAGCTTGAAAACGCCACCCCTGGGGTGCTGTTTGATGTTGGCACTGCCTCAGGTTTTAGGTGACACCTACATCTGAGTCAGCATTATCATGCTATGTATCTTGTGGTGACACACCTACAGCAACACACATTGCACACCCCTTCGAAGCAAAGTGCTGTGTTGGAGGGGGCACTATTTACAATGTGGCTTCAAGTCACAAAAGAGTGGTCATCCGCCAACATGTACATACATTGCAGGCCACTAGCACTAGGGGCTCTTACTTATGTCCATTATTGATTATGGGTAGCAGTGGATGTTTGTGCCAGCCATCAGGTATCCAAGGGTGTGTTTCCCATTGTTCCTGGATGATCAACATTACTACCAGTGTCTCTCCTATCGTCCAATACATGAATCATCATTTATACTGACAACACATGCACAGTGCAGGCTATGAGATAGGGCTCAGCTACTTTGCAAATGTGTCCCTTAGCATGGTGCATGTAAAGTCAGTGGTGCCCTAAGTACCCCTACAGGGTCCCACTATAGCATCCACGATCTGCACTGTCTAAAAGTGACTCTGCCCCATGGTGGGCCATTTATTATTTATGGTACAGACATGATGGTGTCGTGGGTCAGTAAGTGGTGCATGTGAGGTGGCACTACAGTAGGTGTGATGCAACTTCTCACAAATCTGGCACATGGTATGTGATGGCCGTTATATTGTATTCCTATGTGTGTGACCCAATGCATCAGGCAGATATATATGCACACTACAGTACAGGTAAGTCAGGTATGTGTTGATGAGATGTAGTTAGTATTGTCACCAAAGAAGTGAACTCCAAATGCCCATTGATTGAACTTAGGTGTGGTTAGGGTGACCCAACTTGCAGCAATAAGCCTTTTTTCTGAAGTGAGTTGTTGGTCAATATCAACTGGAACTGTACTGGTCCTTGCTGGTGTCCTCCACAGAAATGAGTGCAACACCTCAGATCCCAGGAGCCTTAGAAGTAACCTATAGGATCTGTTCCGGAAACCATGAAAAAGAGAGACTTTGAAAAGACCAATGAGCTGTCAGCAGGAACTTGCAGCAAAGGTGTCTAATACTTTTGCAACTGTGGCAAATATAGATTTAGGCTTGTCCTGCTGGAATATTTTGGACTCCATAAAACAGACTAGGTCAGAAGGTGAAATGTTTGACTTGGTAAAACCTGCTTAGTGCATCTGACCCACTCTGCATCGTGGCCTGTCTGAAATCACTCCCAGGTCCCAGTCTACTGCTTCCATGGGCTATCATTGGAGCCTAGGGCTTTTGGGTGCTATTTTACATAGATCTGTAAAAAGTCATATTTCTAGTTCCCTTTATTGTATTTTTGTCACTTTAGTGTCATTTTGTTTCTTTGAATTTACTATTTTGTTCTAATTCAATTTGGAATTTTTATTGTTTGGCAACTTGACTTCATTGCTATTTTGGTGCTGTGTAAATACTTTACACATTGCCCTAATTTAAGCCTTTCTGCTCTGTGCCATAGCTACCAAGAGGTTGGGCTCTGGAGAATTTAGTGAATTTGGAGTTTACCCTGACAAGTTATTGTTATTATTCCTCGAGGTAGGTGACTTCCCACCCAAAATAATTATCTACTTTCATACACAGCTACACTATGAATTGTTGATAATGCACTTCAAATGCTGTACTAGAGAAAATTATTCCTCTTCATTTTACTACCATTGACATTTGACTATAGATCACACTGTACTTTAGGATATCTTATCTGGGAGAATGATGATACAAAGCAACGTCCCAGACTGGTTTGAATCCTATCGGATGGATCACTTTCTAATGATCAAAATTAAAGACTCACTACACACATCTATTAGAGTGCCTCAAGAATCAGTCTTTTCCCTCTCCACTCTTCAATTTACACCTTAAACATTGGTTAGCATCATGTATGCACAGGCCAGCACAGTAAAATGTTCCTCACTCCCTAGACCTTTTGTACTAGTGTGTGTGTAATGCACTGTAAATACTGTAATAAGATTAATATTTTACCAACAGTACTCAGTATACAAAGATTATGCAG
Organism: Pleurodeles waltl; assembly: GCF_031143425.1. Taxonomy (NCBI): domain Eukaryota; kingdom Metazoa; phylum Chordata; class Amphibia; order Caudata; family Salamandridae; genus Pleurodeles; species Pleurodeles waltl. The sequence goes on from NC_090447.1 coordinate 577,473,790, forward strand.
TTATCCACAATACTGTACACGTACATGCTTCACCACAAGTACTGCAGATAATCAGGTACCATATCAAAATTTAAGGCTGGAGTTTCTGGCACTCCCAAGAATCATTTTACACTCAGTTCTCTGCACAAGTTTGTATAAAGTCTATAGTGCTATCTAATAAGCCCTCTTTTAATTTTATTACAACAGTTTGTCAAGAGTTCATTGTGGGCAGATTTCATGTCTAATATAATGCAAGTCCAGAGCACCCTCTCTTTGAAGAAGTTCAGAGCTCAAATGCTATTGCAACAAAGTGTCAAGCACCAACCTGTTCGTCCCACGGGGCACTATGTTGACCAAGCAGCTTGTTCCCAATTCTACCTAAATGTAGTGTACCTCCCACTTAAATACACATGATCAGCACTGCAACATCCCAGGGAAAAGTAGCTGGATGAGAGAAGGAGAGAGACACTGGAGTCACTGGGCTGGATCTGGACCCCTAGTGATGGTTCTTGAAGAGCCAGTCTTTCCTATGATAAATTACACATCAGTCAAATAACTAATATCTCATAACCCATGTATACTCTACTTTTAAACTATGATGCGCAAGCTAGATGTACCTGTTGGGGTCCCCTTTCCAGCTTTTGATGGCTCTCCCTCTCTCCCTAGGAATTTTCGAAAATGATATGGATTACCTGTAACTAAATAAGCGCCTTGAACCTCCTATACTGTCAATAACTACTCCCACCGTGATCCCAGATTAGTTCCTCGTCACCTCAAATAAGCCCATCTAGATGTTCCTTGATGTCCAGTGGATATCTTGCATTTTTCTCCTTGGTGAGATTTCCCAAGATTCTGACTCACTCAACTCATAGATATTTACATAGGCAACAATAATAAGAACAAACTCTCAGTGAATTAGATTCTCCCGATATTCAGCGGTTAATCATTGTACTGCGCTAGTATTGTGAGGAAAGCAATTCAGTATTTAAGTCATACTGAAAACATAGGGTTATTATCAAGAATTACGGTTCACCTTGTAGTACAATGAAAACATAGGGTTAATGAATAGCCTTCAACTTCATTAACAACCGGCTTGTCACTGTTACATCACAGAGCAATTTTGAGCATGGCAAAGATAAGCTTTAACTTCAATTAAGCACCAAACACAGGGGGTCATTCTGACCTCGGCGGTAAAAGGCCCTTACGCGGTCAAAATACACACACAGCTCCAAAACCCAGCCACATTGGACAATTTGAAATACACACACCTGACACACATACAAACAACACTCCCACACATACAACCAACTATAAAACACACACCCACATCACCCACAAACCCCTACGACCGAAGATCATAGACGAAGGAGAGAGAGACACATCACAGAATAGAGAGCTACATCACACAGAGGCACACTACACCATCACACACCCCACATAGAAGCACAAAGCACCACACACCAACACACTCTTCACCATATACACCACCCCACACCTCATCCACACCACCCCATGGCACCCCAAAGGCACCCACGCTTTTCGGACCAAGAACTCCGGGTCATGGTGGAGGAGATCATAAGAGTCGAACCCCAGCTCTTCGGCTCACAGGTGCAGCACACCACTATAGCCAGGAAGGCGGAGCTATGGCAGCGGATCGTGGACAGGGTAAACGCTGTGGGACAGCATCCCAGAAATCGAGAGGACATCCGCAAACGTTGGAACGACTTACGGGGAAAGGTGCGCTCGATGGTCTCGCGACACAACATCGCAGTGCAGAAGACTGGCGGGGGACCCCCACCCACTCCACCCGAATTCACAGCATGGGAGCAAGAGGTACTAAACATCCTGCATCTTGATGGCCTCGCTGTAGTACACGGAGGAATGGACTCTGGTAAGTACAATCTCAACTACTTCACCCCCCCCCAGCATGCCAACCCCCACCACCACCCTCACCCCCAACCCCCCATCACACATCCTCCCTGAGAATGTCTCCCCAGCACAACCCACCCAACACCAACCCCTGCATGCCACCACAAACTATGGACACCCATCACCTAAGCATGACCACTGCACATACCCCCCCCCCAAACACCCCCACAACACCTCCCCCAAGGGAATGACAGCACTGGGGGACAAGGGCACCCATAAATCGCACACAATAGCACACACAGAAACAATAACCATACTCTCTTACCCCATGCAGGACCCGAACGCCAACACACCGGCCAGGAGGGTCCAGAAATGTCCACCCCCCCCCCGGAAGAGGCACCCAGTGATGACAGCAGCTCTGTCGACCTGCAACCTGACGACCAGCCCGGACCATCGGGGACCTCTGGACAGTCGGTTCCCCACACACAGGCCACAGCAGACCCAACCCCCTCTGGGAACAACAGCACAGCTCCCACCCAGCGGGCCCATGGCTCTGTCTCTAGGACAGGTCAATCAGCGGTGTGTCTGCCACTACAGGGCCCCCAGGCTAACCCACCACCCCAACAACAGGGACCTGGGGCAGTGGTAGTGGGCACACCGTCCAGGGGACAGAGTCCGGGGGAAACAGGGCAACTCGGAGGGCTGCTGTGCGACGGGGGGGAGGAGAGGCCCAGGGAACCGACTCTCCAAGAGGCCCTCACCACCATCATGGCAGCCTACCACCGCTCACAAGAGACGATGGCGACGGTACTGGCCAGGTTCCAGGAGATCCAGGCACAGCAGGAGGAACGCTACATGGGGTTCAACAATCATCTCACCAACATCTCTACTGCCATGGGGAGCATAGTCCAGGCCCTCCACCGGATAGAAGACACGTTGCGGGACCATGTGGCACCACACAGGGCCCCTGTCACTAGCCCGGACCAGGAACAGCCTACCACCTCCGCCGGCGCTAGTGGACAGGAGACCCCACCACAACGACAGGCCACCAGAACCCCACCTCCTGCTGAAGAACAACCACCCCGCAAGAGGAGCCTGAGATCCAAAAAAAAGACAGAGTAGGATGTCAAGACCCCCGCCAGCATGAGATACCCCCTGAAGTCATCCCACTGTCCCACATTGCCACCCTGTCCAACCTTGAACTGCCCCTGCTCCATCCTTCCACAGGCATATGGACAATGCACCTGTGAGACTGAGAACTGGACTCTGCCATGGACATTACTCCACCACCACCCATCACCGTGTGAATATCATGTACCATTATCTAGCACCAAAAATAAATCACTCAATGCACTGAAATCATGCTGGAGTCAGGCTGTATTATTTACAAATGTAAAACACATTACCGATCAATTATGTTCTGTAAACTTTGTGCTGAACACATCCCGAGATCAATAACCATTAGTCCATGGGCTAACCAAGCAGAAGTCACGCAGTGGGTCATACAGCACTGAAAAGGGAAGGGAGAATCAAACATCAGTTTCAAATAACTGGGGGGTCATAGACAAAGTTGGGAAAAACGAGGCATTCAGGAAAATTAAAATGGCGTGTGTGATTCTTACCTGTGTGCTACTGAAAATACTGTTGGATAACTCTGTCCCTGTTGCCTGGGTCGTCCTCTGAGTCTTCCTCCTCTTCACTCTCCACAGGCTCTACAGCTGCTTCAACACCACCATCTGGACCATCCTCCTGCAGGAAAGGCACCTGACGTCGCAATGCCAGATTGTGAAGCATACAGCAGGCCACGATGATCTGGCACACCTTCTTTGGTGAGTACATCAGGGATCCCCCTGTCATATGCAGACACCTAAACCTGGCCTTCAGAACCCCAAAGGTCCTTTCTATGATCCTCCTAGTTCGCCCATGGGCCTCATTGTACCGTTCCTCAGCCCTGGTCCGGGGATTCCTCACTGGGGTCAATAGCCAAGGCAGGTTGGGGTAACCAGAGTCACCTATTAGCCACACACGTTGTCTCTGTAGCTGTTCCATCACATAAGGGATGCTGCTATTACGCATCACATACGCGTCATGCACTGAACCAGGGAACATTGCATTCACATGGGAGATGTACTGGTCAGCCAAACAGACCACCTGGACGTTCATAGAATGGAAAACTCTTCCTGTTTCTGTACACCTGCTCATCGTCTTTTGGGGGGACTAAGGCTACATGGGTCCCATCAATGGCACCAATTATGTTGGGAATATGTCCAAGGGCATAAAAATCACCCTTCACAGTGGGCAAATCAACCTCCTCTGGGAATATAATGTAACTCCGCATGTGTTTCGTCAGGGCAGACAACACTCTAGACAAAACCTTAGAAAACATTGGCATGAGACATTCCAGATGACATGGCCACTGTTGTCTGGAATGAGCCACTTGCAAGAAAATGGAGGACTGACAGCACCTGCACCAGAGAGGGAATTCCTGTGGGTTGGCGGATGGGGGACATCAGGGCTGGCTCCAGCTGGGCACACAGTTCATGGATAGTGGCACGGCCAAGTCGGTATCGTAGTATGATGTGGCGTTCTTCCATTGTCGACAGGTCCACCAGCGGTCGGTACACGCGAGGATTCATCCTTCTCCTCGCAAATCCCAGCGGACGGTGCCTAGGAAGGACAACATGGAGCACAGAGTCAAGATAATCACTGGTACGTTCACCACTGCTTGCATGGCACACGGTTATCTAGGTATTGAAAGGCGTGTATGTGTGGCAATGCCAGGCCTAGGCCTGTGTGTCGCAGTAGAGATTATGCCATGTGGGCCCTTGAAATGGCGGCTGTCTGACCTGTGAAGTGGGACAATGGGATGTGAGGTCACTGCGCTGGCGGAGCACACCGTGGGGGTAGGCGGTCGAGGACCGCTATACGGAGCCGCATTGGATAACATTGAAGCCTATGGGTTTCAGGAGCCAATGACGATGTGCGCCGGCGGTCGCGGTACGCACCGCCGCGGTACGCACCGCCGCGGGCGTGACCGCCATTTTCTATCTGCTTAATCACTCGAGACCTGATCATCCACAGGAGAGGACCTATACTGCAAGTGCTGCTGTGAACTCGGTCTGGAAGTGACAATGGCTGCTGCGACTGGGGAAAGGGCCCCTGCCTTCACGTCTGAAGAGTTGGAGAAGCTCGTGGATGGGGTCCTCCCCCAGTATGCGTTACTCTACGGTCCTCCAGACCAACAGGTGAGTACACCGGGTGCACATGGAATGGGCGATGCTGGGTGGATGTAAGTTGGTGGGGTGAGGGGCGAATGAGGAGTGCAACGCATGACAGATGAGAGCATGTGCTATATTAAAAGGTTGGGGAGGGGGGGCCAATCACATCTAACATGCAGTAAGTTGATGAATGTTTCCTTCCCACCCTGTACATGTCACATAGGTCAGCGCCCATCAGAAAGTCGGGATTTGGTGTGCCATCGCCAAGGAAGTCCGGGCCCTGGGGGTCCACGTCAGACGGGGCACCCACTGCCGCAAGAGGTGGGAGGACATCCGCCGCGGAACCAGGAAGACCGCCGAGTCACTGCTGGGGATGGCCTCCCAACCTAGGAGGGGTGCCAGTCGTGCCCTGACCCCCCTGATGTCCCGGATCCTGGCGGTGGCCTACCCTGATTTGGATGGGCGCTTGAGAGCATCACAGCAGACACAAGGGGGTGAGTATCAGCACATTCAGCTATCTTTCTGCGCAGTGGAGGCGTCTGGGTGGGGGAGGAGGGTTGGGGGTGACATTAGGCCAGGGCGCTTTCTGTAGTGTAGTCCTCTCCCATAGGCATGGCCCTGTGCTCCCAGCCCCCACCTCCGTAGGGTGACAAGTCCAGCTATTGATGGTCCAGCCTCACACATGTGCGCGTTTGTCGTCTCCTGACCTGTTGTCCGAGTCAGAAGTACTGAGTAGTGTGCCCCGAATGCGCGGCTTAGTGCATGCGGCTCCTGTGTCTGTCCTCTCCGCCAACGGTGTTGACATTGCATGCACTCAACCAGGTCTTCTCTTTCTCCCCCCACCCTTCTTCTTCATCTTCTTGTGCATGTGTGCATTAGCATCATCAGGCGGAGGAGATTTGGCATCGGAGCACGAGGGAGCTGCAAGCCACAAGGCCCCGGTGGGCACAGGAACAGACACCGAGGGCCCAAGTGAGCCGGAGGGCGAGGGGAGCACCACGACGGGGATCGCTGGTGAGAGCAGCGACACGTCCTCGGATGGGAGCTCCCTAGCGGTGGCGGCAACATCCGGGCCCCCCGCCTCTACACGTACAGCCGCCACCCAGCGCACCAGCCCCGCCCTCCCAGCAGCCCCTCAGCCTACGCTCTGTGCCCGCTCACCCAGGAAGGCGGGCGTCTCCTTCGCCCCAGGCACCTCAGCCCCTGCCCCTGTTACCCCTGCTGCCCTCAGTGAGGAGGTCATTGATCTCCTCAGGACACTCATTGTTGGGCAGACTACCCTTTTGAATGCCATCCAGGGGGTAGAAAGGGAGGTGCATCGGAGCAATGCCTACCTGGAGGGCATTCATTCGGGTCAGGCTGCCCATCAACGATCGTTCAATGCTCTGGCCTCAGCACTGACGGCAGCCATTGTCCCTGTTTCCAGCCTCCCTCTTCTGACTGCCTCCACCCTGTCTCTGTCTCCTGTTCCTCAGCCTATCCCATCCACACCATCTGACCAGCCTGCACACCCCTCAACACCCAAGGGCAGCTCATCCAGACAGAAGCACCACAGATCCCACAAACACTCACCCAAGCAACACACAGATGCAGACATCCCAACAGTCACTACCACCCCTGTGTCCCCCTCCTCCTCGTCTCCCTCCTCCCTCCCTGTGACGTCGACACTCACACCTGCATGCACACCAACATCAGCCAGTGCTTCCATTCCCACCACACCCTCCTGCACAGTCCGCACGCGTGCAGTCACCACCCCCACTGCCATTTACACGTCCCCTGTGTCCTCTCCCACTGTGTCTGTCACCACCCCTTCCAAGACACACAAACGCAGGCAGACACCCACCCAACAGACATCCACCTCACAACAGCCTACAGCACCTGCACCTTCACCCAATGACAGCACACCTGACTCTCCTACAACCACATCCTCTTCCTCCACTTCCATCTCCACTTCTCCTACCTTTTACCTTGGCCCTAAAAAAGTTTTCCTGGCTAATCTTGACCTCTTCCCCTCCGATGACCTACCCCCTCCATCTGCAAAGTGTCCCAAGAGCACCACAGCCACCACCAGCCCAACTTCGGGTGTCACTGTTGTGCATGGGTTCTGGAGCCCACCCTTTGCCAGCAGTGACACCTCCATCAGCAGCAAGGACACATCCAGCCCCCCCCCCGGCAAGAGGACCAGGAAACACAAGGGCCGCCCTGCGAAGACTGACACGGCTGCCCCCAAGGAGCAGAGTTCGCCCACTTCACCAGCCACAACGTCTAGGGGAGGCAAGGGCCCGAGAGCCCCATCTAAGGAGCGTAAGGGCAGCAGGGCGGAGACGTCAGCCAGCAGGAGCGCGGAGCAGGTGGGCCCCACATGCCACATCCCAGCTGTAAAGGAGGACACCAAAGGGCCCAGGACTCCGTCACCGAAGGGCCCAGGAACATCACGGCCGGAGGGCGTCTGAGCACGGAGTCCAGGCCAGGTCTGGCTCCCTTGAACCTACTGGATGTGCACCGCTGAACAGGGCCCGCCGTGCATAAGAGCACCGCTGAACAGGGCCCGCCGTGCAGAAGAGCACCGCTGAACAGGGCCCGCCGTGCAGAAGAGCACCGCTGAACAGGGCCCGCCGTGAAGATAGGCACCGCTGAACAGGGCCCGCCGTGCAGAGGAGCACCGCTGAACAGGGCCCGCCGTGCAGAAGAGCACCGCTGAACAGGGCCCGCCATGAAGATAGGCACCGCTGAACAGGGCCCGCCGTGCAGAAGAGCACCGCTGAACAGGGCCCGCCGTGAAGATAGGCACCGCTGAACATGGCCCGCCGTGAAGATAGGCACCGCTGAACAGGGCCCGCCGTGCAGAGGAGCACCGCTGAACAGGGCCCGCCGTGCAGAAGAGCACCGCTGAACAGGGCCCGCCGTGCAGAGGAGCACCGCTGAACAGGGCCCACCATGCAGAAGAGCACCGCTGAACAGGGCCCGCCGTGAAGATAGGCACCGCTGAACAGGGCCCGCCGTGCAGAGGAGCACCGCTGAACAGGGCCCGCCGTGCAGAAGAGCACCGCTGAACAGGGCCCGCCGTGCAGAGGAGCACCGCTGAACAGGGCCCGCCGTGCAGAAGAGCACCGCTGAACAGGGCCCGCCGTGAAGATAGGCACTGCTGAACAGGGCCCGCCGTGCAGAAGAGCACCGCTCCGCTGGGCCCTTCCTGTCAAGCACCGCTCCGCTGGGCCCCGCCGTCTCAAGCACCGCTGCGCTGGGCCCCGCCGTCTCAAGCACCGCTCCGCTGGGCCCTTCCTGTCAAGCACCGCTCCGCTGGGCCCCTTCATCTCAAGCACCGCTCCGCTGGGCCCCTTCATCTCAAGCACCGCTCCGCTGGGCCCCGCCATCTCAAGCACCGCTCCGCTGGGCCCTTCCTGTCAAGCACCGCTCCGCTGGGCCCCTTCATCTCAAGCACCGCTCCGCTGGGCCCCGCCGTCTCAAGCACCGCTCCGCTGGGCCCCGCCGTCTCAAGCATCGCTCCGCTGGGCCCCTTCTTCTCAAGCACCGTTCCGCTGGGCCCCTTCATCTCAAGCACCGCTCCGCTAGGCCCCGCCGTCTCAAGCACCGCTCCGCTGGGCCCCGCCATCTCAAGCACCGCTCCGCTGGGCCCCGCCGACTCAAGCACCGCTCCGCTGGGCCCCGCCGTCTCAAGCACCGCTCCGCTGGGCCCCGCCGTCTCAAGCACCGCTCCGCTGGGCCCCTTCTTCTCAAGCACCGCTACGCTGGGCCCCTTCTTCTCAAGCACCGCTCCGCTGGGCCCCTTCATCTCGAGCACCGCTCCGCTGGGCCCCTTCATCTCAAGCACCGCTCCGCTGGGCCCCGCTGTCTCAAGCACCGCTCCGCTGGGCCCCGCCGTCTCAAGCACCGCTCCGCTGGGCCCCTTCTTCTCAAGCACCGCTCCGCTGGGCCCCTTCTTCTCAAGCACCGCTCTGCTGGGCCCCTTTATCTCAAGCACCGCTCCGCTGGGCCCCGCCGTCCCAAGCACCGCTCCGCTGGGCCCCGCCGTCTCAAGCACCGCTCTGCTGGGCCCCGCCGTCTAAAGCACCGCTCCGCTGGGCCCCGCCGTCTCAAGCACCGCTCCGCTGGGCCCCGCCGTCTCAAGCACTGCTCCGCTGGGCCCCTTCTTCTCAAGCACTGCTCCGCTGGACCCCTTCATCTCAAGCACCGCTCCGCTGGGCCCCGCCGTCCCAAGCACCGCTCCGCTGGGCCCCGCCGTCTCAAGCACTGCTCCGCTGGACCCCGCCGTCTTAAGCACCGCTCCGCTGGGCCCCGCCGTCTCAAGCACCGCTCCGCTGGGCCCCTTCTTCTCAAGCGTCGCTCCGCTGGGCCCCTTCTTCTCAAGCACCGCTCCGCTGGGCCCCTTCATCTCAAGCACCGCTCCGCTGGGCCCCGCCGTCTCAAGCACCGCTCCGCTGGGCCCCGCCGTCTCAAGCACCGCTCCGCTGGGCCCCTTCTTCTCAAGCACCGCTCCGCTGGGCCCCTTCATCTCAAGCACCGCTCCGCTGGGCCCCGCCGTCTCAAGCACCGCTCCGCTGGGCCCGTTCTTCTCAAGCACCGCTCAGCTGGGCCCCTTCATCTCAAGCACCACTCCGCTGGGCCCCTTCTTCTCAAGCACCGCTCCGCTGGGCCCCTTCATCTCAAGCACCGCTCCACTGGGCCCCGCCATCTCAAGCACCGCTCCGCTGGGCCCCTTCTTCTCAAGCACCGCTCCGCTGGGCCCCTTCTTCTCAAGCACCGCTCCGCTGGGCCCCGCCGTCTCAAGCACCGCTCCGCTGGGCCCCGCCGTCTCAAGCACCGCTCCGCTGGGCCCCTTCATCTCAAGCACCGCTCCGCTGGGCCCCTTCCTGTCAAGCACCGCTCCGCTGGGCCCCTTCATCTCAAGCACCGCTCCGCTGGGCCCCGCCGTCTCAAGCACCGCTCCGCTGGGCCCCTTCATCTCAAGCACCGCTCCGCTGGGCCCCGCCGTCTCAAACACCGCTCCGCTGGGCCCCTTCTTCTCAAGCACCGCTCCGCTGGGCCCCTTCTTCTCAAGCACCGCTCCGCTGGGCCCCTTCATCTCAAGCACTGTTTATGGTTCACTGTGCCCACCATGCCTCCTCCTTGACCAGTGGAGGCTGTTATCCACTTGAGAGACTGTGGCTTTGCACTCCCCAGGATGGCACAGTGGGCAACCCACCCACTGTAGAGACTTGAGAGACTGTGGCTTTGCACTCCCCAGGATGGCACAGTGGGCAACCCACCCACTGTAGAGACTTGAGAGACTGTGGCTTTGCACTCCCCAGGATGGCACAGTGGGCATGGTGGCCCCTTCGTGGATCTTGCGTCGTGGACTCATGTGGCTGTGGTGCCCCCCCTTCCCTTCCCCCTGAGGTGCCTGTAGTATTTTCATCAGATGCCCCTGCAGTGTTCTCTCCAAAGGACTCAGGTCTCCTGTGTGGGCTTTGCCCTTGTGTCGCTACACTGTAGCCCACGGACTGTTCCATTTGACTTTGATGTAGCGGACTAATTGCCTCGGTTCTCCATGGCAGTGTGTATAGTATTATTTTGTTATGGATATTTTGCATAGTTGCCGATACATCTCAGAGTCTATTTTTTATATAAAATTTTGGTTCAAAATTTAATTATGTCTTTGCATTTTTCAGCGGGGTTTGGGTGGTGTCACTGTGCATTGTTGCTCTGCATTGGTGTGTACATAGTTTGGGGGGGTGGGGGTCGCATATGTGTGTGCACGTAACCTTTCCTCCTCCCCCCTCCCGTGTGTCGTAGGTGCAGTACTCACCGTTGTCGTCTGCGCCGGAGTTCGTACTCGTGGTAGATGAGCAGGTAGACGAGTGCAGGTAGGATGTTTAATTCGGGTTCCATGCTGTCCTCCGTACTCGTGGAGTGTGTTTTGGTGAGCGTTTTCCCGTCCGTAGTCTGTTTCCGCCGTGTTTTTATCGGCGGGGCTCCCGCCCCGGAAAAGGTGGTGGATTGGTGAGTTGTAATACTGTGGGCGGTACATTGTCTGCCGCCTGCCTGTTGGCGGTGACCAGCGCGCTGTTTGTCTGTACCGCGGTGGCGGTCGGAGTGTTAATGTGGCGGGCTGTGTTGGCGGTTGCCGCCAGGGTCAGAATTCCATTTTTTGGACCGCCGGTCTGTTGGCGGGTTGGCCGCCGCTTTATCACCGACCGCCAGGGTTAGAATCACCCCCACAGAACGTTCCGCATCACCAGCAACAATGTGAAATAATGCAAATGCCACTTTGAACTCAGCGATAATAACCATAGTCACAGGTCATCGTATCGCTAACAATAATAGTAATGCCACATTAAACTCAGCGATAATAAACGTATTCACGGTATATCATTTTCATAATAATTGTTCGATAGGAACTCCTTTCTGTGGTATAATGCAAGCAACTGCAATAAGCGTTATAGCATGAGAAGTGGCAAACATCCAAATCACCTTAAAACATAAAGATGTGCCCTTTTAGGTGCATTGCATCCAGGAACATTCACTTATCATGTTTCAAGTCAGCAAGTTTCAACTTTCAGCAAGAAATGTTCTTAAATCGCATGCAGCACATTACCGTCTTTTTAAGGGTTAATGCCCTTGGTCTCTTCTTCTTTTAGAAGCAGCCTCCAAGATGCAGGACAGAAAAGAACATGAAGATCAAAAGCAGAGGAGCAGATTCCTTCTCTGCAGCCTGTGACCTTTACAGGAAGCATTTCACTCAGGCCGGGTGTGGTTTAAGTACCTGCTGCATCCAGCCGCACCCAGTCTGAGTCATAGGGAGCCACACCCAGTCTGAGTGATAGGGATGATGGAGACTTGTACTACACATGTTCCCAAACAAGCATTGATCTTTAACAAGCATTAGTTCCAACAAGCATTGGTCTGTGCAAACAAGCATTGGTCCCGACAAAAGCAAATAATCAATTCAGAAGCTTTTTACTGGGGCATATATGGGTTTGCAGGCCTGACACAAAGATAGTGTCTAATTATCAGAAAGTGAGCTTACTCTATTCAGAACTCGGTCTTAGAGGTAGTCTTGGGCTTAATCTAAGGATTAGTGCACGCTAACTGGTGATCAAGTACTTTGCCTTGTCTCTCCTACTTAAAGCTGAAATCTGGACAAAGCCTTTGTAGCTGTAGCGCAGGAAGCCAAAGAGGAAGAGGAATTGCCACACTGGAAGTGAAGATGACAGAAGCTTCAATGGCGTCATGCAGTGAGGCTTGGGCTGCGGCAGACTAGAGCGCTTGAGGAATCGATCAACTCAAGAGGTGAGTGCAGGGATGATGCTTGCTCAGGACAGTAACAAGGCCAAGCACCAACCTGAGCTTTGGTGTGGTCTAAATACTCTCTGGGTGCGGCTGACTCCTGAAAGGCATGTTGCTTACATGGGGGATAGAAAAGTTCCATTGGAGCCCCTTGGAGAGAACACCTGTCAGCCTAATGATGTTGACCTTTAATGCAAGCAGGTGAAATCAATTAACATTAGCAGGTGGACTCAATAGGTCATGGCAGTTGGAATCAATAATCAGGGAACACATCTATTCCTCACAAGTGTGCAAACTGAAAAACTAGTGGAACAACAATACCAGAATGTTCTAATGGTCTGGGAAGGGGCTTGCCAAGGGGTTAAGTGTAGTGGGACCATGGGGCCTGAGGGGTACTTATCCTGGTGTTGCAGGAGCCATCAAATGCCACAGATAAAATACAACATGAGCCCTGAGCTCCAGACCCACGGTACAGAGGTTGTAAAAGGAGGTTGTGACAAAACTCAAGTTCAACCAAAAGAAAACATATGTCCTTATTATTAGCTCTAATCCAATTACATAAGAAATCATTGGTAGTGCCAAAACTCTTAGGTATTGCTTTAGGTTCCTAATTCAACATAGAAATAGGTATACAAATTAGAGTAAATGCACATCCTTCCATCTCAGACTGCTCACATCTGTTAAACCTTTAATTCTCAAGAGAAACAAGAGTAGACTTCTAACAAATGGTTCAGTTACTGATTGGAACAGAGGCAAAAAGTTAAGGGAGACCACGCCAAGGATGAAAAAGTCTAACACTGATGATCTCATGCCACACTATGGAAACTCCATACTAACAGCCCTCCCAATGTTTCACTTAGCCACCATCAAGTCAGCATTACAAGCAGGCAAATGATCTCTGGTACCAAAAATATGAGCATATTGCAGCAGTACTCAAACAGCATAATGTGCCCTTTCAGCACTCAGGGTCTTCAATACAGCTTTAGATTAAAGGCATCAGGTTATCTATCCAAGAAAAGCACTGTGTCTAAAGGTAAATTTTACCTTAGGGTACATTAGCGTTACACTTACAATCACCTCCCTTTAAGAAAATATAAACTCTGACATACAGGGGTCATTCCTAGATTGGCGGGCGGCGGTCGCCGCCCGCCAAGCGGGAACCGCCAGAAGACCGTACCGCGGTCAAAAGACCGTGGCGGTCATTCTGAGTTTCCCGCTGGGCTGGCGGGCGACCGCCAGAAGGCCGCCCGCCCGCCCAGCGGGAAACCCCCTTTCACGAGGATGCCGGCTCCGAATGGAGCCGGCGGAGTGGAAGGGGTGCGACGGGTGCAGTGGCACCCGTCGCGATTTTCAGTGTCTGCATAGCAGACACTGAAAATCTTAATGGGGCCCTGTTAGGGGGCCCCTGCACTGCCCATGCCAGTGGCATGGGCAGCGCAGGGGCCCCCAGGGGCCCCACGACACCCGTTCCCGCCAGCCAGGTTCTGGCGGTGAAAACCACCAGAACAAAGCTGGCGGGAAGGGGGTCGGAATCCCCATGGCGACGCTGCTTGCAGCGCCACCGTGGAGGATTCCCTGGGGCAGCGGGAAGCCGGCGGGAAACCGCCGGCTTCCCTTTTCTGACCGCGGCTTTACCGCCGCGGTCAGAATGCCCCCGGAAGCACCGCCAGCCTGTTGGCGGTGCTTCCGCGGTCGTTGGCCCTGGCGGTTCATGACCGCCAGGGTCAGAATGACCCCCACTGTGTCTTTCAAAATACCACATAGATTTGTGTTTGCCCTGATATAAGACAAGCAACAAACCTTCCTTACCTTAAAAACCTGAAAATGCACGTACGAATAAAACTCTTACACATCACCAAATGCAGTACATCTGCGCACTCTTTTGCATTCAACCTTTGTAAACATATTAATACTCTCCATTCTCCACATATTCCTATACCAACTTGCACATATTTTACCATCCCAACAGTAGAAAAGCTCATCCTTACATTTTATGGGTGAACACAAAGTGCTCCGTCCATTCTGTAATCTCTCTTTGGCTTGAAACCACGCCCATGCCACGTCAGTCACTTACATTGGTTTGTGGGTTTGCTTTTAAAAAAAAATCCGCTTGCTTTCATTTTTGAAAGGCATGCATACGTCATGCCGTTTCCGGGGTTTAGCCCACCTACACAGCACCAGTAAAGTACCAAAAACATACGAGGCTCGATGTTTTCAGCCTTGAGTCCAGACTACTTTATCTGTTTATTTTCCATGCAGCGCGATCGTGCTGCATTTTACATAGTGCGATCGCGCTGTGTTTTTTTTCGCTTTACAACGCTACCAGCTCTAACTCGAACAAATGCGAGACCCGTTGCATTGAAAATGCTTGTTATTTACTTGTAAGACATTTACATAAGACATTTATAAATATTTTGTTAGTTCATACGTGCATATCTGTAACTTTCTGAAGCATATCAAGCATAACAAATTTACTTCTGGCAGCTCATGGGAATTAGTGTTGCCATTTTAAATGCGAAGACGAAGTCTAAACAGAACACTGTACCACACATTGTTTTCACTGTCCTGGGAATGATTCTAAGGCTCCAAAACACAAGTTGATTGATTGCAGGAATTGTGTGACTACCAATTCTAAACCAAACAATGAGTTTTTAAGAAAAATAAAATAGAGCTGCTCGTAGAGCAAATAATATCTCTTGGGCAAAAGGTAATTATTTTACTTTCAAGGCAGAGAAAGGCCTGCACATTACTCATGGACACCATAAAGAGAGAATAACGCTTCCTGTTCAGAGAAAAGATAACTAATACAAATCAAATGTACACTTGTCAATGCCTAGTGTCAACTTGTACAAAGATGTTGAAACTGATGAATACAGAATACAGTGCTCACAATTTTCCCCACGCTTGCATTATATTCAACACTGGCAATAAGGGTAACTTAAACCCAGCTACCTAAAAAGTGAGAAATACACCTAAACAACAAAATCTTCACGTATTCTTGTGCAACACAAGCACATATGTATTTTATGTGTTAGTGATGTTTTCCCTTCTAATTAAACCCATGCCTTCGGCTTTGGAGTCCATTTGAACCTCTTTGGTAAACTCAAGCGCCCCATACAAAGCAGGGTCAGTGGTGTTTGTGGTTAAGGCCTATGGTTCCAGACAAGCATAGCGCAGGATGCTGTGGAGGACATTTTGAAATCATATTGGAGAAGATGGCTGGAAGTTCAAGGACCTGTATTTGCAAAGACAGCAATAAATTAGGAACACAGATCTTCTAAATAAAAAGTATGAAATCATTGATTTTAAAAAATACAAGATGTATAGCAAAATATATATAAATGACTAACACCGAAAGCTCTTCATTATCAAATTACTCTTTCCTAATTGTTAGAAACTGTCACGCATTCAAGTTTCAGTGTTTAAAGTAGCTTTTGGCACTGATATTTTAATTCTATTTTTTATTACTGGATTACGAAAACAAATGCTCCTGGGTGGCTTTACTGGCTGTGTGCTTCTATCAAGAACGTACACTGTCATGTAAAAATGTGCAAATCTCAGTGCTCAATTTGTGATTGTTGTTTCCGGTGCGGAGCACCGTTATTTTTGAGGGCCGGCACATATTTTTGAGGGCTGGCACTTATTTTTCTGCCTCAAGCATTTACTGAGAACAAAAGACGTGGGAAAGACGGAGGAAGAGAAAAACGATAAGGCGTCACAAAGGGGGAAAGCAGTAGGGTGACCACCCGTCCGTAATTTCGCCCTGCCGTCCTTTGTCCGTGATGAAAGCTTTAACGGACGGCATTTGTCCGTAATTTTGGCTTTCACCTAAAGGGGAACGGAGGCAGGGCGAAATTACGGGCAGATCAGTTTCCCCAGCCGGACTGGAAGGCAGGGAGTCTCCTGTGCTCTGAGGGAGGGGCAGACAGATAAGAATCAGACCCTCTTGCCAGGGGGTCTCCTTCCCTAAAGACATGCAAATGTGCCCAACTGGTAAATCTGCAAATACAAAGGGGCTTGAAAACCTGCATTGACTTTACTAAAAGGAGTCACCTGAAGTTGTCTGGTGGCAAAGATATTTCTTTTAGAGAGGTATTGTAATGGTGTTCCAAGGTAAGCTGTGGAGTGTGTGGTTTTAATGGAGTGTTATACATTTTTTTGGTACTAGGTATAAAGTGTATATTATTCAAATCTGTATTTGAGAAGCACTTTTTTTGTATTTAACCGAAATGTATTTGCGCATTTTGCAGCAGCCTTTATTATGATGTAATTGTATTTTTTACAGTTCTTTCAGGTACCTCGGTACCTCATAGTACTAACAAACATTGGCAAAGCCAATAGGTCTCATCTACGAAAGTTATTGGCTTTGCTAATGTGTTTTAGCCATTAGCCATGTTGTACACCAGAGTTGCTGCTGCTCAGCATGGCTTAAAGTTAGTGGCATAGTGGTGTGGAGTGTAGTTGACTGGCATAGGAGCAGTGGCGTAGAGCCCAGTAGTGCAAAGTACAGTGCAGTGGGGTACAGTGCAGTTGTTTAGAGTGCGTTAGCGTAGAGTGCAGTGGTTTCGAGTGCAGTGGCATGGAGTGGCGTGGGACAGAGTAGAGTGGCATAAAGTGCAGTGGAGTAGAGTGGCATACAATGAAGCAGCAGAGAGAGCAGTAGTGTAGAGTTGTGCAGTGGCATAGATTGAAGAGTAGACTCATGTTGCAGGGAGTGCAGTGGCGTAGAGTGGTGCAGAGTAGAGCAAAGTGCTGTAGAGTAGAGTAATGCAGAGTAGAGTGCAGTGGCATAGAATGCAGTAGTACATAGTGGTTGGTGTATAGTACAGTGGTGGAGAGTGCAACGCTGCAGAGTAGAGTGTCAGTGCAGTGATGTAGAGTGGAGTAAAGTGGCATAGAGAGCAGTGGCGTAGAGTACAGTAGTAGAGGACAGTGGCGTACAGTGCAGTTGTTTAGAGTGCATTGGCGCAGGGTGCAGTGGCATAGAGTGGCATACAATAGAGTAGCAGAGAGTGCAGTAATGCAGAGTGGTGCAGTGTCAGAGTGCAGAGTAGACTCGTGGCATAGAGTGCAGTGGTGTAGAGTGGTGCAGAGTGGAGTATTGTAGAGTGGTGTAGAGTATGGTGCCTAGAGTGCAGTGGCATAGAGTAGAGTGGTGTAGAGTGCAGAGTTGCAGAGTAGAGTGTCAGTGCAGTGGTGTGGAGTGGTACAGAGAACAGTGGCATAGAGTACAGTGGTGCAGAGTAAAGGGCAGTGGCATACAGTGCAGTTGTTTAGAGTGCACTGGTGTAGAGTGCAGTTGCATAGAGGGGCATTGGGCAGAGTAAAGCGGCATAGAATGCAGTGGAATAGACTATAATGGTGCAGAGTGCAGTAGTACAGAGCAGAGTGGTGTAGAGCATAGTGGGGACCAGTGCAGTGTTGCAGAGTGTCAGCTTGCAGTGGTGTAGAGTGCATTGAACTAGAGTGCAGTGGTCAGAGTGGTATAGAGTACAGTGGCGTAGAATAGATTGTTTCAGAGTAGAGTGCAGTGGCATAGAGTAGAGAGGTGCAGGGTAGAGTGCAGTGGCATACAATGCAGTGGCACAGAGTGCAGTGGCATAACGTAGATTATTTCACAGTAGAGTGAGGTGGCTTAGAGTGGAGAGGTGCAGGGTAGAGTGGAGTTGCATAAAGTGGCATAGAGTGTGATGGCATAGAGTAAAGTAGTGTAGAGTCCCGTGGCATAGAGTGCAGAGGTGCAGAGTAGATTAGAGTGATGTACAATGTATTGATGTAGAGTGCAGGGGCATAGAGTTGAGTGTTACAAAGTAAAGTGCATTAGCATAGAGTGTATTAGCTTAGAGTGCAGTGGCGTACAGTGCAGTGTGGCAGAGAGTGGAGTTGTGCGGATTAGATTGGTGTTGCATAGACTGGAGTGGTATGGCGTGCAGACGAGCAGAGCGCAGTGGTGTAGAGAGGCGTAAAGTGCAGTGGCATAGAGTAGAGTGGTACAGAGTAGAGTAGAGAGGCATAGTGTGAAGTAGCATTGAGTGCAGTGGCATAATGTGGAATGGTTCCGAATGGAGAAGAGTGCAGTGGCATGGAGTGGAGTAAAGTAGAGTGATACAGAGTAGGGTGCAGTGGCGTGTAGTGGTGCAGAGCAGAGTGTAGTGCAGTATGGATGGTATGCTAACACACTGTCATTACAGACAACACATTTTTTATTGAAATGACCATTACATTTGCACAGATATACAGTTTTTTAAATCAAACTCTACTATGCACAGACGATGATGTGTGGAAATTGCATCACCTAATGCAATAATTTGTTTTAATCATGTAAAGGTATTTGTTTCCAGCACAGTTCAGAATTAACAAACATGTGCTTGATTTGTACTTCTAATTCTGATATATTCTGAAGTTTATTTAAATGTTGTCATGTAATAGAAAAAACTCTTTCCTAACCCCAGTATCCAGCAAGATTGTCGCATAAATCCTGTCACTTTGAAGTCAGAGAAAGGAAAGTAAACAATAAGTTCCCACCGAAGACAGAGCCTAACATTTGACTATGTTCTCTGAATGCACTGCAAATATGATAAGATAAGAACAAGATTTACAGGCCTGTTTACAGAAAGAGAGCACTCGGCAGGATACTGTAAATAAGGTTTTGGCAAGGGAAAGGATGAATTCAAGCTGCATAGCCTAAAACAAATAAAGCCAGCAAATTGAAAGCAACAAATTGTGAGTTACAAACCAGAAGGCCAATGGCAAGCAACGGGCAGAATGCATTCACAAGGAAGCACTATGAATTTACTTAAAGTGACAGCTTTGGGATACTTTGTAGGGAAAGTCCAGTATTTTAGTCCATATCTTGCAGAGGTTTGGCCACATCAATCACCCAGGTAGTATGACGAGAAGACCTGGAGTGGTTTCCATGTTGCAGGATAGGTCTGTACACCCATTCTATCAGTTTGCCACCAGTTCCTATGGTACAGAGCTTCTGGCACACCTCTTGTAGGGTTAGTGCTAGGTGGCAGACATGAAATAGGGCATTAAATGATTATTTAAGGTGGTTGTAAGTAAGGAGTTGACCGTGGTGAAGATGGTAGTCTGCCACAAGGGTTTAGAAATTTAGTAGCTCACTGTTCGGAAACAAAGTCCCCAATTTTAAGACACCTGCAACATGCCACTGATGGAGTTGCTCTGAGCACAGGCATCCTATGCAAGTGTGAAGGCTTAGCAAAGGTAGTGTAGGAGCATAGGGTTTCTTTGTGTCAGTGAGTTTACAGGTTCTGGCAAGGCCAGATAAAGCCGTGCATGATAACCCCGGATGGTGATCCGTAGAGTGGTCAGTAGGAAACAATGAGCAGTGCATTAAGCCTTTGTTAAAAGTCTTTACTGGTAAACCCCATCTCATGCAGGGAGGTGGGCAGAAAGCCAGCGAGCCACCCATTGGACCTGTGCAGCTGAATAATAGCATTCTAAGTCCAGAAGACCTAATCCACCCGCAGTCACAGTTAGCTTTAGTGTGGAAAGAGCTCCAGATGGCACCGCAGTGACCAAATCAGATGTCTGGCCTGTCTGAAGAAGGAATGAAGGACGAGCAGGGGAAGGCTTGAAGAATAATACTATCATTGGGGTAGCACCCCATCTTCACTAGTGCCACGTTGCCTCTACAGAAAGCAGAAGAGAAGACCAAAAAGCAAACTGGGCATGGAGGGACCGTTCGCGCTGCTGAGATTTTCATCCTGGAAATCAGTGTAAGAATGGTAGATATTAATCACTAGGTATCAAAAGGTAACTGGTTCCCAGTTCAATCTGAGATCTAATTGTATATAAAGACGAAAACAGTGCCATATGTTAAAGAAACACTAATTACATTTTAAAATTTGCAAATTTTGTTTGTGCAATTTACATCCCAAATGTTTTGAAGATTCCATGTGTACTTGACACTTAGGGATAACCCAGATCTGTAGTTTGGCTTTTGCTCAATTTCAAAACCATATAAAGACATGAACAAAGCGGGCAAGTGCCTTGCACAACCTTGCAAGGGGTCTGGCCCCTGCTCACCCTTCAAAAGCACTAACAGCAGACTATTGCACCAGAAGAGTTTGCCAAGGTGGACGGGTGTTACTTGTTCAACCACTTGACAGTGCCCCTTCTGTTTCACTCCTGTGTGCAGAGACAACTCCCCAGGTACCCAATACCTTCGAATAGTCTTGGTGGACCCATCTTGTCTGATTTTAGGAATTGTTCCACCTTGTTCTTCTCTTCTTTATTCATCCAGTTTTTAGCAACAACCCTTTCAAATTACTTGCCGTGGATCTCCCATTTGCTCTCGATTTCATCCTCCTCTTTTATTATCTTTGATTGGTAGACTGGGCTCCCATTTCTGAGATAAATGTAGAGTCCCAGACATACATTCTAGTGCTGTGAGACTACAGACAAGTTGTGGGTACCTCACAATCTGGCATTAGGCGTGAGACTGTCGCCCACACTATCTACCCTGCCTCTTTAAAAAAAAATTAGGTTGAAAGTCTATGGGTGGTTGGGGTAAGCCAGATGTTTTTGTTCAATTTGTTTAAACTAGCATAAGGTTAATTACCTTAATGTTTCCAAAACTGTTTGCCAGGGGTTTTAAAATGTTCACAAACATAATAAAAAACTTGCTGTTACTTTCTCTTCAGGAAAGATCGGGTAGATTTGGGTAGGGGTGATGGCCTTGCTGCAGTACTGAAGGGCATTAATTTACTACTGAAGAAGGACGTAATGTGACACCTGAATGTAGCATACCAGGAGGCAATCACAAAAAGACCACAGTAAATAAATAGTGCTATGTTGAAAAAGAGTAAATAAATGCACTGATATTCATAAAGATATCAGTACAGGTGCAATATGGTAGGATGACATGATGTGTACCAAGCGTAGCTTAGTGCATGCTTAGTGCTCACCTCACAAGAGACGCTCTCTCGGCGCAATACTGGGGAACACTTCAGAAACTGATCAGCTGAAACTGTTTGACGTTCTGATGCTTACCGCTGAGAAAATGGGAGCAATAGTGTGGATGTGGTCCATCTGCTTCCATCAGAGCAGGGACAGCATTAGACTAAAGGGCACCGATGGCAAGTGCGCCCACTTTCGAAACCTCTTTGGCAGTTTGATATTACAGAAGAGGGCTTAGACTATTTGCCCGATTGAGTACAGGCGTTCTTTTTAAGTACCTCATACCTTATGCCATATTTAGAGCAGATAGTCTACCATACTTAATTCCTCTTAGGGACAGCCGGAACACTCTTTCCGTTCCAAACATTAAGAAAATACAAATGACACACACACCCTATGAGAAAACACCCAGTGTCAGAGCCAATAGTTTTTTGTTTTTTTTTGTTTTACAAAAACAAACTCTTGTCTTGCCTTGTCTTGGGAGTTTTTTTGTAAAGCAAAAAATGCAAACTTAAAATGCTTTCAAAGCAGACATGGTGGTACAGGCTCCTCTGAAGGCATGGAAAACTCCTTAGGGCTAGTGAAGATCCGTAAATGTGGCAGGTGGTAGTCTGCCAGGGCAACAGAGATCAATACCTTTGCACCCCGCCCCGCTCCAGTAGACAATGACCACTTCCCAAAGTCTAAATGTGGCCCAAAGTCAGTGGTGAGCAGGGCTGATGATTAGGGTGACCACCCGTCCGTAAACTTCTCGATCTGCCTGTAATTTCACGCTGCCGTCAGTTGTCTGTGATGAAAGGCTTAAAAAACGTGGGTTGTCCGTGATGAAAGGCTTAAAGGACGGCATTTGTCAGTAATTTAAGCCTTTCACCAAAAGGACAAATTACATTACGGGCAGTTTAGTTTCCTCAGCTGGATTGAAAGGCAGGGAGTCTCCTGTGCTCTGAGGGAGGGAGGGGCAGACAGATAGGAAACAGACTTTCTTGCCAGGGTGTCTATTTCCCTAAAGAAATGCAAATGTGGGCAAATGGTAAATCTGCAAAGGGGCTTGAAAACCTGCATTGACTTTAACCAAAGGAGCAACTTGAAGCTTTCTGATGGCAAAGATATTTTCTTTTAGAGAGGTACTGTAAAGGTGTTCCAAGGTGAGCTGTGGAGTGTGTGGTTTTAATGGAGTGTTATAAAAAATAAATGTTAATACTAGGTATAAACTGTATATTATTCAGATCTGTATTTGAGAAGCACTTTTTTTATTTAACCAAAATATATTTGCGCATTTTGTAGCAGCCTACATTATGATGTAATTGCACTTATATAGCGCTTACTACCCCTGATGTGGCGTTGAATGCATGTTTAAAATAAGGAGTTACATGTTCACAGTTCTTTCAGGGACCTCAGTACCTCATACTGCTAACAAACATTGGCAAAGCCAATAGGTCTCATCTACGCAAGAGTTATTGGCTTTGCCAATGTGTTTTAGCCATGTTATACACAATCAGTACTGCAGGCCCACTAGTAGCATTTCATTTACAGTCCCTGGGCACATATATTTCACTTTCCTTGGGACTTACAAGGAAATTAAATATGCCACTTGTGGTTCAGCCAGTATTACCATGTTTTAGAAAACAGAGCACCTGCACTTTAGCACTGGTTAGAAGTGGTAAAGTGCACAGAATCCTAAAGCCAGCAAAAATTAAGGTCAGATGGCAAAATGATAGTGGAAAACATGCCAAGAATGCCAGGTCTAACAATTACCAGTGGAGTAAGTAATGAACATTTTGATGCCCTAACAAGACATTTTACTCAGTATTTACTGCCTGAACAGCAGCCAACATATGTACAGGATCAAGGACTCATCAATGGTGATATATATATATATATATAAATATAAATGGAAACCTGGCCGGCAAATGTTCCACATCAGGCCAAATTTTCAACAGACTGTCATGGCCTGGATGGTCACGGGTAATGCAGCAGAATTATCATTGAAATGCAGCATGCTTTGCATAACAAAAAAATGTTTCTTTTGTCATGGCTCATACAAAAATGGGTGTTACACAAGCTGTGTGAGTAGATCAGTAGGATGTACGTTTGATGTGTACACTATACCCATTTGGAGCATAAGGCCCAGAAACTCAAGTGGAGTAAGAGTCTACCAGTATGCCCTATAATGTGCTTAAGAGCGGCTCCAGGCTCACTCAGGAATTGTTCAGTATACAAATATATTGCACGATTTCCTCAAGAAAATCAACATCCAAAAAAAAGATGGACCTAGTGAAAAAACTAAGAATTTGGTCTGTGCTTGCTGCCACAAGTGCCTGCTCTCTGGTTTGGTCTACCTGCTACTGTCTCTTCACTGCACGGATTGTGCTTTCAAAGGAGCATCACAACTGCCATGACAATATTCCTCCAAAACACTTGAAGACGAGTCATTGAAAGGATCTCTGGCAACTGAAAAATAGCTCCCAGATTTTGCCCCATTTTCCTCTCCCTCAGATTTTGTCTCAGTATATAAATCTGCCTCAGAGCTGTCCTCCATAACTCTAGTTAGGACCTGGACAGCAGTCATGTACCGAGACACCATTTCTGTTGACTGTTTGACACCTATCAACATCTGTCTAAGAACCTTCCTTCTGAAACTCTTTGGGGCATGTTTATAATCAATTTGCACTGACTTTGCGTCATTTTTTGAATCCAAATTCAGCGCAAAGCTAACTTCATATTTATATTTTGATCCTAGACACGTCTAAAGTCAAAATATTGAATTTTACACCAGTTTTTAGATGTGTGAACCTACCTTGAGTCAATGAGATTCAAGGTAGGTGTTCCCATCTAAACAATGGTGCTTATTTCACAGTCCCATATTTATCCCCTGTGCTAAAATGGGGCACGGGTGGGAGGAGGGACTAAATAATGGTGCAAAGCTTGCTTTGCACCATTATTTAACGCCGGGGTCAGAAAAGGCATTAGGGGACCTGTGGACCCATTTCCATGGTTTAACACCATGGAATGGGTCCGCAGGTGCCCTCCTCAAGCCTCAGGAACACCCCCGCCCACACCAGAGGGATACCGGAGAATGGTAGACCCCATCCCAGGTAAGTAGAGGTAAGTATTTCTTTTAATTAAAGTGCCATCGGGGGCCCAACTTGGGGTACCCTGCATGACACTGGGTGCAATGGCCATACTCCTGTCTTTTCTAAGATGGGAGTCATGTGGTATGGATGGTTTTGCTTCAGAAAATGACGCTAGGCTGGTTCCAGGAATTTTTTTTTGCCTTTAACCAGCCTTAAGTCATTTTTTCGTACAAAACCTCTTTCTCCCATAGCATCACCCCCCCACCCCCCCAGCTAACGTCATTTTTTAACGTTTTTTTACGCTAGCCCAACCTTTGTGCCGGATTGTGGCATTCCATAAATTTGGCACCCGGCTGGCATCCTGGAATGGCACAAGCCGGCGCTATACTTTTTTACACAAAACTGCGCAAAGGCAGTTTTGCATCAAAAAGTATAAATATGGGCCTTTGCCTTGTATACAAGGTAGAAGTATGGTTTAAAATCATTGGATCAGTCTGTGCAACTGTATAATGTGCATGAAAAAGTGTAAAAGCAAGAAAGCATTTATCAATGGTGCACAAGTTCTCAAAAGACACTAAAAAAACAAAAGAACCAAAGTAGTTAATTCCCAACATAAGCAATGCCATTACGTACTTCATGGGGCAAGTGCTACAACACAGCAAGTACAGTTGCTGCACTGAGTCTCCTGGGGAAAGCAGAAATGCACCATATTTTTCAAGAAAAAGTGTACTTGTGCTCTATGCGATACCTCACTGTGTGCTACCTTGTGCAAGGGTGACTGTGTTGTGATCTGGGTAGTTTTGGTGAGGGAAGAGATCCCTTTCTGCAAAAAACTACCCTTTGATGCTTTTTCATCTATGTATGTGTGCTACAGATTGTAAACAGGAAATAACCAAAAGATATTTCTCATTGTTAGGCCGGCCTCTGGCAGGCGCCAGATTTTGACACAAGTTAATATCTACAAGTCTTTGTAGTTATGGACTTGCATCAAAAAACAATAGTGGATGCATGGGAATGCCAGGTACCACCAATGGAACACCTCACTGACACAAACTAATGAAAAAGTGCAAAATGGGATCTATTACTTATTCACAAAGCAGCTCAAATTGCTATTTGCAATGCATCTGGTAAGCGTGGTAAATGTCATGCGAACATGAGACAAAATCTTTGTCAGTTTGACTCTTATTTATTTTAGTAAAATCAAAAGTAGGCCACTGTTAGACCTGACAGCCTTAGGGTGGTCACCTCTAATTTTTTGCCTACCTGCCTCCACATTTTAGATACTGTTTTTGCTGGTTTTAAGACTCTGCACACTTTACCACTGCTAACCAGTGCTAAAGGGCATCTGCTCTATCCCTTTAAACATGGTAACATTGGATCATACCCAATTGGCCTATTTAATTTACTTATAAGTACCTAGTACAGTGCACTATATGTGCCCAGGGCCTGTAGATTAAATGCTACTAGTGGGCCTGCAGGACTGATTGTGCCACCCACTTCAGTAGCCCCTTAACCTTGCCTTGGTCCTGCCAAAAGTACTTGCCAAGCCTAAAACTCCCATTATTCTACATATAAGACACCTCTAAGCTATGCCCTAGGTAACCCATAGGGCAGGGTGCTATGTAGGCAAAAGGCAGGACATGTACCTATGTAGTTTACATGTCATTATAGCGTAAAACTCCTAAATTCGTTTTTACACTGCTGTAAGGCCTGCTTCCTTCGTAGGCTAACATTGGGGCTGCCCTCATACATTGTTTGAGTGGAAGCTGCTGATCTGAAAGGAGTAGGAAGGTCATATTTAGTATGGCCAGAATGGTAATATAAAATGCTGATGACTGGTGAAGTTGGATTTAATATTACTATTTTAGAAATGCCACATTTAGAAAGTGAGCATTTCTTTGCACTTAAATCTTTCTTGGCCTTCCAATCCACGTCTGGCTGGGTTTAGTTGACAGCTCCTTGTGCATTCACTCAGACACACCCCAAACACAGGATATTCAGCCTCACTTGCATACATCTGCATTTTGAATGGGTCTTCTTGGGCTGGTAGGGTGGGAGGGTGGAGGGTAGGCTGGGAGAGTGGAGGGCCTGCCCTCACACAAAGGACTGTTACACCCCCTACTGGGAACCTGGCAGACAGAATTGAACTGAAAGGGGACCTGGTGCACGTCTAAGCCACTCTTTGAAGTCTCCCCCACTTCAAAGGCATATTTGGGTATATAAACAGGGCCTCTGCCCCTACCAACTCAGACACATCCTGGAGAAGAAACGTATAACCAGAACCTGCATCGTGCCAAGAAGAACTGCCTGGCTGCCCAAAGGACTCACCTGACTGCTTTCTGTGAATGACTGCTGCCTTGCTGTTGCCCTGCTGCCTTGCTGCTGTCTGGCTGAGGTGAAGAAGTGCTCTCCAAGGGCTTGGATAGAGCTTGAGTCCTGTTCCCTGAAGTCTCAGGACCAAAAAGACTTCGGCCCTCATTCTGACCTTGGCGGGCGGCGGAGGCCGCCCGCCAAAGTCCTGCCGTCAGCTTACCGTTCCGCGGTCGAAAGACCGCGGCGGTAATTCTGACTTTCCCGCTGGGCTGGCGGGCGGTCGCCTTCAGGCCGCCCGCCAGCCCAGCGGGAAAGAGGCTTCCACGATGAAGCCGGCTCGGAATCGAGCCGGCGGAGTGGAAGCTGTGCGACGGGTGCAGTTGCACCCGTCGCGTATTTCACTGTCTGCGCAGCAGACAGTGAAATACATTTAGGGGCCCTCTTACGGGGGCCCCTGCAATGCCCATGCCAGTGGCATGGGCACTGCAGGGGCCCCCAGGGGCCCCGCGACCCCCCCTACCGCCATCCGGATCCCGGCGGTCGGACCGCCGGGATCTGGATGGCGGTAGGGGGGGTCGGAATCCCCTCGGCGGCGCAGCAAGCTGCGCCGCCGTGGAGGATTCAATGGGGCGGCGGTACACTGGCGGGAGCCCGCCAGTGGTGCCGGTCCGACCGCGGCTTTACCGCCGCGGTCGGAATCCCCATTGGAGCACCGCCGGCCTGTCGGCGGTGCTCCCGCGGTCCTCCGCCCTGGCGGTCTTTGACCGCCAGGGTCAGAATGACCGCCTTCATCTCTTCAGGAATGACTCCTTGTGCAGTGAAATTTGACGCACAGCCTGCTTGAAACGAAGCACAGCCTGCACCGCAGTGAAAATGTCACAAACCGCCGAACCGGAATGACGCAGGCCGATGAGAAGTTTGATGCAGCGCCAGCGTAGCGATCGGAAATTCGACGCACGGCCCACTGGATTGATGCACAGCAGAGCCGGAATGACACAGCCCGACTTTCAGAGAGGAAACGACGCAGTGCCTGCTGTGTGGTAGAAAATTTGACGCAACATCCAACGGATCGACGCAGCTCCTGTGACTTTGTCCTGCCAGCGCAGGTAATCCATGCACCATCCCCGGGGCATCTTAAAACCCCACAACCCGAAGAGGATCCACAACTGAGCGCCGGAAAACGACCCTCCGTGATAACTAAACACCGTGTGCGGCCCGAGAAATCGATGCACGCCCCTTTGTTTCCACGCTTCTCCTCCTCTGCAGTTCTTTGTGGAGATTTGTCATGCGAACCAGGTACTTTGTGCTTGAAAGAGACTTGGGCCCGCATTACGACCGAAGCCGCCAGCCAAGATCGGACCGCCGAGCGGCCGCCAATGCGGCCGCACTCCCGCCGCGGCCATTTGGAGATCCCCGCTGGACCGGCGGGTGGAAACCTGGTTTCCGCCTGCCGGCCCAGCGGGGATCTCGGCCGCAACACAGGAGCTGGCTCCAAAGGAGCCGACGGTGTTGCGGCTGTGCGACGGGTGCAGTTGCACCCGTTGTGCTTTTCACTGTCTGCTATGCAGACAGTGAAAAGCTCCATGGTGCCCTGTCAGGGGGCCCCTGCACTGCCCATTCGGGTGGCATGGGCAGTGCAGGGGCCCCCAGGGGCCCCGTGACTCCCCTTTCCGCCAGCCTTTTCAAACCGCCAGGAAAAGGCTGGCGGAGGGGGACTCGTAAAACCCTTGGCAGCGCTGCCCTGGCGGTTTACAACCGTCTGGGCCATTGTGGCGGAAAATCGCCGGCCCCGGCGGTGCGACCGCAGCGCTTCCGCCGCAGTCATAATACCCCAGGAAGCACCGCCAGGAAGCTCCGTCATTTTAGCCCTGGCGGTTGTGTACCCCCTTGGTTTGCTTTTAAAGGACTTAAAATACTTTATATCACTTTTCAGTGATACCCCTACATTTACTTATTGCATCTTTGATAGTTTTGACCTGCATTTATACAGATAGATATAATATATTTTTCTAAACACTGTGTTGTGTATGTTTGTGGTGCTATATTGTGTTATTGTATGATTCATTGCACAAATACTTTACACATTGCCTTCTAAGTTAAGTCTGACTGCTCAGTGCCAAGCTACCAGAGAGTGGGCACAGGATAATTTGGATTGTGTGTGACTTACCCTGACTAGAGTGAGGGTCCTTGCTTGGACAGGGGGTAACCTGAATGCCAACGAAAGACCCCATTTCTAACAGCCACTATTCGACATCCTGCAGTTTTCCTCTGAATAAGCAAGCTTATAGGTGCATGGTAAAACAACACTAAAAACATGTACATTAAATTGGCCATCACAGTCCCTGCCCGTCCAGTGGACCAGGGCCATTTTGTTTTCTGCTACAGAAGGGAATTGGGCTCTTCTTGAGGGCATGATGACACACCTGGGGGAAAACATACATTTCTATGAATAGTTATAACCCCAAAGGGGGACAGGTCCATTTCCCAGGGGCCAACCCATCCAAAACTAATCTTGGCTGCCATTTTGTTTTCTCCTGGGGCGCAAAATCATTCCTAGAGGGGAAAACATTCCTCAAAGTAAATAACTGTGTCCCCAGTGGGAGGGTCACCAATTTTCCAAAGGGGCAGTCCCCCAATTAAACAAGACACCCATGGCTGGCTGCCTTATAGTTTTCTGCTGGGGGCATGACTCCAGTGTAAAACATATTTCAAAATTAATAATCATGCCCCTAAGCCAGCCTATTTCACAGGAGGGCTGATTGACCCCAACAAAATATTCTTGGTCACCGTTTTTTTGGCCTGTGCCCTCGTTGGTGGTATGATTGCAATCCCAGGTTGAAATATATTCCGAAATAGATTATTATGCCGCAGGGGGTTGGCCCTTTGCCCAGGTGGCCCAACCTCACCCAAAAACAAGAAAATCCCACCTGCCACATGGTTTTGCTTTAAGGGAGATGACCCCTCAGGAAAACATACTGTAAAAAAAAGTAACTATGTCCTCAGGAGGGTGATTCACTTCGTAGAGGGCTGACCTATTAAAAAAGATAATCCTTGTTGTCTAGGTATTCCTATTTGAGGATAGTTTGCACTTCCATGAAGTTGCCAACAAAAGTGGGGAGGCCGTTTACGATAAGAAATGCCCACTGGATGCAGTGGAGAAAACTCACCAGCTTCTGTCTTCTACAGCTGATGGGGATTTGTGATGTCAGTGTGACTTGTGGCATTGTGACATCAAAAACTGGTCGAACAGGGAAGGGGTCTGAAGCAGAAGCAATTCCGCTTTGCCCTCACACTGGGAATTGAAAGAACATTAGGTGCGAGCAACAGAAATTTCTTTTAAACCCTTTCCAGTGTCGGCTTTGAGGAAGTAGTGCGCAAGGCAGATGGTGGTTGATGCCCGCCTTTAAGAGGTTAACTTAAAGTAAATCCATCCACTTTAATCAACGTACTTTGCAATGATATTTAGTCATGCTGATCTAAACAAAATATGGGGTCATCCATATTTATCCTATGCAATCTGTTCTGAGTAGGGTCTGAGATATTAATTAAAGATGAAGTGCTGACATTTGCTCAACTTATTGTAGCTTTTTGCAAGAAAAGCCCTCAGTCATCCACAATGTACTCAAGCTAATAAAAGGGCAATTGATACACTAAGGGCAGATTTAAGATAAGTGGCACTGCACCCAGTGCAGCGCCACTTTTCTTGAGCCCCTTAGTGCCCCCTACTGCCACCACGTGTGCACCGGATTTAATATATGGTGCACCATGGCACAGGGTAGGGGGCAATAGCGTAAAATGTTTTGATGCTATTGGTGTAGTTCAGGGTTAGCGTCAAAAAATTGGGCACTAACCCTGAACAGTACATAGGGTACTCTGAGCAGGCATTAAAAATGCTGAAAAAAATGGGGCAAAGAAATCTTTTAGATTTATTTGCACCATTTTTTCGACACCTGCTAATTGGGAAATGCCGACCTTGCATACATTATGCCTGGCACAGGCATAATATGGCCCAAGGGGTTACAAACTGGCACAAATCTGGTGCAGCGATGTTGGCCTCCTTGTGTCCCTTCCTGCACATAAACAATAATTCCCTGCAACACAGGCACTCCTGCGCTATAGTGCAAGAGTGCCTGCGTTGGCGCTAGGCAGCTGACTTTAGCCCAAGTACTAGGGAAAACACGGGGTGAGTCATATTGTTTTAAGTACGGTGCATCTCTGCATTACTGTAGTGATGCAGCATGGGGCTGCCAGTTTTGGTGCAGCCCCATGCTGAACCACCATTAAGTAAATGAGGCCCTAAGTCTGAAGATAAAATTCTTGGCTGGGGCCAGGCACTAAAAGTATCTGACTAGTAAGGGGACTTGCCAGGTTGCGAGATTTGAATTTCTCTCTCTGAGAACTTTTTCACCAATGACTTTAGTCAGTTCTAAGCCAATGCCTATTTGACTTTGTGAGGACTGCTGTTTTGCCCCATTAAAGGATTATGACTTTCAGAAAAAAAGACAGTGGGCAGAATTCACAAAGGTAAACTTGGACCAAAAACTTAAGTTTACAACTTTTAAATTACGAGTAGTATCTTTACATCCACACTCGGGGTGGAGTTTCTTCACTCGGGGTAGACTCTCTGTACTTGGATCGGAATCTAACCCTGAGTGCAGAGATTCTGCCCAAGTGAGGAAACTCTGACCCAAGTGCAGATGTAAAGATACTACTCGTAACTTACCTTTGTGAATACGGAAAGTTGTAAACTTAGGCCAACACAGCTTTGCGTCAAAATGCTTTGTGCTGGCTAGTGCCATTTTTTTAGCATCGTCTGAATGTCAAATTTATACCATGACGCAAGACGGCGCAAAAAACTGGTTAGAGTAAGAAGAAAAATGACGTTAACCATTGCGCAGGTCGTAAGACAAAATGACGTTAACAACACAAAAATGACTCTAGCCTGTTTTATTGCACGAACATTTGTTTCACAACGGAAATGCACCATTTTTAACTGCATTAGCATCAACTTCAGATGCCAATGGAAAAAACATGGCAACGGAGAGGCAAAATGGACCCAGAAAGCTAGGAGAGACCCTAAGGTGACCCCATTCAACCTGGTACCAGCCAGGCTTACACACACAAGCCCAGGGGAGGGAGAAGAATAAAATAAAGTGTTGTTTTAGTGTGGAGGAGAATGAAATACTTGTAAGAGAGGTAATGGAGCACCAACATCAACTCTTCGTCACCCGCAAATTGGCAATTGGCAGGAGAGAGGCAATCTGGCAGCAGATAGTTGACAAGATCAACAGTGTGGCAGACGTGAGGAGAACTGTAGTTGAGTGCAAGAAACGCTGGCATGATTGCCAGCGAAGGACAAAGGAGAAAATGGCAAGGAACAGGAAGTCAGTTGTGCAAACTGGAAGTGAAAGTCCAGCACCACAAGAGGACCTGGACAGGTTAGAGTGGATGGTTTCAGCAGTCATCCCAGAGGAACTGGTCACTGGAATCGCAGGACAGCGCCGACTACAAGGAAACACCACAAATGCAGGGTAAGTTGCAAAATTGTCAAGTGCAAGAAGAGGGAGGCACATAGAACACACTCAATGCATGTCAAAGGAATGCAGAGGGACACATTGCACATAAGTCAAGTTGCACCTTTCAAACATAAGCCACACATGTACATACGCCTTGGTACTGCCATGCACCGCAACACATACACAACCTGGACATATGTCAATCACCAGGGCTAAATACCTACATGTACATATGCAGCACATATGATGGAAGGCATGTCTAATGGCTGTGCCTCAGGTTGTGTCATCACAACATCCCTTGCATATAGTCAAACAAACCCTACCAACACAACCAAGACATCAGAGACTAGGAAGTATGTCTATACCATTTCTTGGGTTACGTCACTGTGGTGTCCTTTGCAGCAACACCTTGCAACTGCCTTGTCTTATTGTCTCTTCTTACAATACAATTCATTGCGACCTTTCCCAACAGTACCCAGACATGTGCCAGTAGTACCACCACCCTGCACATTAACAACACATCCACAGAAGGCAGCCACCACTCCATCATGCAGTAAGGATACCCCTCTGGGTGCAGGGAAAAGTAATCTGGGCATGTACTGGATGAATAGCAGGATGGTGCTGTATCACTGGAAACATGCCACTACCCAGTGTAAGTAAACTGGTGTAGAGTAGAGTTACGCATTTTGACGCTGATCAGAACTGTGCCACTAGAGAAAATATGTACTACAGATTGCAAACTGTAGGCCACCACAAATACAGGCTGAGCCCACAACTACTCTGACACAACCACGTGAGACACATAGAAATGGGGAAATAACCACACAAATCAACGCATGGTGTATGACTGTGAACATAATGGTGTACAATTTCACATTGACGGACGGGGGATGGTGCATGGGCATGTCTGGTGTTGGTAAGACTGCCAGTGCAATGTACCCTTTGCGGTTGGTAGTATGAGTTGCACGTTGGGATGGCGGGTGGAAATCTGTCTGCTCATGGTAGCTCTGTGGGGCAGTTACCACAACATTGTTGATTGATCAAATAGAGTCAGTGCCAGTCTTGGGGTGCATTGGGTGTGACAGGATATGGTGCTCTTAGCCCTCCAAATCAGGCAGGGGAAAGGGCAAAGGGGCTGGGTATGGGCCCCCTGCACTGCCCATGCCAGGTGCGTGGGCAGTGCAAAGAAACCCAGGGGCACACCACACGACATCACCACCAACCTTTGCATGGGGGTTTCACCGCCATGTAAAGGTTGGTGGAAAAGCGGAAAAATACCTGGAGGGTATCGCTGATCATAATACTGGTCTGGTGTCACAGGACAGGTGGCATTGCCAGTCTGTAAGCTGCTGGCAACCTGCCAGTGCGAAACCATTGGCCCATGGGCAATCCCATGGACAACATGTGCCACTACCACCTGCGCTTTTGTCGGTGGACATACAGACAGTGGCAGTCAGGTGGTCATAGGACTGCTGGACTTGTAATGAAGGTCCATGCATGCACCAGTATGACTAACTGCAAAATCACCATCAAACGAGCTCGAGGCCCTGACCTAAGTTCAACTTCAGTTAACAGCTATGTCCATTAATTATTTTACCATCAGTCACTGTCATGTAGAAAATGATGTACACAGCAACAAATGATACCCATGCTGGCCTTCCCTGGGTCCACCCCTGTGCCTGTGTCAATGTAGCTGCACTGCCACAGTGCTGCATCTCTTGCATCATAGTGAAAGGATGGATGCACTAAGGTGGACATCATAGTTGTGTAGGAAGAAGCACTTTAAAGCACAGACAGAAACTGAAATGGAAATCTGTTAGATTCATGTCTGCTGTGCAATATGACACACATACACATACATCAACATGAGGAGCTATCAAAGAAAATAACAGCATAGAGTCTTGGCAGTGCCATCCTTAGGGTGGAGTAAGGTTTCAGTACCGCCAGGATGTATGTAAAACATGTAAGACTGGGACAGGGGCATATTGCAATGTCTGTTGCTCTGGCTTGATCACTGCAACACCCATTGCAAAGCCCTACCATGCAAATGGATGCATAGGAAGGGTCCACAATAACAAGATGGCGTCAAGCCACCAAAAGGATTTACATCACAAATAGTAGATGTGATGCAGGCAATTGCGCCACCTGAGCTTCCTCTCATGTGACACTCAGGTGGGGCATAGGGCTGATAGACTGCAACCATGATGTACAGGAACAATGTTTGGGAAGTAAGATGACAATGAACCTCCAATAGCAAGTCAGTGATGTGACATGTCAACTGCCACAACATAGAAAGATTGATTTTACACCATCTCATTGCAGAGGATGATGGCTCTCCTGCTGATCTGCCTGTCCTTGAGTACCCCGATGACCTGAATGACCAGCTGACAACCATCAGCCAAGAGACTACCCAAGAAGTCCTTGTATCCCTCCAGACACCACCTTCAGTTGCAAGGAGCACAAATAATGTAGCAGCCATCCCAGATGCCCCGCCCAACACCCCAATAGTACAACCTGCCAGCACCAACACAGCTTAGGACTCCGAGGACCCAGGGACCAGCTTTGAGAGAACAGTGGTAGGAGTCCAGTGGGAGCTGGCCAAGCAGATGCAGGTTTGGATGGAGACTGTGGCCACCAGCCTAGAGGCAATGCTCACCTGCCTGGTTACAGCCAATGAACATACTGCAGCCAAACAAGGCACATCCTCCCCACTGCATGTCCCTCCGGGAGTGTCTGAGGGACATAGCTGCTGACATGAGAGAGAGGCCACAACAACTGCCCTCCTAAACTGGCAGCAGCGTGATTGAGAACAAGCTTGACTCCATGCACCAGGAAGTGGCCTCCCTCAGGGCAGACACGGCTGGCTACCACCGGGATGTTGCTGCTATCCTGAAAAATCAGCACGTCCTTCTTGCTGCAGTGATGCCATATGTTGTCCACAAATGCCAGCTGCAGGAATCTGCATTCCACATCTTCAACCACTGTAGTGTGTGTGGCCCCCTATACATCCACACCACCACCATCAAGGGCAGAGGAGACACTACACACATCCGAGGATGAAGATGTGGAACAGATCAGCCTCACTCGTAGGAGTTCCTGGTAGCACCAGCCCATGCCACATGAGCAGTGTTCTTCTTTGTCCTGTGCTTGAGATCATGCCAGTTGGACATGTGGTGCACTCTTCACCCACACAGTATTGACCTGTCTGCTATGGACTGTCATTGTCTCTCACTTACCAATTGGCAATTCTCGTTCCTCCGCACTTAACCACACTTCACCCAAGCATATCCCATGACATGTCCCTCAACCTTGGACTTGTGCTGTGTCACGATTGTATGGATTTCACAAATGGGCACACTGACCTGGACATTGTAAATATCGCACTACAACACTTGTAAATAAACACCTCCTAAACAAACAGCATGTCTTTGTGTGTTGTGATCCATCTACTATGCTTATTAATTGAGATGTGTGTATCCATGTCATTAGTCACAGAATATCAGTAAATGAGTGCAGGACTGTGGGGGCACAAAGCTACACACATGGTCCCTAACATAACAAATGTTTATGCTGGT
The DNA here is from genome assembly GCF_031143425.1 of Pleurodeles waltl. Taxonomy (NCBI): domain Eukaryota; kingdom Metazoa; phylum Chordata; class Amphibia; order Caudata; family Salamandridae; genus Pleurodeles; species Pleurodeles waltl. Next base: position 577,509,546 of record NC_090447.1, read on the forward strand.
CTCATCTCCCACAAGCAATTCACTGAGTACGTCACAAATGAAGAATACATGTATGCTTCACTCACTATATATGGCAGGAATGGCTGTAAAACTGTTCTAGGGCCATATCATCAGCTGGGGTTACCAGTAGAACACATTGGTGTGATACAGAGGTACCTAACTTCATTAGTGATTGCCACCGGTCAGTTTTGCAGGATAGAGTTCCAATATAAGCAGTTGTCATATGAGCCACAGTTCCCGACATTCCTACACAGGAGCCCAACACTGACAGCTGAAGTACCACACCTATCTGTCCAATACAAAGTAAGCACAGTCATCTTGAGTGGTGGGTACACTGTGTGGCAGATACATAGACAAGTAGATGTGGCAGTGTGGCAGTGTGGGGACCCCTTGTGGTAATGCCCACCATTCCCCTGTTGCCTTCTCTGAACGATAGCGGTGAGCCATGCGTCTGAACCCAGACTCCACTGCAAGGACACAGCGCCCTCTTCTGAAAAGCACGCTGCTCATCATTGGTCATGTTGGTAGCTGTAAAATGGAGACAGGCAACCATCAGTGTCAGCATTGTGTCGAGTCTAAACAGATTTCTAGCTTACACTGCTACATCTAATTACACATGCACTCCAACTCAGATTCCAGAAAAGACAATGGTCCTGATAAATGTAACATCAACGCTGCCTTTGCATCATATTTTTTATGCTAAAGCGACGGAAACCTAAAAAATGAAAGAGAGAAAGTCTGCACCACTTTTGCATATGGAAAATAATGCAAAGGCGGAGCTGTCTTTACATAGATCAGGCCCAAACGTCCTCATCATCTGTGTCTATTTCCAACCATACATTACTAGTAACTTGGATATGTCATTGGGAGGATGGGAGGATGTTGGTAACCATAAGGGGTCAGAGCTGATAGGTACACATGCAAGCCTAATCAATATGACTCTCACCTGCACTGTGAACATTACATCTACCTACAAATTTGGTATTCCTCTCCCCCTGAGTCTAAGGGGGGATGGCCATGCAATCCATCATCTCAACTGTCCTGGGCATCCACCAAGGCCTGCCCACTCGTAGATGGAGTCAAGGAATGGACCATGTGTTAGGAGGGCTGCCAACTAGGAAGCTGATATCCATAGGTCTATCACATCTGCATTCATGTGTCCAGGTGTAGACACCCATCAATACCAGATCTTGCACTACTATTCCTTTCACGGCCACTTCCATGCCAGCACACGTTTGGCCTTGACCTGCATGCAAGCCAATTACATTCCACAAAAGTGTAACATAATGAATACAATGCTGGGAGACAATTGCCAGCCCAGTCCTTCATCTTCATGACAATACAGGGATGCACCAAATTGGGTTCAATATGGCGCATCCCTGTGTTGTGAGAATGATGGACTCCTCCACTGTCAATTTTCTCACAGCGGTGCACTCCGTCATTATTAGTCACATGTGGCCCTGTATGTGGCTTGTCACTCCCTTGTGTACACGATGCTGGCCATTGTGCACCACGAGCCTCACAAGACGTGACCCTTTGGTGGTGCTTGGGGATCCTTTAAATGGGCCATTATGTCACCATCCAGCCTACTTTGATATCTGATCATTGGACAGCTTATCTGACCTGGCATTGAATTCAACACACATGACTCACTCACACCAAACACTGGATTACTTCACAAGACACACATTATCACACTTACTGGTTACATCTGGGTCTTCAAATCGCACCACTGCACAAATCCTGTAGGGGGCTGGCCCACCTGTAAGACGTGAATGGTAAACCATGCTTAGTGTCAAATCATAGTCACTGTGAGTGGACAACAAATTTCAGTGTGAATTAGTTGAGAGGAGTTAGCTAGTCATCTTAGTGGAAATCAGTACAACAGGCACACATCTGAACACTAGCACTGGGCCAGAGACTCCTGTAGGGATACACCCTGCAACATTCATATGTGGCATTGTCATGCAGCTGTCCGTGGGCACGACACCTCCATTGCCAAATGGAACTGTTTGATCATGTATTTTCCATCTCAGGGCCATGCTATGATTGCAGTGACAGGACCATTGTCACACCCATGGCATTTCTACCTACCACAGATGTAGGTAACAACTATGTATGTCATCATCATAGCTCATAGGCATACTACTACTCTGGGATTGTGTGGGTATTGCAAGTTGTTAGAGATTTGCATTACACACCCTGCAATGATCAGAGTTAAATGTGTGAGCCATCACAAGACAGACACACTTAAGGAATTGCCATGGCTGTGGACTCATGTGGAGTTGTTTTGTCTACCTGCACATTGACTGCATTGTGACATGTATGCTTTGCAATACTGGTTGACCTACCACTGTTGTCATTGTACACTATTGTCAATCCAGTGAGGGAGAAGTACATGAGTATAGACATAGCGTTCAACACAGACATACTTGCTCTGTGGTCAGAGGATGCATCTGGAGTTGCAGGTTAGTGAGTGATGTGGCAGAGATGCAGCTGATGCAGTGCAGCTGCATACTGTCAGGGAGGAGCTGTAGGCTTGTGGAACAGACTCTGCACATGTGTGTGGTATGGGGGCAGTAGAGTCATTCTGCGACAGAACATGAACTGGAACATGGAACTTCCAGTAGTCTCTTCCCAAATCATGTTCATTTTCCCTTACATGGCCTTGCCCAATGACACAAAGGGGACAATAGGACAACAGTGGTGCAGCACCTGGGACTTGAGTAATGAAAAGTGAGTGCCACCTTTGCCCCATTTACCAACGCATGTGCAGCGCTAATTTACAAATAATGTGTTTGAGGTTAATTTTGTGCTGCTAATGCGTCACACATGATGTGTGCCCCTTGGCACACCGCTGACAACATTTTGCGCGGGCCATCTATAGAAGTCGGCACAACATGGTATAAGGGGGAGTTGTGTAATGAAAACATGACACTACCCTGGTGGTTTGTAAGACTTATAACTCAGGTACTCAAGCTTGTCCTGCAAGGCACTCAGAGGCCTTTTGTGATAGAAATGCAGCTCAATTGTAAGTCTGCAATGATCATACATTGATTAATTCACAACTGATGTGGCAAAGTTGTCTAATGGTATTAGATGCCCCATAATCAATGCCCGCTAAGGCGGGTAAACCCCCTTTGCTAACATAATGGCTGGGGCAGGGATCATGTGCGTGAAATGTTGATAAAGTTGCGCTATGCATGCATTGCGCCACTTTGTTGACACAATCCAGGGAAAAGATGGTAGGTTGGCGGTGCCTTGGCATTTCATACATGGCACTATGCCGGGGCACAGGTAATGCTATTGGTTCTGAAATGTGTGCCTTTGTGATGGTTGTGCAGGACTCATCAGACATCTAACCTTCATTGGTACAATTGTTGGACATGTGAACTCCAGGCCCAGACTGGTGCAGATACTCTTCATACTGGTTGCATACAACCTGTCCACAAGCATTGCATGCAGCACTCCAACTAATCTGCTACTGTCATTCAAGAGCAGTAACAGTCAATGGTATGCCAATGGGAGACTCACCAACAATTCTGCCAATCTCGATCCCAAGATGATCGAGCAGATCCTGCTCCCTGGCCACCAGATATGACCAGCTATGCTTCAGTTGGTGCTCATTCCTGCCGGTCTTGTAAATGCGTTTCAGGTGGTGGAGCACTTTGCCCCACCGTAGCTGCCTGGCCTTGGTCCGGTAGCCGAAAATTCCCCTGCCACCCATCTCAAGCATCATTGGCAGGTAGTGTGATGCCAGCCATACAAAACCACCAAGCTCATCTTCAGACATTCTGGTCAACCTTTCCCTTCCAAACATGTCGAATGATGGTCAGAGTTGATCCCAAATACTAAAAATGAAAAATAAACAGAAACTTAACCCCACTAACTTATCCCAACTGTCCCAAATAACTAACAACCCCGGACATACATCCCACAGTACAAATACAAAACTGGACAAAAACTACACAAAACCATAACTTCTGCGACAAAATTCACTCAAAATACAACAGGGGAAGACACAAGGGACACCGCAAACTTCCAAACACAACTAAGTCTCAACCACCATCTCCAATTCACAACCACACAGTCACAAAGGCACAGACGGTATAGAGAAAGTGAAACTACAACCAGTGTACCTTGCTTGTAGACAGGATTTACTATTACGTCACTTCCTGTCCCCATGCATCACGTTTTTCAGTTATGCATGTTTTAATTTGACACATTTGACTTTTGTGTAGTTTTTTTAGACGCATAGCGCACGTGTGTCATTTACATTGATGACTGGCGGTTATGCGTCGATTTCCCAGAAGGCTGCATTAAGAGGAGTGTGAACGTAGAATTCACGCTGAGGGCACACATGTCATTTTCTTTGCATTTGCAGATGTTTTAGACGCATTTGCGCCATATTTTTTGACTAATTTCCTGATTGCGTGTTTTTTTGCATTGTCCTTACGTCCACCCTGAATCAACATACATGTGATATGGGCTGTGCTGCAATATGGCATACTGGGTATGGCCACATGTGGTAGTCCATGAAACAATGTGGTATGGGTGTGATTGGTATGTTCCACCAATGTGTGTGTTATGGAGTCAACAGCATGCACATTTTTGCATGTTGTGCATATATATGCATGTGTGACAACAGTGTATCCACATATGTTTGGCATTCAGTACAATGCAATAGTTCTAAAATGTGATTGTGTATTGTATGTGATGTGTGATGTTGTCATACAGAGCATACTATTTGAAGCTGCATACGCAGGTAAGGCATTGTTGATGATGGGTGAACTATTGCTACCTAGGAAATGTGACCCGACATCTGTCTCTGTATTTGGATTTTGAGTTTATCAGAGCTGTGTGAAGACAATATATTTGCCTGACATGTGTACATCTTTGGTACATAGTGTGTATCATACACTATGCCTACATTCCACCCAGAATATGGTTGCATCACATATTTTGGATTTCACTCATTGCATTTACCAATGGTTGTTGTTTTTGTATGCTGGATCTGCAGCCCTAGCTGCCTATATTCTCATCCATACTAATGTTCATACCACATGTCCGTGCAATGAGTGAGGTCATGTTTACCCTGTGTCAAGGTTGTGCCCCATGGCAGGACAGATTACCATGGATAGACTACGCAGGATCAAATTCTTCCATTGGTTAATATCCCTGTGCAAGTCATGATGACCATAGTTACCAATGATGTTCCCCCCTCGTCACACATGTTCCATGCAGTCATTGCAACTCTCACACTGAGTTGTGACAGTGTTCATTTCCAACATGACTTAATTTCTATTTTTCAACATCCCCAACCTCAGATGTGGGCCCCTTGCGTACATCCCATTGGGACATGATGTAGTTGGGTGTTGAATAGTAAGATTGCAACCTGAATGTACAAAATATGTAGTGGTTTATGGATTATGTCCTTCATTTGTCACATACCAGTGATAAGGCTGTAAGTGATGTGTGTGATGGTGGCAGTATGATCTATAACATTACATATAATATCACAACATCACTTGTCAGATTAGTAACTGGTACATACTCCCTGAGGTTAGACTCACATTCCTATGGTATATGTAGTGGAGAAGGAATAGACCAAAGCAGCATTAGTTGTATATGTGAAGTGTTTTTTTACAAATTTAACATAGTGATTTCAGTGGTTCTTATGTGTAAAAGTTTTAAAGAATTTGCTGTCTCTGGTGTACCCCAGGAGGTGTGTTGTGCTGTTTCCCCTCTAAATCATCAGCACCATCCTCCTCAGGCAGGTCAGCAACCTGGTTGTACACTGTCATGTTCATTCACACACATATGTTGTGCAGGATGGCACATAGGAGGATAATTTTACACATAATGGGTGGAGTATAAAGGAGGCTACCTCATGTCAGGCCCAGGCATCTGAATCTAGATTTGAGGATGCCAAATGTCCTTCCCACCATAATGCATGTCTGATGGTGTCCCTCATTGTAGGTACACTCTGCTGCAGTGCTTGGGCTTGCAAATGGGGTCATAACCCACGGCTGTATGCCGTAACCCTGATCCGTTGCAAAGGATGAAAGATGTAAGTTGTTGTGAAAGCTTGCAACAGGTTTAGTATGTAGCTGTAGCATGGCAGTTGTCAGTTGGAATTGGTTGTTACTCAGACATGTTTGTGGTAGGGTGTGAGTTCCTAGCCTTGTGCTAAGTTTTACTAGCACTGTGTTGTTAGACATGACAGTCTTGGGATTCGGCTCAAGGACCTGAGACATATAATTAGGATTCCTAACTGATGCTCAGTATGTATGTACCATGTGTTGTGTAGTGCATCTTCGTAGCAGTGTGCTATCACTAGAGAGGACATGACACATCCTTGCAACACAATGGGGTCAGATGTAGTGACAACATGGTAGTGCCCTACAAAGCCTGAACATCCCAGCCATTTTGACATGTGTCAGTGCAGGTGAAGCACAACATTTAGGCCCATTTTCATGAGTATGTGACAGTGCACAACACAGCTCCAAAATTGGCATTGCTGTGCTGAATCATTTTCACAATGCAGGAATGCACCATGTGTAATATGTGACAAGGCAACCCTTTGGTGTCCCCTGCACCAGCACCTAATATGCAACCCTGCACCAACACTGCCAAACTTGCACCAGGGTGTTTGGTTGGCTGCCATGTGGAGGTGGATTTATCTGTTCAGGAAGGGACACCTTCCTATACATATACTATTTTCATGGGCAATTAGCTCTTTCTGTGTGTGCAGCAGTATGCAGCATGCATAAGTGGCGCATTCATATGAGGTCAAAAATCAGTCAATTTCCTTATTGCAGCTTGAAAACGCCACCCCTGGGGTGCTGTTTGATGTTGGCACTGCCTCAGGTTTTAGGTGACACCTACATCTGAGTCAGCATTATCATGCTATGTATCTTGTGGTGACACACCTACAGCAACACACATTGCACACCCCTTCGAAGCAAAGTGCTGTGTGGGAGGGGGCACTATTTACAATGTGGCTTCAAGTCACAAAAGAGTGGTCATCCGCCAACATGTACATACATTGCAGGCCACTAGCACTAGGGGCTCTTACTTATGTCCATTATTGATTATGGGTGGCAGCGGATGTTTGTGCCAGCCATCAGGTATCCAAGGGTGTGTTTCCCATTGTTCCTGGGTGATCAACATTACTACCAGTGTCTCTCCTATCGTCCAATACATGAATCATCATTTATACTGTCAACACATGCACAGTGCAGGCTATGAGATAGGGCTCAGCTACTTTGCAAATGTGTCCCTTAGCATGGTGCATGTAAAGTCAGTGGTGCCCTAAGTACCCCTACAGGGTCCCACTATAGCATCCACGATCTGCACTGTCTAACAGTGACTCTGCCCCATGGTGGGCCATTTATTATTTATGGTACAGACATGATGGTGTCGTGGGTCAGTAAGTGGTGCATGTGAGGTGGCACTACAGTAGGTGTGATGCAACTTCTCACAAATCTGGCACATGGTATGTGATGTCGTTATATTGTATTCCTATGTGTGTGACCCAATGCATCAGGCAGATATATATGCACACTACAGGTAAGTCAGGTATGTGTTGATGAGATGTAGTTAGTATTGTCACCAAAGAAGTGAACTCCAAATGCCCATTGATTGAACTTAGGAGTGGTTAGGGCGACCCAACTTGCAGCAATAAGCCTTTTTTCTGAAGTGAGTTGTTGGTCAATATCAACTGGAACTGTACTGGTCCTTGCTGGTGTCCTCCACAGAAATGAGTGCAACACCTCAGATCCCAGGAGCCTTAGAAGTAACCTAGAGGATCTGTTCCGGAAACCATGAAAAAGAGAGACTTTGAAAAGACCAATGAGCTGTTAGCAGGAACTTGCAGCAAAGGTGTCTAATACTTTTGCAACTGTGGCAAATATAGCTTTAGGCTTGTCCTGCTGGAATATTTTGGACTCCATAAAACAGACTAGGTCAGAAGGTGAAATGTTTGACTTGGAAAAACCTGCTTAGTGCATCTGACCCACTCTGCATCGTGGCCTGTCTGAAATCACTCCCAGGTCCCAGTCTACTGCTTCCATGGGCTATCATTGGAGCCTAGGGCTTTTGGGTGCTATTTTACATAGATCTGTAAAAAAACATATTTCTAGTTCCCTTTATTGTATTTTTGTCACTTTAGTGTCATTTTGTTTCTTTGAATTTACTATTTTGTTCTAATTCAATTTGGAATTTTTATTGTTTGGCAACTTGACTTTATTGCTATTTTGGTGCTGTGTAAATACTTTACACATTGCCCTAATTTAAGCCTTTCTGCTCTGTGCCATAGCTACCAAGAGGTTGGGCTCTGGAGAATTTAGTGAATTTGGAGTTTACCCTGACAAGTTATTGTTATTATTCCTCGAGGTAGGTGACTTCCCACCCAAAATAATTATCTACTTTCATACACAGCTACACTATGAATTGTTGATAATGCACTTCAAATGCTGTACTAGAGAAAATTATTCCTCTTCATTTTACTACCATTGACATTTGACTATAGATCACACTGTACTTTAGGATATCTTATCTGGGAGAATGATGATACAAAGCAACGTCCCAGACTGGTTTGAATCCTACCGGATGGATCACTTTCTAATGATCAAAATTAAAGACTCACTACACACATCTTTTAGAGTGCCTCAAGAATCAGTCTTTTCCCTCTCCACTCTTCAATTTACACCTTAAACCTTGGTTAGCATCATGTATGCACAGGCCAGCACAGTAAAATGTTCCTCACTCCCTAGACCTTTTGTACTAGTGTGTGTGTAATGCACTGTAAATAATAAGATGAATAAGTTACCAACAGTACTCAGTATACAAAGATTATGCAGTTATCCACAATACTGTACACGTACATGCTTCACCACAAGTACTGCAGATAATCAGGTACAATATCAAAATTTAAGGCTGGAGTTTCTGGCACTCCCAAGAATCATTTTACACTCATTTCTCTGCACAAGTTTGTATAAAGTCTATAGTGCTATCTAATAAGCCCTCTTTTAATTTTATTACAACAGTTTGTCAAGAGTTCAATGTGGACAGATTTCATGTCTAATATAATGCAAGTCCAGAGCACCCTCTCTTTGAAGAAGTTCAGAGCTCAAATGCTATTGCAACAAAGTATCAAGCACCAACCTGTTCGTCCCACGGGGCACTATGTTGACCAAGCAGCTTGTTCCCAATTCTACCTAAATGTAGTGTACCTCCCACTTAAATACACATGATCAGCACTGCAACATCCCAGGGAAAAGTAGCTGGATGAGAGAAGGAGAGAGACACTGGAGTCACTGGGCTGTATCTGGACCCCTAGTGATGGTTCTTGAAGAGCCAGTCTTTCCTATGATAAATTACACATCAGTCAAATAACTAATATCTCATAACCCATGTATACTCTACTTTTAAACTATGATGTGCAAGCTAGATGTACCTGTTGGGGTCCCCTTTCCAGCTTTTGATGGCTCTCCCTCTCTCCCTAGGAATTTTCGAAAATGATATGGATGACCTGTAACTAAATAAGCACCTTGAACCTCCTATACTGTCAATAACTACTCCCACCGTGATCCCAGATTAGTTCCTCGTCACTTCAAATAAGCCCATCTAGATGTTCCTTGATGTCCAGTGGATATCTTGCATTTTTCTCCTTGGTGAGATTTCCCAAGATTCTGACTCACTCAACTCATAGATATTTACATAGGCAACAATAATAAGAACAAACTCTCAGTGAATTAGATTCTCCCGATATTCAGCGGTTAATCATTTTACTGCGCTAGTATTGTGAGGAAAGCAATTCAGTATTTAAATCATACTGAAAACATAGCGTTATTATCAAGAATTACGGTTCACCTTGTAGTACAATGAAAACATAGGGTTAATGAATAGCCTTCAACTTCATTAACAACCGGCTTGTCACTGTTACATCACAGAGCAATTTGGAGCATGGCAAAGATAAGCTTTAACTTCAATTAAGCACCAAACACAGAACGTTCCGCATCACCAGCAACAATGTGAAATAATGCAAATGCCACTTTGAACTCAGCGATAATAACCATAGTCACAGGTCATCGTATCGCTAACAATAATAGTAATGCCACATTAAACTCAGCGATGATAAACGTATTCACAGTATATCATTTTCATAATAATTGTTCGATAGAAACGCCTTTCTGTGGTATAATGCAAGCAACTGCAATAAGCGTTATAGCATGACAAGTGGCAAACATCCAAATCACCTTAAAACCTAAAGATGTGCCCTTTTAGGTGCATTGCATCCTGGAACATTCACTTATCATGTTTCAAGTCAGCAAGTTTCAACTTTCAGCAAGAAATGTTCTTAAATCGCATGCAGCACATTACCGTCTTTTTAAGGGTTAATGCCCTTGGTCTCTTCTTCTTTTAGAAGCAGCCTCCAAGATGCAGGACAGAAAAGAACATGAAGATCAAAAGCAGAGGAGCAGATTCCTTCTCTGCAGCCTGTGACCTTTACAGGAAGCATTTCACTCAGGCCGGGTGTGGTTTAAGTACCTGCTGCATCCAGCCGCACCCAGTCTGAGTCATAGGGAGCCACACCCAGTCTGAGTGATAGGGATGCTGGAGACTTGTACTACACATGTTCCCAAACAAGCATTGATCTTTAACAAGCATTAGTTCCAACAAGCATTGGTCTCTGCAAACAAGCATTGGTCCCGACAAAAGCAAATAATCAATTCAGAAGCTTTTTACTGGGGCATATATGGGTTTGCAGGCCTGACACAAAGATAGTGTCTAATTATCAGAAAGTGAGTTTTCTCTGTTCAGAACTCGGTCTTAGAGGTAGTCTTGGGCTTAATCTAAGGATTAGTGCACGCTAACTGGTGATCAAGTACTTTGCCTTGTCTCTCCTACTTAAAGCTGAAATCTGGACAAAGTCTTTGTAGCTGTAGCGCAGGAAGCCAAAGAGGAAGAGGAATTGCCACACTGGAAGTGAAGATGACAGAAGCTTCAATGGCGTCATGCAGTGAGGCTTGGGCTGCGGCAGACTAGAGCACTTGAGGAATCGATCAACTCAAGAGGTGAGTGCAGGGATGATGCTTGCTCAGGACAGTAACAAGGCCAAGCACCAACCTGAGCTTTGGTGTGGTTTAAATACTCTCTGGGTGCGGCTGACTCCTGAAAGGCATGTTGCTTACATGGGGGATAGAAAAGTTCCATTGGAGCCCCTTGGAGAGAACACCTATCAGCCTAATGATGTTGACCTTTAATGCAAGCAGGTGAAATCAATTAACATTAGCAGGTGGACTCAATATGTCATGGCAGTTGGAATCAATAATCAGGGAACACGTCTATTCCTCACAAGTGTGCAAACTGAAAAACTAGTGGAACAACAATACCAGAATGTTCTAATGGTCTGGGAAGGGGCTTGCCAAGGGGTTAAGTGTAGTGGGACCATGGGGCCTGAGGGGTACTTATCCTGGTGTTGCAGGAGCCATCAAATGCCACAGATAAAATACAACATGAGCCCTGAGCTCCAGACCCACGGTACAGAGGTTGTAAAAGGAGGTTGTGACAAAACTCAAGTTCAACCAAAAGAAAACATATGTCCTTATTATTAGCTCTAATCCAATTACATAGGAAATCATTGGTAGTGCCAAAACTCTTAGGTATTGCTTTAGGTTCCTAATTCAACGTAGAAATAGGTATACAAATTATAGTAAATGCACGTCCTTCCATCTCAGACTGCTCACATCTGTTAAACCTTTAATTCTCAAGAGAAACAAGAGTAGACTTCTAACAAATGGTTCAGTTACTGATTGGAACAGAGGCAAAAAGTTAAGGGAGACCACGCCAAGGATGAAAAAGTCTAACACTGATGATCTCATGCCACACTATGGAAACTCCATACTAACAGCCCTCCCAATGTTTCACTTAGCCACCATCAAGTCAGCATTACAAGCAGGCAAATGATCTCTGGTACCAAAAATATGAGCATATTGCAGCAGTACTCAAACAGCATAATGTGCCCTTTCAGCACTCAGGGTCTTCAATACAGCTTTAGGTTAAAGGCATCAGGTTATCTATCCAAGAAAAGCACTGTGTCTAAAGGTAAATTTTACCTTAGGGTACATTAGCGTTACACTTACAATCACCTCCCTTTAATAAAATATAAACTCTGACATACAGGGGGTCATTCCTAGATTGGCGGGCAGCGGTCGCCGCCCGCCAAGCGGGAACCGCCAGAAGACCGTACCGCGGTCAAAAGACCGTGGCGGTCATTCTGAGTTTCCCGCTGGGCTGGCGGGCGACCGCCAGAAGGCCGCCCGCCCGCCCAGCGGGAAACCCCCTTTCACGAGGATGCCGGCTCCGAATGGAGCCGGCGGAGTGGAAGGGGTGCGACGGGTGCAGTGCCACCCGTCGCGATTTTCAGTGTCTGCATAGCAGACACTGAAAATCTTAATGGGGCCCTGTTAGGGGGCCCCTGCTCTGCCCATGCCAGTGGCATGGGCAGCGCAGGGGCCACCAGGGGCCCCACGACACCCGTTCCCGCCAGCCAGGTTCTGGCGGTGAAAACCGCCAGAACCAGGCTTGCGGGAAGGGGGTCGGAATCCCCATGGCGGCGCAGCTTACAGCGCCGCCGTGGAGGATTCCCTGGGGCAGCGGGAAGCCGGCGGGAAACCGCCGGCTTCACTTTTCTGACCGCGGCTTTACCGCCGCGGTCAGAATGCCCCCAGAAGCACCGCCAGCCTGTTGGCGGTGCTTCCGCGGTCGTTGGCCCTGCTGGTCCATGACCGCCAGGGTCAGAATGACCCCCACTGTGTCTTTCAAAATACCACATAGATTTGTGTTTGCCCTGATATAAGACAAGCAACAAACCTTCCTTACCTTAAAAACCTGAAAATGCACGTACGAATAAAACTCTTACACATCACCAAATGCAGTACATCTGCGCACTCTTTTGCATTCAACCTTTGTAAACATATTAATACTCTCCATTCTCCACATATTCCTATACCAACTTGCACATCTTTTACCATCCCAACAGTAGAAAAGCTCATCCTTACATTTTATGGGTGAACACAAAGTGCTCCGTCCATTCTGTAATCTCTCTTTGGGCTTGAAACCACGCCCATGCCACGTCAGTCACTTACATTGGTTTGTGGGTTTGCTTTTAAAAAAAAATCTGCTTGCTTTCATTTTTGAAAGGCATGCATACGTCATGCCGTGTCCGGGGTTTAGCCCACCTACACAGCACCAGTAAAGTACCAAAAACATACGAGGCTCGATGTTTTCAGCCTTGAGTCCAGACTACTTTATCTGTTTATTTTCCATGCAGCGCGATCGTGCTGCATTTTACATAGTGCGATCGCGCTGTGTTTTTTTTCGCTTTACAACGCTACCAGCTCTAACTCGAACAAATGCGAGACCCGTTGCATTGAAAATGCTTGTTATTTACTTGTAAGACATTTACATAAGACATTTATAAATATTTTGTTAGTTCATACGTGCATATCTGTAACTTTCTGAAGCATATCAAGCATAACAAATTTACTTCTGGCAGCTCATGGGAATTAGTGTTGCCATTTTAAATGCGAAGACGAAGTCTAAACAGAACACTGTACCACACATTGTTTTCACTGTCCTGGGAATGATTCTAAGGCTCCAAAACACAAGTTGATTGATTGCAGGAATTGTGTGACTACCAATTCTAAACCAAACAATGAGTTTTTAAGAAAAATAAAATAGAGCTGCTCGTAGAGCAAATAATATCTCTTGGGCAAAAGGTAATTATTTTACTTTCAAGGCAGAGAAAGGCCTGCACATTACTCATGGACACCATAAAGAGAGAATAACGCTTCCTGTTCAGAGAAAAGATAACTAATACAAATCAAATGTACCCTTGTCAATGCCTAGTGTCAACTTGTACAAAGATGTTGAAACTGATGAATACAGAATACAGTGCTCACAATTTTCCCCACGCTTGCATTATATTCAACACTGGCAATAAGGGTAACTTAAACCCAGCTACCTAAAAAGTGAGAAATACACCTAAACAACAAAATCTTCACGTATTCTTGTGCAACACAAGCACATATGTATTTTATGTGTTAGTGATGTTTTCCCTTCTAATTAAACCCATGCCTTCGGCTTTGGAGTCCATTTGAACCTCTTTGGTAAACTCAAGCGCCCCATACAAAGCAGGGTCAGTGGTGTTTGTGGTTAAGGCCTATGGTTCCAGACAAGCATAGCGCAGGATGCTGTGGAGGACATTTTGAAATCATATTGGAGAAGATGGCTGGAAGTTCAAGGACCTGTATTTGCAAAGACAGCAATAAATTAGGAACACAGATCTTCTAAATAAAAAGTATGAAATCATTGATTTTAAAAAATACAAGATGTATAGCAAAATATATATAAATGACTAACACCGAAAGCTCTTCATTATCAAATTACTCTTTCCTAATTGTTAGAAACTGTCACGCATTCAAGTTTCAGTGTTTAAAGTAGCTTTTGGCACTGATATTTTAATTCTATTTTTTATTACTGGATTACGAAAACAAATGCTCCTGGGTGGCTTTACTGGCTGTGTGCTTCTATCAAGAACGTACACTGTCATGTAAAAATGTGCAAATCTCAGTGCTCAATTTGTGATTGTTGTTTCCGGTGCGGAGCACCGTTATTTTTGAGGGCCGGAACATATTTTTGAGGGCTGGCACTTATTTTTCTGCCTCAAGCATTTACTGAGAACAAAAGACGTGGGAAAGACGGAGGAAGAGAAAAACGATAAGGCGTCACAAAGGGGGAAAGCAGTAGGGTGACCACCCGTCCGTAATTTCGCCCTGCAGTCCGTTGTCCGTGACGAAAGCTTTAACGGACGGCATTTGTCCGTAATTTTGGCTTTCACCTAAAGGGGAACGGAGGCAGGGCGAAATTACGGGCAGATCAGTTTCCCCAGCCGTTTCCCCAGCCGGACTGGAAGTCTCCTGTGCTCTGAGGGAGGGGCAGACAGATAAGAATCAGACCCTCTTGCCAGGGGGTCTCTTTCCCTAAAGACATGCAAATGTGCCCAACTGGTAAATCTGCAAATACAAAGGGGCTTGAAAACCTGCATTGACTTTACTAAAAGGAGTCACCTGAAGTTGTCTGGTGGCAAAGATATTTCTTTTAGAGAGGTATTGTAATGGTGTTCCAAGGTAAGCTGTGGAGTGTGTGGTTTTAATGGAGTGTTATACATTTTTTTTGTACTAGGTATAAAGTGTATATTATTCAAATCTGTATTTGAGAAGCACTTTTTTTGTATTTAACCGAAATGTATTTGCGCATTTTGTAGCAGCCTTTATTATGATGTAATTGTATTTTTTACAGTTCTTTCAGGTACCTCGGTACCTCATAGTACTAACAAACATTGGCAAAGCCAATAGGTCTCATCTACGAAAGTTATTGGCTTTGCTAGTGTGTTTTAGCCATTAGCCATGTTGTACACCAGAGTAGCTGCTGTTCAGCATGGCTTAAAGTTAGTGGCATAGTGGTGTGGAGTGGAGTTGACTGGCATAGGAGCAGTGGCGTAGAGCCCAGTGGTGCAAAGTACAGTGCAGTGGGGTACAGTGCAGTTGTTTAGAGTGCGTTAGCGTAGAGTGCAGTGGTTTAGAGTGCAGTGGCATGGAGTGGCGTGGGACAGAGTAGAGTGGCATAAAGTGCAGTGGAGTAGAGTGGCATACAATGAAGCAGCAGAGATAGCAGTAGTGTAGAGTTGTGCAGTGGCATAGATTGAAGAGTAGACTCATGTTGCAGGGAGTGCAGTGGCGTAGAGTGGTGCAGAGTAGAGCAAAGTGCTGTAGAGTAGAGTAATGCAGAGTAGAGTGCAGTGGCATAGAATGCAGTAGTACATAGTGGTTGGTGTATAGTACAGTGGTGGAGAGTGCAACGCTGCAGAGTAGAGTGTCAGTGCAGTGATGTAGAGTGGAGTAAAGTGGCATAGAGAGCAGTGGCGTAGAGTACAGTAGTAGAGGACAGTGGCGTACAGTGCAGTTGTTTAGAGTGCATTGGCGCAGGGTGCAGTGGCATAGAGTGGCATACAATAGAGTAGCAGAGAGTGCAGTAATGCAGAGTGGTGCAGTGTCAGAGTGCAGAGTAGACTCGTGGCATAGAGTGCAGTGGTGTAGAGTGGTGCAGAGTGGAGTATTGTAGAGTGGTGTAGAGTATGGTGCCTAGAGTGCAGTGGCATAGAGTAGAGTGGTGTAGAGTGCAGAGTTGCAGAGTAGAGTGTCAGTGCAGTGGTGTGGAGTGGTACAGAGAACAGTGGCATAGAGTACAGTGGTGCAGAGTAAAGGGCAGTGGCATACAGTGCAGTTGTTTAGAGTGCACTGGTGTAGAGTGTAGTTGCATAGAGGGGCATTGGGCAGAGTAAAGTGGCATAGAATGCAGTGGAATAGACTATAATGGTGCAGAGTGCAGTAGTACAGAGCAGAGTGGTGTAGAGCATAGTGGGGACCAGTGCAGTGTTGCAGAGTGTCAGCTTGCAGTGGTGTAGAGTGCATTGAACTAGAGTGCAGTGGTCAGAGTGGTATAGAGTACAGTGGCGTAGAATAGATTGTTTCAGAGTAGAGTGCAGTGGGATAGAGTAGAGAGGTGCAGGGTAGAGTGCAGTGGCATACAATGCAGTGGCACAGAGTGCAGTGGCATAACGTAGATTATTTCACAGTAGAGTGAGGTGGCTTAGAGTGGAGAGGTGCAGGGTAAAGTGGAGTTGCATAAAGTGGCATAGAGTGTGATGGCATAGAGTAAAGTAGTGTAGAGTCCCGTGGCATAGAGTGCAGAGGTGCAGAGTAGATTAGAGTGATGTACAATGTATTGATGTAGAGTGCAGGGGCATAGAGTTGAGTGTTACAAAATAAAGTGCATTAGCATAGAGTGTATTAGCTTAGAGTGCAGTGGCGTACAGTGCAGTGTGGCAGAGAGTGGAGTTGTGCGGATTAGATTGGTGTTGCATAGACTGGAGTGGTATGGCGTGCAGACGAGCAGAGCGCAGTGGTGTAGAGAGGCGTAAAGTGCAGTGGCATAGAGTAGAGTGGTACAGAGTAGAGTAGAGAGGCATAGTGTGAAGTAGCATTGAGTGCAGTGGCATAATGTGGAATGGTTCCGAATGGAGAAGAGTGCAGTGGCATGGAGTGGAGTAAAGTAGAGTGATACAGAGTAGGGTGCAGTGGCGTGTAGTGGTGCAGAGCAGAGTGGAGTGCAGTATGGATGGTATGCTAACACACTGTCATTACAGACAACACATTTTTTATTGAAATGACCATTACATTTGCACAGATATACAGTTTTTTAAATCAAACTCTACTATGCACAGACGATGATGTGTGGAAATTGCATCACCTAATGCAATAATTTGTTTTAATCATGTAAAGGTATTTGTTTCCAGCACAGTTCAGAATTAACAAACATGTGCTTGATTTGTACTTCTAATTCTGATATATTCTGAAGTTTATTTAAATGTTGTTATGTAATAGAAAAAACTCTTTCCTAACCCCAGTATCCAGCAAGATTGTCGCATAAATCCTGTCACTTTGAAGTCAGAGAAAGGAAAGTAAACAATAAGTTCCCACCGAAGACAGAGCCTAACATTTGACTATGTTCTCTGAATGCACTGCAAATATGATAAGATAAGAACAAGATTTACAGGCCTGTTTACAGAAAGAGAGCACTCGGCAGGATACTGTAAATAAGGTTTTGGCAAGGGAAAGGATGAATTCAAGCTGCATAGCCTAAAACAAATAAAGCCAGCAAATTGAAAGCAACAAATTGTGAGTTACAAACCAGAAGGCCAATGGCAAGCAACGGGCAGAATGCATTCACAAGGAAGCACTATGAATTTACTTAAAGTGACAGCTGTGGGATACTTTGTGGGGAAAGTCCAGTATTTTAGTCCATATCTTGCAGAGGTTTGGCCACATCAATCACCCAGGTAGTATGACGAGAAGACCTGGAGTGGTTTCCATGTTGCAGGATAGGTCTGTACACCCATTCTATCAGTTTGCCACCAGTTCCTATGGTACAGAGCTTCTGGCACACCTCTTGTAGGGTTAGTGCTAGGTGGAAGACATGAAATAGGGCATTAAATGATTATTTAAGGTGGTTGTAAGTAAGGAGTTGACCGTTAGGAAGATGGTAGTCTGCCACAAGGGTTTGGAAATTTAGTAGCTCACTGTTCGGAAACAAAGTCCCCAATTTTAAGACACCTGCAACATGCCACTGATGGAGTTGCTCTGAGCACAGGCATCCTATGCGAGTGGGAAGGCTTAGCAAAGGTAGTGCTGGAGCATAGGGTTTCTTTGTGTCAGTGAGTTTACAGGTTCTGGCAAGGCCAGAGAAAGCCGTGCATGATAACCCCGGATGGTGATCCGTAGAGTGGTCAGTAGGAAACAATGAGCAGTACATTAAGCCTTTGTTAAAAGTCTTTACTGGTAAACCCCATCTCATGCAGGGAGGTGGGCAGAAAGCCAGCGAGCCACCCATTGGACCTGCGCAGCTGAATAATAGCATTCTAAGTCCAGAAGACCTAATCCACCCGCAGTCACAGTTAGCTTTAGTGTGGAAAGAGCTCCCGATGGCACCGCAGTGACCAAATCAGATGTGTGGCCTGTCTGAAGAAGGAATGAAGGACGAGTAGGGGAAGGCTTGCAGAATAATACTATCATTGGGGTAGCACCCCATCTTCACTAGTGCCACGTTGCCTCTACAGAAAGCAGAAGAGAAGGCCAAAAAGCAAACTGGGCATGGAGGGACCGTTCGCGCTGCTGAGATTTTCATCCTGGAAATCAGTGTAAGAATGGTAGATATTAATCACTAGGTATCAAAAGGTAACTGGTTCCCAGTTCAATCTGAGATCTAATTGTATATAAAGACGAAAATAGTGCCATATGTTAAAGAAACACTAATTACATTTTAAAAATTGCAAATTTTGTTTGTGCAATTTACATCCCAAATGTTTTGAAGATTCCATGTGTACTTGACACTTAGGGATAACCCAGATCTGTAGTTTGGCTTTTGCTCAATTTCAAAACCATATAAAGACATGGACAAAGCAGACAATTGCCTTGCACAACTTTGCAAGGGGTCTGGCCCCTGCTCACCCTTCAAAAGCACTAACAGCAGACTATTGCACCAGAAGAGTTTGCCAAGTTGGACGGGTGTTACTTGTTCAACCACTTGACAGTGCCCCTTCTGTTTCACTCCTGTGTACAGAAAAAGCTACCCAATACCTTCCATTAGTCTTGGTTGACCCATCTTGTCTGATTTCAGGAATTTTCCTACCTTGTTCTTCTCTTCCTTATTTATCCAGTGAGACTGTCACCCACACTATCTACCCTGCCTCTTTAAAAAAAAATAGGTTGAAAGTCTATGGGTGGTTGGGGTAAGCAGATGTTTTTGTTCAATTTGTTTAAACTAGCATAAGGTTAATTACCTTAATGTTTCCAAAACTGTTTGCCAGGGGTTTTAAAATGTTCACAAACATAATAAAAAACTTGCTGTTACTTTCTCTTCAGGAAAGATCGGGTAGATTTGGGTAGGGGTGATGGCCTTGCTGCAGTACTGAAGGGCATTAATTTACTACTGAAGTAGGACGTAATGTGACACCTGAATGTAGCATACCAGGAGGCAATCACAAAAAGACCACAGTAAATAAATAGTGCTATGTTGAAAAAGAGTAAATAAATGCACTGATATTCCTAAAGATATCAGTACAGGTGCAATATGATAGGATGACATGATGTGTACCAAGCGTAGCTTAGTGCATGCTTAGTGCTCACCTCACAAGAGACGCTCTCTCGGCGCAATACTGGGGAACACTTCAGAAACTGATCAGCTGAAACTGTTTGACGTTCTGATGCTTACCGCTGAGAAAATGGGAGCAATAGTGTGGATGTGGTCCATCTGCCTCCATCAGAGCAGGGACAGCATTAGACTAAAGGGCACCGATGGCAAGTGCGCCCACTTTCGAAACCTCTTTGGCAGTTTGATATTACAGAAGAGGGCTTAGACTATTTGCCCGATTGAGTACAGGCGTTCTGTTTAAGTACCTCATACCTTATGCCATATTTAGAGCAGATAGTCTGCCATACTTAATTCCTCTTAGGGACAGCCGGAACACTCTTTCCGTTCCAAACATTAAGAAAATACAAATGACACCCACACCCTATGAGAAAACACCCAGTGTCAGAGCCAATAGTTTTTTGTTTTTTTTTGTTTTACAAAAACAAACTCTTGTCTTGCCTTGTCTTGGGAGTTTTTTTGTAAAGCAAAAAATGCAAACTTAAAATGCTTTCAAAGCAGACATGGTGGTACAGGCTCCTCTGAAGGCATGGAAAACTCCTTAGGGCTAGTGAAGATCCGTAAATGTGGCTGGTGGTAGTCTGCCAGGGCAACAGAGATCAATACCTTTGCACCCCGCCACCCTCCAGTAGACAATGACCACTTCCCAAAGTCTAAATGTGGCCCAAAGTCAGTGGTGAGCAGGGCTGATGATTAGGGTGACCACCCGTCCGTAAACTTCTCGATCTGCCTGTAATTTCACGCTGTCGTCAGTTGTCTGTGATGAAAGGCTTAAAAAACGTGGGTTGTCCGTGATGAAAAGCTTAAAGGACGGCATTTGTCAGTAATTTAAGCCTTTCACCAAAAGGACAAATTGCATTACGGGCAGTTTAGTTTCCTCAGCTGGATTGAAAGGCAGGGAGTCTCTTGTGCTCTGAGGGAGGGAGGGAGGGGCAGACAGATAGGAAACAGACTTTCTTGCCAGGGTGTCTCCTTCCCTAAAGAAATGCAAATGTGGGCAAATGGTAAATCTGCAAAAGGGCTTGAAAACCTGCATTGACTTTAACCAAAGGAGCAACTTGAAGCTTTCTGATGGCAAAGATATTTTCTTTTAGAGAGGTACTGTAAAGGTGTTCCAAGGTGAGCTGTGGAGTGTGTGGTTTTAATGGAGTGTTATAAAAAATGTTAATACTAGGTATAAACTGTATATTATTCAGATCTGTATTTGAGAAGCACTTTTTTTATTTAACCGAAATATATTTGCGCATTTTGTAGCAGCCTACATTATGATGTAATTGTACTTATATAGCGCTTACTACCCCTGATGAGGCGTTGAATGCATGTTTAAAATAAGGAATTACATGTTCACAGTTCTTTCAGGGACCTCAGTACCTCATACTGCTAACAAACATTGGCAAAGCCAATAGGTCTCATCTACGCAAGAGTTATTGGCTTTGCCAATGTGTTTTAGCCATGTTATACACCAGAGTGGCTGCTGTTCAGCATGGCTAAAAGTTAGTGGCATAGTGGTGTGGAGTGGAGTAGAGTGGCAGAGGAACACTGGTGTAGAGCCCAGTGGTGCAGAGTACAGTGAAGTGGGGTACAGTACAGTTGTTTAGAGTGCATTGCCGCATAGTGAAGTGGCATAGAGTGGCATGGGGTAGAGTAGCATAGAGTGCAGTGGAGTAGAGTGGCATTTACGGATATACCACCAGCCGTATTACGAGTCCATTATATCCTATGGAACTCGTAATACGGCTGGTGGTATATCCGTCACTTTACCGTCACTTTTGGGACGGATTAACACCTCCTCCAAAGTTGTAATAACCCCCTAAGTTCCCACCAAAGACAGAGCCTGACATTTGACTTTGTTCTTTGAATGCAAAGCAAATTTACTGAGATAAGAATAAGATTTGCAGGCCTATTTACAGAAAGGGAGCAAATTTACAGGATACTGTAAATAAGGGCTTAGCAAGGGAAGGGACAAACTCAAGCTGCATAGCCTAAAACAAATAAAGCCAGCAAATTGAAAGCAACAAAGTGTGAGTTAAAAACCACAAGGCCAATGGCAAGCAACAGGTGGAATGCGTTCACAAGGAAGCACTATGAATGTACTTAAAGTGACAGCCGTGGGATACTTTGTGGGGAAAGTCCAGTATTTTAGTCCAGTCCATATCTTGCAGAGGTTTGGCCACATCAATCACCCTGGTAGTATGAGAAGAAGACCTGGAGTGGTTTCCATGTTGCAGGAAAGATCTGTACACCCATTCTATCAGTTTGCCACCAGTTCCTATGGTGTAGAGCTTCTGGCACATCTCTTGTAGGTTTAATGCTAGGTGGCAGACAAGAAATAGAGCATTTAATGATTATTTAAGGTGGTTGTAAGTAAGGAGTTGACCGGGGTGAAGATAGTAGTCTGCCACAAGGGTTTGGAAATTTAGTAGTTTGCCATCCAGAAACATATTCCCCAGTCTTAAGATACCTGCAGCATGCTACTGATGGAGTTGCTTTGAGCACAGCTGTCCTGTGTGTGTTGGAAGGCTTAGCAAAGGTAGTGCAGGAGTATAGGGTTTCTTTGTGTCAGTGAGTTTACAGGTTCTAGCTAGGCAAGAGAAAGCTGTGCATGATAACCCCGGATGGTGAGCCATAGAATGGTCAGTAGGAAACAATGAGCAGTGCATTAAGCCTTCCTTAAAAGTCTTTACTGGTCAATCCCATCTCATGCAAGGAAGTGGGCAGAAAGCCAGCGAGCCACCCATTGGACCTGTACAGCTGAATAGTAGCATTCTAATTCCAGAAGACCTAATCCACCCTCAGTCACGGGTAGCTTTACAGTGGAAAGCGCTACCCGACGGCGCTGCAGTGACCAAATCAGATGTGTGGCATGTCTGAAGAAGGAATGAAGGAGGAGCAGGGGAAGGTTTGCAAAATAATACTATCATTGGGGTAGCACACCATCTTCACTAGTGCCACATGGCCCACTACAGAAAGCAGAAGAGAAGACCAAAAAGCAAACTGGAGTTGAAGGGACCGTGATGCTCTGCCAGAGATTTCCATCCTGCAAATCAGTGGGAGAATGGTAGGTATTAATCACTAGGTATCAAAAGGTAACTGGTTCCCAGTTCAATCTAAGATCTAATTGTATATAAAGGGGAAAACAGTGCCATATGTTAAAGAAACACTAATTACATAAACAAATTCTTCCATTTTGTTTGTGCAATTTACATCCCAAATATTTTGAAGATTCTATGTGTACTTGTCACTTAGGGATAACCCAGATTACTAGTTTGGTTTTTGGTCAATTTCAAAACCATTTAAAGACATGGACAAAGTGGGCAATTGCCTTGCACAACCTTGCAAGGGGTCTGGCCCCTGTTCACCCTTCACAAGCACAGACAACGGACCTTTGCACCAGAAGAGTTTGCCAAGGTGGATGGGTGTTGCTTGTTGAACCACTTGACAGTGCCTCTTCTGTTTCACTCCTGTGTCCAGAGAAAGCTACCCAATACCTTCCATTAGTCTTGGTTGACCCATCTTGTCTGATTTTAGGAATTTTCCTACCTTGTTCTTCTCTTCCTTATTTATCCAGTTCTTGGCAACAACCCTTTGAATCACTTGCAGTGGATCTCCCATTCAATCTTGATTTCATCCTCCTCTTTTATTATCCTTGATTGGTAGTCCGGGCTCCCATTTCTGGGATAAATGTAGAGTCCCAGACATACACTCTAGTGCTGTGAGACTGCAGACAAGTTGTGGGTACCTCACATCCTGACATTAGGTGTGAGACTGTCGCCCACACCATCTCCCCTACCTCTTTCATTTTTTTTTTAGGTTAAAAGTCCATGGGCGGTTGGAGTAAGCCAGAAGTTTTTGTTCAATTTGTTAAAACTAGCATAAGGTTAATTACCTTAATGTTTCCCAAACTGTTTGCCAGGGGTTTTAAATGTTCAGAAACATAATCAAAATGTTCCTGTTACTTTCTCTTCAAGAAAGATTGGATAGATTTGGGTAGGGGTGATGACCTTGCTGCAGTACTGAAAGGCATTCATTTATTACTGAACAAGGACGTAATGTGACACCTGAATGTAGCATATCAGGAGGCAATCACAAAAAGACCACAGTGAATAAATAGTGCCATGTTAAAAAATAGTAAATAAATGAACTGACAACATAGTGAGGCATGGCCTCCCTTGCATTTGCCTGTGAAACTGACGTTTGTTCTTGAATTTTTGTCCCGAATTTGGACCCTTTGTCCTGAATTTTCATCCTGAATTTTGACCCCTTGTCCTGAATTTTTTACATTCCTGTCCAGAATTTGCCTCAATGCCGGGTGGTCACCCTATTGTTGATGGACAATCTAGTGAACCATTCTCTTTTTATCTGCTTCACCTCAAGTGACACCAGCACTTCACTTGACTGATACCCACATAACCCTCCCTCATTTTACAATTGTTTCTGAATTTTGGCAAATATAATTCAGGATATCTTTCATATAGACTCAACTATCACTGGTTTCCTTCACAGAGAATAAAACTTCAAAAATTAGAGCACCCATTGAGGGTTGTTTTTAGGATTGTATTATACATCATTGTAATTGTCTGAGGAGACGTTTAGCTTGAGTCATATGCCAGTTGCACTTGCTGCAGGAAGACCTTGATTCCCATAGAAAAAATCAGAAGAAAAGGAGTAATGACTCAGATGAAGGAACTTGAGGAGATTAGTGGCATCACCTGGTACGAAGTAAGCAGTAAATAAAACTGGAACAAATTGGTTTCTCAGTTAATGCCAAATTAAGCCACACATTAACACCCCAGAACAATCTGGACATAGGCAACATGCTGCCACCCCAAGTCATGGACAAGGTGCCAGTGTATAAAATGAGACTGTCACTAGTATCACTGAAGGAGGTGCAAGTTAAATCTCTCAGATGCTATTTTTAAACTGTTACCAGACCATACGTCCGGCCAAGCACAACCAATGCATCAATGAGCCCGAACAAATCCAGTCTTCTTCAGCACATTTCATTAATAAAATGAATGGAGCTGGTGCAACAGTGAGTGGCAAAATCTATTAAAAAGAAATTGCATGCACTTAAATTTAAATTGGAAGAGAAGGCTAATAGAGTTCAGCTGGAAAGGGCATAGAAAATGTGCAAAATGGCCATGGTCAAGCTGTATGGTGTTCTGGAAGAAGAAAAAGGAAACAATTTTAAATCTAGCATTAACAAAGTTCTCCATACATTTTTGCCTGAAGTCAGGTCTCTACTTACTAATATCTGGAAACTGCATGCAGCAACTTCCATTACTTTTGAGGGTGCCTCACTCCAGAGTGCACAGAGCATCAACAGGAGTCGGTTTGTGGCCAGGAAGGCCAAGATGATAACGTGTTTCGGTAGCGCTCCACCTTGTCGCTCGACAATCGTAATTCATTGGGCCCCAGCCACTGGGAAAAGTCAACAGCCACCTTCGCCCCACTCCTACATGCCCCCTCATCAGCCGTGTGGCCTTCTCCCACCTTCAGGGCCTTTATTGGGCATGCCATCAGCCCCTGGGACTGTGGTCCTGATCTGGCGTGCAAGGAGTGAGCGGCCCATGATTCCACTTCCTCCTGTTGGGAGCTATGCACCTTCACCTAAGGTGACCAGGTGGTACGCCTGCAATTGAGGCACATGGGGTTGTCGGCTGCCTTCCTGAATCGCTTGACGGCCTACAGCCACCCATCATCCACAGGGCATCCCCCGCTTGGGCTCGAAGCAATCAGGGGATGTTGATCACCAGGCCTGCGCTCACTCAGTGCCCCCACTCAGCAAGTGGCCCCTGGGGAGGCCAGGGATAACCGCCCCATTGCCTTGGTTTGCTTTTGGGACTCACAAGCAACCTGCACTTGAAACAGGCAGGGTAGTGGCTTCCTACTCAAACTGCTTAAAGCCTGCCTTCTGCCTGTCACACACGAGGTGTCCCCCACTTCGGCACCTAGTTGGAGTGCACAAGAGACACTGAACACCAGGAGCGATCCTCCTCTGCACCCCCACTCAGAAGCTGCCCCCCCAGGAAGACATCAGGGACAGTGGCCCCTTTGCCTTGGGCCCCTGTCGGGAGTCACCAGCTGCAGCCCTCTGGGTCTTTTCATATCTGGACACGGCCACGATCCCAGTGGCCCAGAAGGGGGTGAGACAGGCCGTGGCAGGCCAAAGCACAGGCTACTCACCACCCGCCTTCTCATATCGGGGGCTGCATCATGAGGCCCTGCTATACAGAGCTCCATGCCTGGGTCCTGGGGCACTCCAGACACCTCAGTAGTGAAACTCCTGCATGCTCCCTGCTTCAGGGCTTAGATCGAGTTGTGCGGGGGCAAACTCAGAGCAGTGCAGGACCCCACCACTGTAGCCGACAATAGGGGAGATGCCCAAGGCCACGGTTGCAAAGGGTGCCCCCATCATAAGGACCCCCTCCTTCTCCACCTTACTTCTGCACCAATGCTCCCCTCCTGTCCCCCAGGCCAGAACACTCAGTGGGCCGGGTGGGCTGAATCTCACCATTCGCTCCCTACTCTTTCTACTATAATCTCTAAGTATGACTGGATAGATTACTCTGTTCTCCTGTGCTCCTTCCCCACCTCCAACACCATAATTGGTGTGTCGTATCAAATCATGATGCACACATCATTGATATTTGATGGACCGCTCTGCTCCCATCGGTCCCCACTTGAAAACTCCCCAAAGACTGCTTTGAAGACCTCATCCTTCAGCAGGAACATGTTTGTTATTACTTTATTGAGAACTCGGGTACTGCCTCTTTCAAGGTGCTTGAATGGGATGCCTTTAAGGCAGTAACCAGAGGAGTCTGTATCCAAAAGGTAGTGGGGTTAGACATAGGACAAGCCAAGTGAAAGCTAGCTGATCTCAGCAAAGAGGTAGAGGCTGATCTAGAACTAGCCGCCTGATTTGCAGAGGTGTAGACAGCCTATGTAGCTCTCCTAGAAGATCTGTGTCAAAATACCTTAAAGGCCTATGCCTCAAAGGGGCACAGAGAAGGTGACAAAGCAGGGAGACTCATAGCCTGGCTTGCATGGCAGGAAGCCACAGTCCCTCCAATCACTGAGATAGTGAACCTCATGGGGCCCACAATATATACCCAAGCTAATTTCCTTCAGGCCTTCACAGACTAGTTCACTGCCTTATACGTGCCACCAGCTGTCCCTCCAACAATAACACCAGAGGCCTTTCTTACGCGCATTCTCCTTCAGACTATTCAAGCCCCCACCAGACTCACTCTTGAGAAGGTAATCTCAGCTGCAGATGTCACACAGGCCATTCGGGACCTTGCGCTGGACAAGGCGACAGGCTTAGATAGCCTTTCAATAGAATACTACAGTGCCTTCACATCTCTCCTAGTGCCTCGCCTTGTCGACCTCTATGAGAAAGCACTGCACACTTATGAGCTCCCCACACACAGCAAGAATCTCTGCTGGTCTCCATCTTAAAACCAGACAGAGACCCTACCAGTTTGGCCTCATACAGACCTGTAGCCTTTCTGGGCGCAGATTATAAAATACTAAGGGAAATCCTGGCGGACAGATACTCCTGAATTCTCCCAGACCTAATCCACACAGACCAAAACAGCTTTGTGCCGGGCACAATACATCTCACAACATTTCCACATACAGGACCAGTCATCAACCATCATTCTATCTCTGCTTGCCTTATATTGGACCTGGAAAAGGCTTTTGACATCCTGAACTGGAAAATATCTATTCGAAGTACTACACCACGCAGTAGTCTGGCGCGAACTCTTGGCCTATACAAAACTATTGTACGCCAATACAACCCCCTTGTCTGTTTGGGCAGCCTCAACTATGCTCCATTCCTAATTAGCCAGGTTGCAAGGCAGGGGTGCCTAGTCTCCCCTCTGTTATTCGCACTTGCTATGGAACCCCTAACTCTGCTGCTTTGTGCGGGGGGAGTGGGGCATACCGTTGGCTGACAAAGTACATGCGATGTCCATGTATGTGGACGGTTCACTTTTGTATGTAAATGAACTCACAGTACATCTCAACTTGATCTGGCTGGGCTCTGGGTCAACTGGGCGAAATCAGCAGTTTACCCATTATGCCCAGGGCACCCGTCACGTGATCTAGTTCTCTGTGACATTCACCTCCACTAGCACCCGCAGGCAGTTTGATACTTAGGAATCCACCTGTTCCACTCCCTTTCGACCTCTTTGATGGCAACTATCGTAGTTTTGAGCGGGATTCGTTCCCAGGTGCACTTCCGGCAGACCCTCCCATTGGCACCAATTAGCAAGATAGCCCTGGTAAAAATGATTCTCCTGCCACATCTACATTATTATTTTGCAAACCTCCAAATTGCCTCACCATGCTCCTTCTTTGTGGAGCTGAACACTCTCCTATTGCACTAATTTGGGGCAGTGGTCGGTGGCAAATCGATCTCGCCAAACTGCAGCTGCTGACTGACCAGGGAGGCCTGAAGGCTCAATCCTTTGAAGCTTGCTTTTTGGCAGCACAACTCCAGTGGATCTCCATTTGAACTCCTGTCCTCATCCTCGGGGAGGCTACAGATGCTCATGGACCAATCAAGGTGCTGGAGCTGAGGGAGCTCCTTCTGAAAAGGCCACAACGTCCACTGGCTGTCACCTGCATCCTCCTATACACCCTGTTGTACCCCCTTGTTGGGTTGCCCCATCAACATGGAATCTACACTGCTAAAACCCTGAAGACATGGAAAGATAGCTCAGTCCACACAGTTGGCAAACGTTTCCAAGAGGGTCACGTCTTTCCCTTTGCACAGCTGGCGGAGGAAAGCGGCCTCCCACCTGGGCAGTTCCTTTTCCACGGGCAGCTTCTCCACATGTGCAAGTGCTCTGGAACATATCGGAGGGGGAACCTCCTATGCACCCAGTACTACACTCCATTCTGTTGATGGAACCTGACCGTCACCTAATTACGTGGCTATATAGAGCGATGCATGAACTTATGCACGCCTCACTGTCCACACTTCGAGTCCGGTGAGAGGACAGTTTCAGAAGGGTACTTCGGTATAAAGCATGGGACATAGTGCTTGAATTCCCCAAGACTGTGTCACCGTACTCCCGATTCAAGAATATGCAACTCATTATATTACACAGGGCATCTCTCACTACAGTGCATTAACATTGTTTATTTCCAGACTCGCTATCCAGATGCCCCCTCTGCCCGGCCCAGGTGGCGAACTTCCTCCACATGCTCTGGTCCTTTCCAACCCTCCTTGGCTACTGGCACTCTGTTCATTCCATACTTAGAACAATCACAGAGCTCACTGATCTTGACTCGGGGGAGGCCACCTCCCTTGGCATCTTCAAGCACACTAAACAGCAGCAAGTGTGAGCTTGTTTTGCATCTCTAGAACTCCTCCTTCCAAAACGTGCCCTAACTAAGCACTGGCGCTCCCCTGCGGCCCCTCAGGTGACCGCTTGGCACGGCACTGTATGTAAGTGGGGGACAGTGGAGGAGGACTTCCTCCGATCTGAGGAGATGCGTTGTCTGATAAAGCACCCAATCTCCCCCCCCACCCCCAACACAGGCAGCTCCCCTTCTCAGCCTCAAGAATTGGCCTACCAACCTCACCCACCCCATGCACAGTAGAGCTATGAAGCCTGCCCCAATACTATCCACCTCAGGCATATGTAGCTCCCACTTTTACCGCCAACTCAGTTAGCTGCACCCCTCTGTCGCCCTCACACATGCAGCGTCTCACCTCCTATTACCCAGCCATCCCAATTTATACCGCTTCTCTCAAAGTTCTGTTCAGTGTTAGTTCCATCAAAGATCGCAGTTCTGCTGCTCAACTTCGAACACTGCATGAACCAAATACAACCCTTCACTTTAACGCTATAGACTCTACCCACTGCACTTGGAACACCGCCCCAGACCTTTTCTGGGATACTGAGCATTGTTAACAAATGTACGTGTGTCCTCTTTTTTCTTTGTTTGTAATTGTGTATCAAAAATTCAATAAAAATATTTTTAAAAAGCAGGAGGGAGATGTCTCCAGACGGCTCAATCAGAACCGTACCGGCCAGGGGGTGGGGGATTTACAGGGGCCGGACACCTCTTAATTTGTTTGTGGCCACCCTGAATAGGTCAGAATTTCTGTTATTTAAAGAACAGGTCCGGTTAGGCCGATTTGCAAATCAGTATTTCCCTGGTATCCGAAGACATGCAGTCTGGTTTCAGCTCTCCTCGCCCCCGCCCGAAAGTAATCTAAACATGCAATTAAAATGTTGAAGTGAGCTTTGTGTTTATTACTGCCATCCACTGCAGCATTTTAAATGCATACTTAGGGGGTCATTCTGACCCCCGCGGGCGGCGGTCGCCGCCCGCCTGGAGGGAGCCTCCATATGGCCGCTCCGCGGTCGAAAGACCACGGAGGCCATTCTGGCTTTCCCGCTGGGCTGGCGGGCGACCGCCAGAAGGCCTGCCCGCCAGCCCAGCGGGAAACCCCTCCCCACGAGGAAGCCGGCTCCGAATGGAGCCGGCGGAGTGGGTGTGTGCGACGGGTGCAGTGGCACCCGTCACGTATTTCAGTGTCTGCAAAGCAGACACTGAAATACAAAGTGGGGCCCTCTTACGGGGCCCCTGCAGTGCCCCCAGGGGCCCCACAACACCCCATACCGCCATCCTGTTCCTGGCGGGCGACCCGCCAGGAACAGGATGGCGGTATGGGGTGTCAGAATCCCCATGGCGGCGCAGCAAGCTGCGCCGTCATGGAGTATTCTGCAGGACAGCGGAAAACCGGCGGGAGACCGCCGGTTTTCCTGTTCTGACCGCGGCTGAACCGCCGCGGTCAGAATGTCCTGAGGAGCACCGCCAGCCTGTTGGCGGTGCTCCCGCATCCCCGGCAATGACCCCCTTAATTTCTTTCGGGCTCCTTGAGCTGGTTTGACTGCGCATAGCATGTGTGCTGGAGCCGAGAAAGTGAAAGTGTTTGCACCCCACATTTGAGTGAGCCTCGGCAAGGAGAGCTTGCAGTACCGGCACGTGTAGATGAGGCAGTTTTCTGCTGTGTGAGTTGTGCTTGAATTACAATCACTGGATAGCCCACAGGGAATGATAATTATTAGAAAGAATCTCCAAATGCAGAAGCAGTTCCTCAGCAACCGAGTTTTGGGTAACGCATGGGGCAGTGAGTTTGTTTATTTTTAATGTCGAAAGTTAAAGCAAAGCTATCAGATGAAGGGAACAAAAGGACCTCCAAGCACGGCAAGATTGTCTCTGTTCATTCAGCATGCAGCTCCTTTCAACTTAACACCTGATTACTTGATATAGTTTGCAATAATTGTAACATTTTTCTGAACTTTGCATTGTTCCTGTTTCATGGCAGAAATGGTGTTTTGCGACGTCATGGCTTTTTTAATCAAAATCCACCTTCAATTGCTTGGTTATTCTTTGTTATCCATGTAAGACCTCTGAGTCCTAGGTTATCTGGGCATACCATGTCAACATTCCATTCCTCTAAGCTCAGTGAACTGAAAAACTGAGATATCTGTTATACCCATTGGAGGCATCAAATAGCAGCACTTAGAATTGTTCAAAACAAGCATTTTATTCTGAGTGAAGCATCCTCATTAAAACTTGAATGCATGAGAGGGTGACATGCTCCCTACCTACCCTTGCTTTACGAATTGATAACCTGATATTGTGGCATAAAATGAACATTGTGTGTGTGTGTACACACGAACACACAGACAGACAGAAACACACAAACACACATATCTGTCTACGGCTGCATGCAGGTTTGCTTTCTTTTGCCAGGCATTAGGGGATTTCTGTATTTTTTTAAATTTCCTTATCATGCATTTTCAAAAGAGAACTTCAGTTTTAAGATATGGCTGAGAACCTAAAGTGTCAGGAAGTACAAATGTAGAAGGGAAGAATATTGTCATGTGGAAGTCCATTTACTGTATGTATGGCATTTTAAATCTTAGAGAATTTTGTGCTGAAAAAATCGCAACTTTATAACCATTTCTTCAAGATATGGTGGAGTGGGTTAACCCTGAATATCACTTGGTTGAGTCAGTCTTGTTTGTCACTGTATGAAAGTAGTGGAATATGTCAGAAATTCACCTTCCGGACCAGTGGCGTTTTTGACACGTATTTGAGACTAGTGTTGTAAACAAACATTTGGCCTAATATTTTCTAAACTTCCTTAGTGGGAAACATCCTCATGCACTCCAGTGGAAGTCAGTCTTGATTGCTTGCTCAGTCAGTCCAAGTTAGGGTTGAGATTTTCCACCCAATATTTTAAAAAATCACTAGCTACCACTGATTAGAGGCCATCCCCTTCTACCCTGGACAGCATTGGATTCAGTCACTGAGCTCACTCGTTCTGTGCAGTGTATGGCTGGTAGTAGAATTTTTACCTGGGATGGTTTTGTTTCCCAGTCTAGCCCTGCCTTGAGCTGCTGGAGGCTGCTGAGTGGTCAGGTCATTGTGTGATGGCATGCTTGTCAAGTCAGCTTGGGGTGCAGGTAGGCAGAAAGCTCAGTTTAGCGAGGAAAGCAATCTGTCTAGAGGAGGAGTCTGAGTGCAAAGCGAGTGCCTGCTTGGACGTGCACCTGCTGGCCTCTGCAGACAGGCTTATCATCTTTCAACAGTAGAGAGGCAGCCTCTGCCCCCTGGTATGGTAAGATGAAGTTGTGCACATAAATTCACTTTTTGGACATCATCAGTTTCCTTTCTGCCTCTGTTGTCATTGCAATTTGTTTCACAGTGCAGGATGGTGATGTTGCAGCTAATGCAGTAAGACCTCCGTTGCATGAATGTAGCATACAGTACCACCTAACAGTGTCTTCTGACCCAGTCTTGAAGCTTGTTCGAGCCAGTGCCTTCCACCTGCAGCGATACCAGTATTACATACAAATGGATCCAGGTGCTGACAACTACCATCGTTCTTGACCAGAGGCTCTGCAGTCTGCACTGTTATTACATTATGCCCAGTCCACAGTGACAAACACATGTTTACATGCTCTGCTTCTGACCCGTCCAGGTCAACAGCATGGCTGGATATACCCAAAGGCCTGCAGCCAGGCAACTCACAGAGGCAGAGCACCACAGCCCTCGGAGAGGGCTACTCAAACCTACGGCTTGACCTTTGCTAGCACGCTTGGTCTTTAGTAAGTAAACTTACAAGGAGACGCGTATAGGATGATGAACCTTTTAAATCCCATGGAGTATCCTAGTCATGCAGTGACCACTGTAATAGTAGCTAACATCAATAATCACTAAACATTTATTGAAACAACTTTTAACCATGAAACTCAAGAACAGCTATTACTAAGAAAAGAGTTAACAACTTTTATTCCCTATTGATTTCAATTCTAGTCATCTGTTAATTCAATCTTTATTAATCAATCAATCTTTATTAATCCATTAATATAAAAACATAATTCTCAAAGAAAACATATGCAACAATGAAATACCATTAGCTATGAATACCAGCACTAAGAATGTAATTCAGCAATTTAGTTTGTCAGCCATTTGTCACCGTCAACGTCACCCCTAACAGCCTACCTCACCAAGATTAGCATTAGCATGTGGGTCTTCATGCGAAAACAATTTAGAAAAACATTAATTTAGAAAAATTCTACCTAAGTGTGGATCTCTATAACAGCGCAATTGGTACCTAGAAGAAAAGGCACAAAACCATCAGTCACATTTTCATAGCTACCTATCCAGGATGGATCAGCAACAAGACAGTCTTCGTCTTCAGGTCATCAATCAGTCAGCTACAGATCAGGGTCACAGAGTATAAACCCAATATCAGCACATCGGACAGCAACTCCTGGCGTCATCAATTTCTCCCCAAATTCGCCTAAATTCTGAACACTTAGCCCCTTGTCATGACTTTTTATTAGAGTCTCCCAGTCCATCCCACTAATTGCTAATTGGTCAATCGGTCGGCAGATATGACTCTAATCTATAGTTTTTATTTACCAGATCTCTTAATTTGCGTACAGTTCAATCCACAGAAAGCTGATTGGTTCTTCTTGCAATGAGGACATCATCCGACTCTTCAGGTATGAAAATTGTTGCATATGGTCCGCCAGTCAGTGCCTCTATTGTTCAAGTCCTGGGAAAGTACATTTAGCCTTCTCTATACGTAATTGTATCAAATTGTCTTCATCATCTCCTGTCCGTCTGTACATTGCAGAATTTTCTAGCTAAGCAACATGAACTATGAGTGGTTCAAGGTCTCTGTCCCCTGTTACTAGTCCTTTGCAAGGCGTTCAAATTCTCCATGCTCAGAGTGAGCAAGGCCCAGTGGAACTAGGCCTCTGGTTCAGCTAACTTAATAATACAAAACAAAGGTTATACATTTCATTATGATATATTACTACATTTTTCTCACACATTTTCATTATTTTGCATATTTTAGTCACTTTAGTACATATGGTGATCACTCCCCGAGGGCACATTTTCAAATGTGCACATTATTTTTCTGCCATTAATTTCTCTATGCATTTTCCTCATTAATAAACACACATATAAGTCATTTATAATTTCTTAATTGACATCTCTGCTCCAACACCTTCCTGCTCGCAGTTTAGTTCATGCATTTGATACTTGAACTGGAATGACTGGCACTCTCCAATACATCCAGGAAGAACTGGAGACCACCATTTAGTAAGTGAAATGACCCATAACTGCTGCCCATAGCCGGCCTGGGTGAGGCTGCGAGTAAATGCCTGTAAAGTAATTCCTCACAATTTTCCTACTACTTTTGGCCTATTTCTTGTTCTCTAAATCCAGCTATTATCTGTCTTATCCCCCATCCCTTTCTTGATCATCCATTTGATTTAACCTACCAGTAAGCTTTCTAAACCATACAATTAACATAATTCTGCTATTTGTGTGTGTCATGCGGGACTACGTCTTTGAACTGGCAGACACTTGAAACACATCTGCTGTTAGGCAGTTCTCAATTTATGCAGTGACATAGAGCACTAATTTCTGGGCAGTGTCTCTTATATTTCATTATCAGAATTTAATTAAAAACAAAAAGGAAGGTAGAAAAAGGAGCAAAGAGCAGGAAGAGAAAAATAGGTCACAGTGACAAAGGGAAAAGCCAGCAATGAAAACAATTGGCAAGAGTGAGATAAGGAAATTAAGGGCATTGTGGTGGAAGAATAAATCATGAGTGGGAATCAAGAGTAAGCAGCATTGGTATTTAGCAACTCTGAAATTTGTAATACTGACTGTGAGCTCCTGAGAAACACTTTGTGCCACCTCACTTATTTTTCAACAAATCACAGACTGCTGATGGGAAAAAATAAATTATATTGAAACCTTTTCACAACATGTTTCCAGTTTCATGTAAGAAGACCCTGCTTTTAAATACCCATTTCAAGTTTTAGTCCCGTCCTTTAATATTGTGGGAAGGGAGTGTACGTCTGTGGCTATGTTCTGCCAAAAAGATCATTGATTCATGAAAACGAGAAACACTCATCACTTCATCGCCACCCAGCCACAGGCCACCTTCTTATGGACAATCAATAACACTTTTATTTTGTGATTTTTCACTGCATTACTGTAGGAAAGTACAATTTTTCTTGCCATGTTACCCCCATTGTTACCTGTATATCAGTATGTTTTTGCCTGCCTCACTGGGATCCTGCTGGTCAGGACTCCAGTGCTCATAGTTGATGGCCTAATGTGTGTGTTGTGTAAAGTGCTTAACTGTGTCACTGAGGCTCTGTTAACCAGAACCTCAGTGCTTATGCTCTCCCTGCTTTTCAATTTGTCACTATAGGCTAGTGCTTTTATTCGCTTTTATTTAATTGTTGTTAGCCTATCCGGCCATAACAATATCACACAATAAGTATCAGTCCATCATACTCGAGAAAAAAAAAAAATAACCAAAAAAAAATAATAATAATAATAATAATAAATAAATCACATTAAATAAAAACATCTCAATAAAAGAAAATTATGCTTGAATTTTTGATTTAACATGTGCCGAAGTGTATCCGATTTGCCCTACATCATCAAAAAACTAAATACGTAACCGTAATTTGCATAAAGCTTAACCTTACGGTGGCTGCCAACCGTCTAATAAAAGCCCGATGCCTAACCCAGTTTGGTAGCACCCTGCACCAATTTCCCAGACTAGATGGCCATGGGCTATGGGCTAACACATATGGTTATGTTTGAGTCAATTGTGGGTGCATTATTGAGCGTAGCTTCCATGCTTCCAGTATGTAAGTTGAAACTTTTGTCACAATGTGTTTCTCGTCTGATCGCATACATAACACTTCCGCCTCGTTGCACTTCCTGACACCGTAAGATCTAAAAAGTGGACGTAAATACAATTTGCGGAGTTTAAGCGTGAAGTGACATAATAAAAGGAAGTGGGAAAGTGTTTCTAAGCCACCGTGAAGACATGGGCAACATTCTAATCTATCCAGAGGGACGGATTGCCATCTGTTGGTCACCGCCATCACAGGTAGTGTGCCCATGCGGAATTTAAAATAGAGAAGCCTTTTTTCCTCCGGATAAATACTGTCTATAAATATTGCTGGTTTAAGCTCTTGGTTAAACAGGATATAGCGCTTGAATAAGGGGCTAAGTGTCTCACACATACTCTCAGTCTTTTTCTCCCAGTATGCCTTTTTTATGACAGCTAAACTAGGCCTTCTGATTTTCTCTGGATGGAACCAGAGGTCTTCCTGGCCGATAGCAGCCAGGGTAGTTGAGATGTGTTTGAACCAGGGCAATTTCAGATGGCTTTGTAGCTTCATGATGTCCTTAAGTACATCTCTATATGGTTTAAGTTCCTCTTTTGACCAAATACGGATCCAGTATCTTATTGGAGCCGGATCAATGTAGTCCTCAACCTTTCTCATTTGTAGATCGGTTCTTATTGCGTTCATTGGTGTGGCGTTGCCTAGACAAAGTAATCGGCGTAGAAATTTATTCTCGGTTACTTGTATTGATGGAGTCTTTCTGAATCCCCAAATCTCTGCACTGAAAAGTGCTGCGGCTCTTGCTTTTGTTTTGTATGCGAGCAGTGCAGAACTCACAGAATGGTTGCCTGTAGCTTTTGCAAATCTGAGTACTGCTCCAGCTTGTTGGGCCAGGGAGATACTACTTTTATAAATTTGTGGTTTCCATGTCTGTTTTTCGTCTAATCTGCAACCCAGGTAATCATAAGTAGCCACTCGGGTCAAAGGCTTGTTATTTACCCTAAAGGTTGATTGCATCGTCTGTTTTTGGTTAAGAATCATAAACTTTGTTTTCCCCTCGTTGATTACCATACTCCTTGAGGTGCAGAATGATTCGAAACCCCTGAGTAGTCGATGCATTGCTATCTCCGTTCTTGCCAGTAGTACAGCGTCATCAGCAAAGAGCAGGATAGGTGTACTTTCATTGGCTACTTTTGGAACGTCCAGATTTAATTCCCTCAGGTCTTGGCTTACTTCATTTATATAACAATTGAATAAGGTTGGGGCCAGAACACAGCCTTGTTTTACACCTCACTCGATTGGAATTTCTGCCGTATAATCATTTCTCATAGTATATCTGACCCTGGCGGTATTTCCTGTATGCAGTAGAATTAACAGCCTTAACATTTTTCCCTCTATGCCCATTTCCGACAATAGATGCCATAATGTTTGGCGGTTTACGCTGTCGAAGGCTGTTTGAAGATCCACAAAGACCAGATATAGTGGACAGTCTTTTAGGGTGGCGTATTTCGCACAGATCATGTTTAACTTAAAAAGTTGATCGGTTGTACTTTGGCCTCTCCTAAAACCAGCTTGGTGTATTGATATTAAGTCTCCATCCTCTAGCCAGTGGTCTAGGCGCAACTGAATCAATTTGGCAAAAATCTTTCCAACACTGTCAAGCAGTGAGATAGGCCTGTAATTGCACACCATGTCCCGAGGACCTTTTTTATGAATTGGAACAATTATTGATTTCTTCCAGGAGGTAGGGATTACCTCGTGGTGCCAAACACTGTTGATTAGACGGGCTAGAACAGGTAGCCATAACGTTAACTGGTTACGGTAAGCGTCTAAAGGAATACCGTCTGGGCCTGGAGCCTTGTGCGTCTTTTGGAGGAGAATAACTTGTTTAATTTCTTTCTCACTGAATTCCGATATTAACTCCATTGCGCGTGGAGTGGCATGGGTTGCTTGCATGGAATTTGTGCTGGGGAGTTCATTAGGAACTAATTCCTTCTGAGATTCATTTGCTGATCTAACAAGCCGGTTTGAAAATACTGCATAGGTCTTTTGAAGTGGAAGTCCCTTGCTTGAACTTTGATTTCTGCCTGCCAGCCCTTGTATAAGACTGTTTGGATTGTTGGTGCTCCCGGATACCATCTTGGCAACTTCCTGGTACAAGGCGGTGAAATGCTTTACCCAAAGTTGAGGGTTGATGTTCAGTTCAAGGTTTTTCGAAGGACCTTCGCAACCCCACCTGACTATCTCCCAAAACTTTTTACAGTTCCCTGCCGATATTGCCTGCAGTAGGACTTTCCAGAGTTTATGTGTGAATGTCTTCCTTTTATATCTCAATAATTTTTTGGACTGTTGCCTACATTCATGAAAATATTGCTCGTTAAAGTCATTCAAATGCCGATTCTTTAGAGCTTGTGATAAGGTCTTTTTTAATTTCAAACACTCTTCATCGAACCAGCCCTCCATCGTTTTAGGCTTAATTTGAAGATGCTTGGTCTTTTCCTTTATTGTTTGTAGTAGCAGATTATTAAAATTATACAGGATTGGTAAGGCTTCGTTAGCTGGTAGATTTAAAAACGTGCTATGTAATAGCAACCAGGTTTGACTAGGTGTGCTCGTATAAGGTTCATCCTCATTTGATCTTAATATGTTTTTCCTATTTGGTCTCGTAGTTATTGTTAAACTATTTCCGTTAAATGGAGACTCGGCCTTCCCTGGGCTCATGTCCTGGTGGACTATCTCCATTAGCAGTGGGTCGTGATCACTCTCAATCCTGTCCCGTATTTCCATATCGATGACATAATGCCAGGCTTCGATGTTTATTGCCATGTAGTCGATTATACTTTGCCTTTTTCCAGAACGAAAGGTAGATTTGAAGTTTCTATCTGAATTTGTTCTTCCGTTCAAGGTGCGGATTCCTCCTTCTATTAATGCTCCAAAGATTAGTTCTCCTTTCTTGGAGTCTTTACTACATTGGATGCGGGGCGTTGGAATATTCCAAGCATGGTCTTCCTCTACTACTTGTTCATCCCAGAGGATAGAGTGAGGTTTAGTGTTGAAATCACCACATATCAGAAAAAAGGTTTTACAAGGCTGGGGAGAGCGGTTGTTCGTATGACCTAGTACCGGGTTCCTCCAACCCGTAGTTCTTTTATTTAGGATATGTTCCTTGAGGAGTCGCACACCTGGCATGACTTGGACCCAGCTAATAGGAGGGAAATACACATTTACTATTTCGAGTGACCACTCCTCATATTTTAACGCAAGCGTCTGAATTTCCTTGCTTAATACAGCATAGGTTACTACGGAGTTTCCCAGTAGTGAGGTTCTGAACCAAATGATCAGGCCTCCCGTTGGTCTTCCTTTTTTTTGCTTAATAGCGGGTGAATGGAAAGTAGAGAACCCATCTAGGTCGATAGCATTAATGGCCCAAGTTTCTTGGAAACAGCTGATGTCTTGTTTTTTAATGAATTCAACCCAGTCCTTATCTTCCATTTTACTTTTTAGGCCTGCAATGTTCCAGCTTAGAATTTTTAATATGGGACTAGTTTTATCTTTTGTGTTCAAGTCATCCATTTTTAGCTACAAGCTTCTAGGTGATTGATCTTCGTAAATCTGTGGCTGTGAGAGATTACCCCTGCTGTTTCCAGGGGAATTAGCCGACAGGCAGAACCTCATGTTACTCAGATTTGTTCGTTCAGGGAGTTGTTGTTTGGAGCTAATTGCTCCCTGGAGTATCGAACCAGAATTGCCTTTTACCTCTTGCCTACCCAACATGTTTTGATTTAAGGCTTTTTCAAGAAATATTGTTGGGTATGGTTCTTTTTGTGGAATAGCAATAGATATTCCCCAGGTCTTCATCATGTTAGAACATTTTAGGATCTGATCTGCTATCCAAGGTGAGGCCCAGAATGTTTCTGTTGATTCCCTGTTCTCTAGTTCTTTACTTGGTATGAATCTTACTGAGAGGAGGTCTTTGGATGTTACATTCTGTACGGCTGGCAGGGAATTGACCAGATGTAGAATATTAGACCTGTTCAGGATGTCATGACTTCCTCTTGAGGAGTACTCGGGGATAAACATAATCGTGGCTTCAAGATCTTTAGTCATTTCAGTGCTGATCTCAGTATGCCCGCTACCTCCCTGCGTCCGTCTTCCTTGGAATTGATTGTCTTCGTTCTTTCTGTTACGAGTGGTAACTGCCCAACCGGTCAGTGTTCGTTCTACCTGGCCTTTTTCCCTCCCAAGTTGCAACTCTTTGTTCCTGGGATCTTCATAAGGTTGCCTTTTTCGGGGCCAATTATCCCATTTTCCTTTAGTATCCAGGTCCAGCACTGGTCGCGATAGGACAGGTGAATCAGTGATCCACCCAGGCTGGTTACTGAAAATGAGATTTCCAGCGCTAACCTGAGAGCAGTATTTTACCTTTGACCGGGGTGCG
Source organism: Pleurodeles waltl (assembly GCF_031143425.1). Lineage (NCBI taxonomy): Eukaryota > Metazoa > Chordata > Amphibia > Caudata > Salamandridae > Pleurodeles > Pleurodeles waltl. The sequence goes on from NC_090447.1 coordinate 577,550,037, forward strand.
GGGACCGGGGCAGTTATGTTGTCCACGCACTTGGTTGTTTTTATACTTTGTTTGCTTCCTATACACTCAGGGGTCTCAGCCCTTCTACTTTCACCTTTGCTGTTGTCTTGTTCTGCCCCCTTAGTGATGGAATTCAGAGGCTGCTGGCGTTTTCCATAATGGTCTCCATCTGTGTTTGAGTAATGTACCTGGGCTGAGTGTTCTATTTTTGTGGCTGGGAGGTGCTTATCGATGCTGGCACATGATTTGGATGTTTCTGGGATCCATTTGAGTTGACCATTAGCTAGGGAGTCGTTTGCCTCTTTTGTCCCGTAATTTGTGTCAGGATCTTTTTCAGGCCTCCTTCCTTTATCTAATTCGTGCCCAACTGCTTGGTATCCCCTGGGGCCAATGGGTATACGATTTATATGGGAATGGTGAGTGCAACTTTTGTCGCACAATAATCCAGGATTTTTATTTATGAAATTAATGACTTTGTCAGTAGGTTTCTCGAGGCTCTCGAGACTCTCAAACTTGATGTTGTCATCTCTATGCTGCTGTTGGGCAGGCTCAACACCTATATTCCTGATTTCCGCTATTAGGCTTATCTGTTGAGGCATGTTTGAAGTCTTTTTTGGTGGTAGTTTTTTATTTCTTCTGGCTTTTTTCCATGTGTTTTTGCATCTGCCTATGGTTTGAGACCTTTTTTCTACTGTATTTGAGGCTTTGATTCCAGGTTCAGGACTTCCATTGGTTCTCTCCATCTTGTCTGACTGATTTTTTGCGTCTGGGCAGATCTCTCGTCCTGGACCAGAGTGCCCTTCACCATCTACTCTGTCTCTAGGCCTTTCAGTTAATCTGGATTCTGTTTTTCCTGACTCGTGATTGCACACCTCTGTGCTTTTAAGGCTATGTTTGCAATCTTCAATTATATCTTTGATTACTTTCGGGACTTCCAGTAGTTTTTCCAGCAGTGGTCCACAGGCTTGTCTATCCATCTTATCCATTTTATCAGCCTTTTCCTGGTGTAACAGGTTTTCCCTTATTACGCCCTCTACTAGGGCCATCCTATAATCTATAGTCTGTATTGAGGTTGTAAATTGTTTAGTCAGCTCAAGTTGATCGTCGAATTTTTGAGACTGGGCCATGATCGTTGTTGCAAGACAAAAGCACATAGGAAGCAAGTCATAGGATTTGGGCGCTCACAGTGAGTCCATAAAATCACATTAACAATCCAAATGTGGCACGGTGCTCCTGGCAAGAGGATCTTCCTTAATCCTCCAATGTTTCAAGGGAAACTAACAACGAACTGGACAGTTGTCAGGGCACTCATGATCGTATAATTGAAGGTTAGTAATTATTAGAATCTTCAGTGTGGAATAACACCATAGAGAGTTCATATATTATTTATTTCTTGACATACAAAGTCCACCTTGATACAAGAAAAACGTCCTTGAATTTCAATAATGTATACAGCAAACAAAGCCAACACGTGTTTCGTCCTATGAGAATGTATTCTCACAGACTTCATCAGGGCTGCAAAAAATATGTAAGAAGAAAAACCATTGCTGTAGTACATATTTAAACGTTCAGAGCAGATCTCAAACTAACTTATCGTGATATTTGTGAGAATCAAAACATGCCATATGCAAGTTAGAGTGCCAAATACTACAATAGAAACTGTTCTATTTATAACTAATGACCCATTAGAAAGTTATCCAAACTGTGGGATAACCGTTTGTTTTCAATAGTGAGAAAGTAGGATTTGAAACAAAAAGTGAAGTTTCCATGCGTAAAAAACTATCATAACCCGAGTGTGAAATTATCCCAAGTAGAAGAATAGAAAAATAGACAGAAAAGGAGAAATCACCCCAAAGTCTAAGAGTATACGAAACTATCAAAAAACCAAAATAGATGTGAAAGACGGGGGATATCTCCAACTGTGCCCCCATGCCAGTGGAACAACCTAAGTGCCAATATTGTAGCACATCTAAAACAAAACAGCATACCTTAAAATCAAGTATGTCTTATATGAAAACTACTCATTTCCAAGCATTATCTAGTAGAATCTGCAGAAATAACCATAAAATATATTAAGTAGTGATCCAAGTGTTTTTGCAAAGTCAGAAAGTGAAACTACTATATAACTGAATAACATAATAACAGAATAAGTATAGCCCCCGGGGCAAGACTGACCTTAATTAAGTGTATATAATCCTAAATTAAGTCATCTAATTAAGGAATCTTCTTGTATTCCCTATATGCGAGAATGCGGGGAAAAAGAGTAATTAAATTAACTGAGTATACGTATGCAATCTTAACAGATGACCATTATGGCCTAAAGTAATCTCCGTAAATTCAGCCCAACCGCAACACTCACCTATCAACCAGAAAGTCTAAATATCAAAAGGAGAACTCCGTGGTGCGAATGTATCCACGGCGTTCCCAGTATCTGAAAGTCAAATCGTTCGAAGAACGTCCGGCGCGGATGCAATTTAAAACGTCTTCCCGTCCGATGTGCGGAAATAAAAGACGGACTACGCGTCAATTAACGGGCGCCATCTTGGAAATCCCTGATACAATATTCCCAAGACCAAAACTGAACCGATCCAAAGCAATATTGGAAAAAATATCTCTATATACATCATCAAGCCAGTCAAACCATAAACCACAGGGACAATGTTCAAATAGGTCCAAGCCTAAGTATCAAAGCGAGGTACTGACCACCAGGAGCGAAAAAACAGCATCTAGATTCCATAAATCCCCCATAAACCAAATTGTAACACATCTGAGAATATGTCACGAAACCGTACGTAAATGAAAAGTCCACTATGTGTAAAAAAAGGAGAAAATTAGCAAGAGCTACTGAGAAAGTAAAAAGAGTAACATTCTGTTGAAATGCAGAAAGAGAAAACATAGAAAGAGGTATATAGTAAATACATTGAAGAAAAGCACTGAATTGTAATGTAAATTATTACTATTTCATCAGAAGATTATTAATGGTGGATTGATACAAAGTTGCGAGTAATACATCCAATAGCAAATCAATAGTCACTATACATTCAAGAATTGTACAAACTTAAGTTCAGTAACAGTTAAACGGATCGCACAAATCCCAAAATAGCCAACACACTAATACAATTGAGTCAATATCATATATGAAAGCCAATTAGAAATAAGCTATTGAATAGTGCTATGTTGTCGAACATAGTCAGTTAATACAAGTTGAAGACAATTTATACAAACGGTCTAGTGTACATATGTCAGGCCAAATAGAGGTTATATTAATTTCCCAAATAGTATTCCATTTCGAAATTTGTGTTGAGACCATCCTCTACCGCTCTGAGTTTAAGGATCCAGTAGCATTCTCTTTTTCTAAGGGCTAACTCCCTGTTACCCCCTCTCGGATCTCTGATGATGTGATCAAAACCAAAGAATTCGAAGCCACAGGTGTTATTTTGTTTAGGGCAGTGTAACATATGGTTCACTATGGGGTATCTCTCATCTTCCTGTCTCAAGGCTCTGAAATGTTCACTTGCCCTAATTCTGAGTGGTCTAATAGTGCTACCTATATAGTATAGGCCACATCTGCAAATAATCATATAGATGACAAACTTACTTTCACATGTAATATTCAAATTAATGTTGTACTGTACACCCGACGAGCTCTTGAATGAGGAGATGCCCGACCTGGTCCATCTATACATTCCACAATGTCCACACTTAAAAAAACCTTTTCCTCGGTTAGTCAGCCAGTTATCCTGGTTTAATTTGTTGCGAAAATTTGGACATAGAAAGTTCTTAAGAGTTTTACCTCTTCTGTAGGTGAAAACCGGGGTATCTGGAATCACTTTTCCAAGAATAGGATCTGATGTCAAAATATACCAATGTCTGTACATACATTTATGAAGCAAAGTGGCGGTTTTTGTGTAATTAACAATACAACGAATCATTGTGTCGCCAGGTCGGGATTTTTTAGACAATGTGTCTGACCTTTTAAGATGCATAGCCCTAGTACGGGCTCTATCTATCACCCGAGTAGAATATCCCCGAGCTTTAAATCTCTTGCTCATGTCATCTATGCATACACCAAAATCTTCCTCAAGACTACAATTACGTCTTGCCCTCACCATCTCACCATATGGTATTGAATTGATTTGATGAACCGGATGTGCACTCTTTGCATGTAAAATAGAGTTACAGGAGGTACTTTTCCTATATAACCGACTCTCTATTTTATTATTGTAAATGAAAAGTTCTACGTCCAGGAAGGGAATGCTAGTAGTACTATGTTCTGAAGTGAAATGGATATTGTACTCATTTCTGTTTAGATAGTTAATAAAGTTGTCGAGTTCTTGTAAATCACCTGTCCAGATCATCAAGCAGTCATCGATGTATCTACCCCAATAGAGTATATCTGCGATCCACTTACTGCCATCCTTGCTCCAGATCTTATTTTGTTCAAACAATCCCATAAAGAGATTAGCATAAGCTGGTGAAAATTTGGATCCCATAGCTACGCCTTGTTTTTGGCGATACCAATCATTCTTAAACAGAAAGACATTGTTGTCCCATGATCGTTGTTGCAATTGAGCCCAGTGTTGTACATATGACTTTCATGATGCTAAGGATTGGTTGATCTAATGAGAAGTCATCTCTGTTTCCCCTGTTTTGCCCACTTTGCTCATTAGTTATCTAGCCTTCTAAGTTCTTGTCGTCCTCTCCTCTGTGGCCTTTTATTATGCTCTCTTCCAGGAAGTTTAGATCTTCTGACGTTATGCTGTTTAGTTGGGGGTCTGTATTACCAATAGCGGAGTTGTCAGGCGAGGACAGTTCCAGACTAAAGGAGCTACTATTGAGTCTGCACAGCTTTAAGTTAGTTTTTACAGTTTGGCTTTCGCAGTAAAGCTGTGACTCTGAAAGTTTATGGGTCTGTTTAGGTGGTAGTTGTTCTATTTCAGGACCCATTATGTTTTGGAGTACTGTAAGTTCTGCTTGGGCACTTCGTGGAGGGAGTGTTAATGAGGAGTTCCCGAAGTTTAATAGTCCCATTTGGGGTTCGGGATAAGATGAATCATTGCTTTTTCTTTGCTCTCCCGGAAAAATGCCCCACTCTGGGAAGTTATTTGACTCTGCTCCGCCGTTCCCATGGGGGTTATTCGTTGGACAGGATAGTCGCGATAAACCATCCAATCGCTGCTGGAGTGGACAAGTATCCTGGTACCCGGTCTCTGAGAGCTCTAGTTCATCCCCCCCCCCATATTATTGCCACCCTTTTCCCCCAATGGCTGTACCGGGAGGTCGGTAGCTTTGGAGCTTTGCGTTTGCGCCTGTTCAGAGTTTAAATTCACTTGGTTCACTAAGCTATAGTAGTTAGTAATGGTGTTTATCTTTAGTTTTGTTTTCCTTGCACCCAGGCCCAGGTGAATCGGTATATACTGTTGTCTACTGCACAGAGGATTTGCAAGGCCCCCCGTAGATACTCCTGCGTTCAGTATTGCACACTCGATGTCATCGAAGTCAGTATGGGCTGGCAGCAGGGGCACTGACACTGCTTCTGTCCCACCCAACTCTCCTCCTGGTTCGTTTTCGTCGCTGGGAATCCCGATTTGGACACCCTCTGCTGTGACCTCTCCTTGGGTTGTGAACCCTCCTTGGTTTGTGAACCCCCCCTGGGATATCTGGACGATTCCAGGATCCTGGTCCTGATCCTGGTCCTGATCTAACCTCAGATCTTCTAAACTATTGAGTTCCTGCTCCGAACTTTGAAATTTCACTGGGTGAGCGAGTGCCTCATTGGCCTCCCTGGCCTTCTTTGTTTTACCTCTTGTCCCAACCATCTTCGAGGACTTCGCCGTTCTCCGCTCTCTGCTCACCAACCGCCGTCCCTTCCCCTTGATTCCTTACTTACTTACTACCTTGCTTTAGTCTTAGTCTTAGTCTTTAAAAAAAAAAACACCAGCCAGCCAACCAGCCGGACCACCAACAACACCAGACCAAAGCCGAGACTAAAGTGGGAGCTGGGTGTGGCGACGCGACTAACACCGGCACCAAAGCCGGGACCGTAGCTGAGGCACAGCTGAAGCAGAGGGTAGAAGAAGCAGAGGATAAAAATGGGGGGGGAGGAAGGGATCCGGTGGCCAAGGAGTGTCCCGCACGCCAAGATCCGACCAGGGAACCTCCCAAAAACAACGAAAATAGCTGCTCACCCGGTCTCACCCGGTCTCACCCGATCTCTCCCAATCTCTCCGGTCTCTCTCCGGTCTCTCTCCGGTCTCCCGATCTCTCAGTCTCTCCTGGTCTCCTGGTCTCCTCCTAGTCTGCTCCCCTGGGCACTTGGTCTGGGCAAGGGCACCTAGTCTGTGGGGGTCCACGGGGTCCGCGTGGTCCGTGGAGGAGGCAGCAGGACTCCCTCTGACGACTCCGATTCCTTCTGACTCTTCCTGACTCTCCTCCGGGCCCCTCAACCTAGGCCCAACCTAGGCCCACGAGCAAGACAGCAAGACAGCGAGTCAGCTAGTCAGCAAGTGAGGCAAGTGAAGGAAAGGAGCAGGGAGGCAGGGGAGCACCCTCAGCCCTCAGCCCCCTCCGCCCCTGAGCCGGAAAGCAGCCGGAATGCGCGCCGGCACACCGGCAACAAAGGGACTCAAGAGCAGCCCCCCCGGCTCGTACGGCTCGTACGGCTCGTGCCTCCCCCGAAGTCCCGCGGCAACTGCGCGTCCATCTTGCGCTCCACATACCGCAGCAGGTCCGGAGACGTGAGCCACCCCGACGTCCGCTTCGTCCGTTCCCAGCAGTCCTGCAATAATAGGCTAGTGACTTCCTTCATTTCTCAATTTCAATTGGCACACTGGACCTAGTATATGGTACCTAGGTACCAAGGCATTGGGGTTCCAGGAGATCCTTATGGGCTGCAGCATTTCTTTTGCCACCCATAAGGAGATCAGACAAACCCTTCCACAGGCCTGCCATTGCAGCCTGCGTGAAATAGTGCACACACTATTTCACAGCAATTTTCAGTGCACTTAAGTAACTTATAGATCACCTATATGTCTAACCTTCATTTACTGAACGTTAGGTGCAAAGTTACTAAGTGTGAGGGCACTCTTGCACTAGCAAATGTGCCCCCACATAGTTCAGGGCCAATTCCCGGGACTTTGTGAGTGCAGGGACGCCATTACACGCGTGCACTACATATAGGTCAATACCTATATGAGGCTTCACAGTGGTAACTCCGAATATGACCATGTAAGGTGTCTAAGATCATGGAATTGTCCCCCATTCCAAATATGGTATTGGGGAGCCAATTCCATGCATCATGGGGGCTCCACCATGGACCCCCAGTACTGCCAATCCAGCTCTCTGAGGCTTGAAATGCAGCTACAGCTGCTGCCACCTCACAGACAGGATTCTGTCCTCCTGGGGTCTGAGCAGCTCAGTCCCAGGAAGGCAGAAGAAAGCATTTCTTTAGGGAGGAGGGTGTTACACCCTCTCCCTTTGGAAATAGGTGTTACAGGCTGGTGAGGGGTAGCATTCCCCAGCCTCTGGAAATGCTTTGAAGGGCACAGATGGTGCCCTACTTGCATGAGCCAGTCTGCAACGGTTCGGGGACCCCCAGCCCCTGCTCTGGCGTGAAACTGGACAAAGGAAAGGGGAGTGACCACTCCCCTGTCCATCACCACCACAGGGGTGGTGCCCAGAGCTCCTCCAGTGTGTCCCAGACCTCAGCCATCTATTGCTTTCCAAGGTGTGGGGACACTCTGGAGGCCTCTGAGTGGCCAGTGCCACCAGGTGATGTCAGAGACCCCTCCTGCTAGGTCCATGTGTGATAAGGTAACCAATCCCCCACTCAGGGCTATTTAGGGTCTCTCCTGTGGGTTTCTCTTCAGATTCTACTTGCAAGTTTCCAGCAAGAATCCTCTGCAACTACTACTTCATCCTCTGACCTCGGATCAACCGCAGACTGCTCCAGGAACCACTGTAACAGCAACAAAGTATCCAGAAGGGCTACTTTTCCTCTGCAACTTCAGCTCCAGCCAGCAACTGAAACAGTTACCACAGTGTGCACACTCTGGGGACTCCCTGTCTTCACCCTGCACCAGAAGGACCAAAGAAATCTCCAGTGGAGTGACAGAGTCGCTTCCCTGCTCACGCAGGCACCTTCTAAGTTGACAACCGGTTCTCTTGGACTCCTCTCCTGGCAATTAGCATGCTCCTTGGAATACAGAGGGTGGACCCCTTAAAAACAGACTTGCCTTCCCCAAGAATCACTGTACTCCTGTGCACTGCGTCTTCTTCACCTCCTGAGGCCTCTGTGCACTATTTGCAAAATACCCTCATGCAAAGCCTGGTCCAGGTCCCCAGCACTTTATCCTGTGACATTCAACTCACTGAGTTGACCTCCGGTGGCATGGGACCCTCCTTTGTAGTGCTGCACCAACCACATTTTGCACCTCCTTTGTCCCCATGTCCTGTGACTTCCGTGGGCACTGTCTGATCTTCTGATGGCTCTCTGAAGTGCTGAGAGCCCCCTCTTCCTCCTCACACAGAGTTGAGGCCCCCAGGTCCCTCCTGGGTCTAGACAGCGCAACTTTGATGCAAAACACAATTTTGCCAGAACCAAGGCTTATCAGATGAATCCAGCACCAAAAATCATCTGCATCCAACTTCTCTTCATGGGACATCCATTGCATCATGCAGGAACCTGCTGACATCTTCCTTGGGTGCATTTCTGCAGTCTTCATCCAACCAGGGACTCTTCTTTTGCACCCTCTTCTGGGTTGGTAGGGACTCCTGTCCTTCCTGGAACTTCTTTCGACTTCTGGACTTGGTCTCCTTCATTTGCACGTCTTCAGGTCCAGGAATCCACAATTTGTTGTTTGCAGTCTTGCTTGGTTCTTGCGATAACTCTAATCACAACTTGTGGTGTGTCCTAAGGAAACTTGTAGTACTTTACTCCTACTTTCCTGGGCTCTGGGGTAGGGCATTTCACTTATCTTTGCTATATTCTTACTCCCCCAATGACTCTCTACACACTACACTTGTCTAGGGGGGAATTTGTGATTCGCATTCCACTTCATTAGTATGTGGTTTGTGTTGCCCCAAGACCTATTTTCTCCCAATGCATTCTATAGCATTTCCTATTGTTTGCACTGTCCTATGTCTAATTACGTACCGTATTTTGGTGATTAGTGCATATATTGTGTATAATACTTACCTCCAGAAGGAGTATTGCCTCTAAGATATTTTTGGCCTTGTGTCACTAAAATAAAGTACCTTTATTTTTGGAACACTGAGTATTGCCTTTACTTGTGTAGAAGTACTGTGTAACTATAAATGGTTTTGCAGGAGCTTTGCATGTCTCCTAGTTCAGCCTAAGCTGCTCTGCTATAGCTACCTCTATCAGCGTAAGTTGCTAGATCACTACTAAATTTTACTAATAAGGGATCACTGGACCTGGTGTAAAGTGTGAATACCCAGGGTACCCACTACAAACCAGGCCAGCCTCCTACAATTACAAAAAAGCAAAGTGGACACTCTTGGGAATAGTTAATGTCCAATTGAATACACTATGCACTCAGTGTTTCTGTTGAGTGCATGTTTCTCCTGATTGGAACATACATGGTGTTATGTTAAAAAACTTTACACAGCACATAGGTGGTCATTCTAACCCTGGCGGTAAAAACCGCCAGGGCGAATGACCGCGGTAGCACCGCCAACAGGCTGGCGGTGCACCGCTGGGCATTCTGATCGCGGCGGTTCAGCCGCGGCCAGAAACGGAAAGTCGGCGGTGTACCGCCGACTTTCCGCTGCCCTTGAGAATCCTCCATGGCAGCGGAGCGCGCTCCGCCGCCATGGGGATTCTGACACCCCCTACCGCCATCCTGTTCCTGGCGGGTCTCCCGCCAGGAACAGGATGGCGGTAGGGGGTGCCGCGGGGCCCCTGGGGGCCCCTGCAGTGCCCATGCCAATGGCATGGGCACTGCAGGGGCCCCCGTAAGAGGGCCCCAAAATGAATTTCAGTGTCTGCCTAGCAGACACTGAAATTCGCGACGGGTGCTACTGCACCCGTCGCACTCAAGCAACTCCGCCGGCTCCATTCGGAGCCGGCTTCATCGTTGCTGGGTCTTTCCCGCTGTGCTGGCAGGCGGCCTTTTGGCGGTCGCCCGCCAGCACAGCGGGAAAGCCAGAATGGCCGCCGCGGTCTTGTGACCGTGGTGCGGTCATTTGGCGGTAACCGCATGGCGGGCGGCGACCGCCGCCCGCCGCAGTTAGAATCACCGCCATAGTCTGGCATCATGGTCTCATAGTGCTCTCATTCATTCAGCTTGGCTTTCTCTCTTTGCTGCTGTGAACCAGTGATGCCCATATATTTGGAAAATATAGGTAGAAAATTTACATTTTGTGCCAATTATTAACATTTTAAATTGGGGCAATACGAAAACCCCCAACCATCCACTGAGGATATGGGCTCACTATTAGCAGCAACACCATGCAAACATGTATCTTTTCCCGTGCCTTCAGTGTCATTGGATGTTACCTGCCATAAGGGTCTCTGATATACAAAGACAACGTTAACAATCCCCTGAAACAGTACCGTGAAAGCCACGGCCACCGGAACTAAGCACCACACACGGCCGCTGCCGCCCCCCTCGTCGCGGCAGCCATCGCAACGAGGATTGCCCCCAGACACCGGCGCATAGCGCATAGCCGCAGCCGCTGCCGCTGTTGCTGCTGCGGCCGCAATGAGGATTGCCCTTCTGTGGTAAAGAACGCGGGCGTCTTGGCCGTCAGCGGTTTTAGCCGGAGAGACGCGGTCAGGTTTGAATCGGCGTTTGGAACACGTCGAAGTGCCGCATGCCGGTAAGGGGGAAAAAAACATAAGGGAAAGAAAAACTTTGCAACGCACAGGGAAACTATCCCGAGCTGGTGAACTTTTAGACTTTGTTGTTCTTTGGGGAAGCAGGGAAAAAGATTCTACTCTGGCTTTCACCTAAGGGGAGAAAGGGTTCGAGGAACCTGGGATATCCTTTTTGACTACTAGTGGAACTGCAGCAACCAAGCACTTCTCCTCACCGGCACCAGCGGCTCCTCACCGGCGCCAGCGACTTCTCACCGGCGCAGCAGCTGCGTCACACGCCCGGGCCCGCGGCCCGCGGGAGAGCGCCGAGGGACGATCCTAGGGGCCAGGAGACAGCCTGGAGACAGCTGAGGGGGGCCCCTGAGACAGGCTGAGGGACGACCCCGGGGGACACAGAGTCCGGCGGAGAACGACCCCGGGTGCATAGTGAGCGGCGGAGGGGCGAGCCCGGGAGAGGCAGAGGCCCCTCAGGACCCAGAGACAGGCTGAGGGACGACGCAGAAGCCTCGGGTACCCCCGGATTTCCTCGGGGGGCGACCCGACCCCCGGTAGGCCCCTCTGGCGCCCCATCGTCTCACGGGCGGACTGAGACCCTTGGAGGAGAGCCGAGAGCGCCCCCGGAGAGACTGCTGACCCGCAGACCCGCTGTGTGCATGGGCAGCCGGTGACCTGCGCCCTCCACCGAGACTTCCACGGACCCCAAGGGCGCCTTATTAGACCTCATTACACACTCCATCATCTAGAGGGACCCGAGGAGCCAGCGACCCGAGCACCGGAGACTGACTGTGGCACTAGAGAGAGATCCCAGAGACTGACCCCTCACCCCAGACTGACCCAGGCCACGGGGGCACCGGAGAGAGGCCCCGGAGACTGACCCCTCACCGGAGACTGACCCCGGCCTCAGGGGCATCAGAGACCGACCCCGGGCACCAGAGAGAGAGATCGGGTACCAGAGACTGCTCCCTGGCACCTGAGACAGGACTCACATCAGAGACTGACCCCGGGCACCACACCCCGGGCACAAGAGGCAGACCCCGGGCACCGGAGACAACCAGCCGCGCACCCCCTGCAGGTCACAGGGCTGCCGGTTCGGACCACCACTTCGCGGCCGCCGCCGTTGTAGGCTGCCTGCTAAAACACGCTGGGAGGACTACAATATCCAGAATCCTCTGGGTTTCCTGTGCGCCAAGTGGCGCGAAAGTGCTGTTACGCCCCTCGGGCCCGGGCCCTTAAATTGTAACAAGGTACACTGCACCGCGGGGCGTGCGCGGGCGGCGCCGGGTAAAGGGTCCTCTGTGGCCCTCTGAGGCTTGAAGAGACTGGACTGGGCACGGGACTCTGCCCAAAATTGTAAATTAGTTGTATTAGATCTTGATTACGTGGTTTTGTGTTTTGTATTGCTGAATTATAGCTGGTGGTACTTACTGCAACCAACCTATGATGGCTAACTGTAATAACTCCGCCAAAAATCTAGGGGCTACTATGCTTGACAACTACCTGGTTAAGGTGGTTAAAAAGATTAATAGCGATCGCAGAGTCTCTCTAGGGAAAGGAGGTTCCCCCGTTCAGACACACCCCAGTTCCTCCCCACATATAGTGTCTACTTTTGAGGATCTGGGCGTCAACACTGACAAGGATATGATACTAACTGAGGCACAGACACATTCTAATCCCTTAGACTCAACGGATATAATTGGCGAGAGCCCCGTGGTTATGGCAGTGACTCCCCCCCAACCAGCAAGAGCAGTTAGGGCTTGTAGAAAGTCGCTGGGCAAAAGAGGAGTGGGGAAGGTCAGCAACCCTCGAAAGCCCCTTGAAGCAAAAACCCATACTATTAAAACTAAAGGATTAGACGGGGGATCTGATAAGCCAGTGGGTTGCTGTCATAGCAGGCAGTATATAGAAAATATACTGGCTACAGTAGAGGATAAGTTAGTGACAAAAATGGCTGAAATTCTTAGCACATTATTGCTGAAAATTGAAGTACTTACCCAAGAGGTTCGTAGTCTGAGGGTACAAGCAACATCGACACCAGCAGATGTACTAACGGTACCTCTAGATTTACCATCTGGAAATTGTGTTGAGCAGGCAATACTCGCGGGCAGCAGTTTAAGACATAAAGCCCCAGGTAACGAAACAAGTTTGGAGGCGGAGCCCACTATACCTAGGGAACCCGAAGTGATTCGAGGGTCCCTAGAGGGTAGGCCTCAACCAACTCGAGTCCATAAGGAAGCAAGAGTGCACAACAATAATTATAATGTTAGGATTGATCTCCCACCGGAGGCCGCTCCATTTGTATGTATATTGTCAGGAGTCCCAGAACTTAGTTCTGGTAAAAAAGAAGGTTACAATGACTTAAAAAACAAAGTAGCCTTCTGGCTTACTAAGAATAGACCCCTCCCCCCTACCATTGATGGTAAAATCTTAAATGTGAGAAGGGTGGGTTGGCTTGGCCACATGATTAAAGATATCCCAGGTGATCTGGTAATAGTTAATTTCAGGAGTATTAATGTGGTCCCATTTTTGAGAGGTTGGTGCTCCCAACTTGCAGATGGACCAATAGTCACGTGGGAACTACTAGATTTTTATCCTACGGTGTATCCCGAGGTGAAGGTGCCTTCCCAGATTAACAAAAATGTCATTAACCCTCCCAGGGGTTGGTTCGCACCAGAAAGCATTGAACCCTTGATTACTGCCGGGAGATATGGGCCGTTATCCTGCCTAGATGAGAATGATTGACTCATCGGTAGAGAAGAAATAGTTAATTTAACTATATTGAAATCCCCCCACATAGAAGATATAAGTTGGAAGGCTATTGCCACAGATCAAAGTTATATTCCTGACACTACCCCTGTTGGTACATTGTCTGCATTACCCAATCTTAGTACGGACTCACCCTCTGCTTCAGCTGAGCCTGTTGATTTGTTATCAAGGTATATCTCCTGGAATATAGCCGGTCTGGAGTCCAGCCAGTGTATTCCTGATTGGAGGGGCTTCATTGATCAGGGCGATATAATTGCATTCCAGGAAACATGGGCTATCACACCGATATTTCGGGTGGGGTATCTGAACTTTAGCAAGCCAGCAACTAGAGGCCAGAAAGGGCGCCCTGTTGGAGGTCTTACAATCTGGGTCCGCCAAAGTGCGGGTGTAAGAGTTGAAGAAGTGACAATTGATAGTCCAGACATAATTGCCTTAAAGATAAAGTCCAACCAAGGTACAAACATCCTGTTGGTTAATATTTATGTCAGGGGCCTCCAGGGAGGAAGGGTTTCTCCGACCCTCCTCCTGTTGGATGACATTCTATCAGGAACAACGACCGATGGCCACAAGATTGTGATGGGGGATTTTAATACTTGTTTTGAGCCTTTGGGTATTGAGGACGGCCCGCTCACTGAGGATGAGGATCTATCCTGGGGTATTCCCCAGCTCGAGTTACCTCCGATTGCTAAGTGCTCGAGCTCAGCCACCTATATCAAGGGGCTATGCCTGGATATGGGTCTAAGTTAACGGAAGGGTCAAGTCAGATAGGAAGGGCAGGCATACGTTCAACAACGGCAGACACAGTAGTCGTATCGACTATATTTTGGTCGATGTGAGGCAGTGGTTTGCAGTTGTTGATATGCTAGTTACGGAACGCCCAGAGAGCGATCATGATCCGCTGGTTTTGACCTTAAGGGATTCCAGCTTTCAGAGGTCTGAGGGCAGTGGTCCTAATATAACATAAAAAGAGGTCATTGTGAGCAATGATACGCGCAGGGTACGCTGGCCCAAAATAGCTGTGGACGCTGGGGCCCGCAGGGCGATAAGAACCTTAGTATCTAGTTCTGTGGAGCTTTTAAACAATTGTGGCTCACAGGACGAGATTATCAGCGAACTTATACGTACCCATTCTGACTTGTTTCAGGAACTTAAAAAGTTGTTCATCAAATTTATCCCTAAACAACCTAGGACCAAGAAATATTCATCCACTTCCTGGTTTGATAAAGAGTGTAGCAAGACAAAAAGAGTTCTCTTTGAGGCTATTAAAAACAAAAATCATAGCCAGATTAGATCTTGAAGAAAACTCTATAATGAGGCAAAACGCAAAGCAAAACAAAAGTGGGACGAGGAACGCTGGCTTATGCTGTCAGAAGCCTGTGGTGAACGCAATATGCAACAGTTTTGGTACCTCATAAAATGGGGTATCTCGCAGGACGCCCACTATAGTCCAGCTTCTGTCTCTAATCATCAGTGGGTAAAAAATTTTGAGGATCAGTTTAAGTGTCATACAGTAGAAGTGACTATACCCTACTGTCTTGAGCCCGTCGAGCCGTTAATATTCTCAGCTACTGAAGTTACCAATTGCCTGCAAAACATTCCCAAAGGGAGGGCCCCTGGCCCAGATGGTATTCCAGCTGACATTTTTTTGGAAGACCAGGACCTGTGGGTACCTTATATACTTCACCTGGTGAATGCAGTTGCAGCAGGCGCTAAAATTCCTGACTCATGGTATGGGGCAGAAATCCTTCCTATATACAAGAAAGGCGATCGCTCAGTACCCTCAAATTACCGGCCTATCAGCCTTATTGATGCGATCCAAAAAATCATAGCGTGCCTCATTTTAGGGAGGATACAGGAATGGATAACAGACTCAGATATTTTGACTCCGTTGCAGGCGGGTTTTAGACCTCATGTAAGCACCCTTGATCAAGCCTTTCGTTTTGCCCTTTTATATTGGAAAACAGTTTTTTTTAGGTAAGGTCAAGTTGTATGCAGCTTTTGTGGATCTAAGATCTGCATTCGACTTGGTTCCTAGGACTAAATTATGGGATTGCATACTGGAACAGCGAATGCCCAGGGCTATAGTGCGACTCTTAATGATTCTTCATGCATACACCTATGCCCAAGTCCGCTGGGGTAAGCCTGGCGAGGTTACGGACAGGTTCCATGTTTTGAAAGGTGTTAGACAAGGATGTGTCCTGGCTCCCACTTTGTTTTCCCTGTTTATCAACGGGGTTACCAAATATTTTGCAACACATCCCACGGATGCTCCCCAGATAGTGGGAATGAAAGTACCATTGCTCATGTTCGCGGATGATACCTTGTTATTATCAAAGACAAGGCAAGGGCTCCAGCAGGCCCTACTCAGATTTGAGTTATTTTGTGACGAGCATGAGCTAGAAGTAAATGTTTCTAAAACAAAATTCATGGTACTAAGAGGTCGAACACAAACTGTGGCAAGGGTTAAAATGGGTGGTGCTATTCTTGAGCAAACTAATGTATTTACATATCTGGGTGTGCATTTTAGTGATAATTTTAGTTGGAAACCCCAGATTGATATCCAAGCACTTAAACATGTTCAATTAGGCGGTGCCCTTCTCAAGGAATATAAAAGATCATTTACCCGCCCGATGTCCCCACTTATGGAAATCTATGGGTCAAATTTTTTTCCCTCAGTCTTGTATGGGGCAGAGCTTTGGGGATATAGCAATCTGGACCGACTGATGCTGGCCCAAAATAGATTTACAAGAGGGGCGGTTGGTCTTCCGAGGTCATCCCCACGCATCCCGCTCCTTTATGACCTTGGGCTCCAACCGGTGGAAGATCAAGCCAGATTTCGGCCCTTGGCCTTCTGGCGGAGGTTGTGGTCTACCCCAGAGCTGTTATTATATGCGAAAGCATGCCTCGAGGTAAGGGACACCCTAGGATCCGATAAGATTGGTTGGTTTAAGGGTGTTAGAACCACCCTTTGTGCCATGGGTCTAGGTGCCCTTTGGCACAACCCAGACTCAGCTACTTTTCCTTCAAAAAAAGAGCTGAAACAACTATATTGGGAATGGGTGGTAGGCATAAGACACTCATCCCTTATAGGTAGTTCCCTTACAACATTTGTACACGTGAAAGATGTCTCTGCAATTGAAATGTATTGGGATGTTATTACAAAACCTATGGACCGCAAATTATATCACCAAGTTAGAGTGGGCTCAATACCTTTAAGGTGTTTAACCTCAACCTGGGGCATTGGAGGCCCAGACAAATGCCCATTGTGTACTGAAATGCGGGAAAATGTGAGCCATTTGTTCTTTGTCTGTCCATTATATGCTGCCCCAAGGAAGAAGTGGCTGGTACCCCTATGCAAAAGTCTGGGCACTCAATCGGCCGAGACTGCTTGTAGGATTCTTAAAACTGATCTTTCACCTACTATAGCAATAGGGGTGGCCAAATTCCTGGGGTGGGCATGGATAATTTGTTCTAAACTACTAAAACAGTTATATGTTTTAGATAAGTAAATTATCTTGAACTTTAGAACTGAGTTTTTAAAGTAATGTACTTCCTTTTTTAATATGTTAAAATATTTAACAAATGAAGCATTAGTAGCTTTTATGAAATATTGTATTTATTGTTTTAATTGCTAGCACTGTTAATTTTATAAGTATTATGACGTATAGCATGTCTTTTATGATGAAATATCGAATAAAGACCTCATTGACTTGAATCCCCTGAAACAAGACAAAGCAGAACCTTAAACCAACTGCTGCTGCCTGTGGTAGGTCAAGTGATCAACTTGCACTTTTTATACCCATTTAGTAAGAGGGGAAGTGCAACAGGGTAAGTGAAGTAAGCAAGAAGAAAATGTGACATATAATTTGAGAATGTTTTGGGAGA
The DNA here is from genome assembly GCF_031143425.1 of Pleurodeles waltl. Classification (NCBI taxonomy): domain Eukaryota; kingdom Metazoa; phylum Chordata; class Amphibia; order Caudata; family Salamandridae; genus Pleurodeles; species Pleurodeles waltl. The sequence goes on from NC_090447.1 coordinate 577,567,525, forward strand.
GGGTGAACATAAGGGAAAGGAGGACAGCTGATTGAGAGAATCAAAGGGAGAAACAAATGAAGGGGTGATGGACATAGAGATACAGGTATGAAGTGACATCAATTCTACATTTGGTTAGACAACGTCTATGTCAATTTTTTCCCCCAGTTAATCATATTGTATTTGAACATACAACATCTTAGGCCAGCAATCTTATGATTGTATTAACCTTTCTTGTGCCACCTTAAGTCTTCCAAGATCTTTCATGACTTTGAATCACTAGCTGGGCTAACTCACCCTTTTATCCTTTGCATGTTTCCAAACTGGCTACAATTAATTGAACAATAGTACTTTTTATAATAGAATCAATTGAAAGTGTAAAACTGTTGTACTAGCTGTTATTTAAAAAGAAAGTTATTATTACAAGTTAGTAATATGAAGTTTAGGGCTGAAATCACCCTGTTTTCTAAGTCATGATACTGTAATGTAAAAGCACTATTATGCTCATTTAGTAAAACATTATCAGGTAGAGTGCTCCTGTTGCAATCATCACCAAACTTTTTGCCTCCTACCTCCTATTTTATCTGACCAGTTTTAGTTGGTTTTAGGACTCTGGGCACTTTACCACTGCTAACCAGTGCTAAAGTGCATAAGCTCTCTGTCGAAATAGAATTGGTGATTAGTTTATCTATTTAAAAATAAAGTTTGATTTACTAGTAAGTCCCTAGTAAAGTGCACTAGAGGTGCCCATGGCCTGTAAATCAAATGCTACTAATGGGCCTGCAGCACTGATTGTGCCACCCACATGAGTAGCTCATTAAACATGTCTCAGACCTGCCACTGCAGTATCTGTGTGGGCAGTTTTGCGCTGCCAATTCGACCTGGCAAGTGTACCCACTTGCCATGCCCAAACCTTCCCTTTTTGTCTATGTAAGGCAACCCTAAGGTAGGCCAGAGATAGCCCCATGGGCAGGGTGCAGTGTATGCTAAAGGTAGGATATGTACTGATGTGTTTTACATGTCCTCACTGTGAAATACTGCCAAATTTGTATTTCATTGTTGCAAGACCTATCTCTCTCAAATGATAACATGGGGACTGCCTTTAAATGTCTTTTAAGTGCAGTTTCCCATTGGGAGCAGATAGAGATTTGGAGTTTGGGCTCTCTGGGCTCACAATTTAAAAAATCATCGTTTGGCAAAGTTGTTTTTTAGATTGCCAGTTTGAAAATGTCACTTTTTGAAAGTGGACATTTTCTTTCCTAAACCATTCTGTGCCTTTGCCTGCTTTTGCATTCCATGTCTGGGTCAGACTGACAGTTGGGCTAGTGTGACTTCCCTCTACACAGTAACACAAAAGGAGCTAGGGTGTAGCCTGCATATCCTGATGAGTCTCCTGGGCTATAGTGGGAAGGTAGGAGCTGACACTTATCCCTAAATTGGCTGTGCCTGTGCTCACACAATGCAAACTCCAACTCCTTAGTGTGTATCTGGGGCCAGTCCTAGGCAAGGCTGGATCTTGTCAACAACAGAGACTTTCCTTTGAAGTTTGCCTACTTCAGAGGCAGAAAGGAGTATAAGTAGTGGACCCAAAACCCCAGCTGTATACATTACTTCTGGAACCAAGAGAAACCTCTGCCAAGGAGAAGAGCTGAAGAGCTGAAGGAGGAGTGCTGCCCCTTTGTCTGTGATGGCTGGGTTGGCCTATAGTTGCTGCTTCTGCCTGAAAGAGGACAAAGACTGGACTTTGTGGTATATTCCTGTTTGTGAAGTGTCTCCAAGGGATTGAACTGTGCATGCCTCCTGTTTTGAAGTCCCAGGGCCATCAAAGACTTCCTCTGCCAGCACCTGGACTCTCTGCTGAGACTCCTAACCTGCTAGGTGGTGCCCTATCCAGTCACAGGGCCCTACAGAAGGTTAAGGTGATGGAACCAAGGTGGAAATCCACAAACAGGAGCCGGTCTGGGAAAATCTTGATGCACCACCTGCAACGCGGCTTTAAAAACAATGCGCCACCTGCATCGTGGCTGAAATTGACGCACCACCTGCATCGTGGCTGGGAAATTGACGCATCACCTGCATCGCAGCTGGAGAAATGACGTAACACCCACTTGTGGCTGCAAAATCAACCGCACAAAGCACGGATTCTCCTCCTCATTTGGCCAGATTTCATATGCAACATCGCTGGGTGTCAAAATCAAAGTGAATCTGCCCGGACCCGAGGTGCCCATCTGGAAATGGAGGCATTGCTATTTTGTGGGAGAGAAAAATTATGCATTGCCTCCCGGACTGGAGAAGAAACTACGCATGGTCTCACTTGCGAGTAAGATATTGACGCATTGCTAACTTTTCCGATGCCGTCCGGCTTTATTTTTGACACAAACCAGGTACTTTTTGTAGCAACAATGTTTTCGTTGTTTTCTATGGCATAAGACTCTTTTTACTTTAAAAAATCATATCTTCACTTCTGTATGTTGTATTTTTGTCATTTTGGTCATGTTTGATTTAGGTAAATATTGGCTATTTTTCTAAACTGGTGTGGTATCCATTATGTAGCATTTTCACTGTAATACTGTGTGTGTTGGTACAAGTACTTTACACATGGCCTTTGAGATAAGCCTGACTGCTTGTGCCAAGCTACCAAGTTACCAAGGGGTTGAGCAGGGGTTGCTGTGTAATTCCCTTACCCTGACTAGAGTCAGGGTCCCTGCTTGGACAGAATGCAAACTGCCTGTCAACCAGATACCCCATTTCTAACAGCTCCTCTCCCAGTACACTCTGGAGAATACTGAACCAGTTTACCTTGCCCCCCCACTCAATGTAATCTGGAGCCAGAGTATTTCAGCCACACTACAATCAAATATCAACAGTGTGAGAAAGTGAATTATTAATTAGGGTTGATGGTAGTCCACCACAAGTAATGTAGTCACTTACTTGTTCGGTCCAGTGAAAGGTTTCAGTAATGGTATCCTGAGCTGAATTCCTGGTAGGTCTGGCAGAGAGCAGACAGGCTCAATTTAGAGAAAATGTGTAAAGCATTTAAATGTACCATAGCAGTTAAAAAGTATAAAACACAAAACAGTAGACCTTCCCTCACCACAATATGGAGAAACTAATAAGCAAAGTGGCATAAACATGACCAAAAATCCAATAATAGAAATCTGGGATTTGAACTTTTAATGATCTAAGTGAAAATAGAGCCAAAAAATCAGCAGTGGTAGTCAATGGGCATGGTAGACCAGGACCTAGGTGCGATTTGAGGATAAGCATGATGGAAAGCGGATCAGATACAACAAACAGAGTAGCCCTACTAGGGCCTGGAAGTAGAGAGAATGTAAAACATGTTTTAAAGGACTTTGTCATTTTGCTGGGGAAAAAATCCCCTTGTTGCCAGACAGAACTGAAACTCAATCCAAAGCTGTGGAATTGTTATTTGGATACCATCCACGGCCGATCCCCTTAAAGCTCTGGAGCAAAACATTTGAAAATGTTCAAAAACTTCTTTTTGTGCCCCAATAACCACAGAAGTACACTTCAAAGGCTCCCAGGACCTCAGCAGGAGCACTTAGAGGCTTGCAGAGTGCCAGGCAGAGGGCATCAGCAAAGTCTAATCAAGGCCCAGTTACACTGATCAGCTGGAGTTCTTCACAGGAAGTTTCTTTCAACTTTTTATGTTCCTGGACCAACTCAGGGAATCAGACATATGATCTTTGTAGATCTTTCTGTCCTTGAATGTCAAATGGAAGTGGGTACACACTCCACAGGTCCTCCCCACCGATCACACATGCCAAGGGAAGCAGGTTTGGTATGTCTCAAATCCTTTTGCAAGTCCAACAGTGTTCTGAGGAAGGCTGCGTGAAGGTCCAGCTTTGTAGGGTTCACCAGCCCGTAGGTGTGTGTCACTCCAAGACATTCAGGGGCATATTTATACTCTGTTTGAGCCGAATGTGCGTCAATTTGCACCATATTTAAACTTTGACGCCTGAGCCCGCGGACGTCAAAATTCCTCTGTGTGTGTCATTTTTTGGATGCGGGAAACTGCCTTGCGTTAATGACATGCAAGGTAGGCGCTCCCACCCAAAAAATGACTTTAAGGCCTGTGCACCTTATTTATACTCCAGTGTCATTTTGACGCACTGGAGGGTGCGAGCCTTAAAAAACTGCGCACAGCCTGATGTGCGCTGTTTTTGAACAACTGGGTGAGGGTAGGCGTTCCCTCACCCAGGTGTTCAAAAACCTGACCATGGAAACAATCCAGAGGAGCCCTTCCCTGCCCCCACGGACACCCCTGCCACCCTCGCCCACCCCTGGAGCACACCCATGGATGGTAAGTACAGGTAAGTTGAGGTAATTTTTTTTATTTTATTTTTTAAAGTTGCATCAGGGGCCTAATTTGGGACCCCCTACATGCCACTGTGTCCAATGGCCTTGCCCAGGGGACAGAAGTCCCCTGGGCATGGCCATTGTGCAGGGGGGCATGACTCCTGTCTTTGCTAAGACAGGAGTCATTTCAATGAGGGTTGTACATCAAGAAATGGCGCAAGTCCGGTTTGAGGCATGATTTTTGCCTCAAACCTGACTTTCACCATTTTTTGACGCACAACCCCCATTTTCCCCTACGCCGACGCTACCTGGTTTGAGTCATTTTTTTTTACTCTGACCAGTCCGCAGTGCCGGCTAATGTCATTCCTTAAATAAGGCGCCTGCATGGCACGTAGGAATGGCGTCAGCCGGCGGTAAAAGTTTTGACGCAAACCAGCGCCCGTTTACGTCAAAAAGTATAAATATGGGCCTCAGAGTTCCTCTCTGACCATTGGAATAAAGGCTCCCAAGCCCTGACCTACCTACTTTTTCAGTAGTTTCCATTTTCTTTATGACAAAGAGGCCCAAAATGAAAGTGTCAGGGTTAATAAAAAATGATGTCTTAGGCCACATTAAACATGGGTCTGAAGAGAAGAGTGTGAGCAGGTAGTGTACTATGATAACCATAGTGTCCTCCCACAGGTAACGCTAACATCCAGTTTGAAGTAGACACTGTACCCACAACAAACCCAGAGACAGAAGTCTTCTGGGGCAAAAGCTGGGGCCTTCAGTGTCCATATAGGGGATTCACAGGAATGGTATTGGCATCCTGTTCCTTCCTTTCAAGTGTACCCCAACTATTACATGTGGCACAACAGGCCTAATAAATAGGTTTTGACACTGTGGTGTCAACGTGAGGTCCACAGTATCCAACTTGCATATTCTGTTCAGCTCAGAGGAGTCATCTCTGCCCATTCAGGTCACCCTTTTATTTGCTTCTAGGAGGACTTTCACACCTCGTTTGCACCTATTGCCAGGCTTGAGCACAGGCTGAGGCTTATGCTAGTTAGCCTCCTCACAGTTCAGGCAGGTAAAGGGTAACTTTCTGAAAGTAATGCTTTCTTAATATTTATTAAAAATCTGACTTTACCAATGGATTTTTAATAACTATCAAACTAAGGGGGTCATTCCGAGTTTGCCGCCCGCCAAGCGGGAACCACCAATTGGCCGCTCCGCGGTCAGAAGACCACGGGGGCCATTCTGACTTTCCCGCTGGGCCGGCGGGCGCCTGCCAAGGGAGCGCCCGCCGGCCCAGCGGGAAAGGGCCTGCAACACTGAAGCCGGCTCCGAATGGAGCCGGCGGTGTTGCAGGTGTGCGACGGGTGCAGTTGCACCAGTCGCGCTTTTCACTGTCTGCTAAGCAGACAGTGAAAAGCATACTGGGGCCCTGTTAGGGGGCCCCTGCACTGCCTCTGACAGTGGCATGGGCAGTGCAGGGGCCCCCAGGGGCCCCAGGACACCCGTTCCCACCATCCTGTTCTGGCGGTGAAAACCACCAGAAACAGGCTGGCGGGAAGGGGGTCGGAATCCCCATGGCGGCGCTGCTTGCAGCGCCGCCATGGAGGATTCGCCCAGCCGGGGCTAATCCGGCGGAAAACCGCCAGAACCGGTTTTCCGACCGCGGCTTTACAGCCGCGGTCGGAATGGGCAATGAAGCACCACCAGCCTGTTGCCGGTGCTTCAGTTGCTCGTGGCCCTGGCGGTCGGAGACCATCAGGGTCAGAATGACCCCCTAAGTGTTTAATTATATTTCTATCTTGTCCTGATCCAGAGGCAATAGTATCAGTTTTTTTGATCTGTACTCCTGTTTTCTACACGAGACAGCTAGACCTGCCATTGTGAAAATAAGTTTTTGGACCATATCACTGTAAGGGTATGGTAATATTAATTTTCTACATGTTCCACTTTTAAATACCATGCGCCCTCCTTTTGGGCTACAAGGCTTACATATTTAAAATAGAGGTTTCTACCTGTCAAAAAAGGGTATTTTACTAGGCCTCACTGCAGGTTTTATACTCTGGCTACTGTGGTAGGCCTAAAGCTATGCCCAGTAAGTGCTGCAGTTCACAGGTGAAATTCAACTGTCAATGCCTTAGGTATAGTACCACACGTTATACTATGACCCTATATAAAAGGTAAATAAGCCAGTGAGGGAGTAGGCAGTATCTCATGTAGTATGGATCAGAGCACATACAGTGGACACTGAAGCACTGTACCCCAGTGTGCAGAGTCTTATAACCAGCAAAACATTTCAGGAAAAAATGGGGGTAACCAAACAAGAAGAGCTATTGTTTCACAGCCAGATTCTAATTTTCTAGTAGTTTAGATTTAATCACTTTCTGTTTCCAGTACCATCCTTAAACTACCTCCCTATGTTGAATCTTAATTTAACCCCTTAGCTGCTGGGCCTTTCCCCCCCCCTAGTGCTGAGCCCTTTTTTGGCTATTTGGGGTAGTTCGCGCTTAGGGCTTCATAACTTTTTGTCCACATAAGCTAACCACGCCAAATTTGCGTCCTTTTTTTCCAATATCATAGGGATTCTAATGATACCCAGATTTGGTGGTTTCCCCTGGAGGAGACCAAGAAAATAGCCAAAATACAGTGAAAATTTAGTTTTTTCCAAAAAAATGGAAAAAATGCTGCAGAAGAAGGCTTGTGGTTTTTTCCCTGAAAATGCCATCAACAAAGGGTTTCTGGTGCTGAAATCACTATCTTCCCACCTTTCAGGAACGGGCAGACTTGAATCAGAAAACCAAATTTTTCAACACAAATTTGGCATTTTACTGGGACATACCCCATTTCTACTATATTTGGTGCTTTCAGCCTCCTTCCAGTTAGTGACAGGAATGGGTGTGAAACCAATGCTGGATCCCGGAATGCTAAACATTTCTGAAAACTAGACAAAATTCTGAATTCAGCAAGGGGTCATTTGTGTAGATCCTACAAGGTTTTCCTACAGAAAATAACACCTGAAATAAAAAAATATTGAAATTGAGCTGAAAACAACAGCCATTTTTCTTTATGTTTTACTCTGTAACTTTTTCCTGCGATGTCAGATTTCTGAAAGCAATATACCGTTTTGTCTGCTGGACTCTTCTGGTTGCGGGGATATAAAGGGCTTGTAGGTTCATCAAGAACCCTAGGTACCCAGAGCCAATAAATGAGCTGCACCCTGCAGTTGGTTTTCATTCTATACTGGGTATACAGCAATTCATTTGCTGAAATATGAAGAGTGAAAAAGAGGTATCAAGAAAACCTTTGCATTTCCAAAATGGGATCAAGATAAGGTTTTGAGGTGCAGGGGTTATTTGCACATCGCTGAATTCCGAGGTGCCCATACTAGCATGTGAATTGCAGGGCATTTCTCAAATAGACGTCTTTTTTACACACTCTCTTATATTTGGAAGGAAAAAATGTAGAGAAAGATAAGGGGCAATAACACTTGTTTTGCTATTCTGTGTTCCCCCAAGTCTCCCGATAAAAATGATACCTCACTTGTGTGGGTAGGCCTAGTGCCCGCGACAGGAAATGCCCCAAAACACAACATGGACACATCCTATTTTTTTTATAGAAAACACAGCTGTTTTTTCCAAAGTGCCTACCTGTAGATTTTGGCCTCTAGCTCAGCCGGCACATAGGGAAACCTACAAAACCTGTGCATTTCTGAAAACTAGACACCTAGGGGAATCCAAGGAGGGGTGACTTGCGGGGCTCGGACCAGGTTCTGTTACCCAGAATCCTTTGCAAACCTCAAAAAGTGGCTAAAAAAACAAGTTTTCCTCACATTTCGGTGACAGAAAGTTCTGGAATCTGAGAGGAGCCACAAATTTCCTTCCACCCGGCGTTCCCCCAAGTCTCCCGATAAAAATGATACCTCACTTGTGTGGGTAGGCCCAGCGCCCGCGACAGGAAACGCCCCAAAGCGCAACGTGGACACATCCAAATTTTTGGAAGAAAACAGAGGTGTTTTTTGAGAAGTGCCTACCTGTATATTTTGGCCTCTAGCTCAGCCGGCACCTAGGGAAACCTACCAAACCTGTGCATTTCTGAAAACTAGAGATCTAGGGGAATCCAAGGAGGGGTGACTCGCGGGGCTCGGGCCAGGTTCTGTTACCCAGAATCCTTTGCAAACCTCAAAAAGTGGCTAAAAAAACAAGTTTTCCTCACATTTCGGTGACAGAAAGTTCTGGAATCTGAGAGGAGCCACAAATTTCCTTCCACCCGGTATTCCCCCAAGTCTCCCGATAAAAATGATACCTCACTTGTGTGGGTAGGCCTAGCGCCCGCGACAGGAAACGCCCCAATGCGCAACGCGGACACATCCAAATTTTTGGAAAAAAACAGAGGTGTTTTTTGAGAAGTGCCTACCTGTAGATTTTGGCCTCTAGCTCAGCCGGCACCTAGGGAAACCTACTAAACCTGTGCATTTCTGAAAACTAGAGACCATGGGGAATCCAAGGAGGGGTGACTCGCGGGGCTCGGACCAGGTTCTGTTACCCAGAATCCTTTGCAAACCTCAAAAAGTGGCTAAAAAAACAAGTTTTCCTCACATTTCGGTGACAAAAAGTTCTGGAATCTGAGAGGAGCCACAAATTTCCTTCCACCCGGCGTTCCCCCAAGTCTCCCGATAAAAATGATACCTCACTTGTGTGGGTAGGCCTAGCGCCCGCTACAGGAAACGCCCCAAAGCGCAACGTGGACACATCCAAATTTTTGGAAGAAAACAGAGGTGTTTTTTGAGAAGTGCCTACCTGTAGATTTTGGCCTCTAGCTCAGCCGGCACCTAGGGAAACCTACCAAACCTGTGCATTTCTGAAAACTAGAGACCTAGGGCAATCCAAGGAGGGGTGACTCGCAGGGCTCGGACCGGGTTCTGTTACCCAGAATCCTTTGCAAACCTCAAAAAGTGGCTAAAAAAACAAGTTTTCCTCACATTTCGGTGACAGAAAGTTCTGGAATCTGAGAGGAGCCACAAATTTCCTTCCACCCGGCGTTCCCCCAAGTCTCCCGATAAAAATCATACCTCACTTGTGTGGGTAGGCCTAGCGCCCGCGACAGGAAACGCCCCAAAGCGCAACGTGGACACATCCAAATTTTGGGAAGAAAACAGAGGTGTTTTTTGAGAAGTGCCTACCTGTAGATTTTGGCCTCTAGCTCAGCCTGCACATAGGGAAACCTACCAAACCTGTGCATTTCTGAAAACTAGAGACCTAGGGGAATCCAAGGAGGGGTGACTCGCGGGGCTCGGACCAGGTTCTGTTACCCAGAATCCTTTGCAAACCTCAAAAAGTGGCTAAAAAAACAAGTTTTCCTCACATTTCGGTGACAGAAAGTTCTGGAATCTGAGAGGAGCCACAAATTTCCTTCCACCCGGCGTTCCCCTAAGTCTCCCGATAAAAATGATACCTCACTTGTGTGGGTAGGCCTAGCGCCCGCGACAGGAAACGCCCCAAAACAGAACGTGGACACATCACATTTTTTCATAGAAAACAGTGCCTACCTGTGGATTTTGGCCTCTAGCTCAGCCGGCACCTGGGGAAACCTAGCAAACCAGCACATTTTTGAAAACTAGAAACCCAGGGGAACCCAAGATGAGGTGACTTGTGGGGCTCGGACCAGGTTCTGTTACCCAGAATCCTTTGCAAACCTCAAAATGTGGCTAAAATACCACGTTTTCCTCACATTTCGGTGACAGAAAGTTCTGGAATCTGAGAGGAGCCACAAATTTCCTTCCACCCAGCGTTCCCCCAAGTCTCCCGATAAATATGATACCTCACTTGTGTGGTTAGGCCTGGTGCCTGCGACAGGAATAGATCACACAACGGTCAATGTTGGTCCTTACGTGAGGCAGCTGTTGACCCTGAGGTGATCCATTCCTGACACAGGCACTAGGTGTAGGCACTCAAGTGGGGTAGTGTTTTTATCAGGACAGGTGAGGAGTCACTGGGTGGTAGGAATGTTGTGGATCCCAGCATATTCCTGTAGTTTGTGTGACAGAAATGCGAGAAAAATATAGTTTTTTTTCAACATTTCAGCTTTGCAGGGTATTCTGGGTAAGAAAACTTTGGGGAATCCACACAAGTCACACCTCTGTGGACTCCCCCGAATGTCTAGTTTCCAGAAATGTTTGGGTTTAGTGTGTTTCTCTATATGGCCGCCGAATCCAGGACCAAAAACACAGGTACCTGCCTTACAAAACCAGTTTGTTTTGCCATAGACAATTTTGATGTCTCCACAATATGATTTGGGTGGTGGAATTTGGGGCTGAACTAAATTGGTGAGCTCCCAAGAGAGCACTCTCTCTCTGCTTGCCGCCGCATTCACCTGCTCTCTGGGTTGGCCTAACCCACTATTACCCAGTTGCACGAACAGCTTGCGAAGGGACAGCAGGACTGTCCTCATCACCTCCCTCATAATGTACTGGAAGAGGAGTTTTCGAATGGGACTCCTCTGACTGAAAAATCACTCCCAGAGTCTGCGCCATTGTGCTATCCCTCAGATGCTGTCTCAGTATCTGATGTCTGTCTCTGATCCTATGTCAGAGCGGTCCTCTATAACCCGAGTGCAGGCAGCAGTCATCCATCAAGATGCCATCTCTGCTATTGGCTAAACTGTTGCTCTAAAACACTAGCCTACGTAGACAGTCACAAAATCGATGGTGTGTGTGAGATACGTGCAACAGTAGAGGCCACCTTACCTGCGCTTCTTCCCTCAATCAGCACGTACTTTCAAGACACTCAAAAAACACCTTGTCACATACCATTCGTCACAGTCTTTAGCACCTCCTGCGCCCAGTCCAACAATCATTATTGGTGCTCCCACTTCCTCCTCCTCGGATTCCCTCATTACCACCCAGCAAAAGTGCCCTTCATCTCTCCATAGACTTTACTAATGTACTCAGCTATTTACATAAAATACAGATGTGCTCTTTGCAGTAGGCATATAAACCTTCTGCGCTTCTTTATGGCACTAAAACTGCCACTAGACAAGTCGGACCCTTTTCCCCCCAGGGAAACCACACACATATTGACAAAAGTGATGTATATATGACAGCCAACCACCTGAAACTCAACTCAAGCAAAACCGAAATAATCCTCTTTGGCCCTCACCAAAAAAACCTGGGACCCCCCATGGTGGCCCACCACGCTAGGCCCTGCACCCACCCCCGCCAACTACGCACGCAACCTCAACATCATCCTAGACTCCTCCCTCTCTATGACCCAACAAATCAACGCTCTTACCTCCTCATGCTTCAACAAACTCCGTATACTGAAAAACATTCAAATGGATCCCCACAGAGACCAGAAAAACTGTCACTCACGCACTCATCAGCAGCAGGCTTGATTACAGAAACGCCCTCTACGCCGGCACCACTCTAAAACTCAAGTGCAAACTACACGCATCCAGAACTCAGCAGCACGACTCATCCTCGACCTCCGCCGACAAGAACACATCTCTCCACACCTCAAATCCCTCCACTGGCTCCCCATTGACAAAAGGATCACCTTCAAGATCCTCATCCTCGCACACAAATCACTCCACAACACAGGCCCTGCCTACCTCAACGAGAGTCACCTTCCACACCCCCACACGAAACGTCCGTTCAGCTGACCTCTCTCTCGCCTCTGTCCCCCGCATCAAACACACCACCACCGGGGGCAGATCCTTCTCCTACATTGCACCCAAAACATGGAACGCACTCACAACCCACATTCGCAAGACCCAAAACCTACTTCTTTTCAGGAAGGGCCTCAAAACCTGGCTTTTTGAACAGTGAACCTCCTAGCCCCTTTCCCTCCCCCCCGTCCCCCCCCCAGCGCCTTGAGACCCTCACAGGTGAGTAGCGCGCTTTATAAATCTCTTTGATACAGATCTACCTATATATATATATATATATATATATAAATATATATATATATATATATATATATATATATATATATATCTACATAGATATATCTATAGATATATCCATGTACCTAGATATATCTATCTACATAGATATATATATATAGATATATACATATATATTTTTTTAGTTGTTGTATGGTTTGCTTGGGGGCCAAAATGGCCCCCAGGGAAACCCTACAACATCTAAAAAAAAAAATGCCCCCACAGGGGGTCACCCTGCCCACGTGCGACCCCCTGTCATTTCATTTTTTTTATTTTTTTTGAAAAAAAAAAATCCCCTGGGGGGGCGCGATCGCAACCCCCCCACCCCCCCCCCCCCCCCCCCATGCAGGGGGCACCTACCTTTTTTTTTTTTTTGAAGAAAATTATGCCGGGGGGGGCGGCCCGTTTTCCGGGGGGGCCGCCCCCCAAAAGTGGGGGCCAGAAACAGTTTCAGAAGGCCTCGTAAGAAAGGGGAGAGTCTCCCCTTTCTTACAAGGCCTTTTCAAAATGTTTCCTGACCCCCCCGATCGCAGCTGTGCTGCGATCGGGGGAGCCAGGAAACACTTTCAGGACGGCCTCGTAAGAAAGGGGAGACTCTCCCCTTTCTTACGAGGCCTTCCTGAACGTGTAAAAGGCCGTTTTCCCCATGAAAGCAGGAAGCGGCCGCAAGGCTGCTTCCTGCTTTCATGGGGAAAACACCTTGCGGCCGCTTCCTGCTTTCATGGGGAAAACACCCCCTGACGTCACAAAGGGGCGGGTGGGGGGTGGGGGGAGACACGGTAGCTTCCGTGTCTCCCGGGGGGAGTAAAACAAATAAATAAAAATCCTCGGGTGCGACGCACCAGAGGATATATTAATGCCCTTCCTGGTGTTGGCCACTGGTCGTGACCCGCACCAGGGAGGGTGTGTGGGCGTCGGCCAGTGGCCGACGCCCGCACTTAAGAGGTTAATCTTTCTAGAAGATGAATATATCCAGTGCACTAGGTTTGTTCATCAGTTTGGGAAGCACTGCTCACTGCAATCAGGGTAATATAGATACTTGGGGAAAGCTAAAAAGTGAGACCCTACAAATAATAGTTCTCCTTATGTTTGTGGCTATTTTGGAGCACACCTTAGGTCTTGAATTCTTAGAGTTGCACAATAGGTGAGTTATTGGGTACTGACGAGGCTGTGACACATTTCTCTGGAATAATTGCCATTTAGTTAGGAAAACCTTCAAAGGCCCCTTTTAATATGAAGGCCAAGAGGATGACTTACCACTGGGGAAAGCAACTTAAAAAAAATAATAATAATAATTTGGGCTTTAAAACATGACCATTTGCACTGTATTATTTCGCAACTACCACATTTAACTTGCCCCACCTACATCCCGAAAACATTTCCATATCATTGCTGGGGGCTCTGCCCCCCCCAAACTATACACACCTGGCTACGGCCCTGAGCTTAATAAGTGAGCTGCTCACCATATTGAGGGATCTGGGGCCTCAGGAAGTCAGCATGTAGAGTAGCTTCAAGGAAGGCAAGAAGCTGGCTTCACAAAATGTGTGAATGTGCAGGCTATAAATGTTGCTTCAGCGCACATGCCTGAATATTGGTGAGAGTTACTGCTAATGCCCAGACCCTCTAAAACAATGTCAAACAAAGCTTTTAGCCCTTTTCACCATAAAAGGAAGTTATTACCAGTAAAACTCAACACAACCAATGGTTCAGTCTTTTCTTAGGCTTCCTGATTTCTTTCCTTCCTCTGGTACTGCTCCCATCTTTGCTCCAGTCTTCATCGCCCTGCCTTCACTCCACCTAATGACACTCAGAAGCATACTTTCTGTTTGACATGGAACAGCAGTAACTGTTTTATCTACGTTATGCTCAGTCACTCATAACCGAATTCTACCAGGGGATGCCAGTGGCACTCCTAATGTGACAGGCACATACTTATTCCAATGGCAACCTGAACAATTGAAATAATGTAGAACAGCGTTGCCCTAGGATTCACTTATCAGCATCTACGGACACGGAGGGCAATATATATTGGAAGCTGCTCTTTGCATCAGTTTAACGCAGCGCAGTGCTTTAAAGCAAAGGTGGATAGATAAAGGAAGAGAAACTGCTAACGGCACAGGTTAGTACAATATCGATGAAGTAAAGTGGCTTTTTTTTAGCAGATAATAAAGTACTAATGACCATGGATGATTCACCAAATAAGTGAGTGCATGACAATAAATCGCCAGTTAACTCAAAGTCAATGGCATATGGATTGAGTCCGGTGGAACAGTGGTCGACGTGATTTCGACCCTTTCGACCCTAATGGTAAGCATCAGTAGATCTCATCAGAACAGAAAAAATGTCAGTCTAAATATGTCGGGTGGAAAAAAAAATCCATAACGATTATTCAGAAAGGATCTTCATGTATCTTGCCAACAATGGGTGAAGTGAAAAGTGCTGCATTTCGTTTATGAGCATCTCACATGCGAATTAATCAAAAGTTAAAATAGGGGTTCAGAAACAGTAGTAAGTGGCTTAGAAGTATGAGAGCACTCTTAGGTGATGACTCTTACTTTTGAATCGTGAGTCACAGCAGGCACCTGACCTATAGGAAAGAGTACCGTACGCCTATCACTCTGAAAAGGAATCAAGCTGTGAAAAGCACACTGAAATCACTATGGTGAGATAATTCGCATGGCAGAAAACCTCAGTATCTATGGGTTACCAGTGTGCTTGCTTTTTAAAACTTGCAGACATTATAGTGTATTAAGAATTATGCAGCACTCCTAGGGATTGATGTATAATGTAATGGAAAGCCCTGCTCAGGAAGGTGAAAACATACATATGTAGACACCTCTAGTTGCAAGATTTTAATTTGCTACCGGAATGGAAAACCACATAATTCGGAAGGCAGGTCCATCATCTCTCAAAGTAGGAATCAAGTTTGAAGTGATAATGCAGATAGGTCAGTTTGCCCCACTAGCACTTACTCGTGCCAGCATTTGCTTCGGGCCCAGATATCATATATACCTCTAGCCTATGTAGCATAATAAACTGGTCAACTTCAAATCAAAGAAATAAACCAGCATATTTGGTTGTTTGCGTTCAATAAAGTAGTTTTAAATGCATCCTGTCCAGTCTATATCAGAAAACTGTACAAATTAGAAATCTGAGCAGGCGCTCCCTGCAACTGGAGGCGGGGCACCTTTAGCCACACCACAGGTAGAAGTCCCACCTTGCATAAGAAGTGCAGACACTGGAGGGTTTTGTGGTGACATTATCAGGATGCACGGAGGATCCCCGGGGGTCATTGAAGCCAGTGTCTTCCTTGTGTGGTCTTCTATGTCCCCTCCCTCGTGTCCGGTGCAGGATTTGGAACCAACTTAATTTCATCACCTGAAGACATCTTCAAAGACATCGCTCATATCGACGTGGCATGAGGTAACTCGAGGGTGTCTTTTTGGTGGGGGTGTGGAAGGGGCCACAGCGTGTAGTCGTGCATGCAGTTTTGTTTTTCATGGCTGTGTTGCATGGTTAGAATTTTCAGAGGGAGGAACGTGTGGGGGTTGGCGAGTACCCCCAGCGTGCGGCATGCTGTGCTTTAGACTGCCTTGTTTGCGCCTGCTTGGCTGTTTTTGCAGGGTATACCACTAGAAGTAGGTGAGTCTCCTGGTGGCCAGAGCATTGAACGGATTAATTTCTGCAGAGTTCAGACGCTGTAGGTGCAGCCAATCCTGCCCCATCTCTTGCCTCACACCTATTTGACCTAAAAACTGGGGAATCAGCACCACGTCTCGGTGCTGGATCAAACTCCTGTAATTCTGGGCAAATGTTTATGCTGTTCAGGTCTATCATTTACGGCCGTTGCACAGAGCGGGTGAGTCTCCCGAGCTGGTGTGGCAGATTGGGAGATTGCTGACATCATGCAGGTGAGGCTGCCACCAGTGCAGGCAAGCCTCCTGAACAGGTTCATTTCTCTTGTTGTGCAGACTACCGAGCTATAGCTCAATGTCAATGTCTTGTGCCTCTGGAGGAACAGTCTCCATCAGAACAAGGGTTTGTAACCTGTTAATGCTGTCAAGTATATTAGGATATCAAAAATCAAGCAGGTGTGTTTGGTGCTTCTCACTACTAAATAACTCTATGACTGAGGGTTAAGCAATAAAGGGTGACACTGTGATTATGCCACCATAAATGTTGTACTTATGAACAGTTTCTCACAACATGAATACGCAAAATATCGAAATACATGGTGGCAGGATGCTGTAAGGCCATCTTGATAGGGTAACATTCTGGGGAAATGTAATGGCTGCTCATGTGGAGTTTTACAGTACTTTTGTCTACTTTTCTGGCCATGTTGGTAGTAGAATCTGGTCTTTGAGCCCTTTGTGGTGCATTAGCTTTCCCGCTTCTGTGTGTTTTCTTCCTACTTCTGTCATTTCCACCACTGTCGATATGTCATGTCCATTGTTCTATTTTTATTTAGTGTTCATGTGGATTGCAATTTAACCCTGCACTACTTGCAGCACTCTGATTATTTAGAACTTGCTGGTAAGAGTGGGGGTGCGTAGACATTTGCCTTAGTTTGCCTGCTTGGTAGGGGTCCCAATCATAGCCAAATGAGGGATTGTGAATTTGCATTCCCTCTGAAGTGCAAATCTTTTTCACATAAGTGCAAGAGTTAAGGGTCCTGTTTTTGCTTTAGTGGTATCGCATGCACTTTGTATTTCTTCCAATTAGCATAGCCTTGAAACATGCGTGTTCTTCTGCAAACACCCCACCACACAAGAGGAACTTTGCTCATTTAGGAAGCTGTGGAAGGTGGTAACACTCCATGGCATTACCTGGACCCTACAGCGGTTATTGGAAAGACTGCAAAAGGAGCAGCTACTGCCTGCGCCTCTCCCAAAGATGCTGAAGAAGGTCCCAGTGTGCTATAGGGACTCTCTCCCCGAACCACAGAGTAAGGGCAGTGGACAACCGCAGTCCTCGTCCATCAGTGAAGGTGAGTCAGGAGGGCAGCCCCCTGATCCCTGCTCCAGGGTCACACCCCATTGGACCCATGCTCAGCACAAGTGTGGGAGCAGTGGATCAGAGCAACATAGTCATCTTCCCCACGCCACAGGCGATAGTTCCCCTCTGGTGAGGTTGGCCTGGCACTGTCACAACAGGTTAGGGGAGCCTCTACCCCACAGCAATAGGCACAGCTGTTGCCCCCCCTTAGTTTCTGCAGTGTAGGTGTGGTGCAGGGGTAGTACAGTCAACTGGTCAGGTAATTCCTACAGGAGCACAAGGCAACATTGAGGCACAGGTCTGGCCCCAGCCAGTGACATCTCCTTCCCCTCCGTTAGTCATCCCAGTGCAACCCCTGCTCATGTTCAGTCCTATGCTTTTCAGCTCTACATTGTCTACCTCAGCCTGCCTTCTGTGATTGCATTACACATCCCAGCAGAGAAAAAGAACAAGATCCATAAAAGGAATACATTGATGTGTTTGACTTCATTAATGCAGGTGTTGTACCGGCCAAGACCAGGACAGGGAAAGAGGGTGAACAGAACCCAAAAAAAGATTTGGGTGGAATGGTCCCTTAAGAATTGGGTGACAAGGATGTCCATTTACTTGGTAATCTTGAAAAGTACCCTGCATTGCCCCCCCAATTGTTCAGCTACATTTCCGTAATTCATAGTAATTTCAAGGTTCTGCCTAGTTCCAATACTATATCAAGTTTAGGCAAATGAAAGCGGCTAGGCCAGAGATCACGTGGGAACAGAGAGACATTAACATCTGACATTCTGAGTTCAACATGACCCCTTCATCAGCAAAATCCTTGCAGTCCTTTTGGTCCCTACAAAAGTTCTGGGGACAAAAAGCCGGCCTACAAGTATAACAAGAAAGAATATAACAGTGGCTTGTAAGTTCAAACACATCTGCTCCTTTTGCAGAACCTAGGGTCACCTAGAGAGCAAGTGCTTTAGGACGCATGGAAAACCAAATGTGCAGCCAACCTCAGTAAGTTGTTACCCTCTGTTAGCCTTTCAAGCTCCCCTCCCCATTTGCCTGCATGTGCTTAATCACCTCCTCAGCAATTATAAAAACAAACATGATGTTCATTTGCTATATTATGGTTTCAGGGATGGGTTTGGCATACCTTCCAATGCTCACCAAACCCCTGTCCAACCCAAGAACCAGTTGTTTGTGCTGCGACAACCGGGGATTGCTAGAGAAAATAATCTAAAGGAGGTGTGGGCTCGGAGGGTTGTGGACCCGTTTGATTGCTCTTCATCCAAAGTCCTGGTCTGCTCTCCACTTGGTCTGGTCCCTAAGAAAAAACCAGGAAAATGTTGCCTGATTCACAATTTGTCCTTTCTGCTGGGTTCTTCTGCTAATGATGGGATGGATCAAGGTCTGTGCACAGTGCAGTACACTTGGCTTCCGAATACTGGCAAAAGTCCTGGGGGGACCGTCAGCACGAGATAAGATTGAGGGCCCCACAACTTGTATTTCTTTCTTGGGCATTGAGATAGATTATGTAGCCGAGGTGTGTAGGCTCCCCCTGGATAAAGTGTCAGTATTCAAAGCTTCTGTTAAATCCTGCCTTTCAGTTAAGAACGTCACGTTGCATCAACAGCAGGTCCTGGTGGGTCAGTTAAACGTGGCCCCAGGGTAATTCCCATGGGGAGAGTTTTTTTTCTAAGAATATTGCCAGGGCTATGGCTAGGGTCCAGGCCAAATACCATCACACCAGACTTTTCGCTGAGGTCAGAAAGGATCTACAAAAATGGAAGGTTTTTTGGACAATTTGAATGGCACCCTCTTGTGGCACCAGCCAGCATGGTCCAACGCTTAGTTTGCCCTTCACACAGATGTGGTGAGCAGCATGGGGTTTGGGGCAGTGTTTGGCTCTCGGTGGTGCACGCAACACCGGGCGAAGGAGTGGATATCATCCGGGCCCCTACGCACTGTTAACTTCCTGGAACTGTTTCCTAGTACAGTGGCTTTGCAGGTTTGGGTACCACTCTAGCTAACAGCAAAATTGCTTTTTAGTCAGACAGCATGTCAGCAGTCATGGCGATGAACAACCAGAGCGCTAGATGCCCTATTGTGTTGCACCTGCTTAAGGCCTCCATCTGCAGCTGCCTCACACATAATGTGAATTTTTCTGCCAAACATGACCCTGGGGTAGATAATGCAGAAGCTGATGTTTTGTCTTATTCTAATTTGGCAGAATTCAGAGTGCTGTGACCACAGGTGGATAAGCTGATGTCAGACTTTCCCAAGGAATTGTTGAGGCTTGGTGCCCCATTGGCTCAGACATAATTGCAGCATCTCTGGCACACACGACAAAACATATGTACAGATCTGCTTGATGGGTATACAATTAATGTTTTAGCTCATTCGACGTGGCTAAGTGATTTACACCAGAGGGTGAGTGCCATTTCCTGACTAGTCAGAGATTGTGGTAATGTGCTGTCTTTGGTTTGCAGCTGTTGGCAATCGCCTTTGTTGCATGGTTAAGGGATACTAGGGACCAACCAAGGACTCCAGGGTATGGAGGGCCATTAGGGGATGAAAGTCCAGTGTTCCTGTTGCAGAAGACAGCAGGAGATCTATTGATGTAGTCAAGCTTTCGCACATTGTTGGTGTTTTACATCAGGTCTGCTTGTCCCATTATGAAATTAGACTATTCAGTCTCGCCTACTCACTCTCCTTCTTTGGGCCTTTAGGATTTCCGAGTTGGTATCCTCATCTAAGTGAGATCTGGGTGCTGGGATTGATGTGTCGGATGTACTCATGTCAGGGGACTTCCTTTGCGTGAGGGATAGAGGGTCAAAGACAGATCTACTAGGGAAGGGAACATGGGTGAACCTTTGCTCTGCCCTGGGTACCCCTTATTGCCCAGTGACCTTTGCCCAGGAATTCCTGCAAAATTGTCCCAGTGGTGGATGTTCCAAGCTGCTGGTGCACGCAGATGGCACTACCTTAAATGCTTTCAGTTAAAAGGGTGGACAGGTGGAAGTCTGCATGTTTTGAGTTCTAGGTACAGCCTCATTTGGCCTAGGCGGGACAGTAGTGTGACAAAGGCCCGCTAGCCCTATGTAACACCCTTTTCTTTCTCTTTTCACAACCAGCTGGCATGGAACAGTACATGTGTGCTCATTCCTTTATTCACAGAGCAGCTCAACATGTTTGTGGCTCCAGACTCAAGAGAGCTTAACTGGATTCGTGTTTCAAGTATCGCCAGGTGGTTATTGGGGGACTTAGGTTCAAGGATCTTTTTGGAATCCTTCTTCAGACCCTTGAAGAGGGTGGATTGCCCACCCTGGATATTCTTGTCATACATGCAGGGCACAACTACATGGTCCCACTGGGTAGGCGTGAAGTAAGGGAAGCTTTGTTCTCAACCCTTTCGAAAGTAAGGAATTACTTGCCATCAACGGCTAGCTTGTGGTCCAAGGTGATTCCACGGCCCATCAGGGCTATTAATGAGTCAGTGAAAAAACATAACCATTCTGTGCTGAAGATTCTGGTGGGCTCCTTGGTGGGCATTGTGCCGGCACAATTTACTCTAATTAACCACAGTGGAATTGTTCCACCACAGCGGGGTTCACTGCCTTCCAGGGGTCAGATCACTGTAGGGCTATTGCCAATCTCAGCCAGCACTTTTGGGGGAGAGGGCGAGAGTGCCAATAAACTCCTCACCCTGTTGATGGGTCCCTGGCAGCAAATAGCAGGGGATATCAAAGAACTCTGGGTCTGGACTGACCCCTGAGCAGGGTGTTATTCATGCGCACACTGGGCTGGCGGGGGGGACTGACCTGCATGTTTTCCTGGACTCTGCTGTCCTACCCCGCAATGCCTGGTTTGAAAATTTGGGGGCTGCACCTGTGTTCAGGTACTCCAGCAGGACTGGTGTGCTATACGTGCCCTGGGTTTGTGCTTTATTTATACCCCTCTGGACTGGAGAGGATATAGAGAAGTTGGCACCAATGTTTGGTATTGAAATGCCTTCTTATAAACGTGCATAGATACCCTGGGTGGAACCTAGGGGGGAAAGTTACAAGTTGGAGTCTTCTGTCACTATGCACACAACTGTTCTCCCAACAATATGTTCTTGAAGTAGTTTGTAATGTGAAATATGTCATTTGTCTAGTGTAGATATTTCCCTTCTTGCACTTGGTATCTGCTAAATGAATGTCTGATAAAAGAATTCTTGTTCTCTGGCGGACTTTATCAATGAGCACGTTTAATATGTTGATGTGAATAAAAGGCAACACAGTGGGAAAACCACAAACTTGTTTAATCTCTTTTCTTGAGCGTTCCAGCGGGGGAGCTTATAGGTCTAGGTAGTTGGCAAGTTGCAAGTTCTGCGTGTACTAAAGATAATAACAAACTGCAATCAGCACCATCAGAAAACCTCAGAACTGCAGAGTTAAAAGGAGTGGCTTTGGTGCGAATGCCTCAGCTCCAGCATGCAGAGAAGCACCTCACATTCTCTTATGACCAAGAGGTGTAAGTTTAGTCATCAAACAGAGCTAAGCCCCTGCTGTGTCAAATATAGATGGGTCAATAGAGACACATTTAAATTTAAGTCAATTTTTACCCTGGCTTTGAGATAAATCATTAAAAGCTAAGAGAGAGAGAAGTAGCAAACAGACAACTTTCTAGCTAAATATGAATAAAGGCCCTTTGTTACACAGAAACCAGGATGTCATGGGTTCAGTAGCATCAATATGTCAGCAAGACCAGCTGATCCAGGATGGGATTCAACAAGGTCGTGAAGCAAAAAAATAATATAGAAGCCCTTCACCAAATAGCTTACAAGTCCCAAACTAAGATCAGTACTATCAATAACACCCTACATTTGTATGCTTCCAGAAGGAATATACGTTTTCGTGCTGGTCATAGACTGCTTAGGAATCCTGTGTGCTGTGCCAATTTCCACCATGTGGAGGAGACTCATACTAGAAAAAATTCCAGCAAACACGAACACATACTGAAATCATTTTGAAAGATCCCAGTGCTGATGCAAGACAGGTGTCTAATGGTGACAATGTGGAGATAAGCTCTGTTTCTGTAACTAAATAAATAACCCTCAATCCCGTACTTCCTGTGTTCAGTATGTCCAAGTAGACAAATACAAAATAGGTGAAAAGAAAGAGGGAATAAGAGGAAGAGAGTGAGAGAGAGAGAAATATGTATAAAGTTGTAACAAGCATGCCTTTCAGTTTAGCACTGACAAGACCCTAAAGTGATGAAACCATACCCATAAAAGCTAATATATATTTCCCCATATTGAAATGATGTAGAACATTAATATTAAGTTCACTTCAGGGGTAAACATTAGCTCTTCGAATGACCCTATTAGTTTATGCTTTGAGGGGCCTCATATATTTGTCCACTTTATGAACTGTCTTTTTGATTCCTATGGAAGCCCAGCTTCAGTCAAAGTTTATATTATATAATGTGCAAATACTGGAATCTGTTTCTCCTCAGTCTGGGCTAGATTATTGCCAATCCTGTGAAGATCATAACCCTATCTGCACATGAAGCTGTCTAGAAACTGTGCTACCTTGAAAACTACAGTCCCACCCTTGGCCCTTCCACATATATCCCCTCTAAGATGAGTGCCTGGGCAGTTGTGGAGGTTGTGAAGTTCGCTGAGCCAAGAGATTTAAAGTGCGTGGACTCCAAAGGACTTCCGTGATGATTGCAGAAAGCTCATTAACAACTGTAAATAAACTCAAAGTGGGTCAGGAAGGACAAAAGAAGCCCAGCAAGATCCCCAATCAGTGCACTCCTAGAAAGCAAGCGGTACGTTTTTATTACCAATAACTCCATGCTTTTGTTTAAAGTGTGGCTCTTGCTCTCCACTTCAAACTTTAGCAATAGGAGGAAAACAATGTCAGAAACTTCTACTTTATTTGCAAATGTAGAACAGTAATATTTACAGACTATGTAGCACGATTTTTACGCAATACTAAGGGCCTGATTTAGGTCCTGGTGGCGGGATTACTCCCTCACAAACGTGACAGATTTCCCATCTGCCATATTATGATCTCCATAGCATATTATTGTGACAGAGTAGTCCCCGTTGCCAAGATCTAAATCAGGCCCTACTTTTTTTTTCTTTAAACGGTGTAAAAAACAGCAGTAAACAGTTTTATTTGCTCCATGAGCATAGAATAAGTTATCGAAATTCAATAAAAAGAACCTGCTGGAAATGTGGTTTAGTTCTGGAATGTTTCACTTCAGCAGTGGAAATGAAAGCTTATACAAGCAGAGAGCAAAGCTCTAGCAACCTTCCTGTAATAGGGAGACGTGCAATATATTTACAATAGTGACCTCGCAAAGATAAAGAATGACACATTTCTTTAACAATGGACAATCATGGTGAAGACCAAAAAACGTATTTTTGCCCCTTTTCGATAAATTAAGAACCTGTATAATTTATTGTGTCCGCCCCCTACCTGTGTAAGGGCCTCTGTGAGTCAGGCATTAAATGCTCCTGCATGCTTACAATGAAGGTTGCTGTCAATTTATGTCAAATAGCATTTCATTGGGACTTGTCTTTTTGATAAGCAAATTCAGTCAAAGTGAGCCAAGTAAAAATTCAACTAACGTACAAATAGTTTATAATTTTGAGACGTATTATTTCACAAAATGGAGCATTGTCACCCACAAAACTTAAAGAAGTTGCCAGGTAGATGAGTTTGACAGCATGCATATTTTTAGGCCTGGGTTTCTTATGATGCAATCTGGGAGTTGTAGTCTTGGTTCAGTTCAACTGGACTAACGTGTTTAAGATTAGGATTACATAAGGGCCCTAGTAATGCAGGGGGCCTGTACTGAACAGGTGCAAGATAAACGTTGTATGCCCTCAGCTGCCTTCTTATGTTGTATTTCAGTGTTTCAGTTTCACAGATTGTGCGGAATTAAGCCCTTTGTGTAACTCAGCCCTGGAGGCATTGGCATCCAAGTTGGTGTTGTTCGATTGGTATGACCAGATTTTGCAGTTTGTCTGGGTTCAACCTCAATTAAACGACCCCCTCTCCCCCCTTATCACTTGTGGAACCCATTGACACCATAAGCTAAGAGCATTGATCAGAACTCCCTGCTGGTCAAGTCCTGTACTCAACTTAATCTTTACTCCTAGTGTGTCCGGGTAAAGGGAAAAGAGATTAAGGGTATTTTTCTGTGCCATCTACATAATTTGGGTTGATTAGGACCAGGAAGGACCTTCGGCCAGAACCTGTCTTATGCACTCCTTTCCGTTCCTCTTTCCCATTTGACATCACCTCTTATTTTAAATCTAACTACTTACATTTAGAGGACTACATACTTCATATCTCAGCTGCCAAGTTTACAAGATTTTTCTTAGCACTTTTACAGCAGTAAATGATGGAGAGCAACTAAGCTAGGATCAAACTTGACAGAAAGCAAGAAAAATAGTTAATTTGCATGAATTTAAACAAGTGCGGCTGAATCATATAGAGAGCACTTCAGAGTGAGCAAAGCTAGAAAGCGAGGACGAAAATGAGAAATACTAAGGCCTAAATTTAAGAAGGCCTAGTGCCACATTAGTCTAATTTTTTACGCTAATGTGGCGCTAGGCTTGCAAAATAGCTACACCATATTAACAAAGTGGCGCAATGCATGCAAGCGCCAGGCATAATGTATGCAAAGGGGGTGTTCCAATGCAAAGAAGCACCCAAAAATGGCTCAATGATATTGACAAGATTTCATTGCACCATTTTTGGCATAATTTGTTTTACGCCTGCTGAAAGCAGGTTTTAAAAGGACGCACCCATTGAAATCAATAGGCCTCCTTGCACTTTGCAAAATGCCACAATGATGTCAAATACTTTGGCGCAAATGCTCCTCATACCACCATGGTGCACAGTATCTTAAATACGGCGCACACATGGTGGCGTTAGGGTGCGCAAGAAAAGTGATGCTTCACAATGTGAAGTTCCATTTTTCTTAAATCTGGGCCTAGAGGTGTGACAGAGAGAATGAAAGGATGAGTGACTTTAAGATAGTAGAAAACTCTATTGCAGCTTAAATAAGGGAGTGAGATTGAATATGAGTAGACAAGTAACAGGATAAGTGAGAGGGTAACGTAAAATGATGAGAAAGTGAGACTTCGGAGAGGAAAAATCCATTTAACTTGAGGGACTTGGGAGAGGAAAATTTATTTAACCGAGCTATACAAATGAAAGAGGATGTAGAATGGGGGTAAGGAAAAGGTAAGGAGGGAGTGGGAAATTGAAAACAAGAAAGGATGCAGGGATTAGTGAGTTACGAAGGAGACAGAGCACCAGCATCCCTGTGACACCATATGTGATATTTATGCCGTTAAAATGAAGGGCAAGTATTCAATAGTTCAGAATCTCATATGTTGTCTGTAGCACAGGACTTGATAGCGATATGAAACTGATGGTTTCTTTTCTGAGTTAGCTTCAGGCTCTGTTCTATGAGAAGATGGATCTCAGTTGTACTTCACACTAATGAGAGTGCACCCTTGCTTTCCAGTAATCTCTTAAATACTTTTTGCTGGTTTTTGGCTCTTGAGGAAATCTTTTGGACGCACTTGTGCATGTGTATGAGGCAATGATGTTAAAACTGTTTCCTTTTGTATGTATTTTTACTCCTGTGGTGTGTCACAAATGTGATCCTTTTTTTAAATATTTTGTATGAATGTATGCTTTTGGTGGCCCGAAGAGAGTTATCAATTGTGTGCAGTCACACTATTTGTGATGCGTACGCAAGAATCAGAGTTTAAAATGGCCACCTCATATCAATATTTGGGTGTGTGATTCCAAGAAAATGACTCACACTTTGCACAATTTGCATCTTTAACTACAAGGCCTATTGCACTCTTGCACGCCATGAAAGGCTACCACCCGACATCTCTAAAAGCACTGCTGCCACCCCCTTCAAAATATGTGCCTTTCCTGTGAATCTAGGGCCCATATTTATACTTCAACTGCACCAAATTTGTGTCATTTTTTTGATGCAAATTCGGCGTAAACCTAACTCCATATTTATATTTTGATGTTAGACACGTCTAGCATCAAAATATAGGAGGTGGCACTATTTCTTGGATGCGTGCACCGTATCCCCATAGCCCCATATCTATCCCCCTGTGCTAAAATGATGCACGGGTGAGAGGAGGGACTAAATAATGGTGCAAAGCTTGCTTTGCGCAATTATTTAACACCTGGGTCAGACGAGGCGTTAGGGGAACTGTTGACCCATTTCCATGGGTAAACACAATGGAATGGGTCCACAGGTGCCCTCCCCAAGCCCCAGGAACACCCCCACCCACACCAGAGGGACACCAGAGGATGGGGACCCCATTCCAGGTGAGTAGGGTAAGTATAGGTAAGTAGGTTTTTAATTTTATTTTTAAAGTATCATTGGGGACCCTAACTTGGGGCCCCGTGCATGGTACAGGGTACAATGGCCATGCCCAGGGGACACTTGTCCCCTGGGCTGGCCACTGGTGTGGTGGGTATGACTCCTGTCTTTCTTAAGACAGGAGTCATGTTTTTAGTGGTTGTGTGCCAGGAAGTGGCGCTAGTCTGGTTAGAGGCATTTTTTTTGCCTCTAACCAGGCTATCATCAATTTTTTACACACAACCCTCTCCTTCTCTAGGACCACCCCCATCCGGCTAGTGTCTTTTTTTAAGACGCTATCCCAAGTTTAGCGCCGGCTTGCACCATTCCTTTAATATGGTGCCCGTCTGGCACTCTAGAATAGCACAAGCCGGCGCTATACTTTTTTCTGCAAAACTACATTTGCGCAGTTTCGTGGCAAAAAGTATAAATTTGGGCCTAGGTGTTTGGGTTGATTACATACAGTGTAATTTTTTAGAGTTCTCTTTGGGGATCCAGCTAGTGCAAATGAGGTTCAAATTCATTTAGAATTTTTCACATGAGAATCTTGTGCTCTATGGAGACCTTTTTTGGTTTTGGTTCATCGCCAGAGTTGCCGAGAAAGGTACATTGAGAGATTAATTCTAACAGGAACTGCTGCCACCAAAGAATTTGCTCAATAATCCCAGGTTCATCATTTTTAATAAGACCCTAAATTACCTAAAATGAACAATGTTTTCAGACATATTATTCTTATACAGTGGGCTGGACTGTGACCCAAAATCAGCCCTGGCAAAAATATTAAAACCATTTCTCCCTCTCTCTTTCTTTCGCCCCTCTCCACCTCTGTCGCCATGCACCCTCCTCCCTCCCCTAGGCTGCTCCTGTAAACCAGGAGTAACTGGAAAGCATCACAGTGACCTTCAATTAGTCCAACTCCCAAAGATATCCCAGATGAGAACAAACATTGGCAAAGCCAATAGGTCTTAAACAAGTAAGAGCTATTGGCTTTGCCAATGTGTTTTAGCCATGTTGTTCACTAGTGTGGCTGTTGTTCAGTCTGGCTAAACATTAGTTGCAGAGAGGAGGGTGGCATGGAGTTTCATAGAGTGGAATGGCAAAGAGTGGTGTAGAGTGGTGTGGCAGAGAGTATTGTGTTTTAGAGTGAAATAGTGTGGAGTCTCGTAGAGGGGCATACACTAGAGTGGCATAGTGTAGGGTGGATTGGTGTAGAGTGCATTGGCATAGAATGTTGTGGAGCATAGTGGTGTAGAGTGCAGTGGCATTGAAATTAGCAGCATACAATGTAGCATCATACAATGCAGTGGCATAGATTTAAGTGGTGCATAGTAGAGTGCAGTGGTGCAAAGTGGAGTGGTGCAGAGTGAAGTGGTGCAGAGTAAAGTGGAGCAGAGTACAGTGGTGCAGAGTACAGTAGAGTGGCACAGAGCGCAATGGCGTAGAGTACATTGGCATAAAGGTGTGCAGAGTGGAGATGCATAGAGTTGAGTGATGCAGAGGGCAGTGGTGCAGAGCAGTCAAGTGGCAAAGAGCGCAGTGGTGTAGAGTGCATAGTAGAGTCAAGTGGCACAGAGTGCAGTGACAGAGGGTGGTTTAGAGTAGGGTAGCATGAAGTGGTGCAAAATAGAGTATAGAGCCATAGTGTGCGGTGATGGAGATTGGAGCAGTGCAGAGTAGAGTGGCATAGATTTTAGTAGCGGAGAGTGCAGTGTGCAGAGTAAAGTGTCAGAGTACAGTGGTGTAGAGTGGAGTGGATTGGCATAAAGAGCAGTGGAGTAAAGTACACTGATGCAGGGCATAGTGCAGTGGCATAGAGTACCGTGACATAGAGTTCAGTTTTGTAAAGTGCATTGGTGTAGAGTGCAGTGGTTAATAGTAGAGAGGCTTAGAGTGCAGTGGAATAGAGAGGAGTGGCACAGAGTGAAGTAGAGTGGAATAGAGTTGATTGTTTCAGAAGAAAGTGAAGTGGCTTAGAGAAGAGTGGTGCAAGGTAGAGTGCAGTTTTGTAGAGTGGAATAGAGTGAAATGGCATAGAGTAAAGTGGTGTAGAGTGCATTGGTGCATAGTAGATTAGAGTGGTGTACAGTGGTTTGGCGTACAGTGCTACAAAGTGAAGTGCATTAGCATAGAGTATATTGGAATAGAGTGCTGTGACCTAGAGTGAATTGCTGCAGAGTGGCATAGAGTACACTGGCCTATAGGTTTGTGCAGAGTAGATTGGTGTGGCCTAAACTGGAGTGGTGTACAGTCCAGTGGTGAAGACTGCAGTGGTGTAGAGTAGAGTGGCAAAGAGTGAATTGGCATAGAGTAGAGAGGTATAGGGTAGAGTAGAGAGGCATAGGGTGAAGTGGAGTTGAGTGCAGTGGTGTACAGTGGAGTCATGCAGAGTGGTACAAATTGGAGAGGTGCAGAGTACAGTGCATTGGTGTGGAGTAGTGCAGGGTAGAGTGGAGTATTCATGGTGTGATAGAACACCGACATTACAGACAACAATTTTTCAATTGAAAATGACCATTACATTTTCACAGACATATAGTTTTACTGATAAAACTGTACAGTGCACAGACATAAATGTGTGGAAATGTCATCACCTAGTTAATTGATTTGTTTACATCATATCAAGGTATTTGTTTCCAACACACTTCAGAAATAACAAAAAATTTGCTTCATTTGTGCATTCATAATTCTGAAATATCCTGAAATACTTACGCAGTTCATTTAAAGGTTGTCGTGTGCTAGGAAAAAAAAACTCCTATCTACCCTCGGATGCAGTAAGATTGTCACCTAAGTCCTCGTACTTTGAAGTGAAGGAAAGAAAGGTAAACAAGTGCCCTTGGAAGACAGTGCCTGACATTTGACCTCGGTCTCTGAATGCATAGCAAATGCCCTGAGATAAGAACAAGATTGAAAGGCCTGTTAAGAGAAAGTGAGTTTGTGGAAGAAAACAGAAAACACGGTTTAGACAACTGAGAGACAAACTGAACTTGGAGAGCTTATAGCAAATAAAGCCAGCAAGTAGGAGTTACAAACCACAAAGTCACTGGTAATCAATGGGCAGAATGCCTTCCTAGGTTAACTTTCTGAAAGTCCCCAAGATGTGTTTAGCAAATCTAGGCTGCTACCTAAAAAATAACCTGTCCAGCCATACTTATGTGTCATTTAGAAGGACCTTGTTGTTGAAGATAAGGTTATCACATTCACCAAATGCCTTGAGGACTAAACATAGCAAATTTGTAGTGAACTCATATGGTATGGAATAATACCAGAGGTTTTATTTGAATGTCATTATGTGGCAATTAAAAATAGAGTGTATAGGCCTCTAATATGGAATAGTATTCCTTGTCAAACTCACTTGCTCAAGGAAATCTGTTAAATCTATCAGTAGGTGTCGACTTGCATTATATGGTTCTGACTTCAAGCGGTATGCAGGATGTTATGGTAAGGACTGGCTTTATTAAAGTTATGCGCAGTACTGTAATGAAATAGGAAGTTACCTAATATATTATCTGTCAATCGTGCAGAGTGATGAATGTGTATTTTAGCTAATGTATTGAGAACCAGTGGGTGGTTATTTTATATAACTGTATTTATAAAAAACAGTAAGGGATTTTATTATGTTGAAGATCGGGATGGGTCTCCTGGAGATAAAAAATGTGAGTGAAACAACTCTTATCTCGCGATTCCGTCTAGGGTTTATCAGATGTAATTTATGCTTTCCATTAGGTCAGTATGATGAAAAATTTGTAAAACTTTGCCCCTGTGATGGAGTGTCTCCACAGACTTTGATTCACTTTATCTTGTTCTGCATTTTTTATGCACCCTTCAGGCGGCATTTTTTATTTCCCTTGTTGAGGCCGACGGGTTTTGTGCAATATTGCCCAGCTTTTCTGTGGCTGCGCTTGGCCTCTGATGCGCTAGTTTGGCAGGGACTGGGGTCTTTTCTTAAGGGTGCTATAACCTGTCGGAAAAATCTAGAGTATTTTTAAATGAATTTATATTTTTAACTTGATTTATTTATTTATTTTTCTTTGTTTTAAGGAATCTTGGATTATCATCTTTTATTTGTGTATATTTGTCTAGTAGAAGATGAGGGGATATACATGTTAGTTGATTGTATTTTGTTTTTATATGATGTGTTGTTTATTTATCTATATGGTTGATTATTTTCATACCGAATAAAGCATTTTCATCATCATAACTGTATTTATAGTATAAACATTTTAATTAACTTTCATTAAAGTGCTATTCTTTTTAACAAATCGTGTTGGGCCATATCAATCTCGGGACATATTCATCTTGGGACTCCTATTAGCAGCAGTCCCAAAAGCCTAGGGTAAGACCCAAAACACGAACAGCTTGCCAAGAGTCAGGGTCTTTCAATGAACACCTAGGTTGGTGCTTCTCTTTCCTAACCTGGTGGGGCCTTCTTCTTACCAGCCCCAATCTCTTGTGAAAATGTAGGAGTGTAAAAGAAGCAGTCCTCTATCCTCCTCTTTTCAAGCGGAGAGATGTAAACACACTACCGCTTAAACAGGATCTGCAGATGGACAGGGTACAGGAAAACTCTAACACAATGTGGAAACAGCCCGAGAAACGCCGGGCAAATAACACAATGAGGAGAAACTACAGAGAAATAGAATGAGAATACAAGTGATCAGTCACTCTTACAAAGGATATAACATCCACTAGAGATCCTTTGATTCCCAAGAGAATCTCTATTTTGTGCAAACACACAATCATGAACAGCAATCTCACAAGAACATACATTTTGACCACAAATTCAGAGTGACCAGGATCCCTTATTTCATGGTCATCTCACTCATAAAGCCAGACCTTTGTGTTATGTGCCAGACTTAAGTGAGGTGCATTGTTGACACCACATAACTTGCACTCACCTTCACGAAGATTCCCACGACCCTGCAATGAATATATGCAGGTTATCCTGGTTCAGTTTCAAACAACCTGGTCCCTGTCTTCCTGTCAAGGGAACGGAGACCTAACCTCTTCATGTTGTGCTGTCTTGGATTACGTCTGGAAGGAGGTAACTAGTGGATCTGTAGTGCCATTCTCGTCTCTCCCAAAGGCACCCAGAAGAGTGCAAAATGTAGACCACCATAGCCTACATTCTGCCTCTTCTCAGGGAACACCATTTGATCGTGCTTTTTATTGACAAGGTATTTTCCATTTGAACTGCCAAATCTAAATGAATGATTGGACTTAAGGGGGTGTGCTATCACTTGTTTTTCATGATTCATTTGGTATCACTGAAGGGGCCACAAATATATCTCTGTAATGCCAAATTGTACTGCTGACCCTAAAAAAATGAAGCCACCACTTGGGCCATAAATGCAAGATGCGTAATACGCTGACCTGCCGAATTTGCTACTTTTTAACACTTATTTTTGCAAAAGTGAAATCATGGTTCTTTTTTTGTCAGACTGTCTTTGTGTTTACACCAGCATTGATTCCCTTTGTAAGCCATAAGAGTCATGTCAGTCCTGCCCTCTACAGTACTGCCACAGTGATGCAGCATCATCCTTTGCGGTCAGCGTCTGGACATTATGAAGCGTATTCCTGTGGAGTCTTGAGCAATATATTGTCCCCTATTTTTTCGACGGATCTCGTTGTTTAACTAAAGGTCTTGGGCAGTTGATCCATATTGTCCTTTATGCATGTTGATAGGTTTGATTCTAATTTTAGTAATCATCCCTTGAAGTTCTAAACGAATATCTTCTTGCAATTGAACATCACTGGACAATTGCTAGCACTGCCAGGTTTACAGAATACGCAGTGTTGGCACACATGTTTTGATTATGTGGAATTCGTGGTCACTTTCTGATTAATTAACGAACGTTGTAGAAATGTACTTTCAAAACAGAATCTTGAAAGGACAATTTAAACCCCTATACAGGGATTTTGAGAGCATAAAACACTGGAATAAATGTATTTATTAGTTCAGTGGAAAATGTGGGATTCTTCAAAATCTTGCGGGCTAGACAAACAATTAGGATTCTTGTTTCCAAAGAAGGAAACAATTTTGTTTTTCACATATTGCGATCCTTTCCATTCATGAATCGATAAAGGCTGTCGACCAGGGTATTACGTTTTTTACAAAGGGTTGCTCAAGCTTTGCACGGTGTCGCAGAGTTTTGCACCCACAGGCTTTTTTATTCACGCTTTAAGTCGCTCTCCATTGATTAGTATCATGCAAAAGCCTGTACTAATCCCTAATAATTAATCACGTAGTAAGCTTGGTTCATCGTCGGTTATTGAAGAAATACTAGCGTGCAACAGAGTGAAGGGAATAGATTACTTGCGTGGAAATATTGGACAGATGCACGTACACATTACATTACTATCGTGCAACAGATCCTGTTGGTTCAATTGCACTTTCTTTGTAGCAGCTATTAGATATATAGGGCCAGATGTACAAGAAAGTGGAGCATCAGTCCTGATGCGCCACTTTTATTGTGCCCCCCTTAATCCCCCTAATGTCACCATGGTAGTGCTGAATTTACAATACAGCGCACCATGGCGCACGTTAACACAATTGCATCAGAATTTATGACGCTATTGCGGTGCTTTGCTGGATTAGCACCATTAATTAAGGCACTAATCCAGCAAAGCACTAGGTTATTAATGGCCTGTCACTTTAACGCCTGCAATGTGCAGGTGTTAAAACTGACGGAAAAAATGACACAGTGAAATTTTGGATTTTTTGCGGACTCCTTGCGGGGCAATCCCCCTTGCATACATTATGCCTGGTGCAGGCATGATGTGGCGCAAGGGGTTACAAAGTGGTGCAATGCTAGCATTGCACCAGTTTGTAAATATGGCACATCAGAAATGCCTACCTAATGCCACATTAGCATAAAAAACAGGATGCTAATGTGGTGCAAGGAGGCTCAGGGGCCTTGTAAATCCGTCCCATAGAGTATCCACTTACTCTGCATTGCACTGGAAGATATTTCTGCTATTATTTTGTATTGGGAAGTGTCACTTTATATGGCGGACATCTATGGGACAACAGTGTTCATTCATTCTTTATGGTTCTATTAAAGCAATGAATTCCATCATGAGGATGCCATCAACACCGCTGGTGATACCTTCAGATAAAGTCACTGGACTACCAGTTTCCCTTCCTGCTGACAGCATGAAAGTTAATGGAAGGTACTCACCAGGCACCTTATTGTTTAGAGGTTAGAGAGTGCGAACCTTTCATTAAAAGGAGGGCAGACATATAGCAGCAAAACATATAGGCCCTCATCACGACTTTGGAGATCACGGTATTGCCACGCCAGCAGTCATACTGTCACCAGGCTGGCGGTGCAGATAACGACCCTGGCAGTGATATCACCGCAACACAGCCAGTAGCCAACCAGTACAGCCAGTGCTGTATGACTGCTGACTGACGGTAGTAGCCTTCTCCAGGCCAGCGGAAAGCACAGTAGCACCCACCCTCTAATGAGTCAGCAGAACGCCACGATTTCTGGGGCAATACGGACGCCACAAAAAGCTGGCAGAAATGAACTGAAAGAAGGAGACACTCACCTCCAGAGATACAGATGACTCACTGGACGCTATGGAATGTGCATTACAAGTCTTCCCAGCGCTATTCTATGCCATCCTCCTATAGGACCAGCAACGCTGACAAAGACGCCATTGGTAAGTACATCCGCACAGTACACAATGGAGGGAAGGGGAGAGTCACACATGCACACGCCACACACACACCCGGCACTGACTGCAATGCTCACACATGCAATACAACACCTGCACCGATACACACACACACATTCACAGAGACACACACACCCACCACACACATGCACAACAACACACACACACCATGCTCAACACACATGTCACACACGCACCCATCCATTGAAAAACATCAGAACGGAACATCACATACACCCACCCACAGCAATCCCACTCAATAGGCCACAAAATGTAACACAGGCACCCTAATCCTGTAACAGACAAGGCCAGCAAGCAAAACAAAATGTCAACACAACCTGCATGGAATATAAAACATCAAACACAACCAATTCTGAATGTACAGACATTCATGCAGAGGGAACATACACACATCATGGACACACAACACACTCATACCTCCACACATACATCATAATACTCAACCACACAAATACCACAACCTAGCATACACAAACATACAAATCCATATCCATAATAATACTTACACTTCTGAAGTCATGGATTCAGCCAAAGCAGTCATACAGAAACAAAGCACAGATATACTAAGTAAACAGCATACAAATGCATTTGTACATCAACCATGTACTGAAAAAGCCACGACAATTGCTTCAAATTGACAACAACGTGGTCTTTTGGGCAGTTATAATTGGAAAGGACCCAGGTCAAACTAAATACAAAAGGGGCCTCCACAGGCTAGGGACATCAATGGGGCAGGCAGGCACCTCAGGGGTCAATGGGTGTGGGTGGTGGCAGAGGTTTAGGTTCGGGTAGAGGGTCCTTTGGCTTTGGTTTGGGAGGGGGTCCTTGGTTGTTGGTTTTGGAGGGGGTTCCTCTGACTTTTTTTTGGTAGGGGTCCTTTGGCCTTTGTTTTGGGTGCGGGTCGGCAGACAAATTTTGTTCTGGACTGAGGAGGAGGCTGTTTTGATTCAGCCACAGGTCCAGGGGGAGGCTTTCTGGTGGGGGAGGGGCATGGGAAACCGGAGGGGGGTCGAGGGAGGGCTTGGAAATGGAGGGACTGGGTGTGGGGAGGGAACCATGATGGTGAGGGTCAACACAGGGTGGGACAGGATCAGGGAACAGATCAAGGCAGCAAGGAAAAGCTTTTTAGGAAAATGGGGGATGGGCTGGGATACAGGTCTGGGAGTGGAGGTAGTGGGAGTTCTTGTGGGACGTGTAGGTGTGCTGGATAAGGATGCAGGTGTATGCATAGTGTGCATGTGTGAGTTGGAGGAATGCTGAGTGTCTGTGTGTGTTTTGGGAGGAACGGGTAGAGGGTGGGCGAGGACATACAGGTCATGTGAATGTATGTTAGGGTGGTGTCTGCAAGGAAGGTGGGTGTGCTGCATGTGGTCATGAAGGTGATTGAGGTGAGTTCAGATGTTGTGTATGGGGTGCCTGTCTCAGTGTCTGCTGTTCTGGTGACCGTGGGCAAAACAGAAGTGGTGGCATGATCTGGGAGTGAGGATGCAGTGCTGGCAGGTGTGAGTGGTGATGTGACTGTAAGGTAGGAGGTGGTGGGAGAGACAGAAGAGGCAGTGGCTGTTGTTGTGTCTGCTTCTGATTGTTGAGTGTGTGAATGGCTGTGGTGTGTCTTGTGCCGCCTGTGTGTAGCTTTGCATTCCTTTCCTGTTGCTTTGGGTGAATGCCTGTTTGAATGTGTGGGTGGAATGGGTGAGGGTAGAGGGACCTGGGATTGGCCACAGGTAGCTGGAGGGAGGACAGAAGTAGTAGGGACACTAGCTGCCTTAAATGAGGAGGTCAGATTCTGAAATTATCTCTGTAGGCCAGCCAAGGCACAGTGAATGCCTTCCAAGTAGGCATCGGTCTGTTGCATCTGTGATGCCAGGCCCTAGATGGCATTCACGATGGTTGACTGCCCCACAGAAATGGATCTCAGGAGGTCAATAGCCTCCGATTTGACTGTCCCCAACTGAGCCCCCCTGATCTTCCGGGCTCAGTGTCTCAGGTCCTCCCACCGCTTCCTGCAGTGGGTGCTCTGCCGGCTATGGACCCTCAGGGTCTGCTCTTCCTTGGCGTTGGCTTTCCACATGGATTGTTTCTGATGGGCCATGAACTGGATAAGATAAACAATATGAAGGGAACTGTCATGTAGGCACATTATGCCGAAATATGATAG
Organism: Pleurodeles waltl; assembly: GCF_031143425.1. Classification (NCBI taxonomy): domain Eukaryota; kingdom Metazoa; phylum Chordata; class Amphibia; order Caudata; family Salamandridae; genus Pleurodeles; species Pleurodeles waltl. The sequence continues at coordinate 577,603,997 of NC_090447.1, forward strand.
GACCACAAACAATATACGCACACTTATATCCATGACAGGAGACGCACACTTCCTATTCCAGCATGCATGTCTGATACATCACCCTGCACAGGGTATGCAGCATATACATACTATTATCCACACACAACCATGTCACTACAAATACACCAATATGCAACCTACCTGCTGTTCTGGAGCCCCATCCACAAGTTTCTGGAGTTCTTCCTGTGTGAAGGTGGGGGCCCTCATCCCTGTTACCCCTTCCATCATGGATTCCAGGAGGAGGACACAGCAGCACACGCAGTGGAGATCTGGTTGGCTGGAGAGTCATGAGTCTGTTAAGGCTGTAGAAAATGGAGGTCATGACTGCGGCGGTATGCACCATCACCGCTGGCGGTCATCATCATTGGTCCCCATTCCCATGGACAACAATGTTAACCAATGGGTGCACGTCGGTTTCGACCGCCTACTGCCATGGCGACATACACCTGCAGAATGGCCTCACTGTAATACTCCTCTGCATTTAGGACAGGAAGCAGCTGTTTTACACATCTGTTGCCCAGTTTACAGTCACACATGTCCGTCACAGCTTGTACATGTCAGCAGAAATGGTGGTGAACAATGTCAATCATATTCAGTCAGTTGTACCTTCAGAGTTATGAATAATATGTTGCTGACTCATAAGGCTTCCACCCTTCCCTCAGTCCTTCAGAGAGCAATCAGGGGCTCCGATGGGGCAGGGGAGCCTCAGATGAGATACTACTGTACGAGGGACTTAAAGGTAAATTAAATATGCCAATTAGGATAAGCCAATCATACTTTAGAAAGGAGAGCACCTGCACTTTAGCCCTGATCAGCCAACATCAAAAGGTCAGGAAATATAGGAGGAAGGAGGAAAAAAGTCAGGGGATGAGCATGCCAAAAGGGCCAGGTCCAACACTCATCAAATATCCAGGTCTCAGTCAGGAACCTGTTTTCAGGTGTGATGCATATTGGCATTATAATGTCACATTATGGGAGAAATGTATAATCGTGCTCATACATGTGTTGTTTGCTAAACATAGATACCGACCACTGTGGAGGCAGAGACATGCATTTTTGTGTAGCAGCCCCTGGTTGACCTTGCCACCATGGAAGACAGACACATTATACTCACCTTTCGTCTCAACCGTCCAACTATCATGAACTGTGTCACCAGTTGGAGTCAGATCTGCTGCAAGCCATATGACAACCTACAACCATGCCTCACTCTGTGCAGGTGCTATCCGCCCTCCACTTTTTGGCCACTGGCTCTTTCTAAGGGACTGTGGGATTGACAGCAGGTATGTCTCAACCTATGGTCAGTAATATGTTGTGGAAAGTCTTGTCTGCCCTGCTGAAACATGTTGACAGCTGCATAAAATGTCCCCATCCTAAAGATTTCCCCATGTGAAGGCTGACTTCTATGCAATGGGGCATATCCCTCATGTAATAGGGGCGATAGATGGTACCCATATTGCATTGGTACCAACCAGGGACAACAAGCAAGTGTACAGGAATAGGAAGAGCTATCATTCTATTAATGTGCAGATGGTCTGTTTAGCAGACCTCTATTTCTCACAGATTACAGCTAAGTTTCCTGGACCTGTACATGATTCCCACATCCTCAGGAACAGCAGTGTCCCACATATGATGACGCACCTACTCAGGGAGAGTGGCTTCCTCTTTGGGGAGTATGATGAGTGTGTGTACAATCACTGTGACCACAGCAAGTCTACACTTTCCACTTTGAACATAGCAGGATTGTAAAGATGTTTCCACTATCCACAGGTGATTCAGGGTATCCTGATCTGTCCTGGCCACTGACACCAGTGAGGAATCCAAGGCCTGGGTGGAGAATCAGTAGAATTAGGCTCATGGAAGGACGAAAAGGGTCACTGTGTGGACATTCGGTCTTCTGAATGCGGGGTTTCAGTGTTTGCACATGTCTGGAGGTCTCCTGCTCTTCTCACCTCAGAAGGTGTGCCAGATTGTCATGGCCTACTGCATGCTGCACCACTTGGCACTAAGGAGTCATGTGCCATTGCTGGAAGTGGCGGGTGTAGAGGATGTACTGATAGCAGTGGAGGGAGCAATGAACAGTGAAAAAGATGGGGACGAGGATGATGTTGTCAGAAGAACTCAGCTCATCCAGCAATAATTCCAGTGACATTCTGGTAGGTTTCTATCTCAATATACCACTTAACATGTTGAACTACAGTATGGGTGTAATTTGAAATCTATTTGTGATGTGAGCAGTGTCATGTCTGAGTTAGGTATAGCAATACAGTGTACCTGATAGGTAGGTATTGATGGGCTGACGTAGTCCTGCCATTGATATTGCCAGTCTGTATGAATTGATTTCACTTATTTTCTAAATCACTTATGTGCTAAATTTTATATGAATTATTTGGAAGTGAAAATTAAATGTACCTTCTTCACAGCTGTCATCATACATCACCTCATGGTACAGTTAACCCATATTTAATTTCTCCGTTTGTCACACTATCAGTGGAGGAAAGCACACTGATAATTGTGATAGACAGCATTTCACTAATGTGTCATATCTCCAAGACAGGAATCGTGTGATGTGTTCAGTACTGTTCATAAAAACTCCTCTTCGTGTTGTTGTTAATAGGTATGTTAGTAGACACTTACTATTGCAGGTGCATGTGGTATAACATTGATATGATGATCTATCATAATAGATTGTTTGTTGACTCCTTTACACAGGAGAACTGTCACTGGATGCTGAGTTCCCTTCCCTATCTGCTACCTGTGGACCCAGAGATGTGTTGACATTGACACTGTGCGTCTGACACCGAACTATATGGACAAAGGTTTCACAGATGTAACTTTTCACACACCACTTGATCACTACACAACATCATTGTTTGTTCATTGCCACTTATTGAACACACAAACCCAATTGTTGTGTTAAAGTATATTTATTGTGATTCCAGTAGGTTGGGTTGGTGCTAAAGAGTGGGACAATGTTGTACAAAATCATCAGGTTGCTAGTCCAAGCATTTGGTAGAAAAGCTCCAGTTCCCAAAGGGTGATAGGTAGTGGAGATATGGCAGTAGCCAGTCTCCAAGGTGTCTGTGTAACTTTTCACACAACACTTGATCACTACACAACATCATTGTTTGTTCATTGTCACTTATTGAACACACAAACCCAATTGTTGTGTTAAAGTATATTTATTGTGATTCCAGTAGGTTGGGTTGGTGCTAAAGAGTGGGGCAATGTTGTACAAAATCATCAGGTTGGTAGTCTGAGCATTTGGTAGCACAGCTCCAGTTCCCAAAGGGTGATAGGTAGTGGAGATATGGCAGTAGCCAGTCTCCAAGGTGTCTCTGTGTCACACAAGTGAGACAGTTCTGAAGAGGCTCATTTTCTGTCAGTGAGGTTGGTCTTGGCTGCGTCTATGTTTCCATGGGGGTTCCTCATCTACTGGGGGAGGGTCACCTGTGGCTTGTGAGTCCTCAGGCAGGGCCATCATCCCAGTAGCTGCAGCAGATGTAGAGGGCTGCTCAGGACTGTGGCTACTGGTTGGGGCCTGGTGGTGGGTCGAGGACTCACGCAGGACAGATATTTATTCTGGCACAAACACTTTGATAGAGGCCGTGGTGGCACCGTGCGCCTCCCACTGCTGCATGGCCTCCTGGTGGTAGTGGGTTTGCAGCCTTTGGTGTTCCCCCAACGTGGTGACTAGCTGGCCCAACTTGTCCTGGGATCAGTGGAATGCTCCCAGGACTTGTGCAATGGCTTCATGGGCAAGTGGCTCCCTGGGTTGCCCCACCCTTTGCCCCACAGATTCCCTTGCACTGGCCATAGCCACCTGTGCCTGTGTCTCCCACACAGTGTGCCCACTTCCACTCACACCAGGGCCTTCATCATCTTGAGTGGGGGGTGCTGACTCAGGCCCCTGTACAGGTAGGCACAAGATTGATTGACGTGGGCTGGGGACACTCGTCTGGGGCCGTTGGGTGACTGCTGTTGTGGCTGCTACAGTAGTTGGGGTAGTATCATGGCCTGGGTGAGGCTAGTGGAGGGACACTGGCCACAGGTGCAGGATGGGTCAGGGAGTTCATGCAGAAGGAGTGGATGCAAACACTGTGATTTAATGCCTTGGCTTCAGTAAGTGTTATAATGCTAATCTTGAGGTATTTTTATTATACTGAGACCCCTTGTCACACTAACCTCACCCACTGTGACACCCCAGGCCCTGGCTGCAGATTGCTGGCTCCTTTAGAAGTGGAGCTGCTGTATTTGTTTTCTCACGAAACTGATCCAAAAAACGAGCAGGGTTCTTGTTCCCTTGTGAAATGTTTCCAAATATCAGACTCAAGTGTGAAGGGAGAAATATGTGCTTACAGTAAAGGCACTTATCTGCTGTACGGCTTTAAAACTGGCCCGACTCGTACCAGGTGTTTATGACGGGCTTTGATTGAGAGCACTGGTGGTGAGGCTGAAGGTAAAGCAAAGTGCTTGTCATTGTGTTGGTGTCTCTGCAGTGAACACAGAACAATGGTCACGTATTCCAGTTCAATTGAAATTTAGTGTTTGTCTGTGAAGGGGTGCGCAGAGGTCAAAATATTTAGAGGGAAAAAGCAAAAGGAAATAAAGTACCTAAATGTGAATGAGTGCAGTGTATGGTTGGGGTGATAAAATGAGGGAGATGCGAGGAAGTGCATTCAGGCGAGAGTGAAAAGAGGGTGCTGAAGAGGAGAGAGGTGATTGAAAAGGTGCAGATGGATGAGATGTGAAGAGAAAAAGAGCAATGATATCTAACATAAAGTACACATAACTGAAGGCCCTATTCCTTCCACAGACCTCAATATTATTTAGTTCACGGTCTCACAATTTCAAAATTGAAACATTTCCAACATTACAAATAATCATTGTTGTTACTCATTTATCTTACAGAGAAACAACCACTGAAAAAGCCAACAGTACTGACAGGTTTTGGCTGTATGTCAGTTGTTGTGTTACATTTCTGGATGCAATAACATATCAGGGAGAAACTAAAATACAGGCCAGGTGGCACACTATGAGAAACACAGAAATTTATTTTGCATGTTCCCTTTTAGAGAGCCCCCACTTTTTCCATCCCACGTAAAGACCTGTCTGCACATATTTCTGTATGACTGATTGCAGCCAGCAGCTGTGGGTGCTTCCTGATGCCTAGTTAGGGCATTTTCTTCCAAGGTTGATGCTGCATGCAGTGCAAGGCACTGTGTAAGCAAACACTTTAAAGGGCCTGAATTAGTGGCAGTGTACAATTCACACAATAAAGTAAAGGGTGAACATGGTAATGCAATAAGTTATGGGGCAGTTTTCAATGTGTTTAATATTTCAAGACTCTACGGGCCAGATGTATCAAGATTCCAGGTTGCGATTTCCAAATTGCAAATTTTAAGAAATCGCAATTTTAGAAATGCAAAACGTGATGTATCGAATTTGAAAATCGCAAATAGTGATTTCTTACAATTCGCAAACGCTATTTGCGAGATGCAAATACCGAATTGCCAAAAAATTTGCAATTCGGTAACTAAAGATCGCAAATAGCAAAAATGGCAAACTGGAACAGCCTGATGACATCACATGCAGGAAGTGAGTCAACCCATGCTGTTTCCAGATGCCACACCCATAGGAGCAGTGAGAGAGACACAGCCCAGCACCAGTGAGTCAGCATTGTGAGGAAGCCAGGATCAAACTGCAACATGGCCAATGCTGGCAATGGGAAGGAGAAGGGAGACAGGAAGAGGAAGCTGAAATTCAGTGAGAAAGAATTGGAGGTACTCATTGAGGAGGTTGTTGGGACCCATGATTGACTCTTTGGCAATATCTCACTCCAAGTACCTGAGAGTGAGACGCGGAAACTCTGGTCTGACATACAGACAAAAATATGCGCAGTGGGTGTTGCGCAGCGCTCTGTGGAGGAGATACGCAAGCGATGGTACAACTTGTGGTCCTGTGCCAAGGAGAGGGTGGCCAGCAGGCTTAGGCAGGCAAGGAGCACCGGAGGCGGACCATCCACCCACACAACGTCCATCCCTATGGAAGACCTGATGGAGTCCACATTGCTGCCAGAAGCAGTCAGTGGTGTAACTGACATTGACACCTCAGGGACACCCAGCACCAGCAAAGGTAAGGCCAGTGATTATGTGTATCCCCACATGTGCATGCACACATGCCCCATAGGAAATATAACATAGCTTGATGCACAATGAAAAGTAGTCCATGTCACATCTTACATACAACACAACAGTGCCTTATGGGAGTGGTAGTACACAACCCTAGGTGAATACACAACATAGATAACAAGATAGTGGTCAGACACATAGAGAAACACCACAAACGACTCAGGGTGACACAATTTAATTGTACATTTAAAGCAACACTGTGGAAATCTGTGACAAATGCTAGAACTGACATGTTGCACATTGTCCTTGCAGATGACTCGGTCTCTGCTGCTGCAGGATCTCAAAAAGTGGGGGAAGCAGAAACACAGCCACAGTCAGACTCAAATACCAGTGAGTCCTACAGTATTGTTCCGACTAGACGCAGGGCAAGGGTGTTACCACTGCCAGAGAACAACCTGGACTCAGATGAGATGCCAGAACACAAACCCACATCATCACCAAAGGCGAGTCCCACAGGAAGACAGCAGTCCCTGCACCAGCGCCAGCATCAGTCATCTCCCCTCAGGAGGCGCCATGATGCAGGCATACAGGGCACAGAAGAAGGAGTGGGCCCATCAATCTTTGGTGGCCTGTAAGCTTCCATGCCGAAGGTGCAGTGCCTGCAATGCAAACATTTGAAGTCACTGCACAGACAGTTTGTGTCTCACAATAGCAATATGGGGTTACAAAACAAGCACATGGAGACCCTGATTGAGGGACAGCAAAGAGTTGCTGAAAACACAGAGGAGTTGACACAGGCCATTGGGGAACTATGCACTGAGATACGGCAGGAGCACGTCAGCCAGCGCAGGTGCCATCACCAATATTTGGCAAAGTTTGATAGCTTCTGTAGATCAGTCAATCGGCTTGCAAGTTCAACAGCCCAGATATCACGGTGTACCGTTGTCACAGAGGTGGAGATGGCACATTGCAGTCGGAACATTGCACAAGGACTGGTGCAAATTACCAATGTAGTGCATGCCATGCAAACAGCACGCAGTGCCACGACCAGCAGACTGGGTGTTGGTGACAGTGAGAAGTCCTCTAGCCTCAGCAATCTGACAGTCCCTGTGATTGAGCCAAGGTGTCGCAGTGCCAGACACAGTACTGCAGGTGAACCTGCTACTAGAGATGCGTGCTAGGGCACTGAGCACTCAAGTGGAGTGCGTGGACGTAAGAAGTGATGTTGAGGGCTACAGGGGACCACCTCCATATGTAGAAATAAAGTCATGCTATGATGCTAATAGTGTGACACTGTTAATAGATCATGTCTGCCCATTGTGAATAGCTATGTCCTAATGACACATTGTTTACCTGAAGTCAAGGTAATAAAGATGCTAACTACTGAAATACATATTATTGAAGTGGATTTGTCATTACTTACATCAAAAATGGTTGCATGTGATGTCAGCACGTCTTTGCCTGCCTTCTGCTGCACTAGTCCTGTCTGCTGGTAGAAGGGGTGGTAAGGTATCATCATCCTCATCTGAGCCTGACTCTGTGAGTTCCACTGGTATGCCCCTGGTGGTTGCTATGTTGTGCAGGATAGCACATGTGGCTACAATGTTGCATGTTGTCTCAGGGCTGTACTGTATTGCACCTCCACTCCTATGGATGCACCTAAAACGGCTCTTCAGCAACCCAAAAGTGCACTCCACCACATTGCGGGTAGCCCTATGTGCAGCATTGTACCTCCTCTCTGCTGAAGTAGCAGGGCTCAGGCAGGGCATTAGCATATAGGTACGCACTGCGTAGGCACTGTCTCCTGAATGCACAGAGAGTAAAATGAGTACATTTGCTGTCTGACGTCATGCTTACATCAATGCATTATTGTGAACTATCAAATTACCTAGAAGATATCCTTCCCCAAATTCCCCAGCTAGCAGTCTTGTGTGTATCCCCTGTGGCAAAAGATGTAGGAGTCATGTGTGCTCCCTAGGTATCTGGCCGCAAGATTGGTAAGGATGTAGGAGGCATTGCATATCATCTGTATGTTCATAGAATGATGGTTTTTACGGTTGCGATACACATATTTGGTGGCCGATGGTTAACAGATTGCTACATGTGTCCCATCAATGGCACCTAGCACATGTGGGAACTGTGCTATCTGGTAAAAAATAACTTTGGTTTGTTGTATTGCCTGTGGGGTGTTGGGGAATCTTATGTACAGTTGTATTCTGCTCAGCATGGCATTGAGAAATGTGTTGAAAAATCTAGAGAGGGCACTCTGTGATACCCCTCCAGCTGCTGCTATGACCCCTTGATAGCTCCCTGAGGCTAGTAGATGCAGGGAGCATAATACCTGCACATGTGTGGGTATGCTATTGGTCCTGTATGTTGTGCACTGCAGCATGGGTTGTAGCTCAGCTATCAGTTCAAGTATCATGGCTGAGCTTAACCTGTACTTATCATAAATTTCCTCCTCACTCTGGTCAAAAAGGGTTATGCGCACTCTAAAAATGCACTCCTGTCTCCTCCTCTCTCTCCTCAAACCTGCGAAGATCCTCATTCTGCTCGCCATGACATAGAGTGCAGCCCTTGTGGAAGAGGGGCTGAGGCATTCTGGGCCTCTTTATATAGGTTGCACCTGCTTACCACCTGGATTCAGTTTGTGGTAAATTGCATGTGTAAACGGCCATTCTGCAAATAATCGTTAAATCATATCGCTATTTGCGATACGCTGTTTGCGACACATTAATTTGTGTCTCATTCGCAAAAAATCGCAATTTTTGTGATTTTCTATTTTCCCACTGCAAATGCCTTTCATACATCGTAAAAAGCATTTTTGCATTCGCAAACAGACATTCGCACCGTTTGCTAATGCAAAAACATTTGATACATCTGGCCCTACATTCCCACTGCTTTATAAACATTGATTTCTCACTGAAATTTATTTAATTTCAAATACACCACTTGTCAATCTTTTTTCAAGTCGAGTTATCACAAATCAAATTGATTTTCAAAAAGATTTGTCACTTTAAAAAAGATTTATTAAAAAAGATTTGTGACAAAAAATAACTAATTCTTAATTGTCAGGGCTAAACTAGAGGAGACATAAACAACTAAAACAATAGTTACAGTTTGTTGAATTCCGAAATGATTCCCTAGCTGTTCCAAAAAAACACAAATAAATATTTCCAGCAATATAGGTGATGCAATTACTCCATAATATTGCAGACACACAACAGGATAAAGTGTCAGATGTACAAGGGTTTTTAGCATCACAAACACCCAAATTCTTTAGACCAGGTTGTTTACGAATGTTAAAAGCACTTTTGTACCCTTTTGCACTGTCCTAAACCCATTTCCCAATGTACAAACCCAATTTTGCGATTCAGTAATCTATTTACCATATCACAAAAAGGGTTTGTGAGTCGCAATTGAGAAAGGGCATTCCAAGGACATCCCTTCCTAACTGCAAGTTGCAGTGGTTTGTAAAATTGTTTTGTGACCATGAATGAGTTTGAAAACCAATCACAGTTAACACCAATATCAAATTGGTGTTAACCCATTTGCAAAAGGAAAGGGATCCCAAGGGACCCCTTCCCCTTTGTGAATGGAAAAGTAAATATTTTTTCAGAGCAGATAGTAGTCCCACTCCGTACTGTGGAAAAAGGAAAAGAACATTTTTAATTTTTTTGTTTGAAATGCATCCCGTTTTCCTTTAAGGAAAATGGGCAGCATTTCAAAAACCCTGCTTTATTTAAAAAGCAGTCACAGACATGGTGGTCTGCTGTCCCCAGCAAGCCACCATCCCAGTGAGTGTGGCCTTTCCCAATGGGGTCACAAATTGCGACCAACCTCATGAGTATTGATGAGGTAGGTCATTTGCGACCCAATTGGGAATCACAAATGGATCGCAAATTGCAAGTCACAAAACAAAAGGTAGTACATCTGGTCCTAAATCTGTTTATAAATTAATAATGAAATGCAATTTGGAAGGGGTGTGTTTGAGGCGTCCCTTCAAAATTGAGACTCAGCAACCTTTGTATCGAGGGATTTCAACTGTAATTCCGGTTGTAAACCATTGACCAGTTACTGACTCCCAAGTTGAGGTGGTAACTAGTGGACAAAGAGTAAGGGGTCCCCTTTGGACCACTTCCCCTTTAGAAGTCATGATAGCAGCTTCAATGGGAGGAGACAGTGGTCCAGGACATCATTGCCTTCTGGAAAACATATTTGTTTAAGCAGACCCTATCCTTCAACTCAGGCTGCTTTAAAAATAACTCATTTTTGGAATACTTTCAAAGCAATGGCGGTTTTCTGTCCCCTGCAGTACATCATCCATGCAAAGGTAGCCAAACAGAGGGAGTTGAAAATTGTGAGCCCCCCTAATGAATATTAATTAGACAGGTCCTTTAGCGACCCTCTGGCGATTCCTTATTTTGTGAACCAACATATTAAGCACATTAATTTACTGGTCGAAAAAATGCAGTGTAACCTAAATTTTTTAAACCAGAACAGTAGTACATCTGTTCCATAATAGGTTAACTTTGATTGCACATTGTAGCACTATTATTTGGAGGCACAGGTGTATTTCTAACCTGGGAGGTGGTGTGAAAAATTATACTTAGCATGAAAGAAAAATGTTACCCTATAGGGTGATCAGAGGAGACAGGGTAAAGCATAAGTCATAATGGATGGTTAGAGAAGCGCCTTCTAGAAGGAAACCTACAAATACCTTTGGAAGCAATGCATAGCCACTACTATGCCGTGAAACAATAACTTGTAGTGAATTTTCTATATAGATCACCTTACAAAAGGCCTGAAGCCTGTTGGCCTGACTTATGAGGTGACCGCTTTCCAAGCAGTGCAGGTCAAAGAAAAGGAACGGAGGAACAGATGACATTTCTCCCCTTGCTTAGGTGTTAGAAGATAGCGCTCAGTATATGGGAGAGAGTCAAAAAATGTAGATGGTTTGATAAAAAGAGGTTAACACACAGGTCATGGTAGGTGGAGGATGGAGAGTCCTCCTCACAGAATCACACACACACTTATGGAAGTAAAATACAGGCACAAATATGCAGACATTTTCATTTTCTGGTGGATTTTCCAAAGAACTCAGCACACACAAATGACCCTAGTCCTGGAAACCTGAAGAGTTGGGAGACCACTACTTAGCCACAGTGTTGGACTCAGCCCTCTTTACAGGGTCATTACCAAAACCTTTTGCTGTCATCCATCCTGTTCTTCTAAATTTCATTTTTATTGGCCTTCTGACTCTGTGCCCTTTACCACTACTAACCAGTGATAAAGTGCCTTAAGCATGATAAAATTGGCTAACACCCAGCTGGCACATATAATTTACTTATACGTCACTAGTAGAGGGGTACTACCTGTTCCCAGGGCCTGCAAATTAAATGCTACGAGTGGACATGCAGCCCTTATAATGCCTTCCACTTAAGTAGCCTTTTCAGACCTGAGTCAGACCTGCCAATGCAGCCTATATGTAGGTTTAGACTGCCGTTTTGACCTACCAAATAAACCTTTTGCTAGGCCGACACCTTCCTTTTTAATACACAAAAGACAGAGTGAATTGTATTTAAAAAGTTGGACATGTACTTTTAAGTTTTACATTTCTTCATTTTTCACTACTACAAGGCCTACCTCTCCCATAGGATAACATTGGCTTATCTTATTACATTTACTAAGTTGGCAAAAGGTAGGAAAGTCTAGTTTAATCTCCAAAGAATTGTAATTTCAAACCCATTCTAATGATTAAGTTGAATTTTAAAGCGCAATTTTGAAAATGTCACCTTTAGAAAGTCATCATTTTATTATCTTATCCTAACTCTTTGGTGCATACATTCTGTTTCCTGGGGCACATGACTAGGTTCAGTTGGCCTTTGTGTATTCCTCCCAGACAGTATCACAAAGGGGGGCTGAGTGTCTGTATGATAGGTCATCCTCAGTGGATAGCAGGGTCGGATTTGTCACCTTTCATACTTGCAGTTCAAAAACACTGCAACAGCACCCTCACAAAGAACTTCATACTAGTTTATTGTCACCCCCATGCCCCCAGGGCAGAGGACGGAAGGAAAATCCAGAACCAGATGTGCGGGAAGTATAGAAGTTTCTTCCACTTTTAGGCGGGCTCCAGGTATACGAACAGGACTCCTTGACCCACTCTTCAGTACATACCTTGACCTGTGGATTCTATAGAAAAAGGATTGCCCTGCTGCCAGAGGACTGCCCTGCTACCCAAGGCCTGTCCTGCTGTCTGGGAAGGGAGACTAAACCTTCTCTATTCATCCCAGGCTACCTGAGTGACTCCAAAGGTCAGCTGACTGCCTACAGGGACACAACAAGCTCCAGCATGCTCTCTCTAATTACCCAGCTGACCTGCTGCATTGGAGCTGCCTGAACCTGCAGCGCAACCTGCCTGAGCTATGCTGGCCTCTGCTGAGTGAGTTCCTGATCCACAAGTGGCACCTCCTCCAGATCCTGGACCCTTGACTGACATCAGAAAAAACTCCTTGTGGCCTAACTGAAGATTCCACCAAGTCTGGCACGAAGCCACCTGAAGCACCACAAAGCCTCGCAGCAGAGTTGCAGCTTAATTGGAAACAGTTCTGGGCAACATGAAACCCTGCAGGGCCTCGCACCCTGGCAGTTTTATTGGAATGGACTGCAGGAACCACAAAGCCCACAAAGCCTCACCACATAGCTGCCAGCTTCATCTTAACTGACACCAGGTGATGCAAAGCCCCACAAATCCTTGCCACACAACAGATTGGAACCAATACAGAGTGACTGAAAACCCCGTAAAGTCTTGATACATAGCTTCATCGGATGCCAAATGATGTGAAGGCTCGCAAAGCAACGCTGCTCAGGTCATGCACCAAGGACATGACATAAGTAGGCCAAACCTGGTCCTCAGTGGGCCAAACGTGGTCCATTGCCCTTCCTGCACTCCATTGAGATTGGCCTGAACTTGCATTTTTTTCCCAGTCCAGCACGACCAGTTATCCTCAGTTGGCACTTTGCTCCTTTTGGCGCCACTTCTGTCTAAATCTTGAAAATTGCATATCTTTAGTTCTACTGATTGTAGTTTTGTCATTATAATATATGAATTTATCCTCTGTTCTTCTAAAATGATATGGGATTTTTCTTGTGTTTTCACCTTAATACTGCTTAAGTGCTGCATAAATATATTTAGACATTGCTTCTAAGTTAAGCCTGACTGCTTTTGTGCAAGCTACCAGAGGTTTAGACACAGGTTAATTTAGTTACTTTTTCTGTTCACACTGACAAGTATTGTGGCTGTTGCTTGAGACAGGCACCCCCTCCCTCAACCAATAACCCAATTTCTCATACATATTTCTTTGGGAACAGCAGGGAACTGACACACATGTTTACTACCCTCCAGCTAAGGCGCCGGCTGAAAAAGTCAGTTTGTCACTCATACCCCAACAGCAACATTATAGCATCCTCTTTAGCTTTGGGCTCCCTAGACAATTTCTTTTAGCAAAGATTTCTGAAGTTTTGCACATTTGTATGGAAATAATCTGCTGCCAGAGTGCTTCACTTAAGGCAAGGCACAACCATGAGTTTTTGCAATGCTAACGTAAGCATCTAGCCAGCAAAATCCCTTTTTATTATTTTATCAGTTGCGACAAACTATTAGTGTTTTGAACTCAAGCCTAGAAGCCACTGCCAGCAAATGCATTCTTCATAATATATGTCATATGTGTTTGAATTTAACATCACTTTCTTCTAGCATAGCTTCATAATTCTGAATTCTTGGGAGTCATCCAATGAGCTTTTCATGCACCAGATAGCATACCATTGAAGTAATGTAAACGCAATGGTTCTTGCAGGGGCCCTCTGTTCTCTTTCTTCTACAAGTGGTCAAAGCTTTGTGGCATCCATATTTAAAAATAATAGTTTATCATCAGTCGATTATCTTTATCTTCCATTGAAAAATTCTGATCAAGAAGACTCCAAGACAACTAATCTTCTTAAGAAGAAACAATTTCCCTTTGATTTCTATCTGAACATATATATATTTTAATTAGCCTGCTGCAGTTTCACTAATTCACATTTGCTGGTGTTTAGAGCCAGTATGTTGTATTCTATTTAACCGATTGTAGCAGCGTTCTCTAGACTTCATCCTTTACATGTCAGCTTTGCGCAATTATACATTTATTTTTTATATTATATTTGCTGTGTACCTTAATAATATTCACATTTGTAATTATTTAGATGCATAGTACTGTGGGCTAGGGAATCCAGGTGATGTTGCAAATGTACATTACAGACAAAGAGGTGATTAGTTCACAGTGGAATGGGAAAAGATACGATTGATCTTGAAGGTTCTGTTTGGTTTAAATTTAATTAATTTTCGCACAGAAGTTAGGGCAGATTCCTTTAGACTTTGAGGGGTATAGACCTCTCTGCTTCCTTTAAGCAGGTGTGACACATTATGCTGAACACTTATTATTCCTCTTTCTGGAAGACTTCTACTAAAGTCTTTGCTATGCTGGCACCTTCTTGCATTTCCAAATTTGCCTAACGTTTCATTCAAACCATCTTTATTTTTACTTAGAGTTCTGATTACATGATTTTAGAATTATTTTACTATAGGTGAAAGAACAGGAGTTTCTTTATGGAGCAACTACTTCTAATTCTCAGTTTCTGCATTGCAGTGGATGTTGTGGCTTTGCATCTTAATCTATTTAGACTAAACCAATTGCGATATTTCAGCTTGCCAGTCATACTTTTGTATTTTATGATATTCTTATGACATGCATATATATTGGGTTGATTATTGATTGCCAATAACATTTCTTAATTTCGAAAGACTGAATCCTGGTCCTTATTGTGGGGCCAAATGGGTCACAGAAGACATTGAATTGTTTGATTTTTGTTAACTCCCTTGTTGTCTCAGTGTAGGAAAGTCCTCCTTTTTGCCCTGGTCACTCCCAGACGTTTTGGACAGGTACTGGTGGTTACTGACTCTTGGCTGTGCCCTGGGTACTGCTTACCAGTCCCAGGGCCAGGGCTCTGTGTAAAGTGGATATGATAATTACGCTAATTATAATTGGTTAAGTCAACCTACCTATAAGTCCCTAGTATATGGTAGGGCATGTAGGTTTAGGGACCCCAGCATAGGTAGTGCACCCATAGGTGCACTGCTTAGGTGTCCAGTGTCATTTTAAAGGCAGGCCTGCCTTGCTGGCTGCTTTTAAATTAAAGTTATATGCAAATTCGACTTTGGAATTAAAAGTAGTTCCAAAGTCTTAAACTACCTTATTTTTACATTTAAGTCACCCCTAAGGTGTGCTCTATGTGCCCCTAGGAATGGGTGCCATGTAACTATAAGCAGGGACCTTATAACAATAGTTTTATAAGCCCTGGTGAGGTAAAAACAGCCACATTTGTTTTTCCCTCATTGTAGTGAATGGCCTTCATAGGCTAGAATGGGGAGACTTTATTTTAATTTTAAAAGTCCCCTTCAGTGACAGATACAATGAGTTTGGTATCAAATTACTTGTTATAATAAATCCCACAACTTCCAGTTGTTGGATTTAATATAACTTGTTCAGGTAAAGAGTTTTAAACTTTACCTGAAAAGTTGCCAACTTCAGCCCTGCCTTGTTTTTGCTGCTGTGCTCTGATTGGCCAGCCTCTGGCAGCCTGGCCAGGCTGCCTTGATGAGGTGTGAAGTGGCCTGGCTTCACACAAAGAGATGTGCCTGTGGGAGGGGATCTCCCCTCAACAGATGGTGAGGCAAGAAGGGGGAGGGCTGCCAAACTGGTCTTCAAAGGCAGAGAAGGACATTTGGAGCAACCCAGCAACACCCCCACATCCTGCAACCCCAGACAACTAGGTGCCCCCTTGATTAGATTAGGAGAGGGCAGGAGAGGGGTGTGTTTATGATTTTTAGCCACATCAGCCACATCAGCCCGATGTAACTTTCAAAAATCAATTTCAGCCACGATGGATTTTTGAGGACTGTTGCCTCCTGGGAATGATTTTTGCCACACTTCCCAGGAAGTGGTCATCACAGGGGGAAGGACCCTGCACCTGATTGGAGAACCAGGACCCCCCCCGTTTTTCATCCAGGAGCAAGGATAAAACTGGCAGACCTGCTCCCACACCTCAGATCCCCATCAGATTCCAACAAGGAAGAACCAAAGGAGAAGAAGGACTGCCCTGCTTGACCCCTGGCCTGCACCTGGATCCTGCACTCTGAAGGACTGCACCAGCTGCACACTTGGGCTTCACCACAAGAAGGACTTTGCCTGGCTTCAACTGGTTCAAGGAGGGACTCCCTGTTTGCTACAGGTGAAAAATTGCTAACCAGAGTCCCCTCCTGAAGAAATCAACCAGCTGACCACTGTCCAGTGGCCAAAAAGGAGTTTGCGCCAGGTGCATTCTGGGAGTTGTAGTCCACCCCCCCAAGGATCATCTCAGGGCTTCTGGAGCCTTGGGTTGAGCTGTGGACCCCAAAAGAACCTTAAAACAACATCTGGGAGAAGATCCAGAAATTTGGAGAACTTTGGAGAACTTTTGAAAAAAAGCTCCATAGAGGGACCGACCCGCCGCAGCAACTCTAGCTGGCTTGCCTCAACCGCAACCCGGCCTGATTTGCAGGTTCGTCCCAGTGAAGAAAATCTCCAAAAAAGAGACTAAGGGGGTTATTACAACTTTGGAGGAGGTGTTAATCCGTCCCAAATGGGACGGATATACCACCAGCCGTATTACGAGTTCCATAGGATATAATGGACTCGTAATACAGCTGGTGGTATATCCGTCACTTTTGGGACGGATTAACACCTCCTCCAAAGTTGTAATAACCCCCTAAGTCCGAATGTGGAAAGTTGACCGGGACCTCCCAGCCAACGTATCCGAGGAGGGCTCCAAGGACGTCGGATCAAGATCCAGGTTTACCCCAGTCGAAGGATTTTCACCTCAAAAAAATGACTAAGTCCGAAGGTAAAAATCTCCACAGAGGGCTCCTGCGATGCGTATCCGGAGAAGAGTTCCGGGAGGTCGGATTGGACTGGCAGGTTCATCCCGCTGAAGAAAAATCTTCAGAAAAACGACTAAGTGCGAAGGTAAACTTTTGACCGAGACCTCCCGCTGGCTGTAGCCGCGCCGGGCTCCATCGCGGTCGGCCTTAAACTTTGACTTTGCCCCGGTCGAGGTGCAACCAGATGACCAGATGACCAGATTGGCGCTTTTTGTTTCTAGGTGCTAGAAAACAATAATTCTTTAAAAATTCATATCTCCGTTCCCCTTGTCCGATTTTATTTGTTTTTGTGTCATTTTAAAGATAAAAATATAATCTATTTGTATAAATTGGTTTTGGATTTTTAAACTGTTTCCTGTGTTTTATTTAATTACTGTTTTGTGATATTTTAATGCTTTACACTCTGTCTCCTAAGTTAAGCCTTGTCGCTCGTTGCCAAGCTACCAACGGTTGAGCTGGGTTTAATTTACTAAGACCTAACTGGACCTAAGTGGAGATTAGTGGCCTATTGCTAAGTGAAGGTACCTACCTGCCCTTACCAATAACCCATGTTCCAACACTCAGTCAACTTAAAAAGATCCATTGGATGAGAGATTGAAAATCAAGCTCCTACATCTCTGATAACTGTGGTTATAAAATAGTCAGGTGTCATTTTCAAATCCCACTGTGACTGGAAGACATAATTCCGTTCATTCAGTATGACTTTCAGGGGTTCTATTTAAGTAATGAAATGTAGGTGATACTAACTGGGTCCTAAAGGACTTAGGGGGTCATTACAACATTGGCGGTAAAAGCCGCTTACCGCCGTGCAGAAGACCGCCAATACACCGCAGCGGCGGCGGGAGACCGCCACAGCTATTATGACACACATCACGGAATCCGCCGAAATTCAGACACCCACACAAGTCCGCCACACCAAAGGTCAGTGATAAATATGCGGAAACAAATCCTCCACCTCCACGCCAACAGAAACACGCCCATGCTATTACGACCCACGAATCCACGCGGCGGTCTTTCAACCGCGGTATTCCATTGGCGGTACACACCGCCGCGCTCAAAATACACACACAGCTCCAAAACACCGCCACATTGGACAATTCCAAATACACACACCCGATACACATACACACACCACTCCCACACACCAAACACTATATAAAACACACACCCACATCACCCACAAACCCCTACGACCACAAATTAGAGACGAAGGCCAGAGAGAGACAGCACAGAATAGATAACACCATCACACAGAGGCACACTACACCATCACCCACACAACATCCACGCACAAAACACCACATACCACTACACTCACCACACTCATCAACACATACACCACCCCACACATCACACACAACACCCCATGTCACGCCAAAGACAACCCGCTTCTCCGAGGAGGAGCTCAGGGTCATGGTGGAGGAAATCATCAGGGTAGAGCCACAGCTATTTGGCTCACAGGTACAGTACACATCCATAGCCAGGAAGATGGAGCTATGGCAAAGAATAGTCGACAGGGTCAACGCTGTGGGACAGCACCCAAGAAATAGGGAGGACATCAGGAAGAGGTGGAACGACCTACGGGGAAAGGTGCGTTCCACGGTATCCAGGCACCACATCGCGGTACAGCGGACTGGCGGCGGACCCCCACCTCCTCCCCCACAACTAACAACATGGGAGGAGCAAGTCTTGTCCATCTTGCATCCTGAGGGTCTCGCAGGAGTCATTGGAGGAACGGACACTGGTAAGTCAAATCTTCACTATCATATCCCCCACCCTACCTGCATGCTATCACACACCCCCACCCTCACACCCTCCCCTATCACCCTAACTCCTCACTAATCTACCCATAACACCAACCACCCATCCCAACCCCAAGACCTGCATGACATAACTAAGCATAGACACCCATCACTAAAGCATGCCCACTGCACAGACCCAGAACACCCCCCAACCATCACCACACAAGCCCACATACAGGAATGCCTGCACTGGGGTTCACGCACACACAACCATTGCACACCATGAAACACACACATGCAATAATCATGTCCTTATACCCCCGCAGGAACCCGAAGAAACGTCACCACACCAGAGGGTCCAGACAACACCACTCCACCCCCAGAAGAGGCCCACAGTGACGACAGCAGCTCTGTCCTACTGGATCTTGATGACCAGCCCGGACCATCGTGGGCCTCAGGACAGTCGGTTCCCCTTTCCCAGCCACAGCCCAACACTGAGCTTACACCCTCTGGTAACCCCAGCACAGCACCCACCCAGCGGGCCCATACCTCCCTACTCAGGACAGGTCAATCAGCGGTGTGTCCACCACTACAGGGCACCCAGGCTACCCCAACAACAACAGGGACCTGGGGGCAGTGGTAGTGGGCACACGGTCCAGGGGACGGAGGCACAGGAACACTGGGGAACTGGGAGGGCTGCTGTGCGACAGAGGGAGGACAGGCCAAGGGAACCCACTCTCCACGAGGCCCTATCCTCCATCATGGGAGCATACCACCACTCCCAGGAGACGACGGCAACGGTCCTGGACAAGTTGCAGGAGACCCTGCATCTGCAGGAGGAGCAGTATTTGGGGTTCAGGGAGGAGCTCAGGACCATCGGCTCCGCCCTGGGCACCATCGTAGGGGTGCTGACGGACATTCAAAAGACCTTGAGGGACACCGTGGCACTCCAAGGGGCCCCTGACCCTAGCCAGGACGATGAAATGCCCACCACCTCCGCCGGCGCTAGTGGACAGGACGCCTCGCCACAGGACCACCACACCAGCACCCCACCCCCTGCAGACGGACAACCACCACGAAAGCGGGCCCTGAGATCCAGGAACAGGACAGAGCAAGATGGCAAGACCCCGCCAGGAAATAAGACCACCCTGATTGTCCCCCACTGTCCCACTTTGTTAACCTGTCCAGATTGGAACTGCCCCAGCTCCACTTCCAATGGCCAGATGTGCAATGTACCTGTGAGACTAATAGACTGGACTCTGCCATTGACATTCTTCCACCATGACCTCTCCCCATTTCACAACCCCCCTATATTTTTATGCACTTCAATAAACACCCTTGAAACCTCAATAATATTGGAGTCAGTCAATGATTGTGAACTTTGTACTGTCAATTACAGTGTTAAAAAAGGTTACCCATTGGAAGGTCAACATACCAATGTCACACATCACAAGCCTTTCAAGGGTGCAAGCTGTTGACACGTAGGTTACCACATTACTGAAACTGAAATGCAAGGGGACAACTCAGTTACCAAATAGGGAGTGAAATGTAGGTAGAGGATAGAGGTAGACTTGTGAAATGTAATATAATGTGAAACATGAAATTGTACTCACCTGTGTCTCATTGAAAATATTGCTGTATGACAGACTCCCTGTTCTCGTTTTCATCTTCTTCAGCTTCCTCCTCATCACTGTCCACAGGCTCCACAGGCTCACCCGCTGCAACAACACCGTCATCTGGATCATCCTCCTGCAGAAAAGGCACCTGGCGTCGCAATGCCAAGTTATGGAGCATGGAGCAGGCGATGATGATGTCGCACACCTTCTTCGGTGAGTAGAATAGGGACCCATCTGTCATATGGAGGCACCTGAACCTGGCCTTCAGGAGGCCGAAGGTACGCTCGATCACCCTCCTAGTCCGCCCATGGGCCTCATTGTACCGTTCTTCTGCCCTGGTCCTGGGATTCCTCACTGGGGTCAGTAGCCAGGACAGGTTGGGATAACCAGAGTCCCCCAATAGCCATACACGGTGCCTCTGGAGTTCACCCATCATATCAGGGATGCTGCTATTCCACAGGATGTAGGCGTCATGCACTGAGCCAGGGAACATTGCATTTACCTGCAAGATGTACTGGTCTGCCAAACAGACCATCTGGACATTCATCGAATGATAACTCTTCCTGTTCCTGTACACCTGTTCATTCCTGCGGGGGGGACCAGAGCTACATGGGACCCATCAATGGCACCTATGACGTTGGGTATATGTCCAAGGGCATAGAAGTCACCTTTCACTGTTGGCAAATCCGCCACCTCAGGGAAAATGATGTATCTCCTTACGTGTTTCAGCAGAGCAGACAACACTCTGGACAAAACATTGGAAAACATAGGCTGGGACATAACTGATGCCATGGCCACTGTTGTCTGAAAAGACCCACTTGCAAAGAAATGGAGCACTGACAGCACCTGCACGTCAGGGGGGATTCCAGTCGGATGGCGGATTGGTGACATCAGGTCTAGCTCCAACTGGGTACATAGTTCCCGGATTGTGGCACGGTCAAACCGGTAGGTCACGATGACATGTCGCTCTTCCATTGTCAACAGGTCCACCAGCGGTTGGTACACCGGCGGATTCCGCCATCTTCCAATATGTCCCAACTGACGGTGCCTAAGAAGGGCAACAGCAAAAAAAAATTCAGCATTCCTCCAGGTATGTACCCACAGTCACACACAAGACTACACCAGACAATTAACCCATCCGGGAAAGGTTTTGAGTGTAGGCCTCGGTATGTGTGACGCAGTAGTAATTGAAGCCATGTGGGCCCCCGAAATGGCGGCTGCCTGACCTCTAAACTGGGACAATGGAATTGTGGGGTAACTGCGCTGGCGTTGGACACCGTCGCGGTAGGCGGTCGTAGAGCGCGGCGCAATGCTGCATTGGTTAGCATTGGACCCTGTGGGTCCCAGGAGCCAATGAACAGGTGCGCTGGCGGTGATGATGCGCACCGCCGCGGACGTCACAGCCGCGGACGTCACCACCATTTTCTATCTCTTCAATCACTAGATACCTGACCTTCGACAGGAGAGGACCTACACTGCTAGTGCTGCTGTGACTTCGGTCTGGAAGCGACGATGGCTGCTGCGTCTGGGGAAAGGGCCCCTGCCTTCACTGTACAGGAGTTGGAGAAACTTGTGGATGGGGTCCTCCCCCAGTATATGCTACTCTACGGTCCTCCAGACCAACAGGTTAGTACACAGGGAGCACGTTGTATGGGCTAGGCCTGGGTGGACAGGGCTGGGTGGATGAGGAAAGGGGGCAGAGTACATAGAACAGTCATGCATGGGGATGAATGGGCCACAAGGATAGATTTGGGAGGGGGCCAATTACAATGACGGTGCTGTAGGTAATGACTGTTCCTCTTTCCTTGTGCATGTCATGTAGGTCAGCGCCCACCAGAAGAGGGACATTTGGTGTGCCATCGCCAAGGAAGTCCGGACCCTGGGTGCCCACCAGAGACGGGGCACCCACTGCCGGAAGAGATGGGAGGACATTCGCCGCTGCAGCAAGAAGACGGCGGAGGCTCAGCTGGGGATGGCCTCCCAACGTGGGAGGGGTGCCCATCGCACCATGACCCCCCTGATGTTCCGGATCCTGGCGGTGGCCTACCCGGAGTTGGATGGGCGCTTAAGGACATCACAGCAGGCACAAGGGGGTGAGTACAACCTCATTGTTAGAAATGGGGTTTTTGGTTGGCAGTCAGGTTACCCCCTGTCCAAGCAAAAGCCCTCACTCTAGTCAGGGTAAGTCACACACAATCCAAGATTATCCTGTGCCCACCCTCTGGTAGCTTGGCACGAGCAGTCAGGCTTAACTTAGAAGGCAATGTGTAAAGTATTTGTGCAATAAATCATACAATACCACCATATAGCACCACAAAATACACCACAGTGTTTAGAAAAATATATAATATTTATCAGGATAATTGTAGGTCAAAAAGAATAAAGTTGCAATTGAAAATTGTAGAGATATCACTGAAAAGTGATATAAAGTGTCTTAAGTCTTTAGAATATAAACAAAGTCTCTTTCAAGCACAAGTACCTGGTTTAGCGTGGAAAAATCTCCTCAGAGGGCCACAAAAGAAGAGGTGCGTGGAAAAAGGGTGTGTGCGTCGATTTCTCCTCAGCACACACGGACTTGCGTCGTTATTTTCCACGCGGGGAAGTCGTGCGTCGTTTTCCGGCGCGCGGACAGTCTCTTTCTGTGGATCGCGGGGATTACCAGATGTCCCGGGTCTGTGCGTGGATTTTCCTGCTTGTTTTCCGGCTGCGCGTCGTTCTGCGGGGCTGCGCGTTGAAATTACGATCTCACGGCAGGCGTCGCGTTGATTTCTCCTCTAGAGGTCGGGCGGCGTTGTCCTTGCGAAGCCGTGCGTCGGATTTCCGGTCGTCCCCAGAGCGTCGCGTTGATCAGCGTCGGTGTGCGGCGTTTTTCTCGCCGCGGCACAAGCTGTGCGTCGAAATTTTCGGCGCACGGAGCGTCCAAGTGAAAAAGGGAAGTCTTTTTGGTCCTGAGACTTCAGGGAACAGGAGGCATGCTCTATCCAAGCCCTTGGAGAGCACTTTTACAGCCAGAGAATAGTTCAGCAAGGCAGCAGGCCAACAGCAAGGCAGCAGTCCTTTGTAGAAAGCAGACAGGTGAGTCCTTTGAGCAGCCAGGCAGTTCTTCTTGGCAGGATGTAGTTTCCGGTTCAGGTTTCTTCTCCAGCAAGTGACTGATGAGCTAGGGCAGAGGCCCTGTTTTATACCCAAATGTGCCTTTGAAGTGGGGGAGACTTCAAAGAGTGGCTAAGAAGTGCACCAGGTCCCCTTTCAGTTCAATCCTGTCTGCCAGGGTCCCAGTAGGGGGTGTGGCAGTCCTTTGTGTGAGAGCAGGCCCTCCACCCTCCCAGCCCAGGAAGACCCATTCAAAATGCAGATGTATGCAAGTGAGGCTGAGTACCCTGTGTTTGGGGTGTGTCTGAGTGAATGCACAAGGAGCTGTCAACCAAGCCCAGCCAGACGTGGATTGTAAGGCACAGAAGGATTTAAGTGCAAAGAAATGCTCACTTTCTAAAAGTGGCATTTCTAGAATAGTAATATTAAATCCGACTTCACCAGTCAGCAGGATTTTGTATTACCATTCTGGCCATCCTAAATATGACCTTCCTGCTCCTTTCAGATCAGCAGCTGCCACTTCAACAGTGTATGAGGGCAGCCCCAATGTTAGCCTATGAAGGGAGCAGGCCTCACAGTAGTGTAACAACGAATTTAGGAGTTTTACACTACCAGGACATATAACTACACAGGTACATGTCCCGCCTTTTACCCACATAGCACCCTGCTCTAGGGGTTACCTAGGGCACAATTTAAGGGTGACTTATATGTAGAAAAAGGGGAGTTCTAGGCTTGGCAAGTACTTTTAAATGCCAAGTCGAGGTGGCAGTGAAACTGCACCCACAGGCCTTGCAATGGCAGGCCTGAGACAAGGAAAAGGGGCTACTTAAGTGGGTGGCACAACCAGTGCTGCTGGCCCACTAGTAGTATTTAATTTACCAGCCCTATGCACATAAAGTGCACCTTACTAGGGACTTATAAGTAAATTAATAGTCCAATCAGGTATGATTCAAGGTTACCATGTTTTAAGGGAGAGAGTATATGCACTTTAGCACTGGTTAGCAGTGGTAAAGTGCGCAGAGTCTAAAAACCAGCAAAAACAGTGTCCACAAAGTGGAGGGAGGCAGGCAAAAAGTTAGGGGTGACTACCCTAAGGCTGTCAGGTCTAACATGTGTCCCCCCCAGCTGAAAGTGGGGAGAGCTACCCGACCTCCTGGGAGCTCTCATCGCTAAGGCAGAAGTACCTGGAGAGACCATCAGCATTGGCGTGGTCAATCCCTGGGCGATGTTCCACCGTAAAGTCCATCCCCTGTAGGGAAATGGACCACCTCAAGAGTTTTGGATTCTCACCCCTCATCTGCATGAGCCATCTGAGGGGCCTGTGGTCTGTCTGGACCCGGAAGTGAGTCCCAAACAGGTAGGGTCTTAGCTTCTTTAGTGCCCAGACCACAGCAAAAGCTTCTCTCTCAATAGCACTCCACCTCTGTTCCCGTGGTAATAGCCTTCTGCTAATAAAGACTACCGGTTGATCTCGGCCCTCCTCATTTAGCTGTGCTAGGACTGCCCCTATGCCATGCTCTGAAGCATCTGTCTGCACAATAAATTCCTGGGAGTAGTCAGGGGCCTTGAGCACGGGGGCCGTGCACTTGGCTTCCTTCAGGGCGTCAAAGGCTTTCTGACAAGCCTCTGTCCAATTCACCAACCTAGGTTGTTTCTTGGAAGTGAGCTCTGTCAAGGGTGATACAATGGTACCATAGCCCTTGACAAATCTGCGGTAGTATCCTATGAGGCCTAAAAAGGCTCTCACCTCAGTCTGCGTTCGCGGTGGTTGCCAGGCCTTGATAGTTTCAATCTTGGCCTGGAGTGGCTGCACCTTGCCACCACCCACTAGGTGTCCCAAGTACACCACGGAACCCTGCCCAATCTGGCAATTACTAGCCTTGATGGTCAGGCCTGCCTGTTGCAGGGCCTGAAGCACCTCCTTGAGGTGAAGCAGGTGTTCCTCCCAGCTGGAACTGTAGACAGCTATGTCATCCAGGTAGGCTGCACGGAAGGCATCCTTGCCAGCTAGGACCCCGTTAACCAACCGTTGGAAGGTAGCGGGGGCATTTTTCAATCCAAACGGCATCACCCGGAACTGGTAATGGCCATCAGGGGTTGAAAATGCGGATCTTTCCTTAGCCCCCTCAGTCAGGGCGATCTGCCAGCGACCCGAAGTAAGATCAAACATACTCAGGAACTTGGCAGCGCCCAGCCTGTCAACGAGCTCATCAGCTCGGGGGATGGGGTGAGCATCAGTCCGTGTGACTGAGTTGAGACCCCGGTAGTCCACACAGAACCGGAGTTCTGGCTTCGCACCTGGGGCAGTAGCCTTAGGGACCAACACCACTGGGCTGGCCCAGGGACTACTGGATTTCTCGATAACCCCTAGAGTCAACATCTTGGAGACCTCCTCCTTGAGGCTGGCCTTCACCTAATCCGACAACCTGTAAATTTTGTTCTTCACAGGGAGACTGTCACCGGTGTCAATATCATGAACACAGAGGTGGGTCAGTCCAGGAGTAAGGGAGAACAGGGGGGAGAACTGCTCCAACAGCTCATAGCAGTCTCCTCTCTGGTTTAGAGTCAGGGAGTCAGAAAGAATGACCCCGCTTACTGACCCATCACCTTCTTGGGCAGAGAGGAGGTCGATGAGAGGTTCACTCTCCTCTTCCATTCCTTCATCTGTGACCAGAAGCATGTTGATCTCCGACCTCTCAAAGTGAGCCTTTAGTCGGTTCACATGGAGCACCCTTAGGGGATTCCTAGGGGTTTGGAGGTCCACTAGGTAAGTGGCCTCCCCTTTCCGCTCCTTGATTTCAAATGGGCCAGACCAGCGGTCCTGGAGAGCTCTAGGCTCTACTGGCTCCATTACCCACACTTTGTCTCCAGGTTGAAACTCTACCAGGGTGGCCTTCTGGTCATACCAGTGTTTCATTACCTCTTGACTGGCCTCAAGGTTACTTTGGGCCTCTTTCCAGAAGCGGGTCATCTGGTTGCGGAGAGCCAACATGTAGCTGACCACGTCCTGAGGGGGTGCCTTTGGAGCTTTCTCCAATCCCTCCTTGACAATGCTTAAGGGTCCCCTGACAGGGTACCCATAGAGAAGCTCAAAGGGACGGAACCCTACCCCCCTCTGGGGGACCTCTCTATAAGCAAAGAGAAGGCATGGTAAGAGGACATCCCACTTACGCCTCATGGCCTCAGGGAGGCCACCAATCATGCCGTTCAGGGTCTTGTTGAATCTCTCCACAAGACCATTAGACTGGGGGTGATAGGGTGTAGTGAACTTGTAGGTTACACCACACGCAGCCCACAGAGACTTCATGTATGCAGACATGAAGTTAGTGCCTCTGTCAGACACTATCTCCTTGGGGAATCCCACATGGGTAAATATCCCCATCAGAGTCCTGGTCACCACCGGTGCAGTTACGGTCCTCAGAGGGATTGCCTCTGGGTAACGGGTGGCATGGTCCACCAAAACCAGGATGAACCTGTTGCCTAAGGCAGTTTTGGGGTCCAAGGGACCAACAATGTTGATGCCCACCCTTTCAAAGGGGGTGCCAACGACAGGAAGTGGAATCAGGGGGCTTTTACCCCTTTTTCCTGCTTTACCACTGGCCTGGCAGGTAGGACAGGATCTGCAGAATTTATCTGAGTGTGTCCTCATTTTGGGCCAATAAAAGTGGGTGACAAGCCTGTTAAAGGTCTTGCCTTGCCCCAAATGTCCTGCCAGGGGAATGTCGTGAGCCAGACCCAGTAGGAAGGTTTGGTAACATTGGGGTACCACCAGCGTACGTGCTGCCCCAAAGGCCGGAACCTTACGCTCACTGTAGAGGAGATCATTCTCCCAATATAGGTGGTGATCGCCAGAGGTGTCACCTGCCGCCTGGTTTGAGGCTTGTTTCCTCAGACCTTCTAGAGTGGGACATTCTTTCTGCGCCTTGCAGAATTCCTCCCTGGTGGGTCCACCCTCAACTTGCCAGCCAGCAAGCTCAGGTAAGTCACCTAGGGTGGCAATGCCTTCCCCAGTTTGCTCGGGAGCCTCCTCCTCAGGAGCCCCGTCAGCCACTGCGGGAACTTCTGGGGCCGGTTTCCCGTGCCCCTGGTCCCTCCTCTTGGCAGCTCTCTGGGCCATCGTTCCAGGCTCCAGACGCCCTTGACTTCCCTCTCGGTCAGCCATGGACCGTGTGGTCATGCAGACCCACTCAGGTAACCCTAACATCTCCAGGTGAGACTTGAGCTCCACTTCTTTCCAAGCAGTATGCTCAAGATCATTGCCTAACAGACAATCTACAGGCATGGCAGGACTCACAGCTACTTTCAGAGTACCAGAGACCCCCCCCGCCACTCAAAGGGAACCAGAGCCACCGGTAGGTGACTCTCGCGATTGTCAGCGACTATGACCTGGTGGAATGTATTAGGTACTATCTGCTCTGTTGACACCAGCTGACTCTTGATAGTAGTCATACTGGCTCCTGTGTCACGCAGAGCCTCCACCTTCTGCCCATCAATGGTGACCCACTGCCGGTACTTGGAAGTATGTTTGGGCATGTGGACCTTGGGCACCATTTCTCCTTCTCCCAGGGACACTAGGGAAATCTCTACCTGTTCCCCAAAGCTATCTGGGTCCATCTCCCCCCCGAGCGCTACACTAGTCAACCCAGGTGCCTGTCCGGTAGTGGACGGTGCCCTCTTGGGGCACTGGGAATCGCCTTTATAGTGACCATACTGGTAACACTCCATGCATTTGGGGTTAGGTTTCCCTGACCTGTCATATGTCCCTGGCTTTTTCCCAAATTTGGAAAAGGAAGGGTTGCCACCCCCTCCCTGGGGATTCTTTTGGGGGCCTTTGGAGAGTTCCTTATCTGCAAGTTTATCTCCCCCCTCTTTCTTCTGTTGGGAACCCTGACCACCTTTGTGGGAGTCCCCCCCAGGTACCTTCTTGGACACTCTGGTGCTAACCCAGAGGTCCGCCTCCTCAGCAAGCTTCCTGGGATCAGTCAGCTTGCTATCCACTAAGTGCTGGCACAACTCTGTATAAGTAGTATTAAGCATATGCTCTCTTAGAATCAAGTCATATAAACCTTTATAATCTGCTACTTTGTTGCCCTGCACCCATCCATTCAGTGCCTTACTGGAGAAGTCAAAGAAATCTACCCATGTTTGTGTGGTTTGTTTGGTGCTGTCCCTGAACCTCTGACGGTATCCCTCAGGGGTCAGCCCAAACTTGGCAAGTAAAATGGCTTTCTGAAGTGGGTATGTGTTTTGATCAGGTTGATCCAATGTGAGGAGTGTATCCCTCCCCAATGGCGGTACATAACCCCACATAGCTACCCCCCATTGCCCTTCAGGAACCTCATGAGCCCTTAGTGCAACTTCATAAGCAGCTAACCATTTATCTATGTCATCTCCCACCACAAAACTGGGCACCACATTTTTGGGTATACGAACCTTCTTTTCTCCAGCAGGTCCTGTCAGTATGCTGCCACCATTATTGCTGGATTCAGACTGTCTTGCCTTGATCTCCAGCTCCTTGAGACTCAGTTCATGAGCCAACAATAGCTCCTTTTCAGCCAAAGCTCTTTCAGCTTCCACTTGTTTGGCTGCTCTTTCAGCTGCCGCTTGTTTGGCTGCCCTTTCAGCTTCTGCTTGAATCTGTTTGGCTGTTCTTTCAGCTTCAGTTTGTTTGGCTTCTCTTTCTGCCCTTCTCTCCTCCTGTTGAGCCTCAATTTTCAGTTTTGCCATTTGCAATTGGAACTCCCTTTCTTCTCTCCTTTCCTCTGCGTTCAGGCTTTGCACAGAGACACTGCTCCCTGGTCTGGAAGGGTGCACAATTGCAGTGGTAACACCATCCACAGATAGTGAAAATTCCTCTGAGGGGCCATTTTCTGGCTCCTCTTCCTCATCATCCTCTAAATGGGCTTCTGCCCAGGCCCTCAGCGCCACTTGAAAGTCCTCCTTTCTGGAGGCCCCTTGGGTGGGTACCCTCAATGCCCTGCACAATCCTCTTAGTTGTTTGACCATATATGTATCCAACTGGACTAGGTCAAAGTCCCCTGTCTGAGACCCAGTCAGAGACATGTTGAGTGAGGATTTAGTTTTTGAAAATTGTCAGGAAAAAAAAAAAACGGATTTGCAAAAAGAGATAAAAACCAAGTTGACCTTCAACTGTGGGTAGGTAGTGAAATACTTAGCTACTGTATGTCACTGCACAAATACAAGTCCTATCCCACCGCTGCCACCAATGTTAGAAATGGGGTTTTTGGTTGGCAGTCAGGTTACCCCCTGTCCAAGCAAAAGCCCTCACTCTAGTCAGGGTAAGTCACACACAATCCAAGATTATCCTGTGCCCACCCTCTGGTAGCTTGGCATGAGCAGTCAGGCTTAACTTAGAAGGCAATGTGTAAAGTATTTGTGCAATAAATCATACAATACCACCATATAGCACCACAAAATACACCACACAGTGTTTAGAAAAATATATAATATTTATCAGGATAATTGTAGGTCAAAAAGAATAAAGTTGCAATGGAAAATTGTAGAGATATCACTGAAAAGTGATATAAAGTGTCTTAAGTCTTTAGAATATAAACAAAGTCTCTTTCAAGCACAAGTACCTGGTTTAGCGTGGAAAAATCTCCTCAGAGGGCCACAAAAGAAGAGGTGCGTGGAAAAAGGGTGTGTGCGTCGATTTCTCCTCAGCACACACGGACTTGCGTCGTTATTTTCCACGCGGGGAAGTCGTGCGTCGTTTTCCGGTGCGCGGACAGTCTCTTTCTGTGGATCGTGGGGATTACCAGATGTCCCGGGTCTGTGCATGGATTTTCCTGCTTGTTTTCCGGCTGCGCGTCGTTCTGCGGGGCTGCGCGTTGAAATTACGATCTCACGGCAGGCGTCACGTCGATTTCTCCTCTAGAGGTCGGGCGGCATTGTCCTTGCGAAGCCGTGCGTCGGATTTCCGGTCGTCCCCAGAGCGTCGCGTTGATCAGCGTCGGTGTGCGGCGTTTTTATCGCCGCGACACAAGCTGTGCGTCTAAATTTTCGGCGCACAGAGCGTCCAAGTGAAAAAGGGAAGTCTTTTTGGTCCTGAGACTTCAGGGAACAGGAGGCATGCTCTATCCAAGCCCTTGGAGAGCACTTTCACAGCCAGACAATAGTTCAGCAAGGCAGCAGGCCAACAGCAAGGCAGCAGTCCTTTGTAGAAAGCAGACAGGTGAGTCCTTTGAGCAGCCAGGCAGTTCTTCTTGGCAGGATGTAGTTTCCGGTTCAGGTTTCTTCTCCAGCAAGTGTCTGATGAGATAGGGCAGAGGCCCTGTTTTATACCCAAATGTGCCTTTGAAGTGGGGGAGACTTCAAAGAGTGGCTAAGAAGTGCACCAGGTCCCCTTTCAGTTCAATCCTGTCTGCCAGGGTCCCAGTAGGGGGTGTGGCAGTCCTTTGTGTGAGAGCAGGCCCTCCACCCTCCCAGCCCAGGAAGACCCATTCAAAATGCAGATGTATGCAAGTGAGGCTGAGTACCCTGTGTTTGGGGTGTGTCTGAGTGAATGCACAAGGAGCTGTCAACCAAGCCCAGCCAGACGTGGATTGTAAGGCACAGAAGGATTTAAGTGGAAAGAAATGCTCACTTTCTAAAAGTGGCATTTCTAGAATAGTAATATTAAATCCGACTTCACCAGTCAGCAGGATTTTGTATTACCATTCTGGCCATACTAAATATGACCTTCCTGCTCCTTTCAGATCAGCAGCTGCCACTTCAACAGTGTATGAGGGCAGCCCCAATGTTAGCCTATGAAGGGAGCAGGCCTCACAGTAGTGTAACAACGAATTTAGGAGTTTTACACTACCAGGACATATAACTACACAGGTACATGTCCTGCCTTTTACCCACATAGCACCCTGCTCTAGGGGTTACCTAGGGCACACTTTAAGGGTGACTTATATGTAGAAAAAGGGGAGTTCTAGGCTTGGCAAGTACTTTTAAATGCCAAGTCTAGGTGGCAGTGAAACTGCACCCACAGGCCTTGCAATGGCAGGCCTGAGACAAGGAAAAGGGGCTACTTA
Organism: Pleurodeles waltl; assembly: GCF_031143425.1. Taxonomy (NCBI): domain Eukaryota; kingdom Metazoa; phylum Chordata; class Amphibia; order Caudata; family Salamandridae; genus Pleurodeles; species Pleurodeles waltl. The sequence goes on from NC_090447.1 coordinate 577,635,656, forward strand.
AGTGGGTGGCACAACCAGTGCTGCTGGCCCACTAGTAGTATTTAATTTACCAGCCCTATGCACATAAAGTGCACCTTACTAGGGACTTATAAGTAAATTAATAGTCCAATTAGGTATGATTCAAGGTTACCATGTTTTAAGGGAGAGAGCATATGCACTTTAGCACTGGTAAGCAGTGGTAAAGTGCGCAGAGTCTAAAAACCAGCAAAAACAGTGTCCACAAAGTGGAGGGAGGCAGGCAAAAAGTTAGAGGTGACTACCCTAAGGCTGTCAGGTCTAACACTCATCCTATGGACTTTGCGTGCAGTGGAGCTGTCTGGGTGGGGGTGGTGGGCTGTGGGTGTCCCTAGGCCAGGGCGAGTTAGGTAGGCAAGGCCCCTCCATTATGTAGGCCATGTGGCACTCTACCCCAGCTCAAAAAAAAGGCAAATTGATGTATAGTTGCCCCTTTGCCATCCATGTGGGCAGATTTCTACCATTGCCATGTAGGCCATATCCCAGAAATTGCATGTGCAGAGGGCAGGAGCACGGCGTAATGCAGGGGGATGCTGCGCTTGTCTTGTCCGCCAACGGTAGCGGTATGCCATGCACTAAAACTCTCTTTCTTCTGTCTCCACCCTTTTTCTGCTCTCCCTGTCCTTCTGTACATCAGCATCAACAGGCGGAGGTACAGTGGCACCGGAGCACGAGGGAGCTGCATCCCACATGGCCATGGAGGGCCACACCACAGACTCTGAATTCACCAGTGGGACAGAGGGCGAGGGGAGCTTCACGTCAGCCACAGGATCACAAACCAGCGACACGGACTCGTCCGCCGATGGGAGCTCCCCTGTGGTGGCGGCACCATCTGTGCGCCCCACTTCTACAGGTACAGCCGCCACCTCCCCTACCAGCACCGCCCTCCCAGCAGACCCTCAGCGTTCGCCCCGTGCCCGCTCACCCAGGAGGGTGGGCATCACCTTCGCCCCAGGCACCTCAGGCCCTGCCCCAGTCACCCCTGCTGCCCTCAGTGAGGAGGCCATTGACCTCCTCAGGTCACTCACTGTTGGGCAGTCTACCATTGTGAATGCCATCCAGGGTGTAGAACGAGAGTTGAAACACGGTAATGCATTCCTGGAAGGCATTCATTCTGGTCAGGCTGTCCTTCAGCGAACCCTGCAATCTCTGGCCTCAGCACTGATGGCAGCCATTGTCCCTGTGTCCAGCCTCCCCCCTCCAACTTCCTCCACCCAGACCCAATCCCCTGTACCCCAGCCCATCCCAAGCACACCTACAGACCAGCATGCACACAAGTCAACACACACAAGTAGCTCAAGCAAACATAGGCACCACACACACCACAGGCACTCACACAAGCATCAGACCCATACAGACACAGCAACATCCACTGTCTCCACTGTGTCCCCCTCCTCCTCTTCTCCCTCCTCCCTCCCAGTGTCGTCTACACACACACCTGCATGCACCACATCTATAGGCACTAGGACTCGCAGCAGGACACCCAGAACCACAAGCCGCTCACCTGCACTCACCACCTCCACTGCCATATACACGTCTCCTGTGTCCTCTCCCAGTGTGTCTGTGACGCCCCCTCCCAAAGTACACAAACGCCGGCAATCACTCACCCAACATCCATCCACCTCACGACAGCCTCCAGTACCTGCACCTGCACCCAAAACACCTAAAGTGACACCTCCTGCAACCACCTCCTCTTCCTCCACTCCCAGAGCCCCTCCAGCTACCCATCCCAATGTACGTCAGAAAGTGTCCCTATGTCAAATTGACCTTTTTGCCCCCCCCTCCAATTCATCAGTCCCATCGTAGCGCCTCAGCCAAAAAGCCTCCAGTACCAGTGGTGCGTGTACCAGGTTTTTGGAGTGCCCCGTCCACCAGGGCAGGCAGTAGGACCCGGAGCCAAGGCACTGTCAGCCCACCCCCTGTAAAGGCTCCGAAATTGGAGAGTGGACGACGGGACCGTGTCAAGACTCCTGGTGGGACACACAGTGAAATGGGATCCAAGGCGATTGGTGAGTCATCTGTAACTCAAAAGAAGGTGGGGAAGGTCCCGAGGAAGTCTCCCCAACCTGTTGTGAGTGTCACGGCGGAGATGTGCGCCATCATTTCCGGCGGTCCAGACACAACCAACAGCACCGTCGTCACTGTTCCAGAGACCACCGCCAGAGTCATAGCCCAGGAGGGCCCAAGTATCGTTACTGGTTCGGAGACCAACGCCAGAGTCATAGCCCAGGAGGGCCCAAGTATCGTTACTGGTCAGGAGACCACCGCCAGAGTCAGATCCCAGGAGGGCCCAAGTATCGTTACTGGTCAGGAGACCACCGCCACCGCCGGAGTCACAGACCAGGAGGGCCCAAGTATCATTACTGGTCAGGAGATCACCGCCACCGCCGGAGTCACAGCCCAGGAGGGCTCAAGTATCGTAACTGGTCAGGAGACCACCTCCAGAGTCATAGCCCAGGAGGGCCCAAGTATCGTTACTGGTCAGGAGACCACCGCCAGAGTCATAGCCCAGGAGGGCTCAAGTATCGTTACTGGTCAGGAGGCCACCGCCGGAGTCACAGCCCAGGAGGGCTCAAGTATCGTAACTGGTCAGGAGACCACCGCCAGAGTCATAGCCCAGGAGGGCCCAAGTATCGTTACTGGTCAGGAGACCACCGCCGGAGTCACAGCCCAGGAGGGCTCAAGTATCGTAACTGGTCAGGAGACCACCGCCAGAGTCATAGCCCAGGAGGTCCCAAGTATCGTTACTGGTCAGGAGACCACCGCCACCGCCGGAGTCACAGCCCAGGAGGGCTCAAGTATCATAACTGGTCAGGAGACCACCGCCAGAGTCATAGCCCAGGAGGGCCCAAGTATCGTTACTGGTCAGGAGACCACCGCCAGAGTCATAGCCCAGGAGGGCCCAAGTATCATTACTGGTCAGGAGACCACCGCCACCGCCGGAGTCACAGCCCAGGAGGGTCCAGAATCCCACAGCCCCGCTGGGCAATGATGGAACGTCAAGCCACATACCAACGTCCAGTTTGTAGTTCGTCATGCCACACACCAACGTCCAGTGTGGAGTTCGTCATGCCACACACCAATGTCCAGTGTGGAGTTCGTCATGCCACACACCAATGTCCAGTGTGGAGTTCGTCATGCCACACACCAATGTCCATTGTGGAGATCGTAATGCCACGCACCAATTTCCATTGTGGAGATCGTAATGCCACACACCAATGTCCATTGTGGAGATCGTAATGCCACACACCAATATCCGTACCAGAACCGCCATGGCAAAGCACCGCTGAACAAGGCCAAGACCGCCATGGTGAAGACCGCTGAACAGGGCAAAGACTGCCATGGCAAAGCACCGCTGAACAAGGCCAAGACCGCCATGGTGAAGACCGCTGAACAGGGCAAAGACCGCCATGGTGAAGACCGCTGAACAGGGCAAAGACCGCCATGGTGAAGACCGCTGAACAGGGCAAAGACCGCCATGGCAAAGCACCGCTGAACAAGGCCAAGACCGCCATGGTGAAGACCGCTGAACAGGGCAAAGACCGCCATGGTGAAGACCGCTGAACAGGGCAAAGACCGCCATGGTGAAGACCGCTGAACAGGGCAAAGACCGCCATGGCAAAGCACCGCTGAACAAGGCCAAGACTGCCATGGTGAAGACCGCTGAACAGGGCAAAGACCGCCATGGTGAAGACCGCTGAACAGGGCAAAGACCGCCATGGCAAAGCACTGCTGAACAAGGCCAAGACTGCCATGGTGAAGACCGCTGAACAGGGCAAAGACCGCCATGGTGAAGACAGCTGAACAGGGCAAAGACCGTGTGGGTATGAATATTCCGGCACATCAGGCATTGTTCTCCCATGTGCAGCTGGGACTGTGACAGGACATATACTTTCACAGGGAGACTCATCCAGTCTGGGCACCAGTCCCACCCAGTACCAGTAGAGAACTGCATCTACTTGCGAAGATGTGTCTTTGCACTCCCCAGGATGGCACAGTGGGCAAGCCACCCACTGTAGAGACTTGAGAGACTGTGGCTTTGCACTCCCCAGGATGTCACAGTGGGCAAGCCACCCACTGTAGAGACTTGAGAGACTGTGGCTTTGCACTCCCCAGGATGTAACAGTGGGCAACCCACCCACTGAAGTGACTTGAGAGACTGTGGCTTAGCACTCCCCAGGATGTAACAGTGGGCAAGCCACCCACTGTAGAGACTTGAGAGACTGTTGCTTTGCACTCCCCAGGATGTAACAGTGGGCAAGCCACCCACTTGTTAGACTTGAGAGACTGTGGCTTAGCACTCCCCAGGATGTAACAGTGGGCAAGCCACCCACTGTAGAGACTTGAGAGACTGTGGCTTTGCACTCCCCAGGATGGCACAGTGGGCAAACCACCCACTGAAGTGACTTGAGAGACTGTGGCTTTGCACTCCCCAGGATATATCAATGGGCATGGAGCCCCGTCGTGGATCTGGCTTCACATTCATCTGGCTGAGGTGGCCCCCCCTTCCCTTCCCCCTGAGGTGCCTGTAGTGTTTCTATCTGATGCCCCGGCAGTGTTCTCTCGGATTTTGGTCAGGTATCTATTGTGGGCGTCGCCCATGCATTTTTGGACTGTTGGTGCACGGACATTGTTGTGTACATATCTGCACTACTTCTTGTATTGTACATTTATTTTTGACAGATTTCGTGATATATATATCCGTATATTTTTTAATGAGTAGTATATTGGCTCAATACAAAGTTTGACCGCTATTCGCTTTGTCTTTGCATTCTTCCGGGGGGATTGTGGGTTGTTACTGTGATTTTTGTGAATGCATTGGTGTGTATGTTGTAATATGCAAGGGTGGGGTTGTTTGGTGGGTGTCCCCGTAAGGTTTGCCTCCCCCGTGTCATAGGTGCTGTACTCACATGTATGTTCGGCGCCTACGTCGCTGTTGGTCTTAGATGAGCAGGAATGCAAGGGCAGGGAGTATTTGTAGTTCCAGATCCATGGTGTCCTCGTTCCTCGTGGGATGTGTTGAGGTGAGCGTTTTCCCATTGAAATGGCTGTTTCCGCCGTGTTTTTATCCACGGTGAATCCGCCCCGGAAAAGGTGGCGGATTGGTGTGTTGTGATAGTGTGGGCGGTACATTGTCTTCCGCCTGTCTGTTGGTGGTGACCGCCGCGCTGTTTGTCTGTACCGCCGTGGCGGGCGGTGTGTTAAAGTGGCTGTCTTAGTTGGCGGTTTCCGCCAGGGTCGTAATTCCCTTTTTTTGTCTGCCGGCCTGTTTGCGGTATTACTGCAGTTTTAACACCGTCCGCCAGGGTTGTAATGACCACCTCAGTAATCAGTCTTTATCTGGTAAATAGGAATGCCTCTTGTTGGGCCTGTATTTTATGCTATGCAAAAACATATTTATTTCAACCAATCGAACCATTTGCCACACAACAGAACTGTCTTAGGTCTTTACATTTATACCTTATGATCAACCATGTGACACTGTAACTTCATTCACCACCAGTTAAGGCTGCATGTGACTATCTAATAATGCTGATTTCATACCCTTACCTCATCAGACACCCCAATGTCAAGCCTCAAACTGATCATATATTTATGGGCACTTAGCAATTTGCCATATAGCAAACTTTAATGACCTTATTCAAAAATCGCTCTCCTGTTGGAAGCAGGGATGGAGAGGTAATTTTACTTCTTGGGCATTTCCCTGCGGTCTGGAGCAATCAGAGGCCTCTGTGACCTTCACCAGATGTATGACCTTACAGAAGGGGATGTAATGAGAGAGAACCTGCTTCCAAACACTGGCGAGGTCGAACAGGTACCATCTTATGTATGTGTGTGTGTATGTGTTTATGTTTGTGATCTTACTATAGTGTGAATCTAGCCAAAAGGCTGTTAACTGCAGTTCAGGTTCATTCACAAGATTAAAGTCATTAAGCAAAAGGTTGCTGGTTTGTGGAATGTAAATGTGTGGTTCTTTAAAGAGCTTCAGGGTAGTCCTGGTGGACATGGGGATATTGTTCCAGGTCCTGGGAGCCTAGGAGAAAAAGACAGCTTTTACACTTCTTAATCTCCTGTCCAATAGTGCCTCTTTCAATGCATTTTGCTGCTTTGATTCCACTTCAAAAGTATGATAGAAACTACACAGATTGCACAGCAACATACCATTTGAGGTTCGTCTTTTGGCCTGTTGTACTTTAGATATGCTTGTTGAGTAGAACAAGGACATTCCTTATTGCTGTGTCAAACATAACACCCATTATAGGTGAGTTTATTTCTTTATCTGCGGAAATGGAGGGGTTACAAAGGGGTCCTACTTATGCATTTTTTGTGTGGGACACAAAATTTATTGTCCAAGGGTTTTGCTGTAAATTTCGATGGAGGGGTGGCCGATTGGGGCCCCATTGCTGGTGGGGATGCAATTTATGTATTTTTTTGTTCTTTCTAATATTTCTAAGATTGAGGCAGGAAAGGTGCATTGGCTGTGAACTGGAAACTAGTACGAGAAATAGATTTTTCTGTAGGGCAGCGTATGACAATGAAGGGTGGTGGCAGGAAGGGGAATACAATTGATTAATTTGAACTTTTCAGTTTTTTGCCAGCAGTGATATTCAGGTAGAGATAGAATGGAGAAAGGGCAGGATGTCATAGTTTTAGCAATTACCCTTTGTATTTTTTATGTGCCGGAACGATTGTTTATTTAACCAATTACTATTTTTTTCCTACACTTTTTGAAAAATGGATGACTGTGTAATACTGTCCCTGCAAAACATAAGGAATTTATTTTAGATTTTCAGTCTGACCTTTTGATTTTATTAATATTATACATATGATACTTACCTTTATGGGCTATGGGCAACTCCATTTCATCTATTGTCTGTTTGTTTCATTCTCATTCTAAATCTGATTACTACACCATACAGTATGGGGCATTGGGTCAGCCCACTTCAGCTATTGACTAACCTGATTGTGAGTGATGGCATTCTGTCCTTTCACAAGGAGCACGTCTGCACACAGAGGAGTTTTTCTTCCATTCACTTCAGATGGAAGAAGTGGGTTAGTCTAATTTAGCCATTGGTCAATTACACTGTGAATTAAGGCATCTGCCTTTCACATGAACCTCACCCACAGTTGAAGTTTCGGTGCCAGGGTACACTATGGCAATGCGTTCTTTTAAAGACAAAAAAACATTTTTGCTTTTTAGTCACTTTTTTTTAATTGACCAGGGTTGTTAGAAATGGGGTCTTTGGTTGACAGTCAGGTTACCCCCTGTTCAAGCAAGGACCCTCACTCTAATCAAGGTAAAGGAGAATCACCCTCAGCTAACCCCTGCTTACCCCCTTGGTAGCTTCGCAGAGCAGTAGGCTTAACTTCAGAGCACTAGGTGTAAAGTATTTGTACCAACACACACAGTAACTTACTGGAAACACTACAAAATGACACAACACAGGTTTAGAAAAATAGAGAATATTTATCTAAGCAAAACAAGACCAAAGCAACAAAAATCCACAATCCACAACTCAGGTTATCAATAAAAATGCAAAAAGAGTCTTTATGTAGTTTAAAACACACATTAACACTGTTAGCATGAAAATGTACCTGGGGTGCGTCAAAAATAACCACACATGGGTGAGTGTGCACCAAAAAGGGCTTGAGATGCGTTGTTTTCACTCACGAGTGAGACCTTGCGTCGTTTCTCCTTTCGTCAGGTCGGGCGCGTCATTTTTTATCTCCGCAGGAGAGCGATGCGTCGATCCGGTCAGCACTCTTGGGTCCGGGAAGGCCTTGCCTTGTTTTTACACACCCACTGGTGCTTGTGTCAAAAATCCAGCCGCCCGATGATCCGAAAAACACGCACAACGGGTTGCGATCTCCCAGCCTCCATCAGCAATGCTGCGCGTCGTTTCTCCAGCTCCGTTTCTTTAAGCGCAGATCGGAGTTGCATCGATCGTTTCCCCGCACGGCGCTCTGTTCATGGATTTCCTCCTCATAGTCTGATAGCTTCTCCTTTCAGGGTCCCAGGATCTAGATGGGCACCACAGGACAGAGACTCCAGGTGCTGGCAGAGAGAAGTCTTTGGTGTCCCTGAGACTTCAAACAACAGGAGGCAAGTTCTAAATCAAGCCCTTGGAAAGTTCTTCCCAAGATGGAAGGCACACAAGTCCAGTCTTTGCCCTCTTACTCTGGCAGAAGCAGCAACTGCAGGATAGCTCCACAAAGCACAATCATAGGCAGGGCAGCTCTTCTTCCTCAGCTCTTCAGCTCTTCTCCAGGCAGAGGTTCCTCTTGGTTTCCAGAAGTGTTCTAAAGTCTGTGGCTTTGGGTGCCCTTCTTATACTCAATTTCTCCTTTGTAGCAGGCCTAATTCAAAGCAAAGTCTCTCTTGACTGTGAAATCCTGCCTTGCCCAAGCCAGGCCCAGACACTCACCAGGGGGTCGGAGACTGCATTGTGTGAGGGCAGGTACAGCCCTTTCAGGTGTAAGTGACCACTCCTCCCCTCCCTCCTAGCACAGATTGCTCATCAGGAAATGCAGACTACACCCCAGTTCCCTTTGTATCACCGTCTAGTGTGAGGTGCAACCAGCCCAACTGTCAAACTGACCCAGACAGGTAATCCACAAACAGGCAATATTTCACTGTCAAGAGATATATATCACATTACTATATGTCCTACCTTAACCATACACTGCACCCTGCCCTTGGGGCTACCTAGGGCCTACCTTAGGGGTGTCTGACCTGTAAGAAAAGGGAAGGTTTAAGCCTGGCAAGTGGGCACACTTACCAAGTCGAATTTACAGTTAAAACTGCACACACAGACACTGCAATGGCAGGTCTGAGACATGATTACAGAGCTACTTATGTGGGTGGCTCAACCAGTGCTGCAGGCCCACTAATAGCATTTGATTTACAGGCCCTGGCACCTCCAGTGCACTTTACTAGGGAGTTACTAGTAAATCAGATATGCCAATCATGGATAAGCCAATTACATACAAATTTTGCAAAGGAGCGCTTACACTTTAGCACTGGTTAGCAGTGGTAAAGTGCCCAAAGTAACAAAAACAGCAAAATCAGAGTCCAGCACACATCAACAACCTGGGGAACAGAGGCAAAAAGTTAAGGGAGACCACAACAAGGATGAAAAGTCCAATAAGGGTCTCGTTGCTTTCTCAAAAATAATGTTTGCAAAAATGATGATAAAACAAATCAATCACTGCCAAAGCAAAGAGGTTGTCTGCTAATGCCAGACCTACTGGCATTGCCAATGCTTTTTTGTGTCTTGTAGTGGTGACACAGGGTATCATAGTGGCAGGAGAAGGCATTGAAAGTTAATTGTACTGTCTGCTGCATATGCACTTCCTTTCGTCAGAAAATGGGGGGTGAATTATTGTTTGGTGTACAGGATTTTCAATTGTTAATGTTACAGTGTACCCTGTCTCCAAAAATTATGGTTTGCCCACCCTATTTAGAATCAGGAGAATTGTCAGCTTTCTGTTGAATGAGCCCTCATTGGCTTCATTGACAGAAAGCTTCCTCTGATGACCCTATCGACTAGGCACCAATGGAAGAAGGGCATTACACATCCTGCCTATTTAGGATGGACGATGTTATGTCCATTTTTTTCTGTCCTTCATTGGCATATAAAACATGTCTGTGAGTGATGGAAAAGCACAAACTATGACTCTTCTCTCCAAGTGAAACATCTTGCTGTCATTCATTTTTTGATTTTCAATATCAAACTCCCACTTTGGGAATGTTTTTAACAGTTCGATGGAAGGCCATCAAAACTGATGGCTACCATCCACCAAATATTTCATAGCATGGCAGGAACTGTGCAATAATGGTGGATCCTGCCAACACACAGAGATCACAGCTGGGCCTGTTGTGATCTCTAAGTTTAGCAAACACTTATCTGTCAGGGTATAAGGCGGGTAGTCCTCCTTTACTCTGACAATGGCAAGCTCCAGATCTGGCCCATAGTTCTTTGCTTTTTCTCCAATGCGAAGTCATTATGTGAATGTGTGAAGGGCAGGGTAAATTTTTCTTTTTTTCCAATTTTCAATGTTTTAATAGGGATAAAGGCTAGAGCCAGGGCACCTAGGCAAAGGTGTAAGTTAGAAAACATAATTAATAGGTCTATGGGGCATATTTACAAGCTCCTTTCGCCACCTTAGCACCACCATAGCATAATTTCTTTGACACTAAGGCAGCGCTAAAGTGGCTTTTCTGCCGTGCCATATTTACAAAGTGGCTCAATGCTTGCATTGCCCACTTTCCAACCCCTTGTGCCACATTATGTCTGTGACAGGCATAATTATGCAAGGGGGGCATTCTGGCAAAGAGAGGTCTGAAAAAATGGCACAGTGAAATTTACAACATTTCACTGCACCACTTCTTCCATCATTTTTAACTCTTGTTCTAAGCAGGCTTTAAAGTGATTTACTCATTATATTCAATGGGCCTACCTGTGCTTTGCTGCACTAGCGTTGATTTTCTTATGCTAATGTAGCAAAGTGCTACAATAGCATTGAAATTGTTGATGCTATTGTGCTAACAACTGCCATGGTACACCGTATTTTAAATATGACACAACCATGCTGTTGTTAGGTGCCGGTAAAGGGGGGGTGCAAGAAAAGTGGCGCATCATCTATAATGTGTCACTTTCTAGTAAATATGCCCCTATGTGTTTAATCATTTTTGTTTGGATTTCTAACATGTGTGGCAGGGTGAGATTTGCAAAACACTAATTGACCATAAAATTTCAATAATTTCGTGAGTGGCTGAATGCATGAGCAAGAAACACATGAGAGCCTGTGGCAAACTGTGCAACACAACAGTGAATTACCCAGAACTTGTTAAAATTAAATTGCAATGACTTCCTAACGGCTTCCCAGCTTAATTGATTTCAGCAACAAAGTAATGTGATTTGTGATTGGGTTTAAAAAATAATCCAATGAAGCATCCTGATTATCTCAATTTTCAGGCACAGTTTTCACAATTAATGACAAATACAATTTATATGGTAGAAGGGAAACAATCGTCTAAGTAGCCTCAGAAATCTAGAGTAGCACAATGCAGCAAAAAATGCTGCATCACGCTACTCTGCCTTGGTAGGCATTCCCTGGGCATTGTGGTGGGTATTACCATGCAGATACCATGCATTTTGATGTATTTCTAAATTCACAAGGACTTGTAAACCTGAGAATTTGCAAAAATCTTTCTCCTTCCCAGGAGGGGAGTAACAAGGAGAAACATCTTAATGTCTCCTTGTTTCTTCCTCTTTCTGTATGTGCCTCATTTTGCAGTACACATAGAAAGTGGAAAAGGCCTCTAAGTATTGTTTTTGTGCAGGAAGGTGCCCCTTACTGCACTAAAAACAATTCTGCATGCAACACAGCCATCTTTGCACCATAGTGCAAGGGTGCCTATGTTGATGCTAGGCAACCATGTGTGCGCCAGCGCAGGGGAAAGGATAGAAATGTTCTGCATTGCCTCAAATACGGCAGATTCCTGCCTTTTCCCAGTGACACAGTGGAGAGCAGCAAGGTGGCTTGTTGTGCTGTGCCACTTTCTCATAAATACGCCTCTTAGGGTTCATTTTGACACGTTAGGAAGGCTACACCCTTGAATTCTAATGTAAGGCATCAGTTATGAATTTTAGTACAATGTAGAAAATTCAGACAGGGAGCTTCTTCCCTCTCAGAATATAACGGTAGCTCTGGTCCTTTCTGGAAGTTGCATATAAAGGGGGTCATATGTGAGTATGTACATCAAAATACTCCACTTTCAAATCCCCAAGTGAAGATGTACACATTTTGTCCATTAGATTTACTAAGCAAACCAGGGCCAACAGAGCTCATTCATGGATGTTTAAGGATTTTATTGAGCATGTTTGGTTTTACAATACCTAGGCCTTGGCTCAAGGAAAGCGTCAACCATCATCATCTGTCTAATTTGAAAACCAAAACTCCCAGCACTATGTTCACCCTGAAAAGTATGTATCCCAACGTACTGATTTCTTCTGTAGAACCTGTTCAATGGATAGTTAGATCCTTCCATTCATGGTAAATGCAGACGAGCTTCAGACCCTGATATGAGACAGTACTGACTACCTTATAATGTCTGCTACTGCCTATTGTAGACCACATTAAGTTGTGCTTTTGCTCCTTCAGCACACCAACTGTGGGCCCCACGGCTCCTAACGAACTGATCTTTAGCTAGAACAGGGGAAATAAACCAGCTCTAAATACACCCTTTTTAGGTTTCGCCTGCACAGCGCTTGTGCTGTGGTTGTCTAATTTATTGTATTAAATATATCTGAAATAGGGCTTACATGCAATTCCTGCTTTCCATTGGTTCCTGTGCTTGCCACTCACTTTACCTCCATTTCTATTGGCTGTAGCATATTTCCTGTATTTACAAATGCTTGTTCCTCGTGTGTTTGCTCTTATCAGTGTCCAGAGGCCCAAGTACTGTTTTAATCTGCTTTGGTGGAACTTCGTTTAAGCATGTTAGCACCCCTGCTGTCACTCCAAGCTCTACATCCTATTTCTTTGAAGCAATACCGCTGCCCAAGTGTTGTGGGCTCAGCAAGCTGTGCTGGTCTCAGTGAAGACATTCTGATCACAGTTCTACCTGCTTTGTGGGAAGCTAATGCTTCCATCGCAACAGCGCTCACCAGTCCCCCTGAGGAAACAGGCACTCATCAGTCCCCCCCTCGGGCCGAAGCATAGACCCACTCTAGTGCTAAAGCGGGTAGAGGACGGAGCTTGTTTTTCAAGACAGCGCTCTTACCAATATACTAGTCTGGAATGGTGGGTTGGTCTTCATTTTTGTGGGCAGCAAACATTGTGTAAAAACTTGCTGACATTTCTTGTTGAGTCAAGAAAGTAGCGCAACCTTTCCTACACTTACTCTAGCTGGCTATATTTTTTCAGTGGCAGTTACTTGTGTTGTCACTGATTCACAATTACTGTATATAAAATGGCAAATTTGGAACCAAATAATTCATACATTCCATTTTCCATTTAGCACAAAATGTGAATCCATACCACCCTCTAAACCTGTGCTACTATAGTCTGCAGTATGCCCATCCTCCAGGAGGTGGCGCTGCACCATCCTGGTTGGCATAGCATCACCAAAAGCCAGAAAGAGCAGTCATGCTGGCGTATTAGAACAGTAGAAAAAAACCTGTATCCAACTACCAAAAACTATAAAACCTTTCGCAGTGTTTTCAACCATTGGACTTTTATCGGATGTACTAGTTGTGGAAAGAGTGAACCCCTCAACCGCAGCAAATATGTGGCCGCTGGTTGCAGTGGCAGGAAGAGGTGAGTTCAGACACTGGTTATAAGGTCCACTTGAATGTGCCTCAGCTAGAAATAAAGGCATGCCTCCTATTTCGTTAGTATGTCTTCTCTGTTTATTCGCCTGATGCAGAAGCACACAATATAATACTTTCAGAATGGGCATAGGACTTTAGCAAAGACAGAGCAAGGCACACACTTCATTGGACCACTATTACACCAATTTAAAGAGTTACTAGCTGGGCACAAGAATAGAAGAGCTTCATGACAAATCAAGGACAACCCATCTACATCGTAGGTGTAGGTGTAGTCCATTTCCTAGACCATACCACTCCAAAAGTTTCCCGTACTCGCCACTGTGTCTTATCTTAGGAAGTGAAGGGAAGGCGGACAAACTATGTGCAAAATTTGGACTAGCTAATTTAGTGATGGCATTAGCTCCATATACTCTTTAGGCAGCAACACTAACTCGAGAAAGAATTTCACAAAGGAAAACACCTCACACCTTAATGAAATAACATCACCAGTAAGTACATTGCACATCAACATGAAGACAAAAACATGCCACCCACAAACCCCTTTTACTGAGCAGTGGGCATTGTCTTTAGCTCATCATTCCAAGGTTCAGGCTTGGGCGATGGGAGAGCTGCCTTGTCTCAATGGAAATTCTGTGAATATGTCACTTCCTGTGAACTACCTTGATTCATAAAGATGTGCGACCGTTGTTGCAATGGCAGCTTTTTGAGGCTGGACTTCTTGCTTTCATTTCACTTTCCTTTTTTTGACAATTGTCGTACTTTTCAGGCATTTAATTACAACAAACAAAACGAATGCATTTACCAATGCTTGTTTCCAGTGCTGTGAATGTCTTCCTGAAACATTTGAGTTTCCCTACTGAAACATTATATGACCACTGGGAACAATTCAGCGGGTATTACTTAAAATATATTGAAAAAATTTGTAGGTAACTTACATCATGATAAAATAATATATGTTAAAAAACACCTTAGCGGTTAACATCAAGCAGCATTTAGGGCCAGATTTGAGAAAAGTGGTGCTACATTGCATGTACCACCCCTTTTCTTGCGGCACCTTGCGCCCCCTACCACCACCATGTGTGCACCGTATTTAAAATACGTTACACCATGGCTCAGGGTAGGGGCAATAGCATCAGAATTTCTGACACTATTGATGTACTGTTCAGGGTTAGCACCACAATGTTGACGCTAAACCTGAACAGTACATAGGGGCCCATTGAAAAAAATGGCATGCCCCTTTTTAACGCCTGGTCTGAGCAGGCATTAAAAGTGCCAAAAAAATTATGCAAAGAAATCTTTCAGATTTCTTTGCACCATTTTGTTAGTGTACCTAATGGGGGAACCCCCCCTTGCATACATTATGGCTGGTGCATGCATTGCGCCACTTTGTAAATTTGGCCTGCCGATTTTTGCCTTGTTGGCCCACATTATCATAAAACATGTCACTAATGTGGCACAAAGAGGCTTAAGGGGCTCTTAAATCTGCCCCTTAGAGCGCCTGTAAACATCTAGAATAGAAGACTTTGAACATATTCGATGATGTACTTTTATGAGAAACATTAAGGTTGTATAAAGCAAATACTTCTCAATCGTCTCTGAAAACTATCCACTTCAGTGACGTCAGTTATCATCTATAATTAGTGAACAGGAAAAGTAAGATACGTTTTTTTACAAAGGCTCAAGGGTTGGGAGCTCTCATCAGTCTACAGTCCAGGCAGATGCTACCTTTTCCTGCTGTGCTAGCTCTGCTTTTTGTCATTTATTTTAATATTTTAATATTCACAGTTCAAATTAAAAGCTACCAGCCACCAACTTTCTAGCAAATCATTTGACCTGCCTTCCTGCAAATGTGATTAATATGTTTGGCTTCTGAGGTTATGTTTTAAAAAGTGTGTTTATCTTAAGCAATTCATTCTGTTAAATCAGTTTTCTTGATAACTAGATTCTACACTGTCCTTTATTTTCTTTCCTATTTGCTCTTCACAAGCCAAGTTAACTACGCTAATTGCTCTGTGAGTTCATTTAAGGAGCATCGGCTTTTCAACAAAAGTTGGCTTATTAAAAAAAAAGAACATTAACACATAGTTAAATCAGATGGTTTTATTCAGCGCCCTTAAATAATTCTAAACGAAAAGCATTGAGCCATGGTGTAATTTAGCACCTTGTTTTTGGCACACTATTTCTTGGCATGTTGTTTACTCAAGCAAAGTCTTGGCTCACTTCAGAATAGCTTAATTGCACTGTATGCTTTACTTAAGAAGTAGCTTAATCGACTATTTGTGGCAGTACCGCTACATGATTGCTCTACACACACAAGCACACATGCATACATGCACACACCTAAAAGTATTATCATCCTTGTGGGGACTATGTGTGGATACTAGCCTTGTGGGGACTAACCTTTCCTAGTATTTTTAAAATATACAAATAACAGAAAGAATGTTCAGAAAAAATTAATGATAAAGGATCCTGCTTCAAATTTTCAAATATATTGTTCTTTAATCGCGTGCACAGAACCATCATTGTGGGGACTTGAACAGGTGCTACCATCCTTATGAGGACCTCCTCCACAATTAACTTTTTTGATTGAAGACAGTCGAAAGAGTATGACTAAATATTTATTTTATCGCTAGTATACATAAATAACATCATAATCTATTCATATAGTAATTGCTGCATATATCTTAAATGCACACAAAAGTTGGAATATGCTAACAATGTGTCAGAAAATATAATAGATCATGATTAAAGAAAGGCACTTAAAACTGTATGTAACCCACTGCTTTGTGTTCAAAATGTTACAAAGTAAGGGCCAGATGTGCAAAGCATTTTTCCGGTCACAAACAACCCACCAGGCCATTTGCGACCAGGGAAATGCATTTTGCCATGTACCAAGGGCAAAATAGGACTCGGTAACTTGGTACCGAATCACATTTTGCTTTTGCTATTCAGTATTAGGAAAGGGTGTGTTTAGGTGGTCCCTTTCTAATATTGAATGGCACTGGCATGTATGAATGTTTTGCCACCTTCCTGCACAAAAACAATCCCCTGAGGCATGTGTCTCTAGTTATGTGTGCTGCACAATGCAGCACACATAGAAAGAGGAGGAAACAAGGGGAAATTAAGATATTTCTCTTTGTTACGCCTCCCATGGGAAGGCATAGCATTTTGGCACATTCCCAGATTTATCAGTTTTGGTTAAACTGTGAATGTGTCAAAATCCATGGGAGTTGCGTGTGAACAGCTACAAAGTGCTTATGGAATACTTTTCCAGGGCAGGTTAGGACAACACAATGATTTGCACTTCTTTGCTTTACTCCGGATATATGGTGCCACTCAGGGTCACGTAAAGTGGCCTTGTGTGCCTTCATAAATCACATTTGAGATTTGTTTTGTGCATATAGCATGTTGCGTGGTGGAAACATGACACAAACTACTTCATAAAATGCCCACCATGTCGCCAAGGACAGGGACAGACTAGAACCTAAAAGAAGCCCAAGCAGATTTCCACATATCAGCGCCCTTTCTGCACGTAGCGAGCAAAACTGACTATTGCAAGGTCTGTTCTATGGGTTTTCCCCCAAAGAAAAAATTATGTGTTTTACAACACATTTCATTATAGAGCATTGTCCAATCATAAAATAAATGGAATGGGATTGGAGACAGGGTTTCATGGCTCAATGAATGAATAGTTGGATGGTGAGTAGTGGATGGGTGAATTAATTCAATAATTGAGACAATGAATAACACGTTGCCTAGTAGCGACAGTCCAGGTGTGCCCAAAGAATCAACATATTTACTGTAAAAGGCTCCTTTCACTGGCTCACAAAGTGTGGTACTCAGCCATGCTGATGATAATGTCTGGCAGCAAAGGTATGATGCCTATTATTGGGTTCCTTGATTCCAAGTGGAGAAGCAATGCCTGGTCTCTGGTTTAACGTAGTACACTTACACTAAATATACAGTGACTACTCTTGCTCCTTCTCAATCTCAACTCTCCACTGAGAATAGGAACAAGGCCAGTTAACAAGTAGTGACCATGTATGGGCGTATTTGATAGACAGATAGTATGAGTTCCAGGGACTTGAGTCACAAAGTTAAACATTCAGGCCCTGATTTAAGAGGGTCTAATGCCACTTTAGCACCTCCTTAGCATCATTTTTTTATGCTAGGGTGGCGCTAAGGTGGCCTTTTCCCTGTGCCATATTTACAAAGTGGCGCAATGCAAGCATGCACCAGGCATAATGTATGCAAGGGGGCATTCCCCCGTTAGGTGGGGCAAAAAAATGGCGCAAACAAATCTAAGAGATTTCTTTGTGTCATTTCTTTCAGCAATTTTAACACCTGCCCAGAGCAGGCGTTAAAAGGAGGCACACCATTGTTAACAATGGAGCTCAATCGGCTTTGGAGGATTAGCGTTAAATCTTTTGACACCAAGCCTGCAAAGCTCTGAACTAGCGTCAGAAATTATGACGCTAGTTCCCTAACTACCACCATGGTGCGCCGCATCATTTATATGTCGTACACAAGGTGGCATTAGGGGGGCACTAAGCAGGGCCAGGAAAGTGACATTGCACTGGGTGCAGCATCACTTCTCTTAAATCTGGCCCCAGAGACCTAACTAGAGCTAGTCTTACAGGCTCCAACATATGAATAAACATCAAAGAATGGACTCCAAAGTATAT
This sequence comes from Pleurodeles waltl, assembly GCF_031143425.1. Lineage (NCBI taxonomy): Eukaryota > Metazoa > Chordata > Amphibia > Caudata > Salamandridae > Pleurodeles > Pleurodeles waltl. Next base: position 577,653,696 of record NC_090447.1, read on the forward strand.
CAAACATGGCTTTATTTTGCACAACAGTTGATCTGGAGTCATTCTCCCAATAATAGGTAAGACCTCGAGAACTAGTGCTATAAAAGGCAGTTTGGTGACTACAAGGGTGGTTGAAATCCACCTATAACTGTGACTCACCAGTCTCATTATGTTAATCATGCCATGAAAAATGAAGTGGGGGGCTTATAGATTAATAGGCAAACCATACACAGCAAATATCTGGGCTCATATTCAGACCAATATCACTGTGATTTCAGGCAGTGCCAAAAAATGCATCATATCACATTTGGGATGGCTAAACCTCCAGCAGTTAGAGTGTCGGAGCAACCTAGTCCTATCCAGCTTCATTAGAGACTAGTGCCAATTGTGTTGAACTTTTAAGTATAAAATATTCAATCTGTTTTCCTGGAGAAATCTGTCATGAGTGGTAAGTAACGCTGGCCATTCATCAGTGGCGGTCGTCTCAGTTCAGTTAATTCTGCCAGATCAGCCTGGCGACCGCTACAGACCGCCTCAAAAACAAATGATCAATCACTAGACGGTAAAGACTATAGATTACACGTGCAGGTCTCCCATACTGTAACGTATTTCCTAATTGACGAATCTGGTAGCAATATTGACAGAGGGTCTATGTTCCTCTTTAAACAGTGCAGCAATCGGTGGCTTTGCCAAAAAGCTTTCATTCACTTTGAACTCGTAACTAAGATCCTTGAAGGTCTTACATTCACAATCATGCAGCATTTGCTCTAAAAAGATCATATACCTTCCGACACAATTAGCAGCAGTTCTCCAAATGGCTGCACCTTTGTATATGTAGGAAATAATCCACAATACTTTGAGTACACGGTTCCAATTAATAGAATCTGCACTTCTGCATGTGTATATACTGCGCCTGTACCTCTAACGCTATTCAACATGTCGATTCCAAACCATCCCACACAGCAGAAGGTTCGGGACAAAGAAAGTAGAACAACAATCGCGATAGCTGATGTGCCAGGTAGTAGCTGTGCTTATGAGGGAGACACGGCGTGCCGAAAGAGTGAGCGCATGTAGCTTGGAAGGATTCAATCGGATGGAGAACACCCCCACACGAACAGTCTGAATTCCTTATCTATTAGTATCAGGCTTTGTTTATGAATGAGTAAATTGCTGTATGAGTGTATTACAAATACAGAGTTAAAGTGTGGCACCACTGCCATCTTAGTCACCTGAACCCCACCCCTCAACGAGAGGTCCAATGATGTCCAACACGTGAATTGTACTGTGTGAGTCATATCAGCGGATTCCTGCCTTCTAGGACCTTGTTAAGTAGATTTCTCAGGCAGAGCCTTAGGCATCCGGCACATGGGATAGTCTCAAAGGCTGGCCTTAGAAGTGCAGCGAGTCATGGGCAGTGCCTCGCATGTGTCCCAGTTAGTCTCATACCTAGACAATTAGTGAACCAGACCTAGGCTTCCACTAGTAAGCTAACTGTCAATATGCAATGTTTTATTATCCATTTCTGCTTGTTGTAGGCTGAGTGAGACATTTCTGTGTGCCAAGACCTATTCAGGGTTTCTTGTGAGGCATCAGCAGAGCACTGTGTTTGCTTTTAAGTATCTGATTTCCAACTTCTAAAAAGGTTATGCTGCCGATTTTCAGCATTTTTGTATAGTGCTAAATCACTGAAATAAATCTGAATTCGCATATACTGCTTGCAGAAAAAAGGTTTAAATGGCAGGTAGTCGTTTCCTTATTTAGAGCAAATGTAAATGTGTGCAGGTATCCTAGTGGTTATTCAGTTAATTGATGAGGTTTCAAGTGGCAAACATCTAAAACATAATGATTAATTAACGTTTAATTGTCTAATTGACAAGCACTCACAAAGCCTCTAGGAAATTCAATTCGTCCTCATAATCTCATTGATCTTCGACCTTTAGATGTTTGACCTCGCTGTGGTGAGATGCCAGACAAACAGATCTCAACGTCTGTGGTGCTTACTTTCATCTGCAGTGCAGTCCTTTTAGTAGGGAAAAGACCTGGAATTAATCCTAGACAATAGCTGACAGTGAACGGGGTAAACTATTAATAAATGCATTTCTCTAAGGTAACTGTAAAAGCACAGATTGTTCTCTTTTTTTTCACATAAGCATATATGGTGTGTTTGTGACGTATGATTTTAATATTTGCGATCGAGAAATATGCCACTGTGACTCAGAGTACCAACCTGCAACTGCTAGACTGTGCGAGCGTTTTTTACACATGGCAAAATCTAATTTAAACATGAATTGACTTGGAAAACCGATTAGAGTGGATTTTCGCTGTATGGATGATTTTGACAGGAACAAATCTAAAACTATAGAGATTAGCAAAGCCAACGTTAGAGATACTTAAATTGTTTGTAATATTAAAATTTGTATTACACCACGTAACTTTTATTTAGGTTTTCCTTTTTTCCTTTTTTGGTGGTATAGTTTTGAAACACCATAAATGATACATTACCACTGCACTAGCATGCCAAGTCCAAAACCATTGGCGTAGCCCATACGTGTTACAAGGGGCCCCAATGCTAATGTTACTACAAAACTGCTTGCACCGCTGAAGTATTTCCAGAATCCAGTGCAAAATTGCCAACACTAGTGATCTGGCCCATGGTCCATCTCCAGCACGTTACTGCATTACATTTCAATTTAATTTAGCAGTATAAGGATAGTATATGCGCCTTTTGCGAACATTTCTTTAATAGATTGTCTGTTGCAGAGAGGATCTCATGTAAGGTAGCTAAAGAGCCTAAATGGTTGCTTGTGCCATTGTCAATATAACTGACAATAAACTCCAAAAAAATCAACGATGAAAAAATTAAATTAGTAAGACCAGCACAATATGCTATTACTTCGTCCCCCTATAAAAACGAATAAACCATCGGGAGCAGAGAATATTGCAAGCAGTTTTAGGAACCGTTTCTTCTGTGTACAGTTGACCAAAAAGGAAAAGCTGCCAAATGGGTCATCTCGTAAACGGCCATGAAAGGCACTAATATACTAATTTATTTACAAGACATTTCAATTCGCAGCATTCTTTGATGGAAAGGCTGTCATCCCTGCAAAAAGGCTGCATATTCATTAGAAGGAGTGGACAGTTTCACTATTTTGTCTTCTGTTGTTTTCCATTTCAATGAAAAGCTCCGATTTTGCATTAACTGCCCATCTGGCAAGTCCCTTCTAAAATTGTTCTCAAGGTGACCTCATTAGGTTGATGCACATGGCGGTATTGGCAAATTATTGGCAAATGGAAATTAGGAGGTCAAGAGACAATGCTTCACTCTAGTTCTAAACATCTTTTTGATCTGCACAACTGCTTCAATTATTTCAATCATTTGGCTCAGTGGGCCAAGTGCACAGCTCATTTGAGAGCCGAACATTATCAGCTCGGTTCACAAAGCAGTTTTCGTATGTAAGCTTGGCTTACATTCGCAAATAGCCTTCTTATGCAGAGCCAGATTTCGATTTGCCTGTTTCACAAAAGAAATCATAAATCTTTGTCCTGGAAGTCCTCCTGAACAGAGACAAACATTTACATTTTTTCCTGTTCACATGTATTCTCAGCAGGAGACCTGGAGACCTGAAAACCTGCGCCAGTTACTGTTTCTGGATTTTCTATGAATGTTATCATGTAACATTTTTTGGTGTAGCTACTTATTCCGTGGAGACTTGGGCACAGTGTACAATTTCGCATAAGTGAACAGCAGTTCCAACACATATTTTTTTAGGTTCTTTTTTGCGAAAGGAAATTATTTTTCTTAATGGAGAAATGTCTTACATTGCATTTCCACCATGTGTGACGGTTTTCCGTTAACCTCCCCACCTTTGAGAATAATTTAATTCGTGTTTTGCATCAGCACATCTCTGGCCAATTTCAGGGCGAGAAAGTAGTTGGGGAACAAGTTCATGGGTGTTCATATAAACGCAGGTACAATATTCAAGCTTCGAGATTTCGAATCGTGTTAACAAAGCATGAGAAAAGATCAATACAATACAGTGCATTACTGTTTACTGAGTTTTGTTGTGCTTCTTTTACATAATAATACAATTCTAATAAATCACAAATCATAAGGTGTGCTAGATCAATATCCATGAAGTGGAATTAAGTTCTGGATCGTACTGGGGTCGAAAAAGGCTCTCCCCAAATGGCATGGTATTTCCAGGTGGCCCTGATTCTTTGCACATACAGAAATTCTTTGGTTTGGACTGCTCTCACTTTCTTTTCCCAAAGCTTATCTGTTGGTGCTAGGGGTGTCTTCCATTGTTGTAGGATCAAGGACTTGGAAATCAAAGTTGCAATAAAAAAGAATTGTTTTACGTATTTAGAGAGCTCATGATGATTAGATACACCGAAGAGTGCCCCTAAAGGATCAGACGCTAATGCTATCTGTAATTTCGAACTAATTGATTGAAAAAGTTTGGTCCAGAAATTAGCAACAACAGGACAAAGATAACAGATATACAGCCAATCCCCGACCTCACAGTGGCATCAAAAGCAAGTCCTTTTGGAATTGATGGATCCATCTAGTTAAGTTGTGCGGTTCTATAATAAAGCATCCACTTGATGAAAAATGACATTCTTTTAAAATTTGTGCCACGTAAGGCATTAGCGGAAAGGTTATTATAATGTTTCCACATCTGGAGGTCAATTACGCAAGTTGTAGCTGTTGCTATTCTGCTTAGAGCAGAAAGGAGAACTTTAGCTGGCACATCCCATAGAAGGATACCATACCAGTTACCAACCCATGTCTGTTTCTAAACCCATATAGAATATGTAATTCTAAGAGATAATGACTCATCTGGATATGGACCTATCAAACCCATTGATCGAATAAAATGAAAGATCTGGAGGTACGAAAATCTTATACATGATGGGATAGCTGGGTTGCTGCTTTGGAGTTGTGTCCATGATATGACACTATCCCCTACTACAAAATCTGGTAGCTTTCCCAACCCCAGATTTTCCCAGTCGTTGAGGGCTTTAGTAGCAAGAGGAAGCCCCAAAGTGACGGCTTCTCTTAGGGGGATGAGTGGATGGATCAGAGTAAAATGATAACTCAGTTGAAGTTCTACACCTCTGGACCAAAGAAATTTTGGGATCTTGTATCTAGTACCTTTCGGAAGCCATGGCATCTTAAAGAAATAAGACAAATGAATATTGTTCTCAAGAAGCATCTGTTTCAAATAGAAGTTTGAATCAACCATGATGCATGGAAGAAGCACTCACAATCCAGTCTAGATAAGTTGCCTCACAATACTTTTTAAAATGGGGTAAAGCTGAGCCACCATCCTCTATAGCAAGATGCACTGTCTCCAACAGAATGCAAGGTTTTTCATTAGCCCAGATTAAGTCACATAGTATTGCATTAAGATCCTTGAAAAACTTTAGAGGTACCTTGATCATCATTTTGATCAAGGCAATACGACTGATAATTGTTAGTGGTGATTCTGCCATTTAAGTATGCTTGTGCTTTCTTAAGTGTAGCGAGGAGTAAAGGTCAGACATGTTATAGGAGACATAGATTCCTAGATATCTCATGGGATGATGAGTCCAATAGTTAGTTTGCATCTCTGCTGGCAACACTGAATCTTGAACATAAAAACAGCAGGGCCACGGATTTAGATTTATTAATCCAATAGCCTCCCAGATTGGAAAACGTTTGGATTTTGCTAAAGGCTTTTTCTATATCCTGAGAATCGGGTGCAAGGTATAGGATTGCATCAGCCGCAAAAAGTTTTAACTTGGGAGCACCTGGCATCAGAGATTTTATAAAAATATCCTACCTCAGGGCGGAAGCCAATGGCTACATAAACAGAGCGAAAAGGACTGGAGACAGAGGACATTCCTGCCGGGTCCCACGCTGTATTGAAACCTTACCGATTGCTTGTGAATTGATTAAGACATTGGCCTCTGCCCAGAGGTAAAGATTGGAAAATAAATTAACTATTTTGTTAAGAAACTTAAATTTGCAGAGGATTGCAAAAAGGAGCTCCCATTCTACAATATGAAATGCTTTTTCTGCATCCAGCATTGTTACAGCAGCTTGGATTTTATCCGTAGAGTGATAATCAATTGCCTGAAGCAAAAAGTTTGTATTGGTAGATATAAGTCTTCCCGGGAGAAAACCACATTGATCGTGATGGATGAGTCCCTTAGCTAAAGGCGTAATACAGGCTGTCCAGATTTTCATAAGGATCTCATAGTCATTATTAAGAAGACTATTAGGGTGATAAGAATCAGGTTTTTCAGGGGGTTTGTCTTGTTTGAGAAAGCTAACAATAACTGTCCGGGTAAATGAATTAGGTATTTTTTCGTTATCGAGTTCTGCATTAAAGAGTGTGGCTAAAATCACCACAATCTGATTAGTCAAGATTTTATATAACTCCGCTGGAAGGCCATCTTCCCCGGGAGCTTTGCCATTTGGAGAATCCCTAATGGCTTCTGCCACCTCTGTTTTGGTAATCGGCTGCAGCAATGTAGATTGGAGCTCTTGGTCAAGGCTTGGTAGAGAGACTGATCCAAGATATTAATTAATGCGCTCATCAGTTGGAGCTGACTTGGGAGTGTAAATATTTGTATAATGTGTTAAAAACATCTTCCCTATCTACTTCGCCTGGTCGACATGCGCCCTGGGATTCGTCAAAAATGGATTTAATTGAGGAAGCATTCTGACATTTTCTAATATAATGTGCCAGAAATTTACCTACATGGTCGCTCTCGTCATAATATTGCTGAAAGCATGTATTATGATTGACAACCTCTTTTTCTAGAAAAATATTTTTTAATTGCGTTTTAGCCTCATGGATGCAAGACCATGCCTTTTGATCGCCAAATGTCTGATGCAGGTGCATGGCGTAATTGAGTTCTTGCTGAAGGCTGTCCACTTTCTCCTTCTTGGCTTTCCTAGGAAAGGCATTAAAAGCTATGGCTTCCTCTCTAATATGTGCCTTACATGACTCCCAAACAACGAATGTAGAAGCAGTTACTTCATTTCTACTTAGAAACTCGGCAACTGATAATCTGAGTACGGAAATCCAGTCTTCCTTAGTTAATAAATATTTATCCAGAGACCATCTTGGTCTTTCTCGCTGCTGAGTAGAGAAAGAGTGTTGTACCAATGGAACGGAGTGGTCTGAAAAGGGGTTGGATATTATATCAGAACCGGCTCTATCCCAAAAATGAGATACTAGGAAGAAATCAATCCTTGATGTTGAGTGAAACCTTTTTGAAAAACAAGTAAAATATTGCTCTTGCAGAAGGTCTCACCACCAAGAATCCTGTAGAGACAGATCACAAACAAATTTTGTCAAAAATCGATATTCTTGTGGTTTGTTTTGTGACCGTTTTTTGCTGGAAGCATCTAGGGCCATATTTATACTCCGTTTGCGCCGAATTTGCGTCGTTTTTTTCGACGCAAATTCGACGCTAAACTAACGCCAACTAACGCCATATTTATACTATGGCGTTAGAGGCGAATAGCGCCAAAGTTCCCGGAATGTGCGTCATTTTTTAGCGTGAACCCCTTCCTTGCGTTAATGATATGCAAGGGAGGCGTTCCCGTCTAAAAAATGACTCCCAGGCCTTTACGTGGTATTTATACTCCCGGGCAAAAGAGACGCCCGGGAGTGGGCGTGGCTAAAAACGGCGCATTTGCGCCGCTTTTTAACGCCTGGGTCAGGCATGGCGTTAAGGGACAAGTGGGCTCAAAATGAGCCCAGAGTGCCCTCCCCTGCCCCCAGGGACCCCCCCTGCCACCCTTGCCCACCCCAGGAGGACACCCAAGGCTGGAGGGACCCACCCCAGGGACATTCAGGTAAGTATTTTTTTATTTTTTTTTAATAATTTTTTTTGGCATAGGGGGGCCTGATTTGTGCCCCCCTACATGCCACTATGCCCAATGACCATGCCCAGGGGACAGAAGTCCCCTGGGCATGGCCATTGGGCAAGGGGGCATGACTCCTATCTTTACAATGATAGGAGTCATGTTGATGGGGGATGGGCGTCGAAAATAAATGGCGCAAGTCGGGTTACGACGATTTTTTCGACGTAACCTGACTTGCCCCATTTTAAGACGCCCATGCGCCATTTTCCCCCTACGCCGGCGCTGCCTGGTGTACGTGGTTTTTCTCGCGCACACCAGGCAGCGCCGGTCTGCTTGCGCCGGCTAACGCCATTCAATAAATACGGCGCCCGCATGGCGCTTCAGAATGGCGTTAGCCGGCGCAAAACTTTTTGACGCTAAACTGCGTTAGCGCAGTTTAGCGTCAAAAAGTATAAATATGGGCCCTAGTTTCATATCTTGAACAATATTAAAGTCACCACTGACTACCAGCATGCCAGGAAGTGTGCTTAAAAGGTCAAATAGACTTTGCAGAGAGCTAGTTTTATTCTCTATGGGACCATAGCAGCTTGAAATGTGCATTAAATACCTTCCCAACTTAACCCTCACAACTATCCATCTTGCTTGAGAATCCCTATAGACCTCAAGTACTTCTCCTTGAAAGTCCTGTGTGAGGAGAACTGCCACCCCCGAACGGCCACATTAGGGGAAGCACAAAAAGAATGAGAAATAAAGTTTGGGATACTAGGACGGTGAGACTACTGTTTAAAATGAGCTCCAGTAGTAATGACACCTGAGTCTGAGAGGATCTTAACGAATGAAGTATTGCTCTAAATTTATGTGAATTATTCAGCCCATTTGCATTGCATGACGTAATTTTAATAGAGCCAGCGGGGAACGTGCTAGTTTGCCTATCACTCATCTAGTAGAAGATAGATTTTTATCCTCAGTGTGCCCTTTTTCTCAGCACAACCCTTCTAGATGATAAATTGTTAGTTTCATTGCGTTTGCCACCTGCTCTTTTCATCCCCCAGTAAAAAGACCCACCCAACAAGTGCTCCCACCCTTTCCCACTCATGAATCCTAGGCCTGCCCATCATGACCTCATCCTCCCAGTGAACCCTCACCCTCCCAAACGTAAACCCCCCAACCCCAAGAGTAGAGTGCATTGATATGGCACCCCTTGAGTCTTTGTCAGGAAAGAGTGGCAGGTGTGAACCAGTGAGGGAAAGAAGGGAAGAGACAAGGGCGAGGAGTTAGGTTATAAAAAATAAAGTGATGCGTATAACACCATAAACCTTTGTGTATCATCATAGATCATTTGGTACTAATCCTCTCCCCTTTCTATAACCATGACCTTCCTGGTGAGTATCTAACATATGTTATGCTTTAGAAACAGCAAGAAAGTCTTTAGCTTGTTGAACACTTTGAAAAATATGGGCCTGGCCTTTATGAAAACCTTTAGCTTTGCCAGTTGGACTATGCCAGCAGGTGCCCCAGTTTTTTAAAGTCGTCAATAAGGCTAACAAGTTCACAATGACGACGTGCTGTAGCTATGGACATACTGGAAAAAACCCTAAAAGAGAAATCACTTTCAACTTCGAATATTTTTGTTTTGATAGCTTGAGATAAGATCTGTTCCTTTATCCTGAAATCACCAAAATTGACCAATATAGTATGTGGATACTTGGACTTCTGAGACCGTGTTGCCGGAACTCTATGGCCCCACATGATGGTCAAATCTGAGTAACCTGGAGTCTTGTCAAGAAGAATATAGTTATATATCAAGTCGGTTATGACGTTTGTAACTGAAGATGCAGTTTTGATCTCCTCTGGAATTCCAACATATCTGAAATTGGAACGACGAGACCTATTATCAATATCATCCAGTTTATATTGCAGCGCCTGTAATTCAGTCTGTGTCTGGCTCATTGCAGTTGTTGATCCATGATACGTATCTTCAAGATCAGAGACCCTCTGTTCAACTTGGGAGTTCCGAGATGTCAAATGCGATATGTTGGAATTGAGCTGGAGTAGTTGGTCATTAGTTTTTTTAGCGCCTGTTCATGGGTTCATTTAAGGTTGTGTAGTTCCATTGAGATAAGGTTCAGCATAGTTTTGACTGTGGGGTTAGACTGTGGGGCTACAGTTGGCTGATGGGGGAGGATGGGAGTTGAACAGGATTGTCCTTCCTTATAACTGATGCACATGACATCAGAAGAGGAGGATCAGTAATGCCTGAAATAGCTGAGGCTGTGGATCCCTCTAGATTGTTGGGTAACTTATCGAATGACTGATCATCCATTGGATTCACCGTCTAGAGGGAACTTTTCTCTCTTTCTGCCCCTTTACTGTTAGGCCTAGAAAATAAGGGGTAGGAAGGTTTTCCTGTGGCCTGGGTTACCATGTGCAAGGGAGCAAAAGATGATGCTGTATCAAGATCTGCAGAGATGAACCCCGCCCGTTGCTGAGTGAAGGGCAAGGAGGTCCCTCTCCCTTTAGATCTGTAGTAGATAACGATAACGTGGATGACAAACCCGGGCTTGCCGATGTGCTGGTTGTTCCTGCTTCTTGGTGATTAGTAGAATGATTTGCCAGAGGAGGCAGCTGGGATGACAAGGATGTCATGGCGGAGTTGGGTCCCTCCTGGGAGCTCTTCATACCTTCTTTCTTAGATCGCATTTTTTGCCGTCCTGCAAGTAGCGGGGTCAAGCTTTTAGTTTTTCCCATTCTCGAGGACTTACCAACTGCACAGGTCTCGGAAGAAGCGTCCCAGGAAATACATTTCATACTCTCCAGAAAGGGAGCCAGGGAGGAACCAAGATGCAACACGCCACATCTGTGATGTACAAGCCACTTCCGCTGCCACATTAATTTTCCAGGAAATTCCTGAGAATTTATCAACGCATATAATAGGGCCCCTGGTAAAAAAAACAACTGTCTCACAACCATCTCGCTGGAATGTTTCCAATATTTAATATTGCCTTCAGTTTTTGCCTTTTTTTATTTATGTGCTCTATGTGCTTCAAGACCTCTTTTTAATCCACATAAAATGCCAGCAGCACAGTAGAGCAAGCATTCGTTCTTTGCCTGCCGACTATTAAACAGTCCCACGGCCTGTTACCTGCTCCTCGTCGCCACAATGCTGTCTCCAAGCTTTTTTCAGGCGGGCACGCTGCAGGGGAAGTTACTTAGGCCAGTAATTGAATTCAGTCTGGTGCCTCCATTAAGAGAATGCATACTGGCAATCCCACTTGCTACTTGTCGCTACTTGCCACACGGCTCCGTTCACCGCGCCACGCCATCAAGCCATCCAGCCGCTCTGAGCCTCCTCCGACCCTCTTTGCACACTGCTCTCAATATCATGAACTCCAGGATGCCAGGTATTCAACTCGGCTTGTCTCTGATCATTTCCCCGCACAGCACACCTCCGATCATTCCTCCACACGACTCGTCTCCGATCATTCCTCCGCACAGCTCTTTCTGCCTTGGCTTCCAGCCACAGCGTTTCACTCGCCTCGCTTTGTGTACTAATCCGTCAGCCTGCCCTCTGGCCTGGACACTGGCTCAGTCACGGAGCATGACGGGAGCTCCACGTGACCATCCCTTTCGCAAACTTAACTCTATATATATATTTTTACGTTAGACATGTCAAAATATAGGAGTTTGCACCATTTTTTGGATGAGTGAACCTACCTTGCGTCAATGAGATGCAAGGTAGCCATTCCCATCCCAAAAATTGTGCTATCCCCATAGCTTCATATTTATCCCTGTGCTAAAATGATGCACGGGTGGGAGAAGGGGCTAAATAATGGTGCTAAGCTTGCTTAGCACCATTATTTAACACCTGGGTCAGACCAGGCATTATGGGACCTGTGGACCCATTTCCATGGTTAAACACCATGGAATGGGTCCACAGGGGCCCTCCTTAAGTCCCAGGAACACCCCCACCCCCACCAGAGGGACACCGGAGAATGGGGGACCCCATCCCAGGTAAGACCAGGAAAGTATTTTTTTAATATTTTTTTTGCCATCAGGGGCCCTAACTTGAGGCACCCTGCATGGCACAGGGAGCAATGGCCATGCCCAGGGGACACTTGTCCCCTGTGCTGGCCATTGGGGTGGGGGCATGACTCCTGTCTTTCCTAAGACAGGAGTCATGTTTTTGGTGGCTGTGCACCAAGAAATGGCGCTAGTCTGGTTAGTGCAATTTTTTTTGCCTCTTACCAGGCTAGCATAATTTTTTGACGTACAACCCCCTCCTTCCCTATCACCACTCCCACCCGGCTAGCGTCTTTTTTAAGATGCTAGCCCAAGTTTAGTGTCGCTTGCGTCATTCTATTAACACCGGGTGTGGCTGGTGTTGTAAAACGATGCAAGGCGGCGCTATACTTTTTGGCACAAAACTGCATTCCTATAGTTTTGCACCAAAAAGTATAAATTCGGGCCTCTGTGCTGAAAAAAATGTGCAGGTAAGAAAGAAGAGAGATACCCCACGGACACTATGGAAGCATGGATCAAATGAGTGCCCTACTCCTCCTAGTCTGTCGTGTTCTTGTGAGTGAATGGAAGAGCTCCCTATACCTATTAGTGTGTCCCCATCTTATCTTCTCACAAACTGAGATAATGCCAGGATACCACACATGGGGTTCAAAATGTGCTAATACTATCCCTGAAGTACAGACATAGCCTGTTACTAACGGGTGTAGGGGTCTTCAGATTTCATAAATGAAAGCTTCGACTATTTAATATTTACTCACAAACTTAAGGCCCATAGATGTTTTAAGGCATGGACAAAGTGGGCTGTGGCCCAGAGACCCAGCCTTTCAGGAGGGGGCCTGATAGAGCCAACTCGATTCTGCAGAAAGTCTTGCCCTGATGCCCCTGAATAATTCTTAAACAGATTTTTTTAAATACAATTTTCCTTTAATTTATGTTTAATGTGTGTGGTGTGTCAGAGTCTATTTCAGCCGAATGGCATAGAAATGTTATGTTTAAGTTTCATGCAGCATCCATAAAAAAGTTTCTTTTATTTCAAAACAGGACTTCACATTTGAGAAATGGGAGGGTGTCACAGAGATTATTTGCAGTGATATTGGCTGCTGTGTTACAATATTTAAAAAGTATCAGTATCAATATTTACAATTTGGAGGAGTATGCTTTTGCACTGCCGGGGCCCTAAAAATCTGTTTGGCCCAGGGCCCCCCACATCCTTAAGATGTCCTTGTTGAGGCCCACATTTATTGTTTTAATAATTAAATTAGAGTTACCCTGCTTTTTGATTTTCCTCTCTTTACCTTGCTGAATACATTCAGGCTTTGTGCTCCCAAAAAACTACTATTTCTGGGTATTCACACAAATAATGTCTGAATAATTATTTCTCCTTCTTATTTCCTCTTTCTATTTTTGCTGCAGTGCAGCACACATTGAAAGAGGAAAATGCCTCTAAGCACTGTAAAATCTGGTTTGTTTACATTCACCAGCTTTTTACTTAGTTGCACTGGTTTGTTTACATTTATCAGCCTTCTGATTAATTGCCTCTTATATGTTTACATTCTCCAGGCAGCCACTCAAGGGGCATATTTATGAGCCCCTTGTGCCGCTTCTACATCACTTTTTGTGACGTAATGTCGGTCCATTCCATGCAACCATATCTATGAGGCAATTCAAAGCCACTTTGCGTGGCTTTGAATGGCCTCATAGATATGGAGTAAGGCAAGGCAGTGCAAATCACTGTTTTGCCTTACTCTGACCAAGGGAGGAGTACCATGGGTGTTGCAGAGGGTGTTCCTGTGCAACATCTATGGATTTTGACTAAATCTCAGATTTACCACCCCTACTAAACTTTAGGATGTGCCAAAACCTTACAACTCCCCAGGTGAGGCGCAACAAGGAGAAATATCTTTATTTCTCCTCATTTTTACCTGTTTCTATGTTTGCTGCTTTCTGCTCATTTCAAGTGACAGTGGGCATGGGTGCAGGTTTTTCATGGCCAATGTTTAGCATTATACTGTCCAGATTCCTGAATGCATTTGTACAACACCCACAGTCCTATGTAAGGTTTCCCCAAAGTGCTGACCTCCCTGCCATCATGTTGGACTTCTATGCCTTTACCAACATACCCCATGTGATAGGTGCCATCGATGGCACCCACATAGCTATCATCCCCCCAAGAGTCAGTAAACAGGTGTATAGAAACAGGAAGAACTTTCATTCCATGAACATTGATTTGGTGTGTACTGCAGACCAGTACATTTCACATGTGAATGCCATGTTCCCTGGATCAGTCCATGATTCCTTTGTGCTGAGGAATAGTAGTGTGCCACACAAGATGGAACAACTACAAGAGGACAGAGGGTGGATAATAGGTAGGTGTTTCCGACACTTATTGCCACATAGCAGACAGTCAGGCTGTCTGCCTCTGAGGTTTGTCAATGACAGCCCTGTTTTGCACCATTTTCGAGGTGATTCTGGCTATGCCAACTTGCGTTGGCTCCTGACACCAGTGAGGAATCCTTGAACAGATGCAAAGAGGAATTACAATGAGGCTCATGGACGTACTAGGAGGGTGATAGAGCGCACAATAGGTCTCCTGAAGGCTAGATTTCATTGCCTACATATCTCTGACGGTTCCCTGGCCTATTGGACTGAAAAGGTGTGTAGAATAGTGGTGGCCTGCTGCATGCTGCACAACGTGGCTGTGAGAAATTCTATCCCGCTCTTGGAGGAGGAGGGTGCTGTATATCCAGGCCAGCTTCCTCAGAGAGAGGATGAGAGTGATGGTGATGATGAGGAGGGGGAAGATGTAAATACCAGGACCCAACTGATACAACTCTACTTCCAGTAACTCTGTGGGATAATTGGATGAGATTGCTCTCGGTGCAGCATACTGTCAGTGTGCCTTGTCATCTAGAAGTGTGTTGGGTCAATACTCATTGCCCTTGTGACCAGGTCTGCATAGGACAGGTTACAATATAGTATGATAGTTCAGCACATCTGTATGCACAGCAACATGTAATGCGTGTGTTGCATTTCCTGTTACTCAGATAATAATAAATGAGTTATCATACAGTTGCATCCATACTTCACTTTGTTTCAACCTAATGACAGGGGACATTGTAACAGGTGAACTGGTGTTTTATTTGGTGCAGGGGTAAATCGTGCAGATTACAATGATGGGTGTGAGCTACTGGTGGTTGTACAATATGGCAACATGGTCGCAGCATTTGTTGGCAGTAGTGGTGGGTCCATCAATGTTTACAGGAGTTTGTTGTAGTTTTCACACGGTTTGGTCGTTGATTCAGTGGGACACTTGGAGGACAGTTCTTGCCAGAGTCACTTCTTTGAGGAGGCCTTGGTCTTGGCCAGGTGTTCCTGTGCCATATCTGGGCCTGAGGGTCCATTTGGGTGCCTGGTGTTGGCCTGTACGGGTTGAGATGGATGTCCCTGTGTGTCCTGAGAGGGTGGTACATGTGAAGTTGCTGCTGATGCTGTTGTTGTCTGGTCTGTATCCTGGCCTGTAGTAGGGGCTTCCTGGTCTGTGTGGGCCTCAGGCTGTGTTGGGACAAGGTGCAGCAGCGCACCTGCTATGCTGGCCATTGTGGCATTGTGCAGTTTCCACTGCTCCATGGCCTCTTGGTGGTGTGCTAGCTGCATCCTTCGACTCTGCTCCAGGGTGGATGCTGTCTGGGCCAATCTGTCCTGGGTATGGTGATATGCTCCCAGGACCTCAGAGATCACGTACTGGGCTGCAGCATCCATCCTGTGGCCTCCCCCTGGGCCACTGATACCCTCCCACTGGGCCTAGCCCACTGTGCCTGTGTCCCCTGCACAGGTCTGGCGGTACCACTTGTACTGGGGCCATCGTCTTCTTGCCTGTTTGTAGGGGGTGACTGTGGCCTCTGTCCATGTGTTCCACCAGTCTGTGGCCTCGATACACAGATGTGGGGACGGTTGCCCTGGGCTGATGTTGTTGGCTGGGTGGTAGGGATGTCAGTGGTATCCTGTGTGGGGCTGCTGGATGGTGACAGTCTAGGACTGTGTGAGGGGCCAGGGTGTTCATCAATGTCCAGGGCTCCATCCCCAGCGTCCTGGGAGGTGCCTCTGTCTCCCCGTGGGGCACTGCCACTCCCTGTCCTGTCCGTCAGGGTGGCATGGGTGATGGTGCCTGTTGGGGGGAATGGACATGTCTGTTACAGTTGCATGATTGGATGGGGTGCACAGGACTGGGCGGTTTTGTGCAGGTTTTCACACTTTGGGGCCATGCAGGATACTTTCGTGAGGTTAGCATTGCTTTTTGCTTAGGATGTGGAGGTGCATTGTGGGTGCTGTAGGCTATTGTGATTCCTTGCAGGGGTGGGTGGCTGTGCACAGGGGGAGGGATGTGGGCCTGTTAGTGGGTTTATGGGCATGCAGGGGGACTGGATATAATGATTGTGGCCTGGGTGGAGTTGTGGTCCTGGTGGTAGTTGGAGGGGTGAGGTGATGAATGCATTCCAGGTGTAATGTATATGGGGTAATTGTAGATGACTTGCCCGAGTCCATTCCTCCAGTGAGTCCAGTGAGTCCCTCAGGGTGCAGGATGGCCAGTACCTTTTCCTCCCAGTCAGTGTAGTCGGGTGGTGTTGGTGGAGGTCCTCCTCCAGTCTGCTGGACTGCAATGTGGTGCCTGGATGCCATGGACCTCACCATCCTACGCAGGTCGTTCCATCTCTTGCGGATGTCGTCCCTGGTGCTTGGATGGTTTCCCACTGCATTGACCTTGTTGACTATTGTCTGCCATAGCCCCGTCTTCCTGCCGATGGGTGTGTGCTGGACCTGTGCCCCGAATAATTGTGGCTCCACCTTCAGGATCTCGTCCACCATGGTCCCTAGCTCCCTTTCTGTGAAGTGTGAGTGGTTGGGGGTGCCATGGTGAGTGTTGTGAATGGTGTCTTCTGTGGATCTAGGTGAGGGTGCTCTTGTCTGGTTGGGTGTATGTATTGTGTATTGTGGCATTCGGTGTCTGCTTCTGGGGTTCTCTGTATTAGTTGGCCTAATTTTGTTGCAAATGATTGTGGGGTGTGTCTGTGAGTGTTTTATAGTGTTGTGGATGTGTGTCAGGTGTGTTGGTTTCAAACTTGCCAATGTATGCATTTCTTGCTGTTGGGTCCACTTGCTGCCCGTGGCGGTCTGTACCGCCAATGGTCGTTTGGCTTCCACTGACCGCCGCAGTGATTTGTGCTTCATTATTTGGAGGGCGGGGTGTTTGTCTGCTCGGCATTGGTGGGGTGGGAGGCCCAGCATTTCCGCCGACAAGGTCCTGGTGGTGACTGGTGGCAGAGAGATTTTTGTCGGATTCAGATTTTTTCATCATTATAGGGCGGGTTTCTTTTCACCGCCAATGGTGGTCTTCTGTTCGCCGTCGTCAAGGAGGTCAACGGTGTTTACTGCCGTGTTCATAATGACGGCCATAATCTATCAGAAGAGGAAACCAGAAACATCCTTTTAGTAGCCTAATATTGCAAAGCATGGCCCCAGAAAAGAGATCGGCATTATCATCCGCCTGCCTAAATTAGCAGCCTGTAACTATCAGGGGTTTGAATAACAAAATGTTTAACTTGCTGTAGGAGAGCCAGCCCCTAACCCTGGTTTTTTAAGTTCCTACTTATTTATAAATTTGTATTTTTTGTGGTTTTATATAGTGCGAACTTGGCACAAGGGCAATAGAGTGCTAAATTATCATCCCTGTGGAAATGCACAGTTATCAGAATTACGAGCTGTGTGAAAACTATCACTCACTTCCCTGATATATTCTGGCACGTCAAACCTGCCAATGATTATCGGTGGAAAAAGGCACACGAAAAAGGCAAAACATGCAGAATTTGGTGTATTTAAAAGTGGTTCTGCATGTTCTACACCATTTTTCCTTTTAAAATTTGGAATAAGAGCTATTTGCCACATGTGGTAAACACTCGGCTTTGGCTGAACTTGCAGAGTTTTCTCTGTGGAATTCTACAGATTTCCCAAAAAATTCTGTGAGATTCTGCAGAACTTGCAAATGGGCAGAAGAATGCTCACCCTCCTGTTCTAGCTGCTTTTTCAGGCCAGTAGTGTGTTCCGCGCTGGGAAATCATCATGAACAGCACCATGCGGACTGCAAGGGTGCGGCCATTTTGTTTTACCTGCTTCTACTCTCTGCATGGTGCTGGATCTGATTTTTGTATTTATTCCATTCCCCCCGCAATCACCCACCCCTCATTTACCATTATTTTATCAGTGTGTTTCATTGTGTTTTTTTATGTTTTTGTCTTTTTTTTACTTGTACCTTATTTGTTTTCCATTTCTCCTTCCTCAGCTCTTCTTACTTTCTGCTTCCTTTTCTTGTTCCTACTTTTTTTCCCACCCCAGAGCCATGCCAGAGCAGCAGGCAGCAAGTGGCAATGGCAGTGTGGCTGCTTCAAGCTGCACACCTTGCGGTCACTGGCACAGCCAAAGGGTGCAGTCCCACCCCATTTTTTCAGAGGCGGAGGTGGCCGCACTTGTATTTATTTACAGTGCCATTTCCCCTCCATGCTGGCAGCAGGTGGCTGACCTGGGAGTGCGTGCACCCTCTGGGAGCATTAGCTGCTGTGGGGGTGAGTGCGCCAGTGCTTGTGCTGGAGCACTGGGGTTCAGCGCACCATGCAGCAGCTGATGCACCACTGGGCCAACCTGCTGGACAGAGAACAGGACCTGCTTGGCCTGCTGGGCACTACCTAATTGTACTCATCAGTGTTCAATTGGGCTGAATATTTAAGAAGTCATGTAGACTCCTGCTGAAGCAGATATTTTAATTAGAGATATTAATAAGTGTTTATACATTCTGAATAATTATAATAAAATGTAGAAATAAATAATGTAGAGAATTAATGTGCACTTTTGAAAATGTGCCCTCAGAGAACGGTCACCAAGATTCACAAATGTATTAATAAAATAAATAACATGTATGAAATATAGAAAATGTATTACAGCAATGTAGTAGTATATCATATTGAGATGTATAATGTATGTTATGCATTATATTGTTGAGTTAACTTAGCCGAAGTTGTGGCCTAGTTTTGTTAGGCCTCATGTAGAAGGTTAATTATTAGCGCAATGTAGAGAAGCTAATGTGCTGAACTGACCCTGAAATGCTTATTATTTAATAAAATCTGCTCAGCAAAAATCTTATGCTTGAACCGATGGACAGGAGATGATGGAATCATAAATGTATCAAGGACTGTGTAAAGCAGATGAGATGTACTTTCCCAGGACTCTTACAATGGAGACACTGACTCGAGAAGAAGATGCAACATTTTTGATAACTGACGAGCCGGATGATGAGGACATCGTACAGTGAACCAATCGACACCTTGAGAACTGTGTGATATTAGAATTCATAGATTTGAAGAACTGAAAGTATTGGATAGAGTTATAACTGGTGGTTAACTGACCAATTAGGAATTGGGGGATAGTCTGGGTCACTTTGATATGCCGTGACAAGGAGAGAAAACTTCAGATATTCAGATGTTCGAGGTTAGGCGTGGATATTCGAAGAGATTCAAGATTCTGTCATTGGGCTTATTCACTTGAGAGCCTGATGTGATGCTGATCGTTTAATGACCTGAAGACGAAGACTGACTTTGCTGCTGATCCATACCGTGGATAAATAGCTATGACAATGTGACTGATTGACTTTTTGTGCCTTTTCTTTCTTGGTACCAACTGCGCTGTCTAAACGGTTTTTCCTAAGTTAGATGCTTTTCCAAATTCATGTTCTAAACTGTTTTCACAGGAAGTCCCACATGCTAATGCTAATCTGGGTTAGGTAGGGTTTCTATTCTGAGATGTTGACATAAACACTGACAATTAATTGACGTACTGATTTGCTGAACTCTGCAACTCATGTTAACATATTTATTGTTATTGGCTTATGAAGAGGCATTAGAATGCATGTTTTCTCAAGTTCTGATTATATTATGTTATGGTGGTCACTAACTAATTAATCTTGAGTGAATTTGAATAAAGTTTGAATTAACCTTATGATTTAGTAGTGTAACCAATAGGGAAATTAAATTCTTAAAACGCATATTGAGTTGTGGTCATTCATGAATGTTGATGTCAATAACTACTGATTAATGTTTTGCTTAATGGTTATTGGGTTGTGTATTGATTAATGAAGAACACTGGTTACACCGTAGCTAGGATACTTCATGCAAATCAAAATGTTAATCGACCTATACGCGCCCCCTTGTAAGTTTACTTACTAAGGACCTGGCGAGCTAGCAGTTTTTGGTAGCAGCTTGATGGTTAGTTTCCTTGGAGAACTAGTTATGTGGTGACCGATGGTTATGGTGGTAGTTTGAGTTAAGGTTAATTATTCATTTTTAAGATTTGAATTTGTTTTCTGAATGCAATTGTAGCAAGAATGATGTCCCAATAAGCCCAGAAATGACTTTCCCAGATCCTGCAAGTAGAGGTGTGTATGTTCTCAGCATTTTAGTGATAGTGTAAAAGTGGTAGATTGCGCTTGCAGAGGCTTATGCAAATCGCAGGTGAATTGTGACGCATGTGAGGGAAGTAGGGAGTTAAGATTTAGTAGGAGTGTGCGTACTCCGCAGTATGAGAGTAGGGAAGTCATCAAACTTCATATGTGTTTGGCGCTTTGTGCTAAAAAATTGTCCAAGTGGTTGTTCATGATGTACCGACCCTGCATGGTACAAGACTCCGGAGTATATTGACAAGTGTAGGAGACACTTGGTTATATGTTGCAATCTGTCTGATTTAGTAGGTTTATCGGGCGTGGTCAACAAGTCGGTGTGTGAGTTAAGTGAGTAAGAGAAAATTTTGACTGAGATTTGGCGAGTCCTATGTGTACCAGGACAGACCCATTGATCAGTTGAGAGTAAAATCTGCAGGTCAAATTTTGCTTGCAAATGTGGGAGACTGAGAAAGAGGAATAGCTGCATGAGCGAAAGGGCCATCAGTGAAAATCCGTAAGGTCTCTGAAGCGATTGTGTACCTTCCTGTAGTAAACCAGCTGATTTATTATGGTTATTGGTTTCTGGTTAGTGCTCGCAATAAATTGCATTAGTTTTGGGTGAGATGGAGTTTAGTAGGACAAGCCGCAAGACTGTGTCAGCCGCAGTGTGTGCGTGTGTTGTCAGATTGAGCCACACTGGGATAGGTTGGTTAGTAAGAAGAGTCGCAAGCGGATTGGCAGTTGTCTGTGAGAGACAATTGGTTGAGAAGGCGGGTGAAGGGAATCCTGGGAGTAAAAGTAATTTCCCTATTGAATCGAATAAATACCACAGAAGAAAATATGAAGTTTTTCAAAGCGTTCAGGAGTGCAATGAATGGTGATACATACATTAAGGCGACAGTGGGGGAGCCTAACCTACCGGAAAATTCTCTGGCTTATATTGTGATGGAGGAGCGAGGTGTCACACCATGTCTTTAGTTAACGCAGTGGTGCAAATTGAAAGAGAAACCGAGAGCTTTGGCATTTCCAGAGCATGGAACGTTTAATTTAAGAATTTTGGATCAGTTGCGAATGACATTGTATGAGACAAAGCCTCTCCTGAGACCAGCACAGTTTGAGGCATTAGCAGTTTGGGAGCTCATAGCGAGACAGCAACAAGAAAGAAAATTCCAGAGAAGAATAAGGAAGGTAGAGAAGTCATTAGCAGAAGCGAGATTGGATTGGGAACAGAAGAGGTGGAGAACAGCGACATTGCAGGAGGTTAAGTTGTTTCCTGCTATCACAGAGGAAGATGAGTCAAAAGGGAAAGAGAAAACTAGCAAGAGTGATAAGAGTTCATCAGTGGGTAAGAAGAAGAAAATAACCTATTGTTAGACTTTTCATCCTTGGCGTGGTCTCCCTTAACTTTTTACCTCTGTTCCCCAGGTTGTTGATGTGTGCTGGACTCTGACTTTACTATTTTTGTTACTCTGGGCACTTTACCACTGATAACCAGTGCTAAAGTGCAAGTGCTCCTTTACAAAATGTGTATGTAATTGTCTTATCCATGATTTGCATATTTGATTTACTAGTAAGTCCCTAGTAAAGTTCTCTGGAGGTGCCAGGGCTTGTAAATCAAATGCTGCTAGTGGGCCTGCAGCACTAGTTGTGCCACCCACATAAGTAGCTCTGTAATCATGTCTCAGACCTGCCACTGCAGTGTCTGTGTGTGCAGTTTTAAATGTAAATTCGACTTGGCAAGTGTACCCACTTGCCAGGCCTAAACCTTCCCTTTTCTTACATGTCAGACACCCCTAAGGTAGGCCCTAGGTAGCCCAAAGGGCAGGGTGCAGTGTATGGTTAAGGTAGGACATATAGTAATGTGTTTTATATGTCCTGACAGTGAAATATTGCTAAATTTGTTTTTCACTGTTGCAAGACCTGTCCCTCTCATAGGTTAACATGGGGGCTACCTTTAAATCTGATTAAAGTGTAGATTCCCTTTGGGAGCGGATGAACGTGTGGAGTTTGGGGTCTCTGAGCTCACAATGTAAAAATACATCTTTTAGTAAAGTTGATTTTAAGATTGTGTGTTTGAAAATGCCACTTTTAGAAAGTGAGCATTTTCTTGCTTATACCATTTCTGTGACTCTGCCTGTTTGTGGATTCCCTGTCTGTGTCAGTTTGACAGTTGGGCTGGTTGCACCTCACACTAGACAGTGACACAAAGGGAGCTGGGTGTAGTCTGCATTTCCTGATGAGCCATCTGTGCTAGGAGGGAGGGGAGGAGTGGTCACTTACACCTGAAAGGGCTGTGCCTATCCTCCTACAATGCAGTCGCTGACCCCCTGGTGAGTGTCTGGGGCCTGACCTGGGCAAGGCAGGATTTCACATTCAAAAGAGACATTACTTTGAAGTAGGCCTACTTCAAAGGAGAAATTGGGTATAAGAAGGGCACCCAAAACCCCAGACTTTAGAACACTTCTGGAAACAAGAGGAACCTCTGCCTGGAGAGGAGCTGAAGAGCTTAGGAAGAAGAGATGCCCTGCCTGTGACTGTGCTTTGTGGGGCTATCCTGCAGTTGCTGCTTCTGCCAGAGTAAGAGGGCAAAGACTGGACTTTGTGTGCCTTCCATCTTGTGAAGAAATCTCCAAGGGCTTGCTTTAGAGCTTGCCTCCTGTTGTTTGAATTCTCAGGGACAGCAAAGACTTCTCTCTACCAGCATCTGGAGTCTCTGGAGAGACACCTGCTCTGCCTAGTGGTGCCCTATCCAGTCCCTGCGCCCTTGAAAGGAAAGCTGGTGAAAATCCAAGTAAATCGACTTCGGGTGACTTCGGACGACTTCGGACGACTTCGGACCACCGCCGCTGCTGAATCCGGTGATGCCACCTGCACCCGACTACTTGATCTTTGCTGGAAAGTGACGACCTTCACAGGCCTGACATCGCTGCAGCCCCACTGAAGTCCGTGACTCCGTGGAAGTCGCCGCACCACGTCATGACCAACACCGCTCGAAATGCGCGGATTCAATGTTTCACACAGTCGCCGCGATCACTGACTTTGTGCATCGGCTTGTTTTCATTTCTTCACCTAGGTACTATACCTGGGGGTCTACGCGACTCCGTGCCCGGCGCCGCTGGTGTCAGATTGTTGGGAACGACTCTGTTACGACGTGTTAACACCTCATCTAAGCATTTTGTGTTTCTAATCGCTATTTTTGAGTTTAATCTCTCAAAATTCATAACTTGACTTGTGTATGTCGGATTTATGTCGTTTTGGTCTTGTTTTGTTTAGATAAATATTTCCTATTTATCTAAACTGATGTTTTGTAGTGTTGTCACTAAGTTACTGTGTGTGTTGGTACAAATATTTTACACCTAGCCCTCTGAAGTTAAGCCTACTGTTCTGCCAAGCTACCAAGGGGGTAAGCAGGGGTTAGCTGAGGGTGATTCTCTTTTACCCTGACTAGAGTGAAGGTCCTGAACAAGGGGTAACCGAACTGTCAACCAAAGACCCCATTTCTAACACCTATATAGAAGAGGAAGATTCAGATGTTAAGGATCTTATTACTCAGATGTTGAGAAACCGACCTCCACCGTATGCGGTGCACGAAGGAGGTCACAGTACTAGTTCTGCTCGAACTGCCCCAGCTCAAATATCAGGGACAGTGGGACCAGTGCAAGCAGGTAATGGACAGGTACAAGGGGTAGTACAGAGTACTCCTAATGCAGTGACTACATCGGTGGTCCATGCGCAGATGCACCCACCACAGATATAGAGAATTTATCCAGAGATACCGATTCTCAAGACAACCCTGAACTTAGTAGTGCCTACGGAGCAAGTGGTTCCGAGGCCAATGCTAGTTCAGACTGAACCGACTCCAATGTTGATGCCTCAGGCACAGCCACAGATTTTGCCGAAGTTCACAGCGATGACAGGTACACAGTCAGATATAACACCAGTAATGAATCAGAGCATGGGAGTAGCCCTTCCACAAAATGCGGGTGTAAGAGCGGCACCAGATGCAATATCGCTGCTGATTACTGTTGGTCCAGTGGTACCTTTGTTTACACAGAATAAGCTGATTGCAGGAGAATAGGGTGAAATGTCACAAAGCCTCGTAAGGAGTGGAGTGAGAGAGCATGCGCAGGTGGTTTCACCTATGGGTCAGACTTTTGAGGGATCTAGGCCATTAATGGACCTTAGTCCACTTGTTGTGCTTCCAGATTCCATAAATGGGCCGAGTGTAAGTGAGAGCTTGAGGCTTTTGACACTGCAATCTCCAGTAGCAGTGGTACAAAAGGTGCCATTGCCGAACACAAATAATATTTATTTACAGGGATTGACAGCACAGCAGTTAAATGAGTAGTTAGATAGTCTGAATACCCCACGAAACACATCCAAGGATGAAGAGCAAATTGATTGCGTAAGGCTGGCTACAGAAATGACTGAATTGGTTGAGGGATCAATGGGAGTGAATAGGTTAGAATCCCATACCGAAGAAGAGCTGAGCTATTTATGTCTGAGAATTATGAGAAAAGTGAGCAAGATACATCAGAAATTAGCAGACTTGTCAGAGAAGCATGACAGAGAAATTGAGAAAATGAAGCATTTGAAACAAAGTTACATATTACATTTTGAAGCAAAAGATTTCAAACACATGAGGTCAGCTGGGATGAAAGCGCATCTTAAAGAATTATTGCAGAGTGCTCAGATCTGGGGAGCATTGGAGAAGTGGGAGGCAGATGGGCAAAGAAGAAGGATAAATGGAAACGAGATTCACAAGAAGGGTCTGAAAGTGCTCAGAAAGAAAAAGATCCAGTAAAATTTTTACCAATGAGGGAAATATCAGCAGGGCAGTTTGTTCATATTCCTTGGCACAGAAGTGATATTCTGTCATTCACAAATGATTATCCAAAGTTGAGGGAGAAACCGGTTGAATGGTACCAACAGAAAGATAGATTTGTGAAACTTTTGAAATGTCTGTGAGAAGACCTGAATACTCTGTTGGAGATAGTAGTGCCAGCTGATTTGTGGGTTGAGTGCAAGAGAGCAGTGGATTGGCCAACGACTGAAGCGGAAAGAGATAGAGTTACAGGTGCACCATCACCCTCAGTGATGAAACATTATTATAAGGTGATTGAGTTCCTGAAGACAAGAATCTTGCCTAAAAATATTGATTGGCAGAGAATTGACAGGGCAGTGCAGGAGGTAAAAGAGTCGATGCATGCGTACTATGAGAGGTTGTTGAAAACATTCAAGGAGTACAGTGGCAAGGAAGCTATTGAGCCGATAGACATGCTACAGTTTGTGTTCAGGTTCATGGAAGGATTGAGACCTGAAGTAGGTCATATGATTAAGAGTCATTTGATTTGTTGGCAAGCAAAACCAATTGATGAGGTGTTGCAATATGCAAAATAATGTAGTGACGAGATTGAGTTGAAGGAGAAAAAGCTGAAGGGGAAAGCAATGGTGATGCAAATTAAGGCAGCTCAGACAAGAGTGCAGGGAGCTTTAGTGCAGCAGATGCAGCAGCAGCAAGGAACTGTTATGTTTCAACCCCAGGTGAGAGACAGAGGTCGTGGAACTAATATGAATCGTGGTCCAGATTTGAATGCAGTAGTGGTTCAAAATGATGTGCAAGGAATGAAAAGATGTTGCTGTGTCATCTTTGCAGAAACGTGGGACACAGGAAGCAAGAGTGTCCGATGATGGTGCAGGATGGTGTTGTACAGCAAAGTGGTGATGTCAATACGTTTCAAACTGTAAAAGTTCACAGAATGAGAGAACTTAATCCGAATTTCCAGAATAATATGAATCAAGTGCAGAATTTTCAACCCATGCAGCAGATGCAAATGCCACGTGCACAAATGACACTGTTGCAACCAATGCAGTAGCAAGTTCCTATGGTACCTGGACAGCAAATGCAGATACCTCAAACCCCGATGGAACAGCAACAGATTATGCTTACTCAGCAGGTCACAGGTCAGAGGCAAGATAGTAGTGACACAGTGCACCAATTCCCATTACATAGTGAGAATAAAATAAACAACAAATGGATGTGTGATAGTTCGGAGGAGGAGTCATGCATGCTTGCAGTGTCCCTAGAGGTAGATCAGAGAGGACCCTTTGTGAGAGGGAAGGTGATGGGTCATAGGGTCTCATTTCTAGTGGACACAGGAGCTACGCGCTGTACAGTAAGAAGTGCAGAAGTTCCAAACTTACCTCTTTCAGGCAGAACAGTTCAGGTTGTAGGGGTAGCGAATAGACAGATGATAAATCCGATCACAGATCCGGTACAGGTTACGATTGGCAATTTTCAGGGACTGCATAAGTTTGTAGTCTGTGAGTTAAAAAGTCCATTATCCCTACTGGAAAGGGACTTATTGTGCAAGACCAGATGCTCGATTAATTGTTTAACTGCAGGAATAGAGGTTCAGACGAATAGTGATAATGAGGAAGAACAAACTCCTGAAACTGAGAATTAAACCACTAATGGAGAGTACCCGTTGATCGGGTTTTTCCCGATGTTTACTGTGAAAGAATTACATGCAGATTTCCAGGGAACAGTGCAGGAAAATATGTGGGACCTGACAGGTAAAGAAGTGGGTTTGATCAAGGGACTGGATCTGATTAAGATTACTCTAAAGCCAAATGTAGTGTTTCCGCAGCTTCCACAGTATAACATGGCAAAAGATGTTCTGATGAAAGTGGTGCAGATATTTGGAGAGTTCCTGAAACAAGGGGTTTTGAAGGAAGTGTTGAGCAGTCCATGTAATTCACCGATAATAGGCTTAAAGAAACCTTGTGGGAAAGTAGGAATTGTGCAAGATTTGCGAAAAGTGAATGACATGGTGGTCAAGTGTTGTCCCATAGTGCCAAATCCAGCGGTAATATTGTTTCAGATTCCATGAGATGCAGAATGGTTTAAAGTGGTTGACTTGTCACAAGCTTTCTTTTCTGTGTCTCTTCATGAGGATAGTCAGTTTCTTTTTAGTTTCAAATTCCTAGACAGAGTCTACAGTTGGTGCAGGCTTCCTGAAGGGTACACAGAGTCACCATCCTTCTTCAATCAGATTAAAAAAAATAATCGGGAGTCTTTGGAATTGCCATACCAATCGACTCTGGTACAATACATTGACGACTTACTAATTGAATCCAAAACAAGGGACGAGTGTAAGTACGACTCGATTGCCATGTTAAATAACTTGGGAAAATTTGGACATAAAGTGTCACCTTTGAAATTGCAGTACTGTCAGAAGTCAGTGAAATATTTGGGACACCAAATTGAGAAAGGGTCAAGGAGAATTTCCAGAGAAAGGATTACAATGATATTGTAGTGAAGTCCCCTGACTTCACAGAGAGATGTCAGAATGTTTCTGGAAATGGTAGGTTGTTGTCGTCAATGGATTCCAAATTTTGCTGAGATTGCCAAACCGTTGCAGCAGCTGACACATAAGGATGTTCCAGATCCCATTACCTTAGATAAGGATCAGATGAAGGCGTTCACTGAGTTGAGAGAGAGTTTGTGCAGGGCTCCAGCGTTGGGAATGCCTGATTACACGAAGCCATTCATATTGTTTTGTCATGAATGGGATGCTTGTTCTATGTCTGTCTTGACATAGGTCCATGGAGGTGCTTATCGTCCAGTAGCCTATTTTTCAGCTACCTTGGACCCAGTTGCAGCAGCCTTACCAGGTTGGTTGCCTGCAGTTACTGCAGTTAGTCAAAGCCTTTCACAGTGTGAGGGAGTAGTGATGGGATACCCTCTGACAGTAATGGTACCTCACTCTCTTGAGATCTTACTGACAAAGATAAAAACACAGTATTTGACTGGTGCCAGACTAACAAGGTGTGAGACAAGCATTCTAGGTGCTCCAAATGTAACATTGAAAAGATGTACAGTGCTGAACCTGGCAACATTACTTCCAAGTGGTACAGTTGAAATTGAAAAAGAGGAAGACATTGAGCATGATTGTCTTGAGGTAACTGAGTTGTGCACAAAACCAAGACCTGATGTCAGAGATACACGATTCGAAGAGAATTACCAAATTGTCTTTGTTGATGGCTCATGTCTCATAGGTGGTACAGGAAAATTGAGAGCAGGATATGCTGTGTGCACAATTACAGGTACTTTAAAAGCTTCTTGGCATTGATATGTATATTCTGCACAAGTAGCAGAATTGGTAGCTCTTGCTAGAGCATGTCATGTATCAGCAAGATTGAGCGTTACCATCTACACAGATAGCCAACATGGATTTGGAATTATCCATGATTTGGTCAATTGTGGTCGCAAAGAGATTTCCTAACCTCTACTGGTACACCAGTAAGAAATGGCGACAGAATAAAGGAGTTGCTGTATGCAATACAGTTACCTGAAGAAATTGCCTTGGTGAAATGCAGTGCACATCTAAAGTCACAAGACTACTTCTCACTAGGAAATGGATATGCGGATCAAGTCGCAAGGTTTTGCGCCTTGAACTGTATATCGTTCAAGGACAAGTGGGAACTGATGTCAGTAGAAGATAGTACATGTACAAGTTTTGCATTGAAAGTGATTGATAATTGGGAAGAATTGAAAACACTGCAAAATAATGTTGACCAAGAGGAGAAAAGACTTTGGTCTAAATTAGAATGTGTTCAAAGGCATGATGAGATATGAGTTTCTGAGGAAGGTCAGATGGTCCTGCCAAATAGTTTATTATAGCAAATGGCCAGGTATTATCATGGACAGGCACACATTGGGAGGGATGCAATGGTTCAGTTGTTCAAGATTGACTGGTTCAATCCTAAGTTTAGGCAGGCGGCAGAAGCAGTATGTCATCGCTGTATATTCTGTCAGTAGCTAAATGTGGGAAAAGGGACAGTGGTGAATTTTAGCCACATTGGAAGAGCAGGAGGTACATTCAGCAGAATGCAATTGGATTTCATTGAGATGCCTACGTGTGGAGGTTTGAAGTATGTGTTTGCATTTTTAGTCACTGGACTGAAGCATACCCCACAAGAAGGAATGACAGTCTCACAGTAGCAAAGTTGTTGCTCAGGGAGTTAATACCACATTTCAGGTTTCCAGTCTCTTTAGAATCAGATAGCGGAACTCACTTCAACAACGAGGTGATTAAACTCTTATGTGCAGCACTAAACATTGAGCAGAAGTTGCATTGTAGCTGCCCCCCTAAAGCATCAGGACTAGTGGAACAGATGAATTGTACTTTGAAATCCAGAATTGCTAAGATGTGTGCAGCCACAAACATGAAATGGCCAGATGTATTGCCTTTGGTGTTGATGGCGATGAGAAATACACCTGACAGGAAGACAGGACTGTCGCCCCACAAGATTCTCATGGGCAGAGCAATGAGATTACCAATAGTTCCAGCAAATGCACTTGTTAACATTACAGATGATATGGTGTTGGACTACTGCAAGGGTCTGGCTGATGTGTTTTGCTCTTTTTCTCAGCAGGTGCAGGCCACTACACTGCCACCCATCCATGATCCAGGGCACAATATGAGAGCCGGTGACTGGGTTGTTGCCTGAAAACATGTTCACAAGACGTATTTAGAGCCACGCTGGAAAGTGCCATACCAGGTGGTCTTGACAACTACGATAGCTGTGTAGTGTGCAGGACTCCCAAACTGGATTCATCCGAGTCATACAAAAAAAGTAGCATGTCCACAGGATCATGAAGAAGTGTTGTTGAGAGCACCAATGACAGTGAAACAGGTTGTCACACTCGAGCCAGATAAAAGAACCAAGAGAGCCTGAAATTGAACAAGAGCTTGTGGAAGATGGTTCTATTACCCCTATAAGAGACAAAAGTTAAGAATTACAGAAGGGTGCGGAAGCATCAATCTCCACAGATACAGCAGGAGAGCCTAGCTCTGCAGGGGTTCTCCCAGAAGCAAACAGTGCTGAGAAGTAAACAGAGCAGGTGCCAGACCTAGAGGGGGAAAGAGTTAAGACAGATCGAAGTGAAACTGATCCGACTCCTCCTAAGCCTGTTGCTGGTCCATCAAGAGAAAACACCATAGAAAAAGAGAAGGAGAAGAGTCCAATCTTGAAAAGAATATTAACAGAAGGATTGAGAAAAGGAGATAATTGGCCTGAATCGCTAGTAGAAAAACGAAAGGGAGTGGTCATAAATGAAACAATAGAGGAATAAGTAGTTACTGCGAGAAAAGAAGAATTGATTGAAGGAGAAATAAATAGTGATCTGAAGTTGAAAAGAAAGAGAATAGCAAGTCATCGTTACGCAGGTCCTGAATGGGCGTATGCAACTACAAATGAATGGCAACACGAGTTTATATCCTTTTGTTTTGATAGAGAGGTTCCAAGTCAGTATTTTGATGTGACCTGAGGGTGAACAAGGAGCTGAATTGTTGACTCAATCTGAAATACCTTAAGGAGACTGTTGAAAATAAACTGGAAGAGACATTGAAAGCCTGATTGATGTAAAACCCATATGTGACAAGCTGCTAATCGATTTTGACAAAGGAAAAGGGTTCCTGAATGTGAAACTGAGCTGTGAGAGAATAATTTTTCCTTATTTTTGATTTTTACTGCACTCATATAAGAGTTTCTTCTGCTTTCTAATTCTTTACAGATCATGGCTGAGATGAACTATCAAGTTAGGGATGCTAAGCGCTGTAAATTTATGAGCATTGGATTGGTGATTATGTGTGGGATTTTGTTTATTGTATTTATTGTATTGATTGCAGGTATGTCTGTTCTTGATGCCAAAGGAGCCAATCGTACTTCCACTCCTGAAACTACTACACTAATGGCTTTAGAGAGGTTTAAGTTAGATGAGAAGTATTCGCATGACTATACTAATGCTCAAAGAGAACTTTCTTCTAATGTCTTCTATTGCTTGTTAAGTGAATATGTTGAGACGATGGATGCAAGGTATTGTCTTGTGTGTACGCAAATTCTTTTGTCAGTAGAGGAAGGAGTTACGTACCACAGCCTTCGATTAATCCATGGAATAATCTGTAGTCTGCTACTAACAAGGTTCTATAATCAAGAGTATGTACAATATTTTTATTCTAACAACAGTTTGATGTTTTAATTTGTTCCTATTATTAGGTATTTGAGTAGAGTAGCTAAGGATCATGATCTAGTATTAGTTAGAGGATTCTTTGAGAAGACACTAACATTTGGAACTGAATACGCGCATAAAAATAACCTCTCATACTTGCTTACACCTTTTGAGAAAAGCTTTATAAGGCATACTGATGATAAGAGAAAAGCACTAAAGGAGAAATTAGAAAAAGGCTTAGAGAAAAGGATTTACAAGAATGATTATGCTTACACTGCAATTAAGACACAAAGAAAATTAGCATTGGATGCATTATTTGTAGGGAATCTTTGTATATATAGGCCAAAATCATGCACTGACACTATATTTGTGGGAACGAGTGAATGTAGGCATATGTTTTGGTTTCAGAGTAAACAGAATTTTATGTTGAATGGTCAGGATTCTGCGACTCCTGGTATCTATTATATTTGTGGACTTAATGCTTACTACCGTCTTCCAAGAGGATGGTATGGGACATGTTATTTGGGGATAACTTTCCCAAAGATTTATCAGATAGGTGACTTAAAGAATTTTCTGAAATTGACTGAATTACATCATAAGCGACAGAGGAGGGAATCTTCTGCTATTGTGGGAGATATATTTGGTGTGATGATTCCTTCACTGGGAGTCATCCTCAACTCAATCAAGATACAAAAGTTGTCTACTATTGTGGATAACATGCTGACAAATTTTACAGGGGCAATACTCCTGATAGATACAGAATTAGCTGCGGATAGAGCTATGACACTTCCGAATCGCCTTGCTTTAGACATCCTTCTAGCGAAGGATGGCGGGGTCTGTAAAATGATTAACTCTATGCATTGCTGCTCGCACATTTCTAACAATAGTAAAGAGATAAGAGACTTACTTATTAACCTGACTAACTCAAGTAAGGATTTGAAGGAATTGAAGGAACCTGGTGTTAGGGAAAAGGTTGGAAAGGGATTTGCTTCAGTGGGAAACTGGCGTAGTAACATTTGGAATGGGGTACTATTAAAAATCATACAGGGAATAATAATTGTGATTGCTTGCATAGTAGGATTATGGGGTACATGTAAATTGTGTCAAAAGATTACATTGAAAAGGTCTAAAAATAATCAGAGGAGGGAAGAACGAAACAGGGAAAGAATTTAAAGGGAAGATTTGAGAAGGAGACAAAATAATGAAGAAATTGAGCTATGAAAATATTAATGGGAAAATGACTGTGATGACATATTTAGTCATCAGAGGAGGGATTGCTGAAGCAGATATGTTAATTAAAGATATTAATAAGTGTTTATGCATTTTGAATAACGATAATAACATGTAGAAATAAATAATGTAGAGAATTAATGTGCACGTTTGAAAATGTGCCCTCGGAGAGCGGTCACCAAGATTCACAAATGTACTAATAAAATAAATAACATGTATGAAATATAGAAAATGTATTAAAAAATTTGTAGCAGAATATCATATTGAGATGTATAACATATGTTTTGCATTATATTGTAGAGTTAACTTAGCTGAAGTTGTGGCCTAGTTTTGCCAGGCCTCATGCAGAAGCCAAATTATTAGCTCAATGTAGGGAAGCTAATGTGCTGATCTGACCCTGAACTGCTTTTTGTTTACTAAAATCTGCTCAGCAAAAATGTTATGCGTGAACTGACGGACAGGAGATGATGGAATCATAAATGTATCAAGGACTGTGTAAACCAGACTAGATATACTTTCCCAGGACTCGAACAATGGACACACTGACTGGAGAAGAAGATGCAACATTTTTGATACCTGACGAGCCGGATGATGAGGACATTGTACAGTGAAATAATCGACAACTTGAGAACTGTGTAATATTAGAATTCATAGATTTGAAGAACTGAAATTATTGGATAGAGTTATAACTGGTGATTAACTGACCAATTAACATATTCATCGTTATTGGCTTCTGTTGAGGAATTAGAATGCATGTTTTCTCAAGTTCTGATTAGATTATGTTATTGGTGGTCACTAATGAATTAATCTTGAGTGAATTTAAATAAAGTTTGAATTAACTTCATGACTAAGTATTGTAACCAATAGGGAAATAAAATTGCTCAAACGTATATTGAGTTGTGGTTATTCATGAATGTTGATGTTAATAACTACTGATTAATGTTTTGCTTAGTGGTTATTGGGTTGTGTATTGAATAATGATGAGCATTGGTTACACCGTAGCTAGGATACTTCATGCGAATCAAAATGTTCATTGACCTATACGCGTTCCCTTGTAAGTTCACTTACTAAGGACCAGGCGCACTAGCACTCCTATTTCCACTCACTAAGGTAGTGGTAGGAATAATGTCAGTGAGTTAGCATTCTCTGTGCCTTTTCTTATGTAGCTCAAACAGTCCCAATCTCCCAGTGATGTCTAGTATGCATATATGCATTGAAAAAGGAGACTGATTTGGCCCATCTAAGTGGGTTAAGAAGCAAACATCATTCATTGCTATGCATTAGTAACTCCAAATCTAGTTATGTTTAGGAAATTAGGAACAGGGCTTAGGTTTAGGAAATTAGGAATAAATCAACTCAATACTAGAACTATAGGCATCTGATTTAGAAAATTATAATGCTGCTGCCTTTGCCTATCAACATTTTTTGGGGGAAATTAACTGTACCTCTCATCTATTTTTTATCTTTATTTCTTACATCAGCACCCCAGGGCAAGAGGTCTTCAAAGGTAGGTGAAGGGGCTGCCACCTCCAGTGCCATGGCGGGCAGAACTACCATCACCACCCGGGCTGTGGCAGCAGCTGATGTCTCTGCTGGCCCCAGTAAGATTATTTCCCTAATTTATACCTCTGCCCAGTATTAGAATATTTTTGCCTTGTTTATTTTTTTTATCATTTCTCCTTTTTTTATAAACCCTCTATCTTAGTTTTCTTAAATTCTTGTTATCCCTGCATTATTCTTTTTTCCTATGTTTCTCTGTTTCTTAACACAAAGTTTATTGCCTTTGCTAATGCCCTGACATTACATTATAATGAGCCACATGAAATAGTGATACTTTGCTATGATCACAGACATATAATGGGTATCCAGCCTGCTTAAGAAGCAATAAACATATCAGAAGTAACCTTATATGAACTTCACAACATCGTATTCCTCCCTATCCCCAGTAACTGTAATGTGTTGATTGAACAATAAAAATACAATTAATGAGCCTTGTGTGAGTTGGGTGTACTATTGTATAAATTGTGAGTCATTATCCAGACTCCCTTGTGAGGTAATGCTAGAGGTTGTCTACCTGTTTAGAGAGTTTATCCTTTGAGTGCAGATTAAAAGCCTGCACCATATTGGCTGTGTGTGACAAACTCAGAAATAAGGGTTGTTTCAATCGGGCCTGTCCACCAATGATATTGTCTTGTATAGTGCCTAAAGTCACCACTGGCCTCTTCCATTCCCTATGGCTCTGGATTTTGTGCCCACAATCTCTACACTAGTGTGTCCCATTCCAATGAGATGGGCTTTTCACGTAGTCCTCAGTACTCTTCCCTTCTCAGAGCCTCACTCTCAGAAAATCCCCATTGTAGAAACTCTTCCCACTAGTAGACTGTCTTGGGAGCTATTGGTGACTTCCAATGGGTCATACTCAAATGTTTGTCCAAGAGGAAAGACACGTCAGTAAATCGTTGTGTCACTTTAGGACCCTTGGGCCATGGAGATATTCCCAATATACATTGCTTTAAAGTATTCCATTGGTGTACATCAGTTAAGTCTGAGAAGGCTGTTGCAATCCCTCGCCAGTTATTAGTCAGAGAAGGGCATGCTCACAGCATATGTGTCAGGTCAGCTTCTTGTGTGTGACAAAGTGGGACCTGCGAGGAAGCAGCAGGGAATATTTTGTGGATCCAGTGAGGGGGGGGTCAGGTAAAGCCTGTGTAGTATTGAGAATTGTATACATTTAAATCTTGTGTTATGGGAAATTGTTTTGGTTATTCTAATAATCAAGTCCATTCCTTATCTGTAAGTTCCCTGGCTAGGTAAGTCTCCCATTTGGCTTTAAAGGAGTTAAGTGGAGACATAAGGTGTTCTCGCAGTCCCCGATATAGCCATCGTAATAGTTGCCTCCCGTGTCCCATAGTATGCAGTGCCTGAAGTAATTCATAGGTGATGGGTTCTTTATCGTCTGGTGTCCAATGTGTGCGTACATAGTAGAGAATTCTAGCACGTATCAAAAATATTGATTCTGGTAATCCATGAGTGGCAATGAAACCAGTATGTGTCATCAGGATGCCATCTATGAATAATGAGCCTACAGTCGCTACCCCAGCCTGCTCACAGGGGGTCAATTTGCGCATTGTTAGTGTGCCGGCAGAAGTGGGTAAGCCATGGAGTGGGATATTTAGGGAATATGGTTTCTTTGTGGCGGAATATCATATGGCCATTTTCCAGTAAGCTAGGACTATATGCAATAATAGGGAGCTGTTTTATGGTTTTGGTAGCTGCAGTTTGGTTAAACTAATTCTGAGGCACCCCCTTCCCCAAATGAGAATCAGTCAGTTTAGTATTCAAGTGTTTACACACTTTCACTGGAACTATCACTGCTAAATTTATGAAATGATACAGTAATCGTGGTAACATTACAATTTTCGCCAGAACGAGGTGACTTGCTAGCAATACAGGTAGAGTGGCCCAATAGGATACTTGAGATCTCAGCGCATTAATCATATGTATTTAGTTGCCCTCTAATAGGTCCGTGGGTCTCAGTGCACCTGTATCCCCAAATAGCGAAATGTAGCTGCTGCTGTTGTAAGTGTTCATCACCAAAACAGAGTGAGGGTTCTATTTAACTGTTAGTAAATGCGTACACGCAGGATTTGTTGCATTGACAAGCGGCTGAATAAGGGGAGCTGGTGGGTTATGTTCATTTTTTTCTTGCAGAGATCTTTAAAATCTAGAAGCATTTTGTCTGCATAAAGGGATATTTAGGCCCATATTTATTCTCTGTTTGCACCAGATCTGTGTCATTTTTTTTTTACGCAAATTTTGCGCAAACTCAACTCCATATTTATACTTTGGCGCTAGACCCATCCAGCGCCAAAGTTATGGAATTTGAGTAATTTTTTGTACGTGAAAACCTACCTTGCGCAACTGACATGCAAGGTAGGCATTCCCGTGCAAAAAATGTCTCTAAGGCATGTGCGCCTTCTTTATCCTCCTGCGTCATTTTGACGCAGAGGAGGAGGCGGGCCTTAAATAATGGTGCCCAGCCAGATTTGCGCTGGTTTTTAACGCCTGGGTAAGGGCAGGCGTTGAGGGACCTGTGGGCTCATTTCCATGGTGTCTGACCATGGAAGCAGTCCACAGGTACCTTTCCCTGCCCCCAGGGACACCCCCTGCCACCCTCGCCCACCCCTGGAGGACACCCATGGATGGGGGACCTATCTACGGTAAGTAGAGGTAAGTAATCTTTTTTTTTTAGGTGGCATAGCGGGGCCTAACTTGGGCACCCCTACATGCCACTGTGCCCCATGGCCATGCCCAGGGGGCAGAAGTCCCCTGGACATGGCCATTGGGCAGGGGGGCATGACTCCTGTCTTTGCTAAGACAGGAGTCATTTCCATGAGGGTTGTGTGTCAAAAAATGACGCTAGTCAGGTTAGAGTAATTTTTTTTACTCTAACCTGACTTGCACCATTCTTTGACGCACAACCCCTAGTCTTCCCTACGCTTCCGCTGCCCGGTTAGAGTAATTTATTTTGATGCTAACCAGCCCGCAGTGCCGGCTACCATCATTCATTAAATATGACGCCCAGCTTGCACGTTGGAATGGCGGTAGCCAGCGTCAAACTTTTTGACGCAAACTTGCGCTGGCGCAGGTTTGCGTCAAAAAGTATAAATATGGGCCTAAGTGTATTACGTGCTCTATTGGGATCCCATGATGGGGCACCTCTTGTTGAATCCACTGTGCAATTGGCTTGATTATCAGCATGAACAGTGGCATCCTTGTCGAGTGCCTCGAGACACCTGGTAGGAGATGGAGTTATGTAGTCCCATTTTGGCACCTGGTTGTAGGTGAATATTATAATTTTACCCAGTGGATATAATATGGAGATATCCCATTACACGCCAGAGATGAAAACAGATATTCTCAGCTCTGGGTGTTGAATGCTTGCTGGATATTTAAAGAAATGCAACCCGCATAGGAGTGGTCTTTGAAGGTCACAGGCATAACTCACAACAAGCGTCATATATTCAAGGAAGTGTGGCGTTGGGGAGCAAACCCATTTTGATCTATGTGTATCAATTGCAGGAGTTAATGGTGTCATCTGTTGGCAAGGATTTTACTAAGAATTTTATATTTAGTTTTCAGCAATAACAGTGGCCTATATGAAGATAAATTGGTGGGTAATTTATGCGGTTCTAATAAGGATGTTACAATGGCCTCCCTTGTTGAGGTGGTAACGTACCTTGTTTAAGGGATGAATTATAGAGTTTCTCTAAGTGTGGCACCAATTTCAAAGCATATGTGGAGTAGAATTCAACAAGAATTCCATCTGACCCAGGGGGTTATTACAACTTTGGAGGAGGTGTTAATCCGTCCCAAATGTGAGTTCCATAGGATATAATGGACTCGTAATACGGCTGGTGGTATATCCGTCACTTTACCGTCACTTTTGGGACGGATTAACACCTCCTCCAAAGTTGAAATAACCCCCCCAGTGTTTTATTGTGGGCTAAATCTTTGAAGGCACCACAGATTTAATTTGCTATGATGGGTCAGCAAGCTCTTTTTGTGCTGTAGTATGAACCTTAGGCAAAGCCCCTCAGCAGGGAAATTCGGATAGTTATATTGGGTCGGGAGACAGTGGAGCCTTATATAATGATCACAGAACTCTGTATTTATCCCTAATTGTGTCACCACCAGTTCCTGTGTGGGCATGTTGATCATTCATATTGGAGCTGGAGATGGTTCCGCTCGTGTTAAATGTGAATCTATGCTCTATGTTACAAATGGGATCTTTGGTTGGCAGTTAGGTTACCCCCTGTCCAAGCAAGGACCTTCACTCTAGTCAGGGCAAAGGAGAAACACACCTGGTTAGCCGCCCCACTCACCTCCTTGGTAGCTTGGCACCAGCAGGCAGGCTTAACTCAGAAGCAATGTGTAAAGTATTTGTACCAACACACACAGTAATACAGTGAAAACACTACAAAATGGACACCACACCATTTTAGAAAAATAGGCAATACTTATCTAAATCAAACAAGTCCAAACGACAAAACACCAACATAAACAAGTTAAAATATGGATTTTCAAAACAATAAGGGGGTCATTCTGACCTCGGTGGTAAAAGGCTCTTACCGCCGGTCAGAAGACCGCCATCATACCGCCGCGGCAAACCGCCACGGTCATTCTGACCCACAACTGCCAAACCGCCAAAAACCCGACATCCACTGAAGGCCGCCTCATCAGCGGTCAGCGATAAGCTGGAGATGACCAAACCTCCACCGTCACGCCAACACAAACACACCCATGCCATTACGACCCACGAATCCACGCGGCGGTCTTTCAACCGCGGTATTCCATTGGCGGGACACACCGCTGCGCTCAAAATACACACACCTTTACAAAACACAGCCACATTGGACAATTCGAAATACACACACCTGATACACATACAAACAACACTCCCACACACCCAACACAATATAAAACACACACCCACATCACCCACAAACCCCCACAAATCGAAATTCAGAGACAAGGCGCAATACACAGAGAGAGAGCACAGGGAACGCAAACCACAACACACACAGGAACCCAACATCATCACCCACACCACATCTACGCACAAAACACCACACACCACCACACTCATCACCACAAACACCACCCCACACCTCATCCACACCACCCCATGGCACCCCAAAGACACCCCAGGTTCTCGGACCAAGAACTCAGGGTCATGGTGGAGGAAATAATTAGGGTAGAGCCCCAGCTCTTCGGCACACAGGTGCAGCACACCACAATAGCCAGGAAGGCAGAGCTATGGCAAAGGATCGTCGACAGGGTCAACGCTGTGGGACAGCATCCCAGAAATCGGGAAGACATCCGAAAGCGCTGGAACGACCTACGGGGGAAGGTGCGGTCGATGGTGTCAAGACACAACATCGCTGTGCAGAAGACTGGCGGCGGACCCCCACCCACTCCACCCGAATTCACAGCATGGGAGCAAGAGGTCTTGAACATCCTGCATCCTGAGGGCCTCGCTGGAGTAGGCGGAGGTATGGACTCTGGTAAATCTAATCTCAACTACTTCACCCCCGCCACCCACCAGCATGCCAACCCACACCCCCACCCTCACCCCCCAGCACACATACTCCCTGTTAATGTCTCACCAGCACAACCCACCCAACCCAACCCCAACCCCTGAATGCCAACACAAACCATGGACGCCCATCACCTAAGCATGACCACTGCACATACCCATCCCCCCCACAAACCAAACTCACAGCTCCTCCCACATGGGACTGCCAGCACTGGGGGACAAGGGCACCCACAAATCGCACGCCATGGCACACACAAAATCAATAACCATACTATTTTACCCCTGCAGGGCCCGAACACCAACACACCGGCCAGGAGGGTCCAGATGTGTCCATCCCACCCCCAGAACAGGCCCCCAGTGATGACAGCAGCTCTGTCGACCTAGAACCTGATGACCAGCCCGGACCATCGGGGACCTCTGGACAGTCGGTTACCCTCAGTCAGCCACAGGCCACAGCAGACCTACCCCCCTCTGGAAATACCAGCACAGCACCCACCCAGCGGGCCCATGCTTCTGTCCCAGGACAGGTCAAGCAGCGGTGTGTCTACCAGTACAGGGCACCCAGGGTAACCCACAACCCCAACAACAACAGGGACCTGGGGCACTGGTAGTGGGCACACCGTCCAGGGGACAGAGGCCCAGGAACAAAGAGGAACTGGGAGGGCTGCTGTGCGACAGAGGGAGGACAGGCCTAGGGAACCCACTGTCCAAGAGGCCCTCACCACCATCATGGGAGCGTACCACCACTCCCAAGAGATGATGGCGACGGTCCTGGCCAGGTTCCAGGAGATCCAGGCCATGCAGGAGGGCCAGTACATGGGGTTCCGGGAAGAACTGCGAAGCATCAGTTCCGCAATGGGTACAATCGTGGTGGCACTCAACCAGATTGTCACCACATTGCGGGACCATGTGGCCCCCCAAAGGGCCCCTGCCACTAGCATGGAGGAAGAACAGCCCACCACCTCCGCCGGCGCTAGTGGTCAGGAGGCCCCAACACAACAGCAACGGCCCACCCGGACCCCACCCCCTGCAGAACAAGAACCACCCCGCAAGAAAGGCCTGAGATCTAGGAAGAAGACAGAGTAGGATGTCAAGACCCCCGCCATGCACGGAAACCCATGGATGCCATCCCACTGTCCCACTTGTTCACCCTGTCCAACCTTGAACTGCCCCTGTTCCACCTTCCACAGGCATATGGACAATGGACCTGTAGGAACGACAGTCTGGACACTGCCATGGACATGCCTCCACCATCACCCATCACCCTTTTTGAACTATACACCTATTTGAAAACTTCAATAAACACAAATATTGCACAAAAACCAACTGGATTCTGCTATCTATTTATTTAAACCAAATGTATTCGATATAACCAACAAAACATTTCTAGTTACATTGTGATGACAACATACCAGTGTCACACAGAGGTAGTCCATGGGGAAAAAAACCAGAGGGCACTCCGTGGGGATCAGATCACTGTAATAGGAAGTGTTATACACAACTAAGTTACCATACATTGGGGTGAAAGGTCAGACAGTAGAGAGCCACTACAGTTACAGATATAATACAAAGCAGGAGTAGATTATTACCTGTGTGTCACTGGAAATACTGCAGTACCACTCTGTCCCTGTTGTCTGTGTCGTCCTCTTCGTCTTCCTCCTCTTCACTCTCCGCAGGCTCCACAGCGGCCACAACACCACCATTTGGACCATCCTCCTGCAGGAAAGGCACCTGGCATCGCAAAGACAGGTTGTGAAGCATGCAGCAGGCCATGATGATATGACACACCTTCCTTGGTGAGTACATTAGGGATCCACCAGTCATATGCAGGCACCTAAACCTGGCCTTCAGGAGGCCGAAGGTCCGCTCAATCACCCTCCTGGTACGCCCATGGGCCTCATTGTACCGTTCCTCTGCCCTGGTCCTGGGATTCCTCACTGGGGTCAATAGCCAAGGCAGGTTTGAGTAACCAGAGTCACCAATTAGCCACACACGCTGTCTCTGTAGCTGTTCCATCACATAAGGGATGCTGCTATTTAGCATGATGTACGCGTCATGCACTGACCCTGGGAACTTGGCATTTAAATGGGAGATGTACTGGTCAGCCAAACAGACCACCTGGACATTCATCGAATGATAATTTTTTCGGTTCCTGTACACCTGCTCATCGTCTTTTGGGGGAACCAAAGCCACATGGGTACCATCAATGGCACCAATGATATTGGGAATGTGTCCAAGGGCATAGAAATCACCCTTCACTGTAGGCAAGTCACCCACCTCAGGGAAAATGATGTAGCTCCGCATGTATTTCATCAGGGCAGACAACACTCTGGACAACACCTTTGAAAACATAGGCTGAGACATCCCAGATGAAATGGCCACGGTAGTTTGAAATGATCCACTGGGAAACAAATGCAGTACTGACTGCACCTGCACTAGAGGCGGAATCCCTGTGGGTTGGCGGATGGGTGACATCAGGTCTGGCTCCAGCTGGGCACACAGTTCCTGTATAGTGGCACGGTTGAGTCTGTAGGTGAGTATGACGTGTCTTTCTTCCATTGCCGACAGGTCCACCAGCGGTCTGTACACGGGAAGATTCCTCCGTCTCCTCGCAAGTCCCAGCGGACGATGCCTAGGAAGGACAACATGGAGCACA
The DNA here is from genome assembly GCF_031143425.1 of Pleurodeles waltl. NCBI lineage: Eukaryota > Metazoa > Chordata > Amphibia > Caudata > Salamandridae > Pleurodeles > Pleurodeles waltl. The sequence continues at coordinate 577,696,040 of NC_090447.1, forward strand.
GAGTGAAGCAACCCACAGGTAAGTGCCCACAGCATGCACAGTACACGAATCTCTCGGGATTGAATGGCTAGTATGATTGTCGGTGCAAGGCCTAGCCATGTGTGACGCAGTAGGAATTAAGCCATGTGGGCCCTTGAAATGGCGGCTGCCTGACCTGTGAAGTGTGACAATGTGAAGTGAGGTCATTGCGCAAGCGTGGCACACCGTGGCGGTAGGCGGTCGCAGTACGCGGCGCAAAGGCGCATTGGACAACATTGAACCCTGTGGGTTTCAGGAGCCAATGGCGGTGAGCTCCGGCGGTCGCGGTACGCACCGCCGCGGTACCAACCGCTGCGGCCGTAACCGCCATTTTCTCTCTGCTTGATCACACGAGACCTGAGCATCCACAGGAGAGGACCTATACTGCAAGTGCTGCTGTGACCTCGGTCTGGAAGTGACAATGGCTGCTGCGACTGGGGAAAGGGCCCCCGCCTTCAGTTCCGAGGAGTTGGAGAAGCTCGTGGACGGGGTCCTCCCCCAGTATGCGCTACTCTACGGGCCTCCAGACCAACAGGTGAGTACACGGGGGGCAATGCATAGTGCCCAATGCCTGGGTTGAGTGGGGAGGATGTACGATGGAGGGGAGGGCAGCGAATGACGAATGCATGGCACGACAGATGAGAGCATGTGCCACATGGCAAGGTTGGGAAGGGGGGGCCACTCACATCGAGCATGCTGAAAAGTGATGATGTCTCTCTTCCCCCCCTGTACATGTCACATAGGTCAGCGCCCATCAGAAGATTGACATTTGGCGTGCCATCGCCAAGGACGTCCGAGCCCTGGGGGTCCACAACAGAAGGGGCACCCACTGCCGCAAGAGGTGGGAGGACATCCGCCGCGGGAGCAGGAAGACCGCGGAGGCTCTGCTGGGGATGGCCTCCCAACCTAGGAGGGGTGCCAGTCGTACCTTGACCCTCCTGATGTCCCGGATCCTGGCGGTGGCCTATCCCGATTTAGATGGGCGCTTGAGGACATCACAGCAGTCACAAGGGGGTGAGTACCAGCACATTCAGCTATTTTGCGTGCAGTGGAGGTGCCTGGGTGGGGGAGGAGGGCTGTGGGTATCCCTAGGCCAAAGCGATTTCTGTAGGATAGGCCCGTCCGTGAGGTATGGTCCTGTGCCCCCGCCCCCCACCTCTGTAGGGTGCCTAGTAACGCGATTCATGGACCAGTGTATACTGTGTGGGCAGTTGTCGCCCATAGGCTTGTAGGGCATGTCCCAGTGAATGAGTAGTGTACCCCAAGTGCGCAGCGTAGTGCAGGGGGCTTCTGTGTCTGTCCTCTCCGCCAACGGTGTCCCCAATGCATGCACTCAACTTGTCCTTATGTTTTCCACCCCCCCCCCATTTGCTTTGTTTTTCTGTGAATGTGTGCATTATCATCATCAGGCGGAGGAGAAGTGGCATCGGCGCAAGAGGGAGCTGCATCTCACATGGCCCCGGAGGGCCATGCAACGGACTCCGACATGACCAGTGAGATGGAGGGCGAGGGGGGCTCCACCACAGGGACCCGTGGAGACGTCAGCGACACCGACACGTCCTTGGAAGGGAGCTCCCTTGCGGTGGCGGCAACATCCGTGCCCACGATCCTACAGGTACAGCGGCCACCCAGCGCACCATCTCCGCCCTCCCAGCAGCCCCTCGGCCTTCGGCCCGTGCCCGCAATGCCAGGAAGCCGGCCATCTCCTTCGCCCCAGGCACCTCAGGCCCTGCCCCAGTCACCCCTGCTGCCCTCAGTGAGGAGGTCATTGACCTCCTGAGGACCATCATTGTTGGGCAGTCTACCCTTTTGAATGCCATCCAGGGTGTGGAGAGGGAGGTGCATCAAAGCAATGCCTACCTGGAGGGCCTTCATTCGGGTCAGGCTGCCCATCAACGATCGTTCAACGCTCTGGCCTCAGCACTGATGGCAGCGATTGTCCCTGTCTCCAGCCTCCCTCTTCTGACTCCCTCCACCCAGTCCCACTCCCCTGTTCCTCTGCCTATCCCATCCACACCTACAGACCAGCCTGCACACACCTCAACACCCAAGGGCAGCTCATCCAGACATAAGCACCACAGGACACACAAGCATTCACCCAAGCAACATCCAGATGCAGACATGCCAATAGTCACTACCTCCTCTGTGTCCCCCACCTCCTCGTCTCCCTCCTCCCTCCCTGTGACGTATCCACACACACCTGCAAGCACACCACCATCAGCCATTGCACCCATCACCAGCACACCCTCTAGACCAGTCCGCACACGTGCAGTCACCACCCCCACTGCCATGTACACGTCCCCTGTGTCCTCTCCCAGTGTGTCTGTCACCCCCGCTTCCCAACCACACAAACGCAGGCAGGCACCCAAACAACAGCCATCCACCTCACGTCAGCCTCCTGCCCAAGCACCTGCACCCAAAGACAGCACACTTGACTCTCCTACAACCACATCCTCTTCCTCCACTCCCATACCCACTCCAGCTACCCTTCCCATGGCTCCAAAGAAAATGTTCTTCTCTAAACTTGACCTCTTTTCCTCACCTGACCCACCCCCTCCATCCCGTAAGAGTTCCACAAACACCTCAGCCACCACCAGCCCAGCAACTCCCAAGAACGTTGTGCCTGGTTTTTGGAGTCCGCCCTTTCCTTGGGCTGGGACATCGTCCAGCAGCAAAGGCACAGCCAGCCCCCCCCCCCGGGAAGAGGAGCAAAAAACTGAAGGGCAGGCGCGACAGGCCTGATACGCCTGCCCCCAAGGAGGGGAGCCTTGCACCGTCACCTGCCACATCGGGTAAGGGAGCCAAGGGCCACGGACAGTCTGCCAAGGAGGGCAAGGGCAGCAAGGAGCAAAAGGCAGGGAGCAGCCGACCTGGCCATGAGGGCCCCACCAGCCCCATTCCGGGGGTATCGGAGGAGACCCAGGGCCCCAGGACTCCATCACAGGAGGGCCGCGCAACGGAAAGGTCCGATGCAGACTGAGCGGCAAGTATTGGCCAGGTGTGGTTCACTGGAAACACAAGACAGGCACCGCTGAACAGGGCCCCGCCTTCTCAAGCACCGCTGAACAGGGCCCCGCCGTGAGAAGCACCGCTGAACAAGGGCCAGCCAAGACAGGCACCGCTGAACAGGGCCCCGCCGTGAGAAGCACCGCTGAACAGGTCCCCGCCGCCTCAAGCACCGCTGAACAGGGCCCCGCCGTGAGAAGCACCGCTGAACAAGGGCCAGCCAAGACAGGCACCGCTAAACAGGGCCCCGCCGTGAGAAGCACCGCTGAACAAGGGCCAGCCAAGACAGGCACCGCTGAACAGGGCCCCGCCGTGAGAAGCACCGCTGAACAGGGACCCGCCGTCTCAAGCACCGCTGAACAGGGCCCCGCCGTGAGAAGCACCGCTGAACAGGGCCCCGCCGTGAGAAGCACCGCTGAACAGGGGCCAGCCGAGACAGGCACTGCTGAACAGGGCCCCGCCGTGAGAAGCACCGCTGAACAGGGCCCCGCCGTCTCAAGCACCGCTGAACAGGGCCCCGCCGTGAGAAGCACCGCTGAACAGGGGCCAGCCAAGACAGGCACCGCTGAACAGGGCCCCGCCGTCTCAAGCACCGCTCCGCTGGGCCCTTCCTGTCAAGCACCGCTCCGCTGTGCCCTTCCTGTCAAGCACCGCTCCGCTGGGCCCTTCCTGTCAAGCACCACTCCGCTGGGCCCTTCCTGTCAAGCACCGCTCCACTGGGCCCTTCCTGTCAAGCACCGCTCCTCTGGGCCCTTCCTGTCAAGCACCGCTCCGCTGGGCACCGCCGTCTCAAGCACCGCTCCGCTGGGCCCTTCCTGTCAAGCACCGCTCCGCTGGTCACCGCCGTCTAAAGCACCGCTCCGCTGGGCCCTTCCTGTCAAGCACCGCTCCGCTGGGCCCTTCCTGTCAAGCACCGCTCCTCTGGGCACCGCCGTTTCAAGCACCGCTCCGCTGGGCCCTTCCTGTCAAGCACCGCTGGCCCATTGGCAGTCCCGGTTCTGTGTCGGGCAGGCCTTCACGACGCACTCTGCCCACCATGCCTCCTCCATGACCAGTGGTCTCTGTAATCCACCTGATGGACTGTGGCTTTGCACTCCCCAGGATGGCACAGTGGGCAATCCACCCACTGTAGAGACTTGTGAGACTGTGACTTTGCACTCCCCAGGATGGCACAGTGGGCAATCCACCCACTGTAGAGACTTGTGAGACTGTGGCTTTGCACTCCCCAGGATGTAACAGTGGGCAATCCACCCACTGTAGAGACTTGTGAGACTGTGGCTTTGCACTCCCCAGGATTTCACAGTGGGCAATCCACCCACTGTAGAGACTTGTGAGACTGTGGCTTTGCACTCCCCAGGATGGCACAGTGGGCATGGAGGGCGTTCGTGGATCTGGCGTCGTGGACTCATGTGTCTGAGGTGCCCCCCCTTCCCTTCCCCCTGAGGTGCCTGTTTTTTATTTTTGTGATGCCCCAGCAGTGTTCTCTCCAATGGACACGATCTCGTGTGTGGGCTTTGCCCATGTGTTGCTGCACATTGGCCCACGGACATTTGGACTTTGAAAGACTGGGCAGGACTTTTGCTACTTGTATGGATATAGTTCTAGATGTGTATTAATTCTTCATATATTGCTAAGGTCGCTATACTTTATTGTTGCAATAATATAGTTCTACTTTTACATTCATTGCCTTTTGTCTTTGCTTTTTGGGGGGGTTTGGGGGTGTCACTCTGACTTTTTTATCTGCATAGGTGTGTAGGTATTTCGGTGGGGGTGAGGGTGGGGGTGGGTGTGTGGTGTATGTGTGTGCCCGTAACCTTTCCTCCTCCCCCCTCCCCTGTGTCGTAGGTGCAGTACTCACCGTTGTCGTCTGCGGCGAGGTTCGTGATCCTGGAAGAAGAGCAGGAAGGCAATGGCTGGGAGGATGTGGAGTTCGGGTTCCATGCTGTTCCAATTCCGCGTGGAGTGTGTCGAGGTAAGCGTTTTCCATTGGAGATGTCTGTTTCCGCCGTGTTTTTATCGGCGGGGCTCCCGCCCCGGAAAAGGTGGCGGATTGGTGAGTCGTGATAGGGTGGGCGGTACATTGTCTGCCGCCTGCCTGTTGGCGGTGACCGCTGCGCTGTTTGTTTGTACCGCCGTGGCAGTCGGAGTGTTAATGCGGCGGCTTGTGTTGGCGGTTCCCGCCAGGGTCAGAATTCAATTTTTTTGGCCGCCAGCCTGTTGGCGGGTTGGCCGCCACTTCAACACTGACCGCGAGGTTCAGAATGACCCCCTAAGAGTCTTACTCCATAGAAAACGATTGCACAAAGTACCTGGTTAGCATCAAAAATAAAGCCGCACGGGTGAGCGTGCATCAGAAAAGGCTGCGATGCATCAATTCCTTCCTCACAATGGAGGCCGTGTGTCGTTTCTTCACCGGTCGGGTCGGAGATGCATAATTTTTCTCCCTCACAATAGAGCGATGTGTCAATTTACAGATGGGACACCTCGGATCCACATAGAGTAGGGTTGACTTTGACAACCAGGGGCGATGAGTGGAAAATCCTTTTGCACAGTGTTAGAAATCCGCGCTGTGTGGGGTTTCATTGTTACCAGCAGCTGCAAGTGGGTTTTGCACGTCGTTTCTCCACCTGCGATGTGTCAATCTCCGAGTCGCGATGCAGGTGGAGCGTCAATTTTAGCCGTGAAGCCGGCGGTGCATTGTTTATCAGCCGCATTGCAGATAGTGCATTGCAAATTCCTCTCTTTATAAACTGGGTGGATCCTACATCACAGGTGGTGGACTGAAGTGGTCCCTACGGTCCTGACGTCAAACTTTGGTGGAGGTAAGAGGTCCCCCACACGCAACTCAGTACCCCGTGCACCGCTTGTTTTGCAGTTGCCAAGGCTTGTTGGCATCTGTCCAAAAAGTTCTTCTTACATCTTGCAGCTCTGGCCCCCAGCACTCTATCCTGCGATGTACATCTTCCTGAGTGGTTCTCCAGCGGCGTGTCAGTCTTTGTGGTAGTGCTGTGTGGGCATCTTCTTGCACCTCCTTTGTCCCCGTGCTGTGGGACTCCTGTGCATGCTGCCTGGTCTTCTGTGGGCTCTCTGAGTTGATAAGAGCCCCCTTTGCCTCTTCCTCCTGGGTACAGTCCACCTCTCCCTTCTGTTCCCGAGCAGTACCTTTTTCCGCTATCCGCGAGATTTGAGTGTGCCAAGACTCGTTGGCGCATTTCAGCTACGCAAATCAGACGGCAATCCGCCATCTGCTGTGGGGCATTTTCTGCACCAACCAGGAACCCAACTAGGTCTTCTTGGGTGCAGTACTGACTGTTGTTCTTCACCAGTGGTTCTTCATTTGCACCTTCATCTGGCTTTGCAGGTGCCCCTGTTCTCACTGGACTCTTCTGTGCTTCTTGGACTTGGTCCCCTTCTTCCACAGGTCTTCAGGTCCAGGAATCCACTGTTGGTGTCTTGCAGTCTCTTCTGGTTCTTGCATAATCTTCTTTCTTGTGTTTCTGTGTGTTCTGGGAAAATTACTGTGTTTTACTCCTGCTTTCCTGGGCACTGGAGTGAGTTCTAGTACTTAGCTTTGATGTTTTCTAGTACTCCCAGTGACCCTCTACACACTACACTTGCCTAGGTGGGAAACCGACATTCGCATTCCACTTTTTTAGTATATGGTTTGTGTTCCCCCAGGCCTATTTCTAACTATTGTGATTTTCATTAATTGCACTGTTTTCTAACTGTTGTTATGCACATTTCTGCATACTAGTGTATAAAATTTGTGTATTAGTTACCACCTAAGGGAGTATAGTCTCTATGGTATTTCTGGCATTTGTGTCACTAAAATAAAGTACCTTTATTTTTGTAACACTGAGGGGGTCATTCTGACTCCGCCGCCCGCCAAAGTACCGCCGTCAGAATACCGCTGCGCGGTCAAAAGACCGCAGCGGTAATTCTGAGTTTCCCGCTGGGCGGGCGGGCGACCGCCAGAAGGCCGCCCGCCCGCCCAGCGGGAAACCCCCTTCCACAAGGATGCCGGCTCCGAATGGAGCCGGCGGAGTGGAAAGGGTGCGACGGGTGCAGTTGCACCCGTCACGATTTTCAGTGTCTGCTATGCAGACACTGAAAATCTTGGTGGGGCCCTGTTAGGGGGCCCTGCAGTGCCCATGCCATTGGCATGGGCACTGCAGGGCCCCCCAGGGGCCCCACGACACCCGTTACCGCCAACCAGGTTCCGGCGGTCAAAACCGCCAGAACCAGGCTGGCGGTAAAGGGGTCGGAATCTCCATGGCGGCGCTGCCTGCAGCGCCGCCATGGAGGATTCCTCAGGCCAGGGGAAAACCGGCGGGAAACCGCCGGTTTCCCTTTTCTGACCGCGGCTTTACCGCCGCGGTCAGAATTGGCCTGGATGCACCGCCAGCCTGTTGGCGGTGCATCCGCGGTCCCCGGCCCTGGCGGACCATGACCGCCAGGGTCGGAATGACCCCCTGAGTGTTTCCTTTAATGTGTGTTTCCTTTAATGTGTGACTACAGTGGTATTGCATGAGCTTTGCGTGTCTCCTAGATAAGCCTTGGCTGCTCAGCTACAGCTACCTCTAGAGATCCTGGCTTCTAGACACTGCCTACATTTCACTAATAAGGGAGAAATGGACCTGGTATTGTCACGTAGGCTCTCATCATTCTAATGAGACTACTGGATTTGAGCTGCAGATTTGCCTGCGGTGTGGGATACTGAGTCAAACCCACTACAGGTGACACCTGTCACCGTAACCTGGGTTTCTTGTTCCGGCTAACTAGCAGTGCCTCATCTCTACCCAAGAGCAGGGATGATTGGGCAGCTGAGCACATGACACAATTGACTCCTCAGGGAAATCGTGGTCAATCAGATCTCATCCGTTTCTCTCAGTTACATTAATCTCACATGTACAAGGACAAGTAGAGGCAGTATATATTTCAACAAGGTTTTAATTAAGCAACTGCATCTTAGATAATAAAGCATGTACTGCAATAACCAGGACAATAAAGCATGACAGGATTAAAGTTGTGACAAGGAGAGTGAAGCATAGAAATAACACTACCATATTGTCACTAGAGTCATTAAAATAATTCCTACCTAGGCTATGTTAGAGCACAGCATGTTAATCTCTAGTTCTGCCCTACAGGTTCCCCTGGAAAGATATCATCCCCCATACCTGAGCAAAGGTGTGAAGTCTGCATAATCAGCTGTAGCGAAGCGTTCAGCAATCAGCATACTTTCGTGGTCATCTGGCTGGAATCTCCCTCTATCTTGTATGGGACAGGAAAGTGTTTTTATAATAAAAGAGCTGGTATTCTGAGAAAATGTCCCTACGTAAGGATGTGTATGTTTCTATGAATCCCAGAGACAAAGCATTACCTTGTTTACCGGCACCCTATCTTACTGCAGCCTTGAGAGAAGCACAGAGTGAACAAAATGTCTTGTTTAAAAACGCAGTGGTCGAATAATGAAAAGAACAACTAGATAGAGAGAAATAGAACAAGACCACAAATGTGGCTATTGTTAAAATATTAAAAAAAGCTGAATAAAATATATCTAGGGTAAAGGGCACAGCTGCAGACCTGGTCTTGCTAAATTAACATGCATGGGGCTATATCTAAAATGGCTGCACAAAAGTATAAGGTGTAAGTACTATAGGTACCCATTACAAACCAGGCCAGCCTCCTTCCTACAGGATTTGCTAATGCAACCCATTCACCAAGATTATCCTACAACCCGAGCCTTCGCTCCCTGTCCATTATGTTTGTACCATGGTGGTGGTTCGGAGTTAATTGTGCTCCAGTTGTTCTTCAGCTGACAGAAACCCCAGCAGGGTGTTAGTATAGAAGCATCTTGTTGTATCTAAGTTAACAGTGTGTTTGATGCTGCTGGGAGACAGAGGATTGAAACAGGAACTCGGCCCGGGTCGGGAGCTCTGTGATTATGCGACCACCATCTTGGGCTGTCAGCCATGCCCCCTTTTTCTGCTTCATTAGTAGGCTTTCCCTTTCATCTTATAAATCCTGTGGTATTGTAAGACAGATTTTTGGTACTCTACTGTGAAGATTGAAAGGCTCAAGTAAGCTATTATTTGCCATGCATGTTTGTTGAGAAAGCTTTCTTTTTCTTGCTCATGCTCAAACAGTTAAAACAAGAGAGTGGCCACGGTCATGGTGAACCCTCCAATGTCGTATCATCATTCATTTATATGATACACCAGCAATATACCAGTTTCCATGACAGTGCAGCATGGCAGAAAAGTATGAGGTCCCATTGCATTTGCCAAACAAACCTTATGCCCTTTATTCCACCCCTACATTGTGCTTCAATGATTCAGAGTGCTCATACCTCTGCCCTTCATTAAGAAACATTTTTGGTTGGATTGACTACCTGACTTTTCTAACATTTTCAACAAACAAGGTGATAGTTTTAATAGAAGATGTTGCTAAACAAACTGTAGTGACGTATTTGTTAGAAATCAGGTCTTTAGTTGGAAGGGGTATGTACCCTGGTCCAAGTAGGGATCAAAATCCTAATCAGGGTAAGTCACAACACAATCCAAATCATAAGAAACAGAAAGGGAGCACCCTGCCTCACACTTCAGCATGCAGTCAGCCTCAGTGCATCATGGTAAATGCAGTACAAGTTTGTTTCTTGATCCATAAAGAAAACTAAAGTTTTTTAACCTTAGTAGGTGCAGCAAGTGCTGTAAATCTCTGGGCACGTGTTTCTGAGTAAGCACTTCATCAGCAGAGAGCAGCTCTGTCTGTGGGGTTGCTGGGAATGCTGCCAAGAGTCCTCTCAGGTTTGTGTACCACTCACTGGCATGCAGGTGCTTCAACCAGAGCTCGTCAGCTCGCTGACTCAAGTGAGTCTTCTTAAACAGAAAAACCAGAAAGGGAGCACCCTGCCACACACTCCACTATGCAGTCAGCCCCTGTGCATCATGGTAAATGCAGTACACATTTGTTTTTTATCCATAAAGTAAACTAACGTTTTTCACCTTAATAGGTGCAGCAAGTGCTGTAAATCTCTTGTCACATGTTTTTTGGGTGAGCCCTTCATCAGCAGAGAGCATCTTTGTGTGTGGGGTTGCTGGAAATGCTGCCAAAAGTCCTCTCAGGTGTGTGTACCACTCACTGGCATGTAGGTGCTTCAACCAGAGCTCGTCAGCTTGATGGCTCAAGGGAGCCTTCTCAAACAAAACAAAACAAAACAGTATGAGAGCACCCTGCCTCACACTCCAGCATGCAGTCATCCCCAGTGCATCATGGTAAATGCAGAATAAGTTCATTTTTTATCCATAAAGTAAACTAAAATGTTTCACCTTAGTAGGTACAGCAAGTGCTGTAAATCTCTATACCATGTTTCTGGGTAAGTTCTTTATCAGCAGAGAGCAGCGTTGTCTATGGGGTTGCTGGAAATGCTGCCAAAAACCCTCTCAGGTTTGTGTACCACTCACATGTATGCAGGTGCTTCAACCAGAGCTCGTCATCTCGGTGGCTCAAGGGAGCCTTCATAAACAGAAAAACCAGAAAGGGAGAACCCTGACTCACACTCCAGGGGCTACTTATGTGGATGGCTCAATCAGGGCTGCAGGCCCACTAGTAGCATTTAATATACCGACCCTGGGCACAATCTGCGGCTGCTTCAGTTATTGTGGAATTTACAAAGTTTTCAATGCGTTACAAATCGTCATCAAGTTTTGTTTCCCAGTGCCCACCCAGTAACCTCCTTATACTTCACTGCTTTATTCTTTCGTAAGTTCTGTCCCAGTCTGCCCAAAAAATTGAAAACCCATTCTTGGCATGTGTTACATTTTAAAGTAAACTAAAGTTTTTTCACCTTAGTTGGTGCAGCAAGTACTGTAAATCTCTGGCCACTGGTTTCTGGGTGAGCCCTTCATCGGCAGAGAGCAGCTTTATCTGTGGGGTTGCTGGAAATGTTGCCAAAAGTCCTCACAGGAATGTGTACCACTCACTGGCACGCAGATGCTTCAACCAGAGCTCATCAGCTTGTAGGCTCAAGGGAGCCTGATTAAATGGAAAAAACAGAAAGGGAGCACCCTGTCTCACACTCCAGCATGCAGTCAGCCCCAGTGCATCATGGTAAATGCAGTACAGGTTCGTTTTTTATCCATAAAGTAAACTAAAGTTTTTCACCTTAGTAGGTGCAGCAAGTGCTGTAAATCTCTGGACACGTGCTTCTGGGTAAGCCCTTCATCAAAAGAGAGCAGCTTTGTCTGTGGGGTTGCTGGAAATCCTGCCAAGAGTCCTCTCAGGTTTGTGTACCACTCACTGGCACGCAGGTGCTTCAACCAGGGCTCATCAGCTCTTTGGCTCAAAAGAGCCTTCATAAACAGAAAAAACAGAAAGGGAGCACCCTGCCTCACACTTCACCATGCAGTCAGCCCCAGTGCATCATGGTAAATAGAGTACAAGTTTGTTTTTTTATCCATAAAGTAAACTAACGTTTTTCACCATAGTAGGTGCAGCAAGTGCTGCAAATGTCTGGACTTGTGATTCTGGGTAAGCCATCATCAGCAGAGAGCAGCTTTGTCTGTGGTGTTTCTGGAAATGCTGCCAAGCGTCCTCTCAGGTGTGTGTACCTCTAACTGGCATGCAGGTACTTCAACCAGAGCTCGTCAGCTCGCTGGCTCTAGGGAGCTTTGTTAAACTGAAAAACCAGAAAGGAAGCACCCTGCCTCACACTCCAGCATGCAGTCATCCCCAGCTCTTCATGGTAAATGCAGTGCAAGTTCATTTTTCATCCATAAAGGAAACTAAAGTTTTTCACCTTAGTAGGTGCAGCAAGTGCTGCAAATCTCTGGACACATGTTTCCGGGTAAGTTGTTCATCAGCAGAGAGCAGCTTTGTTTTTGTTTGGTTGCTGGAAATGCTGCCAAATGTCTTTCAGGTTTGTGTTCCACTCACATGCATGCAGGTACTTCAACCAGAGCTTGTTAGCTTGTTGGCTCAATGGAGCCTGCTTAAACAGAAAAACCAGAAAGGGAGCATCCTGTCTCACACTCCAGAATGCAATCAGTCCCAGTGCATCATGGTAAATGCAGTACAAGTTTGTTTTTTATCATAAAGTAAACTAAAGTTTTTCAACTTAGTAGGTGCAGCAAGTGCTGTAAATCCCTGGACACGTGTTTCTGGGTAAGCCCTTCATCAGCAGACAGCAGCTTTGTCTGTGGGGTTGCTGGAAATCCTGCCACGAGTCCTCCCAGGTTTGTGTGCCATTCACTGGCACGCAGGTTCTTCAACCAGAGCTCGTCAGCTTGTTGGCTTAAAAGAGCCTTCTTAAAAAGAAAAAAAAAACAGAAAGGGAGCTCCTGCCTCACACTCCACCATGCAGTCAGCTCCAGTGCATCATGGTAAATACAGTTCAAGTTTGTTTTTTATCCATAAAGTAAACTAACGTTTTTCACCTTAGTAGGTGCAGCAAGTGTTGCAAATCTCTGGATATGTGTTTCTGGGTAAGCCCTTCATCAGCAGAGAACAGCTTTGTCTGTGGGGTTGCTGGAAATGCTGCCAAGCGTCCTCTCAGGTTTGTGTACCACTCACTGGCATGCAGGTACTTCAACCAGAGCTCGTCAGCTTGTTGGCTCAATGGAGCCTGCTTAAACAGAAAAACCAAAAAGGGAGCACCCTGTCTCACACTCCAGCATTCAGTCAGCCCCAGTGCGTCATGGTAAATGCAGTACAAGTTTGTTTTTTATCCATAAAGTAAACTAACGTTTTTCACCTTAGTAGGTGCAACAAGTGCTGTAAATCTCTGGACACGTGTTTCTGGGTAAGCCCTTCATCAGCAGAGAGCAGCTTTGTCTGTGGGGTTGCTGGAAATCCTGCCAAGAGTCCTCTCAGGTTTGTCTGACAGTCACTGGCACGCAGGTGCTTCATCCAGAGCTCATCAGCTCATTGGCCCAAAAGAGTCTTCTTAAACAGAAAAACCAGAAAGGGAGCACCCTTCTTCACACTCCAGCATGCAGTCAGCCCCAGTGCATCATGGTAAATGCAGTACAAGTTTGTTTGTTATCCATAAAGTAAACTAAAATATTTCACATTAGTAGGTGCAGCAAGTGTTGCAAATCTCTGGACACGTGTTTCTGGGTAAGCCCTTCATCAGCCGAGAGCATCTTTGTCTGTGGGGTTGCTGGAAATGCTGCCAAGCGTCCTCTCAGGTTTGTGTACCACTCACATTCATGCAGGTGCTTCCACCAGAGCTCGTCAGCTCGCTGGCTCAAGGGAGCCTTCTTAAACAGAAAAACCGGAAAGGCAGCACCCTGCCTCAAACTCCAGCATGCAGTCAGCCCCAGTGCATCCTGGTAAATGCAGTACAACTTCATTTTTTATCCCTAAATTAAACCAACGTTTTTCACCTTAGTAGGTGCAGGAAGTGCTGCAAATCTCTGGATATATTTCATGGCTTCTGTAATGGAGTTATGCCTGTTAAAATGTATCCCTTTTGTCATTTGTTAACCACAGTGTCTAATGAAACCAAAGCTTAGCATATGTTGATTAGTGACACCCCACTATTTTATAGCAAAACCTCTACCTACCCTAATCTCTCTAACTTACACTGCAGTAGAGTAAGTTACCTTACCACCAAGCAAAGTTATTTATTGAAAATAATTTGTGATGGAGAGTGAGGTTATTGTAAGGTTGCTTTAGCTAGAATACAAGCACGTTAGTTTAGTGTTTTTAGCTTAGGCCTGCAGCTTCTACCCTTTCATCAAGATACATGATGTTTCATTCATTTTATTATTTGCAAAAGTTTTCTGTAGTGGAGATTTTTTAAAGTATTTTATCAGTTGTTCTTCCCCACAAAACTGTTATTCTGTTCTTGCTCAACATATTCACTCTGTGCTTTATCCAAGGCTATGATAAGCTTATTAGTTATTGCCGGTATCATGTCCCCAACTTTAATACACAGAAGTATACGTGTTGTCAGGGTAAATTCTAAGAACATCTGCTGTTTTATTATAAAACACCTCACTGCCCTTTTATGTTAGAGGGGATTTTCAGCCAGTTGCCATCATGAGCTGCATGCCGCCTTTGCAGTTTCTGCCGAGATCTGAGGCCTTCTCTGCCAATATGTGGGAGGACTCTCAGCAGTCTAGCAGACCTCTTCTTTACCTACAATCACAATTATGGGGGATGGGTTCCTTCTGGGGGGCTGATGGGCAGATTAGGCCCTACACTTCCATGCTCCGTTATAGAATATTAATAGTGCAGGTAGGGATTCTAAAACCATTATTGTGACAGTATGGTGGGACTTTTCCTATGCTTCACTTTCCTTGTCACTGCTTTGCTTCTATTACATTTTATCATCCTCATAATCGCAATACATGCATTTTAACCTAGAATGCAGTTGATTAAAAAAAAGTATTGAACCTATCCCTGCTTCAGTTTGTCCTTTGCCTGTATGAGACATGTGTGACTGAGATAAAAGGGTATGATCTGTTCCACCGCTATTTCCCTGAGAAATCCATGAAGTCATGCGAAGGGCTGCCACAATTCACCTTTACTCTTGAGTTCTGGTGAGGTGCCGCTAGCTGGCCGCAAGGTTTAAGCTGACAGCTGTCACATGGCACAGGATCAAATTCAGTCCCCCGCACTCGGTGGTGCTGCTGCCCAAATCCAGCATTCTCATGATCACAATGGTAGTCTCTCCAAAACAAAGCCAGGGAGTAAAATGGGACTTAATGCCTCATTGAGAGTTTAGCTAATGGGACACTCTGTGATGAATGGGCAAATAAAATCTATATCCTGTTCCTTTCTCTGTACTGCAGTGCATCGTTTTTCCCATTGTCTACTTACTACAGACATGATATCTGCGTTTTATATGTGGCATGTGTAACATAGTATTATTATTATTCATCTGCCTCTTTGGAGTCAGGGTAGAATTGAAAGGCAGTCAGTGAAGAGCAGGATGTTTGGAATTAATGTAAGATAGTAAATTGTCCATTACAACTGCTCCAAAAACAGTCTGCAGACAGTAGCAAAGTACCCAACGTGCTAGCATGCCAACATTAATTTAGCACAACAAGAATACTTGTGCTGCATAGTGAATAATGCCTTACTCATTAATAAGAGGTATTTTTTTTCTTTGAAACACAAATTTTTTCATTCGTTTTTTTAACTAGGAAATCTTTTAGAAGAAAAAAATCACTTAGCTTTAGTCCAGTGGTATTCTGGCTTAATTCCTTGCAGCCAGTTAGTGCTTCTATGTGAGGCATGTGTGGGGAAAACCTGGCCCTTTGACTAATCACATCTAAATTTCCATGGCCCTAGGGGACCAGCAATGTACTGCAACTGTGCCACAATATAAACAAGGGTATGCACAGAACATTTATCACAGTCTGTATTTTTTTCTTGATAAAGCTCCTCCTGCCAGGCTGCAGCTGTAACGGATGGAGGCCATCTCAGATAAACATTGTCAGCTGGTTGCCCTGGAGGAGAAGGAGGTGAAGGTATTTTACCCTGTCCCAGGCCCCAGTTCCTCCAGCCAGCTGCCTGCTCCTTGTGCCCTTTATATAAAGAAAATAGTATAATTTGGGAACCAATTCTAAACCAAAACTGTAACACAGTGAGAATGCCAATTTGGCACCAGTATAGTGGTATATGTGTCACCAAAAGCAATGTATTCTCTGTACTCAGCCCTGAAGAGAACATGCACGTAAACACAAAAATAACACTGAAATGACATAAAACAACCAACATATTGCCATATATATACATATAGCACCTCAGTACTGACAACTAGAAAATAAAGAACATCAAAACACATTATTACAACATAAACACATCAAGGAATGCAGTACATTGCAAATTTGAGGCTTTTTTTTCAATCTATCAATACTGTTACGCGTATGTGGCTTTTTTGAAGTTTGAGCATAAAGTTCACAGTAGCAGGTAGTACAGAAACTGAAGACACATTTGTCTTCTCTTCCTTTGGTCTTTCTGCTAAGTAATGTTTAAAGAATATCTTTCAAAGTTAAGAGGGCTCCTCCAAACAGAGTGTTGGCCCATTTCAACCTTGTACTAATGAAAACATATTTATGAATTATAATATCACTGGTGCAGCTGTTACTAAGGTGCACCCAACAAATTATTAATAAAAACAAACTGGGTAAAAACATATCAAATTCTAACATGCAGAGCCCAGAATAATAGCCAGGCACCAAAGGGAGTTAAATCAAAAACTGTGTTCCTTGTACAAAACGTTCCAAAAGCTCATACAACAAAAACACATGCCATGATCAAAGAAGTCAAACCCACCACCACGAGCGGCCGCATTTATCATGGCTTCATCATGTGGGAATAAACTGTCTGGTCAAATTATACCTTATGAGAAACATGCACCACATGCAGGGAAAAGGGAAAACCTCTGTAAAAAACAGCAGTGCCTAAACATCCTTTGTCATGCTGGTAGAATAATGTGCTAGAGGACAAAAGAAGACACAAAACAATAGAGAGGACCTCACTTGGCACATAAATCAGGCAAAGTGCAAAACAGAGAACTGGCTATATACACTGAGAGTGCCACTAAATGAGACCATTCTGAAAGCATGGCAAATAGATGAACACCTGGCATCAGGGAGAGCCATCAGTGTGAGTCCAAGCGAGCCTACCTACTGTCTAAAAATGTGTAGCATAAAGTATAGTGACCTCAGACACCTTGCTGAACTTAAGGTGTCACGTGGGGACAGGGTCACATAAAGCCCTGCCAGCCATATTGGGAGTAAAAACGATGGGAAAATACTCACGTTAGTGTGCAAGGAGATGTCCGTGTACATTCTCCAGCTGGCTTGTTACTTATCAAAATCACCACCAGTACCAAAATTGTCTGCTATCTTGGAGTAAGAAATGCAGCCAGTGGTTAAAGAAACCAATGTTGGGCTTCTAAATACATGCAAATTATACTAAGTTTTTTTTTTTTTTTAAATAAGCTATTCTTTCATGGTCATGTCTAATGTGGCAAGGCAAGTGGAATAAAATCGACAAGGATGCTCAAACTAAAATACATTGAAGCAAATGCTGAGTTACAGTTAGAAAGGGTGAACCACATGTTTCCTATTCTTTGCAAAAAAGTAACATACACAAGGACATCATCGATATAACAAAACCAGTGCCCCCATCTCAGCCACAACATCACCCCTCCCACCCAGACCACTTCCAACGCCTCATGCTTTGAGAGCTGGTGCTTCTTCGTTAGGAGGTGGCAAGCCTTCTCCAGGAGTTAGGAAGCCTTCAAGGACACATAAATGAAGCCCTCTGATGCCACTTTTTTATATTTTGCCATGGTGGGAGGGACTTTTGTGGTGGGTGGAGAGGGTTGGAATTGGGAAGGGAACTGGATGTTGGACTTTTCTTTGTACATTTTGGACATTGTTTTTGGATGGGGTTGTTTGGGGAGGGGGTGGGCCTGTTGTGGGTGGAGAGGGTAGGTTTTATATCCTGAAGAAAAATTAAAGGGAAAATATTCTTTTACTTTGTGCCTGAAATTGTTTCCTTTGCACTGCTGCCTTTTAGTGTAGCCTGTTCTTTTTAAAGTGTATACCAGTCAGTTATACCCTTGTCCTACTACCCTCTGAACTATATCGACCACTAGGGGTGTATGACTATATTGCCTACAGCAACCTAGATAAACAACATCTTCAATAGAAGTTAGTTACTGGCTAAACTGGTTCTCTTCTCTCTCTAGTTGTCTTACCAGAATAGATAAAGCAATGGCTTCTATCTCTCTCAATCTTCCAAAACCTTACTGCAGGGTTTCCCAAGGTGCCTTCTTAACGGTGGTGGTAGTAGTAGCAGAAGGCTAGCGCACCAACAGGGAAGACATCACAAGTGAGGTCCTATTTCCACCTGGGTGTAGGATTAATTAGAAGGATTATTCATCACAGGCAACTAGATTGAAAAGAACACAGCTAGTGGGTTTTTATATCATAGCTTTGCAAAGACTAAGACCATGCTACCACCTTGACACAAAGACCTAATATTGTTACAGAAATTAGCAATAGTAAGTTCTTCTGAGCAATGGGGAGCTTGTATTCAATTAAGCTTACAAAATCCTCGAAGTGAGTAGTGGACTCAGGAGTGGATGAGGTTAAGTGTTTCCACAACACAAGGCCTGCATTATGATGTTGCCGAGTTATGTTATGCATCTAAATTATGGATCCCTTTTAGGTGTTGGTGGGTTAGTAGGGCTGTTGTGAGCTAGTGCTCAGGTACTAGAAGATCCCACAGTGAGTTGGTGTTGCTTTCACCCCATCTGCCCCATAAAGTATGTGATCCATTTCTGTTGTAAATTAGGCCACACCTCAGTAAATCAAGTCACACCTCAATTAATCACACAGCCTGGGGGAAGACAGTTAGATGTTTGATGAATGTATGAGAAAGGGGAGTCGGGTAGAGGTGTAACAAATACAAAAAATACTCCACAACAATAATATTCATCAGGGCTAAGCGCAGCATATCATCATAATCAAATCTGTTATGGAAAGAAATGAAGGAATGACAGTTCAATTAAATGCATTGCAAACAGTCCTTCAGCCCCCGGAGACCCAAGTTATTATATATGTAAATGTTCTGTCATCTAGGTCTTAAAAAAGAAATTATGGAGGAGTGATTGAACACACTAAAAATTATGATTGTGGTAACCATATTGTACAGAAATTCCAAATTTGGTGGTGCATTTGAATTTTTCTTGAGATGTCTGGAATGTCCGTCTTGGGCGCCTGGTAATGCAAGCAGGAGTGTTGTGAGGTTTCATCATTCATGCAGGAGAAGAGAAGGCTTTTAGATTGTAAAACATTAATGACATTGTAGTGTCATGGAGTAGGATAAAGGGTGAGCTTCATGAGGAATGGACCAAGAGGCAGAGCTAGGACATGGCCTGCTGAAATCAATCACACATGAACCATCATGATTAAGAGTGAGAAGCAAAAGCAATTTTAAAATCAACTCCATACAAGTAGCTGCATGTCCCTTTCTGATCAAACTCACAACTGTCATAACATTTAGCCAAGTTTGTCCATCATGTGATGCTGATGATGTGACAACATCACACGTCTTTCTCCAATTAGAGCCCATGACCACAACTACATAATAGAGGAGTTATAATTTATGTAAGCCAGTGTACTATCTAGATTTTCCCAAAGCAAAAGACCTCTCTCCAGTCCACAGGGATGAGTAAGCCTCTTAGAGTAATCATCATGTTTATTAGGATTCCCTTTGAAGTAGATAACTTCCTTAATCTGGCTGTCGAGGTAATCCTGCCTTAAATACTGACTCCTAGTAAAAAATAAGGTTGGTTCCCAACCCAAATGAGATTGAGATAGATATATCTGTAGGGCACTTCTGTTGATAAACAAGTAGATCAAAGTAAATTGAGCATTTTGTATAGATTTGTATTATTTAGCTCAGCTGACTAGTCTGGCATCTGTAGATCCAGAAAAATGTACAGCAAGTAGTGTTCCATGCAAGTAAATCTACCTATGTGTAGAAGGGCCAATCATCTTCGGGCAAAATCACACATTGGCCCCCAAACATTGGAATCATCAAAATCAAAGTTTATAAATTAGTTGAACACTCTCCTTCACTGTATGCCACCACATGAACCATCACTCACAATCACTCAGTAATGTATCATTAATTGGTGTAATAGTTACCTGTTCTACCCAAGCATGATGGCACACAATTGCATCTCTCCTTTTGAGGGAAAGCAACACATTGGCAATTTGGCATTCTTGTAAATCAAATGATCGTTACTGGGGAAGCCCTGCTAGGGAATGTTAAAAAAAGAATGATACGCTAGGGATGGAGGAAGACATTGTTTCACTGTCCTTGAAGGGAATGGAAAGGCTTCTTCACTGGCTCAACTTCAATCCAGCCAGCCATACCTGTGTCTAAAATGGTGGAGCTGCATAAATTAGCAAGCAAGCAAATTAAATAATGTTATTCCAGATATTGCAATTTTTTTGGCAAAGCCGTTCGATGATAATTTGAAAGTTCTATGGCGACCTACTCAGTCAGGAAAATAGAGTTTGTCCTCAAGTTCAAGGGGTTCTCCCAGAAGTTGGTCAGCTAGTGCATTTGACTCTGAACAAATCGCCCTCATCCTCCTCCTCCTCTGTGGTGTTTCAGGAACAGTGTTATTGTGTGAATTTTTGGTTCATTTTAATCATAGTCAATCACTCCATGTCTTGAGGCAAAAGACTGGTCCTTCTGACTGTGACAATTGCCCCAGCTGCACTGAACACACACTCAACAGACACACTTGGTACCGGACAAGCCAGGCAAGCCAGATACTTTACTGCCAGACTGCGGTTTGCTAGCCATTGGTGCATCTTCCCATACAAATAGACCAATGGGTATTGATTGACATGGAACTCTTTTGGGTCATCCAGATACTCCTGATTGGAGCCCACTCGCCAGAACTTCTTCCTAGGCCTGTACCCTTGAGCCATTCCTCTTCCAGATCTCTGACTTGCACAACAATCCACATCTCATATAGTGAGACATTACCTTCTGGAAAAGGAATAAAAGTGGGCAGTATTTTTTTGTACTGTGGATCAAGTATTCTGGCACAGATGTACTCTTTGGAGGACACAACATCTTTTTGAAGCCTCAAATTAACAGCCAAATGAAGGATTAAGCCCTCAA
Organism: Pleurodeles waltl; assembly: GCF_031143425.1. Classification (NCBI taxonomy): domain Eukaryota; kingdom Metazoa; phylum Chordata; class Amphibia; order Caudata; family Salamandridae; genus Pleurodeles; species Pleurodeles waltl. The sequence continues at coordinate 577,716,737 of NC_090447.1, forward strand.
CCAACTCTTGTGCTTCTCTGTTGCCAATCACACCATGCAGATGCAATGATAGGATAGCTTAGCTCATACTCCTGTCCTCTTAGCTGACTCCTGATTGGAGCCGAAAAGGGATTCAGTGTGCAGTGATACAAATGTAATCAGTTGCTTGGCAACTGGTCCATATGTCTGCCATCAGGTGAACAACACTCTGCTGCAAAGCTTGTCTAATTGCAGCACATCATGATGGAGCGCTTGAACAGCAACTCTGGAAAAGTAGGGCTGACTAGAATCCTTACATTTCAGGCAAAATGCAGTCACAAGTTCTGAAAATCCCACTCCTTCTACAAAGGGAGAAGGTCCAGCTCTGAACTTTTAGCCATCTTCCCATTGTACAAATGTGGTGTTGCGTGGTTGCATTCATAGGTCCCCTCCTGCCTAAACATGCGAGTTATAGTAGCCTGGATTTTTGTTTCTGATGCCACTGATGCAGGTGACTTCAGAGAACTAGGAGCTGGTAGACTCAATGTACGTCTTGGGGCTTTCACTATCTGCTTTGTTGTCTCCAACTGACACATGCCATTTTGAGGTTGCTGAGTCGGGTGATACTGGAGCACTGCTGGAGTCAGGGCTGCTTTGTGTATCGCTGTTATCCTCTTCTTGTTTGTCACCTTCATCTCCCACCTTGATCTGAACTGATTCCCCTCTCTCATCACTACCACCACCTGCAGCAATTTTTCATGGTGCTCCTCCCACCAGATTGTGTATTGGTTTTTCAAATGGATTGTTTGGCCTCCCATACCATAGTGTGAACCAGGCTTACCTTGATGAACACTTGTGTGGCAAATGGGCCACATTACAATGTTATCCTCCTGCTTGCTAATTATAAAGAATTCTCAAACTGGGAGGAGAACTTTTTAGTGGGCCACTGGTGTCACTACCAAAGACCAAAGAACTGAAGATAGATGGGTCTGTCTGCAATTGCCTCTCTGCTGTGCATACTTCCACTGAGGTAGTAGTGGACGCAGGTCTCAGTGAGGGCCTTACAAGTATGGAGGCTGACAGTGGTGTTGGTACCAATGCCACATCCCTTGGAGATGGCTGAATGGGAGGGATCATGTTGGTGTCCTCTGAGCCAGCTTCCATGACAAAGACTGGCTTATCCTCCTCATCCCCTTCCCTAATTGTAAAGGTTTCAGAAACATTCCTTTTCCCTTGTCTACCATGGTGGTCTAGGACTCAGCCGGGATCAATCCATCTCCAGAGCATCAGATAGGGGCTTGGAGAAGATGATGGAGTACCCTTTATTTTTCTCGGTGGAGTTCAGGAAGCCAATGCTACAAGAAGAGGTATATCTTGCTCAGCAGGAAGCTTAAACTCTTGTTTCACTCCTACTTCAGGAAGATGTACTATTGCTAGCTGTGGCTCCTGTTGTCCACTTTGCTCACTTTCCTGCGATGATCAGGTACTAGCTTGCAGCTGAGACAAATTCAATTCAGACTCACTGTTCATTGCCATGATTGCAGTGGCTACCTCTCTGACAGACATGGTTTTGGGATTAGGTTGGGGTGGTTCTGCTTATGTGGGAATTCTGCTCCAAGCTTGCTGGCTGGAGGATGGTGTGGTAGGCACACGTTTCCTGAAAAAGGTTTGAAGCGGCACACCAGTGGCAGAAATCCACTTCTTCTTTTCCTCCTCCCTGACCACTTTCTTGGCAGCACCTTTCTTTGGAGCTGTCTTCAAGCTCTGGAAGTTGGCACTAGCACTTAGCTGCACAAGCTGAAGAGACTAGAGGACTCAAATGTTGTGGTGATGTCACTTTGTGATGGCCTTCTGTTCGGCAGTACTCTGTGTGATGTCTCTTGTGCACTTAAAAAAACAAGAAAAACAAGTAGCGAAACATGGCATTTTTGCAGTTTAATTATTCATACATACAGACAATGTAATTTAGTGTGGTTAGTGTATCCATTCCAAAGTCAAACCACACAACCATTAGATATAATATTTTATTTTGAATTAGGATAACAACATACAGATGTAACTGTTTGCTTTCGGTACATTGAAGAAGAGACACCTGTTGAAGACAGGGGGATTCGGAATAAAGGAAATACTCGTTAAAAAATAAATGCTTTTTGTGCCTATGGCAGGCAGGGGCTCCAGGGGAAAATTAAATACTCCTGAAAGAAATTCTGGAGTGCACCTATGGCAAGCAGAGTGGTCCAGGGGAAATGGATTAATTGTTGAAAAATGAATGCTGGTTTGTGTGTGGTTGTGTGCCTATGGCAGGTAGGGGACCCGGGGGAAACTAGTTATGACAATCCTTAAAAATAAATGCTGGTATGTGGCAGGCAGGGGTGTATGGAGGGAAAATAAATAAAGCAAATAAAGAAAAAAATAAACTTAAAAAAAAAAATTAAAAGGTAAAATAAATTAAGAAATAAATTAATTAATTAATAAAATAAAACCATAATTGCTGATGTACTAGGGGACTATAAGGAACCTATTGGGATATGGGAGACAAGGGGCGCTGGTGAAAAATGGAAAAAAATACATATAATATTAAACACTGTTCATACACATACCACAATGATCCTCAAGCATATTACATTTTTATCAGAGAAAAGTAAAAAAAAGTGATCAAAAACAGAAAGGCAAAGCCCTCTCCTATCAATCCCATTAGAAATTGTCTTTGAAAACTGGTAAAAAAGGATTTACACACTGGCTGGCTGCACAAAATGGCCACCGGCCACATGGTCAATCAACAACAAAAAGCAAGGAGTAATGGCCACAACAAAGAACACAAGTAGGCCTATGGCAGAAGCACACTGACTGTATACACAAAATGGCTACATGGTCATACAACAAGAAAGGAGGCATGGACATCAAAGAAGAACACATGCAGACCTATGGCAAAAGAACACCAGCCACATGGTCAAACAACATCAAGAACAGTAGGCAAGAAAGCATTAGAGAACAAGAACACTTTCAGGCCTATGGCTAAAGCAGAAGCATACTGACTGCCTACACAAAATGGCCGCTGGTCACATGGTCAAACAACAAAAGTAAGTAAGGAGGCATTGGGGAACAGAGGACAAATGCAGGCCTATGGCAAAAGTACATTGACTACCTTTACAAAATGTCTAGACAAGCAAAGAGGCATGGACAACAAAGAACATATGCAGGCCTATGCAAAAAGTACAGCAGCCACATGGTCAAGCAACAGGCAAGGAGGCATAGATCACAAAGAAGAAGACATGCAGGCCTACGGAAAAAGCATACTGGTTGGCTGTATAAAATGGCCGCCGGCATATGGTCAAACCACAACAGCAGGCAGGGAGCCATGGAGAACAAAGAACACATGCAGATCTATGGCATTGCCGCATTGTCTAGCTAGACAAAATGGCCGCCAGCCACATTGTCAACAAACAACAAGCAAGGAGGCATGGATAGCAAAGAACACATGCAGGCCTGTGGCAAAAGCATACTGGTTGGCTGCACAAAATGGCCACCAGCCTATGGTCAAACCACAACAGAAAGCAGGGAGGCATTGAAAGCAAAGAACACATGCAGACCCTTGGCATAAGCACACTGACTGGCTAGACAAAATGGCTGCCAGCCACATGTTCAACAAACAGAAAGAAGGAGGCATGGATTACAAAGACCACATGCAGGCCTATGGAAAAAGTACACTGGTTAGCTGCGCCAGATGGCCACTGGCCACATGTTCCAACAACAAGCAAAGAGGCATGGACAGCAAAGAAGAATACATGCAGGCCTATGGCAAAAGCACACTGGCTGGCTGCACAAAATGTCCGCCAACCCCATGGCCAAACTACAACAAAAGCAAGCGGGGAGGCATGGAGAACAAAGAACACTTGCAGACTATGGCAAAAGTGCACTGACTGGCTAGACAAAATTGCCAGTGGCCACATAGTCAAACAACAGCAACAGCAAGCAAGGAGGTATGAGCAACAAAGAACACATGTAAGCCTATGGTGAAAGCACACTCACTGGCTAGGCAACACAAAATTCACCACGGGTCACATGGTCAAACTGGCAATTAGGCATGGACAACAAAGAAGAACACATGCAGACCTATGGTAAAAGCACACTGGCTGCCTGCACAAAATGGCCACCGGCCACATGGTCAAACAACAACAGCAGCAAGCAAGAAGGCATTGGAAAACAAAGAATACATGCAGGCCTATGGCAAAAGCACAGACTGCCTACACAAAATGGCTGCTAGCCATATGATCAAACAACAACAAGCAAGGAGGCATTGGACAATAAAGAATATATGCAGGCCTACGGCAAAAGCACAACAGTTGGCTATACAAAATGACTAATGGCCACATGGTCAAACAACAAACAAGGAGACATGGATAACAAAGAACACATGCAGGCCTATGGACACAGACCACACAAAATGGCCCCTGGCCACATGGCATGAAGAACAAAAACAAATGGTGGCCTTTGGCAAACACACACACTGGTCAGAAAATGGAGGCAAGGTAACAATGAAGAAAACGCTTCCATTAAGTCAGCAATGCCAAAAAAGAAAATTAAATGAGCTATAAAAATTAACAACAACACACATCCTCCCAAGGTGTCAAATATTACCCTAGAAAATGCACTTTTTGCAGAAAAAAAGTTGAAATGCAAAAACAATGATATTTTCAATTTAATCCAATAGCGTCTCAGGTCTAAACGATATTTTAAAACAACGTATAACACAGAAACAGTTGTTTCATTTACCCGTGACTTGTACTTGCAGGATGGCCACTTGCAGACTGATCCACATAGTAAAATAATTGAATAGTCTACATTTAACAACTATGGAGAAAATGTGCTGAACTGTACAACCTATCTTGCTTACAAAAGAACAATAACTAGTCCCCCACTGAAACTCAAGGCCACCCACCACAACCGCAATCAAATAAAAAAATCGAAAGAAAGTACACATAAATACTGGTCATTGCCCTCTATCAAACAAATTACACCCTTGTTCAAAGGTTTTTAACTTATTTTTGATATCACAAAAACAAAGTCCTTAAAAAAATCCAATGGTATATATGCAGCAGGTATTGCAGACAGAGAGATTTATCCTCTCACCTCAAAATACAAATAAAAAGCGATCAGGGAATGGACAAAGCACCCGAAGGAGCTTGTTGGACACAAAGAGGAAATTTGAGTCTGTGGGCACTCCCTTCTTGTTGTAAAAAAAGGAAAGAAATGCTTTTCACACTAAAAAACAACCTGAACTATCCCTCGAAGTAGAATATTCACTCAAAAATGTATTTTTTGAGTAGATTTAGCTGCTTCTCGAGTAGAAAATCTATTCAAGAAGCAGCCGCAGTTCCTCACACACGCCAGCATCATGAAAATGGCGCTGGAAGGCTCCGTGGCGACCAGAAGTCATGTGAGCAGACAGCAAATCTCATGTGCACTTGCAAGCGGCCTGCACATCTTGTTGTGGTCGCCAGCACATGCCAAAACAAGCTTGCAAGTGCTGAACCAAGATTTGCCCACTCCAAAGGAAAAAATAATTCCACCACACGACAGGTAGCGGAACTTAGTGGTAACTCTGCATTATACGCATAGCGGAATCATATTTCCACTCAGACCCAATAAATACTTCACACTGTGGTAATGGTATTTACCGGAAGCACTCTATTCCAAAAAGCTTGCAATGTGGGCCCAAGTGATTTATCCAGAAACACAGGATGTTTTATCGGCCCTTGGGACTTGAACTTGGTTCCCCAATTCCGAAGTCAGAAGCTCTGGTTGTTAGATACTAATGGCAGAACAATAATTATATGTCGGATGAGAATAGTTAATTAATTTAAAATTTTAGCAGCACAGGTTATTCAGAATTTTGTACTGGTTTTATTTAATCAACAAGAAAAATTTGAATTTGATCTACTTAATTATAAAAGTAACCTGCCAGATGCACTAGCAATGTCACCCTGATTAAAAAAAATTTTTTTTATCCATTATGGAGGAGAGTTCAAAGGCAGGTACTGCATTTTCAACTAAATTAGTAGCTATTGCCAGCTAAACATGCCTCTTTTCTGCAGACATTTAAAAAATATTGAACATGATCCACGTGATGTCCATTTGAAATTTATTGAAACCATGATCATCAAAGCCATGTGCTGTATCTGACCCTCACCGTTAAAAAGAGCTTCTTTGTATTTCATGTATACGGTAAAAATCTGACCCAATGTTTTAATGGCGTAATAAGTATCTTCAGTTTCTCTTGAGAAATACAGCTTAGCCTTTTGGGTATCTCTACTGAGTGTAGTCAATGTAGACAAAAAGCTCCTGCAGAAAAGCAAAAGATAGTATGATGGATAATGGATTGATAGAGGTATAATAGCGGCAACTCTGGGCATTTTTATAACATTATCCCTACTGATGCGTTGGGACTGAGTCTGTAAGATTGGTGTAACCTGGGTACATTTGTAATGCAGTCACCCATTCAAACATGCACTCATTCACCCATTCAGGCACACATTTATTCATCTCACCATTGACCTATTCTCACATTCACCCACTCATGCAACCACTTAGTCAAACATACACATACCCTAATCATCGAAGTACCAGATTCACATTTAATATAGGCCCTCATTTCGACCCTGGCAGTCAGTGATAAAATGGCTGTAATACCACCAACAGGCAGGCGGTATCTACCGCCAAATTATGACCATGGTGGAAAGATCTCCCATAGACAGCCAATGTACCACACCGACCGCCAGGGCAGAAACAACAGCCACCATAGCGGTAGCCACCAACAGCCAGGTGGAAGTCAATGATCTACCCACCATATCAAGACACTGCAAACCGCCACCTTTTCCGGGGCGGTACCAACGACATCAAAAGCCTGGAGGAAACTGAGCTTAGAAGGGAAAGGACTCACAATTGGAGACACAGGGAAGAACCACGCCACCATGGAAACTTAACTTCCTGTCTTCACAATTATATTCTACATTCTGCTCCAACACGAACACCAACGCCAGCGAAGACGACGACGGTGAGTACAGCTGCCTAGCACACAAGGGAGGGGGGAAGGAAAAAGTGAGTGACACACACACACGCACAACACACACCCCACACACACACACCATACACACAACCAGATGCATTGCAAAAACAATTTGACCCCGTAACTCGGATAAATAATGCTAGGACAAAAGGATTTTGCAAAAGTGAATGTAATTAGATCAACACAGTAGGAAAAATAATTTATGCAAGATAATATATATATACATATGTACAGAAAAAGGGACACAGTCCAGTCCTCAAGTTGCGTAGGCCACATGGCAAAAGGCCAAAGTCCAAGGCCAATCATGTCACCTGCTTCAACACAGAGAGAACACTGCAGGGGCATCAGATGGTAAATCGGGAGGCACCTTAGGGGGATAGGGGACAGGGGGCACCCCAGCCGGGAGATGTAACAAGACCACTGCTTCTGGAGGGAGCAACGTGCCCTGTGCCTGATTCTGTGGAGTGCAAGGTCACAGTCTCTCATGTGGGTATCTCACCCACTGGTTCTGGAGGGGGCAACCTGCCCTGTGCTTGATCCTGGGGAGTGATGGGCCACAGTCTCTCATGTGGGAGTCTCACCCAATGGTTCTGGAGGGGGCAACATGCCCTGTGCTTGATCCTGGGGAGTGATGGGCCACAGTCTCTCATGTGGGTGTCTCACCCACTGGTTCTGGAGGGGGCAACACGCCCTGTGCTTGATCCTGGGGAGTGATGGGCCACAGTCTGTTGAGTGGGTGTCATACCCACTGGTTCTGGAGGGGGCAACATGCCCTATGCTTGATCCTGGGGAGTGATGGGCCACAGTCTCTCAGGTGGGTGTCATACCCACTGGTTTTGGAAGGGGCAACCTGCCCTGTGCTTGATCCTGGGGAGTGATGGGCTACAGTCTCTCAGGTGGGTGTCATACCCACTGGTTCGGGAGGTGGCAACATGCTCTGTGCTTGATCCTGGGGAGTGCAAGGTGACAGTCTCTCAGGAGGGTGTCTTGTCCACTGGTTTTGGAGGGGTCAGGCCACACAGCAGCCCATGGAGGCAGGATTACATACTGTCCGCCGGCAGTGATGGCTGCACAGTGGTGGTGCTTTTGGAGGGGGGAGGGGCTCCTGCCCATACCCTGCAACCGTGAACGGGTGCACAGTGGTGTTGCTGCTGATGGGGGAGGCTCGTGCTCATCCCCTGCAACCTTGGACGGCTACACAGTGGTGGTGCTGCTGGTGGGGGGAGGCTCCTGCCCATCCCCTGCAACCTTGGACGACTGCACAGTGGTGGTGCTGCTGGTGGGGGGAGGCTCCTGCCCATCCCCTGCAACCTAAGACTCATGCACAACCCTGGTTGGTGGTGGGGGCTCTGTCACAGTTCCTGGTCCAGGCCTCTCGCTCTTCCTGACTGCTGGTGCAGGCTCCTTGGCCTTTCGGGTGGCAGATGACGGCTCCTTGCTTTTCCTGCCTGCTGGTGCAGGCTCCTTAGCCTTTTGGGTGGCAGGTGCAGGCTCCTTTTCCTTCTTGCCTGCTGGGGCAGTCTCCTTCCCCTTTAGGCTGGCTGGTGCAGGCTCCTTCCCCATCAGGACATGTGACCTGGATCCCTTTCCACCACAAGTGGGTGTGGTGAGGACTGGGCCCGTGGACTGTGTGGCTGAGGTGTTTGGCTGGGTTCTTCCTACCCTGGCATACATGCAGGTTGGGGGGGAGGGGAAGGGAAGAGGTCATTGGTCGATAGGAACTGTTTTTTAGGGACATTGAGGCAGGAAGAGGTAGAAGGAATGGGAGTGGAGGATGAGGGAGTGGTTGTTTGAGGTGTTTATCTGCTGCTTTTGGGTGCAGGTGCCTGGGCAGTATGCTGTTGTGAGGTGGATGGCTGTTGGGTGTCTGAGTAGTTGTGTTTGAGTATTTTAGGAGGGGGGCAGACACAGTGGGAGAGGACACAGGGGACGTGTGCATGGCTGTTGTGGAGGTGTCTGCCAGTGAGGTGTGTGTTCTGCTAGGTGTGGTGATGCTGATAGTGGATGATGAGGTAGTGCATGCAGGGGTGAGTGTGGACGTCACTGGGTGGGAGGTGGAGGAGGAGGAGGAGGGGGAGACTGTGGAAATAGTGGATGTTGTTGTGTCTGCAACTGGATGGTGTTTGTGTGAGTGCCTGTGGGATTAAGTGTGATACTTGTGTTTGCTTGTGACACTTTTGGGTGTTGTCTTGTGTGCATGCTCATCTGTATGTGTGCTTGGGATAGGTTGGGGTTGAGGGGAATGGAACTGGGGAGTAGAAGTTGGAGGGGGGATGGTAGGAACAGGGACAATGGCTGTCAACAGAGAGGAGGCCAGAGACTGAATCAATCTCTGTTGGGCCACCAATCCAGTGTGAATGCCCTCCAGGATGCATTAGATTGTTTCATCTGGGTTGCCAGCCCCTGGATGGCATTGACAATGGTTGACAGCCCTACAGAGATAGATCTCAGGAGTTCAATAGTCTCCTCACTCAGGGCAGCAGGGGTAACTGGGGCAGAGCCTGAGGTGCCTGGGGCGAAGAAGATGCCCACTGTCGAAGGTGAGCGGGCACGGACAACTCGATGAGGGGCTGCTGGGAGGGCAGTGCTGGTACGGAGGTGGCGGCTGTACCTGTAGCTGGGGTGGTCCCAGAAGTGTCCGCCACCACCAAGGATCCTCCATCGGAGGAGGTATCTGTGTCTGAACTGTCCCCTCCAGTCTCCACTGTGGTGCTCCCCTCGCCCCCATCCCACTGGTGCCCTCACCGTTGGTGGACTCCCCCTCCTGGGTCATGTAGGATGCAGCTCCCTCCATCGCCAGTGCCTCTGCTCCTCTGCTAGATGATGTTAATGCACATAAGGACAGGATGAGAAAACAAAAACGGGGGAAGAGACAAAGGATACACTGGGTCAGCTGCTGCACCAACAACACTGTACCTGTGACGTACACAGCACCTTCACATACAGGGAACAGCCCTACACAATATGCATTGCACTACCAGAAAAATAGTTAGTGGCCAATGCATGTGGAGGGGCACACACTGCCAAATGCAGCACACTTGGGACCCATGCAGCCCTGACCAGTAGTGGACACCTACAAGCTAGGTTGCAAGATTTTCCCTTCTGAATCCTAGCCACCAGAGGACCTACGCTGCAATGTCAGGCCTGGCCTAGGGTAGCCCAGTGACACACATCCCCCACCCAGATGCCACCCTACCATGTGTAAGTTGTAATGGAGGGCACTGTACTCACCCTCTTGTGGCTGCTGTGATGGCTTCAAGTGCCCATCCAGCTCAGGATGGGCCACTGTCAGTATGCGGGCCATCAAGGGGGTCAGGGTTCGATGGGCACCCCTTCCTCGTTGGGAGGCCGTCCTCAGCTGGGCCTCCGTGGTCTTCCATGCCCAGCGTCTCAGGTCCTCCAACCGTTTGCGACAGTGGGTGCTCCACCTGCCATAGACCCCACAGGGTCCGCACCTCCTTGGTGATGGAAGGCCATATACCCTTGTTTTGATGGACGCTGAATTGCAGAGGCAATAGACACAGGAAAATAGATTTAGACAAACAGTCCTGTCTGTTACACATATGGCACACCATACCCATTTCCATCACCATTTACACATACATGGCCCAGCACACAACCTCTACGCCGCCCAGAGGACATCCACCCACCCCCTTACACAAGGCCTTCATACACACACAACTCCATGCATTCATGCCACATGCATCGTGCTCACAGTGTACTCACCTGTTCGTCTGGAGGCACATACAGCAGTTCATACTAGGGTAGGACCCCATCCACCAGTCTCTCCAACTCCTCCAAAGTGAAGGCTGTGGCCCTTTCCCCGGTCACACGGGCCATGGCAGGTTCCAGATACAGGTCACAGCAACACTTGCAGTGTAGGTACTCTCCTTTGGTGGTCACGTCCGCGGCGGTGCATACCGTCACCGCTGGTGTAGATCACCATTGGCAACACTGGAGGACAGGCACATTATCCTCACCTATAGACTGGACAGAGCCACAATTACAGAGCTGTGTGCTCAATTGGAGCCTGACCTGATATCTTCTATCCATCACCCCACTGGGATTCCCCCTCTTGTGCAAGTGTCATCTGTACTCCATTTCCTGGCAACTGGTTCTTTCCAAGTGACAGTGGGCTTTGCAGCAGGAATGTCACAGCCAATGTTCTCACTAGTGCTGACAAGAGTGTTGTCTGCCCCGATAAAACACATGTGCAGCTACATTGTCTTCCCCCAGGTTGAAGATTTGGCCACAGTGAAGGTCGAGTTCTATTCAATGGGACATATCCCCAACATAATTGGAGCAATTGATGGACCACACATAGCATTTGTCCCCCCCTCACCAGACTGAACAGGTGTTCCGGAATCGGAAGAGTTTCCACTCTCTGAATGTACAGATGGTATGCCTTGCGGACCAGTACATCTCCCATGTCAATGCTAAGAATCGGGGGTCGGTGCATGATGCCTTTGTCCTGAGGAATAGCAGCATCTCAAATGTGATGGGCCAACTACAGAGGCACAGGTTATGGCTAATAGGTGATCCCTGGTTCCCACCCAGTAGATATTGGTGTATGGGTATGGTGTGGGCCATATGGGATAGTGTGTGGCTAAATGGTGTCCCCCAATATTTGCAGGTGACTCTGGTTACACCAACCTATCATGGCTGCTGACCCCCTGTGAGGAATGCCAGTACAAGGGCAGAAGAACGTTATGATGAGGCCCATGGGCGAACCAGAAGGATAATTGAAAGGACCTTTGGCCTCCTTAATGCAAGGATCTGGTGCCTCTATCTAACAGGATCCCTGTGCTATTCACCAAAGAAGGTCTGCCAGATAGTGGTGGCATGCTGCATATTGCATAACCTGTCTCTCAGGCACCATGTCCCATTCCTGCAGGATAAGGAGGCTGGAGATGCCTGTGTGGCAGCAGTAGACCCTTTTGACAGTGAGGATGAGGAGGCAGAGGATGAGGATGAGGACAACAGAACATCTGTGATCCGACAATACTTCCAGTGACACACAGGTAGGACAGTGTTACTTCACATTTCAATGACATTTGTTTGAATTTGTGTGGTAATGGCATGCAGATATTTCCCACTGGCAATTCATTTTGCAGATGTTGGTGACCTGACATATACTCCTGGTGTGATCACTGCAGCCACCTACAGGTCATTAATCTATGCTCATTCTCTGTATAGTTGATTTGCAATGTTTGTGCCTGTTTCAATGAATACATATTTGATATACATGACATACTCCAAATGTTTTTTTTTCAAAGGGTATTTATTGAAGTGCTAATATAAAGAGGCGCAAGTGCAATGGGATGGGGAGACGATGGAGGAAAGTCCAGGGTATTGTTCCAGTCTATTTGTATCACAGGTGCATTGTTCAAGGGGACATAGGAAGGGGAGCAATGATAGTTCAAGGTGGACAGGGTGACCGAGTGGGCCACAAGGGTGGCAATCAGGAGAGTCTCATTTCCTGGCAGGGGTCTTGGCACGTGTGTCTCTGGCTTAAGTCTGGATTGCAGGAACGTTTGCAGGGTGATTCACCTTCTGCTGGGGGAGGGGTGCTGGTGGCCTGTGAGCCCTGTGGCGGGGCCTCCTGGCCACTAGTGGCAGCCGAAGTGGAAGGCTGTTCAGATGTCTGGCTAGCGGCAGGGGCCCGCTGGTGTGAGACTGCCTCCCTCATAATGTTGGCCAAGTCTGCCAGCACCCCTGCTATGGAGATCAGGGTGTTGTTGATGGCCTGCAAGTCCTCCCTGATCCCCTGGTTCTGTCCCTCCTGCAGCCGCCTGTTTGCCTACACATTGTCCAGGATCTGGCCCATTGTGTCCTGGGAATGTTGATAAGCTCCCAGAATCTCTGCAAGTGCCTCCTGGAGAGTCGGTTCCATGGGCCTGTCCTCCCCCTGGTGCACAGCAGTCTTCCCAGTTGCCCTGTTGGCCTGTGCCTCATCCCCTGAACCGTGTGCCCACTGTCACTGATCCCAGGTCCCTGACTGTCTTGTGTACGAGGTGTGGCCTGGGGTCCCTTAAGAGTGGACACACTGCTGATTAATGTGTCCTAGGGACAGAGGTGTGGGTAGGCTGGGTGGGTGCTACGTCGTGTTTCCTGATGGGGGAGGCTCTGTGGTGGTGTGTGACTGGGCCTAGGTAACCAGCTGTCCAGTGGTCCCTGATTGGCCAGGTAGGTCATCCAGATCCTAAAGACCAGAGTTGCTGTCATCACTGTGGGCCTCTTCTGTTGGGGGGCTGGATATTGCTTGCACCTCCTCTCGGCTGACATTGGCTGGGGTATGTGGGTGGATATAAATGATGTATTATGGTTTCTGTGTCTGACATATTTCCACCATAGCTCCATCTTCCTAGCTATCGATATCTGCTGCACATGTGCTCCAAATAACTGTGGCTCTACCATGATAATTTCCTCCACCATGACCCTTAGCTCTTCCTCTGTGAAACGGGGATGTCTTTGTGGTGCAATGGGTGTTGTGTGAGGTGTGTTGGTGAGGGTGTGTTGGGTAATGTGGTGGGGTGTGTGATGTGGGGTGTGTGAGTGGTGTATAGTTGTGAATAGTGTATGGCTCTAGTTGTGTCAGTCGTCTTGGTGTCTCTCTGCTAGCAATGTTTTATAATGGTAAAGGGTTGTGGGTAATGTGGGTAATGTGGGGGGGTGTTTTATAGTGGTGTGGGTGTATGGGTGTCAAGTGTGTGTTGTTTGAATAGTCCAATGTGGTGTTGTTTTTTTTGTGTGTGTCCAATTTGAGCGCAGCGGTATGTACCGCCAATGGTTTACCACCATTGAATGTCCGCTGTGGTGATTCGTGGATCACAATTTGGTGGGCATTGTTCTGTTAGCATAACAGTGTGGATTTTGATACTGCCAGTTTATCACTTACCTTTGAGCTGGTGGATTTGCGTATGTGGCTGAATACTGATGGATTGGTGTGTGTGTGTCATAATATGGTGAACGGATCAGCGTGGCGGTAAGTGGGATTTACCACCCATGTCATAATGAGGGCCATAGTGTGCACTACAATAGTTTATCTTACCTCTGCTGTTTTAGGTCTGGATTTAGCCAAGGCCTTTTTTTCTGAATAAAGTCTTTCAAAAATACATGCCTTTTTTCTATAGAATTAGCTGGGCATCGTAGGAGTCTCTGACAGATTACCCTAAAAGTTGCTTTCCAACTGTCCTAACAGTGTTTGTGTGTTTACTTGAGTTTGCTGATTTATGAAGCTGAGGTCAACTGGCCTTTTTTAAACTTATGTTCCTGGTCCAGGGCTGGGCATTGACACCTCCATGCCTGTCAGATACAAGATCCCCAGACAAGTCCGCCAAAACATGCCCGGCAGAGGAATCACCATTGTCTACAAAGATACCTTCATCTGCACCACTTCAGCCGAAGCCAGAACAAACTACACGGAACTCTTCAACTGGGACTCTAGTCTACTGCCCGCCGGGGCCATGAATCAACTTCCCAAACAAAATAATGGATTTCATCACTGAAGCCCCAGTCCTCCATGCCAATGCTTTCATCTGCCTAGAAGACGTCAGTTTCCATCTTGAAGACCAACCGCCAAATAAACTGTCCTTCTTGACAACCCTGGGAACCTAGGACTAATTCAAAATTTCATGGATTCTACCTAAATCACCAAGCACTTACTAGTCTCTTCACACCTTTCAATAACATTACGATCAATACCGCAAGACCTGTTACCTGGATGGAACACTTCATTGTCAGTTTTACATTAAAATCCATCAGCCCAGACGAGCCCCCATAGCAGGCCCACCGATATCCATCTTTCCCAAACCCAGCCAAAGTCCTAGAAAAAGCCATCAACAAACTCTGCTTTGACTACCTCACCAGATACCAGTTTCTCAACATCACACAATCAGGCTTCAGACCATACAACAGCATGGAACCCACTCTGATAGCAGCAGTGGATGACATATGAATGATCTTCGGTGGGAGAGCCACATCCCTCCTCCTTCTAGACCTATTGACACCATCTCTCACACCAGCCTAATATAACAACTCCACAAAGCAAGCATCCAGGGACTCACCCTCAAATGGATCTGCTCCTTCCACACCGGAAGATCCCAAACCATCCACAAGTCCACCTCTGCCTCTGAAGCACAAGATCTTATTGGGAGTGTCGCTCAGGGGTCCTTGCTCAGCCCAAGACTCTTTCATGACTACATTACACCGCTGGCCAATATTATACAAGCCTGCAACATAAAAATCCTGATACTGATGACACCCAACTGATACCTCTCTGAAAAAACACCCAATACCAAGAAAAAAATCACCACATGCATGACAGACACAGCCACCTGGATGAAATATAATTGCCTCAAATTGAACTCAGACAAGACCAAGGTGGTAGCCTTCGAGAAGGACACCTCATCATGGGAATCTGTGGGTGACCCACAGACCATGAACCTACCCCATGCCCAGCTTGGGAACCTCAGAAACCTCAGAATCATCATAAACAACAAACTGGACATGACTGCCCAAGTCAGCGCAGTGGTCTCTGCTTTTTTAGTGCACTAAGGATGCTGAAACAAATCTTCCAATACCTACCAGGAAACACCAGGAAAATGATTATCCAAGCCATCATCACCAGCATATTAGACTATGGAAATACCCTAAACGCAGGATTACCAACCAGCTCACAAAGTTACAGACCATCCGACACGCAGCAGTCAGATTAGTCCTTAATCTTGGAAGCTGTGACCACACCACACAATATCTTAGGAACTCCACTGGCTTCCAATACAAAGGATGCACACTTTAAATTCCTCAGCAACATCTACAGAGTTCTCCACAATACTGGTCCTGCCAACCTGAACAGTGGCATTCACTTCAAAAACCTTCCAGTCACCTCTGTTCTCCCAGTCCCTCACTAACTGACACATCATACATACACAAAAGCAGAGAGGGTGCTGTGCTGTCTCGTACCTGACCCCTATGTCTGAAAAGACCTCTGACAACATGTCAGAGCCACCTCTTCTCTTCTTGACTTTCACAACAAGGTGAAGTCCTGGCTTTTCAAGTAGGCCCCAAGTGCTGACCTAACTCACCAGGTACAGAGCATCTGCATATACTCACTGGTGATTAGCACAATATAAAACGCAGATAACACCATACAATTGTGTGCTTTGAGAGCCTTAGTGAATGTTACCATTGTATTAGCAGTAGAGGTTAATCACACATGCTTGGATTGTGGTGATTAAAAGAAGTTGGAAGACCCCCTCACATGAACAGATATAATTCACATACCTAATTTCAACATAGATGTTAAATATTTTTAATGGTGTTTCTTTTAAGTGATGAGCCGTGGCATAAGACTAAGGGCCTCATTCCAACTCCGGTGGGCGGCGGTCGCCGCCCGCCTGGAGGGAACCGCCATTTGGCCGCCCCGCAGTCAAAAGACCGCTGGGGCCATGCTAACTTTCCCGCTGGGCCGGCGGGCGCTAGCCAAAATAGCGCCCGCCGGCCCAGCGGGAAAGAGGCCTGCAACACTGAAGCCGGCTCCGAATGGAGCCGGCGGTGTTGCAGGTGTGCGACGGGTGCAGTTGCACCCGTCGCGCTTTTCACTGTCTGCTAGGCAGACAGTGAAAAGCATACTGGGGCCCTGTTAGGGGGCCCCTGCACTGCCCATGCCAGTGGCATTGGCAGTGCAGGGGCCCCCAGGGGCCCCAGGATACCCGTTCCCGCCATCCTGTTCCTGGCGGTGAAAACCGCCAGAAACAGGCTGGCTGGAAGGGGGTCGGAATCCCCAAGCAGCGCCGCCATGGGGGATTCGGCCAGTTGGGGTTAATCTGGCGGGAAACCGACGGACCCGGTTTTCCGACCGCGGCTGGAATGGCCCAGGAAGCACCACCAGCCTGTTGGCGGTGCTTTCTGTCGTTCGCGGCCCTGGCGGTTTTTACCGCCAGGGTCGGAATGACCCCCTAAATGCAGAAAGTGAGCAGGGGCTGTGTCTCCCATATATGTTAGATATTCATTGGCCCTGAGCTGAATAGACATCCTCCCCAATGACTGGGGGCCCCCTGAATTGCTGAGGGCCACCCTACACTGTAGGGACTGCAGAAATCTTTGTTACACCCCTGGGAATTGGATAGCACTTTCACAAAACTTGAAAAAGGCATTTATAAATAAGGATTATTGTTTCTAAATCTAACAGTAAGTTCAGACTCCTCAGATAGTCGTTCTTCTTTTCCAATTACTTATATGTAATGTATGTATCCTGCAAATCAGCACATGAAGGACGCTGGACGTTTTTCATCAAGCTTCTGTTGAACCTTTATGTAGGTTTCAAGCATGTTTTACTCTGCATCAGAGGTTCCAAGTGTTAATTAAGGTCCAGAATCTGGTTTTATATGTTTATTTGCAATGTAGTTTCATTTCAGACATCAAGTTAGTGGTTGGGCCATGCCACGGCAATATTTCATAGATCATCTGAAAAGTACCAGCATAGACTGCCATCTGCCCTACCCTTATTATGCAGCCTAAAGTAAAACCTGTCTCAAACGGATTAGCCTTATTCGGAAACCATAAATGTCTCCCTTCGTACCCTCCATTGTCAAGGCAATTAAATATATTTGACTAGGTAGTAGGGGACACCCTGCTCCGGAACTGGAAAAGCAGTGGAGTGCAGCAGCAGCGGGGCACTCTACCCTGCGGAGCCCCAGAGCGCGTCAGGAAAGCCTTGCGGTGGAGTGCAGCAGCAGTGGCGCACTCTATCTGCTAGAGTGCCAGAGCGCATCAGGAAAGCCATGCGGTCCGCAGCTCGTGGCTCCTCCTGTGGACCCCTGCAGAAGTGGCCCGACCGGGTGCGGCTTGTGGGGGGCAAGGGGGAGTTCAGCCGCTGTTATTGCTACTGCTACAGCCGCCTGAGAAATTATCGCCACCACTACAGTGCCTCAACAACCGGCTGTGAAGAACCAGCCTCCCCTCCCAGCACTCCTGCCTCCGCCGCTGCTGGGATCCAGGAGGATTGCACACAGCACTCCGGTAAGAAGTGACCCTTGCTCCCCCTTGCCCCCTCAGGGACCTCGGATTGCACTGTCACAGCCCCATAGCCCTATAGCTTGGAGGAACCAAGAAGCTGGGAGCAGGTTGCAGGGTGGTAGCAGGGTGCAGCACGGGGGAGGTGCCTGAGGTGCCAGAGATGGTGGGGAGGGCATGGAGAGGCCTGGTATCACCCAGAAGTGGGGTGGGAGCGCCGCCTACTGCTCCCCCACCTCTGTCCGCCATGCTCCTCCCCAGGCTCTATTTTGCCTGCCTCACCTCGCCCCTCCCTTGCTTACCCCAGCTTGACTGGTGCACCAAGTATTCCCAACGCTCCAGGTGGCATGCTTATGCCCCTCCAATGCCTTTGTGGCTCACCCAGTGCGAGCACAGTGCTAGCTACATCCTACGGGCGCGGAGGAGAGGTGGCGCCCAGAACACAAAGCCAGATTGGACAAAGCACCCGATGCACCAGTGGGTCAACAACAGAACACCAGCAGAACGCAAGGAGAGGGAAGGGCCCCCAAGATCACCAAGTACATTAACCTACACAGCAGCCCTTGCAGCCCCCGAGGGCAATGCCCAAAAGGAAATACAATACACGTCAGCAAGGGATGGGTGACTGCTCGACCACACAACCAAAATGCACGGGGCGCTCCATTTACCCAATGGCCGATAAGGTGCTTGAAGAAGAGAAGCCCCTCCCGGACCAGGTGCCAACACAGGTCCGAGAGGTCCGACTCTAAGGAAAGGACTCTATAGTCTGATTCCTCTGCAGAACAGCAATGGGGAGTCCAGAGCAGGGAAGAGTGCACGTACGGCTGCATGCAACAGAGGAGGAAGTAGACAGCCAGTCTATCAAAGAGGAGCAAGTCCCCGCACATGGCACAAACTCAGCAGATAAATCTTCAGGGGGGATTAGTCTCCACAGATCTCTCTCATGCCCCGCGCTAATAGCTGGTCACCAAGATTCCGCAGCCTTCAATTTTTCCCCTCCACAAGCAGCCATTGCACTATGGCCATCTTTGAACAGAGTATTCTCCAGTACAGCAGATAGCGCCACTCAGTATTGTAGGAGGCTGGACTGGCTTGTAGTGAGTACCAAGGGGTACTTGCACCTTGCACCAGGCCCAGTTATCCCTTATTAGTGTATAGGGTGTCTAGCAGCTTAGGCTGATAGATAATGGTAGCTTAGCAGAGCAGCTTAGGCTGAACTAGGAGACGTGTGAAGCTACTACAGTACCACTTAGTGTCATATGCACAATATCATAAGAAAACACAATACACAGTTATACTAAAAATAAAGGTACTTTATTTTTATGACAATATTCCAAAGTATCTTAGAGTGTACCCTCAGTGAGAGGATAGGAAATATACACAAGATATATATACACCATAGCAGAAATATGCAGTATAGTCTTAGAAAACAGTGCAAACAATGTATAGTTACAATAGGATGCAATGGGGAAACATAGGGATAGGGGCAACACAAACCATATACTCCAAAAGTGGAATGCGAACCACGAATGGACCCCAAACCTATGTGACCTTGTAGAGGGTCGCTGGGACTATTAGAAAATAGTGAGAGTTAGAAAAATAACCCTCCCCAAGACCCTGAAAAGTGAGTGCAAAGTGCACTAAAGTTCCCCTAAGGACAAAGAAGTCGTGTTAGAGGAATAATGCAGGAAAGACACAAACCAACAATGCAACAACTGTGGATTTCCAATCTAGGGTACCTGTGGAACAAGGGGACCAAGTCCAAAAGTCACAAGCAAGTCGGAGATGGGCAGATGCCCAGGAAATGCCAGCTGTGGGTGCAAAAAAGCTTCTACTGGACAGAAGAAGCTGAGGTTTCTGCAGGAACAAAAAGGGCTAGAGACTTCCCCTTTGGTGGACGAATCCATCTCGCCGTGGAGAGTCGTGCAAAAGTGTTTTCCCGACGAAAGAACGCCAACAAGCCTTGCTAGCTGCAAATCGTGCGGTTAGCGTTTTTGGATGCTGCTGTAGCCCTGGAGGGACCAGAAGGTCGCAAATTGGACCAGGAGAGAGAGGGGACGTCGCGCAAGACAAGGAACCCTCTCAGCAGCAGGTAGCAGCCAGAGAAGTGCCAGAAACAGGCACTACGAGGATGTGTGAAATGGTGCTCACCCGAAGTCGCACAAAGGAGTCCCACGTCGCCGGAGACCAACTTAGAACGTCGTGCAATGCAGGTTAGAGTGCCGTGGACCCAGGCTTGGCTGTGCACAAAGGATTTCCGCCGGAAGTGCACAGGAGCCGGAGTAGCTGCAAAAGTCGCGGTTCCCAGCAATGCAGCCCAGCGAGGTGAGGCAAGGACTTACCTCCACCAAACTTGGACTGAAGAGTCACTGGACTGTGGGGGTCACTTGGACAGAGTCGCTGGATTCGAGGGACCTCGATCGTCATGCTGAGAGGAGACCCAAGGGACCGGTAATGCAGCTTTTTGGTGCCTGCGGTTGCAGGGGGAAGATTCCGTCGACCCACGGGAGATTTCTTCGGAGCTTCTGGTGCAGAGAGGAGGCAGACTACCCCCACAGCATGCACAAGCAGGAAAACAGTCGAGAAGGCGGCAGGATCAGCGTTACAGAGTTGCAGTAGTCGTCTTTGCTACTATGTTGCAGTTTTGCAGGATTCCAGCGCGGTTAGCAGTCGATTCCTTGGCAGAAGGTGAAGAGAGAGATGCAGAGGAACTCGGCTGAGCTCTTGCATTCGTTATCTAAAGTTTCCCCAGAGACAGAGACTCTAAATAGCCAGAAAAGAGGGTTTGGCTACCTAGGAGAGAGGATAGGCTAGCAACACCTGAAGGAGCCTATCAGAAGGAGTCTCTGATGTCACCTGGTGGCACTGGCCACTCAGAGCAGTCCAGTGTGCCAGCAGCACCTCTGTTTCCAAGATGGCAGAGGTCTGGAGCACACTGGAGGAGCTCTGGACACCTCCCGTGGGAGGTGCAGGTCAGGGGAGTGGTCACTCCCCTTTCCTTTGTCCAGTTTCGCGCCAGAGCAGGGCTAAGGGGTCCCCTGAACCGGTGTAGACTGGCTTATGCAGAATTGGGCACATCTGTGCCCAACAAAGCATTTCCAGAGGCTGGGGGAGGCTACTCCTCCCCTGCCTTCACACCATTTTCCAAAGGGAGAGGGTGTCACACCCTCTCTCAGAGGAAGTTCTTTGTTCTGCCATCCTGGGCCAGGCCTGGCTGGACCCCAGGAGGGCAGATACCTGTCTGAGGGGTTGGCAGCAGCAGCAGCTGCAGTGAAACCCCAGGAAGGGCAGTTTGGCAGTACCAGGGTATGTGCTACAGACCACTGGGATCATGGAATTGTGCCAACAATGCCAGGATGGCATAGAGGGGGCAATTCCATGATCTTAGACATGTTACATGGCCATATTCGGAGTTACCATTGTGAAGCTACATATAGGTAGTGACCTATATGTAGTGCACGTGTGTAATGGTGTCCCCGCACTCACAAAGTTCAGGGAATTGGCTCTGAACAATGTGGGGGCACCTTGGCTAGTGCCAGGGTGCCCTCACACTAAGTAACTTTGCACCTAACCTTTACCAGGTAAAGGTTAGACATATAGGTGACTTATAAGTTACTTAAGTGCAGTGTAAAATGGCTGTGAAATAACGTGGACGTTATTTCACTCAGGCTGCAGTGGCAGGCCTGTGTAAGAATTGTCAGAGCTCCCTATGGGTGGCAAAAGAAATGCTGCAGCCCATAGGGATCTCCTGGAACCCCAATACCCTGGGTACCTCAGTACCATATACTAGGGAATTATAAGGGTGTTCCAGTAAGCCAATGTAAATTGGTAAAATTGGTCACTAGCCTGTTAGTGACAATTTGAAATAAATGAGAGAGCATAACCACTGAGGTTCTGGTTAGCAGAGCCTCAGTGAGACAGTTAGGCACCACACAGGGAACACATACATATAGGCCACAAACTTATGAGCACTGGGGTCCTGACTAGCAGGGTCCCAGTGACACATAACAAACATACTGAAAACATAGGGTTTTCACTATGAGCACTGGGCCCTGGCTAGCAGGATCCCAGTGAGACAGTGAAAACACCCTGACATACACTCACAAACAGGCCAAAAGTGGGGGTAACAAGGCTAGAAAGAGGCTACTTTCTCACAAGTATCACAATTCTGTGGTGGATTGCTCCCCTTCAGGGGTCGCAACTTCAACACTGTTGAACAAAGACTTCATTACCACAGCAGACATGGCCAACCAGCACTTCAAAAAAACCAGTGGAATGCACTCCCATAGGGATTGGCCACAAAATGCATGAACTATCTACAATCGCCCATGTAGTCCACAAACTTTAGTGGTCCCAGGTAGAAGCAGAGCTGATGGAGGCAGCCAATCTCCCAGAGCTATCATCCTCACCCTGTGAAAAGCCAAAAATGTTGCCAACTACCCAAGGCAGGTCTAGTCTTACAGACCAGGAGTGAGGGGCACTGTCCGAGCAGTTTCTCAACAACTTTGAGGAGCAGATTAACAGAACACTCTGTCTTATTACAACAGTAACTGCAACAACAACAAAGAAACACTCTGACAAGGATGAGGCTGGAAGTGGTCCATCAGCCAGAACAACTCCAGAGTGTTCCACAAACGCAAAAGAGCTGGCGGCCATCAGAGACTCCCAGGATATTATGGCCAGGGCGCTTCTTTGTCAGTCAAACAAGATGGAGTTGCAACTGGACTTGTTTCAGTCTTCAGCTACTTGAAATTAGAACAAAGGTAACCAACTTGGAGAATCTCCTCATTACTGCAATGAAGGGAGCTCTATGTTCTTGCTTTCCGATCCTTGAAAAGTTATGCGCCCTAATAAACATTCTGCGTGAACTAGTCAAGTAGCCAAGGAGACACCAAGAATGGATAAAGCTACAACAGCCACCTTGCCTCCCCAAAGGTGTGAATTCGCCCAACCAGCCCTCACTCAAGGTTAAAATACCATCACAGCAAAAGCAAATTCAAGCAGCCCACCCCGTTTAGTTCCTGGGGCTGATGGCCCAACTCCAGTCATCTTTCCCAGCCCAGGCAGAGACACAATGTCCTGCATGTGTGAAAAACTGAAAACTAATGCCGAAGGCGCAATTACAATTGCCGGTGAAACAATTATATCACGCACTTCCCCGTCAAGCCCAGCCAAGATCCACCCATAGCCCTTACAAGGAGAGCAAGAAAGAAACAAAAGAATCAAGCCAGGAAACATAGGTGCCAAATGAGATCAGCCAAAATGCACAAAATAAATAACGTCCCAGAAGTAACGGAAGCTAGTGGCACTGTAAAGTATTTCCCAGTGTTTCAGGCATGCACTTTACCAATAGCTCAACAACAAGAAAATGTGATGGAACGGACAATGGCTCCACAGTGCAGGGAGGGGAAAGTCACGTCTTGGGCACAAACATCGTTATCTGTCTCACTGCGGTCATCGCTACTGGTTCAACCACAAGATCAAATAGTAGCCCCAACAATGCTGACCCCTAGGGACCATGATGCAGGAAAAGCCATCAGGCCATGTGTGACTTCAGCTAGTAGTAAAAGTGGCCCAATCATCTCACCAATTAGCCCAGGGGCTCAGAACCCCTCCAAGGACCACAGAATGCAACATGCAAGGCCCACCCTGCAA
Organism: Pleurodeles waltl; assembly: GCF_031143425.1. Classification (NCBI taxonomy): domain Eukaryota; kingdom Metazoa; phylum Chordata; class Amphibia; order Caudata; family Salamandridae; genus Pleurodeles; species Pleurodeles waltl. Next base: position 577,740,432 of record NC_090447.1, read on the forward strand.
ACATTTTCAGTAAGGACTATAACAGCTTGCACCTGCATGGAAGGGGCAAAGGAGCACTCCACTCCATACGGCATACAGAACAACTACCAAGATCTGCAAATGACCCCAAAGAGGGCACAACCACCTCAGCTCGTAGAGACCGCAGGTACCACCAGCTTTGTGGACGATAGAGAGCAGGCCCTCCACTCAGTGGTAAACGCAATCCATCACGTCTCCACTGGCAGAGATCTCATTCACTGGGTCAGTTCGGAAGCACTGCCAGTGAGACAGGCTACACCAGATCCAGTAGAGGAAGATTCTCTGGACCTGGTGTTCATCCCTCATTATACCTCAAAAGGTCATATAGATATTCTAAATAGAGGAAACTTATTTTGTCTATTTACTCAAATTCCATCTCTTAGGCACATCACCTCAGAAGACATGGATTGGGTTAGGTTTGAGCCCCCTGCACTGAATGAAACAAACAAGATCCCAAAAACAACTTGGAACTCTGCAGCACAGAGGGCCGCAGTCTGGGATGCAAGGGGGTCTTTTGCAGATTGGGGCATTGAACTATATATCCCCCCGCTCGATAAATATCTGTTCATCCTCTTAAATACTGCTCCCCTTCAAAAGCGGAAATCTGTTCTAAGAGGCTCAGGCAGAAGGCAGAATCATGGGACCCATACAACTGTGACCCCGCAGACTATAACCATAGTCTGTGCGCAAAACGGAAGAGAGCTTCATACGGTCACACAAACATACCTGCAAAGCAAGCAGAGGTTATCGGGAAGATGCAAGGTATCGGTCCTAACACTAAGGGGACCATAAAGTACCACCCTTCATGATCACGGAAATCACTGTCAGTTCTGTCATGGAATGTTGCAGGCCTCAGGAGTATCAGCAGATCTGGTGAGGCCATGTCCTACCCAAACTCTAATGACATTATCTGTATGCAAGAAACATGGGAATGTGCTCCTTCTCAAATGCCAGGCTATTTGGAAATCTTCCAGTCAGCCACGCGTCGTAGTATTTTTGGTCAGCCTTCTGGTGGATTATCCATCTTAATTAAACATGCGGTCCATCTGGTAACCATTGAGTTTACCATTAATAGTAAAATGGGCCAAGTAATCACAATTAGTGGTGCAAACATTGTCCAACAAAATGTGGATCTCATACTAATCAACTGCTAGATAAATGCCCCAAGGAAATCCAAGGTAATAACAGTCCTCGAACTCCTGAAAAACTTGGAAACAGTCATCTTCAGTAACCATGGCCACGAAATTGTTATGATGGGTGATTTTAATGTACACAGGCTCGATGTAAAAACAGAGGATCTCCCCTTGGACAGAGGCCGTCAACTACTCCACAATTTCTTCACAACTTTTAGCTTATCATCAGCCCGACAGAAGCAAAGGGATAATCAGAATGGGTGCCTCCTTCCTTCGTCATTCAAGGGAGGCTCAACCATCAATTATATGTTACTCTCGGAAAAACTTAAGCAGAGACTTAGCCACTTTGAAATCACTGAGAGAGTGGAGAGCAAACACAATCCCCTGAAATGCATAACTGAATTACAAGTTCAAGCAGCCGAGCAGCATGTAGTGGTAGGGGCTTCAACGGGCACAGAGAAAGTACACCTGGTGAGAAGAATCAAATGGAGACCAGAAGATTCTTCTAAAATAATCCTATGGCTAAGAACCTCACCCCGGGAAACAAACTCGATCCTTGAATGAAGTCGGTGGGTGATCTACACATGCTGCTGCTGGGTAACTCTCGGCGTGCACAAGTAACTCACTCGGTCCGAAGAAGCATATCAACACAAATGGACAAAAACATGCTTAAAAGAAGGCGGGCACTTCGCAAAGCCCTACATAGGCACAAGCAAAAGCCTGCACCGGAAACAGCGGCGCAGGTATTAAACAGCAGATCCCTTAAGAAACTGATATGGGAGCTCAAGGGGGAAAAAGATAGGAAGGAATGGTACATCTTATTCCAGCTCCTAAAAGACCCAAATCATGTCCGCTTCTGGGACTATGTAAATAAGCTAAGAGTTGGCCATAAGGCAAGACAGAATGGTGTACCAGAGTCAGCATGGGTCTCGCACGTTATAACTTTGAATGCAATCATCGACCCAGCATCAGACTTTGCCAGCAACAGCCGGGACAGCATTCAGTGCCCTTTGATCCCTCAAAGCGATAATCCCTCTCCCACGGTTTGTCTACCTTTTCCACCAGTATGACAGAGAATGTCATAAAAAGGACTAGGAAGTATGGAGCGCTAGGACCTAATGGTCTACCAGCTTCTCTGTTCAAATGTGCCCAATCGTACTGGGCAGAGAAGCTGTCACACATCTTTGACAACTCGTACCACCTGACCACAGTCCCGGAGTCTTGGAGAGATTCTATACTGTGTCCAATTTATAAAAAGGGGGACCGCTCACTAGTTACAAACTATTGATTAATTGCCCTCCTGGATGTGAGGCAAAAATGTTCGCACGACTGCTGTTGGACAAATTGGAAGCCTGGGTAGAAGAGTGCCAAATTCAGCCATTCTTTCTATCTGGCTTCAGATCCGGGGCCTCAACAGTGGACACAATCATGGCACTTGCATACTTACAGCACCAGGCAGTCAACTTCAGCCATCAGCGGCTATTAGCTGCTTTGTTGACTATATTGCAGCCTTCAACAGGGTTGACCGTGAAACCCTGTGGAAGAAGCTGTCATCATGGGGCATTCCTATACACCTCTTAAAAGCCATCTTTTCACTGTACTCCAGTACTTTGGTCCCGTCCTCACAGGGCCAGGTTCAGTATCACGGAAAATAGAAACTTACAGAGGCCAAAAGCAGGGATGTGTTTTGGCCCCACCACTGTTTAACTTGTATACTGCAGATTTAGAGAAATATTTGAAAGCTAATAGTTTGGTTCTACCTAAGATGGGCCCCAAAAGACTCCAAATCATCCAGTATGCTGATGATATTGTGATAATGGACTGTATGAAAACTGGACTACAGCGAGCCCTAAATGCCTTGAACACGTTCAACAAGGCCAATCAGTTGCAGGTTAACCAAGAAAAGACTAAAGTTCTTATATTTGGAAGGTTTGAGAATAAAAAACTCACAACCTGGCAATTGGGAAGTCAGATCATCTGCACAGCCAGGAAATGCTACTACTTGGGGGTGTTGTTCACAGAAAACAACACAGTAGGGGCACAGAAAAACGCAATTATACACAAAGCTGCTGCCATCACATACGGGCTCGCCATATTGAATAATCAACTCAGAAGCGCCTCGGCGGCACCAATACTGAGAGTAGCAAAGGCGATATTACTCCCTGCTCTGTAATATGGCTACCTGGCATTCCCGGGATCCTTAGTATCCACCATAGAACAGGCCCACTGCAGAGCATACTCAAAAATTTCACAATAACCAAAGTATACACGTCGCACCAGGCTAAGATTGGAAATGAGCCTAAAGTCACAGCAGATAGATTATCAAGCCGCAATCTTGAAATATTACATCAGTCTCAGGAAGGCCAACTGGCTTACATTAAAACATCACCTGAGAACGATTTTCAGGACTCCTGGCAACCTGTGACACATGCAACTAAGTAAAGTACAGAAGACTTTTGAAACAGGCGTTTCCATCCAGCTATCAGACACAGTGACCTACAGTGTTTGGAAAACATCGATTAACAAAGGCGCAAAGGAACTCTCACGAGAGTCCGATATATTGATAACTAAAACCCCAATTACAGTGCCTGCGTTAAATGATTCCAATTTGGTAGGAGCACCTCAACCATACCTCCTAGAAGTAATAAACGCAGGCACTCTGCATCAAATCTTGTATATGCGAACATTAGTCCTCCCAATTAAGGACTTGAAACCTTCTTGGTCCGCACATAGGCAAAAAAGTGCTGTAGACTCTGCTCTTACCATCAAGAAAGCTGTCTACACCTTCTGTGCTGCTGTCCCAAATTAGCAGCTGAAAGAAGACAGCTAATAATTCCAGTGGTGCTGGCTCATGGAGCACGGTCCTGTATGGAGGTATCCAACCTTTGTTTTTCACATTCCGCGCCCTGGGCTTTGGCAAGATGTGCAAAATATTTGACATTTCTCAGGAGGCTGATAGCTCAGGCAGCTGGAACAGATAACAGAGCACACAAGGGTTCTAATCGTGTGTAAGCATCCCCTTGTTGCAAATGAGACAATACGTAGACTATTTTTACTGTTTTTTTTTTTTAATGTCTTAGTTTAATAATGAATTTGAACCCACACAGCGTTTCTCTTACTTTTATTCGTAATGGTTTTAATTAACTGATCAATAAAATTAGCTATGATGACAATGACGACTAGTTAGTAGTGATGGTTGTTTTTGCCAGCAGACAGTCAGGGAAAATGCAATTACAAATATCCGCAGGCTCATACTGATATTGCTATTAATTGCAGAAGCTCACTGTTAAATGTCCATGTGTTCTTCCTATCAGTCATTGGAAAACTTGTTTTGTTTCCATTCCTTTCTCTTGTATGTCTCTTTTGCGAGGGTGAAACTCTCTTCCACTGCAAAAATATGCTGCTCTTTTCATGCTTGAGAAAGGATGGTAGATATAGGAAACACTGTGTTCTGCTAAGGTGCAATAGTTTATTATAGCTGTCAAGGTGCTTCTGGTCTTGTCAGTCCTTGCTTCTTAGCCACCAGCTGTTTCATTAATAACACAGTAAAACAGTCAGAGGGGAACTGCATTATGTGTTAAAGCAACCCTGCTCTCAATGTCTCAAAACTGCTATTTTAAGTAAAACTACTGTATTTGTTTTATATGTTAAAACGTTCATCCGCAGCTGTGACTTTATTTTATCAGTTCACGCCACTATTGGAGGTGGGTTGAGTAGAGATATTTTATGTATCTGGTCCAGATTTCCGGCATACCGGCTAGCCTGGCTGATGAGGGGTAAAACCCCGAAACCGGTCCCTGGATGCTTGTTTCTGGTCCAGGGAGAACCTGGCCTGGCAGTTCGGGCTGGACTGTTCCCATGAGGAACAGGGTCAAGACTGATTTGCATATGGCTGGGTTCAAACTGGGGTGGCATGGTGAGCAAAATAATGGATGGATTAAACCCAGATCTGTGACTGGGGGTGAATGTTTGATTGGTTCAGCATTCCGTCCATCCAGTTACGCTATATCACAGCGTTTGTGTTTTGCTTTGCTTTTGCCGCACTAAGTGCACCGGGTATGCCCAGACGTGGGTCCCGGGCTCACTGTGCCACTGGATTCAAGCTAGCCTGGCTGATGAGGGGTAAAAACCCGAAACCGGTCCCAGGATGCTTGTTTCCGGTCCAGGGAGAACCTGGCATGGCAGTTCGGGCTGGACTGTTCCTATGAGGAACAGGGTCAAGACTGATTTGCATATGGCTGGGTTCAAACGGGGGTGGCATGGTGAGCAAAATAATGGATGGATTAAACCCAGATCTGTGACTGGGGGTGAATGTTTGATTGGTTCAGCATTCCGTCTATCCAGTTACGCTATCCCACAGCGTTTGTGTTTTGCTTTGCTTTTGCCGCCCTAAGTGCGCCGGTGTAGGAAAGTACCATCTTGCCTGGCATGTTACCCCCATTTTTCACTGTATATATGTTGTTTTAGTTGTATGTGTCACTGGGACCCTGGTAACCCAGGGCCCCAGTGCTCATAAGTGTGCCTGAATGTGTTACCTGTGTAGTGACTAACTGTCTCACTGAGGCTCTGCTAATCAGAACCTCAGTGGTTATGCTCTCTCATTTCTTTCCAAATTGTCACTGACAGGCTAGTGACCATTTTTACCAATTTACATTGGCTTACTGGAACACCCTTATAATTCCCTAGTATATGGTACTGAGGTACCCAGGGTATTGGGGTTCCAGGAGATCCCTATGGGCTGCAGCATTTCTTTTGCCACCCATAGGGAGCTCTGACAATTCTTACACAGGCCTGCCACTGCAGCCTGAGTGAAATAACGTCCACGTTATTTCACAGCCATTTTACACTGCACTTAAGTAACTTATAAGTCACCTATATATCTAACCTTTACCTGGTAAAGGTTAGGTGCAAAGTTACTTAGTGTGAGGGAACCCTGGCACTAGCCAAGGTGCCCCCACATTGTTCAGAGCCAATTCCCTGAACTTTGTGAGTGCGGGGACACCATTACACGTGTGCACTACATATAGGTCACTACCTATATGTAGCTTCACAATGGTAACTCCGAATATGGCCATGTAACATGTCTATGATCATGGAATTGCCCCCTCTATGCCATCCTGGCATAGTTGGCACAATCCCATGATCCCAGTGGTCTGTAGCACAGACCCTGGTACTGCCAAACTGCCCTTCCTGGGGTTTCACTGCAGCTGCTGCTGCTGCCAACCCCTCAGACAGGCATCTGCCCTCCTGGGGTCCAGCCAGGCCTGGCCCAGGATGGCAGAACAAAGAACTTCCTCTGAGAGAGGGTGTGACACCCTCTCCCTTTGGAAAATGGTGTGAAGGCAGGGGAGGAGTAGCCTCCCCCAGCCTCTGGAAATGCTTTGTTGGGCACAGATGTGCCCAATTCTGCATAAGCCAGTCTACACCGGTTCAGGGACCCCTTAGCCCCTGCTCTGGCGCGAAACTGGAAAAAGGAAAGGGGAGTGACCACTCCCCTGACCTGCACCTCCCCTGGGAGGTGTCCAGAGCTCCTCCAGTGTGCTCCAGACCTCTGCCATCTTGGAAACAGAGGTGCTGCTGGCACACTGGACTGCTCTGAGTGGCCAGTGCCACCAGGTGACGTCAGAGACTCCTTCTGATAGGCTCCTTCAGGTGTTAGTAGCCTATCCTCTCTCCTAAGTAGCCAAACCCTCTTTTCTGGCTATTTAGGGTCTCTGTCTCTGGGGAAACTTCAGATAACGAATGCAAGAGCTCATCCGAGTTCCTCTGCATCTCTCTCTTCACCTTCTGATAAGGAATCGACTGCTGACCTCGCTGGAAGCCTGCAAACCTGCAACATAGTAGCAAAGACGACTACTGCAACTCTGTAACGCTGATCCTGCCGCCTTCTCGACTGTTTTCCTGCTTGTGCATGCTGTGGGGGTAGTCTGCCTCCTCTCTGCACCAGAAGCTCCGAAGAAATCTCCCGTGGGTCGACGGAATCTTCCCCCTGCAACCGCAGGCAGCAAAAAGCTGCATTACCGGTCCCTTGGGTCTCCTCTCAGCACGACGAGCGAGGTCCCTTGAATCCAGCGACTCTGTCCACGTGACCCACACAGTCGAGTGACTCTTCAGTCCAAATTTGGTGGAGGTAAGTCCTTGCCTCACCTCGCTGGGCTGCATTGCTGGGAAACGCGACTTTTGCAGCTACTCCGGCCCCTGTACACTTCCGGCGGAAATCCTTTGTGCACAGCCAAGCCTGGGTCCACGGCACTCTAACCTGCATTGCACGACTTTCTAAGTTGGTCTCCGGCGACGTGAGACTCCTTTGTGCAACTTTGGCAAGCACCGTTTCACGCATCCTTGTAGTGCCTGTTTCTGGCACTTCTCCGGGTGCTACCTGCTTTAGTGAGGGATCTTTGTCTTGCTCGACGTCCCCTCTCTCTTCAGGTCCAATTTGCGACCTCCTGGTCCCTCCTGGGCCCCAGCAGCGTCCAAAAACGCCAAACGCACGATTTGCCACTAGCAAGGCTTGTTGGCGTCCTTTCGGCGGAAAAGCACTTCTGCACGACTCTCCACGGCGAGAGGGATCCGTCCACCAAAAGGGAAGTCTCTAGCCCTTTTTGTTCCTGCAGAAACCTCAGCTTCTTCTGTCCAGTAGAAGCTTCTTTGCACCCGCAGCTGGCATTTCCTGGGCATTTGCCCATCTCCGACTTGCTTGTGACTTTTGGACTTGGTCCCCTTGTTCCACAGGTACCCTAGATTGGAAATCCACAGTTGTTGCATTGCTGGTTTGTGTCTTTCCTGCATTATTCCTCTAACACGACTTCTTTGTCCTTAGGGGAACTTTAGTGCACTTTGCACTCACTTTTCAGGGTCTTGGGGAGGGTTATTTTTCTAACTCTCACTATTTTCTAATAGTCCCAGCGACCCTCTACAAGGTCACATAGGTTTGAGGTCCATTCGTGGTTCGCATTCCACTTTTGGAGTATATGGTTTGTGTTGCCCCTATCCCTATGTTTCCCCATTGCATCCTATTGTAACTATACATTGTTTGCACTGTTTTCTAAGACTATACTGCATATTTTTGCTATTGTGTATATATATCTTGTGTATATTTCCAATCCTCTCACTGAGGGTACACTCTAAGATACTTTGGCATATTGTCATAAAAATAAAGTACCTTTATTTTTAGTATAACTGTGTATTGTGTTTTCTTATGATATTGTGCATATGACACTAAGTGGTACTGTAGTAGCTTCACACGTCTCCTAGTTCAGCCTAAGCTGCTCTGCTAAGCTACCATTATCTATCAGCCTAAGCTGCTAGACACCCTATACACTAATAAGGGATAACTGGGCCTGGTGCAAGGTGCAAGTACCCCTTGGTACTCACTACAAGCCAGTGCAGCCTCCTACAGCCGGGTATGCCCAGACGTGGGTCCCGGGCTCACTGTGCCACTGGATTCAAGCTAGCCTGGCTGATGAGGGGTAAAACCCCGAAACCGGTCCCAGGATGCTTGTTTCCGGTCCAGGGAGAACCTGGCCTGGCAGTTCGGGCTGGACTGTTCCCATGAGGAACAGGGTCAAGACTGATTTGCATATGGCTGGGTTCAAACTGGGGTGGCATGGTGAGCAAAATAATGGATGGATTAAACCCAGATCTGTGACTGGGGGTGAATGTTTGATTGGTTCAGCATTCCGTCCATCCAGTTACGCTATCCCACAGCGTTTGTGTTTTGCTTTGCTTTTGCCGCCCTAAGTGCGCCGGGTATGCCCAGACGTGGGTCCCGGGCTCACTGTGCCACTGGATTCAAGCTAGCCTGGCTGATGAGTGGTAAAATCCTGTAACCGGTCCCAGGATACTTGTTTCCGGTGCAGGGAGAACCTGGCCTGGCAGTTCGGGCTCGACTGTTCCCATGAGGAACAGGGTCAAGACTGATTTGCATATGGCTGGGTTCAAACTGGGGTGGCATGGTGAGCAAAATAATGGATAGATTAAACCCAGATCTTTGACTGGGGATGAATGTTTGATTGGTTCAGCATTCCGTCCATCCAGTTACGCTATCCCACAGCGTTTGTGTTTTGCTTTGCTTTTGCCGCCTTAAGTGCGCCGGGTATGCCCAGACGTGGGTCCGGGCTCACTGTGCCACTGGATTCAAGCTAGCCTGGCTGATGAGGGGTAAAACCCCAAAACCGGTCCCAGGATGCTTGTTTCCGGTCCAGGGAGAACCTGGCCTGGCAGTTTGGGCTGGACTGTTCCCATAAGGAACAGGGTCAAGACTGATTTGCATATGGGTGGGTTCAAACTGGGGTGGCATGGTGAGCAAAATAATGGATGGATTAAACCCAGATCTGTGACTGGGGGTGAATGTTTGATGCTTGTTTCCGGTCCAGGGAGAACCTGGCCTGGCAGTTCGGGCTGGACTGTTCCCATGAGGAACAGGGTCAAGACTGATTTGCATATGGCTGGGTTCAAACTGAGGTGGCATGGTGAGCAAAATAATGGATGGATTAAACCCAGATCTGTGACTGGGGGTGAATGTTTGATTGGTTCAGCATTCAGTCCATCCAGTTACAATATCCCACAGCGTTTGTGTTTTGCTTTGCTTTTGCCGCCCTAAGTGCGCCGGGTATGCCCAGACGTGGGTCCCGGGCTCACTGTGCCACTGGATTCAAGTTAGCCTGGCTGATGAGGGGTAAAACCCCGAAACCGGTCCCAGGATGCTTGTTTCCGGTCCAGGGAGAACCTGGCCTGGCAGTTTGGGCTGGACTGTTCCCATGAGGAACAGGGTCAAGACTGATTTGCATATGGCTGGGTTCAAACTGGGGTGGCAGGGTGAGCAAAATAATGGATGGATTAAACCCAGATCTGTGACTGGGGGTGAATGTTTGATTGGTTCAGCATTCCGTCCATCCAGTTACGCTGTCCCACAGTGTTTGTGTTTTGCTTTGCTTTTGCCGCCCTAAGTGCGCCGGGTATGCCCAGACGTGGGTCCCGGGCTCACTGTGCCACTGGATTCAAGCTAGCCTGGCTGATGAGGGGTAAAACCCTGAAACCGGTCCCAGGATGCTTGTTTCCGGTCCAGGGAGAACCTGGCCTGGCAGTTCGGGCTGGTCTGTTCCCATGATGAACAGGGTCAAGACTGATTTGCATATGGCTGGGCTCAAACTGGGGTGGCATGGTGAGCAAAATAATTGATGGATTAAACCCAGATCTGTGACTGGGGGTGAATGTTTGATTGGTTCAGCATTCCGTCCATCCAGTTACGCTATCCCACAGCGTTTGTGTTTTGCTTTGCTTTTGCCGCCCTAAGTGCGCCGGGTATGCCCAGACGTGGGTCCCGGGCTCACTGTGCCACTGGATTCAAGCTAGCCTGGCTGATGAGGGGTAAAATCCCGAAACCGGTCCCAGGATGCTTGTTTCCGGTCCAGGGAGAACCTGGCCTGGCAGTTCGGGCTGGACTGTTCCCATGAGGAACAGGGTCAAGACTGATTTGCATATGGCTGGGTTCAAACTGGGGTGGCATGGTGAGCAAAATAATGGATGGATTAAACCCAGATCTGTGACTGGGGGTGAATGTTTGATTGGTTCAGCATTCCGTCCATCCAGTTACGCTATCCCACAGCGTTTGTGTTTTGCTTTGCTTTTGCCGCCCTAAGTGCGCCGGGTATGCCCAGACGTGGGTCCCGGGCTCACTGTGCCACTGGATTCAAGCTAGCCTGGCTGATGAGGGGTAAAATCCCGAAACAGGTTCCAGGTTGCTTGTTTCCGGTCCAGGGAGAACCTGGCGTGGCAGTTCGGGCTGGACTGTTCCCTTGAGGAACAGGGTCAAGACTGATTTGCATATGGCTGGGCTCAAACTGGGGTGGCATGGTGAGAAAAATAATTGATGGATTAAACCCAGATCTGTGACTGGGGGTGAATGTTTGATTGGTTCAGCATTCCGTCCATCCAGTTACGCTATCCCACAGCGTTTGTGTTTTGCTTTGCTTTTGCCGCCCTAAGTGCGCCGGGTATGCCCAGACGTGGGTCCCGGGCTCACTGTGCCACTGGATTCAAGCTAGCCTGGCTGATGAGGGGTAAAACCCCGAAACCGGTCCCAGGATGCTTGTTTCCGGTCCAGGGAGAACCTGGCCTGGCAGTTCGGGCTGGTCTGTTCCCATGATGAACAGGGTCAAGACTGATTTACATATGGCTGGGCTCAAACTGGGGTGGCATGGTGGGCAAAATAATTGATGGATTAAACCCAGATCTGTGACTGGGGGTGAATGTTTGATTGGTTCAGCATTCCGTCCATCCAGTTACGCTATCCCACAGCGTTTGTGTTTTGCTTTGCTTTTGCCGCCCTAAGTGCGCCGGGTATGCCCAGACGTGGGTCCCGGGCTCACTGTGCCACTGGATTCAAGCTAGCCTGGCTGATGAGGGGTAAAACCCCGAAACCGGTCCCAGGATGCTTGTTTCCGGTCCAGGGAGAACCTGGCCTGGCAGTTCGGGCTGGACTGTTCCCATGAGGAACAGGGTCAAGACTGATTTGCATGTGGCTGGGTTCAAACTGGGGTGGCATGGTGAGCAAAATAATGGATGGATTAAACCCAGATCTGTGACTGGGGGTGAATGTTTGATTGGTTCAGCATTCCGTCCATCCAGGTACGCTATCCCACAGCGTTTGTGTTTTGCTTTGCTTTTGCCGCCCTAAGTGCGCCGGGTATGCCCAGACGTGGGTCTCGGGCTCACTGTGCCACTGGATTCAAGCTAGCCTGGCTGATGAGGGGTAAAATCCCGAAACCGGTCCCAGGTTGCTTGTTTCCGGTCCAGGGAGAACCTGGCCTGGCAGTTCGGGCTGGACTGTTCCCATGAGGAACAGGGTCAAGACTGATTTGCATATGGCTGGGTTCAAACTGGGGTGGCATGGTGAGAAAAATAATTGATGGATTAAACCCAGATCTGTGACTGGGGGTGAATGTTTGATTGGTTCAGCATTCCGTCCATCCAGTTACGCTATCCCACAGCGTTTGTGTTTTGCTTTGCTTTTGCCGCCCTAAGTGCGCCGGGTATGCCCAGACGTGGGTCCCGGGCTCACTGTGCCACTGGATTCAAGCTAGCCTGGCTGATGAGGGGTAAAACCCCGAAACCGGTCCCAGGATGCTTGTTTCCGGTCCAGGGAGAACCTGGCCTGGCAGGTCGGGCTGGACTGTTCCCATGAGGAACAGGGTCAAGTCTGATTTGCATATGGCTGGGTTCAAACTGGGGTGGCATGGTGAGCAAAATAATGGATGGATTAAACCCAGATCTTTGACTGGGGATGAATGTTTGATTGGTTCAGCATTCCATCCATCCAGTTACGCTATCCCACAGCGTTTGTATTTTGCTTTGCGTTTGCTGCCCTAAGTGCGCCGGGTATGCCCAGACGTGGGTCCCGGGCTCACTGTGCCACTGGATTCAAGCTAGCCTGGCTGATGAGGGGTAAAACCCCGAAACCGGTCCCAGGATGCTTGTTTCCGGTCCAGGGAGAACCTGGCCTGGCAGTTCGGGCTGGACTGTTCCCATGAGGAACTGGGTCAAGACTGATTTGCATATGGGTGGGTTCAAACTGGGGTGGCATGGTGAGCAAAATAATGGATGGATTAAACCCAGATCTGTGACTGGGGGTGAATGTTTGATGCTTGTTTCCGGTCCAGGGAGAACCTGGCCTGGCAGTTCGGGCTGGACTGTTCCCATGAGGAACAGGGTCAAGACTGATTTGCATATGGCTGGGTTCAAACTGGGGTGGCATGGTGAGCAAAATAATGGATGGATTAAACCCAGATCTGTGACTGGGGGTGAATGTTTGATTGGTTCAGCATTCCGTCCATCCAGTTACAATATCCCACAGCGTTTGTGTTTTGCTTTGCTTTTGCCGCCCTAAGTGCGCCGGGTATGCCCAGACGTGGGTCCCGGGCTCACTGTGCCACTGGATTCAAGTTAGCCTGGCTGATGAGGGGTAAAACCCCGAAACCGGTCCCAGGATGCTTGTTTCCGGTCCAGGGAGAACCTGGCCTTGCAGTTCGGGCTGGACTGTTCCCATGAGGAACAGAGTCAAGACTGATTTGCATATGGCTGGGTTCAAACTGGGGTGGCATGGTGAGCAAAATAATGGATGGATTAAACCCAGATCTGTGACTGGGGGTGAATGTTTGATTGGTTCAGCATTCCGTCCATCCAGTTACGCTATCCCACAGCGTTTGTGTTTTGCTTTGCTTTTGCCGCCCTAAGTGCGCCGGGTATGCCCAGACGTGGGTCCCGGGCTCACTGTGCCACTGGATTCAAGCTAGCCTGGCTGATGAGGGGTAAAACCCCGAAACCGGTCCCAGGATGCTTGTTTCTGGTCCAGGGAGAACCTGGCCTGGCAGTTCGGGCTGGACTGTTCCCATGAGGAACAGGGTCAAGACTGATTTGCATATGGCTGGGCTCAAACTGGGGTGGCATGGTGAGCAAAATAATTGATGGATTAAACCCAGATCTGTGACTGGGGGTGAATGTTTGATTGGTTCAGCATTCCGTCCATCCAGTTACGCTATCCCACAGCGTTTGTGTTTTGCTTTGCTTTTGCCGCCCTAAGTGCGCCGGGTATGCCCAGACGTGGGTCCCGGGCTCACTGTGCCACTGGATTCAAGCTAGCCTGGCTGATGAGGGGTAAAACCCCGAAACCAGTCCCAGGATGCTTGTTTCCGGTCCAGGGAGAACCTGGCCTGGCAGTTCGGGCTGGACTGTTCCCATAAGGAACAGGGTCAAGACTGATTTGCATATGGCTGGGTTCAAACTGAGGTGGCATGGTGAGCAAAATAATGGATGGATTAAACCCAGATCTGTGACTGGGGGTGAATGTTTGATTGGTTCAGCATTCCGTCCATCCAGTTACGCTATCCCACAGCGTTTGTGTTTTGCTTTGCTTTTGCCGCCCTAAGTGCGCCGGGTATGCCCAGACGTGGGTCCCGGGCTCACTGTGCCACTGGATTCAAGCTAGCCTGGCTGATGAGGGGTAAAACCCCGAAACCGGTCCCAGGATGCTTGTTTCCGGTGCAGGAAAAACCTGGCCTGGCAGTTCGGGCTAGACTGTTCCCATGAGGAACAGGGTCAAGACTGATTTGCATATGGCTGGGTTCAAACTGGGGTGGTATGGTGAGCAAAATAATGGATGGATTAAACCCAGATCTGTGACTGGGGGTGAATGTTTGATTGGTTCAGCATTCCGTCCATCCAGTTACGCTATCCCACAGCATTTGTGTTTTGCTTTGCTTTTGCCACCCTTAGTGCGCGGGTATGCCCAGACGTGGGTCCCGGGCTCACTGTGCCACTGGATTCAAGCTAGCCTGGCTGATGAGGGGTAAAACCCCGAAACCGGTCCCAGGATGCTTGTTTCCGGTCCAGGGAGAACCTGGCCTGGCAGTTCGGGCTGGACTGTTCCCATGAGGAACAGGGTCAAGACTGATTTGCATATGGCTGGGTTCAAACTGGGGTGGCATGGTGAGCAAAATAATGGATGGATTAAACCCAGATCTGTGACTGGGGGTGAATGTTTGATTGGTTCAGCATTCCGTCCATCCAGTTACGCTATCCCACAGCGTTTGTGTTTTGCTTTGCTTTTGCAGCCCTAAGTGCGCCGGGTATGCCCAGACGTGGGTCATGGGCTCACTGTGCCACTGGATTCAAGCTAGCCTGGCTGATGAGGGGTAAAACCCCGAAACCGGTCCCAGGATGCTTGTTTCCAGTCCAGGGAGAACCTGGCCTGGCAGTTTGGGCTGGACTGTTCCCATGAGGAACAGGGTCAAGACTGATTTGCATATGGCTGGGTTCAAACTGGGGTGGCATGGTGAGCAAAATAATGGATGGATTAAACCCAGATCTGTGACTGGGGGTGAATGTTTGATTGGTTCAGCATTCCGTCCATCCAGTTACGCTATCCCACAGGGTTTGTGTTTTGCTTTGCTTTTGCCGCCCTAAGACGTAGGTCCCGGGCTCACTGTGCCACTGGATTCAAGCTAGCCTGGCTGATGAGGGGTAAAACCCTGAAACCGGTCCCAGGATGCTTGTTTCCGGTCCAGGGAGAACCCGGCCTGGCAGTTCGGGCTGGACTGTTCCCATGAGGAACAGGGTCAAGACTGATTTGCATATGGGAGGGTTCAAATTGGGGTGGCATGGTGAGCAAAATAATGGATGGATTAAACCCAGATCTGTGACTGGGGGTGAATGTTTGATTGGTTCAGCATTCCGTCCATCCAGTTACGCTATCCCACAGCGTTTGTGTTTTGCTTTGCTTTTGCCGCCCTAAGTGCACCGGGTATGCCCAGACGTGGGTCCCGGGCTCACTGTGCCACTGGGTTCAAGCTAGCCTGGCTGATGAGGGGTAAAACCCCGAAACCGGTCCCAGGATGCTTGTTTCCGGTCCAGGGAGAACCTGGCCTGGCAGTTCGGGCTGGACTGTTCCCATGAGGAACAGGGTCAAGACTGATTTGCATATGGCTGGGTTCAAACTGGGGTGGCATGGTGAGCAAAATAATGGATGGATTAAACCCAGATCTGTGACTGGGGGTGAATGTTTGATTGGTTCAGCATTCCGTCCATCCAGTTACAATATCCCACAGCGTTTGTGTTTTGCTTTGCTTTTGCCGCCCTAAGTGCGCCGGGTATGCCCAGACGTGGGTCCCGGGCTCACTGTGCCACTGGATTCAAGCTAGCCTGGCTGATGAGGGGTAAAACCCTGAAACCGGTCCCAGGATGCTTGTTTCCGGTCCAGGGAGAACCTGGCCTGGCAGTTCGGGTTGGACTGTTCCCATGAGGAACAGGGTCAAGACTGATTTGCATATGGCTGGGTTCAAACTGGGGTGGCATGGTGAGCAAAATAATGGATGGATTAAACCCAGATCTGTGACTGGGGGTGAATGTTTGATTGGTTCAGCATTCCGTCCATCCAGTTACGCTATCCCACAGCGTTTGTGTTTTGCTTTGCTTTTGCCGCCCTAAGTGCGCCGGGTATGCCCAGACGTGGGTCCCGGGCTCACTGTGCCACTGGATTCAAGCTAGCCTGGCTGATGAGGGGTAAAACCCCGAAACCGGTCCCAGGATGCTTGTTTCCGGTCCAGGGAGAACCTGGCCTGGCAGTTCGGGCTGGACTGTTCCCATGAGGAACAGGGTCAAGACTGATTTGCATATGGCTGGGTTCAAACTGGGGTGGCATGGTGAGCAAAATAATGGATGGATTAAACCCAGATCTGTGACTGGGGGTGAATGTTTGATTGGTTCAGCATTCCGTCCATCCAGTTACGCTATCCCACAGCGTTTGTGTTTTGCTTTGCTTTTGCCGCCCTAAGTGCGCCGGGTATGCCCAGACGTGGGTCCCGGGCTCACTGTGCCACTGGATTCAAGCTAGCCTGGCTGATGAGGGGTAAAACCCCGAAACCGGTCCCAGGATGCTTGTTTCCGGTCCAGGGAGAACCTGGCCTGGCAGTTTGGGCTGGACTGTTCCCATGAGGAACAGGGTCAAGACTGATTTGCATATGGCTGGGTTCAAACTGGGGTGGCATGGTGAGCAAAATAATGGATGGATTAAACCCAGATCTGTAACTGGGGGTGAATGTTTGATTGGTTCAGCATTCCGTCCATCCAGTTACGCTATCCCACAGCGTTTGTGTTTTGCTTTGCTTTTGCCGCCCTAAGTGTGCCGGGTATGCCCAGACGTAGGTCCCGGGCTCACTGTGCCACTGGATTCAAGCTAGCCTGGCTGATGAGGGGTAAAACCCCGAAACCGGTCCCAGGATGCTTGTTTCCGGTCCAGGGAGAACCTGGCCTGGCAGTTCGGGCTGGACTGTTCCCATGAGGAACAGGGTCAAGACTGATTTGCATATGGCTGGGTTCAAATTGGGGTGGCATGGTGAGCAAAATAATGGATGGCTTAAACCCAGATCGGTGACTGGGGGTGAATGTTTGATTGGTTCAGCATTCCGTCCATCCAGTTACGCTATCCCACAGCGTTTGTGTTTTGCTTTGCTTTTGCCGCCCTAAGTGCGCCGGGTATGCCCAGACGTAGGTCCCGGGCTCACTGTGCCACTGGATTCAAGCTAGCCTGGCTGATGAGGGGTAAAACCCCAAAACCGGTCCCAGGATGCTTGTTACCGGTCCAGGGAGAACCTGGCCTGGCAGTTCGGGCTGGACTGTTCCCATGAGGAACAGGGTCAAGACTGATTTGCATATGGCTGGGTTCAAACTGGGGTGGCATGGTGAGCAAAATAATGGATGGATTAAACCCAGATCTGTGACTGGGGGTGAATGTTTGATTGGTTCAGCATTCCGTCCATCCAGTTACGCTATACCACAGCGTTTGTGTTTTGCTTCATCCATGCAACAGCCATGGATGAACTCACCAAATATTTATCCATGCATTCACTCGCATGTAAGTCTCTCCATACACTCAATCATCCATCTAACCAGTTACACATTTACCCACTAAAACGCACAAAAAACTGTTAATCAATGAAGAAACACTTTCACTTAGAAAATGACCACACCTATAGTATTTCATAATGTTTGTTTATTTATGAATGTCTGATTACATGGCAAGATTTATTTTTACAATGGGTCACTTCCTGGTTTCCTTTTGTAAACATATACGTGCCACCCACAGAAGGCAGCATTTTTACTTTTTAATATATTTAAACGTTCCATTTTAATGGAGATTTTGAATATTTGCAAAGAAAATAAGTCTGCCAGTGCCAGAATTATCGGCTTTTCTAATACTTGATATGTATGAAATCAACAGAAGCGCACACAAAAGCAAGAAAAACGAAACAGTTTCAACTGTGAGTCAGACCTAACTGGCTTTGTTTCCTTCTGAATATTCGTCTGTCCCCATCACATAAAAAGTGATATATTATCCTAGGTGTGTGGAAAGCACAGAAAGAATGTTTGTGTAGTCACAATACAAACTATTGTAAATGCAAAAATAGAAAACACATTTATGGCTCGAGTACATAACCTACCTGTTTAGTGTAATTATTTCTAGTTTTTGGCTCTGCTAATTTATCTCATCCCATATTTAGGGTTCCCTCACTTCCCTCCAGTGATGAAAGGCACTCTTTCCACTGTTTCAGAATAAACCTAATGAAATATGGGTGTTGTGGTCTTGCTGCTCGGATTGAACTAATTAGACTAACACACCTGAAATCAATAGTTAGTAGGTTGAAATTTCAAGACTGTGAACAGTGACCGGAATGACCTAAAATGAGGTAGTCACCCTACCTATTTTTCACATTTTGAAAGGTGAGCTGCTTTGCTCTAATGCTTTTTGCTGCAGTCAGTGTTGTTTTTCAACAGGAAAAATAGTTGTTTGCAGTTTATCTGAATAGGACTATTGATTGGTGTTCCTGTCAAACAATGGAGGAAAATAGCACACAACTTCCAATTATATATTGTGCCTCTTAAATGCAGTGGTTGGGCAATATGGCATAGACAACAAAATAGCAGTGTTTCAATAAGGTTATGCCAAAAGGCCGTAGGTATCCTGGAAGCAGACAAATATAATTCATCCATGTATACAATTGCACACATGTAACCATGTATACATTTACAATCATGAATCCAGTGATCTCATCCCAAACACATATGTTCCCATGCATCTAATGGCGAAGTAACCACTCCCCCCATCACCTCCGCTTCACCTCTTTGTTCCATTCCTTACTTGTATGAGTAATGTGACCGAATTACTGCCATTTGCCCACCAATTTAAAAGCTTCCTTCACTTCCATAACTGCACAGATAAAGCTCACAAAACCCATTTTACACCACCTCACTTTCAGTTTCTTTTTTGTGACGTTCCATTTTGCGTCTTTTTTCGGAAAGCTGCTTCATCTATCTACAGGATGACTTCTGAAGGTATGAAGTTCATGTACTTTCGAAATATGTGGGACTAGCACATCTTTTTAACTGACATGGTGACTGGATTCTTTTTTTTTGCTTGCTATCGCTTCCACAGCAGTATGTGTTGGCCCGCTATTAATATTAGTTGCGCTCGCTGTGTGGATCCAGAGACCCTATTTTTGTGTGCCACGTTTTGTCTTGTTGTTGTGGCACTGGGGTTAAATCTTTACAGGGAATAAGTGGTGCAAAGGCCCTCTGTCGCTGTTATTGCTCGTGGAATTGGGCTGCTGTGAGCACATTTAATAAGCGATGCACCTGACCAATTTTTTGGTATCGCTCGGAGGGTTTGGGGTACCATGGGCCTATATTGGTAGCAAGGCACAGGCCCATTTTCATTACTACTCCTCGCGGAGTGGGGCTCCCAAGAGCCTCCCTAGTAGCAGTGCACCGCCCTTCTTTTTGTAGCCGTTTCTTGCAGGATTGGGATCCTGTGAATCTCTGTGATTGACAGTGTAGTGTCCAACTTTCCTACTTCTGCTCTCAAGGTTAGCTCACTACGAGCTTCTAAACTAGTCTGAGTCCTGATGTTGATGCTACAGTGTGTGGGCTTTGGTGAATCGTTTTAAAATGTCTACCTGAAAGAGCAGGAAGCTATCTCTGTGTGTTGCAATTTTGTTGTCTGGTCGAGCACTCTAATGCCCTTGGGCACAGTTTGTGCTATTTAAACTGCAAAATTAATAAGTAAAAGTCCTAAAGTGAGGCGTTTTATCACTTGCTTGTGTAGCAGGCATAACCTAGGCATGGTCGGGAACAGCAGGAGCCTGTATAAAAAGGAGGGAATGTTTGTTTTGCACAGACATTCCTTTGGTCGTCTACAGCTCAGGCCTTAAAGTACTTCAGGCTGGGTTTTTTCACTTTTGTATGTCTATATAGGATCTGTATTGGCCTATCTTAACCACCAATTTTCTACTTGTTTTCCTCTAACTCAACTAAATTGACATATTTGCCTATTGGGTAAGCGCAATCTATTACACTTGAGCAGCTTTTATAAGGGAGTCCTGAACTTGCAGGCAGATTACCTGAGCAGGGTATTTGTTTTCTGCCAAATGTTTGTGTTAAACCCAGAAGTATTCCTGAAGATGTCACACATTGAAAGTCCCTCAAGCGGGTCTATTTGCGAGTCTCATCAACACTCAGGGCCATATTTATACTTTTTGACGCAAAACTGCGCTAACGCAGTTTTACGCCAAAAAAATTAGCGCCGGCTATCGCCATTCTGAAGCGCCATGCGGGCGCCGTATTTATTGAATGGCGTTAGCCGGCGTTAGCCGACCGGCGCTGCCAGGTGTGCGTGAAAAAAAACGACGTACACCAGGCAGCGCCGGCGTAGGGAAAAATGGCGTTTGGGCGTCCCAAAATGGGGCAAGTCAGGCTGAGGCAAAAAAATCGTCTTAACCCGATTTGCGCCATTTTTTTTGGGCGCCCAGACGCCATTAACATGACTCCTGTCTTAGCAAAGACAGGAGTCATGCCCCCTTGCCCAATGGCCATGCCCAGGTGACTTATGTCCCCTGGGCATGGTCATTGGGCATAGTGGCATGTAGGGGGGCACAAATCAGGCCCCCCTATGCCACAAAGAAAATATAAAAAAATACTTACCACAACTTACCTTTTCTTCCCTGGGATGGGTCCCTCCATCCTTGGGTGTCCTCCTGGGGTGGGCAAGGGTGGCAGGGGGTGTCCCTGGGGCCAGGGGAGGGCACCTCTGGGCTCATTCTGAGCCCACAGGTCCCTTAACGCCTGCCCTGACCCAGGCGTTAAAAAGAGGCGCAAATGCGGGGTTTTTAGTCCCGCCCACTCCCGGGCGTCATTTTTGCCCGGGAGTATAAATACGACGCATATGCATCGCAGTCATTTTTTAAGACGGGAACGCCTACCTTGCATATCATTAACCCAAGGAAGGTGTTCACGCCAAAAAATGACGCTAACTCCATGAACTTTGGCGCTAGATGCGTCTAACGGCAAAGTATAAATATGGAGTTAGTTTTGCGTTGAATTTGCGTCGAAAAAAACGACGCAAATTCGGCGCAAACGGAGTATAAATATGCCCCTCAACTTCTGAAATTCCTCTCAATGTCTTCAAATAGCAGGGGTGGATGTTTTGTTGAGTCTGTGGCCAGAGGGCCTTCGTTATGTGTTTTTGCCGATCCCATTAATTCCCAGAGCTCTAGCAAAGTTACAGAGGGAGCTGGTGGAAATGGTGTTGGTCCTTCCATATTGGATAAGGCAGAATTGTTTTCTTTTACTCCAGAAGACCTGATACCTCCTGTGTTCCTTACTCCCCGAGTCAGCCCCCTCCTTCACGTGGATACTGAAAGGGAGTGATTTCTAATGGGAAGTTTCACTCTTGGTAATCTAGGGCCAGATGTAGCAAAGTTTTGCGAGTCACAAATGGGCCGATTCGCTATTTGCGACAGTGCAAAATCGGAAATGGGATGCAAAAACCCCATTTCCGACTTGCAAAAAGCGATGGGACCCGTTTGCGAGTCGCATCAGTTGCGATCCCATTTTGCGACCCGCAAATTGCAAGTCGCAATTTGCGAGTCGCAAACCATATGCAATTGCAACTCGCAAATTGCGACTAGTCGCAAAAAGCCCATTTTGCACTTGCAATTTACCACTAACTCAGAGTAGGTGGTAACCATAACCAAAGTATAAAAGGAGACCCAGAAGGCATCTGGGTTACTCAAGATGGCGGAGATATACCTGATAGCAGTGAGAAGGAGAGTCCACGCAGCCCAGCAGAGGAGGAGGAGGGGCCACAGACAGGAGAAGATATATAGAACAAGGCAGACTCTTTTTCAGCAAACTGAGGATGAGATATACGATAAATACCGCCTTAGCAGCGCAGCCATACTAGAATTAATTGATTTACTGAAACCACAGCTAGAACACCAGACTCTGCGTGGCTGCGCCATCCCTACGCATGTGCAAGTGCTATGCTCACTGCACCTCTTGGCCTCAGGGAGCTATCAGGGGGTAATTGCTGTGGCAGGTGGGGTATCCCAAAGTTCAGTGTCAAGGTTCCTCAGGGCATTCCTAGATGCCATACTCACACACAGGTCTCACTTCATATACCTACCCAGGAATGAGGCAGAAATTAACAGCACCAAGCTGGACTTTTACCGCATTTCCCAATTTCCCCATGTCATACGGTGTGTAGATGGGACACACATTCAAATATGCCCCCCTGCAAATCTGGAACATCTTTTCCGCAACAGAAAGTGTACCCACTCACTGAATATTCAGGTTGTTTGTGACGCCCATTATGTCATCACGGACATTGTAGCTAAGTTTCCAGGCAATATCCATGACTCATACATGTTTAGGCATAGTGGGATACATCAACGCCTGGAACGTGGGGAATTTGGAGACGGATACCTCCTAAGTAGAGCTACAGACACCTTGCAGACATACACACAGGTCACTGTGCACAACAATCAGGACTTCCTAACAGTGTACTTTTTGTGCCCAACAGGTGACAGTGCATATGCTCTAAGGCCATGGATCATGACTCCGTTTTTAACACCCAGCAATGAATGTGAGAGGCGATACAACAATGCACATAAGAGGACCAGGAACCTTATCGAGCGCACCTTCGGACTACTGAAAGCAAGATTCAGATGCGTCCACCGCAGTGGAGGTGCCCTCCAGTATACCCCCATTACAGCATTCAAAATTGTGGTCGCATGCGCCATCCTCCACAACATAGCCACCCGACGTGGGCTACCTCTCACCCCTGCAGACCCAGATCCTGATGATGAAGAGCAAGAACAACCACATCGCCATCATGGGGATAGGAGTATAGCTAATCAAGGCAGACTGAGACGGGAACACATCGCAACACAATACTTTGGAAGGTACATGTCAACTCCAACCATACTCACCTATTGACCAAAAACTCCATTTGTTAAGTGGAACAAAAATAACTATTTTATTAGTGCAGAAATGAAACTATTTACAAGTAATGAATGTCCATGGGCATGAAAATGCACACCAGGCATGTGGCACATTGACGTCTTGTGCCACTTCTAATGGTCCAGGGTGATCTCTATGACCTTCTGCCCCTCCTGCCAGCCTGGCTGGTCCCTGGTGCTTCCGTGGTGCTCTGCCTGCTACTCCTGAGCACCCTGCTGTCAGTGACAGAGACACTGCTCACTGTCGAGCCCTCCTCACTGTCCTGGGGTGTTTCCCCTGTGCCCCTAGACATATTCCGTGTCTCCATCAAGTCAATGATGTGGGTCAGACGTCCCAGGCCCCTAGCCACATCCCCAGCGAAATGGCCCATTTCCACCTGCAGCCCAACTATCCTCCTCGACAGGCCTGTGGTGTTCATGGCGAGCCTGCCGATGGATGTGGCCATCCTGTCCAGTCTGTGCAGGAGCTGACGGTCCCTGCGCCGCCCACCCTCGGCCTGGGCCAGTAGTCCTCCCGCCAGTTCCCTCATGGCAAGGGCAAGGTCCCCAGTGTTAGTGCAGATCATGTCCATCCTTGAGTTCAGGTGCTGCATGCTGGCATGGTTATTGCGCACGAAGCGGTGCAGCACACCACTAATCCTCCCTAAAATTCGATTTTGTAGGCGCTGACCAGGTCCCCAAATCCAGAAACTGCCTCCTGCTCCAAAGTTTCCTCCACCCTTTCTTCCAGGGGTGTGGGTGGTGGCACAGACGATGGTCCCCCTCCTGTGCCTCTCATCTCCCGGAGCCTTTCAGCCACCCTCTCCTTGGTCCGGGAGCGGAGGTCATACCACCTTTTCTTGATGTCATCTATGCTCCTGTGGCTCACCCCCAGGGAATTTATCTTGTCCTGTATGTCCTGCCACAGCTGTTTCTTGGTGGCTTCAGGAACATTGAGGGCTGATTTTCCAAACAAGTCATCATAGTGCTGACAGCATTCGTCTGTCAGCACCTCCAGCTCCCTCTCTGAGAATTTCTGCTTCCTCTTCCTTGGTGTTCCTTCCATGGCAGCTGCTGTTTGTCCTGTGTGTAGTTCAGCATTTTTAAAAGGGTGTGGTCCTCCCTCCTCCCAGGTGTATTAGTAAACTTCCTGGCTGTGATGTCATCATCATGTGCCAGGAAGTGTTTCCAGAGTGTTCTGGAGTGGTTTCTGGAGTGTTCTGCTGCACCTGTAATCAATTAACAAGCTAATTGCAATTTGCGACATCCACTCGCTAATTGCGAGCTCGTTTTTTGCACACTCGCAAAAAGCGACCTTGCAATCGGCGGACTCGTACACTGCGTTGCGAGTCCGGGTGCGAGTCGCAATTTCGGCACGTTTTTTTTGCCTGCATTCCAATTTGCGACTCGCATTTTGCGAGTCGCACCAACTCGCAAAATCCGAGTCGCAAATTTTTTGTTTGCTACATCTGGCCCTTAGTCCTTAGAGGCTACCAGAGGAAGTTCAACAAACGGCATTCAGTCACCACTGGTTGTCCTTTAGTTCCTAAGTGTTCCTTAAGATTTATTTCTCCGACATATTTAATGTCCCTTACTCATTGCAGACTAAATGGAGCACAACAGTCTGAGTTGATTTTTGGCGTTTCTGTATAAGGGAATGGCAGTACTAAATTAGTAATCATGCGTGCTTTCTTTAGTATTGCAGACTAACAGGGAAAGGCTGTTGGATTATTAAAATGCTGCTACCATACCCTTATATATTCATGTGTAATTTTCTTCTTGCTGATGAGGAATACTGGCTTGGATAAACTTCATGAAAGTGAGGAATTACACGAGTGAGGTGAAGAGGAGGTAATGTCTGACTTACTAACCGGTAATATTCATTAAGAGCGATGGGTTGTGAAGATAAATGTCTGATAACTTTTTTAGTGGTCTCTTCTAGTGCTTTAAATGGACAGATTTTGTCAGCTACTGTGGTCCATATTTATACTTTTTTAGCGCCGCATTTGTGCCACTTTTTGACGCAAAAACGGCGCAAACTTACAAAATATAATTGGCCCATATTTATACTTTTTGACGCAAAACTGCGCTAACGCAGTTTTGCGCCAAAAAAATTAGCGCTGGCTAACGCCATTCTGAAGCACCATGCGGGCGCCGTATTTATTGAATGACGTTAGCCGGCGTTAGCCGCCGGCGCCGTCTGGTGTGCGTTAAAAAAAACGACGTACACCAGGCAGCGCCGGCGTAGGGGATATGGGGCTTGGGCGTCAAGAAATGGGGCAAGTCAGGTTGAGGCAATTTTTTCGCCTCAACCCGATTTGCGCCATTTTTTTTTCACTCCCAACCCCCATAGAAATGACTCCTGTCTTAGCAAAGACAGGAGTCATGCCCCCTTGCCCAATGGCCATGCCCAGGGGACTTCTGTCCCCTGGGCATGGTCATTGGGCATAGTGGCATGTAGGGGGGCACAAATCAGGCCCCCCTATGCCACAATTTTTTTTTTTTTTTAAACTTACCTGAACTTACCTTAATGTCCCTGGGATGGGTCCCTCCAGCCTTGGGTGTCCTCCTGGGGTGGGCAAGGGTGACAGGGGGGGTCCCTGGGGGCATGGGAGGGCACCTCTGGGCTCCTTCAGAGCCCACAGGTCCCTTAACGCCTGCCTTTTGCAGGCGCTAAAAAACGGCGCAAAAGCGGCCGTACGTCATTTTTTTTGACCCGCCCACTCCCGGGCGTGAATTTTGCCCGGGAGTATAAATCCGACGCACATGCCTCGGAGTCAATTTTTTAGACGGGAACGCCTACCTTGCATATAATTAACGCAAAGTAGGTGTCCACGCTAAAAAATTACGCTAACTCCATGGACTTTGGCGCTAGACGCGTCTAACGCCAAAGTATAAATATGGAGTTAGTTTTGCGTCGGAATTGCGTAAAAAAAAACGACGCAATTCCGGCGCAAACAGAGTATAAAAATGCCCCAATTGTATTTTGGAAGTTTGCGCCGTTTTGCGTCAAAAAGTGGCGCAAATGCGGCGCTAAAAAGTATGAACACCTTCACAAATGAAATTTGGCAAAAAGTTTCTCAGTATTTCTGGGCAGCGGTAAAGCACTTTTAAAGGAAAGTGCAAGTACTTCTTTTTTTAGCAAACAAGTACTTTGACTCCATGCAGTTTTACACTTCCGTTTCAAGCAGCTTCTTTTGTCTGCTGGTCGGTAAGAGTAATAATATGGATGTGGGTCTAGGGCTGACAAATGAGTCAAGAAAAGTGGAGAAAGAAACTGAAACTAGGAAAGGGAGGTAAAAATAAAGGCAAACATAGCTGGTGGGAAAAAAAGACGGGTAAGAAAGAGAAATAAGGGGATAAAAGAATGATAAATAGCAAGATAGAGAGAAGAAAGAATCAAGCGCCATTATCCTTGTTTGCTTTAAGGGAACTGGCAATATCACTATGCTATTGCATGTAACTTAACATAACGTGTGAATGTATGGGTTAATTTATCGGTCTATGAACCAGGCCTCTATGGACATACATTACATTAAAGACTTATCGGTCCTTCTTCGGTTTGCTGAAACTGGTATCTGTAAAATTCAGATCCACAGCACAGGATGAATTACATTTGCATCTTAATGCCAGACACCTGAAGAAAGGCAGCCTAGTTTATTTCGTGCACTCCTTTGAAAGACTACACACATAGAGCTATGAGGTGAGGGCTTTCCATTGTGTTCATTCATGCTTTACAAGGTAAGCTTTCTACTCTCTGCATTTACGCGTTGGTTTAAACGACACCTAACAGCAAAAACCCTGCCTTCTTCACATTACCTATCCTTATTCATTACAACGATGTGGATAACTCTCGCTCTCCTCTCTCTTCTGTTGATTTCTGCCCTTCTGAGCATCCAGTCCTTTTACGTAAACTGGCGCACCTAGCAACTTCCTTCCAAAACATCATTGATGGGAACGTCATTAAGCTCGTGCCCACTGATGTATTGGCAAACTATCGACAAATGGAAACGAAGAGGTCAGGAGAGAACGACACTGCACGTTGAAGAAACGCGGAATGACAGTTATAGCAGCCCGCGCGCCTCAATACGCAGCTTGCCACAAGGGACTTCGGGGTAATGCTGTAATTTCGACATATTTCAGCTGATTTTGCGCGTCCTTCCTGGAGTGCCTTCTCAGAATTAAGTTATTTTTGTTCATCTTGAAGGCAACGGAAGCGCAAAACAACCGAGTAAAATCTCCATACTCACTGAAAGGTAGCTGAGGAGAACAGCTTGAAATATCTTGCCTATGTTGATTCTTGCTCCAAGGTGAGAAAACTGCACGTTCTCTGAGGGATGGCTTCAAACACTGCGCATATGTTTGAAAACTTTCATAGAAAGTCTCTAAAGAAATACAAATCTATACTTCAGCCCTTCCAGTGCATGAAGTTCATTTGAGGTTGCGTTAAATGAGGTGTACCGAGGCCCTGCTTGCAAACACTCTTAAGAACTCGGGCAATGCGATTTACATTTGCCCTTCTCTACTGTTTTACTTTATCATTCCGATTTTGCCAACCAGAAACACCATTTAAATCAATTCCCCCTTTTCCTCATTGACAAACCGACTTATTTTTGGATCTGAACGTTGACACGTACACATTCTTTCATAGGTAATTGTTATAACATTCTATTTGTTCCAAGTGTTCGAGCTCAACCTATAACTACAAGGGCAAATAGGGCAGCTGCAAGTTTGTTAAGGCGAAAAATATTTCACCAGAAGGTATCAATGAAAGCACTTGGGGCCAGATGTACGTAGCTGGTTTACGACCAATAAAAAGCATTTCGTATGTACAAACCAAAATTTGTGATTCAGTAATCTATTTACCTAATTGCAAAATGGATTTGCGACTCATTATTAGGACGGTGCTTGCCAAGGGCATCCCTTCATAACAGTGAGTCACAGCAGTAAGTATGATTGTTTTGTGACCCTGAATGCGGTCCAAAAACAATTGCAGTTAACACCAATTTCAAAATTATGGTAACCCATTCGCAAACAGGAAGGGGTCCCCAAGGGGCCCGCCCCTTTATGAATTCATGCAAAGACGTTTTTTAAGAGCAGGCAGTGGTCCCACAGACCGCAGCCAACTCTTAAAAAATTAAAATGTAATGTTAAATTTTGTAATTTTAAAAGCATCCCATTTTCCTTTAAGGAAAGGGCTGCATTTTTTTTTAAAAGAGTGCTTTATTTAATTGCTTTATTTAAAATCAGTCACTGACATTGTGTTCTGCTGACACCAGGAGGCCACCATCCCTGTGATTTTTGCGGTTCCAAGTGTGTTGCAAATTGCGACCTACCTTATTACTATTAATGAGATAGGTCTATGTGCGACCCACGGGGAATTGCAGAAGAAACTCAGTGGTGTTTTGTACATTTGGAATTGCGATTTCCTAATTGCAATACGCATGAAATCACAATGAGGAAATCACAATTCCAAACATTCATACATGTGGCCCATAAAGAATACACAAATGCTTGAATTGCCCCACATCAAATTGAATTTGCACTGACTACCTCATCTGGGGTGTGACTTCACTTACCCGGCAGCAGTTTGTCAAGGAGGCAGGAAGGTTGCTGTTACACATGCTATATAGCGCCTCTAGCACACTGTGGCGCGAGATGGGCCTGGGCCAAGAGGGGGACTGTCTGCATCGGTCTGCTCATATCCGTATTAAGCTAGGCTTTTATTTTTTGCCTTTCATAACATCTGTACTTGTTACTCTTTTTGATTCTTCATTTATTTGTTGCAATATCCACATTAACTCTTACTATGGGAAAGAGAAAGCCCCCTCAGCCTCCCCAGTCAGGCCAAAAGGTGCTGTTGCATCCCCCTTATTGACCTCCTACTTGGCTACTGTTAAGGGGGAAATTTCTACAAAAGTTGAACTAGTTGAACCTGCATCAACAGTTCTGAAACTCATTAAAGTACCACCAAGTTTCTTGTCATCTCTATTGTTGGTGGGATATTTTACCCCCCAGAATAATTCAGCCAGGGATTCTCAACTGCAAGTCACTGTCTCTAACCCCTGTGTTGTGCACTGTGCTTAATTTGTAAAAAAAATGTGCCTGTGCCCAAAGCCCTCCTCTTAAACTTAAACACACAGTTGCTGCAATTAAATGTGCGAACCCGGAATACAGAGGCAGCGTAATCCTGAAGCCATCTCGGGCCTCTTCAATCCCTATAAAGTCACTCCCTGACCCTTCAGCTCACGGTAGCAGCTTTCTACTTTCTCTGTTTTTGACGCTTTTTCATTTTTTCCTTCCTCCGTCTTTCCCATATGTGTCTTTTGCTTGCAGCAAATGCTTGAGGCAGACGACTAAGCCCCGGCCCTCAAATATAAATAGCGGTGCTCAGCACCGGAAACAACAAGCACAAATGAAGCACTGGTTGTACATGACTCCATTGCTGACATCTCTACATCCCCTGTAAATGTTTCTAAACCACCCCCTTGAAACGAAAATGTAATAAAGGTACTGCTAAAAAGGGTGCACTCAAGAGTAAAGCTGCTAAAGTTGCTACTCCTTCCATCTGTCCATGTACTAATAGCAGCCATGATGTGGATCTTAGGTATATTGTCCAGACTGTTTGTAAACCATTTTTTCACAGCATCAAAATAATCCTGGGAGCTTTCAAACAGCCAGTTATGTAACCATTTATAGTATTGGCTTGTGTCAGGGAAAAGCAGTGGGGCAGTGTGAGAGGAGCAATACTAAAACAAACAAAAAAAGAACTTTCCTGCTGCTCGCCGCACTCCCAGACTCTCCTATGGCCAATCCAGACACTGCTGTCATGCGTGTAATGCCCATGAGAGCAGCAATGAAATTGGGTGGAGCAAGCTTGTTTTGTGCTCCCTGGGGGACTGGGAGTCCGTGCCTGCTGTTGTTTTCCAGCCAGCAATGCAGCTGGGTTTGAGAGATGTCAATGCACATGTCGGTTTGGCCATCCTAAGAAGGCTGCCCAAACCAATATGTGTACTGACAGCAGTGCCCACCACTCCTCCACCTTCTTGCTATTGCACCGCCCCAAAGACTTGGCTCCTAACGAAAAATAAAATGATAATAAACCTGTTATTGTCATTTTTATTTTTTGTTTGCCACTGCTGATAGGGGGGCTGTTGCTCCGGAGCCCTTGCTGACAATTTAATGTGCTAAATGAAAAATAGCAATCCATGTGTGATAACCATTGTTTTCTTCAACAGTCTTTCCAGCTCCAGCCACTGCAGCCTAGTTCCTGCTAAGTTTCCTCATCGATCGTACCAAGTGTTCCCCTGGTATTCAGCTCTTTGGGTTTACCTGTGACGGGCCACTCAAATAAACCATCAGTACATTTGAACCGAGTCAAACCCTTGCAAAGTGGTGAATCTATATTTGGTAATCAGCATCTAAACTTCAGGGGTCCTGAAGCCACAACCCAGAGTTGTTCTGTCAATCTACAATTGCCACCTTATTGCACGCCTTATGCCATCATCCTCACTTGTGTGACACCTCTTTGTAACAATCTTTCGGAAGTCTGGCGATCATCTAAATGCAGTTGCCCACTGGTTTGGGTCTAAATATGGTTATGGTATTTAGCTGATGGATAATATTTTCACGGTATGCAGGGTTGACTGGGTTGGCTCTGGTCCAAAGTTGATACAGGGAGATTGCCTGGTGCTAAATTTTAGAAGCCCTAGGCTGGTGTGATTACTTTTTCATCACCCGAATTATCCTTTTCAGGCCATGCAAGATCTGAGCTCTTCCACTTGGCTATTTCTATTGCAGGCCATGATGATACCTGGGCTCGAAGTCACATCTTCTTGCTTCCTGTGCCAGAGAATTGATTTGCGCCCCTTTCCTGGCTTTCTAAAAATGACTGACTTGGCCAATCGATCCATTCACAAGCCCCAAGTGTTATCCACAAATAATGGCATAAATCTGGCTCCTCTGAAGAGTCTTCTATTCCTGACACCGCCACTGTTTCCACGCTTTGTGCTGCAGGTGATTTGTGCACTCTATCTTGGAATGTTGCTGACATTAACAAGAAATTGGATAATGTGGACTGGCTGGATATTATAAACCAATATGATATGGTTTGTTGCCAGGAAACGTGGGATTTGGCTTGGAGAGCGTATTTCACTCAAATTGAGTAATTTAATCACTACTGTACTGAACTGAACCCCCTTGGTACCAAATTCTATTAATGTGTTTTTATGGTTCTGCTAGCGCACCTGGTCCTTAGTAAGTAAACTTGCAAGGGGACGCGTATAGGTCGCAGAACCTTTTGATTCGCATGGAGTATCCTAGCCATGTAGTAATCGATGACCATCAATAATCAATACACAAACCAATAACCATTAAGGAAAATATTAATCATCAGTGAATGACGTCAACATTTCATGAATAACCACAACTCAATTAAACATTTTATCAATATTATTTCCCTATTAGTTACAACACTAAGTCATAAGGTTAATTCAAACTTTATTCAATCCACTCAAGATTAATTCAGTAGTGACCACCAAAAACATAACCTAATCAGAACTTGAGAAAACATAAGTTCTAGTGCCTCTACATAAGCCAATAACGATGAATATGTTAACATGAGTAGCAGAGTTCAGCAAATCAGTCCATCAATCATTTGTCACTGTATATGTCAACGTCTCAGAATCAGAACCCTACCTAACACAGATTAGCATTGGCATGTGGGACTTTATGCAAAAATAGTTTAGAACATGAATTTGGAAAAACATCTAGCTAGGAGAAAAACTATAACACAGCGCAGTTGGTGCCTAGAAAGAAAATGCACAATAGTTAATCCATCACATTGTCATAGCTACCTATCCACGGTATGGATCAGCAACAAAGTCAGTCTTCGTCTTCAGGTCATCAATGGATCAGCAACGCATCAGATTCTCAAGAGCTTGAGCCCAATGACATTATCTCAGATCTCTTCAAATGTCCACGCCTAGTCTCCAACATCTATTCTGAAGTTTTCCCCCTTTGTCACGACATTATATTAAAGTTGCCCAGTCCATCCCCTAATTCCTAATTGGTCAGTTGATCACCAGTTATTCCCTTACCCAATAATTTTTATTTTACAAATCTATGAATTCTAATGTTACGCCATTCTTAGGGTGTCGATTGGTTCACTGTACGATGTCCTCATCATCCAGCTCATTAGGTATTCAAAATGTTACATCTTCTTCTCCAGACAGTGGGGGTCATTCTAAGTTTGGCGGGCGGCGGTCGCCGCCCGCCAAACTTACACCGCCAAATGACCGCTCCGCGGTCAAAAGACCGTGGGGGCCATTCAGACTTTCCCGCTGGGCCGGCAGGCGCCCGCCAAGAGAGCGCCCGCCGGCCCAGCGGGAAAGGCCCTGCAACACAGAAGTTGGCTCCGAATGGAGCCGGCGGTGTTGCAGGGGTGCGACGGGTGCAGTTGCACCCGTCGCGATTTTCACTGTCTGCTATGCAGACAGTGAAAATCATGCTGGGGCCCTGTTAGGGGGCCCCTGCACTGCCCATACCAGTGGCATGGGCAGTGCAGGGGCCCCCAGGGCCCCAAGACACCCGTTCCCGCCATCCTGTTTCTGGTGGTGAAAACCGCCAGAAACAGGCTGGCGGGAAGGGGGTCGGCAGCGCCGCCATGGAGGATTCTCCCAGCCGGGGCTAATCAGGCGGGAAACCGCCGGACCCGGCTGGGCGACCGCGGATGAAGCACAGCCAACCTGTTGGCGGTGCTTCCGTGGACAGCCACCCTGGTGGTCTATGACCGCCAGGGTTGGAATGAGGGCCAGTGTCTCTATAGTACTTTGTCCTGGGAAAGTACATCTTGTCTGCTTTACACTGAATTGGATACATACTCTAGTCCTCATCTCCTGTCCGTCAGTTCATTGCAGAAAATTCTAGCTAAGCAGACTTTATTAACACGAGTAGTTCAGGGTCAGTTCAGCCCGTTAGCTTCTCTACATTGCATGATTATTCAGCTTCTGCATGAGGCCTGGCAAAACTAAGCCACTAATTCTGCTAAGTTATCTCTACAATATAACATCAAACATATGTTATATAGCTCAATGTGACATATTACTACATTATTATTATGCATTTTC
Source organism: Pleurodeles waltl (assembly GCF_031143425.1). Classification (NCBI taxonomy): domain Eukaryota; kingdom Metazoa; phylum Chordata; class Amphibia; order Caudata; family Salamandridae; genus Pleurodeles; species Pleurodeles waltl. The sequence goes on from NC_090447.1 coordinate 577,773,537, forward strand.
AACATTTCACAAATTTTAGTCATTTTTAGTATAATTTATGAATCTTAGTTGCCACTCTCCATGGGCACATTTTCAAACGTGCACATTAAGGGGCATATTTATACTCTGTTTGCACCGAATTAGTGTCATTTTTTTTTACTCTAATTCGGTGCAAAACTAACTCCATATTTATACTTTGGTGCTAGACCCCTCTAGCACCAAATTTATGGAGTAAAAGTCATTTTTTGAAAGTGGAGACCTACTTTGCCTTAATGAGATGCAAGGTAGGCGTTCCTGTGCAAAAAATGACTCTATGGCCTTAACGCCATATTTAGGGGCATATTTATACTCTGCGGCATTTTTATACTCTGTTTGCACCGAATTAGTGTCATTTTTTTTACTCTAATTCAGTGCAAATCTAACTACATATTTATACTTTGGTGCTAGACCCATCTAGCACCAAGGCCCTGATTTAAACTTTTTTTGCGCCGCATTAACGTCATTTTATGACACAAAAGTGGTGCAAACTTACAAAATATTGGCCCTTATTTATACTTTTTGCTGCAAAACTGCACTAACTCAGTTTTGCACCAAAAGGTTTAGCACCGGCTTGCACCATTTCTGTGCACCAGCCGGGCACCATATTTATGGAATGGTGCAAGCCGGTGCAAAGGGTAGGCTAGAGTTTTAAAAAATGACTTTAGTCGGGTGGAGCTGGCAGTATAGAAGAAGAGGGTTTAGCACCAAAAAATGGCTTTAGGCAGGTTAGAGTAAAAAAAAATGACTCTAACCAGATTAGCGTAATTTTATGGTGCTAAACCTACCATGCCACATGACTCCTGCCTTAGAAAAGGCAGGAGTCATGCCCACCACCCCAGTGGCCAGCACAGATGACAGGGGTCCCCTGGGCATGGTCATTGCACCGGGTGCCATGTATGGGGGTTCATTTCAGGGCCCCCTATGGCACTTTCAAAAATAAAATGCACTTACCTGTACTTACCTGGGATGGGGTCCCCCATCCTCGCAGTCCCTCTAGTGTGGGTGGGGGTGCCCCTAGGGCCTAGGGAGGGCACCTCTGGGCTTATTCCATAGTGTTCCACCATGGAAATAGGGCCACAGGTCCCCTAACACCTGCCCTGACCCAGGTCTTAAAAAATGGGGCAAAACAAGCTTTGCCCCATTTTTTGACCCCTCCTCCCTCCCTTGCACCATTTTTACATGGGAGTATAAATATGGTGTTAAGGCCATAGAGTCATTTTTTTGCACGGGAACGCCTACCTTGCATCTCATTAAGGCAAGGTAGGTTTCCACTTCCAAAAAATGACTTTAACTCCATAAATTTGGTGCTAGACCGGTCTAGCACCAAAGTATAAATATGGAGTTAGTTTTGCACTGAATTAGAGTAAAAAACAAAATGATGCTAATTCAGTGCAAACAGAGTATAAATATGCCCCTTAGCGTCAAAAAATGATGCTAATCTGGTCAGAATCATTTATTTTTACTCAAAACTGCCTAACGTCATTTTTTTTAAAGCTAGCCTACCCTTTGCACCGGCTTGCACCATTCCATAAATATGGTGCCCAGCTGGTGCTAAAAAATGCTGCAAGCCGGTGCAAAACTTTTTGGGGCAAAACTGCCTTAGCACAGTTTTGCACCAAAAAGTATAAATAAGGCCCTAATTTTCTACATTATATTTCTCTACATTTTATTATTATTATTCAAAATGCATAAATACTCATTAATAATTTAGAATTAACATATCTGCTTCAGCAGTTCTTTGTTCTTTTACTTTTATTTTGATATATTTGTATTTCAATTTCTTTCTAATTATCCTGTTGAAATCCTCTGGGACCTGGATTGTTCGATTTCTGATATTGTAGCAAATCGCCCAGATAGACTGTCTATCATATGACTGGGAAACTTTAATATCTCGAAATGTTCCTTACCGGGAGACAGAGTATGTGGTCTTCAAGATTGGGAGGGGGAGGGACTTATCCCATCTTATTCATATTATTCAACCAGATAATTTTTAAACAGAACTTTTTTTAATTCTGATTTTGTTAAGGATAGCACAGGTTGTCAGCCCACCTTCTCAGTAGAGGTGGTGGACCAACTGTTGATTATATTGTTGTCTTCCCATTTGTCCCATTCTGTGACAGATTCAGCAAACTTGCCCTCCAGTATAAGTGACCATATTCCAGTTACCATGTGCTTGTCTTGCCTGCTACTGGTCAGTCTGCCCCTGCTACCTCTATGGCCATGAAATATAGTAAAAATAAGGGGATCCCCTTGAAGTGGAAACTTATGAATCCAGATAAGTTTCTTGCTGATTTAGTAACCGATTTGAGTGAGGATGTTTTGTGCTGTCTTTCTGACTTGGTTGAGCCCATGTGAATCAATGTCTAATCTTATGGTTGTTATGAAAACCATCTCCGACCCTTCCATTCACAGTGGATAGGAACAGTTTTTCAGGGACATTGGGGCAGGAAGAGGGCAAAGGAATGGGAGTGGAGGATGAGGGAGTGTTTGTTGGAGGTGTCTGTCTGCTGCTTTTGGGTGCAGGTGCATGGGTTGTATGCTGTTGTGAGGTGGTTAGCTGTTGGGTGTCTTAGAGCTTGCATTTGTGTACTTTAGGCGAGGGGGCAGACAGAGTGGGAGAGGACACAGGGGATGGGTGCATGGCTGTTGTAGAGGTGTCTGCTAGTGAGGTGTGTGTTCTGCTTGGTGTGGTGATGCTGTATAGTGGATGATGACGTAGTGCATGCAGGTGTGAGCGTGGATGGAACTGGGTGGGAGGTGGTGGAAGAGGAGGAGGGGGAGACACTCGAAATAGTGGATGTTGGTGTGTCTGCAACTAAATGGTGTTTGTGTGAGTGCCTGTGGGATGAAGTGTGGTGCTTGTGTTTGCCTGTGACACTCTTGGGTGTTGTCTTGTGTGCATGCTCGCCTGCTCGTGTGCTTGGGATGGGTTTGAGTTGAGGAGAATAGGACTGGGCAGTGGAAGTTGGAGGGGGGAGGGTAGTAACAGGGACAATGGCTGCCATCAGAGAGGAGGCCAGAGCCTGAATCCATCTCTGTTGGGCCACCAATCCAGTGTGAATGCCCTCCAGGAATGCATTAGCTTGTTGCATCTGGGTTGCCAGCCCCTGAATGGCATTCACAATGGTTGACTGCCCTCCAGAGATGGATCTCAGGAGGTCAATAGCCTCCTCACTCAGGGCAGCAGGGCTAACTGGGGCAGGACCTGAGGTGCCTGGGGGAAAGGAGATGCCCACCCTCCTGAGTGAGTGGGCTTGAGCAACTCGATGAGGGGCTGCTGGGATGGCGGTGCTGGTACGGGGTGGCGGATGTACCTGTAACTGGGGTGGTCACAGATGTGTCTGCCACCACCAGGGAGCTTCCATAGGAGGAGGTATCTGTGTCAGAACTGTCCCCTCCAGTCTCTGCAGTGGTGCTCCCCTCAATCTCCATCCCACTGGTGCCCTCACCATCGGTGGCCTCTGCCTCCTGGGTCCTGTGGGATGCAGCTCCCTCCCTCGCCGGTGCCTCTGCTTCTCTGCCAGATGATGCTAATGCACATAAGGACAGGATGACAAAACAAAAACAGGGGGAAAAGAGACAAAGAATACTCTTGGTCAATGGCTGCACCAACAGCACCATTGGCGTACACAGCACCCTCACACACAGGGAACAGGCCTACACAATATGCCATAGCACTAGCAGAGAAACAGTTAGCAGCCTATGCATGGGAAGGGACACACACCACCAAATGCAGCACATCTGGGACCCAGGCAGCCCTGACCTGTACTGAATGCCTACGAGCTAGGTAGCAAGATATTCCCTTCTGAACCCTAGCCACCAGGGGACTGATACTGCAATGTCAGACCTGGCCTAGGGACACCCACTGACACACATCCCCCACCCAGATACCACACATCCTCCACCCAGATACCACTCTACCATGCATAAGTTGTAATGATGGGAACTGTACTCACCCCCTTGTGGCTGTTGTGATGCCTTCAAGTGCCCATCCAGCTCTGGATAGGCCACCACCAGTATGTGGGCCATCAGAGGGATCAGGGTTCGATGGGCACCCCTTCCTCTTTGGGAGGCCATCCCCAGCTGGGACTTCGCCGTTTTCCATGCCCAGCGTCACAGGTCCTCCCACCGTTTGCAACACTGGGTGCTCCGCCTGCCATAGACCATCAGGGTTCGCACTTCCTTGGCGATGACAAGCCATGTACCCTTCTTTTGATGGGCACTGACCTGCAGAGGCAATGCACACAGGAAATTAGATTTAGACGAACAGTCCTGCCTGTTAAACATATGGCCCCCCCATACCCGTTTCATCCACATTTACAGACACACATGGCCCAGCAGACAACCTATATGCCGCCCAGAGGGCATCCACCCACCCCCCTTAGACGAGGCCTTCACACACACCACTCCATGCATTCCTGCCACATGCACAGTGCCCACAGTGTACTCACCTGTTGGTCTGGAGGCCCATACAGCAGTCCGCATTGGGGTAGGACCCCATCCACCAGTCCCTCCAACTCCTCCGATGTGAAGGCTGAGGCCCTTTCCCCAGTCACACGGGCCATGGTAGGTTCCAGACACAGGTCACAACAGCACATGCAATGTAGGTCCTCTCCTGTGGAAGTTCAGGTAGCAAGTGAGGAATCAGACAGAAAATTGCATCACGTCTGTGGCGGTGCATACTGTCACCGCCAGCGTAGATCACCTTTGGCCACTGTAACCCATAGGGCCCAATAACAACTAATAAGAAGTTGCACGGCGGTTCCCGACCGCCTCTTGCAACGGCGCACAACATCACTGAAATTACCTCACTTCCACCTGTCCCTCCACAGAGGACAGGCGGATGCCATTTTAGGGGGGGCAGCAGGCCCTGGAATATTGCTGCATCACTGGTGAAATCAGGACATACTGGAGAAATCACACTGACCCATTACAAGTTAACAGGATGCAAAGTTGTGTTGTAGCTCCATTGTTCAATTTGTGACCGGCTCCTCACTCTTTTGTCCCTTAGATTCCTACCGCTGTGGATGAATAGGAGATGGAGACCCCTGTTGGACTTGGCAACACTGGAGGACAGGCACATTATCCTCACCTTTAGACTTTACAGGGCCACAATCACAGAGCTGTGTGCCCAATTAGAGCCTGACCTGATATCTGCTATCCGTCACCTCACTGAGATCCCCCCTCTTGTGCAAGTGCTATCAGTGCTACATTTCCTGGCAACTGGTTCTTCCCAAGTGACAGTGGGCTTGGCAGCAGGAATATCACAGCCAATGTTCTCAATAGTGCTGACAAGATTGTTGTCTACCCTGATTAAACACATGTGCAGCTACATTGTTTTCCCCCAGGTTGAAAATTTGGCCACAGTGAAGACAGAGTTCTCTGCAATGGGACATATCCCAACATAATTGGGGCGATTGATGGAACACATATTGCATTTGTCCCCCCCGCCAGAATAAACAGGTGTTCAGGAATCGTAAGAGTTTCCACTCCATGAATGTTCAGATGGTATGCCTTGCGGACCAGTTCATCTCCCACGTCAATGCTACGTATCTGGGGTCGGTGCATGATGCCTTTGTCCTGAGGAATAGCAGCATCTCAAATGTGATGGGCCATCTACAGAGGCACATGTTGTGGCTAATAGGTGAGCCCTGGTTCCCATCCAGTATATGTTGGTGTATGGTGTGGGCCATATGGGATAGCGCGTGGCTAAATGGTGTCCCCCAATATTTCAGGTGACTCTGGCTACGCCAACCTATCATGGCTGCTGACTCCTGTGAGGAATGCCAGGACAAGGGCAGAAGAACGTTATAATGAGGCCCATGGGTGAACCAGAAGGAAAACAGAAAGGTCCCCTGGCCTCCTGAAGGCCAGGTTCCGGTACCTCCATCTGACAGGTAAATCACTGTGCTACTCGCCTAAGAAGGTCTGCAAGATAGTGGTGACATGCTGCAAGTTGCATAACCTGGCCCTCAGATGCCATGTTCCATTCCTGCAAATGAAGGAGGCTGGAGATGCCCGTGTGCCAGCAGTGGACCCTGTGGACAGTGAGGATGAGGAGGCAGAGGATGAGGATGTGGACAACAGAACGTCTGTGACCGGACAATACTTCCAATGACACACAGGTAGGACAGTGTTACTTCACATTTCAATGACATTTCTTTGAATTTCTGTGGCACTGGCCTGCTGATATTTCCCACTTCTATGCCCACTTACTGTTCTCTCTGGCAATTCATTTTTCAGAGGCTGGTGACCTCACATATATTCCTGGTGTGATCACTGCAGCCAGCTACAGGTCATTAATCTGTGGTCATTTTCTGTTCAGTTGATTTGCAATGTTTGTACCTGTTTCAATTAATACATAATTGATATACATGACATACTCCAAACTTCTTTTTGTTCCAAGGGTATTTATTGAAGTGTTAAAATATAGAGGGGCAAGTGCAATAGGATGGGATGATGATGGAGGAGAGTCCAGGGTATTGTTCCAGTCTGTTTGTAACACAGGTGCATTGTCCACGGGGACATAGGAAGGGGAGCAATGGCAGTTCAAGGTGGACAGGGTGACTGAGTGGGACACAAGGGTGACAATCAGGAGAGTCTCATGTCCTGGTGGGAGTCTTGGTAAGTGACTCTGGCTTCTGTCTGGATCGCAGGGAATGTTTGCTGGGTGATTCACCTTCTGCAGGGGGAGGGGTACTGGTGGCCTGTGAGTCCTGGGTGGGGCCGCCTGTCCACTAGCAGCAGGGGAGGTGGAAGGCTGTTTAGATGTCTGGCTAGTGGCAGGGGCCCGCTGTTGTGTGACTGCCTCCCTCATAATATTGGCCATGTCTGCCAGCACCCCTGCAATGGAGATCCGGGTGTTGTCCATGGCCAGCAAGTCCTCCCTGATCCCCTAGTACTGTCCCTCCTGCAGTCGCCTGTTCTCCTGCACATTGTCCAGGATCTAGCCCATAGTGTCCTGGGAATGTTGATAGGCTCCCAGGATCTCTGCAAGTGCCTCCTGGAGAGTCGGCTCCCTGGGCCTGTCCTCCCCCTTGCGCACAGCAGTCCTCCCAGTTTCCCTGTTGGCCTGTGCCTCTGTCCTCTGAACCCTGTGCCCACTGCCACTGACCCCAGGTCCCTGATTGTCTTGGGTATGAGGTGTGCCCTGGGGCCCTGTAGAGGTGGACACACTGCTGATTGATGTGTCCTGGGGACAGAGGTGTGCATACGCTGGGTGGGTGCTGTGGTGGTGTTTCCTGATGGGGGAGGCTCTGTGATGGTGTGTGACTGGGCCTGGGTAACCGGCTGTCCAGAGGTCCCTGATGGGCCAGGTAGTTCATCCAGATCCTGAAGACCAGAGTTGCTGTCATCACTGTGGGCCTCTTCTGTTGGGGGACTGGATATTGCTTGCACCTCCTCTCGGCTGACATTTGCTGGGGTATGTGGGGGGATATAAATGATGTATCATGGTTTCTGTGTCTGACATATTGTTCATCCATGGCTTGCCCTCTTTGGTTGGATTTGTCCTGGAAGCTTTCACTTGTGTACGTTGGTGTATGGTGGGATGATTAGTTCTCTAGAGTGTGCATGTTTAGTGATGAGTGCCCATGCAGAGCTGTGAGTGGTGTCCATGCATTGGTGGAGCATTCAGGGCTTCACATTGGAATGAGTGAGATGTGATGGTGGGGTGTGTGGGAAGTGGTGGAGTGATGGGAGTGAGGGTGAGGATGGGGGAATGTGAAGGCATGCAGGTAGGGGGGGGGGTAGTAGTAGTAGAAAGTTGATTTACCAGAGTCCAGTCCTCCTCCTTCTCTGGCAAGGCCCTCAGGATTGCCAAGACTTGTTCCTCCCATGCTGTTAGTTGTGGGGGTCCACCGTCAGTCCTCTGTACAGCGAGCTGGTGTCTTGCTGCAATGGAACGTACCTTCCCCCGTGGGTCGTTCCACCTCTTCCTGATGTCATCCCTAGTTCATGGGTGCTGTCCCACGGCATTGACCCAGTCCACGATTCTTAGCCATAGCTCCATCTTGCTAACTATCGATATCTGCTGCACCTGTGATCCAAATAACTCTGGCTCTACCCTGTTAATTTCCTCCACCATGACCCTTAGCTCCTCCTCTGTAAAACGGGGGTGTCTTTGTCGTGCCATGGGTGTTGTGTGAGGGTGTGTTGGACAATGTTTTGGGGTGTGTGATGTGGGTTGCATGAATGGTGTATAGGTGTGAATAGTGTGTGGCTCTAGTTGTGTCTTAATGTCTCTCTCTGCTGGCAATGGTTTGCAATGGTAAAGGGTTGTGGGTAATGTGGGTGTGTGTTTTATAGTGGTGAGGGTGTGTGGGTGTGGTGTGTGTATGGGTGTCAGGTGTGTGTTGTTGGAATTGTCCAATGTGGTGTTGTTTTGTATGTAGGTGTCCATTGTGAGAGTCCGCCACAGTGATTAATGGGTCATAATGTGATGGACGTTGTTCTGTTGGCGTAATGGTGTGGGTTTTGATACCGCCACTTTATCACTGACCTTTGGTGTGGCGGATTTGTGTATGTGGGTGAATACTGACGGATTGGTGTGTGTGTGTCATAATATGGTGAACAGATATCCGCGGCAGACATCCTGATCATGGGGAAGATTGCTGAGGCCGGGTCATTACCTGCTCCTGTTGGTTCTATTGATGAGATCCCCATTATCAAGGTTTTAAACTTCAATTACTTAGGGATCTTGTTGGATACAAATTTGAAATGGAACATGGTCCTGGCACAAAGGTGGCTTAAAATGGGCATAACTGTCTAAGTAATCTTTAAATCTGTTAGGAAGTTCAAGCAGAAACCAGTTTAAGGTCTCTCTTTATAAAGCTAAATGCCTCTCCGTAGGTGTTTATGGGGCAGGCATTTGAGGGTATGCAAATTGTACATGTTTACACTGGTGGAAAACACCTTATTAGCCAGATGTTTGGAAGTCCTGGAAAGTGACGCCAATATAATTACTCATATGGAGGTTGGCCGCCTGTGTATTGAGGACACCATTAAATTGGCACCGCTTTTATTATGGATTTAAATTTGGAGCTCCCATATACTACATTTTGCTGTTTGGTTTTAAGTGATTGCATCAATCTAGATTTCAGGAACAACATCCCATGGTTGGCATACATTGGAAATTCCTTTTTAGAACCTGGCGTTCCTCACTTTTTTTATGCATCGAGTGAAATTGACACAAACTCGAAGACTGTAATATGCTACCTTTTCCAAACTAATGGGCATATTTATACTCTGTTTGCACCGAATTAGCGTCATTTTTTTAACTCTAATTCAGTGCAAAACTAACTCCATATTTATACTTTGGTGCTAGACCCGTCTAGCGCCAAATTTATGGAGTTCAAGTCATTTTTTGGAAGTGGAAACCTACCTTGCCTTAATGAGATGCAAGGTAGGTGTTCCTGTGCAAACAAATTACTCTATGACCTTAATGCCATACTTATACTCCCGTGCAAAAATCGTGCACGGGAGGGAGGAGGGGTCAAAACATGGTGCAAAGCTTGCTTTGCCCCATTTTTTAACGCCTGGGTCAGGCCAGGCGGTAGGGGCCCTGTGGGCCTATTTTCATGGTGGAACACCATGGAATAAGCCCACAGTTCCCCTCCCCAAGCCCCAGGGACACCCCCCAGACACCAGAGGGACTGCGGAAGATGGGGACCCCATCCCAGGTAAGTACTGGTAAGTACAGTAAGTATTGCATTTTATTTTTTAAAGTGCGATGGGGGCCCTGAAATGGGCCCCCCACATGGCACCGGGTGAAATGGCCATGCCCAGGGGACCCTGGTCTCCAGTGCTGGCCATTGGGGTGGCGGGCATGACTCCTGCCTTTTCTAAGACAGGAGTCATGTGGTATGGATGGTTTTGCATCAGAAAATAACTCTAGGCAGGTTAGAGTAACCTGTCTGACATCATTTTTTGGTGCAAAACCCTCTTCTTCCATAGCGACAGCCCCACCCTACTAATGTCATTTTTTTACGCTAGCCCAACCTTTGCACTGGCTTGCACCATTTGATAAATATGGTGCCTGGCTGGTGCACAGAAATGGTGCAAGCCGGTGCTAAACATTTTGGTGCAAAACTGCGTTAGTGCAGTTTTGCACCAAAAAGTATAAATCAGGGCCTAAAAGCGATTTTACAGGGTCTAACAAGTCTGAAGGGATGGGTAGTATGTGCTACCATAAGGCGATCACTTCCTGTAAAACAATTAAGAGGTGCACTGTTCCAGAAAGTGGAGGTTATTGAAACACCTCTCAGAGGCACACATGCATTCGGAAGCAGTAGCCCTCATGCATCATCATCAGGTGCTGCTCCACGTCAGACTGGCGCTGCAGTGTCTGACAGGGTCCTGCCTGGGACCATCTAGCCATAAAAAATTGTGTATATCTCAGTATCAATAGTCTTCAATAACTAAGAAAGAGCTGGAGAGATACGAAATAAAATTGGCTCAGGTACCTCATCAGTGTAAAAGTATGTTTAATAAACGAGCGAAGACCTGGTCAAGGTTAAAAACACAGGAAAAAGTGAAGGGGAAACAATGATCCCACACTTTACATTCTCAAAAATGCACAGTCACTTGAACCAGTACAGAAATTGTATTGTATTGTATTGTATTGTAATCGTATTTATATAGCGCTTACTACCCCTGACGAGGCGTCGAAGCGCTTTTCGATGAGTAGCACGCTACTCCGGTACCCAACAAGAATTAGTGATGGATTAGTATAATTTAATAAGGAGTACAGTTTTAGTATTATTATGAGTTAATTTGAGTTGCGGATATGAGAGTTTGTTAGTTAGATTGACTGGAGTAATGGAGGGGTGGAGGAGGAAAGAAATCCAGAAGTGTTAATTGGGAGTTTATCCTTCATTTACTCAATCCAAAGGCTTGAGATGAATAAAAGGGGGAGCGGAGGGGAAAGAGGATGTGGAAGGGTTAGGGAGAGCATAGTAGGAGGGTGAGATGAATGCAGGAGAATTTAGTAGGGTTGTGTGGGAGGTCACAGAGGTACAGTGAGGTTTGGTGAGTTAGATGTGGAGGTGGAGGGAAGAGCTTAGGCAGAGATATTTAGGAGATGAAAGTGGTTGAAGGGATTTGGGATGAGTCCGAGTGAGAATGGAGGATAGTTTGATAGAGACATGACACAAGAGTGATGAGTAGATAAGTGTGATAAAAGAGAGCAGAAATTCATAGATATCTAGTATAACAACCCAAAAAACCAGGAGCATTGCAAAGATCCACAAACATGCCAGGCACAGAAACAACATATAAACATACATACACATATATATATATATTTATACACACACACATATGAATACAACACACATATGCACATATAATACATAATTAGAATCATGGGTAAAAAATACTTAGTCATCCATCCATCATCCTGGTAAAAGGCGGGAATTCCTTTACCTACTTCGAGGGTGGATGGGGTGTGGCTCAGCGGGCGGAGCTTACAGGTGCTTTATAAAGGGAGAGCCTTCTACTCTGTGTCTCCAGCAGAGGAAGATAGAACCCGCGCGTCTCAGTCATATACAGATTACGCTCCAGTACATCCTCAGTTCACCTCCAGGAAGGATTCTAGATCTTTTCTGCTATGGGATCTCTGAGCGCACAGCCTTGCTTTATCTTTGCCAAGTCCAAGAGTTAGGGTGGCTTGTCCTTTCCAGAAGGTGAGCTTCAACTGCGGCATCTGCTGCGTTTATATTGTACACTAGGGGTACGTGATGGGCCATGGGGTAAACGTCTCCAGCAACCTTGTGTGCCTTTGGCAATGTTATTGTTACTAGTGCGTCTTTGTGGAGATGTCCTCGTGCTTCTGAGCATCAATAACGCACCACGTGAATCGGCGGTAAACGCAGTGGGGTCGTTTTGGAAGGATGGCCATCATCCTGGTAAGAGGCGGGAATTCCTTTACCTACTTCGAGGGTGGACGGGGCGTGGCTCAGCGGGCGGAGCTTACAGGTGCTTTATGAAGGGAGAACCTTCTACTCTGTGTCTCCCGGAGAGGAAGATAGAACCCGCGCGTCACAGTCAGATACAGATTACGCTCCAGTACATCATCAGTTCACCTCCAGAAGCTAAGCTTCAACTGCGGCACCTGCTACGATTATAATTGTAAGTACTTCCTTTGAGGATTAGTTTCTGTAAAATGAGCATCGTGGCCTACTCAACCGGAGCATTTTCTACGAGTATGTCAGTAAGCGTTACCTAGCATGTTTCATACGCCCCGTTTATATTGTACACTAAGGGTACGTGATGGGCCACGGGGTAAACGTCTCCAGAATCCTTGTTTTCCTTTGGCAATGCGATTGTTATTAGTGCGTCTTTGTGGAGATGTCCTCGTGCTTCTGAGCATCAACAACGCACCACCCGAATCGGCGTTAAAAACGCATTGGGTCGTTTTGGAAAGCTGTCCATCATCCTGGTAAAAGGCAGGAATTCCTTTACCTACTTCGAGGGTGGACGGGCGTGGCTCAGCGGGCGGAGCTTAACAGGTGCTTTATGAAGGGGGAACCTTCTACTCTGTGTCTCCAGGAGAGGAAGATAGAAACCGCGCGTCACAGTCAGATACAGATTACGCTCCAGTACATGATCAGTTCACCTCCAGGAAGGATTCTAGATCTTTTTCTGCTATGGGATCTCTGAGCGCACAGCCTTGCTTTATCTTTGCCAAGCCCAAGAGTTATGGTGGCTTGTCCTTTCCAGAAGCTGAGCTTCAACTGCGGCACCTGCTACGTTTATATTTGGAAGTGCTTCCTTTGAGGTTTAGTTTCTGTAAAATGAGCATCGTGGCCTACCCAACCGGGGTATTTTCTACGAGTATGTCAGTAAGCGTTACTTAGCATGTTTTATATGCCCCGTTTATATTGTACACTAAGGGTACGTGATGGGCCACGGGGTAAACGTCTCCAGCAACCTTGTGTGCCTTTGGCAATGTGATTGTTACTAGTACGTCTTTGTGGAGATGTCCTCGTGCTTCTGAGCACGAACAACGCACCACCGGAATCGGCGGAAAACGCGGTGGGGTCGTTTTGGAAAGCTGTCCATCATCCTGGTAAGAGGCGGGAATTCCTTTACCTACTTCGAGGGTGGACGGGGCGTGGCTCAGCGGGCGGAGCTTACAGGTGCTTAATGAAGGGAGAACCTTCTACTCTGTGTCTCCCGGAGAGGAAGATAGAAACCGCGCGTCACAGTCAGATACGGATTACGCTCCAGTACATCATCAGTTCACCTCCAGAAGCTGAGCTTCGACTGCGGCACCTGCTACGATTATAATTGTAAGTGCTTCCTTTGAGGTTTAGTTTCTGTAAAAAGAGCCGGTGCTAAACTTTTTTGTGCAAAACTGCATTAGTGCAGTTTTTCACCAAAAAGTATCCATCAGGGCCTAAGAGCGATTTTGCGGGGTCTAACAAGTCTGAAGGGATGGGTGCTATAAGCTATCATAAGGCGATCACTTCCTGTAACCAGGTTGAGCCCTATTAAGGGCCCGATTTAGAAATTGGTGGACAAGTTACTCCATCACAAAGCTGACAGATATCCCGTTTGCTGAAATCCAAATCCCATTATATCCTGGAATTTAGATTTTGGATGGGATGTCACCGTTGTGACTGAGTAATTATCCGCTAATATCTAAATCAGGCCCATAGTTTGGATTCCTAACCAGGAGCACCGATTCTATCTTTCTCATTTTTAGTTGAACAGTGCTCATTATTTGGTGGCATTTCCAAAACAGGGCAGTTGGTTTTCCTCACTGACCAGTGGCCAATTTGACACAGCAAACAAGCAATTTTGCATGCATTTTATATTCGTTTGTAAACTACGTATTATCCCCAGAAATCAATTTATATGCCCTATTTTAAGATCCTTTAATAGTAGATCGACTCGACAAAGCTTTACATTTTTAGTCTTTATCCTCAGAATTCTTTGCCATGCTGTTACTAGTTTCATACTTAATGCCCTCAGGAAAGAAATAAGGTCACCAGTACTTTGTTAATTGGTAGTTGTTTATATTTTATTTCATTATATTATTTGTGCTGTACTTTATATTACATGCTTACTATTGATAAGCATATTAACTAGGTCTTGCGTATGCCACATTGTATTGGATTATATGCTCTTTTACTGATCTGCAATGATAAAAGGTTATCAGCAACACATCTAATTAGTTTTGCATTTTTCTTACTGTATTTAATTTTATGCTGCTATATTTTAATTACTGTTTTAATGTTTTGCTGTTGTTGCTACTCTTTTATGACCATCCTGGCCAAATAAAGTTTTTGAAAACTTAAAACTGAATACACAATCAAGGTCAGTAGGCCTAGTTACGTTTTATTAAAGCACACTCTCTGTACACACTTGTTACTCAACAAACAGTGTTGTGCAAACCTTACTCTTCCTTGCCCTTAAATGCTTTCTAGTTGTCCACTGCTTCCGCTTTCTGGTCACCTCTGGAGGACATTGTCATTGCTCTGGAATCAGAGTCTGGCTTGTCAGCAGGATCCTAGTTTCCAGGGTCATACTGCATATATGTATGTGTGCATGGATTGGTATTTGTTGTCTGGACCCTTTCTGCAGGGTCATCCCCAAACATGTTACCTTCACCCTCCTGTTTTCAGAACCCACTTTTGTTGACTTTTAGGACACTGCAGGCTTTACCACTGCTAACAAGTGCTAAAGTGCTTGTGTTTTCTCCCTACAACCTGGTAGAATTGGCTTATGCCCAACTGGCATTTTTAATTTACTTGTAAGTCCCTAGTAAAGTGGCACTATCTGTGCCCAGGGCCTGTACGTTAAATGCTACTAGTGAGCCTGCAAAATACAAGAAAGGGCAACCCAGTAACCCCTTGCAAGCTTAGGTAGCAACCAGAATAAAAATAAATAGCCAGAAAGTGATTCCTTTATAAATATATTTTCTAAAATCTCAAATGAAATTACCTGTCTAAAAGGTGATAGTTAGAATTAAACCAATGATTTGAACATGTATCCAAATACTGTATTAATAAATCTGAAGAAAAAATGAAAAAACAGACTTATACAACCTTTGTATTCATGATATAGTCATGGGGTGCCCAACAAAAACAATTAAAACGCACATTAACTGTGTCAATTCAAATCCAATTGAACATCAATTTTGTAAACACATAGGTCAATGGATGTAGAGTCCACTCTAATTGAAATCAATGTATTTCTACCATGACAACTGAATGATTTACAGTTGGGAATGCAATGATTCTACGGAAAGAAGTAACTTGGTGTCAACGTTTCGGTCTCTGTTGACCATAGTACACAAGACCATCCTCAGGACCGAGACCATAAAATGGAAATATAAAGACAACCCCACATATAATTAGGCAGTAAATGATAGTGCAATGTATGAAATCTAATGTATGAATTAATCTGAGATAACCTGAAGAATCACCACAGGACACTAATGGGATGAATTTAAAGAATAAGCTCCATTGGTTTAATAAAAAAAGACAATGGCCCTCACTACAACCCTGGCGGTCAAAGACCGCCAGGGTTGTTTTGGCGATCGTACCGCCAACAGGCTGGCGGTACAAATCACCATGTTATGACCGAGGTGATAGCGCCACGGTCACACCACTGGGACCGGCAGTTTCCCGCCATTGTTGTCCCGGCGGTTATAATCCGCCAGGGCAGCGCTACTTGGAACGCTGCCTTGGGGATTATGACTCCACATCCCGCAAGCCTGTCCATGGCGGTAGAGATCGCCATGGAAAGGCTGGCGGGAAGGGGAGTCGGGGGCCCCTGTGGGCCCCTGTACTGCCCATGCACTTTGCATGGGCAGTGCAGGGGCCCCCAGGCACAGCCCCACCCTGCATTTCACTGTCTGCACAGCAGACAGTGAAAAGTGCGACGGGTGCAGCTGCACCCATCGCACGGCCGCAACACCGCCGGCTCCATCAGGAGCTGGCTGCTATGTTACTCTGTTTCCGCCCGCCGGCCCAGCGGGGATGTTGTAATGCGGCTGGCAGGTTTGTGGCCGCATAGGCGGCCGCTCGGCGGTACAACCTTGGCGGGCAGCCTCCTCCACCCGCCAAGGTTGTAATGAGGGCCAATGTGTTTTCGGCAAACAGATTTTTCTTCAAAAGGTCTTCAGATTTATTCATACAATAATTGAAAATAACTTTAAATCATTGGTTTAATTCTATCGGTCATATTTTGGAAAGGTAATTCATGTGAGATTTCAGAAAATATACTTAGAAGTGACTCCTTTGCTGACCATTTGCCTTCTTGACACCAGTGGGCCTGAAGCACTGATTGTGCCCCCCTTTTAAGTATCTCTTTAAACATGTCTCTGGTCTGCCACTGAAGCCTGAGTGTGCAGTTTTAAACTGCCATTTCAACTTGGCAAAAAAACCTTTTGCCAGACTCAACCCTTACTTTTTAGGGCCAAGCACATGCAAGTGCTCTGAACCTTGTTGTAATCTCTCTGTGGGCTTCTAACCACACCCATGTCACACCTATCACTTTCATTAATTTGTGGGCTTGCCTTTTAAAAATTGATTGATTCCATTTGTGAAAGGCATGCATGCGTCATGCCTTTTCTGGCGTTTACCCCCCTCGAGCGCAGTGGTAAAGTATTGAAAACATACGAGGATCTGTGTATTCAGCTGGTTTCTGTACTACTTTATCTTTTCATTTCCTGCGCAGTGCAATCTCGCTGGGCGGAAGTCGAGCTCTTTGCGTGACATCAACCCTGTTACATGGATAATTGCACTTTTGCTGGTTACATGGATAATTACATTGTAGCCGGTAACATGGATAATTGCACTTTTATCAATAAACTTCACTGCAAGCAAATTTCTCTTTCCATTTCTGCGTCGCCTTCATGCTCCTGGCGACCATCGGTTTGCATATGTGAAACTGTTTTACTTTTGATTATTAGTTTATGTGGCAAAAAAAGTCAGGTTAGGAGTTTACAACGCTAATAGCTCTAATGCGAGTAAATGCAAGACCTGTTGTGTTGCAAATGCTTGTTAATACATGTGAGTCACCCCTAGGGTAGACCCTTGACAGCGCAGAGGGCAGAGTGCAGTGTATTTAAAAAGTTGGACATGCACGTTTTAGTTTTACATGTGCTGGTATAGAAAAACTCTTAAATACATTTTTCACTACTGCAAGGCCTACCTTTCCTGTGGGAGAATATTGGATTTACCTTATTATTACATTTAATATGATGTAACTTACAGATGGGAACAGGTAACCAGTTCAGGTTCGGTACCTATGGAATTGTAGTGAAAATATTTTTGGGTGAAGCCACATATTTTATTACAATTTTGAAAATGACACTTTTAGAAGGTTGCCATTTTTCTGACTTGGCCATTGAGTGCCTGCAGCCTGTCTCTGGGTCGCATGACTGGGTGTAGCTGGCAGTTGTGCTCTGTGCATTCCTCCTAGACAGCTACATACAATAGATAACTTAGGTGTGATTGGATAGGCAATCACTGTCAGGATGGGAGGGAGGAGCTAGGCACAGCCTTACTTACACTTGAATAGGCTGTGTCTTGTCTCCACATGAAGGGTTTCATACCTCCTGTATTTAGTTTGGAGCCAGGACAGGAGAGGTAGGAAACTTGTGCACTTCAAAGAGGTAATGAGGGCCAATGTGTTTTCGGCAAACAGATTTTTCTGTTGCCCTGCTGCCCTCCTGCCTGAGTCAGTTGGACTGGACCTGAAAGGAGGAATCCCAGAGTTACTCCATGGGCTAGTCTGATAGCCTGTTCAGAGCCACAGGAACATAACAGGCTCCAAACACCTCAACCATCATCCAGATTCATCTGGAGTAAGTGAGAGAATGGGAGACAATCTACAAAATTGCGTACATCAAGGGGGTTTACACAAAAACAATGCACACTCTGCTTTTCACATTTGTAGGCACGAAGAGTTCTGTGTACTCCTGTCCTATCTCTTGTGAGTCGGGTTCACCCATAAGCATATATTTGTTAGTCGTAAGTATGAGAGTGTCAAGAGGGACTGTTAGGAAAATTAGGATATCTACTATTAAATATGTGGCGTTAATGGAAAATTTAGGAGGGTTAGGCAAGAACATGTACATATTATCAAACACTCTAAAAGAATTAAGTCTATGCTATTAACCAAAGTTACACCTGTATGAACTACCATAGTACTACTGACGAAACATGCTGCTTAGCCAAACCTTGGAGTAAGCCAAACATCACACATGGTCATTCACCAATACAGCATGCCACACTTGTATGAATTAGTCAAGCCAAGGGTAAACACTAATCATACCTAACAAAAATAGGGAAAAAGAAAAACAGTGTTTTGTGTTTAAAAAATATATATTTAAAAAAAAAAGTCAATTTTACATGAATTTTTCCTAGATGTAACAGGAACACATATAGTAAAAGGCTACATTCACACTCAACATACCTGCTCTGAAATTGGGTAAATGGGGTAAATATTCAGAACTTCACCAAACCCTTCCACTGGGCAACCTCATTACAACAGCTGCTATGCACACACTCCCTGCCCACACAGGGAAACAAGCCACAAACCTAACAAACAGTTTTCTACCATGTTAGTGATATTATTGTCGCCTTAAGCCTTATCTAGAGGATCAATTGTTTCAGAAAGACAGAGTGGATTATCAGCAGAGGAACAACAACTCTGGTATGTGCAGGAAAGCAGTCATTTTTAGATACCACTTCTCAATGGGTAAGACATGGATGAGACTGGAAGCAGGAACTCAATTCACCTACTGCCTTCTCCCAGGCAATGATTGACATGTCAGATTACTGGCTCCACTCCATTTCCAAGCCACTGGTCTTTCCCGGGGCAAAGGGGACACTATGGGCATTTGACAGTCAATGAAATTGTGCTATTTGAGACATTCACTGAGATGCATCACCAGTCCAATGCACCAGTTTATCTCATGACACAGTCAAAGGTGGAATGACAATGGATGGCCAAGAAATACTATAGCATTGCCCATTTCCCTAGGGAATTGTATGCATTTTATTACACCCATGGGACTCTTCAGTCTCCATCTCACAGAGAACCCCATTGCACACACGTCACTGCTGGCATACCATCAACATTTAAACTGTCTTTGATCCCAGGGTCTTAACTGATATGTACCGTGCCTTTCCTGGGTCCAACAATGACACCAGCATTTCAGAAATCTATTACTGCATTTCAGTTGGCTGCTGGGGATTTCACTGATCCATGGCTATAAGGCGCATTGAATAACTCACACTGTCACTGCTTGCTTACCCAGGGGATTGCCAGTCATAACTTCAACACTTAAAAATATATACTCAAATTACTAACATTGAAAATATTCATGTATAGAATGTCAGACACTTTGTCAAAGTCAACGCATCATAACAATGTATCAATGTTTGTTGCATGTGACACTGTGTTTGCCCACCCTCCCATGTCCACATCCCTTCAGCTGTCCAACCACTCTGCCCCAACAGAGATACTATAGGTTACACATAGGAACACGAGACAGGTACACATACGTGCACAAGACATTCTTGAACATTCTTAGGGTATACGTAAGTCATGCTTCAAATTTCTTGATCACACGTGGGAGTTCTGTAGTGCTCCTCAAATGTTCTCTGCAAGATTATTTTAGCCTATCATGAGTTGGATAACACTGCCATTCTATGAGGCTTATATGTATCCCTTATCCCTGACTTACAGCTCCAGATTCCAGACTGGGACACAAAAAAGAGGTCAGACTCTACAGGTGCCAAACCAAGTGGTGGGCTCGCATTTCACTTGAACTGAAGGTTGGTTTGTTGCATCTTATTGGTTAGACAATGCTGCATCAAAGATAAGTGGTCGGCTATGTGTCCATACAGATATACTACCTGAGACACCACAGTTTCAACATCATGATGCCACGTTCAAACACACAAGCCTCAGTGAAATATAAATCGACTAAGACATCACTCATGCATTAATTCATATGTTACAAACTATCACAACATTAATTATCCATTCACATTAACAATTTTAAGTCGCCTTTTAATACTCCACATGTAGTTTACTGTTGAAAACATATAACAAATGCATAATTTGATTCACTAATAGGATTTCAGTTTCTGCAGAGTTTCCCATCTACAGTGACAAACAGACTATGGCATACAAGAAAAGGAAGTAAGCCATTCCTAAGCAAGTCTAGGATCACCAAGTAATCCATTTCCATCCTGTTACTGTATTCATTCTAGATATATCCAAATAAATGAGAAGTGAGAGGCGATCCCACAAATTTCTCACAAAAGTAGTTAGAGCTCATTGGGGATGGGGTCTTTGACAAATATTCTTAGTTCTCTGGGTTACCACAGGACACCCTGAGCAATACATCTTGGACAGAGCTCTGGCAAGCCATTGCCACACATTGAAGTGCAATGGATGCCCACTACCCTAGAAGCAAAGGGAATCCTGCAGGTGCTAGAAGAACCTCTGGCACTGGGTAAGGATAACAGTATGGGATTTGAGGGAGGTATGCTCCCAGGCACATGTGGAGTACCTAACGGTCTCCTCTTTACAACAGAAGGTCTTAAAGAACATAGACAGCCCTACATGCTCAGCTGAAGACTCCACGCAGCACCCAGGAATTAGGTCTTACATTATTCTTTATGTTAAAATGTTGCCCTGTAGTTTTTGTGTTGTCTTCTCTCAATTTTTGTTTGTTTATGTCATGTGATCTTAAATAAATATTATTTATGTGTGAATTTGTACTTAAAGATTTTCATAGATAAATAAATATATATTTAAAATATATTATTTTAGCATATTAATACATCAAACCGGAATATTTTCTCCCCAATGAAAAAAATATATATGAAAAATGTATCTTATAAAAAAATACTTAAAATTACGTGCATTCTGTCTGTGTGTGGGATTGCTTGTAGATACCTGTGTTTGAGATGCTGTAAGGTTCAATATTATCACATTATCCACAATTAGTGATATATTGAAGCTTCATTATATACAGATATTTCAGGCTTTGCACAAAACAGGTGATACGCTGGGGAATGTTTAGTGTTTATCAAATATTTTATTCGTCTAGATGCAGAATGCAGAATTTCAATTAATTATAATAATTTGGAAATGGGTGCTTTTTCGGATAGGTGTTTGTTTTCTGTGGTTAGAAAAAGAGTTCATGGTTAGTTGCTCCTGTATAAGTCAATGGGTGTGGAGTGAGGGGGCTCTCCTAACATCTGGCTATGATTGGCAAATTGTACTTCATGCCTATAGCCTGCTTGGGTGTGATTGTAAACGTATTGGTCAGTATCTCCTACCTTAGAAACCTGCAGAAGTGTATTGCAACAACTTAATCATATTTGAATGACTGCGCAAACCAATTATGATAATTGGTTTGAATCTTATGTATATAATTTAAATTAGCCCACTGGGGCATAACAGTAGGATTCTAAGTATTGATTTTGTTGTCATCACATGCACAGTTTGAGTTGTCTGCATCTCTACACGGGTAGTAACAGCACTGACTATTATACAGTTAATGTTGTTTGACATAATTCAATTCTGTATGATGATAATAAATCAAATAATTTCCCGTGGGACACGATCTATGGTGATATACTCTAGACCTAAACTTATATACAATCTAATATCGGCGCCATTGAAAAACTTGTTAACCATTGTGCTGTCTTTTACAGTACATTTTCTTTTAGCAGAATAATTGAAATGGTGGCTCGTAATTTGAATATTCAAGGGTGATCAAGGCCAATAGGCCGAAATGTGTCACATTTGTTGGTGTCGGTGTGAAAGACAATAAACAATTATTTGCAGAAGCCCTGAGTGCGCGTTCCCTTATTACATTAAGGAGTTGCTGATGACTTTAAATGACCCGGACCACTCTCGAGTGTACACGACACCCCCACCTGGAAGCAGCGCAATTTAGTAGTACTGATTTTTCTGAATATATGTCTGTGTGTATACATACATATATATATGCAGCTACACATGTGTGCATATATATTTAGATATATCTATCTCCAATCATTAGGAAATATCCAAGCCCAGGTCCAGATCAGGCATTTTTTTTATAGTGAAAGTGGCAGCATGCATATAATCCTGATGCGTTTTCGCTGTTAAGCCTTGTTCACAGGTACAAAATCTTAAAATAACAAAGTACAGGTGCTCATATAGCAAATGTCACATGACTTAGTAGTAAAATCATACATGTCCCATAATGCACCAGAAAGGTTATCATAACGCTTATTTTCTCTGCTGTGTCCTAATCCAATCAGGGTCAATCCACCGCAATCATGGTTCATTTTTGATTCCACTGCATACCATTTCAAAATAATGTGGCCACGTGCATCACAATAAAACTCATGTGATAGTTTTAAGAACCTTCCTTCATTATTGTTGCTGCCATAATTTGCTTCCAAATGCCATGGTGTCTAAATCTGCTGAAAAAGAGAGAACTCTCCCTTTCTCACCTCCAACTCCAATACATATCCGATTAAGGCCCTGATTTATACTTTTTGGTGCAAAACTGCACTAACGCAGTTTTGCACCAAAAAGTTTAGCACCGGCTTGCACCATTTCTGTGCACCAGCCGGGCACCATATTTATGGAATGGTGCAAGCCAGTGCAAAGGGTAGGCTAGTGTAAAACAAAATGACGTTAGTCGGGTGGGGCTGGCGGTATGGGAGAAGGGGGTTTTGCACCAAAAAATGACATTAGGCAGGTTAGAGTAAAAAAAAAAAGAATCTAACCAGCCCTGCCTTCTGACCCAAAACCATTCATACCACATGACTCCTGTCTTTGAAAAGACAGGAGTCATGGCCACCACCCCAATGGCCAGCACAGGGGACCAGGGTCCCCTGGGCATGGCCTTTGCACCCTGTGCCATGTATGGGGGCCCAGCTCAGGGCCCCCATGGCACTTTAAAAAATAAAATAAAATACTTACCTGTACTTACCTGGGATGGGGTCCCCCATCCTCCGCTGTCCCTCTGGTGTGGGTGGGTTGTCTCTGGGGTCTGGGGAGGGCACCTGTGGGCTTATTCCATGGTGTTCCTCCATGTAATTAGGCCCACAGGTCCCCTAATGCCTGCCCTGACCCAGGCATTAAAAAATGGGGCAAAGCAAGCTTTGCTCCATTTTTTGACACCTCCTCCCTCCCGTGCACCATTTTTGCATATAAATATGGCGTTAAGGCCATAGAGTAATTTTGTGCACTGGAATGCCTACCTTGCATCTCATTAAGGCAAGGTAGGTTTCCACGGTTTCTATTGTATTTTGTAAGTTTGCGCCGCTGTTGCGTCAAAAGTGGTGCAAATGGGGCGCTAAAAAAGTATAAATATGGGCCCAAGTGCAGCCTCCCACGCTTGTTTTTATGAAGCCCCTGGGTGGGCCAGGTCTCGTAGGCATTTTGAAGTAAAGGAAGGGGGCACACGGGCCCACCTCTGAGACTTTGATAAAATACAATGTGGGGCCATGTACCCCCCTAAGCCCCAGGCACGGCCACCTTCATAGGGATGTGATCAAATATGTTACGGGGGCTGAACAGACCCCCTACAGCCCCAGGGACTGCCACCTCCCTGGGGCTCACATCAAATACATTGTGGGGGGCCACTCACCCACCCCTGCAGCTCCAGAGACCCCCACCTCCCGGGGCTATTTTACATTGGAGGCGTGCTGTGGGCCCCCATTGAGGAGCCATAGATGGCCCTGGGGGCTGCCTTCCCCCCCAGGGCCCGCTCTTGATATACCCCGGGGTACCCACCCTGGCACATAGCTGTTTGCTCTCACTTGACTGGAGCTTTGACAGCAAACACTTCACTTTCTGCAACTTAGAGCTGCCAAACAGTTCTCACTTAAGGAAGGGAAGTTTAATCTGTTTCTCTGCACACAAACAGGTGTGCAGGGAAACAGAAGAAAACATTGCTCCCACAAGCAGGCAGCTGCTATTTAAAGCAGCTCCCAGCTTGTGGGAGCAATGCCATCTCCCGAAGGATGTTGGGAGCTGGTTAGCACCACAGGGGCCTTTGGGCTTCCCCCACAGTTCTGTCACTCTCTCTCTCTTCCATTCCATAAAGGAATGGAAGAGAGACAGAGAGATTGTAATTACAATGGCCTCTCCGTACAAGTACTTCAAATAGTCAGACTAGCAAGATGTTTTGTAAGAATGCTTTAGTTACATTTGGATGCAGAGCAAAACAGAGACCCTTCTGGCCTAATGGTCAAGGTCTTGTGCTGTCACTCAGAAAGCTGAAGGTTCAAATCCTAGTATCACTTGGCAGTATGTCTGTTTATTTTCTAGTGTTTCCACTGTTAAACATTTCTAGTGATATAAAATTGAATTATTTTTCCCCTCCAAATCTGTGGGTTGAATGTCACAGCTAAGTCTGAAGACTGCAAAATAAAGAGTCACCTCCTGCATAGTGGTTAAGATCTTGGACATGCACACTAAAGCTTAACTGTTCTAGTCAAGGTGAGTCTGTTGTCATTTCTTGTTTTAGTTTCTTTTCACTTATAAATATTGAGGTTACATAATGAAAGGTGACCTCACTTTTTTAATTGATAAAAACATTTTTATTTTCAATTTGTCCAGAAATATCTCATTGTAAGTATACCATTCATCTATGCCTAAATCGATCTTTCTTTCTCAATCTTCCATTTTCTCTCTCTTTCTCTCTCTCTCACGGCTGAGTGGTTAGTGGGGTTGGCTGCAAGAACAGGGTGCAGGCCAGGCCCTGAAGCCAACTCCATCGCACACAGCCAAAGACTATGCACAGCACAAGGATGGGTGGTTATAGGGGGTTGGTTACAGGGCATGGCCTCAGGCCAGGCCCTGCGGCCAACTGCCGCTTCAGATGGCAAGAGGTGTGGGCAGTGGCATTTGGCTTAACGGCCATGCACAGCCAAAGGCCATGCGTGGTGGTGGTTGATTAACGTATATAAATGAAAATACTTCACATAAAAAAAAACATAGAAATTCCCTGAAAAAAGCAAAAGTTATAGGTATGTTATAGGTAGGAAATAGAATTTAAAGAAACACATAGAAATTCACTTAAAAATCAAGGCCCGTATTTACACTTTTTGACGCTAAACTGCGCTAACGCAGTTTAGCGTCAAAAATGTTTGCGCCGGCTAACGCCATTCTGAAGCGCCATGCGGGCGCCGTATTTATTGAATGGCGTTAGCCGGCGCAAGCAGACCGGCGCTGCCTGGTGTGCGTGGAAAAAAACCACGTACACCAGGCAGCGCCGGCGTAGGGAAAAATGGCGTTAGGGCGTCTTAAAAATGGTGCAAGTCAGGTTGACGCAAAAAAATCGCCTCCACCCGATTTGCGCCATTTTTAACGACGCCCAGACGCCATTTACATGACTCCTGTTTTAGTAAAGACAGGAGTCATGCCCCCTTGCCCAATGGCCATGCCCAGGGGACTTCTGTCCCCTGGGCATGGTCATTGGGCATTGTGGCATGTAGGGGGGCACAAATCAGGCCCCCCTATGCCACAAAAAAAATATAAAAATAAAAATATTTATACTTACCTGAACTTACCTGAATGTCCCTGGGGTGGGTCCCTCCATCCTTGGGTGTCCTCCTGGGGTGGGCAAGGGTGGCAGGGGGGGTCCCTGGGGGCATGGGAGGGCAGCTGTGGGCTCATTTTGAGCCCACAGGTCCCTTAACGCCTGCCCTGACCCAGGCGTTAAAAAGCGGCGCAAATGCGGGTTTTTTTGACCCGCCCACTCCCGGGCGTGATTTTTGCCCGGGAGTATAAATACGACGCATTTGCGTCGCAGTAATTTTTTGGGACGGGAACGCCTACCTTGCATCTCATTAACGCAAGGAAGACGTTCACGCAAAAAAATGACGCTCTTTACTCCTACTTTGGCGCTAGACGCGTCTAACGCCAAAGTATAAATATGGCGCTAATTTTGCGCCAAATTTGCGTCGAAAAAAACGACACAAATTTGGCGCAAACGGAGTATAAATATGCCCCCAAATGTTACAGTGATGTTACAGTTAGGCTATAATTGTAAACATGCAAACCCATGAAAATTCACCTGTTACAGTTAGTTATCTTGAGTAACTATAACACGTGCCCTAAGGTAACTATAACTTGTCCCTTGCCATCCACTGCTAATTACCCTACAGATTATGGCACCCAGGACATCTTTTTTAACAACATGATAATATCAATACAATATTTGCATTAACATTTTTGACAAAAAAGGGTGCATGTTGGGGGCATGAGTTACAGTTTCCTTAGGGCATGAGTTATAGGTACTTGAGATAATTCTAACTATAACAGGTGAATTTCTATGGTCTTGAACATTTAAAATGTTAGTCTAACTATAACCTCCCTGTAACCTTTGTTTTTTCAGTATATATATATATGTATATATATATATATATATATATATATATATATATATATATATATATATATATATATATATATATATCTATATATGTACATATGTATATATACATATATATATCCATATATCCATATATATATATATATATATACATATATATATCAAAACCAGACCCTTTCAGGGTTAGAGTGATGCATTAATTAGGCAAAACACAAGGGAGAACTCTGGGTAGCTCCCAAATTTAGGTGGAAAGCAGCTCCAATAAAGAGCACGCTACACCACCAGCAATACTCTAGATTTGCTTACCTCAAATGTCTGTTTAGCTAGCAAAAATAT
The DNA here is from genome assembly GCF_031143425.1 of Pleurodeles waltl. Lineage (NCBI taxonomy): Eukaryota > Metazoa > Chordata > Amphibia > Caudata > Salamandridae > Pleurodeles > Pleurodeles waltl. The sequence continues at coordinate 577,800,271 of NC_090447.1, forward strand.
TAAGCATAAGATCAGAACAGTGCTATCCCCACCAAGCTAGATAGTGAAAAAGTATTTTGCCATTTGTATAGCAAACACTTTAAGCATAGGACTGACACAGTGTCATCCTTGCCGAGCTGTAAAATGACAAAATCCATTTATCATTCCAGGCACAGTATTACAGCTTTGGACTGGTCAAATACTAACAAAGCCAACCTGGAATGAGTAAAGCAACCCCTGACACATGTTTCACTCTCACTAGAGATCATCAGATGGGTTTAGCTTTGTCCAGCCACCAGCGAGTACCCAGTATAAGTCAAAACAAGATCCTTTCAGGGTTAGAGTGAGGTATAAATTATGCAAAACACGAGAGAGACCTCTGGGTAGTTCCCATTCATGTGGAGAGCAGCTCCAGTAAAGAACACTCTACAACACCAGCATCATTCTAGATTTTCTCACCTCAAATGACTGTTTATCTAGCAAAGTTTTCAAACATAGGATCAGCACAGTGCTATCCACGCCGAGCTAGATAGGAACAATGGCCCTCATTCTGACCCTGGCGGTCGGTGATAAAGCGGCGGCCAAGCCGCCAACAGGCCGGCGGTCTAAAATATGCAATTCTGACCCTGGCGGGAACCGCCAACACAGCCCGCCAACTTAACACTCTAACCGCCACAGCGGTACAAACAAACAGCGCGGCGGTTCCCGCCAACAGCCCGGCGGCAGACAATGTACCGCCCACCCTATTACGACCCACCAATCTGCCACCTTTTCCGGGGCGGGAGCACCGCCAATAAGAACACGGCGGAAACAGACTACGAACGGGAAAACGCTCACCTCTACGCACTCCACGCGAGATTCCGGCAGTATGGAGCCAGAGTTGCAGGTCATCCCCGCACTCCTATTCCTGCTCATATACCAGGAGCACGCCCGGCGGCGCGGAAGACATCGGTGAGTACTGCACCTACGACACAGGGGAGGGAAAAGATTACCGGCACACACCCACCCACCCACACCCACTACAACACACACAACAATGCATTCCCACAGATCACTGTCACAACCCACAAACCACCCCCCTCCGAAATAATGCAAAGACCAAAAGAAGAGATCATAAACGGGCAGATATATTGAAATATGGACACCAGTAATCCCAATAAATAAATAAACTATGTACAAAATATATACAGCTACTAAATGTAGTCCAACCACTGTCCGTGGATCACAGGGGTCCTGTGCAAAGGGGCAAGGCCCAGTCCCACGACAAGAACTTCACGGAGAGAACACTGCAGGGGCATCAGAAAGAAAATAGGACAGGCACCTCAGGGGGAAGGGAAGGGGGGGCACCTCAGCCACTTGAGTACACGACGCCAGATCCACGAGGGGACTCCATGACCACTGGCCCATCCTGGGGAGAGCAAAGCCACAGTCCATACAGTCCATACAGTGGGTGGCCTGCCCACTGGGCCATCCTGGGGAGAGCAAAGCCACAGTCCAAACAGTCCATACAGTGGGTGGCCTGCCCACTGGGCCATCCTGGGGAGAGCAAAGCCACAGTCCAAACAGTCCATACAGTGGGTGGCCTGCCCACTGGGCCATCCTGGGGAGAGCAAAGCCACAGTCCAAACAGTCCATACAGTGGGTGGCCTGCCCACTGGGCCATCCTGGGGAGAGCAAAGCCACAGTCCAAACAGTCCATACAGTGGGTGGCCTGCCCACTGGGCCATCCTGGGGAGAGCAAAGCCACAGTCCAAACAGTCCATACAGTGGGTGGCCTGCCCACTGGGCCATCCTGGGGAGAGCAAAGCCACAGTCCATACAGTCCATACAGTGGGTGGCCTGCCCACTGGGCCATCCTGGGGAGAGCAAAGCCACAGTCCAAACAGTCCATACAGTGGGTGGCCTGCCCACTGGGCCATCCTGGGGAGAGCAAAGCCACAGTCCATACAGTCCATACAGTGGGTGGCCTGCCCACTGGGCCATCCTGGGGAGAGCAAAGCCACAGTCCATACAGTCCATACAGTGGGTGGCCTGCCCACTGGGCCATCCTGGGGAGAGCAAAGCCACAGTCCAAACAGTCCATACAGTGGGTGGCCTGCCCACTGGGCCATCCTGGGGAGAGCAAAGCCACAGTCCATACAGTCCATACAGTGGGTGGCCTGCCCACTGGGCCATCCTGGGGAGAGCAAAGCCACAGTCCATACAGTCCATAACAGACCCCACTGCCACTGGAGGAGGCAAGTTGGCCAGAGGACATCCTGCAGCCCTGCCCGAGATAGATCCTGCCCTGCCACGTCTGCCAAAGGGCCAGCGGTTCTTGCCCTGAAGGGCCCAGTTCAGCGGTTCTTGAGACGGCGGGGCCCAGCGTAGCGGTTCATGAGACGGCGGGGCCCAGTTCAGCGGTTCTTGAGACGGCGGGGCCCAGTTCAGCGGTTCTTGCCTTGAAGGGCCCAGTTCAGCGGTTCTTGAGACGGCGGGGCCCAGTTCAGCGGTTCTTGAGACGGCGGGGCCCAGTTCAGCGGTTCTTGCCCTGAAGGGCCCAGTTCAGCGGTTCTTGAGACGGCGGGGCCCAGTTCAGCGGTTCTTGAGACGGCGGGGCCCAGTTCAGCGGTTCTTGCCCTGAAGGGCCCAGTTCAGCGGTTCTTGAGACGGCGGGGCCCAGTTCAGCGGTCCTTGCCCTGAAGGGCCCAGTTCAGCGGTTCTTGAGACGGCGGGGCCCAGTTCAGCGCTCCTTGCCTTGAAGGGCCCAGTTCAGCGGTTCTTGAGACGGCGGGGCCCAGTTCAGCGGTTCTTGCCCTGAAGGGCCCAGTTCAGCGGTTCTTGAGACGGCGGGCCCAGTTCAGCGGTTCTTGAGACGGCGGGGCCCAGTTCAGCGGTTCTTGAGACGGCGGGGCCCAGTTCAGCGGTTCTTGCCTTGAAGGGCCCAGTTCAGCGGTTCTTGAGACGGCGGGGCCCAGTTCAGCGGTTCTTGCCCTGAAGGGCCCAGTTCAGCGGTTCTTGAGACGGCGGGGCCCAGTTCAGCGGTTCTTGAGACGGCGGGGCCCAGTTCAGCGGTTCTTGAGACGGCGGACGGTCTATGGCCAACTGCTAATTGCCTGGTGGTGCCCTCCTGGGCAGCGGGGATGGTGCTCCTTCGCTGCCCACCTGGGCTGTGGGTGGTGGGGCCCTCCTGGCCAGCTGGGCTGGGTCCTCCCTGGGCAGCGGCTATGGGGGTGGTGGGCTCTCCCGGGGCAGCTGTGCCGGTTCCTCCCGGGGCAGCGGCTATGGAGGTTGTGGGCTCCTCCTGGGCAGCAGGCCTGCTGCCTGACCTCTCTGACTTGCTGCCCTTGCCCTCCTTAGTCGTGGGCCTGTGGCCCTTTCCTCCCTTTGGAGCTGTGGCTGGTGACTGTCTCTGGGTGGTGTCCGGGGGGGATGTAGAAGGCGGGCTCCTGCGGCGACCCTTCCGCCTTCTGCTCCTCTTCCCAGGGGGTGGGCTGGCTGTCCCCTTGCTGCTGGGCGAAGATCCAGACATGCGGGCTGGCGGGCTCCAATACCCCTGCACCCTTGTCAAGGGGGCTGCAGGGCTGGTGGTGGCTGAGGTGCTCTTCTTACCCCGACGAGAAGGAGGGGGGGGCTCAGGGTCAGGAAAGAAGTTAGTAGTGGCGAGGAAGAGCTTCTTGGGACAATGGAGAGTGGTAGGTACAGTGGGAATGGGAGTGGAGGGAGAGGATGTGGTTGTAGGTGAGTCACGTTTGCTGTCTTTGGGTGCAGGTGCAGGAGGGATAGGCTGTCATGAGGTGGATGGCTGTTGGATGGGTGGGTGGCTGCGTTTGTGTGGTGTGGAAGAGGGGGTGACAGACACAGTGGGAGAGGACACAGGGGACGTGTAAATGGCAGTGGGGGTGGTGACTGCACGTGTGCGGACTGGAGTGGAGGGTGTGCTGGTGATGGAAACACTGGCTGATGGTGAGGTGAATGGAGGTGTGAGTGTAGACGTCACAGGGAGGGAGGAGGGAGACGAGGAGGTGGGGGTCACAGAGGTGGTAGTGACTGTTGGCATGTCTGCATCGGAATGTTGCGTGTGTGAATGTCTGCGTGATCTGTGGTGCTTATGTTTGGATGAGCTTCTCTTGGGTGTTGAGGTGTGTGCAGGCTGGTCTGATGGTGTGGGTGGGACAGGCAGAGGAACAGGAGACTGGGAGGAGGGAGTTAGTAGAGGCAGGCAGGAGACAGGGACAATGGCTGCCGTCAGTGCTGAGGCCAGAGCCTGGAACGATCGCTGATGGGCAGCCTGACCCGAATGAATGCCCTCCAGGTACGCATTGCTGCGATGAACCTCCCTCTCCACCCCCTGGATGGCATTCAAAAGGGTAGTCTGCCCAACAATGAGCGTTCGGAGGAGGTCAATGACCTCCTCACTGAGGGCAGCGGGGGTAACAGGGGCAGGGCCTGAGGTGCCTGGGGCGAAGGAGATGCCCGGCTTCCTGGCAGAGCGGGCACGGGGCGAACGCTGAGGGGCTGCTGGGAGGGCGGAGATGGTGCGCTGGGTGGCGGCTGTACCTGTAATGGCGGGGGGCACGGATGGTGCCACCCCCGCAAGGGAGCCCCCTTCCGAGGACGTGTCCGTGTCGCTGCAGGGTCCAGTCGTCCCCGTCGTGGAGCTCCCCTCGCCCTCCGTCTCACTGGTCCAGTCTGACTCTGTGGCATGGCCCTCCTGGGCCATGTGAGATGCAGCTCCCTCCTGCCCCGATGCCACTTCTCCTCCGCCTGATGATGCTGATGCACACAAGCACAGAAAGACAAACAAAAAGGGGGGGGGGAGAGAGAAATAAAGGGATATTGAGTACATGGATCTCCGGTACAGTTAGCGGACATGACAGACACAGATGCCCCCTGCACTAAGTTGCGCACTTGGGGTACGCTACGCATTCCGTGGAACATGCCTTACACGCCTAGAGTTGACAACTGCACCCATGGATGACACGGCCCAGGGATGGCTGTACTGACAAACTACTGAGGGTGGTGGCTGGGGACACAGGGGCTTACGGGGGTGCCCAGCCTACAGATATCGCCCTGGCCTAGGGGGACCCCCAGCCCTCCTCCCCCACCCAGACACCTCCACTGCGCGACAACAGAGTAGATAATGCTTGTACTCACCCCCTTGTGTCTGCTGTGCTGCCCTCACGCGCCCATCCAATTCAGGGTAGGCCACCGCCAGGATCCGGAACATCAGGGGGCTCAGTTGACGGCAGGCACCCCGCCTACGTTGGGAGGCCATCCCCAGCAGAGACTCGGCGGTCTTCTTGGTCCCGCGGCGGATGTCTTCCCACCTCTTGCGGCAGTGGGTGCCCCGTCGATGGTGGACCCCCAGGGCCCGGACTTCCTTGGCGATGGCACGCTAAATCCCGATCTTCTCATGGGCGCGGACCTATGTGACACGTACAGGGAGGGAGAAATACCACGTTCAAGTTTCTCAGCATTTTCCTTTCCAGTGGCCCAACGCCCCCCATCCCCGCCAGGCCCCCCGCCATGCCCCCCGCCATGCCCAACATGCCCCCCATCCCCGCCAGGCCCCCCGCCAGGCCCAACATGCCCCCCATCCCCGCCATGCCCCCCGCCAGGCCCAACATGCCCCCCATCCCCGCCAGGCCCCCCGCCATGCCCCCCGCCAGGCCCAACATGCCCCCCATCCCCGCCATGCCCCCGCCAGGCCCAACATGCCCCCCATCCCCGCCAGGCCCCCCGCCAGGCCCAACATGCCCCCCATCCCCGCCAGGCCCCCCGCCATGCCCCCCGCCAGGCCCAACATGCCCCCCATCCCCGCCATGCCCCCCGCCAGGCCCAACATGCCCCCCATCCCCGCCAGGCCCCCCGCCAGGCCCAACATGCCCCCCATCCCCGCCAGGCCCCCCGCCATGCCCAACATGCCCCCCATCCCCGCCATGCCCCCCGCCAGGCCCAACATGCCCCCCATCCCCGCCAGGCCCCCCGCCAGGCCCAACATGCCCCCCATCCCCGCCATGCCCCCCGCCAGGCCCAACATGCCCCCCATCCCCGCCAGGCCCCCCGCCAGGCCCAACATGCCCCCCATCCCCGCCATGCCCCCCGCCAGGCCCAACATGCCCCCCATCCCCGCCAGGCCCCCCGCCAGGCCCAACATGCCCCCCATCCCCGCCAGGCCCCCGCCATGCCCCACGCCATGCCCAACATGCCCCCCATCCCCGCCATGCCCCCCGCCAGGCCCAACATGCCCCCCATCCCCGCCAGGCCCCCCGCCAGGCCCAACATGCCCCCCATCCCCGCCAGGCCCCCCGCCAGGCCCAACATGCCCCCCATCCCCGCCAGGCCCCCCGCCATGCCCCCCGCCATGCCCAACATGCCCCCCATCCCCGCCATGCCCCCCGCCAGGCCCAACATGCCCCCCATCCCCGCCAGGCCCCCCGCCAGGCCCAACATGCCCCCCATCCCCGCCAGGCCCCCCGCCATGCCCCCCGCCATGCCCAACATGCCCCCCATCCCCGCCATGCCCCCCGCCAGGCCCAACATGCCCCCCATCCCCGCCAGGCCCCCCGCCAGGCCCAACATGCCCCCCATCCCCGCCAGGCCCCCCGCCAGGCCCAACATGCCCCCCATCCCCGCCAGGCCCCCCGCCATGCCCCCCGCCATGCCCAACATGCCCCCCATCCCCGCCATGCCCCCCGCCAGGCCCAACATGCCCCCCATCCCCGCCAGGCCCCCCGCCATGCCCCCAAGCCAGCCAGTGGCCCCAAATCCATATTGAATTAAACTCACTTGTTGGTCTGGAGGACCGTAGAGTAGCGCATACTGGGGGAGGACCCCATCCACAAGTTTCTCCAACTCCTCTCCAGTGAAGGCAGGGGCCCTTTCCCCAGGCGCAGCAGCCATTGTCCCTTCCAGACCGAGGTCACAGCAACACTTGCAGTATAGGTCCTCTCCTGTGAAAGTTCAAGTCGCAAGTGGATAAGTAGATAGAAAATGGCGGTCACGTCCGCGGCGGTGCGTACCACGGCGGTGCGTCCCGCCACCGCCGGCGCCCTTCGCCATTGGCTCCTGAAACCCATAGGCTTCAATGTTAACCAATGCGGCTTCGCGCCGCGGTCTTCGCCCGCCGCCCGCCGCGGTGTGCCACGCCAGCGCATTGACCTCACATCCCATTGTCACACTTCACAGGTCAGGCAGCCGCCATTTCCAGGGCCCACATGGCTCAATTTCAACTGCGTCACACAGGCCTAGGCCTTGCATAGCCACTCAGACACGCCATTCACTGCATAGAGAATCGTATACTGTGCTAGCTGTGAGTACGTACCTGTGGGTTGCTTGACTGTGTGCTCCATGTTGTCCTTCCTAGGCACCGTCCGCTGGGTTGGGCGAGGAGACGGATGAATCCTCCCGTGTACCGACCGCTGGTGGACCTGTCGACAATGGAAGAACGCCACATTATCCTGACCTACCGTCTTAACCGTGCCACTATCCATGAACTGTGTGCCCAGCTGGAGCCCGACCTGATGTCCCCCATCCGCCAACCCACAGGGATTCCCCCTCTGGTGCAGGTCATGTCAGTACTACATTTCTTGGCAAGTGGGTCATTTCAGACAACCGTGGGAATTGCTTCCGGGATGTCTCAGCCCATGTTTTCGAAGGTGTTATCCAGAGTGTTGTCTGCCCTGATGAAATCCGTGAGGAACTACATCATTTTCCCTGAGGTGGGCGAATTGGCTACAGTGAAGGGTGATTTCTACGCCCTTGGACATATTCCCAACGTAATTGGTGCCATTGATGGGACCCATGTGGCTTTGGTTCCCCCAAGAGACAGGGAGCAGGTGTACAGGAACAGAAAAAATTACCATTCAATGAACATCCAGGTGGTGTGTTTGGCTGACCAGTACATCTCGCATGTAAATGCCAAATTCCCAGGGTCAGTGCATGACGCCTACATCCTCAGGAATAGCAGCATCCCTTACGTGATGGAACAGCTACAGAGACACCGTGTATGGCTAGTGGGGGACTCTGGGTACCCCAACCTGTCGTGGCTACTGACCCCAGTAAGGAATCCCCGGACCAGGGCAGAGGAACGGTACAATGAGGCCCATGGGCGTACTAGGAGGGTGATCGAACGCACCTTTGGCCTCCTAAAGGCCAGGTTTAGGTGCCTGCATATGACAGGTGGATCCCTAATGTACTCACCTAAGAAGGTGTGTCACATCATCGTGGCCTGCTGCATGCTTCACAACCTGGCTTTGCGCCGCCAGGTGCCTTTCCTGCAGGAGGATGGTCGAGACGGTGGTGTTGTGGCAGCGGTGGAACCTGAGGAGAGTGACGAGGAGGAAGACGACGGGGCTGAAACAGACAACAGGGACAGAATCATTGAACAGTACTTCCAATAGGACACAGGTAACATTTCAAAGATAATTTAGTAAAAGTTAACTACTCTCCAGCATCTCTGCTGCCTGTCTATTTGCCCCAGTGTATGATGACTGAGTTTTGGCTTTTCCCTCCCTATTTCAGATCTGGGGTCCCCACTACGAGTCCTGTGCTTCGTTTCCCCATGGACTACAGCTTTGTGGCAGCTGTTTGTTGACTTCACCATGTACAAGGACATATTTGCACTGTCATGTCAATTACAATCTATTGAAATCACAGCCAGACTCCAGATATTTTGGTGCAAAATAGGTGTTTATTTAAGTGCTCAAAATGGGATGGGTGGTTTCAAGTGGGTGGGGGCTATGGTGAAGGAATGTCCATGGCAGAGTCCAGAGTAACAGTCACACAGGTGCATTGTCCAGAGGCCTGTGGAGAGATGGAGCATGGGCAGTTCAAGGATGGACAGGGTGACTATGTGGGACAGTGGGATGACATCAGGTGGTATCCATTGCTGGCGGGGGTCTTGACATCCTACTCTGTCTTCTTGCGAGATCTCAGGGCCCTCTTGCGGGGTGGTTCTTCTCCTGCAGGAGGTGGGGGTCTGGTGGGCTGCTGCTGTGCGGGGGCCTCCTGTCCACTAGCGCCGGCGGAGGTGGTTGGCTGTTCTTGGTCCAGGCTAGTGGCAGGGGCCCTTGGGTGTTGTTCAGTGTCCGCCCTGTTGTTGACGAGGTCCTGCAGCAGCCCTACCATGGTAACCAGGGTGGTGTTGATGGCTCTGATGTCCTCCCTGTACCCCCGATAGTGTTCCTCCTGCAGCGCCTGGATCTCCTGGAACCGGGCCAGTACCGTCGCCATCGTCTCCTGGGAGCGGTTGTATGCTCCCATGATGGTGGTGAGGACCTCGTGGAGAGTGGGTTCCCTGGGCCTCTCCTCCCCCCCCTGTCGCACAGCTGCCCTCCGAGTTCCCCTGTTTCCCTGGGCCTCTGCCCCCTGGCCGGTGTGCCCACTACCACTGCCCCCAGGTCCCTGTTGTTGTTGGGGTGGTGGGTTATCCTGGGTGCCCTGTAGTGGTAGACACACCGCAGATTGACGCGCCCTGGAGACAGAGGCATGGGCCCGCTGGGTGGGAGCTGTGCTGGTGTTCCCAGAGGGGTTTGGGTCTGTAGTGGCCTGTGCCTGTGTGAGGGGAACCGACTGTCCAGAGGTCCCCGATGGTCCGGGCTGGTCATCGGTGTCCAGGTCGACAGAGCTGCTGTCATCGCTGACGGCCTCTTGGGTGGGGGGTGTGGAGAATTCTGGCCCCTCCGCCGCGGTGTGTTGACGGTCGGGTCCTGCAGGGGTATAGAGGTATGGTTATAGTTTCAATGTGTGGCATATGGGTGTATCTGTGGGTTCTCGTGTCCCCAAGTGCTGGCATTCGTGTGTGGGGGCTTTGGTGAGGGTGGCTTGTGGGGGGGATGTGTATATGCATTGGGCATGCTTTGGTGATGGGTGTCCATGCTTAGTGGACGCATGCAGGCCTAGGTTTTGGGATGTGTGGGTTGTGATGGTGAGACATTGGCGGGGAATAGGTGTGCTGGGGGTGGGGGTGAGGATGGTGGTGGGGGTGAGGATGGTGGTGGGGGTGAGGGTGGGGGTGACGATGGGGGTGGGGGTGAGGGTGGGGTTCGAGGATGGGGGTGAGGTTTGGGGTCTGATTTGGCATGCAGGTGGGGGGGAAGCAGTATTGAAGCTTCAACTTACCAGTATCCATTCCTCCGCCGACTCCTGCGAGGCCGTCAGGATGCAGGATGTTCAAGACTTCCTCCTCCCATGATGTGAATTGTGGGGGTTGAGGTGGGGGTCCTCCGCCAGTCTTCTGCACGGCGATGTTGTGCCTGGATACCATGGAACGCACCTTCCCCCGTAGGTCGTTCCATCGCTTCCTGATGTCTTCCCGATTTCTGGGGTGCTGTCCCACTGCGTTCACCCTGTCGACAATCCTCTGCCATAGCTCCGTCCTCCGGGCAATGCTGGTGTATTGTATCTGTGTGCCGAACAGCTGGGGCTCTACCCGAACGATTTCCTCCACCATGACCCTGAGTTCTTCGTCTGTGAAGCGGGGTTGTCTTTGGGGTGCCATGGGGTGGTGTGTATGATGTGTGGGGTGGAGTATGTGTATTTAAGTGAGTTGAGTGTGGTGGTGTGTGTTGTTTTGTGTGTGGATAGTGTGTGGGTGATGGTGTTGAGTGGCTGTGGCAGTTATTTTTTGGATGCTGGTGTCTCGCTCTTGCCTTCTTGACGAATTTTTTGGCGTAGGGGTTTGTGGGTGATGTGGGTGTGTGTTTTATATTGTATTGTGTGTGTGGGAGTGGTGTGTGTATGTGTATCAGGTGTGTGGGATTCAAATCGTCCAATGTGGCTGAGTTTTGTTCGTTTGTGTGTATTCTGACCGCGGCGGTGTGTCCCGCCAATGGAATACCGCGTTTGAATGACCGCCGCGTGGATTCGTGGGTCGTAATGGGATGGGCGTATTTCTGTTGGCGTGGCGGTGGAGGTTTGGTCACCTCCACCTTTCCGCCGACCGCTGGTCTGGCGGTCTGTTGTGGCGGTCGGATTTTCGGAGGTTTGCCTTCTGCGGGTCAGAATGACCGTGGCGGGTTTCCGCGACCGCGGCGGGATTATGGAGGATTTCTGACCGGCGGTAGGCGCCTTTTACAGCCGAGGTCAGAATGACCCCCAATGTCTTTAAACATAGGATTGACACAGTATTATCCTTGCCGAGCTGTAAAACGACAAAAGCCATTTACCACTCCAGGCACAGTATTACAGCTTTGGACTGGTCAAATACCATCCAAGCCAACCTGGAATGAGTAAAGCAACCCCTGACACGTGTTTCATTCTCATTAGAGCTCATCAGAGAGGTTTAGGTTTGTCCAGACACCAGAGGGCACCCAGTATAAGTCAAAACAAGACCCTTACAGGATAAGAGTGATGCATAAATTATGCAAAACACAAGAGAGAACTCAGGGTAGTTCCCAATTTTAGGTGGAGAGCAGCTTCAGTAAAGAGCACCACCAACACTCAAGACTTAGGGCCTGATTCTAACTTTGGAGGACGGTGTTAAACCGTCCCAAAAGTGGCGGATATACCACCTACCGTATTACGAGTTCCATAGGATATAATGGACTCGTAATACGGTAGGTGGTATATCCGCCACTTTTGGGACGGTTTAACACCGTCCTCCAAAGTTAGAATCAGGCCCTTAGTCACCTTAAATGTCTGTTTATCTAGTGAAGTTTTTTTTTAAACATAGGATCAGCACAGTACTTTCCACGCCAAGCTAGATAGGAACAATGTCTTTAATCATAGGATTGACACAGTATCATCCTTGCCGGGCTGTAAAACGAAAAAAGCAATTTACCACTCCAAGCACAGTGTTACAGTTTTGGACTGATCAAATATCATTCAAGCCAACCTAGAATGAATAAAAGCTACCCCTGACATGTGTTTTGCTCTAATTAGAGCTCATTAGAGGGGTTTAGCTTTGTCCAGACACCAGGGAGCACCCAGTATAAGTCAAACCAAGACCCTTTAAGGGTTAGAGTGACGCATAAATTATGCAAAACACAAGAGAGACCTCTGGGTAGTTCGCAAATTTAGGTGTAGAACAGCTCCAGTAAAGAGCACTCTACAACACCAGCGACACTCTAGATTTGCTCACCTCAAATGTCTGTTTATCTAGCACTGTTTTTAGACAGGTCTACAGCCTGAAACTCTGAAAGGAATTACACCGAAGTTGGCAGAAAGCTAGCTCTTCATTCAGAAAGATCGCATTTGTAATTTAGTGTAAATCTCTTTATTAGCTTTGGAGTTAATATAGGAAAAAGAAATATAGATATCTAGGGATGTGGCTCCACCGTGGCGGATCTGCAGATCAATGCTCCAACAACAGTGCAAGGATTGGCTGACTGCAACCTGACAGGAAAGGTTGGCTGCCATTTTAGATAGCAAGGCAGGGTCCCGGGGTCTACAAATTGATGTGAAATGTAATAAAAGGGGTCAGGGTAGAAGTTCCCTAACTGCATGTATGTCTGATAGGGACCCATGATGGGCAAGGAATTGCCCCAAAACAGTTTTTTCCACATGTGTGTATCTGCCACCATGGTCAGTGCAGCTCCTGTGTGAAATCATGATGGATCCATGAATCTAGCCTCACTGGAAAAAACACCTGCTCACAGACTGACAGAGGGACTTACACAGCCACTCCCTGACCCATACAGCAACTCATGCACCAATACAACTGCTCACACATCCTATCACAGACTAACACAGCCACTCACAAACCCACTCACAGACCCATACAACTACTCACACATCCAGTCCCAGACCCATACGGCCACCCACACTGTCAGTCATACACTCACAAAACCACTCACACACCCACTCATAGAGCCATAGAGCCACTCACACACCCACTCACACACCCATACAGACACCAACACACCCAGTCACACACCCACAAAACCACTCACACATCCACTCGCAGACCCATACAGTCACTCACACACCCACACACACACACCCTTACAGTCACTCACACAGCCACTCACAGACTCTGTGTTGCTCTCAAGTAACTATGGGCCAGATGTATCAAGCGATTTTGCATTCGCAAACGGTGCGAATCGCAAAAATCGGCCGTTCGCGAGTGCAAAAACGTGGTCTGCGATGCATGAAAGGCATTCGCAGACCAAAAATAAGAAATTGCAAAAATTGCGATTTTTTGCGGTGCGACCTGGTTTTGAGAGTCGCATTTTGCGATTCGGTATTTCCAGTAGGAAATTGCGAGGTGCAAAATGCGAATCACAAAATCCAAATCGCAAATAGATGCATCCAAAAATCGCAATTAGCGATTTTTCGCAGAATGGCATTTTGCACATGCAAAATACCATTAAGTGAAAGCAGGTGGTAACCAGGTGCAACCTATATAAAGAGGCCCAGAATGCCTCAGACTCTTTTCCACAATGGCTGCACTCTACGTCATGGCGAGGAGGATGAGGATCCTGGCAGGTTTGAGGAGAGGGAGGAGGAGACAGGAGCGCATTTTCAGAGTGCGCATTACACTTTTTGACCTGACAGAGGAGGAAATATTTGAGAGGTATAGGTTAAGCTCAGCTATGATACTTGATCTGATAGCGGAGCTACAACCCCTACTGCAGCGCAGAACACTAAGGACACATAGGCCCTCATTCTGACCCTGGCGGTCAGTGATAAAGCGGCGGCCAAGCCGCCAACAGGCCGGCGGTCTAAAATATGCAATTCTGACCCTGGCGGGAACCGCCAACACAGCCTGCCAACTTAACACTCCGACCGCCACAGCGGTACAAACAAACAGCGCGGCGGTTCCCGCCAACAGCCCGGCGGCAGACAAAGTACCGCCCACCCTATTACGACCCACCAATCTGCCACCTTTTCCGGGGCGGGAGCACCGCCGATAAGAACACGGCGGAAACAGACTACGAACGGGAAAACGCTCACCTCTACGCACTCCACGCGAGATTCCGGCAGTATGGAGCCAGAGTTGCAGGTCATCCCCGCACTCCTATTCCTCCTCATATACCAGGAGCACGCCCGGCGGCGCGGAAGACATCGGTGAGTACGGCACCTACGACACAGGGGAGGGAAAAGATTACCGGCACACACCCACCCACCCACACCCACTACAACACACACATCAATGCATTCCCACAGATCACTGTCACAACCCACAAACCACCCCCCTCCGAAATAATGCAAAGACCAAAAGAAGAGATCATAAACGGGCAGATATATTGAAATATGTACACCAGTAATCCCAATAAATAAATAAACTATGTACAAAATGTATACAGCTACTAAATGTAGTCCAACCACTGTCCGTGGATCACAGGGGTCCTGTGCAAAGGGGCAAGGCCCAGTCCCACGACAAGAACTCCACAGAGAGAACACTGCAGGGGCATCAGAAAGAAAATAGGACAGGCACCTCAGGGGGAAGGGAAGGGGGGGCACCTCAGCCACTTGAGTACACAACGCCAGATCCACGAGGGGACTCCATGACCACTGGCCCATCCTGGGGAGAGCAAAGCCACAGTCCAAACAGTCCATACAGTGGGTGGCCTGCCCACTGGGCCATCCTGGGGAGAGCAAAGCCACAGTCCATACAGTCCATACAGTGGGTGGCCTGCCCACTGGGCCATCCTGGGGAGAGCAAAGCCACAGTCCATACAGTCCATACAGTGGGTGGCCTGCCCACTGGGCCATCCTGGGGAGAGCAAAGCCACAGTCCAAACAGTCCATACAGTGGGTGGCCTGCCCACTGGGCCATCCTGGGGAGAGCAAAGCCACAGTCCATACAGTCCATACAGTGGGTGGCCTGCCCACTGGGCCATCCTGGGGAGAGCAAAGCCACAGTCCAAACAGTCCATACAGTGGGTGGCCTGCCCACTGGGCCATCCTGGGGAGAGCAAAGCCACAGTCCATACAGTCCATACAGTGGGTGGCCTGCCCACTGGGCCATCCTGGGGAGAGCAAAGCCACAGTCCAAACAGTCCATACAGTGGGTGGCCTGCCCACTGGGCCATCCTGGGGAGAGCAAAGCCACAGTCCATACAGTCCATACAGTGGGTGGCCTGCCCACTGGGCCATCCTGGGGAGAGCAAAGCCACAGTCCATACAGTCCATACAGTGGGTGGCCTGCCCACTGGGCCATCCTGGGGAGAGCAAAGCCACAGTCCATACAGTCCATAACAGACCCCACTGCCACTGGAGGAGGCAAGTTGGCCAGAGGACATCCTGCAGCCCTGCCCGAGATAGATCCTGCCCTGCCACGTCTGCCAAAGGGCCAGCGGTTCTTGCCCTGAAGGGCCCAGTTCAGCGGTTCTTGAGACGGCGGGGCCCAGTTCAGCGGTTCTTGAGACGGCGGGGCCCAGTTCAGCGCTCCTTGCCTTGAAGGGCCCAGTTCAGCGGTTCTTGAGACGGCGGGGCCCAGTTCAGCGGTTCTTGAGACGGCGGGGCCCAGTTCAGCGGTTCTTGAGACGGCGGGGCCCAGTTCAGCGCTCCTTGCCTTGAAGGGCCCAGTTCAGCGGTTCTTGAGACGGCGGGGCCCAGTTCAGCGCTTCTTGAGACGGCGGGGCCCAGTTCAGCGCTTCTTGAGACGGCGGGGCCCAGTTCAGCGGTTCTTGAGACGGCGGGGACCAGTTCAGCGCTTCTTGAGACGGCGGGGCCCAGTTCAGCGCTTCTTGAGACGGCGGGGCCCAGTTCAGCGGTTCTTGCCTTGAAGGGCCCAGTTCAGCGGTTCTTGAGACGGCGGGGCCCAGTTCAGCGCTTCTTGCCTTGAAGGGCCCAGTTCAGCGGTTCTTGAGACGGCGGGGCCCAGTTCAGCGCTTCTTGGCTTGAAGGGCCCAGTTCAGCGGTTCTTGAGACGGCGGGGCCCAGTTCAGCGGTTCTTGAGACGGCGGGGCCCAGTTCAGCGCTTCTTGCCTTGAAGGGCCCAGTTCAGCGGTTCTTGAGACGGCGGGGCCCAGTTCAGCGCTTCTTGGCTTGAAGGGCCCAGTTCAGCGGTTCTTGAGACGGCGGGGCCCAGTTCAGCGGTTCTTGAGACGGCGGGGCCCAGTTCAGCGCTTCTTGCCTTGAAGGGCCCAGTTCAGCGGTTCTTGAGACGGCGGGGCCCAGTTCAGCGGTTCTTGAGACGGCGGGGCCCAGTTCAGCGGTTCTTGCCTTGAAGGGCCCAGTTCAGCGGTTCTTGAGACGGCGGGGCCCAGTTCAGCGGTTCTTGAGACGGCGGGGCCCAGTTCAGCGCTCCTTGCCTTGAAGGGCCCAGTTCAGCGGTTCTTGAGACGGCGGGGCCCAGTTCAGCGGTTCTTGAGACGGCGGGGCCCAGTTCAGCGCTCCTTGCCTTGAAGGGCCCAGTTCAGCGGTTCTTGAGACGGCGGGGCCCAGTTCAGCGGTTCTTGAGACGGCGGGGCCCAGTTCAGCGCTTCTTGAGACGGCGGGGCCCAGTTCAGCGGTTCTTGCCTTGAAGGGCCCAGTTCAGCGGTTCTTGAGACGGCGGGGCCCAGTTCAGCGGTCCTTGCCTTGAAGGGGCCAGTTCAGCGGTTCTTGAGACGGCGGACGGTCTATGGCCAACTGCTAATTGCCTGGTGGTGCCCTCCTGGGCAGCGGGGATGGTGCTCCTTCACTGCCCACCTGGGCTGTGGGTGGTGGGGCCCTCCTGGCCAGCTGGGCTGGGTCCTCCCTGGGCAGCGGCTATGGGGGTGGTGGGCTCTCCCGGGGCAGCTGTGCCGGTTCCTCCCGGGGCAGCGGCTATGGGGGTTGTGGGCTCCTCCTGGGCAGCAGGCCTGCTGCCTGACCTCTCCAACTTGCTGCCCTTGCCCTCCTTAGTCGTCGGCCTGTGGCCCTTTCCTCCCTTTGGAGCTGTGGCTGGTGACTGTCTCTGGGTGGTGTCCGGGGGGGATGTAGAAGGCGGGCTCCTGCGGCGCCCCTTCCGCCTTCTGCTCCTCTTCCCAGGGGGTGGGCTGGCTGTCCCCTTGCTGCTGGGCGAAGATCCAGACATGCGGGCTGGCGGGCTCCAATACCCCTGCACCCTTGTCAAGGGGGCTGCAGGGCTGGTGGTGGCTGAGGTGCTCTTCTTACCCCGACGAGAAGGAGGGGGGGGGGCTCAGGGTCAGGAAAGAAGTTAGTAGTGGCGAGGAAGAGCTTCTTGGGACAATGGAGAGTGGTAGGTACAGTGGGAATGGGAGTGGAGGGAGAGGATGTGGTTGTAGGTGAGTCACGTTTGCTGTCTTTGGGTGCAGGTGCAGGAGGGATAGGCTGTCGTGAGGTGGATGGCTGTTGGGTGGGTGGGTGGCTGCGTTTGTGTGGTGTGGAAGAGGGGGTGACAGACACAGTGGGAGAGGACACAGGGGACGTGTAAATGGCAGTGGGGGTGGTGACTGCACGTGTGCGGACTGGAGTGGAGGGTGTGCTGGTGATGGAAACACTGGCTGATGGTGAGGTGAATGGAGGTGTGAGTGTAGACGTCACAGGGAGGGAGGAGGGAGACGAGGAGGTGGGGGTCACAGAGGTGGTAGTGACTGTTGGCATGTCTGCATCGGAATGTTGCGTGTGTGAATGTCTGCGTGATCTGTGGTGCTTATGTTTGGATGAGCTTCTCTTGGGTGTTGAGGTGTGTGCAGGCTGGTCTGATGGTGTGGGTGGGACAGGCAGAGGAACAGGAGACTGGGAGGAGGGAGTTAGTAGAGGCAGGCAGGAGACAGGGACAATGGCTGCCGTCAGTGCTGAGGCCAGAGCCTGGAACGATCGCTGATGGGCAGCCTGACCCGAATGAATGCCCTCCAGGTACGCATTGCTGCGATGAACCTCCCTCTCCACCCCCTGGATGGCATTCAAAAGGGTAGTCTGCCCAACAATGAGCGTTCGGAGGAGGTCAATGACCTCCTCACTGAGGGCAGCGGGGGTAACAGGGGCAGGGCCTGAGGTGCCTGGGGCGAAGGAGATGCCCGGCTTCCTGGCAGAGCGGGCACGGGGCGAACGCGGAGGGGCTGCTGGGAGGGCGGAGATGGTGCGCTGGGTGGCGGCTGTACCTGTAATGGCGGGGGGCACGGATGGTGCCACCCCCGCAAGGGAGCCCCCTTCCGAGGACGTGTCCGTGTCGCTATAGGGTCCAGTCGTCCCCGTCGTGGAGCTCCCCTCGCCCTCCGTCTCACTGGTCCAGTCTGACTCTGTGGCATGGCCCTCCTGGGCCATGTGAGATGCAGCTCCCTCCTGCCCCGATGCCACTTCTCCTCCGCCTGATGATGCTGATGCACACAAGCACAGAAAGACAAACAAAAAGGGGGGGGAGAGAGAAATAAAGGGATATTGAGTACATGGATCTCCGGTACAGTTAGCGGACATGACAGACACAGATGCCCCCTGCACTAAGTTGCGCACTTGGGGTACGCTACGCATTCCGTGGAACATGGCCTACACGCCTAGAGTTGACAACTGCACCCATGGATGACACGGCCCAGGGATGGCTGTACTGACAAACTACTGAGGGTGGTGGCTGGGGACACAGGGGCTTACGGGGGTGCCCAGCCTACAGATATCGCCCTGGCCTAGGGGGACCCCCAGCCCTCCTCCCCCACCCAGACACCTCCACTGCGCGACAACAGTGTAGATAATGCTTGTACTCACCCCCTTGTGTCTGCTGTGCTGCCCTCACGCGCCCATCCAATTCAGGGTAGGCCACCGCCAGGATCCGGAACATCAGGGGGCTCAGTTGACGGCAGGCACCCCGCCTACGTTGGGAGGCCATCCCCAGCAGAGACTCGGCGGTCTTCTTGGTCCCGCGGCGGATGTCCTCCCACCTCTTGCGGCAGTGGGTGCCCCGTCGATGGTGGACCCCCAGGGCCCGGACTTCCTTGGCGATGGCACGCCAAATCCCGATCTTCTCATGGGCGTGGACCTATGTGACACATAGAGGGAGGGAGAAATACCACGTTCAAGTTTCTCAGCATTTTCCTTTCCAGTGGCCCAACGCCCCCCATCCCCGCCAGGCCCCCCGCCATGCCCCCTGCCATGCCCAACATGCCCCCCATCCCCGCCAGGCCCCCCGCCAGGCCCCCCGCCATGCCCAACATGCCCCCCATCCCCGCCAGGCCCCCCGCCATGCCCAACATGCCCCCCATCCCCGCCAGGCCCCCCGCCATGCCCAACATGCCCCCCATCCCCGCCAGGCCCCCCGCCATGCCCAACATGCCCCCCATCCCCGCCAGGCCCCCCGCCATGCCCCCGCCATGCCCAACATGCCCCCCATCCCCGCCAGGCCCCCCGCCAGGCCCCCCGCCAGCCCCAACATGCCCCCCATCCCCGCCAGGCCCCCAAGCCAGCCAGTGGCCCCAAATCCATATTGAATTAAACTCACTTGTTGGTCTGGAGGACCGTAGAGTAGCGCATACTGGGGGAGGACCCCATCCACAAGTTTCTCCAACTCCTCTCCAGTGAAGGCAGGGGCCCTTTCCCCAGTCGCAGCAGCCATTGTCCCTTCCAGACCGAGGTCACAGCAACACTTGCAGTATAGGTCCTCTCCTGTGAAAGTTCAAGTCGCAAGTGGATAAGTAGATAGAAAATGGCGGTCACGTCCGCGGCGGTGCGTACCGCGGCGGTGCGTCCCGCCACCGCCGGCGCCCTTCGCCATTGGCTCCTGAAACCCATAGGCTTCAATGTTAACTAATGCGGCTTCGCGCCGCGGTCTTCGCCCGCCGCCCGCCGCGGTGTGCCACGCCAGCGCATTGACCTCACATCCCATTGTCACACTTCACAGGTCAGGCAGCCGCCATTTCCAGGGCCCACATGGCTCAATTTCAACTGCGTCACACAGGCCTAGGCCTTGCATAGCCACTCAGACACGCCATTCACTGCATAGAGAATCGTTTACTGTGCTAGCTGTGAGTACGTACCTGTGGGTTGCTTGACTGTGTGCTCCATGTTGTCCTTCCTAGGCACCGTCCGCTGGGTTGGGCGAGGAGACGGATGAATCCTCCCGTGTACCGACCGCTGGTGGACCTGTCGACAATGGAAGAACGCCACATTATCCTGACCTACCGTCTTAACCGTGCCACTATCCATGAACTGTGTGCCCAGCTGGAGCCCGACCTGATGTCCCCCATCCGCCAACCCACAGGGATTCCCCCTCTGGTGCAGGTCATGTCAGTACTACATTTCTTGGCAAGTGGGTCATTTCAGACAACCGTGGGAATTGCTTCCGGGATGTCTCAGCCCATGTTTTCGAAGGTGTTATCCAGAGTGTCGTCTGCCCTGATGAAATCCGTGAGGAACTACATCATTTTCCCTGAGGTGGGCGAATTGGCTACAGTGAAGGGTGATTTCTACGCCCTTGGACATATTCCCAACGTAATTGGTGCCATTGATGGGACCCATGTGGCTTTGGTTCCCCCAAGAGACAGGGAGCAGGTGTACAGGAACAGAAAAAATTACCATTCAATGAACATCCAGGTGGTGTGTTTGGCTGACCAGTACATCTCGCATGTAAATGCCAAATTCCCAGGGTCAGTGCATGACGCCTACATCCTCAGGAATAGCAGCATCCCTTACGTGATGGAACAGCTACAGAGACACCGTGTATGGCTAGTGGGGGACTCTGGGTACCCCAACCTGTCGTGGCTACTGACCCCAGTAAGGAATCCCCGGACCAGGGCAGAGGAACGGTACAATGAGGCCCATGGGCGTACTAGGAGGGTGATCGAACGCACCTTTGGCCTCCTAAAGGCCAGGTTTAGGTGCCTGCATATGACCGGTGGATCCCTAATGTACTCACCTAAGAAGGTGTGTCACATCATCGTGGCCTGCTGCATGCTTCACAACCTGGCTTTGCGCCGCCAGGTGCCTTTCCTGCAGGAGGATGGTCGAGACGGTGGTGTTGTGGCAGCGGTGGAACCTGAGGAGAGTGACGAGGAGGAAGACGACGGGGCTGAAACAGACAACAGGGACAGAATCATTGAACAGTACTTCCAATAGGACACAGGTAACATTTCAAAGATAATTTAGTAAATGTTAACTACTCTGCAGCATCTCTGCTGCCTGTCTATTTGCCCCAGTGTATGATGACTGAGTTTTGGCTTTTCCCTCCCTATTTCAGATCTGGGGTCCCCACTACGAGTCCTGTGCTTCGTTTCCCCATGGACTACAGCTTTGTGGCAGCTGTTTGTTGACTTCACCATGTACAAGGACATATTTGCACTGTCATGTCAATTACAATCTATTGAAATCACAGCCAGACTCCTGATATTTTGGTGCAAAATAGGTGTTTATTGAAGTGCTCAAAATGGGATGGGTGGTTTCAAGTGGGTGGGGGCTATGGTGAAGGAATGTCCATGGCAGAGTCCAGAGTAACAGTCACACAGGTGCATTGTCCAGAGGCCTGTGGAGAGATGGAGCATGGGCAGTTCAAGGATGGACAGGGTGACAATGTGGGACAGTGGGATGACATCAGGTGGTATCCATTGCTGGCGGGGGTCTTGACATCCTACTCTGTCTTCTTGCGAGATCTCAGGGCCCTCTTGCGGGGTGGTTCTTCTCCTGCAGGAGGTGGTGGTCTGGTGGGCTGCTGCTGTGCGGGGGCCTCCTGTCCACTAGCGCCGGCGGAGGTGGATGGCTGTTCTTGGTCCAGGCTAGTGGCAGGGGCCCTTGGGTGTTGTTCAGTGTCCGCCCTGCTGTTTACGAGGTCCTGCAGCAGCCCTACCATGGTAACCAGGGTGGTGTTGATGGCTCTGATGTCCTCCCTGTACCCCCGATAGTGTTCCTCCTGCAGCACCTGGATCTCCTGGAACCGGGCCAGTACCGTCGCCATCGTCTCCTGGGAGCGGTTGTATGCTCCCATGATGGTGGTGAGGACCTCGTGGAGAGTGGGTTCCCTGGGCCTCTCCTCCCCCCCCTGTCGCACAGCTGCCCGCCGAGTTGCCCTGTTTCCCTGGGCCTCTGCCCCCTGGCCGGTGTGCCCACTACCACTGCCCCCAGGTCCCTGTTGTTGTTGGGGTGGTGGGTTATCCTGGGTGCCCTGTAGTGGTAGACACACCGCAGATTGACGCGCCCTGGAGACAGAGGCATGGGCCGGCTGGGTGGGAGCTGTGCTGGTGTTCCCAGAGGGGTTAGGGTCTGTAGTGGCCTGTGCCTGTGTGAGGGGAACCGACTGTCCAGAGGTCCCCGATGGTCCGGGCTGGTCATCGGTGTCCAGATCGACAGAGCTGCTGTCATCGCTGACGGCCTCTTGGGTGGGGGGTGTGGATAATTCTGGCCCCTCCGCCGCGGTGTGTTGACGGTCGGGTCCTGCAGGGGTATAGAGGTATGGTTATAGTTTCAATGTGTGGCATATGGGTGTATCTGTGGGTTCTCGTGTCCCCAAGTGCTGGCATTCGTGTGTGGGGGCTTTGGTGAGGGTGGCTTGTGGGGGGGATGTGTATATGCATTGGGCATGCTTTGGTGATGGGTGTCCATGCTTAGTGGACGCATGCAGGCC
This sequence comes from Pleurodeles waltl, assembly GCF_031143425.1. Taxonomy (NCBI): domain Eukaryota; kingdom Metazoa; phylum Chordata; class Amphibia; order Caudata; family Salamandridae; genus Pleurodeles; species Pleurodeles waltl. The sequence goes on from NC_090447.1 coordinate 577,822,646, forward strand.
TAGGTTTTGGGATGTGTGGGTTGTGATGGTGAGACATTGGCGGGGAATAGGTGTGCTGGGGGTGGGGTTGAGGATGGTGGTGGGGGTGAGGATGGTGGTGGGGGTGAGGGTGGGGGTGAGGATGGGGGTGGGGGTGAGGGTGGGGTTCGAGGATGGGGGTGAGGGTTGGGGTCTGATTTGGCATGCAGGTGGGGGGGAAGCAGTATTGAAGCTTCAACTTACCAGTATCCATTCCTCCGCCGACTCCTGCGAGGCCGTCAGGATGCAGGATGTTCAAGACTTCCTCCTCCCATGATGTGAATTGTGGGGGTTGAGGTGGGGGTCCTCCGCCAGTCTTCTGCACGGCGATGTTGTGCCTGGATACCATGGAACGCACCTTCCCCCGTAGGTCGTTCCATCGCTTCCTGATGTCTTCCCGATTTCTGGGGTGCTGTCCCACTGCGTTCACCCTGTCGACAATCCTCTGCCATAGCTCCGTCCTCCGGGCAATACTGGTGTATTGTATCTGTGTGCCGAAGAGCTGGGGCTCTACCCGAACGATTTCCTCCACCATGACCCTGAGTTCTTCGTCTGTGAAGCGGGGTTGTCTTTGGGGTGCCATGGGGTGGTGTGTATGATGTGTGGGGTGGAGTATGTGTATTTAAGTGAGTTGAGTGTGGTGGTGTGTGTTGTTTTGTGTGTGGATAGTGTGTGGGTGATGGTGTTGAGTGGCTGTGGCTGTTATGTTTTGGATGCTGGTGTCTCGCTCTTGTCTTCTTTACGAATTTTTAAGCGTAGGGGTTTGTGGGTGATGTGGGTGTGTGTTTTATATTGTATTGTGTGTGTGGGAGTGGTGTGTGTATGTGTATCAGGTGTGTGGGATTCAAATCGTCCAATGTGGCTGAGTTTTGTTCGTTTGTGTGTATTCTGACCGCGCCGGTGTGTCCCGCCAATGGAATACCGCGTTTGAATGACCGCCGCGTGGATTCGTGGGTCGTAATGGCATGGGCGTATTTCTGTTGGCGTGGCGGTGGAGGTTTGGTCACCTCCACCTTTCCGCCGACCGCTGGTCTGGCGGTCTGTTGTGGCGGTCGGATTTTCGGAGGTTTGCCTTCTGCGGGTCAGAATGACCGTGGCGGGTTTCCGCGACCGCGGCGGGATTATGGAGGATTTCTGACCGGCGGTAGGCGCCTTTTACCGCCGAGGTCAGAATGACCCCCATAGTATCCCCACCCATGTTCAGGTATTATGCTCCTTACACCTACGCGCCTCAGGGAACTATCAAGGGGTCATAGCAGCGGCTGAGGGGGTGTCACAGAGCACCCTCTCCAGATTTTTCAATGCATTTATCAACGCCATACTAAGCAAACTCCAACAGTACATCCGATTACCCCACACCCCACAGGAAATACAGCAGACAAAAATTTAGTTTTATCAGATAGCACAGTTCCCCCATGTCCTAGGTGCCACAGATGGCACACATGTGGCAATATGTCCACCATCAGTCACAGAGTATGTGTACCGAAACCGTAAACACCAACATTCCATGAATATACAGGTGATATGCAATGCCTCCTTTATCATAACTGATCTCGTGGCCAGGTACCCAGGGAGCACACATGATTCATATATCTTTCGTCACAGCAGCATTCACACAAGACTGCTAGCTGGGGAGTTTGGTGAAGGATATCTACTAGGTAATGTCACTCTGTACACTGGCGCATAGATGACAAACCCATGTCAGATGGCTGAGTTACTCATCACACCTTCTGTCCCTTCCAGGAGACAGTGCCTATGCAGTGCGCACCTACATGACAACGCCCTACCTCAATCCCACAACACCAGCAGAACGGAGATACAATGCAGCACACAGGGCAACCCGCAACGTGGTTGAGCGCACATTTGGCCTTCTGAAGAGTCGCTTCCGTTGCCTCCACAAGAGTGGAGGGGCACTACAGTACAGTCCAGAAACCACATGTAGAATAGTGGCTACTTGTGCAATCCTGCACAATATAGCTACAACCAGGGGCATACTTATAGAAATCAGTGACACTGAATCAGATGAGGATGACGATCCCATACCACCTCTACAGCCAGCAGACAGGACCAGTGCAGCAGAGGGAAGGCAAAGGCGTGCCGACATCACACACAACCATTTCAGACATGAGTATGAATGACAAAACTCCACTGACAACTGTACCTGTATGGATAGAAATTTATTACCTTACATCAGGTAATGAATGGTGATAAATGAAGTAAACAGGTGATGGCAAAAACTAAAAATAACAAAAGAACTGAGTCACGCACTATTACGTCATAGTGGGAACACCAGTGTCAATGCGGCAAGAGTCACTTCCTCCTCCCACGTACACCACTCGGGTGCCCAGTTAACTCACTGGCACCCTCAATGTCACCCTCAGTGGCAGTGCTGCGCCTGGCACTGTGCCATCTGGTGTCTGCTGCAGGTACTGCCACACTACTGAGGCTAGAACTGTCCTCAGTGTCCCCCAAGGCTACCTCACTGGGAGTGGCAGATCTCTGTCCCATGACAAGTTCAATCACATTAGTGATTTGCACAAGGCCCTGGACCACGTCCCTGCTGCTATGTGCAGCCTCCACTTGTGCCGCCACAGCGCGACGGGCGATGAGTGCTGTGGAGTTTGCCATCCTGTTTGAGGACCTGCAGTAGCTTGCAAACATTGTCCTGAAGCGGTGTTCATGTCTGCGCCGGCGGACCCTTTCGTGGCGCAGCTCCTGACAGAGGTCACGCACTGCACTAGTAAGGTCCCTAGTGTCCTCAGAAGCCTGCACCTGTCCCTCACGCAGCTGTGTGATGTTGCTGTTCAGTGTGTCAAGTTGACAATGCAGGCCCATCATGTGTCTATTGTGGACTCTCAGGTTCCGGTCCAAACTCAGTATTCGCTTGTTTTGCAGGTGCTGTTGCTGCAACATAGCAGCCTCAAGGCCCCCGAACAAGAATGGACCCTCACCTGCCTCATGCGGTTGCTGCTGGGACACTGTGGCACTCCTGCATTGTGCTGCATGACCCCTGTCCTCCGGTATCTGGCTGCGCCTGTCTGGTGCAGACGGTGTGCTTGGCCCCTCCTGCTGCACATCCGAGTCGCCACTGAGGTCTGGCAGTGGTAGTGCCCTGGGCCTGCAGCGCACGGTGGAGATGTGGAGGTACCCACTGGTGTTGGTGTCAGAGGGCTGCTGGGTGTCCGTCTCCCCTACACAAGGACTGTGTGTGTCTGCTGGGCCAGGCCCAGTTGCAACAACACATTGCAGCATGTCAGTTCTGTATGTTACATTATCTGTCTGAAAATGGCAATAAAGGTACAGGTACTGCTTTACATGGTGTTGTGTGTGTTGTGTTACCTTGGGTGTCACTATGCTTCATTACATTGTCATGCTACTGTCAGTACTAGTTTGTGGACCGCAACTCCCATAATGCATTGTTGAGCTGCCTCTCAGATGTGGACTGGACTACTTCACACACTACTTCACATTACATGCTAATTCCTAAGGGGCTTTTGTGCATGCACATATTGGGTTCACACAACAACATTGCACTTACCTTGGCTGGTACTCGGTTGACCGGAGGTGTCGCTATCTGTGACCCCTGTCACAGCTTCAGGGAGGAGTGTGGATTCCACCAGGTCCTCCAGTGGTGTGGCAGGTGGTTCGGTTGGTGGTCCGCCACCTGTGCCCCTGGCCTCTGCAAGTCTCCTTGCCACCCTCTCCTTTGCCCGGGAGCGCAGGTCGTACCACCTTTTCTTAATCTCCTCAATGGAGCGCTGTGCCACTACAATGGCCCAGATTTTTCCCTGGATGTCAAGCCATAGCCTTCTTTTCTCGCTCTCAGGTACCTGGAGTGATGATTTCTCAAACAGGCGGTCATGGCTCCTCACTATCTCTTCAGTCAGTACCTCCAGCTCCTGTTCACTGAACTTGAGTTTGCGCTTCCTCTCCTGCTTCTCCTGTGATGTTCCTTGGGTCTCCATTCTGGCTCAGGTGTTGCTGCTCCTGCTGAGTGCTGCTCTATGTGGCTGGGCTGCTCTCTCTCGGGATGCTGGTTTGGGTGTGGCACCTGAAACTGCCTGGGATGACTCATTTCCTGCTGGTGATGTCATCAGGCTCCTCCAGGTGTGCATTCTCGAACTTTCTCTCATTTTGCGATTTTTTACCGAATCGCAAAAAAATCGCAAATTGCGAGAATGCAAATTGCGATTCGGTAAATGGGCCTCGCTAACCACAAATAGCGATTTTTAAGAAATCGCTAATTCCGAATTGCACTTTTGTTACATAGCCAATTGCAACTCGGAAATAGCGATTTCTTAATAATCGCTATTTGCGATTCACAGACCCCAGTTTTCATACATATGGCCCTAAAACCCTAAGGTAACTATAACTTCCCCCTCGCCATGCACTGCTAATTGGAATACATATTACATCACTCATGATATCTTCTATGATATCATTGATAATATCACAGTAACATTTTCAGTGAAATTATTGATGAGAAGACTGTACGTGGTGGGGGCGCGAGTTATAGTTACCTAAGGGCATGAGTTATAGTTACTTGAAATAACTGTAACTATAACTGCTGAAATTTTTTATGGTTTTGTGTGTGTGTAAATTCTGATCCTAACAATAACATCTGTATATATATAAAGAATTCATTACACTCCAGAGGGTGTCTGGTGTACAGTCGAGTATATGAATTTTGCTCTTTTATGTTGAGCCTAATTAAGAGCATAGGCACTTAGCTGTTATATATTGTCAAGCAACATATCATGTCAATAATGAGGCATAAACATCCTGCTATATTCTAAATGAGGACATTGTCATAAGTCTCTCATAAAATATGTGAATTTAATTCTGAGTGACCATCATTGTAGATACCAATATATATATATAACAGTACATTTGTGATTTTTTGTTACTTTTTGTGGATTTATTTATGTAACTTTCATATTTGTTGACTACGATGTCCAGAATGCATCATGTTGAGCATGACGGAATTTTATTATTTAAAGAAAACAGCAAAAGGACTCACTAGCTGTGAGCAAGACTGGTTATAAGTCGAAACGCGTTGGTAGTTACTGACTGCTTGGAATAACAGTGATATACAGGACCGTGTGGATTGCGGTGAATTCTTTGCATAATAAATATTTCGCGGGTGGTCCCCTCCGTCACCTGCACCCATAACAAGAGTGTGCCACCGAAAACTGCATCAGACCCATTGCTTTGATATATAAATATATATGCACCACATTAAAATACACAATATATAAATACAGTTCATAAATTAAAGTTCCTAAAACCTTATGATAATTTATATATGTAGTGTACAAAGTGTGCATAAATCAGGTACAACACATACAATTGAAGCTTATCAATTAAAAAGGTAGGGACACATGTTATTCACATATACCAATGGAGAATAAACATTTTTTTAGGCCGTACACAATTACAGAACTTTTGTCAGACCTTAGAATTTGAAGAGCCTGCTTGTATAGGTGAACCCCCAGATTGTAGCATCGAGACATAACAATTTCCTTCATGGTATGATATAAATGGGGCACCCAAACAAAATACACCCACTATTTGTGTTCCTGTTACAACATGCCTTGCATAACCCATCACTTGCCACTCCACTCATTCATTGTTTTCCAAATCTGAACCTCAATTGTAGTGTTGTGGCCCTGTAGGAGACTGTTTAGTCTAAATATTGTTCAAAAGATGGAACTAATTTAATGTCTGGAAATTCATCTGAAAGAGCTACCAGTTTTTTCCTTCTTGCACAGGGCTTGTAAATAAGCCTCTTGGGGCCAGATGTAGCAAAGGGTTTTACCCATTCTATGTCTATGGGAGAATGTGTTCGTACATATGGCCCGTGGTCCACTGTACTTTAGCTCTAAACCAAGCCAGAAAGGGTGATAAGATCTTAACCTAATTCATCCACTGCTAGATATTTCCAGGACCTGTGTCCAGAACACCATCTACAGTTTGACTAACAGGCTAATAGTCCTCTAGTTCAAAGAATTGGCCCTGTCACCATTTGTGAAGACAGGTATGATTTCTTGCTCTCTCCAAGAATCAATAATTGAGGCTCTTTTTATGATAGCATTTAATAAATTAATAGGATGCTGAGATACGGGGCACATATAACTCTCTCTGAGCGATAGAGATCTCCAGGCACTTTATAAGGCCCCAGAGCTGCCCCTAAATTAAGGGATTCTATTGCCTTCTCAAAATGGGCAGTGGAGAACACACACACTTCACAACAGGAAGGAACATTTGTATATTGACACATTGCAATATTAACTTATGTTAGTTAACTGTTATTATACAGCCATTTAAATTATATCAAATAATATCTTACATGCTCTTGCCACATATTCTTCCTATGTGGACCATCCCTTAGATATGACCTGCTGATCCAAGGCACTGAAGAAGGTAGGCAAATATGTGTCTCTAGATTTAGCAGCCACCTTAAAAAGGAAAACAAAAAATTAGATCAGCGTCAATGTGACTGAGAAATGTGTTATTTTATACTAATGTTTTCAAAGCAGTAAATTTTGTACAGATTGATTTAATTTTCAATTAAAAAGAAAGAAGTTGGTCAGTGTATGTCATAGCTTGCGGGGGGAAGGGTTAGGGTGGCATGGAGGGGGAATGGAAAAAAAATACATGTAATAAAAAAATAAAAAAATTACATTCCTCCATTCGACTCACCGTGCCACGCCACACCGCTCCACTGTCCTCACTGCAGGCACAGGCTCTCAGCCTGCCCAGCAGCCAATCCTAATGCTGCTTCATGCTGCTGGCAGCACCCAGCCAGGGCACTCCGAGGAGGAGTGGGAGCCTCTGCCTGCTGTCTCCAACCCAGCAACGCAGTGCTAGGTTGGAGAGAGCACAGTGCGCATGTGTGTTTGGCGTGCCGGAGATGGACAGCCAAACATACATGTGCACTGAGGAGGAGTGTTGTGCATTCCCCCTCCATTCCTGTGATCACCCATGGCCCGCTCCTTTATGATAAAACCATGATAATATAGTTTAGTATGGTTTTATTATAAAAGTTTTGCAACTGCTGCGGGGGAGGGGAGGAGCCTCTGCTGGTCAGGGTGCAGACTCTTGTTAGGTCACAAAAACCTAAAAAAAGTTAGATATGATTCAGAATGGAAGTAAATATGTTGCTGTCACAAGCTTTTCTCATCAATGGATGGCAGGGGGACGAACTGCTAGTTGTCAGATTTCCCCTAATGTGTGAGAGGGAGATTCATATTCTGGATACCAGAGGCCCTCGGATCACTGAAGTGGTGAAGATATACATACACTCAGAAATAGTTTAATGGTACACAATTATTCTTAGTGTACAGTAATATGTATGTGGTGCAGTGCAAGTTTACCTTTCATGCACTTATGCATCAGACTCACATGCTCAATAACAATGTAAATCTGTGTACTTCATATTAATAGGTTATCATTAGGTGGCTGCTTTTACACGTAACAAGAGCCACATATGTCACCACAATTTAATGTTTGTACTCTTTTATGCTAACTGTATTCTTAGATTACCATCTTTTCTTTCGTGGATGGTACAACTTGGGCCTAGCCCTTAGTCAATTGAGTTGTTTCTTTAATAAATGCACTGCAAGTTTTCTGGTTTCTCTCCTCTGCAGGTCTGCAGGTGCATTTTCAATGAGTGCTTGTTCGTAAGAATAAGATCATTGTTTAATGTAGATATCTTGAGAGATTTAGCATGCATAATTACATTTTGCCCATGGATATGTAGCAAGTAGGGATAAGGAAGAGCCTTTTGTACCAGTCAGACTGATTGTTACTAACTTCAAGATGCTACAGCTGTACATTCATTGGGAACCTGGAGAGTCTACCTGCTCCGAGAGAACATTGCCTTCTCATTGTACAGTCAAGAGGAAGTTAGTGGTATAAAGCTTCAACAACGTTTTGCAGTGTATTAGTTGTGTGTGTCTTAAAATAGTTTAGCAAATCCTGACCTGACTTTGCTGAAAGAAGATCTTTCTCAGCTCTGGAGATTCCCCTGCCCAGGCTGTTTAGTTGTGTACATCAATGTTCATTTTGCCCTCTGAAATGTTAATTTGGTTATTTTAATCCTGACACCTTCTACTTTTAAATTCCCTTTGAAATGTTCCAAGCTTTATTTAGATTAGGTTGGTTTCTTTATGAATACTTACTACTTTATATTCTGTGCTTTCTACCATATTGTATTCTGGATCTACGTCTTCATAAAATACAATACAATTCAGACAGCATAATTATATGGATATGTACTGTTTTGAATACATTGATTGTACTAAATGACAGTAATTTGTAACCTGGCAAAATTTTGCTAATAAACCTTTATGGTTTAGACACCATACTATTGGTTGTTATTGTGGAGTCAAATTGGTTTCACTGTTTGAAATTTATTGCAGATGCCAGCTCCTTTCGTACGTTTTCAGTTGGCAACCACAGGTCCATATGACCAGTGGAGGATCCTCTACAAGGACTTGGGGCCAGATGTACGAAGCCTTTTGCATGTCGCAAACTTCGAAAAACGCAGTTTGCGGCATGCAAAAGGCCGAACGCGATGCTCATCCCCAAATTGCGAGTCGGTACCGACTCGCAATTTGGGAATGCGACTCGCAAATAGGAAGGGGTGTTCCCTTCCTATTTGCGACCGCATCGCCATTCAGAGTTGCTTTGTGACTGCGAATGCGGTCGCAAACCAACTCGCAGTTACCACCAGTGTCACACTGGTGGTAACTCATTCGCAAAAGGGAAGGGGTCCCCATGGGACCCCTTCCCCTTTGTGAATGCCGAAAAAATAATAATTTCAGAGCAGGCAGTGGTCCATTCGGTTTAGTTTTTATTTTGCAGCTCGTTTTCCTTTAAAATGAAAAAAAAACTGCTTTATTGACAAAGCAGTCACAGACATGGAGGTCTGCTGACTACAGCAGGCCACCATCCCTGTGAGTGCAGGGACTCGCTATGGGGTCGCAAACTGCGACCCACCTCATGAATGTTGATGAGGTGGGTCTTTGCGACCCCATAGCGAGTCGCAGAAGGTGTCTGAGACACCTTTCTGCATCCAATTTTGCGAGTGGCAAATTGCGAGTCGGTCAGACTCGCAATTTGCAAGTCGCAAAATTGGAGTTTACTACATCTGGCCCTAAGTGAATATATTGAGGTACAGAAAATTCCACTCCAACGTATGTCATTCACGGTACATAAACAAGAACATAAAGATCAATCTTGCTCAAAATAAGCATTATTAGTAGACACATACTGGTATGATGTGAGATACTGAAAAGAAACATGACATAAAAAGTATCATTCATCAAAAGTGTGCAGTGGGGTCATGGTAGTATAGAGTATTTGATAAGGGACACTAAATAAAGTTCACAATAATGCTGAATAATGTTAGGATGTGTTTAGTGACATAAATAAAGCAAGATTAGACAGATAACTAAACCGATTACAGTTTTTACCTAATACATGCAGGGCAAGGTGATTATGGCCCTCATTACGACCCTGGTGGAGGGTGACAAAGTGGTGCTAATACCACCAACAGGCTTGCGGTAATTACCACCAAATTATGACCATGGCGGTGATAACTCCCATACATAGCCAATGTACCACAAAAAACCACCACGGCGGAAACAACAGCCACCACAGCAGTAGCCGCCAACAGCCAGGTGGAAGACGAAGTAGCACCCACCATATTTTGACCCTGCAAATCACCACCTTTTCCGGGGCAGTACCAATGCCAACAAAAGCCTGGTGGATACAGCGCTCACAAGTGAAAGGGATCACCATTGGAGACACAGGGAAGACCCATGCCACCATGGAACCTGAACTGCATGTTTTTCCGATGAACTTCTATGTTATGCTCCACCTGGAACACCAACGCTGACGAAGACGACGATGGTGAGTACAGCCGCCCAGCACACGAGGGAGGGTGGGAGGAAAACAACAGTGAAACACACGTGCACAACACACACCCAACACACACACCATACACACAACCAGCTGCACAAGAAAAATAATTTGTCCCTGAAAAACAGCAGAATAATGCAAGGACAACAGGAATTGACTAAAGTGAGTGTAATCAGATTAACATCAAAATCAATAATTAGATTTGGCAATGAGACAGATATGTACATATGTACACAAAGGGACACCGCCCAGTCCAAAGTTCAAAAGGCCCACAGGGCACAGTCGAAGGCCCAACTCAAACCCTGAGCACATCCGGATAGAACACTGCAGGGGCATCAGTTTGCAAATAGGTAGGCACCTCAGGGGGAGGGAGGGCACCTCCGCCGGATGCGGGACCAAGCCCACTGGTTCTAGAGGGGGCAACATGCCCATTGCTTTGTACTGGGGAGCGCAAGGCTACAGGCTCTCGAGTGGGTGACTTGTCTACTGGTTCTGAAGGGGGCAACATGTCCATTGCTTTGTCCTGGGGAGTGCAAGGCTACAGTCTCTCGAGTAGGTGACTTGCCCACTGGTTCTGGAGGGGGCAACATGCCCATTGCTTTGTCCTGGGGAGTGCAAGGCCACAGTCTCTCGAGTGGGTGTCTTTCCCACTGGTTCTGGAGGGGGGCAGCCCGCTCAGTAGCCCCTGGAGGGTGGACTACATGGTGTCCACTGGCGGTGATGGCTGCATGGTGGTAGTGGTTAGTGGAGACTCCTGGGCAGCTCCTGCACTCACTTATGGCTGCATGGTGGTGGTGGTTGGAGAAGGCTCCTGGGCAGCCCCTGCACTCTCTGATGGCTGGAGGGTGGTTGGAGGAGGCTAGGCTCTAATGAGACTACTGGATTTTGAGCAGCAAGATCGTCCACAGTGTGGAAGACTGAGTCTGACCCATGGTGGGTGACACCTGTTGCTCCAAATCCGGGCTTTGCTCTGGCTAACTAGCAGTGCCTCATCTCTCCCAAAAGGTAGAGATGATTGGGAAGCCGAACGCATGACATATCGTACTTCTCAGGGAAGTCGTGGTCACTCAGGTCGCATCCGGGTCTCTTATTCACAATTCAGTCTCATATATAAATGACAAGAAGAGCAGTATAAGTTTTAAAGATTGGTTTAATAAAACGACTGCATTTTAGACAGCAAAACGTGAGCTGCAATAACCAGAACGACACAACACAACAATATTAAAATGGTGACGATGAGAGGGAAGCATAAGAATAATGCTATCATACTGCCACTAGAATCGATGGACTATTTTCTATCTAATCATATTTCGAGCACAGCATGTTAAGCTCTAATCCTGCCTTTCAGGTTCCCCTGGGAGGACATCAACCCCCATACCTGAGCAAAGGCCTGTAATCTGTGTCACCATCTGCAGCAAAACATTCAGCATACAGTTGTGGTTCCCTGGATGGAATCTCCCTCTTGATGTGTAATGAGACTAGAGAGTGTTTTTATAATTAACACAGCTGATGTTCTAAGAAAATGTCCCTACGTAAGGATGTGTATTTTCTACAAATGTTGGAGACTAAACTTCTACCACGTATACCGGCAATGTACCAGACTGTAGCCTTGACTGGAGCACAGAGTGATCAAGAATGTGTTGTTTGAGAACACAGTGCTGGACTAAGCAAAAACAGTTAGATAGAAGAAAATAAAACAAGACCGTAAAACTAGTTATTGTAAAAATAACAATGCGAAGCTGAATAAAATATATCTAGGTCAACGTGCACTGTGGCCTAATGTATTAAACTAACGTGCATGGAGCTATAACTAAAATGGCTACACAACAGCTCCTGGGCAGCCCCTGCACTCACTGATGGCTACATGGTGGTGGTGGTTGGAGGAGACTCCTGGGCAGCCCCTGCACCCACTGATGGCTGCACATCCACAGCTTGCGGTGGGGGGCACTGTAACAGCTGTTGGTGGCGGCGGTGTTAGCCTGACAGATTCCGCTGGCGTAGAGTGCCTCGTCTCCTCCTGTTCATGGGTTCGGATACCTTACCCTTCTTGGCAGGGGAGGATGGACTCTTCCCCTCTCTGCTTGGTGGTACAGGATACTTCCCCTTCCTCACAGCTGGAGCAGGCTCCTTCCCCTTCTTCACTGCTGGTTCAGGCTCCTTCCCCTTCCTCACAGCTGGTGCAGGAATCTTCCCTTTCATCCCTGGTGGTGCTGGCCCCTTCCCCTTCAGAGTCATAGGTCTGGTATCCTTACCACCACGAGTAGGTGGTGCTACCACATTGTCCAGGGACTGTTTGGCTGAGGTGCCTGGCTATGTCCTTGGTACCCTGCCCATACGTGCAGGACAGGGGGAGGTTTAGGGAAGAGGTCAATTTGGGAAAGGAAAAGCTTTTTAGGGACATTGGGGAGGGAGGAGTAATGGGAGTGGATGATGAGGGAGTGGTTGTTGGAGGTGTATGTCTGCTGGATTTGGGTGCAGGTGCATGGGCTGTATTCTGATGTGAAGTGGATCGCTATTGGGTGTCTGAGTGCTTGCATTTGTGTCCTTTAGGAGGGGGACAAACACGGTGGAAGAGGACACAGGGGACGCGTGCATGGATGTTGTGGAGGTGTTTGCAAGTGAGGTGTGTGTTCTGCTTGGTGTGGTGATGCTGATAGTGGATGTAGTGCATGCAGGTGTGAGTGTGGACGTAACTGGGAGGGCGGTGGAGGAGGAGGAGGAGGAGGAGGGGGAGACAGTGGAGGTTGTGGATGTTGTCATGTCTGCAACTGTATGGTGTTTGTGTCAGTGCCTGTGGGGTGAAGTGTGGTGCTAGTTTTTGCCTGTGCCACTCTTGTGTGTTGCCTTGAGTGCATGCTCGTCTGTTTGTGTGCTTGGGATGGGTTGGGGTTGAGGAGAATGGGACTGGGAAGTGGTAGTTAGAGGGGGAACTGTAGAAACAGGGGCAATGGCTGCGATCAGAGAGGAGGCCAGAGTCTCAATCTCTGTTGGGCTGCCAAGTCCACTGTGAATGCACTCCAGAAATGCATTGCATTGCTACATCTGGGATGCCAGCCCCTGGATGGCATTCACAATGGTTGATTGCCCTACAGAGATGGACCTCAGGAGGTCAATAGCCTACTCACTCATGGCAGCAGGGCTCACTGGGGTAGGGCCTGAGGTGCCTGAGGCGAAGGAGATGCCCACCTTCCTGGGTGAGTGGGCATGGGTAACTCGTTGAGGGGCTACTGGGAAGGCAGTGCTGGTAACGGGGTAGCAGATGTAGCTGCAGTTGGGGTGGTCACAGAGGTGTCCGCCACCACCAGGGAGCTCCCATTGGAGGAGGTATCAGAGTCTGTGTTGTCCCCTCCAGTATCCGCCGTAGTTCTCCCCTCACCTTCTGTCCCACTTGTTCCCTCTGTGTCAGTGGTCTCTGCCTACAGGGTCCTGTGGGATGCAGCACCCTCTGTCGCTGGTGCCTCTGGTCCTCCGACAGATGATGATAATGCACATAAGGACAGGATGACAAAACAATAAAGGGGGGAGAGAGACAAAGGATACACTGGGTCATTGACTGCACCAACACCACTGTTAACGTACACAGCACCCTCACACACAGGCAACAGGCCTACGCAATATGCATTGCACAACCAGTGAAATTTCTAGTCACCAAGGCATGAGGAGCAGCACACACCACCAACTGCATCACACCTGGGACCCACGCAGTCCTGCCTAGAAGTGAATACTAACAAGCTAGGTTACCTGTATTTGGCATGCAACCATTATCCTTCAGAGGATCTACGCTGCTATGTCTGGCCTGGCCTTAGGGGCACCCACTAACACATAACCACTACCCGGATACCACCCCAGCCATAAGTTGTAATTATACCCACTGTAATCACCCCCTTGTGGCTGCTGTGATTCCCTCAAGTGCCCATTCAGCTCAGGGTCAGCCACTGCTAGTATGCAGGCCATCAGGGGGGTCAGGGTCCGACGGGCACCCCTTCCTCGTTGAGAGGCCATCCCCAGCTGGGCCTCTGTGGTCTTCTGTGGCCAGCGTCTCAGGTTCTCCCACTGTTTGAGACAGTGAGTGCTCCGCCTGCCATAGACCCCTAGGGTCCGCACGTCCCTGGCGATGGCACGCCATAATCCCTTCTTTTGATGGGTGCTGACCTGCAGAGGTAATACATACAGGAGAACTCTATTAAACAAACAGTCCAGACTGCACACACATGGCCCACCATACCTGATCCCATCACCATTGCAACACACATAGGCCAGCTCACAACATGTACACCGCCAAGAGAAAATACCCCCACCCACCCTTACATGATCCTTTCACACACATCTCCATGCATTCATGCCACATGCATCGTGCCCACAGTGTAATCACCTGTTCGTCTGGAGACCCATACAGCAGTCCAATCTGGGGTAGGACCCCATCCACCAGTCACTCCCATGCCTTAGAAGTGAAGGCTGGGGCCCTTTCCCCGGTCACACGGGCCATGGTAGGTTCCAGAGACAGGTCACAGCAGCACATTCAGTGTAGTCTTTGTTGGAAATGGTCTGCAGGGTCAACCCCAAACCTGTTGCCCTACTCCTTCTCTGAATTCATTTTTGCTTGCTTTCGGATTCTAAGCACTTTACCACTGCTAATCAGTGCTAAAGTGCATATGCCCTCTCCTTAAAACATGGTGACATTGGCTCATACCCAATTGGCTTATTTAATTTACTTGTAAGTCCCTAGTCAAGTGCACTATATGTGCCCAGGGCTGTAAATTATATGCTACTAGTGGGCTGCAGCACTGGTTGTGCCACCCACATAAGTAGCCCCCCTAACCATGTCTCAGGCCTGCCTCTGCAGTGCCTGTGTGTGCAGTTTCACTGCCACTTTCGACATGGCATTTAAAAGTACTTGCCAAGCCTTAAACTCTCCTTTCTCTACATATAAGTCACCCCTAAGGTAGGCCCTAGGTAGCCCCTAGGGCAGGGTGCTATGTAGGTAAAAGGCAGGACATGAACATTTGTGTTCTACATGTCCTGGTAGTGTAAAACTCCTAAATTCTTTTTACACTGCAGTGAGGCCTGCTCCTTTCTCACCATACCATTAGGGCTACCCTCATATACTGTTTGAGCGGTAGATCCTGATCTGAAAGGAGTAGCCAGGTCATATTTAGCATGGCCAGAATGTTGATACAAAATCCTGCTTAATGGTGAAGATAGATTTTATATTACTATTTTAGAAATGCTA
Organism: Pleurodeles waltl; assembly: GCF_031143425.1. Taxonomy (NCBI): domain Eukaryota; kingdom Metazoa; phylum Chordata; class Amphibia; order Caudata; family Salamandridae; genus Pleurodeles; species Pleurodeles waltl. Next base: position 577,837,821 of record NC_090447.1, read on the forward strand.
CTTTTAGAAAGTGAGCATTTCTCTACACATAAATCCTTCTGTGCCTTCCAATACAGGCCTGGCTAGGTTTAGTTGACAGTTCCCTTGTGGATTCACTCAGACAACCCCAAACACAGGATGCTCAGTCACACTTGCATACATCTGCATTTTGAATGGGTCTTCCTGGGCTGGGAGGGTGGAGGGCCTGACACTTACATGTCAAAAGACAGTAAAGGACTGCCACACCCCCTACTGGGACCCTGGCAGACAGGATGGAACTGAAATTGGATGTTGTGCACTTCTAAGCCACTCTTTGAAGTCTCCCCCACTTCAAAGGCACAATTGGGTATTTAAGCAGGGTCTCTGACCCTACCAACTTAGTCACTTCTACTTCACAAGACACTTCCTTACGTCCTGCAACCTGCCAGGAAGAACTGCCTGGCTGCCCAAAGGACTCACCTGACTGCTTTTCTGCACAGTACTGCTGCCCTGCTGTTGCCCTTCTGCCTTGCTGCTCTATGGCTGTGCTGAGAAGTGCTCTCCCAGGGTTTGGATAGAGCTTGCCTCCTGTTCCCTGAAGTCTTAGGACCAAAAAGACTTCATTCCTGCAAAAGAACTCCTTGTGTGGCGGAAATTTACGCTCAGCCTGCAAGAAACGACCCACAGCCTGCATCACGGTGAGAGAATCACAGCACGCTGGACCGGAACGACACAGCCTGACTTCGCAAGCAGAAGATCGATGCAGCGTCAGTGTTGAGACCAGAAATTCACCTGCACCGCCCACTGGATCGACAAAAATCCAAGCCAGAACGCTGCAGCCCAACTTCCTGAGAGGAATCAATGCAGCGCCTGCATACGTTAGAAATTTCCAGGCATCGCCACCGGATCAACCCAGCCCCTGTGACTTTGTCCTGCAAGTGCCAGATTTCAACGCATCCGAAAACCCCGTAACCCAAAGAGGATCCAAGTCTGCGCACCCAAAATCGACCCAAAGTCTTCCCTGTGTGGAAACTAAATGACACATCACCTGTGTGCGGCCGGAGAAATCGACACACACCTCCCCATTTTCCACGCATCTCCTCCTCTGCAGTCCATTGTGGAGAATTTGAACGCAAACTAGGTACCTTGTGCTTGCAAGAGACACTTGTTGCTTTTTAAGAGACTAAAGAATTTTTATATCATTTTTACAGTGACATTTCAACGTATACTTATTACATCTTGATCGTTTTGACCTGCATCTTGCCAGATAAATATTATACATTTTTCTCAACACTGTGTGGTGTATTTGTGTGGTGTTCTACTGTGTTATTGCATGATTTATTGCACAAATACTTTACACATTGCCTTCTAAGTTAAGCCTAACTACTCAGTGCCATGCTACCAAAGTGTGGGCATAGGATAATTTGGATTGTGTGTGACTTACCCAGACTAGGGTGAGGGTCCTGGCTTACCTTGGACAGGGGGGGTAACCTGACTGCCAACCAAAGACCCCCTTTCTAACAGTCTTCTCCTGTGGAAGGTCAGGAAAAAAGTGATGATTGAGATAGAAAGTGGCAGTTACGTCCCCGGCGGTGTACTATTACTACCGGCGGACATCCCCATTGGCCACTGTACCCCATAGGGCCCAATATTATCCAATGAGGAATTGCATGGTGGTTCACGACTGCCTACCGCCGTGGCGCAAAACATCGGCAGAATTACCCACACATAGGACACGCGGTCGCCATTTCGGGGTCGGGGAGGCAGGCCTATCGATGATTGTTGTGTCACAGGATCAATAGGCACATACTTTTAAATTTGACTGTCCCAAAACATAATTGCACAATGTGGACTGCTGTTGTGGTATAGTTGTTCAAATTGTGACAGCCTACTCACTCTTGTGTCCCTTAGATACCTACTGCTGCGGATGAATAGGAGATGGAGACATACCCCTGTGTACAGACCCTTGTGGACTTAGCTACACTGAAGGACTGGCACATAATACTCACCTATAGACTGGACAGGGCCACAATCACAGAGCTGTGTGCCCAGTTGGAGCCTGACTTGATGTCAACTATCCGTCATCCCACTGGGATCACCCCTCTTGTGCAGATTCTATCAGTGCTCCATTTCCTGGCAACTGGTTCTTTCCAAGTGACAGTGGGCTTGGCAGCAGGAATGTCACAGCCAATGTTCTCAAATGTGCTGGCAAGAGTCTTGTCCACCCTGGTGAAACACATGTGCAGCTACATTGCTTTCCCCCAGGTGGAAGGTTTGGCAACTGTGAAGGCCGGATTTTTTGCAATGGGACATATCCCCAATATTATTGGGGCAATTGATGTTACACATATTGCATTTGTTCCCCCCAACAGAATGAACAGGTGTACAGGAATCGTAAGGGTTTCCAGTCCATGAATGTGCAGATGGCATGCCTGGTGGACCAGTGCATCTCCCACGTCAATGATAAATATCCAGGGTCAGTGAAACTACAGAGGCACAGGGTGTGGCTTATAGGTGAGCCTTGGTCCCCACACAGTGTATCTTGGTGTACGCCTATGCTGTTGGTCAAATAGGAAAGTGTGCGGCTAAATGTTGTCCCTCAATACTTGCAGGTGACTCTGACTACCCAAACCTATTGTGGCTGCTGACCCCTGTGAGGAATGGCACACAAAGGCTGAAAAACGTTATAATGAGGCACATGGGCAAACCAGAAGGATAATTGAGAGAACATTCGGCCTCCTGAAGGCCAGGTTCAGGTGCCTCCATCTGACAGGTGGGACCCTGTGCTACTCACCCGAGAAGGTCTGCCAGATAGTAGGGGCATGCTGCATGTTGCCCAACCTGGCCCTCAGATGCCATATACCTTTTCTGCAGGAGGAGGAGACTGGAGATGTCCCTGTGGCAGCAGTGGACCCTGAGGACAGTGAGGATGACGAGGCAGAGGTTGAGGATGTGGACAACAGAACATTGGTGATATGTCAGTACGTCCAATGACACACAGGTGAGACAGTCCAACTTCACATTTCTATGACCTTTGGTGTATTCTGTGTGGCATTGGCATGCTGTCATTACCCACTTGTTTCCTCTACTTACTGTCACCTATGGATTGTCATTTTACAGATGTTGGCGATGTGACAAGAATATCCTGATGTGATCATAAACAGCCAGCAACAGGTCATTCATTTTATGCTCTCACTATGTACAGTTCATTTGCAATGGATGTAGCTGTTTCAATTAATACAGATTTTCAATACATGAAATACTAGTAGTCGAAGTTTGTCCAAGGGTGCTTTTTGTAGTGCTGAGATATTGAGAGGAAAGTGCAATGGAATGGGGTGATTATGGAGGAAAGTCCAGGGTATTGCACAGGTGCAGTGTCCAAAGGAAACATAGGAAGGGGAGCAATTGCAGTTCAAGGTGGACAAGGTGACTGAGTGGGACACAAGGGGGACAATTAGGAGAGTCTCATTTCCTGGCGGAGGTCTTGACAAGTGTCTCTGGCTTCTGTCTGGGTCGCAGGGAACGTTTGTGGGGTGGTTCACCTTCTGCAGGGGGAGGGGTGCTGGTGGCCTCTGGATCTTGTGGTGGGGCCTCCTGTCCACTAGCAGAATGGGAAGTGGAGGGCTGGTCGATGGACTGGCTAGTGGTAGGGGCCCGCTAGTGTGCTGTTGCCTCCCTCATGATGTTGGCCATGTCTGCCAGCACCCCTGCTATGGAGATTAGGGTGGTGTCATTGGCCTGCAAGTCCTCCCTAATCCCCTGATACTGTCCCTCCTACAGCCACCTGTTCTCCTACATCTTGTCAAGGACTTAGCCCATCGTGTCCTGGGTATATTGGTAGGCGCCCAGGATCTCGGAGAGTGCCTCCTGGAGAGTCGGTTCCCTGGTCCTGTTCTCCCCCTGGAGCACAGCAGTCCTCCCAGTGTCCCGGTTAGCCTGTGCCTCTGTCCCCTGAACCGTGTGCCCACTGACCCCAGGTCCCTGATTGTCTTGTGGGCGAGGTGTGGCCTTGGGTCTCTGTACAGGTGAGCACACTGCTGATTGACATGTCCTGGGGACAGAGGTGTGGGTACGCTGGGTGGGTGCTGTGGTATTGGTTCCTGATGGGGTAGGCTCTGTGGTGGCCTGTGAGTGGGCTTGGGCGACCGACTGTCCAGTGGGCCCTGATGGGCCAGGTAGGTCCCCCAGATCCTAAAGTCCAGAGTTATTGTCATCACTGGGGGCCTCTTCTGTTGGTGTACTAGATTTTGGTGGCACCTCCTCTCCACTAACATTGGCTGGGTACCTGTGAGGATGTAAATGATATATTATGCTTCAAGTGTATGACATTCGTACTTCCCTAGCTTCCCCAGTATGGTTGGTGTTACCCTGCCAGCTTTTGCTTGTGTATGGTGATGTATTGTGTGATTGTTAGTTATCCATGCTGTGCATGCTTTTGTGATGGGTGTTCATGCAGGGCTGGGAGGGGTGTCCATGCATTGGTGTAGCATGCAGGGCTTGGCATTGTGGTTAGTCATATGTGTAGGTGCAGTGTGTGGGTTGGTGTGGAGTGATGGGAGTGAAGGTTAGGGGGTGTGGTGGCATGCAAGTATGGGGGTGATAGTGAATGTTGACTTACCAGTGTCCAGTCCTCCGGCTACTCCAGGCAGTCCCTCAGGATGCAGTATTGCCAGTACCTGCTCCTCCCATGCTGTGAGCTGTGGGGGAGGAGGTGGGGGTCCACCGCCAGTCTGCTGTATGGCAAGTTGGTGTCTTGCTGCTATAGAACGTACCTTCCCACATAGGTCGCTCCACATCTTCCTGATGTCGTCCCTTGTTCTTGGGTGCTGTCCCACAGCATTTGCCCTGTCCACGATTCTCCGCCGTAGCTCCACCTTTCCTGTAATGGATATATGCTCTCCCTGTGCTCCAAATAGCTGTGGCTCTACCCTAACAATTTCTTCCACCATAACCCTTAACTCCTCCTCAGTGAAACAGGGGTGCCTTTGTGGTACCAAGGGTGTTGTGTGATGTGTGTTGGTGAGGGTGTGTTGGGTGATGTGACGGGATGTGTGATGTGGAGTGCGTGGGGGGTGTTTGGATGTAAGTGGTGTGTGTCTAGTTGTCGCTGTGCTCTTCTTCTCAGTCTCCTGGCGGCAATTGTTGTTTGTAAAGTGTTGTGGTTAATGTGGGTGTGTGTTTTATAGTGGTGTGGGTGTGGTGTGTTTATGAGTGGGTGTATGGGTGTGGTGTATGTATGAGTGTCAGGGGTGTGTTTTTTGTATTGGCCAATGTGGTGTTGTTTTGTATGTGGGTGTCCATTCTGAGCACGTGGTATGCACCGCCAGTGGTTTATCGCTGTTGAATGTCTGCTGTGGTGATTTGTGGGTCATAACGGTATGGGATTTGGGAGCGCCACTTTTGCACTGATCTTTGGTCTGGCCAATTTGTGTATGTGGCTGAATTCTGTTGGATGTGTGTGTTTCATAATATGGTGAACGGATATCCGCCAGCGCAACAGTAAGTTAACGTCCGTCAGCGTGGCGGTAAGTGGGATTTCCTGCAAATGTCATAATGAGGGCCTATATCTCTTTTAGAAAAAATAAGTTGGGAAACTTATGGAGCAATTTATACAGTACACAAGCTCTTGTTGTAGAATTATCTCTGTCAATATTCTCTTTTTTATTGCCAATACATGTGTGATTGCACTGGTTGGAGCAGAAGCGGAGGTGGTGGTAGTTAGTGGATGAGCATATAGCAAATGATCTTCAACAAATCATGTGACATGATTGAGCACATTTAATGCCTATGAATTAACACTGTAAGTGTATATTGAGAGCATTTATAGAAACAAATAAAATGAGCATACATTCATATGTGTTAAGTTATGAAAAACCAGGACATAACACACTATTGAGTGTATTTGTATCACAAACATTAGTATCACATACCTGTGTATGTGGTTGTGATGCTTTTATCTGCATGCCCTGTTTGTTGCCTTGTCAGAACAGGTGTTACTCCTACTCATGCTCCTGCTACTAACGCACTTCAATTGTGTATTGTATTTAACAAATGGGTACATTAAGATAACTCTAATCATCGTAATCATTATAAACCCCAAAAAAGGAGTTAAGCTGGGTGAGAGTGAGAAGGGCGAGATGTGCGCAAATCACTCTGACAATAGAGTTGAATACAGGGTTATAGGTTCTTACTGTACCATGCACTGGGATTTCCTTAATCCTGAAGGCCATATAGCAGGTCAAGGTGCATGGTAGAGAGGATGCATTAATCAAGATGAAGTGACATGGAGGCAGGATCCAGGTCCACCAAAGGAAGAGCATTTGCCACCTGAATCCTTTAGTCACCTTCTCTCATCCTCACACTTCTTCTTGTGATTCCCCATGGTGCGTACCTCTACCTCCCTGTATTGACAGAACCTATAACATCCTGACACATGGCCAATATTTCTGCTCCATTTAGTACATATGAAGGCAGATCCTGTGGTTCTCTGTACTGTTCTACAATCAAGTTGCCTACAAGATTTCTCTCCTCTCCAGTGAAGTTCCTCTTAAGTTTGAGTAGGATGATCTGCATCCTGCATCATGGGTCAGATTCCTGGTATCCACAGGGTCACATAGTCCCAGGGGAAGAGGGCAGAGCCCAAGATGTGGTTCAAATGTATGTATTTGCAATGTCAACATTAGTCAGATGTATGCAACTATTTAAGGTGAATGCAATGCCCAATACTTCCCATTCTCATTTTTCATAGCAGAAACAGAAAACTCTGCTTCTTCTGTTGAGATCTTCACCTGTAGGCGTAGAAAAGAAATCTGGTTGGAACATATTACTAGTAACTTCACAGTTACAAATTGTGTCATACCAGTCTTGGTTAGTTCTGGCCAAAATATAAATTATGCCTGCGTAATTTGCATCATTTTGGGAATTTCATGTTACGCTTCCCACATGACATTCCCAAAATTAGAGCATTACACCACTTTGCATAATTAAATGCCATTTGCGCTACAAATGTGTTCCAACAGGCACCATTTGCTGCAAAAAAATGTCAGTAAACACACACGAACACAATTGGCTGTTGTTTGGGGTTAATTTGTTTAAATGCTTCCTTGTGCCAAAACTTTACGTTAGGACACATTTCACTCAAAAATGTAACATAAAAGGACAAATTAGCATTTCACTTAATTAAGAATTTTGCACACCCCTGGCCTTGATTCCCTGTTTTAAGAGGGTGGAGACTTGTATACCCTCCTACTGGGCAGAGAACCCCTCCACCCCCAAAATGGTGAATACCATCCAGTCAGAGGTTTCCACAGAGCTGTGGGTGGGCATCTATGTTTGCAGATATCTCTGTAAGTAAATTTCAATTTGTGAATGGAATCTATGAAATGGCTGTGTCAAAGGGTGTTTTTTGTTTCAATACACTCTTGGACCAGAAACTAATATTATCAAGCAACCAGCAGTTTGCTTAATTTGATATATTACAGTTTATTTTTTGTCATGGACTTAAACTGGCTAAATATATTTGTTGGTATCCTTAGTATACATTGGTGTACAAGCTCTAATTCCTTCATCAAATATTAAAGAGTTGCATCTTTTTTCAACTGATCAAGTAGATTTTGATATATATAAAGACTGTCTCAAAGATTCTTAAAAATGTTTAAACACATTGGATTTATAGTCTGAGTAAAACTGATTATGAATTGATATGTATATTAATAGCAAGGGGTTATGAGTTGGGCCCGGGAGAGAAAGCTGCCAAAATAGCACGAATAAATGTCTTGACTGAAACAAGAAGACAAAAGCAGTGACCAGAGCATGCAAGAAGCAGAAAATGCTCTCTCTGTCAAAAGTGAAGAAGGTGCAGCACATCCACTGGTCTGGTTCAGTAATCCTATCTCAAGTACAGAGCCGGTACTTTCAGAAGGTGTAAAATCAGTTACACCACGTCCGCTGCCTGAACAGTAGATACTCTCAATGCCTGAAGAAATAAAGGTGAAGTACACAGCAAGTGTTTTCCTGAAATGTCCCCCACATTGCCAAAAAAAAGAATATTCAGGCCAAATGGACCATGTGCATCGAGAGTTTTGATGATTTTGTAGATGCTCTGGAAGAAGTAAGGGAGAATAAAATTATTAAATACTTAAAGAATCTCACTGATGACGGAGTAAAAGAAGTTATAAAGAAACTCACACAGAATAAAACAATGTCTTTGTTGGAAATGGGGTCTCTAGTTGTCAGTCAGTTTATACTATATACAAGTAGGGACCCTCACTCTAGTCATGGTAAAGGAGTCACAATCCTAAGATTGGCCCTGTTCACCCCAATGGTAGCTTGCCACAATGAGTCAGGCTTATCTAAGAGGCAATGCGTTAAGTATTTGCACCCACACAAAGTAACACTACGAATGGACATCACACCAGTTTAGTAAAGTATCTAATATTTGTCTAAGTAAAACAAGACCAAAACAAAAAAAATACAACATACAAAAGCGAAGATATGGATTTTAAAAGAGTAAATCCCAATAAAGTGCTTAGAAACACACTAGTCCCAACTGATGCTACCACAGCATTATGACAGAGTTGTTCCCAACAGTCCAACGGCACTCGCAAGGGAGTTCAGTGCAAGTCACGGAGTTGCACAGACCCCAGGTACAGTACATTGGAACTGAGGCAGAGTCAAAGACGTGGCATGGTGTTGGGGAGGTGAGGTGTCTCTGGAGCCAGTGCAGCATCAGTTCTATACTGCTATGTAGGAGGTGATGCATTGGTTTCTTACTGCTATGCAGTGGAGGTGAGGTGGCATCAGCGGTGAGGGGGCGGTTCCTTACGATCCAGCGGGGCCAACGAATCCAGTGGACCAAGATGCTATGAAGTGACTTTGCAGAGTCGTGGTCACACCACAGGGTGGCAGGTGCCGCAGCAGAGTTGGGTGTCACTGATGTCGGTGACACAGCACTTAGGATTCACAGTGTTGTGGGACTTTAGGGCCCTGTGGCAGCATCGGGCCTGTGGCATTTGGTTGCAGTCATCACCCTTCAGCTGGGACCACAGCTTTGGGTGTAGGCAGCGGTGTGGAGTCAGGCAGCAAAGCCGGTTCTGGAGTCATTCAGAGGCGGTGTGCCTGGTTCTTATTGTTTTATGCCAGACTTTACTCCAAAGAGCCCAGGAACTGGAGTGGGCATGACTTGGCAAGTCAGGGTCATTAGCAAGTGAACCCAGGGGCTGTCAAGTGAAGTCTTTGATGTCCCTGAGGCTCCTTAACAGTCGGTAAGCTCAGTCGGAGCCCTTGGAGAAACTTCACAAGCACGATATACAGCAAAGTCCAGTCTTTGTCCTCTCCAAAGCAAAAGCAGCAACTGCAGGCCAACCCAGCAAAGCACACACAGCAAATGGGGCAGTACTCCTCCGCACAGCTCTTAAGCTCTTCTCCTTGGCAGAGTCTCCTCTTGATCCAGAAGTGTTCTAAAGGTCTGGGATTTTGGGCAAACTTCAAAGGAAAGTCTTTGTAGTGCACAAGACCCTACATTTCCTGCCCTGTCCCTAGATACACTCCAGGGTTTGGAGACTCCTTTGTGTAAGGAAAGGCACAGACCTATGTGGGACTCTATAGAGTGAATTCACAAACAGCCCAACTGTCACCCTGACCCAGACGTGTATTCCAGAGACAGACAGAGGCACAGAATGGTTTAGCAAGAAAATACACACTTTTCAAACATGCAATTTAAAAACAACCTTCACTGAAAGATGTATTTCTAAATTGTGAGTTCAACGACCACAAACTCCACATATCTCTCTGCTCCCAATAAGAAATTACACTTAAGAGATATTTCAAGGCAATCCACATGTTAACCTATAGGAGAGCCAGGCCTTGCAATAGTAAAACCCAGATTTTGCAATATTTTAATATCGGGGCATGTAAAACACAGTAGAACATGTCCTATCTTTTAAATACTCTGTGCCTGCCCATGGGGCTAACTTGGGCTTTGCTTAGGGGTACCTTACAAGTACTAAAAGGGAGGGTTTGGGCCTGGTAAGTGGTGCACTTGCCAGGTTGACATGGCAGTTTAAAACTGCAGACACGTACATTGCACTGACAGGACTGAGGCATGTTTACAGGGCTACTCATGTGGGTGACACAATCAGTGCTGCAGGCCCAGTATTAGCATTTGAGTTACAGGCCTAGGCCCACATGGTGCACAATACTAGGGACTAATTAGTAAATTAAATATGTCAATCATGGATAACCAATCATGATCACTATTTACACGTGGAACACTTGAACTTTAGCACTAATCAGCAGTGGTAAAGTGCTCAGAGTACCAAAACCAGCAAAAACCAAATACAGCAAACAGCCAAAAAGACAGGGGTAACTATGCCACAGATGCCAGGTCTAACAGTCTCACTGTCAAATTAAAGAAGCGTAAGAGCCAAGTTCAACCCAATGTCGAACGTTGACTATGAAAGGTGTATTTTCAGTCAATCGAGACAACAAGTTGGTGCAATGATGGATGAGTTTATTGAAAGACTTTATGTGCTCATCAAGTATTGGATATTCAATTAATTTAATGAAAAAGCCATCCACTTAATAGTCATTGATGGCTATTTGCTGGACTCATTCACTAGAGGCATGTTGCAAGGGACATTCAGGGGGCCATCATGACTTTGGCGGATAAAAAAAGGATGTCTGCATAAGTCCAGACTGGCAGGTTGCCACCTGTGCAGCCACCTTCCTGCGGGCCCCATTAAGAGTTTCTCGCTGGGTCAGTGGGTGAAAAGGCCCAGTGGGAAACAGCCTCTAACATTGACATCAGCTCATAATAGAGCCGGCGGCAATGCTGTAGTGCGTAAGGTGCAGGCAATGACCATCGCAACAGGGCTGACCAGGGGGGCCTCTGCACTGCCCATGTCCGGAACAGTGGCAGTGCAGGGGCCCCCCTGGGGGCTCCTGCACACTGTCTCCTCCTGCAGTTACATGGCAGGGCTACCGCCATGTAACCGCTGTGGAGAGGGGACTCGTAATACCCATGGCACGGCTGCATGCAGTGCTGCCCTGGTGGATTAGGACCATCAGCACCACCAGTCCCTCCTGTGGAGACAAACTGGTGACGCTGGCGGTCCGACTGTGGTGCTACAACCACAGTCGTAATATAGTTGTTGGACCCCCACATTGATGGTGGTCCAACCACCGCTGCGGCAGTCTTAAGATCGCCAAGGTCATTATGACTTCCTCAATCTAGAAAAGGTGTTACTGGCTGATGGAGCTGAGGAACAAGACAATCTGCTATCCGCTGACATGGAAGCTGGAACAGCAAAAGGTGAATCAGCAATATTCATGAAGAGTAGACACCAGTGCCCAGCAGATGCCTGTAAGACGACATCCTCTGAAAGAGAAAGACTGTGTTTCTAATGTTGATTTTCATTTCACATGAAAATAAATGTCCAGTCGTTGGACAAATGTGTAAATGGTGCAGAAAGGGAAAGCACTGTTTAACAGTTTGTAAAGTGAAAAAAAAATCAAACAAGTGCATCACAGCATGAGGAGAAGATGGATGCCAGAAGTTTCCAGAAGCAGTCTTGCCACACCCACAAAGGCAAACATTGACCTCAAATGAGACAGGTCAAAACTAAATGAAGTTGATCACTGTTAGACCTGACAGCCTTAGGGTAGTCACCCCTAACTTTTTGCCTGCCTCCCTCCACTTTGTGGACACTGTTTTTGCTGGTTTTTAGACTCTGCGCACTTTACCACTGCTAACCAGTGCTAAAGTGCATATGCTCTCTCCCTTAAAACATGGTAACCTTGAATCATACCTGATTGGACTATTAATTTACTTATAAGTCCCTAGTAAGGTGCACTTTATGTGCATAGGGCTGGTAAATTAAATGCTACTAGTGGGCCAGCAGCACTGGTTGTGCCACCCACTTAAGTAGCCCCTTTTCCTTGTCTCAGGCCTGCCATTGCAAGGCCTGTGTGTGCAGTTTCACTGCCACCTCGACTTGGCATTTAAAAGTACTTGCCAAGCCTAGAACTCCCTTTTTCTACATATAAGTCACCCTTAATGTGTGCCCTAGGTAACCCCTAGAGCAGGGTGCTGTGTGGATAAAAGGCAGGACATGTACCTGTGTAGTTATATGTCCTGGTAGTGTAAAACTCCTAAATTCGTTTTTACACTACTGTGAGGCCTGCTCCCTTCATAGGCTAACATTGGGGCTGCCCTCATACACTGTTGAAGTGGCAGCTGCTGATCTGAAAGGAGCAGGAAGGTCATATTTAGTATGGCCAGAATGGTAATACAAAATCCTGCTGACTGGTGAAGTCGGATTTAATATTACTATGCTAGAAATGCCACTTTTAGAAAGTGAGCATTTCTTTGCACTTAAATCCTTCTGTGCCTTACAATCCACGTCTGGCTGGGCTTGGTTGACAGCTCCTTGTGCATTCACTCAGACACACCCCAAACACAGGGTACTCAGCCTCACTTGCATACATCTGCATTTTGAATGGGTCTTCCTGGGCTGGGAGGGTGGAGGGCCTGCTCTCACACAAAGGACTGCCACACCCCCTACTGGGACCCTGGCAGACAGGATTGAACTGGAAGGGGACCTGGTGCACTTCTTAGCCACTCTTTGAAGTCTCCCCCACTTCAAAGGCACATTTGGGTATAAAACAGGGCCTCTGCCCTACCTCATCAGACACTTGCTGGAGAAGAAACCTGAACCAGAAACTACATCCTGCCAAGAAGAACTGCCTGGCTGCTCAAAGGACTCACCTGTCTGCTTTCTACAAAGGACTGCTGCCTTGCTGTTGCCCTGCAGCCTTGCTGAACTCTTGTCTGGCTGTGAAAGTGCTCTCCAAGGGCTTGGATAGAGCTTGCCTCCTGTTCCCTGAAGTCTCAGAACCAAAAAGACTTCTCTTTTTCACTTGGACGCTCTGTGCGCCGAAAATTTCGACGCACAGCTTGTTCCGCGGCGAGAAAAACGCCGCACACCGACGCTGATCGACGCGACGCTCTTGGGACGACCGAAAATCCGACGCACAGCTTCGCAAGGACAACGCCGCCCGACCTCTAGAGGAGAAATCGACGCAACGCCTGCCGTGAGATCGTAATTTCGACGCGCAGCCCCGCAGACCGACTTCTAGAGGAGAAACTGATGTGACGCCTGCCGTGAGATCGTAATTTCGACGTGCAGCCCCGCAGACCGACGCGCAGCCGGAGAACAAGCAGGAAAATCCACGCACAGACCCGGGACATCTGGTAATCCCCGCGATCCACAGAAAGAGACTGTCCGCGCGCCAGAAAACGACGCACAACTTCCCCGCGTGGAAAATAACGACGCGAGTCCGTGTGTGCTGGGGAGAAATCGACGCACACACCCTTTTTCCACGCACCTCTTCCTTTGTGGCCCTCTGAGGAGATTTTTCCACTCTAAACCAGGTACTTGTGCTTGAAAGAGACTTTGGGGGTCATTACCACCCTGGCGGTCATGGACCGCCAGGGCCGGGGACCGCGGATGCACCGCCAACAGGCTGGCGGTGCATCCAGGCCAATTCTGACCGCAGCGGTAAAGCCGCGGTCAGAAAAGGGAAACCGGCGGTTTCCCGCCGGTTTTCCCCTGGCCTGAGGAATCCTCCATGGCGGCGCTGCAGGTAATTCTGAGTTTCCCGCTGGGCTGGCGGGCGACCGCCAGAAGGCCGCCCGCCAGCCCAGCGGGAAACCCCCTTCCATGAGGATGCCGGCTCCGAATGGAGCCGGCGGAGTGGAAGGGGTGCGACGGGTGCAGTTGCACCCGTTGCGATTTTCAGTGTCTGCGTGGCAGACACTGAGAATCTTGGTGGGGCCCTGTTAGGGGGCCCCTGCAGTGCCCATGCCATTGGCATGGGCACTGCAGGGGCCCCCAGGGGCCCCACGACACCCGTTACCGCCAACCAGGTTCTGGCGGTGAAAACCGCCAGAACAAGGCTGGCGGTAAGGGGGTCGGAATCCCCATGGCGGCGCTGCTTGCAGCGCCGCCATGGAGGATTCCCTTGGGCAGCGGGAAACCGGCGGTACACCGCCGGTTTCCCGTATCTGACCGCGGCTGTACCGCTGCGGTCAGAATGCAATGGGAGCACCGCCAGCCTGTTGGCGGTGCTCCCGCGGTCATTGGCCCTGGCGGTCCATGACCGCAAGGGTCAGAATGACCCCCATAGTGCACACAACTTAATTATAAACATGCATGAAAATGATAGGTTGACCAAAACGTCTAAAGCAGTGGTCTTCAAACTTTTTAATGCCATGCCCCCCCAGTTGAAAAAGAACTCAGAATTTTTCACGATTATTTTACAAAGATGGCAATGTTTAAATATATCTAGACCTATGTAAACATTGCAGTTAAGTACTGTTACCTTTTTAAAAATACAATAGCATGCTTCTGCTTAAAACAAAGGCCTGTTGTGTATAATGCTTCTTTTGGCTAGAGTCTGGATCCCCCTCCCCCCCCGGGATCACTTGAGGCCACCCTAGGGGGGGGGCGCCCCCAAGTTTGAAGACCTCTGGTCTAAAGAGATTTAGCCTACTAAACATCAGTACAGTTAAACTCTCCAAAAGAATGACATAAATTAGCAAAACTACAATATGTACATTAATTTCAGATTTCAAAGCAGATAATGGTGACATCAGTAAATCATCAAAATACAATTTTAGCAATCAATTTATCGGGGTGGGCCATCTTTACTTCTAACATGAATTTGGACTTGCATGTGTGGGAACGGGTTAACACATAAAGGCAAAAGCAAAATGGGAAAAGACAAAAATAATTTAGAAAAATCATCTAACTAGGGCAACTCTCTATAATAATATGCTGGTGTAATTTTCTAAACTGAAAAGGAAACAAGAAACCACATTAAATTATACCTCTCCTCATGGGACAGCAGACTGGAAAGTTTTGTTGAGCAGACCCTTCACCTTCTCACAACATTAAAAGACTTGGAGAGGGACAGGCGGTGACAGCAGCAGGCTCAAGTCAGGAGTAGACTAGATTGCCTCTGGCAAACTACTAGACAGACTACCTCCAAGTTTCAAAGTCTCTCACTAATTGGAAATGTCCATGGGCCTTTCAGTTGGTCTTCTATGTGGGCTCATCTTACGCACAAGATTCAGCAACCAATGGTAGCCGGTGACACCATCAAATTTGCAACTATTCCAGATTTTCTCAGAGAAAATAAATTTCATCATTTCAATTATTTCATACAGTTCTGCCACAATATTACATTTTCTAGTTGTTTGCTACTCCCGGATCCTTTTTCATTGTACACAAGCTAAACAACTCTCACATGAGATTAATAAACATTTAGGGCCAGATGTAGCAAGCAGTTTTGCCCATTCTGTCTCTATGGGAAAATGTGTTCGTACATATGGCCCTTACTGTCTTGTTCCCCAGCTTGAAAGCTTAAACAAATATTGGTACATAGTTAACACTGAAACATGTTCTTTGTCTTCAATAAAATAGGGCATTCACTAATATGTCAGCAACCTAAGGAAAGATTCTGGTCAGAGGGATCAGAATAAGCAAATACTTTTCCAATACTGCTAGAAAAATGAATCTTCAGGCCTACTCCAACTAAAAGAGCCTAAATGCACAATAATACAACACACTCATAAAACCTATTGCACACCTTACAATTGAATCAAATAAGCAAAGTAAATTATTTTACTGCATACAACGTATTAGAACACAATTTAAATGTGCATTTATTTATAAGATATTTATAGTATAATAATGCTATTATGTATAATATAATAATTTATCATATGAATAATATTATTATATAATATTATAAAATTATAATATTCAGAATAAAATAATGCATGTATTTATAATTTATTTACAATATATTTGTAATATAAAAACTATTGCACACCTTACAACTTGACCAAATAAGCAAAGCTAATTATTTGACTGCATATGACATATTAGCATACAATTTAAACGTGCATTTATTTGTCTGCACACATGTAAATCACGTTAATAAAATTAATTTAATTTGATATATTCATGCTCATTTAATATATGATTAATTCATGATCATTTAATACTCATAATATACTTCATTTCTACTATCTCTCTTAAAAATAACACTGAACATTAATTCATGTCAGTAATTCACTCAAATATAAATTGTGTTTAAAATGTGAGATCAAATACGGATGGAGGCCAATTTGCCCACCATATTTCCATGTTAATTTCTTGGTAAGGCTTTTAAATGCAGGTTTGGAAGTCATGCTAAATTCTATGCCACTAATGTATTAATAAAATTCAATCTCTATCACATAGCTCCACTCAAAGGCGTGTCTTGGAAGAATCAAGCCCAAGGACTTTCACAAATTAAATAAGCCAAGTTGGTTATCAATCCAAAACATGTTTCATTACAAGTAGGTATTGTTATACCTGACAGCCTTAGGGTGATCATTATCCAACCTTTTGCCTGCCTGCCTCCCTCCATTTATCTGACACCGTTTTTGCTGGTTTTTGAACTCAGCGCTCTTTACCATTGCTGACCAGTCCTAAAGCGAATGTGCTCTCTTCCCTAAACATGGTAAACTTGGTTCCTACCTAATTGGCATATTTAATTTGCCTGTATGTCCCCAGTAAAGTGCACTACATGTGCCCTAGGCCTGTTAATTAAATGCTGCCAGTGGCCCTGCAGCAGTGATTGTGCCACCCATATAGGTAGCCCCTTAACCATGGCTCAGGCCTTCCATTGCAAGGCCTGTGTGTGCAGTTTCACTGCCACCTTGACTTGGTATTTAAAACTACTTCCCAAGCCTTAAACTCCCCTTTTTCTACATATATGTCACCCCCAAGGTAACCCATAGAGCAGGGTGCTATGTAAGAAAAAAGGCAGGACATGTACTTATGCATTTTACATGTCCTAGTAGTGAAAATCTCATAAATTTGTTTTCCACTACTGGAGGCCTGCTCCTCTCAAAGACTAGCATTAGAACTGTTCTCATATACTTTTAAGTGGTAAATTCTGATCTGGAAGGAATAGCCCTGTCATGTTGAGTATGGCCAGAATGGTAACAGAAAATTCTGCTTAAGGGTGAAGTTGGATTTAATATTACTAATTTTGAAATGCCACTTGAGGAAAGTGGGCATTTCTCTGCACTTACTGCCATCTGTGCCTTACAGCCTGTCTCCAATCCACATCTGGTCTGTGCTGGTTGACAGCTTCCCTTGTGCATTCCACTCAGACAGCCACAAACACAAGACACTCAGGCCCATATTTATACTCTGTTTGCGCCAGATTTGCATCATTTCTTTTTATGCAAAATCGGCGCAAACTTAACTCCATATGTAAACTTTAGCGCTAGATCCATCCAGCGCCAAAGTTATGGAGTTTGAGTCATTTTTTGGACATGAAAACCTACCTTGTGCTAATGACATGCAAGGTAGGCGTTCCAGTGCAAAAGATGACTATAAGGCATGTGCTCCTTATTTATCCTCCCGTGTCATTGTGGTGCACAGGAGGAGGCGGGCCTTAAAAAATGGCGCCCAGACGGATATCTGCCATTTTTTAATGCCTGGGTCAGGGCAGACGTTAAAGGACCTGTGGGCTCATTTCCATGGTTTCTGACCATGGACCCAGTCCGCAGGTGCCCTTCCCTGCCCCCAGGGACACCCCCTGCCACCCTCGCCCACCCCTGGAGGACACCCATGGATGGGGGGACCCATCTACGGTAAGTAGAGGTAAGTAATATATATATATTTTTTAGGTGGCATAGGGGGGCCTACAAGACACTGTGCCCAACGGCCATGCCCAGGTGACTGAAGTCCCCCGGGCATGGCCATTGGGCAGGGGGGCATGTTTCCTGTCTTTGCTAAGACAGGAGTCATTTCCATGGGGGTTGTGCTTCAAAAACTGACGCTAATCAGGTTAGAGTATTTTTTTTTTTACTCTAACCTGACTTGCACCATTCTTTGACGCACAACCCCCAGTGTTCCCTATGCCTCCGCTGCCTGGTTAGAGTCATTTATTTTGACGCTAACCAGGCCGCAGCGCATTGCTTCGCTGGCGCAGGTTTGCGTCAAAAAGTATAAATATGGGCCTCAGTCACATCTGCATTCATCTGCACACTGAAAGGGTCTCCCTGAGCAGAAAGGGTGGAAAGGCTCTTTCTTACACTTCAAAGGCCAGTGACCTGCCTTCACATAAAGGACTGATAACCCCCCCATAGGGATACTGGCAGATAGGACTGGAGTGAAAGGGGAACCTGTGCACTTCCAAACCATTCTTTGACGTTTTCCCTACTTCAAAGGCATTTTAGTGTATATATACTGGGTCTCTAACTCCACCGAATCAGACACTTCTGTATCTACACCTGGGCTCTATCAGAGGTGCTGCCTGGCTGACAAAAGGACTCATCTGGACTGCTTTGCTGAGAAGGACTGCTACTTTGCTTGTTACCCTGCTGCCTGCTGACCCCTGACTCTGCTGGAAAGACTCTGCCTTCCATACAAGTGATCTCCAAGGGTTTGAATTGAGCTTGCCTCCTGTTCTGAAGTCTCAGGACAACAAAGACTTCACCAAAAAGAAAATCCCTGTACATCGGAAAAACAATACAATGTCTGCAGAAATTGATGCAGCGCCTGCCTCGTGGCTGAACTTTCACCGCATTGCTTACCGGATCAAAGCAGCCTGCTCTTTCTACCAGCGTGTCAAGAATTCTCAATACATCATCCCTTGCCATCAAAATATCCCCGCATCACAGGGAGGAACCAAGGATGTGTTCATGGAAATCGACGCATCACCTTGGAGCATGGAAAGAAACAAACCATTGTCTGTGCCGCACTGGAAACTCCAATGCAGCACCTTATTTTTCAAGGAATCTCCTCCTCTGCGGCCCCCATGCCTCGTTATTTTTGACGCATCCCGGGTACTGTGTACTACAAGGATATAACCACTGATTCTTAAGGTTTGAGACTTATTTAAACCTTTAAAAAGTGATATCTTGACTTGTGCAAATTGGATTTATGTCACTTTGATCTTATTATATTCTGACATTTTATCTATTTTTCTAAACCTGTGTGGTGTATTTTTGTATTGTTTTCACTGTGTAATTCTATGAGCTATTGCACAACTACTTTACAGAATGTCTTTTAAGTTAAACCTGCCTGCTCTGTGACAAGCTACCAGAGGGTGAGCACAGGATAATTGGATTTTTTCTGACTTACTCTGACTAGGATTTTGGTCCCTACTTGGACAACGATATATACCCCTGCCAACTAGAGACCCATTTTCCAACATTGGTGATCAGCGGTGCGATAGGACTTATGTTTGTGCAGTGCCATGCAATAGCTACATGTACATTACACGACCCAAAGTCAAAGGTCAATTGGATTTGTTTTCTTTTTCTGCAATTGTCCCTGCTTTGCATATTTTAAATAGTATACATCATGTCTCTGGCTGGATCCACAAATGGAGCTGGTGAGGTTGACCTGCCTAAGCTGCAGGAGTACACAGTTACCCAGCTGAGGGCTTTTGCAATGGGATGGGGTACCTACCTGTGAAGCCACCAACAAGGAGGAGAACCAAAAGGTGCTGAGGGCCTGGGCAGAATCCCACTCCCAAGAGCATGATGAGTTGGGGGAGCAAGAGAAGGCCTTTTGAAAGGGGTTGTCAACAGCAGTGGGGAATGAGACTCCATGAAATTACTTCTGGCTCACAAACTGTCTCTAAAAGAGCTGGACCTCAAGCCTAGGGAGTCTGAGTCCAGCAGTGATGGTGGCAGCATACATGCAGCACCTGCTGGAGACAGGAAGTTTCCTACACCCAAGGATTTGAAATGACATTGACAGATGGTTTTCTGTCAGGAATCCCCACGGTGCCGCCTGCTTTATCCGTCAGCATCCCTAGGGATTACGGTTAAATCATATCTCTGTTCTTGGTTAAACCTTCTTGTTTCTAAGTAAACATAATGTGCTGTGTTACACAATTGGTTTTATCAATGCTTGTTTTAGAAATGCTTGTTTGCTAATGTGAGCAGGTGTAGACATATACTTCTAATTGGGCGTGGTGTAGACATGTGCTTCTAATTGGGTGTGGTGACTCATCCACATGTGGAACCTCAATTGCTTTCCTGATTGGCTATAAATAGCAGAGTGAAACACGCCTCTCTACTTGGCTTTGTTTTGCTTCCTGATCTCAGCATCTGATTTGGCAGTCCAGCCCCTGCTGACATCCTCGTATTCAGGATTTTTGAGGCAATTCTTTTCTTCGTTCCTGTACCAGCTGACACCAGGCCTTCCTCCAGCACTCCGGAAAGGACTACAGCTAAGTGACTAGTATTCTCCAGGGAGTTTGTTCTTTGAGCGTCGCGCTTTCCTATAACAGCTGGTGTATTTCAGACCTCGTATTTTGGCAGAGTGCTTATCTTGAAGAGGCAAAAGCATTTCTACATTATTATTGTAGTTACTTGCCTAAATGTACTTCAGGATATCTGCTTGAGCTCAAGTACTACATAAAGTGACAGTGCAATTTGAAAAGAGCATTTACGTGACTTTTCTTTCTCTAAAAGCATAACTCTTGGATTTAAATTGTGTCATTCATGCCTGTGTTTCAGGTTTGAGGAATTTGCTTTTGAAGGGTTTTTCACACATGCAGTGAAATCAAACAAAACTGTGCCACCCTAACTGTTTAAACCAAGAGTGGACATTTGTATTTCTTGGATTCTTTTTGTTCCTTTTAGTTAAACCCTATGCATGCAGGAAAGTTATACGTGATATAATGAATGCCCTTGTTTGTCTTTCTTGTGCATAATAAGTGCAATCACAGTTCTAATTGTAATGTGCAACAGTGAATCTCTGTGAAGCCAGCCCTAGTGTTGCAGTACTTATTGTTATGGTATTCAGTTTGGGTTTTTGGTAATGCAGCGTTAGTAATTGTGCCAACAGTTATTATTGTCCAATAAAAGTGCTGGAGCATTCCGGTGTTCCTTTACCGCTCCTGTGCCCATATCAGAAAGAGAGATTCAGTTTCAAGGAAGTTGAGTGCACTAACTCTACTATCACTCTGTCAACAACGACCTGCCCCCCGGAAGATACAGGGTGCCTGGCTGGACCGGCAAGACGTGGTAGTGTTTTGTCTCTTTCTCTTCCACTCCCCCTTTCCTTTTGGGACACCTGCCGGGGTTTCTGTGTCCAACAGGAAGTTCCAAGAGGTGTTCCAGGAGGTCGGGGGGCATGCCATTGCCCCTGCAGAAATCCTGCTTTTCAGGTGAGTGGCCCAGTGCCAACAGTTTTCTGGTTATATACAAGGCATGCTCCAAAAAATGGAGAGGGTCCAAAACACTGGCTTCCTTTATGAGTGCCTGATTTGTGTGAACGAATGGTACGAAGGGACTTAGCCGGAGGACATGGACCCTAGTCCTCCTAAAGTACAAAAGTAGAAAAATGGGATTGTAGGAAAGTCCCTTGTAATTAGAGTCTTTACAGAGGAAGTCCAAATACTTGAGATTTGATGAAAGGTATAGTAAACACGATTACTTCATGATTGGTCCACAAGTTCCTTATTTATTAATATAGGTAGAACAAGAGGTTTCCAGCGTAGGTAACATCAGTAAAGAATCCTGAACAACAACATGTGAAACTTCAGCCAACACGTGGGGCGAACCTCTTGTTCTACCTATATTAATAAATAAGGAACTTGTGGACCAATCATGAAGTAATCGTGTTTACTATACCTTTCATCAAATCTCAAGTATTTGGACTTCCTCTGTAAAGACTCTAATTACAAGGGACTTTCCCACAATCCCATTTTTCCAGTTTTCTGGTTATGAAGTTGCCCTGAGGGCACATGGGGTTCCTGAAGAGCACTTGGGGGAGGGTCTGTGGAAACACATGCCTACACTTGGGAGGGACATACTTCTGACATTAGAGGTTGGGGACCAGAAAAAATACACTCCAATGAAAGCCATTTTGATTGTCAAATTTCGGCTGGCCCCTGAGTAGTATCGCCAAAGATTCGGGGACAGTAATAAGCTCCCCAACCAATCCTGGGTAGTCTTCATTGATTACAGCAGTAAGGCACTGAATTGCTGGGTGTTGGGCAGCACAGTCAGTGATTATGTTGGGTTGTCCAATTTAATCCTGAGAGAGCACATGCTTAGTATTTGTTTTGTAGAATTGTGCCAGCACGTAGTTGAGTTTAAGCTGACTTATTCCAGGAAGCTTGCTGAGGAGGCTGACCTCTGGGCTATCACCATAATTTCCAAAAAAGATTTGGAGGGGGTGGCACCCACAATGTTGGTCAGGGTTCCCAACAGAAGAAAGAGGAGTTGGAAAAACTTAAAACTAAGGCATTCTCTAAAGGTCCCCAAAATAATTCCCAGGGGAACAGTGGTAACCATTCCCAGTCTGATCCTAAGAAGAATGAGTTCTTTGATCAGAAGACAGGGAGGTTTGTACCCCAATGTGCAGAGTGCTCCAAGTATGGTCACGCTAAGGGTGACTCCAAATGTCCAAAAAGGACACAGCCCCCCACTGGTGGGCAGACACCTGGGTTGGCTAGTGTTGCGTTCGGGGAAGAGGTAGTCCCAGATAGCTTTGGGAACATACAGAGGTAACCCTAGTGACCCTGGGGATGCAGATATGGTGCCAAAAGTCCACATGCCTGCCAATACTTCTAAGTATAGGCAGTGGGTCACCATTGATGTACAGCGGGTAGAGGCTCTGCGTGACACAGAAGCTAGCATGACTACTGTCAAGGGTAGCTGGTGTCAGTACAGCAGGTACTACTGAACACATACCACCAGGTCACAGTCACTGACAATCATGAGAGCCAGCTACGGTGGCTCTGATTCCCATTGAGTGGGGGGCTTCTGGTACTCTGAAAGTAGTTGTGAGTCCTACCATGCCTGTAGATTGTCTGTCAGACAATGACCTAGAGCACACAACATAGAGGGAAGTAGAGCTCAGGTCTCACTTGGAAATTATGGTATTGCCTGAGTGGGTCTGTATGACCACATGATCCATGGCTGCCTGGGAAGGGAATCAAGGGCATCTGGAGCCTGGAAGAATGGCCCAGACAGCTGCCAAGAAGAGGGTCATGGGGTGTGACAAAACTGTCCCAGAAGTTCCCACGGTGGAGGTTGACAAGGTCCCTGAGGAGGAGGCCCCTGAGCCAACCGGGGAGGACATTACCGCCCAAGGAGATCTACTTGAGCTTGCTGGCTGGCAAGTTGAGGGTGGGCCCACCAGGGAGGAATTCTGAAAAGCGCAGAAAGAATGTCCCACTCTTGAGGGCTTAGGCAACAGGTCTCAGCCCATACAGCAGGTGAAGCCTCTGGGGATCACCTGATTTACAGGAAGAATGATCTCCTATATAATGAGCCTAAGGCTCCGGCACTAGGGCAGCACATGTGCTAGTGGGCCCAAAGTGTTACTGGGACTACTTACTTGGTTTGGCTCATGACATACTCCTGGCAGGACATTTAGGGAAAGACAATATCTTTGCCAGGCTTGTCACCCACTTCTATTGGCCCTGAATGAAGACAGGCTCAGATACATTCTGCAGGTCCTGTCCCATCTGCCAGGCCAATAGGAAGTAAGAGAAAAAGCCAAAGCCTCCCCTGATCCCACTTCCCATCATCGGCACCCCCTTTGAAAGGGTGGGCATCAATGTCATTGGTTCATTGGACAGCAAGACAGCCCTAGGCAAAAGGTTCATCCTGCTCTTGGTGGACCATGCCACACGCTACCCAGAGACCATTCCTCTGAGGACGGTGACTGCTCCTGCGGTGACCAGAACTTTTATGGGGATCTTTACCTGTGTGCGGTTCCCCAAAGAGATAGTGTCTGACAGAGGACCTAACTCCATATCTGCATGCATTAAGTCCATGTGGGATACGTTTGATGTAACTTACAAGTTCACCACACCCTATCACCCTCAATCCAATGGTGTAGTTGAGAGATTCAACAAGACCTTGAAGGGCATGATTGCAGGCCTACCTGAGGCCATGAGATGTAAGTGGTACGTCCTCCTGCCATACCTTCTCTTTGCTTACAGAGACATGCCCCAGAAAGGGATAGGGTTCAGTCCCTTTGAACTTCTTTATGTCTACCCTTTTAGGGGGCCTCTAATCATTGTCAAGGAGGGGTGGGAGAACACTAGTATAACCAGAAGGTCACTCTGGTGGAGTTACAACCTGGCAGCAAAGTATGGGTCATGGAGCCAGTAGACCCCAGAGCTCTCCAGGATTGCTGAACTGGCCCATATGAAATAAAAGAGCGTAAGGGAAGGCCACTTACTTAGTGGACCTTCAGCCCCCTAGAAACCCCCTATGGGTGATCCATTTAAACAGATTCAAGCCTCATTTTGAGAGGCCTGAAGTCAGCATGCTCCTTGTGACAGATGAGAGTGTGGAGGAGGAAAGTGAACATCTCCCTGACCTCTCTGCACAGGAAAGTGATGGGTCAGTGGATGTCTACCTCTCTGACTCCATGGCCCTAGAGCAGGCAGAGTGGTGACTGCTATCAGTTGCTGGGACAGTTTGCCTCACTGTTCTCCCTCACCCCTGCACTCACACATCTGTGTGTCCATGACATTGATGCGGCTGACATTCCCCCCTGTAAAGAACAAAATTTACAGGTTGTCAGGTAGGGTGAAAGCCAGTATCAAAGAGGAAGTTGGCAAGATGCTGCTTTAAGAGGTGATTGAAACCTCTAACAGTCCCAGGTCCAGCCCAGAGATATTGGTACCAAAGGCTGCCCTACTGGGCACCAAACCAATACTTCAGTTCTGTGTGGTCCACCTAGGCCTCAATTCCGTCACCAAGACTGACGCACACCCCATCCCGGGAGCTGATGAGCTCATTGAGAGACTAGGTGCTGCAAAGTTCTTCTGTACCTTTGATTATGACATCAGAGTACTGGCAGATCACCTTGACCGAGGGGGCAAAAGAGAGGTCAGCATTCTCAACCCCTGAGGAACATTACCAATTCCAGGTGATGTCCTTTAGCTTGAAGAATGCCCTTGCCACATTCCAACGGTTGGTTAACAGACCCTGGCTGGTAAAGAGATATTCTGTGCTGCCTACTTAGATGACACTGCCATCTACAGTGCCAGCTGACAGAAACACCTGCTTCACCTCCAAGAGGTGCTCCAGGCCCTGCAACAGCCAGGACTGATAATCAAGGCCAGTAAGTGCAAGATTGAGCAGGGTTCTGTGGTGTATTTGGGACGCCTAGCAAGTGGTGGCAAGGTTCAGCCCCTCCAGGCCAACATTGAAACAATCATGGCTTGTAAGCCACTTAAAACCAAAACTGAGGTGAGAGCCTTCCTAGGCCTCACTGGTTACTACAGAAGATTTGTTAAGGGCTATGTCACCATTGTTGCCCTCTTAACTGAGTTGACTTGTAAGAAGCATCCCAGGTTGCTGATCTGGACAGAGGCTTGTCAGAAAACCTTTTATTCCTTCAAGGAAGCCATGTGCACACAGCTCAGACGGACGCTTCAGAGCATAGCATAGGTCCAGTCTTAGCAGTGCTTACTGAAAAAGGCCTAGACCAACCAGTAGCCTTTATTGGCAGGAGGTTACTTCCATGGGAACAGAAGTGAAGTGCCATTGAAAGAGAAGGATTTCCTGTGGTCTGGGCACTGAAGAAGCTGAGACCATACCTGTTTGGGACTCAAGTCCGGGTTGAGGCAGATCACAGGCCCCTCAGATGGCTCATATAGATGAGAGGTGAAAATCCTTAACTCTTGAGGTGGTCCATCTTCCTATAGGTTATGGACTTTATGGTGGAGCATCGCCTGGGTACTAATGTCAATGCTGATGGTCTCTCCAGATATTTCCACCTTAGTGATGAAAGCTCCCAATGGGTCCGTTAGCTCTCCCTAGTTTCAGCTGAGGGAGACACATTAGACCTGACAGCCATAGGGTAGTCATTCCCCAACTTTTTGCATACCCCCCTCCATTTCTCTGACACTGTTTTTACTGGTTTTAGGACTCTGCACACTTTACCACTACTTACCAGTGCTATAGTGCAAGTGCTCTATTCACTAAAATTGTAACATTGGTTCCCACCTGTTAGAAATGGGGTTTTTGGTTGGCAGTCAGGTTGCCCTCTGTCCAAGCAAGAACCCTGACTCTAGTCAGGGTAAGTCACACACAATCCAAAATCAGCCTGTGCCCACCCTCCTGTAGCTTGGCACGAGCAGTCAGGCTTAACTTAGAAGGCAATGTGTAAAGCATTTGTGCAATAAATCATACAACACCATAGCATAACACCACAAAAATACACCACGCAGTGTTTAGAAAAATATATAATATTTATCTGGGTATCTTCAGGTCAAAACGATCAAAGTTGCAATATGAATTTGTAAAGATTTCACTGAAAAGTGATATAAAGTGTCTTAAGTCTTTAGAATATAAACAAAGTCTCTTTCAAGCACAAGTACCTGGTTTGGAGTGGAAAAATCTCCTCATAGGGCCACAAAAGAAGAGGTGCGTGGAAAAAGGGTGTGTGCGTCGATTTCTCGCCAGCACACACGGACTTGCGTCGTTATTTTCCACGCGGGGAAGTCGTTTTCCGGTGCGCAGACAGTCTCTTTTCGTGGATCGCGGGGATTACCAGATGTCCCGGGTCTGTGCGTGGATTTTCCTGCTTGTTTTCCGGCTGCGCGTCGTTCTGCGGGGCTGCGCGTCGAAATTACGATCTCACGGCAGGCGTCGCGTCGATTTCTCCTCAAGAGGTCGGGCGGCGTTGTCCTTGCGAAGCCGTGCGTCGGATTTTCAGCCGTCCCAAGAGCGTTGCGTCGATCAGCGTCAGTGTGCGGCGTTTTTCTCACCGCGGAACAAGCTGTGCGTCGAAATTTTCGGCGCACGGAGCATCCAAGTGAAAGAGAGAAGTCTTTTTGGTCCTGAGACTTCGGGGAACAGGAGGCAAGCTCTATCCAAGCCCTTGGAGGGCACTTTCACAGCCAGACAAGAGTTCAGCAAGGCAGCAGGCCAACAGCAAGGCAGCAGTCCTTTGTAGAAAGCAGACAGGTGAGTCCTTTGAGCAGCCAGGCAGTTCTTCTTGGCAGGATGTAGTTTCTGGTTCAGGTTTCTTCTCCAGCAAGTGTCTGATGAGGTAGGGCAGAGGCCCTGTTTTATACCCAAATGTGCCTTTGAAGTGGGGGAGACTTCAAAGAGTGGCTAAGAAGTGCACCAGGTCCCCTTTCAGTTCAATCCTGTCTGCCAGGGTCCCAGTAGGGGGTGTGGCAGTCCTTTGTGTGAGAGCAGGCCCTCCACCCTCCCAGCCCAGGAAGACCCATTCAAAATGCAGATGTATGCAAGTGAGGCTGAGTACCCTGTGTTTGGGGTGTGTCTGAGTGAATGTACAAGGAGCTGACAACCAAGCCCAGCCAGACGTGGATTGTAAGGCACAGAAGGATTTAAGTGCAAAGAAATGCTCACTTTCTAAAAGTGGCATTTCTAGAATAGTAATATTAAATCCGACTTCACCAGTCAGCAGGATTTTGTATTACCATTCTGGCCATACTAAATATGACCTTCCTACTCCTTTCAGATCAGCAGCTGCCACTTCAACAGTGTATGAGGGCTACCCCAATGTTAGCCTATGAAGGGAGCAGGCCTCACAGTAGTGTAAAAACGAATTTAGGAGTTTTACACTACCAGGACATATAACTACACAGGTACATGTCCTGCCTTTTACCTACACAGCACCCTGCTCTAGGGGTTACCTAGGGCACACATTAAGGGTGACTTATATGTAGAAAAAGGGGAGTTCTAGGCTTGGCAAGTACTTTTAAATGCCAAGTCGAGGTGGCAGTAAAACTGCACACACAGGCCTTGCAATGGCAGGCCTGAGACAAGGAAAAGGGGCTACTTAAGTGGGTGGCACAACCAGTGCTGCTGGCCCACTAGTAGCATTTAATTTACCGGCCCTATGCACATAAAGTGCACCTTACTAGTGACTTATAAGTAAATTAATAGTCCAATCAGGTATGTTTCAAGGTTACCATGTTTTAAGGGAGAGAGCATGTGCACTTTAGCACTGGTTAGCAGTGGTAAAGTGCGCAGAGTCTAAAAACCAGCAAAAAGGAGGTCAGAAAAAGAAAAGGAGGAAGGCAAAAAGTTTGGGGATGACCCTGTCAAAAAGCCAGGTCCAACACCACCCAATTGGCATATTTAATTTACCTGTAAGTTGCTAGTGAAGTACACTCCAGGGCCTGTAAAGTAAATGCAACTAGTGGACCTGCAGCACTGATTGTGCCACCCACATAAGTAGCCGCTTTACCATGCCTCAGGCCTGCCATTGCAAGGTCTGTGTGTGAAGTTTTACTGCCACTTTGACTTAGCATTTTCAACTACTTGCCAAGCCTTAAACTCCCCTTTTCTACATATAAGTCACAGCTTTGGTAGGCCCTAGGTAGCCCATATGGCATGGTACTATGTAAGTAAAAGGCAGGACATGTACTTATGTGTGTTACATGTGTTGGTAGTGAAAAACTCACAAATTTGTTGTCACTACTGTGAGGCCTGCTTCTCTCAAAGACTAGCATTAGAACTGCCCTCATATACTTTTAAGTGGTAGATTCTAATCTCGAAGGACAAGCCCTGTCATGTTTAGTATGGCCATATTGGTAATAGAAAATCCTGCTTATTGGTGAAGTTGGATTTAATATTACTATTTTAGAAATGCCACTTGTAGAAAGTGGGCATTTCTCTGCACTTACTACCATCTGTGCCTTACAGCCTGTCTCCAATCCATATCTGATCTATGCTGGTTCACAGCTCCCCTTGTGCATTCCACCCAGACAGCCATAAACAAAGGATACTGAGTCACATCTGCATCCATCTGCATACTGAATGGGTCTCCCTGAGCAGAAGTGGTGGAGGGGCTCTCTCTTACAATTTAAAGGCCAGTGGCCTTCCCTCATACAGAGGACTGATAACCCCTCACAGGGATCCTGGCAGACCGGACTGGGCTGAAAGGGGAACTTGTACACTTCAAAACCACCCTTTGAAGTTTCCCCTACTTCAAAGCACTTTTGAGTATATATATCTGGGTCTCCAACCCCACCAAATCAGACACTTCTGGATCTACACCTGGACTCTGTCAGAGGGACTGCCTGGCTGCCCAAATGACTCATCTGGACTGCTTTCCTGAGAAGGACTGCTGCCCTGCTTGTTGACTTGCTGCCTTCTGGCCCCTGACTCTGCTGGAAGGACTATGCCTTCCCCAGAAGTGCTCTCCAAGGGCTTGGATTGAGCTGGCCTCTGTTCTTAAGTTTCAGGGCCACAAAGGCTTCACCAAAAAGAAGAAAATCCATGTGCATCAGAAAATCGTCGCAACTCCTGCAGAAATTGACACAGCGCCTGCCTCGTGGCTGAAATGTCACTGCATCGCCTACCGGATTGACGCAGCACCTGCTCCTTCTACCAGTGTGTCAAGGATTTTCAATGCATCATCCCTGGGCATCAAAATATCCCCACCTCGCAGTGAGGAACCAAGGCTGCGCTCCTGGAAATTGACCCATTACCTTGCAACATGGAAAGAAACAATGCATCCTCTGTGCTGCACTGAAAAATCTGATGCAGTGCCTTATTTTTCAATCAATCTCCTCCTCTGCGGCCCAGTGCTGCGTTCTTTTTTACGCATCCCAGGTACTGTGTGTTGCAAGGATATAACCACTGATTCTTAACAATTGAGACTTATTTAAACCTTTAAAAAGTGATATCTCAACTTGTGCATATTAGGTTTAGGTTGTATTGATCTTATTTTAATCCGATAAATATTATCTATTTTTCTAAACCTGCGTGGTGTATTTTTGTGGTGTTTCCACTGTGCTAATGTATGAGTAATTGCATAAATACTTTACACATTGCCTTCTAAGTTAAGCTTGCCTGCTCTGTGCCAAGGTATGAGAGGGTGAGCACAGGATATTTGGATTGTGTTGTGACTTACCCTGACTAGGACTGTGATCCCTACTTGGACAAGGGTGAATACCTCTGCCAACTAGAGACTCAAATATAGAGTAAGTTTTCATTACTTGGTTTTACGCAACTATGAGACTACTGTGTTTTGCCCTCTGTCGACTTCCAGCGGTATTCGAGAAGATGAAAGAGACATGTGGATCTCAAAAGTGGTCAAACAAAGTCAAATAAAGCATGGATCTCTGAGCTGTCTCTTCTGATTATTTTATTTCCCAGACTAACTCATATTGAAATCTCGAACTCCACATTCTGAACGTGACCATCTATTTCTCTGTTCAAAATGTGAACTTTTAATAAAAGTAAATAGACCGAAGTGGGTCCCAATAAGTGAAAATATTATCATGTCACTTTCTCCCCTACCATTTTATGTCCTGTCCTCTGCACCCCGTTTTATTTGACCATTTCCACAAATTGTAACAGCCGAAATGATTATAGCCCTTTCTGTTTCTTACAACTTGTTGTTAACCTATACAAAGCCCCGAATGCGGCCCAATGCAAATTAAACTGAATTCAAATTGAATTGTTTCAAATACTGACAAGGTCAGAAACGAGCTTGCATGTGATCTAAAGAATACTTAGAACCCTTTTTGTCTCTAGGTGTCTGGTTTCTACATTTCCAGATATGAAACTGTCAGAGACATATTTTATACAGGCTTGACTCAGATCAAGAGGAGGAAGGATAGCGGTGGTTTGATGCTCACAAGACTACAGTAACTGTGTGATCAGGATGGTCTGATACATAATGACGCTCCCCTCTATGTAGAGTGGTTGGAATGTTGCTTAGAATAACCTAATTATCTGAGGTATGGGATTGATTGCTCTCAATTTCCTTTATCCCCACAAGATGCATGTAAAATGTATCATGAGTAGGTGTCATGGACCTCCTCAGAGGTCCCTTGACTAAATGTTAAGAAAAATTGATCCACAACCTACTTGCATAATGAAAAGACAAATTTACCTGGAATTTGTTATAAAGACTCAAACCAAAATGTATTTTCCCAGGTTCCGACTTTACACCTCTCTTTGACTCAACTTGAGTGATCCTTAAACCACACTGATAAGAAACAATCACTTTGCCACCTCAGTAACTCACATGAAAACACACTAAGGGGCATATTTATACTCCGTTTGCGCCGAATTTGCGTCATTTTTTTCGATGCAAATTCGGCGCGAAACTAGCGCCATATTTATACTTTGGCGTTAGACGCGTCTAGCGCCAAAGTATGAGGAATGAGCGTCATTTTTTTGCGTGAACGCCTTCCTTGCGTTAATGAGATGCAAGGTAGGCGTTCCCGTCTAAAAAAATGACTGCGACGCAAATGCGTCGTATTTATACTCCCGGGCAAAAATCACGCCCGGGAGTGGGCGGGGCAAAAAACCCCGCATTTGCGCCTCTTTTTAACGCCTGGGTCAGGGCAGGCGTTAAGGGACCTGTGGGCTCAAAATGAGCCCACAGCTGCCCTCCCATGACCCCAGGGACCCCCCTGCCACCCTTGCCCACCCCAGGAGGACACCCAAGGATGGAGGGACCCATCCCAGGGACATTCAGGTAAGTTCAGGTAAGTATAAATTTTTATTTTTTTTATATTTTTTTTTGGCATAGGGGGGCCTGATTTGTGCCCCCCTACATGCCTCAATGCCCAATGACCATGCCCAGGGGACATAAGTCCCCTGGGCATGGCCATTGGTCAAGGGGGCATGACTCCTGTCTTTACTAAGACAGGAGTCATGTAAATGGCGTCTGGGCGTTGTTAAAAATGGCGCAAATCGGGTGGAGGCGATTTTTTAGCGTCAACCTGACTTGCACCATTTTTAAGACGCCCTAACGCCATTTTCCCCAACGCCGGCGCTGCCTGGTGTACGTGGTTTTTTTCCACGCACACCAGGCAGCGCCGGTCTGCTAGCGCCGGCTAACGCCATTCAATAAATACAGCGCCCGCATGGCGCTTCAGAATGGCATTAGCCGGCGCTAAACTTTTTGACGCTAAACTGCGTTAGCGCAGTTTAGCGTCAAAAAGTATAAATACGGGCCTAAATATATACTGTAGCGCAGCCCTAGAGTACATGACCTACCAAAGACCGTTCTTTTGCCTTCACGGTACTAGTGGATTAAAAGAAGCAACAGCACTTTGCTTTAAAAGCTGGACTTGCAAACGTATTGGTTGCACAATAAATTGTTTTGCCTTTTTATTGTTTTAAAGGCTCAACAAAGTAGACATTAATTAATTTGTTATTATTACATAATGTTTGACAAATGTCTACGGGAATTGACATTAGTCTGATCTCATACCAATCAACTGAGTCCTGTTTGTATTTTTTATTCCAAATGCTTTTGAGTAAGTTTAATAAAATAAAGAAAATACCTTCTTATATCACTTGTGTTTATTTTGCTTACCTAGAAGCCGTTTTTAAAGCTGTTGGGCCAGATTCCCCAAAAACTGCTTGAAGCAGGGTGTAACTCAGGCCCCTGTAACCTCTGCGGTGCAGGGTAACCTCACCCTTCAGGCGCCCTACTCAGCATAAGGTATGAATAACGGGAGAGTTAGATGCCCCTTACCATATTCTGCTGTTGGCGGGGGGGGGGGGGGGGGGGGGGGGCTGACACATTTTGCGCATCGCCACTGGCTCGCAGAGCTGTGAGTAATAAGCATCCTCATTATTTGGTCGAAGTGACTTTAATACCGAAAACGTGAGAATCAGTTGTGCACATCATTGTGTTTACTAATAAATGCTGATAGGGAGGCACCCATTGGACAACATTCCAATTTGCAATGTGTAGAAATGTTTACGCCTGATGGTTAAAGGCACAGGCTTCACAATGAGACAAAAAACGGCATATGCAAATCAGGCATTGCGCAGCATGCTGGGCCGGTGTATGCACTTGCCCATGCCCTCATGCATCTCATGCAGAGAGCTCAATAGTGGACTATTTACATTTTGTAGATGGTTGTCGCGGCCACCCCTGCAGGAGAAATAACAAAGCGTTTGAGCATTTCACTGTGACATGTTGGGACTGGGAAGCCCACGCCTTCCTCATTCCCCACCCCCTTGTGACTTCCAAGGGTCCGAAGAGTGCCCGTGTTACTTTTGAAACATCAGCTGCGATGGCTGCGTACATAAGGGAACAATGTGAAGACTTCATCATTTCTATTATTGCAGGTTCTATTTCATACGGAAAAAAGAATTTATATAACAGAAACGACATAAAAGAGTTATGACTTTTGAAATGCAGTTCAATATTATTAGTGTTTTCAATCCATGAATCTTCTCGTTTGTACAAGAAAAAATAAGAGACAATTATGCTTTAGAATCTGTCGACGTTATTTAGGATAAACCATTTCCCGTGCAATTGGAGAACCATTTAGATTCTTACAAAAGCACTGTATCCTACATGGCTACAAAGCAATTTCTACCCGCCCTGTGAAACTGAATACAAAGGGCAAACACTGTCATTCATTGGCAGCAGAAAGGACGGAGTGACACTGATGAAAATGAGAAAGCAGGCCTTGGCTGCGGGCCTGTCTCCAATTACCAAGTGAAACTTCATTGAGCCTTTGCAGCTTTTCAATCACATTTTAACACCTGAATGGTTTCTTCACTAGTGACTTTCTCTGAATTTCAAGACATGATACATGCTCATATCCCTTTTCCAACACCTGCATTTTCCTCGTAATATAAATGTCCTGTCCAAGGAGAGCAAAGACATCAGAGTTAGCCAGTCGGGTATAAAGACTGGCGTGGGTCCTTTTGCAAGCGAAAAACATGCTTTCCTTTATGTCTGGATGGTCACAACCAACCATAAATGGGGCACCGTGGGACCACAAAGTCACTGCGCCCAGGCACGTGCTGCTGCACTGATGACAGCTACCATACCAGCCACTTGAACTACAACACCCTCCCTTAAAAAGTAATGGAGTCAGGAAACTAAAATGAACCCACAGAAGAAACAGTGTTAAATAGAATTAAATTATTTAAAATGTTTTAAAAGATACATTAATATAGTGGCTTGCAATGTGCGGGGTTTGACTTGCTACTGTTTTTAAAAAACATTTTGTAGTAACTTACAATTGTAAATAAGCAAAAACCAGTAGATTACTCAAAAGTGTAAATTTCTTAAAAGTGTAAATTTCTTTTGTGAATTATCCCTTTGTGAACATCAAAAAGTAAGAACGTTACACAAAAGTGTAAATTGCATTTGTGAATCAGAAAATAAAAAAAAAAACAAGTTACAAAAACACAAAAGGTGAATAATTTATTTTCAGAAATCAATTCCTTCAAAGATAGGGTGAACTTCAAATTTTAGTCTGCTGCCTTGTATCTAGAGATAGCACTACTAAGACAATTCCACATTATAGAGCACTAGGAAATCTCAGTAAGTGTATAAGAAGGACAAACAAAGAAATTGATTAAAGATTATACTGATCAGTCTAATAGTTCTGTTTGTGACACATGCTCAAATCCTTACATTATCCTCTATAACTATTCACCCTTCCCCTATGGGAAACAGTTATATAGAAAAGGGTGATAATCATGTGCGAAAAACATTAAGCCAAATTTTAGAATAACTCATACATCCATTTGCATAAATAATATATTACATATACAAGAGGTTAAGCAAGTAAAAAAATAGGTACAATAATAATAATATGGTCAAATAATGAAAATTAAATTAAATCATTATTTAATGTAATAAAAATATGAAAGTTAATTTGTGCCACGTCGTTAAAATAAATGTGACTTAAATATGTTATTTGGAAGAACTGTACTAATAAACACACATTCATACATTTAGTACTACAATGCAAATGTCAAACTCCATGTTGTTCCTACAGCACTGTAAAACGATATAAGAGAAATACTAAGCTTTGATGTTACAATTACATTAGGCAGGGAAAAATTATTCTCAAAGCACCTCTGCCTCTTTTATGTGATGTTATTTTAATGCACAAATTTGATCGCTTGCACCTGGTGTTCGTAAGGGAATGGTGAAAAGCAAAAGCGCACAAGTGTATCTGTTTAGATGGGACAGGATTGAGAAGGCTTTCACAGGTTGAGGTGGGCGACCCAGAATTCCAAAATGACTGATTGTTACATAAGATGCACTCTCACAGTTTTTTTTTTCCTGAAGTGTATTCTCAAGTCCATTACGGGCGCAGTGCACCTGCAGTGCATCATGAATAATTTCAACACCATTTCATGTACTTTTCTGTGAATTTTGCAAAATTTCTAGTTACAGAAATTGCTCACACCCCTGCAATAAATGTTATTTTTGGACACAAGAGTCCCTTACATGGTGATGGATGTGCACCCATGCCTTCGAGTGCCCCAGATGTAATGATGTCTGGATCTCTAATGCTGATGTTTGTAGTCATTGGTGAACACAAATCTTGCGTGTGCCCCATGACGTAGGCTTGTCTCACGGATTGCTGCCTTTTTGGATCAGAAGGTTGGCCAAAGCACTACCCTTGTAGTGGTGAAAAGCAACTGCCCTTATCAGGAGCTAAGCAGCATGAGGGTAGTGGTGGCAGCCTAATTTTTAGTGATAGGTAGGAGTGAACAGGTGCTTTTTACCTGTGTCACTGGAGTGCAACCTACATGCTCAAGCATCTTAAATTCCACTGCTGTGTGCTTAACTCAGCTTTGGTCTTTGGTTTAGTGTGGAGTGCTGCACGGCATATGTGGTACACATGTTGAGTGTTATGTGTGTCTGAGAGTTTTATTTAAAAACAACAACAATAATAATAATAATAATAATAATAACAATAATAATAATAATAATAATAACAATAATAATATTAATAATAATAATGTTTATTATTATTATTATTATTAGTAGTAGTAGTAGTAGTAGTAGTAGTAGCAGTAATAGTTGTTGTTGTAATAGTAGTAGTAGTAATAGTATTACAATTATTTCTAAAGATACCTAAAAGTTGTTCTGGCAAAACTGAAAGCTGAATGATCTAATAGTATTCCTTACCTGCATTTACATGTTAAACAGTCAGGTTTCCAGTAACTTTTTAAACTGTCTGAGGTCCACAGTCTTTTGCAGAGAAATTGCCAAGGTGTTCTGTGCTCTACCTCTTGCCTGAGAAAGTCTATATTCATACTGTGTCAGAAAGTTAGGATCTGCTGATTGCAACTATTAGCTTGGGCAATAACTCTTAAACTCACTCTGCAGATAGAAAGGACAGGTCATATGAAAAGCCGTATAGCCAATACAGAGATATTTTAAAAAAATACCCTATTAGCTACTGGTAACCAGTGCACTATTTTTAGCACTAGTGAGGCTGATGAAAATAGTGGAAGAGCCAAGCAAGTGGTCACATTCTGTATAAGAGCAAGGCATTTGATCAACAGATCTGAAACACCCAGAGGCAATGAATTACCATAGCCTAACTGACTGGGAATAGTAACTTGAACAATCAAAGGTCTATGTCACCCTGGAAAGAGGGGGAAAAGACTCAGCAGAATTTTAACTAATGAGAAACATGTGGATTATTTACATGGGCGGTTAAAGATAGAGCATTATCAACAAAGACGGCAATGTTCCTCACCCCCAAAAAGACCACCTTAGAAAAATTGCAATAAGGAGGCTAAAATTCAGACTGCAGTGCCTGTGGAACCTTATTATCTGCTCAGCAAAGTACCTCTGTCTTACCCTCGTTAATTTTGAAGAAGTTCAAAGTCAACAACTTAGTGACTTCCTGCACACGCTGAAGGAAACTATCACACAATGCAAGTGTCTCTGCATCCACAAATATTAGACATTGGGTGTCATCTGCAAAGTTCAGATAGTCTTCCCCCACTGATGAAGTACCTCAGATAATGGACGCAAGTAAATATTTAATAGAGTGGGGCTCAACGTCAACCCCTGTTGTACCCCTGGTTTTATGGCTATGAGTTCTGAATGATATGGTGGAAGATGGGTCGTCTGAGTTCTATCGTCTAATTCGGACGCATGCACTCTAAAAGCTTTAACTTTTATACCAATTTCAGATGGACCCAAAATCAGTATATCATGGGAAACCATATCAAATGCAGTCAGCAGGTCCAATAATACCAGGACAACAACGTTTTCCTTGATGAATGTCATCCTCAGATTGTAAAGAAGGGAGAATAATGCAGTCTTTGTTCCTGCCCTGAATGAATGCCCAACTCTGCTGGATCCAGCAATTTTTTACTCTGAAGATAGCCTTCTAGAGTATAACTCACATGTTTTTCCAAAATTTTCAATGTAAATCAAAGCTATGAAATTGGGCAATATTTGCTGAGGATGTTAGGGTCTGCTGTTCGATTCTCCATCCGAGACCTCACACATGCTTTTACCAGTCATGGGGAACTAACCCTGAGGAAAAGAGGCATTACACACACGGCATAGAACTTCTGATAGAGTACCCTCTAGAGAATGTCTCACTTTAGACAGTGTAAGATCATTAGGAGAAGCCATTTGAATAGATTATGCTCATTTACAAAAGTATACATTGGAGAGCTGAACTAAGTCTCTTAAAACCCCTGCCCTGATTCCAATTCCTTCTTTATCTATGACCAGAGGGTTATCATCCCCCACAGGCATGACATGCTGGTCAGATTTCTGGAGGGAGCATTCTTCCACCTCATTGCGGATGGTTACAGGTCTGATATGATGTTCATGATATTATTCTCAAAATGCACTGCCAGATCATTACAAAGCACTTAGAAAGGTGACAATAGCAGGATTTACTAAAAAACAAGTAATAGCAAAGATTTTTTGGATGGATTTGTGGCTGAGTGAATCTCATTCAAATAATAGCTTGCCTTTGCAGCCCTAATAAACTTTTTATAGGGCCTCAAAGCGCTATTATGTTCCACCTTAATATGAGGCACATACTGGGATTCTACACTTTTTTAATTCAACCTCAGCTTTCCTTAGCTCCTCATCATTCCAAGGTGCTGAAGGATAATTCTGTTGTTGGGTTAACTTCCTTGGCAATGCCCTGTCCATCACATTGGCTAGCTACCTACCATAGGTCTCCACCGTAGTGTCTATTGACATTTTTATGGGAAACTGGGCATGGACTCCTTTACCTGAATATTTAAATTGTCCACGTTCATTCACAGGCATTTTTTCAAGCTGGCAGTTGATTCGCAGCTGGGACACAGATTATCCTCTCATCACTCAACCCTCCTAGCCAAAGATTAAGTCCAGAGCATGGCCAGCACTATGCGTGTGGCTGTGATATATTGTATAACCCAACAGTCTCCTAAGAACAAATAAAATCAATTGCCTGTGAGTTCATGCTCAACTCTACCCATAAACTGAAAATTTCTAGGAACATAAGTTAGAGTGAGGCAATACCAAAGGTGCCAAAACCTCTAGAAATGCAACTACAAAGTGCAAAAAGGCACCTGGTGGCCTGTAACAGAGCCGCCCCTTTAAAGAGAGAGAGACTCTGAGAGCTGGAACGAAAATCCCCAAATTTCACCCTCTGGGAAATCCAGGAGATCTACAATCTGTAGATCCAACCTCTCTTTAAAAAGAATTGCTAGTCTCCCTCCATGACCAACAAGTTGTGGGAAATGTATAGCTTTATATCTAGCCAGCACATGCCATCCCAAGATCAAAATTGGATTCAAGTGTGGTCCAAAATTCCATGACAAAGAACAAATCCAGCTTCTTGTCTCTCAACATTTCACAATTTTCACATACATCCTTGTGCAGAGACATGCTTTTAATTAGAGCACACTGCAAATATACATGTAACCCAGTTGCAGGGTAAAGTTATATGAACCTACTTGATCCATAGACTGCTGTTTTCCTCATTTTACCAGGCCTCCCCGGGAATTCAGCCACATTAGGTAACAATTTCCTACCATCACACCTTCACATTTTAAAGAAATACCTCATCCCCCTTCAGTTCAAAAAGCAGGAGTTGCATCCCAGTAGCATTCCCCAGAACAATGGTTCCCCTTGTGTTACCAGGCCTTCTCAATACACAATGCGGTCAAAAGCAACACTTTTTAAAAAAAACAGTGCACAATACAATGTGCAGTCCCAGAACAACAGAGATAAAAAAAAAACAGTGCACAGACCATTAGTAACCCGACCACACAGTAGGGTGTCTCAAAGAGATAGGTTTTGGCTGCACATAAGTGTCAGCAGGCTGACCAAAATGGCAGTCTTGGAAAGAGCCGACGCCTGTGAGTGCTATCATACAGGGATAATACAGTGCTGTGGATTGTGTGCATATTATATGCATGTGCTGGGTGTTTGTGTGCTTGTGGATGGAGCAGTACATGAAGGATGTAGTGCTGTGCAGTGTGTGCATGTTACATGCATGTGCTCGTTGAATGTGTGTCTTTGAAGACCACAATACATGAAAGCCACTGGGTTCCATTCTGGGAGCTTCAGGAATGACGTGAGGAACATGAGCAGACGAGGTAGATGCATCCCCCATACAGATTTGTGTATTGCTCTGTTCCTGTAAGCTGAGTGGAACCCATTAGAGAAAGGGAGAGCCAGGCTCTTAAGTACACTTCAAGTAATGCTTTTTGATTCCAAGAGAGGTCCCTAGAAAGGGGCCTGGACACATCTCAGGAAGGAGATAGAGATGATATGAGAATTATAAAGAGTAAGGCTGAGGACCTGTGGTAACCTTCTGACACACACACACATTGCTGTGGCTGACGTCCAGGTATGACGCTCTAGTCACTTCAAAGACCTATGTGGTGGGGCTGTCACATTTGGTGTCACTTCTGCTGTGACTGACTGCTTTCTGGAAGAAGGGCAGGGCAGAGGAGAGGGCACCTCAAAAGAAAGCAGACCCCAAACATAAACTTCAGTGACTCAGACCCTAAATCATGTCTGCTGTCTGGAAATCAACTAGAAGAAAGAGAGTTTGAGCCCTCCCAAAATGGTCAACTTTCAAGTGGCCATCAAGGTTGTGCAAGGAGGAGAAGCTCTGCAAGACTTATGCCTGTGACCAGGACAGGGGGACATAGCCTGCTAGTCTTCCTGTAGGGGAGAGGGGACATCATCCAGGGAATTCAAGACCACTTGCCCATACAAGTCTAAAATATTCAGTAAACTTCAATCACTGCACAAAACATTCCTTTTAAATCACTCAGTAGAACCAAGAACAATTGTCCCCCTTGTGTCCCCATCTCTTCTGGAGCACCTATGCTTTCATGCTTACCAAGGCCAGTGTGGCCTGTGAGGGAGAGTGGGGAGTTGGGGAAATGGTGACCCAGTATGCCTGGGGGGCCTCTGGGACAAGGCAAGGAGTGTGGTCTGGTTGAGACGCAAGCTATGGCTGAGGACCAGCACCAGAAGTGACACCACCCACCACTGGGTAGCAGCTCAAAAACCTTACCAGCATTAGAAGAGCTTTGAGAACCCCCATGCCATTTCTGCTGCAGGAGAGTGTGAGAGAAACTCAAGGTATCTGACCGTATCCCTTCATGTCTGTGCTTGTGAAAGACTTATCAGAGGCAGTAACTGCACCTTCGGCACCTGCGGAGGGGGCATGTTCAGAAATTCTAGGTGCTCAGATCCTGCTGATGGGGGTAAGACAGATTGATGGGCCAGGCAGACCAAGGAAACCTGCTGCCAGATAGTGCTTTGGTACAGGAACACTTTTAATTTTACTGAAGAGTTGGAGTGGGACTCCTGAGACTCAAACTATCAGTGGAGCTTAACCTGAATGTTGCTGATAGTTAATAGGGAATAATCACTACAGCTTGGGACTCGGGGGTCCCCTATGAAACACTATGGACCTGACCTCAGGGGACTGTGTGTATAGTACGTGAAGGTCATGTTTTACTTTGTTTCTGTATAGCATTACTCCTTTAAAAAAAAAAAAAAAAGTAAGTATTTCATTGGACACCCATTAATTGCTTCTACTGACTGTATTTTGAGTTCTGAGCCTGTGTTCATCCATCTGTGTCCACCTCCTCCCCGAGGATCCTTGGACTGCTCAATGTACGCCACCACTGAGAGTCAAGTACTGAGGGAGTACTTTACAGGGTTGCTCAGGATCCTTAGTAGGCCTGGCCTCAGGACATCAGGAATACAAGGCCTCAACCCCCATAGTTGGGCCCACTAGCTCCTGCTTCCTCTAGACCTTCAAATGGGATTCTGACACTTTTGCCTAAGTGTATTGGGTTCCCACATGACATGTTATAGTGGATCAATGATCTAATTATTTTCATAAGCAGTGCAATTTTGAGAGTAATTTTGAGGGTAGTTATTTATTGTTCAATGTGAAACCCGTTCTAGGTAAAAAGCGTTTCAAGTATTTAGTCACTGTTATTTTGTATGTGTTAATATTTCTAAAAAATGCCTATAAGAAACACTTATAAACACGTTTTTCAATATTCGTCTATTATTTTTAATAATTGTAATATATACATTTAACTTAGGGAAAAACTACTATTGATGAATAGCAATAATAGAGCAGACTGTATTAAAAGCCCTTCAAATATTATAATAATGAGCACATCCAATAAATATCTGCAAACGTGGACCATAAGGTTTGCTAGGGAAAGAGCTAACCTGAAAAACGGCTGTTTGCTTTCAATAGGTCTCCTATATATTGTGCATTTTGCTCATCAGAGAAGCTGCTCCCTGTCTCTGTTTTCATAATATATGTATCTCTCAAAGGAGTGCTGGTGCTAAAGGAGTTAGGCCGGTTCTGCTGAGAAATGCTGATGCTTTTCTTTGAAAAATAGAAATGCCAGTATTCAGAGGCTGTCAGTAGTTCCAAAATAGAGTGCTTCCTGGCGCAGTAATTATCATAAATCCTGCACCTGTTCGCTTTGTCGCGAGGCACGTTCTAGCGCTGTTTCTTCTGGGAAAAGCAGTATTGCACGATGCAGTCACTCAACACGGTGAGCATCAGCATGAACAACTGGGCTGGTCTCAAATAGAACAAGCCATGACAATTATTTAATAAGCCCACGGTATTGGTATTTTTATGCAAGTGGTGCTTATTGGGTTTTAGTTATTTTTTGTTTGTTATTTTCTAGATTTGAACATTGGCTGCTGCAGTACCCCATTAAATACTCTATGTAGCTCCGAACGTATCCAAGGGACCAGGGGTCTATTGCGTAAAGCCTGTTTGCAGTGTTAAATCCAGTGATTTGCAGAAACACAGAGTTTGCAACTACATAAGGGCTTTTCACACTGTAGAACCTCTTTTGCGATTTGGAAAAGCCTGTCTGAATTGCAATGGATGTTTTGTAAATCATCCCAAATAGAATTTAGGAGGGGGCCTGATTAGCAATGAGCGATATATGTGATTTGTGACTGCAACTATGGTTGCAACTATGAAATGTCTGCTGGTACTTTACAGGAGATGGTAGGTGCTTGACAAAGGAAAACATGCTGTTGTTGGTCCTCTCCCGCTTTAAGAATTGTGTTGAGCGGCCTCCTAGGGGACGACTACCGCCCTCCCTATTACCTTCCCAAATGGGAAACTTTTTTAAAGCAGCTCCTGTTACTTAAATATCGCCAGCGGCTTAA
Organism: Pleurodeles waltl; assembly: GCF_031143425.1. Classification (NCBI taxonomy): domain Eukaryota; kingdom Metazoa; phylum Chordata; class Amphibia; order Caudata; family Salamandridae; genus Pleurodeles; species Pleurodeles waltl. Next base: position 577,880,258 of record NC_090447.1, read on the forward strand.
AGAAAGTGTTTTCTGTTTGAGAGTGTTTGACCTTGCAGCCCATCATTAGTGTTCGCAGCCAATATATGCAGGTCATTTTGTACAGCCCTGCGAATGGGAGTATTGAGGTGTGAACTATTAGTACACAGATCACGTTTCAAGAATTACAAACGTGTCCTAAATGTTGGTGTGCAATTTGCACCCACTCTTTGCGACCTGCCACCAACTCAAAACAGATGCTGAATTGGTGCAAACCATAAAAACAGGGCCAGCGTGCATTGGGCTTTTCCAAAATGGCTGGTCGGCACCTGATGGCTAGGAGGAGGCGTAGTCTGGCAATGCAGGAAAGTGGGAGGTGGACACAAGACAGGATCTTTTGCAGCAAATCAACACTGTTCAATAAGACAGAGGAGTAAATATAGGACCAGTACAGGATAGGTAGGACAGTCATCCTGGACATTATTAAGCAGCTATGGTCACATTTAGAAAGCACCACTCAGTGCACTCATGCTATCCCTGTCCATGTGCAAGTGTTGTGTTCATTACATTTATTAGCCAGTGGAAGCCAGGCTGTGATAGTACTGGCAGGAATGGTTTCTCAAAGTGTGCTTTCTTGGTTCTTTAGGCGATTCCTAGTGTATAGGTGGGACACATGTAACCATTTGTCCACCATCCCATATGGAATACCTATTCAGGAACTAATACCTATTCAGGAACTGGAAAACACATTACCTCAACATACAGGTTGTGTGCAGTGCTCAAAACATAATCACTAATGTTGCGACCAAATTGCCAGAAAGCACACATGATTCATTCATGTTTAGGCACAGCAGCATCTACAGACAACTTGAAACTGGGGAGTTTGATGATGGATACATATTAGGTATTGAAAACACATGTCCAAACATGAATACAATTGCACAAGACACACAGTAAGCTTGTAGCCTTACAAAATTTTACATCTTTCAGGTGACAGTGCATATGCTCTAAGTCCATGGATTCTCACACCTTACCTCTCAGCCACCAATCAACATGGATGGCGTTAGGCTGCAGGAGAGGCTCCAGTTCATCACATGAAGGTGGCTGTGGTGAGAATGAGGCACCACTGGAGTGGGCATGAGGTGTCGTGAGTTGACTATCTCCAAATACTGCTCCTTCCTTTGTCTACCCTAGCAGTTGGACACTAATTCTTCATCATCTACATCTATTTGGGGAGAGGACATGCTATTAATTGTGATGCATGGGTATGCCATTTGAGTTGCACACATTATTTTTAATAAATGTCTGACACCGAGTGTGTTAGAAATTGGGTCTTTGGTTGGCAGTCAGGTTACCCCCTGTCCAAGCAAGGACCCTCACTCTAGTCAGGGTAAAGGAGAATCACCCTCAGTTAACCCCTGCTTACCCCCTTGGTAGCTTGGCACAAGCAGGCAGGTTTAACTTCAGAGTTCTAGGTGTAAAGTTTGTACCAACACACAGAGTAGCCCATTGAAAACACTACAAAATGACACAACACGGGTTTAGAAAAATAGAAAATATTTATCTAAACAAAGCAAGACCAAAACAACAAAAATCCAACCAGCACAAGTCAAGTTATTAATTAAAACGCAAAAAGAGTCTTAAATTCTTTTGTAAACAGATAAAACACTGTTAGCATTGAAAAGTACCTGGGTAGCATCAAAATAACACGCAAGGGTGAGTGTGTGTCGAAAAAGGTAAGCGGTGCATCGATTTCTCACCCGAAAGCGAGACTGTGCGTTGTTTCTCCTTCTCCTGTCGGGCCGGCGTGTGGCATTTTTCTCCACACAGAGGAGCAGCACTCGGACCTGGGCAGCTGTTGTGTCGTTTTTCCGTGCCCAGCAAGGTTTGCATCAAAAATACTACGGCACAGTGATAGCAAAACCGTGCTGTGTGGGTTGCGACGTTACCAGCCTACGTCAATGATGCGGCGCGTCATTTCTCCAGCCGCGTGCGTCGATCTCCCAGCCGCGCTTCAAGCGCTTCGTCGATTTTAGTTGCGGAGCCGGCGGCGTGTCGTTTCTTTCGCCTCTCTTGGAGATTCCATCGGAAATTCCCCGCACTGCGGTCTGTTCGTGGATTTTCAGGCTTGGTCTCCCAGCTTCACTTGTCAAGGCCTCAGGAACTGGATAGGGCACCACTTGGCAGTGCAGGAGTCTCAGCAGAGAGTTCAGGTGCTGGCAGGGGAAGTCTTTGATGGCCCTGAGACTTCAACAACAGGAGGCAAGCTCAGGACAAGCCCTTGGAGATTTCTTCTCAAGCAGGAATGCACAACAAAGTCCAGTCTTTGTCCCTTTTCACCAGGCAGAAGCAGCAACTGCAGGATATCTCCACAAAGTAAAGTCACAGGCAGGGCAGCACTTCTCCTCAGCTCTTCGGCTCTTCTCCAGGCAGAGGTTCTTCCTTAAGTCCAGAAGTGATCTAAAGTCTGTGGTTTTGGGTGCCCTTCTTATACCCATTTTGGCCTTTAAAGTAGGCTTCCTTCAAAAGAAAGTCTCTCTTGTTTGTGAAATCCTGCCTTGCCCAGGCCAGACCCCAGACACTCACCAGGGGGTTGGAGACTGCATTGTGTGAGGGAAGGCACAGCCCTTTCAGGTGTGTGACCACTCCTCACCTCCCTCCTAGCACAGATGGCTCATCAGGATATGCAGGCTACACTCCAGCTCCATTTGTGTCACTGTCTAGAGAGAGGTGCAAACAGCCCAACTGTCAAACTGACCTAGACAGGGAATCCACAAACAGGCAGAGTCGCAAAATGGTTTAAGCAAGAAAATGCTCACTTTCTAAAAGTGGCATTTTCAAACACACAATCTTAAAATCAACTTTACTAAAAGATTTATTTTTAAATTGTGAGCTCAGAGACCCCAAACTCCACATGTCTATCCGCCCCCAAATGGAATATACACTTTAATCATATTTAAAGGCAGCCTCCATGTTATCCTATGAGAGGGATAGGCCTTGAAACAGTAAAAACCGAATTTGGCAGTATTTTACTGTTGGACATATAAAACACATTAGTATATGTCCTGCACCCTGCCCATGGGGATACCTGAGGCCTACCTTAGGGTGTCTTACATGTAAGAAAAGGGAAGGTTTAGGCCTGGCAAGTGGAATTGGCAGTTTGAAACTGCACACACAGACACTGCAGTGGCAGGTCTGAGACATGATTACAGAGCTACTAATGTGGGTGGCACAACCAGTGCTGCAGGTCCACTAGTTGCATTTGATTTACAGGCCTTAGACACATCTAGTGCACTGTACTAAGGACTTACCAGTAAATCAAATATGCCAATCATGGATAAACCAAATACATACACATTTTGAATAGGAGCACTTGCACTTTAGCACTGGATAGCAGTGGTAAAGTGCCCAGTGTAACAAAAACAGCACAAACAGAGTCCAGCACACATCAACAACCTGCGAAACAGAGGCAAAAAGGTAAGGGAGACCACACCAAGGATGCCAAGTCTAACAGAGTGCATCTTGGATTTTTTCCCTTTAAGTCCCATGATGCACCTTGAGGGCTACTATTGCTGTGTAATGGTGCCATGTTAATCTTCCTGACTCAGTTCTAGGTTCACATGCATCTATCTTAAGCAACACAGGGAACACTTAATTGAGATTATGGAGCTGCTGACATGTCAAAGCTGCCAAATCCCTCACTCCAGGGTTGTCTCCATGCTTGCTCCAGTGCCGTAGAGGGGGCACAATTGACAGACCACCTCCTGTTGCAGGAGACTCACCGAGGCAGTTGGCCACATGTTCTTTGGCGTGAGACTGGAGGTCATACCACCTCTTACTGATTTCTTCCACCAAACGTTAAGCAACACCAACAGCACTGATTTTAACCTGCATCTCCTTTCAGATCTTGCATTTCTGTATTTCGGGCACATTCAGGGATATATGTCCAAACAGCTGCTCATGGAAGTTGCAGCACTCCTCTGTCAGCATTTTAAGTTATTTTTCGGAGAACTCCAGTGTGTGCTTCTTTGTGGGTGTCCCCTTCTGTGACTGGTGGAGAACATTCCTGAGCAATATTCCACTACTCCGGACACTCCTTAACTCACTAGTTTTGAGCAGCACTTCGGTCCTCCACACTGTGGCTGGTCACCTGGCTTCACGTGGGCAGCATTTCCTCTGGTTTGCGTCCTTCCTATGACCCAGGAAGCACTTTCCGTGATTTTTCTCAATGGAGTTGCAATTTGAGACTGCAGGTGCAATTTGCGACTTCTATTCGTAATTTGTGAGCAAATAGGTAATCACAAAATGCAATTTGGTATTTACCACTGCACATGCTTTGTATTTACAATTTTGATGGGTCTGCCCATGGTGTATGCAATTTTGTGATTCTCTAGTTGCGAATTGCTATTTTTGGGAAATAATCACAAAATACTGCATTTATACATGTGACCCCTACTCCCTTATTAACTATTAAGAACAAACTAAGTACACAAAAACTAAACACTAAAATTAAAAAATCCCCCCACTTGCCCACAAGTTGCTACCGATAGTGATGTTTGCTTTGCAAATACCTATTGAAATAAACAGTCCAAGGGTGCAGCGCTTTCACCTTCGTGTAGCGCGATCTCGGTGCATTTCGCGGCGCCAGACATGTTAGTGTAAATTCAGGCTTGCGGACTAATGAATGTGGCACTGTAGTACAATGGATCACTGTTCTCTGGGATAGGGGGCGCCTCATTCACAACCGACTGCCCTTCGAAGCGATGCTGGCAGATGGACCGCTTAATGAAAGGTGCTGGTGGCGCAGCAGCATTAGCAGACGTTGTGTCAAAGTGAGAATGACTGAGATGTTTATTTTTAGATTTGCAGAGCCTTGTTTGGGGTCTGACGTCCTCTGTCTGTGACAAACCTCATCATATTTGCATTTGTGGCATCAGTCATTGTGACTCACCTGCCAGCTCTCGGCTCAGAGAAATCATTTCGAAGGTAATAGACCACTATAATATCACACTCGTGTGCCAACGACGTCACAGGGAGTATTCCAGTGTTTCCAAACAAATACTAGAACACGTTTAGTATATCCTTTTTGGTTACACTGCTTGTAGGCGGGTTTAACGCTTCAATACATTTTATCTCTGCAAGCAAAAACCCAACACGCTGTATTGCAGTTGACAAAAAAAACCGCTCCCCATTACCAATACTCAATTTGGATAAGAGGGTGCAGTTAAAGTTCCTGAGGGAGCTTCATTCGGGTACTGAGAAAACCAATAAAACCCATTTGTCATTCACATGACTTCGCAAAACAAACATGTTTAACGAACCTCGCAGCCCAGCACATCAACTGGCAAACGCAATCTCCCCGGATAAGAATCTACCATTTTCTACAGGGACCAAATATGATTTGTTCTTCAGTGGGCAGAATATACTTCTGTGGGTGACTTGCTCGTTCACATATTTTCTTTATTGTATTTCATCAGGAGTTTTTCTGTAGTGCACCTGTAACACTGGAAGTCCGAGAAGAGCTTTACTTAACACAAAGAAATGTGACTTCAGTTACGCCTCGCACATAAGAATAGGTCATGGTAACTATATAAAACCAGATTTGCTGATTTACGTGGGAGAGGCAAAGGTAACGTAGGGTAAATAGACAGAACACGGCTCGGATGTGAAGTGAGTCCTATGTTTTGCACAAATGGAATGAGATGATTGCAACGGTGGTAAGTGGGCAAACCTCTGCCTGAGTTATTTGAAGCACAGTGAAACAAGGCAATTTAGACCAGTCATGACACAAGCATGATTTATGGAGTACTCCACAGGGGGCAGTTATCCTGGGGAGACTTGGATGATGTCAATAAATGCCTTTGGTTAATTCCTGGAATGTTGTGGGGGTGGGTGAAGACTTAGGCGCATATTTACAACCCCCCTCCATTGCACAGGGAAGCCCAGCAGCGGCCCTGCTGCGCTGGCCTGCCCCACAGGGAAAGGTCAGAAATACACTGTATTTACAAAATATGGTACATTTCTGTCCTTTCTCCCTGTGCTGGCACACAATATGTTGCCTAGCACCAACTCAGCGGTGTCTGTGTTGTGAACAGGATTGTTTTTGTGCAGGAAGGGGCACCTTCCTGAACAAAAACAACCCAGAGAGGCATTTTCCTCTTTCTATGTGTGCTGCCGAATGCAGCACACATGGAAAAAGGAAACAATGAGGAGCAAAACGTATATTTCTTTTCATTGCTCCTTCCCTGAGGAGGCATACAGTTTTGACCCATTCCCAGGTGTACAGATTCTTGTAAATCTGGGAATGCATCAAAACCCAAGTGTGTTGTGTGGGAAGACTCGCAGCAACACCCATGATATGCCTTACACCATATCTACAAGGCCATGAAAAGCCACGCAAAGTGGGTTTGCGTGGCCTTGTAGATATGGGTCTGCACTATGTGCTGCCCCTGAATCACATAAAGTGACACCCCAATGGCACATGGTGCTTGTAAATATGCCCCTAAGACTTAGGTGACGTTTGTTCCAGAATCAGGAGCATGGCAGCAGAATATTAGCTTTCTTGTCATTTCCTATTCTATCTTCTACATCTCCAGTCTCATCAGGGTTGTGCTGTATGTGAAGTGTAGTCAGACAGAAGTGAGGAGTTTCTGGGAAGATAGACAACTATCCCTAACACTGTTGTCTTGAAAATGATGTACCCTTGAATTAGATGAGTTTAAACATGAACAGTGTATCTCTTGCTGCATCACTTAGACAAATTAAGTGAACTTTAAGAGACTAAGGACTAGTCTCAAAGTTGAATGAATCAGAATCAAAATCATAATGTCACCCCGCAACATGGTTTCATTGTCACAAATACATTGCATTTAATAGACCCTGCCAAGATGCTCAGTGTTTTAGTGACCAAATGAGGAAACATAGAACGTTATAAATTGTATGTATACAAAATGGGTCTGTAGGGCTGATTGAGTTGCTAAGAGAACTGGTTCTAGCAAATTATGAACACATATTATTTTCAAGAGGTTATTGTTGTAGTAAACCCCAGTGTTTCAACTCCATCTCAGCTACTTTTACAGGTCATCATCAGAACAACAAACATCAAGGAGCAGAATTATGAAAAGTGGCGTTACACACAGAGCAGCACCACTTTCCTTGAGCATCGTAGTGCCCCCATAATGCCACGATGTGTGTGCCTTATTTAAAATAAGACGCACCATGATGTTAATCAAGGGGACTAGCATCACAATGTTTTTTGCTAGTCCGGCGCTTTGCAGGATTAGCGTAAAAAATGTTGACGCTAATCCTGCAAAGCACTCATAGGCCCATTGAAAACAATGGGAGCCTATTTTTAAGGCCTGCTTTTAGCAGCTGTTAAAAATGCCGATAAAAATAACGCAAAGAAATCTCTTAGATTTCTTTGCTCCATTTTAGTGGCCCCATAGCTCCAGAACACCCCTCTTGCATACATTATGCCTGGTGCAGGCATAATGTGGCGACAGGGGTTACTAAAGTGGCTCGATGCAAGCATTGCGCCACTTTGTAAAAATGGCACAGCCTTTTTGGCCTTCCAACGACATATTAACGTAAAAAAATAACACTACTTTGGTGTTAGAATGGCACTAGGCCCTCATAAATCTGAGTCTCTCAGCAAGGTTCTACAGATTATTTATAGCTTATTTATCAAGGTGTGTGTCAACTTGTCTGATCAGTCACATGAGCGAGTCCCTACATGAAAGATCATAATTATATTTGTGCAATCAAACCTGATATTGTTTCAGACCTAAAATGAGAAAGCAACAAACAAATTGGCATTGGCGAGTTCAAGACCAGACTGTTGATGTTCCTTCCGATTAGTGTACGTTCCTGTTCAGCTGAATTGAGTGGCTCTAGTTGATTTTAAACTGGAATCATATGTAGGCATGAGTCGATGGTCTGTGGAACTTTCAAAAGAAATGTCTGTTAATGTCTTCTGTGCCTTGTCTACTGGTGGGTGCAAGCACTGCAGATGACCTTCAATTAGGCTAGGACAGTGTTTGAAAGATCTGTCACTAGTGCACACCCATCAATGCCTTACAGTGGACATCCTGGATTGTAAATTTAAAATTTGCTGGCTGTAAGGCAGCATTTTTTAAATTTGTTGTATTTATTTAATTAGTTAGTTAGGGCTACATGTATCAAAGTTTGGTTTTGCAACCGTATGTTGCATAGTGTCAATGACACTATTTGCGACTCGCAAGGGGGTCGCAAATGCCCTACTCATGACTATTCATTCCGTAGGACCACTGCCTGCTCTGAAAAAATGTTTTTACTGACATTCACAAAGAGGAAGGGGTCCCGTTTGCGAATGGGTTAGCACCAGTGTTGACACTGGTGCTAACTGCGATTGCATTCACGGTCACAAAACAATCATACATGGGACTGCAAGTTGCAATTAGGAAGGGAGCACCCCTTCCTAATTGTGACTCAGAATCCCATTTTTGCCATTTGGTAAATAGTTTACCCAATTGCAAGAATGGTTTGGTACATGTCAAAGTGCATTTTGCACATCGCAAATGGCCTGATTCGCCGTTTGCGACATGCAAAAGTCTACGTACATGTGGCCCTTAGTTACCAGAGATATATGCAGTGAATCATACTGCTTAAGTATCAAGGTGCCAATTTGTAATTATAATTGTATTTTGCATGTGATATTCTTCTAGCTATGGTCAGGTACATGTAGACCTGCAGCAATTTTGTGCAGATGCTAAGGGAGAACTTACTCCACTGTTTTAGTTGAGCTACTTTCAAGAAAGCCACCAACTTCCACATTTGAATGATGCTCAGAAAACGTGTATCTGAGAGACGTCACTGGCAACACACATCTGAGGCAGAGTCATGTTTCATCTGCATATTAGTGCATTGGCATATTTTGGACTGTGAGTAATCCTCATTCACTAACTCGCACACTAATTTTCTTGATCATTGCCTGTTATATTCACTGATTGATTCACTTGTCTATTTACTTACAGTAATGAAAATTAATCATACATTAGGATCATAGCTACGGAATTTCAGTATTGTGCTGAAATTCATAGACCAGCCCTCCATAAGGTGAGTAATAGGTGCCAGTAATGGGTAGGTTAAGTTAGTATCTAAGGATATGATCTAGTTAAGATTTTCCTGACAAAGATTTCTAAATGGATCTATTCAAAATGCATTCAGTTGAAATCAATATTTTCAGTTGAATTTAAACGATGGAAATATAGAGGTCCTAATTCTCAAATATTTTACTGTGGCTTACTCTGTTAATATTATTCATGAATTCAGGCTCTCCCCTTCATCCTCCTCGACATTGCCACCGCCCCATCCTTCGGATACAAGATGATCCACTGAGCCCACACAGACAGAGAAGGCGGAGGCATCGCCATAATCCACAAGGACTCTATCAAATGCATTGAGAAGGATGACAACACCTCCCCCATAAAAGAACACCTAAACTTCCAGCTCAAACTGGACACCAAAATCACCATCAGAGGAACCCTCATCTACAGGACCTCATGCCCACACCACAAATTCTGCAACGTCATCCCTGAGCTCATCACCCCTCCTGGCCATCAACATCAACCACTACTTCTTTCTGAGCAACTTAAACTTCCACCTAGAAGACATGAACAGTGCCAGTTCCACCTCGCTCCTAGAAAACATGAGCATCATCAAACTCTCCCAACTAGTCACCCGTCCTACTTCCGGTGCAGGACACACTCTGGAACCCATCTTCTTCACCACCAGCGGAGCTTCTTTCTCCCACACCACTGAGATAACCTGGACAGACCACTACATCATCCCCTTCACCATCGAAGGACAACCTGCTGCCCCTGAGAATCCCCCCACCGTCTCCTGATGCAGCTGAAGCAAGTTCTCAGCATCCTTCTCAATCTCCTCCCTCAAAGAAACCAGTACCAACCCCTTAGACACCCTCGAACTCCGCGTTCACACCATCTCCAACTGGATCTCCTCTACAGCTGACACCATCACTCCTCTCAAGAACACCACTGCCAGCAAACGTGCCAAGATCTCTAGCTGGTTCACCCAGAGTTCTGGACCCTTAAACTGGAATACAAGAAACTTTAGAGACACTGGTGCATAGACAAGACCACCAACAACCTACAGATTCACCCTCAACAAGTAGTACCACAGACTCAGAAAAGCCAAAAAATAAGCACTCACCACCCACATCGAGGCAAGCCCAAACCACACCAAAGAACTCTTCAGCATCATCAGAGAGTTCTCCTACTCCTCTGTCATAGAAAACTCATTTCACCCATCCCAAGCATTCTGCAACAAGCTATCAAACTACTTTCATCAGAAGATTGTTGATATGGACAACAACTTCGACCCCCAGCCCACGATTATAGACCACCTCTGCCCCCAAAACCATCCGCTATCTGCTCTCCAACTGAAAACAGCTCTCCACAGAGGACACCATCTCCACCATGACATCCATCAGCTGGATCCCCCTTGAACACCAGCAGTCACCACATCTACAACCTCAGAAGCAATGCCATCTGAAGCGCACTCATAGAAATCATCAACACCTCCATCTCTACGGCCACCATCCCAGACACATGGAAACATGCAGAGGTTAATCCTCTCCTGAAGGAATCCACAGCCTACCCCTACAGACTCAAAAATTACCACCCAACCTCGCTGCCACCCTTCCCCACAAAGGTATTGGAAAAGGCCATCAACCGCCAGCACACAGACTTCCTACTAGGGTCATCCCAATGCATATTCAGATCTAATCACATCACAGAAACCACTCTTATTGCAGCTACAGACAACATCAGATACTTCATCAACCAAGGAGGTTCCCCCACCCTCATCCTCCATGACCTATCCGCAGCCCTCAGCACCATCTCTCAGTTTCAACTGTGCAAGGAAAGTGGAGAACTACTGGTGTGGATGATATAGCTTTCTTGATGGTCCTGTAGGTTTAAATGGTATTCATCTAGTTAGGCAAGGGTAAATTCCCTTGAGACTTGGAAGGCTACAGACCTCTCTCTTCATTACTTTGTGTAGCTTAATGCTACGTGACACCTCTTTATCAGAACTTCTACTGATGTTTCTGTTATGCAGACACTTTCCTACATTTCCCTAGAGATAAATAGGATTTCCCTTTAGTTTAATTTATGGTACTTGGATTAATTTATATTCTCCAATAATTAGAGAAGAGGACCACAATTTATATACCGATCATCAGATTCTGTTTCTTATCTTTTGTATTGCCTCAACTGATATTCTGGTATGCCTTATTCTTCAATTTAATTGTATTTGGTGTTTTACTTCAACTTTGGTGATCTTGTAGTTATGTAGCATGTTTTTGAAATTCATTTACATCACATTGGCTCATGATTTGTAATCAATTTATGAACCTTATCTGTTGCCTCCTGGATTCAATGTGTGACCAAATAGGTTACACTGTCAATTGACTCAAAAAATTCAGTTGAACTCTCCTTTACCTCTCAAGCATCCTAAAAACATCAATTGAAAAAAATAAGAATATGGGCCCAGAGTGTTCTCAGATGGTAGTAGAGTGGGATGGTTTGGTCTTGAAGTAGCTTGGGAGCTATAATCTCTTATTCTAGATTAGTTAATCCCTAGAGCCTTGGCCCTAGTGGCCATGTTCAAAATTTGGAAGATTGGCAGAGCTCCAGATATTTGTGAGAGAGATGTTCCAGCTGAGGAGTGAGTGTCAATAGGGTCGTGAGTTATAGTGGTTCATGCTTAGCTTGTGGTGCTTTGTGGAGTTTGGCTGGCATTTTGCAGAGATATGTTGCATGTTGTGTAAGTGTGGTGTTTAGTACAAATAAGTTGATGTTGTTATATGGTCAGACATGACCTAAGATGGCGCAATAGTATTAAAAAGTGTTGAAGACACTGATAGGTTTGGTGGCTCTTGTTGTGAGATGTTGTCTTCGGCACAGTTGAGGTAAAAACATTTATCTTTGCTTGAATGTAAGATGTGGTTGATATATTGGATCCCAATGCGCAGAGTAAATCTATACCAACCTGAATGATACACCGCAGGTCGAGGATTTGCTTGAAGTGCTTGACTCTTTTGTAACTGAATGCTATAAATTATTTAGTGGAGCAGACAAAAGTTATTTGCATTGTATTTTGTTATGCGTGTTTGATGCTGAGAAGAGTGAATGCGTGCAGATTGTAAAGGAGGGTGAACTGCTGCATGGAGTGAGATGGACATCTGTAAGAAAGTACCATATTGCCTGGCATGTTACCCCCATTTTTACATGTTTGTAAGTTTGTTTTTGCCTGTCTCACTGGGATCCTGCTAGCCAGGACCCCAGTGCTCCTAGTTTGTGGCCTGAATGTGTGTACCTGTGTAGTGACTAACTCAGTGCTTATGCTCTCTCCGCCTTTAAAATTGTCACTATAGGCTAGTGACCATTTTCACCAATTCTAATTGGCACACTGGAACACCCTTATAATTCCCTAGTTTATGGTACTTAGGTACCCATGGTCTTGGGGTTCCACGAGATCCCTATAGGCTGCAGCATTTCTTTTGCCACCCATAGGGAGCTCAGACAAATCTTACACAGGACTGCCACTGCAGCCTGAGTGAAATAACCCACACGTTATTTCACAGCCATTTTACACTGCACTTAAGTAACTTATATGTCACCTATATGTCTAACCTTCACTTAGTGAAGGTTAGGTGCAAAGTTACTAAGTGTGAGGGCACACTTGCACTAGCAAAGGTGCCCCCACATAGTTCAGGGCAATTTCCCCAGACTTTGTGAGTGCGGGGACACCATTACACGCCTGCACTACATATAGGTCAATACCTATATGTAGCTTCACAATTGTAACTCCGAATACGGCCATGTAAGATGTCTAAGATCATGGAATTGTCCCCCCATGCCAAATCTGGGATTGGGGTGCCAAACCCATGCATCCCCGGGGCTCCACTATGGACCCCGGGTATTGCCAAACCAGCTCTTTGGGTTTTTCTTTGCAGCTACCGCTGCTGCCAACCCACAGACAGGGTTCTGCCCTCCTAGGGTCTGGGCAGCCCAGTCCCAGGAAGGCAGAACAAAGAATTTCCTCTGAGAGAGGGTGTTAAAGCCTCTCCCTTTGGAAATAGGTGTTAAGGGCTGGGGAGGAGTCGCCTCCCCCAGCCTCTGGAAATGCTTTGAAGGGCACAGATGGTGCCCTCCTTGCATAAGCCAGTCTACACCAGTTCAGGGAATCGCCAGTCCCTGCTTTGGCCCGAAACTGGACAAAGGAAAGTGGAGGGACCACTCCCCTGTCCATCACCACCCCAGGGGTGGTGCCAAGAGCTCCTCCAGTGTGTCCCAGACCTCTGCCATCTTGAATCCAGAGGTGTGAGGGCGCAATGGATGCCTCTGAGTGGCCAGTGCCAGCAGGTGATGCCAGAGACCCCTCCTGATAGGTGCTTACCTCACTAGGTGGCCAATCCTCCTCTGAGGGCTATTTAGGGTCTCTCCAGTGGGCTTTTCCTCAGATAACAATTTGCAAGAATTCGCCACAGTTCCTCTGCATCTCCCTCTTCATCTTCTGCCAAGGATCAACCGCTGACTGCTCCAGGATGCCTGCAAAACTGCAACAAAGTAGCAAGAAGACTACCAGCACATTGTAGCACCTAATCCTGCTGGCTTTCTCGACTGTTTCCTGGTGGTGCATGCTCTGGGGGCTGTCTGCCTTCACTCTGCACTGTAAGCCAAGGATAAATCTCCCGTGGGTAGACGGAATCTTCCCCCTGCTCTGGCAGGCACCAAACTTCAGCATCACTGGTACTCTGGGACCCCTCTCATCCTTACGAGCGTGGCCCCTGGAACACAGGTGGTGGACCCAAGTGAACCAGACTATCCAGTGGGCCAACTGTACAAATTTGGAGGAGGTAAGTCCTTGCCTCCCCTCTTCAGACCATAATCCTGTGTTCTGCGTGAACTGCAGATGCTAAGGCTTCTGTGCACCTTTGCAAGGAATCCTTCATGCACAGCTTATTCCAGGTCCCCACCACTCCTTTCTGCATTGCTCAACTCGCTGAGTTGACCACCAGCTTCATGGGATCCTCTTTTGTAGTGTTGAGATGACTGCTGTGTTCAAGTACTTCTGCGGGTGCTGCCTTCTTGTGCATGGGTTTTCTGTATTGCTGAGGGCCACCTCTGTCTCCTCTTCCAAGTGGCGACTTCCTGGTCCTTCCTGGGCCCAGGCAGCACCCTTTTTCTTCAATTGCAACCTTTGTAGCTAGCAAGACTTTTTTGTGGCCTTCTCCAAGGAAACAATGCTGCATCCTCCAGCACTCCGTGGAACATCTTCTGCACAAAGGAGAAGTTCCTAGCACATTTTGTTGTTGCAGAATCTTCAGGTTCTTCCATCTAGAGGCAGCCATTTTGCAGCTTCATCTGGGGTTTAGTGGGCTCCTGCCCCCACCACGGGCACTTTCACATCTCTTGGACTTGGTCCCCTTCCTTTGCAGGTCCTCAGGTCCAGGAATCCGTCTTCAGTGCTTTGCAGTCTGTTGTGGTCTTTGCAGAATCCTCTATCACAAGTTAAGTGTGTTTCTGGGCAAGCAGTATCACTTTACTCCTACTTTTAAGGGTCTTGGGGTGGGGTATCTTGGACACCCTTAGTGTCTTCTTACACTCCCAGTGACCCTCTACACACTACACTAGCCTAGGGTTCCCTTCATGGTTCACATTCCACTTTAGGGGTATATGGTTTGTGTTGCCCCTAGGCCTATCGCATCCTATTGTATTCTACAGTGTTTGCACTATTTTTCCAACTGTTTACTTACCTGATTTTGGTTTGTGTGTATATTTTGTGTATTTTACTTACTTCCTAAAGGAGTATATCCTCTGAGATATTTTTGGCTCATTGTCACTAAAAAAAAGTACCTTTATTTTTAGTAACTCTGAGTATTGTGTTTCTTATGATATAGGGCCTGATTCTAACTTTGGAGGACGGTGTTAAACCGTCCCAAAAGTGGCGGATATACCACCAACCGTATTACGAGTTCCATAGGATATAATGGACTCGTAATACGGTAGGTGGTATATCCGCCACTTTTGGGACGGTTTAACACCGTCCTCCAAAGTTAGAATCAGGCCCATAGTGCTTTATGATATAAGTGGTATAGTAGGAGCTTTGCATGTCTCCTAGTTCAGCCTAAGCTGCTCTGCTATGGCTACCTCTATCAGCCTAAGCTGCTAGAACACTACTAATCTACTAATAAGGGATAACTGGACCTGGCACAATGTGTAAGTACCATCAGGTATCCGAAATAAGCAAGGCCAGCCTCCTACAACGTCACAGCGTGCCACGCTGGAATTAGTGAGCTGGTGTAGTGTTGTGTTGGTATTGGTTGTTTATATCACAAGGGGTCACACTGCAATTGATTGTTGCTGTTAAACGAGAACTGTGGACAAAGCGCTATTTCCTGGTCTGGAACAAAATTCAGAATGTGATTATTGATATTTCATTTAAAAATGAATTAATTCAAGGTCATACAAGATTTATTGGCTGTACCTATTAGAGAGGGAGCAGAGGCACCACCTGGAATAATTACCCCATATCATTAGATGGGTAATAGATGTACGGCTCCACACATGTATTTGGTTTGGTGAGTGGGACAAGATCCCGGGAAAGGAGCGTGCATTGAGGTTTCCACATTATGGCACATTTAATCTGAGAATAATTGAAAACTTGAGGAGGGTATTATACAAGATGAAACTCCCTCCTAGACCTGCACAGTATGAGGTGCTAAAGGATTGGGAACATGCTGCTTATACTAGAGAGAAAGAGAAGTAGCAGAGAAGAGCTTGAAAAGCAGCGCATACTTATGGCAACATTAGATGTGATGCTGAACAAAAGAAGTGGAGAACTGACATGATGGAGTGGGTTAGATTGTATCCAGCCTTAATGAGTGAAGCATTTGAGAGAGAGAAGCTAAGGAAAAAAATTAACAAGAAAATAAAAAATGGAGAGTAAATGGAGGCTGATGATATGAGTGAGATCAATGATTGTTATTCTGGTGATAACCTTTTAGATGCATTGTAGTCAGAATGTCCACCTCCATATAATGAGACCCGAGAGGAAGGTGGAGATAGCATTAATAGTGGTGGGAATCTTGGATTAGCTGCTGCCCCAATAAGCGTGAGCCCTGGTTCAATGGGGGTTACTCTGGTGAATGTACATCATGAACCGATGGGAAAAGGTTTAGAAACTCATGTTCCTGCAAGCCCTATTACCCCAAACACTGCCAATGTTCTCACTGTCCCAGTTACTAGGGTCCTATGGTTCCCCATGTATAAGTCTGCTTTTCCAGGAAAAACAACTTATAATTTGCTGTCCCTCAGCACAGCAGACGCTTCAGGTCATGCTGCCATAAGTAGCGATAAGAGAGGATTTGTTCCTCTAATCCCAACAAACAGAAGCTCTTCATGTGTGATAAGTGCTGATTCAACTTTGAATCATACAGGGTGTGGTCCACAAATGCACTTCAGAGCATGCCAACTTCTTGCACACCTGTATGTGAGCCACCTTTGAATTCCAGTAGCATTAGCAGTACCCATGGAGATGTCAATATGTCCAATGTGCCTGTGGTGTCACATAGTCTTAGTGCTAAGAAAACAGATGAGTAGGTGAAAGCTTTTAATTCTTCCACAAGTTGAGTCAGGGAAAGATTCAGTCACCTGTGAGAGAGAACTTGGTGGATGTGGCTAAGCTGAACTTAGAATTGGACTAGACGATTAGCGATAATCTTGAAAATAGCCAGTTTAGACTCTTACCAAGATAATATGTTGTATTCATGAATAAGGATAAGGATGTTACCATACTTGCAGGACAAGTATATGACAAACTATCTGAGATGGCTAAAAAATGTGAGATAGACATGAACAAGGCCAAAGCCTTGCAGAGGAGCTATTGCAAATGTTTTAATTAAGAAGACATAGCATGTATGAGAACTTCAGGGATGAAAATACAAATTAAAGGGCTAATTCGGAACATTCAGAAATGTAATGATTTATATAAATAGGAAAGGTGATGGTTGAGAAAGAAGGAACCAAACAGACAGACAGGGGAACCACCTCCTCTTGTAGAAGGAGGGGTGAATACATCAAATTTGCCTTTAATGGTAATGCCACGTGGAGGTTATGTTCACATGCCTTAGAGCAGACCTGGTCTTGCATCATTCACTAACAACTTTATGAAACTGAGGGAAAAAGCCAGTAGAGTGGCACAAGCAGGTTGAGTGATTTGTGAAGATTTCACAAGTATTGTGGGTCAGTTTGAATACTGTGTTTGACATTGTGGTTCTGAGTGACTTGTGTGAAGAGTGTAAGCTAGCCATTGGATGGCCTGAAAAATAACCGATGAGGGACCCAGTAGTAGTAGTAGTACAAACTTTATTCGACTTTCAACAAGTCATAAAAGTATAAAATATTATACATTTTAGTATATCATAAATAAATAAAATTAAATAAGTTAAAATAATAAAAAAGATAAAAAACAGACAGAGTATCTAGTATATCATTAAAATTTCCCAATCATCAATATTTAAATGGACTAAATAAAGTTACATCACTACCCCCATAGACTTCCTTGTATTTAATACGGAGCATAAACAGTTAGCCAAAGTTCCACACATTTCTATAGAGGATAACACCTGGAGGCTGGCAAGCGATACGACACTGGGGCAAGTTGATTAACCTTAGAAGGGGCACTACTAAGCGCTTTCTCTGCTTAGCGTAAAATTTACAGAATAAAACCACGTGAATTGTAGTTTGAAGTGCCTTTGCGTCACAGGGGCATGCCTTTAACGTGGTACTCCAGTCGTTCATAGTTGGAAAGGTTACTAAACAATGAAATGTGTCTAGCCTTAATCTAGTGAGAACGAAACGGTGGCGGAGGTTTACCACATTCGCCAAATATGGCTGTATGCCCTCCGCCGACAAAAGTATTTGGTTATGGATGATGGTGGACTTTTTTGATTCAACCTCCCATCGTAAATCTTCTAGATACTTTAATGCCCTAGCGCTCAGGTCCTTCCTAGAAATGTTTCCCAGTGCTACCAGGTTTGTGTGATAGTCTTTGTTACCCATATTTTCAAAAAAGGTCATAATATATCTTAACCAGGGCACCCTCGCTGAGTATGTTGACTCCATACAGTCAGTCAAAATGGCCTTGTTTAATCCAGTATATTCCGAGGTCCAAACTTTATGCCATAGCAATAACGGTTGAATCTTTATCAGATCTGCAAAAAAAGGGGACCCCTAGTTCAGAGTGGATAATGTATGATGATGAACCATTTGGTACCATCAGCAGATATCTTAAAAAGTAATTTTCCACTGTCTGTACCGGGTTACAGTTGGTGTATCCCCAAATTCCAGACCCATACATAACAGCCGGAATGCACTTGGCTTTGTAAATTTTTATCATGTTCGGGGGGGGGGTGATCCCCCCGAGCCTTTTGGAAAAAAAACCTTAAGGCCACCGTTGTTTTAATAAGCTGAGCTCTTTTCATTTTCCTGCAGTTGGCCCAAGAACCCTTTTTGTCAAACATTATGCCCAGATAAGAAAAGGTTCCTGCAGTTTCAACCCTCCCATCTGCGGTAGTAATTGTAATTGTAATTGTAATCGTAATCGTATTTATATAGCGCTTACTACCCCTGATGAGGCGTCGAAGCGCTTTTCGATGAGTAACACGCTACTCCGGAACCCAACAAGAATTAGTGATTAGTGATGGATTAGTATCGTTAAATAATGAGTACAGTTTTAGTATTATTATGAGTTAATTTGAGCCGCGGATATGAGAGTTTGTTAGTTAGACTGGAGTAATGGAGGGGTGGAGGAGGAAATAAATCCAGAGGTGTTAATTGGGAGTATATCCTTCATTTACTCAACCCAAAGGCTTCGGATGAGAAAAGGGGGGTGGAGGTGGAAGAGTATGTGGAAGGGTTAGGGAGAGCATAGTAGCAGGGTGAGATGAATGCAGGGGAATTTAGTAGGGTTGTGTGGGAGGTCACAAAGGTAGAGTGAGGTTTGGTGAGTTAGATGTGGAGGGAAGAGCTTAGGCAGAGATATTTAGGAGATGAAAGTGGTAGAAGGGATTTGGGATGAGTCAGAGTGAGAATGGAGGATAGTTTGATAGAGACATGACATAAGAATGATGAGTAGATAAGTGTGATAAGATGAGAGCAGGAATTCATAGATATCTAGTATAGCAACCCAAAAACACCAGGAGCCATGCAATGATCCACGAACATGCCAAGCACAGATACAACATATACACATACACATACATATATATATACATATATATATATATATATATATATATATATATATATACACACACACATGTGCACATACAACACATAATTAGAATCATGGGTAAAAAAATACTTAGTCAGACAGGTTTAAAGAGTGTGTGTGTATTTTATTGTTATGACATAGTAGCAATACATATTTTCCAAAGAAACTATAAATAAATAGAAATATACATATAATCTGAAAAAAATATTTATTCACATAGGCATATGCAGTTCATAGTTGTTTGAAAAAGGTGGTTATGAAGGAAAGAGAAAATCTTGAGTAGTTTTCTGAAGACAAGAAAGTTATCTGTGGCTCTTATAGTTGGGGGTAATGAATTCCATAGTTTGGCTGCTTGGACGGAGAAGGATGTACCACCTATAGTCTTTTTCTTGTATGGTGGTGTTCTAAGGCATGGTGCCAGTCTTGAGCGGAGGGTTCTTTGTTGGATGTATTTGGTCATTTTCTTTCTGATAAAAAAGCGGTCCTGTTCCATGTATAGCTTTGTGGGTGATACAAAGCAGCTTGAAAGTGCAACTTCTGGCAACGGGTAACCAGTGTAGTGCTCTCAAGGCAGGGGAGATGTGGGCTTGTGGCTTTATATGCAGTAGTAGCCTGGCTGTGGAATTCTGGATACGTTGTAGTTTTTTCATGACAGATAGAGCTGATCAATGGTAGAGGCTATTGGCATAATCCAGTTTGGATAGTACAAGTGAGATGGTAGCTTGCACCTTGTGTGGATATCCGAGGTGGGGGAAGATGCGTTGTAAAGTCTTTAAGGTGATGAAGCTTGTGCGTGCTAATTTGTCTACTTGGGCATTCATAGTTAACTTGGAATCCATAGTGATTCCTAGGTTTTTAACTTCCTTGGATAATTGAGGAGGTGGTCCGAGATCGTCAGGCCAGACGCACAGAGGGTCATAACTTTTCCAGTCACCACATATGAATAATTCTGTTTTGGAGGTATTTTAGTTTGAGATGGCTCCAAGTCATCCACTGATCAACAGCTCTGGGGCAAATGAAGATTTGTGAGTTTTCAATGTTTTTGGGGTCTTCTAATTTAAGTAGTATTTGTGTGTCATCTGCATAGTTGTAGCATGTGAGATGGAAATCATTGATCAGTTCTGGTAAAGATATCATGTAGATGTTGAAAAGCAAAGGTGAGATGATTGACCCTTGGGGGACCCCTGCTTTTGTGAGGTAGGGTTCGGACGAGAAGGGGGGCTAGTGGATGATATTTGCTCTTTTTTAAAGATAGGAAGTAATCCAGTCGAGAGCAATCCCTTGTATGCCGGCTTCATGGAGTCTTTGAGTTAGGGCGTCATGGTCAACCGTATCAAAGGCAGCCTGTATTCCTTCTGTTTCTTGTATATGAGACAATTATGTATTAAACTTTGTTGACATGCAGTTAGAAACAAACACATAAGGACCAGTGAGGGTTTAAAAGATTCGCAAGAACAGCAAGATAACTAGACTTCGGAAGGGGATGTCAAGTGAGACCTTTCACTAGATTTAAGAACGCTTTTCACTGAGCCGAGTTTAAAATCAACCCTGAATAAAGCAGACTTCATCCAGGGTGTGAAAACATACCAAGGTCTGGCAGAGGCATTGTGCTATAGTTGCATGTATACAGTGCTTCAGGTCCTCACAAGATTTTGGACTGGTAGCAGGATATTTTGTGGGATTGTTATGTATTTTTTCTTTTTTTTCTTTTCTTTGTTAGTGTTTTATAAAGGGAGAACCTTCTACTCTGTGTCTCCAGTAGCGGAAGATAGAACCCGCTCGTCACAGTCTTATACGGATTACGCTCCAGTACATCATCAATTCACCTCCAGGAAGGATTCTAGATTTTTTTCTGCTATGGAATCTCTGAGCGCAGAGCCTTCCTATATCTTTGCCAAGCCCAAGAGTTAGGGTGGCTTGTCCTTTCCAGAAGCTGAGCTTCAACTGGGGCACCTGCTACGTTCATATTTGTAAGTGCTTCCTGTTGAGGTTTAATTTCTGTAAAATGAGCATCATGGCCTACCCAACCGGAGTATTTTCTACGAGTAAGTCAGTAAGAGTTTACCTAGCATGTTTTATATGCCCTGTTTATATTTTACACTAAGGCTGCGTGATGGGTCATGGGGGAAACGTCTCCAACAACCTTGTGTGCCTTTGGCAATGTGATTGTTACTAGTGCGTCTTTGTGGAGATGTCCTCATGCTTCTGCGCATCAACAACGCACCACCTGAAATCGGAGGTAAACGCAATGGGGTAGTTTTGGAAAGCTGTCCATCATCCTGGTAAAAGGCAGGAATTCCCGTGCCTTCTACGAGGGTGGACGGGGCGTGTCTCACCGGGCGGAGCTTACAGGTGACTTATAAAGGGAGAACCTTCTACTCTGTTTCTCCAGGAAGAGGAAGATAGAACCCGCTATTCAAGTCAGATACAGATTATGCTCCAGTACATCATCAATTCACCTCAAGGAAGGATTCTAGATCTTTTCCGTTATGGAATCTCTGAGCGCACAACCTTGCTTTATCTTTGCCAAGCCCAGGAGTTAGGGTGGCTTGTCCTTTCCAGAAGCTGAGCTTGAACTGGGGCACCTGCTACGTTTATATTTGTAAGTACTTCCTGTTGAGGTTTAGTTTCTGTAAAATGAGCATCATGGCATACCCAACCGGAGTATTTTCTACCAGTAAGTCAGTAAGCGTTACCTAGCATGTTTTATCTGCACCGTTTATATTGTACACTAAAGCTACCTGAATGGACCAAGGTGAAAACGTCTCCAGCAACCCTGTGTGTCCTTGGCAATGTGATTGTTACTAGTGCGTCTTTGTAGAGATGCCCTCGTGCTTCTGCGCATCAACAACGCACCACATGAATCGGCGGTAAACGCAGTGGGGTCGTTTCGGAAAGCTGTCCATCATCCTGGTAAAAGGCGGGAATTCCTTTGCCTACTACGAGGGTGGACGGGGCGTGGCTCAGCGGGCGGAGCTTATAGGTGATTTATAAAGGGAGAACCTTCTACTCTGTGTCTCCAGGAGAGGAAGATAGAACCCGCTATTCAAGTCAGATACAGATTACGCTCCAGTACATCATCAATTCACCTCCAGGAAGGATTCTAAATCTTTTTCTGCTATGGAATCTCTGAGCGTACAGCCTTCCTTTATCTTTGCCGAGATCAAGAGTTACGGTGGCTTGTCCTTTCCATAACCTGAGCTTCAACTGGGGCACCTGCTACGTTTATATTTGTAAGTGCTTCCTGTTGAGGTTTAGTTTCTGTAAAATGAGCATCGTGGCCTACCAGACCGGAGTATTTTCTACCAGTAAGTCAGTGAGCGTTACCTAGCATGTTTTATATGCACCGTTTATATTGTACACTAAAGCTACGTGAATGGACCACGGTGAAAACGTCTACAGCAACTTTGTGTGCCTTTGGCAATGTTATTGTTATTAGTGCGTCTTTGTGGAGATGTCCTCGTGCTTCTGCGCATCAACAACGCACCACCTGAATCGGAGGTAAAGCAGTGGGGTCGCTTCGGAAAGCTGTCCATCATCCTAATAAAAGGCGGGAATTCCTTTGCCTACTTCGAGGGTGGACGGGGCGTGGCTCAGCGGGCGGAGCTTACAGGTGACTTATAAAGGGAGAACCTTCTACGCTGTGTCTCCAGGTGAGGAAGATAGAACCCGCGCGTCACAGTCAGATACAGATTACGCTCAGTACATCATCAATTCACCTCCAGGAAGGATTCTAGATCTTTTTCTGCTATGGAGTCTCTGAGCGCACAGCCTTGCTTTATCTTTGCCAAGCCCAAGAGTTAGGGTGGCTTGTCCTTTCCAGAAGCTGAGCTTCAACTGGGGCACCTGCTACGTTTATATTTGTAAGTGCTTCCTGTTGAGGTTTAGTTTCTGTAAAATGAGCATAATGGCCTACCCAACCGGAGTATTTTCTACGAGTAAGTCAGTAAGCGTTACCTAGCATGTTTTTTTTACGCCCTGTTTATATTGTACACTAAAGCTACGTGATGGGTCATGGGGGAAACGTCTCCAGCAACCTTGTGTGCCTTTGGCAATGTGATTGTTGCTAGTGCGTCTTTGTGGAGATGTCCTCATGCTTCTGCGCATCAACAACGCACCACCTGAAATCGGAGGTAAACGCAGTGGGGTCGTTTTGGAAAGCTGTCCATCATCCTGGTAAAAGGCGGGAATTCCTTTGCCTACTACGAGGGTGGACGGGGCGTGGCTCACCGGGCGGAGCTTACAGGTGACTTATAAAGGGAGAACCTTCTACTCTGTTTCTCCAGGAAGAGGAAGATAGAACCCGCTATTCAAGTCAGATACAGATTATGCTCCAGTACATCATCAATTCACCTCAAGGAAGGATTCTAGATCTTTTCCGTTATGGAATCTCTGAGCGCACAACCTTGCTTTATCTTTGCCAAGCCCAGGAGTTAGGGTGGCTTGTCCTTTCCAGAAGCTGAGCTTCAACTGGGGCACCTGCTACGTTTATATTTGTAAGTACTTCCTGTTGAGGTTTAGTTTCTGTAAAATGAGCATCATGGCATACCCAACCGGAGTATTTTCTACCAGTAAGTCAGTAAGCGTTACCTAGCATGTTTAATCTGCACCGTTTATATTGTACACTAAAGCTACCTGAATGGACCAAGGTGAAAACGTCTCCAGCAACCCTGTGTGTCCTTGGCAATGTGATTGTTACTAGTGCGTCTTTGTAGAGATGCCCTCGTGCTTCTGCGCATCAACAACGCACCACATGAATCGGCGGTAAACGCAGTGGGGTCGTTTCGGAAAGCTGTCCATCATCCTGGTAAAAGGCGGGAATTCCTTTGCCTACTACGAGGGTGGACGGGGCGTGGCTCAGCGGGCGGAGCTTATAGGTGATTTATAAAGGGAGAACCTTCTACTCTGTGTCTCCAGGAGAGGAAGATAGAACCCGCTATTCAAGTCAGATACAGATTACGCTCCAGTACATCATCAATTCACCTCCAGGAAGGATTCTAAATCTTTTTCTGCTATGGAATCTCTGAGCGTACAGCCTTCCTTTATCTTTGCCGAGATCAAGAGTTACGGTGGCTTGTCCTTTCCATAACCTGAGCTTCAACTGGGGCACCTGCTACGTTTATATTTGTAAGTGCTTCCTGTTGAGGTTTAGTTTCTGTAAAATGAGCATCGTGGCCTACCAGACCGGAGTATTTTCTACCAGTAAGTCAGTGAGCGTTACCTAGCATGTTTTATATGCACCGTTTATATTGTACACTAAAGCTACGTGAATGGACCACGGTGAAAACGTCTACAGCAACTTTGTGTGCCTTTGGCAATGTTATTGTTATTAGTGCGTCTTTGTGGAGATGTCCTCGTGCTTCTGCGCATCAACAACGCACCACCTGAATCGGAGGTAAACGCAGTGGGGTCGCTTCGGAAAGCTGTCCATCATCCTAATAAAAGGCGGGAATTCCTTTGCCTACTTCGAGGGTGGACGGGGCGTGGCTCAGCGGGCGGAGCTTACAGGTGACTTATAAAGGGAGAACCTTCTACGCTGTGTCTCCAGGTGAGGAAGATAGAACCCGCGCGTCACAGTCAGATACAGATTACGCTCAGTACATCATCAATTCACCTCCAGGAAGGATTCTAGATCTTTTTCTGCTATGGAGTCTCTGAGCGCACAGCCTTGCTTTATCTTTGCCAAGCCCAAGAGTTAGGGTGGCTTGTCCTTTCCAGAAGCTGAGCTTCAACTGGGGCACCTGCTACGTTTATATTTGTAAGTGCTTCCTGTTGAGGTTTAGTTTCTGTAAAATGAGCATAATGGCCTACCCAACCGGAGTATTTTCTACGAGTAAGTCAGTAAGCGTTACCTAGCATGTTTTATATGCACCGTTTATATTGTACACTAAAGCTACGTGAATGGACCACGGTGAAAACGTCTCCAGCAACCCTGTGTGTCCTTGACAATGTGATTGTTACTAGTGCGTCTTTGTAGAGATGCCCTCGTGCTTTTGCGCATCAACAACGCACCACCTGAATCGGCGGTAAACACAGTGGGGTCGTTTCGGAAAGCTGTCCATCATCCTGGTAAAAGCGGGAATTCCTTTGCCTACTACGAGGGTGGACGGGGCGCGGCTCAGCGGGCGGAGCTTACAGGTGCCTTATAAAGGGAGAACCTTCTACTCTGTGTCTCCAGGAGAGGAAGATAGAACCCACGCGTCACAGTCAGATACAGATTACGCTCCAGTACATAATCAATTCCTCCCCAGGAAGGATTCTAGATCTTTTTCTGCTATGGAATCTCTGAGCGCACAGCCTTGCTTTATCTTTGCCAATCCCAAGAGTTAGGGTTGCTTGTCCTTTCTAGAAGCTGAGCTTCAACTGGGGCACCTGCTACGTTTATATTTGTAAGTGCTTCCTTTGAGGTTCAGTTTCTGTAAAATGAGCATCATGGCCTACCCAACCGGAGTATTTTCTACGAGTAAGTCAGTAAGCGTTACCTAGCATGTTTTTTTTACGCCCTGTTTATATTGTACACTAAGGCTACGTGATGGATCATGGGGGAAACGTCTCCAACAACCTTGTGTGCCTTT
The DNA here is from genome assembly GCF_031143425.1 of Pleurodeles waltl. Taxonomy (NCBI): domain Eukaryota; kingdom Metazoa; phylum Chordata; class Amphibia; order Caudata; family Salamandridae; genus Pleurodeles; species Pleurodeles waltl. Next base: position 577,906,132 of record NC_090447.1, read on the forward strand.
GGCAATGTGATTGTTAATAGTGCGTCTTTGTGGAGATGTCCTCATGCTTCTGCACATCAACAACGCACCACCTGAATCAGCTGTAAACGCAGTGGGGTCTTTTTGGAAAGCTGTCCATCATCCTGGTAAAAGGCGGGAATTCCTTTGCCTACTTCGAGCGTGGACGGGGCATGGCTCAGCGGGCGGAGATTATAGGTGATTTCTAAAAGGAGAACCTTCTACTCTGTGTCTCCAGGAGAGGAAGATAGAACCCGCTATTCAAGTCAGATACAGATTACGCTCCAGTACATCATCAATTCACATCCAGGAATTATTCTAAATCTTTTTCTGCTATGGAATCTCTGAGCGTACAGCCTTCCTTTATCTTTGCCAAGCCCAAGAGTTACGGTGGCTTGTCCTTTCCAGAAGCTGAGCTTCAACTGGGGCACCTGCTACGTTTATATTTGTAAGTGCTTCCTGTTGATGTTTAGTTTCTGTAAAATGAGCATCGTGGCCTACCAGACCGGAGTATTTTCTACCAGTAAGTCAGTAAGCGTTATCTAGCATGTTTTATATGCACGTTTATATTGTACACTAAAGCTACGTGATGGACCACTGTGAAAATGTCTCCAGCAACTTTGTGTGCCTTTGGCAATGTTATTGTTATTAGTGCGTCTTTGTGGAGATGTCCTCGTGCTTCTGCGCATCAACAATGCACCACCTGAATCGGAGGTAAACGCAGTGGGGTCGTTTCGGAAAGCTGTCCATCATCCTGGTAAAAGGCGGGAATTCCTTTGCCTACTTCGAGGGTGGACGGGACGTGGCTCAGCGGGCGGAGCTTACAGGTGACTTATAAAGGGAGAACCTTCTACTCTGTGTCTCCAGGTGAGGAAGATAGAACCCGCGCGTCACAGTCAGATACAGATTACGCTCCAGTACATCATCAATTCACCTCCAGGAAGGATTCTAGATCTTTTTCTGCTATGGAATCTCTGAGCGCACAGCCTTGCTTTATCTTTGCCAAGCCCAAGAGTTAGGGTGGCTTGTCCTTTCCAGAAGCTGAGCTTCAACTGGGGCACCTGCTACGTTTATATTTGTAAGTGCTTCCTGTTGAGGTTCAGTTTCTGTAAAATGAGCATCATGGCCTACCCAACCGGAGTATTTTCTACGAGTAAGTCAGTAAGCGATACCTAGCATGTTTTATACGCCCTGTTTATATTGTGCACTAAGGCTACGTGATGGACCACGTGGGAAACGTCTCCAGCAACCTTGTGTGCCTTTGGCAATGTGATTGTTACTAGTGCGTCTTTGTGGAGATGTCCTCATGCTTCTGCATGTCAACAACGCACCACCTGAAATCGGAGGTAAACGCAGTGGGGTCGTTTTGGAAAGCTGTCCATCATCCTGGTAAAAGGCGGGAATTCCTTTGCCTACTACGAGGGTAGACGGGGCGTGGCTCAGCAGGCGGAGCTTACAGGTGACTTATAAAGGGAGAACCTTCTACTCTGTTTCTCCAGGAAGAGGAAGATAGAACCCGCTATTCAAGTCAGATACAGATTATGCTCCAGTACATCATCAATTCACCTCCAGGAAGGATTCTAGATCTTTTCCGCTATGGAATCTCTGAGCGCACAGCCTTGCTTTATCTTTGCCAAGACCAGGAGTTAGGGTGGCTTGTCCTTTCCAGAAGCTGAGCTTCAACTGGGGCACCTGCTACGTTTATATTTGTAAGTGCTTCATGTTGAGGTTTTGTTTCTGTAAAATGAGCATCATGGCATACCCAACCGGAGTATTTTCTACGAGTAAGTCAGTAAGCGTTACCTAGTATGTTTTATATGCACCGTTTATATTGTACACTAAAGCTACGTGAATGGACCACAGTGAAAACGTCTCCAGCAACCCTGTGTGTCCTTGGCAATGTGATTGTTACTAGTGCGTCTTTGTAGAGATGCCCTCGTGCTTCTGCGCATCAACAACGCACCACCTGAATCGGCGGTAAACGCAGTGGGGTCGTTTCGGAAAGCTGTCCATCATCCTGGTAAAAGCGGGAATTCCTTTGCCTACTACGAGGGTGGACGGGGCGTGGCTCAGCGGGTGGAGCTTACAGGTGCTTTATAAAGAGAGAACCTTCTACTCTGTGTCTCCAGGAGAGGAAGATAGAACCCGCGCGTCAAAGTCAGATACAGATTACTCTCCAGTACTTAATCAATTCCCACCCAGGAAGGATTCTAGATCTTTTTCTGCTCTGGAATCTCTGAGCGCACAGCCTTGCTTTATCTTTGCCAAGCCCAAGAGTTATGGTGGCTTGTCCTTTCCAGAAGCTGAGCTTCAACTAGGGCACCGGCTACATTTATATTTGTAAGTGCTTCCTGTTGAGGTTTAGTTTCTTTAAAATGAGCATCGTGGCCTACCAGACAGGAGTATTTTCTACCAGTAAGTCAGTAAGCGTTACCTAGCATGTTTTATATGCACGTTTATATTGTACACTAAAGCTACGTGATAGACCACTGTGAAAATGTCTCCAGCAACTTTGTGTGCCTTTGGCAATGTTATTGTTATTAGTGCGTCTTTGTGGAGATGTCCTCGTGCTTCTGCGCATCAACAATGCACCACCTGAATCGGAGGTAAACGCAGTGGGGTCGTTTCGGAAAGCTGTCCATCATCCTGGTAAAAGGCGGGAATTCCTTTGCCTACTTCGAGGGTGGACGGGACGTAGCTCAGCGGGCGGAGCTTACAGGTGACTTATAAAGGGAGAACCTTCTACTCTGTGTCTCCAGGTGAGGAAGATAGAACCCGCGCATCACAGTCAGATACAGATTACGCTCCAGTACATCATCAATTCACCTCCAGGAAGGATTCTAGATCTTTTTCTGCTATGGAATCTCTGAGCGCACAGCCTTGCTTTATCTTTGCCAAGCCCAAGAGTTAGGGTGGCTTGTCCTTTCCAGAAGCTGATCTTCAACTGGGGAACCTGCTACGTTTATATTTGTAAGTGCTTCCTGTTGAGGTTCAGTTTCTGTAAAATGAGCATCATGGCCTACCCAACTGGAGTACTTTCTACGAGTAAGTCAGTAAGCGATACCTAGCATGTTTTATACGCCCTCTTTATATTGTGCACTAAGGCTACGTGATGGACCACGTTGGAAACGTCTCCAGCAACCTTGTGTGCCTTTGGCAATGTGATTGTTACTAGTGCGTCTTTGTGGAGATGTCCTCATGCTTCTGCGCATCAACAACGCACCACCTGAAATCGGAGGTAAACGCAGTGGGGTCGTTTTGGAAAGCTGTCCATCATCCTGGTAAAAGGCGGGAATTCCTTTGCCTACTACGAGGGTTGACGGGGCGTGGCTCAGCGGGCGGAGCTTACAGGTGACTTATAAAGGGAGAACCTTCTACTCTGTTTCTCCAGGAAGAGGAAGATAGAACCCACTATTCAAGTCAGATACAGATTATGCTCCAGTTCATCATCAATCCACCTCCAGGAAGGATTCTAGATCTTTTCCGCTATGGAATATCTGAGCGCACAGCCTTGCTTTATCTTTGCCAAGCCCAGGAGTTAGGGTGGCTTGTCCTTTCCAGAAGCTGAGCTTCAACTGGGGCACCTGCTACGTTTATATTTGTAAGTGCTTCCTGTTGAGGTTTCGTTTCTGTAAAATGAGCATCATGGCATACCCAACCGGAGTATTTTCTACGAGTAAGTCAGTAAGCGTTACCTAGCATGTTTTATATGCACCGTTTATATTGTACACTAAAGCTACGTGAATGGACCACGGTGAAAACGTCTCCAGCAACCCTGTGTGTCCTTGACAATGTGATTGTTACTTGTGCGTCTTTGTAGAGATGCCCTCGTGCTTCTGCGCATCAACAACGCACCACCTGAATCGGCGGTAAACGCAGTGGGGTCGTTTCGGAAAGCTGTCCATCATCCTGGTAAAAGCTGGAATTCCTTTGCCTACTACGAGGGTGGACGGGGCGTGGCTCAGCGGGTGGAGCTTACAGGTGCTTTATAAAGAGAGAACCTTCTACTCTGTGTCTCCAGGAGAGGAAGATAGAACCCGCGCGTCACAGTCAGATACAGATTACTCTCCAGTACTTAATCAATTCCCACCCAGGAAGGATTCTAGATCTTTTTCTGCTCTGGAATCTCTGAGCGAACAGCCTTGCTTTATCTTTGCCAAGCCCAAGAGTTATGGTGGCTTGTCCTTTCCAGAAGCTGAGCTTCAACTGGGGCATCTGCTATGTTTATATTTGTAAGTGCTTCCTGTTGAGGTTTAGTTTCTTTAAAATGAGCATTGTGGCCTACCAGACCGGAGTATTTTCTACCAGTAAGTCAGTAAGCGTTACCTAGCATGTTTTATATGCACGTTTATATTGTACACTAAAGCTACGTGATGGACCACAGTGAAAATGTCTCCAGCAACTTTGTGTGCCTTTGGCAATGTTATTGTTATTAGTGCGTCTTTGTGGAGATGTCCTCGTGCTTCTGCGCATCAACAATGCACCACCTGAATCGGAGGTAAACGCAGTGGGGTCGTTTCGGAAAGCTGTCCATCATCCTGGTAAAAGGCAGAAATTCCTTTGCCTACTTCGAGGGTGGACGGGACGTGGCTCAGCGGGCGGAGCTTACAGGTGACTTATAAAGGGAGAACCTTCTACTCTGTGTCTCCAGGTGAGGAAGATAGAACCCGCGCGTCACAGTCAGATACAGATTACGCTCCAGTACATCATCAATTCACCTCCAGGAAGGATTCTAGATCTTTTTCTGCTATGGAATCTCTGAGCGCACAGCCTTGCTTCATCTTTGCCAATCCCAAGAGCTAGGGTTGCTTGTACTTTCCAGAAGCTGAGCTTCAACTGGGGAACCTGCTACGTTTATATTTGTAAGTGCTTCCTGTTGAGGTTCAGTTTCTGTAAAATGAGCATCATGGCCTACCCAACCGGAGTATTTTCTACGAGTAAGTCAGTAACCAATACCTAGCATGTTTTATACGCCCTGTTTATATTGTGCACTAAGGCTACGTGATGGACCACGTGGGAAACGTCTCCAGCAACCTTGTGTGCCTTTGGCAATGTGATTGTTACTGTGCGTCTTTGTGGAGATGTCCTCATGCTTCTGCGCATCAACAACGCACCACCTGAATCGGAGGTAAACACAGTGGGGTCATTTCGGAAAGCTATCCATCATCCCGGTAAAAGCGGGAATTCCTTTGCCTTCTATAAGGGTGGATGGGGCGTGGCTCAGCGGGCGGAGCTTACAGGTGCTTTATAAAGGGAGAAACCTTCTACTCTGTGTCTCCAGGTGAGGAAGATAGAACCCGCGCGTCACAGTCAGATACAGATTACGCTCCAGTACATCATCAATTCCCCCCCAGGAAGGATTCTAGATCTTTTTCTGCTATGGAATCTCTGAGCGCACAGCCTTGCTTTATCTTTGCCAATCCCAAGAGTTAGGGTTCCTTGTCCTTTCCAGAAGCTGAGCTTCAACTGGGGCACCTGCTAGGTTTATATTTGTAAGTGCTTCCTTTGAGGTTTAGTTTCTGTAAAATGAGCATCATGGCCTACCCAACCGGAGTATTTTCTACGAGTAAGTCAGTAAGCGATACCTAGCATGTTTTATACGCCCTGTTTATATTGTGCACTAAGGCTACGTGATGGACCACGTGGGAAACGTCTCCAGCAACCTTGTGTGCCTTTGGCAATGTGATTGTTACTAGTGCGTCTTTGTGGAGATGTCCTCATGCTTCTGCGCATCAACAACGCACCACCTGAATCGGAGGTAAACACAGTGGGGTCATTTCGGAAAGCCGTCCATCATCCTGGTAAAAGCGGAATTCCTTTGCCTTCTATAAGGGTGGATGGGGCGTGGCTCAGCGGGCGGAGGTTACAGGTGCTTTATAAAGGGAGAAACCTTCTACTCTGTGTCACCAGGTGAGGAAGATAGAACCCGCGCGTCACAGTCAGATACAGATTAAACTCCAGTACATCATCAATTCCCCCCCAGGAAGGATTCTAGATCTTTTTCTGCTATGGAATCTCTGAGCGCACAGCCTTGCTTTATCTTTGCCAATCCCAAGAGCTAGGGTTGCTTGTCCTTTCCAGAAGCTGAGCTTCAACTGGGGCACCTGCTACGTTTATATTTGTAAGTGCTTCCTTTGAGGTTTAGTTTCTGTAAAATGAGCATCATGGCCTACCCAACCGGAGTATTTTCTACGACTAAGTCAGTAAGCGTTACCTAGCATGTTTTTTTTACGCCCCGTTTATATTGTACACTAAGGCTACGTGATGGGTCATGGGGGAAACGTCTCCAACAACCTTGTGTGCCTTTGGCAATGTGATTGTTAATAGTGCGTCTTTGTGGAGATGTCCTCATGCTTCTGCGCATCAACAACGCACCACCTGAATCGGCGGTAAACGCAGTGGGGTCGTTTTGGAAAGCTGTCCATCATCCTGGTAAAAGGCGGGAATTCCATTGCCTACTACGAGGGTGGACGGGGCGTGGCTCAGCGGGCGGAGCTTATAGGTGATTTATAAAGGGAGAACCTTCTACTCTGTGTCTCCAGGAGAGGAAGATAGAACCCACTATTCAAGTCAGATACAGATTACGTTCCAGTACATCATCAATTCACCTCCAGGAAGGATTCTAAATCTTTTCCTGCTATGGAATCTCTGAGCGTACAGCCTTCCTTTATCTTTGCCAAGCCCAAGAGTTACGGTGGCTTGTCCTTTCCAGAAGCTGAACTTCAACTGGGGCACCTGCTACGTTTATATTTGTAAGTGCTTCCTGTTGAAGTTTAGTTTCTGTAAAATGAGCATCGTGGCCTACCAGACCGGAGTATTTTCTACCAGTAAGTCAGTAAGCGTTACCTAGCATGTTTTATATGCACCGTTTATATTGTACACTAAAGCTACGTGACGGACCACGGTGAAAATGTCTCCAGCAACTTTGTGTGCCTTTGGCAATGTTATTGTTATTAGTGCGTCTTTGTGGAGATGTCCTCGTGCTTCTGCGCATCAACAACGCACCACCTGAATCGGAGGAAAACGCAGTGGGGTCGTTTCGGAAAGCTATCCATCATCCTGGTAAAAGCAGGAATTCCTTTGCCTACTACGAGGGTGGACGGGGCGTGGCTCAGCGGGCAGAGCTTACAGGTGCTTTATAAAGGGAGAACCTTCTACTCTGTGTCTCCAGGAGAGGAAGATAGAACCTGTGCGTCACAGTCAGATACAGATTACGCTCCAGTACATAATCAATTCCCCCCCAGAAAGGATTCTAGATCTTTTTCTGCTATAGAATCTCTGAGCGCACAGCCTTGCTTTATCTTTGCCAATCCCAAGAGTTAGTGTTGCTTGTCCTTTCCAGAAGCTGAGCTTCAACTGGGGCACCTGCTACGTTTATATTTGTAAGTGCTTCCTTTGAAGTTTAGTTTCTGTAAAATGTGCATCATGGCCTACCCAACCGGAGTATTTTCTACGAGTAAGTCAGTAAGCGTTACCTAGCATGTCTTTTTTTACGCCCTGTTTATATTGTACACGAAGTCTACGTGATGGATCATGGGGGAAACGTCCCAACAACCTTGTGTGCCTTTGGCAATGTAATTGTTAATAGTGCGTCTTTGTGGAGATGTCCTCATGCTTATGCGCATCAACAACGCACCACCTGAATCGGCGGTAAACGCAGTGGGGTCATTTTGGAAAGCTGTCCATCATCCTGGTAAAAGGCGGGAATTCCTTTGCCTACTTCGAGGGTGGACGGGGCGTGGCTCAGCGGGCGGAGATTATAGGTGATTTATAAAAGGAGAACCTTCTACTCTGTGTCTCCAGGAGAGGAAGATAGAACCCGATATTCAAGTCAGATACAGATTACGCTCCAGTACATCATCAATTCACCTCCAGGAAGTATTCTAAATCTTTTTCTGCTATGGAATCTCTGAGCAGACAGCCTTCCTTTATCTTTGCCAAGCCCAAGAGTTACGGTGGCATGTCCTTTCCAGAAGCTGAGCTTCAACTGGGGCACCTGCTACGTTTATATTTGTACGTGCTTCCTGTTGAGGTTTAGTTTCTGTAAAATGAGCATCGTGGCCTACCAGACCGGAGTATTTTCTACCAGTAAGTCAGTAAGCGTTACCTAGCATGTTTTATATGCCCGTTTATATTGTACACTAAAGCTACGTGATGGACCACGGTGAAAATGTCTCCAGCAACTTTGTGTGCCTTTGGCAATATTATTGTTATTAGTGCGTCTTTGTGTAGATGTCCTCCTGCTTCTGCGCATCAACAACGCACCACCTGAATCGGAGGTAAACGCAGTGGGGTCGTTTCGGAAAGCTGTCCATCATCCTGGTAAAAGGCGGGAATTCCTTTGCCTACTTCGAGGGTGGATGGGGCGTGGCTCAGCGGGCGGAGCTTACAGGTGACTTATAAAGGGAGAACCTTCTACTCTGTGTCTCCAGGTGAGGAAGATAGAACCTGCGAGTCACAGTCAGATACAGATTACGCTCCAGTGCATCATCAATTCACCTCCAGGAAGGATTCTAGATCTTTTTCTGCTATGGAATCCCTGAGCGCACAGCCTTGCTTTATCTTTGCCAAGCCCAAGAGTTAGGGTGGCCTGTCCTTTCCAGAAGCTGAGATTCAACTGGGGCACCTGCTACGTTTATATTTGTAATTGCTTCCTGTTGAGGTTCAGTTTCTGTAAAATGAGCATCATGGCCTACCCAACCGGAGTATTTTCTACGAGTAAGTCAGTAAGCGATACCTAACATGTTTTATACGCCCTGTTTATATTGTGCACTAAGGCTACGTGATGGACCACAGGGGAAACGTCTCCAGCAACCTTGTGTGCCTTTGACAATGTGATTGTTACTAGTGCGTCTTTGTGGAGATGTCCTCATGCTTCTGCGCATCAACAACGCACCACCTGAATCGGAGGTAAACACAGTGGGGTCATTTCGGAAAGCTGTCCATCATCCAGGTAAAAGTGGGAATTCCTTTGCCTACTACGAGGGTGGACGGGGCGTGGCTCAGCGGGCGGAGCTTACAGGTGCATTATAAAGGGAGAAACCTTCTTCTCTGTGTCTACAGGTGAGGAAGATAGAATCCGCGCGTCACAGTCAGATACAGATTACGCTCCAATACATCATCAATTGCCCCCCAGGAAGGATTCTAGATCTTTTTCTGCTATGGAATCTCTGAGCGCACAGCCTTGCTTTATCTATGCCAATCCCAAGAGTTAGGGTTGCTTGTCCTTTCCAGAAGCTGAGCTTCAACTGGGGCACCTGCTACGTTTATATTTGTAAGTGCTTCCTTTGAGGTTTAGTTTCTGTAAAATGAGCATAATGGCCTACCCAACCGGAGTGTTTTCTACGACTAAGTCAGTAAGCGTTACCGAGCATGTTTTTTTTACCCCCTGTTTATATTGTAGACTAAGGCTACGTGATGGGTCATGGGGGAAAAGTCTCCAACAACCTTGTGTGCCTTTGGCAATGTGATTGTTAATAGTGCATCTTTGTGGAGATGTCCTCATGCTTCTGCGCATCAACAACGCACCACCTGAATCGGAGGTAAACACAGTGGGGTCATTTCGGAAAGCTGTCCATCATCCTGGTAATAGTGGGAATTCCTTTGCCTACTACGAGAGTGGACGGGGCGTGGCTCAGCGGGCGGAGCTTACAGGTGCTTTATAAAGGGAGAAACCTTCTACTCTGTGTCTACAGGTGAGGAAAATAGATCCCGCGCGTCACAGTCAGATACAGATTACGCTCCAGTACATCATCAATTGCCCCCCAGGAAGGATTCTAGATCTTTTTCTGCTATGGAATCTCTGAGCGCACAGCCTTGCTTTATCTATGCCAATCCCAAGAGTTAGGGTTGCTTGTCCTTTCCAGAAGCTGAGCTTCAACTGGGGCACCTGCTACGTTTATATTTGTAAGTGCTTCCTTTGAGGTTTAGTTTCTGTAAAATGAGCATCATGGCCTACCCAACCGGAGTATTTTCTACGATTAAGTCAGTAAGCGTTACCGAGCATGTTTTTTTTACCCCCTGTTTATATTGTAGACTAAGGCTACGTGATGGGTCATGGGGGAAAAGTCTCCAACAACCTTGTGTGCCTTTGGCAATGTGATTGTTAATAGTGCGTCTTTGTGGAGATGTCCTCATGCTTCTGCGCATCAACAACGCTCCACCTGAATCGGCGGTAAACGCAGTGGGGTCGTTTTGGAAAGCTGTCCATCATCCTGGTAAAAAGCGGGAATTCCTTTGCCTACTACGAGGGTGGACGGGGCGTGGCTCAGCGGGCGGAGCTTATAGGTGATTTATAAAGGGAGAACCTTCTACTCTGTGTCTCCAGGAGAGGAAGATAGAACCCGCTATTCAAGTCAGATACAGATTACGTTCCAGTACATCATCAATTCACCTCCAGGAAGGATTCTAAATCTTTTCCTGCTATGGAATCTCTGAGCGTACAGCCTTCCTTTATCTTTGCCAAGCCCAAGAGTTACGGTGGCTTGTCCTTTCCAGAAGCTGAGCTTCAACTGGGGCACCTGCTACGTTTATATTTGTAATTGCTTCCTGTTGAGGTTTAGTTTCTGTAAAATGAGCATCGTGGCCTACCAGACCGGAGTATTTTCTACCAGTAAGTCAGTAAGCGTTACCTAGCATGTTTTATATGGACCGTTTATATTGTACACCAAAGCTACGTGATGGACCACGGTGAAAATGTCTCCATCAACTTTGTGTGCCTTTGGCAATGTTATTGTTATTAGTGCGTCTTTGTGGAGATGTCCTCGTGCTTCTGCGCATCAACAACGCACCACCTGAATCGGAGGTAAACGCAGTGGGGTCGTTTCGGAAAGCTGTCCATCATCCTGGTAAAAGCAGGAATTCCTTTGCCTACTATGAGGGTGGACGGGGCGTGGCTCAGCAGGCGGAGCTTACAGGTGCTTTATAAAGGGAGAACCTTCTACTCTGTGTCTCCAGGAGAGGAAGATAGAACCCGCGCGTCACAGTCAGATACAGATTACGCTCCAGTACATAATCAATTCCCCCCCAGAAAGGATTCTAGATCTTTTTCTGCTATGGAATCTCTGAGCGCACAGCCTTGCTTTATCTTTGCCAATCCCAAGAGTTAGGGTTGCTTGTCCTTTCCAGAAGCTGAGCTTCAACTGGGGCACCTGCTACGTTTATATTTGTAAGTGCTTCTTTTGAGGTTTAGTTTCTGTAAAATGAGCATCATGGCCTACCCAACCGGAGTATTTTCTACGAGTAAGTCAGTAAGCGTTACCTAGCATGTTTTTTTTAACGCCCTGTTTATATTGTTCACAAAGGCTACGTGATGGATCATGGGAGAAACGTCCCAACAAACTTGTGTGACTTTGGCAATGTGATTGTTAATAGTGCGTCTTTGTGGAGATGTCCTCATGCTTCTGCGCATCAACAACGCACCACCTGAATCGGCGGTAAACGCAGTGGGGTCATTTTGGAAAGCTGTCCATCATCCTGGTAAAAGGCTGGAATTCCTTTGCCTACTTCGAGGGTGGACGGGGCGTGGCTCAGCGGGCGGAGCTTATAGGTGATTTATAAACGGAGAACCTTCTACTCTGTGTCTCCAGGAGAGGAAGATAGAACCCGCTATTCAAGTCAGATACAGATTACGCTCCGGTACATCATCAATTCACCTCCAGGAAGTATTCTAAATCTTTTTCTGCTATGGAATCTCTGAGCGTACAGCCTTGCTTTATCTTTGCCAAGCCCAAGAGTTACGGTGGCATGTCCTTTCCAGAAGCTGAGCTTCAACTGGGGCACCTGCTACGTTTATATTTGTAAGTGCTTCCTGTTGAGGTTTAGTTTCTGTAAAATGAGCATTGTGGCCTACCAGATCGGAGTATTTTCTACTAGTAAGTCAGTAAGCGTTACCTAGCATGTTTTATATGCACGTTTATATTGTACACTAAAGCTACGTGATGGACCACGGTGAAAATGTCTCCAGCAACTTTGTGTGCCTTTGGCAATGTTATTGTTATTAGTGCTTCTTTGTGGAGATGTCCTCCTGCTTCTGCGCATCAACAACGCACCACCTGAATCGGAGGTAAACGCAGTGGGATCGTTTCGGAAAGCTGTCTATCATCCTGGTAAAAGGCGGGAATTCCTTTGCCTACTTCGAGGGTGGATGGGGCGTGGCTCAGCGGGCGGAGCTTACAGGTGACTTATAAAGGGAGAACCTTCTACTCTGTGTCTCCAGGTGAGGAAGATAGAACCTGCGCGTCACAGTCAGATACAGATTACGCTCCAGTACATCATCAATTCACCTCCAGGGAGGATTCTAGATCTTTTTCTGCTATGGAATCTCTGAGCGCACAGCCTTGCTTTATCTTTCCCAAGCCCAAGAGTTAGGGTGGCTTGTCCTTTCCAGAAGCTGAGCTTCAACTGGGGCATCTGCTATGTTTATATTTGTAAGTGCTTCCTGTTGAGGTTCAGTTTCTGCAAAATGAGCATCATGGCCTACCCAACCGGAGTATTTTCTAAGAGTAAGTCAGTAAGCGATACCTAGCATGTTTTATACGCCCTGTTTATATTGTACACTAATGCTACTTGATGGACCACGGGGGAAACGTCTCCAGCAACCTTGTGTGCCTTTGGCAATGTGATTGTTTCTAGTGCGTCTTTGTGGAGATGTACTCATGCTTCTGCGCATCAACAACGCACCACCTGAAATCGGAGGTAAACGCAGTGGGGTCGTTTTGGAAAGCTGTCCATCATCCTGGTAAAAGGCGGGAATTCCTTTGCCTACTACGAGGGTGGACGGGGCGTGGCTCACCGGGCAGAGCTTACAGGTGACTTATAAAGGGAGAACCTTCTACTCTGTTTCTCCAGGAAGAGGAAGATAGAACCCGCTATTCAAGTCAGATACAGATTATGCTCCAGTACATCATCAGTTCTCCTCCAGGAAGGATTCTAGATCTTTTTCTGCTATGGAATCTCTGAGCGCACAGCCTTGCTTTATCTTTGCCAAGCCCAGGAGTTAGGGTGGCTTGTCCTTACCAGAAGCTGAGCTTCAACTGGGGCACCTGCTACGTTTATATTTGTAAGTGCTTCCTGTTGAGGTTTAGTTTCTGTAAAATGAGCATCATAGCATACCCAACCGGAGTATTTTCTACGAGAAAGTCAGTAAGCGTTACCTAGCATGTTTTATATGCACCGTTTATATTGTACACTAAAGCTACGTGAATGGACCACGGTGAAAACGTCTCCAGCAACCCTGTGTGTCCTTGGCAATGTGATTGTTACTAGTGCGTCTTTGTAGAGATGCCCTCGTGCTTCTGCGCATCAACAACGCACCACCTGAATCGGCGGTAAACGCAGTGGGGTCGTTTCAGAAAGCTGTCCATCATCCTGGTAAAAGCGGGAATTCCTTTGCCTACTACGAGGGTGGACGGGGCGTGGCTCAGCGGGAGGAGCTTATAGGTGATTTATAAAGGGAGAACCTTCTACTCTGTGTCTCCAGGAGAGGAAGATAGAACCCGCTATTCAAGTCAGATACAGATTACGCTCCAGTGCATCATCAATTCACCTCCAGGAAGGATTCTAAATCTTTTCCTGCTATGGAATCTCTGAGCGTACAGCCTTCCTTTATCTTTGCCAAGCCCAAGAGTTACGGTGGCTTGTCCTTTCCAGAAGCTGAGCTTCAACTGGGGCACCTGCTACGTTTATATTTGTAATTGCTTCCTGTTGAGGTTTAGTTTCTGTAAAATGAGCATCGTGGCCTACCAGACCGGAGTATTTTCTACCAGTAAGTCAGTAAGCGTTACCTAGCATGTTTTATATGCACCGTTTATATTGTACACTAAAGCTACGTGATGGACCACGGTGAAAATGTCTCCAGCAACTTTGTGTGCCTTTGGCAATGTTATTGTTATTAGTGCATCTTTGTGGAGATGTCCTCGTGCTTCTGCGCATCAACAACGCACCACCTGAATCGGACGTAAACGCAGTGGGGTCGTTTCGGAAAGCTGTCCATCATCCTGGTAAAAGGCGGGAATTCCTTTGCCTACTTCGAGGTTGGATGGGGCGTGGCTCAGCGGGCGGAGCTTTCAGGTGACTTATAAAGGGAGAACCTTCTACTCTGTGTCTCCAGGTGAGGAAGATGGAAGCCGCGCGTCACAGTCAGATACAGATTACGCTCCAGTACATCATCAATTCACCTCCAGGAAGGATTCTAGATCTTTTTCTGCTATAGAATCTCTGAGCGCACAGCCTTGCTTTATCTTTGCCAAGCCCAAGAGTTAGGGTGGCTTGTCCTTTCCAGAAGCTGAGCTTCAACTGGGGCATCTGCTACGTTTATATTTGTAAGTGCTTCCTGTTGAGGTTCAGTTTCTGCAAAATGAGCATCATGGCCTACCCAACCGGAGTATTTTCTACGAGTAAGTCAGTAAGCGATACCTAGCATGTTTTATACGCCCTGTTTATATTGTACACTAATGCTACGTGATGGACCACGGGGAAACGTCTCCAGCAACCTTGTGTGCCTTTGGCAATGTGATTGTTGCTAGTGCGTCTTTGTGGAGAAGTACTCATGCTTCTGCGCATCAACAACGCACTACCTGAAATCGGAGGTAAAGCCAGTGGGGTCGTTTTGGAAAGCTGTCCATCATCCTGGTAAAAGGCGGGAATTCCTTTGCCTACTATGAGGGTGGACGGGGCGTGGCTCACAGGGCAGAGCTTACAGGTGACTTATAAAGGGAGAACCTTCTACTCTGTTTCTCCAGGAAGAGGAAGTTAGAACCCGCTATTCAGTCAGATACAGATTATGCTCCAGTACATCATCAATTCACCTCCAGGAAGGATTCTAGATCTTTTTCTGCTATGGAATTTCTGAGCGCACAGCCTTGCTTTATCTTTGCCAAGCCCAGGAGTTAGGGTGGCTTGTCCTTACCAGAAGCTGAGCTTCAACTGGGGCACCTGCTACGTTTATATTTGCAAGTGCTTCCTGTTGAGGTTTAGTTTCTGTAAAATGAGCATCATGGCATACCCAACCGGAGTGTTTTCTACCAGTAAGTCAGTAAGCATTACCTAGCATGTTTTATATGCACCGTTTATATTGTGCACTAAAGCTACGTGAATGGACCACATTGAAAACGTCTCCAGCTACCCTGTGTGTCCTTGGCAATGTGATTGTTACTAGTGCGTCTTTGTAGAGATGCCCTCGTGCTTCTGCGCATCAACAACGCACCACCTGAATCGTCAGTAAACGCAGTGGGGTCGTTTCGGAAAGCTGTCCATCATCCTGGTAAAATCGGGAATTCCTTTGCCTACTACGAGGGTGGACGGGGCGTGACTCAGCGTGCGGAGCTTACAGGTGCTTTATAAAGGGAGAACCTTCTACTCTGTGTATCCAGGAGAGGAAGATATTACCCGCGCGTCACAGTCAGATACAGATTACGCTCCAGTACATCATCAATTACCCCCAGGAAGGATTCTAGATCTTTTTCTGCTATGGAATCTCTGAGCGCACAGCCTTGCTTTATCTTTGCCAATCCCAAGAGTTACGGTTGCTTGTCCTTTCCAGAAGCTGAGCTTCAACCGGGGCACCTGCTACGTTTATATTTGTAAGTGCTTTCTTTGAGGTTTAGTTTCTGTAAAATGAGCATCATGGCCTACCCAACCGGAGTATTTTCTACGAGTAAGTCAGTAAGCGTTACCTAGCATGTTTTTTTTACGCCCTGTTTATATTGTACACTAAGGCTACGTGATGGGTCATGGGGGAAACGTCTCCAACAACCTTGTGTGCCTTTGGCAATGTGATTGTTAATAGTGCGTCTTTGTGGAGATGTCCTCATGCTTCTGCGCATCAACAACGCACCACCTGAATTGGCAGTAAACGCAGTGGGGTCGTTTTGGAAAGCTGTCCATCAACCTGGTGAAAGGTGGGAACTCCTTTGCCTACTTCGTGGGTGGACGGGGCGTGGGTCACCGGGCGGAGCTTATAGGTGATTTATAAAGGGAGAACTTTCTACTCTGTGTCTCCAGGAGAGGAAGATAGAACCCGCTATTCAAGTCAGATACAGATTACGCTCCAGTACATCATCAATTCACCTCCAGGAAGGATTCTAAATCTTTTTCTGCTATGGAATCTCTGAGCGTACAGCCTTCCTTTATCTTTGCCAAGCCCAAGAGTTACGGTGGCTTGTCCTTTCCAGAAGCTGAGCTTCAACTGGGGCACCTGCTACGTTTATATTTGTAAGTGCTTCCTGTTGAGGTTTAGTTTCTGTAAAATGAGCATCATAGCATACCCAACCGGAGAATTTTCTACCAGTAAGTCAGTAAGCGTTACCTAGCATGTTTTATATGCACCGTTTATATTGTACACTAAAGCTACGTGATGGACCACTGTGAAAATGTCTCCAGCAACTTTGTGTGCCTTTGGCAATGTTATTGTTATTAGTGCGTCTTTGTGGAGATGTCCTCGTGCTTCTGAGCATCAACAACGCACCACCTGAATCGGAGGTAAACGCAGTGGGGTCGTTTCGGAAAGCTGTCCATCATCCTGGTAAAAGGCGGGAATTCCTTTGCCTACTACGAGGGTGGACGGGGCGTGGCTCAGCGGGCGGAGCTTACAGGTGACTTATAAAGGGAGAACCTTCTACTCTGTGTCTCCAGGTGAGGAAGATAGAACCCACGCGTCACAGTCAGATACAGATTACGCTCCAGTACATAATCAATTCACCTCCAAGAAGGATTCTAGATCTTTTTCTGCTATGGAATCTCTGAGCGCACAGCCTTGTTTTATCTTTGCCAAGCCCAAGAGTTAGGGTGGCTTGTCCTTTCCAGAAGCTGAGCTTCAACTGGGGCACCTGCTACGTTTATATTTGTAAGTGCTTACTGTTGAGGTTCAGTTTCTGTAAAATGAGCATCATGGCCTACCCAACCGGAGTATTTTCCACGAGTAAGTCAGTAAGCGATACCTAGCATGTTTTATACGCCCTATTTATATTGTACACTAAGGCTACGTGATGGACCACGGGGGAAACGTCTCCAGCAACCTTGTGTGCCTTTGGCAATGTGATTGTTACTAGTGCGTCTTTGTGGAGATGTCCTCATGCTTCTGCGCATCAACAACGCACCACCTGAATCGAAGGTAAACGCAGTGGGGTCGTTTCGGAAAGCTGTCCATCATCCTGTTAAAAGGCGGGAATTCCTTTGCCTACTTCGAGGGTGGACGGGGCGTGGCTCAGTGGGCGGAGCTTACAGGTGACTTATAAAGGGAGAAACCTTCTACTCTGTGTCTCCAGGTGAGGAAGATAGAACCCGCGCGTCACAGTCAGATACAGATTACGCTCCAGTACATCATCAATTCACCTCCAGGAAGGATTCTAGATCTTTTTCTGCTATGGAATCTCTGAGCGCACAGCCTTGCTTTATCTTTGCTAATCCGAAGAGTTAGGGTTGCTTGTCCTTTCCAGAAGCTGAGCTTCAACTGGGGCACCTGCTACGTTTATATTTGTAAGTGCTTCCTTTGAGGTTTAGTTTCTGTAAAAAGAGCATCATGGCATACCCAACCGGAGTATTTTCTACGAGTAAGTCAGTAAGCGTTACCTAGCATGTTTTATACACCCTGTTTATATTGTACACTAAGGCTACGCGATGGGTCATGGGGGAAACGTCTCCAGCAACCTTGTGTGCCTTTGGCAATGTTATTGTTACTAGTGCATCTTTGTGGAGATGTCCTCGTGCTTCTGCGCATCAACAACGCACCACCTGAATCGGCGGTAAACGCAGTGGGGTCATTTTGGAAAGCTGTCCATCATCCTGGTAAAAGGCGGGAATTCCTTTGCCTACTACGAGAGTGGACGGGGCGTGGCTCGGGGGCAGAGCTTACAGGTGATTTATAAAGGGAGACCGTCTACTCTGTGTCTCCAGTAGCGGAAGAGAGAATCCGCTCGTCACAGTCAGATACGGATTACGCTCCTAGTACATCATCAATTCACCTCCAGGAAGGATTCTAGATCTTTTTCTGCTATGGAATCTCTAAGCGCACAGCCTTGCTTTATCTTTGCCAAGCCCAAGAGTTAGGGTGGCTTGTCCTTTCCAGAAGCTGAGCTTCAACTGGGGCACCGGCTACGTTTATATTTGTAAGTTCTTCCTGTTGAGGTTTAGTTTCTGTAAAATGAGCATCATGGCCTACCCAACCGGAGTATTTTCTACGAGTAAGTCAGTAAGCGTTACCTAGTATGTTTTATACGCCCTGTTTATATTGTACACTAAGGCTACGTGATGGACCACGGGGGAAACGTCTCCAGCAACCTTGTGTGCCTTTGGCAATGTGATTGTTACTAGTGCGTCTTTGTGGAGATGTCCTCATGCTTCTGCGCATCAACAACGCACCACCTGAATCGAAGGTAAACGCAGTGGGGTCGTTTCGGAAAGCTGTCCATCATCCTGGTAAAAGGCGGGAATTTCTTTGCCTACTTCAAGGGTGGACGGGGCGTGGCTCAGTGGGCGGAGCTTACAGGTGACTTATAAAGGGAGAAACCTTCTTCTCTGTGTCTCCAAGTGAGGAAGATAGAACCCGCGCGTCACAGTCAGATACAGATTACGCTCCAGTACATCATCAATTCACCTCCAGGAAGGACTCTAGATCTTTTTCTGCTATGGAATCTCTGAGCGTACAGCCTTGCTTCATCTTTGCCAATCCCAAGAGCTAGGGTTGCTTGTCCTTTCCAGAAACTGAGCTTCAACTGGGGCACCTGCTACGTTTATATTTGTAAGTGCTTCCTTTGAGGTTTAGTTTCTGTAAAAAGAGCATCATGGCATACCCAACCGGAGTATTTTCTATGAGTAAGTCAGTAAGCGTTACCTAGCATGTTCTATACGCCCTGTTTATATTGTACACTAAGGCTACGTGATGGGTCATGGGGGAAACGTCTCCAGCAACCTTGTGTGCCTTTGGCAATGTTATTGTTACTAGTGCATCTTTGTGGAGATGTCCTCGTGCTTCTGCGCATCAACAACGCACCACCTGAATCGGCGGTAAACGCAGTGGGGTCATTTTGGAAAGCTGTCCATCATCCTGGTAAAAGGCGGGAATTCCTTTGCCTACTACGAGAGTGGACGGGGCGTGGCTCGGGGGCAGAGCTTACAGGTGATTTATAAAGGGAGACCGTCTACTCTGTGTCTCCAGTAGCGGAAGAGAGAATCCGCTCGTCACAGTCAGATACGGATTACGCTCCTAGTACATCATCAATTCACCTCCAGGAAGGATTCTAGATCTTTTTCTGCTATGGAATCTCTAAGCGCACAGCCTTTCTTTATCTTTGCCAAGCCCAAGAGTTAGTGTGGCTTGTCCTTTCCAGAAGCTGAGCTTCAACTGGGGCACCGGCTACGTTTATATTTGTAAGTTCTTCCTGTTGAGGTTTAGTTTCTGTAAAATGAGCATCATGGCCTACCCAACCGGAGTATTTTCTACGAGTAAGTCAGTAAGCGTTACCTAGCATGTTTTATACGCCCTGTTTATATTGTACACTAAGGCTAAGTGATGGACCACGGGGGAAACGTCTCCAGCAACCTTGTGTGCCTTTGGCAATGTGATTGTTACTAGTGCGTCTTTGTGGAGATGTCCTCATGCTTCTGCGCATCAACAACGCACCACCTGAATCGAAGGTAAACGCAGTGGGGTCGTTTCGGAAAGCTGTCCATCATCCTGGTAAAAGGCGGGAATTCCTTTGCCTACTTCAAGGGTGGACGGGGCGTGGCTCAGTGGGCGGAGCTTACAGGTGACTTATAAAGGGAGAAACCTTCTACTCTGTGTCTCCAAGTGAGGAAGATAGAACCCGCGCGTCACAGTCAGATACAGATTACGCTCCAGTACATCATCAATTCACCTCCAGGAAGGACTCTAGATCTTTTTCTGCTATGGAATCTCTGAGCGCACAGCCTTGATTCATCTTTGCCAATCCCAAGAGCTAGGGTTGCTTGTCCTTTCCAGAAGCTGATCTTCAACTGGGGCACCTGCTACGTTTATATTTGTAAGTGCTTCCTTTGAGGTTTAGTTTCTGTAAAAAGAGCATCATGGCATACCCAACCGGAGTATTTTCTATGAGTAAGTCAGTAAGCGTTACCTAGCATGTTCTATACGCCCTGTTTATATTGTACACTAAGGCTACGTGATGGGTCATGGGGGAAACGTCTCCAGCAACCTTGTGTGCCTTTGGCAATGTTATTGTTACTAGTGCATCTTTGTGGAGATGTCCTCGTGCTTCTGCGCATCAACAACGCACCACCTGAATCGGTGGTAAACGCAGTGGGGTCATTTTGGAAAGCTGTCCATCATCCTGGTAAAAGGCGGGAATTCCTTTGCCTACTACGAGGGTGGACGGGGCGTGGCTCGGGGGCAGAGCTTACAGGTGATTTATAAAGGGAGACCGTCTACTCTGTGTCTCCAGTAGCGGAAGAGAGAATCCGCTCGTCACAGTCAGATACGGATTACGCTCCTAGTACATCATCAATTCACCTCCAGGAAGGATTCTAGATCTTTTTCTGCTATGGAATCTCTAAGCGCACAGCCTTGCTTTATCTTTGCCAAGCCCAAGAGTTAGGGTGGCTTGTCCTTTCCAGAAGCTGAGCTTCAACTGGGGCACCGGCTACGTTTATATTTGTAAGTTCTTCCTGTTGAGGTTTAGTTTCTGTAAAATTAGCATCATGGCCTACCCAACCGGAGTATTTTCTACGAGTAAGTCAGTAAGCGTTACCTAGCATGTTTTATACGCCCTGTTTATATTGTACACTAAGGCTACGTGATGGATCATGGGGGAAAACGTCTCCAACAACCTTGTGTGCCTTTGGCAATGTGATTGTCACTAGTGCGTCTTTGTGGAGTAGTATTAT
The DNA here is from genome assembly GCF_031143425.1 of Pleurodeles waltl. Lineage (NCBI taxonomy): Eukaryota > Metazoa > Chordata > Amphibia > Caudata > Salamandridae > Pleurodeles > Pleurodeles waltl. Next base: position 577,926,985 of record NC_090447.1, read on the forward strand.
AAATCTTACCGCGTTTCCCGCCACAGTTCATAATAAACATTTTGGAGCGATTAACGGCGAGACCCAATTGTGACATGAATGTAATGCAAGTGGTTAAAAGTTTTTGAAGAGCTAGTGGGGTCCTGGCCATTAATACTGCATCGTCTGCATAGAGTAGTACCGGGACAGCACGCTTACCTATTTGCGGTAGGTCTTTGCAGTTACTAGCCAATTCATTTTCTAAGTTATTTATGTACATTTAGAATAAAAACGGGGCAAGAACACAACCTTGGCGCACTCCTCTATGTAGACCAAAAGGGCGGGTGCATTCCCCTTTTAGCCCATACCTCACTCTTGCTCTGCACCCTGTGTACATTTCTCGTATGAATTGAATTATAGCTAACTCTACCCCCATGGTGCTTAAAATATCCCATAGCTTGTCATGTAGTACACAGTCGAATGCTGATGATAGGTCGATGAAGGCCAGATGCAAATTGCCTGCTCTAATCTTTGTATACTTTCCAATAATGATACTTAAGTTCAGGCTTTGCTCCACTGTCCCAATTCCTTTCCGGAATCCATACTGGACAGGACATAAAACACTCTTTTCTTCTGCCCATGTTTGCAGTCTATTCAGGATAATTCTCCCTGCTAATTTAGCTGTTGTATCCAGGAAGGAGATAGGCCTATAACAGGCTGGGTTAAGGCGATCACCTTTTTTGTATATTGGAATAATATTGGAGTCTCGCCAAGATGGTAAGGGGACGCATATACAGATGGCCCTCAGTGTCTGTACAGGCCCCCAAAGCTGAATATTAGCCTTGTATAAATCAATCGGAACGCCATCCGGGCCTGGCGCTTTCCCTGGTTTACTTAAAGTTATGGCTTCCTCTACCTCCTCAAGGCTAAATTGAGGGGTTGTGGTCGGGCGTGGACCTTCCTGGAGGCCTTGATCGTGTATAGGAACTAAGGACTTCATATCCCTAGCCAGCGAATAGATTTTAGAGAAGTGTGCAATCCAATCCTCTTCGGAAATCGCAATTTCCATCCTGGGGGAGTCTCTGTCCCCTAACGAGGGGTAAGTTATTGTTTTCCAGAAGAGGATATTATCTTTCATGCGGCTTGCTGTATGTAAGGTTTCCCACAAAGATCTTTTCAAGGTCAGTTTCCTTTTCTTCAATGCTGTCTTGTATTCCTGTCTACACTTACGTATAGCAATTGGAGATCTTTTTGGGGCAGTTAAGGCCTTTTTCAATTTCTTATGTGCTTGTGTACAGTTATGGTCAAACCATCCGATAGCCCTTTTTTTCCCCATCTTACCGCCTTTAATAGTAAGAGCTTCTTTTGTGGCTTGCATGATCAATGTAAAAGCACTTAAACATCGCCCTGGATCTAGGTTCTCACTTAGGCAGTCTGCAAAGGCATGGTTACAGTCACATATTAACTGTTTCAACAGAAACTTAGGGGCATATTTATACTCTGTTTGCACCGAATTAGTGTCATTTTTTTTTACTCTAATTCGGTGCAAAACTAACTCCATATTTATACTTTGGTGCTAGACCCCTCTAGCACCAAATTTATGGAGTTAAAGTCATTTTTTGAAAGTGGAGACCTACTTTGCCTTAATGAGATGCAAGGTAGGCGTTCCTGTGCAAAAAATGACTCTATGGCCTTAACGCCATATTTAGGGGCATATTTATACTCTGCGGCATATTTATACTCTGTTTGCACCGAATTAGTGTCATTTTTTTTTACTCTAATTCGGTGCAAATCTAACTCCATATTTATACTTTGGTGCTAGACCCATCTAGCACCAAGGCCCTGATTTAAACTTTTTTTGCGCCGCATTAACGTCATTTTATGACACAAAAGTGGCGCAAACTTACAAAATATTGGCCCTTATTTATACTTTTTGCTGCAAAACTGCACTAACTCAGTTTTGCACCAAAATGTTTAGCACCGGCTTGCACCATTTCTGTGCACCAGCCGGGCACCATATTTATGGAATGGTGCAAGCCGGTGCAAAGGGTAGGCTAGAGTTTTAAAAAATGACTTTAGTCGGGTGGAGCTGGCAGTATAGAAGAAGAGGGTTTAGCACCAAAAAATGGCTTTAGGCAGGTTAGAGTAAAAAAAAATGACTCTAACCAGATTAGCGTAATTTTATGGTGCTAAACCTACCATGCCACATGACTCCTGCCTTAGAAAAGGCAGGAGTCATGCCCACCACCCCAGTGGCCAGCACAGATGACAGGGGTCCCCTCGGCATGGTCATTGCACCCGGTGCCATGAATGGGGGTTCATTTCAGGGCCCCCTATGGCACTTTCAAAAATAAAATGCACTTACCTGTACTTACCTGGGATGGGGTCCCCCATCCTCGCAGTCCCTCTAGTGTGGGTGGGGGTGCCCCTAGGGCCTAGGGAGGGCACCTCTGGGCTTATTCCATAGTGTTCCACCATGGAAATAGGGCCACAGGTCCCCTAACACCTGCCCTGACCCAGGTCTTAAAAAATGGGGCAAAGCAAGCTTTGCCCCATTTTTTGACCCCTCCTCCCTCCCTTGCACCATTTTTACATGGGAGTATAAATATGGTGTTAAAGCCATAGAGTCATTTTTTTGCACGGGAACGCCTACCTTGCATCTCATTAAGGCAAGGTAGGTTTCCACTTCCAAAAAATTACTTTAACTCCATAAATTTGGTGCTAGACCGGTCTAGCACCAAAGTATAAATATGGAGTTAGTTTTGCACTGAATTAGAGTAAAAAACAAAATGATGCTAATTCAGTGCAAACAGAGTATAAATATGCCCCTTAGCGTCAAAAAATGATGCTAATCTGGTCAGAATCATTTATTTTGACTCAAAACTGCCTAACGTCATTTTTTTTAAAGCTAGCCTACCCTTTGCACCGGCTTGCACCATTCCATAAATATGGTGCCCAGCTGGTGCTAAAAAATGGTGCAAGCCGGTGCAAAACTTTTTGGGGCAAAACTGCCTTAGTGCAGTTTTGCACCAAAAAGTATAAATAAGGCCCTCAGGGTCTATCTGAGACCATTTCAGGGTGTATCCATTACGCAGCACTAATTCAATGTCATCTGCCAGCGTAGCCTTGTCATCCATGGCTACTATAAGAGGAGTTAGTGAGAGGTTCAGGCTCTGCGGGTAGTGATCGCTGATAGCGATGTCATGCAAAGTATAATTCGTGAGGTAGTGTGCAAAGTGGGTTGACATTAAGACATAATCAATCACAGTGTTCGCACCCCTTCCATTGTAAGTTGGTTTAAAATGTGTTTTGTCCGTGTGTATTTCATTTACAAAGGACAAGTTATGGGTTTGGGCCAGTAAATTCATTGCATCTCCTTGAGTGTTATGTGAAAAGTGAAGTCTTAAGCCAACATCTTCAGGATCCCAGCCACATACCTTATCTGAGATTTCTTTACAAAGGTGGACATTAAAATCACCCCCCCATAACGTGAAGATCTCGCGTTTATTTTTTGCACATATTTTTTTTAGGTCGTTACCCATCTCCATTAGGATGTTAGGAAAAATCTCCTGGAGGTACATTATTGTAAAAATTAATAATGACTAAATGAGTCTAATGATCCAGGTTACTCTCTATCATTTGATAGTACGGGCTTGTGAATTGCATCTCTAAGTTCTGTAAACGTAACTTGTTAGAAATATATGTGCTCAGTCCCCCTTTTGGTCTGCCATACCTGGACTGAGCGGCTGGTGTGTGAAATGTTTTATAGCCGTTAATGTGGACAGGGCTTAAAAGCCACATCTCTTGGAAACAAATACATGAGTAATCTTCTATAAAATTCGCCCAGGTCCCATTGCCTATCTTATTAGTTAGACCTGCGATGTTCCAAAACAATAGGGCTATTTCCGCTTTCTGTTTAGGGATACAGTAGTGGTCCTTTGGTAAACAGAGGGATATATCACCGTCGGTTGGGTGAATTATATTTCTGGGAACAGTGCTCTGATTTAAGAAAGATTGAGTCATGTCATGAGGGACCCAGTAAAAAAAGGTTATTCGCTTCCGGTGATGAAAATTTATCAACAGGTGATAACGTTCTTGAAATAGAACATGTTGTCCAAAGATATTGATTGACAGGACAACTCAGGAACCTAAAGAGTCAGCTCATGCTTACTATGAGTGATTGTTGTAGGTGTTCAAGCAGTATAGTGGAATGGAGACGCTTGAACAGAAGGATATGGGACATTTTGGCCCTCATTACATCCCAGGCAGTAGGTGATACAGTGGCAGTAATACCGCCAACAGGCTGGTGGTAATAAATATGAAATTATGACCTCGGTGTAAACTGCTCAGACAGACAGCCACTTTAACACACCGACCACCAAGGTGAAATCAACAGGCACCACGGCGGTAACCACCTACAGCCAGGCGAAAGACAATGTTCTGCCCACTGGATAGTGACACACCAATCTGCCACCTTTTCCGGGGCGGTACTGTTGGAGTGTAGTTTTTGTAATCAAAATTAACATGAAATGCTTTCAAATTAATGTATACTGATGCCGCATAGAAAATGTATTAATGTGCTTTTAATGTACGCGTTTGAAATGTGCCCACGGGGAGTGGCCACCAATGTATATGATGATTAATGAAATTGACTAATAATGAATTATTAATGTACTAATGTATGATTTTGTATTAGCATTAAGAGTTATATGCTAAGGGTTTGCTAAAATAATCACTAGGCCTTAGTTAGCAAGAGTCTGGGCCTAGCTGCCTGGTCTCCTATTAAATATGTTTTTCTAACGTGCAATGTGCTGTTTTGCTGAAGGACATGTAACTGTACTTTTCCAGAAGCTAGAGATGTGTGTGTAGCCGTAGTAAAATTATTTCTCATGAGACCCGTCTGGCTCAAGGAGACATTCTTACCAAATGCAACAGTGTAATTCGCAGCAGGTGCAAGGTCGCCTGAACTGGTAAAGACAATGGAACTTCTGACTGAAACAGTGAGTGTAACTTTTTGTACCTGACATTCTACCCATTGAGGACGTCAATTACAGGAGCCAATAAACTACGTGAGAACTGTCTTAACTGTCTTAAGGGAAAATTCTCGTAAGGTGATCAATGGATCTCTGGATTAAGATAATGATGCACCAAATTTTGCCCATTTGGAAATTAGAAGCTTATACAACAAGATTGATATAATGCCATGTCACAAGTAGAAATCAACCATACTACGCCATTCTTTGTCATTTCTTTGCCATTACCTAGCCACTTTGCCATTGCGTGCTGTTACTATGACATTCTGGGGGTTATTCTAACTTTGGAGGAGTGTTAATCCATCCCAAAAGTGACGGTAAAGTGACGGATATACCACCAGCCGTATTACGAGTTCCATAGGATATAATGGACTCGTAATACGTCTGGTGGTAAATTCGTCACTTTTCCGTCACTTTTGGGACGGATTAACACCTCCTCCAAAGTTAGAATAACCCCCTCTGTCTTAAAGACTTTGCTGTTTTGATACTTCAAACCATCCTCATCCTTTGTCTGGCCTGATTCATACTTCTCCTCCTTATGAGGGAAGTGTTCCTTATTGCCCTGTCTTGCTGAACTTTGCTGCTTACCCTGGCTGAAGGCGAATCAACTGATGTCCTGAGGATGAAGACTGACTCTATGTGATAATGAAATTTGAATTGTATGTTTGCCATTTCTTTCTAGGTACCAACTGCTCTTTTGATAGAGACCATAGTTAGATGTTTTCTAAATTTGTGTTTCTAAATTGTTTTGCATGAAGCCCAACATGCTAATGCTAATTAGAGGTTAGTTAAGGAGTTCACAAAACGGATGCAAATAGACAAATGACTGGATCTTTGCTTTGTTGAATGTTGCGCTAATGATACTCTGCTAAAGTTAATCCATGTTGATGTTGTGCTTTGTTCTAATGTTCGTGATCTTTGCTTTGATGAAGTCTTATTCAAGTTGCCATATTGTGACATTGTTGCTGTGTTTTCTGGTATTGAGACTAATAAACTTACTAGTAGAGTGTAACAAATAGGGAATAAATATCCTAAATCTTACTAAATTCTGCGTGGGTATTCATGGCTGAAAGGTCACAATGTGTTTAGATTTTTATTATTGTCATTAACTAATTTGATTGATTTGCTATTGTGAATATTGATGAGGTTATTGATCTATCGATTGAAATGCTGATTAGTTATCTCGTCTTAAGGTGTCTCCAATCAGGGTCAAAAGATTCATTGGCCTAAAACAAGTCCCAGAGTAAGTAAATTACCTAGGGTGGGACGCGTTATCAGTACCAATGACACAGTGAGAACATTGCAGGGGCATCAGGCCGAAAATAGCCAGGCACCTCAGGGGGACGATGAATGGGGGGCACCTCAGCCGGAAGATGGTACAACGCCACTGGTCCTGGAGGGGCCAACATGCCATGTGCGTGGTCCTGGGGAGTGCAAAGCCACAGTCTCTCAAGTGGGAGACTTGCCCACATGATCTGGAGGGAGCAACATGCCCTGTGCTTGGTCCTGGGGAGTGCAAGGCTACAGTCTCTCAAGGGGGTGACTTGCCCACTGGTTCTGGAAGGGGCATTGTGTCCTGTGAGATTCATCCTGGGGAGGATGGGATGAGTGGATGTCTTCTCCATTGTGCCCTGTGATCTTCATCTTAGGGAGGAGGGTGTGAGTGGATGGCCTCTCCACTGGTTCTGGAGGGGGCATCGTGCCCTGTGATCTTCATCCTGGGGAGCATGGGGTGAGTGGATGGCTTCTCCACTGGTTCTGGAGGGTGCATCGTGCCCTGTGATCTGCTGGTGGCGGTGCTGGTGTTGCCAGTGGTGGGGGCCCATTCCCTGCAGCCGCGGATGGCTGCCCACTGGGGCTGCTGCTGCTGGTTGCGGTGCTGGTGGTGGTACTGGTGGCGGTGCTGGCAGTGGTGGGGGAGGCTCCAGCCCATCCCCTGCAACCTTGGATGGCTGCCCACTGGGGCTGCTGCTGCTGGTGGGGGGTGCTGTTGGCGGGGCTGGCAGTGGTGGGGAGAAGCTCCAGCCCATCCCCTGCAGCTTTGACCAGCTGCCCACTGGGGCTGATGCTGCTAGTGGTGGTGCTGGCAGTGGTGGGGGGAGGCTCCAGCCCATCTCCTGCAGCCTCGGTAGGCTGCACCACCATGGTTGTGGTGGGGGCTCTGACTGAGTCCCTGCACCAAGCCCCTTGTCTCTACTGCCTGCGGTGCAGGCCCCTTGTCCCTCCTTCCTGCAGCTGGGGCTGCCTCCTTGCCCTTCCTTCCAGCAGCTGGGGCTGCCTCCTTGCCCTTCCTTCCTGCAGCTGGGGCAGCCTCCTTGCTCTTCCGTCCTGCAGCTGGGGCTGCCTCCTCGCCCTTCCTTCATGCAGCTGGGGCTGCGTCCTTGCTCTTCCTTGACACACTTGGGGCTGACTCCTTTCCCTTCCTTGATGCACTTGGGGCTGGCACCCTGTCCGTCTGGCTGGCTGGTGGCCGGGATCCTTTCCCACCTGGAGTAGTTGGGGACACTAATGTGCCCGTGGACTGAGTGGCTGAGGTGCTTGCCTGGGTTTTGACCACCCTAGCCTGACGTGAGGGATGGGGGGAGGGCTAGGGAAGAAGTCAATGTTGGAGACGAAAAGCTTCTTTGGGACATTGGGGCGGGACCAGGGAGATGGTGTCCGTCTGCTGTGTTTGGGTGCAGGTGCATGGGCTGGATGCTGTTGTAAGGTGGATGGCTGTGGGGTGTCTGAGTGCTTGCGTTTGTGTACTTTGGGAGGAGGGGGCACAGACACAGAGGGAGAGGACACAGGGGACGTGTGTATTGTTGTGGGGTGGTGACTGCCAGTGAGGGGTGTGTACTGATAGGTGTGCTGGTGATGGTGGCAATGGATGAGGATGTGGTGCAAGCAGGTGTGAGTGTAGATGCAACTGTGAGGGAGGTGGAGGACGAGGAGGAGAGGGACACAGTGGAGGCAGTGGATGTTGGTATGTCTGATTCTGGATGTTGTTTGTGTGAGTGCCTGTGGGATGAAGTGTGGTGCTTGTGTTTGCCATGTCAACTCTTGTATTGTCCTGGGGGCCTGCTCGTCTGCCTGTGTGCTTGGGATAGGTAGGGGCTGAAGGGAATGGGATTGGGAAGAGGAAGTTGGAGAGGGGAGGGTGGAAACAGGGACAATGGCTGCCATCAGAGAGGAGGCCAGAGCTTGGATTGATCTCTGTTGGGCTGCCAAGCCAGTGTGAATGCACTCCAGGAATGCATTTGTCTGTTGCATTTGGGCCGCCAGCCCTGTATGGCATTCACAACGGTTGACTGCCCAACAGAGATGGATCGCAGGAATCAATAGCCTCCTCACTCAGGGCAGCAGGGCTAACTGGGGCAGGTCCTGAGGTGCCTGGGGTGAAGGAGATGCCCACCCTCCTGGTTGAGCGGGCACGGGAAACTCGCTGAGGGGCTGCTGGGAGGGTGGTGCTTTTACGCGGGGTGGCGACTGTACCTGTAGCTGGGGTGGGCACAGAGGTGTCCACCACCACCAGGGAGCTCCATCTGAGGAGGTATCTGTGTCCGAACTGTCCCCTCCTGTCTCTGCCATGGTGCTCCCCTCACACTCCGTCCCACTGGTGCCCTCACCGTCGGTTGTTTCAGCCTCCTGGGTCCTGTGGGATGCAGCTCCCACCGTCACCGGTGCCTCTGCTCTTCCACCAGATTATGCTAATGCACATAAGGACAGGGTAACAAAACAAAAAGGATGGGGGAAGAGACAAAGGATACACTTGGTCAATGTCGTCAACAACACCACTGTTGGCGTACACACTCACACACAGGGAACAGCCCTATGCACTAGGCAATGCACTACTAGTGACAATGCTAGTCTCCAGCCAATGGATAGGGACACCTAGCGCCAATTGCAGCATACCTGAGACCAACAGAGCCTGCCCAGTAGTGGATGCCTACTAGCTTGTTTGGAGAACTTTCACATCAGAATCCTGCCCAACATGGGACCTACCCTGCAATGCCAGGTCTGGGCTAGGGGCACCCACAGGGCCTACACCCCCCACCCGTATACCACCACACCAGGTGCAAGTTGTTTATTAGGGCACTCACCCCCATGTGGCTGCTGTGATGCCCCCAAGCACCCATCTAGCTCCGGATAGGCCACAGCCAGTATGCGGGCCATCAGGGGGTCAGGGTTCAATGGGCACCCCTTCCTCGTTGGGAGGCCATCCCCAGCTGGGCCTCGGCAGTCTTCCGTGCCCAGGGCCTCAGGTCCACCCACCTTTTGCGACAGTGGGTGCTCTGCCTGCCGTAGACCCCCAGGGTCCGCACTGGGGTAAGACCCTATCCACCAGTCTCTCCAACTCCGCTGAGGTGAAGGCAGGGGTCCTCTCCCCAGTAACTCGAGCCATGGTCGGTTCCAGACACAGGTCACAGCAGCACATGTAGTGTAGGTCCTCTCCTGTTGAAGGTCAGGTAGCAAGTGAGTGCACAGATAGAAAATGGCAGTCAAGTCCACGGCAGTGCGTACCTTCACCACCGGCGTACATCACCATTGGCCACTGTACCCCTTAGGGCCCAATGTTAACCAATGAGGAGTTGCACGGCGGTTCTCGACCATCTCCTGCAAGGGCTCACAACGTCAGCGGAATTACTTCATTTCTACCTGTCCCTCCTTACAGGACAGGCGGGCGCCATTTCGGAGGGTTGGGAGGGGTGCAGGCCATAGCTCCTAACTGCGTCACAGTACACAAATGAACCATTGGACCTCTCCAACAAAATACTGTTACAATCACAACATACATTGAACTGTAGTGGTTGGAATGTAGAGATAATGACCAGCTGCTTACTCTTTTGGCCCATAGATTGCAACCGCTGCAGATGAATAGGAGATGGAGACATCCCCCGTGTACAGACCCCTGGTTGACTTGGCAACAATGGAGGACAGGCACATTATCATTACCTATAGACTTGACAGGCCCACAATCACTGAGCTGTGTGGTCAATTGGAGCCTGACCTAATCTCCGCTATCCGTCACCCCACAGGGATCACCCCTCTTTTGAAAGTGCTATCAGTGCTCCATTTCCTGGCAACTGGCTTCTTCCAAGTGACAGTGGGCTTGGCAGCAGTAATGTCACAGCCAATGTTCTCAATAGTGCTGACCACAGTGTTGTCTGCCCTGATTAAACACATGTGCAGCTACATCGTTTTCCCCCAGGTGGAGGATTTGGCCACAGTGAAAGCTGATTTCTATGCAATGAGACATATTCCCAACATTATTGGGGCTATTGATGGAACACATATTGCATTTGTCCTCCCTAGGTGATTCTCTCTAGTGTGCATGCTCTGGGGATAGGTTTCCATGCAGGTCTGTGAGGGGTGTCCATGCATTGGTGTTGCATGCAGGGCTTCATATTGGGATGAGTGGGTTGTAATGGTGGGGTATGTGGGAGGTGGTGGAGTGATGGGAGTGAGGGTAAAAGTGGGGGTATGTGATGGCATGCAGATCAGGGGCTGATAGCAATAGAGATTTAACTTACCAGAGTTCAGACTGCCTCCAACTCCTGCCAGACCCTCAGGATGCATGATTGCCAAGACTTGCTCCTCCTGGTTTGTTAGTTGTGGGGGAGGAGGAGGGGGTCCACCGCCAGTCCTCTGCAATGCGAGCTGGTGTTTTGCTGCAATGGAACATACCTTCTCCCGTAGGTCATTTCACCTCTTCTAGATGTCATCCCTTGTTCTTGGGTGCAGTCCCACGGTGTTGACCCTGTCCACAATTCTCCGCCATAGCTCCCTCTTCCTAGCAATGGATATCTGCTGCACCTGTGATCCAAATTGCTGTGGCTCTACCCAGATGATTTCCTCCACCATGACCCTTAGCTCCTCCTAAGGGACCTGGGGTGTCGTTGTGGTGCCATGACTGTGGTGTGAGTCGTATGAGGGTGTGTGGGGTATGTGTTGATGTGTGTGACGTAAGGTGTGTGGGTGGTGTATAGGTGATGGTGGTATGTGGCTCTGGTTGTGTGGGTGCTCTTTGTGTCTCTCTCTCTGTTGGCAATGGTTTGTCTTCGTAAAGGGTTGTGGGTAATGTGTGTGTGTGTTTTATATTGGTGTGGGTGTGGTGTGTATATGGGTGTCAGGTGTGTGTAGTTTGAATTGTCCAATGTGGTGTTGTTTTGTTTGAGTGTGTATATTTTGAACACTGCGGTATGTACCGCCAATGGTTAACCGCCATTAAATGTCCGCAATGGTGATTCGTGGGTCATAATGTTGTGGGCGTTGTTCTGTTGGCGTAACGGTGTGGGTTTGGATACCGCCAGTTTATCACTGACCTTTGGACTGGTGGACTTGTGTGTGTGGCTGTATAGTGACGGATTGGTATGTGTGTTTCATAATATGGTTTGCGGTTATCCACCGCCGCCGCGTTATGTTGGCAGCAGTCGGCATGGCGGTAAGTGGGATTTACCACCAATGTCATAATAAGGGCCTTTGTGTCAAAATGTTTGAGAGGATTGAGACTTAAATTTAGCATGATGATGCAGCAGCATTTGATTTATTGGCAGAATAAATCAGTTGATGAAATTTTAAGATATGCCAAGTACTGCAGTGATGAAATAGAGATGAAACAGTAGAAACTGAAGGAAAAGCTAATTGTTGCTCAGATGAAGGCTGCTCAGAGAAGCAGACATACCCATCCAGTTGTAGGAATTGTTAGTACCATGCAAGGAGTGTATCAGCAGGGAACTACTATGATGCTGGGTAAAGGTCAAGGTGTCTTAACTGATGGATGTGGGTAATCTGAAGAAGCAAACCGTTGTCCTTATTGCAACAATATGGGGCATCAAAAGAGGGAATGTTGTTTCACCAAGCCAATCAGCTCCAGAATTCAGGGTTTGCACAGCCCCAGAATGGCAAATTGTACAGAGTCAGAGAGTACAGAATGTAGGAGGTTTTACAACCCCCATTCCACAGCGAAATGCGGAAGGCCCTGGATATAATTCTCCTCAAGTTCCAAAGATGAATTTGAATGCATTTCAAGACAATAATCCCTTCCAACAGTATTTTGTGATTGAGACCTCTGAGAACTATGACTCAGATCAGTCAGCCTGATGGTGCCTTAGTTGGGAGGAAGATTACATACTCGGTGCAGGCCTGAAGGTAGATTAGGGAGGTCCATTCATAGACGGTGAAGTGAATGGCCATCAGAGTCATTCTTGGTTGATACTGTTGCTACTAGTTCTACTACAAGACTAGTAGAGGTCCCAAACCTACCCCTCTTGGGAAAAATGATCCAAAATATAGGAGCTGTGAATAAACAATGACAACTGCAGAAACGACAGAAGTGCACGCGAAAATAGGGTCTATTGAAGAGAATGACTGATTTGTGGTATGTGATTCTAGTCCAGTGAGTCTCTCAGGGACAGACCTCCTTTGGAAGCTCAACTATGTCATTTATTGTAAGCTGAAAGGCATAGAAATGCAGACCCATGATGATGATTTCGCCTTCAAATTGCCGAGTGATGGTTATTACGTTACATTGTTTACCATGATGACCAGTGATGACTTGCTGCCAGACCTAACAGATGAAGTCAGGTCTAGGGTTCAGGATTTTTCAGGAAAATACATCAGTTTGAGCAAACGTTTTGAACCTGTAAAAATAACAGAGATGCCAAATTCTGACTATCCAAGAACACCCCAATAAAATGTCACACCTGAAACGATTGCTGGAATTACCCCAGTAATGGAATCCAAGATCCCACAAGGTATTCTGAAACAGATTATGGAGAGTCCAGGCATGACCCATTATGGGCTCCAAAAATCCTAGTAAATATCACATTGTTCAAGATTTGAGGAAAGTGAACAGCTTTATTGTTCCCTGTTGTCCTGTGGTACTGAATAAAGCTGTGATTATGTTTCAGATTCCATGTGAGGCTGAGTAGTTCACAGTTATTGATTTGTGCCAGGTTTTCTTTTCTATACCTTTGCATGACAACAGTCACTTCCTCTTCATGTTTTAAATTAAGCAATCGTGTTTTGGCATGATGCTGAGTCCCACAAGGGTATGCCGAGAGTCCCTCCATCTTTAACCAGATTCTCAAAAGGAATATGGAGTTCTTGGTCATGTCTTGCAACTCAGTCCTACTCCAATATATTGACAACCTATTGGTGGCGTTGAATACTCAAGTAGCATGTAAGCCAGATACAATTATGTTGAACCACCTGGCTAAGAATAGATATAAAGGGCCTGATTTAGATATTCACAGATGAAATACTCTGTCACAAACACAACGGATATCCTCTCCACCGTTTTACGATCTCCATAGGATACAATGGGATCATAAAACGGCAAACCAGGATATCCATCATCTTTCTGATGGATTATTTCCCTCCACCAAGATCTAAATCTTGCACAAAGTGATCGCAAGCAAACTTCAATACTGTCAGAAAGAGATCCCATATTTCAGACATCACATTGAGAAAGGAGCAAGGAAAGTATCACAAGAGAGGATTATGGCAGTAACACTAAGGCCCTCATTACGACCCTGGCGGTCGGTGATAAAGTGGCGGTAATACCAACAGGCTGGCTGTAATTGCCGCCAACTTCTGACCATGGCAGTAAGATCTCCGAAAGACAGACAATGTACCACACCGACCGCCAGGGTGGAAACAACAGGCACCACAGCAGTAGCCACCTAAAGCCAGGCGGAACTCAAAGTTCAGCCCACCATATAATGACAACACAATCCGCCACCTTTTTCGGGGTGGTACCAATGCCATCAAAAGCCTAGCGGAAACACATTACAGAAGTGAAAGGACTCACCGTTAGAGACACAGGGAAGAACCACGCCGCCATGGAACCAGAACTGCAAGTATTTCCGATGATCTTCTACGTTATGCTCCACCACTAACACCAATGCAGGCGAAGATGACGATGGGGAGTACACCTGCCTAGCACACAAGGGAGGGGGGAGGAAAATGAGAGTGACACACACACACCCCATACACACACAACATACACACAACCAGCTGCAGAAGAAAACAATTTATCCCCGTAAATCAGCTGAATAATGCAAGGACAACAGGAATTGACTAAAGTGATTGTAATAAGATCAACACAAAAATAATAATATGATTTGATAATGCAACAGATTTGTACATATGTACAAAGAAGGGACACTGCCCAGTCCTCAGTTCACAGGGGCCACATGGCCACAGGGCAAAGGCCAAGGCCCCACTGGTTACCTGCACCAATACGGAGAGAACACTGCAAGGGCATCAGATGGCAAATAAGCAAGCACCTCGGGGGAGTGGGAGCTCCTCAGCCAGATGTGGAAACAAGACCACTGGTTCTGGAGGGGGCAGCATGACCTGTGCTTGGTCCTGGGGAGTGCAAGGCCACAGTCTCTGAAGTGGGTGTCTTCCCCACTGGTTCTGGGGGGGCAACAATCCCTTTGCTTGGTCCTGGTGAGTGCAAGGCCACAGTCTCTGGAGTGTGTGTCTTCCCCACTGGTTCTGGAGGGGGCAACATGCTCTGTGCTTGGTCCTGGGGAGTGCAAGGCCACAGTCTCTGAAGAGGGTGTCTTCCCACTGGTTCTGGAGGGGGCAACATGCCCTGTGCTTGGTTCTGGGGAGTGCAAGGCCACTGTCTCTCAAGTGGGTGTCTTCCCCACTGGTTCTGGAGGGGGCAACATGCCCTGTGCTTGGTCCTGGGGAGTGCAAGGCCACAGTCTATGGAGTGGGTGTCTTCCCCACTGGTTCTGGAGGGGGCAACATACCCTGTGCTTGGTCCTGGGGAGTGCAACGCCACACTCTCTCAAGTGGGAGACTTGTCCCATTGGTTCTGGAGGGGAGAGGCTGTACAGCAGCCCTTTGAGGTTGGATCACATGGTGTCCGCCGGCGGTGACGGCTACACTGTGGTGGTGATGGTGGTAGTGGGAGGCTCCTGCTCAGTCCCTGCACCCAGCGATGGCTGCACTGTGGTGGTGGTAATGGGAGGCTCCTGCTCAGCCCCTGCACCCTGCAATGGCTGCACTGTGGTGGTAGTAGTGGGAGGCTCTTGCTCAGCCTCTGCACCCTGCGATGGTGCACTGTGGTGGTCCTGGTTGCAGTGGGAGGCTACTGCTCCGCCCCTGCACCCTGATATGGCTGCACTGTGGTGGTGGTGGCAGTGGGAGCCTCCTGCTTCGCCCCTACACTCACGCATGGCTGCAAACCCACGGCTGGTGGTGGGGGCTCTGTGACAGCTGCTGGTGCAGGCTCCTTCCCCTTCTTGCTTGCTGGTGCAGGCTCCTTCCCCTTCTTGGTTGCTTTTGCAGGCTCCTTCTCCTTTCTGCTGGCTGGCGAAGGCTCCTTCCCCTTCTTGCTTGCTGGTGCAGGCTCCTTCCCCTTTCTGCTGGCTGGTGCAGGCTCCTTACCTTTCAGTATTTGTGGCCTGGAACCCTTTCCACCACGAGTAGGTGCTGATGGAACTGAGCCCGTGGACTGTTTTCCTGAGGTGCTTGGCTGGTTTCTTGATACCCTGGCCATACATGCAGGACGGACTGGGAGGGTTAGGGAAGAGGTCAATGGTGGTAAGGAAAAGCTTTTTTAGGGACATTGAGGCGAGAAGAGGGAGAAGTAATGGGGGTGAAGGTTGAGGGAGTGGTTGTTAGAGGTGTTTGTATGCTGGATCCGGGTACAGGTGTATGGGTTGTATGCTGTTGTGAGGTGGATGGCTGTTGGGTTTCTGAGTGCTTGCATTTGTGTACTTTAGGAGGGGGACAGGTAAGGTGGGAGAGGACAGAGGGGACGTGTGTATGGAAGTTGTGGAAGTGTCTGCCAGTGAAGTGTGTGTTCTGCTTGGTGCGCTGGTGAGGCAGGTAGTGGATGATGATGTAGTGCATGCAGGTGTGAGTTTGGACGTGACTGGGTGGGAGGTGGAGAAGGGGGAGGGGGAGACAGTAGAAATTGTGGATGTTGTTGTGTCTGCAAATGGATGGTGTTAGTGGGAGTGCCTGTGGGATGAAGGGTGGTGCTTGTGTTTGCCTGTGACACTCTTGGGTGTTGTCCTGTGTGCATGCTCGTCTGGCTGTGTGCTTGGGATGGGTTGGGGTTGAGGAGAATGGGACTGGGAAGTGGAAACTGGAGGGGGACGGGAGAAACAGGGACAATGGCTACCATCAGAGAGGAGGCCAGAGCCTGAATCGATCTCTGTCGGGCCACCAATCCAGTATGAATGCCCTCCAGGAATGCATTTGATTGTTTCATCTGGGCTGCCAGCCCCTGGATGGCATTCACAATGGTTGATTGCCCTACAGATATGGATCTCAGGAGGTCAATAGCCTCCTCACTCAGGGAAGCAGGGCTTACCGGGGCAGGGCCTAAAGTGCCTGGGGTGAAGGAGATCGCCACCCTCCTGGGTGAGTGGGCACGGGCAACTCGCTGAGGGGCTGCTGGGAGGGCGGTGCTGGTATGGGGGTGGTGGCTGTACAGTAGCTGGGCTGGTCACAGAGGTGTCCGCCACCACCAGGAAGCTCCCATCAGAGGAGGTATCAGAGTCGGTATTGTCCCCTCCAGTCTTCACCGTGGTGCTCCACTCGCCCTCCGTCCCACTGGTGCCCTCAGCGTGGGTGGACTCTGCCTCTAGGGTCCTGTGGTGTGCAGCTCCCTCTGTCGCTGGTGCCTTTGCTCCTCCGCCAGATGATGCTAATGCACATAAGGACAGGATGACAAACAAGAAAGGGGAGAGAGAGACAAAGGATACACTGGGTCAATGACTGCACCAACAACACCGTTGGCGTACACAGCACCCTCACTAAGGCATGAGGAGGTGCACACACCCCGAACTGCAGCATACCTGGCACCCACATAGCCATGGCCAGTAGTGGAAGCTAACAAGCTAGGTAGACACAACAGTGGTGCAAGCCTCTGACAAATATGCCCCTATGTGCTTATTTAAGAAAAAATGGGTGTGCACCTTAGGATCCAAAATAATTTATGAAAGGAAATTTCAATGGCATATCAATAGGGCAATCGACCCTAAAGGGAGCAAGCAGATTGGGACTTGCCATTTCCTGGTCTGGTAATAAAAATAGCTACCTATTTGAGTAAAGTGAGCCCTTCACATCCACTCCACCTACTGCAACAACGATAGCTTTTCTCCAGGAAAATTCAGATCAGTGGTTCACAAAACGTGCATTTGGGAATGGATTTACACACAGTTTTGGTGTACACAATCAGTTTGCTCCAGTGTGAATTATTGAACATCAAAACCTGGGAAAAATACAATAATTTAGAGCCAGATGTAGCAAAGGATTTGCGCCTCGCAAACAGTGAAAATTGCCGTTTGCGAGGCGCAAATGCCTCTTTGCTATGCAGAAATGCATATTGCGAGTCGGGACCGACTCGCAATATGCATTTCAGAATCGCAAATAGGAAGGGGTGTTCCCTTCCTATTTGCGAGTCTGAGTGGTATGCAATACCATTTGCGGTCTCGCAGTTACCATCCACTTCAAGTGGATGGTAACCCACTCGCAATTTGGAAGGGGTCCCCATGGGACCCCTTCCACTTTGTGAATGGACCCCAAAATATTTTTTCAGGGCAGGGAGTGGTCCCTTGGACCACTCCCTGCCCTGAAAAAATACTGAAACTAAAGGTTTCGTTTTTTTTTTTAAGTGCAGCTCGTTTTCCTTTAAGGAAAACGGGCTACACTTAAAAAAAAAAAACTGCTTTATTGAAAGCAGTCACGAACATGGAGGTCTGCTGACGACAGCAGGCCTCCATGTTTGCGAGTGCCTATACTCGCTATGGGGCCGCAATTGCGACCCACCTCATGAATATTGATGAGGTGGGTCATTGCGACCCCCATAGCGAGTTGCAGTCGGTGTCTGAGATACCGTACTGCATACCAATTTGCGAGTTGCAAATTGCGAGTCGCATTGACTCGCACTTTGCAACTCGCAAATTTTTTATTTGCTACATCTGGCCCTTAGTTCGAAGTCCCAGTAAAAAATGCATGGGTTGGGTTTATATATTGCGCTGGGGTACTATTGCACTTTTTGAATGACCTGCAAGTGCAAAAAAAATTATTTGGTAATCAGTCAACAAATACGTGCAAAACTGCACCAAAGCCAGTACAATCTGTGTAATCCTTAAATGGCAGTGCAAAATTGCCTTATTGCAATTTGTGTTAAATATACGTTACGAATAGCTGCCAGAAGACACAGAAGATGTGCACTACACACTCTAAACATATATTCGTCTTCTGCACTATCTCTGTTAATACAGAGTCTGATTGACGAAACTGGCCTGCTGCCTTGTCCCACTAGGAACTACAGTACAAAATAAAAAGCATCTCTATAGATTCGTTGAAACAGATTTTATTTTCTAGCTGAGGTCAGCAGCAGAGCGCTGCCGTTAAGCTGTGCTCTTCAGATTTCCTCTGTACGCAATTAGTAGGCAATTAAAACTGCTATTGACTGTTTCATGGATGCAGCGAAATCAGAGCAAGGGACAGTTCAGTCAGCTGCAATCAACAGAGTAATAAAACATGGAAAACATAATTTTGCTGTTTGGCTAATACGTTTCCACTTACAGCAAATGGTGTATATTTCACAGACGTTCAACCTGAAGACATGAGAGAGCTGTACCAAGGTAATTACCGTTATTACAAATTGAGGTGATAGGTGTTTTATTAACAAGTGGCTCTGAGAGCAATGAGAGGAGGTGAATGCCACATACAAAGCTGACAGCAATTCGCACTAATGTATAGCTAACCCCGTTGTATAAGCAATGTCGTCCCTTGCGCCAGAATTAAAGTATAATTAAGGGAGTCGGTACCAAAGCGCTGGTTATCTATATGGACATCTTTGCAGATGGTGAGATTTAGGGCAGATTTATTGAAAGTGGCAGTACTCCTGCAGAGCACATAGGGGCCCATTCTAAATAACGGAAGCCCTCTTTTAAAGTGTGAAAAACATGGTGCAAGGAAATCTCATAGATAGATTTCCTTGCACCATTTTTTCAGCCCACCCCTAACGGGGGAACGCCCCCCTTGCATTCATTATGCCTGGTGCCGGCATAATGTGGTGCAAGGGTTTCCAAAGTGGCACAATGCAAGCATTGCACCACTTTGTAAATATGGCACATGGATAATGTCACCTTAATGCCACATTTGTGTTGCAAATTTTGCTGCAAATGTGGTGCAAGGTGGAGCTAGGGGTTCATAAATATGCCCTTTAGTATCATCCAAGCAAAATTATAATTTCAGATTTTTTGGGGGAGAAGCGATCCCCTATGATGTTCAAATCATAAGGGACTCAAAAATGAGCTACATTAATAAGGTCACTCACAAGTACATTACATAGGCAAAAAGGAGACTTTGCATGATAACAAGGAGAAATGTGTTCAGTTCTGAAAAAAATGCTTTGAATGTGTGCTGCAGAGCACAGCACACTTCCAATGTGGGTGATCCTCCCAAACTTGTCTACACATAGGAATTCATACTGGTAGGTTATGTTTCCACTCCAACTCCAATATTTGACAGTGCACAATTACGTCTGCAGTATGGTATAAGACTGTGGGTCTCATTTACAAGAAACTGACGCATCATCATCATCATCATCATCAATGCGTCAGAAGTCTTGACCCTGTCGCACAGGACAAAATGGATGCACTGTATTTACAATAAAGAGCTCCATGCTGCTCACATTCACAGGTGTGTCTGAAATTCTGACGCATCTGTTGGTGCTAAAGTAACAAACACATTGCTATAGTTCTCCAGCAATGTTAGGAAAGTGCCATTGGAAAAAAGCCCTGCGTAAATTTTACACCTAGTCTGGGCAGGTGGTAAAATTTTGACACAGTGAAGTTGAAGAGTGATGCAGTGAAAAGTTGTAAATTTCACTGTGTCAGTTCTACGTTTCTTATTCTGTGGGAATGCCTACCCTGCATACAGCATGCTTGGCACAGGTATAATGTGATGCAGGGCTTTACAGACTGACACATTGGGCCCAATATGTCTGTATGAAAACATGGAGAAGGGTACTGGACTGCTAGTGCCGCTGCTGGGTCAAAAAAATAATGAGGCAGCAGTGGTGCAAGGGGCTTGTAAATGAGGCCCTGTGAGTATTTGGTGCAAACTTGGTCTAAAAACCAAAGTAGCCGGACCCAACATTTTTTGGACCATAAATGTAGCCCCAAATTCGAGGCCTACATGGACAATGTAAATCCTTCCTACAACAAAACCCTTTTCATTAAGTTCAGGTTGGGGATCCTTCCGCTTAAGACATTTACTGCGAGATGGAGAGTGGAGGGCTGTAATCTGACTTTTTGTCATTATTGCCAAGAGACACCAGAGTCACTCGCACACTTTGGGCCATATTTATACTTTTTGACGCAAAACTGCGCTAACGCAGTTTTGCGCCAAAAAAATTAGCGCCGGCTAACGCCATTCTGAAGCACCGTGCGGGCGCCGTATTTATTGAATGGCGTTAGCCGACCGGCGCTGCCAGGTGTGTGTGAAAAAAAACGACGTACAACAGGCAGCGCCGGCGTAGGGAAAAATGGCGTTTGGGCGTCCCAAAATGGGGCAAGTCAGGCTGAGGCAAAAAAATCGTCTTAACCCGATTTGCGGCATTTTTTTTGGGGCCCCCAGACGCCATTAACATGACTCCTGTCTTAGCAAAGACAGGAGTCATGCCCCCTTGCCCAATGGCCATGCCCAGGTGACTTGTGTCCCCTGGGCATGGTCATTGGGCATAGTGGCATGTAGGGGGGCACAAATCAGGCCCCCCTATGCCACAAAAAAATAATATATATATACTTACCACAACTTACCTTTTCTTCCCTGGGATGGGTCCCTCCATCCTTGGGTGTCCTCCTGGGGTGGGCAAGGGTGGCAGGGGGTGTCCCTGGGGGCAGGGGAGGGCACCTCTGGGCTCATTCTGAGCCCACAGGTCCCTTAACGCCTGCCCTGACCCAGGCGTTAAAAAGAGGCGCAAATGCGGGTTTTTTTGCCCCGCCCACTCCCGGGCGTGATTTTTGCCCGGGAGTATAAATACCACGCACATGCCTGGTAGTCATTTTTTAAGACGGGAACGCCTACCTTGCATCTCATTAACGCAAGGAAGGTGTTCACGCAAAAAAATGACGCTAACTCCATGAACTTTGGCGCTAGACGCGTCTAACGCCAAAGTATAAATATGGAGTTAGCTTTGCGTCGAATTTGCGTCGAAAAAAACAACGCAAATTTGGCGCAAACGGAGTATAAATATGCCCCTTTATGTTTTTTTGTCCTAGATATCTGGCCACTAGGAAGAAATGGATTGTCCCGCTATGCAGGTCAATGGGGATAAGGGAATGTAATATATCATTACGCATTTTGAAAACTGATACAACTGCTAAGATAGTTTTTTCAGTTGCGAGATATCTGCAAAGTCCATGGGCTATAAGAACCAGAGAATTGTTATAATTGTGTGTTTTAACAAATTGATTTTAGCTCTGATTTATTTAATACAGCAGCTGATAATTGATAGGAGTTAAGACATAATGGCCCATTATATTTTTATATTCTAATATTTAATACCCTAGGATTCTAAGATTTTAATATTAATGCTTGTTTTGTATTGTTTTAACAATAATCTGATTTTATAACTTATTCAGGGTTTTTTAATGTATAATGTGGCACTTCTCGTTCATTTTCTTTTATAATTGACACACTGTATAACTATGATATGGTGTTTTATTGCTCACTTTTATGGCTTTTAGCCGAAATAAAGTTATTACTGACTTATTTGAACATTGCACACTGGATAACAGCATCAGGGGTCTAATGTTTGTAAATATGGCTCTATGCTGTGTTTACCCCTTTGTGAAATGCAGCAGAGCAAGTTTGGTCACTGCGCAGAATGCAGTAAGTTCGGAACCTACAGACACTGAGTTACAACGTGCACTGCAGACCTTGCTGCGTTCTTCAAAGATGGGATTTTGAAAGATCCCAGTGCACATGGCCTTGCCTGGTGTCTTTGAAAGGATTGTACTACTCAATATCAACAACAAAAATGAAATACAATAAAATTGAACATTTCATTTTGCATATTAACATAATATCGATAGGCAAAGTGTAAACAAAATCAAAATCCCTATCTTTTAACAAAAACTACAAAATAAAAAAATAAAAAAAGTAACATATTGCAAAAAATACACATATATCTACATAAATCACTGAAAAAGTAAATATACTTCAAAAATTACATACATCTTAATTGGTGTGTTAACAAATCAGAAACAATTAATTAACCATAGACTATGAAAGAAATTCTAACAAAGAAGAAAGAAGCCTGCATGCTTCTCTAATAGATCCAGAAACCTGCTACACAAAGTAAGTTAGTAAAATTATTTATATAGTTTGAGCACTCCAAATGTAAAGCAACAACGTCTAAAATATAGTTATTAACAAAATACAAGTAAGCATTTTTTCTACATATTTTCTCATACCTGCAAGACTGCAGGAATGAAAAAACAATATCCAAACAAGTTAAAGTGAAGAAATATAAGGATCAACCTATAAAGCCAACAAGGAGAAAACAAATGAAACTGCTTAAAATGTAACTGACCATGAACAGAAAAGTGTAAAACATATAATAGTAATCAATGAAACACATAGAAAACATTATTTCATATTTCTTTTTAATTTTAAAATAAAGAAAGAAATAAACATGACCAATGAAGCCATGATCACATAAAAGAAAACCCTCTGATCATTTAACTAGGCTTGATATATTTTTGGAATCTTCTCCACCTTTATTAAATGTTCCTCTGTTTTATTTGCGGGACCAGTCAGAAGTCCTGTAGGGTCATCTGAACTTTTTCACATGGAGGTGTACGCAGCAAATTATTGAGAACTCTATTCTACTCTAATGTCCTTTTTTTCTTTCTTGCATTTGGAACTATGATTCCATTCTTAAGCTTTTTTTTATCACTTCCCAGTCCTGATGATGATACTCCATTTTAAATGCCCTCAACTTCACCCTACAAGCCACATTTTGATTTATTCTAAAGCATCTTGTTTGGTCTTATTGTTAAATATAAAGGGCTTATTTATGGGGAATTGGTGTAAGACGGCACAGCAAGTATTCTTGCTGTTCTGCCTTATGCCAATGTGAAAGGGCAGGAATGCACCATGTTCATGCAATACAGTACATTCCTGTCCTTTCCCACATGCTGGTGCACAGATTGTCTGCAAAGTGCACATACAGGTAGCCTTGTACCATGGTGCAAGGGTTCTTGTGTTGCCTACAGAATTGTATTGGTGCAGGAAGGGGCACCTTCATGCACAAAAACAATCCTGAAAGGTGTTTTTCCTCTTTCTGTGGGTGCTGTAGAATATAGAATACAGCACACATGAAAGGAATAAAAAACCAAGAAGAAATGAAAATATTTCTCCTCATTACGCCTGCTTGGGGAGGCGCGTTGTTCTGTCGCTGCCCAAGGTTTACAAGATTAAGTAAATCTGGGCCATCAAAATCCATGGGTATTGCCTGGAAAACCCCACCGCAGTGGAAAAACCCACCGCAACGCCCATGGAACACCCCACTGGTGCAGATTCAGGCATTGCAGCAACTTGCGCTGCTTTGTCTTACTCCATATCAAGGAGGCCATTCAAAGCCACACAAATTGGCTTTGTGTGGCCTCATAGACAGGGTGGAGAGGCTTGTACTGCCAGAGCATAAAAAAAGTGATTCTCCGGCAGTTATATTTAAGGGAGACACCTGCTAATGAGAGCTAAATGGCCATTTAAAATAAGAATGGACCATTGGAATTTAAAGTTCCTGCAGACAATTACAGTGTTAAAACATCAATTTTTTCTCAATATGATCTTTGTATCGCTTACATTCCTGGATTCAAGAATAGTATAGCTGATGTATTTTCCAGACATCATCTTCACAATCAAGAATGTCCTGAGATGCCTCTTCTTTTAATAGACAAGTGAACAAGTGAGGTTCAAGTGTTTTTTTTAATGATCAGAGATACCCCTACCAATCTAGATCCAAAACAACTTGAAGCTCTGCACAGCAAGACAACCTTAGCTTGTCTCCTTGATATGTTTTTCAGATAATGCTTACTTATTCTAACCAAAGCCTATCAGAAGCATTTTTAAGAATGTGCCCCAACACAGCTATCTCTTGACACTGAAGAGCAAAGTCAATGTTAGACTTAGGCCCTGATATATATTTTCTGGTCAAAACTGCACTAACGCAGTTTTGCACCAAAACGTTTAGCACCGGCTTGCACCATTTCTGAGCACCAGCCGGGCACCATATTTAAGGAATGGTGCAAGCCGGTGCAAAGGGTAGGCTAGCGTCCAAAAAAATGACGTCAGCCGGGTGGGGCTGGCAGTATGGAAGAGGGGGGCTGTGCACCAAAAAATGGCGTTAGGCAGGTTAGAGTAAAAACCAAATGACTCTAACTACCCTAGCGTCATTTTCTTATTCAGAACCATCCATACCACATGACTCCTGTCTTAACAAAGACAGAAATCATGCCCACCATCCCAGTGGCCAGCACAGGGGACCAGGGTCCCCTGGGCATGGCCATTGTACCCTGTGCCATGTAGGGGGCTCATTTCAGGGCCCCCAATGGCACTTAAAAAAATACTTACCTGTACTTACCTATACTTACCTGGGATGGGGTTCCCCATCCTCCACTGTCCCTCTGGTGTGGGTGGGGGTGTCCCTGGGGCCTGGAGAGGGCACCTGGTAGGCTTATTCCATTGTGTTTCACCATGGAAATAGGCCCACAGGTCCCCTAACGCCTG
This sequence comes from Pleurodeles waltl, assembly GCF_031143425.1. Classification (NCBI taxonomy): domain Eukaryota; kingdom Metazoa; phylum Chordata; class Amphibia; order Caudata; family Salamandridae; genus Pleurodeles; species Pleurodeles waltl. The sequence goes on from NC_090447.1 coordinate 577,951,746, forward strand.
CCCTGACCAAGGCATTAAATAATGGTGCAAAGCATGCTTTGCACCATTATTTGACCCCTCCTCCCCGAGTGTGTGATTTTAGCATAGGGGATAAATATGGCGCTAAGCCTATAGAGTCATTTTTTGCACAGGAACGCCTACTTTGCATCTCATTGACGCAAAGTCAGTTTACATGTCCAAAAAATGACTTTAACTCCATATATTTGGTGCTAGACGGTTCCAGAGCAAAATTATAAATATGGAGTTAGTTTTGCACTGAATTTGCGTAAAAAGAATTATGCAAAGTCAGCGCAAAACACGTATAAATATGCCCCTTAGTTCTTAGTTCCTTCTGATGTTTATCAGTCAGTTTATCAGGACGTGGAGACTTATGCAAAATCTTATCCAATTTGTGCTCAAGGGAAGGCAATGCAGCAAAAGTATTTTGATTATCTTTGGTCTTTATCTGTGGCTTCTTGAACTTGTCATATGATTCCCACTAACTTCACTGTAGATCATATATCTGATATGAAATGCTTGTTCATGGGATTATGTAACAAATTGGGTTACTGGTTGAGAGGAGTGAAACCCAGTTAGATCAGATGAACAAAAATACCTTCAGTCCTGGTTACGGAGTGTCTCATGTTAAGGATGCTTTGCGCTGCAAAGATTTTTAGAAGTTGTGGATCTGTGATGTTAGGTCCTGTGTCATCATCAAGGATGCCGTCGATGAAGGGCTTGTGATACGAAGGCTTGCGTCAATGATCTGTCATTCTGTGGTGGTTCCTGGAAGGCTGCGGATGGCGATGCAAAGACCTGCACTGGAGACAAACCACACATCAATCTCAATGCACAGTTTGGTGCAGCAATGTATCATACTGGTAGACCACCTTCAGATCCACTTCCAAGGGTCCAGAACTGGGTTGGCACCAGTTGGGAGAGTGAGACTCACAGTTGACAAGTAGAAGATGTAGGAAGCCTGTTTTGTCCCTGAGGCTTCTGATCAGAAGGCCAGCCAACTTGCCCTTGAAGCCATTCGGGTGGTCCTGTGTTCAAGATGCAAATCCAATTCTTGACTCATATAGAAGTGCAGTGGGCAAACACAACCGAGCAGCAGACTAGCAGCCTTTCTGGCAGCAGGGTGGGATACCAGACCTTCTTCTGAGTCATCCACAAGTCCAGATGTATATTGAAAAGCTGGGGTCTGAAGTCCAATATTCATACCCACTGACCATTAGGAAGTGGGAGAAACTTCTAAATGTTTCCACCCCCACAGAGGTGCTTGGAATTTCCTGTCTTTCTACTCTGGCTCTAGATTGTCTGGGCTCACAATAGGCTAGTGGCAAACTCTTTGTGAGAGTGCCCAGACAGAGCCTATGTGATGTGCAAGTGTGGTAGGTGACAGCTCCTCTCCAGGGTTAACTCAAGAGTGGCCCAATCTGCCAACACATAGCTTGTTTTTCTCTCACTGTCTGAGAGCAACACACAAAGACCATCTGTCAACTGCACCTAGTCGCATGACTCAAGATACAGGCATCAGACATCAAATGGTTGGGACAAGAAAATGTCCACTTTCTAAAAATGGTATTTTCAGGAAGGTAACTAAGGCCCATATTTATACTTTTTTAGTGCCGCATTTGCATCGTTTTTTTTACGCAAAAGCAGCGCAAACTTACAAAATACAATTGTATTTTGTATTTTGGCACAGTCAGTGCTGCAAGCCCACTAGTAGCATTTAATTTACAGGCCCTAGGTACATGTGCTACAAATTTACTAAGGAATTGCAAGTTAATTAAAGATGGAAATTGGGTATAAGCCAATTCTCTTATATTTAGGGGAGCAAGAGCACAAGCATCTTAGCACTGGTTAGCAGTGATAAAGTGCATGCAGTCCTAATGCCAGCAAAAATGAGGTTAGCAAAAATAGGAGGTTTCAAGGCAAAAATTGTGGAGGAAGACCACCAGCTGACATGTCTAACAGGTTCAGTGCCCCAGGATTTTTTTTTCCTGTTCCCTTTGTTGTGCTTAGATTATTTAGGTACTTCCAGTCAGTAGCATAACAAATCTTGAAGGGGACACCCTGCAAAGTACAGGGAGGGCCCACCTCCAGACTCAGCCAGGAGCTCCCAGGTCAGAGTACTGTACTGAGGGGGCCCCTGGAGCTTGGGCCCCCTACACCGTGGGGGCTGAGGGGAACTTTGTTATGCCACTGCTTCCAGTACTGTTGTTCAACTTTCTGTATTGTGCCAGTTTTTCTCATGCATCTTCCTGCTGGATCTTCTCCATTCCTCTGCTTCTCCTTAGAATTATCTCATCTCGCCTCTTATGGGGTTTTTATAACTGGACCTTTTTCATCCAAATGGGATTCCTTCCTACAACTACCTAACTCCTACATGTATATTAAAGAAGAGAGCAAAAGAGGCTGCAGAAAACCATCATCCCTATCTAGGATAACAAGGTAGAAGAAAGGAAGAAATACCTGTGTCCAATTGCTGACAGTTATGGTTATAATGTTTAAAAACACAGAAATATACCAGCTATACTTAACGATACAATCAAACTTGCTACTCAACTCACTCTTCATGAAAGTTTCACGTAATTTTCACAATTTCCTGCATAAATACAGATACCGTTGATATCATCCATGATGATGTCACATATCACCTAACCATTGCCATAATTGGTAGCATCACTGAGGGCATCACATATGAATTCAGCTGTAGCCAGACCTAGTGCCAACCACCTGAGGTGACACAGCCGACTGCACATGGAGTATATTTACTACTCAAACAAGAAAATCTTTCAATGTACTTCGCTGGCAACGTTTAATATGTCTGCACTTCCATACAACAAACCATAGAGCTCAATACACAATCACACTGATCAAAAGTAAATTTGTAACAAACCCAATTTGAATATCAAATACCATATTTGCTTGAAGTAAATTACAATAAATGTGTTATGCATTTGGTTTAGAACTCACGTTTTCATACAAGGAGAACAAAAAATTGTTGCTTTACTGAAGAAACTTAGGGCCTGATTACAACTTTGGAGGAGGTTTTAATCCGTCCTAAATGTGACGGATATACCACCAGCCGTGTTACGAGTTCCGTAGGATATAATGGACTCGTAATACGGCTGGTGGTATATCTGTCACTTTACCGTCACTTTTGGGACGGATTAACACATCCTCCAAAGTTGTAATCAGGCCCTTAGTCTTGGGAAAACAGCGATCTCATTATTTTGCTCGAAATTCACACAAAATAAACAGACTATTGATTTCAGAAACACTAAATCGATTTCAGGAGCTACTCTAAGCATTGTTTCATTTCTGTCAGCTTTGATTGAAAGTATATATTAGTTAGAAACAATCATCTGAAATTTCAGTTCTTTCTTCTTAGTATGTAAGATATATTCGGAGCAGAGCCAAGTACAATTGCATCAGGGGACATCTGTCCTTATTTCTGCATTCAGGAGTGGGAAATCAATGATGAACTTTCATAATTTTGGTTTTACAGCGTACATAAGGTTAACTGAAGTGATCCACATCCCAGCTTGATGCTCAGACGAGGATACTTTCAGCAATCCACGTTTAAATAACAAACATTAAATAAATTATTTAAAATAATTACATGAAAATATATTAATACAGTATGTTTAAGAAGAGTGAAATTGTTACCTAAATCAAGTTAAGATAGATACACCTTGGCAGCAATGGCCGCCACGGATATGCACTGGACAAAGTCAACCCAAGAGAGATTATGGCCCTGATTACGACCTTGGCAGATGGGATACTCTGTCACAAATCTTGACGGATATTCCGTCCGCTGTATTACAAGTTCCATTATATCCTATGGAACTTGTAAAACTGCGGGCAGGAAATCCGTCACGTATATGACAGAGTATCCCAACCGCCAAGGTGGTAATCAGGCCCTAGGTGTTGAAGATATCCCCCTCTGGCATTACTCTGTCTCTGAAATCACTCAAGCATATTGTGATTCCTTAGTTTACAAAACAAAATGATGTTCATTTGTTTCCTCCCAGCCATGGAGATTACAGGAGAGTGAAAAGTACACTTTCAAAGACACTTAACCTGTAGACTCACAATTCTTTCAGCATAATGTTGAGAAATGTACATAATTCCTTGTTTATCCTGGGGAAAAATGCTACTTTTTAAGGCAGGTTTCTCAAAGATCCCTTTCATTTTGTTGGACCTGGACATTATTGCAGGGTTATCCCCAAACTTTTTGCCTCTCCCTCATATTATTTTCTGACCTGTTTTTGTTGGCTTTAGGTCTCTAGGCACCTTACCACTGCTAACCAGTGCATATGCTCTCTGTACATTTTCTACTGGTGATTGTTTTATCCATGACTGGCATATTTGATCTACTGGTAAGTCCCTAGTAAAGTGCACTGTGTGTGCCCAGGGCCTGTAAATCGAATGCCACTAGTGGACCTGCAGCACTGATTGTTCCACCCACATGAGTAACCCTGTAAACATGTCTCAGACCTGCCACTGCAGTGTCTATGTGTGAAGTTTTAAACTGCGATTTGGACCTGGCAAGTGCACCCACCTGCAGGCCTAAACCATCCCTTTTACTACATGGAAGTCCCCCCTAATTAGATCCAAGGTAACCCCATGGGCAGGGTACAGTGTATTTAAAAGGTTGGACATGTACTGGTGTGTTTTACACGTCTTGGTAGTGAAAAACTGCTAAATTCATTTTCACTACTGCAAGGACAATCTCTCCCACAGGGTAACATAGGGATTGCCTTGAAATGTCTTTTAGGTATATTTTCTCATTGGAAGCATATAGAGATATGGAGTTTGGGGTCTCTGAACTCTCAATTTAAAAACATGTCTTTTGGTGAAGTTGGTTTTTGAATTGTAAGTTTGAAATGCCACTTTTAGAAAGTGGGCATTTGCTTGCTTACCCAGTGTGTGCCTCTGCCTGTCTGATGAATACACATCTGGGTCAGGATGACATTTGGCCTGTTTGTGCATTCACTCTAGAAAGTCACACAAAGGGAACTGAGGTGTGTCCTGCATTTCCTGATGGCCCATCACCAGGCTGATGGGTCTTCCTGAGCTAGAGTGGTGGGAGGAGCTGACACTTGCACCCGAATAGGGCTCTGCCTGTCCTCACACAAAGCAGTATCCTACCCTGTGGAGTGTGTCTGTGGCCAGGGCAGGAAAAGGCAAGGTCTTTTGCACTACAAAAACTTCTCTTTGAAGTTTGCCTACTTCAAAGACAGAAATGGGCATAAGTACTGGACTACATAGTTAGAACACTTCTGGACTGAGTACATTCTGAGGACTGTCTGACTCCACGCTGCTGCCTGCACCAGATCTGTGGTCCCTGCTCAGTGCAATGACCGTGAACTGCAAGAATGCCCGCCGTCGTTGCAGCATCCTTCGAAGTCCTGCCGCAGCATGAATCCCAAGCTCTGTGGTCCCGACATCCCGGAAACCCGACTTCAACAGCGCCATAGCACCTCTGCCCCGTGGTGTGATCACAACACCGCAAAGGCGATGCCTTGCATCTTGACCTGCTGGATTCATCAGCCCTGCCCAGTCGTAAAGAACCAACACCTCCCAACCAACACTGCATCACTTCCCCAGCAATCGTAATGAACTGATGCCTCACCTCTCCTGCCAACCAGTAAGGAACCAATGCCTCGCCTCCCATGCGGCAGTAAGGAACCAACGCCGCACCAGCTCCAGCGATGCCTCATCTCCCTGACTCCATGCAACTTCTTTAGTTCCTCCTCATTTTCCAAGGTACTGTACCTGGGGTCCATGCAACTTCATGGCCGACTCCTTTGTGAGTGGCGTCAGGCTGTTGTGAATGACAACGTCAAGACATAATGATAGCCGAGTTGGAGCTATTGTATTTCTAAGCGCTATACTAAGATTTAATCTATGAAAAAATGTATTTTACTTGTGTATGTTGGATGTTTTGTTGTTTTGGTCTCGCTTTACTCAGAGAAATATTGGCAATTTTTCTAAACTGGTGTGGAGTACTTTTGTGGTGTTTTCACTGTTTTACCATGTGTCTGTTTGTGTACAAATACTTTACATATTGCCTCTGAGAGAAGCCTGACTGCTTGAGCCAAGCTACCAAGGGGTTGAGCAGGGTTTATCTTAGCTGTGTGGCTCCTTTACCCTGTCTAGAGCGAGGGTCCCTACCTGGAAAGGGTGCAAACCACTGCCACCTAGAGACCCCATTTCTTGAAATTGGCGGCCAGCGATGAGGATAGGACTTGTATTTGTACTTTACATACAGTGATTTGGGTTACACTAATTCCATATCTCAGACAACTATGTAGCAGTATACTGTTCTTCTCTTTCTGTTTTTGCAACTCTTGAGTTTAAACCACAATCAAGCCTCAGTCTGGTGAGCCAAAAGCTATAGCTGCAGATTTGGTGTTTGAGCAGGAGAGAATGAAAACCTATACAGTGCCTCAGCTCAAAAATGTACTATGTAATCTTTCTGATTAATGTGTGTTGCTTTTGTAGGTTTCTAATTAATCTGTGTAGTGTCGCTCATATTGCTATAGCAAACGTTAGCAACAGATGTGCTATTACTAGTCCCATTCAATGGTGGGTATATACATATATATATAGTTCTCCAATGCTCATTCCGGGCTCAGGTGAGCCGCAAGGGGTGGCGCGAAAACCGGCAAGAGCATACCGGTAATAATAGTAAATCCAAACAAAAAATAAATAAAGTTGCGCACTCAGAAATTCAAAAAGTAAAGCAAAGGCTTTTAATCACAATGCGTTTCGGCTGTAAACACAGCCTTGATCACGTGAATTTGACCTCCAATTGGACAACAGTTAACTATATTGCATTCAGTTGCATAAAAACAGGACTGGAAGAGGAAAATAGAACTAGGAAACGGGGCACTCAAACGATTACTCATAATAAAATCTGATACATATTGGACACTAAAGAAACATTCTTCAACAATTCATCAATAAAAAATCAAGAAAATCATTTATCAAGAAGAATCTTTAAATTACTATATCCAATTAACATTCAAAGAAAATATGGAGTTATTTTCTTTAGTGTATGTTCTATTATTCGTTGCCCACAAATCTGAGAAAGGGGAAAAAATATATATTAAAGTCCACTACATTCAGTATATATATATATATATTGGCCAGTCGAAGGCTACGGCAGAAATGCGTCCCCGTGCCATGGAAATGAAAACCTGTTGATCACATAACAAAAGAAAACCATGAAATGAACCAGAGTGTGCTGCCATCTTCTATGACATCTATGTGGCTTGTGAAGGGTTCTGTGCCACCAATGAGAGTTTATGGTGATTCAAGACTAATATATATATATATATATACATATATATATCTATCTATATATATATATATATATAAATATATATATAAATATATATATATATATATATATATATATATATATATATATATATATATATATATATATATGTCACTCCAAAGTTTGCCCAAAGGACAGAGATGCACTCCTTGTTCAGGCATTTTATTCATAATAACAGGAACAAATGCTCATTGCTATATATATATATATATATATATATATATATATATATATATATATATATATAAAGCATGTTTTCATGTCAGGACCATGTTTACATTAAAAAAGCATTTTTAACGTGCCTATATCTTTGTCACCATTTTATTAATCTACACAAGACTTTTCTAAAATAATGTGTGCCAAAGAATCATGTTGTGCATGGGACATCAGGTGGGGGCTGAAAAAAAGGGAGAATCAAAAAAGTTCCTTTCCCATGTTAATTCCCATAGGAGCTTTGAACAAGACTACAGCACAAACCATTCCACAGAATTACACCAAATTTGGCAGAAAGGTATCTTTTAGTAAATACATACAGTAGTTTTTGAGATATTAAAAGAAAAAGAAATATAGATATCGAGAGGGCAAAGGCTTTGAGAGTCCTCCGGATCTCCTGCTGAGATCTGATTGGCTCTTACCCTTAAACAAGAAAGTATTGGAGAACCATCTTGGGACTAGGCTTCAGTCGAGTCCCAGAAAAAAAGATTAAAAAAAGCAAAGGGGCCAGGATATGGACAACCTGCCCCCTTAGCTCTGATGCTGGGGTCGCAGATGGACCCTGCCAGGGAAAAAACCACTTTGTAAAAATAATGTGTGCAAATTTGCAACAGGGTTAAAATTGTGCTGCAAAAATGAAAGACAAAAGACAAGCCTTGTATCCTGTGCTTGTTTTAGTTAACCACCAAGGTAGGCCTGGACCTAGGGGCATATTGAAAATAAAGGAGAGGGCTGCATGAGGACCACCTCTTGGGCTTCTTTATGCTCCGGGGACTGCCACCTCCCCGGGGCTTAAATCATATAGTGGGGGGGCCCCTACACCCAGGGTACCACCACCTTCCCAGGGCAGAATCCTTAAATTATAGAAGGGGGGGTGTCCTGCGGACCTTCCCAAACCCAGTGGACTGCCACCTCCACAGGGCTAAGATTATATTAAATCTAGGGCAATTGATTTAGGGCTGTGCAGCCCCCCCAGAGCCCAGTGACCTCCACCTCTCTGGGGCAATTGTTTCAAACTAAGGGAGGCCATGTGGCCCCCGCAACACAAGGGACTCCCACCTCCCTAGGCTGAAAAAAAAGAAGATAAGGGGTTCATCGTGGACCCTCAGTCTCGAGGACAACCACTTCCCAGGGGCTGTTTAAATGTTGGTGGGGGCCCCCATCATGGAGCCAATAATGGCCTTGGGGGTCACCACCTCCCATGGCCGACTCTTGCTATGTCGCTGGGTACCCACCCCCCAGGACATAGCTGTTTGCGCTGACTTGACAGGAGCTTTGACAGCTCCCGTCAAGTCGGAGCAAACACAAATCCGCTCTGAGCAAGTGAGAGTTGTCAAAAAGCTCTCTCTTGCTGGAATGGAGGTTTCCTCTGTTGCCCTGCTTGCAGACATATTTAGCACCTCACTGTCTCTGACAGCAATGCTGGCTTTCACAGGAGGCGGGGAGCAGGCTGGGACTGCAGGGACCTTGAGGTCCCCCCACGGTCCTATTACACACTGGGCACCAAAGAGTGATGGCTGGGCCCTGGGGAATGGGGTCTCTGGGCCCACATTCAGCACAGGGGGGGAGGCCTGTACAGCCCACTTCTATATTTAATTAAGGCCAGGCTCCAGGGGATGTGGTCCCTGGGCCGAGATGGGTCTGGGGAGGAGGAACGCACAGCACCCCTCCCGTTGAGTGGAGCTGGGCCCTGGGGGATGAGGTGTCTGGAGCCAAAATAGGCCAGGGGAGGGGGTCACACAGTTCCCCTCCCCCATTAAATAGTGGGGGGCCCTTGGGGGATGGGTTATGGGGTCCCTGGGGCTGAAATCGGCCAGTAGGGGGTCTCATGCCCCCCTTACCCTTTGAATAGTGGTGGGCCCAGGGGACTGGGTCCCTGGGGCAAAATAGGCCAGGGATAGGGGGCCCTCCCTGAGTCCATGGGTCTCCCTTTAAACTGCTAGGAGTATGCAAATGTGCAAATCACCTGGAAGAAGGACCTGCTAGGTCCCGCTCCATCCAGCTTAGTAGTATGCATGTCTTCCCCCCTTTTGCCAGGATGATGAACACCTCCTGAAAGGGCCCCAGTGCATTTCCCAGCAATTTAGATGCCATGTTCTTGATACAGATGAATATGAGGACATATCCACAGAACAAAGAAGCACTTACATCATATAGATAAGAGGGAGGAACCTGATTTGGTGGAGGTTTACACCTTTGTAGTCTCATTGGCCTCTCTATTGGAGGATTCATGTTGTCACAGAATTCTAAAGAAACAGGCAAGAGGAATGATCATGTTGCCAAAATGCACACAAGATAACCAGTGACATTTTCTTGTGCTCCATTGCACAGCCATAGTGTAGAATACACACAGGACATTTACCCATTGAGGTAGAAAGAACTCCAATTGGGTAGAAATTTCATGCAAAGCTGTGGACTCTTGATGGATAAAATGGCAGGCGAGGTTCTTTTGTGGCAGAGTCACACACAGCTACTGACACACCCACATGGACACACTCAGACACTCATTCAGACACTCATGCACCCACTCAGACACTCATGCACCTACTCACAGCCCCAATTACACACTCACACACCCACTCAAAGACCCACTCAGAGACTCATATACCCACTCACAGGCTCAAAGACTCCCACACCCACTCACTGTCCCTCTCGGAGACTCACACACCCACGCGCAGACCAATTCAGAGACTCACACACACACTCACAGACTCACTCAGACACTCACGCACCCACTCACAGACCCACTCAGACATTCACACATACACTCACAGACCCACACAGACAGTCACACACCCACTCACAGAGACACTCAAAGGCCATGCACAGCAGTGGTTAGGTTAACGCATACGAATAAAAATGACTTTACGTTAAAAAAAAAACATCGAAATTTACTGACAAAAACAAAGGTTACAGGGCCGTTATAGTTAGGTTCTGAATTTACTCACACAAAACTAGAGAAATTCAACAGTTATAGTTAGAATTATATCAAGTAACTATAAATTGCGCTCTGTAACCTGTGCCCTCGCCATGCACTGCTAATTACCCCAGATATTATAGCACTCTTGGCAGCTTTTATAACTTCAAGGAAAATATTAAAGAAAAATTAGAAGTCAAATTATTGAAGAAAATACTGTGCACGGTGGGGCCACGAGTTTTAGTTACTTCAGATAAGTATAACTATAAGTATAACTATAACTGCTGAATTTCTGTGGGGTTATATAGGTAAAACATGAACTTAACTATAACATCCGAAACTCTGGATGGAATTACACCAAATTTGTCAGAAATGTATATTTTGCTCCACAGAATGTGTTTTTTGTTATTTGCTACCACAGCAAATTTGTGAATACATGCACCAATATGAATGTTGTGATTGGCTGACCACAACCGCTTTGTGACTGCATTTTAATCCCTCCATTTAGCATATTTTTATTTAAAAAATGTGCACATTGTCACTTTAAAAATACTTTTTTATATGTTTTTTAATTGGTGTTTAGAAGTCAGAAACTCAGAAGTTGGGGGTGGAAGGATCTTAAATCAGGCGGTGGGGAATTGTTTGAAAATGAATTGCCTATAGCCTTAGAGTAGCATGCATAGCCACTTGGATCATAGAGCTGCTAAGGACATTGACGGTCTAGTGATTAGTAGCTTTGCCTCAAATGGCAGGCGAGAGGCTGGTGCACTGGTGAGAGAAGCACAGCTTTGTGACCACTTTTTAATTCCTGCCTTTTGCATATTTTCATTAAAAAAAATTGCACATTGTCATTTTTAAAAATACTTTTTTAATTGGTGTTTATAAGTGGGAACTCAGAAGTTGGGGGGAGGGATCTTAAATTGGGTGGCGGGTTATTGTTTGAAAAGGATTGCCTATAGCCATACAGTAGCATGCTTAGCCACTTGGATAATAAAGTTGCTAAGGAGGTTGGAGCTCTAGTGATCAGGGGCTTTGCCTTACATTGCACATGTGAGGCAGGAGAGCAGTGGATGCACCACAGGCATGTCAAAGGCACGCCAAAGGCAGGCCTGTCTGCACCCATCTATGCCTGAATGGGACTAGGAGCCAGGAACCCGCAGGACCTTTGCTAAATTTCGTAAGGTACTCTTCCCAAGTCCTATATGCACTTAGGCCTAAAACGATGCAACTCCCTTGCCCACCATTATGGCCAGATAATGAAGCCGAATGTTGCGCTGTCTGCAGTTTCTCCTTTCCCAGACCTGAAGAAGTAAAAATAAAGAGGTCTAGACATAACAAATGGAATCTCGCACTCCTTAATTGTAGATCCCTAGCTTGTCACAAGTATGATTTATTGTCATTGATTGTAGATTTACAGGTTGACACCTTATTTTTAACAGAAACATGGCTACACAATAGCTCCCTCTGAGGTATTATTCAAGAGCTTCAGAACACGTTGGTAGGGGTAATGCAATTGTCTTAAAATATACATTTAGGTGTATTTATGATGCCCTTTCTGTTCCTGATTGTGAAAACCTCTCATTCACCATAATCTACAAACTACCAGGTACTTGTGCTAAATGTTTTGAAGCCCTATCTGAGTCAGTAGCCAGCCTGGCTATGGAACAAAAACAAAATCACACTTCTTAGCGATCTGAACGTTCATTTTGAAGAGTTCAAAAACTCCATGGTATCTAGCATCTAGCATCTTACATGACTTGACGAGCTTACAGCTCAGCCAGTGAGTGAAAAGATGCTACTCATGACAAAGGACACCTCCGGGAGTCCGTATTTAGTAATATAAAAATTGGAACACAGCTGTTAGACCATACCACCAGGAGATTAAAAAATCTCAGACAGTACACTGAGATACAATACTAACACAAGCAGTGAATACGCCGACTTTCATATTGTCAACTTGCTCACCACTCTGAAAGCTGAAAACCTGATGCCCAATCCCAGTAAAGCACATTTCGAGCTATTTCAAAGACAAAGTGGCAGATATTTATAGCAACCTGCAACAGACAAGAAGGGCCTTGCCTACTCTACTTGGCACTCAGGTGTTACAGAAGAGTGCTATGTGTCTTCTGCGCTTTCCCCATCACCATGGAGCTGCCCCTGCTTTAGTTGGAAAAGAAAAATATGTCTCCCCACTGGACCCTGCCCCACCACATATTCTCTCACAAGCAGCACAAGCTATTCTACCTACAATGATGGAGCTTTTTAATCTATCTCTTTCAATAGAAATAGTTCTTCAAGCATGGAATCACGCAATGGTCAAGCCTCTGTTAAGGAAATCCATTTTGGACCCCTCATGCCCAGAGAATTACAGACCTATCTCCCTGCTTCCAGTTATGGGGAACACTCTAGAAACACATGTCAACCAAAACTCTCCCAGTTTGTGAAGGACAACTCGCTCCTCCAACCAACTCAGACCAGTTTCTGACCCCAACACAGCACAGAGTGCTATAAAAAATCACAGAGGAACTGAAACTGACACTTGACAAAGGTGGTTGAAGGGAAATCATCCTTCTCGACCTGAGCACCACCTTCAACACGGTCGATCATTCAACGCTGATTGAAAGAATTACAGACTTAGGGGGTAATTTTAACCCTGGCGGTCAGAGACCGCCAGGGCTAAAGTGGCATCCGTACCACCAACAGGCTGGCGGTACGGAGACCCATATTTCGACCACAGCGGTAGTACTGCGCTCGCACAGCCGGGGCCGGCGTTTTCCCGCCGTTTTAGCCCCGGCTATGATAATCTGCCAGGGCAGCGCTGCCCTGGGGATTATGACTCCCCTACCACCAGCCTGTTTCTGGCGGTTTGCACCGCCAGGAAGAGGATGGCGGTAAGGGGAGTCCTGGGGCCCCTGGGGGGCCCTGCACTGCCCATGCCAATGGCATGGGCAGTGCAGGGGCCCCCTAACAGGGCCCGTGCAGCTTTTCACTGTCTGCATAGCAGACAATGAAAAGCGCGACGGGTGCTACTGCACCCGTCGCACGGGCGCAACACCGCCCGCTTCATTAGGAGCCGGCTCCTATGTTGCGGCCGCATCCCCGCTGGGCCGGTGGGCGTAAACTAGGTTTGCGCCCGCCGGCCCAGCGGGGATGTTGTAATGGGGACCGCGGGAGTGCAGCCGCAATGGCGGCCGCACGGCGGTTACAGCTGGGATAAAAACACTGCACTGAACTGGCTCATCTAATTTTTGACGGATAGGTTGTTTCAAGCATGGGAGCCCCCGTGCTACTCAGATGTCTTTGCATTAAAACGTGGCACTCTCTGGTCTCCACACTATGCCCAACACTGTTTTATATCTACCTAAGTCAAGGAATTTGGAGTGTCGATCGTATCTTACGCTGATGATACGCAACTTGTTGTGTTGCTTTCCCCAGAGACAGACCTTGGCAAACAACATCTAGCTCCATGCCTAGAGAAAGTTGCTTGGTGGATGGCGAATCAGCTACTCAAATAAAACGGAGCTAAAACAGAGGTGATGGTTCTAGGTAACAAACCAAGACTTCCAGTGAATATAGAATGGCCAGAGAGTCTAGGACCACCCCCTACTCCTACCTCCACTATAAAGAGCTTAGGAGTATGGCTTGACAGTGTCTTTACTATAGAAGCCCAGGCAAAAAAAGAAAAACACAGCCTTTTACTTTGGTACAATTAGAACCCTACATGAAATTATTGATCTCCTACCCATTCGCACTGATCTTCTCATGCCTAGACTATGGGAACTCTCTGTATTTAGATGCCCCTCAATATATCAACAAGAGATTGCAATTGATCCAGAATGTGGCTGACAAGTTGATTTTCAAGTTTCGCAAACACACCTCAGCAAAAAGTTAATTAGCTACACTGCACTGGCTCCTATTAAAAGAGAGAAGGAACTTCAAGAAACTCTGCCTTGCCCACAGAGGAATAAATCAGAAGGGGAGGCAGATCTTTTTCATATTTGATTACTAAACTCTGGAAATCTATGCAGGCTGACCCAAGAAACTAAACGAATTAGAATTTTTTCAGGAAAATGCTCATGACATGGCTATATCCCCACTAACTCTTCTGTTCAGCACTACTTGCTATTGTGGACGGGGCCTCACTTAGGGCCAGATGTATCAAAGGGTTTTACCCATTCTGTGTCAATGGGAAAATGTGTTCGTACATATGGCCCTTAGTGTTGGGAAGCCGTTGAGTAGCAATGTGCTTTATAAATCAGCATAGAATAGAATAGAATAGAAACTGAGCAGAAAGTTGCGGCCGCCATTGTAGGTAACAGGACAGGGCTGGAAATTAAAATCAATATTGGTGTAGGAGGTCAGGTAAAGGTGCTTTAACCTGATGTTCGGCATATAGGGTGCTTTGAGGGATCCCTGAGGTGTATAATATGTCAAGAAACAGTTAATTTTTTCCTACTTATTCTTGAACTCGTAGCAACAGTCAGCACTGTCCCCATGTTACGTTGAGATGGATTTGCGAAAAAGTCTGGTTTTTTAGCAAAAACATTCACAAACTCATTCAGTCACTAATTCATTCACTCATAGATGCACTCAGACACATGCACCCACCCACACACCCACTTAGAGAATCATGCACCCACTCACACACCCACTCAGAAACTCACGCTCACTCACATACCCACTCATTCATGCACCCACTCACAGACTCACACAGCCACTTTTAGACCCACTCAGACATTCACTCACCTACTCACAGACCCATTCAGACACTCATGCACCAACTCACAACCCAATCAGAACCTCAGACACCTACTCACAGACCCACTCAGACACTCATGAACCCACTCACAGACACACACATATCCACTCACAGACATGCTCAGACTCTTATGCACTCACTCACAGACGCATTCAGACACTCATGCACCCACTCACAGACCCACTTAGACACTCATGCACCTACTAACAGACCCACTTAGACAATCATGTATTCACTCACAGACCCACTCAAGGAGTCATGCATCTACTCACACAACCACTTAGAAACTCATGCACACACTGACAGACCCACTGGAGACCCATGTACACAGTGACAGACCTATTAAGTTACTCATGCACACACTTAGAGACCCATTCATAGACTTATGCATGTGGGATTGGGTGTTTATAGGGGGTTGGCCCCCTCTTTTCAGCAGTCCAGGCCTTGTGACCAACCCCCGCAGTGCACAGCCAAAGGCTGTGCATGGCGCAGCATTAGCTGGTTATAGTGGGTTGACCAACCCCCGCCTCACAAGTTATAGTTACTTGAGCTAACCATAACTATAACTGCTGAATTTCTATGGTCTTGTGCGAGTAAATTTAGATCCTTACTATACCGTCCCTGTAACCTGTATATATATATATGTACATACTTATATAAATATATATATATATATATATATATATATATATATACACACACACACACACTCTTTTCAGCTTGCTAATCAGACAACACTAACTTTAACTTACCACTCAACCATATACTGCATTCCAACAAATAATGATCCTCCTCTATACAGCATTGCATGACTTTATGACACTCTCCTCCATTCTACTGCACAATACTGCACCCGACAACACAGAACTGTAAAACACTCTTTGTATAGATGTGGCCAGTGGAGTCTACGGGGAGGGAGTGGAGTAAAGTGCCAAAGAGTGTTATAAAATGTAGTGGGCTTTTGTAGAGTGGAGTTTTATAGCGTGGAGGAGAGTGTTATACAAAGGAGTGGCATAGAGTGGAGTGGCATACACTGTAATAGCATATAGCAGAGAGGCATACAGTGGAACAGCCTAGAATGGAGTACAATGAAGTGGCATAGAGTAGAATAGTGTAGAGTGGAATAGCTTAGAGTAGAATAGCATAGAGTGGAGTGGCATATAGAAGAGTGCTGTAGACTGCAGTTCTGTACAGTGGAGTGAGGTAGAGGGAAATAGCATATAGTAGAGTGGCGTAGAGTGGCACGGCTTTCAATAGACTAGCATAGAATGGAATGTCGCAGAGTGGAGTGAAGTTGTGTACACTGGAGTAGCATAGAGTGGAGTACCTTATAGTAGAAAGGCATACAGTGGAATAGGGTAGAGTAGAATAGTGTACAGTGCAGTGGCATATAGTGAAGTGGTGTAGACTGGAGTGGTATACACTGGAATGGGGCAGAATGTAAAAACATATAGTGGAGTGGTGTACAGTGTAGTGGCGGCCAATGGAATGACATAGAATGAAGTGGGGTACTGTGAAATGTAGTACACTGGAAAAGCGTAGAGTGGGTTGCCAACAGATAGTTATAATTAGGTTCCATGGAAAAGTGTTTTTTGACTTGGTTAAATCTTTGTTGCCGTTTGATGAATCTTCATGAAATGTTCCCATAAAAATTGTCCCCTAAGATCCTGTTGTGCATGGAAAGTTTTGGGGTTCTCTGTTAAGTGGGGGGTGAGAAAAATAGAGGATCAGAAAAAGGGCCTTTCCCGTGTTAATTCCCATTGGGATTTTGAACACAACTATAGCCCAAACTGCTGGACGGAATTGCACCACGTTTGGCAGAAAGGTAGCTTATGGTCCAGAAAGCACACATTTTGTTATTTGGTTTAAATCCATTTAATAGTTTTTGAGAAATGAAAGGAAATCCAAATTTCTATATGTAGGGCTGTGACAAATTCATGACGACTCCCGATTTCGTGCAGAGATCTGTTTGGCTGCTAGTACTTCAACCAGGGAGTGTTGGCAGCTATTCTGGGACTCGGCTTCAGGTGAGTCTGAAAGGAAAACTGCACAAAAGAAAAGGGGGGTAGGGTACCATCAACCTAACCCACAAGACTTGGTCCTTGGGTCCCCCTAGGAAGCCGCAGGGCAAAGAACCATTTTTTTTAATTCACTGTGAAATCTGCAGTTCTTCACTTAGCATCTGAGTAGGCTAGGTCCTGGGTGTGTGTGGGTGTAAGATATAAAGGAGGTGGTGCTTGAGGTGCTCTCCAAGAGCTTTGATAAGCCCCAGGGACCACCACCTCCCGGGGCTACATTAAAGATATATATATATTTAGGGCTGCAAAGACCCTCTGGGCCCCGGGGATCACTACCTCTCTGGTATTTTTATAAAAAAAAGAAGTGAGGCCACACAGACTCCCCTCCTGAGACTTTCAAACACCCCATCTCCCAGGGTAAAAAACAACTTAAGTGCAGGGGCCCTCCCACACTCTGGGAACCACACCTCTCCGGGGCCATTTATATTTTTTCTAAAGGGAGGGAGCTGCTCTGCCCTTCTCTCAAGCCATATACAGGCCTAAGGACCACCAACCAACTCCTGTCGGCCTGTTCAAAAAGACTGATGGGTGGCCAAGCGTCCCCCCTCCTGGAGCTATTAATGGCCCTGGGAACCACACTACCCAGGATCAGCTCCTGCTATCTCCAAAGGTGTCCACCCTCGGGAGAGAGCTGTTTGCTTCTGCTTGGTGGGAGCTGTGACAGTTTCTACCAAGCAAAAGCAAATCCTCCTTTTTCAGTATATGGGAGCTGAAAAATGTCTCCTGCTTGCTAGAGGCTGAGTTTTCCTCTGTTAACCTGCCTACAGACATGGAAGCAGGGAAAGAGGTGAAAGCATTGCTCCCCATGGAGGGAGCTGCATTTAAAGCAGATACCTGAATTGGGGAGCAATGCTGGCTCCCACAGAAGGCGATGGGCCAGCTGGGACCAGTGGGGCCTTAAGGCCCCCCCTGCAGTCCTGAGTTATTGTGTTTTCCAAGTGTGTTTTCTCTGCAGTTCCACCTTGAAACTTTATCTGATAAAGACACTCAAGGAACATTGGCAAAGCTACAGACACTCAAGGTCACTGGAGACATTATCAAGGTGTCTTTTATGCACCTTTAGCGTCGGGGATGCACTATATATTTATCCAATGAGGTAGCACTTTTTAAAAAAAAAACTTTTATTTAGTTGGCATTTCAACTGGAATTTAAGCAGGTATAACAAAGTGCTTAGCATTTTGTAAATCATATTACATCACCTTTGTATATATGACACATGAAAGCTGCATAGGCAAAGTGTACTTACAGCATAGCATGGTAGTACCTTTTAGTCTCTAAAGTTATCACCCCTTTATTAGTGTGTCCACAGTAGCAAGATGTTCAGTGGTTCTTAGCAGCCCTCCCAGGTAGTGGGAGATTATGGGAGGTATTGTTTGTGCGTCTGTAGTCTATTGGCTGATGCCTTCAGCAATGCACAGTCATGCTGTCTAGAGATTTCCCATCTCATTCAAGGTCTGCAATGTGCATCGAGAGAGACAGCCAGAAATGAAGCCAAGAATATAACAAAACTAGGAGAAACAGAACAAACAATCTGCCCGCAGTCACCACATGTGCATAATCAAGTTGTGGGGCGACACTAAACATGAAAATCAGAATTCAGATACTGTCCCGGAGTCAGTGCATGGGCTGGTTGTGCCGGGGGGGTGATCCACCCACCCATACGCCCCGTCTCTGGGAGTCTCAGAGATAACACAGACTTGCACTTCCTACATCTCTTCCTATAAACTCATCATAGAGCTTCCGGTATTGCTCTCAGGATCAGAGTCTAGTCCCGCGGCACTGTTCTCCCAGCTGTCCATCACCTCTGACCATAGTGGGACCAGTGGTCGATGCCGCATCCCTTTGGTCTCCCTCCTCTTCAAGGCACTCACCTCCGCTCTCCCCAACCTCGTGACATCTTGTGTCCAAATCTGTAGGCTGGGACCCACAGTGTTTTTCCATGTCATGGATATTCGTTGCTTGGCCAGCACCAGGGCCATATCCACAAATCTGTTTCCCGCTTTTTTGGGTCGTGGCCGATTAAATAGCCCCAGGAGGCATATTTCCATTGTGGGTTCTAGTCGTCTATGTAGTGTAAGGTTAATTTTACGGATAACCCCCCTCCAAAATTGTTGCAACTGTGGACATTCCTATGTCATGTGCCCAAATCCTGCATCTAACAAACAGCACTGTGGGCAGCCCAGCCCCCCTATATATGAGCGTCAGTCGCCGTGGGGTTAGATAAGTCCTATGTGTGTAGTTATATTGTATATATTTTAGTCAGGTGTTTCTGGAGACCGCAGGAGCATGTGCAAGGATTCTATCCCACTCTCCATCAGAGAGGAATATGTCTAGGTCCGTCTCCCACCTTGCCTGCAGAGCATCCATCAGATTCTGTACCGTAGCCAGCAGCGACCTGTAGAGCCAGGAGACCAAATGTAAGCCCCCCCAATGGAGAGCATAGTCTGTAAGACCTTGTGTGTGTGAGGTTCACCCTCTATCCCCTTCCAGTGATCAGCGATCCTTGACTGTACAGTGCGCCTAGTGTGTTCAGGTCTGCGGCCATCCAGCAGCGTAGTTGTCCTTGTGTAAAACTAGAGAGGGGGTCACTACAAGGCATTCCCACTAGGGGAATGGCTGGCGCGTAAGGCACTTCTGTGCGTGTTCTTCTAAGGACTCTCTGTCAGTTGGCAAGGGCAGTCCTCAGCAACACTCCCCTCTTACTGTCGTGTACGGTAGGTAAGAGCAGCCCTGCCACAAGTCCAGTACCGCAGGGGTCTCCCCCATCCGCCCTCAGCTCCTCCAGCCCCACTCAACTAAGCCACCGCGTCAGCCATTGTAGCTGGGCCGCCAGGAAGTAAAACTCAAAGTCAGGGACTCCGAGCCCTTCGGCCTCCAGGAACAGTTTCAAAGTGGTCAGCGCCACTCGTTGTCTTCCACCATCCCATATCAGTTCCCTAAGCAACATGTCCAATGGTCGAAACCAGGAGGAAGGAAGGGTGATAGGCAAATTGGCAAAGTAATATAGCAGTCTGGGCAGTGCTACCATCTTAACAAGAGACACCCGGGCCACAATCGGCAAGCGCAGGGAACGACAGAAAGCAACACTGGACCACAAGACCCTAATCGCTGGGCCCAGCTTGTCCTCCCTGAGGTCCTATGTCTCATGATAGATCCGTATGCCCAGATATCGAAAAGTATGCGGTGCCCAGGATACCTCCTCTGGGCAAGAAGGCGGTTGGTTTGTTCCTCGGACCATCGGAAAGACATAAGTCTTACGTTTGTTGATGCGGAGACCAGAACAGGCCCCAAACTCATCTAACAGATGGAACACCTGGGGTAGTGTCTCCAGTCCATTGCGGAGGTAGATAAGTAGATCATCTGTGTACAGGGAGACTACATGGAAACCACCCGCAGACATATACCCCATTCTTGGGCTCTATCTCGGAGTCTCGCCACCAAGGATTCTATGGCAATGGCGAACAGCAAGGGCGACAGAGGGCATCCCTGCTGGGTTCCTCTATGTATATCATAGCTACAGGAGATTGTTCTTCCCGTTTTGACCCAAGCCGTAGGTTGTGTGTAAAGCAACCTAACCCAGGCACCCCAGGCCCCTCCCAAGCCCAGCCGTGCCATCGTGGCATCCAAGAATTCCCAGCTCACTGTGTTGAAGGCTTTTTCAAAATCCACCGACACAATCATTTCAGCCGGACGTGGGGGTGAGCATCATCATATAGCAGGGAGTATAGCCGACGGAGATAATTGGAGGTGCTGTGGGTGGGGATGAACCCACTCTGGTCCCGGTGTATAAGGGCATTCATATGTGGCAACAGTCTTGCGGCAAGTGCTTTACTAAGGATCTTAAAGTCAGTGTTGAGCATGGACAGCGGCCTAAAGTCCGTGACCAGTCTGTCGACCTTCGTGGTCTTGGGCAATGGGATCACTATGGCCTCTCTAGTCATGGCCGGCAACAGTTTGGTTTCAAAGGCTTCAGCGTACATCTCTGCCAATCTAGGGGCCAGGACATCACAACTCAGCCTACAAAACTCCGGTGGAAAGCCGTCCGCACCCGGAGTCCTACCCGCTGCCAGTGTCCTAATGGCTGCCTTAATCTCCCCTACAGTGACCTGTAACCCAGCCCATCCCTGTCTACGTCAGTCAGAACAGTCCTAGACAGAACAGACAGAAAGCTTTCCCGTATGTTAGCGGAGTCCACATGTACAGAGTTATATAAGGATTTATAGTATTCCGTAAATTCGGTATTAATCTGGGTAGGTGTGTAAATAATTGTAGGAGGCTGGCCTGACTTATAGTGGGTACCTTGTGGTACTTAAACCTTGTGCCAGGTCCAGTTATCCCTTATTAGTAGAATAGAGGTGTTCTAGCAGCTTAGGCTGATAGAGGTAGCTATAGCAGAGCAGCTTAGGCTGAACTAGGAGACATGCAAAGCTCCTATTATACCACTTATATCATATGGCACTATATCACAAGAAAACACAATACTCAGAGTTACTAAAAATAAAGGTACTTTATTTTAGTGACAATATGCCAAAAGTATCTCAGAGGATATACTCCCTTAGGAGGTAAGTAATATACACAAAATCTATACACACAAACCAAATTCAGGTAAGTAATAGTTAGAAAAGTAGTGCAAACAATGTAGAATAACAATGGAATGCAATAGGAAGAAATAGGCCTGGGGCAACACAAAAGATATACTCCAAAGGTGGAATGCGAACCACGAATAGACCTCAGGCCTAGTGTAGTGTGTAGAGGGTCGCTGGGAGTGTAAGAAAACAGTAAGGGTGTCCAAGATACCCCACCCCAGGAACCTGAAAAGTAGCAGTAAAGTTACCTTACTACCCCAGAACGAGAGTAAAGTTGACATAAGGGATTGTGCAAGGACAACAACTGACTGCAAAACACTGAAGACGGATTCCTGGACCTGAGGACCTGTAAAGGAAGGGGACTAAGTGCAAGAGTCACGCAAGTGTCCGGTGGGGGCAGGAGCCCACTAAACCCCGGATGAAGGTGCAAAAGGGCTGCCTCTGGGTGGAAGAAGCTGAAGATTTTGCAACAACGGAAGGTGCCAGGAACTTCTCCTTTAGTTAGAAGATGTCCCGCGGCGTTCTGGAGGATGCAGAGTTGTTTCCACGCAGAAAGATTGCAAACAAGCCTTGCTAGCTGCAAATGTTGCGGTTGAGGATTTTGGGTGCTGCTAGGGCCCAGGAAGGACCAGGAGGTTGCCCCTTGAAGGAGTAGACAGAGGGGGCGCCCAACAACTCAGAGAGCCCATGCAAAAGCAGGCAGCACCCACAGTAGCACCTGAAGAGGCACTTAGAAAATCTGAGGACATCGGTCGACTCAGAGTTACAAAGGAGGGTCCCACGATGTCGGAGTCCAACTCAGTGAGTTGGGCAATGCAGGATGGAGTGCTGGGGACCTAGGCTAGGCTGTGCACAAAGGAAGTCTTGCAAAAGTGCACCGAAGCCCGAGCAGCTGCAGTTCACGCAGTACACAGGATTACTGTCTGGCGTGGGGAGGCAAGGACTTACCTCCACCAAATTAGAACAGAAGTCCCACTGGACTGTCGAAGACACTTGGACTCAGCTCCTGTGTTCCAGGGACCAGGCTCGTCAGGATGAGAGGGGACCCAGAGGACCGGTGATGCAGAAGTTTGGTGCCTGCGTTAGCAGGGGGAAGATTCTGTCGACCCACGGGAGATTTCTTCTTGGCTTCCAGTGCAGGGTGAAGGCAGACAGCCGTCAGAGCATGCACCACCAAGAAACAGTCGAGAAAGCCGGGAGGATGAGGCGCCACAATGTTGCTGGTAGTCTTCTTGGTACTTTGTTGCTGTTATGCAGGCGTCCTGGAGCAGTCAGCGGTCGATCCTTGACAGAAGTCGAAGAGGGAAGTGCAGAGGAACTCTGGTGAGCTCTTGCATTGTTATCTGGTGAGATCCCCACAGGAGAGACCCTAAAAAGTCCACAGAGGAGGATTGGCTACTGAGAAAGGTAAGAACCTATCAGGAGGGGTGTCTGACGTCACCTGCTGGCACCGGCCACTCAGAGCTGTCCATTGTGCCCTCACATCTCTGCATTCAAGATGGCAGAGGTCTGGGACACACTGGAGGAGCTCTGGGCACCTCCCATGGGAGGTGCTGGTCAGGGGAGTGGTCACTCCCCTTTCCTTTGTCCAGTTTCACGCCAGAGCAGGGCTGGGGGATCCCTGAACTGGTGTAGACTGGCTTATGCAGAGAGGGCACCATCTGTGCCCATCAAATCATTTCCAGAGGCTGTGGGAGGCTACTCCTCCCTAGCCCGTCACACCTATTTCCAAAGGGAGAGGGTGTAACACCCTCTCTCAGAGGAAATCCTTTGTTCTGCCTTCCTGGGACCAGGCTGCCCAGGCCCCAGGGGGGCAGAAACCCGTCTGAGGGGTTGGCAGCAGCAGTAGCTGCAGTGGAGACCCCGGAAAGTTCGTTGGGCAGTACCCGGGCTCTGTGCTGGAGACCCGGGGATGCATGGAATTGTCCCCCCAATACCAGAATGGTATTGGGGTGGCAATTCCATGATCCTAGACATGTTACATGGCCATGTTCGGAGTTTCCATGGTGACGCTACATATAGGTATTGACCTATATGTAGTGCACCCGTGTAATGGTGTCCCCGCACTCACAAAGTCCGGGGAATTTGCCCTGAACAATGTGGGGGCACCTTGGCTAGTGCCTGGGTGCCCACACACTAAGTAACTTTGCACCTAACCTTCACCAAGTGAGGGTTAGACATATAGATGACTTATAAGTTACTTAAGTGCAGTGTAAAATGGCTGTGAAATAACGTGGACGTTATTTCACTCAGGCTGCAGTGGCAGGCCTGTGTAAGAATTGTCTGAGCTCCCTATGGGTGGCAAAAGAATTGCTGCAGCCCATAGGGATCTCCTGGAACCCCAATACCCTGTGTACCTAGGTACCATATACAAGGGAATTATAAGGGTGTTCCAGTGTACCAATGAGAATTGGTAAAATTAGTCACTAGCCTGCAGTGAAAATTTTAAAAGTAGAGAGAGCATAAACACTGAGGTTCTGGTTAGCAGAGCCTCAGTGATACAGTTAGGCACCACACAGGGAACACATACAGGGCATACTTTATGAGCACTGGGGTCCTGACTAGCGGGATCCCAGTGACACATAGGCAAAAAAAAAACATACATACAGTAAAAATGGGGGCAACATGCCAGGCAAGATGGTACTTTCCTACATTAATCTTTCCCTCCCCAGTCAGTAGGCGGGTGGTTGGCTTCCCCCCAGTCTCCGGGTGAATCAGCCAAGCCAGTAGCCTCCCAGCTTTCCCTTCCTAGTTGTGTACTTTGGCCAGATAGGTCCTATAGTCGTGACACCTAAGGCGTTCTAGTGCAGACAAGTATTTCTCCCGGGGCTCCAGCAGTTTTGCCTGTGTTTCTGGCGAGCCATCTAAGTCATTGTCGCCTTTATGTAGGTCGTCCTCGAAGTGTGAGATGTCCTGTTCAAGGTCCCGGTGGATGCCCACAGTCCCCCCTAGGCAATGGCCCCTCACCACCACCTTTAAGGCCTCCCACTCAATGCCCCTACTGGTCGCTGAGCCTGGGTTCTCTGTCAAATATTCCGACAACCTATTTAGTAGTGCCGTACGGAATACATCATCTTCTAACGCTGTTGGGTGCAGGCGCCACGTCAGAATAGATTGGTGAGTCTCCATCGTGGCTTAGTGGATCAATAGCAGACTATGGTCAGAGACAGTCCGGCCTAAGTAGTCAGAGTGCATCGCCAGGTTACTAAGAGAGGTTGAGCAGAGCATTCTATCTATTCTAGTGTGCACATGGTAGAGGTGGGAGTAGTACGAGTAGTCTCCACCAAGAGGATTTTGGAGACACCAGATATCCACTAGGTCCCAGTGTGAGATCCAGGTCGTCATGCCCTTGGCCACTCTGATGGCAGTAGCCCCCCATAAAGGGGCAGTAGAATGGTCCAATTCAGGGTCTAGCACCCCATTGAAGTCTCCTCCAAGTAGGACTGGGACATTAACAAAACGTGCCTGCCGGGCAGATAATGTGTGTAGGAACTGAAGCTGGTCCTGGTTTTGGGCATATATACTTCCCAAGACCACAAGTATCTTGTGACGTTTCGCCATCGAGCCCATACCCCTAACATTCTAAGACAGCACTTTAGAAAAGGGACGTGTCATAGCCATATCCTCCCAGAGGTCAGTCAGGGGGCCCGTACCTCCCTCTCACGTAGCCCCCTAATAACCATTGCAGTAACACATCACACATAACTGAAGGACCACGGGCTAAAACAAACAACTCTAACATTCCCCAACTCCCCATCCCAAGCGCAGGCACGTAACTGCCGCCCACCCAAACCATAATAACCAGTATATGAACAAATTATGTTGTCATCTGATGGGTTCTTCCTGTGGGTGATGTGGGGGTGAGCACGGAGCTGGTCCATCAGTGCCCCCGCCGGCACGCCACTGAGCCGCAAAGGACCAACAAGGCTGAGAGCATGCGGACCACCCGAACTCAAACGATGTCTACTGGTGTCTGAGGCGTCACATGAGGGAGGGCCTCCGTCACTCTAATCATTGATTCTATATCAGTGGAGTCCTCTCCATTCAAGGACTCAGGATCTGATCTCTGGCCATCTTCAGAGCTTTTCGCTTCTGTTAGGGAGGCCGCCGCCTGCAACGCAGCCCTCTTTCCCTGGCGCGCCTGTTGGCTAGTAGGTTTCGTCACCTGGCGGTCTCCCTGAGAGTCTTTGGTGTGTCCTCTCTTGCTCCGGCAATGTGGTTGTCTGTGTTCCGCTTGATTGAGATCTGTGGAGCCTCTTCGGTTGGCCTCCAGCCATGCCCACACTTCATCAGGTTCCTGTAAAAAATGTGTGGTTCCATCTAGTATAACCTTCAATTTAGATGGGAACAGCAAGGAATAGCGGAGTCCCTCCTCTCGTAGGGCTTGTTTCTCCTCCAGTAAGGTGGCCCGCCGAGTTTGGACCGCCAATGTAAAGTCTGGGAAAAAGGTGGCACGGCCCGCTCCACCTGGAAGGGGCCCTTCTCGCGGGCAGTCTATAACAGCAGGTTGCGGTCTCAATAGTGTAGGAGTTTTGCTACAATCGGTCGGGGTGGTCTTCCCGGCTCTGGTCTACGAGTAGGGACTCGGTGTGCCCTTTCTAGGGCAAAGAAGGGCGTGAGGGGCCGTTCATTCATAATAGTGCGCAGCCATTTTTCTAGATAGGCCACTGCATCAGTGCCCTCAACGCCTTATGGCATTCCAACAAATTCGTATGTTATTGCGCCGACTGCAGCCCTCCGCGTCTTCTGCCGGTCTTTCCAAGACCTGAACACCCTCAGATAGGCATGTGACCTGAGCCCTGAGGGCCCTTTGTGCGGGCTGCAGCTCCTCCAGGGACATTTCTGTAGCTGCTACCCTGTCACCAGCTTGTGGTGATCTGTTCATAAGTGACTGAGTTCAGAGGAGACCTTTCCGATTTCCTGACTCAGGGTTAACTTAGTGTCTTCAATCGCCCAAAGGATCTTATTCAGTGTATCCTGCATCGTAGTGGGTGCTGCACCCTCCTCTGACTCACCACTGGTTAATTGACGGGCAAGCCCCTGCTCCGCTTGAGATGTTCCCTGCATCTTATGCTTGAGTTTCCCCACAGTCTGGTAGGCACTTGGAGCGACCGGGATCCACCTCCGCCCAATGTCAAGTATTATGGTGGAGCCCCACTGCTCAGGGCCCCGGCAGTCCTCTGATCGCAGATCCCCACACTCAACAAGGCAGTTCCCCCAGGCAATTCTACAAACGAGAATCAGGCCCACGCCCTCCCAGCCATTTCCATACCGGCATCTCCTGTCTCCACCAGGGCGGGGCTGTCCGTCATGCAGGGGTTGCTGTGGGGGTAATCAAAGCCCTGGGCACCACATCCGACACCCCCCAATCTGACCATCCAACGTCCATAGGGGGAGGGTGGGGCAGGGGACACCCCCCTACGGTCACGTTTCTCGGGGGCCCCCACTGTTGGTTTATCTCCAATAAAGGGCCGTAGGGTCCAGGGGTCTCCTTCAGCCTCCACTCAGTCTCCTCACCTGGTAGCAGGCACCCCTTGCTCCTTGCTTCTGTTCCTGCGAGGGGCCCCCTTTCCCTGCAGCGCCGTCATTATTTAATGTAGGAGGTGTAGGAAGTTGGCTCTGTATTTACTATCTCAAAGTAAGAGATAGTGTGCACAGAGTCCAAGGGTTCCCCTTAGAAGTAAGATAGTGGCAAAATTAGATAATTCTAATGCTCTCTTTTGTTGTAGTGTGGTTGAGCAGTAGGTTTATCAGAGGTTAGTGTTAAGCATTTGTTGTACACACACAGGCAATACATGAGGAACACACATCCAAAGACTTAATCCAGGCCAATAGGTTTTTATATTGATAACTATATTTTTTCTTAGTTTATTTTATGAACCACAGGTTCAAGATTTACATCAAACACTTTAAATGTAAGGTACTTCACTTAGATACTTTAGGAACTTTGAATGAAAACATTATCATGTACAGTCTTTGTAAAAATGGCAAAAAGCTATTTTCAAAGTGGACACAGTGCAAAAATCAACAGTTCCTGGGGGAGGTAAGTAAAGGTTAGATTAGGAGGTAAATAAAACACTTACAAGTCTCAGTTCTGGGGCATAGGCAGCCCACCGTTGGGGGTTCAAGGCAACCCCAAAGTTACCACACCAGCAGCTCAGGGCCGGTCAGGTGCAGAGGTCAAAGAGGTGCCCAAAACACATAGGGGCCTATGGAGAACAGGGGTGCTCCGGTTCCAGTCTGCCAGTAGGTAAGTACCTGCGTCCTCGGGGGGCAGACCAGGGGGGTTTTGTAGAGCACTGGGGGGGACACAAGTAGGCACACAAAACACACCCTCAGCGGCACAGGGGTGGCCGGGTTCAGTGTGCAAAGCAGGCATCGAGTTTCAGGTAGGTAACAATGGAGGGACCCGGGGGTCACTCTAGCGGTGCAGGCAGGCACATGGGGGGCTTCTCGGGACAGCCACCACCTGGGCTAGGCAGAGGGTCTCCTGGGGGTCACTCCTGCATTGAAGTTCGGTTCCTTCAGGTTCTGGGGGCTGCGGGTGCAGTGTTGGTTCCAGGCGTCGGGTCCCTTGTTACAGGCAGTCACGATCAGGGGGAGCATCTGGATTATCTCTGCAGGTGTCGCTGTGGGGGCTCAGGGCGGTCGTCTCTGGTTACTCACGGGCTCACAGTCGCCAGAGAGTCCTCCCT
The DNA here is from genome assembly GCF_031143425.1 of Pleurodeles waltl. NCBI lineage: Eukaryota > Metazoa > Chordata > Amphibia > Caudata > Salamandridae > Pleurodeles > Pleurodeles waltl. The sequence goes on from NC_090447.1 coordinate 577,980,333, forward strand.
GAGGTGTTTGTTCTCTGGATCTCGAACCGGGGGCATGGGGTGCAGAGTGGGAAGTCTCACGCTTCCGGTGGGAAACGTGAAGTCTTTGGAAGTTGCTTCTTTATTGCACAGAAGTAGCTCGTTTTGAACAGGGCTGCTGTTCACAGGAGTTTCTTGGTCCTTTAGTCCAGGGCAGTCCTCTGAGGTTTCAGAGGTCACTGATCCCTGTCGGATGCATCTCTGGAGAAGGTTTTCGAAGTTGGAGACAGGCCGGTAGGGCTGGGGCCAAAGCAGTTGTCGTCTTCCTCCTTCTCTGCAGGCTTGTAGGTCAGCAGTTATTCTTGTTTCTTCAGGTTGCAGGAATCTGATTTCCTGGGATCTGGGGAGCCCCTAAATACTGAATGTAGGGGTGTGTTTAGGTCTGGGAGGGCAGTAGCCAATGGCTACTGTCCTTGAGGGTGGCTACACCCTCTTTGTGCCTCCTCCCTGTGGGGAGTGGGGCACATCCCTAATCCTATTGGGGGAATCCTCCAAACTCAAGATGGAGGATTTCTCAAGGTAGGGGTCACCTCAGCTCAGGACACCTTAGGGGCTTTCCTGACTGGTGGGTGCCTCCTCCTTGTTTTTCTCATTATCTCCTCCAGCCTTGCCGCCAAAAGTGGGGGCAGTGGCCGGAGGGGCGGGCATCTCCACTAGCTGGGATGCCCTGGGGCGCTGTAACACTCACTGCCAGGTGTTACAGTTTCTGCAGGGGGAGGTGAGAAGCACCTCCACCCAGTAAAGGCTTTGTTCCTGGCCACAGAGTGACAAAGGCACTCTCCCCATGTGGCCAGCAACATGTCTGGTATGTAGCAGGCTGGCAGAAACTGGTCAGCCGGCACTAGAAGTCGGGTAGGTATTCAGGGGGCATCTTTAAGATTCCCTCTGGGTGTATGTTACAATAAATTGCACACTGGCATCAGTGTGCATTTATTGTGCTGAGAAGTTTGATACCAAACTTACCAGTTTTCAGTGTAGCCATGAAACTGTGGAGTTTGTGTTTGACAAACTCCCAGACCATATACTCTCATGGCTACCCTGCACTTACAATGTCTAAGGTTTTGCCTAGACACTGTAGGGGCATAGTGCTCATGCACATATGCCCTCAGCTGTGGTAGAGTCCACGCTGCCTTAGGGCTGTAAGGCGTGCTAGAGGGGTGACTTACCTATGTCACAGGCAGTGTGAGGTTGGTATTGCACTCTGAGGGGAGTGACATGTCGTCTTAGTCATTTTCTCCCCACCAGCACACACAAGCTGAGAGGCAGTGTGCATGCGCTGAGTGAGGGGTCCCCAGGGTGGCATAAGACATGCTGCAGCCCTCAGAGACCTTCCCTGGCATCAGGGCCCTGGGTATCAGGGGTACCAGTTTCAAGGGACTTACCTGAGTGCCAGGGTTGTGCTAATTGTGGAGACAAAAGTACAGTTTAGGGAAAGAACACTAGTGCTGGGGCCTGGTTAGCAGGGTCCCAGCACACTTTCAAATCATAACTTAGCATCAGCAAAGGCAAAAGGTTAGGGGGTAACCATGCCATGGACGCATTTTCTTACACACACCCCCAAACGAAAGAGGATGAGACTAACCTTTCTCAAGTGACTCTTCATTTTCTAAGTGGAAGAACCTGGGAAGGCCATGTGCATTGGCATGGGCAGTCCCAGGACTGTGTTCCACTATAAAGTCCATTCCCTGTAGGGATAAAGGCCACCTCAACAGTTTAGGGTTTTCTCCTTTCATTTGTATTAGCCATCTGAGAGGTCTGTGGTCAGTTTGAACCATGAAGTGAGTACCAATAAGGTATGGTCTCAACTTCTTCAGGGACCAGACCACAGCAAAGGCCTCCCTCTCAATGGCACTCCAACGCTGCTCCCTGGGGAGTAACCTCCTGCTAATAAAAGCAACAGGCTGGTCAAGGCCATCATCATTTGTTTGGGACAGGACTGCTCCTATCCCATGTTCAGAGGCATGTGTCTGCAAAATGAACTGCTTAGAGTAATCTGGAGCTTTCAAAACTGGTGCTGTGTACATTGCTTGCTTCAGGGTGTCAAAGGCCTTTTGACAGTCCAAGGTCCAGTTAACTTTCTTGTGCATTTTCTTGGAGGTACGTTCTGTGAGGGGGGTCACTATTGATCCATAATCCTTCACAAACCTCCTATAGTAACCAGTCAAGCGAAGGAATGCCCTGACTTGAGTCTGGATTTTTGGAGCTACCCAGTCCAGAATAGTCTGGATCTTGGGTTGGAGTGGCTGAACTTGGCCTCCACCTACAAAGTGTCCCAAGTAAACCACAGTACCCTGCCCTAGCTGATATTTAGATGCCTTGATAGAGAGGCCTGCTGCTTGCAGGGCCTGCAAAACCTTCTTCAGGTGAACCAGGTGATCCTGCCAGTTGGAGCTAAAGACAGCAAGATCATCAAGATAAGCTGCACTAAAGGACTCCAAGCCAGCAAGGACTTGATTCACCAACCTTTGGAAGGTGGCAGGGGCATTCTTTAAGCCAAAGGGCATCACAGTAAACTGGTAGTGCCCATCAGGTGTAGAGAATGCTGTTTTCTCTTTTGCTCCTGGTGCCATTCTTATTTGCCAGTACCCTGCTCTCAAGTCAAAGGTACTCAGGTATTTGGCAGCACCCAATTTGTCAATCAGCTCATCTGCCTTTGGAATGGGGTGAGCATCTTTCGTGGTGACAGACTTAAGCCCTCTGTAGTCCACACAGAACTTCATCTCTCTCTTGACTTCTTTTGTGTGGGGTTTGGGGACCAAGACCACTGGGCTAGCCCACGGACTGTCAGAGTGCTCAATCACTCCCAACACCAGCATCTTGTGGACTTCCACTTTGATACTTTCCTTAACTTGGTCAGACTGTCTGAATATTTTGTTTTTGACAGGCATGCTGTCTCCTGTGTCCACATCCTGGGTACACAGGTGTGTCTGACCAGGGGTTAGGGAAAAGAGCTCAGCAAACTGCTGGAGGACTTGCCTGCAGTCAGCTTGCTATTGGCCAGAGAGAGTGCCTGAGTAGATCACTCCATCTATTGTGCCATCTTTAGGGTCAGTGGAGAGGAGATCAGGGAGAGGTTCACTCTCTGCTTCCTGGTCCTCATCTGTAACCATTAACATGTTTACATCTGCCCTGTCATGGAAGAGTTTTAGGCGGTTAACATGGATCACCCACTTGGGGGTCCTACTAGTGCCTAGGTCCACCGGGTAGGTGACCTGACTCTTTTTTTCTAGTACTGGGTAAGGGCCACTCCATTTGTCCTGAAGTGCCCTACCAGCCACAGGCTCCAGAACCCAGACTTTCTGCCCTGGCTGAAACTCAACCATAGCAGCCTTTTGGTCATACCACATCTTCTGGAGCTGTTGGCTGGCCTCAAGGTTTTTACTTGCCTTTGCCATGTACTCTGCCATCCTGGAACGTAGGCCTAGTACATAGTGCACTATATCTTGTTTAGGCTCATGGAGAGCTCTCTCCCAGCCTTCTTTCACAAGAGCTAGTGGTCCCCTAACAGGGTGGCCAAACAGAAGTTTAAAGGGGGAAAACCCTACTCCCTTCTGATGCACCTCTCTGTAGGCAAAAAGCAGGCATGTCAAGAGGACATCCCATCTCCTTTTGAGTTTTTCAGGGAGCCCCATGATCATGCCCTTTAAAGTCTTGTTATATCTCTCAACAAGACCACTGGTTTGTGGGTGGTATGGTGTGGTGAATTTGTAAGTCACCCCACACTCATTCCACACATGTTTCAGGTAAGCTGACATGAAGTTGATATCTCTGTCAGAAACCACCTCCTTAGGAAACCCCACTTTGGTAAAAATACCAATGAGTGCTTTGCTTGCTCCTAGAATTTAGGACCCCGGCCACTACTTTCTGTTTTTGCATGGTTGGAACAGTGTATTACTAATTTTTGATGTCTCCAGATCATTTCCAAGCAGACATTCTATTGGTATAGCAGAAGAGACTACCTCCTGTTTCAGGCCAGTGACCCCTCCCAGTTCTAAAGTTACCATAGCCATGGGATGTACTTTAGTCTGATTGTTAGCATTGGTGACTAGATAAGTTTGTCCAGTCAGGTATTGTCCTGGGGAAACTAGTTTGTCTGTCACCATAGTGACACTGGCACCTGTATCCCTCAGGGCCTCTACTCTAGTCCCATTAATAAAGAGCTACTGCCTGTATTTTTGCATCCTAGGCGGCCAGGCAGCTAGTGTGGCTAAGTCCACCCCACCCTCAGAGACTAATGTAACTTCGGTGTGGACCCTGATTTGCTCTGGGCACACTGTTGATCCCATCTGGAGACTGGCTATTCCAGTGCTAACTAGAGTAGCAGTTGAAGTGGAACCTTTCTTGGGACAGGCGTTGTCTCCAGTTTGGTGTCCATGCTGACTACTGCTGCGACACCAGGCCTTTTTGGGATCAAAGTTTTTACCCTTGTACCCAAATGAGGATTGTGAAGAGTCTTTGGACCCACCCTCCTGTGCAGGTTTTTGGGGCCCTGTAGAAGACTCTTTACTTTTTCCCTTGGATGTCTCAACACTCTTCCCCTGGGGAGGCTTTGTGACCCCTTTCTTTTGGTCACCCCCTGTGGAAGTCTTGGTCACCCTTGTCTTGACCCAGTGGTCTGCCTTCTTTCCCAATTCTTGTGGAGAAATTGGTCCTAGGTCTACCAGATGCTGATGCAGTTTATCATTGAAACAATTACTTAAAAGGTGTTCCTTCATAAACAAATTATACAGCCTTCCATAATCATTTACACCACCGCCATTAATCCAACCATCTAGGGGCATATTTATACTCCGTCTGCGGCGAATGTGCGTCAAAAAATTTTTTGACGTACATTCAGCGCAAACCTTGCCCCGTATTTAAACTTTGACGCCCGAACCCACGGACGACAACATTCCATTGTGTGCGTCATTTTTTGGATGCGGCAACCAGCCTTGCGTTAATGATATGCAAGGTAGGCGTACCCGTCCAAAAAATGACTTAAACGGGCGTGCGTCATATTTATGCTTTCGGGCAAACATTATGCACGGCCGGGAGGCGGAGCCGGAAAATGACGCACAGCCCTATTTGCGTCAAAATGTAACACCTGGGTCAGAGCAGGCGTTAAAATGGGGCAAACACACCTGTATTTAATCAGAACACACAGAAGCAACAGAAGAGCAGCAGAGCAGCAAAAGGGAGACATGGAGGTGATTCTTATTCAGCGTGCACGCAGACGCAGAGCCCAGCAGCAACAACAGCAGCTACCACAACACCAGCAGGGACCCCAAAGGCAGCGCAGAAGGCAGGAGAGGATATTCTGCCCCAGAACAACCCTTCATGGCCTCAGGGAACATGATATTATCCAGAGGTCCAGGTTGAACTGGCAGGCCGTTCAGGAGCTGCTGTGCAATATTGAGCCGCAGTTGGCACCCACTTTGCTGACACCCCGCACCATCCCAACAGAAACCAAGCTGCTTGCCGTACTTCAAATGCTGGCAAGTGGCTCTTTTCAAACAACTGGTGCCCTAGTTGCCGGAATATCACAGCCATCATTCTCTGCCTTTTTGCCCAAAGTACTGGATGCCATCATTGGACTTACACCCGCCACATCTGCTTCCCTAACACACTGCAGAAGCAGCAGGAAACAAAACAGGGGTTTTACCTCATTAGTGGCTTCCCACACGTCCTTGGTGCAATCGACTGCACACATGTACGCCTTGTGCCACCTGCTGCAACTGAACACCTCTACCGCAACAGGAAGCACACACATTCCATCAATGTGCAGGCCACTGTCGTTCACCAAGGATTGATCACCAACATCGTGCTAAATATCTTGGGAGTGTCCATGACTCATTCATCTTCTGTCACAGCACCATTAATGAACACTTCCAGGATGGATGGTATGGCAATGGACTACTTGTTGGTAAGTACAGAAACCTACTTATATACACACTGCACAGCAACCCTCTAGGACGCACATCACATTCACCACAACAGCAACATGTCGACAGGAACACACTGCATTTCAAGCATCCCCACAGACTTTGGCTGCTCTCTGCTGATGACGGGCTAAACCTAGAAACACGTGTCCAGAGATACACAGCACTTGCTGCACCTACTTAGGTGAAAGACTTTTGATTACTTTTTCAATACAAAACAAAGTGACTGCATTTACCATGATGCATTGGGGCTAACTTTTTGCTGGAGTGTGAGGCAGTGTGCTCCCTTTTTTCTTTTTGTCAAATGACTGCTCCCTTGAGCTGACGAGCTCTGGTGAGGCACCTTTGCGCCAGTGAGTGGTACATAAACCTGAGAAGACTTTTGGCGGCATTTCAAGCATCCCCACAGACTTTGGCTGCTCTCTGCTGATGACGGGCTAAACCTAGAAACACGTGTCCAGAGATACACAGCACTTGCTGCACCTACTTAGGTGAAACACTTTTGATTACTTTTTCAATACAAAACAAAGTGACTGCATTTACCATGATGCATTGGGGCTAACTTTTTGCTGGAGTGTGAGGCAGTGTGCTCCCTTTTTTCTTTTTGTCCAATGACTGCTCCCTTGAGCTAACGAGCTGACGAGCTGACGAGCTCTGGTGAGGCACCTGTGCGCCAGTGAGTGGTACATAAACCTGAGAAGACTTTTGGCGGCATTTCAAGCATCCCCACAGACTTTGGCTGCTCTCTGCTGATGATGGGCTAAACCTAGAAACACGTGTCCAGAGAAACACAGCACTTGCTGCACCTACTTAGGTGAAAGACTTTTGATTACTTTTTCAATACAAAACAAAGTGACTGCATTTACCATGATGCATTGGGGCTAAATTTTTGCTGGAGTGTGAGGCAGTGTGCTCCCTTTTTTCTTTTTGTCCAATGACTGCTCCCTTGAGCTAACGAGCTGACAAGCTCTGGTGAGGCACCTGTGCGCCAGTGAGTGGTACATAAACCTGAGAAGACTTTTGGCGGCATTTCAAGCATCCCCACAGACTTTGGCTGCTCTCTGCTGATGACGGGCTAAACCTAGAAACACGTGTCCAGAGATACACAGCACTTGCTGCACCTACTTAGGTGAAAGACTTTTGATTACTTTTTCAATACAAAACAAAGTGACTGCATTTACCATGATGCATTGGGGCTAACTTTTTGCTGGAGTGTGAGGCAGTGTGCTCCCTTTTTTCTTTTTGTCCAGGAACACACTGAGGTTGTGACATCGCTAGCCATGTTTCTTAGGTCACCATTGAACCTGTCACACATCTGAGATTAGTGTACAGTCTAATGTTAAGACGTCAATGATCACAACGTTTAGAGTGGGTTGCCTAAATGTCCCCTTGCAAATTGTAAGTGTCTCAATGATGTTTACATTAATCCATTGCATAAGTCTAAAGGTATGTGTTGTCCAGGGTACATTGATATGAACGTGTTAACAACACTGTCAATCTTAGCCTGTGTATGGAACTATCATCTCACCCCCAGTGAAGCCACATGGACACCTGCATCACAAGTCACAATGCTAGGGAGGGCACACTGTACTGCAAATCGCAAAACATACTGCTGACAACCGGTTAACAGCCAAACACTCGTTCAGCCAAGGAAACAACACAATGCAGATGGTGCATCCTACAAGCCTAGGATGCAGCATAATAACACAAAAGAGTCACAGACACCACAAGACAACTACTGCCAGGAAAGGTGATTTCAATAGGGCTAGCTACATCAACATGATCCCATTCATTTTCTCTTGCAGCTGATCAGGGGTATGGCATCCAGCCATGGATAATGACACCTATTGGCAACCCGAGTACTGCAGCAGAGCGTGCCTACAATGACGCACATAGGACACTCACCATAGTTGAGAGGACCTTCGGCATCCTCAAGTCCAGGTTCCGGTGCCTCGACATCACTGGTGGTAGCCTCCTATATTCCCTGGAAATGGTCTGTAAGATCATCCTAACATGTGCTATTCTGCACAACATTTGCATAAAAAGGAACATTCCCCTCCTGGAACCCGAGCCACACATGCCTGAAGAGGAGGAAGAGGAGGATGGTGGCCTGCAACATGAGGGGGAACAACAGAACACGGCCGCTGGTTTACGTAGGCGGCAACATATCATGAACAATTTCTTTTAAATATAATCACCATCAACACTTTATGAACTAATTTAAATAAACACCTGTAATAATCATCATATCATCGTTTGGCTATTCATTATTGCACACCTTCATCTCTAACTATCAGAATATGAGTGTTGCCTCATGGAGCATTGCTGATATACCGATTAGGACACTGAAAATCCCAGAGCAAATGTGATGCGTATCATACAATGGTCACATACATACACACAGTAAATGACATATATCCTGTACATTTCACCTTTGAAGGGCACTAGCAGAGGACCACACCTATTTCACACATACATGTTGAAATCATGGTTCATCGAGGCATATGGCTCACAACTAAGACACCATCACTAAATAAGGGGAAAACAATCCTCATACATGAGGCCGTGGATGTGCTTTTGCATTAGTAACAGGAATGTCTGACCAGACCCTTGACAGCAGTAAGTCCAACTGCATCCAATATTTGCAAGGACTATCTGTGACCAGAGTTCCATTGAAGCAGAACATATACAGCACAAGTGCCACACATATGAGCAACATTGCGCACATGACATTCCATGTACATGTCAGCCCATTTCCTAACTCCTGACACACCCATGCACCTGGTCACAACCCACCTGTCTGAAGAGGTCCATGGAATAGTAAGATGTGTACCCTGATATTCCCTCCTCTACACACACAGCTTGTCAATAGCAATCCAGTGTGCTACACCCTTTTCTATGGTATACCATTGTCATAGAACATCTGACTGCATGAACGTCAGGTCAATTAATACACTGGCTTCTGGTTTCCAAGCCCTGTTAGCACCTGTAGATTGCTTCCTGTGTGAAAATGTCTGTTGGCCATTAGAATGCAAATCTCACCTATAGGACTTGTGAGAAACAGATGCAGCCCACACCTGTGATCACCTCCATGCACACCACCCATTTCAACAAACACTGCCCCTGCTGATGCCTGGAACAGCATAAGAGTTGCCATTTTGTCAAATACACCGTTAAGCATTGATACTAATTAAGCTGTGTAACACAGCCCTTGGGTTCATTTGTCACCTTCAAAAAAACAGGACATACACAGTTTGACATGTCAACTGTCTAGTTCGTCCTCCAAACAGTCTTAGTCAGACCACTGATTATGTAACTTGTTAAATTGCTGGATCCTGATTCACCCTGCATCCTGTCAGCCTGACTGGCATCTGTGGCTATATGTACCACACTTGCGTTAGCAAACCTCTCATTCCTCAGAGGGTATTTGGGCATGTGCTTCTTCAATGCATACCCAAATACATTGTATAGCATCATCTGCCTTTGAACTGTACCATATAAGTTAAATCCTCTGTGAATACCAAAATTCATGGCCCATCCCTTGTCTGGGTCTCATTTGTGCATGAATGACAAAGTGTGACAGTGTCCCAGGGCCGTATGCAGGGATTTGGTACGGGGCCTTCAGCAGAACCAGCAACCTCTGTTAATGTCCATGAAAAATCCACACATGTCAGGACCCTGACAGTTCACACACAGAATTACATTGCTCACAACATATTGATGGGCCGTGTGTGGTGAATAGCTGCAAGAATAATCAGCACAGAGGCTATGATGTTCCCAGATGCAGTGGGAATTGCTGAGGCTAACCTGTGTACAAATGTTGTAATGACACCTGCCGGAACATGACACCTGAGACATTACCTCACTCAGCACACCAAGGTTGCCCTGTTGACTGTCTCATTACACATCTTCAGTGACAGGGTGGGACCATCCCCATGTAAGTTCTTATGTCCACATCCACTTTACTCACATTAATCAACAAAGGATACTCAGTAGATACAGGAATAGCTGCCACTGACTCATGATGAGTTCTGGACCTAACTATGACAATTTACACCCCAAAAAATATACAGGCTCAAGATTGGACCACACACATGAACAAGACACCTATGTGCAATTGATCACTGGAAATAAGTGGACACGTGCTGCCTCGTCTGCTGGTCTACCACAGCCACTTGAGAGTTGTGGCTCAGTTATATGACCTCAACTGGGGCGTCATCATACATTTGTGGTTCACCTTTGGCTGTCTGGGCAAACTACATGTTACCCACTTCCTCAATGCATGTGTATGACTCACTGTGGGATTCACCAACAAGTGCCTAGGAAGCTGTTACCATAAATCTAGGACATAGGATGTTGAAAATGTGGACCATTGAAATGAACAAGCGTCTGCCAGCTATCTGGTGCATGCTTTGTCATATGTGGTGTCTACGTTACCCTAAATCTTGAAAGTGCACATAATGGATGTTGCTACATGTATGACTAACACATGTCCTCTCTCAGTTCCACAATGACTTGCATCTAAGGTTTGGACACATGGACTTCACATTCATACAAGCATATGTGCAATAACGCATCATGTGATGCACACACACTTGGTCAACAAATGCATTAGTTGCCACAGCACACACATTGAGCCATAGGCATTGAGGTATTGTACATATGTGCGTCACATAGCTATCCTCTCCTGATGCCAAACATGCCCAATTTGTGCAATACATATATGTAGGCCACACATATGGCCATCTAGTGTGTCAGCCAACCGTCAAAATACGGTGAAGGAAGTAGCGGGTCATGGTCCGCTGCAGTATGATTTCACACATGTGAACATACACCATCAACACCATAGTGGGTGCCATCAGCCTATCTCTGATGTGTCCCAAATGTAACATAACAGAAAAACAGAGAAAATGCCCAAAACCAGTTCATGCACTGAAATTTTGACGTTGCTAGCGTTATGCGTCATTTTTTTCCCACCAATACAGATTTTGCGTAATTTTTTTTTACACACAGAAGTGAAAATTAGGCCGCATCCAAATAATTGTACAGACTATTTATTATTATTTGGATGCGGGCTAATTTTCACTCCTGTGCGTCGAAAATTATGACGCACAAACTGTATGCATGAAAAAAATATGACGCATAATGTGAAAAACGGCAGACATTTTATTCAGGAAGTGATGTAATAGGATATCCTGTTTACAGATCATGTACAGTGGGTGTACTTTCACTTTCACTTTGCAGTCTGTGAATCTTCTAGACTGTGTGGCTGTGTTGAGAGTGGTGTCCATTGATTTTGTGCTTTTGTGTCCTGTGTGCTGTCTCTATTGTCAATTTGTGAAATAAATATTGTTGGTGTATAGTGTCCTACTGTGTTTTGTGTACATTTGTCCAGTTTGCTAGTGTTTTTGTTGTTTGTGGGAGTCTGTTGTGGGTAGTGCTAGTTTGGGGATAGTTGGGCTCTTTCAGTGGTTAAGTTTACTTTTCTTCTGTTTTTGTACCCCTACTTTCCCCCTTTTCCCCTTTCTATTTCTTTAACCCCTATTCCCCTTCTCATTTGTACAATGTCTGGTAGGCCACGTCTTGGCAGGATGTGTGAAGAGGAGTTGGGGGGCTTCCTATGGCTTGTGTGCCATTTCTTGCCACTGATGATCGAGGCAGGGTGATACAGGGGTATCACACTGAGGCACGTAGAATCCGGTGGGGAAAGGTGCTGCATCACCTGCAGCGTGTGTATGCCAGCCAGAGGAGTGACCACCAGCTGAAGCACCAGTGGGCTGACCTCATCACCAGGGAGCAGGATCTCTTGGACCACCTAGGAATCGTGATTGGTGGCCCTGTTGGTGAGTACTAATCATGTGAATGTGCACAATTAAATGCTCTGTATTGACATCAGATGATTTGCACAATATCTGCAAGCTAACTTGCTGACTGTGTGTAATGCTGGGGAAACATACATGGTAATTGATGCACTATGGGAAGGATCACAATTGCTAGCTGTCAGGTAACACGTGCTCTGCAAACTTACAGGATACTTTTCCGTTAAGTAAATTGGTGCTGCCTTTGTGTCAGACAACCAAACAAAATAGGAGCCAATCATGTCTATACAGGCCACATTTGCCAGAGAAGTAAAGATGTACTAACATATTGGCTAACTTTGTTGACGCAATAGCTAGACTGAGTTTAGAATCACTACATGATGCAGAAAATAAGTGCTGGCTTCACGTCAATTGATGATAGCAAAGTGGCCCAGACATATGTCTCATGTGAGTCTGGTGAATGTGGAAGGAAAGCGTTCACGGAAGTTCTATGAACGTTAGGGATTATTGTGGTCCTTCATCTTTTTGGATACATGTCAGATCTGGATTTGAAAACATTGTGAAAAGGTGTAAGGTGCCCTCAGCTAATATCTTAGACTGATATTTGGAGTGAGTTGTGCCACATTTCAATTAGGGATGGCAGTCCAAAGGTATGCACATGGCTTCACATCTCTGTGGTTGGTGCAAATCACCATTGCAGGGCCTCATCAAATTAAGAAACTGTAACAACAGGAGGGCTTACAAAAGTCCCTGCCCCTCTGCGCATTGTACCTATATGTATGAACTGTGTCATGGCCACATAGCCTATTTGACTGGTAATGCAGTCCTCAAGTAACCAGGCTTTGGATGTCTCTCTTGGATGCACATGATGAGACGATTACACTCCATTTTTTTTTCTGGTCACTAATGATGGGCATGTTTGCCACCACATGATAGTTAGGGCCACTGCATGTGTGCAGATATGTGTGTAACTGTCACAGGAGACCCATGCTATGTACAAGTTGGCCGTGATATATCAGATGCAGTATCATCATGTCTGAATGGCTGTCATTTCCTTATTCAGCCTACACATTGTATATGTCTTTGAAATTGTTGGTCAGTGCAAAGATTTTGAGCACATTTCTTCCTTCCTTGCCTTAGAGGTGGACCGGCACCCTACACTGTGGGAGAGGTGGCTACATTTGAGGACCCTGACCACTCCAGTAAGTGTTGATATGTCTGTTATGTGTTGTGTTTGCTGGTTATGTGTGATGGACTCCTGTGTGTTGAACGCATAGCAAGGTGTTATGCGTTCGCCAATCATTTGTCTTGTTCCAAGAGTGGGATTTCAGTTTCTCAAATGTTTTGAATTGGCCAATGCGTATCCTATTGTATTATCTAGGGATTGTAGGTCATTCCTGTGGGCACCACAGTGAGTACTGGGGTGAGTCATGAGGATGACACTTGTATCAACAAGAGTCGCACTGGAAGTCAGCTCAGATTTAGTCAGCCTGTCAGACCCACATTCTCCCAGATTGGTACAGCAAATTGCTTTCCAACAGACTTCTGCTTCCCTATTTACCAAGGTACTTATTAAACTGTAGGTAGAACTTCCTAGCAGCATGTACTTCCACATGTAGTGCTACAAGTATGTGGAACTTGAGTGCAATGGCCTAAGTGTGCATGCTAATCATGATCATGGGTGTTCTTGCAACTCTGTGTCTGATGTAAGTCATGCCTTACTGGAAGTATATGTTGTGTACCAAGCTCTGTATTTCCTGACATGTGTGGCGCTATGATTGGTCTAGGGTTTGCAGACTCCTAATTGTTGATAGACCTTACCTGTGGTGTGTGTGTAGAGCCAAACATGTGTGGAGTTTTCTATACACTCCTCGGTGTCCATGTTGTTTGGAATTGTTAGTTGTTTATCCACCCCCCACCCTCAAACACAGGCATGGGTTTGTGAATAGGGTACCTAGGACTGATGCTACCAGTATGTTACACATACATGTGAATAAGTGACTGTTTGGTCGGAACCTAGTAGTCACACTCAGGTATGGCACATGGGTACTATACTGGCAAGTCCTGTTACAACTTGCAGACCATATGGCTTTAGTTTTGCATTCCGTACACTGACATTTGTAGCCCAGGTATTGGCAGAGGATATGCAGCATGATTGTTAGCTGATAACTGGCAGAACTCAGATGGCAAGTCAATGCCAGTTGTTACCCATCTTGTAGGTTTTGGATGTGCTATGTGTGATATGACCTTTGTAGGCTGGCCTGCCATGTACTTACTCAGGGACATTCAATGATCTGTATTGTGATATGAGCTGTTACAAGTACAGTAGATGTATTGTCTGATTGACTTCTTGTGCCATTTCACACAATGCAGTTCCTAATGTAAATTATTTGCATTTGTCTTCACAGCTGCAACATGACTCCAGACCAGGTCCGTGAGTTCCTGCGGCGGGCAATGAGATACCAGCACATCCTGCTGGTAGAGTCGTGGTTCAGGAGGATGGGCCATCGATACCGCCATGAACGGGCCTCCGGGGTATGGAGGGCCTTCCCACAGGGTGGCCCTACTTTGCCCACCAAAGCCACCACCAGCACAACCACCACTTCAAGCCAGGTGGCCCCACCCACAGGTGGGACTGTTGTCCGTACATCTGCCATACTTCCAGGCCCCAGCATTGCAACAGGTGTAGGACAGCCCACTGGCCTTGGCTCCACACGCGCACAGACCTCCTCCACCGGTACCCAGACTGCCCCAGCTCCATCAGTTGACCCTGCAGCATTCCACGACATGGAACGGAAGATGGACCGTGTGTTGCGGAAGTTAAGCAATCTGAGCCGGGATGTTCGCCACATTAACAGGCGTGTGAAGTCCATAAATAGGACCCTCCGGTTGGCCAACCTCGAGACTGTTGTAACAATGAACATGATTCCCTCCCCTCCCTCCTCTTTCCTTTTTCTCATACTTAGTGGGCTTAGGGGGCTTAGTGTTAGGTTAGTATAGGCTGTTAGTTTAGTTAGTGTTAGTGGGTAGGAGGTGGGGGTCCTGATTCTTTATATTTTTACTTATTAAGTGTGTGGGTGGGTGGGTGGGGGTTTATGTTGGGGTTCATGTGTGTTTAATAAAAAAAAAGAAAAAAAGAAAATTTTAAAAAAAAAATATATATATATATATATATATATATATATATTTGTTTGGGATAGTATAGTATGTGTTTAGGTTAGTATGTGTTGTCCTCCATGTGTCCGGTCTCATAAGGGGCTGGGGGGTTGATGTTTAGAACGTTTTGTTACATGTGATAAGTAAGTTTAGCTTAGGTTAGTTAGGGACAGTTGTGGGTAATGAGTAGTCAGGGTAGATTAGGGTAGGTAAGACTTTTCCCTCAGTTTCCTCTTCTGTGATTAGCATTTAATAAATATATAGTTAACCCTTAACAGTATGTGTTAAATGCTACTTGATCATGGCCTTGGAATTAGTGTACATGAATGTTGTTCACAGAGACAGATTTGTTGTGTCAGTGCTATTTATTGAAAAGTGCTGTAGTTCTATATGTACATTGTCCATGATTGTGAGTCCATTATAGTGACATCTTACATTGTGATCCTACACAAGGGGTTAAGGAAATGCATTTGACATGCTGAGGTGATGTTTCAGACAGTGCAGAGGGACAGGATTTGCCAATGAGTAAGAGAGAGACAATCACTGGGCAGGCTCACAAGATATACAGTGGTAAGCAGAACAGTCATGAAGTAGAGTTGTTGTAAGACTGGCATGTTACAAAGCGCAGGACCTTGGTAATAGTTGGCCATGTGGCAGGGAATAGTGCTTCCGAGTACTTTTCCGTGTGAATGTGATCTGTTCCATGTCTTCTTCTTCTGATGTGTGTGTTGCCTCCTCTGTCCTTGTTGATGGTGGTTGTGAAGGAGCAACACACACCTCAGTGTTAGAAGACGTGGAGTCAGATATCCCGGTCGCTGCTACCTGTAAAGGTCTTAAGGGCAGTACTGCAGCAAGGAGGATCTGCTGATTCTTAAGAATAGCAGCCACATCACGATGGTAGGCAGCCAGGTCGGCCCTGAGGGTTTCAATGTTGCATTCGTGCACGCGTTGACAGGATTGCTGTTGTAGGTGTTGGGTTAACTGTATTACAGCTGCGCTGATTTCCTTCAGGCTTTTTTGCTGTTCATGCAAGATAGATGTTAGCGCTTGCATAGTTGCTGCCTGATCTGCAGATGACATCATGCACAAGCGCACCCCCTCAAGGCTGGCTGCCATAGTTTGCATCCCTACCCGCACCTCCTTGGCCAGCTCCCGCTGTACTCCGACTACAGTTCGCTCAAAGCTGGTGCCTGTTTCGTCTGAGTCCTCAGCTGTATTGGAGCTGGCAGGTCTTACAATTGGGGTGGTGGGAAGGTCCTCTGTGATGGCTGCTTTTTCTGTGCTCCTCCTTGTGACTGAAGGTGGGGTCTGGAGGGTTCCAAGGACCTCTTGGATAGTCTCCTGTGGAATGTTTGTCAGCTCGTCATCCATGTCATCAAGGTATTCTGGGACAGGCATATCCGCAGGAGATCCATCTTCCTCTGCAATGAAACAGGGTACATTTAGTTTGTCTGTGTTGTGGCATTAGTGATGTGACATGCCTGCCTTGTGATGAATTCACATTGTGATCTTGTTTCGTGTTTATTGCTCTAGTCTTTCAGATGCATTTTCCCAGGCCTATGGCCCACCTGCATGTCACATGTATAGTATGAAGTTATTGGACTTCTCTGCATCATCTCCTCTAATATAGGTTTAGGCCGAATAGTGAATTGCCACCTTCTTGTCCTACTCAACCCTCCGTCTACATCCATTCTAATGGCGAGGCCTTTCACTGGCTGTGGGTGTTCTGATGGCACTGGCAGCACACTTAACAATCTGGATCTGCCCCAGTCTCTGATCTTTCACAACCACTTAAATGTAGTTGACATGTAGCATATCCTATGCATAGCAATGTTATGGCACGATATGGATGTTGGCATTGGTGTTGTGTACAGCTGATGTTGGGAATGTGTGGTACTTTGGATTGCCCTGATAATCATATCAGTGTCCTATTTCCTCCTCTGACTGTGCAGGTGTATTTCAGTGACCAGTTACATGTGTCTTCCCCCTCAATGCTGTTGTCTGAGCAGTATGACATATGGGATGTTACATTGTGACCCAGGCACAGGAAGGACCCTGACATATGCAGCATGGGTTTGTCCTTAGTGCTGTGTAGCTCCTATTGTTGTTGACATTGGCTGATATTTGCAACAACTATGGGCATTGACATTTGACAGTACTGGGGCCTTTGTCTTTTTTCAGTGGATTGTTGAAGTTGTCATCCTCAACCCTCTAATTTAGGTGTGTATGATCCATGGGGAGGTGACTGCCATTGGCTACTTGAGCTGCACACAGAGCGGAGGTGGTAGTGGCAACTGTTGTCGCAGTTACATTCCAGTTGTCGGTATGGCTAGAGGTTGTTAATAGGGCCCTAGTTAATGTAGGGGGTATGGTGGCTGATGTGTGCCGGGATGTCAGTTTGACGTTGTGACCTTCCCTTCTGGTGTGGCTTTCTCCATTGTTGGCATGGCAGCATGCCCCCATGGGACTGTTGTTGGTGTAGTGTAGTGCTGTGCCCCAGGTTTCCTCTGAACGGGTCATGCCCCCTTACCATGCCCCTTTACCCATGCCACTCCCTGAATATCATGACTTACATGCATTGTGTAGTAGGTATGCCCCCGCATGCAGTTCACATTAGTGCATTTTAATTCCCCATGCGACTTACCCTGCATGTGTGTTGTCTCCTGGTAGTCTGCGCTGTCCTGTCCTTGAATCCCTGTGACGATCTCCTCATGGATGATGGCTGCGACCATCTCCTCCATGTGGTCCAGGGTCTCCTGGTGTGCTGGTCTCCCACCTTCAGTCTGCAATGCTGCCTTCCTGTTCCTGGCCATCTTTTCCTTTGTCCTGCGCTTGCATTCATGCCAGCGTTTCTTGCACTCGATGACTGTTCTGCGTACTTCTGCCACACTGTTGATCTTGTTGACAATTTGTCGCCATATAGCCTCTCTCCTACTGATTGGCAATTTTGAGGTGACAAACAGTTGGTGCTGGTGTTCCGTCACCTCTTTAACCAGAATTTCCTGTTCCTCTGCACTGAAGGGACACTTTCTTTTCTTCTTAAAAGTGTCCTGGTTCTTGTGTGGGTCCTCCTGGCTGGTTCCTGGTCTGTTGTCATCTTCCTGGGGTCTGTAGAGTCATCTGGGATCCATTTTGGCTCTCCTCTGCTGAAATGGCAGTGTTCACGTTTTTTTTTTACGCTCTTGATTCAAAAAACGCCGCATATCCGGTTTGCGGGGTCGTAAATTGACCCACAGTCATTTTCACTGTGTTAACGTAGTTTTGCTTTACGACTTGACGCTGCGGTGTGCGTCAAAATAAATGACTCACATCTGTGGTTTGCGCCGCCGTGCGTCAAAGTATAAATTTGACGCCCGCACGGCGCACCAAAATGATGTTAGCCGGCGGTATTAATTTTGACGCAAAACTGCGCTGGCTCAGTTTTGCGTCAAAAAGTATAAATATGGCCCCTAGTGTTTTTACTGAGAAGTCAACAAAATCAACCCAGGATTGGCTCGAGGATTTTTGAGCCCGCCCTGAACCTAATCATGTACTCCTCAGTTGAGAATCCAAAGTCCTCAATCAGGGTAGCCTTCATGAGGACATAGGATTCTGCATCTTTCCCAGAGAGTGTGAGGAGTCTATCCCTACACTTTCCAGTGAACATTTCCCAAAGGAGAGCACCCCAGTGAGATCTGTTTACTTTTCGGGTTGCACAAGCCCTCTCAAAGGAACCATTTGGTGATGACATCACCATCTTCAAATTTTGTTACAATCCCTTTGGGGATTTTTGGCTTGTCAGTACTTTCTCTGACCCTATTTATGTTGCTGCCACCATTGATGGGAGCTAAACCCATCTCTTGTCTTTCCCTCTCAATGGCTAAGAGCTGTCTCTCCAAAGCCAATCTTTTGACCATCCTGGCTAACAGGAGGTCATCTTCATTGAGGCGGCCCTCAATGCTTCCAGAGTTACTGAACTCCCCTGTGGAAGAACCAGTATCTCTGACTATCACTTGTGGAGTCAGGATTTGAGGGACCCTGGCCTCCCTAACTAGGACAGGAAGGAGGGAATTATCCTCCAGGTCACTAGTTTCCCCCTCTGTAAGGTTATCTTCAGGGATGTGGTCTCTTGCAAACTCTGCCAAAAGCTCCTGGAGCTTAACTTTGGTGGGGTTTGACCCAGCCTTTATAATTTTTAGCTTACAGAGAGTCCTTAACTCTGACATCCCTAGATGCAGGTACGGGGTGAGGTTGAGTTCCACCACCATCTCTTCTGTGCTAGACATTATTTTTCTAAAAGTTGGGATACTTTTTAGGAATCTAAAACTATTTCTAGAACTTAATCCAAACTTTCACAAAACTTTTAAACTCTAAAAGAAATGCTAACAGGGACTTACACACGGCCCTAGCAGGACTTTTAACAATTTAGAAAAAGAGCTCAAATTGCAAAAAACAGTTTCTAACGACAATTTTTGGAATTTAGTCGTGTGATCAGGAATTGGCTGAGTAATCCAGCAAATGCAAAGTCTTAGACCCCACAGCTGATCCACCAATGTAGGAAGGTGGCTCTGTATATACTATCTCAAAGTAAGAGACAGTGTGCACAGAGTCCAAGGGTTCCCCTTAGAGGTAAGATAGTGGCAAAATTAGATAATTCTAATGCTCTCTTAGGTGGTAGTGTGGTCGAGCAGTAGGCTTCTCAGAGGGTAGTGTTAAGCATTTGTTGTACACACACAGGCAATATATGAGGAGCACACACTCAAAGACTTAATCCAGGCCCATAGGTTTTTATATTGAAAAATATATTTTCTTAGCTTATTTTAAGAACCACAGGTTCAAGATTTACATCAAACACTTTAAATGTAAGGTACGTCACTTAGATGCTTTAGGAACTTTGAATGAAAGCAATATCATGTACAGTCTTCGTAAAAATGGCAATAAGCTATTTTCAAAGTGGACACAGTAAAAAAATCAACGGTTCCTGGGGGAGGTAAGTAAAGGTTGGATTAGGAGGTAAGTAAAACACTTACAAGTCTCAGTTCTGGGGCATAGGCAGCCCACCGTTGGGGGCTCATGGCAACTCCAAAGTTACCACACCAGCAGCTCAGGGCCGGTCAGGTGCAGAGGTCAAAGAGGTGCCCGAAACACATAGGCGCCTATGGATAACAGGGGTGCTCCGGTTCCAATCTGCCAGCAGATTACTACCTGCGTCTTCGGGGGGCAGACCAGGGGGGTTTTGTAGAGCACTGGAGACACACTAGTAGGCACACAAAACACACCCTCAGCGACACAGGGGCAGCCGGGTGCAGTGTGCAAAGCAGACGTCAGGTTACAGGTAGGAAACAATGGAGGGACCCGGGGGTCACTCTAGCGGTGCAGGCAGGCACAGGGGGGGCTTCTCAGGACAGCCACCAGCTGGGCTAGGCAGAGGGTCACCTGGGGGTCACTCCTGCATCGAAGTTTGGTTCCTTCAGGTCCTGGGGGCTGCGGTGCAGTGTTGGGTCCAGGTGTCGGGTCCCTTGTTACAGTCGCGGTCAGGGGGAGGTTCTGGATTCTCTCTGCAGGCGTCGCTGTGGGGGCTCAGGGGGGTCATCTCTGGTTACTCACGGGTTCGCAGTCGCTGGGGAGTCCTCCCTGAGGTGTTTGTTCTCTGGATCTCGAGCCGGGGGCAGAGTGGGAAGTCTCACGCTTCCAGTGGGAAACGTGAAGTCTTTGGAAATTGCTTCTTTGTTGCAAAGAAGTAGCTGGTTTTGAACAGGGCCGCTGTTCATGGGAGTTTCTTGGTCCTTTAGTCCAAGGCAGTCCTCTGAGGTTTCAGAGGTCACTGGCCTCTGTCGGATGCGTCAATGGGGCAGGTTTTCGAAGTTGGAGACAGGCCGGTAGGGCTGGGGCCAAAGCAGTTGTCGTCTTCCTCCTTCTCTGCAGGCTTGTAGGTCAGCAGTCCTTGTTTCTTCAGGTTGCAGGAATCTGATTTCCTGGGATCTGGGGAGCCCCGAAATACTGAATTTAGGGGTGTGTTTAGGTCTGGGAGGGCAGTAGCCAATGGCTAGTGTCCTTGAGGGTGGCTACACCCTCTTTGGGCCTCCTCCCTGTGGGGAGGGGGGCACATCCCTAATCCTATTGGGGGAATCCTCCAAACTCAAGATGGAGGAATTCTTAAGGCAAGGGTCACCTCAGCTCAGGACACCTTAGGGGCTGTCCTGACTGGTGGGTGAGTCCTCCTTGTTTTTCTCATTATCTCCTCCAGCCTTGCCACCAAAAGTGGGGGCAGTGGCCGGAGGGGCGGGCATCTCCACTAGCTGGGATGCCCTGGGACACTGTAACAAAAGGAGTGAGCCTTTGAGGCTCACTGTCAGGTGTTACAATTCCTGCAGGGGGAGGTGAGAAGCATCTCCACCCAGTACAGGATTTGTTCCTGGCCATAGAGTGACAAAGGCACTCTCCCCATGTGGCCAGCAGCATGTCTGTTGTGTGGCAGGCTGGCAGAAACTGGTCAGCCTACACTAGAAGTCAGGTAGGTATTCAGGGGGCATCTCTAAGATGCCCTCTGGGTGTATGTTACAATAAATTGCACACTGGCATCAGTGTGCATTTATTGTGCTGAGAAGTGTGATACCAAACTTCCCAGTTTTCAGTGTAGCCATTATGGAACTGTGGAATTTGTGTTTGACAAAGCCCCAGACCATATACTCTTATGGCTAACCTGCACTTACAATGTCTAAGGTTTTGCTTAGACACCGTAGGGGCATAGTGCTCATGCACATCTGCCCTCACCTGTGGTATAGTGCACCCTGCCTTAGGGCTGTGACTTACCTATGCCACAGGCAGTGTAAGGTTGGCATGGCACTCTGAGGGGCGTGCCATATCAACTTAGTCATTTTCTCCCCACCAGCACACACAAGCTGAGAGGCAGTGTGCATGTGCTGAGCGAGGGGCCCCAGGGTGACACAAGACATGCTGCAGCCCTTAGAGACCTTCCCTGGCATCAGGGCCCTTGGTACCAGGGGTACCAGTTACCAGGGACTTACCTGAGTGCCAGGGTTGTGCCAATTGTGGAGACAAAGGTATAGTTTAGGGAAAGAACACTGGTGCTGGGGCCCGGTTAGCAGGGTCCCAGCACACTTTCAAATCATAACTTAGTATCAGCAAAGGCAAAAAGTTAGGGAGTAACCATGCCAAGGAGGCGTTTCCTTACAGGGGACCAATCTGATATGCGTCCCCGGTGCCTCCTCAGCCGTGCCCAAGGTGCCCTGTGCGCCTTTTGCCGGGGTCGCGTCCGTCCTCTGATGCTCTTGCGAGTCAAGCGGCCTCAGCAACGGCCCTCGGGGTCCCTCGGGGATCGATCAGGCTCCACCTTCAGTGCCTCTCCTTCCGGAGCGGGGGCAGGCGCATCGCTCTTCGCCGCAACGCTGCAGCTCCCAGGGCTCCACAGTGCACCCGTGCAATGTTCCCTTTGCAGCATTGGCAGCCGCTCACCAGGCCTGCTGCCCTCGCGGCTGTCTCGCCGGCTTGCCCATCCGTCCCGCGCGGCCCTCCACAGGGGCCCTACTTCTCCAGGTACTTTGCCACACAAGTCCACTCCTGCTAGTGGGCCTTCCTCTTCTCAGTATGTCGCTGGGGCCCCCCATCTGCCGGTACTGACAGGATTTTTTGGCAGGCCAGCTCGGAACTCCAGTTCTAGGCGGCCGCCATATTAGGCAGTCAAGCCACGCCCCCCATCCAACGAGGTAGCACTTACTAATTAGCTAGCAAAAAATTACTCCAGTTGAGTAGACATTCTGCGCAAAAAACTGGCCTCTTCTTGGATAAATATGCAGGGCAGGATTCATTCTGTCCTGATACTCATTTAAAGCTGAACAGGAAGCAATAACAGACATAAACAAAGCAGGTGCCAAAGTCTAAGCTCCAGTTCAGTAAAGTACTAATCATCCTAATTTCTGGTGCATGGTCAACATTAATCAAGTGTTTTTTGTCTGCATTTCCACCTTGAAAAGTTATCTGTAACCCTGGGTGGAGGTGTTTGCATATTTCCATTTTTTAGCGCAATATCTCATGTAGTGACTGTGACAAGTAGGTTCTTTCTTATCATCTGCTGCTGAGACCAGAGATCATGTTCTCCCTTTTAAAAGCTACAAGTATGTAAAATTGACTAGAACTTCTGCCATTTTGGCCCCACCCAAATACATTTATGGTATGGAATGTCTTCACACCATTTTCCAGGATGATGGACAGCTTAGTAAAATGACCCCCCAAGTGCATTTCCCACCAGTTTTGGAGACACGTTCTTGGTGCACAGGAATATGATCTCATCTGTGGTACTGAAAATTCTGGACCCGTGTTATAAACATCGTCGTATCACAACGATTTTGGTATCAGCAGACCGAGAATGATTAGAATAGTATGCACAAGCATTGTATTCATATTCGGGTGACGAAATCACCCGAATATCAGAGTTTCCGTCCTGAACCCTCGGGTTCCATTTAAACGACAGCCATTTTGTAGTTGCCCTCACATAGGCCAATGACTAATGCCGAAAACGAGTCTAAAGGACACGTACATCTTTGCTGACACCTCTGTGACCTGGGCAAGCTGACTCCACTGCCTGAAGCCAAACCTGTTCGGCCAGTTTCTTTCCCAGTGGCCGAATGAGAGGCACAACACATCATAAAACCTTTCATCACACACAAACCATGCCTAATCTTACACGCACCTGTCCCTGTTTCTTTCTTTATGACTTGCTTTACAAGGAGGAGGTGCCTGTTTGTATTGGGGGTCCGTTGATATCTGATGAAAGTACTGAGCCTTGCCGGGTAATTGATTGAGGGCTGGACAAACTGAAATATGGGCTTGTCATCATAACCCTGCTATTTCTTTGTAGTGAAAATATGTGAATGGTCAACTGTAAAATAAGGAATGTTTGCCTAAAGCATAATATTTTGTATAAAAGAGAAGGTTAGCTTTGCAAGGGCAGCAGTCACCTGAGAATATACACCGTGTTGTACTTCTAGGATACCTGTTACTGGCTGCAGCCAATAAACAAGATCTTTGACTTCACCAAGAAGACTCTGTGTTTCTGTAGTCTGAAACAGGAAGGACTCGAAGTCTTAGGGTGTGTTCCCTGGCACCACTGGGTTCTGAAAAACCCAGTACTTCAGTTGGCGCCCAACGTGGGGCTCGATTTCAGCGGTACCAGTCTAAGCCAGAGGTTCGTGAGGAGCTTCGTGTGAAAATTCTGGAGGGAGGCCGCCACTTCATCGACCCCTGTATGTCGACGTGGTCCGAAAGTCTTTGCTGCGAGGTTCCCCGCTTCCCGACGGCTACGAAGGACTGCTGCCCTGACTATCGCCCTGTTTTGGACCCTTGATGATTTGGTAGTGCGAAACGATAAACGAGTCTTCTGGTGACATCATCGATACCTCAGTTAAGTATAAGTGGAGCGTCTCCCAGTCCTTAGTTTGGTTCTTAGTTTGGTATCCCCTTGGGATCTTTGATTTGGAACTTGCAAGTACCAAAGCCGAGGGATTCGTGTATTCACAAGGCTATCGTATTCGATAATCCTTTGAAGTTTGAAGCTAGACTGGAGAGCGAAGATGCCTGGTCTTAGCAGACATGGAAATTTGTTTTGTCTTGGTTATAATAGGGATTCCCGATTGGAGGACTCGTGTCCGGTTCCTCCGATTGGAACTCCAACCTATGAACTATATGTGAAACATGGCATAGGCCCCCTCACATATAATGAAGTATGGATCCGATACACCAGGAAAGATGGTGTTTTAAAATGGCCCCAATATGGTAGTTTTGACACAGAGATTCTGGATAATCTGGAGGTTAAACTTTTTAAGAAGAAAGCCCGGCCGGCGATGTTTGACTCTTTCCGCCTATGGCGTAAGGAAGCCAAACAGAAGGAAATTAAATTAGCAAAGAGAAATAAGAGGGAAGAGGGTATCTCGATAATGCAAGCTGCCATGCAGTTTAAAGATGATGAAGAAGAACAGATGAATGAGCAGTTGCACAGGCAACGTAAATTGGTGACCGATAAATGTTATCCAGTTGTTCCGCTTCTTCAGCAAGATGCAGCAAAAGAACTTGAGAAAGATCCTTTTAATGTCACACTTGTTGAGTTTGCCACCCCCTTATGCGCAGAATGCTACAGCACCTCCGCAACCTTTAGCTGTGCAACCTCCGGTTATTGTGCGTCAGGTTCTTCCACAGACGCCAGCTCCTCTTCAGTTGGCTCCTACTACTATGGCGCAGCCCCTTCAAGGGCCGCCGACTTCGCTACCTGCTCCATCTGTACCTCCTGCGACTTTATGTACTACATCGACTGCCTCTTCTGGTGTTCTTCCTGATACTGCCTCTGCGTCTGCTTCTGCGTCTGCCTTGCCTCCCTCTGTTTTTCCTCCTGTTCTTTCATCAACTTCTCCTTCTGTCCGACAGAGAATGACAGATACTGTTGCCAGCCTTATATTTCCTCTCTTTGGGTCGTCTGGTGTGACCCCAGATTCGGAGCGTAAACAGTCGCGTAGTCAACTGCCTAATTCTCTAGAGAGAGAAATGTTTGACCGTATGGCGCGTAAATGGGTTGTTTACCCTTTAAGATACGATGTAGAGTCTGTTATGGATGTCTTCCGTCAATGGGAAGCACCGAAACAAAGATACGTTTTTGAGAAAATGTGTACTTTCCTTTGTGAGGAATTGGAGGATAATGATTTGGAAACAAATCCGCCTGATTTGTGCCGTGTACGGTTTGAGTTTGAAAAAGGCACGATTGTGGGTCCCGATGTTGAGAAAGCAGTTGCGACGTTGTTGTCCTTGAGGAATAAGGATCCTTCTCAGTCATTGTTCCAACATGACTCCTCTGTTAAAAAAAAGGTGCGACAGTACCCAATGAGAGAAGTCCCTCCGGTATGGAAGGACGCCGTTGCGGCTGATGTTGCTAATCAAATTGATGCTGTCCCAGCTCATTTTCACCGTGTTTGGGTACATGTTCTGTGGAAGCGAGCTGAAGTTTTAGCCCTTAAGCAGACTTTGCCTGATCCCCGTAAAAACCCTGCAGGGTATTATAAGGAATTATCACAGACTGCAGACTCATGCATTATGAATTTAGCTGACATAGACATGTTATTTGGGAATGTTGTTCCACAGCCTTTGTGGGGATTGATTCGTCATACAGATCATGCACAAGAGTTAGGTGACTCATGGGCTAATATTAGTGCTGCAAATGATAGACAAGTTGGTGGTGCCAAGCCTGAGCCTTTGGTAGCATAACTGCCTGCTAGAATCATTACTTACATGAAGACTTTAATGCCTGCGATGCGTGTGAATTGGGATAAATTGTCTGCGTGTAAGCAGAAGAAAGATGAAACAGTGTCTGATTTCTTCACCAGGTTTGAGGAAACGTTTATCGACCACAGTGGTCAAGATATGAGTACAGAAGGTGGTCAACGGTTGTTCGTCGACAAGTTTGTGCACAATTTGCTTGCCGAGCTGTGTAAGAAATTGAAGGATTCAGAGAGCTCTTGGGCTGTTTCCTCTTCAGCACAAATATTGGCTACTGCACAGTACTAAGAAAATAGGGATAAATATGAGAAGGATAGAACAGACAAGAAAACTAAAGAATTAAAGACGAAGGTTCTTTTACAACAGGCGTATCCGCCACGTGGTGGTCAGAGTAACTATCAGCAACCTCAACAGTTCCAGAGAAACTTGCAAAGGTTCGAGTTTTCTCAACCACGTGTTCCTGTAGGTCCCAATCAGTGTTCATATTGTAAAGAAGAGGGTCATTTCAAGTATAGTTGTCTTATTTTGTTACAGCGTACGAATGGTGCTTTTGGCGCAAGAGGTCGAGGTGTTCAACAAGCTCCTAGAGGTAGAGGACGTGGAAGTTTCCCCCAGAACACGCGTTCCTTTCCGTCTCAAAACTCAATGAATAGTTTTGACCAGCAACATAACGCGTCTGGTAGGACGGCTCAGTACTATGCTGACGACTACTATGCAGAAGTTGAGAACTTGGAAGGTAATAATTGCTAGGACAGCCATAGACGAAGAGAGGGAGTTTTTTTAGTTCCAGTAGATCAGAATGGACCTTATGTTAAGGTGATTACCTCAGGTGTGTCGGAGCCATTTCTGTTGGATACTGGTGCTACAAAGAGTTCTATTATGCACTCAAAACTCCCTGGCGCACATTTGTCTGGCGAGATGAATGTTTCAGTAGGATTTTCTGGCGCCCCGGTTAGGAACCCGATTTCTAGTCCTATGTCCCTTTCTGTTGGACCTTGTGAATTGGAAGCACCCCTTATTCTGCCAACAGGTTGTGGTGAAAACTTGTTAGGATTGGATTTGTTGAAAAGATTGTATGCGACATTATATTGTTCTCCTTCGGGAGTACAACTTACACTGGGTAGGAAAATGGTCTCTCCAATGTATTTGTCGAAGGATAAACTTCCGACCGAATTGTCGTTTCTTCCTGATACCATTTGGGCTACTGGTCCTAATGACGTGGGTCTGTTGGAAATACCGCCTTATGTTGTGACATTGAAAGCCAATGTTAAATTACCACGCATTCAACAATACAAGATCTCTAGTGAAGGTGAAAAGGCGTTGCTAGCGATCATTTATGATTTAATTGAAAAAGATGTAATTGAAGAGACAAGAGGCAACGTTTGTAATAGTCCTGTTCTGCCTGTTTTGAAACGTACTGACCCCTCTAAGCCACCTGTTTACAGGCTCGTGATTGATCTTAGAGAGGTAAATAAAATAGTTGTGCCACAGTTTCCAGTTGTTCCTAATATCACTGCCCTATTGACTATGATTCCAGCTTCCGCCACCTGGTTCTCGGTGATTGACTTAAAGAATGCTTTCTTCAGCATCCCGATTGCAAAGGAGAGCAGGGATATTTTTGCCTTCAGTTTAGGAGGCCGAAGTTTCCGCTTCAAACGCGCTCCACAAGGCTACTGTGAAAGTCCATCAATATATAGTCAGGCTTTAAAAACACAGCTTGATGCAATTGTTTTACCTGACGGCGCTACCCTTATTCAGTACGTCGATGATTTGCTAGTCGCTACAGATACCGAAGAGATTTGTAAAGAAGCCACCTTGTCGTTGTTGCGTCATTTATCTGATTTACATCACAAAGTGTCCCTTTCAAAACTGCAATATTGTCGACAAGAAGTGACCTACTTGGGTCATCTCTTATCGAAGGAGGGAAGGAAACTGACCTCAGAAAGAATTCAGGCAATTGCAAAATTGAGTGTGCCAAGGACACAGAGAGAAGTCCGTGCTTTCTTGGGCATTACATCATACTGCAGACAATGGATACGAATTTTTCTTTGCTGGCCAAACCTTTGGTAGCATTGACCTATAAAGATACACCGAACCCCGTACCGTGGTCTGAAGATTGTCAGAAAAGTTTTTCCGAATTGCGTAATGCATTGTGTTCGGCTCCTGTGTTGGGTATACCCGACTACAGTAAGCCCTTTACACTGTATGTCCATGAGAAAGAGGGTTGTGCATTGTCAGTGCTGACACAGTCGTTTGGAGACAAGCAGCGCCCATGCGCATATTTTTCGTCAACTTTGGATCCGGTAGCTAAAGCATTGCCGAGTTGCTTGAGAGCCACAGCGTCAGCAGCTGTTTCTATTCGACAGTCTGCTGGGTTAGTGATGAATAATATGTTGATTGTGATGGTTCCACATGCAGTGGACACGTTGTTAAACAGGACCAAGACACAGCATTTAACTAGTGCTCGATTGTCAGGTTATGAGTTGACACTGTTAGCGAGTCATGTGCACATAAAGAGGTGCAATACGTTGAATCCAGCCACGTTATTGCCGATTTCAGTAGAGACAGATGATGTTGAACAACATGATTGTTTTCTTAGGACAGAAGAAGAAACGAAAGGTAGAGTAGATCTTAAAGATACTCCTCTTGTAAAGTGTGATGGTACCTTATGGGTGGATGGTTCATGCTTCAAGCTTCCGAATGGTGATACGACTGCAGCATATGCTGTCACAACTTTGCATACGATTGTTGAAGCTGCACGTATACCACATAATTCAGCTCAAGCAGCAGAGCTGATTGCACCTACGAGAGCGTGTGTGTTATCGAAAGGAATGAAAGTGACCATATATACCGACAGCCAGTATGCGTTTGGTGTGGCCCATAGTTTTGGACGATTGTGGAAAGAACGTGGGCTCCTGACTTCGCATGAAGCTAAAATTCAGCATGGTCAGTTGGTGAATGAGCTTCTTGAGTCACTGACCTTGCCATTACAAGTTGCGATTGTGAAATGCAGTGCACACAAGAAGGTTACTGATGATGTCGGTCGTGGCAATGCATTTGCTGACGAAATCGCAAAAGAAACAGCAAAAGATGTGATGAATCGAATGTATGTTGCAGGCCCCGCAAGATGGGTTGGTGACGTTGGAATATGTGAAGATACGATAGAGGGTGTGAAGTCTCTTCAAGCTGAAGCTTCATTGAAAGAGTTGAGTGTGTGGAAAGAAAGTACGGGTAAATTGGATGAAAATGGTTGTTGGGTTGACTTGTCAGAACATCAGCGATGGTTGTTACCCGATGCGTATGTGCTTGCAGTGGTGACAATGGCTCATGCAATGGCCCATATCAGTGTGAAAGGGATTTGTAAGTTGTTGGCTCCAGTATGGCAAAATGCCGGAATTCCTAAATGTGCAGAGAATGTGGTCAAGAATTGCATGGTGTGTCTGAAATACAATCCTGGTAGGGGAACCCCAACGCCAGCTGGTTATTTTGCGCCTCCAACGTATCCGTTAGAGGTTTTGCAGCTAGATTTCATCCACATGGAAAGGTGCATCAATCAGAAATACGTACTCGTTGTTGTTTGTGCTTTTTCAAGATGGGTAGAAACATATCCCTTAAAAGACAACACTGCCTTATCCACAGCTAAAGCCCTTGCCAAAGAATTCTTCCCTAGGTTTGGAATGCCGAGAATGGTCTGGAGTGATAATGGGAGTGAATTTGTGGGTCGAGTGATGAAAAAAGTATGTGAAGGGCTAGGTATCCAGCAAAAATTCCACGCTGCAAATCACCCCCAATCAGCTGGACTAGTAGAGTGCTATAATGGCACGCTAAAACTGAAGTTGGCAAAGATACAAGCGAGCTCTGGTCTTAAATGGCCTGACGCTCTGCCTCTAGCACTCCTATCAACAAGAATGACTGTGCATTCGCGAGTGGGACTTAGTTCCTATGAAATTATGTTTGGCCGCCCGGCCAACATATGGGAGTGCCAAGACCAACAAAATTCAGTGAGATCGAACAACCTGTACTGCTTGATTATTTGTATGAATTTACGGCTAAATTGCGTGTTCTACACCAACAGGTTCACGATACTCTGCCTCAGGTCTCTGAAGCTCCAGGACATCTTATCGATCCTGGATCATGGGTGCTGGTCAAGAACTTCCAGCGGACAAAGAATGACCAGCCCCGTTGGACCGGCCCCCACCTCGTCCTTCTCTCAACAAGATCAGCTGTTCGAGTGGAAGGGAAAAAG
This sequence comes from Pleurodeles waltl, assembly GCF_031143425.1. Lineage (NCBI taxonomy): Eukaryota > Metazoa > Chordata > Amphibia > Caudata > Salamandridae > Pleurodeles > Pleurodeles waltl. Next base: position 578,010,749 of record NC_090447.1, read on the forward strand.
AACTGGATCCACGGCGTACACTGCAAGAGGGTCCCTTTTCCTCTACCGTACGACCGGTGGGTCCAGGAGGGGATCGCTGACTCTGAGACTGAGACTGTGCCTCGTTTTTTGCCATTTAGCGATGCACGTGTAAAAGGAACAATTTCTGAACGAGAAAGTGACAATAATTTGCAAGAAGCTGTGCCACCGTCAATTCGATTGAACACTACAGAGCCTGAACTCTTGTTCCAGAACCAGACAGTGCCTGGAAAAAGCCGTTATAATTTGAGACCAAGAACTAAGGACAATACATTTTTTCCCGTTCCTTTGCTATTTTTTTTAAAGTGCGGCTCTCTCATCTGAGAAACGTTCTTATTTTTGTTTTTTTCTTTTCGAACCGCCATCCGGGTTTAGCTCTAGGGTCGTGGTTGCCCAAGTCTTTGGAGTGCAGCTGAAGACGTTAGGTCGACAGTTCTGGTCGGTCTAAGGGAGTTGCCCTGGACTGACAGAAGCATTCCCTAGCATAGAACACCCTACCACCACGAGCAGCAATTAGAGAGGATGGAGTTTTTCAAGAATGAGAGACCTGCCAGACAGATGGACTTTAAAGCCAGAATGTGTATAATAATGACAAAGAAACGATTTTTGATATTATGTATTTTCATGTTGCTTAGTGGAATGATGTTTTTAATAGGATATGTTTTATTCTCTTTTCAAGTGACATTTGCACCCATTACACAGCCCATACCTCCTTCTACTGTTTCCTTGCATTCTTTTCACCCCCTGCCTGAACACGAGTCTGCCAGAAGATTAGAATTTGTCAACAATTCATTCATTCAGCTTCTACACCAACACCAATTAGTAGTGAACACAACTAACTGTTGGGTGTGTGGTCTTATGCCTCATACTACTGATAAAGGTATCCCTTATCTGGTCCTGCCTTTCAGCCATAATGGTTCTGTATGGGCATATAGAACGGTGTTCATATACGCGTATGAAGCCAACCCCCTACGTTCTGTGAAAGATAATCCTAAGAATAGTGCTCTAGCTAAGGGTATAGTAGATATGATTAGGGAAGATATTTCCTATGAGACTATCCCGAGAGATGAGACACTAGCATATATTGGATGGAACATAACAGGATATGGAGTTACTCTGAGTGGGAACCAGCGAGCAAAGAGATCCTCCCCGATTTGGATTGTACCCCATCAGGGTCACCTATGTCTGCAAGGTAATGGCAAGAATCGCAGAGCTCAGTTAGGGAAAAGTATCTGCACTGAAACATATGTTTTTGCGTCTCAGACTTCTCCTTCGTTCTTAGCAGCTAAGGGTACCTATTTCATCTGCCATAATAGAGCCTATACATGGTTGCCCCCTGACTTCTCAGGCACATGTTTTGTTTCATTCCTGTTACCTCCCACCTACACGGGCGCGGCAGATTACCATAAAACAAGGAGAGTTAGAGGTGTCATAAGTAAAGAAGACACTACAGGACAAGAATTTGGAGATTTCGTAAAGGGTATTCTGCCGTTTTGGGGTCCTATGGTTAACAGCAGGAACATAAGGCAATTGACAAAGGTGGTTGAATCCATGGTAGTTGAAACCGCTGGTGCCCTTGGTAATTTGACTGCTGAGCTCCAGTCGGATCGCCTTATGACTCTTCAGAACAGGGTCGCATTAGACGTCATACTTGCAGACCAAGGTGGGGTATGTAAAGTGATCCAATCAAGTTGCTGTGTTTTCATCCCATATAACGCTCCGACAGTCTACCAGGCCATTTCCAAACTGCATAAGATCTCCGAATCTATTCACGTGGATAAAGGAGATTGGTCATTGATGGGGTGGTTCTGGGAGCTGATATCCGCCTGGGGATGGAAGACTCTGGTAGTCATTGGGATGATCTTAGCCATTCTTTTCCTGTCCTGTCTGTGTGTACAGTGTGCTCCTGCAATATGTGGCCTCTGTGCTACATCGTGTGTAAGGAAACCTGTATCAAGGGACGAGCTAGGTAATAGGATGATGCTACAGCAACATCTCAACGACTTTATGATTATAGACCTGGACTCAGATTAGCGTGAGTATAGGTTATTGCCTATGTAAGGGCAAAAGGAGGGTCTGTGGTACTGAAAATTCTGGACCCGTGTTACAAACATCGTCGTATCACAACGATTTTGGTATCAGCAGACCGAGAATGATTAGAATAGTATGCACAAGCATTGTATTCATATTCGGGTGACGAAATCACCCGAATATCAGAGTTTCCGTCCTGAACCCTCGGGTTCCATTTAAACGACAGCCATTTTGTAATTGCCTTCACATAGGCCAATGACTAATGCCGAAAACTAGTCTAAAGGACACGTACATCTTTGCTGACTCCTCTGTGACCTGGGCAAGCTGACTCCACTGCCTGAAGCCAAACCTGTTCAGCCAGTTTCTTTCGCAGTGGCCGAATGAGATTAGTATCAAGGCACAACACATCATAAAACCTTTCATCACACACAAACCATGCCTAATCTTACACGCATCTGTCCCTGTTTCTTTCTTTATGACTTGCTTTACAAGGAGGAGGTGCCTGTTTATATTGGGGGTCCGTTGATATCTGATGAAAGTACTGAGCCTTGCCGGGTAATTGATTGAGGGCTGGACAAACTGAAATATGGGCTTGTCATCATAACCCTGCTATTTCTTTGTAGTGAAAATATGTGAATGGTCAACTGTAAAATAAGGAATGTTTGCCTAAAGCATAATATTTTGTATAAAAGAGAAGGTTAGCTTTGCAAGTGCAGCAGTCTCCTGAGAATATACACTGTGTTGTACTTCTAGGATACCTGTTACTGGCTGCGGCCAATAAACAAGATCTTTGACTTCACCAAGAAGACTCTTTGTTTCTGTAGTCTGAAACAAGAAGGACTCGAAGTCTTAGGATGTGTTCCCTGGCACCACTGGGTTCTGAAAAACCCAGTACTTCACATCTCCACCAAACAAAGAAGTTCTTCATGAGAGACGTGTGGTTATAGGTGGTAGGCTGCAGGACAGGTCCTGAGGCCATCCCCCGCTATGCACACAGAAGACCAAGCACGTCGGTGGTTCAGTTACCGTAAAGTAATTAAAATGACTTAACATTTTAAAAAACATTGAAATTCACTGAAAAAACAAAGGTTATTGCAAATAGAATAAAAAAAACTTTGAAATTCAGTGAAAGAAAACAAAGGTTACAGGGACGCCATAGTTAGGTATAGAATTTACTCCCACAAAACCATAGAAATTGAGCATTTATAGTTGCCAGTCCTAGATATAACGTATGCCTCCACAATGAACTGCTGATGACCTCACATATTACATCACTAATGACATAGTCAGTGACATCACTAATGACATTCAAAACAACATCACTCATTACATCACTGTTGACATCATCCAACCTGTGTAAGTGTATAAAAAAAGTACATGAGTTAAAGATACATACTAAGGGACTGCATAAGTTAAATTAGTACTCTTCCAGAGGTATGGATGAGTGATAGTATTTATAATATATGTCATCTGAGTGGACGTGTGTGTCTGCATTTGTACATGAGTGGTTGTGTGAGTGGCTATACGATTGGGTGACTGGTTATGTCATTAGCTGTTTTACTGAGTGAGTGGGTTTCTGTGTAGCTGCATGGGTAAACAAGTATGAATAGTTCTAGGTGTGAGTGAGTAGTGTTCTTTGTGGTTGTCGTGGTAAGTGAGTGACTGAGTGGTTCTATGCCTGAGTGAATGGCTGTGTGAGTAGCTCTTTGAGTGAGTTAGTGGCTATGTCAGTACATATATGGGCAAGTTAGTGGGTGTGTCAGAGACTCCATGCATGATTGAGTGTATCAGTAAATGGGAGGGAGTGTACCTGTATGACAGTTTAGGAGAATGAGTACATGTGTCAGTATCTATATGGTTTGTGAGTAACTGTGTGGGTGAGTGACTGGTTGTGTTATTTGTTGTATGGGTGAGTGAGTGGGTACACAAGTGTTTGTATGGCTGAGTGATTCATTGTGTGGCCATATGACTGGGTGCCTGTGTGGCTGTATTGCTGAGTAAGTGGGTGTATAGGTGTGTGAGTGGCTCAGTCAATGGCTGTATATGAAAACAAGTAAAGATTTTATTAGCTGTGTAGGTGCCTGTGTAGCTGTCTAAATATCTTTATGGGTGTATACGTCTGTGTGTGAGTAATTGCATGGCAGAGTGAGTGGTTGAGTGACTGGCTATATGAGTAAGCGAATGGGTGCGTTAGTGCATTTTACAATGAGTGAGTACTTTTGTGTTTAGTTGTATGGGTGTGGGTATGGGTATGTGTGTAATTGTGTAAGGGTGTGAGCGGGTATATGAGAGGTTTGAATAGACATGTGAGTGGGGTGTGAGAGTCTAGGTGGATGTCATGAGTGATGTCATTTGAGATGTCATCAGTGCTGCCACTGAACATGTTATGAGTGAAGTAACATGTGAAGTCATAAACAGTGCATTGCAGGGGTGTAAGTTATAGTTAGAGCATGTAACTATAACTGCTGAATTTCAATGGTTTGTGTGAGTAAATTCAGTAGCTAGCTATAAGGTCCCTGTTTCCTTTGGTTTTGTAGTGAATTTCCAAGGGTTTTTAAATTCTATTTGCTAAGTATAACGTTGCTGTAACCTTTGGTTTTAGCAGTGAATTTCTAAGGTTTTTTTCTATTTCCTAACTATAATATCCCTGCAACCTTTGATTTTATAGTGAATTACCAGTTTTTTTTTTTTTTATGATTTCCTAACTATAATGTCCCTGTAACCTTTGTTTCTTGGGGAAATTGCAAGGTTTTAAAAAAATTCTATTTCTTAACTATAACGTCCCTTTAACATTACATTTTTTCAGTTAATGTCTAAGGTTTTTTTATTCTATTTCCCAAAGTCCCTGCAACCTTTGTTCTTTTAGTGAATTTCTAACTTTTTAAAACATATTTACTAACTTTAACATCCCTGTAACCTTTGTTTTTTTAAGAGACTTTCTAAGGTTTTTTATTCTATTTCCTAACTATAATTTCCCTGTAACAATTTGATTTTTCAGTGAATTTCTATGTTTTTTTCTTATTCTATTTCCTAAGTATAACCTCCCTGTAACCTTTATTTTTTCAGTAAATTTCTCTGTTTTCTTTTATGCACTAAGGAGGTTGACCATAGGGCCTGGCCTTCAGCCAGGTAATGCAGAAAGCCCCTTCTGTTCATCCAACCTGGGGCCTGAATCCAACCACAAGCATTGCACATCATTCAAAGGGAAAAGAAGGAGAAAGCAGTTGAAAAAAGAGGTGGTGTGTGTGCTTGGTGTTTGCTTTTCAATCATTCTCTCTGTTTTATCCTTGCTTTACTCCCACAGGTTTTTACGTGCCTATTGCCTCCCTATCCGTCCTTCTCACTAATATCTCTGGCCCTCATTATGGCATTGGTGGTAAGTCCCACCTACCGCCATACCAACTGCCGCGAACATACCGCCGCCATCTGAGGTTTACCACTACCCATATTATGACCCACACATAGTAATCTGTCGCTATACAGCCACACACACAAGTCCGTCAGCCAAAAGGTCAGTGATAAACTGGCGGTAGCAAACCTCACACCATTACGCCGCAGCATTATGACCCACGAATCACCACAGCAGACATTCAACCGCGGTAAACCATTGGCGGTACATACCGCCGTGCTCAAAATACACACAACCTAACAAAAAACCCAACATTGGACACACCTGACACACATACACACACCACACCCACACCACTATAAAACACACACACACACACTACCCACAACCCTTTACGACTCAAATAAATTGACAACAGAGAGAGAGAGACACCAACAGCACCCACAGAACCAGAACCACATAACACCATCACCCATACACCATCCACGCACCTTACAGCACACACCCCAACACATCACCCTACACACCCTCACACACACCACACACACTACACCCATGGCACCACAAAGACACCCCAGGTTCTCAGAGGAGGAGCTAAGGGTCATGGTGGAGGAAATCATCTGGATAGAACCACAGCTATTCGGATCACAGGTGCAGCAGACATCCATTGCTAAGAAGATGGAGCTATGGCGGAGAATTGTGGACAGGGTCAACACCTTGGGACAGCACCCCAGAACAAGTGATGACATCAGGAAGAGGTGGAATGACCTACGGGGGGAGGTACGTTCTGTGGTTGCAAGACACCAGATAGCTGTACAGAGGACTGGTGTTGGACCCCCACCTCCTCCCCCACAACTAACAACATGGGAGGAGCAAGTCTTGGCAATACTGCATCCTGAGGGCCTGGCAGGAGTAGCAGGAGGACTGGACTCTGGGTAGTCAAATCTCTATTACTATCACCCCCCAACCTGAATGCCATCACATACCTCCACCCCTACCATCACCCCCATCACCCCACCACCTCACGTACACCCCACCATCACAGCTCACCCATCCCAATACCAAGCCCACCAATGCATGGACATCACTAACAGTACTGCATAGACACCCATCACTAAAGCATGTACATTAGAGAGAATCACCTATCCCACAAAATCACTACTCACACAAGCCAAAGCTGACAGGACAATCACAACCATACAGGGCAACACACCCATACAAAAGATGTCACACGCAGAAACAATAACACTGCATTTACATCCCCTCAGGTCCACTGCACAAGGTCACCGGAGAGGAGATGCCAGCAACATCCAGTCCCCGCACAGAAGAGGCCCACAGTGAGACAGCAGCTCCGGACGCCTGGATCTGGATGACCAACTGGGCCCATCAGGGATCTCCGGACAGTCGGTTACTGAGGTACATTCTCATACCACCACAGAGCCTCCCCCTCAGGAAACACCAGCACAGCACCGACACAGCGGGCCCATAGCTCTGCCCCCACGACACGTCAATCAGCAGTATGTCCACTACTACAGGGACCCCAGGCATTCCCACAAACACAGGACGATCAGGGACCTGGGGTCAGTGGCAGTGGGCACATGGTTCGGGGACAGAGGCACAGAACAACAAGGAAGCTGGGAGGACTGCTGTGCGACAGGGGGAGGACAGGCCCAGGGAACCGACTCTCCACGAGGCACTCACCAACATCCTGGGTGCATACCACCATTTGCAGGAGACGATGGGCCAGATACTGGACAGGAGACCCAGCGGCTGCAGGAGGGACAGTACCTGGGGATCAGGGAGGACCTGAAGGACAGCCATACCACCCTGGTCACCATTACAGGGGTGCTGGCAGACATGGGCAACACCATGAGGGCGGCAGTGGCACACCAGCGGGCCCCTGACAATAGCCACACTAATGAACAGCCCTCCACCTCTGCTGCTGCTAGTGGACAGGAGGCCCCGCCACAGGAACAACAGGCCACCAGCACCCATCCGCCTGCAGAAGGAGAACCATCCCGCAAACGGCCCCTGCGATCCAGGCAGAAGCCAGAGAGCCTTGCCAAGATCCTCGCTAGGAAACAAGACTCTCCTGATTGTCACCCTTGTGTTCCACTCTGTCACCCTGTCCACCTTGCACTGCCATTGCTCCCCTTCCTATGCCCCCGCGGACAATGCACCTGTGAAACAAATAGACTGGACTCTATCCTGGACTTGCCTCCGCCATCACCCCAGCCCATTGCACATACCCCTCTACTTAGTAGCACTTAAATAAACACCCTTTGAAAAAATACAAGTCCGGAGTATGTCAAATGATTTAAGTATGTATTTGTTTAACAAGGTTTAAACACTGCAATACAACTGTACAGTAATGTATACATAGGAATGACCTGTGGTTGGCTGTAGTCAACACACCAGGTGCCAGAGTGGGGCACAGATATCTGAAAATAGAGATGCCAAAGGGTACAGTAAGTGGCCATAGAATTGGGAGAATCTGCCTGCCATGTACAATGTCAAATACAAAACTGTCAATGCAAAGTGAAGTTAAAGTGTCTTACCTGTGTGTCACTGGAAGTACTGTCGTATAATAGCTGTTCTGTTGTCCTCATCCTCATCCTCTGCCTCCTCATCTTCACTGTCCACAGGGTCCACTACTGCCACATGCCCATTGCCTACCTCATCCTCCTGCAGAAAAGGCACCTGGCGTCTCAAGGCCAGGTTATGCAACATGCAGCATGCCATGATGATCTGGCACTCCTTCTTGGGTGAGCAGTACAGTGATCCACCTGTTAGATGGAGGCATCGAAACCTGGCCTTCAGGAGACCGAATTTCCTCGCTATTATTCTTCTTGTTTGCCCATGTGCCTCATTGAAAAGTTCCTCTGCCCTTGTCCTGGGATTCCTCACAGGGGTCAGTAGCCATGAGCGGTTGGGTTAACCAGAGTCACCTGCAAATATAGAGGGATACCTGTTAGTCAAATACTAACCCTTATGGCCAACACCATACCCATACACCAACATATACTGGGTGGGATCCATGGGCTCATCTATTAGCCACACCCAGTGCCTCTGGAGTTGAGCCATCACATATGGGATGCTGCTATTCCTCAGGTTAAATGCATCATGCACAGACCCAGGATACTTTGCATTGACATGCGAGATGTACTGGTCCGCCAGGCACACTATCTGCACATTCATTGAGTGAAAGCTCTTCAGATTTCTGAACACCTGTTCATTTCTCCGGGAGGGTGGGCGGATAAATGCAATATGTGTACCATCAATAGCCCCAATAATGTGGGGGATATGTCCCATTGCATAGAAGGCAGCTTTCACTGTGGCCAAATTCTCCACCTGGGGGAAAACAATGTAGCTGCGCATGTGTTTAATCAGGGCAGACAACACTTTGGTCAGTACTATTGAGAACATTGGCTGAGACATTCCTGATGCCAAGCCCACTGTCACTTGTAAGGAGCCACTTGCCAAGAAATGGATTACTGATAGGACTTGCACCAGAGGGGGGATCCCGGTGGGGTGACGGATATCAGATATCAGGTCAGGCTCCAATTGGGCACACAGCTCTGTGATTGTGGCCCTGTCCAGTCTATAGGTGAGGATAATGTGCCTGTGCTCCATTGTTGCCAAGTCCACCAGGGGTCTCTACACAGGGGGATGTCTCCATCTCCTATTCATCCTGACGGGTTGTAATCTAGGGGGCAAAACGGTGAGCAGCTGGTCAGTATTCCACATTTCCAAACACTACACTGCATTGCATGTTGTGACTGTAACAGTATGTTGTTGGATAGGGCCAAATGGTGCCTATGTGTACTGTGATGCAGTTAGGTGCCATGGCCTGTCCCCCCTGGAATGGCATCTGTATGTCCTGTGTGGATGGACATGCGGAAATGAGGTAATGCCGCTGACGTTGTGTGCCGTTGCGGGAGGCGGTCGAGTACCGCCGTGCAACTTCTCATTGTTGTCATTGGGCCCTATGGAATACAGTGGCCAATGGTGATGTACGCCAGTGGTGACGGTACACACAGCTGCGGACGTGACTGCCATTTTCTATCTGTTCACTCACTTGCTACCTGACCTAAAACAGGAGAGGACCTACACTGCAAGTACTGCTGTGACCTGTGTCTGGAACCTACCATGTTCGTGTCACTGGGGAAAGGGCCCCTGCCTTCACCGCTGCGGAGTTGGAGACACTGGTGGATGGGGTCCTACCCCAGTACCGAATGCTGTATGGGCCTCCAGACCAACAGGTGAGTACACTGTGAGCACGATGCATGGGGCATGAATGCATGGAGTGCTGTGTGTGAGGGCCTCGTGTGGGGGGGGTTGGTGGAAGGCTTTTGGGCAGCGTGCTGCATGTATGGTGGGCAATGTCTGTGTGTAAAGGGATGTGAGGGCTATGGTGGGCCATGAGTGTAAGAGGCTGGACGGTGTGACTAATACCTTTTTCTATGTTTCTTTTTCTGCAGGTCAGCGCCCATCAGAACCAGGGTATATGGCGTACCATCCCCAAGAACATGCAGACCCTGGGGTTCTACCACAGGCGGAGCACCCACTATCGCAAAAGGTGGAAGGACCTGAGATGCTGGGCAAGGAAGACAGCGAAGACCCATCAGGGGATGGCCTCCCAACGAGGAAGGGGTGCCTGTTGAACCCTGATCCCCCTGATGGCCCGCATACTGGTGGTGGCCTATCCGGAGCTAGATGGGCGCTTGAGGGCATCACAGCAGCCACAAGTGGGTGAGTACACTTTCCCAATATACTACTTGCGCGTGGTGGGGTGGTCTCCGGGTGGGGGATGTGGGCCTGTGGGTGCACCTAGACCAGGCCGGACATTGCAGGGTAGGTCCCATGTTGGGCAGGGGCTGATGAACACCACCTACTACCAAGCTAGTAGGCATCCACTACTGGGCAGGGATCTGTGGGTGTCAGGTATGCTGCTATTGGCGTTAGGTATTCCTGTCCATGGGCTGGTGACTAGCATTGTGACTGGTAGTACATTGCCTAGTTTGTAGGGCTGTTCCATGTGTGCGTGTGTGTGTGTGTGTTGTGCACGGCAACTGTGTTGTTGCCACTGACCAAGTGTATCCTTTGTCTCTTCCCCCCCTTTTTGTTTTGTCACCCTGTCCTTATGTGCATTAGCATCTTCTGGCGGAGGAGCAGAGTACCATTTGCAACAAACAAATGCATTCCTGGAGGACATTCACTCTGGCATGGCGACCCAACAGAGATCAACCCAGGCTCTGGCCTCCTCGCTGATGGCAGCCATTGTCCCTGTCTCTAGCCTCCCCCCTCCAACTTCCTCTACCCAGTCCCATTCCCCTCAACCTCAACCTATCCCAAGCACACATTCAGACCAGCATGCACCCAAGACAACACCCAGGAGTGGCTCAGGCAAACACAAGCACCCCACGTCATCCCACAGGCACTCACACAAACACCATCCAGATGCAGACATACCAACATCCATTGCCTCTACTGTTTCCTCTACTCCTCGTCGTCCACCACCCTCTCAGTAGTGTCTCCACTCACACCTGCATGCACTACATCCTCATCCACTACCCCCATCACCATCACACCTATCACTACGCACCCCTCACTGGCAGTCATCACCCCAGATCCATGCACACGTCCCCTGTGTCCTCTCCCACTGTGTCTGTGCCCCCTCCTCCAAAAGTACACAAACGCAAGCACTCAGACACCCAACAGCCATCCACTTCACAACATCATCCAGCCCATGCACCTGCACCCAAACACAGCAGACAGACACCTCCTACAACCACTCCCTCTTCCTCCACTCCCAAACCTTCACCCTCTTCCCGCCCCAGTGTCCCTAAGAAGCTTTTCTTCTCTGCCATTGACCTCTTCCCTACCCCTCCCCCCATCCTTCACGTCGGGCCAGGGTGGTCATAACCCAAGCGAGCACCTCAACCACCCAGTCCATGGCCACAGTAGTGCCGGCAGCTACTGCAGGTGGGAGAGGCTCCAGGGAACCAGCCATCAGCACTGACAGTGTGCCTGCACCAGCTGCCAAAGGGAAGGGCAAGGAGGCACCACCAGCTGCCAAGGGGAAGGGCAAGGAGGCACTACCACCTGTCAAGTGGAATGGCAAGGAGGCACCACCAGCTGCGAAAGGGAAGGGCAAGGGGCATTCACCTGCAGGCAGGAAGGACAGGAGGCCTGGTGCTGGGACTGATTCTGAGCCTCCACCACCAACCATGGCAGTTAAGCTGTCCAAGGCTGCAGGAGAATTGCTGGAGCCTCCCCCCACCACTGGCATCCCGACACCTGCACCACCACCAGCACCGCCACAAGCACCCCCACCAGCACCACTGCCAGCAGCAGCAGCCCCAGTGGGCAGCCGTCCGAGGCTGCAGGGGAAGGGCTAGTGCCTCCCCCCACCACTGGTATCCCCCACACCATCATCACCACCAGCATCACCACCAGCCCTGCCACCAGCACCACCACCAGCAGCAGCAGCCCCAGTGGGCAGCCATCCGAGGCTGCAGGGGAAGGGCTGGAGCCTCTCCCCCACCACTGGCATCCCCGAAACCAGCACCGCCACTGCTACTACTGAGCAGCTGTCACCGCCGGCGGGCAGTGTGTAGTCCTGCCTCCATGGGCTGCAGTGCATCCTGGACCCTGCAAATCCTGTAGGTGTGACACCCAGGTGAGAGACTGTGACCTTGCACTCCCCAAGTGCTACATCACAGGGCACAAGCCCCCCTCCAGAACCAGAGGAAGAAGCCATCCACTCACCCCCTCCTTGCCAGGATGAAACACACTGGGCACAAGGCCCCCTCCAGAACCAGTGGAAGAAGCCATCCACTAACCCCCACCTTGCCAGGATGAAGCCCACTGGGCACAAGGCCCCCTCCAGAACCAGTGGAAGAAGCCATCCACTCACCCCCTCCTTGCTAAGATGAAGCACACTGGGCACAAGGCCCCCTCCAGAACAAGTGGAAGAAGCCATCCAGTCACCTCCTCCTTGCCAGGATGAAGCACACTGGGCACAAGGCCCCCTCCAGAACCAGTGGGCAAACCACCCACTTGATAGACTGTGGCTTTGCACTCCCCAGGACTAAGCAGTGGGCAAACCACCCACTTGAGAGACAGTGGCTTTGCACTCCCCGGGACCAAGCAGTGGGCAAACCACTCACTTGAGAGACTGTGGCTTTGCACTCCCCAGGACTGAGCAGTGGGCAAACCACCACTTGAGAGATTGTGGCCTTGCACTCCCCAGGACAGAGTGATGGGCATGTTGCCCCCTCCAGGACCAGTGGTGTTGTACCATCTTTCGGCTGAGGTGCCCCCCTGTTCTCCGTCCCCCTGAGGTGCCTGTGTATTTTTGACCTGATACCCCTGCAGTGTTGTCTCCGTGTTGTGGCAGGAGTCAAGTGGGACCTTGGCCTATGTGATGTGTCCCTGTGGCCTACGGACATTGTGGACTGGGCAGTGCCCCTCCATTTGGATATATGTAGATACTGTTTTGATTTTGAAGCACAAATTTCTACTATTTTATCTTATTACACTCACTCTAATCAAATTCCGTTTGTCCTTGCATTATTCCTGAGGGATACGGGGTAGATATGTGATGTTATTGCATCTGTTTGTGTGTATGGTGTTGGGGGTGTTGCATGTTGTGTGTGTGTGTGTCACTCTCTTTTTCCTCCCCTGCCCTTGTGTGCTAGGAGGCAGTACTCACTGTGGTCGTCTTTACCGGTGTCGCTGTTCGTAATGCATAAAGAGGTATACAAGCATGGGGAAGATGTGCAACTCGGGCTCCATGGCGTAGTGGTTCTTCCTTGAGTCTCCAGAGGTGAGTCCTTTGCCTTTTGTGTACTGTTTCCGCTGTGCTTTTGATGTCGTTGGTACTGCCCCAGAAAAGGTGGCGGACAGGCCTGTTGTAATACTGTGGGCGGTAGTTTGTCTTCCTCCTGGCTGTTGGCGGTTACCACCACAGTGCTTGTTGCTACCGCCATGGCGGTTGGTGTGTTAAAGGGACTGTCTGTGTGGGCGGTTTCCGCCGTGGTCATAATTCCATTTTTTTACCGCCAGCCTGTTGGCGGTATTACTGCCATATTATCACCGACCGCCAGGGTTGTAATGAGGGCCTCTGCCCTCTCAGCCCTGTTGTCTGGTCACCTGATGCCTGCCTGTCCCTCCTTCTCACCCCTTTCTCCATGCTTTCAGCCTCATGGTCTGCGTGCCTTCTCCCTCCCTGTCTCACCTTCTCACTGCTTTCTCTGGGCTCTCAGCCCTGTGGTCTGCATGCCTGCTGCATGTCTGTCCTCCCTTCTCACCATTTCTCTGTGTTCATAGCTCCATGGTCTGTGTGCCTGCTGCCCACCTGTACCTCCTTCTCACAGCTTTCTCCTTCCTCCCAGCCCCGTTGTCAGTGTGCCTACCTGTTCCTCCTTCTTTTCACTTTCTTCTCCTTCTCAGCCACATGATCTGCGTGCCTTTTGCCTGCCTCTCCTCCTTCTCACCACTTTCCCCAAGCTCTCAGCCCAGTGGTCTGTACGTCAGCCTGTCCCTCCTTCTCACTGTTTTTTCCTTCCTCTCATCCTCATTTTCCGTGTAACTGCTGCCTGCCTATCCCTACTCCTCACTGCTTTCTACAGACTGTCAGTCCTGTAGCATGCATGCTGCTGCCTTCCTGTCTTGCCTACTATCATGAGAGTAGGTTTCGCAATTAGGAAAACACACGGATGCTTTTCTGATTCCAGTACTCCATTTTATTTTGAACTCAAACAAGCCACACTTGAACAAAATTGCACATTTTCCCTTAAACCTAAAATAACACTGATGCTGTTTTTATCACAACTTGTAGGTAATAAACAGTTTTTAAGCCCCCAAAGTGAGAAAAAGAGGCCATGATCGTTGACTTTTACATGTACTCAAAACTTTGTATTTTGTCCCAATTAGACCACGGATTTGTTCCCTCACATCCTTATTAAGCTCTAAAATTGATGGACCTGCTTCAAATACAGAATTTTAAGCAGAAGGAAGTCTTGTGCTTCAAATCATGCTTTAGGTAAATCAGTTTAGAAATGAGTACAATTAGCACTACTTTTACTCTGATAGTAATCACCTGCATTTTCCTTCCTCTCAGTCCTGTGGCCTGGATGCCTGCTGCCTGCCTGACCCTCCTTCTCACTACTTTCACCTCCTTCTTAGTCCTGTGCTCAGTGTGCTTGCTGCCTGCCTGTCCCTCCTTCTCACCCCTACTCCGTTCTTTCCTATGGTCTGCATGCCAGCTGCCTGTTGCCTGTCTGGACCTCCTTCACACAGCTTTCTCCATGCTCCTAGCCACATGATCTGCATGGCTGCTGCCTGTCCCTCCTTATCTCTACTTTCACCTTGTTCTCAGCCCCATAACATGCATGCCTGCCTCTCCTTCCTTCTCCCCACTTTCTCCTCCCTCCCAGCCCAGTGGTCTGCATGCCTGCTGCCTGCCTTTCCCTCCTTCTCACTGCTTTCTCTGAGATCTCAGACCCGTGGTCGACATGCCTGCCCCCTTGTCAGAGTCACCAGATCCTCGGGGTCTGTACACGTTCCCAACACTTCCACCCCAAGACAGCTCCAATACTCTGATTAGAATTGTCACAGAGTCTAAGAGAGTCCAAGTGGGAAAAAGGGGATTAAGAAGGGAACAGCTGGGAAGGAGACCTGTAGGAAGCAAAAAGGTTAAAACACACAATATCAAAATTACATCATATGAAAATCAATACTAGGCTATTATTCTAAGCATTGTCATTCTGAAAACATGGACAACCTAAGCATAGACTTAAAATTATTAGGATTCAAGATGACTGGATACCTGTGAGGGGATCAAGAAAGGTTAAATGCAATTTTCAAATTCAAGAATTATCATTTACATGAGGTTCAGGAAAGAATCTGAATGATTTCTAAACCATCATATGAATCGTGTTTGAGAAACATATTAGGAACACACAACATTACATCTAGAAACCTGGTTCTTTGTTCTCTCAAATTGCTGGAACATGACTTGATCACATTGCAGATCTTTACATAGCTAGTAAAAATACCATAGGTTGATTGTGCACCATGAATAACACAAATTAGACTCGAGAAATAAATCACGCGACTTGCCAACTCAAAAGCCACCAAGTAAATGCCTTAAAATGGTAGCGCGTAATGAACACCATGAATTTAAGCACAGGAAATGAATCGCACGTTTTGCCGATTCGAGTACCACCATGTAGCTGCCTAGGAATGATAGCGCACAATGAACATCATGTATTAAGCACAAGAAATGAATCGCGGGTCTTGCCGATTCGAATGCCACCATGTAACTGTCAAGGAATGGTAGCTCACAATGAACATCATGAATCAAGTACAAGAAAACGAATTGTGCGTCTTGCCGATTCGAATGCCACCATGTAACTGTCAAGGAATGGTAGCGTACAATGAATATCAAGGGTTAAAGCACAAGAGAACGAATCGTGCATCTTGCCGATTCGAATACCACCATGTAACTGCCAAGGAATGGTATCGCACAATAAATAACATGAATTAAGCACGAGGAAAGAATTGCGCGTCTTGCCGATTTGAATGCCACCATGTAATTGCCAAGGAATGGTAGCGCACAATGAATAACATGAATTAAGCACGAGGAAAGAATTGCGCGTCTTGCCGATTCGAATGCTACCTTTGTAAATGCCATAAAATGTTAGCGCACAATGAATATCAAGAGTTAACACACAAGAAAACGAATCACCCGTCTTGCCGATTCGAACGCCACCATGTAACTGTCAAGGAATGGTAGCGCACAATGAAAATCAAGGGTTAAAGCACAAGAGAATGAATCGCGCGTCTTTCCGATTCAAATGCCACCATGTAACTGCCAAGGAATGGTAGCGCACAATGAATAACATGAATTAAGCACGAGGAAAGATGCGCGCGTATTGCTGATTCAAATGCCACCATGTAATTGCCATGGAATGGTAGCGCACAATGAATAACATGAATTAAGCACGAGGAAAGAATCGCGCGTCTTGACGATTTGAATGCCACCATGTAATTGCCAAGGAATGGTAGCGCACAATGAATATCAAGAATTAAGCACGAGAAAAGAATTGCACGTCTTGCCGATTCGAATGCTACCTTTGTAAATACCATAAAATGGTAGCGCACAATGAATATCAAGAGTTAACACACAAGAAAACGAATCGTGCGTCTTGCTGATTCGAATGCCACCATGTAACTGCCTAGGAATGGTAGCGTACAATGAATATCAAGAATTAAGCACAAGAAAAGAATTGCGCGTCTTGCCGATTCGAATGCTACCTTTGTAAATGCCATAAAATGGTAGCACGCAATGAATATCAAGAGTTAACACACAAGAAAACGAATCGCGCATCTTGCTGATTCGAATACCAGCATGGAAATGCCACAAAACTACCAAGCGCACATTCACACGCACAAGAGTACGTTAGATTATCA
Source organism: Pleurodeles waltl (assembly GCF_031143425.1). NCBI lineage: Eukaryota > Metazoa > Chordata > Amphibia > Caudata > Salamandridae > Pleurodeles > Pleurodeles waltl. The sequence goes on from NC_090447.1 coordinate 578,027,628, forward strand.
TGAAAAGATTAGGCCCAAGAACTCGAGACTTTTCGATAACAGGGTCGGGGGCCCAGCCCGACCTCCGTCTTACCGCCCTGATCTAGGATCACCAATGAAAGTGAAAAAAGGGCAAAGCCTGGAGGATCAAAGTAGGCCACCGGAACAGGAGCTCAGGAAGTTGCTGCTGCTCTGCACCAGGACCTCTGAATAGTGAGCACGTGGAGCTGGGCTGGCTCCCTTTTATAGAGTCTTAGCCCAGCCCACCAACCACACCCAGGCATGCTGCAGGTAAAGCTTCTAGAAGGCCCTGGAAAGGGACCACACCCTGACACAGTCTGAAAGCCTGCAGCAGTACATTGCATGAGAACAGTATTTATGTGCATGCTGAACATAAGTGCTCAGGATTAAACTCTGCAATGCAAAAGGTTAAACAACATCATATCAGCACAATGCATACATTATGTTAATTTGAAATTATTTGGTATTTGCATTCTTGTTGCCCGTAGAGCGCGCACTGCCCTGATGTTGAAACCCCTGCATGACCCTCCTACTATCAGTAGAATAGGTTTAGCAAGACTTATAATAACAAACAAGGAGGCATTTCTGATGCCAGTGTTCCAAATAACTTTGAACTTACACTGGATTTACTTGAAAAAAGTTGCCCATATTCCCCTGCTCTTAAAACAACCGTAATGCTGTTTATATCACATCCTGTAGTGCATAACCACTTGAAAGACCCCCAAGTGAAACAATAAGCCATTATCATTGACTTTTACGCATTCTCAGAACTTTGTATTTTGTCCCAATGAGAGCATAGACCTGTCCCTTAAAATCTTTATTAACCTCTTAAACTGATGGACCCACAAGCTGCTAATTCGCTTCAAGTACTTATTTTTGTGCAGAAGCCAATCATGTGCTTCAAATTATGCTTTATTTACATCAAGTCAAAAATCAGTGAAATTAGTGTTATTTTTACTTTCATAGTAATTATCTGCTTTCTCCTTCCTCTCAGTCCCGTGGTCTGCATGCCTGCTGCCTGCCGCCTGCTGGTCCCTCATTTTCACTGCTTTCTCTGGGCTCTCAGCTACATAGTCTTTGTGCCTACTGCCTGCCTGCCCCTCCTTCTCACCACTATCTCCTCCCTCTCAGCCCTGTGGTCTGCATGCCTAATACCTGCCTCTCTCTCCTTCTCACTGCTGTCTCCATGACTCAGCCCCGTGGTCTGCATCCATGCTGCCTGCCTGCCTCTCCTTCACATTGCTTTCTCCTCCCTCTCAGCCCATGGTCTGCATGCCGGCTGCATGTCTCTTCCTCCTTCTCAGTACTTTCTCCTACCTCTCAGCCCCATGATCTGCGTTCCTACTGCCTGCCTATCCTTCCTTTTTCCCACTTTCTCCTTCCTATCATCTCTGTGGTCTTGGTGTCTGCTTTCTGCCCATCACTTTTTCTCACTGCTTACTGCTACCTCTCAGCCCTGTGGTCTGCCTGCCTGCTGCCTGCCTGTCTTCCCTTCTTACCGCTTTCTCCATCCTCTGAGCCCCGTGTTCTGCATGCCTGATGCCTGTTTGTCCCTCCGACACCACTTTCTCTCATTCCCACGGTCTGTGTACCTGCTGCCTTCCTCTCCCTCCTTTCCACTGCTTTCTTCTACCTCTCAGCCCTGTGGTCTGTATGTCTGCTACCTGCCTGTCCCTCCTTCTCACTGCTTTCCTTTCTTCTTCCTCTCAGCTCAGAGGACTGTGTGCCTGCTTCCTGCCTGTCCCTCCCTCCCACCACTTTCTCCTTCCTCTCTGCCCCATGATCTGCATTTCTGCAGCCTGCCTGTCCCTCCTACTTATTGTTTTCTCTGGGTTCTCAGCCTAATGGTCTTCTCGCTGCATGCCTGCCTGTCTCTCCTACTACCAGAAGAGTAACTGTAGTGATAAATAGAAGAACACTAATACCAGTGTTTGTTTTTATTTTGAACTCACACCAGATACACTTGAACAAAATTGCAAATTTCAGTTTTTATCACATCCTGTAGTGAATAAGCACATTTTAAGCCCCCAAAGTAAAATAATAGGCCAATGTCCAATGTCTTTACTTTACACATACTCAAAACTTTGTAATTTGTCCCAAGGAAACCGTAGATTTGTCCCTTAACATCCTTATAAAGCTCTAAAACTATATATTTATATATATATATGTGATAGTTAGGCTCAAATTTTAAACTTACAAAAAAACATAGAAATTCACAGTTATACCTAGAAGTATCTCAAGTAACTATAACTCGTTCCCTAAGGTAACTATAACATGCACCCTCACCTTGCACTGCTAATTATCCCACAAATTACAGCACTCATGACCTCTTTGATAAGATCACAACTCATATCATTGTAATATTTGCAGTAACATTTTTAGAGAAAAACAAGTTATCCATCAATAGATCAAAACAAGAATTTTTTTTTCTTGTTATCGTTATTGCGCAAATGGTGCTTTCCTGGTCAAAGGGTTTCTTGCTCTCCTTCCTTTGCCTGAAGTACAGGCCATTTTTTTCATTAAGGTGCTGCTGGCCCACCAGTAATCAGAAGGGAATTGTTTAACACAGCAGCGGCTCTAGGAACGAGCAAACAATAGAAACATGGCAGTGTGTATATAGTTAGTTCTATATCAGGTTGCTGCAGGTCAGCAGACTACAGGTCTTCAAAACCTCGATGCTAGTCTAGCAAGCTCAAACAAGCAGCTGCATGTCTAGCCATGCCACAAACAAACAAAACTTTTCTATACAAAAGAAATGGCACAAACAATAGATCTATGCAACATCTATTAGCAGTGACAATATTGTTTCTCAATGTTGTGCCCCATGCCACTTACTATGAAACATAACAAAGTGGAAAAGAAAATGCTATTACAAAGTCAATGCTGGCCAAGTAATGCCACATTTGTTTACTTTTCAACCATGCTGCACAGAAGTAGTAGAGAGATTCCATATGCACAGCAACCACACACCTGTATAACATAGCTTAAAACATTATAAATCCAAATAGCAGAGAGGTTTGGAAATGTTTTTACCCTGTTTTACCTCTGTGGTGATGCTGTGCTGCATGGTTAAAAGTGTGAGTGTGTGTATATATTGACTGAAAAAAACAAAGGTTACAGGGACGTTATAGTTAGGCTCACATTTTAAAAGTACACAACCATAGCAATTCACCTGTTAAGGTTACAGTTATCTCAAGTAACTTTAGCTACTGCCCTAAGGTAACTATGACTTGCACCCTCGCCATGAACAGTTTTTTTCACAATTTCTTTTACTGCAAATATTACATTGATATGATTAGTGATGTTATCAAAGATGTCATGAGTGCTGTAATTTGTCTGGTAATTAGTAGTGCATGTAGTGCATGACGAGGGCACAAGTTATTGACTTATAAACAGGTACTGGGGTGAACAGGTAATGGCATCCTGAGATCACCACCAGGGGTCCAATTTTAATCTTGTCCAGGTGGTCCCACAATAAAATTAAGGAAGTGGCCGTTTCCTGAGACAGTTTTATGTTCTGTTGTTTGTTTTGGTCCCAGTTTGCGTTTTGTGTTGTTGCGTGACAACTTTTGTTCCCCACCGTTTCTGCTCCACTCCAACGTGGGATTACATAGGTGAAGCATGCCACAATCAGTGGGTGAGGGCAGTTTTTTTCCACACTGGTGGTCACCTACCCTTTGGGGGTAGATGCACTGCTTCTTCTTGTCCTTCAGTGATAGTGGTTGATATATTGGGAGGTTGGACAAGGAAGTTTTTTCTCTTACCTCTCTCTAGGTGTTTTTTTTATATTCAAGTTTTAGTTACCTTAGAGCACGAGATTAGATACCCCCATGATCATGAAAGTAAGCCTTGTTCTTATTGTGGCTTTCTTCTGTCTTCTTGCGTATTCCTTTCACAGACCACTGTTCCACCCCAGTACAAAATAACCAACCCGGGTTAAAGTACATCTGGACATTCTGTCCTTAAATAATTACAAATGTGGAAACCCCAGTGGCATTGTGATTGGTAACCCTGTAGGCCCAGACAGTTTTACCACGTTGAGTAATCCAATCCTCATTTCCAACCATAGCTAACTGTATAACTCCTTTAATGACATGGTTAAACTTTTCAACCATGCCATTGGCATTTGGATTATATAATGAAGAAGTTTTGTGTTTAACACTGATACACTCAAAATAACAATTTGCCTTGTTGGAGACAAATCACATACCAGTGTCACTCAAAATGGTTGTCAGAATGCCCTCAGAAAGAAAAAAGAAGGAACTCCAAAACTGAATCAGTGGCAATGTAAAATCCACTTTCACTACCGGCCAACTTGAAAATAACTCAATAAGTACTAAAATATATTTTTGTGGATAACCAGTTGGTCCCACGTCAATTGCTACTGACTTCCACAGATTTGTAGGATTAATGCCCTCACATACAGGAGGTTCTAAAGTTTGTAAAGATTTGTCATCCATAAAACACTTTAGGTACTCTCTCACAAATCTTTCAATAGCTAAATTTGTACTGGGCCATCAAATTCTTTTACTCTAGATTTAGGCCCTCATTACAACCCTGGTGGTCGGTGTTAAAGCCGGCGGTAACAAAAATGGAATCATGACCACGGCAGACCCCGCCAACACATACAGCCACTTTAACACTCTGCCACAGCGGTAGCAACAAACACTGCGGCGGTAACCGCCAACAGACAGGCAGGAGACAATGTACCACCCACCCAATTACAACCCGCCCATCTGCCAGCTTTTCTGGGGCGGTACCAACACCATCAAAAGCACAGGGGAAACAGTCCTTTGAAGGGAAACCACTCACCTCTCGACACTCAAGGAAGAAATAGGACGCCATGGTGCCCGAGCTGTAGGTCTTCCCCATGCTGGTGTTTCTGCTCATATACCAGGAGTACCAACGGCAGTGACGACGACCACACCGAATACTGCACCTAGCACATAGGGGAGGAGGGAAGAAAAAGAGAGTGACACACACACGCAACACCCAGACCCCCACCCTCACCCCCAAAACCATTCACACAAACACATGCAACAACATTACATATACACCTCGTAACCCTCTGGAATAATGCAAGGACAAAAGTAAATGAGTCAAATGAGTGTTATATTAGAAATAGTTAGAAATAAGTTAATAATTCAAAAACAGTATTTACAAAATATACAATATGTACAAAAGGTGGGACAATGTCCACTCAAAATGTCTGTGGCCCATTGGGCCAAAACACATAGGCCAAGCCCACATTTGACTCCTGCCTCACTACGGAGAGAACACTGCAGGGGCATCAGGTCGAAAACACACAGGCACCTCAGGAGGACGGGGAAGGGGAGGACACCTCAGCTTGAAGATGGTACAAAGCCACTGCTCCTGGAGGGGGCTCCATGCCCACTGCTTGGTCCTGGGGAGTGCAGAGCCACAGTCTCTCAAGTCTTTCAAGTGGGTGGCGTGCCCACTGCTTGGTCCCGGGGAGTGCAAAGCCACAGTCTCTCAAGTGGGTGGTTTGCCCACTGTTTGGTCCTGGGAGTACAAAGACACAGTCTCTCAAGTGGGTGGTTTGCCCACTGCTTGGTCCTGGGGAGTGCAAAGCCACTGTCTCTCAAGTGGGTGGTTTGCCCACTGCTTGGTCTTGGGGAGTGCAAAGCCACAGTGTCTCAAGTGAGTGGTTTGCCCACTGCTTGGTCCTGGGGAGTGCAAAGCCACAGTCTCTCTAGTGGGTGCTGGTTTTCAACTGGTTCTGGAGGGGGCTTGGTGCCCAGTGTGCTTCATCCTGCCAAGGATTGGGTGAGTGGATGCCTTCTTTCACTGGTTCTGGAGGGTGCTTGGTGCCCAGTGTAATTCATCCTGCCAAGGATAGGGTGAGTGGATGCCTTCTTCTACTGGTTCTGGAGGGGGTTTGGTGCCCAGTGTGCTTCATCCTGCCAAGGATAGAGTGAGTGGATGCCTTCTTCCACTGGTTCCGGAGGGGGCTTGGTGCCCAGTGATGCAACACAAGGGGTGTGCAAGGTCACAGTCACTCACCTGGGTGTCAGATCCACACAATTTTCCGTGGGCAGGATGCATGACACACCATGGATGCATGACTACAGTCCATCCGCTGACGGGGACGGCTATACAGTGGTTGCAGTGCAGGTGGCGGTGCTGCCAGAGGTGGGGGGAGGCTCCAGCCCTTCCCCTGCAGCCTCAGACGGCTGCCCACTGGGACTGCTGCTGCTGGTGGCGGTGCTGCTTGCGGCAGTGCTTGCAAGGTGCAGGTGGTGGTGCTGCCCGCGGTGCAGCTGGCGGTGGTGGCCGACGTGCAGGTGGCGGTGCTGCCAGTGGAGGGGGGAGGCTCCAGCCCTTCCCCTGCAGCCTCGGGCGGCTGAAGTGTCCTGGCTGGTTTTCTGTGCCCCTTCCTGCCCTTGGCAGATGGTGGTGCCTCCTTGCTTCTGCCAGCTGGAGTCTTTGCCTTGGCCTTGCTGGCTGGTTGTGCCTCCTTCTCCTTGCTGGATGCTCTCATCTTTTTGCCCTTTCCTGTTGGCGGAACCTTCTTGTCCTTGGCAGGTGTTGGTGGCACACTGGCTGGGCTAACGGGTGCCTCCTTAGAGCATCTCAGAGCTCCTGAAACCACAGCAGACGTGGACTTGGTGGCTGATATGCTGGGCTGGGTTCTGGCCACACTAGCCCGAGGTGAAGGATGTGGGGGGAGGGGTAGGGCATAGGTCAATGCTGGCAAGGAAAAGCTTCCTAGGGACACTAGGGCAGGAATAGGGTAAAGGTTTGGGAGTGGAGGAAGAGGGAGTGGTTGTAGGAGGTGTCAGTCTGCTGTGTTTGGATGCTGTTGTGAGGTGGATGACTGTTGGGTAGGTGTGTGTTTGCATTTGTGTACTTTGGAAGGAGGGGTCATAGACACAGTGGGAGAGGACACAGGGGACATGTGCATGGATGTTGGGGTGGTGACTTCCAGTGAGCGGCATGTAATGAAAGGTGTGCTGGTGATGGAGGCAGTGGATGAGGATGTAGTGCATGCAGGTGTGAGTGGAGATGCTACTGGGAGGGAGGTGGGTGAGGAGGGGGACACAGTGGAGGCAGTGGATGTTGGAGTGTCTGCTTCTCGATGGTGCTTGTGTGAGTGCCTGTGGAATGTGTGGTGCTTGTGTTTGCCTGAGCCACTTCTGTGTGTTGATTTGGGTGAATGCTGGTCTGAAGGTGTGCTTGGGATAGTTTGGGGTTGAGGAGAATGGGACTGGGTAGAGGAAGTTGGAGAGGGGAGGCTGGAGACAGGGACAATGGTTGCCATCAGCGCTGAAGCCAGAGCCTGAAATGCTCTCTATTGAGCCACCACACCAGACTGAGTGCCCTCTAGGTATGCATTTGCTTGTTGCAAATGCCTCTCAACACCCTGGATGGCATTCAGAATGGTTGACTACCCAACAGTGAGGGATCTCAAGAGGTCAATAGCTTCCTCACTCAGGGCAGCAGGGCTGACTGGGGCAGGGCCTGAGGTGCCTGGGGCAAAGGAGATGCCCACCCTCCTGGGTGAGCGGGCACGGGAAACACGCTGAGGGGCTGCTGGGAGGGCGGTGCTGGTACAGGAGTGGTGGCTGTACCTGTTGTTGGGGTGGGCACAGAGGTGTCCACCACCACCAGGGAGCTTCCATCAGAGGAGGAGTCGCTGTATGTAGTGTCCCCTCCTGTCTCCGTCGATGCCCTCCGTCGCACTGGTGCCCTCACTGTCGGTGGATTCTGCCTCCAGGCCCATGTCGGATGCAGCTCCCTCTGTCGCCGGTGCCTCTGCTCCTCCGCCAGATGATGCTAATGCACACAAGGACAGAGTGACAAAACAAAAAAGGGGGGAGAGACAGAGGATACACTTGGGCAATGCCAGCAACACCACTATCGTTGACGTACACAACACACCGGGAGCTGCCCTATGCACTAGGCCATGCACTACCAGTTACACAGCTAGTCACCAGCCCATGGAGTACAATGCCTAACGCCATAAGCTGCACACCTAAAACCCACAGGACCCTGCCCAGTAGTAGATGCCTACTAACACTATTGGGGTTGGAGTGCTCCAGAGCCTGTCCAACAAGGGACCTACCCTGCCTGTTCGCCCTGGCCGAGGGGCACCCACACCCCACATCCCACACCCAGGTAAAACCTTAACGCGTGCAAAGTCATGATTCTGAATCTGTACTCACCCCCTTGTGGCTGCTGTGATGCCTTCAAGTGCCCATCCAACTCTGGATAGGCCACCGCCAGGATGCAGAACATCAGCAGGGTCAGGCTACGTCAGACACCCCTTACTCGATGGGAGGCCAGCCCCAGCTGGGCCTCCGCTGTCTTCCTTGGCCAGCGGCGCAGGTCCTCCCACTGTTTGCGGCAGTGGGTGCTCCACCTGTCAAAGACCCCCAGGGTCCGCACCTTCTTGGCGATGGCACGCCGAATACCCTTTTTCTGATGGGCGCTGACCTGCAGGGAAATATGCATAGAAAAAAGGGATTAGTAAAACCGTCCGGACTATTACACTCAAGTCCCACAATATCCCTCCCATCCTCTTAAGCACAGACATTGACCACCAGACATGCAGCACTCTGCATAGGACCCCTCAGCCCCACCCTACATGAGGCATACACACACAGCACTCCATATATTCATGATCCTCGCATCATGCTCACAGTGTACTCACCTGTTTGTCTGGAGGACCAAAGAGTGAAGTATATTGGGGTAGGACCCCATCCACCAGTCTCTCCAGCTCCTCTGAAGTGAAGGCAGGGGCCCTTTCGCCAGACACACGAGCCATTGTCGCTTCCAGACACAGGTCACAGAAGCACTTGCAGTATAGGTCCTCTCCTGTTGAAGGTCAGGTAACAAGTGATTGATCAGATAGGAAATGGCGGTCACGTTCTCGGCAGTGCGTACTGTCACCACAGGTGTACATCGCTATTGGCTCCTCGAACCCATAGGGCTCAGTGCTAACCAATGCGAAGTTGTGCGGCGGTCTTTGACTGCTGACGGCAATGGCGCACAACGCCAGCAGAATTACTTAATTTCCACTTGTCTCTCCTCAGAGGTCAGGCAGCTGCCATTTCAGGGGGGCACAGGCCTTGGCACCTAACTGCGTCACAGCAGATATTGGCACATCAACTGATTTTCAAATTCACATACTGTTTCTGTAAAGGAAGAAATGCATTTTTGTTGCAACATATGCGTGAATATGACCCTCTGCTCACCGTTTTCCACCCTAGAGTTCAACCGCTGAGTATGAATAGGACATTGAGACATCGCCCCGTGTACAGACCCCTCATGGACCTGACAACTATGGAGGAGAGGCACATAATCCTGACCTACAGACTTGATCGGGCCACAATCTAAGAACTGTGTGCCTAAGTGGAGCCAGACCTGATTTCAGCTATCTGCCACCCCACAGGTATCCCCCCTCTAGTGCAGGTCCTGTCAGTGCTCCATTTCCTGGCAAGTGGTTCCTTCCAAACAACAGTGGCCATGGCATCAGGGTTGTCTCAGCCAATGTTCTCCAACGTGTTGACCAGAGTGTTGTCTGCCCTGCTGAAACACATGCACAGCTACATCGTATTCCCCCAGGTGGAGGATTTGGCCACAGTGAAAGCTGACTTTTATGCCCTGGGACATATCCCCAACATAATTGGTGCCATTGATGGTATGCATGTAGCAGTTGTCCCCCCCGCGGAGAAATGAACAGGTGTTCAGGAATAGAAAAAGCCATCACTCTCTGAATGTGCAGATGGTGTGTTTGGAGGACCAGTACATTTCCCATGTGAATGCCAAGTATCCCGGCTCTGTGCATGACGCCTTTATCTTGAGGAATAGCAGCATCTCATATGTGATGGCTCAACTCTAGAGGCACCGGGTGTGGCTAATAGGTGAGCTCAAGGTCCCCACCTAGTATGTGTTGGTGCATGAGTATGAGGTTGTCCCTAAGGGTGAGTGTGTGGCTAACAGGTATCCCTCGATATTTGCAGGTGACTCTGGTTACCCCAACCTCTCATGGCTACTGACCCGAGTGAGGAATGCCCGGACAAGGGCAGAGGAACGTTACGAGAGGCACATGGGCGAACAAGGAGGATAATTAAGAGAACCTTCGGCCTCCTGAAGGCCAGGTTCAGGTGCCTCCATCTGACTGGTGGATCCCTGTACTACTCACCCAAAAGGTGTGCCAGATCATTGTTGCTTGTTGCATGTTGCACAACCTGGCCTTGAGACGCCAGGTGCCTTTTCAGCAGGAGGATGAGCCTGGAGATGGTCTTGTGGCAGCGGTGGAGCCTGTGGACAGTGAGGAAGAGGAGGAAGAGCATGAAGATGCGTACAACAGAAGTTCTCTCATACAGTTGTACTTCCAGTGACACACAGGTAAGACACTGTAACTTCACTTTACATTGCAGTTTTGTGTTGGACATTGTACATGGCAGCATGATTTCCCTATGTCTATGGCCACTTACTGTACCCTTTGGACTCTCTATTTTCAGATCTCTGTGCCCCACTCTGGCTCCTGGTGTGTTTACTGCTGCCCACTACAGTTCATACCAATGTATATATAACTGTATATGTGAATTGCAATGTTTACAGATTGTTGAACTAATACATATTTCAATCAATTGACAGACTCCAGACTTGTATTTGTTCCATGGGTGTTTATTTAAGTGCTAAGAGGTTGAGGGGGATATGCAATGGGCTGGGGTGGTGGTGGAGGAATGTCCAGTTAGAGTCCAGTCTCTTTGTATCACAGGTGTATTGTCCAAGGGGGCATAGGAAGGGGATCAATGGCAATTCTAGGTGGACAGGGTAACAGAATGGGACACAAGGGTGACAATCAGGAGAGTCTTATTTCCTGGCGGGGTCTTGGCAATGTTTTCTGGCTTCTGCCTGGATTTCAGGGACCGTTTGCGGGGTGATTCTCCTTCTGCAGGGGGTGGGGTGCTGGTGGCCTGTTGTTCCAGTGGCGGGGCCTCCTGTCCACTAGCACCAGCGGAGGTGAATGGCTGTTCTTCGGTGTAGCTAGTGTCAGGGGCCCGTTGGTGTGCCACTGCCTCCCTCATGGTGTTGGCCATGTCAGCCAGCACCCCTGCAATGGTGACCAGGATGGTGTGGATGTGTTTGAGGTCCTCCCTGATCCCCAAGTACTGTCCCTCCTGCAGCCGCTGGGTCTCCTGCAACTTAGCCAGTAACTGACCCAAGGTCTCCTGGGAATGGTGGTATGCTCCCAGGATCCTCGCAAGTGCCTCGTGGAGAGTGGGCTCCCTGGGCCTGTCCTCCCCCTGTCGCACAGCAGTCCTACCAGCTTCCCTGTTGTCCTGTGCCTCTGTCCCCTGAACCGTGTGCCCACTGCCACTGACCCCAGATCCCTGATTGTCTTGGGCTTGTGGGATTGCCTGGGGTCCCTGTAGTGGTGGACACACTGCTGATTGACGTGTCCTGTGAACAGTGGTATGGGCTCGCTGGGTAAGTGCTGTGCTGGTGTTTCCTGAGGGGGGAGGGTCCGTGGTGGTATGGGACTGTGGCAGGGTAACCGACTGTCCAGAGGTCCCTGATGGGCCAAGTTGGTCCTCGTGATCCAGGTGTGCAGAGCTGCTGTCATCACTGTGGGCCTCTTCTGTGGGAGGACTGGATGTTGGTGGCACCTCCTCTCCAGTGACGTTGAGTGGGGGTCCTGTGGGGATGTAAATGCAGTGTTATTGTATCTGGGTGTGGTTGGTTCCCTGTATGGTTGTGATAGCCCTGTCAGCTTTGCCTTGTGTGCGTGATGATTTTGTGGGCTACGTGATTCTCTCTAATGGGCATGCTTTAGTGATGGGTGTCCATGTAGGTCTGTGATGGGTGTCCATGCATTGGTGTTGCAAGCAGGGCCTGGTATTGGGATGAGTAGGTTGTGATAGTGGGGTATATGTGAGGTGGTGGAGTGATGGGTGTGAGGGTAGGGGTAGGAGTGTGTGATGATATGCTACTCCTGCAAGGCCCTCAGGATGCATGATCACCAAGACTTGCTCCTCCCATGTTGTTAGTTGTGGGGGAGGAGGTGGGGGTCCAGCGCCTGTCCTCTGTACGGCTACCTGGTGTCTTGCAACCACGGAACGCACCTTCCCCCGTAGGTCGTTCCACCTCTTCCTGATGTCATCCTTTGTTCTGGGGTTCTGTCCCACAGTGTTGACCCTGTCCACGACTCTCTGCCATAGCTCCATCTTCTTGCAATGGACGTCTGCTGCACCTGTGATCGGTATAGCTGTGGCTCTACCCGGATGATTTCCTCCACCATGACCCTTAGCTCCTCCTCTGAAAACCTGGGGTGTCTTTTGGGTGCCATGGATGTGGTGTGAGTGGTATGTGTGAGGATGCGTGGGGTGATGTATTGTGGTTTGTGCTGTGAGGTGCATGGATGGTGTATGGCTCAGATTGAGTGGGTGCTTCTGGCTTGTCTCTCTCTCTGTTAGCAATCTTTTATTTCATTGAAAGGGTTGTGGCTAATGTGGGTGTGTGTTTTATAGTGGTGTGGGTGTGGTGGGTGTGGTGTGTGTATGTGTGTCAGGTGTGTGTAGTTTGAATTGTCCATGTGGTGTAGTTTTGTAAGTGTGTGTGTATTTTGAGCGCAGCAGTGTGTACCGCCAATGGTTTACCGCGGTTGAAAGCCCGCGGCGGTGATTCGTGGGTCCTGATACTCTGGGCGTATTTCTGTTGGCATAACGTTGTGGGTTTTGGTACCGCCAGTTTATCACTGACCTTTGGGCTAGCGGACTTGTGTGGGTGTCTGTATAGTGGCGGATTTCTCTGTGTGGGTCATAATACCCATAGCGGTATACCGCTGCGGTTAGGGTATGTTGGTGGTCGTCAGCACAGTGGTAGGCAGCATTTACCACCAATGTTGTAATGAGGGCCTTAGTTCTTGCAATCCCGAAATGTCATTCATGACCAAAATGTATTATCACTTCCTGTATATGTGTTCTGATTAATTAATTTGTTTCTCTCAACATTTTTCCATTGTTCCTTGCCAATTCAGATATAACTTGCAAAAATGGTCTCACCAGATCACTCATGCATTCTTTTGTGGGTCATTTACCAAGCAAATATCCATTAATTACAATTCTTGCAATCTATTGTCCACCTTGTAATTTTCATTCCATTCCTCACTGATTGCTGACGTACCATAATCTTTTATGGGTTCTCCTTAGTGCCTAGATTAGACACTCTTATTGCAGCATTAAGCCTGCAGTCTGTGCCTTTTACACGTAGACACATTTTTATTCATTTCAGATTTTCAGTACAGACAGACTTTAGCTTGGTGTTTTTATATTTTAATCAGCTACTTCATTATGAGAAGACATTGTTTTTCATGCATCACATTTTAGCAGCACTTTGTTGACATTTCACTTTGTGCACTGTGTTATGTTAGGTGCATGATATTCTACATTGCCACTCCAGAAGCTCAAGCTAAAAGGGGCAGAGGGCATTCCAGTCATGGCCGTCCTGGGGTGCACATCATTCCATTGACAGCTTTGCTGATCGTGGAACTGACCTTTCAACTACTAGATGATTGCATTCCAGACAACAGGCAGACCCTTACCAGCCTCTTCAGGTACGGGTCAGGGTCCCTGCCTGAGATCAGGTCAAGCAGATGGGTTACCACCGCTATGCTCCCAGATTTTAAACATAGAGTGAAGGGAGGAATCCCTAGGCTTTAGGGATCAGACAAAGATGGTGGGGTTGTTTATCTCTTCACACTAGTTGCAATGATGAGCACTGTATTGTGTTTCATCTGCCTAATTATTGCAGCCCATGTTTTTCATAATAGGATGCAATTGCTTCAATAATGCATTGAAATCAATTTAGCATCTCAGATTTTGCCTTTTCATGTGTGAGTCTCTGAGTAATTGAGTGAAAGGAGTATGATCTGTTCGCCACGACCTTCCTGAGGAGTCAGGGTGTCAGGTTTAGGTTCCCACAAATCATCTTTCCTTTCCAGGGTTGGGTGAGACACTGCTGGCTAGTCAGGAGTTAGGCCAACAGCTTCCAGATGGTTTGGGACCAACACAGCCACCCACACTCGGTGGTGCTGCCATAAAGCATGCAGTCTTATTACCAAAATAGGAATCACACGACATGGCGCTACCAAGGTTGGTCAGGTACAAATTTAACAGATCTCCTGAGGAATTATTTCTTGCATGGCAAAAGTATCCTAATCACTTTTATATGAAGATTTCTGTGGTATTAGGGAAGAATCCTCCTCAGCTAAACAGGTAGTACCTGTCTTAGTCTCTAGATTGTTCTCGCTTAAACCTTAAAAGGACATCCCATTTGGTGTTTCTATCTCTGAATTTTACCATTTTAAGTATGGCTCAACCATGCGCGGTGGTAATTGCAGTAAATATGAGACAACCTCTCATGTAACATTTACTTGCTAATGGGGTGGAGATGTTCTGTTCATGGTAGAGGCACACAATGTATATAGAACAGAAATGTTCTATTCATGGCTCACCTTTCCTGTAGCGGATGTAAATTCAAACACTTTCCATACATATACTGTAGCAAACCCACCTGCTTAATACAGAGCGTATGCATATTTAGAAATACCACTTACATATCTAGAACACCATAGTTGGTTTCAAGGTGCCCTTCCACATGTTATTAATAATGTTAGGTTAGATCCCCTAAGTAATGATGGACCTACATTGGCCAGAATTATCTAAACATACTCCATTTCTCAATGTACAAAATGTATAGGCTGTAGACCTGCACTCACTATACAATAATTTTGTTAGGATATACAGAAGCTTAAAATAATTCAATATTCAGACTCCAATTACAGCCCCAGCAAGTGTTAGACCACCTGCTCCTCAATTGGCTACACATGGGATAAACCCAGCTACTGTTCATGCAATAATGGGTAAGGTTCCCTCCAAAAGCGATGGAATTACATCCCGAACAGCACAAAAGCAAATCAGCTGAAAGCAGTGTTTCCCAATATGGGATCCCAAGATAAACATGGAATTCTCACAATGTGCTTGCCATGTGGAATGGGCCCCTCCATCGATGACTGTGCCACCTGAAATTTATACTACAAGGTATGGTACACTGACACTTGCTAATCTTCTGAAAGTGTTAAAAGAAATTCACAATGAACATGGGGCAGCCCCTGCTTTGCATCTGGGAATGAAATTAATGGACAACTTTGCCACAGTTCTCTAAATCACACTAAGTAATAATTAAGGGGAAGCAGCCGTATTGGCAGTATGCCAGTGACTCTGAGATGTTCCTCAACAAACTCAGGAACGCAAGCTGCCAAAGATTATTTCTGAAACTTAAACTAGTATACATCAGTACGCCACATCTTGAAGGTAATTTCAGTAAGAGTAATACCAAGCAAGTTCGAAAAAAATGCCAGGATAAACAAAAAAAAACAAAAAAAAACAAAGAGTAGAATCTACGAATTCAGAAACCTAACAGAAACAAAATAATCTTAGAAATTGTGTCAATTGATATATACCTTTCTCATACCTTTCAGGACTCATCCAACAAACAGACAGAGAAAGATGGGAGGTAAGAGCACTGAAGTCAGTATGTGACACCGAACAAGGACTCACAGTGCTCCTCAGACCTCTCAATAGAAAAACTTCCACAACACAAATCACAATTTGAAAAGAAGAAGGTTGCAGCACTTTTGTCTAAGTATGCCACACATATTGAGAACATTACAGAAGAGCAGGACATGTCCAGGGACTCTGCTTGGCATTGCAGCAGAGGTCACAATTGTTTGCCAAAATCTTTAAGAGCTTGTGGAATTGACAGGAACTAACGACTACCTTGAAAGTAGAAACCCCAATTGACATGTCGCCCCACCCGACAGGGTATAGAAAATAAAAATTCAAATTGAGGGGGACATTAAGCACACAATTAAAATAATCTTCTGGGAAAGATTAGTGCTAAGCTTTGACATTCTACTGGTAGAAAAGATTGGCCCCAAGAATTGTCCGAACGCTCACACAAGGGAAAGATGTAATTTTGCATTCTTTCTCAGTACTTGTTCCAGATCCAGTAAAAGAAGTGTATGCCGTAGATAGGGCTCTTTAACACAAACCACAGGGGAACCCATAGACACAGATGAGACCTGGGTAGAATGTGATATTCTCAACAGATTGGGCTCTGGCGCAGGCTCCTGCTCTGTATCACAAGCACTTGGTTGGGATAGGGACTCTCCCTATCATGTCATACCTATACAATACAATCCACAACAGCAACCTAAACATCCAATAAAACATGAGGCCAAAGCCCGTGAGGGAAAATCTCTCACAACTTGAGTACCAGAGAATAGTTGAACTCTGTGCATTTCCCATGAATAACCCTTGGTTTCACATTGCTAAGACAGGACATTTATACGGAATAGTCTTAGATTACAGACATTTATACAGTCACACGCACGCATTTGCTATTCAAAATTCACATAGCACCGCACTTATGAGCAATATAGTGCGCAAAACAATACAAAATGACTCTGGATATTTCCAGGGGTTTCATCTGCCAAAATCTAGCACCTGACAGCTGCCATTTAAGAGCATTCTCTGTGTTAAGCTCTCAGCTATGTTTTTGTGAACTCCCCCACGGGTATAAGAACACTCCAGGACTGTTCTCAGCCTGTGTGACATAAATATTGCATGATATCCATCCTGAGGCATTGTCCTATACAGATGACATTTAGCTCACGGTTGATGACCTTAACACACACTTAGCCAGAGTAGATTACACTGTTTTGGAATTTGCAGATCATGGGTTTAAATAAAATTTTCAGAAAACTAAAATTGCCTTTCTCAGTGTCCTGTTCCTGGAATACGAGTTTTCAAATGAGGCGAAAAGTCTGGCACCAAAGTTCCTAGAGAAGTGTGCTCAACTACAGCCACCAAATAACATCAATAAACTGCAATTGTTGCTAGGTTTGTTTAATTTTGGGAGAAAGTACATTCTAGACTCTGCATAACACATTAAACCACTTTAAGACTTAATCCGTTCTGATTTCTCAAGCAGACACTGGACACCACAACATACACAAATACTCATATCATTACAGACTGACATGCTTGAAACAAAACATCCACACACACGTGTAAATAAAAAAAAATTGTAATCTGGGTAATTCTGAGTGCCATCAAATTCACATATGTCACATTCAATTAAGGTGACACAGTTCCAGTAGTTTACAAATCACACCTAGATTCCAATGCAGAAATGCGTTTTGCACCAACAGAAAAAACATTTACTGCAGTTCAGATGGCGGTCATCAAGGAGCAACCACTAGCCCAAGGAAAATGCATTTTTCTCGCTAACCCCAAACCAGCCCTTAAGCCTGTTACTAAAACCAGTGTTCGAAATGCAAAAGTATTACATCCACATTGGATACAGTGGACTACCTCACTGACTGCCACTGATGTTGAATATGTTTTTGATCCAAAACTACAGATCCAAGAATTTATTTAATGTGATCTTGAATACCCTATGTCCACTAATGTCATGCCTCTTGACCAGTACAGAATAGCATTTACATTGATGATTCAGCTCAACCAGCTGTAGGTACCAAACATCAATACTACGCAGTTTGTGCAGTTTCTGAAGTTATGAGGGAAGGCAAATGCCACTCCAGCATACCTGCACTCAGTCCCTAGGGAATTGCACAGCACAATTTGCAGAGCTTAAAGGTTTGATTTTGGCACTGGAACAGACAGATTCTGATCTTTGCACAATTTTTGTGTGTGATTTGTATTATTGTGTGCAATTCTTTAACAAACACTTGCACTACTGGGGCCTTAAAGGGTTCAGAGATTCCAAAGGAAACATCATAAACACAGATTCTTGTGGGAGAAAGGTGGGAAAATCATTGGCTGATGAAGCAGTCAAGTCTGAAGTTGCTCCTGCTTTTGTTGCTGTGATAATTCGTTCTCATGTAAGGGTGGCTGATGACATCTTGGCTGCTGTGAATGCCTTGGCTGATGCCAAGCCCTTACCAAAAGCATAGCCTACCAAATATTCCTACCATTTAAGTGCCAAAAACATTGCCTTTGTTACAATACCAGCGGTGGCTGACCATTTGATACCCAACCAAGATTGTTGGCTAGATCTGATTAAAGCATTGTGTTGCTTTTGTCCATGCTGGTGTGGTGGCTACCATCTCACTACTAACAAATGGTATTTGTAGCCTGGGCTACACTAGCAGACCAACAAATATGTCCTTAGCTGTGAAATATGTCAACAAATTAAAGGTTTCACCATCAAATGCCTTACCCAGACACCCCACTTAATATCAAATAAGCCCATGCAGTGAATGTGCCTGGACCTTTGTGGTCCCTTAAATTCAGATGGTGCATGCAAACTCATTCTACTTGCTGTAGATTCTTGCTCCAGATTCCTATGGGTGTGGCAAAAATAATCAGTTGATGCTCAAACTGTCATCAAAGACATATGCAGTCTCAACATTCCACTCAGACCAGGGCCCAACGTTTACCTCCAGGGCATACAGGGATGCCATGAGAGTTATGAATGTTGGGGTGCATTTCTCTTACTACTATTCAAAGGAAATTCTGTGCTGGAAAGGATAAACTGGGACTTAAAGCAATCCTTAACAGCTAAGGTATTAGCTTCAAGCCGTAGTTGGATCCATCACTTGTGTGGAGTCCAGAGAGCATAAAATATTCTGCCTAGAAGATCTTTGGGAGGTCGTACACCCTATGAGGTCCTGTTTGGAATCCCTATGAACGTCTTGATGGTTCTGCGCTGTGGTGGCGTAAACACCTTTTGACATGAATGAACGTGTCACTGTCTTTGAGGAATTACAGCAGTTTTGCGATGAACATTGATCTGCACATACTAATACCTGGGGAATGAGGGGTTTAAGAGCACCCACAGGCTGGACTCCAAAGGTTGGGATTCTAATTTGAGAAAAGATACCTGTGAAGAAGGAGTTTGGCCCATTCTCCCGGGCACTGATGCCAATTCTTGGAATACTATGTACTAGAATTGTCATCCTTCGGCCGCTGCCTGGTTGCAAAGGCAACTGTTTTGTCCCCATTGACCATATCAAATTATATTGTGTGGCTGACCCTACACAGTAGACCGCGAGGTTTCCAGGGTAGTTCCCTTGTCCCTTTCACTACCATAAAGGATATACCTCTTCTAGCATTAAACAATGCTGAAATTGTGGATGGCGTGAGTGGAGAATAACATTCTGTTGATTCCTTTTACTGCTGCATCAAGAAGAAATGTCCAAAATATCAATCTGCAATTTTCTAATGCAACACAAACAAATGGAATTGTTTATGATGAACCACCTTTGGCTGCATCTACCAGTTCTCTTCCATTCACACTGGCTCCCATTTTTGCAGAGACTGCTTCTGGTTATTGTGCCAATATTGATGAATTTTCTTCAGTTTCTTCAGCACCAGCTATTGCACCAGCACATGGTATACATATGCTTTTTAACTGGCTTAACTAAATTATTTTATTTGCCCATGATACTATCTGTGGATCATATTGACACCGCTTGCCTTTCTTCTATGGATTAGGATTGTTACCATCTTCTTTTTGTTGATACATGGTCACTCTCTTCCTGAATAGTCTACTGTTGAACTGGTAGATGAGGATCCAAAGCCTTACTTGTCGTTACTCAAAGTGTGAAGAGAGTTGTTCCTTGTGAACATTTCTGCTGTTCCAGTTCCTGATAGGATTGTTTGGGATAAAGTGCCTTTTGATATATTTGGTCCTACTGAAATGATTTAAATTCCATGTCTTCAAATTTTCTATCAATGGCATTATTACACCTCAGGTTGTTTCTGATGACTGGGATGTAAAAACAGTTGATCCTTTGCTTTCTGAGCTTGAATACTGTACTCTTTGAAAGTGAAGATGTATATATGAATATAGCAAATTATGGGGATTCATTGTGTTGCCAGTATTACAGACACCATTATATACATTGAGCTAGTGCTCCAAGAATAGTTTTTAGTTACACACAATGTAAATATTGTCTGACTCCACCAGTGTAGAGTTCCAAAATATGTAGAGAAATTCACTTATTTATCTGGGCATGAAAAATGCTGAGTCCTAATATTTCAAATTACCAAATTTAAAAGCAATGAAAATACTGCTAACTAACAATATATCAATGTACTCTTTTGTCTCCCAGTTGGCCATAGATGGTCATGAATATTCTGAACTGAACTGAACTTTATTGTTTTCAGCCAAGCTGGACATAACAATTAGTATTACATTATGTGATTTAAAACGTGATCATCAGAGTCAAAGTTCACTATTAAGTCATTAAAATCACCTACATTTAAAAACAATACAATGCAATTGGCAGTCATTAAAAACAATTGTTTTTTAGCCACTTGACCTACTTATGGCTTAACTTTTTAATGAGTCACTGATATCGTCAGAGTTCCAGTCTTATGTACTCCCCTTCAATATGCTGAATGCATGATGCAAAGCAAACAGGAGGTTGCTTGAATAGACAACTATAACTTTTCCTGTACTTTGTCACTAAGAATGTATGAAAATACTGTGACTTATGCTATACCTAATTCAAGCGTAGAAAGAGGTAGTGCTAACAGGCCATTAAGGGGGCCCAGGTCATGCACTGCAGATGTATTTACTGTCCCCTCAAAGATGGACCATTTGACAGCTGCTGAGATAGAACTATGTCCCTAGTTTTTACATCAATAAATAAATAGATCAATAAATAGGCAGAAGTTGAAACCCCCTATTAGAGTACCAATGTATTTATGATAACTGATCAGGTTACCCTGTGACCCAAAATAAACAAGGATGCTGCTTTTAGGGTAGTAGCTCAAGTCAAACAGGTGCAACTCGACTAGTGCATTCTCAGTGTTAGAGTGGGGAATGATATTGCTAAATCAGATGAAGCAAAACTGTAACTGACTGACCTTTTAAAGTACGCTTGACCTAAAGTACTAGTGTGTTTGCCCGTCCACTGATGGGCCAATCAACTACTACCGCAGTGTAAGGATTTAGAGTGTGCTAGATGTGAAGTGCTGGAGTATTTACTCACCCTCCAGTGATAGGTTCATCAACAGCTGCCAAAAAAACAAGGTGTCAGCCCACCTTAGCATTGGGAATACAACAAGAAAACAAAGTGCTTTCAAGTAACAGAGTCAACTTAATGGTCCACCCCACGTAAAGTTGCAAAAATAAAAGAGCCACAGGACACACTTACACCAACCTGCTTGTGACATTAAATACATAGAAAAACAACACCTTCAGCATCCTGATGGTCTTTTTCTTCCGGCCTACAGGTACACTCTAAAAAGTGCTTAAGTGCTATTTACTTGGTGATAAAGCCATGCTAAGCTTTTTGCTAAAAAGTGTACCAAAGGTCAGTGTTCCAGCAACATAAAAGTCATAGTTACACAGTTTCTTATAAACTTTAGTGGATGCTAAGGTTTACCAAAAGTCAGTGTTCTGGCAACATAAAAAGCAGAGTTACACAGTGTCTAAACTTTAGTGGACACCAAACCTAGGCTGGGGAGATTTAATAAGCATTATACAAGCAATTAGCCCCACCACAGCTTTATTGGCATTCTCTTCCTGTGAACATCATTTTTCTTCACTTCTGCTCTTGGCTTTCAAGCAACGTAGAAGAAACAGCCAGCACAACATTTCTATCATCAGATCTCATACAAAGAGTCTCAGCCTCTTTGCACTTCCTGGTCTCAAACTTTATATAGAGTTGGAGTAGATAATGCTTACAGAGGCATAGCGTAAATTGCCACAGCAGGAGGAATTTGGATAATGGGCCAGATGTAAAAAGCCCTTTTGCATTTCTTAATAGTCCAAATCTGAATTTCGAGGCATTAAGAAATGCAAAACAACCTTTTCTGATGTACAAAGGCCTTTAGGAAATCAGAAATTGCGATTTCTACACTGTAGAAACCACAATTTGCGAGTCCCAGAATAGGAAATCGCTAATGGGGATTTCCTATTTGCGGTTCCCATTCTGATGTACCATGCATTACCTAAATGCGACTTGCACATTTAGGAGATGCAATTACCACTGGCTTAAAGTGGGTGGTAACCAGGTGCAATTTAAAAAAATCACCCCAGGGTGCTTTTTTTAAATTGCAATTGAGCACACACTTGCTCCTTAAGCATATGGGGGCTGTGCAGGTGCACCACTATTTTTGGGGTGCCCCAAGGGTGGTCTTTTGCCCCTTGCCATCCCTGATTTTGCATGTTCTAAATAGCGATTTCTCAATAAAATATCTCTATTTAGGAAATGCAAAACTGTCCCATGACTAAAATGCAATGGGATTTCTTAATAACCATTTCCTAATAGTGATGACTTCTTTGTAGGAATCACTATTAGGAAATCGGTATCTCTATATATAGCATTTTGTATTTCTTGAATAGCGATTTCTATGAAGTTACAATTTAGGAAATGCAAAATTGCATTTTTGTACATCTGGCCCAATGTTTCTAGACTTCCGAAAGAACACAGACAGTGACATGTTCCTGATATATCCCCTCATCATTGTTTGGTGCCCACCTTTTGGTTACTGAAGCCAACGGCAATGTTCCCAATTGAAATTTCAAGTAAAGAGATCTTTTTTTCTGCTGGGTAAATATCATCAATGAAACCAACAGGAACCTGATCTTGGGAGAATGACACATATCGTTTTCACAAAGGGCCTGGTTGATTGAGCTTCGATTGATTATTATGATCCCAATATGCCTTTATAGCCACATCAAGGCTATCCTGTGTGATTGTTCCAGAGTGGAGCCAGAGATTTTTAAGCTCAATGTTAACTAGGACATTTAACAGCTGAGCGAAACATGGTAGGATGTGGAAATCTTGTAACTTCATTATGTCATTAGTGTAGATCTGTATGATACAAGTTCTCCTTTCGACCTTATACGAGTCCAGTATTTTAGTGGTGCCAGTGCAATATAGTCCTCGATTTTTCCAATATCTAGGTCTGTTGTCAAGGCATCCATTGTCATTCCATGGCCCAGATGCAATAACCATTGTATGAAATTATTTTCAGTAGTTTGCATCACTGAAGTTTTCTCGTGTTCCCAAATCTCAGAGCCATATGAGCTTGGTGTCCTTGCTTTTATTTTGTATGTCAGCATTGCTGACCCCACTGAGTGATTGCCACAGGATTTTGCAAATCTTAGCACTGCTCTGGCTTGCTGGGCTAAGATGGTATTGTTTTTGAAAAACTGTGGAGTCTACTGGAAATTGCCATCCACCCATATACTAGGATAGTCATATGTAGATACTAGATACAATGTTTTTTTTGTAGACCTTAAAATTGGCTCACAGTTTCTGCTTTTGGTTAAGGATCATATATTTTGTTTTCCAAACATTGATGTTTAATCTTCTAGAAACACAGAAAGACTCAAACCATGCCAACAAATGGTGCATACATTTGATTTTTGGTAAAAGGCGATTGCCTTGAAAAGTGCTTGAGGAACCAAACATTGGTAGATACAGGGCATAGAGGCTTTATTAAGAGCATGTTTACTTCTGTTACAAACTATTTTTTTCTAAATTACACTGTCCAGCAAACAACTTGCATTCGATTAGCAAAAGAAATAAATGTGCTGAGTAATCCATCAATAACTAAATTTGAAAATTGGCAAAATATTGTGAACATTACAGAAGAGTAGCTCAATGGATGGGTTAAGAATTATGAACATTACAGAAGAACAGCTCAATGGTTGGGTTCAGAACTGTACCTTTAATTCATCACTTTCAGGTCCCAACGGGTGGTTATTGTGGCCAGTGGACACAAATGGTTATCAAATACCTTTTATCAACTCTAAACAGAGTTTTAGAATAAGCAGACCAGACCCTCTGTCACTATCAGATCAATCAATGCACCTGACAACATGACACCTTTATACACAAATGATACATTTTCATACATAAATAGAGTCAAATCAGCATTGTTGCATTTCCCCGTCTTGAACATTCTGTCAAGCCCAGGTCACAGGTGGGGTAACACTAGCTAACAGCCATGTTTAGATCAGATCCCACGGATAGGCAGCAACACGACAATGGTCCCCGGAGATTGTGCCCAATTAAGCACAAATGGCAAGAAGGACGAATGCATTCCTAAAACAACATAAAGTTAGATGCCACTTGTAGTTAGGTACACTCAGCCAATAAGGATACCTCATACACACAGCACACACAGCGACCATGCGGCCCTCAGGCCAGATATCTGGACATGTACTCGCTTACCCACATAGTGTCCACACCAGGTCGAGGCCCATATATAAGTCGAGTAATAGTTCCCTGAAAAGCCTATACAAATACCAATATGGGATCACTTTTAGAACACATGCAGAGTAAGTTCCCCATTCAGGCCAAAAAGCTTAGCAAACTCTGCCACGAGTTACCTGCAGTTACCAACACTCACATGTTACCCTGGCCAAAAGAGGGAACCTTCAACAATAATATAATAACACAAACAAGGGCATACATACAATTTTTGAGGAAGTCCAGGCCGATAACCTTGCCTCACCACCAGTAAGCAAGGAGTCTGCATTGCCAATGCCTGCTATCACTGTGTTAGGATACACTAACCTGCCAGTCGAGAGAGCTCAAGGGGTCCCTACTGAACAGCAGGCTGTTAGGTCTAGACATCGTGGGTCAACAGGCCTATAGGCCCCAAAACTCCCTGCACTATCTCAGTCTAGCAGTAGAGCACCCCGAAGCTCTACCCCTCATCTGTTGTGGTTGGTAGACTGAGCCTCAGCAGCATGGGTAGCACACACCCCCACTGGCTCTAGGGACCAAACACAAGTGAATGGAAGATTTATATCTGTCTTGGATAGCGGAATAGCCAGCAAGAGTGAGAGAAAAGGACCTAGTTGTCCTAGATCTGGCAGTGAGGAGGGAGCCACAAGGTGCGCTCAGATAGCCGAGTAGCCCAGGGAGAGCAAGCATAAAGCCAGGTTCTAACAGAGAAGGACAGCACACAGATCTGAGTGAAAGAGGCAATGTAGATGGGAATCGGAGGAAAGGCATGAATAGAGGAGAGAATGAGAGAGAGCCCACACCCTGAAGCCCAGCTGGAGAGCAGAGTAGTATGCTCTCCACCCAAGGAGAGGGGGAAGAGCCCTAGTCTTTGAATAATCTGAGATAGAGTCCGAAGGGAAGATTTTGACTGGGATCCATACCTCACCAGAACACCAGCGAAGAAGAGGGGGTGACCCAGCTTAGACTCAGGAGGACCAGAATAGCACCATGGCATGCACATGAGGAGAGCAGCAATGAGGATGTCTGCTACTCCCCTCGAATGAGCAGGACAAGTAAACCAACTCCAAGCTATGTAGGAGCTCAGGAGGAAGATGAAATATTTGGCTGACCCTTTTGCCACCTGCTAGCTTGCTGGACTGAGAAGTGATCAGTATGATAGGCACAGGCCAGATTAGGGATCCTTTGAGCCAGAGGACATAGAGATTGCCGAAGACTGCATCTGGCATGGAGGGGGAGATTCCAAGTGCAAATTTCCTTACATGCAGAAGTGTCTGAGGAGATGGGAATGGAAATGTAGAAGGAAAACCAGTAAAGATGTCCACAAAGAGAATATGCCTGTTACTAAACAAGGGCACGTCAGGAACCATCTATGTGCCATGGGCCAAGATGGATAAGGAGGGGCTAAGGGCCGAGCTGCTGACGTTGCTGGATGGGGCCGGAAAATGGATCTCATGTTTCAGGAAAAACACTGCAGGATCACTCTAGCGATAGGCAATGTTAAGAGTCTGCTAAGCAGCATTATTGATGAGCAGACCAACACGGTGTTTGCCAGCGCATGCATCCCAATGGTCACTTTGACCAACTGAGAGCATGATGGGCCACATTTAACTCATACAGGCGCTAGATGTGGATGGCCCTGAGGGAAATATTCCCTGACTGCCCAGACATAGGTGGTTTATTAGCAGAAAGCATGAAACCTAGGAAGATAACAATAGACTTCCTAGACAGGATGAGAGAATGGCGGGGATAGGAGACAGGACAGCCGTGGACAAAGAGGGCTCTCGGGTCATTTTCTTTTATAATATCCTCAAGAAAGGGCTGTCCTACAATGTACAAAGTGGCTTGGACACCATAGTAGTGCTAGAAACTAATCCCTGGCTGGAAATACAAGCACACATACTACACTACGCATACTACACTTCCACAAGGGGAAACAAGAGAACGGTAAGAAGAAGCAGGAATATGCCCACAGGGACAAGACTAAGCTGATCAAAAATAAACTAAGGAAGACTGCCTTCGAGGGGACCACATTGGCAGCAAGCATTCAAATGTCACCAGTCATTAAGGGAACTCTATCGCAGAACCCCTGAGGGTTCCAAAATGGCCACAACACTGGAAAACAGAGTGGCGGGCAGCAGCCAAAACCCATCAAGTGCTACCATTACCATAGATTTGCCCACGTGTCCGACAGATACCGGCCAAGGGCTCAACACGTGCAAAATCCAATGAGCCAAGATCAGGCCCGCAGTACTCCCATCCACAGAATCAGGCCCAGGGAAACATAGCAGCACCTTATACTCACAGCATGAAAATGAGTCCACTACCATGCCACCACATCAGGTGTCAGGACTGGTGCATAGCATCAGCAGCCACACCTGGAGAATGAGGCCCATCATGGACTGGGGTCACAGCTGCGACATGGAAGGGTAGCAGTTTGGGGAACCAGTACTATCACATAGACATAGAGCCCAAATGAGCAGTAAACCTGTTACAAAGTATGCATTTCGAGCACACCTTAGAAATTACTGCAGTAGGATTAAAAATAAAATGCAAATGAGAAAAACATTAGGAATTTCAACCTTAAACTTGTATTTGGGACATTCAGAGTTCTTGCACAGCTGTTGACTGGGTATCCTCGCTAGAGTCTGTCATCTCAGGCTGCTGTGTAGCTGTTGATCGTGAATCCTCACTGGAGTTCATCAGTTAGGGTGCCCAGCAGAGCCTGGAAGCCGCTCTGCTGCAGGTCCCCCAGAGCAGGGTTTGCTGGCAACACACCAGGGAGACAGCAATCTGACCGAGAGGGGGCAGGGTGGCTCCCCAACCACCGCCTAAAAGACAGGTACCCTAGGTCCTCAAACCTATAAGCATAGTGGGATGGGTTCCTATTACCAAATTAAAAAGGGTTCCCATTCTTTGGCCCACACCTGGGACCGAAGAGTCTTTTTAATCCCAACATCAAAAGTGCCTCTAATGGCCCCTAGCCAAATGGGTCCCCCATTTTTTTTCCAAAATGAAGCTGCCCTCCAGAGTCTGGAGCCAGGCCATCCATGCCCTCAGGGTAGTGTCACCACATAATGTTCATAATGCACACATGAATTTCAACGAGGTACCACATGTCATTAAGTCAGTAGATAAGGGGCTTACCAGGACATCCAGCGACCTTGGATCCCATTAATGCAGGCAAAAAACTCCATTGGTTCCCAGCCTTGCTCCAAACTCTCCCCATACAGCAATGCCTTCTGCCTCGTCCTTACCCGCAAGGCTTCCTACTAGCAGCCAGGAATAGGATATGGTTCAAGGTAGAGGGAGGTGCTAGGGAGGGGAGTCTAAAACATCCACCGCAGGCCCGAACAGGGCAGAACTCAGGAGTAACCTCACATTCGCAATGGATTTAACTATAGGGTGACATGCAATACCTCATACTGATCTAAGGGAGCAAAGATTCCAGTATCGAGTTGTACAAATCTGAGGCACAGGGCCACGGACCTACACTCCACTAGGACATCACAATAAAGTTCAGAGATCTAGTAAAACACCAAAAAACAAAATGAAGAAGCTCATAGCTAGCCAAAAGGAAGCCTGAACTAAAAGGGCATATTTAGGACACCTTGTGCCACTTGTGAGGATCATGGGGCATGCCACGTGCTGAGACCAGAAGGGTGCACACATGTCCTCAGGGCGTGTTGTGTTCACTGACCAACATCCAGTGAAAGACACCTCCTCTTTTGCATCCCCCACACACATAGGTTAGAAACACTGCCTCACGCCACTCACACTGATCTGTACACACACCAGGGTGCTGAAGGGCAGGCAAATGGCAAAATAGCACCAATTAGAAGTTTAAAAAACACCTGTTACACAAGAATAACCCCATAAAACATTCCATCCAAACTTATACTTAGTTTACCACGGAGAAAGGGGAGACCAGAAGATGTGTAAAAATTAGATGCTTATAAATAACCTATTCCTTTCAGAACAAGGTATTCTGATTGGGGCACACCCTCCAGTGCCTCACCAAAGTTCATGAAAACACAGAAATTAATTGGCGACTTACAGATATGCAATGTTATTTCTTTCATAACGACTAAACATAGCTCTTGCCCAACAGGTCTGCAGTAGAGCTGTTAAGTGCACAACCTCTATAGTGGACTATCATCTTCTCAGCAGCCGCACCTGAATACCCTACAAGGACGTTTTCACATCCATACACCCAACTGGATCCTATACCATACCTTGCCCCAAGTCCCTTTCCAAACTGTTTTTCAACTTTTTACCCCATCACAGAGAATCCACAATTTATCCCAGCCAGAAACACCCCAAGAACTACAATGATGCCTAAGTTATGTGCATTGTTGTGTTTATGTATTTTCTGGTTGTCAGGGATGCTACCAGATTCATGTATTTTCATGAACAGTCTGATCTAAAGAAGCCTAGTCAGGAGATGCCATGCTTTCCTAGGGTCCTCACTCACGTCACCCATAATTACACTGCACTCAATACTAGACTTCCATATGTACTACACAGCACCCTTTTACACAACGCTTGGTATCACCACATGACCACCAGGGGCACTAAAGGATCAGCTGTGTCATGTTTTGTCTGCTTGCTGATACCACATCCATATGTAGTACGCACAGATAGATTTTACTTATCCTAAAAGGTAGCCTCTGAGAAAGTGAAATGCCTTCATCTGTTCCTGTGTAGAATCAGGGCTAAAATGCAACCTACTAGAGTAGAGCCCTAAAGGATAGTAGTTTATATGACCCACTATGAGACCAATCCTGCAGCACTATACCTTCTCATTGAGCCTAGTGACATCCAAAATGAGCTGGACAGGATGCGCAGAAAGGGAGCTTTATGGAGGACACTGTTTAGCCCTTGGATTTCCACAAGAAGAGGTTCTTGAAGGTAGCTAAACCACTTTTGCTTTCATCCTCGGTCTCAAGGTCACTCTTAGCATGTCTGGGGCTGTCTTTGTTAATAGCAAATGGACCCCAGACATGACGTTTCAGTGCAGGGCCATTCACCTCGATGTCACGAAAGGGAATGGGTCTCATAGTGGAGGATTAAATGACAGTGTAGATACCCAGTGTCAGGAGATCTAGGCCACTGAGGTAGACAGGTACATGTGGATAGAAGGGAAAAGTGTCCCTAACTGTACAGAAACTCACATTGTATTCCGTATGTTTCAGAGGCAAAGGAATCATTCCAGTGGCCATGAACAAGAACTGTGGCATGATACTGCACATTCCAAAACTGCAATGAGGCACCTCCACGCTGATGGACACTTACTAGCAGTGCGGCGAGTTTGGTTATACTCAGCTC
Organism: Pleurodeles waltl; assembly: GCF_031143425.1. NCBI lineage: Eukaryota > Metazoa > Chordata > Amphibia > Caudata > Salamandridae > Pleurodeles > Pleurodeles waltl. The sequence goes on from NC_090447.1 coordinate 578,057,233, forward strand.
TGAATGGTGTTGCCTCTGCTCTCTCATCATCATACACACCCTAACTCTAGTCATCCCCAGGGAAGATCTGCCTGACATGTTCTGACACCTGGAGAGGAAGGAAACAACACTGTTGCTTTGACTTAACAGCAGGGTGCTGGCAAATAAGAATGGCACCAGGAACAAAAGAGAAAACAGCATTCTCTACACCTGATGGGCACTACCAGTTAACTGTGATGCCCCTTTGCTTAAAGAATGCCCTGCCACCTTCCAAAGGTAGGTGAATCAAGTCCTTGCTGGCTTGGAGTCCTTTAGTGCAGCTTATTTTGATGATATTGCTGTCCTTAGCTCCAACTGGCAGGATCACCTGGTCCACCTGAGGAAGGTTTTGCAAGCCCTGCAAGCAGCAGGCCTCTCTATCAAGGCATCTAAAAGTCAGATAGGGCAGGGTACTGTGGTTTACTTGGGACACCTTGTAGGTGGAGGCCAAGTTCAGCCACTCCAACCCAAGATCCAGACTATTCTGCACTGGGTAGCTCCAAAAACCCAGACTCAAGTCAGGGTATTCCTTGGCTTGACTGGGTACTATAGGAGGTTTGTGAAGGGTTATGGATCAATAGTGACACCCATCACGGAACTTACCCTCAAGAAAATGCCCAAGAAGGTGAACTGGACCGTGGACTGTCAAAAGGCCTTTGACACCCTGAAACAAGCAATGTGTACAGCACCAGTTTTGAAAGCTCCAGATTACTCAGTTGATTGTGCAGATAGATGCCGCTGAACATGGGATAGGAGCAGTACTGACCCAAACAAATGATGATGGCCTTGACCAGCCTGTTGCTTTGATTAGCAGGAGGTTACTCCCCAGGGAGCAGCTTTGGAGTGGCATTGAGTTGGAGGCCTTTGCTGTGGTCTGGTCCTTGAAGAAGTTGAGACCATACCTTTTTGGTACTCACTTCATAGTTCAAGCTGACCACAGACCTCTCAGATGGCTAATGCAAATGAAAGGAGAAAACCCTAAACTGTTGAGGTGGTCCATATCCCTACAGGGAATGGACTTTGTAGTGGAACACAGACTTGGGACTGCCCATGCCATTGATGATGGCCTTTCCAGGTTCTTCCACTTAGAAAACGAAGACTGTCTTGGGAAAGGTTGGTCTCATCCTCTTTCGTTTTTTTGGGGGGGGGGGTGTGTAAGGAATTGCCTCCTTGGCATGGTTACCCCCATACATTTTGCCTTTACTGATGCTAAGTTTTGTTTGAAAGTGTGCTGGGACCCTGCTAACCAGGCCCCAGCACCAGTGTTCTTTCCCTAAACTGTACCTTTGCTTCCACAATTGACACAGCCCTGACACTCAGATTAGTCCCTTGTAACTGGTACCCCTGGTACCCCTGGTACCCCTGGAACCAAGGGCCCTGATGCCAAGGAAGGTCTCTAAGGGCTGCAGCATGTCTTATGCCACCCTGGGGACCCCTCACTCAGCACATACACACTGCCTCACAGCTTGTGTGTGCTGGTGGGGAGAAAATGACTAAGTCGACATAGCACTCCCCTCAGAGTGCCATGCCAACCCCACACTGCCTGTGGCATAGGTAAGTCACCCCTGTAGCAGGTCTTACAGCCATAAGGCAGGGTGCACTCTACCACAGGTGAGGGCATATGTGCATGAGCACTATGCCCCTACAGTGTCTAAGCACAACCTTAGACATTGTCAGTGCAGGGTGGCCATAAGTGTATATGTTCTGGGAGTTTGTCAAACACAAACTCCACAGTTTCATAATGGCTACACTGAAATCTGGGAAGTTTGGTATCAAACTTCTCAGCACAATAAATGCACACTGATGCCAGTATGCAATTTATTGTAACATGCACCCAGAGGGCATCTTAGAGATGCCCCCTGAATACCAATCCGACTACTAGTGTTAGGCTGACCAGTTCCTGCCTGCCTGCCACAAACCAGACGAGTTGCTGGCCACATGGGGAGAGTGCCTTTGTCATTCTGTGGCCAGGAACAAAGCCTGTACTGGGTGGAGGTGCTTCTCACCTCCCCTGCAGGAACTGTAACACCTGGTGGTGAGCCTCAAAGGCTCAACCCTTTTGTTAGAGGTCTCCAGGGCATCCCAGCTAGTGGAGATGCCTGCCCCTCCGGCCACTGCCTCCACTTTTGGCTGCAAGGCTGGAGGAGATAATGAGAAAAACAAGGAGGCGTCACCCACCAGTCTGGACAGCCTCTAAGGTGCCCTGAGCTGAGATGACCCCTGTCTTTAGAAATCTTTCATCTTAGTTTTGGAGGATTCCCCCAATAGGATTAGGGATGTGCCCCCCTCCCCAAAGAGAGGAGACACAAAGAGGGTGTAGCAACCCTCCAGGGCAGTAGCCATTGGCTACTGCCCTTCCATGCCGAAACACACCCCTAAATTTAGTATTTAGGGGCACCTCAGAACCCAGGAAATCAGATTCCTGCAACCTGAACTACAAAGAAGGACTGCTGACCTACAAGCCTGCAGAGACGACGGACGACGGCAATTGCTTTGGCCCCAGCCCTACCGGCCTGTCTCCTGAGTCGAAAACCTGCAACCAGCGACGCATCCAACAGGGACCAGCAACCTCTGAAGCCTCAGGGGACTGCCCTGACCCCCAGGACCAAGAAACTCCCGTGAGCAGTGGCTCTGTTCAGCAACAACTACATCTTTGCAACAAACAAGCAACTTTCAAAGAACTCACTCTTCCTGCCAGAAGCGTGAGACTTCACACTCTGCACCCGACGCCCCGGGCTCGAGATCCAGAGAACAAACACCACATGGAGGACTCCCTAGCGACTGCGACCCCGTGAGTAGGCCAAGACGACCCCCCTGGATCCCCGCAGCGACGCCTGCAGAGATAATCCAGAGGCTCCCCCTGACCGTGACTGCCTGTAACAAGAGACCCGACGCCTGGACCAAGCACTGAACCAGCAGCCCACAGGACCAGAAGGAACCGAACTCCAGTGCAGGAGTGACCCCCAGGCGACCCTCTGCCTAGCCCAGGTGGTGGCTGTCCCTTGAAGCCCCACCCTGTGCCTGCCTGCACCGCTAGAGTGACCCCCGGGTCCCTCCATTGAATCCTATCTAAAACCCAACGCCTGCTTTGCACACTGCACCCGGCCGCCCCTGTGCCTCTGAGGGTGTGTTTTGTGTGCCTACTTGTGTCCCCCCCTGTGCTCTACAAAACACTCCTAGTCTGCCCCCCGAGGATGCAGGTACTTACCTGCTGGCAGACTGGAACTGGAGCACCATAGGCGCCTATGTGTTTTGGGCACCTCTTTGACCTCTGCACCTGACCGGCCCTGAGCTGCTGGTGTGGTAACTTTGGGGTTGCCCTAAACCCTCAACCGTGGGCTGCCTATGCCCAGGAACTGAGACTTGTAAGTGTCTTACTTACCTCACAAACTAACCAATACTTACCTCCCCCAGGTACAGTTGATTTTTGCACTGTGTCTACTTTTAAAATAGCTTATTGCCATTTTTACAAAGACTGTATATGATATTGCTTTAATTCAAAGTTCCTAACTTACCTGTGTGGAGTACCTTGCATTTTATGTGTATACTTCAAATCTTGAAACTATTTTTTTTTTAAATAAACTAAGAAAATTTATTTTTCTATATAAAAACCTATTGGCCTGGAGTACGTCTTTGAGTGTGTGTTCCTCATTTATTGCCTGTGTGTGTGTACAGCAAATGCTTAACACTACCCTCTGATAAGCCTACTGCTTGACCACACTACCACAAAATAGACCATTAGAATGATCTAATTTTGCCACTATCTTACTTCTAAGGGGAACCCTTGGACTCTGTGCACACTATTTCTTACTTTGAAATGGTATATACAGAGCCAACTTCCTACATCAAGTATCGGGGAACAGTGCATACCCTTCATCACCTTGCAGACAGACGCAAATGCCCACTGGTTGCAGATAACATGGTGGGACACGCCCAAAATAATGAACACTACTGAGCTCTGCCTTGATGCCATTCAAGAAGAATTAAGAGTCATTCTCCTCATACGGATGCAACATTGCTATGTTTTGGACATGGTCAGGCAGGTTCTGGGGCTCAGGCCTCAAGGTTAATGACTGACAGGTCACAGGTGGGATAACACTTAGGCGACAGCCAAACACACAAGTTTAGATCAAATCGCACAGCTAGGCAGCAACACTACAATGGTCCATGGATATTGGGCCCAATAAAGCACATATGACCAGAGAGAGGCAGGCATTCCCAAAACACCATAAAGTTAGATGCTACCTGTAGTTAGGTACACTTAGTAAATGAGGACACAGCACACACAGCACACACAGCACACACAGCAACTGTGCACCCCTCAGGTCAGACACCTGGACACATACTCGCTGGCTCACATAGTCAACACCAGGTGGAGGTCCATCAGCATTTCCTATCTATGACTCCCTGTCAACAGTTCACTTATTTCAACACGGAAAGTATGTTTTATGTTTTTATTGCTCCCAGAGATGCATATCAAATGTGAGTCATTGCGATGTTCCAGGAGAGACAGTCCTTGGACCACGGTTCTGTTACTGGTCTCCCAGCTGTAATGTTTAATTAAACGGACTGGTTCCTGTTTTGCCAGATGCCTCCTGTTTCTTGTTTTTTAAGATAGATTCTCATTTGAGCAACACCTTGTTATGTCATCACACTGCAACACAGCACTTAGGCATCATCACCACATACAGCGTGGGTAAATTATGTCAGCAATGGTTGCAGGTCTGTAAAAGAATACCTTTCTCTCCTTTCTGAAGACATTGACTTGCAATATTAGTTCCCAGAAAAATACACTCTAATAGAATCTAAAAAGCAATACACAATGAAATTTAGAGCCTTTCGCAAACACAAGCTGCTGCACATTGTCGATAACGGTATAAACACATTGTCCACTTGCATTTACACATTAAACAACATTGGCACTATTGACATTATTCAAAACGATATGTCATTTTTACACCATGGTCAAAGCCATCAGTTGAGTTGGACTTTGCAAGTTCTGAAATCTGGCTGTGTGCCCTAGAAGCATGTTAACGCTAAGGTATTTGCTGAATGTAACCTCTCACATAAACAGCAGACAATGGCTAAGAAGGAAGCTAGTTACATCCTGCTTAACACTGAGAAATTAGAAAAGTTGCCTTTTACTGTAGCCGAAAAACCATCATCAGTGTGGTTAATACATGGAGTCATCTCCATGCCAATAGCGGCATTTCAATTCACCTTGTGTTTGAAACACTATCCTGTTGGCCGATTTGACCAGTTTGAAGATAGCTACATCTATGAGGAGTGGGAGTTGCTCTTTGATTTCAAATGCTTGAACGGGGACAAGGAGATTCATCTCAGTGGAAGCAAATGTGAAACTTCAGTGAGACATTCTAATATTCATAAACAGGTGGCACTGCACGGTGCATGCAATGCATCAGTAACAAACTTAGCTTGCTACTTGAGGGGCATTCCAATCCCTTTGATTCCCCTAGTGTTTCAGTTACTTTAGAATGGCAGTTACTTGATGCTGAGTGATCAAGGCCGTTGTGGTATGACAGTAGGTGCGGCATATGTGATTTCTGTTTCTCAAATAGTGACACGTTGTGGAAATGTGCTGTTCCCTTCCACCCATGAGATAAAAGTAGTGAATTTGTGGCCTTGCATTGCAACTTATAATGTCAATTTCGACAAGCTGAGCAGACTAAAAGCACCTTTTGTTTCAAAATCATGTGGCACTCACAACTGGCCGTGAAAAATAGGGCCTGCAAGTGGCAAGGTTATCTGCAGAGACACAGTCCCTTTCAAATACAAACTTTCCAAGACACTTCAGTGAATTGGTGAGTCACATTTTTAATGCACCTAACACCACAGGTATTGTACACTTTTCTAAGGTTGTAGGATTTGGATTTTTTTTAGCACCTTCCAGGCTGTGTCTGTAGTTATACCTTCCCAAACACTCACTTCTTTTGAGTGTTTTCGGAGGTTTCCCAATTATGTTGGCATTGATTGATGGCATCTTGCTGTTGGTGTCTATAATTCACAATGGATGCCCCATCTCAACCAAGAGGAGTGATGGAGCTCCCAGCAGCCCAAATGTATTGTGAAGCAGTGATAGTAGAGGAAATTGACAAGAACTGGTCATTGTCATTTAAACCATTTTTTTGCTGTGAGCAGCCTGTCTTCCATTACTTATGGTGCCCTTTCGAACATGCACTCGAAGATTGTCTTACGTTGCGACATTTACTTTCTGTGGACATTAATCTGATGATGAGGGTTCATTGCCAAAGTTGTCCCATGAGATTACAGTTGCTAAGTGATGCCTTTTATGAGCTGCCTTTATGGATCTAATGGATCATGGTGTGCCAACATTCTCTGCCATGACTCGGGCTGAGGCAACAGAAGCACATGTGCTCCTTTCACCTTCTGAACAAGGCTTTGGTGTTTTTCTCATCTGTCAAAGTGTGGTCTATCATGGATCCTATCTCCATTGATGTGTTTGATGACCTCATGTGGGATTCTGATGGTTTTTAACTGAAATGTTTTTCACAAATTGACTTGTTTTTATTTGACTGTATGCTTTGGCCTGGTTTGTTTGTCAACATGGACATTTTGTCTTTTTAATGTATATATTTTATTTTATATTTATATGTTAGTTGTTTTATATTTTTATTAGTTTAGGTCCTGGACGCTCCTGTACCAGGAAGGGGAGGGTGTTGTGAGTTCTCCTTAGTGCCTGGGTTGGACATCCTTATTTTAGCATTAGGCCGATAACCTGTGCCTTTTACACAAGGACACATTTTTATTCATTTCAAAAGTTTAGCAGAGCCCGCATTTAGCTCATTGATTTTATATTTTAATCACTTACTTCAGTCTGAGAAGACATAGTTGTTTGTGCTGCACATTTTATCAGCACTTTGTGCACATTTCACTTTGTGCCCTGTTCAAGGCTGTCTTGTTCAGTACATGATATTCTAACTTGTATTCCCACTCCAGGAGCTCAGGAGCCAGCTCTCACTTCCTAGACAGATTAGTGCATCAGGCTGTTCTTACAACACTGCAGGGTTTATTATATAACGACCACATAGGCCTAAAGGAGGGCAAAAGTCATCCCAGTCATGGCTGTCCTAGGCGTACAACATTCCATTGACACCTTCGCTGATCCTGGTGATGACTCTTCAACTACTTGAATGGATTGTCATCCAGACAACAGGAAGACCCTTGCCAGCCTCTTCAGGTATGAGGTTGGGGTCCCTTCCTTAAAATGTATAATATATAATCAATAAATGCATAGAAGTCCATTTTGCATTTCTTATTCTGCCTTGGCCTGGTGAGTCACTGAATAACTGAGTGAAAGGGGTATAATCTGTTCACCATGACTTTACTGAGTAGTCAGAGTGTTAGGTTTTGGGTGCCACAAATCACCTTTCTTTTCTATGATTGGGTGAGGAACTGTGGGCTAACCAGGAGTTAGGCCGTCACCTTCCAGACAGTATGGGATGGACTCAGTCACCCACACTCATTGTGCTGCTACCCAAAAAACATGCATTCTGATTGCCAAAATAGGAAACACACGACAAATCATCCAAGGGTATTTGGAAAATATTTCACCTCTCATCCTAACACTCTTCTAAATACATTGGCATTCTTGATAGGAAATCAGCCACAACATTATCTTTGCCTGGTACATACATGATCTTGTGGCTATAATCTTGCATATGCATAGAAAATCTGGCAATTCTTGCACAAGCATTCACAGTTGTTTCTGTTGTTAAAAGTTTTACCAGAGGTTTGTGATCATAGTGAGTGATAAATGGTTGTCCCCAAATAAAGGCTCCAAAATGGTCTAAAGCCCAGGCAGGGGCTAAAGTTTCATGTTCAACTATGGGATACTTTTCTCACTTAGGTGACAAGGGTCTATCTGGATCCATAAGCAATTACACATTCCTTGCCACTTGAATCAATTTGGCTCAAAACAGCTCCAATCCTTTACATATGGCATCCGGAATAAAACTGCTATAGGCATTTGGATCAAAGCATTCCAAACAACCTGCATTCATATTAGAAGATATAATTGAACAAAATTTTGTTTTCCCTTTCACCAATTGCCTAATTTTCTCGGTAAAGTTGAAAATATACTTAGCACAGTTCTCTGCTATTCCTAAAAAGTACCCTACTTCTTCTTTGTGAACGGGTGCTGGTCCTTTCGCAATAGCCTTGATTGAAGGAGGTTTTTAACTCCTTCACTAATGACATGGTCCAGATAAGTTGCACTGTTTCAACAAATTTGCATTCGGAAAACTCAATTGCTAAACCTCTGGACTCTAAAATACTCAAACGTTTTGCTAGCCTGTCATCATGCTCTGCTTTTCTTTGACTATACAATAGGATATCATCCTGAAAGAACTGTATGCCAACGTCTTTCTAAATAATAATTTAAACATTAGGGGCATTTAAAAGAGCGCTGTGTCAAGTCTGCATCACGCAAACTGGTACATGCTCGATGCAAGGCTCTATGTCACATTTATTAAGCTTCTCAAAGCCACTTTGCGTGGCTTTGAGTGGCCTCATCTGGAGTAGGACAATGTAGCTCAAGTTGCTCCGTTGCGCTACTCTGCCCTGGGTAGGAGTTCCATAAGCTTTGTGGTGGGTGTTCCCATGCAACACCCATGGATTTTGACACATTCTCAGATTTACAAGACCATGTACACCAGGGGAGGCGCAACAAGGAGAAATGTTGTAATTCCTCCTTGTATTTTCCTCTTTCTATGTGTGCTGCTTTCTGCAGCACACATAGAGTGAGGAAAATGCCTCCTAAGATGGTTTTTGTACAGGAAGGTGAACCTTCCTGCACAAAAGCAATCTTGCATGCAAGGCAGACACCCTTGCACCACAGTGCAATAGTGCCTGCATTGGCGCTAGACTGCCAAAATGGCACTAGTGCAGGGGGAAAGGACAGGAATGCATTGTATTGCCTAATTACAGTGCATTCCTGCCCTTTAGCTTATATGCAGGGCAGTGCAGCTTGCTGCTCTGCCCTGCACCAAAATCTCATAAATATGGGCCTAATTGTTCAAACACTGCAGCTTCAGACAGTAAGCCAAACCGCATATGTCTAAATTGAAAACATACTTATGGGGGGTTAAATACAGTGAGCTTCTTTGAGTCAGGAGACTAAGAGCTTTGGCAATATGCTGAAGACAAATCTATGGTTGAAAACCATTTAGAATCCTTGAGACACACCAACATTTCATTTATCTTCAGCAAAAGAAATTTGTCAATCACAGTATTGTTGATTACAGTATAGTCTAATTTTTCAGGTGCTTCATCTGGCCACGGTTGAAGGAAAAAGCCATTTGAATGTTTCAGTAGGCTCAATCAAACTAGTGGAGACCAAGTTATTAAACTCTTTACAAATCCATTCTCTAATCAATAAGGGTATGTTGTTCATTTTGTGTACTTTAGGGTTAGCATTCTCTTACAAAATGATTTTATCTTCAAAACCTTGTAGGTTACGAAAAACACTTCTAAGAATGTTCACACCTTTCTTCTGCATATCATCTCCAACCAACACTCAACCATCCATAACAAGAACTTGATCCTTACTATTGGGGTCTAGCACAATCTGCAGTTTTACATCTCAAACTACCTCAAAACTGGAGGTCCTTTTTCAGAACATACTTTTACCTCTATAGTATCTATTACTGAATTTGAAAGTAAACCACCTGAAACCAGCCATTTCAATTTGTTACCTACTATAACCTTCAGGATGAATTGAATATCATGTATGAAAAATTTCTAACCTACTTTACCTAAACGTTTTCAACAGCTTTTCAGTTGATAATGGTGTAAGTTCAACAAGAATATGCAAATGTTTTAAATGACACCTTACCAATAGACATGCAATGTTCTGGTTTAGTTTTGAGAAACACTCCACTCACATCCTATACCAATATAGTACAAATACTAGCACTTTATTTCAATCTGTATCATCTTGACCCTAATGATTCTTCTGTTCTTCATTTGCTTTGCCTTATACACATTTAATTTGGCTATTCTTTCTTCCACACACCTTTGCAAAGTGCCCCGCAGTGGCACAATTGCTGCATTTCTGCTTAGCAGCTGGAAAACTCTTACTAAGCGCTAAATGTTCTCTACTTTCACAATGGTAACATCTGTTTTCCCAAGATTTCTCCTTATCTTTGTTCCCAATTTTACTGTGAACATTCCCAACAAGCTCATATTCTTTCACATCTTGCTTCAAAGCAACGGCACACATGCTTCATGTTTCCACTTTGTGTACAATAGCTCCATAACACACCTTCCAAAGTGCAATCCCCATTAATCCACGGCCAATCTTAAATAGCAGTTTACTAACATGCATCATCGACTGACCACTAATAAGGTCATCCTCAAGTGCAACAAATTTACAACCATTACTAGCATTTTGAACTGTGCCACATACTCATCCACGGACTCATTATTGCCTTATTTTTGCTGTAACAATGTGTATCTAGTGATACCAATACAAACTTTAGGTGCACAGTATCCATCAAAATCAAGAACAGCTGCATTAAAGATATTAACAGCCCCAATTACAGCTTCAGTCATCTAAGGATATACTTTCAACCCTTGTGGGTGAAAGGAATGAAAGAGAAGTCTCTTTTTATGTTCCAGTGACATAGAATTAGATTCATCCATAGTTGTTAAGTAGTTTCAAAAGTATTTCTTCCATTTCAAGCATTTTAGGTTTGGTTCAGCACCTGATGGCCAATAGAATTGTTGTGGACTAATTATAAAATTTGGCGTAGTCATACTGAGTAAGTGAAATTGTTCAAAGTCCACTCTTCACCAAAACAGGATTAGTCCAATGTCCTGACTTCACCACTACCCAAGGAGTACGCTATTGTAGTTGCTCCAATGCAATGCAATATCTAGTAGGTAAGTAAATCCAAAGATCCAATGAAGAATATCCCAATGAAACATACTGTTGTCGTATACTATAGGTATGCAAGTTGCAAAAAAGTGATGATCATTGAGCCTAAAGGTACATTCAAATATGTCTCACCTTATACTGCTGTACCTTCTACTTAATGTGTGATGAACTCAATGTCAATGCTATACTTTTGCTCACAATTAAACTCTTCCAGTGAATACTTTGCAAGCTCTTCAAATCTGACTTTACTTAACATGCAAAATACATACATTCAGTTTGGTAGAGAGATTTCATTTTGGTATTATGGTATTGGTGCTAATCAGTTTTGCTGGCTGCAGCACTGAGTATTATATTGCAGTCGCAATTACAGGATTCAGGAACACAACAGGACATTAGTAGTACTATTGTACTTCTACTAAATGAACAAAAAAAGAAGTTTGTGAAAAGACCATGTAACAGATCACTTAGTAATATGGGGCTATGTTGCTATAGAGGGTCTGTAAACTGTGAGCCCGAAGACCATAAATGTCACCTTAACCTCAAGATGTATATGAATATACTGTGGTAAAAAAGGTCAAACTCAAGTTTATTACCAGTACAACAAACTTTAAATTGGAAACACACGGTTTGCTCGCTCACAGCTAACATGCAACAATGACTTTACACATGGAAACAATTCCAAGAGTCAGTAGCCTTCTTCAATGTAAATTTGTTTTTCTGCACAAATGTAACCCCTTGACTCTTGGTGCTGTTTAATACATTATGATATATGTAAATAAACATGAAAAGGCTGTGACGTAAACCATATATGCAGATGTGAAATATAATGTTATTTATTACTATTGTTGGGAATTTTAATTTATTTAATCGGTGCTTCCGGCAATCAATCTGTCTTTCGCACAAGATTAATACATGCATTACAAAAAATGAATAATGTTCAGAAAAAAAGGAAGAAAGAAGTGAAAAAGGAATATAAGAGAAACTGCACTGGGCGAACCTTTTATGGCAGTTTGCCTCTTCTTTTCAGTCCAGTTGGTCTGCAATCAACAATCTTACTTTCTTGGATGGGTATAATATATACTGTATATATTCCTTCCACCAAATGTCTATCATTATCTGCAGTTTAAGTTTCCATTTATAAATAGTCCTTCCTTTCTGGAGATTCATGTTTCCATTGTCGTGCATGCAGGGTAACTGTGAGCTTGTCCGTTTTTTAGTCATTTTTATGTACTTTTCTCTGGCATCCCAAACTTGTAACATAAACCTTCCCAGAAGTGAAGTTACTTTGTCTGAGATATCACTAAATGAAAAGAAGAGCCAAATCCTCCTGATTTATCAAATGTTCACTTTCTAGTCTCTGTTTCATGATTTTATCTGTAATCCAGTTGTAAATTAGATCATTCAATAAAGGGGTTTCAATCTGTCTGCATTGGCAAATAACAGAGGTTTATTGATTTATTTTCTGCAATCTTGCTTTCAGTGGCAATATTCCTCTTCTGCCTAATACAAAAAAAATCTTCATTATCGGAGATTTCTTAAATTAACCAGATAAGATTGCACTTGCTGTGTGTGATCAAACAACCCAGGTTGTCCTGTTGTGTGCAATGTCTCTAACGTCATGTGTGTTTCCTCCATCTCTAGCATGTCAACCTGTATGCTGATGAGAACATTCAACTTTATATTCATTGCTGATCCTAGTGCCAACATTTTCTAATTTTTCAAATATGCCAAGCTTCTTGTTTCCTTCTCCTATCTAATGGTAAATTGTCACTTGAAACTTAGATGCAAGATTTTATCAACCAGATAGTATTTTATTGATTTCAGTCTATATAGGCCATATTTATAGTTGCTGCCTGGCATCTGCTTTTAATATATGTGCAGCTAACTTTGCTTTGCCTCACAACGAAGGGAAATTCCTGAGGGAGCACCAGAAGGGACCTCCAGAAGTTTCTTCTATGGACTCCTATTTTCCCAGTAATTTTGTCTAAGCCCAACAGAATGACTCACTAAGCAATTTGGCTTTCTACATTGGCAGAACCAGTCTAGATGTGGTGAAAATCAATGGTTGTGGCTGAGCAATACTCTGCAAATTATACTTAAGAAAACTTCAAATGCTTTCAATTATTGATTTAATATGGCTGTTCCACATAGGGTTGTTCATTAGTGAAAGAACTAAAAAGTTAGTTACTTCTCCCAGCATTGTATCATTTATCTTGAAGGCTCTATTGTTTTCTCTCTTCTTTTGGTAGGACATTATTTATGTCTTCTGGGTGTTTATTTTCCATTCTGATCACTTGTGCATGTAGGCTATTAGGGTCATTAGAAAAGAATCATAGGCATATAGTAAAGCTAGAACGTTAGATCCTTCAATAGCTGGCACATCTTGATTTACCCTTATTATTCCACTGTGAAGATCATTTATGTGTAGGTAGAACAATATCTGTGCCATGCGGGCAACTCTGTTTTACCCCCCTTTTGCAGGAAAATCTTATTTTGAGACATAATTAGTCCGACCTGGACTCTAGTATCTGAATACAGCATTACCTCCACAGACAATAAAGCAGAGTTCAGCCCCATACCATGTAGTTTACTCTGTAGCCAATGTCTATGGACATGATTGTAAGCAGAGAAATTACAATTCGAGAGGCATATTTTTGTGTTGCTTTGTTTGGTGGCTATTTTGTAGGAAAGAAAGTATCTGATCAATGGTGGCCAGACCTTCTTTAAAGCCTCCTTGGATGAGATTGAGTAATTTGAGATATTTTCTTCAGAGCTCTTAGGGATAGATCTACAAGAAAGTGGTGCATCAGTACTGATGCATGACTTTTCTTGTGCCGCCCTTAGTCACCCTAAAGTCACCATGGTAGCACTGTATTTATAATACAGCACACCATGGTGCATGTTAGAAGAACAGTAGCGTCAGAATTTATGATGCTATTGTGGTGCTTTGTGGATTAGTGCCACTAATTATGACGCTAGTCCACCAAAGCACTAGGGAGGCCCATAGGTTATTAGGGGTCCATCACTTTCATGCATGCGATGTGCAGGGTTTAAAAAGTTTTGAAAAAATGACTCAGTGAAATCTTGTAGATGTCACTGTGTTATTTTATGCGCCCTCCCTGCGGGGGAATGCTCGCTGGCATACATTATGCTTGCCGCAGGCATACTGTGGCGCAAGGGGTTACAAAGTGGTGCAATGCTAGCATTGTGCCACTTTGTAAATATGATGGATCAGAAATGCCTACCTAACACCGCATTAGCATTAATTAAATGCTGTTTATGTGGTGCAAGGAAGCACAAGGGCCTTGCAAATCTGGCCCTAAGTATAACTTTGCAGAATAATTTACACTCAGTATCAATTAAACTAATTGGTCTATAGGTCTTAGGATCATTATTTGGGCCCTTTTTGTACAGCAGTAGTATTACACTATTCTGCCAAAATGTAGTGCAGATGTTAATCATGGTGATCTCTATAAAAGTCATTCAAAGGAAATTTTGCCACTTGGTACCATGTTTGGCCCTGGAGCACCGACTTTAAATGGATTCTGTAATGTTGCCATAAATTTTTCCTCTTTGAATGCGCTTTCAAAAAAGCCTCTCCCACCAGGTGTTTCAATTATTTTTTCTCTACCTATAACTGTCAACTATGTGGCTTATGAATTTCTCCCAGGCAGTTCATTACGCCGATGGAAAGCTGCAGAAAAGAGTCTTATCCAGTCTTCTTCAGAAATATTGGCCTCCATATGCCTTTCATTTGTTCCCAAACAATCGCTTGTCTTCTGCCAAAAGTAAGTCATCTTTCTTCAGGGCACAATTTTGGAGCATTTCCCATTTGTTCAACTAGGTTAGGTCTTTGTTTTATTTCATCATGAGTTTGTGTTTGCTTCTGACTTTCTTAATTTCCTCTGTGACGTTAAGGTTTCTATGAGTTCTTGTTAGCCTAACACTCAGTTTCCTTGGGTGGAAGTTGAATGCTTTATTTTACATCTTTGCGCCTCTTATCATACCTCGATCTTGTTTTCAAGAGATTCATTCCATCCCACCCTCATGCCACCACCGAAAATCCATGAGACATTAGGGTCCTAAATGTCCCTCCAAAGTGAAATATGTTTCCTTTAACTTTGAGGGATAGTGCAATATGGTCACTAGCTGTTTCTTAAGTGATCCTGGGACTTTCAAATCTGGACCAGTCCTCGAACCTGAAGACCACATAATCTAAAATAGTTTGAGGTCCACTGGCACGGTAAGTGGAAATCTGTTCACCTATGTATTTATACACATTTCAGATGGAAATGACACCTTCACTTAAGCAAAACTGGGCTTTTTTGAGAAGTTGTAAATTTACAGAATAATTTTGGCAGGTTTCAGTTCAGTTAGCACCTCTTCATCATCTCCTCACTGTCCCATTTTGCAGTTGAAGTCCCCACAGATGAGAGTGTTGTTTGACAAGATTTTATCATTGCTCCTCTTGTTCAAGAGAGGAGAACTTTAAAGCCTTCTAACCTATGTTGCTATGAATAGATATTTATTATGCGCAGTACTGCCTTATCTAAGAAGGCTGTATCACACACCTGAACGTGTTCATGAACATCAATCGATGCTTTTGTTTTACGGCAATGTTCAACTTTACAAGTGATCTGTGAACCTCCATGGTCTCTCAACATAGGAAGATGTGTTGTTAATTTTGCGTGGTTAATATAACCCAGAAATTCCCATACTGTTGATAACCTTGGGCCTGATTTAGAGTTTGGCGGATGGCTTACTCTGCTACAAGCATGACGGATATCCAGTCCATGGTATTACAATGTTCATAGGATATATTGGCCTCGTAATACAGCGGCTAGGATATCCGGCAGGTTTGTGACAGAGTAACCCCATCCACCAAACTCTAAATCAGGCTCTATTTCTCTTGCAGTACCAAGGTTTCATGCCTGTTCAGAAACCTCTTTAGATCTGTCCTCCACATTTTGAGGGATACTAGCCACATTCTTTCATAAGGCTGTGGCTTACTTGCCACAAATCATCTGTCCTGGTCTTGTCTTCCTAATTATAGGATCCAGTCAGTTTTGTTGAAATTGATTACACTTCACACATACTAAACCTGAGAGTTTCAAGGATCTCATTTTAGTGTAATATTCCCTTGTATGTTAAACAGTTTCTTCACTATGCCAACAGATTTAGAATTAATCTTTGTGGGCCCAATTTTGGTGTTTAGGATTTACTCTAAACTGTTCACTGGTTGCGGGTTAGTATCCTTGCATGTCTAGTTCATCTCTTTTCCCCTCTTCTTCATAGGGCAAAGTAACAGTGCACATATTTCTATCCTCATGTTCCCTTACTTTGTGTAGAATGTAAAGATTTATTGCTAGAGTCTCCTTTCTCCCTCACTGACGTTTACCTCCCTAGCTTTTCCGAAGGAGGTACTGCCAGTTAGTATTCTAATTTCTGGGAAAGGATGGGTAAGGGGAAATTCCACTTATACACTATGAGCCTGAAATTTCCTGTATCTATTAATATGTAGTGTCTGATGTAATTTAATCATTTTCAAATCACTCATTTTGGCAGTTCCTTCCCCCATGCTTTCAGACAGCCATTTATATATGTTCTTTTTTATAGAAAATCTTCCCTCAATAGTTGCCATTTTGGGAATTTCATAAATGGTAACATTGTGTGTGTCCTCCCATCATATTTTGACTTTTTTGTCTCCTGTCATAGCCGAATACCCAAATATTAGCTGAAGGTCTCCTACCAGCTATGCGTCTCTTCTTTCAGAACACTGTGTGTGTCCTTAAAAAAGTTTCTTGTGGGGCATTCTGGCACTTGTTTTTATATATGTCTCGTCCACTCACGGACCCATCCTGCCTCATTTATTGAATAGTTGGACATTCTTTAATATAATATATTTTCTTTAAGATCCGGTTGAGGTTTCGCAATTATGACTGACACTGTTCCTCTATTGGATGCATTTGAAGGATTAGCTTTGCTTCATTTGATAAGATCGGTGGTTCAATTGTGTCAGTATTTTGTTATTTCTTGATGGGAGCTTCAGTTTTATTTATTTTTTTACTCCTTGGCGGAGCTCTACTATATCATTTTGTTGGTCCTTCATCTCTTGGCCTCGCTTCAGCATGATTACCATTAGTTTTGCCTAATAATGTGGGGTTGTCTCCTTTTGATGGTACTGAGGCTATGAGTGATTAATTTCTATAATGCAGTATTTAAGTTCAACCTCTACTGGTTCCGCACTCCGGCTTTGTTGCTCCAATAAATCTGTACTTAAAGCCCATTTGGGCATTTGCTTGTTATTTAGGCTCACACATCTTTGTAATAGGCCTGAGGTAAATTAAAATGATGCCTAGGTATTTCCATAATTTTGTGAACTTTGCAATAAATAACATCATAATTAATTGCCATTTGCGGTAAAAATCCACGGGAATGGTCACTCACAGTGTCAAATTTACAACAAAGTGCGGCAATAACAGATCAGGAGCAGCTGTTTATCGGCAGTGATAATTTTTTATGAACTATTTTTTAGCGTGGAATGTTGTCTTTCATCACAAGACTAAGCAAGAAAACCGCTTATGCTAAACCATAGGGATAAATGACAGCTTTCCATTTCTGCGTACTTAGCAAAAGCAGATTATGCAAATATCACCACCCCCCGAAAACTTTTTTGTTGTTCTTCTGGCTTTCTGCGTTTTTCCCATTCTGATTTTTCTGTCCATTTTCCTCAATGTCTAAGATTTGTTCCCTCATGGCACATATCACTGATGATTTGTCAGTCCTTTCTTACTTTCACTATTTCTCCCTTTTGAATCTTATTCCTATATTAATATTGCAGGCAGTATGGTATTTCTTCATCTTTGTTAGACTCCGTTTCTCTATTTTTTGCCCCTTCATCCTCTAAAACATTTTTAGGACATCATTTGCCCCCTGATGATTCGGGCTGATATCTATTGAGAGGGTGATTAGTCGATTTAGGGTTGTGTGAACCGCTGCAGCTGGTGTTGCTTATTGATCAGTTAAATTCACCATTTGAGCATTCAAGGATGACATCAGAAGTGCTGTCAATGTGCTGGTGAAAGGGACTCCTTCCTTTTTGGGATTTCATAAAAATCCTAGTTCATTGAGTCTTTGCATATTCTGCTGATAAGTCCCTGCCCTGTGCGAAGTCAGTTGAACTACTTAGGCAGTCAGGTGCTTCCAAGGGCTGTCAACACTTTATGGTCACAGTTGGTGAAGTAATATATATATATACTACCAAACATTTCTCATTCTTTCCAGACTTGACTGTGCCGTCCATAGATTTCTGTTTCGTTCTAAGTACTACTTGAGCTATTATCCAAAAGTTCTCGCTGATGTGGAGCTTTGGCTTTGACTGTAACCACCAGATTTTCAGACTTGGGCACCACTACTTCTAACCTAGCCAGCTCCAGCCTTTGTTTTAGGCATAATTCCTTCTTGGGGGACTGAGGCATAAACCTTTATTTAAATCTTAAGTTGAGGGGGGTTCCTGATAGGTTGTCATGGATGAGCCAAGTCCCCTCGGTGTGTACTGTCTTAACTATCCCTTTGGCTTCTTTCTGTCTTGAACTTTCCCCACATTTCCTACCATTCATTAAACTTGGTTTTAAATTCTTCAACTGTAGTCAAGCGGTTGCATGTTAAACTTTCCTTGTCTCTCTAGATTCCCTCAGCCACTTTTAAAGTGGGTAATGTTAAGAGATTCTTTCTTATCCATTCACTCAGCATGAGTACCAGATACAACTACTACATCTGAAGAAGTAAAAACGGTGATTTTGAGTTTAAGAAAAGTATGAGAAATAGTCCTTTACTGACCCGTACAAATATGTGAAATTAAATCTGAAATTAGGCCCGAAAACTAGTGAAAACTAGCGAAAATTATTTATTGTTTAGAAACCTGTAGAGCGTTTCTGTGATGACTGGTGTAAGTAGATAGGAAAAAAGAAACCAACAGCCACTAAATTAGCTTGTCCCTGCTTCCCAACATAGCTGTCTGAAACCTCATAATCAAATATGGTAAATCAGCACAGAGTTCAATGCAAGAAAGTGTGCATAGTACAAAGTTAATGGTTTGAAGTGTGTGTCAGGGAGATTAAAAAGATTCTTTCGGGAGACGTTGTTCTATTCATCTCTTATGTCCTGACAAAGAAGTTGGAGCTCAATCTACATATAATTCTTTTGAAACATCCTTCACAAAGAGCGCACAAAGTGGGCTGCTGCTAGGGCCACTGAAGTGGTGAGATGTATCTTTGGAAAATGTAGTAAACAGTTATTTTGTACTTCACTTGTCCACTCAACATGAGTAAGATGTACAACCACGACAGCTGAAGAAGTAGAAACAATGGTTTAAATCCAGTATGTTTGAGGAATAAGCTATGGTTAACTCATGGAAACATGTAAAATGAAGTCTGCAAGTGGTGCTGAAAACTATCAAAAGTTATTTAATGTACAGAGAAATGTATACTCCCCTCCCCCTGCACTCCATTCTCCATGTGCATGCCCCTGCACTTTCCGTCCTGCCCTCCCTAGTGCATTGTGCTGCCATTGGCAAGATAGCTGCACTCCCTGGTAAGTTTACTGCCCAATCCTCTGCCCCCTCCCAAAAGTCCACAGTTTTATATGTGGTTCCTTCCCTCCTGCCTTATGTGATCTGTTGTATTGTCATTTCTAGTCAACTTGCTGCCTGTGCCTCCGTCCCCTTTCCCTCCTTTTCTGTGTCCATGTCCCTGTCCCCTTATTTCTTCCCTGCATGGTTAGCATGGTGTTCCCTCTTATTCTAGTCTTCCCTCTGTGGTCAGCTTGCCGAACATGCCCATCTTCCACCTGTTCGCCATTCTTCATGTGGATGACCCTGCACCCTCCCTCTTGCTCTCCACAGTCTGCTGTGCTTCTACTGCCCTTGCTGTTTGCCATCAATGATTAGCCTGCTGCCCCTGCCCCCTCCTCCTAATGGTTCATCGTACTGCCCCTGTCCCTGGTTCCCTTTTCTCTAATCAGCTTACTGCCCCCGCCCTTTATTTTCCAACTGCATACCCCTGCTCTTCTTTCTTCCCTACATGGTCTCTTGTGCTGCCACTGCCCCTGCCCATCCTGATCATCTTGCTGCCCCTGCCCTTTTCCTCTCCCTTTGTTCTCCATGTGCATGCCCCTGCCCCCTTCTTCCTGCTCTCTGCGGTCAACTTGCTGCCTCTGCCCATTCCAACCTACCCTCCATGGATCAGCTTGCTGTCTATGCCACTGCCTACGTCCCCCCTGCACTCTATTCTCTGTGTACGTGCCTCTTCCCCTTCCTTCCTTCCATCTGTGGTCTACTGTGCTGCCAATGCCCCTGCTGGCTGCCCGGTCACCTTGCTGCCTACCCTACTCCTTTCCACCTCCTTCATAGCCTCCATTCACTATGTGCATGCCCTTGCCTGCTCCCTCCTGCCATCAAGGTTCACCGTGCTGCCACTGCCCAGACAGCCTATGCTCCATGGTCATCAAAGTGTCCCAATCCATACTTCTCTCCCTCCAGCTCTCCTTGGCCTGATATGCTGCCCCTATCCTTTTCAAAGACAATCTTCCTCCTGCTCTCCTTTCACAGTGTAAATGCCCCAGCCACATTTCTCATGTTGTCCATGGTCCACTGTGTGCCTGTCCTACCCAATCATTCTGCTGCCCCTGCCCACTACCTATTCCCTACCCTTTGTTCACCATATGCGGGCCCCTGATCCCTCCCTCTTGCTCTCTGTAGTCTGTAGTCCTGTCCCTGCTGCCTGCCCTCCCTGGTCAGCTTGCTAGGTTTGCCCACTCCCATTGCCCTGTATTCTCCAGCTGCCTGTCCTTGCCCCCTTCCTCCTGCTCTCCATGATCTTTCATACTGACCCTGCCCATGCCATGCTGCCATTAGAGGTAAGCGTGCAACCATTTTCTCCTTCCTGATGTTCTTAGGTGGCTGCAAGCAGCAGGTGGTTGGGTGCAAGGGGCCAAACAGCTTGTGTTTGGGTGCAGGTGGATGGCTTTGGGGGTGCTGGGTTTGTGGGATAAGATGCGAGGCCCGCTAACATTATTTGCCCTTTTCACAACCTCCTTACTGTGAATAGCTGGGGTTGGTGGTTAGTCAGGAGACAGAAGGGTGGGGAGGAAGGTCATTATTTTTTTGGTGTAGGTTATGACTGCGGTACTCCTGCAGTATCAGGAAGGTAGACACCCCAAAAAAGATTGTTGACATTGGGTTTTCCTCATTACCCCAGCACTGGGAAAATGCAAATAAAATTAAACATGATGCTGTTTTGAGTAAATAATAACGTTTTGAATATGAAACATATATAAAAATATAAAAATAATATATATGTGTTCTCTAGTTTGAATAGTGAAATGCAGGGCTCTAATGTATTAGTTGATGTATGAGATATAAACACAATTGCTTTTTGAATTTTTAATACATGATTTGAACAAAATAATTCATGAAAGATGATATTGAATATGTTGGTGTAGTGCTATGAGGAATATATTTAAACTGCTAGTCTAAATCAGTTGCAGCATTCAGCGAATACACTGCTCTGCAATATCCACAGTAACTATGCTGCAGAAGATAGAGCTTTGCTGTTCTTGGAACACTGAATTAAAGTTACAATATTTTTAACCAATTGTTGATGTCCCCACTATATTTTTTAATAAAATCTTTCCTATGTTTGGGTGCAGACTGTCAAGTCTTACGATAGATGTATCTCTTACGTAACAGTATCTCTTGCATAACAGTGCTATGAGGGGATAAATAATAATGGATTGTTATAAAATATAGATACTAAAATTATGTATGTAACTATATATCAATAATAGAGTCTTTTACTGTTTCTGGGTTACCGATTGTTTTTGGGGTTTTTTAAAAACTAAAGGGGAAATTAATAAACTGAAGAAATTAAATTATGCATTGTAGTTCTGACAATGCATTTACAAGTCGAAAATATGCACAATTATGTGTTCATTTTGGATTTGATTTTAAAGATTATAGCTTAGCTTTATTTGAGTAGTTGTGTAAATAAAAAATAAGTGCACTTCATATGCTCACATGTGTAATAGTGGTATTATATTCTCCTTATAGTAGTGTGGTATTGATTAAAGTTGCTTTTGGATACCATGGATGTTACTCCAATTGTAACTGCCATAATGTTATTTAAAGTAGCGTACTGACACTGAAGGAAAATGTTACCGAGGTTTCTTAGTATTTTCTTCTAACATGACTTAAGAAGACAAATATTAGGAGTATGTGGTCCGTAGTGATAAAGGAGACTGTAAGGAAAATTATGGTTTGGTTATTTGAAAGTAGATTCTTCCATGAAATCTTGACTTACACGAACTACACAAACTATTTTATGTGAAGCCACTAGGACCTGTACAAGGAGGAATTAAAAAAACACAGTCATTAAAGAATGTGCAGTGATAGTATATGTAATTTACTTATGGTAAAATAGTATGGAATGTTTCTGATTAGCTCAGTGTGTCTTGCACACATAGGAAGAGAACAATATAAAGGTCATAAAACTACTGAGGCAAAAGGTGTCAAAAGTAGGGCCACCTTTGGTGTGTCCTATATTCTGTGGCTTGCACCCTCCCATTCTATTCCATATCAAATTCGTGGTTTTTGGTCTACTCTCTTTCCTCCTTCTGCCCTTTCCATTTCTTTGTCAAATAATTTTCAATTTAATTCTACTACTGCATCTATCCTTGTTGCCCAGCTTTGCTTTTGTGTGATCTAAACTAACTCTTTGCTCATTTAGTAGGTTAGTATGTATGAAGAAGATACTATTGAGCACTGACGAACAATAAAGATGGGGAAAAGTGATTTAAAAAATGAAAGCCAAAAAGCGTCAACTGTGGAGATCTGGTTGTGTCGGACTGGGACAAAGTCAAAAGTTCAGGCTGACTGTGATGGAGAGCCAACTACTAGCTACAGGGACTCAATTAGGCCAGCTGAACAAAGTCCCTCAAATCCTAGTTTGTGGAGCATTACAAAAACCTGTGTCAAAGTTTCATATCACCACTGAAGTGGTGAGTTATTTCTGAAATGAGGCAAGGCTATAATGTGAGGTCCTTCATCATCATCAAGGATCCCATTGATGAGGGCCTGCAATACGAAGTCTGACATTTGGGATGCATCATGCAATCAGGGCAATGTTTCAGTTCTGAGGAGCTGGAAGGGTGCGATGCTGAGATCGTCATCGTCATCGAGGCTGCCGTCAATAAGGGGTGCGAAGGATAGCACTGAGGATGCGTTGTGCAGCATTCTTCCTGAAGAGACTGTGGGCTGTGAAGGCGAAGTGGATGCTTGCATTGGGTCTGATCCACGCAGCTGTGGCGATGCTCAGTTCTGCTCAGGGTTGTGCGTTGCAGCAGAAAAGATGTGTTTGGTTTTGCTGTGCTGCTAGGTTCACAGAGGCTGGCAGATCACCTTAGACCCACTTCCAAGGGTCCAGGCCTGGGGTGGCACCACTTGGCAGGGCATACTCACTGATGACAAAGTCCAGGTTCTGGGGTCGAGGGCCTTACATCCCTAGGGCTCAAGTCAGAAGGCCAGCTGACTAGTCCTTGGAATCACGCTGGAGTCTTGGGCTCAACAGATTTTGGTCCAGTCCTTCTCACTGCCCGTCTCAGGCAAAAGGGCAGTAGGTCAGCACAGCAGGGCAGCTGTCCTTCTAGGCAGCAGTCCAGCAAATTGACTGTCCTTTCAGCAGCATAGCAGTCCTTCTTCAAGGCAAAGAATCCACAGGCTCATGAGTGTGCTTAAGAGTTTGCATCTCAGGTCCAAATTCCACACCTATTTATGCCTTTGAAGTAGGGAAAAGCTTTTAGAGACATGCCTTAAAAGTGCACAGGTGCCCTGTCTTCCTTGCCCTGGCTCCAGAGTAACTGCAGGCGGCATTCAGTCCTTTGTATGGAGGCAGGACAAAGCCTATTCAATGGTAAATGGAGACAGGGCCAACTCACTCCCATCCTGCCAGTGATGGTCCATTCTAGCACACCAAAGATCACTGTTGCGGGTGACTGTTTAAGAGCAATACAAAAAAAGCCCTCTCAACTACACCCAGTTATGTGACCCAGAGACAGGCTGTGGTACCAAATGGCTAAGGCTGGAAGGTGCCAACTTTCTAAAAGAGGCATTTTTAGAATTATAATTTAGAATCTGACTTTACCATAAGCTAGGATTTTTCATTAAATTTCCAAAGACATCAAATGTGAACTGGGTACCTGTTCACATTTATTTGGAAATTACAGCTTACTAAATGTAATAGGGTAACCCCAATGTTATCCTATCCCCACCTTTTAAGTACATTGCACCCAAACCTCTAGGCTGTCTAGGGCTTACCCTAGCAGTGAAATACATGTGTTAAAAAGGATGGTTGGGTCTGGCAAAAAATGTATCTGCCAGGTCGACATATCAGTTTAACACTGCACAAAGAGGCTGCAATGGCAGGCCTAAGACATGTTTAAAGTGCTACTTATGTGGGTGGCACAATCATTGATCCAGGCCCACGACTAGCATTTAATTTACAGGCCTCGGACAAAGGTAGCACCATTTTACGAGGGATTACAGGTAAAAACAATATGTCAATTAGGTATAAGCGAATTATTTGAAGGAGTAAGTACAAGCACTTTAGCAGTGGTTAGCAATGGCAAAGTGCACAGAGTCCTAAGGTCAGCACGTAGTCAGGAAAACAGGTGGTGTGAAGGCCAAATGTTAGGGCGAAAACTATGCCAAGGATGCCAGATCTAACGGTAGCCACCTTTGGAAAAGTTATTAAGCATATCTGCTGCTGACAAAGTGTAAAATGACACTAGCTTATAACTCACCATAGCAGGCATCACAGGCTATTAAATCCTCTTACATTGTTCTAGGTACAATTTGAATGTGAGGACCTATAACATTGAAGTGTACTTTTAATGACTGGTATATCCATCTTGTAACTACAGTGAACTAGGGTATTAGATTGCAGTATCTCGCAGTAGAATGTTAGGAAACGGAATGATGCCATGTGGTAGATCCAAGTTCCCTTACGGAATGTTAAAGTGACAGTTTGTGGTCAGTTGCTGCTTAATGTGTGCTACCAGTGGCTCGCTGCACATCTTCACTTACAAATAAACTCGCATTTAGAAAGATTGCTACTGTGTGTTCGTCCCTCAAATACATCATTTTGACGACGATCAAGCGAGTCACTGACACAAACCCATTGTTTATATCACTGTTAGGAGGCAGATGTATGAAGATAGGTTACCCAGGCCTACATCGGGTAACACACAGCGCATTGAGGTACAGGCGTAAAATTGAGTGGCTGAATGCTGAGAATCACCATATTTGAGCGAAAGCGCTTAAAGCCCAAAAGCCGGCAAGTATAGATCCTCACACGGTTGTGAAACACATCAGCGAAACGCAACATGCAGCTGCGTTCCAAAGTCAAGCCGGACTTCGATAGATGTGATTTACATCAGGGTCATTTTGAAAAGGTATCGGAGACCTCATAGCATCGTGGTCTAGCGGTGACTTGCAAGGCAATGCCATCAGTGGAATGCAACAGTGGCTTACAAGTAGACTTACGTGACAGCCGTTTCGGGAAGGCATTATCCAGCGCTGATCTGCACAGCACGTGGTCTTATCCCAGATCTCGTTATAAAAGCTGTGGCCATTTAAAACTAAAGATACTGTCCAGCGATGATCTGCACAGCGTGCGGGCATAATTCGCCTGTTGTGTTTATTCCTGTGATATGTTCGGCAGTCATGATCTATGCAACATGCAGTGGTATGTGTAAACCATACTGGGTCATTGCCCTGGTCCACACAGCAAAATATAGCGGATCACACAGTAAGGGTTAGTTTTGCCTACACTGATGCTGATTCGCACAGCTTGCGGACAAAATTCTTCAGTCAGTAGTCCGTAAACTGCCCAGCGCTGATCCGCACAGCTTGTTGACATTTTCCAATTATTGGAGTCTATCAGACTTCTAACTAGCACTGATCTGCACAGTTGGTGGATATTTAATTGTACTGTCTTGTTTTATCATTAATTCATTGGAAGGTAGTATTGGTATTATATTAATTAGATGTAGTTATGCCACTGTTCTCCACACTGCATGCCAACGTTCTCACACTGTAATTTTCGGGCGAAGATAATTTTTTCTCTATTATTTAAACCACGAATAGTATATACATTTGTGTTGTTCGGTACACATGAAACAGTTGTTGGGGGAAACAGCGTCCTATGCCAGTGGTGTGCCATCTCTTAGTCCTCACCTTGTGTGAAATGTTTACAGAGATATGCAGTCAGTAACTCCACCACCGCCTATCCTAGAATCACCACGTGAGCCTCCAATAACATGGAAACAATGGTAGGATGCCTTTGCGAAATAGTTGGGGCAATTGGATCACTTTGATGAAATATCTACTTCTTCATTGGTTAGGTTTTATGGGCAGGGCTACACTGAAATACTTACCTGAAGCAGTTTTGGAAAGAGATCATGAGTTCGATGCATACCAGGAGACTGTAAAAAACTCCAGATTAGATTTCATGTGCAGCCAAGCTCGCTAGTAATGTGTCATACATTCTTTAAAAGAATTCACAATCTAGGGGAAGATGGGGATACTTATATTACTGAGCTCAGAAAGCTTGTTGTGGAATGCCAATTGGAATCCTTTGCTGATCAGTTAGTAAGAGATCAGTATATATGCCACTGCAATGATAAGATGATAAAACAAAAGTTGTTATCAGTGGGAAATCCCACACTACATGGTACTATTAAAATGTCTAAGAAAATTGAGACCTCGCCATTATCAGCTAAAGAACTGGAAGGTAAAAGCACAGAACCAGCTGCTGTTGTTAAGGTAAGTGGTAGTAAAAATATTAAAGACAAGAAACAGGCTGATAAATCCAATTAATTTTTTCATGACAACTCCAACTCATTTTTTTCCCAGCGAAATATATGTTTCTGGTGTGGAAATTGCACACATGTGAAAGTGGTTAAGCAATGCCCAGCTAAGTATGTAACTTCTAAGCTATGCAACAGACAGGGGCATTTCACAAAAGTGTGTCAATTGCTAAAACTAAACAACAGTCATTGGTCAAATGCATCACTGATGCTTATATTTAAGAGGCGGAATTCGTAGGCATCAGCAAAAAAATGAGGGACATGGTTTTGGTTGCAAAAAGTGATGAGGTGAAAACAGGGCAACCCAGACCTGTGTGTAGATCCATACATTGAAATCATGGTGGTTGACAAAGTTTTAAGATTGTTGGTGGATTCTGTGGCATGCGTCACCATGATCAGCCAGGATTTATTTGACAGTGTATTGCCTACCAGACCACTGTGATGGCCTGATCGTAAAGCAGCATCTTTTGAGGCATGTGACATTAATCTGTGTGGGTACATTGAGCACATATTGGAACTAAAAGGTCAAGAAATAGCTGGGAAGATTTATTTAGCTCACAAGGGGTTGAACATCTTAAGGTGGTTCGATCCGGGGCGGTTTGGCCTGATTCTTAGACCAGGGGCAAAAGAGCAGGTGTTAGCCATTAGGGACAATATGGATTCAGAAAACCTTATGAATACTTATCCACATGCATTTTCTGGAGAGCTGGTAAAGAGCCAAAATTACATACACAATGTAATAGTAAAAGAGGAGGCCAGACCACTGAAGGAAAATTGAGAAATGTTCCTTTTAGCATTCAACAGAATCTGGAGAACGAATTAGACTCTTTGTGCAAGTGTGGCATACTTTAACCTATCAATTAATCACTGTGGCTGTCTCACTTGGTGGTGGTACACAAACAGAATGAGGAGCTGAGGGTCTCTGTGTGGACCTACATTGCCTAAAAAAAGAAATATGGGTGGACTCCCATCCTTTGCCCAACATCAATGAGCTTTTAGCTGGTGTAAAGGAAGCCAGGGTTTTCTCAAAGTTACACTTGGCTTCAGAGTACCATCAGATTGAGTTGGAAGAAGAATCGAGGCATTTAACAGCTTTTGTCTCCCCCATTTGGTATGTGCCGATTTTGCCCCATGGCATTTGGGTTGGCCTTTGTGGCCTCAGTTTTCCAGAGGGTGAAGTCTAACATATTGAAAGTCATTCAGGGGTTGTCAATATTCCAAGATGATGTGTTAATATTTGCACCTGACAGACAATGATGCTATTCTCAAGAAGGTATTAAACAGATTCCAGACTAAAAGGGCTGTCCTAAAGAGGGATAAATGTGAATTCCTCACTGAGGAAGTTGAGTACTTGTACCATTTAGTAACCAGCCATGGCACTGAAAGTAAATTAACTTTAGTTGACAGTATAATTCCGACTAAACCACCTGTAGACAGACAGGGTTTAAATCATTTCTAGGCTTGTGTGAATTTTATATATAGTTCATATAGAATTGTGCTACCAGATTGACACCTTTGTCATAAATGCTAATGAATGGTGTTACCTTTGATTGTAATTCTGAATGCCAAGAGGTATTTGAGTGGGTGAACGGACAATTGATCACCAAAGATTTTGAAACATTATGATGTTGAGTTACAGTGCATTTTAACTGTCAATGCCAGCAATGTGGGGTTAGGAGCAGTTCTCATTCAAGAAGATAGTGGAAATTTAGGACAATTGGTTATGCTTCACATGTTTTTAGTGGTGTAGAGAGACAGTACTCCGTTAATGAAAAAGAACTGCTAGCCTGCTGGTGGGCAGTTATGAAATTTAGGAATTATGGTGGTGAAGAAATTTCATAATTCAAAAAGACCACAAGCTTTTATTTATTTTTTAAGCAGAGGAAATGTTAGAGGTTTTACGCCAGGCTTTGCTCAATTGTCATCAGAGCTGTTACAATTTGATTTTGTTCCAGAATACATTCCTGGCAGTAAGAATGGTTGTGCTGACCACTTGTCACAAGTATGTGCTGGTAAATGTGATTAAAGCCATGTTGTGGTGTTATCGGATGACTTCACATGCAGATACTAGTGTTTCACCATTTGAACTGTTACATGGACATAGGGCCTCTGCGTGTTTCTATCCAGCTTGGATGAGCAAATGGGTCAGGCATGGCAAGTGGACAAAGGAGAGTGTAATGAAATGTGTTGAAGTGGTCCAGGATAAACAAAATAAATATTTCAATGAGAAAAATCTTTATAGTGTGTTGTTTGTCCCCCTGGGCATGCTGTCCATAGGTTTGTCTTCTTTCTTTTACTATTTGATTTACAAGTTCTTGTATGTTCTCTTTTTTAAACTTTTTTGTTCAATGTCCACTAGTACTCTACCTGGACCACAAAAGGCTGCCCCAGATCCAGTGAAAGTCCCCTTTGACCACATTGAAGGCCTCACTGGGTCCCACACGAGTGCTGTGGAACATGTGCTACGATTAATTAGTTTTGGCCCCCAGGTGAGTCATTCTGAAACCCCCCAAAATGGACATGGGAATTGAGTTCCTCTACCCTGCCCTCTTTTATCATGTATTTTTGTGGATTCAGGGCATGAGGACAGAGTCCCTGAGTCTATAAAATCACAGCTGCAACATTTTTTATTGGTAGGATCCCTCAGGATTGAAGTGACCGATGGGAAAAAAGTCCATTCAGCCAATCAGAATATCTGACTGTTTTATTTTTTTTAATTTGTGGTACCACAGGACTCCCTTGGTCCAACTTTGAGTATTTGCTAACTTTTGAACCTAATTTTCTCAAAAACTACTGAACGGATTGGCACCACAGCACAAAAAGCATGCAGTGAATTTTTACTTAAATAATTGTTTCAGCTATAACCCTTACAATAGTATAAAACAATATGCGTAAGCAATAAAAAAACGTGATTTGCGTATAAAAACAAATAATCATTAAATAAGAAAGCAAACCAGCAGCAAAACATCTCCACACAGGCAGTTCACTAATCATAGAACCGTCTTACATATATCTGTGCAAATAGAGTACCACCATTTACAATTATAAAAAGAATGACCCCTGTCTATGCCAAAATTGTTGCGAAGAGGACCCAGAGAAAAGTGCTGATGTGTATAGCAACTAATAGTGACATACAACAGTTTTGTTGCAGCAAGACACTAAATAGGGCTATTGAAGCAGGTGGGATCAGGCAGTTCCATCTCACAAAGGCATCAAGCTGGGGCCTTATAAGATCTTATAGTTCAGCCCACACAAACTTAGCTGACATCTGCCTCAAGCAGGGCCAAGCAGCCCATATATATGAGGCTACCAAATTATGTGCACTGATGTTATCAGGCCTTGCACAAAGTGCTAGTGCAGTTTTGGTGCAATTCCCCCACTAGATTTAAAAAAGGGATAAAGCCACCAACGTCAAGCCGCGTCAAATTTCCTACAGAACAGGGTGAAGTGGGCAATATTGTTTACCTCCCCAAAGCTACAGTCACAGTACTCCAGTCCAGCCGCCAGCCTGCGGGTACGTACTAGGTAGCCTCTTAGTGGCAGCACACCATACCTATATTTTATATACAGAGAGAGCTTCAGTTTCAGGGTACAACAGATCCAGATAATCTGAAGGAACAGGGTCATAGATATTGTTAAAGTAATAGTTTGTCATTTATTCCGGCCTAAGTTCCTGGCGTACCATTGTCTTATTGAATTATCTCTACCAGTCTTTTACCTGACCTGCAGTGTCCTGTCTGACTCTGCCAGACTCTGTCCACAGAGCCTCTAGGTGGAGATTTCCTAAATCTTCTTAACATGTGCCACGCATGAACGCTCCCCAGATCCACCACTCGCAGTGACCTCTTCAAGAGTTTCCAAATACACTTCTGCCTTGGAGTTGCATATTAACCTCACCCAATTAATACTGGCCTAGGGCTGCTAGTTCTGATATTGGCACCAGGCTAAGCTCTGTGAAGAGGGCCTTCAAAGGGGTTCCTGGCCCTAACCCCAGTAGAGTTCTCAGGAAATAATTCTCAGATACTTACAGCACACTAGTGTTTGCATGTCCCCAAAGCTCTTCCCCGTAGAGTGCTGCAGCCACTGACTTTTGGGCATATATTTCAAGGATGGTACTAATACTTCTAGTTCCAGCCTTATCCGTAAACTTCAGTATTGCGTCTGCTGCTTGCTTAGGGACTATAGCTGCCTTCCATACATGGCTGTCCCAATTTAGGTTATCTGAAAACCAGACACCCAGGTAGTCAAAGTGCTTAATGCCATCAATTGGTAAATCATTAACTGCAAATTTTTGCTGAAAGCTAGGAGATGGTCGCAAAGTCATCCCCATGGTCTTATTACAGTTAATGGTCAATGATTTTTCCTTGCAGTATTTTGCAAAGCGACCAAGTAGCCTATGGGCTGCATTTTCTGTCCATGCCATAAGCTCCTCGTCGTTGGCGATTAAAAATATTGGGACCCTCCTACGGGCTACAACAGGAACATCTGACTGTTCTTCTAGGAGGTAGTGAACTACGTCATTTAGGAAGAGACTGAAAAGCAGAGGTGCCAGGACACAGCCTTGCCGGACACCCATTTGTACCTGGAAAGGATCTGTACACTCCCCACCCATCCCGTATCTCACTAAGGCCATGTTGTCTGAGTGCAGTGCCGCTATAGCTTTCGCTAAGGAAGCATCAACCCCTAGGCCTAACAATGACCTCCATAATTTGCCCCTGTCCACAGAGTCGAAGGCAGCTTTTAGAACTATGAAGACCAAGTATAGTGAGGATTACCTGGTTACTGTGAATTTATTTGAAATCATGTAGAGTTGGATGACCTGGTCAATAGTTCCCACCCAAGACCGGAAGCCAGCTTGCACTTCTGTTATTACATCCTGGGAATCTGCCCACCCCTGCAGGCGATTAGGCAAGACTTTCCCTAGAACCTTCCCTCCGCCATCAAGGAGGAAGATCGGCGATAGTTAGTTGGGCAGCCTCGATCGCCCTTATTGTAGATCAGGACAATAATGGCAGAACCCAGGCCTGGGGTACTACATGCTCCCTAAGGGCTGCGTTAAACCCATTAGTGAGGAGTCTAGCCCAGTAATGAGGTGCCTTGCAGTAAAGGTCACAGGGCTCCAGATCAGGGCCAGGAGTCTTATGCTTCTTCATAGCTCCCAGTGCTTTGATTACTTCCGGGGTTAGTATTTCTATCGCATTGGGAGAGGTGGACAGGACATCCGCGTCTGCTTATAATCCAGGGAACCAACCAAAGCAGTGCTATATAGAGTACAAAAATGGTGAGTCCAAACAGTTGGTCCTATACAAGTTTCTATTGCATTCACTGGCCCCTTCTCCACTCTGGCTACCAACTCCCAGCATTTCTTAGAGTTATTCTCATTTCTGCCCATAAAGTATTTTGATGCAGCTGTTTCTTGGCAGCCAGAAGGCACGCGTAATCTCTTCTACACTCTCTGAATTTCTCTGCAGTAGTGCAGCTATCATGATGCTGTATTAAGGCATGTGAAACATATCTCTTTGCCCTCTCATGGTCCTTATCAAACCAACCTTTACACCCAGACCGCCCCTTCTATTATTGCCAACTAGCTTAGATGCTTCAGGCTTTGACCACAGGGCCCCCAACTCCCCTATCATCATGTCATATGTAGCTAGGATCAAAGGGCTATTGTTGGCCAAATCATCTTTAATAGATTGTCCATAGTTAGCCATTATATATTCAAGATGCAGCAGTTCTCATAGGTAATTTTAACCATCCCACCTTATTCTCTTTCTACAATTAGACGGAACAATCTTGCACTCATCGAACCCCCGGGGCCTGCCTTGTCATGTTTTCTAACCAGATAACACTTAGGGCCAGATGTAGAAAGGTCCGAATTTGTGATTCGGAAATTGCGAGTCGGTGCGACTCGCAATTTCCGAATTGCAAATTCGGATGCAGAACGGTGTCTCAGACACCGTCTGCGACTCGCTATGGGGTCCCCATAGCGAGTCCCTGCACTCACAGGGATGGTGGCCTGCTGAAGACAGCAGACCTCCATGTCTGTGACTGCTTTTTAAATAAAGCAGTTTTTTATTTTTATGTTGCAGCCTGTTTTCCTTAAAGGAAAACGAGTTGCAAAATAAAAAAAATAACGAAACCATTTGGTTTTGGTTTTTCAGAGTGGGCAGTGGTCCATTGGACCACTGCCTGCTCTGAGAAACCCTTTTTGGCAACATTCACAAAGGGGAAGGGGTCCCATGAGGACCCCTTTCCTTTTGCGAATGGGTTACCACCAGTGTGACACAGGTGGTAACTGCGAATTGCTTTGCAACCGCATTCGCGGTCACAAAGCAATTTAGCACAGCAATGCGAGTCGCAAATAGAAAGGGGACACCCCTTCCTATTTGCGAGTCGCATTCACAATTTGCGAGTTGGTACCGACTCGCAAATTGTGAATGAGCATCGCAATCGGCATTTTGCATGGCGCAAACTGTGATTTTTGCAGTTTGCACCATGCAAAATGTTTGCTACATCTGGCCCTTATCCTCGTACTGAGGACAAGTTGGAAGTGGTCACTCCCCACTCTGTTGATCACAGCCATATCAAGAATGGACTACCAGGCTTCCACATTCAAAATTACATAATCAATAACGGAGGAGCATCTTCCACTGTTGAAGGTTGCCTTGGCAGCATCGTCCAACTTGGTATGCCCATTGGCAAAGTGAAAACGGTTATTTGACAAAAAAATTGTAAATGCTTCAGCCTTTTTTGTGGACTTAAAGCAGATTATAGCTGTCTCAGGGATTACTGCGATCTTCCATCAAGATTTCACTATTATTGGTGGCATCTCAAGATAGTGTGTTGAAATCTCCAATGATCAGCATCAAATTCCTGCCTCCTTCCATCCCCCTCATTAGTTATCTTCTGTCATACCTCATCTAAATGTTTCCAATATATGCAGAGCAATCTTTCCAGAGCACCTGGACCTCCGGGGAACATCCTAGCAGGATGTGTACGTTCAAGATGTCAACTGCCCCCTGTGTCACCCCCAGACCTGAGCCTCACATGCTGAATATTACCAGAAAACTACAAGGGTAGCAAATCTACTTGCTCTGCTTTACTTACTTTAATGTACACGAAACCCATATTGAGAGACCATCAGATGGCCGTCCCTTCCTAGAGCGGGCACCGAGCATATCAACCCCCAAGAACCCATTTACACATATTTCACCAATAGCCCAGGTTTCTTGGAAGTAGCAAATATCATATAAGCTAGCAAATTCTAAACAATCATTATCTTCCATTTTGGTAAACAGGTGTGCTTTGTTCATGACAGAATCTGTAAACAACCGCCCTTCAAGTTATTTCAAGGGGGATGTGTGGGAACGATGTGTGCAAGGGGAGTGGCAGAATAGAGGCGAAGTTCCTTCTTTACTCAGTCAAATCTCACTCTGGGAGGGGCTCCTGAGTCTCCAGCCAGTACAGCCGCTACCCATGACTAGTCCTAACCATTTTCTTTTTTCTCCTCGTCATGATTGGGGATCCTCATTTGCCTGCTGTTTTTATGAGTAGTGATGGTCAGGGTTTCATGCACTATGTTGCCATCAGCTGAAGACCCCCTTGTTTGTCCCATGTGGCAGATCCGTATCTGCCATAAACATATCTGTACTACTCATGCACCACTCATCAAGGCCAATTTCCTCTTGATTGGTATCGGGACATGCAGCACATCAACCCCCATTATATGGAAACAATCTGTGTAGTTGTGGATATGTCTAGCTAAACCCAATAGGGTAAATTCAACCAAAGCTGAGGGACAGGAGATGATAGGGCCATCTTGAAGTGCAGCGGGGTAGGTGCACCTCCTACCACAGTCAAACTGCTGTTGCTTGCTCCCCAGCTTCACTAGTATCACATCGCTAGAAGAAAGAATTCTCAACTCTGGAACAGCGTAAAAAAGAGATAGCAGACATGATCTGTTTAGGGGTTGATTTAACCCAGCATCAGGGAAGAGAGCGACAAACTCCAGGCAATGCCCACTGTTCCTTCTTGAAGGCATGATGCCAACAGGAGCAGTAGTGCAGTCATAATGCAGATCACAATCTTCTAGACTGTCTCTGTCTAATTACAGGTGGCGCAGTAAATGGTAGGGTGTCCAGGTTCAGGCTAAAAGTCACCCTCAGTTCATTAGGAATACATGAATCTCCCTGCACAAATCTTTCTGAAGATTTGTGTAATGACACCAAAGTTATTAGCTAAATGAAAAACACTCTTCCAATGGAAACTCCGACCTAACTGTAACTACACAGTGGGGAGCCATATATATCCCAATTGTTGTAAATAATCCGAATTATATGATTACGTATCACATTTTCCATAACAGTCTCAAAAACTTGCATGTACTCTTATGCAGTGATCTAATTATTTGTTGCATTTGAATATGCAGTTTTTTTGGTGTTGACAGCTATTGGTATAAATCTTGAGAGGTCATAAGCTTTGCATTTGGTGTCCCATTTAAGATTTCCATGGCTGTTCCGTGAGGTATGGATTTCAATTTGAGCATCTGTGTACGTGTGGGAGGGGGATGTTTGTGTGTAAGTTATTAGCACAATAGAAAGTTTACATCGTTTTATCCTTAAACATAGAGTGAGCTATCAATTAAAGAAAATGGAAACAAAAGATATGAAAAAATGTTGTTCATTGTTATCATGCAGCAACTTCACTACCAATCTGTGTCTACGGTCTGCCATTATAGCGAGACATGTCATCTTGTGAATGTATTCTCATGGACAAAATTTAGCTTCTCAAGAAGGAACACAAAACTACTATTGGTTAACATGTTGCTTACTAGTCTTGGAAGATTTCTCATCCTGTAAATGAAAACATATTGAAATTTAGTGAAAGGGGATATGGGTATGTGGAACAACTGGAAAGGATAAGTGCAACTGATTTTCTGAACCTTGAATTTGATCTAGCAGGCTATGGACTTACATTTATTTATGATGACTTAATTTAATGCATTTTTCCTATGAAGGCACACTTACCTATCTTCAAGAGTGTCTAGAGGGCATGATACCTTTCCCATTTGAATGGTCACCTGAATTCTTTATTTGACACCAAATAGTACAATATGAAGGTCTGGACCGGGCTCAAGGTATTTTGCACAAACATATTTGCATACTTCTACCACCTAGAGATGGTGATGAGGAAGTCTGTGAGACATTCAGTAACAAAGACTCCTTAAAATGTGGATTATTTGTTTTTGTATGCAATTCCCATGTTATTGGGTAAAATATCTTAGCTGGGACTATAGTTTACTTATGTAGCATCCTACTTAGTTTGGGTACCTGACAGTAAATTTGCCACACACAGAGCTTTGTATTACATGTCTTTGTTTATCTGTGTGTAACTGCAAACTCAACATTCTAAGCCTGCATTCACTTCACCATGTTCTAACTCTTACACCATTATTCTCAGTAGTCTTTCAGGAGCCAAAAGGGTTCAGTCATACACACTCATATGACACTACATCCCCCTCTGTTAAATAAGACATTACAATTCAGTACAACACGTACACAATTATAATTCTTCAATAAGCCTTCTTGGTGCTTTGATGACTCATCCTGATCATGTCTTCGGAAACTGGGAATCGGCAATAGGAGTGTCCATGATCTGCATTGGTGATTTAGGAGCAACGGAGGTCTGGGGTTTTCCAATTGTCTTTTCTGATTCAGTCTCTACATTGGCATCAGTATCTGATGAGTGTCTGAAATGAGAGGAGCTTCGTGTGGTGGATTTCCCAGGATGTTAATCAGTCACAATTTTTCTTTTGCTGGTATAACAATGAATGACTTGACATCAAATACAGCATCAAATTTCTGTCTTCTTGGCTAACATACGAGCAGTCAATCTCCTCTTATTTAAACCATATCCTTTGCATGCCGTTTCGTGTGCATTGGACTTCATTTTCTTTTTATGATACAAGTCTTTTGTATTAATTCTTGATCGTGTGTTGGTTCTCTTAGGTAACTTGGCCTTCATTGCTCTTTCAAACATCAATGATGCAGGGCTTTCACCTGTAGTTGAGTGAGGAGTTTAACGGTAGGCTTACATGATAGAATTCAAGACCGTCTTGAGGTCAAGCTTTTCTAATGCAGCACACTGAACATCTTTCTTTAATGTACTCATGAAACATTCAATAGAGCCATTAGCCTGTGGCCAAAGAAGTGTGCTCTTCTGATGCTTCAAATTAATCAGATTGAGAAAGTCTATGAATTCTTGACTATTAAAAGGTGGGCCATTGTCATTTTTTTAAATTGTAGAAATGCCACAAAGATGCAATCCAACCTCTCTCTCAGTGACTCTTTCCTCAGAGATAGACGAGAGATCTTCAATTAATGGAAAGCAGGAGAATTTGTCCACAATCACTATCAGGTTATGTCCATTGTCAAGTGGACTGAAAAAGTCAACAGAACTTATTTTCTATGCATGCATTGGCAACACCGACATAGTTAAGGGGTGTTAAGTGTTTTTGATGACAGGCAGTTGCATAGATGACAGGCCTTGAAATCCCTTTCAACTCGTTCATCAAGATGAAGATACTAGACTCGATCTCAGGGAGATCTCATTTAGTGACCACAATAATACAATGACCTTCATGGGTCACTTCCATTAACTGTTGTCGCAGACTCTCCGGAATGACAGTTCTTGGACCCCTCAGGATAATTCCTTCTTGTGTCAAGGACAGTTCATCTTTGACATTTCTATATCTCTAGTATTCATTGTCACTGCTAAGAGGTCGAGTGTGTTGGTTCAATGACTGATGTGTGATAATATCTTTCAGTGTCAACATGTAAGTATCATGACTTATGGCATTAACAATGTTTTCCAATCAAATAGCAGCTGGTGTATTTGATTTCACAACAAAGTTTATGTAAGTATCAGCTGCTTTTGATGGGGTGCTTTGATGCTGTATATGCCTCTGGAGAAGTAGTCAGCATGGTTTTGTTTATTCCCTGGATGATGCACAATTGTGTACTTGTATTCTTGTAATCATAGACCCCAACATTCACTGTGCAGAGGCATCCTGGCCTTTGGATTGCCAAAGATGGTCAGCAATGTTTGGTGATCTGTGACAAGAATGAAAGGTTTTGCATACAGGAACACGTGGAAATGTTCACAAGCCCAAACCACTGCTAGACTTTCTTTTTCATGTTGTGAATAAGCACGTTCAGTCTGTGACAGATGTTTGCTTGTATAAGCCACAATATGCCTTTGACCATTTGGGTGTCTGCTGTGCAAGGATTGAGCCTAACTCAACTGGACCACAGTCATCAACAACTTGCAAGCCTGCAACAGTGCCTTGAGACCCCATGGGTGGTAAGCCGCACTTTACAAGTGCCTGATCGTTGACTTTGGTATGTAGCTTTGAATGGAAGTATGCCATTTCAGTAGTGTTTTCAATAGCTTTTCTGATTCTCTTGAAACTTTGCTCGCATTCATGTGTCCAGTGATATGAATCATTCTTTTTTGTCATCTCTCTCAATGGAGCATTCACAGTGGCGAAGTCTTGTATAGGTCTGAAACACTAACAGGCCATGCCAAGGAATGAACGTAACATGAAAACATGTTGTGGGGGAGTGGCAGGTGACAGCGCTTGTACTTTGGTTGGATCTGGAAAGATGTGGCCAAAAATGTTTAGCTTTGCCTTATTGAATTCACATTTCTCAGCATTTAACATGAAACCTGCATCAACAAGTAAATGACATACTTGCATGAGAGCTTTGTCATGTTCCTTCTCTGTTGCTCTGAAAACAATTATGTCATTGCTATAGTTGAAAGTATTCACAACAGGCTGGATGGTACCTCTCATG
The DNA here is from genome assembly GCF_031143425.1 of Pleurodeles waltl. Taxonomy (NCBI): domain Eukaryota; kingdom Metazoa; phylum Chordata; class Amphibia; order Caudata; family Salamandridae; genus Pleurodeles; species Pleurodeles waltl. The sequence continues at coordinate 578,095,945 of NC_090447.1, forward strand.
ACAAACATTTCTGCAGCTGCTGACACACTTAGGGCCTGATTTAGAAATTGGCGAATGGGTTATTCCATTACATATATGACGAATATCCGGTCTGCCAAAATCTAAATTTCGTTCTGTCCTAGAGGATTTAGATTTCAGCAGAGGGCATATCTCTCACCGTTGAGACGGAGTAACCTGTCAGGCCCTTAGTCTTTATTTTTTTAAACAGACAAATATGTGTAGAAATGTTTGTAATGTACCTGCAATTCTCTTTGAATTCCAACTGACGATATCCTTTATATAAATAAGGCAAGAGAAGACCTACACCATTGAATTGTGTTATTGTGTCAGCAATATGCAGACCTGGATGTCACTCTCTTTCAATTGCCTTGTTCACTTCAAGCATATCCACACATATGTGTACAGCTCCTTCACTGTCCCTTTTGGGCACTACCACTATGGGAGAAACCAATGGTGTCGGACAAGTAGAATTATGAATGAGATGAAGCTTAAGTAATGATTCAGGCTGCTTTTCAACAGCTTCTTGTAAATGAATGTAATTCTTCTGTGTCTTTGAGCAACAGGGCGAATATCCTCAATAATATGCAATTGTACTTTCATAGTCTTAAGTTTTTCTATTCCACTAAATAATGAATGGAACTGACATAATAATATCATGATGAGCATTCATATTGTAGTTCACTGTTATCAGTCCCATATCAGTAGCTGTGCTGAAGCTGAGTAAACAGGCCCTTGACACCATACCATGAAATACGTGGCTGGGTGCTTGCACTTTTGTTTTTTTGTATTTCATAGTTGCTCTGAATGAACCTTTACTTTTCAAGGTTGTTGATGCAGCCAATGTGTACACTTTGGTTTTCAATGGCGTCAGTCATAGTAATGCAGAAACGTCATTATATTTCTCATCATGCGTAATAGTTATTGACGCAGCACTGTCGATGATGAATGGTATAGAACAACCATTTATTTTGAGTGTACTCTTCGGAAGTAGCCTTTCAAACTTGTCTCAGGCTTGCCACTGCAGTCCCTGAATGCACTGTTTACTGACACATTGTATTAGCAATTCAAATTACTTGCCAAGGCATTAACTCTCTTTTTACTACACTGAAGCAACCCCTAAGCAAGGCTCTAGATAGCCCTATGGGTAGATTGCTGTGTATGTAAAAGGTAGCACATGTACGTTTATGTGTGACATGTCCTAGTACTGACAACCAGCCTAATTATACATTATCATTTGCGAAAAACCACTTTTAGAAAGTGGGCATTTATCTGTGTTTATAACTCCAGTGCTTTGCAGTCTGACTTCAATCTATGCCTAGGGCAGAGTGACAGCTACACTTGGTGCATACTTTCCAGCCAGTCATCACACAGGAGGGGCTGGTTGTGACAGAAGAGGCATCTCGATACTAATAGTCATTCTGGGCTGGGAGAGGGAGGATCACTCACATCTTACATGTCAAAAGCTGGGTTCTGCCCTCACTCAATGGGATGACTACCCCCTACTGATGTCTGAAGACAGGGCTGGATTGAACGGGGGTTGGGTTTCGATTGAAAGGGTTCCTCTGAAGTTACCCCTGAACAAAGACATTTTTGAGTGTAAGTACAGGGGCTCTGGCCCCATGATTTCAGAGAACTTTTGGAACTGGGGCTGAACCTCTGCCAGAAGGACTAGTGAGCTGCAAATTGACTCATCTGGACTGCTCTTCTGTTGTTGCCCTGCTGCCTGCTGTCTGCTGGGTGGCATAAAGGATTCACTGGATTGCTTTTCTGCTTGTTGCACTATTTCCAGCTGCTCCCTGAATGGGGTGTCCCTAGGTTCTGTTGAGCTGCCAGGAAGAACCGCAATTTTGGATTGAGTGCTTTGTTGTGCTAGGATGCTGGAAGGACTGTCACATTGCCACCTGCCTTCATGTTCTGGCCTGCTGCTTACCACCCTTCTGGGTGCCCCACCAAAAGTGCTCTCCAGGGGCTTGCCCCCTCTTGTTCCTCAAGGCCTTAGGGACACAAAAAGGCCTTGTGATATCAGGATCCACATTGTCTGGATTACAGCACTGCCAGGATGGTATGCCCCCTCCCCTGCGCTGATATGCTCTGCAAAAGTTTCATGGATATGTGAAGGCTGACCTGCATACCTGGCTGCTTTGTTTCGGGAGCGCTCAGGCTTTCAAACCTCTACGGGGAGCCGATTCTGCCTTTGTGCTGGGCATGCATGATTGCTGCATTTGTGCTCACACTGGCGCGCCCCACTACCACCCCTTCAGTCTCCCAGGAAATGGAGACACACTGGGCACCCAGAACCCTGGGGCAGGTGGAGACGAAACACAGTCTGACTCCGATTGAAGTCTGCAGCCGAGGCTCTCCCCAGTGGCAGTCCATAGTCGCCACTTTCAAAGTAACACTGGGTGCCTATCTTAAGAAAAGCTGTGCTATGCCTGTAGGCAGCTGGATCTAGACCTACCATAAGCTCCTGCATCAGAGTCCGAGGACACCCTGAACCTTGCAATTGGCCATAGTTCATCCATCAGTTCAGCATGAGCAGCGGTCTGTGAGACCCAGGAGGGTCCCGGGCATGCTTTCGTTTTCAGGAGCATTTCTGTGTTTGCAGCACATGTAAATCCTCTGAGGAGGGCCCAGAGAGGAGCACAAGATCACCTACCAAGTGGGGAATCCTGTGCAACCCTTGCGGCCAGCCATTACTGTATCACCTATAGTAGGTGCCCAGGTACTCCTGCAGCCTACTCATGTTGCTAAGATACATGTCATAGAGTGGAAGCCATAGAAATTCCTGTATCCCAGTCTAGGGGCACAGAGGTGTTCCTATACCCTAGGTTGCCTATCAGAACTCATGCACTTTTTTCAGCCTTAAAAATTATTTCCTCTAGAACTGTTGCATTACCTTATGCCTGTCTTATGCATCAATGGAATTCGTGTGCTTATGGTAACAATCAGTGACACATGTCTCACTGTAACACTTTGGGGGTCATTCTGACTTTGGCGGGCGGCGGAGGCCGCCCGCCAAAGTACCGCCGTCAGAATACCGCTGCGCGGTCAAAAGACCACCGCGGTAATTCTGAGTTTCCCGCTGGGCTGGCGGGCGACCGCCAGAAGGCCGCCCGCCAGCCCAGCGGGAAACCCCCTTCCATAAGGATGCCGGCTCCGAACGGAGCCGGCGGAGTGGAAGGGGTGCGACGGGTGCAGTTGCACCCGTCGCGATTTTCAGTGTCTGCTTGGCAGACACTGAAAATCTTGGTGGGGCCCTGTTAGGGGGCCCCGCGACACCCGTTACCGCCAGCCAGGTTCTGAATCCCCATGGCGGCGCTGCCTGCAGCGCCGCCATGGAGGATTCCCCAGGGCAGCGGGAAACCGGCGGGACACCGCCGGTTTTCCGTTTCTGACCGCCGCGGTACCGCCGCGGTCAGAATGCCCATGGATGCACCGCCAGCCTGTTGGCGGTGCATCCGCGGTCGTTGGCCTGGCGGTAGTCTACTGCCAGGGTCAGAATGACCCCCTTTATGTCTTAAATGGTGATGTTGGGCCAGATGAATCATTCACTGAGCCTGTAGAGTATGGCATAAAGTATAGCATTTTCTCTTTCATGGGCAGGATACTGAGTCTACTACAATAATTGCATCTTATGTACCCTCTTAATGATTGATGTCATGTTTGGTCTGAGACACACATATATGGATCTGGTTGCAATGTAAGAAGCATATTTTTATACGTAGTACTGAGTGGATTCACTTTTGTGGTGTATTAATTGTGTGACTAGTGTGAGTGTGTTGTGCAAACGCTTTACACATGACCTCTGTGGATAAGCCTGGCTGCTCTGTTCCAAGCTATCAGGTGGTGAGCACAGGTTATCTTCGGTGTGTAAATTACTTGCCCTTACTAGAGTGGTGGGTTATGCCTGGCTGAGGTGCATACCATCTCCAACCAGAAATACCATTTCTAACTCTGCCACTCAATCAGTGAATCCAAAATTTCCCTGAAATGCCAGTTCATGCAACTGAAACAAAAGGTCAGCTCATGTAATAGTACATACCAATGTTGTATACAGATCTATAGTGTAATAATACTATGTTACTTGTCTAAAGATTTGTTCTTTTGCGTTTTGCTGTGTATTGAACACAAACAGCATCATTGTTCAATGCCACAATCACCTCTCTTGATTGAGTTGTTCATCCTATCTACATTTAATGGTAGGTACCACAATTCTGTTTTGGTAAAATACTTCTTTAAGAAATGTCATGCCTCTCTTGCAAAATAAATACATAAAAAAATACAGTATTGTGGGGAGTGTTTTGGGTCATGTTTTTTCTCCTGGAAAACTATTTTCCAGTTTTGAAATTTGCAAATGGTACAATTCTGCAACATTTTCGTCTGGTTCTTGCCTGAACTGTGTCACTGTAAAAGTATTCTAAGCTACTATTTGCACAGATGTCACAGAAAAGTCCCACTAATATTTACAAGTCTTCACAATGTAAATTATGGTAGCTACGCAAATACTGCTAAAGATGTTAAACACATGGGGCAAACCGCGAAGGGATTTGCAAGTATGTGTTGTAGTACTCCTGTAGCCCCACTTAATGTACCCATAAATACAATTAAAATAGGTACAGATGAGGATCCATGTCTACATCAGTCCTATTTCTTATGGGAGGAGTTATATGCCAAGAGTGTGTAGAAATATTCGCAGATAGTTCTAAGCTCTATCTGTAAATCTGGAATGGCAAGGGGTAGTAGGATAAAATGGAAAATAAAGTTTGGGCTCCTGGTAGGACATACAAAGACAAAAAAATGTATACTAAAGAGTTTGGCTGATGTGTAATCTGAGATACACATGACGGATATCCTGTTTGCATTTTTTCAAGTGCATTATAATATGTGAATTAGTAATACAACAGATGATTATCTGATATGTTTGCGAAAGAGCCTCCTTCCACCAAACTATAAACAGGCCCCAAGCGACTTGTAATTCACAAAAGCTACAACCCAAACAGGCTCTTATTTATGCCAGCTGAGCTTTTGAGTAATTTGCAAAACCCACATGGACACTCACAGGTTCTGCAAGGGAATCACATTGAAATCAATTGAGGACGAAATAACAATACAAGCACAGACCTCCAAACTTAAAAAAATAAAAACACATTAAAGGAAACCTGGTTAGATAACATTACACATTCTAAACAGCCATACAAACACATTGTAGATATATTAAAAAAAAATATTTAAAAACGTAACAATAAAAAAAAAGAAAAGAAGATAGATACCTTCAGATAATGTAAGCACTGATATAAATCATATTATACAAATGTTAAAAATGTTAAAAAATAAAGCTACATTAAACAATGGTCAGGTAAATGTAGGCACTGCATACATCAATGTAGAAATGTAAACATTATAGATGGATATATTGAGAACATTAAAAATATGGAAGTTGTTAATGAATTATAAAGGAAATTTACTCATGCACATTTAACATGATTGTACACCACTCAATGACAAGACCTTGTACACACCAAACAAACACACACGCAATGACATATAGCACTAATGTAATTGATGTCTGGTTACACAACATGTTGCAGCACAAGGGAAAGAGGGCAAAGTCTAGCATGTGGACTCTATTTGTGTGCTCTGTGTAATATTTGTCAAGTATATATTATACTACACAAGTGATTCATGTTTCCCTATTTTTTCAATTCATAGTTCTAAATAACATAGGTGAAGATGTCTGTGCTAAGTTGAGCTACATATGGCAGATTTAACTGTAGGTTGTTTTAGCTGTCATGTAAGGTGGTGGGGACATGCATTCCTACTACTACGAATACATCTCCACCTACAGTGGATGAATTGCTTGACATTAACATTTACGAGGCATTGATGGCTGCCAGAAAACATGGCAGTATTAGGCTTGAGCTCCTGCAAAAACTACATACCCAACACCACAATGACTGCTCCAGGAAAGCAGACCTGATGGACGGATGGTGTCCAGGTACCAGTAAGCGTCTTCTCAATCCGGAGGTCCAAGGGTGTGCACCTCCGAACCCATGTCTCCCTGATTTTCAATGGCCAGAGAAGCTGGGCAGATTGCATGCAGTTGAGGTGGGGTGGAGAGACTCTGAATGTGACCAGTGGCCCACTGACGAAGTGGCCATCACTGAAGATTTGATAATACCACCCTCCCATCACTAGAGGACTCTACACTTCCCAGATCTCTTGGACAGGGATGGCTCCTGGTGCTTGGTGCAGCCGCCTGATTAAGCCTGAGGGAAATGGAGCAGCTGCTCTTATGAGAACAATGCAGCAGATCTCGATAATAACAAAAAGTATAGCACGGAGGAAGGCAGAAGTGGGAATTGGAGGATGTTCACCCCCACAGTGGGATTCCCCTAGTACTGCATGAGCCTTGGGGCATAGCTGATCATAGTAGGAGGCTGCAGTCTATGGAGGCCCGGGGGCAGCCATTTTGGATTGGGCACCTGAAGAAGCTAGATATTGTAGGTCCTTAATGGGTAGGGTGATGTCTAAACCCTTCTTGCATCTCTCAGCAAATTGGTCACTTCTTCAGAGGGCTCCTAGACTGACCAAGAAGGTACCCTGGGCACCTCGAGCAGGGAATATTCCAAGACAATCTTTTGGAACGGGACACAATCCCAGGTACTTCTGAATGTGGGAAACTACAGAACTGAACTCTTCCTTATCTTAAACAATGAAACACACATGGAAGAACAGGGACCTTTGATAATCTGGTTCGCTTCTTGCAAGAATAAGGAGACCAGTTCCCCTTAATGCACCGAAACAGACTTCCACATGTCACCGGGGCACAAACTCAAACGCTCCAGACAACTGACATTCTCTGAGATGATTACTGGAAAGAGGAAAGGTACAGTCACAAAAAAAATAAGGGACAATGACATCAGAGTCAGTGCTAAAGGTGTCCGACTCTGCTTTGGCAATGCTATTGAAGGAGCTGGTGGAGATTGGAATAGTTAGTGCTATGGTTATGACCACTTCTATGGAACACTAATCCTTATTCCTCATGGAGGGGCATTAATAACTTCCAGACCAGGATGTCCAACTTTAAACAAAGACTGGTAGATGTGGAATCTGGCTGGGACAACACTTTGGATTGGAGCCTGGAAATATGGTAACCCTGTCGGAGAACAATAGACTTGGAAGATAGGAGCTGCTGGAATAATGTACACATTTCTGGGATTCCAGAAGAAGTAGAGAAGGACAAAATGGTGAATTTTCTTCAGCATCTACTTCCGACCCTCCTTACCATAACCTTTTACCCTCCCTCAGAATTTCATCAGGCCCACAGGATCAGGTCATGCTGAGACCCTTCTCCAGACATGCTGAAGCAAATGCTTACTTTTGGCTCAGACACCAGAAAGCTGGCCAGATTCTGGGAGCTATTAAGCAGCATGGACCATACATGACCGAAAACAGTAGGATTCGCATCACGCCAGACTTCTTGTATAAAACAAACCAAACAAGGAAACATTTCTTTGTTCTCAGGCCTCATTTAAGTAAGAAGTAGGTGAAATATGGACTGTTGGAACCAGCAAAAATGTTGATCATCCCGGATATGTGGATATATCGGAAAGTGGAAGATTTGAAGAGGTTGCTCAACAACTTGGAAAGCAGGGACGACCCCGGGATGGATGTTCCAACTCTGGGAACTTCTTTCACTGGCCCCTAGGAGGACCAGGGATATCAACAAAAAATGTTAGGAGGAAAGCCGCTGCATGCATGAAGTGACCAAAAAAGTGGCAAGGAACCCAAAGCAGAGTGTTGAGAACCCCAGAACAGCAGGGATAAATCATGTTCACCTATTAAATACTTAACTGGGACTCTCTCTGCACCCAGAAAGATCCCCACAGCATGCTGAGAGTGACTAACCCATTCTTGACCTAACTTACGTCTCAGTAAGTCCCTACTCATGAGAAGCATGGAACCTGATTGTGGATATCCCTCCTTGGTGGGGGACTTTAGATGCCTCTTTCACACGAAGGCAGACATGGCATGTTAATAGATGGACCTTCTGAGATGCTTATGTGGAGGCAGGAAATAAGACTTTTCTTGTTGCGACCTCGCAGGGGGTTGGACTATCCTCCAAGAGACTCTGAAAGAAATGACACTTTGGCCAGACTCTTGTCATATATATTTGTAGTGCCTCCCTGTTCTATGAAAAAAGTGTGACTGCTGCTGTAGGGGGAGTATGCACGGTCCTGATTATTATTGCCTGGTTTTCAAATGGGGAGGGTGGACAAACAAGTCTTCAGGCTATGGATATTTTTCCTAATGCCCCAATTTATGACAGTTCTTTCATGGCTTGCTGTTCAAATTTCCAATGTTTGGAATCAGAGTGGCTTAGAGCCAACTGATGCTACTGTTGTTTAGTTTAGAATTGGAGGGGTTTTCAGTTGATGCGCTGGCCTCCTGACTGTCCCTTGTTTGTTGTGGCATTTGGTACCCTTGGTGTTTCCTCCCAGGCTAGAGGAAACACTGATAGAAACTCATCTGGTGTGGATTGACTTTGGCCAGAAGATCTTGACATAGGTGTGGAGTATGTACGGAACCCTGCAGGTAGAGGTAACTTCTGGGGTTTTCATGTTGCCTCGATTCTCAGTGGAGCGTGAGATATGACAAGGATTCCCACTGCCCCAGGTAGTGTTCCTTTTGGCCCTGGAATAAGATAAAGTAATTGAAGGAATACAGGTGGCACCTGGTGAACATAAGGCATTATTTAATGCAGATGGCATTTTTTAACATTATCCCACCCTCAATACTCTGTAGCAAGACTAGTAGCACTGATGCAACAGTTCATCAGTTTCTCATGGTATTCCATTAATTGGGCTAAATGTGAAGCCCTTCCCCTCATGCAAACCACAGTACCTGCATCCCAGTTGGAAACATAAACACCTTAAGTATCTGGGAATGAGGTCTACATAGCTTGGTCCAGGACAATATTGTCCCTCTAATGGAAAAAACAGATACCACCTTTAAAAAGTGTGGATGTTGGGGCCTGTCCCTGTGATGGAGGATGCAAGTAGTGAAAATTCATTTTGCACCTACATTTAATTAATGCTGCTTCTACTGACCCATAGGATACTTCTATTTCAAATAGACAAACATATACACATGTTCATATGAGGGGTAGAAACCATGATTACACAGCTCAAAACTAAATGCCACTTCAAAAGCAGGGGAACTATGACTGCCAAGCATAGAATCCTACTGACTTGCTCACCAGCTAACTCACAATCTATATATGATCAAAATATTAAGGGAAACACGTTTATGTATTTCCCTACAACAGCACTTGCTGGAGATGGAGGGAGATTGAGTGACCTATTGTCATAGTTTGGACTCTTGCTCTAGGCAAGACTGCTGGTTAAAGGATGACAATACTTTTGTTTGTAGGCGACTATGCCTATCCTACAACAAATTGCAACTGTTGTCCTAACCTCACCGGCTCACTAGCAGCACCTCACTAAAAACACAATAGTAAAAGGTGATTTGTGGCAGCCTTTATGCATGGACTCGAAAATAAGACATTTCAGGGAGTGTCATGGTTAAACGGAGATTACCCCTTTCTCACAGATTTATCATGTCTCATACAAACACAGGCAATGACAAAGATGCAGTAAAGTTTCCATAGCTTTTATTTAACACAACTGCAATTTGCGATATGATGCATGGGCTGCAATGATTAGGATAATGAATAATGCAAGAAACAGAATTGTGAAGACGAGAGTCATTATTACAAACACCCCCCCACCATCTTGCAATGCATGTAAAAGACATACAAGGTGTAATATGCCCTAATACCCTAATGTGTTAGGCCTAACCTCCTACCTAAAGGAGAGCTGGGTTTATTAAACCTAATCTGCCAATGCCATGTCCATGAGAGGAGCCCCCAATGCTCGTTACCTTGGAATGAGGTCTCTATCTCAGACTCCGCAGGGACACGAAGACTGGGGCAGCGTCAAGACGACGTGCAGCATTGGTATCAGCGATGGTGGCGATGCCCTATGCTCGGAATCCCTCTGATTATCTGTCTAAAGTGAGATGTATTTATACAGATCTACCAGGACCCCTGACGTAGGTGTGTTCCCAAACAATAGATAACAGACATGCTTGGGACGGCAATTATTATAAACAATCCCTCGAAAGTATAGGGAGGGAAAATCCCTAAGTGTGAACACCTACTGTTTGTTTGTCTTTATCGCTTGATCTTGACGCCTTAGTGCGGTGGCACTGATAATGCAAAGCATAACAAGTGGCCTAACTATAAACAAGGCAGCCATCCTAGATGAATTAAATAATTAAATGGGCTAAGACAGAGCAAGCTAAGAAGGTTAAATGTCACTAGGTGACAGGGGCACGAGTCTGCAAGCCAAAGGCTAAGCTAACTCCTGTAATCCCATTAAAACAAACTAGGATTCACTACTTCCTCCCCATTGCCGTAACAGGTATGACGAAGGTACAGGAACCCAAATGCTAAAATTGCTCTGAACTAAAAGCATAAAAACTAGCTAAAAAACTCTTAAAAATGTGTGAAAAAAGGGAATAAAAACAGTTCAGCTAAAATACATACAGAGATGTTAATGTCAACCATGACAAGCACAGCGTGCCAAAGCAAGTTAATTTAAATCCATATTTTTCAACGGGAATGGCGAGCCAATTCATCAAATTATTTGCTGTGCACGTGATCTCGAAGAGTGTCATCGAAGTCACCAACCAAGGACCTCAAGAATGAGTCCACATCACCTGATGTTAAGTCAAGGGCTGGGCAGACAAACGGATCCACAGAGCAGTAGTGAGCAGTACTTTCTGGTATAAAGTCATCCGTTGCAGTGCCGTCGTCCATGGTAGATCTCAAAACGGAAGGCTCATAGGTGGCCTCGCGGAGCAACCTCAATCTCAAGGGGCATGACCGTGTATGAACCCTCATCAGGGACATCAGCAGTTCGTGGTCCACAGGAGATGTCGGTGCAATAGCAAGACAGAGCATAGGCAGATGTTCAAAGAGGCACCATGTGCAGCGGAAAACTAGTTGTACACACCAGAGTAGGGGCCGAAATGACAACGACCAGTCATGCTCCAGTTCTACCAGCAAGGGTGCACCGAAGATCCGAACCATGCGTTCACGGCACAGTGGAGTTGGTGGGAGCGGCTCCATTGCTCTGCATAGCTGGAAAGAAACAATCACTGCAAATCAGAAGAAATAGCAGTAGTAGTCCACCAATCAAAGCCAAAATAATTGGAAAGCCACCAAACACACTTGAAAAGAGCAAATGGATGGCCGACGGGATGACTCTGAAGACAGTCTGGAAGATGGACACGAAACCAGACCCGACAGCATTAAAGAAATGGAGAATCCCAGTAGTGCTCAAAGCATTGAATATTCTGGATACCAGTTCTCCAAAGTGCTTTAGGAAGTTGGTATTTAATAGGGATTGTATCTTGGCTGATGATCTAGCAATCTGGAGAGCATACGTCTCTTTTGCGGATGTCAAGGCGACTTGTTTTTGAAACAATAGCGCCTTTAGCCTGCTCAGCTTGTCATAGTTCACATTAATAGTATCTATGTGGGACCACATGTCAGATACTTTTATCTCTCGTGTGGGGGGGAATAAAACATGTCCACAACACGTAACGACCTTCGAGACCAAGATTGCATAGGCAATTCCTGGTCGCATGCCGCAACAACTTTGATTGTTCAGAACCACATAACTTCCATTGGAAAGTAAATGAAATACCCGGCAAATCAAAGGGACGGGAGTACCCTTCAGTAAACAGGCCAAGTTTGCGACCCCCGCATTGCAAAGACCGTGAAGGGACACCTGCTTGCATATCATTGAATGACTAACAGCAGTCTCACATTTGCTTCCGCTAAGAAAGACCTCTGTGCAACTCCCACTCTTCCTTAATATAGCTATCTCCTAGTTGCTCGTACCTTCCCACCGCAAGATGTTTCAGGCAGTTTGAAAAACGAAAGGTCGAAATGGGTAAATTAACTATGCCATGTAAGAGCCAGATAGTTGAAGGACTCTCTGTTAATGTGAAGGGCAACTTATCTAATTTTTCTAAGTGAAGCATGGTGAAACTAGCCTCCCTTTTAGCCATTGTCTGTTGTTCTCTGCAAAAATTAAAAGCAGTGAAGAATTCACTCCCGTTAATACACTTCCATGGAATACGGCCATTTTTCAGTGTCTGTAGAGTCCAACCCAGCTGCATGATAGAACATAGCTGTGTCTGTCCATGAGATAACCGGGACAAGTTCGTTCGAGTAATTTTAATAGCAGATGACACTATATTTGATAATGAATAAATCCTGTTGGACAGAGTATTCATGCCGTTATCGACAACCGCTAAAGCCTTCTCTAAATTCTCCTTATCCAATTGCCTTAAACACACAGCAGCCTCAATCTGTGAAAGTTTCCAGATTTCATTGTACATAGCACATAGGAACCTTTTCGAGCCCTGTTTTCTAGGACCCAGCAGAAAATCCTGCAAGTCTACATCTTCAGAACGAGTGTTCAGATGTTTCTTAACTGCGGCTAACGTGTTAGTCTGTACCCATTGCTGGCACAGTTTACCCACACTGTGGGGGTCATTCTGACCCTGGCGGTAAATACCGCCAGGGCGGAGGTACAGCCGCGGCCAGAAGCGGAAAGCCGGCGGTGTACCGCCGACTTTCCGCTGCCCATGGGAATCCGCCATGGCGGCGCAGCTTGCTGCGCCGCCATGGGGATTCTGACACCGCATACCGCCATCCTGTTCCTGGCGGTTCGCCCGCCAGGAACAGGATGGTGGTATGGGGTGCCGTGGGGCCCCTGGGGGCCCCTGCAGTGCCCATGCCATGGCATGGACACTGCAGGGGCCCCCGTAAGAGGCCCCACAAAGAATTTCAGTGTCTGCTGTGCAGACACTGAAATTCGCGACGGGTGCAACTGCACCCGTCGCACCTTCCCACTCCGCCGGCTCCATTCTGAACCGGCGTCCTCGTGGGAAGGGTGTTTCCCGCTGGGCTGGCGGGCGGACTTTCGGCGGTCGCACGCCAGCCCAGTGGGTAACCCAGAATGACCGCCGCGGTCTTTTGACCGCGGTACGGTCTTCTGGCGGTTCCCGCTTGGCGGGCGGCTACCGCCGCCCGCCAAGTTTAGAATCACCCCCTGTATGTTGTAATTATGCCTGTATGTTGACCCGATACAAAGCGAGGGTCTGGCCTGTTAATTGAAAAAAACCCTGAAGAGTTCAAGAAACATGCTTGACACTCATTAGTGTCAGTGGGCCATATTAACCACCTGCCGGGACTGGAAAGTGAAGAGTTATAGGTACCAGCCTTAAACATTGCATCTAGCCTTTCCCCGGTGATATTAAGGAAATATTGCCAATCTTTAAACCTTGCCGGAGTGGGGATACTGGGCGTGTTCATTTCTTGAATTTTTGCTAACCCCAGACCTGACGTCTGCTGAATAGTGTCATTTAAAAAAATCATTTGCACAGGAATCAGGCATGATCGAAATAAAGCTTCCCTACCCTGTATCTGCCAATCTTGTTTTGTCCATACACTTTTCAAGTCAATAGTGCTCTTCCACTATTCGTAACCTTCAATTGCGAGCCGGGAAACAAAGGGATCTGAATAAATCAGTTTTGTGTCAGTTAGCAAAATTTTCCTAATTTGTGCTGGAGGTATTTTAAAATAATACAACTCTGCTTTTTTTGTATCATGCCAATAGAAATATCTAATTTTTTCATTATAGTATTTTGGGCTCCCCATTGGTGGTGTAGAACAGTGTTCCCACTGTGTGTAGTTTAATACTGGTCTATGTCTAGGGGCACGGTGTAGGTAGTAATGTCCCCAATTGTTATAGCAGAACATTTCCCCATAATTCATTGTATGTTCATATACATCATCACTTTCAAAAGCGGAATAGTCCTTCATTCCAGTTAGCATGGAATCAACTGGTTGGACATCCCAATCATCAGATACAACATCAGGTGTAAGTACATGTGTCATAGAAAGTTTGAACACGTATGGTATTTGAATAATCTCTGTAGGCCCGTATATATCAAAGGGAACTTTGTCCCACACAATCCCATCAGAAATCGGTATTGCTGTAACATTTACAGGGGACAAGTCTCTTCGGACCTTATGTGAGGATGATATGGAGTTAAAACTTCATCAACAGGCTCAACAGAGGAGCGATCAGGAATATAGTGAGCATTTATGAGCAAAAAGAAAACAGTCACAAAACCAATCCATAAAAATAATGCTGAAAATGTCAAACAGAACCATAAATAGTTCCATGGGTACTTCAAAAAGTTATTTTTAAGCCATTGATACAGCTTACTTCTTGTTGAAACATTGTCAATCACAGTAGTGGATGAGTCTGAAGAAAAGTCATCAATGTCAATGAAATAGCCAGAGGCAATCTCTGCAAACACGGGAGCCGGTGCATTATCTGTACTTTGGTCCACTTCACTTGGAGGCTTTTGGTAGACAGTGTCTATGAGGTGTTTGTGTAAAAAACAGCCAAATCTTGGACTGGAGTGTTCATCGAAGTGGTGACTGGAGCTAGCAAAAGTTCATTTTCCGTCCTCCCCATGGTCGAGGAGGTATCTGGAACAGCGTTGGACATTGTTGCATAGTCCGTAGTAATGTTGTTCATCCTACTATGTAGATGTATGTCCTGTTGGGTAGTGAGAGGGGATCGGGAACCACCCAAGGGACCTCTTGGTCTACTGTGAAGGGTCGTAGTTTGATGACATCAATGGAGATAAATCTGTTAGTTCGAGAGCCAGACAGTGGTGTAGGATGACAGTCTTGGTACCTTGAATTCCCAAGACGGTACAGGTGCTCTGTATGATGGACCGAATTCCTTCTTCACAGCGATCTTCTCATGAACCAGATCCCCAACTTTAGAAATACAGCCAGTCGAAGTTTTTGCTAAATCCCTTATTCCTAAGGTGGCAGCACTGGTAGATGATTTATCATCACGAAATTGCTGAAGCTCCTGTAAGACAGTGAGATGTTCATTTATGTCAAATAGTGTTTCTGCTGCCACCAAACCAGAGGCATCAAGATCTGGGACATACATAGGTATCTCAAAGAGAACCTCATAAGGAGTGCGTCCCCCCAAGGACCATCTTGGCAGATTATTCAGTGCTCTCTTGACCCCATATAGGTGATGTAACCAACTGTGGTCTGAACCTAATACTTGAGCTGTTAAGGACTGCTTTAGATCACGATTCCGCCTCTCCACGACCGAATTTCCCTCGGGATGGTATGGTGAGGAGTAATGGAGTTCAACACCCATCATCCCCATGGTGTCCCTGAATGCCTTAGAGGCAAATGCAGGGCAGTGGTCCGAATGGAATGCTGCAATTGCATATGTATCGATAAAGATCAGCAAGTCTTTTATAATAGTCCGAGCGTCAGCCGACCATTGTGGCCATACCCACAGGAATCTAGAACAAGAATCCACAGCGACTAGAATATATTTGTATGCACCATCAGGCTGGTCCAGGTACACACACTGTAGTGGCCTATTGGACACTAAGAGGGATGTCTACGGTGAGTTTTTGATATTGGAGCCCTTTATCTGCTGGCAAATGTCACAGCAAACAACATATTTCTTTGTCCGTCTGCATAGACCAGGCCACCAGAAGCGTTTCTGTAAGAGTGTTATTGTGGCTGATATACCAGCATGTGCAGAAACGACACCCTCATGTGCTGCTTTTACTAGATCTAATCTCTGGTCTTCATTGGGGATCACACGATCTCCAACCCCAGGAATCGTTGTGTAAGCAACATTCTGTGCACTGATATGGTAAGTACTGTATAGTTTGTAGGGTATCCTTTTGGAAGGGGCTTGCCTGCAGCCTCAGCTTTCACGGCAGTCAGTATTTCATTATCCAATCTAGTTTGTGAACGAGTCACTGCAGCCACAGAAGCCGTAGCTAGTGCTGCTTTGGCCACTTCATCAGCCAATGTATTGCCAGTAACGTGTACTCCTACACGTTGGTGGCCCAATGTATGTACTACATGGACACACAGTAGCTTATCCTTAAGATCATCCACCCTCCCCCACAATATTTTGTGTTTAATGGTGTTCCCTTTAGAATCTCTAAACCCTTTCAGCTTCCAATGATTAAGATAATCATTGTATGACTGAACACAGTAGTATGAGTCACAGACTATTAAAGTCAGGTATCCTGGCTCAGTATATTCGAGCGCTAGTACAAGAGCTTTAAGTTCAGCCAACTGGGCTGTGCAGTCCCATAGGGTCTGCGTGTAGGTATTGTGAGGGTGGAAGACTCCATCTTCCATCACTCCGCTCACGGCTGTGCAAGCTGCTGAGTATTGATATTTAGTACCTACTGCCGGTTGTGCTGAACCATCAGTGTATATGACAGTATGGTACCTGTCTAGTTGCAAGATATTCAGAGGAGCGGGGTACTCTTGTTCATACTGGAGAAACTCTTGTGTCTGACGTTTTCGATCAAAAATATAATCTACAAAAGTGGCGGTCAGAGACGTTGCCCATTGAATCCAACATGGATGTAATGCTTTAGCGTTAGGAACGCTTGCTTTGGTGACAGCCTCCAAGGCCGGCATCAGGATGACAACAATAATATGTTTCCCCTGGGCAAGTGCCCTCTCCTTTATGACAGCCATCTGAACTGCCATCAGAATCTTTTCTGTAGGTGCAAAACGCTGTTCTGTATTAGAGTATAAATGAGATTTATATGCTATGGGTACCGTGTCACCCTTGTTGAAGGTGACATAAGTAAATCCAATGGCACCAGGACTTATTCTGATGACCAAATTTGTTTTATTATCACGTGTGTGTAAGTGTCTAGCTTCTAACATGTTCTGTTCCATTTCCCTAAGGATGTGTGTGTGTTCAACTGTCCAGTGTCTGCTAGAAAAATTGGGCTGGACCAAGTCATAAAGTGGCTTGATACGTTGTGCATAATCTGGAATGTATGTTCTGCCAAAATTAAAGAAGCCTAGTGGTGACTGCAGTTTCTTATGGGTGTTAGGAGGGTGTAGTTGAGCAAATTTTTCTAGAAAGTGCGGGGCCAGGCTCTTTCCCTCGTTTGATAGCTCATATCCCAGGAGCAGTACACTGAGAAAGCTATTTTGCTCTTCTTAAAGTTGAATTTGTAACCAAGGTCTGCAAATCCCAAAATGATCCGATCGACCCTTGCAAGATGAATGTTGAGGTCGTCGTCTGTGAGATATATGTCATCCACACAGGATAACGCCTCAGAATCAATATCATGTAATATTGATGTTGCACGGGCTGAAAATAGCCCCGGGCTGTTTTTATAGTCCTGAGGTAAATGACAAAAGCGTATCTGAGAGCCAAATGAGAATGCACTTAGGTCCCGACTTTCGTGTGCTAAGCTCTGGCAGAAAAAGCCATTAGATATGTCTAATGTTGTTTTATATTTTTTATGCACTATATTGTTTATTAGTGCTGTGCTTTCTGAGTTTTTTATAGCATATGTGCGTGTATGACTATTTAAATGTCTATAATCAATGACTATTCTGTATGAATGGTCCGGCTTTGCAACGGGGAATAACAGGTTATTCATTGCAGATGTGCAGGGCTCAATTACTCCCTAGTACACAAGCTGGGTGAGTATTTCCCTCACCGGAGCTTTCGCTTCATGTTTGACAGGATATTGTGGCTGTGGTTGGGGTGTGGACCTAACGGGAATAACATGACAAGGAGTCTCCTTGTCCCAACCTACATGATTGCGGTACAATGCAGGTGCCTGCTCTAAAGCCCATTCAACAGCATAGGCTTCTTTTTCTGCTTCCGGAGTAAGATCGGAGAAAGAAGGCAAAATGACATCTTCCCCATGTGGGAGCTTACGGACGTGCTCAGGTGGCCAGTCTCTTTCGGCCAATAGGATGTCACTTGTGAGTTCATCCCAGAGTATCACACTAGTGGTGCACTCCACGTCTCCTTCTATCTGAATTTTTAAGTCAAAAACCCTGTCGGGTGGGAGAACACAGCCGTCCGCAGTTTCAACTGCGATAAAATCGCTAGTTGCTGTTGCATCCAGATGATCTTTCAGATTCTGGCGGCATATCGTGACCTCTGCTGTGCTGTCTAACAGAGTCACTGCCCACTCCTTGTTCCTCAACAGTGTTCTCAATATTACTGGCATTTTTAGCTGTCAGTGCTGCCATCTTTTTCTTTTTAAACTGTGGCTTTTGCTGAGGAGTCTTTTCTTCTTTTTTAATGGTAGACTGCGGTGAGTCTTTCTTTTGTTTCACGTATTCAGGATGTCGATCTGGACGGCCCCCTCTCTCGCTACGTCTATCCGGTGCGTCCTGAAAGGAACGAGAGGGACGTGAATCAGTATATCTGTCTGGTGTTTAAATGTTCTCCCTATTTCTGAGATTGTATTTCCTTTCGGAGTTCTCCGGGTGTGGAGAATCAGCTCTCTTATTTCTTCTATCTTTAAAATCTTTTTGTTTGTCCCAGCGCTTCATAGGGCCCTCTTGTGCCTGCTTTGTACCCTCCTTATGGGTAGTACCTTGTATCTCCAATTTATTTGGCTTGGCTCCCAAACTATCCCGCCCTATACTAGTATAGGTATCGGAAATCATTTTCGGTAGCTGTCTCTCTTGTTCCTGGTGTGGAGTTTCCCGGAGACGCTGGCGTATTGCCAGTGCCACAGCTTCCCCTTTAATATTACTAAGTATTATTGAGGAAACTGCGTCAAAATTACGCATTAATTTCATCCCCAAATCCAAGGCTGGTGCAGCCCCGTGCTCATTTTGTATTTGTTTTAACACCTCCGGTAAATTGGCAAGTGTCGGGGTAGCATGTGGGGTAGTGTATATGGCAGCAAAGACTGTACCCCTTGTGGCACAGTTATCCACCGAGGTAACCATCCCAAAGGGCAAGCACACAGTGGGCATTCTATGTTTTTCCTGTGGTCCTGTATGGGGAAACACAGCTTCCAGCTGATTAGTTTTCTGGACAATCCAGAACAGTATTTTTTCCCGTTCTGTGGTTACTTTACCCATGATAGTATGCACTGTTTGTGGATTAATGCCAGTAGCCAATTGGTAACCACCAGGTGCTGGTGGTGCTGGACTCCCTGGTGTGGTGTTCAATGTTCGCATTACGAACTGAACTAATCATCTATATAATGTCATCAATTCATTGTATAAATCTCGCAGATCTGCTATTGTCATATTTTGTATGTCTGGGTGAGGTGTATATGTGGCAAACATAGGCCACGTTGGTCCGTCATTACTTAAGGGATCTAGCCTCACTCTTTGTAGTACATGTGGTAGGGCACCTTCAAACCAGTTCTGGTGCTCTTGGTATGTGAGCGATATTTCATGATACTGGTATGCTTGGTACCATGGAGGTACGGTTGCAATTTCATGTGTGTGGAATGTATGTGTTCTCTGGTCCACTCTGGTGACCCAACAATAAAATGTTTCTGGTTGGTATGCTTCATTAGCTCCTGTTATAAGAGTAACATCCCCGCTCTCATCTGTAAGGCCATGCACTAATACGTGTTGTGTTAGTGCTTGTCTAGCATTTTCAGGAATGTCAATGGCAGCCTCCATTTTTGTTTAGAAAAACGGAACACCAAAATGGGGAGTATAAGTCCTTTTATGCGTTCAAGCTCGACCAACCTACAGCTTAATCAGGTGTTACCTTTTCAGCTGAGGAGGAATTTTCCAAAGACCACCGACGGCTCCATATAATGGTGCTTAGGGTACCTGTTGTCTGTGAGACAGTGATAGTCGGGGTATCCGTTAATTAGTGCGTAAACACCATTGTTGGTGGCACCATGTCGTAGTTTGGACTCTTGCTCTAGGCAAGACTGCTGGTTAAAGGATGACAGTACTTTTGTTTGTAGGCGACTATGCTTATCCTACAACAAATTGCAACTGTTGTCCCAACCTTACCGGCTCACTAGCAGCACCTCACCAAAAACACAATAGTAAAAGGTGATTTGTGGCAGCCTTTATGCATGGACTCGAAAATAAGACATCTCAGGGAGTGTCGTGGTTAAACGGAGATTACCCCTTTCTCACAGATATATCATGTCTCATACTAACACAGGCAATGACAAAGATGCTGTAAAGTTTCAATAGATTTTATTTATCACAACTGCAATTTGCGATATGATGCATGGGCTGCAATGATTAGGATAATGAATAAGGCAAGAACCATAATTGTGAAGATGAAAGTCATTATTACAAAGACCCCCACCATCTTGCAATGCATGCAAAAGACATATGAGGTGTAATATGCCCTAATACCCTAATGTGTTAGGCCTAACCTCCTACCTGAAGGAGAGCTGGGTTTATTAAACCTAATCTGCCAATGCCATGTCCATGAGAGGAGCCCCCAACCCTCATTACCTTGGAATGAGGTCTCTATCTCAGACTCCGCAGGGACACAAAGACTGGGTCAGCGTCAAGACGACGTGCAACATCGGTATCAGCGATGGTGGTGATGCCCTCTGGTCGGAATCTCTCTGATTATCTGTCTAAAGTGTGATGTATTTATACAGATCTACCAGGACCCCTGACGTAGATGTGTTCCCAAACAATAGATAACAGACATGCTTGGGACGGCAATTATTATAAACAATCCCTCGAAAGTAAAGGGATGGAAAATGCCTAATATAGAACACATACTGTTTGTTTGTCTTTATTGCTTGATCTTGACGTCTTAGTGCGGTGGCACTGATAATGCAAAGCAGAACAAGTGGCCTAACTATAAACAAGGCAGCCATCTTAGAAAAATTAAATAATTAAATGGGCTAAGACAGAGCAAGCTAAGTAGGTTAAAAGTCACTAGGTAACAGGGGCACAAGTCTGCAAGCCAAAGGCTAAGCTAACTCCTGTAATCCCCTTAAAACAAACCAGGATTCACTAGACTATTACAGTGGGCCTCAGAATGGACCGCAGGCCAGGAACCTGGTCATACAATCCTCCAGGAAGGCTTAAAGAAGAGGCCATACACTGGTGGGGGATTGTGGCTCGTGGCACGTGGACTGTCCCTTTTGGCATAATGCATTCATAAAGGTGGGGTAATTGGAGATCAGTTGGTCAGTCTGGAAAGGCTGTAACGTTAATGGTTTGGTTGACATGATTACAAAGGGAGAAATCAAGGGCCTGATTTAGATTTTGGAGGAGGGGTCACTCCATCGCAATGGCGTTGGATATCCCATCTAATAAAATCTAAGTACCATTGTTTTCTATGGTATTTAGATTTTGGCAGACGGGATATCCATCAATGTTGTCATGGAGTAACCCCTCTGCTAAGTTCTAAATAAGGCCCTAAACCTTTTTACGAGCTGCAGAGTGAATATGGTTTCCCAAACACACAGGTCTGGAGATATACACAAATGAAGAGCATTTTGGGTGCAGCTTTTGGGAGGACAAACTAAAAAGCAGCACCTTCTTCAATTTACCAATACATACACATGTGGAAAAACTTTGGGCACCATTTCGTGGCTTTATACTCTCCTTATTGACTATACTTATCCTTCTGAAACATCAAGAGGGTTAAGATAGTAGTGGAAAAACCATCTTCCAATCACTTTTGATGATGAAGACTGGGGCGAATTGATAAATGGCAATGGCTGATGTCTGAGGGAAGTGCGGTTGAAATATAGCCACTTGAAGATTATACAGCGATGGCACTGGACTTCAGAAAACCTTCACAGGGCCAAATTGTGCTGTGTGATGAATAAAGGTGGGAATGATCCATATTTATCATTATATGGCACATTCCTGCCTTTTCCCAGTGCTGGCGCAAAAAGTACTGCATTCCGCCAAGAGGGAAGGGTGCCTGGGTTGTAAAAAGGATTGTTTTTGTGCAGGAAAGGGCAGGGTCGCAATATAGGTACATTCCCAGGTCTACCACTCATGCACCGCTCATGGAATGCCCCCCTGGGGGCAGAGTATTGCTGAGTTGCATTACTCTGGATTTATCAAGCCACTGAGGCTGATAAATCACATTTTAACTGTTGCATCACTTTTGAACCCCTTTATGAGGTACCTTAATAAATTTTCCCCTGAGTTTGCACTCACTCTGCTGGTGGTACGGGAGGGAGGCGACATCGTAGGGGGGAATGTGGAAAGCTATCTGCATATTGGCGGCAACCATGGTCCACACTTAAAGTTGAACTGCTGGAGCACATGACGTTTGAAGCGCAGATAGTACTTTTGCATGATTTCTGAGCACTGCCCTTCCATGTAAAGCGATGGCTGTTCGCGGCATTGCTGATGTCAAAGGTGAGGATACTGGGGCCCATATTCATATTTGTTTGTGCCGCATTTGTGGCATTTTTTGATGCAAAAGCAGCGCAAACATACAAAATATATTAGGGTTTTGTAATTTTGCGCCACTTTTGCATCAAAAAATGATGCGAATGCAGCGCAAAAAAAGTGTAAATATGTGCCTGACACTTTCGAAAACCACAAAAGTCCTGTCCCACAGGCAGTGGTTTGAAGATATGTATGAGGGTTTGAAAAGATAATATATACATTCAAGGACAATATACAAAAATTTGATGAGATTTGGGGTAACTTTCTGACTTGGAGACCTCGAACGGAGAGGCACAGAGTGGGTGGGTGCTGTAGTGTCGTGCCCATGATGTAATGGTGTTGCGATCACTACCAATGGTGGAGAGTTTCAGAGCGGTGTTTGTTGGCGACCCCTCTTGTTTATGTATGTTTGGATGTGGCCTAGGGGTCACGTGGGTAACAAGAATAAATGGTGATGGGTCCCCTCAGGCATGGTCTCTGTGCATGCTGACTAACTGCAGCACCGGAGCAAGCCCGTGTAGCGGGAGGCCTGCGAGCAGTTTAATGTGTCCGCATTGTCTTTTACACAAAGCGCTATACTAATAGAGTCAGCGTGTTCCTTAAAACCTACTCACATCACACTGGCGACGAGGATGCTCACTGGCGCTCCGTCAATGCGGCGGACGTTTGCCTCACCTCCTGGCGTGCGGTGCTCGTGCCGCTCGACGAGTGCTGTCGGTCGCATGGTGCTGTGCTGAATATTGCGTCTCCTGGGCTACACAATGCTGTCCAATCCATTTCCCAAACAGCGAGGAAACCGTGAAAATGATGCCGGTGAGTCAGGAAAGGCCCCGCCCACCCCAGCCTCAGTGATTTCTTAAAAGGACAGCGCCCCAGTGAATGTTATGCTGCCTAAATTCCCTCCAGAGCTGATTTCTTAAAGGGACAGCATCCCAGTGAACTTTGTGTTGCCTAAACTCCCTCCAGAGCTGGCCATTGTGCTGTTTAGTCCTGCCCATGGACCAGCCTCAGTGAAATGAATCACACCTCTGTGTGGTGCAACCAACTTCTCCAGTGACAAGGAGGGTCTGAAAAGAAAAATAAACAAACATTATTTTTTTTTATAAATAAACACAGTGTAATTAGATAATAGAAAATATACAAGATGAATACTTTACCTCCTATAGAACCATTCAGAGTCGAAGGCGCCCCATCAGCTCAGCCAGCGAGGTGGAAGGACTGGGTCGAAAGGGTGTTACTCTTCTTTGAAGCCACGAAAGTTGAAGATGCCCAAAAGAGAGCTATGCTCCTGCATCTAGGAGGGAAAGAGATATATAGAATATCAAAAACAATTGTGGAAGTGGCACCAAAGACACATCTGACCCTCATTGCAGCCTTCAAAGCCCATTTCGAACCCATGGTCAACGTTGACTATGAGAGGTCAAACCCCAGAAGAGTCTATTGACATGTTCTACATGAGACTAAAAGAGTTGGCCACCACATGCAACTTCTAAAGTGAAAACAATGAAATTCGAGGTCAAATTATCCAGGGGTGTGCGTCAACGAAGTTAAGAGAAAGAATCCTGGAGGAGTCAGGACGATCCCTCGCAGATATACTGACGATGGAAAGGACAAAAGAACTGTTAAAAGCAAGAGCTTCACACATGGAGGCAGCACTCCAGAACCCTGTCAAAACAAAGCAGGTTGCCGCAGTAACACCTGCACCCTACAGACCCAAGGCAAAGAAGCAAACACAGCAGAGAACATGTGGACAATGCGGAGGCTCACCACATCCCTTAGCCAGCTGCCCTGCCAAAGGAAAAACATGAGGAAGGTGCGGCAAGCCAAACCATTTCATCAAAGTGTGCAGGCTGACAAAGAGCACAACATCGCGGACCACTGTGAACACAGCCCTTGAAGTTCAGGCTCCAGGCAGTGACATGGACGACGATGAAGACGAAACGCAAATGGTGCACTCAATCTTTACGATCAGCACTGCCACCCAGAAACATGAACAGCTACCAAAGTGCAAAGCAGTCACAGCAGGATGCCCAGTGGCAGCTATATTAGACACTGGAGCATCGATCAATGTCATGGCGGAGGCCACGTATATAAGCTTGCAGCCGAGACCGCCCTTAACACCGACCCGTGTCAGAGTATTTGCCTACGTACAAGCTCAGTCGCTTACAATGAGAGGCAGATTGCGATCTCCCATTCGTTATGGGCCACACGAAGTAGAGGCCAATATATACATAGAGGAGGAGGGTCAGTGCACACTGTTGGGATGTCACACACCTGAATTTTTAGCCATAGTAACCTTCACTCTTGGTGTTTATATTGAATCACTCACTGACAATATTGAGTCCTTTTCACAAGTGTTTGAAGGAATAGGGTGCCTCAAGACCAAGGAAATCACTCTCCACATAGACAAATCAGTCCAACCTGTAGCCCTCCACCATAGATGGGTTGCATTACACCTTCGGCCCTTGGTGGAAAAGGAACTTGAGAAATTAGAAGCTGCAGGTATCATTGAAAAGGTAAAGGGTCCAACACCGTGGGTGTCACCGATTGCAGTGGCTAGGAAACCAAAACAACCTGGAGAGGTCAGAATTTGCATACACATGAGACTGCCCAATGCTGCGATCAAAAGAGAATGTCATTTGAATCCTATGATCGATGACCTCATTGGGGAACTGAGCGAGGCATGTTGGTTCTCGAAATTAGACCTTCGGTCTGGATAGCATCAATTAGTCTTGGCAGAAGAGTCAAGATACATCACGACATTCTCAACTCATGTGGGACGTCGTCATAACCGGAGGCTAAATTTTGGGATCTCCAGCGCGGCAGAGGTGTTTCAGAACAAAATTCAGGAGCTGCTGATCGATTTGCCTGGAGTAATCAATGATAGCGATTACATTTTGATTTATGCCAAAACTATCCCAGAACACCATGCTCAATTAAAAAGAGTCTTTCAGTGCATCCAAGAATCTGTTCTCACTCTCCACAGAGAGAAGTGTGAATTCTTGAAGGATAAATTGCAATTCTTCGGCTATGTGTTCTCCTCAGAGGGAGTTGCGCCGGACCCTGACAAAGTTGCAGATATCAAGAATGCTCCCCAGCCCACCAACATGACTGAAGTCCGCAGTTTTTTGGGTATGGTGTACTACTGAGGAAGGTTAATCAAAGACCAGACATCCCTCACACAGCCACTGAGAGATTTGACCAAAACCAACACATCGTGGCCCTGGGGTCCGGTCCATGAGGAGGCGTTCCAGGCGTCTAAAGATGCATTGTCAGCAGACACGACCCTGCAATGTTTTGACCCCAGGAAAGACACCACCATAGCTGTGGATGCCAGCCCAACAGGGCTAGGAGCGGTACTCCTACAGAAACTGCAAGGAGACGAGTGGGCTCCTGTGGCATACGCCAGCAGATCATTAACAAAAATGGAGCGGAGATATTCGCAGATTGAAGGAGAAGCAATTGCCATATATTTGGGGTGTAAGCATTTTCACCTCTATGTATATGACCACCCATTTACCGTCACATCTGACCATAAGCCACTGATCCCACTTTTCAACGGCACTGCTTCAAGCCAGCTTCTCGCATTGAGAAATGGATGCTACAACTGCAAGAGTACAACTGTAAGGTGGAGTATTGCCCAGACCAAAACAATCCAGCCGATTATCTCTCCAGGCATCTGAGACCAGCCACCTCCTCTGAAGAAAGTGAGGCTCAGGAAACAGAAGATTATGTACGTGGTATAGTGGAAAGGTCCTGCCCAAGACCCATCTCAGTCAAGACCATTAAACAAACCACCGCCCAGGATGAAAACCTGCAACGAGCCATGCGGGCAGTGGAGACTCAAGCATGGCACTGGGCGGAAACAGCGGCGTAGCCTCACTCCTGATGCGCAGGCCATTATAGAGACCTTATAACGCATCCGTCAAGAGTTGACTGTTAGCAGTGAAGGCTGTCTCCTCAGAGGACATCGGCTGGTGATTCGCTCATGTTTGACTGATAGGGCCAGTGTTAGGCGGCAATCGCACCTGTCAGGCTTGCAAGTAGGAGATAGAGTTCTCCTAAGAGACAGATTCCCAGGCAGCAAGTTCCGAGCAACTTATGAAGATCGCCCGTGGATTGTATCTTGATGACAAGGTTTGTCAATAGTTGCTCAGAGAGGGACTGATCAAGTTGCCTGGAACATTTCTCATTTCAAAAGGTTCTTTTCTTCACCATCTACCACAGATGGAGATGTCCCCAATAACCCTGTCTCGTTTGATGGAGAGGAAGTCTGGGATAATGGCCTGACAAGAAGTTCTGAGTCGACGAATAAGCCCAGTGGCAGTCCCGAGTCCCCGGATCCTGAGAATAACTTAGGTGCCAGGGGTAACACTGAATTGTCACCGTCCAAGAGAACTGTTGAGGCACGTACGAGTTGAGACGGAACCACAACCCCTCGACTAGTTTGCAAGATTTCTTTCTCTGAATTTTTCGTATTCCTGTTGTAATTCAGTTTGAACTGCATGCATTTTTGTTTTGTGTTTTGGGAGGGATGTAGTGTAGCGCCCTTGATGTAATGGTGTTGCGATCACTACTAATGGTGGACAGTTTGAGAGGGGTGTTTGTTGGCGACCCCTCTAGTTTATGTATGTTTGGACGTGGCCTACGGGTCACGTGGGTAATATGAATAACTGGTGACGCAGCCCCTCGGGTGTGGTCTCTGTGCATGCTTACTAACTGCAGCACCGGAGAACGCCCGTGTAGTCGGAGGCCTGCGCGCAGTATAATGTGTCCGCATTGTCTTTTACACCGCGTGCTATATTAATGGAGCTGGCGCGTCCCTGAAACCCGCGCACATCACAGGTGCAACATGGTCGAATGAAGACTTTCCTACTACGGTCACGAGGTGAAGGGGGGTATTATAAGTGTGGGGTTTGTTTCAATGCCAAGTTCCAAAGTTGTAAAATTGGGCATAGGGAATACAAGGGGTATGTATTTTGTGGCCAGCACTTATGGATGTAATAACTCGTAGTCATTTGAAACTAATAAACAATTGTTTTACATTTAGCTAAAAGCGTAAATCTGGGTGCGCTG
This sequence comes from Pleurodeles waltl, assembly GCF_031143425.1. Taxonomy (NCBI): domain Eukaryota; kingdom Metazoa; phylum Chordata; class Amphibia; order Caudata; family Salamandridae; genus Pleurodeles; species Pleurodeles waltl. The sequence goes on from NC_090447.1 coordinate 578,123,372, forward strand.
AGATCTCTGTCTGTAGAGTTACCTTTGTGATTTAGGCCCTACGGAGTCTGCATAACAATAACTAACGAACACTTATGCAACTAGATCATCAGTATGAGGCTAACTGCATTATCCGCTTCTGCAGTGAACCGTGGCATTTATATCAAGAAGCAAAACTACTGATTTTACTTTTCTAGTCTTCATATGGGTAATTATGACATTATTCAACAATCCTTAATAACTACCATCGTCGGTTTAGTTTCTATTTACATCCTAAATTTCCAGCTGAGGAATATTTCACCGATGATTTAGCCCTAACGGTCTTCCCTCCGACATGAGATACAGCAAATTTAAAAGTAAAAAAAAACGACTTGTGAGGTGGTTCTAAAGGCTTTCTTTTTTTACTTTAGTGATAGCAGCGCCGAAACATGCAACATGACAATTGGACAGGAATTTTTGTACTAATACCAATGTAATATCAATATTTATTTGGGAGAAGACTTCGTGTTTCACATTTAAATGCCTTTTAAATACATTATAGGCACTTTGACATTCAGTAAGGAGGCATCATTTGCATCTAATTCGTTCACAGAATAATATTACTTATGAAATATACTTCATGCTTCTTGGTCAGTAGGATTTGCAAATCTTTTTTATAAGTAGCATTTATTGAAGCAAAAGATTGAGATGCACAGCTACAGTACAGCATAGTCAGGTATTTTGTTGGTAGGAATGTTTGGGATTTCTCTTGGCAGCCATATATAAATCAGAAAAAAAACCAGATACACCCATATGGATAATGTGCATTTTAAATATTTATTTTCATCTAAACGCTGGCTAAAGAAAATGTAAATATTCGGTAAAATTGCTATGCAATTTTCCTGCTACAGAGAAAATCAAATCTCTCACTAAATTGTGTAAAGTGTGTTTTAAAATGTGCAGTCAGTTATATTGGAAAAGAACTAAAGCTTGTTGCGTGCTGGTTCTATTGACATTGAGTGGACATTGCGGCTAATCAGATCATACTTTCTTTCCATAATGTTCGTGTACTCAAGTTCACTTAGGCCCATCATTGTTCATTTCTAATAGCAAGAGATTTATTCAAGTTTAAAAACATAAACGGCCAGATGTATGTCCATTTCATTTTGCGAGATTCTAATTGTGACTTTTTACTGAGTCAGCGGTAATCAGCAGTCAGCAGCCGATTGGACTACGGAAACGCCCTATATGCAGGAATAACAACCAAACTCCTAACAAAGCTCCAAAGAATCCAGAACGCATCCGCCCACCTCATTCTGGACATCCCATGCCGCGACCACATTTCCCCCCACCTCAGAGACCTTCACTGGCTACCAGTATCAAAGAGGATCACCTTCAAACTCCTCATCCACGCACACAAGGCCCTCCACGACACAGGCCCAGCCTACCTCAACGACACACTCACCTTCCACACCCCCACCCGCAATCTTTGCTCCGCCAGCCTCGCCCTCGCCTCCATCCCCTGCATCCGCTGCACCACCACCAGAGGAAGATCCTTCTTTCACCTAGCCACCAAGACCTGGAACTCCCTACCGCTCCACCTTCGCCAGACCCAAGACCTCTTGACATTCAGGAAACGCCTCAAGACATGGCTCTACGACCAATAGCTCCCCCCCCCCAGCGCCTTGAGACCCTAACGGGTGATTAGTGCGCTCTATAAATCCTTGATTGATTGATTGATTGATTGTCTCAGACACATTTAGCGATTCCCAATATAGATGCAAAGACTTACCTTATCAATATTCATGAGGTAGGTCGCAATTTGCAACCCACATTGGGAATGGCGGCACTCACAGGGATGGTGGCCTGCTGGAGACAGCAGACCACCATGTATATGATTGCTTTTAAATAAAACAGTGTGAGAAGGTAGCCTCTTTCTAGCATTGTTATACCCACTTTTAGCCTGCTTGTGAGTATATGTCAGTATGATTTTACTGTCTCACTGGGATCCTGCTAGCCAGGACCCCAGTGCTCGTAGTGAAAACCCTATTTGTCAGTGTGTTTTATCTGTCTCACTGGGACCCTGCTAGCCAGAACCCCAGTGCTCATAGTTTGTGGCCTGAACATGTATACCTGTGTAGTGCCTAACTGTGTCACTGAGGCTCTGCTAATCAGAACCTCAGTGCTTATGCTCTCTCTGCCTTTAAATTTGTCACTATAGGCTAGGGACCACTTTTACCAATTTCAATTGGCACACTGGAACACCCTTATAATTCCCTAGTATATGGTACCTGGGTACCCATGGTATTGGGGTTTCAGGAGATCCCTATGGGCTGCAGCATTTCTTTTGCCACCCATAGGGAGCTCAGACAAACCTTTACACGGGACTGCCACTGCAACCTGAGTGAAATAACGCACACATTATTTCACAGCCATTTTCACTGCACTTAAGTAACTTATAAGTCACCTATATGTCTAACCTTCACTTGCTGAAGGTTAGGCGCAAAGTTACTAAGTGTGAGGGCACCCTTGCAATAGCAAAGGTGCCCCCACATCGTTCAGGGCCATTTCCCCGAACTTTGTGAGTGCGGGGACACCATTGCACGTGTGCACTACATATAGGTCAATACCTATATGTAGCTTCACAATGGTAACTCCGAATATGGCCATGTAACATGTCTAAGATCATGTAATTGTCCCATCATTCCAAATCTGGTATTGGGGAGCCAATTCCATGCATCCCCGGGGCTCCACTATGGACCCTGGGTACTGCCAAACCAGCTCTCTGGGGTTTTCTCTGCAGCTACTGCTGCTGCCACCCCACAGACAGGGTTCTGCCGTCCTGGGGTCTGGGCAGCCCAGTCCCAGGAGGGCAGAACAAAGAATTTCCTCTGAGAGAGGGTCTTACACCCTCTCCCTGTGGAAATAGGTGTTAAAGGATAGGGATTGGTAGCCTCTTCCAGCCTCTGGATATGTTTTGATAGGGAGTGGTAGCCTCTTCCAGCCTCTGGATATGTTTTGAAGGGCTTGCATAAGCCAGTCTACACTGGTTTAGGGAACCCCCAGTCCCTGCTCTGGCGCGAAACTGGACAAAGGAAAGGGGAGTGACCACTCCCCTGTCCATCACCACCCCAGGGGTGGTGTCCAGAGCTCCCCCAGTGTGTCCCAGACCTCTACCATCTTGTTTCCAGAGGTGTGAGGGCACTCTGGAGGCCTCTGAGTGGCCAGTGCCAGCAGGTGATGTCGCAGCCCCCACTGGTGCTGTCGACGGAATACTTTCTCCAACAGTCCAATAAAGTAGAGGCAATCAAAGAAAGAAACATTGCACCATCTACACTGTGTAGGCCGGATGGTGTCATACATTTTTTTTCTGTTTGTCACTGCCCAAAAAAGCCTTGCAGTGAGGGACGGGGTAAAAAACAGTAATTGCCCCTACAATCTTGGAGAAAATTCCCAGGTTGTGTGGGTAATTAGAGTTTTGTTTTTCAAAAAACAAAATCCCACTTTAGGAGTTTGGTATTGAAAAATAAAAAAATGTCAAAGATTCAATGCAAGGCAGTTGAAACTGACAGCGGCCGTACACCTAATTTTTAATATACTCGAAGAAACCACTTTGGCAGCAGTTGCTTTTCAATGTACAAAAATGATCACAGGGCTGGCAGCCACCTCTATATTTGGCAGAGTACGCTCTCGAAGGCAGATGTAATGTCCTCTTGCATCCTGACAGAATCTATTCTGTCTGCCAAACTCAAAATCAGGCCCTATGATATTTTTCTAGCTAGAATGTTAAAACCTGTACACAAGTCAGAAGTCACCACCAGAAGAGTACTAATTAGGTATCCTTTCCCCACCAGCTATGCAGAGTCCTTAATACCACTCAAACTGAAGAGTCATTACTGATGCAAAGGGATGTATGTTACAATTTTGAGTGACAAAATAACATCCTACAGCAGATCGAGTGCAGTGTGTATGCACTCAACAATACTGTCAAGGAAAGTGTAGATTTACTACTTTTAACAATCAAATATGTGCCTTGAATTCACTTCAGAGTAGAATGCTTGGTATGTCCAGAGCAAGCTACATGTGGAGGACATAGCATAGATGCAGCATTCTGTGGCCCACTCTTTTGTTCCTATAGCATTGCATTGAAAAACGAGAATACCAGGATATGGTTCTGTATCCAAGGAGAAGAGTATTTACCAGAGTGGAGGTAGAGAACTGTAGGTTTCAATTCACATCTTTTCTGCAACATAAGAGCACTGTGTCTAAATGGAAATAAGTGATGGTAGCTGACCAGAAAGTATACTGTAGTGTTTCCACAAACCAGAAAAGGTCAGACCATGTAATAGTAATAACCTAGGGATTCCTTCTGTCTGTGTCCTCGGATTCAGGACCTTCAGGACATGAGCGTTACAAAGATCTAAAACCACCATCATCTAAAGCTATGTAAATATCATCAACGCCTCCCAATATCCACACATTAACCCAAGATACTCGTGTAAGACTAAGGTGGTCATTATGAAAATGGCGGGAAACACCTCCGACCTCCGTGGCAACGGTGAACAGAAGACCGCCAGTGGTGGTGAACAGCACACCGCCATATAATGATGCCAAAACAGAAACCTCCAAAAATCCTTCAACCTCCAGCCACCATCAGGGCCCATGATGACGGAAAGGCTGTACACCCCACCCTCCACCGCCAGCAGACAAATCGTCCACCCACCAAATATTAATGCACAAATCACCGTGGCAGATAGTGGATGTCGAACGACCATTGGTGGTACGGACCGCCACGGCCAGCAATGGGACCCAACAACAGCAAATGCACACATTGGCAAGTTTGCAAGTTTGAAACCCACACACCTGACACACATCAACAACACTATAAAACACACACATACACACCCCAACAATCCTTTGCAATGCCCATTGCATGAATCAGACTGACAACACTACACGCATACAGTGGACACAACACAACAAAAGTTACACACATATACACAAAAGCACCCTCACCAATACACCCAGAACACCACACCCATAACACACACCATGGCACCCCCTAAGCACCCACGCTTCACAGATAGTGAGCTAAGGACCATGGTGGACAAAATGCTCAAGGTCGAGCCACAACTATTTGGGGCACAGGTGCAGCACACACCCATCGCCACTAAGATGGAGTTATGGCAGACGATTGTAAACAAGGCCAATGCAGTGGGAAACCATCCACACACAAGGGACGACATCCACAAGAGATGGAATGACCTGCAGAGGAAGGTGAGGTCTATGGCATCCAGGCACAACATTTTGGTACAGAAGACTGGTGGAGGACACCCACCTACACCCCTGACTACACTGACTGGGAGGAGAAGGTACTGGCTATCCCGCACCTGGAGGGCCTCACTGGACTCACTGGAGGACTGGACTCGGGTAAGTCATCTAAAATTACTTCATAACCACCACACCTGTAATGCATGTACCACCCCTCCAACTACCACCAGGACCACATCCCCACCCAGACCACAACATTCACATCCAGTCACCCTGCATGCCAATAAACCCACTATCAGGCCCACATCCCTGCCCCTGTTCACAGTCACCTAACCCTGCAAGGATTCACAATGGCACTACTGCACCCACAATGCACCTCCACATCCCATACAAAATGAAAGGATTATCCCACAAAAGGTCCCTGCATGGCCTGACAGGGGAATAAACAGCATAAAATAGGGCAGGGCTGTGCATCCTTATTCGATTTTGTAGATGTAACATACATGTCCACTCCCCCCACAGGCACCACCACCCATGCCTCCCAGACGTAAAGGCCAAGGAGTGCCAGCACCCCACACGAAGACAGAGGCCCCACTCAGGAGACTGGAGAGGGATGTATGGACAGTGAGGAATTCCCTGGCCCGTCACGCAGTCCTGGACTATCACCCTCCAGCAGCCCCACCCAGGATACCACTGACAGCCCTACCACCCAGCCACCAACATCAGCTCTGGCCAAACGACCCCACACCAGTGTCTCCAGGCCACATACTGGCAGACCACATGTACAGAGGTCACAGTCTCCACCAACCAACAGGCAGGATGACGATGACCCCAGTGCAAGTGGGACTGCCAGACCTGTGCAGGGGGCACAGGCTCAGGGGGCTAGGCCCAGTGCAAGGGCATCAGTGGCCCATGGGGGAGGCCAAAGGATGGATGCTGCAGCCCAGGAGGTGATATTTGAGGTCCTGGGAGCATACCACCATACCCAAGACAGGATGGGCAAGATCCTGGCCACCCTGGAGCAGAATCAAAGGCTGCAGATAGCACAACACCAAGAGGCCATGGATCAATTGAAGCAGCTCAATGCCACCATGTCCACCATTGCAGGGCTGCTGCAGCACCACTACCCTAGCTAGCCTGAGACCCCCACACACCTGGAAGCCCCTACCACTAGCCAGGACACAGACCTGCCATCCACATCTGCAGCAGCAACTGGACTGGTGGCACTGGCAGAGGACACACAGGAGACCAGCATCCCTAGCCCTGCAGCCCAGCACCAGTCACTCAAATGTGCCCTCAGACCCAGATATAGCACTGGAACACCTACCAAGACCAAGGCCCCTGCTAAGAAGTGACTCTGCCCTGAACTGTCTCCCATGTGTGCCACTGTGCTACCATCTAGACCCGCCAATACCAACATACCAACTTGCAAGGGACATATGGACCAATACCCACTGCCACCAATTGCTGAGCCCATGTACCTGGTATGGATATGCACCATGAGCCCACTCCCTATCACTGTACAGCGCACCTATGAAATTTGTATCTCACCTGTCATTATGAGTACTCAATTGTAAGTGTGAATGCATTAGCCAGTCAATTCCTTAATCATACCTTTATTGCAGAAATGGTATCCCATGCACATCAGTGTCTGGAGTAAGTCAAAATGTACACCATCTTTGTTTCCATGGCACATGCCACCTCAGTCTTCAGGTAACAGTGTCAATGACTACAGACAACACATCCCCAAGCAAATGAGTCAGACAAACATTATGCAGTGCGGACAACAGCATCAGTGAACAGTACCTCATAGTCACTGGAAGTATAGGCGGATCAGCTGGTTCCTGGAGTTGACATCTTCCCCCTCTCCATCCTCACCATCACTCTCATCCCCTCTCAGAGATTGCAGGTCTGGTTGTACAGCACCCTCATCCTCTAGAAGGGGGGTAACTCTCCTCACAGCAAGGTGTGCAGCATGCAGCAGGCCACCACTATTCTACACACCTTCTCAGGGCCATAGCACAGGGATCCCCCAGAGAGATGGGAGCAATGAAATCTAGCCTTCAGGAGTGCGCTCAATCACCCTCCTAGTACGTCCATGGGCCTCATTATAATTCCTCTCTGCATCTCTCCTGGGATTCCTCATAGGTGTCAGGACCCATTGCAAGTTGGGGTAGCCAGAATCACCTGCAAAAATGGGCGAAAGAGGACTTTCCTGGAAACCTGGCATTGACATGTGATATGTACTGGTCAGCAGTACACCCCAATTGTATGTTCATTGAGTGGAAGTTCTTTCTGTTCCTGTACACCTGTTCATTCACTCTTGGGGGGATGAGAGCTGTGTGGGTTCCATCAATGGCACCTATCACATGGGGTATGTTAGCAAAGGCATAAAATCCAGACTTGATGGCAGGGAGTTCAGCCCCTTGGGGAAACTGGACATATGTCTGCATGTGTTGTACAAATGCATCCAGGAATTTTGACAGGATGAGGCTAAACATTGGCTGTGAGTACCCTACACCCATGCCCACTGTCACCTGAAATGAGCCCGTAGCCAAAAAATGGAGTACAGATAGCACTTGAACTTCAGTAGGAATGGCATGCTGATTCCGATTAGCCGGTCTCAGTACAGGATCCAGTAAAGCACATAGGTCATGGATTGCTGTACGATTCAGCCTGTAGGTGACAATGATGTCACGTTCCTCCATGGTATCCAAATCAACAAGCGGTCTGTACACAATGGGGCCCTCCCTCGCCACATGGCTCTGTACCTATAGGGAGTAAAGAACACATATGAGGGACAAACATACACATGCAAAACATGTTGTGACTAAACTGGTGTGTAATACGTAGGTTACACACACAAGCGATGTATGATGTACAACGTTAGGCACATTTATGCAGAGATATCTCTGGTCTAATGGCATGCCAGTGTGGATACAATACATGAGATGGGTGAATGTGAGGAACAGACACTAATGTGGGCAGGCAGCTAAGGACTGGGATTTGTAGGCCCTAAATGGGGCCTCTGACCAGGTATTCTGTACGTGGTGCTAGCAATGTCAGCCTCCTGCCATCCAGATATCAAGGAGTGGAAGTGACATCATTCAGCTGATAGTAGTTGTCATGACGGAAGGCATTGTTCACTGCCGTGCACCCATTAATTGTTTTACATGGTTGTCAATGTGGAAACTGGGCCTATCATGATCGCTGCCGGAGGTGATGGTGCACATCGCCGCGGAGCGTACACCATGCCATCACCCCAATTTCACTTGACTCCCGATTCGCGTGCATGCAACTACTCCACTGACTGTGCTGCTGTGTCCTGACTCTGGATACTCCAATGGCACAAGTCACAGGGGAACGTGCCCCAGCCTTCACCACGGAGGAGCTCGAGAAGGTGGTGGACGGGATCCTACCCCTATATGCCAAGTTATATGGGCGACCAGAGGAGCAGGTGAGTTGGCAGTTGTCTTGCAAGGATGTGTGTGATGGTGGCAGATGCCTGTATGCATGTGGGCTAGATGTGTAACTACGCAGGCGTAGATTGTGTGGCATGTACTGTTAGTGAGCTGTTAAAATGATCATGTGAAGTTTCCGTCCCATAGGGAACAAAATGTCAGCTGTATCAGCTGGGCATATCCTGATGTCTGTTTTTCTTCTCTGTGTGTCCCATACATGTCAGCACCCATCAGAAGAGGGGACTCTGGCAAGTCATCGCCAAGGAGGTGCGGACCCTGGGGGTCTACAACCGGTGGAGCACCCACTGCAGGAAGCGGTGGGAGGACCTGCGGCGCTGGGCCAGGAAGACCTGTGAGGCCCAGCTGGGGAAGGCCTTCCAACGAGGAAGGGGTGCCTGTCGGATCTTGACCCCCCTAATGGCCTGCATTCTGGTGGTGGCATATCACAATTTGGATGGGTGTTTGAAGGCAGCACAGCAGCCACAAGGGGGTGAGTACCAACACAGTTTAATGCTACTCTGATGGATTTGTTTGGGTGCTGTGGTTTGTATACTGTATAGTGCTAGGCACTCTGACAAGTGTGTTCCTGGAGTCCTGGCCCCCATAGGAACAGATATGGTGTGGGGCAGGTGTTGGTAGATCAAATAGGCCCAGGGGGGTTGATCTTCCTGTCTTGTAGGATTCTTTGTTGGCCCATGGGCCAGTGGGTGCATTGGCTGGCCATGGTCCCCCATGGGTGTAGTCCACACAGTTCATCAGGTCCATGTTTCATGTGGGAAATGGGTTGTATTCTGGGGTAGCACCGACTATTGTTGTAGGTGCTGCGTGTAGGTGTGTATGCTAGAAGTGGTTGTGTGTGTACCAAATATGTAAATTCATACATGTATTTACAGATTTCTCATGTTTTGTATCTCCACCCCTGTGCTCTTGTGTTCTTTGTGTACATCAGCATCATCTGGCGAGTGAGCAGTTGCACCAGTGAGTGGGGATGCAGTGGCCCTTGTTTCCAAGGAGGAAGAGTCAGCAGAGCCCAAGGGGACCAGTGGGTTGGAGGGCGAGAGGAGTACCACGGGGGAGGCAATTACCACTGACGGTAGTGACTTAGATACCTCCTCCGATGGCAGCTCCCTGGTGGTGGCGGACCCTAGAGGGCCCACCCATTCTTTGTCATCTTCTGCCACCCCATACCATCGCTGCCCTCCCAGTTGCTCCCCACCCATTTGCTCATGCCCGCTCACCCAGAAGGGTGGCCGTCTCCTTCGCCCCAGGCACCTCATCCCCTTCCCCAGTCAGACCTGCTGCCCTCACGGAGGAGGCTATTGACCTCCTGAGGACCATATCTGTAGGGCAACCATTGTGAATGCCATCCAGGGGCTAGCAGTCCAGATGCAGCAATGCAATGTATACCTGGAAAGCATTCACAGTGCCATGTCTGGCCTAGAGAGATCTTTTCAGGGTCTTGCCTCCTCTTCAACGGCAGCCAGTGTCCATGGTCTTTCCGTCCCCCTCCCAGCACCTCTATCCCTTTCAGCACCCCACTCCCTTCACTCATCCCAAGCACATATTCAAACAGCCATGCACACACCTAAACACAAAGGAAGCACACAGAGAAACACAAGCACCACACTTCCCACCACAGGCATACACCCATCCAACATACAAAAGCACACGCAACAACATCCACTTTCCCAAGTGTGTCCACCTCTCCCACCTCCCTGTCTGTCACCTCGACATGCACACCCACAAGCACTGCACCCACAGTCACTACTGCTGGCCCCATTATTGCAGTCACCACTACATCTAACATCCAGTCATCCACTCCAGACACCCCACCTGCACTCACCAGAACTACATTGACTGACACATGCAGCACACTCACCAGACCTGCAATCACCCAGAGAACATCAATTTACACTGGCAGCCTGTCTTGTCCCACTGTGTCCACCCCTCCACCTCCCAAGACACTCAAACATTCCCAGATACCCACTCAACACACATCCACCACTCATCAGCATACTGTACAGGCACCTGCACCCATGTCCAGCACACCTACACCTGGTACAAGCACTCCCTCTAACTCCACTCCCACACCTTCCTCCATATCCACCCCAACTTCCCCATAGAAACTTTTCCTCTCTCGTGTTGACCTGTTTTAACCCACTGGCCCACCCCGTCTGGTCCCTAAACGTGCCCATCTCCTTGCCCTGTCAACTCCTTCCTCGTCCAAGTCTTCCCCAGTCCACCCTTCCTATTCCCCTGCCCCTTCACCAGAGAGGAAGAAGCCCCATGTTGCCCCAGGTCCCTCTGCCACCCCCCGGTCCAAGCCCACTCCCCCACCTTCCAAGGGCAAGCCCAAACCCCCTCCACATCCTAAACGTAAGCCCAAGCTCCCCCCTTCCAGGCATATGTCCCCACCCCCGCCACCCCCTACCCCTGTTCCCTGAGGTGCCTGGCTGCCCCATTGATCTCCCTTTACAGTGGAGTACCCCGTGCACATGTGGGAGTCAAGTCCGGCACATTTGGGCCCTTGTGGGTATTCTACATGCACTGGCCAGTGGCCTTATTTGGACATTACAATTTTGATCTATTAAAGTCTGTGTCCCCAGTGGTGCTGTTGAAACAATTTGGAGACGTGGTTCATCGTTTCATTGTGGGGGTGTGGGCAGGTGTTTGTTGCCTTGTGTTGGGTAAGTACCTCTTATTCTGGTGTGTGTGGCTTGAGATGGTGGGAAGGGTTGGGAGTGCGTTGCAGGGAGGGTGTTTACTAGGTTGCGGTACTTACCGGTGTCGTCTTCGTCGGTGGTCAAGGTCGTGGAGGCATATTGCAAGGAGCAGGACTGGCATTACTTGCAACTCTCTCTCCATGTCTGCTTTGGTGTGTTGTGTGTGCATCTGGTGAGTATTTCCTTTTATTTGGTTAGTTTCTGCCACGTGGTTCCCGCACCTGAACTGACAGCGGTCTTGTGCCTCATTATTTGTTGGGCGGGTGGGGCTTTTCAGTCGGCCTGTGGGCGGTCTCTTCCGTCGTCGGCAGCACTACAATGATGGCGGTGTGTGGATGGACAGCTACCTGTTTCTCATGTGCTTCATTATTTGGCCGTCCGGACCGCCAGCCTCTTGACAGTAGTTACCGCCACCACCGGCAGAGCGGTGATTGCCGCCATGTTCATTATGAGGGCCTAAGACTGGTGTTTCCAAACTCTGGCCCACATTTATCAAACTTTCACACATCCCAGTGCAGCTCAGCAAGTCACCTTGCTGTGCTGAGCTGCTTGAAAGGGAAAAGTCAAGAATGTGACATATTTAACATGATATGTTGCATTCCTGTCCTCTCCTTGCGCTGCAGTACTCAGTGCAGCCTAGCACTAATGCAGGCACCTTTGCATCATGGTACAAGGGTGCCTGAGCTGCAGACAGGATTGCTTTTGCATAGGAAAGGACACCTTCCTGCACAATAACAATGCTCAGCAGCAAATGCTGCTTTCTATGTGTGGTGCAGAATGCACCTCATTGCACTTCCCTTGGGAAGGCATAGCATTTTGATGCATTTTCAAGTTTACCAGTGTTGGTAAATCTGGGAATGCGCCAAAGTCCATTGGTGGGTACATGGTAACACCCACGCTCCACCCATGTAACACCTCCCTTGGGCAGAGTAATGCAAGGCAGTGATTTGCACTGCCTTGCGTTACTCTAGATTTATCAAGTTGCTAAGGGCCACACCAGCTGGCCTTGCTTGGCTCGATAAATCTGACTTTGTTGTGGTGGCAACCGTACACCTCTTGCGTGGCATTAAGGCAATGCAACACAATGATAAATAAGCCCCTCTGTCTTCTCACAATTGTCTGCAATAATCAAAACACTAAACAAACCCCCTTCTGTGTGGGGGAGACCTGCATTGCCATAAAACAATACCTTTGCAAGTGTCCTGATGCAGAGTTCAAGAAGTGAGGAGGATGCTCTTATAAGTTGTTTCATGCTTTAGGAGTGATGTAGGAGAAGGCTCAACTGCCAGATCTGGTTTTCTCTATGCATTGGATTCGTGCAAGTAGGAGTCCAGACAAGTAAAGATGTCTGGAAGGTTTGTGAAAACAGATGCCATTGTTGAGGTATGCTGGGCAACTGTTATGTAGTGCCTTGAATGTGTGGGAGAGGAGTATAAATTGCTCTCATTTGTGAATGGGGAGCCAGTGGAGCTTCTTCTGGGGTGGTATGATGCAGTGTGAGTGGTTGAGAGTGATTTTGCCTGTCAAATTCTGAATGGTCTGCATCCTTCTGGTGAGTTCCTTGTTGATCCCCACTTAGAGGGTGTTTGCACAGTCCTGCTTGCTTGTGACCAGGATGTGTATGACGGTTTTATGGGTGCTAGTTTGGAGCCATTTGAAAATCTTCAGGATATGGAGGCATGAGGTTATGACAGCATTGTTTTGAGTGGCTATGTCATGTTTGCTGTGGATGATGACTCTGAATTTCTTGGTGTGTGTGGCGGGGCTGGGTTTTGGTCCCAGCGCTGTTGCCCAACAGGTGGAGCTCATGATAGTGTGCTCTTTCCAGATATCATGATTTTGGTCTTGTTGATGTTCAGCTTTAGACAGCTGGTGTTTCCAGTGGGTGATTTCAGTCATGCAGGCATAGAACTTGATCCAGGTACTGAATGTTTTGTCCATAAGGGAGAGAATGAGTTGTATGTCTTTGGCATAGAAGAGAAAGTTGATATAATGAGAGCAGTTGATCCTGGCTAGAGGGCTCATGTATGAGTTGAAGAGGGGGCATGCTCAGGGAGGAGCCATCCAGAACTCTGCAGATGAGAAGGTTGCAGATGTCTGAGGTGTATGGTGTCAGGTTGATTGACTGGTTCCTTGCACCCAGGAAAGAGCAGATCCATCAAATGCTTGTCCTTGGACTCTAATGTCATGCAGGTGGTAGAGGCAAGGATGGGTGACTGTCTCAAAAGCCGTGTAGAGGTCCTGGAGGATGAGGACTGCTGTGCCTCTTCTGTCCAGAGTCATGCAGTTTTTGCCCGAAGCAGCTTGGGAGCTGTTTCTATGCTGTGGTTCGGTCTGAAACCAGCCTAAGTGGTGTCAAGGAGTTGGTGGTCACTGAGGTATTCAGCAAGGTGATATTTTTCTTTAAGTCCTTTGCCAGGAATAGTAGCATGGAGATCGGTGCATATTTGTAGTTGTAGGGTTAGCAGAAGGATTCTTCAGCAATGGGAGGATAGCTGTGTTTTTCAAGTATCTTGGAAGGCTAAGAAAGAGTTGGAGGCATTCAGAAATGTGTGCAAGTATGAGACTGATGGGTTGCAGTTCCTTGGAGTAGGTGTGATAGGGGCCAGTGTCCCCTGAGTGGATGGATGTTATGTTGGCAGTGGTTTTGTCTGGGCTGATGATGGGCCATGTGGTTAGCACTGGTTCTTTGGGTAAGATTGGGAGGGATTTGACAAGATCTGTTGGATTCAGTTGTGGGCTGAATTTGCTGTAAATGGTGATGATTTTGTTGGTGGAGAATTGAGAGAGATTTTTGTAAAGGCCTGTGAGGGGGTGTTTGAGTTGGAGGTGGCTAATGGTAAGGTGAAATCTTTCAAATTGACAACATTTCTTTGCTTCTGATGGTGCTGGTATCAATGAAATCCACTAGAGCTCCCCGTTTGGTGGTCCGGATTATTTATTGGTAGCATCTCAGGGTGGATTTGAACATGCTCCTGTCTGAATTTTCCTGGTTTATTCTCTATTTGTGCTCCAGTTGTATGCAGTGACATTTCATCAGTCTGAGTTCCTGAGTGCACAAACTGACCTGCTCTCTGAATATTGTTGTATTTCCATTTTTGAAGGGGGCCAGGGAGTTTACGCAGGAGGTTATCCCATTGTTGAATTTCTTGATTACTTTGAGGGTGCTGTTGCTTTGTTCCATTCGGTGGATGTTAAGAGCATTGTTCCAGTCCTTGTCAGTGATGCTGTTCCATGTTCAGCAGGCTGGTTTGGCACTGATGCATGCACATTTGACCAGGACTGGGATGTTGATCTTCAAAAGGGTGTAGTCTGTCCAGGGACTGATATGGGCTTGTCGCCTTGGATGTTGCTGAAGTTTGTGAAAACAGGGTCCAAGAGGTGTCTGATTACAAGGGTAGGTCCCTGTACTCCATGGATGAGGCCCAGACTTCCAAGGTCATCAATGAATGTTCTAGATTTGGGGTCAGTGTGCGCTTCCAGCTGGACATTCAGGTCTTTGAGTAGGACATGATTGCTAGCAATAAGGATGAGTGGTGTGGCACAGTCATTGATGGAGTTGGTGATTGAGCTGTAATTGAGAGTGCAGCTTAGGGTGAAGTTGGCTCTGATGTGGAGCTTGAATGACAGGTGTTCCATGCTGGAGGATGACATGTGTGTGGATGTGGTGCAGCTCATGGTGTTCTTGTGGATAATGATGATTCTGCCTCTGGCCTGTAAAGTCTATCTTGTATGGCAATCAGTGTATTGGGGAGGGTGGCTATGGCCTTGTCAGGTGCTAATGCAGAGGTCTGCCAGGTTTCCATGTGGAAAAGCAGGTCAGGGACATTGTTGTGCAGCAGGTGCCAGATCTCTGTGGCTTGTTTGGTGAGTCAGCGGATGTTGAGGAACATGCATGCAATTATAGAGAGTTTGTGGGTAGTTGCAGAACTGTGTGAGTATGAGAGAGTAGGGTGTTGGGTGCTTTTAGTGTAGTGAATGGAGTGTGTGTAGGTAAGACCATGAAAACTTGCAGGAAGGCAGAAGCATGTGGAGCAACAGCCGTGGTTGAGGTTGTGGAGAGTCACAACACAGTAGAGGTGGGAGAATTGAGGACCGGGTTGCCTGGAGCTGGGTGCAGTCCAGACACATTGGGGCATATTTAAGAGCCACCAGGGCCATTTTAATGCCACATTAATGGCATAATGTATGCAAAGGGGGCATCCTCCTGTTGGGGGGGGCAGTGGTGCAAAGAAAATGAACAGATTTCTTTGTGTCATTTTTTTTCTGGCACTTTTAACACCTGCACAGAGCATGTGTTAAAAAAAGGAGGCTTCCATTGGTTACAATCGGCCTCTGTCCTGTGCAGGATTAGCTTCAGAATCTATGGCGCTAATCCTGCAAAGCACCAGACTAGCATAACAAATTCTGACACTAGTCCCCTAAGTACCGCCATGGTGTGCTGTATTTTAAATATAGTGCATCACATGGTGGCGTTAGGGGGGCTCTAAGGGGCACAAGAAAAGTGGAGCTGCACTGTGTGCAGTGCCACATTTCCTAAATATGCCCCATAGTGGTGCAGACTGACCAACAGTGCCCCAGTGGCATGCCAGCTGCATGTCCACGCTGTGATAGCCATTAGGTATGTCCTGGGAGGGGAGAGGAGTGAGGAGTGATGTTACTTTCTTTACAGATGGATAATGGAAAATACAGTGATGTCACTTCCTGAGCATCAGGATGAGGGAAAATTCAGTGCTGTAACTTCCTGTGCAACTGGATGATGGGAAATCCAGTAATATCACTTCCTGTGCAGATGAATAATGGGAAATCCAGCGATGTCACTTCCAGTGCAGATGGAAGATGGGAAATCCCTTGATAACATTTGGGGGCATATTTATACTTGTTTTGCGCATAATTTAGGTCATTTATTTACACAAATTTGGTGCAAAACTAACTCCATATTTGTACTTTTGTGCTAGACCCCAGCGCCAAATTTATGGAGTTTAAGTCGTTTTTTGAATGTGGAAATCCACTTTGCGTCAATGAAATGCTAAGTAGGCATTCCTGTGCAAAAAGTGACTCTATGGCCTTAGTGCCATATTTATCCTCCGTGCTATAATCACGCACAGGGGGGAAGGAGGGGTCAAATAATGGTGCAAAGCTTGCTTTGCACCATTATTTAATGGCTGGGTGAGGGCAGGCATTAGGGGACCTGTGGGCCTATTTCCATGGTTGAACACCATGGAATAAGCCCACAGGTGCCCTCCCCAGGACCCAGGGACACCCCCACCCACATCAGAGGGACAGCAGAGGATGGGGGACCCTATCCAAGGTAAGTATAAGTAAGTATTTGTTTTGTTTTAAAGTGCCATTGGAGGCCCTGAAATGGGACCCCCTAGAGGGCACTGGGTGCAATGGCCATGCCCAGGAGACCCTGGCCATTGGGTTGGTGGGCATGACTCCTGTCTTTTCTAAGACAGGAGTCATGTGGTATGGATGGTTTTGCGTAAGAAAATTACGCTAGGCTGGTTAGAGTCATTTTTTTTAGTTTAACCTCCCTAGGTCATTTTGTGGAGTAAAACCTCCTTCTTCCATACCGCCAGCCCCACCTGGCTAACGTCATTGTTTTTTACGCAAGCCTACTCTTTGCTCCGGCTTGCACCATTCCATGAATATGGTGCCCGGACGGTGCTCAGAAATGGTGCAAGCCGCTGCTAAACGTTTTGGTGCAAAACTGCGTTAGTACTGTTTATCACCAAAAAGTATAAATCAGGGCCTGGTTGTGCAGATGGATGATGAAGAGGCTTAGCATTCTTGGCTGAATTGTTTGTAGTTCATCAAATTGCTCTGCTTTGCACATGGGTCAAGAAAAGAAATGTAAAACACAACAAATTCTTTCAATGGTATTTACTTTCCAGCAAAAAAGGTGTTTTGAGTTGAAAAGCAGCAGCTTTTTCAGCAGAAACAGAGTTCCTGTACCACTGCTTTGTGCCTGTACCACTTTGCGTTAAGGGGGGCATTACTTGAATGTTACTTGGTAGGATTAGCATACGCACCCATAGCTTTTGATGCACTGCCCCATCGACAAGGATAGCCAGAACTGGCCTGTGTGGTCGATGCATCATACGTCTTTGAAGCAGGTGCAAACAAGGAGAAATGTTTTAATTGTTCCAAACATTACACACATTGCATGTGACCTCCAGTATACCACACACACACACACAATGTGTGGAATATTTAGTTATTTGTCAAGGCATAGGATTTTTTTCTCAAAGTGAAAGCATCCAGTACAAATCCTGATCTAGATAGCACACACACTCCACAACACATTGGTGCAAAAGGTGGTTCTTGGCTCTAGGCAGCCTGTTTGCTGACCAGCATGGGGGTAACAAGCAAAAGCAGGCTATTGTTCATAAATATGGCTCTGCAATCTTTCTCCCCCTGTACAATGCATCACAGTGAATTTAAAGTTGTAACAAACAGTTGGCCTCATATTATATCTTGCCAAGGGGACCACAAAGGCTTGAGATGTCAAGTGGATCACCCTCTTGAAATGACCCACTGTGAAATATGTGTCTGATGGAGTCTTTCTGAGTATTTACCTATAAACGTGACTCAAAGGTTCTGAAATGCTGCAAAAATGCGAGCATCGATATCCAGAATAAGATAACCGGGATGGAATCATTCTTGGTGCTACTCTAATGTTACTTGATGAAAATTCTGGAGTCCTGTTTTGGTCATGGGAAGCCACCTTCATTTGATTTCAGGAAGCCAGAGGTCACAGAGACCAGTCGAGAAGAAACCACAAACCAGTACAGAAGAGACTTTTAACAGAAATAAACTGCTTGTAAAATGACTGTTTTCCTAAAAATATATGTAGAGGCTGTTAGACCTGTCAGCTTTAGGGCAGTCTTCTCACAAATTTTGTGCCTTTCTCCTCCTTTTTTGCTGATTTCATGTTTGCTGACTTTAGGAATCTGCACACTTTACCACTGCTAATTAGAGCAAACCAGTGCATGTACTCTCTTACTAAAAAAAACTTGTACTCAATTGGCATATTTCATTTAATTCTAAGTCTCTAGTAAAGTGTGACTATATGAGCCTGTAAGTTAAATGGCCTGCACCACTAATTGCGCCATACACTTAAGTAGCACTTTAAACATATTGCAGGCCTGCCATTGAAGTCTGGCAAAATCAACTTTCTCCCAGGCCACAACATTCTTTTTTGATCATATGAGGCAATTGAAGCACCCCATGGTAGGTCCTAAACAGCCTAGAGGGCAGGGTGCAGTGAATTCAAAATTAGGGCATGTACTTTTCAATTTTATATGTCCTGAAAGTGAAAAACCCATAAACTCCTTTTTCATTACTACATGGGCGTCCTCTCCCATAGACTAATATTGGAGTTACCTTACTACATTTAATAATCTGTGATTTCCAAATAAGAATGAGTATCCTGTTCATGTTTGGTGTCTTTGGAATTGTAGTGACAAACCCCGACTTATGGTGAAGTCAGAATTTGAATTACAATTTTGAAAAAGGCACTTTTAGAAAGTTGCTATTTTCCTGCCTTAGCCAGACAGTAGCCTGTGTCTGGTCACAGGACTGGGTGTAGTTGACAGTTGGGCTTCGTGTGTTTCTCCTAGACAGCCACACATAATAGAGACCTTAGGTATGCCAGGATGGGCCATCACTGGCAGAATGGGATGAAGGAGGTGGGCACATCCCCACTTACACTTGAATTGGCTAGTTTCCTGCCTCCACGCAAACGGCTGCAACGGATGCCTGGGGACTTTAAAGGAAATTTAAATAAGCTTCCCCCACCTTCCAGGGTAAGGGTACCAATTATCAATATTGGCCCTCAGGCACGTGGACCCTGCCATCTGTGAGTCTACCTGCCAAGTGCTGCCACTCCAGTCCTGGAGCCTAGTAAGTAGGGCTTAGGTGCTCTGTATCCAGTGGAACTGACACATGTCCTCTACTGGGCAGTGGAACCACAAGCCAAACTAACATATTACTGCTGCTTTATGGATCGGAGCCACCACAAAATCCTGCACTGCATTGCAGCTGGTTGCTGCATCAGAACCCCAGTGGCATGGGCCTTTGCATACTTAAACCTCATACCTCAGCCTTGTTGTATCTTGGAACCAACGCATCACTGCGACTGCATGATGCATCTTTGACATGTATCCTCGCACTGCTCTGGAAACCAGGACTAAAGGTACTCTGTTCAGTGGGCCTAACTTGGCCCCTTTAGCCGACCCGCACTCCATCACAGTCTGCCTGAACTCGTGACTTTGTCCTGGTACAGTGCAATCATATATTCACAGTTGTCACTTTATGCCTTTTGACACTAATGTTACTAAAAATTTAAAAACGTAATCTCTCTAGTTCTACTGATTAGATTCTTATCCTTTGTGTCTTGTTTTATTTAATTTTGTTTTATTGTGAGCTCCTTTTGTGGTGCCTTTTCACTATGCTACTGCTGGACCTGGCCATCTCTGCAGGGTCAGCCCCAAAACTTTTGTCTTTTCGCCTCCACTTTTGCTGAATTCATTTTTGTTGGCAATAAGACTCTGTGCACTGTACTACTGCTAACAAGTGCTAAAGTACTTGTGCTTCTTCCCTAAACATGATTGAATTGGTTCATACCAAACTAGCATATTCAATTTACTTGTAAGACCCTTGTAGAGGGGTATCCTATATACCCTGGGGCTGTAGATTAAATGTTAACAGTGGGCCTGTAGCACTTATTGTGCCAACCACTTAAGTAGCCCTCCAAAACATGTCCCAGGCCCTCCATTGACGTCTGAATGCAGTGTCACGCTGCCATGTCGACTTGGCATTTAAACCCCCTTGCCAAGCTTAAAACTCCTCTTTTATTACATCAAGTCAACCCTAAGGTAGGTCCTAGGTAGACCACAGGGAAGGGTGCTGAGTAATTAAAAGGCATTACATGTACTTTTAAGTTTTACATGTCCTGGTAGTGAAAAACTTCTAAATACGTGCTTCAATACTGTTAGGCCTATCCATCCCATAAGATAACATTGGGGATTCTTTATTACATATAATATGCTGTAATTCCTAATTGAGAAGAGATGAATAGGTCATGTTTGGTACCTAATGATAAACCCTCTTTAAAGGTGAAGTCTTATTTTTCATTACAATTTTTGAGAATGCCACTTTTAGAAAGTTGATAATTTCCTGCCCTTAGCCCATTGTGCTTGCAGCCTGTCGCAGGGCACATGACTTAGATTAGCTGACAGTTAGACTTTGTGAATTCCTCCCAGACAGTCACACAATAAAAGAATTAGAAGGGCCATCAACTGACAGGATGAGAGGGTGGAGCTGAGCTGTTATGGGTAAGCTAGCACATGGAAGAGCTTGATTACACTAAGATGCTGTTGCTTGCAACATTCAGGCTTATTTGGGTATATTCATCATATCCTTGAATATCAAGTTTGCAATAACCAATGCTTGTTAAATATCTCATTTATTATAACCTATGCTTGTTGATTATGCACATTGTATGCCGCCTGCTCCAACTGTAACTGGCAAAATAAGTGCTCTTCACAAAGTGATCTGTATTGAACATGTGCCACAATCAGGAGGATATTTTCTAATTTCCTTAACAAGCAATCAACTGCCAAAAGGCATATGTGCACATTTGATTATTTAAAGTTGCTTGTGAGTCTGAGGTCTTGCTTGGCTTTGTAACTATTGCTCTGCAAACCTGTTTCCAGTCAAGTCAAGTTCCTTGTCCTTCAGCCTGCCTCCAGTCGAGTTCCAGTGCAAGTCAAGTTCCATGTTCCCCGGCCTTCCTCTAGTTGAGTTCCAGTGTTCCTCATTCTCCGACCAGCTTCTGGTCGGGTTCCAGCATTTCTCATCCTCTGGACAGCCTCCAGTCGAGTTCCGGTGATCCTCTTCAGTCTTTTGCTGACGATCCTGTGCTTCCTATAAAAGAGAGAAAATAGGAAAGTTGAAAAAAACGAGTTTGGGTTCTTTTGAAATTTTGAAGCAAGTAACTTCATTTCAAGGTAAAGAAGGATTAATCACTTAAAAGAAATAAAACAGAACTCTGTCTTTTAAATAATTTATGACAATAAGAACTAACATGATTTATCGTTTGGGTCGGGATCCAAGATAACGCTAAACATACTTTAAGGGAAGACATATTTCCTTTAACAAGTACTCCACTGAGAATTAGGAGATTGGAAATAGAGCAAGTTGTTTATCAAAACTATTATTGGCAAAAGATTACACCAGAACACAAAGAGGCCCTTTAGTCAAGTTGATTGTTTTTGAGTTTGGACATTACTTCAGAGACTCTGAACGTATTGTAAAAAGAGGAAGAGACTTGTCCAGCCTTATAGAAACACTTGCACATTGTGTCAACAATGTATAATTTTGCAATAGTTTATGCAAGTTCAATGTATTTTTAGAAATCAGAAGCCCTGACACCTAACACAACACGCAGTCCACGATCCTGCAGTCCAATCTGCAGTACACGAAACAGAAGCTGGTATTTTTCATTTTTCTCTTCCCAAAACACCTTTCCCCTTTCAGACTTGCGAGAGGACAATGTACTTTTCATCATGGTCACGTTAGTCCTCACTGGGGTTGGGGAATTGTCATTGCCCCATCAGAATACCTGGAATTCAGCCGTGTGGCTTGCACAGAACAGAAAGTCAAGCCACAACATTAAAGTTCCCTTGGGGTGAAGTCATCATGGATCCCAAGTCTGTAACTGATTCAGATCATTTAACCCCTACTGAGCAGTTGTCAGTCCTAGTACAATATTTACAGGAGCAAGTCCTGAAATTTCAAACCCAGAATCAAGAGCTCAGGGAGACCCTAACACGTTCCACATCCTTTACTCAATGGGGGATCCCTCAGGTCCAAGGCCCATTAATATTCCCCCCAAATTTGGAACTCAACCCTCCACTTCCACTCCCGCTAACCCATCTGACCAGAATCTACATGTAATAGTGACCACTCCGACATCTGTGCCGTTGGCCAACCCTGAAAAATTCACTCAGGATAGTTCTTGTTTTGCTGCTTTCACGAGCCAATACCAATTGCATTTTTTGTGTAAACCTCAAATATTTACATCTAATGCTGCTAAGGTAGCTTTTGTAGTTTCCTATCTTGGTGATGTTGCCACCAGTTGGTCTATTCCACTTATTGAAAACTATGATCTTAACTTGTATAATTTTGCCGGCTTTAAGGCAGCCCTAAAACGATTGTTTGTGAAACATGTTTTTATCAAGTCTTGTGACAACAAATTATTATATTTACGACAAGGGTCCAAATACCTCCTCACTTACATTACTACTTTCAACCTGGTTAGTTACTGAGACTAGGTGGCCTGATGAAAAACATACCTCATTGTTTTACAGGTGCTTGAGGGATGGTTTAAAATATAGTTTGTCCCACATCATTGAATTACCAGAGGATTGCGCTGAATTTATTAATTTAGTAGTGAGACTAGATCATTGGTTAGGAGAAAGGAAATCTGAATGACATTGGAGTGAACCCAGGGTAGTTGTTTTAAAAACAGATAAAAAAGAAATCACAGGAACCAGAACCCATTCAAATTGGAGTGGTTAGAAGTCCTTTATCCATTGAAGAGAAGGAACAGCGCTGTAAGGCCAATCTGTGCCTATATTATGGTAAATCCGGTCCCTCTGTGTGAGACTGCACAGTTAAACCTAAAAAGAAAACAGCTGTCACTAGTTTTAGTGTTCCCAAACTGCAGCAGGAAAACTAATGCTCTTGGAGAGAACTGAGAGCGCCTCTCTGAGAGGGACCCTTTACCAGATCTCCCAATACTTGACTAATGTCATAAACTATGTACCTAAACACCTAATCATTAGCGTAGCTCTCATCCTATCCCCTCAGAATAGACAAAGTCTGTCGGTGCTCATAGACTCAGGTGCTACAGGTAAGTTCCTTGATCTGGCCCTAGGGGACAATCTGGGAGGGTCAGATGTTACCAAGGCAGTACCCAAACCAGTTAGGGCAGTTGATGGCTCAGCCTTGCCCTCTGGCCTTACTCGGTTTCACACTAATCCATTAACCATAGTATGTGACAATGGTCATACAGAAGATACAACCTTTGACTTAATTGATGCCCCCACCTTTGGCGTTATTTTTGGTATTCCCTGGCTGGAACGCCATAATTCTAAAATTGATTGGGTTTCTTGAACAGTTACCTTGGACTCCCCCTTCTCCACAACCACATGCTATCAAGAAGCCTGCTGTCCTGAGACACCCCTACATTGTGTTGCAACCAATTACCTTTCTCCCACTATTCTAACAGAAGAATATCGGAATTCCCAAGACGACTTTGACCCAGTCAAAGCAACTCAGTTGGCACCCCATAGGGTTTATGATTGTCAGACAGACCTAGTTCCTGGAGCAAACCTTCCTTGCAGTAGAATATATGCATTAACTGAACCCAAAAATCAATACCTGCGCAAGTATTTGGATGAGTTGTTGGATTTGGGTTTTATAAGACATCGTACTTCTCCCATTTTGTTGCCTCTTTTCTTTGTGACAAAAGAACCCAGAGATTTGCGGAACGGTTAGTAAAGCAACCATCAAAAATCGTTACCCCTTGCCTCTAATACCGGTCCCGTTGGACCAAGTCCAGGGGTCCACCATTTACACCAAGCTAGACTTGTGCGGTGCATATCACCTGATCCATGTCACGAAGGGAGACAAATGGAAGACCACCTTTCGGACAAAGTTTGGTTTGTTGGAATACACCATGATGCCCTTTGGGCTTTGCAACACCCCAGCAGCATTCCAATGCTTTATCAATGATGCATTACATGAGTTCCTTGTGTCTGGGCTGTTGTCTATATAGATGACATCTTAATATTCTCTGAAAATAAGCAGAAACACACTCTGCACATTAGGGCCATTCTGCAACATCTACATGAACACTCCCTGTATGCCAAATTAGAAAAATGTACCTTTAACATTGACTTAGTAGCGTTCCTTGGATATCACTTATCGCCCAGTGGCATTACCATGGACCAGAAAAAGGTAGACATTATTCTTTCATTGCCAACCTCTACATCTGTTAAGGATGTCCAAAAGATTCTTGGTTTCACCAAATTTGATAGGTGCTTCATCTCAAAATTCTCAGAAATAGTGGCCCCTATAACCACTAGTAGACCTGACAGCCTTAGGGTGGTCATCCCCAACTTGTTGCCTGCCTCCCTCCACTTTTCCGATGCTGTTTTTGCTGGTTTTAGGACTCTACACACTTTACCACTGCTAACAAGTGCTAAAGTGCATATGCTCTCTCTCTTAAACATGGCAACATTGGTTCCTCCCCAATTGGCATATTTGAATTACTTATAAGTCCATAGTAAAGTGCACTACATGTGCCAAGGGCATGTAAATCAAATGCTACTAGTGGTCCTGCAGCACTACTTGTGCCACTCACATAAGTAGCCCTTTAACAATGTCACAGGCCTGCCATTGCAAGGCCTGTGTGTGTAGTTTCACTGCCACTTTGACTTGGCATTTAAAAGCACTTGCCAAGCCTTAAACTCCCCTTTTTCTACATATAAGTCATCCGTAAGGCAGGCCCTAGGTAACCGATAGGGCAGATTGCTATGTAGGTAAAAGGGAGGACATGTGCATATGTGTTTTATATGTCCTGGTTGTGACAAACTCCTAAATTCATTTTCCACTACTGTGAGGCCTGCTCCTTTGATAGACTAGCATTAGGACTGCCCTCATATACTTTTTGAGTGGTAGATTCTGATCTGAAAGGGGTAACCAGGTCATATTTAGAATGTCCAGAATGGTAATGGAAAATCCTGCTTATTGATGAGGTTGGCTTTTATACTACTATTTTAGAAATGACACTTTTAGAAAGTGAGCATTTCTCTTCACTCAAAAAACATCTGTGCCTTACAGCCTGTGTCCATTCAATGCCTGGGCTGGGCTGGTTGACAGCTCCCTTGTGCATTTTACTCAGACAACCACAAGCATAGGACACTCAGTCACACCGGTACTCATCTGCATATTGAATGGGTCTTCCTGGGCTGGAAGGGTGGAGGGCCTGATACTACATTTCAAAGGCCAGTGGCCTGTCCTCACACAATGGACCTCCAAACCCCCTACTGGGTCCCTGGCAGACAGAACTGAACTGAAAGGGGAATTTGTGCACTTCAAAACCACTCTTTGAAATCTACACCACTTCAAAGGCATTTTTGGGTATATAAACTGAGTCTCTAACCCCACCAACTCAGACACGTCTGGACCTACACCTGAACTACCTGGCTGCCCAAAGGCCTCATTTGGACTGCTTTGCTGAGAAGGACTGCTGCCCTGCTGTTGACTTTCTGCCCTGCTGCCTCTGACTTTCCTGAGAAGGACTCTAGCAAAATTGCTCTCTAAGGGCTTGTATTGAGCTTGCCTCCTGTTTTCTGAAGTCTTAGGGCCAAAAAGACTTCGGGGGTCATTCTAACTTTGGCGGGCGGCAGAGGCCGCCCGCCAAAGTAACCCCGTCGAAAGACCGCACCGCGGTCAAAAGACCGCGGGGGTCATTTCGACTTTCCGGCCCAGCGGGAAAGACCCTGCAACGATGAAGCCGGCTCCAAACGGAGCCGGCGGAGTTGCAGGGGTGCGACGGGTGCAGTAGCACCCGTCGCAATTTTCACTGTCTGCAAAGTGAAAATCTTAATGGGGCCCTGTTAGGGGGCCCCACGACACCCGTTCCCGCCATCCTGGTTCTGGCGGTGTAAACCGCCAGAAACAGGCTGGCGGGAAGGGGGTCGGAATCCCCATGGCGGCGCATTCTCCGGGCCAGGGGAAATCCGGCGGGAAACCGCCGGATCCCCTTTTCTGACCACGGCTTTACTGCCGCGGTCAGAATAGCCCTGGAAGCACCGCCAGCCTGTTGGCGGTGCTTCCGTTGCCCTCCACCCCGGCGGTCATAGACCGCCAGGGTTGGAATGAGGGCCTTCATCTCTTCAAAGAAATTCCTTGTGCGTTGAAAATCGATGCAACGCTTGCCAAAAATGATGCACAGCCTGCCTTGCAACTGAGGAATCACCGCACAGCCGACCAGAATGAAGCAGCCCGACTTCCAGAGTGTAAATTCAACGCAGCACCTGCCTTGTGATGGCAAAATTCAACGCATCGTCTACCTGATCGAAGTAGCATCCGTGCCTTCTTCCAGGGCATCAAGGATTTTCCATGCCTCGTCCCCGGGCATCAAAATATCCCTGCATCACAGTGAGGAACCAAGATTGCGTGCCAAACAATGATGCAAGCCCCTTGCAGCGTGGAAAGAAATGACACATTGTCCGTGTCGCACCAAACAAGTTGACGAAACACCCTATTTTTCTATGCATCTCCTCATCCGCAGTCTCCATGCTTTGTTATTTTTGACACATACCAGGTACTATGTGTAACAAAGAGACAACTGTTCATTTCTGAGGATTAAGACTCTTTTAAACCTTCTGAGAGTGACATTCCAACTTGTACTTATTGAATCTTTGTTGTTTTTACCTTATTTCATTTGGATAAATATTATCTATTGTTCTAAACCGATGAGGTGTATTTTTGTGGTGTTTTCACTGTGTCACTGTATCATTTTTTTATACAAATACTTTACACATTGCCTTCTAAATTAAGCCTGACTGTTCAGTGCCAAGCTACCAGAGGGTGGGCTCAGGATAAGTTGGATTGTGTGTGACTTACCCTGACTGGGATTGTGGTCCCTACTTGGGCAAGGGTATATACCTCTACCAACTAGAGACCCCATTTCTAACAACCACCTTATTAAAGAAGGGACAACCATGTATTTGGTCTTAAGCGGAACAAGCATTTACAACTCTGAAAACACCCCCAGATCCTTAGTAGCCATTTTAATTGAAGCTGATGCTTCTCAATTCACTCTGGGAGGTGTGCTATCATACAAAGATCCACAAACAGGGCAACTCCATCCTGTAACCTTTCATTCTAAAAAACTTCTTCCAGCTGAACAAAATTATACCATTGCCGAAATAGAACTATTAGCTATTAAAACAGCATTTAATGAGTGGCATCATTTGCTGGGAGCAAAGCCCTCTGTCACCATCCACACCGACCATAAGAATTTGTAATTCTTTATTTCAATTAAGGCTTTGACCCCTAGACAAATGTGCTGGCTTCACTTCTTCAGCGATTTTGATTATATTATCACATACAGACCAGGGACCGAACATCTTCAGTCAAATATCTTGTCACGTTTAGAGCACCCAGGGGATGCTGGTTCTTGTAATCCTTCCAGTATAATACCTGCAGACAAAGTGCTAGCTCTAACACCAATACATACCTTCATGGCTAATGTCAAGACAGCATCTCATGACCTCCCCCCTGAACAGTGGCTCAGACAACCATATAATATGATCGGCAGGACTATTACTTGCATGCAGGGAAACTGTACATTCCAACGCAGGAATTGCAAATTCAACTACTAGTCTGGAATCACGATTCTGTTGTAGCTGGACACCCAGGTATAAAAAAGACTTTAGAAAACTGTTCACACAATTGTTGGTGGAAACCATGTGCCAAGATGTTTATTACCATGCAAATTCATGCCCAACCTGTGCTTGGAATAAATCTTCACACTTTTCTCATGCTGGTCTTCTCCAACCCTTGCCAATTCCCCCTAAACCATGGCACACAATCATCATGGATTTTATTACAGACTTAACAGAATATAGCAAATATACTACTTTGCTATTTATAGTGGACCTCTTGGCAAAAAAAGGCACATTTCGTGCCACTCAAGAAATTACCAATGACTGCTGAGATTAGCACTCTGTTCTTACTCCATATAGTCAAACTCCTTGGCATGCCCATGAAAATTATCTCCGATTGTGTAAGTGAATTCACATCAAGATTCTGGAAGGTCTTTTGTTCACTTGGCATATGAATAGCCCTATCCACTGCTTACCACCCTCAAACGGATGGTAAAATGGAGAAATTTAACCAGACATTAGAAAAACACTCAGGTGCCTCCTGTCCTCATTGACAGGGACTTGGGATCAAGCCCTACATATGGCAGAATTCACATATAATAACTCAATCCACTCAGGGTTAGGGTGCTCACCTTATTATTTCCTCACTGGCACTCATCTCCAAATTCACCTGGTAACCCTTACAGTCCCCTCTGTCACTGAACGATTAAAAATTTGACAGGACATCCACTGGAAAGCGAAAAACAAGCTAGCTAAACGCACGACCTAAATGAAATAAGAAGCTGACAAAAACAGAAGCCCTCACCCACGTACCAAATTGGAGATTTAATGTGGCTCTCCACTTGTAACATTACCCTAGCAGGTCCCAGAAAACTGCAACCACATTATCTAGGACCATTCAAGATCACACAAGTCTTAGAACCAGTTACGATGAAGCTGCAACTACAACCGGAATATATGACACACCCAATATTTAATGTATCTCTGTTAAAACCCTACCACCCAAACACCATGCCTGACTCACCACTCCCTTCAGTCATTGTCAATGGGTATCAGGAATATGAGGTACATCGCATTTTAGACGCTAAGCGAATACATAGTAAGTTGCATTATCTGATAGATTAGAAACGATGTGATCCTTCTGAGCGTTCTTGGGACCCTAGATCTTTTGTTTATGCCCCTTGTTTGGTGTGACAATTCCATCTGTTAAATCCTATGAAACAACACCCAGCGCATTGGCCTTTAGGGGGCAGAACTATTGTGGGTACTGTAGCACACCCAAGAGCTCGATTACATTAAAATGCTGTTGCTTGCAACATTCAGACTTCTTTGGGTATATTCATTACCTCCTTGAATATCAAGTTTGCAATAACCAATGCTTATTAAATGTCTCATTTATTATAACCAATGCTTGTTGATTATACACATTGTATTCCACCTACTCCAACTGCAACTGCCAAAACATGTGCTCTTCACACTTGATCTGTATTGAACATATGCCACAATTAGGAGGATAATTGCTAATTTCCTTAACACGCACCATGTGCCCTTCCACCTACTCCAATTGTAACTGCCAAAACATGTGTTCTTCTCGATGTGTTCTGCATTGAACATATGTCACAATCAAGAGGGTAATTGCTTATTTACCTAACTAGCAATCAACTGGCAAAAGGCACATGTGCACATTTGATTATTTAAGGATGCTTGTGAGTCTCAGGCCTTGCTTGGCATTGTACCTATTGCTCTGTTCACCTGTTTTTCAGTCAAGTCAAGTTCCTTGTCCTTCCAGCCTGCCTGCAGCCGAGTTCCAGTGGAAGTCGAGTTCCTTGTTCTCCAGCCTTCCGCTTGTCAAGTTCCAGTGTTCCTAGTTCTCCAACCAGCTTCTAGTTGAGTTCAACCATTTCTCATCCAACGGACAGCCTCCAGTCGAGATCCAGTGATCCTCCCCCTCCTGTCAGCTTCCTGCAGAGTCCTGGCTCTCCTCATCCATCTTATACTGAGGATCTAGAATTTCTTGTAACAGAGAGAAAAGAAGAAAGGTGAAAAAACCCAGTTTGGGTTCTTCTGAAATGTTCAAGCAAGTAACTTAATTTCAAGCTAATCAAAGATAAATCACTTAAATGAAATAAAAAAGAGCTCTGTCTTTTAAATAATTTATGACATTAAGAACTAGCATGATTTATCATTTGGGTGGGAATCCAAGATACCGCTAAACAGATATTAAGGAAAGACATATTTCCTGTAAGAAGTGCTCCCCTGAGAACTAGGAGATTGGAAATATAGCAGGTTCATCAGAACTATTATTGGCAAGAGGTTACACCAGAACACAAAGAAGCCATTTAGTCAAGTTGATTGTTTTTGAGTTTGGACATTGCTTAGGAGACTGAAAATATTCTAAAAAGAGGAAGAGACTTGTTCGAGATTATAGAAATGTATGCAATGTAAGTAGTTTATGCAAGTTCCATGCATTAATGAAGTAATTCTTTTGCAGCCCAGATTACTAAAAAACCAAGAACCCAGTATGTTGCAAAATCAGAAGTCCTGATACCCAATACGCCATGCAGTCTAGGGTGCAGCAGTCAGATTTTACAGTCCACAAAGTAGAAGCTGGTATTTTCGCTTTTTCTCTTCCCTAAACCCCCTTCTCCTTGAGGACTTGGGAGAGGGCAATGTGCTCTTCATTGCGGTCATGTTAGTCCTCACTCGTATTGAGGAATTGTCATCGCCCCATCGGAATGCCTGGAATTCAGGTGAGTGGCTCTCACAGAACACTGGGCTCCTATTTATGGGCCTCTGATTTGAGCCCCTACCCGACATGTCACTGCACCTCATTCAGGCCTCGTCCATTTGTGGGTCTCTGCTGGGGAGATACAAGTTGCCAATCTGCCCAGGGGTTAGCACTCTCCTCTACTCACTGGTCAATGCTGGGTCCACAGGTGTCACAGCTTGAACTACCCCAGGTGAAGTAGTCTCTCCAATAACCTCCTCCAGAGAATGGGTCACCGATGTTCTGGGCGGCAGTGTTGGGATTAGAGGTGTCCTTGCCCTAGTTTAGATCTAGGCCCTGCTAGGGACTACAAGCCGATGCCCGCCTGCCCGCAGCCATACCTCAAGTGTCAACATAGGTCTCTGCCATCCAGGTCCTCTGTAAGTATGGTCAGGAGCCCCTGGGCACTTCCCATCTGTATTGCAGCTTAATTGAATTGACGTGAGCTATGGTCTGCTGGGCAGTGGGAGAGCATGATGTGCCGCCCCTGCAAGCCATAACCTCAGGCACACCTCATGTATGCGGGATCCATGGTGGGACTAAGAGCTGAAAGGAACCTCTCAGACTTCCTGTAAACAGTCTTGGGGCCCAGCAGCACCATATCACAGTCCTAGGGAGCCCGCATCTGCTTTCCGCTGACCACTTCATTTTCCCGCTGTGTGGTCCCTGTCACCCGCATGGCCCTATGATGATTGTATTTGCTGTCAAGGATTGGGCACTCTAGATCAGGGCTGGACACCCACATCTCCCGACACGTCTGAGCACTTAGACCGATGCTGTGATATGGTTTTTGATGGGCTTATCATGGCCTTTTTCTGCATAACCTGATTTGAACCATTTGACGTCATAACGACCTTGCTTTTCGGTCACTGCATCACAACGTATTTGAACACCCTATTTGGACTACTACAGGATACCCTTGGATTGCCTGATTTTTCAACCTTATACAAGTGAATCTTATATATGCACTATTTCGCCTTGAAAAAGTCCTTTGGATGAAATACGTGTTGGCTGTTTGTGGAATGTATATACTTCACAAGGAATAAAAGCTTATCCAGTTTGGAAAACAACCTTGACTGAACTTTGGACTCTTATTTCCATTTTGGAATATATTGTTCGGACTGCTTTTTGGAGTGCCCTGGTATCATTTTCCAAAATACCCCCACTGATGTTCCCTCCATCCCTGTGCTGCAGGGGTGCACTCACTGCCTCAACACTGGCGTTGTTGAAGAATGCAGGCGGCTCGGCAGATAGGGCGCATCTTCCACAGTCGCCTCTATTTTGTACTTCCATTATCTGCTCCAAGAGCGAGGGCAGAAGAGGGCCAAATACGGCACTCCCAGTGCTGGAAACCATTCTCGATCATTTGTGTTGGCAGGACATAGTTGGATGGCCCTTCTTGAGGCAGATTAATAGTTGGATCTTTTCCTCACTGCCAGAGCTCACGGAGAATGTAGCTAAATGGCCATGTTGATGGCCACGCCCCTTGCAGTCAAAATATTGATTTGAAAACTACATGGCTGGGGCACGAGTTATAGTTACCTTCGGGCACGAGTTGGCTTTGTCCAGCCCCTACCCATACCTTGTGTCCTTCATGGTCCTTTGTTCATGCCCATGTCCCCTCCCTCTTGCCCACCATGGCCATTGTGCTGCCACTAACTCTCCTTCGTGCCAAGGCCTTCTTTGCTGCCATTGTCCCTCCCACCTACCCTGTGTGGTCAGCTTCCCTCCATTGTCTGTGTGTATGCCATTATAGTCTCACTATTGCCCTCCATGGTGTGTTATGATTCCAGTGCCCATCCCACCTGCCCTCCATGGTCAACTTTCTGCTCCAGCCCACTCCCCTTGACCCTGCCCTCCATTTTCCATTTGCAGGCCCCTATCCTCTCCCTCCTTCTTTTTGTGGTCTGTTGTCGTGCCCCAGCTCCTTGCTCCTGCCCTTCATGGTCTGTTATGATGCAATTGTCCCTCCTTTCTGTCCGGTATGGTCAGCTTGCTGCCTTTCCTTTTTTCCCTGCTGCTTTCTGTTGTCAATGTGCATGGCCCTGTCCCCTACGCATTGCTTTCCATGGTCTGTTTTGTTGCAGTGCCATCCTGCTTGCACTGTGTCAGGTATTTTGCTGCTGCAATCTCTGATGCCTGCCCTGTAAGGTTAGTTTGGTGCCCCTGTCCATCTCCCTCCTGCCCTCTGTTATCCAGGTCCATGTCCTTACCCTGTTCCTCTTGCCCTTAGTGATCCAATGTACCATACTTGCCAACAGGGGAGACCTGGCCTGGCAGGGTGATACCCAGAAACTGGTACCAGGATGCTTGTTTCTGGTCCAGGGAAGATCTGGCTTGGCAGTTTGGGCTGGACTGTTTCCATGGGGAACAGGATCAAGACTGATTGGCATATGGCTGGGGCCAAACTGGAATGCCATGCAAGCAAAAAAAACAATAATTTAAACCAAGATCTGTGACTGGGGTGAATGCTTGATTTAGGCTGCATTCCGTCCATCATCTGTTGTTTTTACATTTGTCGCCCCAAGTGGTAAGGGTATACCCGGACGTGGGTCCTGTGCTTACTATGCCCCCAGAATCAAGCTAGCCTGGCTGATGAAGGGTGATACCCCGAAACCGGTCCCACAATTCTTGTTTCTGGTCCAGGGAAGACCTGGCCTGGCAGTTCGGGCTGGACTGTTCCCATAGGGAACAGGATCAGGACTAATTTGCATATGGCTGGGTCCAAACTGGAATGACATGGCAAGCAAAAAATGGATGGATTAAACCCAGATCTGTGACTGGGGGTGAATGCTTGATTTAGTCTGCATTCCGTCCATCATCTGTTGTTTATGCATTTGTTGCCCCAAATGGGAAGGGTATGCCTAGACGTGGGCCCTGTGCTTGCTATGCTCCCAGATTCAAACTAGCCTAGATGATGAAGGGTGATACTCTGAAACCAGTCCCAGGATGCTTGTTTCTAGTCCAGGGAAGACCTTGCCTGACAGTTTGGGCTGGACTGTTCCTATGGGGAACAGGGTCAAGTGTGATTTGTATATGGCTGTGTCCAAACTGGAATGGCGTGGCAAGTAAAAAAGCTGATGGATTAAACCCAGATCTGTGACTTGGGGTGAATGCTTGATTTGCTCTGCATTCCATCCATCTGTTGTTTTTGCACAAGTCTTTTGGCATGCATAGTTGTACTGCCACTGCCTCTTTCTTCTGCCCTCAATTGTCTGTTTTAGTGCCACAGCTTCTCTTGCCTGTCCTGAATTGTTGGTTTGTTGCCCCACCCCTTTCCCCTGCCCTCCTTGGTGCATTGTGCTTCCACTTACCCTCTGCCTGCATAGTGTGGTCAACTTGTTGCCTATGTACCCTTCTCCGTGTTCTCAGTTATCCAAGTATGGCCCCCTGACATCTGCCTCCCCACAATTTTCCAAAGAACAACTAGATTGCCAACATTTTGTTTTTATCACAAAAGTGTGGCACACCTGACGGCATCTTGATGTGATCAAAACTGTAATAGCTAAATCATTTCGTTCACAAATTATCAAAATTAGAGGGTTTTATTCCGATACAAATCATACAAATTATGCTTATTGCTCCAAAAAACTTAAATGAAGACATATTTCCTGAGTTCTCAAATAGCGACAAAGCACTTTTAAATTATTTGATATTTGATGTCTTTTTCTCAAGTTAATCACTTGATTATATGTTGCACTTAGGGGAGAAAATGTAGAGTTACAGCCAGAGCTGAAGACTTTGCAACTGGGGAACCAGGTTTGAGTTTTGGCATCAGCTTGACATCCAGTGACTCTGAGCAAATCACTTAGGCCCATATTTATACTTTTTTAGCGCCACAATTGTATTTTGAAAGTTTGCGCTGCTCTTGCTTCAATAAATGATGCAAATGCGGTGCAAAAAAGTATAAATATGGGCCTCAATCTCCCCATGCCTGAAGCCCAAAAGAAATGTGCCCTTGTGTAATGCGCTGAATCTCCTGTAAAGCACTCCTATACCTTTGGGCCAAGCCTTTGCCATACAACTGCAAAAAAAAAAAAAAAAAAAGTGTTTTGCACACTTCTGTCATTGGGCTACAGATGGGTGATATTTGTGCTATATTTGGGCTCTTTTGTTATGAAGCTCCCTAATCTCCTCATTTACTGCAGTATCCTCAGTTGAAAATGATTTCAGTTTTTCACTTCAATTGCATCAAGATGGCGGTCAGATGTGCCACACTTTTGGCATACATTTTGAATGTTAGCACTCTAGTTGCTCATTAGAACACTGTAGTAAATTGCTTCTCAACAGGGCAGACTGCTGCCGTTGCTGAGAGTGCATGTTTCAGTCTACATGTCAGAATGTTTTAATGAAAGAGAAGAGGAAGATATTTGAGAACTCACTTAAAACATGTCCTTATTTTTCTTTCTACAGCACTAACCGCAATTTCTATGACAAAATGAACCCCATCATTTTTTCTTTTCTAAATTAAGGGGCATATTTATACTCCGTTTGCGCTGAATTTGCGTCGTTTTTTTCGACGCAAATTCGACGCAAAACTAACTCCATATTTATACTTTGGCGTTAGACGCGTCTAGCGCCAAAGTTCATGTAGTTAGCGTCATTTTTTTGCGTGAACACCTTCCTTGCGTTAATGATATGCAAGGTAGGCGTTCCCGTCTTAAAAAATGACTCCGATGCATATGCGTCGTATTTATACTCCCGGGCAAAAATGACGCCCGGGAGTGGGCGGGTCTAAAAAACCTGCATTAGCGCTGGATTTTAGCGCCTGGGTCAGGGCAGGCGTTAAGGGACCTGTGGGCTCAGAATGAGCCCAGAGGTGCCCTCCCCTGCCCCCAGGGACACCCCCTGCCACCCTTGCCCACCCCAGGAGGACACCCAAGGATGGAGGGACCCACCCCAGGGACATTAAGGTAAGTTCAGGTAAGTATTTTTTTTTTAAAAAAATTGTGGCATAGGGGGGCCTGATTTGTGCCCCCCTAAATGCCACTATGCCCAATGACCATGCCCAGGGGACAGAAGTCCCCTGGGCATGGCCATTGGGCAAGGGGGCATGACTCCTGTCTTTCCTAAGACAGGAGTCATTTCAATGGGGGTTGGGCGTCGTAAAAAAATGGCGCAAATCGGGTTGAGGCGATTTTTTTGCCTCAGCCTGACTTGCACCATTTGTGGACGCCCATACACCATTTTACCCCTACGCCGGCGCTGCCTGGTGTACGTCGTTTTTTTAAACGCACACCAGACAGCGCCGCCGGCTAACGCCGGCTAACGTCATTGAATAAATACGGCACCCGCATGGTGCTTAAGAATGGCGTTAGCCGGCGCAAATTTTTGTGGCGCAAAACTGCGTTAGCGCAGATTTGCGTCAAAAAGTATAAATATGGCCCTAAATGTTTTAAGCTTTACCAGTTTGAGTCAATCATGATGGCTGCAGGTGTGCCACTCCTTTGTCATAAGTAAGACTGTTAGCACTCTAATTGATCTTTAGAACACTCTGGGAGGCTCCAGTAGAACACAAGGGAGTCAACTGACAGGCTGCTCTTGTTGAAAGTGCATGTTATACTGGGAATGTCAGATTTTATTCTCATATGGCTGAGAAAGTTAGTGAAAATTTACAGAAAACATGCTCTCATTTTTAGCTTCTGGAGCACTTGTTATAACCTCGGAGAATCATGAGAAAACTGTTTTCTCTCAAATATGTTTCATGAAATCCCAGCAGAAGGCTTTTTCACCGGGTAAAATCACCTTAGCAAACCATGATTTATATTGTAACTAAAATCTGTTATCACCCTTTACACGTTCTCATTTTTGTGACCCTCAAAACTTGACGTTCACTACAATGCATTTCAATGGTGTGCTATCATGTATATTGGTCCCAAGATGGTCCCAAGATGGCTGCCATCACTTTCTGGTTAAAGGTCTGAAAGCCAATCAGATCTCACCATGAGATCTGTTCTTAGGCTGTGCCCAGATAAACAAATTTGGATTTCCTTTAACATCTCAAAAGCTACCAAACGGATTTACACCAAATAACACAAAGAGTGCTTTCTGGACCAAGAACTACCTTCCTGCCTAATTTGGTGTAATTCCTCACAGTGGGTCTGGCTGCAGTTGTGTGTAAAATCTCTATGTGCTTTAACATTGGAAACACACTTTTTTGAACCACCCTTTTTCTCGACCCGCTTGACAGATCAGCTTAAAACTTTCCATGCAAAATGAGACTCAATGAAACACATTTTTTTAGAAATTTTAATGAAGATTCGTCAAACAGCACCAAAGATATGGCCAAGTCAAAAAGCACTTTTCCAATGAAAAGTAGGTCCTAACTATAACTACCTGCTGGCGACCACCATATTATCTTAAAGCCAGTCTGATTCCTTTGGATGAATCCCTGGTGGTGTTGCTGGTAGAAAAGGATACCGAGGGCCTCATTACGATTTCGGCGGTCCTTTCACAGGCCTGCCGAAGCCACTGCAGGCAAAACACCGTCAGTAATGGAGGTCTCTTGCCTGCCCTATTAGGAGTTTTCCGCTGGGCCAGCGGGTGAAAACATTGTTTCTGCCCGCTGGCCCAGTGGAAAACTCACCACAAAAGTGATGCTGGCTCGTAATCAAGCCGGCGGCAATGTTGTGGTGCGTTGGGTGCGACAGCACCTGTCGCGCATTTCACTGCCCGAAATGTGCAAACGGGGATGTCCATAGGGGCCCCTGCACTGCCCATACCGAGTGCATGAGCAGTGCAGGGGCCCCCATGGGGCCCACAATGCCCCCTTTTTGCCAGCCTTTGCATGGCAGTGAGACCGCCATGAAAAGGCTGGCGCAATAGGGACTCCTAATTCCCAGGGCAGCGCTGCCCTGGCGGATTGCGACTGCCAAGACCACCAGGCTGTCGACAGGTGGCAACCTGGCAGTGCTGGCGGTTGGACTGTGGCACATCTGCCACAGTATTAATAGGACGGTTGGACCGCCCTGTCTACGGCAGTCTGACTGGCATCGCAAGTGTGGCGGTCTTGAGACCGCCACACTTGAAATGAGGGCCTGAGTGGTAAAGCCACTGCCTTGGGGCTATGTAAAATAAATAATTGGGGTGCCTGGCCCCTCCTCACCACCCGAGGACCACCACCTCCTGGGGCTTCAGTACTATTTAGTTTGGGAGGGCCGCGTGATTCCCCTGCTGCCTTGGGGATCACTACCTCCCTGCACCTACATCAAATAAATAGGGGGGTGGCTGGCCCCTGCTCCGGGGACCCCCTGGGCTTCATTAGGATTTAGAGCAGGGGGCCCTGTGGCACCCCCGCTGCCCGGGGAGCACCACCTCCCTGGGGCAAAGTCTGTTTCAGACCCCCCTTTAGCCTCTGTTGGCCCTGTGGACCGCCACCCTACAGGGCCAGCTCCTGCTATGTCCTGGGCTGTCAACTCCTGGGACACAATGTATTGCTGCGGCCAATCCACAGCAAACACTTTGCTTTTTGACTGTGGGACTGTCAAGCAGGTTCCACTGTCGAAAATTGAAGCTTTCATCTCTGCCCCCTGCACAGGTGCAGGGAACAGAGATGAAGTGCTTCAGCAAGCAGGGAGCTGCTGTTAAAAAAGCAGCTCCCTGCTTTTTGAAGCAATGGCACTGTGAGGAAAGTCTAAGTCTTCCCCGTGCAGTGCTAGATAGCCTGTAAAGAGCATGTTCAGTAATTAAATAAATACATAAATATGTAGGGACTGCGGGGGAGCCCTTGAGGTCAACCACGTGGTCCCAGAGCCCATAAAAGGCTGAAAAACAAATCTATAATTCAGTGTGAAGGTCACATACCTTCCCATTGAGCACTCTGGGTTGGAGTCCAGCCAGACATGCTTCACTCTTTTTATTTATTTATTTTTTTAAAGGGCAAAATTATTAACTTTTTTAAAAAGACAGATACAATTGTTTAAATTGTATAAAAATATCTCATCCTAAGTATATCACACAGAAAACCCTACAAAACTCTTTAGCTCTCTCTCACTTTCTCTCTCTCTTTCAATCAATTTTTTCCACTCAGACACTCAGGCACCCACTCACAGACCCACAGACACCCTCATGCACCCACACAGACACACTCATGCACCCTCATGCATAACACACTAATGTAGACACTCTCACACCCACAGACCCTCTCACAGCCACTCTCACATCCAGATACACCCACTCACACCTATTTTGACACCCAGAGAGGATGCAGCGAACTTCCTCTGTGCACGACCAAAGGGCCACGCACAGCATGCAGCATGCATCATGAAGTTGGGTGGTTGGGGGGTTGGCTGAAGGGTCTGGCTGTAGGCCAGGTCGTGCCAGCAACCTCCGCTGCACACTGGTGAAGGCTGTGCACAGTGAAAGTTTGGGTGCTTATAGGGGTGGGCATCAGGCCATGTGGCCAACCTCCGCGGTTGGATTAACATATAGTAATGATCATTTCTAAACGTTACAAAAAATATATATAAATTTACTGAAAAAAAACAAATGTTATAGGGACGTTATAGTTAAGAAACTGAATTTTAAAAAGCCCATAGAAATTCACTTAAAAAAACAAAGGTTGCTGGAATGTTTTAGTTAGGCTCAAATTTTAATCATACAAAACCATAGAAATTCACCACATATAGTTAAAATTACCTCAAGTAACTATAACTTGTGCCTCAATGTAACTATAACTCGCACCCTCGCCATGCACTGCTAATGATCGCACAAATTACGGCACTCATGACATCTTTGACAACATCATTGATAATATCAATGTAATACTTGCAGTCACATTTTTTATGAAAATACTTGCATGGCTTGGGTGCGAGTTATAGTTACTTTAGAGCACGAGTTACAGTTACTCTATAACTGTTGAATTTCTATGGTTTCCTACGTTTAAAGTGTGAGCTTAACTATAATGTCCCTGTAACCTTTGGCAACCTTTGGATTTTTAAGTTATACACACTCATATATCGAGACACGCAAATATCCGCAAGTCCATTACCCTGTCTTTTTTGGGGATAATATTGCAGGCAGAAGAAGTGAGCAGGGGCACTGGTGGGTGTGGAATGGGTGGAACGGCTTGTTGTGCAGAGCAGGTTTGTGCTTGTCCAGTTAGAGCATTGTCTGGTCGCTCCTAACTGCAGTTGGATTAGGGCAGAGGCTGGGCTGAACTGTAGCTTCCACTTCCTTTCCCTACAGCATTGTAAAGACTCCAAACTCCAATGTCTCTTGGCAGAGCTTTATTAGATCCAGAGTCTGCAGAACTGATAATTCCGGATCTAGAGATACTTGGAATTGCAAAATGCCAAAATTACTCAGATTTATCAACCACGCAGAACTAACTTAGATCCTAATGAGTGCTACAGGGGTTACATGGACAGTCATATTGGTATTATTTTCCAATCAAAAGGGTATTGTTAGGTCATCATTGCGTTCAATGCAAGCCTTTCAGTTTAATGGATCCATAGATAAATAAATAAAACTGCAGGCAATGTTCCTATGAGTCTTTATTCCTCAGCAGACATTCTGAAAGGAACTAAACACAATGAGGGAAAATGCCCATTTTTTCTCAGTAGCAGAGAGAGAATGCTACGTGGGACAAGCCTACACAGCTAGCAATCACAGACAAAAAAGGAACTAATGTGAAATTACATTTTTATGAAGAGTTCGCAAATTTAGAGCAAACTACTCTTTTACTTCTAGGAAAAAGCAGCAATTGTGAAGCTTCAAATGATGGATTATCCTGTTCCCCAATGGCTAATTAGTTTATCGAGTTCTTTTGCTGATTCAGATGTAGTTAATATTGTTATTAAGCGTATTTCTGTTTCTGTTTCAACTGACTACACACATTTTCCCAAGTGAGGTTCTTATTGAGACTTTCATGTGAGATTTACTAATCAGTTCATAATTCAGACCACTTGAATCTCCAGAGACAAGACAGAAAACAGTTCAAGAAGCTGAGAAGCTTCCTGGGAAGTTCGAAATTTAAGTAAGAAAATAACTTTCCCTTTGACACGAAGCTAGAGGTGTGTTTTGGAGATGGGTAAAAGTCTAGATGGGATAATAATATAAAGAGAGAATACTGCTAAATTCTAAAAATGCTTTGGAAAATCTAAAACGTGGCAAAGGTATAATGCCCAGATTACTATGGGTTCAACAATCCAGTTTTGGACACAAAATTCAAGTTCAACCCATCATAGTATTACGCTGTGTTTCCAAATTGTAGGTGTTTCCTCTCATGATTTACAGCAGCTCAAATGTGATGCAAGTAGGAGAGCACTGTGCATACAAGCTGGTATGGGAACTAGCAGGGACTATTGGTGGGTTTTTCTCTACTGCAGCGAATGAAACTTGGAATCAAGTGAAAGTTGCTCTCCATCTCATTTGCAAACTGTGTAAAATCACAAATCAGTGAGTGTGCAATTTGCACGCAGTTTTTGCTGGTGTGTCATTGTTTGTACCAATTTGTTTTATACCCATTCGGAAAAACACCTCAAGAAAATAATTCAACCACGTCAAAGAGTGCGGTGAAATTTGCGGACCACAGGTTTGAATCTAGATAGGTGACTTTTTAGACCTGACAGCCTTAGGGTGGTCACCTCTAACTTTTTGCCTGCCTCCCTCCACTTTTTGGACACTGTTTTTGTTGGTTTTTAGACTCTACACACTTTACCACCGCTAACCAGTGCTAAAGTGCATATGCTCTCTCCCTTTAAACATGGTAACATTGGATCATGCCCAACTGGACTATTTAATTTACTTGTAAGTCCCTAATAGAGTGCACTATATGTGCCCAGGGCCTGTAGATTAAATGCTAATAGTGGGCCCGCAGCACTGATTGTGCCACCCACGTAAGTAGCCCCTTAACCTTGTCTCAGGCCTGCCATTGTAAGGCCTGAGTGTGCATTTTCACTGCTGATTCGACTTGGCATTTAAAAGTGCTTGCAGAGTCTAAAACTCCCATTTTCCTACATATAAGGTATGCCCTAGGTAACCCATAGGGCAGGGTGCTGTGTAGGCAAAAGGCAGGACATGTACCTATGTAGTTTACCAGTCCTGGTAGTGTAAAACTCAAAAATACGTTTTTACACTGCTGTGAGGCCTGCTCACTTCATAGACTCGCATTGGGGCATTGTTTGAGTGGTAGCTACTGATCTGAAAGGAGTAGGAAGGTCATATTTAGAATGGCCAGAATGGTGATATAAAATCCTGCTGACTGATGAAGTTGGATTTAATATTATTATTTTAGAATTTCCACTTTTAGAAAGTGAGCATTTCTCTGCACTTAAATTTTCTGTGCCTTACAATCCACGTCTGGTTGTGTTTAGTTGACAGCTCCTTGTGCATTCACTCAGACACACCCCAAACACAGAATACTCAGCCTCACTTGCATACATATGAATTTTGAATGGGTCTTCCTGGGCTGGGTGGGTGAAGGGCCTGCTCTCACACAAAGGACTGCCACACCCCCTACTGGGACCCTGACAGATAGGATTGAACTGAAAGGGGACCTTGTGCACTTCTAAGCTACTCTTTGAAGTCTCCCCCACTTCAAAGGCACATTTGGGTATATAAACAGGGCCTCTGCCCCTTCCAACTCAGACACTTCCTGGAGAAGAAACTTGGAACCAGAACCTGCATCCTGCCAAGAAGAACTGCCTGGTTGCCCAAAGGACTCACCTGACTGCCTTCTTTGAAGGACTGCTGCCTTGCTGTTGGCCTGCTGCCTTGCTGCTCTCTGGCTGTGGTGAAGAAGTGCTCTCCAAGGGCTTGGATAGAGCTTCCTCCTGTTCCCTGAAGTCTCAGGACAAAAAAGACGTCATCTCTTCAGGAAGGACTCCTTGTGCGGTGAAATCCTATGCACAGCCTGCCAGAAACAACGCAACATCTGCACTGCAGTGAAAGTTTCACCGCACGCCGAACCGGAACGATGCAGCCTGACTTCGCAACAAGAAGATTGATGCAGCACCAGCATAGCGACCAGAAATATGACGCACAGCCCACTGGATCGAAGCATAGCCAAGCCGGAACAATGCAGCCTGACTTCCAGAGAGGAATCGACGCAGCGCCTGCCGTGCAGTAGAAAATTTGACGCAACGCCCATCGGATCGACGCAGCTCATGTGACTTCATCCTGCCAGTGCAAGAAATCCACACACCGTTCCCGGGGCGTCTGAAAACCACGCAACCTGAAGAGGATCCACGACCGAGCGCCTGGAATCGACGCACAGCTGTCGCTGTGTGGAAACTAAACGATGCATCGCCGTGTGCGGCCCGAGAAATCAATGCACACCCCTTTGTTTCCACGCTTCTCCTCCTCTACGGCCCTTTGCGGAGATTTTTTCATGCGAATCAGGTACTTTGTGCTCGAAAGAGACTTTGTTTGCTTTAAAAAGAATTGAGACACTTTATATCACTTTTCAGTGATATCTATACATTTACTTATTGCACCTTTGTTCGTTTTGACCTGCTTTCAAATATATTTTTCTAAACACTGTGTGGTGTATGATTTGTGGTGCTATATTGTGTTATTGTATGATTTATTGCACAAATACTTTGTACATTGCCTTCTAAGTTAAGCCTGACTGTTCAGTGCCAGGCTACCAGAGGGTGGGCACAGGACAATTTGGATTGTGTGTGACTTACCCTGACTAAAGTGAGTGTCCTTGCTTGGACAGGGTGTAGCCTGACTGCCAACCAAAGACCCTATTTCTAACATGACTGTTTTATAGTTTTTAAGTAGACAGAATGGATAACAAGTGAGTTGTATTTAAGCGTTACACATAGATGCTGTTAGTAGTTATTTAATCCTTTGAGCTTTTCAAACTTCTTAATTTTTACGTGGCAAACGAAACTGAAAGCTTAGTTTTGTAGTATGTCTTGGAGCAGTTTGAACCACTGAATGTATCAAAGTGGAATGTTCTTTTGCCTCAGAAATGTACGCTTTGTTTTTTTATACCTCCAAACAAAACAGATTTGATTTCATGATTCACTTATTCAACATTGTCTATTCTAAGGCAATACATGGCAAGTATATTTCGAAAATCAAATTTCTAAAACACTCACAAACCCCTGAGCGCCATCAGTATAACCAGATTCCAAAAGAATCACATACCTCTGAGATCCATGACGCAGAAGAATGGTTGTAAGAATCACGGAAGCTGCAACAGGGAGGAGATTACATAACTGGCTTGCTGGTGCTAAACTGAACGATGGTGATGTTACATATTGCATGCCATTTTATGTAACACACTCATGTTAGTTAACAAGAGCAAAAGATTTGTGTAGTGCGGCAGTGGTTTCAACTAAACGCAGAGGGTACTCGAAACTACTTGTTGTACTTTCTATTTTAATGAACTTACTTATCTTTATGAGTAGAGTAAATTTTGTCTCAATGGTTTGCATAACAGGTTTGGCTTTTTGGTTGTCTCTTTTCTCAAATATTACTTTTTAGATTTTTCCTCGATTGTTTATTACTGTGTTCACTGGGGTGGAAAATGTTATCTCTAAATAACTTTGGAGTGACAAAATATACAGAGTGAAAAGGGAAAAACACGCAGAAATTAGGCACGAGAAAATCAGCTAGATATGAGGAGAGTCCTAAACTGTCATTCTTCAATTACAGCTCAAGGCAATGTTGATCAACCGAATGAACTCTTGCACAGTGCAGTTTTGAGCAATTCCTGAATCTGATGTAGTTAGTTTCTGTTCTGAGATGGGAATACATGGCATTCCAGAGTTTAAATAATTTAATTTAATTT
This sequence comes from Pleurodeles waltl, assembly GCF_031143425.1. Lineage (NCBI taxonomy): Eukaryota > Metazoa > Chordata > Amphibia > Caudata > Salamandridae > Pleurodeles > Pleurodeles waltl. The sequence goes on from NC_090447.1 coordinate 578,167,771, forward strand.
AACATTATTTCCTTTTGAGATTTATTTTGAGTCCCTACCGCCATTATTTTCTTTGAAAGTGCTGTAGCACCAATGTTAGGCCATGCTACAAAAGTGCAGTTTATGAATACCAAAAAGTAGCAAACCTACTCAAAAGTGCAGTTTATGAATCAGGCCCTTAATGTTGAAGAGTAGCAGGTGAGTTCAAGGAGAGTTCTAATCAGGCTTGTCTTGCAGGTGGATTTGGATATTAGTATATTGTGTCATGTGGAAATATTGCATGCTACTTATATATCCGCTTCTGTGAGAAGGTCCACTAACCCTTTGGATGAATCCCATTATATTCATATTTTCAATACATTTTGTTGTCTAATAACCCACGTGTAGAAATCATAGTGCTTCTGCTGTGCTGCAAAACGCTCCTTTTGAAGCATCTGTTTCCTTTAGTGATGCCAATTTGAACAAATGTGAAAACTTGAAGGCTGTGAACTCGAAGCGGGTAGACACCAACAATTTAACACAGTTGTTGATTGCCAGGTTGAGTTAATGGTCAATTTGCCCCTGACTCCTGGGACTGCTGTTCATTCATGGCTTTATGTTGTAGTGTAGATTAAATACTGCCCCTAGTAACGTATTGGAATATTAAGCTTCAAAGTAAGCTAGTATTAGAAATTTGCTTCCTAAATATTAAGTTTCATAAATAATATTCTAAGAGTATTGCCAGCAAAAATATTGTGAAAGTAAGTATATGTAGGGAAGTATATATTTTTTGTACTTAACTTTGGTGTCCCCCAACCACAGAAGGTGATTAGATACTGAGCTAGTGACTAGTGTTTTCATACTGGGAAAAAAGGGTCTAATTAAAGGGGATTTGCAATTACTCTGAATATTTTCACAAGAGCAAATATGTGGCTATTTATTTGCTTATCCAAAAATGGAAATTACAAAAATTTGCCATGAGTACAGTTTCTAAGCCTACTCCAGAAAACTATTGGGAATTAGTCCAAGTTGTAAATATTTTCTAATGTGAGGACATATACCTTTAGGTCGCATATGTGACTTTATTTATTTTTTTATATGGAGGTACCAAAACACATTTTACTAAATGAGAACAAAAAGATTGACATTTGAGGTTGCACAAGTGAAAACTTGTTTGCAAGTTGGAATTTTTTGTGTACATTTTCTTTTCAAAGCAACTGCTCACCATAATAGTAAGCCTTTTTGAATGAATAAATCTTGTAAACAAGTATGAACTACTTATACACATGGATCTTGTTAGAAAGTGGGATATTGGTAACAGCAGTACCTACACTTAGCTGTAGGCCACAAACACCCACTAGATCAAGTCAGGGTCTCAATACATTAATCCCAGCTCTACCCTTGGTAGCCTGGCAACAAACAGTTAGGCTTAACTTAGGAGACAGGTGTGTAAAGCATTTAAAAATCATAGAACAGTAAATAAGTAAAACACATAACACAATAAAAATCTAACACCTGTTTAAAATAATGGATTATATTGTTATCTTTAAAATTACACTGAAGCAACAAAAATCCAATAAAGGGAACCAGAGATATGATTTTTTAAAGAATAAATGTTTTCTAGCACATAGAAATCAAAAGCGCCAATCTGGACATTTGGTCTCACTCGACCCGGGCAAAGTCAAAATTTAAGGCTGGCTGCGATGGAGCCCTGCTTTGCTACAGTGAGAGTAGCTTCAGACTTGGGCCCATATTTATACTCTTTTTACGTCAAATTTGCATAGTTGTTTAACGCAAATTCGGCGCAAACTTAATTCCATATTTATATTTTGATGTTAGACATGTGAAAAGCCAAAATATAGAAGTTTGCACCATTTTTTGGATGAGTGAATTTCCCTTGCGGAAATGAAATGCAAGGTAGGCGCTCCCATCCAAAAAACTGTGCTATCCCTATAGCCCCATATTTATCCCCCCATGATAACATGACAAACAGGTGGGATGAGGGGCTAAATAATGGTGCTAAGCTTGCTTGGCACCATTATTTAACGCCTGGGTCAGGCAAGGCATTAGGGGACCTGTGGACACATTCTCATGCTCAGACACCATGGAATAGGTCCACAGGTGCCTACCCCAAGCCCCAGGAACACCCCCACCCACACCAGAGGGACACCAGAGGATAGGCAACCCCATTCTAGGTCAGTAGGGTAAGTATTTGTAAGTATGTTTTTTTTTTTTTTAAGTGCCATTGGGGGCCCTAACCTGGGGCCCTCTGCATGGCACAGGGTGCAATGGCCATGCCCAGGAGACACTTGTCCCCTGTGCTGGCCTTTGGGGTAGTGGTCATGACTCCTAAGACAGGAGTCATGTATTTGGTGGTTGTGCGCCACAAAATGATGCTAGTCTGGTTAGAGACATTTTTTTTTGCCTCTAGGCTAGCGTAATTTTTTGGGGCACAACCTCCTCCTTCCCTACCGCCACCCTCACCCGGCTGCAATCATTTTAGTTGACACTAACCCAAGTTGAGCACCAACTTGTGCCATTCCATTAATATGGCGCCCCACTGGTGCTCAGGAATGGTGCAAGCCGGCGCTATACTTTTTGGTGCAAAAATGCGTTCCTGCAGTTTTGCACCAAAAAGTATAAATACGTGCCTTAGTCTCTTTCTTAAGATTTTCTGGACCGGGATAAAGTCACAAGTCGAATCCGACCTCCCTGAAGCCCTTTTCGGATATGCATTGAAGGAGGCCTCAATCAAGAATTCTTTGCTGGGACTTAGACGATTTTTCCTGTCGGAAATCTTCATCTGGAACCAAGTTAAAGTTGAAGCCTACCTCCCTGAAGCCCTCATCGAATCCACTGCTTGGGAAGCCTAGGTCAACTTTTTTTCATTTGGACTTAGAAACGTATTTGGAGCTTTTTCTCTCTGACATCGGAGAACCCTCCATAGCAAGCTGAATTTGCTTTGACGTCATCGGATTGCCTTTCCCCGAGCCCCCAGTGGAATCCTGGCAGTCTGGGGCTCTGGAGCGTTTCAGTGGGATGAACCTACAAGTCAGGCCAGGTCGCGGTCAACGTAAGCCAGCATGACTCACGACGTCAGGTCGGTCCACTAATGGAGTTTTTTTTTCCAAAGTTGCTCTAAACTTCTCCACACTTCTGGACCTTCTTCCAGAAGTTCTTCTAAGGTTCCTGTGGTGTCCACAACTCACCACAAGGTTCCAGAAGCTCTGAGCTGCTCCTTGGGGATTAGGAATCCAGCTCCCAGAATGTACCTGGTTCAGATCTAAAAATGACCACTGGTCACTGGTCAGCTGCCCAGTTTTTTCAGAGCTTAATGCAGGGGACTCTGGTCAGCTATTTTCATACAGGGAGTCCCTTCTTGAAGCAGTAGAAGACAGGCAAAGTCATTTTCTTTGTGAAGCCCAAAGTGTGCAGCTGGTGCAGTCCTTCTGAGTGCAGTGTTCAGGTGCAGACCAGGGGTCCTGCAGGGCAGTCCTTCTTCTTCTTGGCTTGTTCCTATAGGGATCTGAGGTGAGGTGCAGCTCGGCCAATTTTATCCTTGCTCCTGGGGTGGAAAGCAGGAGAGAGGCTCTTGACCAATCACGTGCAGGCCACCACTCACTTGAGTGATCACTTCCTGGGATGTGTGGCAAAAATGAGTCCCAGTGAGCAACATTCTCCCAAAATCCAAAATTACAAAAATTCTATCTCAGTGGTTAGGTCTGGCTGAGCCCACCCACTGGTGTGGCTAAGTTTCCCTTAACACACCCCTTCCTTAATCTAATCAGGGGGTACCTGGCTGTTTGAGTTTGCAGTAAAAGGGGGAGGTGGGGAGGTACAGTTGCTGCCCCAATGTCCTTCCCTCCTTTGAAGACCAGTTTGGCTGCTCTCTCCCCATCATGTTCTACCATCTGCTGAGGAAGATCTCCTCCCACCGGATGCTTCCTTTGTTTCAGCCCAGGACACTTCAGACCTCATCAAGGCAGCTGGCTTAGGCTGCCAGAGGCTGACTGATCACAGAATGGCACTGCGGAGCTGAAACTCTTTCTATGTGCACGTTATATTAAATTCAACAGTGCCTAGTTGTTGGATTTATTACAACTTTTAATTTGGCACTAAATATGCCACATTTAGCTCCTTCCTTTGGAAAATACGACTTTAGAATTTTAAAACAAAGTCTCTCCACGTTACCCTATGGAACCCGTTCACTACAATAGGGAAAACAAATGTAGATATTTTTCCTTCACCAGGGCTTATAAAACATATTTTATAAAGTCCCTGCTGATAGCTTCATTGCACACATTCCTGGGGCCACTTAGGGCACACCTTAGGGGTGACATATATAAAAATAAGATAGCTCAGGACTTTGGAAGTACTTTTAATTCCAAAGTTGAATTTGGGGTTAACTTTAACTGAAAAGCAGCCAGCAAGGCAGGCCTGCCTTTAAAATGACACTGGGCTCCCCAGCAGTGCACCTATTGGTGTACTACCTATTCTGGGGCCCCTAAATCTATATGCCCTACCACATACTAGGGACTTATAGGTAAGTTGGCACAGCTAATTAAAATTAGTCTAATCATTTTAGCCACAGCACAGGCACTGGGACTGTTTAGCAGTGCACAGGGCACCACTAGCATTACAAAGTGGGATTGGTAGTGGCTAGGTTGTCATTAAAGTAAGGTTGGTAGGGGTTAGTGCCTAGACTGCTAGCAGGAGGCAGGATTGGTTGTCCTATTCCCTCTGCAGGAAGCAGCATTGGTAGGGGGCTTTGTATTGCCTTGGTCCTAACCAGAGGGTAGGAATGGTTGGGGTCAGTAAGTTACCTGTGGTAGATTTGGTGATGTGTGTTGTGTAGGGCCCAGATGGTCCTGGGCTGATATGTCTTAGTTTCGCCGATGCACACACAGGGCGCATTCCGTTTCACCAATCCCTTTCCTCACACCTAATTTGCACATGAACTCAGGTCTTCAGAGCACTGAAGACCTACAATAATCTCAGTCTGTGCTGTGATCCCCTGCTCCACGTTATCTTTAAATGAACAGGAATGGGTATTGACTTCTTCCATCTGACTTTCCGACACATGAACACATAAGCTCAAGTTCTCCAACTTGATTTCCACTGGTGTGATTGTGGAATGCTCCTGTGTCTTCTAATAATTTTTTTATGCCTAGGATTGCAATCAATGTGTTTCCTCTCTTCTTGTCGGGTCCCTTTTTGTCTGAAGAACTGGAGTTTAGAAATCTGAGTTGAATTGTGTAGCCTGGGGCTATACTAAGGAAGGTCCAGTAGACTTCACTGTTTGATTTCAGTAAATTTCCTTTGAGTCTGAGGTAGGGGATGACCTGGCAATATGCTCATATACCATGGTCTGAGTTTATCCACTTTTAACTGCATTCTTACTCTGCTTTCTTGTTCACATTTAGACTTTAATATTTAAGCTCGGTTAGGCCTGACAGCTTCAGGGTGGCCTTCCCCCAATGTTTTCCCAGGATGCTTCCTTCTGTTTGTCTGACCTCATTCTTGCTGGCTTTAAGACTCTAAGTAGTTTACCACTGCTGACTAGTACTAAAGTGTTTGTGCTCTTTCCCGTAAACATGGTAAATTGGTTCATACCCAATTCACATATTCCATTCCAAATCTCTTGTAGAATGCACTACATGTGCCCCGGACCTGGAAATGAAATGCTACTAGTGAGCCTGCATCACTGATTTGGCCACCCACATTAGTAGTCCCTTAACCATGCCTCAGACCTGTTATTGCAGGCCATGTGTGTGTAGTATGCTGTCAATCCAACTTGACATTTAAAACTACTTGCCAAGCCTGAAACATCTTTTTTTAAATTAAATACAAGTCACCCGTAAGGTAGGCCCTAGATAGCCCATAGGGCGGCAGGGTGCTATTTAAGTAAAAATGTAGGACATGTGCTTTTAAGTTTTACATGTCCTGGTAGTGAAAAACTCCCAGATTTGTTTTTCACTACTGTGAGGCCCAGTCCTCTCATAGGCTAGCATTGGGAATTCCTTAATACACTTTTAAGCTGTAATTCCTGATCAGAAAGAGTAGCTGCATTTTGTTTCATATATTTGGAATGATAATGAGACATTCTCTTTGATAGTAAAGTTGGTTTTAACGTTACTAGTTTACAAATGCCACTTTTGAAAAGTGAGAATTTCTCTACTCTTACGGCTCTGTATGCTGTTAAGTCTGCCTCCAATACATGTCTTGGGAACGTAACAGCTACACTTTGTGCATTTCCTCTAGACAGCCACAAACATAGGAAGGGTGGGTGTAACAGTGAACAAATCTGCATTCATCTGCATTCTGATAACTCTTCCTGGGCAGAAAGAGGGAAGGACACACCTAAATAGGGAGCACCTGTCCCCACACAAGGGGTTGATTACTGATGGCCTGGAGCTAGGGCCAGGATGAAAGGACCTCTGTGCACTTCAAATACCCTTCTTTGAAGTCTCCCCCACTTCAAAGGCTCAACTGGGATTAAGTGCTGGAAGTGAACCCCAATACTTGCATCACGGAAATTGATGCATCTCATGTCTGACAGTAGCAGAAGAAGCATATCGACCCAGTTGTGGGACCAGGATCTGTGCATCGCTCTCAGAACCAACACATTGCCTTGAGAGATAGATGCATTGGAACAGCTCTTCCCACCTCAGCAGTCTAAGGAAATCAATTTATCCCTTGACTGTGTTGATAAACCTGGAACATTGCACTTCAGAACCCATGCATTGTGGCTCCACTGATTGTTTTCAGAAACAATGCATCTCAATCACTGTGTGGGACAGATGGATGCATCACCATGTCTGCGAGGACCCGATCAATGCATCTTGCTAAACATCTCACTGTTGCGACCAGGAAAGGTACTTTGTTCCCCAGGGCGTGTCCTGTAGCTGCCCTGCACTCAATCCAGGTCTGCCCGAACTTCGACTTTGCCCTGGTCCAGCGCGACCTAAAGTAGCCCCCAAAATGGCTATTTGATTCTAAGCACTATTTTACATTTATTCTTTGAAAGTTAATGTCTTAACTTCTACACAGTGGATTTTGTGGTTCTAGTCTTCTTTATTTCTAAAATCATTATCTATTTTTCTAACCTGGTGTGGAGTTTTTTTGTAGTGTTTTCAACGTGTTACTGTATGAGTCATTGCACAAATACTTTACACATTGCCTTCTACGTTGAGCCTGCCTGCTCTTTGCCAAGCTGCCAGAGGATGAGTGCAGAATAATATTGGTTGTGTTGTGACTTACACTGACTAGGCTTGTGGTCCCTATTTGGAAAGTGTGCATATCTCTGCCAACTAGTGATTCAATTTCTAACAAACTCCAGTAGCTGAAATCCTCCTTCTATTAGGTGAGACTCCTCTGCTTCTACACATGGGCCTTGTCTAACAACCTCTGTCAAAATCTGCTGCTCCAGCAACACCCAAGCTTTACCTTCCTTCATTTCAGCCATAGTAAATCCAAGCCCAATGCTAAGTGCTCTGTACCTGCAGGCACTCAAGTAGCTGCCATCTTTCAGTGAACTTGGAGAGGCTTGAATCAGACAGAACATATGGATGCTGTATTACAGTATCACAAGAATCAACATTTGATCAGCACTTTCCAATCACTTCTGATCTAAATAGATCCTGGCTTACACACAGTGGTTTGGTTCTATACTCATATTCTAAAACCTATAATCTCCTTTTTGTGTCCCTTGGCCAAGCAGACCTGCTCATGCTGCACCAGCACAGCTGCTGCCTAGGGCTGCAGACATCTGTCACATAATACAGTGTACCTTAATCAGATGTAGAAAGATGGATCCTTTTGATTACACAGCCACTGTCCAACTGTCGCCATTACTTGAATGCCTCTCTTGCCACTGCTCTCGAAGAACAAGGACTACTGGAGATGCGAAGATACAGAAGTAATCTCATCAGAGATTCTGGACAGAACCATTATTGGATTCAGGACCCACAAGCAGATCTGTAGAAGTAGGGGTTGGGATTCTAGTCTTGATGGTTGGTGATCAGCATCAAAAAACATACAGTCTATGTGTTATAACCAACTGTGTCAGCTCAGCACTACCACTATACACATAGGGGGTCATTCTGACCCTGGCGGTAAATACCGCCATGGCGGAGGTTGGCGGTAGCACCGCCAACAGGCTGGGGGTGCTCCGCCGGGCATTCTGACCGCGGCGGTACAGCCGCGGCCAGAAGCGGAAAGCCGGCGGTGTACCGCCGACTTTCCGCTGCCCTTGGGAATCCGCCATGGCGGCGCAGCTTGCTGCGCCGCCATGGGGATTCTGACACCCCATACCGCCATCCTGTTCCTGGCGGTTCGCCCTCTAGGAACAGGATGGCGGTAGGAGGTGCCGCGGGGCCCCTGGGGGCCCCTGCAGTGCCCATGCCAATGGCATGGGCACTGCAGGGGCCCCCGTAAGAGGGCCCCACAAAGAATTTCAGTGTCTGCTTTGCAGACACTGAAATTCACGACGGGTGCAACTGCACCCGTCGCACCTTCCCACTCCGCCGGCTCCATTCTGAGCCGGCGTCCTCGTGGGAAGGGTGTTTCCCGCTGGGCTGGCGGGCGGACTTTCAGCAGTCGCCCGCCAGCCCAGTGGGAAACCCAGAATGACCGCCGCGGTCTTTTGACCGCGGTACGGTCTTCTGGCGGTTCCCGCTTGGCGGGCGGCTACTGCCGCCCACCAAGCTTAGAATCACCCCCATAATCTCAGATTGGACAACCCAGTGCAGTAAACAGCTAAGCAAATGATATAATATGAATTATCCTAAAGGGACCTGCAAGGCTGTTCAAAACGACCAGCATATTTAAAACCATAAAACTGTGAGTCTGTGTCTCACACTTCATGTCCACTACACTACTATGTGCTGTGTTCCATAACACAATAACCACAGCTTGGTGGTCATCAGACATGACACTGAAACACTTCCCACATAGAATCAAAATAAAGAAAACACCCTGCCAACACCCACCCACACAGTGTAGCATGTTACACATGTAAACAAGTGCTTCAGGGTCCAACACTTGGGTAGTAAGCTCTATATTAATGCAACAATATGATACATTACTACACAATGCCTGAAGGACAATAAAATGTATATGTAATAATTTGAAAATACCATGCACCCTGCCCTTATGGGCACTAAGGCTTACCACGGGGGTGACTTAGTAGTATATAAAAAGAAATTTAGGTCTGTCAAAAGAGCTTATTTTTAGGTTGAATTGGTATTTTTTTTTAAATGATCTGTCAGGCTACACAATAGGCCTAGGGTCGGGCTTGCTGTGCCACTGCAATGGTCCAGTGTGTAATGCTGCCTACTGGAGATATTTAACTCATGGGCCCTGGGTACACTTTGTACAATATACTAGGGACTTAAAGGTAAATTAAACATGCCTATCTGGTGCATATTTAGTTATTCATATTTAAAATTAGAACACAAACACTTTATCACTGGCGAGCAGGGGTAACATGTAAAGAGTTCTAGTGTAACCAAAACAGTTAAGGCATATTCTGGAAGAATACCCAATGGAAGTACAATGCTGTTTCACCACTTAATGTAATTATGTTACATTTATAGTCAAAATTTACTGTAAGGGTGCCATTTGTGGTAAACATTTTCCATGAATGCCTGGAAAAACTGAATTTGAGCAGTTGTTGCTCATGGTGCCTGCTTTATTGCACTATTTTGTAGTGTGAAATGTGACTTCACATCATAGATTGACTATAGCACACATTTTGCACTAAAATATAGAACAAATGATAGATTTGCACCTCACATAATTTTCTAAACTTTTGCACAATTGCGTGAAAGTAAACTATACAAATTTCACATGCTTGTAGGTACAATGTACCTGTATCTTTAACCAGAGGACTCATTGTTCCCTTGTGCAGTCATCCACTCCATAGCAGAGAAAGAACCAGGCAGTCATGGGGATGGATGCATTAATGCACTGCTGATTGCATTAAAATTGTTTTTTTTTAAATAATGGGCACATGGATAGCACATGCTCATGTGTCCATAGTCGGACGAAAGAATGTCATTGTGTATTGCAATGCACAGAAGCAGTCTATGAAGGACATCTAGAGGAAGTTGGAACTGCAATAACGTGGTAGACTAAATAAATTGCTACAGGCAATGCACAAAAACAATAAGAGAGCAAGCATGTTTTCTACATCTGACTAAATTAGTATGCAGGCATAAACACATTCATTGGGCTGCTGTGCTGCTTCAATGAGCTTAGAGTTTCCTTTACAGTGTGGTCCTGAACTACTAATCGACATTAGGACCGATTTTAGGCCTGAGATTCTCTTTAATACACAATGAGCCATATCACAAGCTCTTTGGGGGAGTAAGTTCGGTGTATACAAGCAAAAGGCATAATTTACAAGTGCAAACCAAATTTAGTCATTCTCAAAAGTTGATTGTTTAGGAGTTACCGCATTAAGGCCCAAATGTATGGGCTTTTGAAGCAGGGCTGTGCAGTAAGTCATCTTCTTGTGCTGTTGTGCGTCAAAGACAAAGGGCAGAAATGCACCGTATCAAAGCAATACAGCACATTCCTGTCCATTCCCACTGTGCTGGTGCCGTTTTGGAAACCTAGCGCCAATGGAGGAAACTTTGCACTATGGTGCAGGATGGTTTTTGTGCAGTAAGGGGCACCTTCCTGCACAAAAACAATTCTGAGAGGCTTTTTCCTCATTCTGTATGTGCTTGAAAATTTGGGGATGTGTCAAAATCCATGGGTGTTGCGTGGGAACATTCACCCTAATGACCATGGAACGCTTCCCTAGTGCAGAGTAAGGCAATGCAGCAGATTGCACTGTCTTGCCTTACTCCATATCTATGAGGCCATTCAAAGCCATGAAAAGTGCCTTTGCATGGCCTCACAGATATGAGTTCAAGGATTGTGCTGCCCTTAACAAATAAACTCTTGGCTGGAGTGAACATTCCACGGTGGGATGCTTGCAATATAAACATTTGTGGATATTCACATCATTTTGTCTGTCATCTCATCAATGGTTTTCAAGGGCATGAAGGAAAATCACAAAATGGGTAGAATGATGGAGAATAGATTTCTTGAGGGTAAATGTTTTTTTGCCGCTGAGCAAAAAAGAAGTTACCAAGTGCCTTTAATATGTTGTACTTCTTTTCTGTACCTGTGTTTACAATATCACATGAGAAATCTCAGCACAGAATAATCGAAAAGTCACGCAATGCAGCAAGACAACTTGTTGTACTGTAGTGTGCATCAGGGAGAGAGCAGAAATGTGCCATATCTACTAAGGTATGACGCATTCCTGTTCTCTCACTGCTCTAGCACCCTGAGTGCTACCAATTGCCAATGCAAGCACCCTTGTGCCACGCTCCAGGGACCAAAGCAAGGGTCAGATTTTCTCCCAGTTCAGCACCACTTTTCTTGCACCCTGTAGGCCCAACACCACCATGTGTGCTCTGAATTTAAAATACGGCGCACCAGGGTAGGTGGCAATAGCATTATAATTGTTTACGCTATTGATGTACTGTTCAGGGTTAGTGCCCAAATTTTGGTGCTAACCCTAAACAGTACACAGGGGCCCATTGTAACCAATGGTGTGCCCCCGTTTAACACCTGCTCTAAGCAGGCGTTAAAAGTAGCCACAAAAAATGACGCAGTGAAATCTCTTAGATTTCACTGCACCATGTTTGCAGTCCCCCTAACGGGGGAATGCCCCCTTTGCAGACATTAAGTATGGCGCATGCATAATGTGGTGCAAAGGGTTACAAAGTGGCGCAATGCATGCATTGCACCACTTTGTAAACCTGGAGCTGCGATTTTAGAAACCTAACGACACATTATCGTTAAAAAATTGACGTTAATGAGGCACTAGTGCTTCTTAAATCTGGGCCCAAGTTCCCAAGACCTCTGATTGCAGATTTCTGAATGTTTTCAAAGACAGAGCCTGATGTGTTCAAAGTGACAAGGGAACGCCATATCTCACCGCCTTCTTTTTAGAATAAGTATTACGTACTGTGTATATGATTTATTTATATTTCAAATTACCAAATTGTATTGTGTATTGTTTGTACAATACGCGATCACTGGCAAGACATAACATCCAAAATCAATGCCTTCATATTCCCTAACAGGATTGAATTTATTGTTCACTGAATTAGAAACTTTTAATTACTGCACACTTTTCTCTAACAGGAGTGTAGAATTACATTAATACATATCGTGCTGTGTGTGCTAAAGGTTATTAAGCTCTATTTAAAGGCAATTTGCACTCCCAACTAGTGCTTCGGGAAAAATCATAGGAAACAGTACTCATTTAAAAAAATAAAATGCTGAAAAATAGGTATTTCACAGGAACACACCCTGTGGCTTCATTTCTCAAGCCCCTTATTATTGGCGGTGTAGAGACTGCTCCTCGATCAGAAATTCACAGAATAGGAATTACACGCCATTTTTAACAAGAAAGGGAGTGAATATTATGAAACACTATAAATGCAGGTGGCGCACCACATTAAGGTGGTATTATAAGTCTACTGTAACACTTCCAATTGTGTTTCTCTAAGAATTGAATTACTTTCGGGATGCACTAAAAGAATACAGTACATGCCAACGATAGGTGTTATTTAAATTACTGACATTGAAGTTACTCTTGTGCAGACAATGTTTATATTTGTCCTATTTTCAAACGAGCATGTGACATAGTATCATTTTCCAGGATAGAATGGGGCTACAAATACAGGGAGAGAACACACTATCCCTGGAGACGTGCAACAAACTTAACATCGATGCTGTGGCATAGCTACCCATGGTGCAGAAGGTGAAGCAATACTGAGGCCCAAAAGACTTAGGAGTCTATAGAACCATGATCCCTGCTTTCTTTCACTGTCTGCAGTCAGAGATACATTTTCCCTGCTTGCAGTAGGTCCCATTGCATACTTGCTACTCCACTGCATGGATGCTGTTTACCTCTGTGGGCCACTACGCAGTCAATTTTGAACTAATATTATGATGAGGCCCTGTCTTTGGATCCTGGAGCAGTATCGTTATGTTTGCTGTCACATGGTACTGGTGTCCCAGAAATCCTTTAATATTGCACTTTAAATGATTAACCAATATCCTCACTCAGTACACATGACCTTCAAGTGATAGTAAGACTAGTAATCACTCCTTACTGGACGAGATGTAGGGGTATATGAATTCAGACACAAATACAAATAATTAAACACTATAAACTAAGGGACTTATTTACAAGCCTCTTGCACCACCATAGCATCATTTGTTTTTACACATTAGTGGTGCTAAGCAGTCCTCTACAGGGTTACATTTAGAAACTGCCACAATGGGACCAATGCACCAGTTTGTAAAGCCTTGTGCAACATTATTCCTGGACCTGGTGTAATATGTGCAAGGTAGGCATTCCCACCTAAAAAGCCACGCCGAACTGGTAAGAATAAAATAAACATTTCACTGCCTTGTTCTGCGACTTCACTGCTTCAGAATTTTAACGCCTCCTCAGAACAGGGGTTAAACAGGCGCAGACCTCTATAATATGTGAGCCTTCCTTACATTAAGGGAGTACCACCTTTTTATGATGCAAGTCCAGCAATGAGTGACATTAGTGTCAGAGATGTTTTAGAAAATCTGACTCATCTGTAAAAATGTGGGCCATGGAGCTCTATATTGTAAATACAGTGCATCCAGAGCGTCATTAGGTTGGGTGCAGGGCAGCATAAGAAATCCGGCGCATCACAGCCGAGGCATCAGATTCTTGTAAATAAGGCCCTATGGCCATCATTATGACATTTGCAGTAAGTACCGCTTACCACCATGCTGACTGCCGCCAACATACGTCACCACAGTGGATCAACGCTACCTATATTATGACACACACATAGCAATCCGTCACTATACAGCCACATACACAAGTCCACCAGCACAAAGGTCAGTGATAAAGTGGCGGTAGCAAAACCCACAACGTTACGCCAACAGAACTACACCCACAACATTATGACTCATGAATCACCGCAGTGGACATTCAATGGTGGTAAACCACTGGCGCTACATACCGCTGCGCTCAAAATACACACACACATACAAAACAGCACCACAATGGACAATTCAAACTACACACACCTGACACCCATACACACACCACACCCACACACCCACGCCACTATAAAACACACACCCACACTACCCACAACCCTTCACAAATACAAACAAGTGCCACAAGAGAGATAGCAAGACCACAGCCACACACCACCATCACCTATACACCATCCACACACCTTACATCACACACCCCAACACATCACCCCACACCCCTCACTCACACCACTCAAACTACACCCATGGCATCACAATGACACCCCAGATTCCCTGAGGAGGAGCTGAGGGCAATGGATGAGGAAATCATCTGGGTAGAGCCACAGCTTTTCGGATCACAGGTGCAGCAGACATCCATTGCTGGGAAGATGGAGCTAAGGCGGAGAATCATGGACAGGGTCAACGTCGTGGGACAGCACCCCAGAACAAGGGATGACATCAGGAAGAGGTGGAAAGATCTACAGTGGAAGGTACGTTCCACAGCAGCAAGACATCAAATAGCTGTACAGAGGACTGCCGGTGGACATCCACCTCCTCCCCCACAACTAACAACATGGGAGGAGCAAGTCTTGGTAATCATGCATCCTGAGGGCCTGGCAGGAGTAGGAGGAGGACTGGACTCTAGTAAGTCAACTCTTTACTACTATCACCCCCCTACCTGCATGCCATCACATACCCCGGCCCCACTTTCAATCCCATCACTCCACCAACTCCCACACACCCCACCATCACAACCCTCTCTTCCTAATACAAAGCCCTGCATGCAACACCAATGCATGGACCCCCATCACAGACCTGCATGGACACCTATCACTAAAGCATGCACACTAGAGGGAAACAACAAGCCCACCAAATAACTACTCACACAAGGCAAAGCTGCCATGGCAATAACAACCTTAGAGGGCAACACACCCATGCATAAGATGTCACATGCAGAAACAATAACATTGCATTTACATCCCCACAGGTCCCCCAGCCAACGCCACTGGAGAGGGCGTGCCAGCAACATCCAGTCCCTCCCCAGAAGAGGCCCACAGAGATGACAGCAGCTCTGGACGCCTGGATCTGGATGACCAACCTGGCCCATCAGGGATCTTCGGACAGTCAGTTACCCAGGCACAGTCACCTACCACCACAGAGCTTCCCCCCTCGGAAACACCAGCACAGCACCCACCCAGCAGGCCAATACCACTGTCCACAGGAAACGTCAATCAGCAGTGTGTCCACCACTACAAGGACCCCAGGCCACCCCAAAAACACAGGACGATCAGAGACCTGGGGTCAGTGGCAGTGGGCACACGGTTCAGGGGACAGAGTCACAGGACAACAGGGAAGCTGGGAGGACTGCTGTGTGTCTGGGGGAGAACAGGCCCAGGGAACCGACTCTACAGGAGGCACTCACCAAGATCCTGGGAGCATACCACCATTCCCAGGAGTCGATGGGCCAGAGACTTGACAAGTTGCAGGAGAACCAGCGGCTTCAGGAGGGACAGTACCTGGGGTCAGGGAGGACTTAAAGTCCATTAACACCACCCTGGTCTCCATTGCAGGGGTGCGGGCAGACATGGCCAACACCATGAGGGAGGCAGTGGCACACCACTGGGCCCCTACCACTAGATAAACCGATGACCAGCCCTCCACCTCCGCTGACGGTAGTGGACAGGAGGCCATGCCACAGGACAAACAGGCAACAAGCACCCCTTCCCCTGCAGAAGGAGAATCACCCTGCAAACGGTCCCTATGATCCAGGCAGAAGCCAGAGACTATTGCCAAGACCCCGTCAGGAAATGAGACTCTCCTGATTGTCACCCTTGTGGCCCACCCTGTCCACCTTGAACTGCCATTGCTCCACTTCCTATCCCCCTTCGACAATGCACCAGTGATCCACATAGACTGGACTCTCTCCTGGACTTTCCTCCACCATCAACCCAGCCCATTGCACATCCCTCTCTACTTATTAGCACTTAAATAAACACCATTTCATAAAAAATACAAGTATGGAGTCTGTCAAATGATTGAACTATGTATTTATTTAACAAGGTATAAACACTGCAATACAACTGTACAGTAATGTATACGTAGGAATGACCTGTAGTTGGCTGCAGTCAACCCACCAGGTGCGATAGTCGGGCACAAATATCTGCAAATAGAGATGCCAAGGGTTACAGTGAGTGGCCATAGAAGTGGGAAAATCAGCCTGGCAGTGACAATGTCAAACACAAAACAGTCATTTAAATGTGAAGTTACACTGTCTTACCTGTGTGTCATTGGAAGTATTGTCGAATTATTGCACTTCTGTTGTCCTCATCCTCTGCCTCCTCATCTTCACTGTCCACAGGGTCCACTGCTTCCACACGGCCATCTCCAGCCTCATCCTCCTGCAGAAAAGGCACCTGGCGACGTAAAGCAAGGTTGTGCAACATACATCATGCCACAATGATCTAGCAGATCTTCTTGGGTGAGTATCATAGGGAACCACCTGTCAGATGGAGGCAACGAACCCTAGCCTTCCGGAGTCCGAATGTCCTCTCTATGATTCTTCTTGTTCACCCATGTGCCTCATTGTAACGTTCTTCTGCCCTTGTCCTGGCATTCCTCACAGGGGTTGTGAGAAAGTAGCCTCTTTCTAGCCTTGTTACCCCCACTTTTGGCCTGTTTGTGAGTGTATGTCAGGGTGTTTTCACTGTCTCACTGGGATCCTGCTAGCCAGGGCCCAATGCTCATAGTGAAAACCCTATGCTTTCAGTATGTTTGTTATGTGTCACTGGGACCCTGCTAGTCAGGACCCCAGTGCTCATAAGTTTGTGACCTATATGTATGTGTTCCCTGTGTGATGCCTAACTGTCTCACTGAGGTTCTGCTAACCAGAACCTCAGTGGTTATGCTCTCTCATTTCTTTCAAATTGTCACTAACAGGCTAGTGACCAATTTTACCAATTTACATTGGCTTACTGGAACACCCTTATAATTCCCTAGTATATGGTACTGAGGTACCCAGGGTATTGGGATTCCAGGAGATCCCTATAGGCTGCAGCATTTCTTTTGCCACCCATAGGGAGCTCTGACAATTCTTACACAGGCCTTCCACTGCAGCCTGAGTGAAATAACGTCCACGTTATTTCACAGCCATTTTACACTGCACTTAAGTAACTTATAAGTCAGCTATATGTCTAACCTTTACCTGGTAAAGGTTAGGTGCAAAGTTACTTAGTGTGAGGGCACCCTGGCACTAGCCAAGGTGCCCCCACATTGTTCAGGGCCAATTCCCCGGACTTTGTGAGTGTGGGGACACCATTACACGTGTGCACTACATATAGGTCACTACCTATATGTAGCTTCACAATGGTAACTCCGAATATGGCCATGTAACATGTCTAGGATCATGGAATTGCCCCCTCTATACCATCCTGGCATAGTTGGCACAATCCCATGATCCCAGTGGTCTGTAGCACAGACCCTGGTACTGCCAAACTGCCCTTTCAGGGGTTTCACTGCAGCTGCTGCTGCTGCCAACCCCTCAGACAGGCTTCTGCCCTCCTGGGGTCCAGCCAGGCCTGGCCCAGGATGGCAGAACAAAGGACTTCCTCTGAGAGAGGGTGTTACACCCTCTCCCTTTGGAAAATGGTGTGAAGGCAGGGGAGGAGTAGCCTCCCCCAGCCTCTGGAAATGCTTTCATGGGCACTTTTGGTGCCCATTTCTGCATAAGCCAGTCTACACCGGTTCAGGGACCCCTTAGCCCTGCTCTGGCGCGAAACTGGACAAAGGAAAGGGGAGTGACCACTCCCCTGACCTGCACCTCCCCTGGGAGGTGTCCAGAGCTCCTCCAGTGTGCTCCAGACCTCTGCCATCTTGGAAACAGAGGTGCTGCTGGCACACTGGGCTGCTCTGAGTGGCCAGTGCCACCAGGTGACGTCAGAGACTCCTTCTGATAGGCTCCTTCAGGTGTTGCTAGCCTATCCTCTCTCCTAGGTAGCCAAACCCTCTTTTCTGGCTATTTAGTGTCTCTGTCTCTGAAACTTTAGATAACGAATGCAAGAGCTCATCCGAGTTCCTCTGCATCTCCATCTTCACCTTCTGCCAAGGAATCGACTGCTGACCGTGCTGGAAGCCTGCAAAACTGCAACATAGTAGCAAAGACGACTACAGCAACTCTGTAACGCTGATCCTGCCGCCTTCTCGACTGTTTTCCTGGTGGTGCATGCTGTGGGGGTAGTCTGCCTCCTCTCTGCACTAGAAGCTCCGAAGAAATCTCCCGTGGGTCGACGGAATCTTCCCCCTGCAACCGCAGGCACCAAAGAACTGCATCAACGGTACCTTGGGTCTCCTCTCAGCACGACGAGCGAGGTCCCTTGAATCCAGCAACTCTGTCCAACTGACTCCCACAGTCCAGTGACTCTTCAGTCCAAGTTTGGTGGAGGTAAGTCCTTGCCTCCCCACGCCAGACTGCATTGCTTGGAACCTCGACTTTTGCAGCTACTCCGGCCTCCGTGCACTTCCGGCGGAAATCCTTTGTGCACAGTCCAGCCTGGGTCCACGGCACTCTAACCTGCATTGCACGACCTCCTAAGTTGTTCTCCGGTGACGTGGGACTCCTTTGTGCGACTTCGGGTGAGCACCGTTTCACGCATCCTCGTAGTGCCTGTTTCTGGTGCTTCTCCGGGTGCTACCTGCTGCTGAGAGAGCTCCTTGTCTTGCTCGATGTCCCCTCTGTCTCCTGACGCAATTTGCGACATCCTGGTCCCTCCTGGGCCACAGCAGCATCCAAAAACGCTTACTGCACGATTTGCAGGTAGCAAGGCTTGTTGGCGGTCTTTTGGCAAGAAATCACTTATGCACGACTTTCCACGGCGTGAGGTATCCGTCCTCCAAAGGGGAAGTCTCTAGCCCTTGTCGTTCCTGCAGAAACCTAAGCTTCTTCTGTCCAGTAGAAGCTTCTGTGCACCCACAGCTGGCATTTCCTGGGCATCTGCCCATCTCCGACTTGCTTGTGACTTTTGGACTTGGTCCCCTTGTTCCACAGGTACCCTCGACTAGAAATCCATCATTGTTGCATTGCTGGTTTGTGTCTTTCCTGCAGAATTCCCCTTTCACGACTTCTATGTCCTTTGGGGAACTTTAGTGCACTTTGCACTCACTTTTCAGGGTCTTGGGGTGGGCTATTTTTCTAACCCTCACCATTTTCTAATAGTCCCAGCGACCCTCTACAAGGTCACATAGGTTTGGGGTCCATTCGTGGTTCGCATTCCACTTTTGGAGTATATGGTTTGTGTTGCCCCTATCCCTATGTGTCCCCATTGCATCCTATTGTAACTATACATTGTTTGCACTGTTTTCTAAGACTATACTGCATATTTTTGGTATTGTGTACATATATCTTGTGTATATTTGCTATCCTCATACTGAGGGTACTCACTGAGATACTTTTGGCATATTGTCATAAAAATAAAATACCTTTATTTTTAGTATATCTGTGTATTGTGTTTTCTTATGATATTGTGCATATGACACTAAGTGGTACTGTAGGAGCTTCACTTGTCTCCTAGTTCAGCCTAAGCTGCTCTGCTAAGCTACCATTATCTATCAGCCTATGCTGCTAGACACTCTATACACTAATAAGGGATAAGTGGGCCTGGTGCAAGGTGCAAGTACCCCTTGGTACTCACTACAAGCCAGTCCAGCCTCCTACATTGGTTGTGCAGCGGTGGGATAAGTGCTTTGAGACTACTTACCACTTTTGTCATTGTACTTTTCATAAGAGAAAAATATACAAAACAAGTTCAGTGTGTGTACACATAACTAAAAAGTTTTGCATTTCCTCTTTTCACTCTTTTCTAAAGTGCTGAAAAGTACTTCTAAACTTTCAAAAAGTTCTTAAAAGTTTAAAAAGTTTTTTTTTCTGTCTTTCTAAAAAGCTCTGACAAACTTTTTTCTCTTTTTCTATCACTTTAACTCTCTCTAAAAATGTCTGGCACAGGCCAAAATGTTGATCTGTCCAAACTTGCATATGATCACCTTAGCTGGAAAGGAGCAAAGAGTCTCTGCATAGAGAGAGGTTTGAGTGTAGCGAAGAATCCTTCCTTGGAATTGTTACTTAACATGCTTAGAGAACAAGATAAGGCTAAAAGTGCCCCATCTGTTGAAAAAGTAGCTAATGGTTCCCAATCTGATCCAGGGACTCCCCCAGGAAAAGATTCAGGAAAGAAACTTCTTAGCCTGCCCATTACTAGACAGTCTAGCGTAGTTGGTACTGAGGTGGAGTCACATCATACAGATGATGTGCTCTCACATTACACTGTCAGCCAAGCTGTTAGGGTGCCCTCTGTAAGGGACAGGTCTCCTTCTGTTCATTCCCATCATACTTCTGTGTCTAGGAATGTCCCTCCCACCAACCCTGATGACAGATTGTTAGAGAGGGAACTCAATAAGTTGAGGGTGGAACAAACCAGACTGAAGCTTAAAAAGCAACAGCTGGATTTGGATAGACAGTCTTTAGAACTAGAGAAGGAAAGACGGAAGTTGGGTTTAGAAACCCTTGGTGGCAGCAGCAGTATTCCCCATAGTCATCCTGCGAAAGAGCATGATTCCAGGAATCTGCATAAGATAGTTCCCCCTTATAAGGAGGGGGATGACATTAACAAGTGGTTTGCTGCACTTGAGAGGGCCTGTGTTGTACAGGATGTCCCTCAAAGGCAGTGGGCTGCTATCCTATGGCCATCATTTAGTGGAAAAGGTAGGGATAGGCTCCTTACTGTGAAAGAAAGTGATGCCAATAATTTTACAGTTCTTAAGAATGCACTCCTGGATGGTTATGGCTTAACCACTGAACAATACAGGATAAAGTTCAGAGAGACCAAAAAGGAGTCTTCACAAGACTGGGTTGATTTCATTGACCATTCAGTGAAGGCCTTGGAGGGGTGGTTACATGGCAGTAAAGTTACTGATCATGACAGCCTGTATAACTTGATCCTGAGAGAGCATATTCTTAATAATTGTGTGTCTGATTTGTTGCACCAGTACTTGGTGGACTCTGATCTGACCTCTCCCCAAGAATTGGGAAAGAAGGCAGACAAATGGTTCAGAACAAGGGTGAACAGAAAAGTTCATACAGGGGGTGACAAAGATGGCAATAAGAAGAAAGATGGTGAAAAATCTCAAGATAAGCATGGGGATAAGGGTAAAACCAAAGATCCCACTTCAAATCTTAAACACTCTTCACAGGGTGGGGATAAAACAAATTCTTCCTCTTCTTCTCAACCTACACAATTTAAAAAGCCTTGGTGCTTTGTGTGAAAATACAGAGGCCATAGGCCAGGGGATAAGTCCTGTCCAGGTAAACCTCCTGAGCCTACCACCACTAATACATCAAGCTCTAGTGCCCCTAGCAGTAGTGGTACTAGTGGTGGGACTGCTGGCAACAGTCAAGTTAAGGGTGTAGTTGGGTTCACTTATGGGTCCATAATAGAAACTGGGGTAGTCAGTCCCAAGACAGTTTCTGTCACACCTAGTGGCATTGGCCTTGCCACACTGGCTGCTTGTCCCCTTACAATGGATAAGTACAGGCAGACAGTTTCAATAAATGGTGTTGAGGCCTTGGCCTACAGGGACACAGGTGCCAGTATCACTTTGGTGACTGAAAACCTAGTGCACCCTGATCAACACATCATTGGACAACAGTATAAGATTATTGATGTCCATAACTCCACTAAGTTTCTTCCCTTAGCTATAATTCAGTTTAGTTGGGGTGGAGTTACTGGCCCTAAGCAGGTGGTGGTATCACCTAGCTTACCTGTAGACTGCCTCTTAGGTAATAACCTGGAGGCCTCAGGTTGGGTTGATGTAGAGTTTTATGACCATGCAGCCATGCTGGGCATCCCTGAGGAATTGTTCCCTCTCATTTCTACTGAAATGAAAAAGCAAAGGAGAGAAGGCCTGAAAACTCAGGATCCCTCTCCATCAACAGGTAAAAAGGGTATCACAGTACCCCCTAACCACCCTCCCATTCAGGATACCATTCCTGTGGTGGGAGAAACCTCTCCTGGGGTGGCACCTGTTCCAAGGGAATCATCAGCTGGCAAAGCTGGACTCCCTGAGGTAGAAGTACCTCTCTGTGGGATAACTAACATTGGTGAGAAAAAGAGCACCATTTTAGTTAACATGGAGCATCCCTCCAAACCTCCCAGAGAAACTTTAGTGCAGAAACCCTGCACTGCCTCACAACACTTAGGACAGCACCCCTGCCCTAGTGTGGAGCTCATAGGACAGCATCCCTGCCCTGCTCCAACTCAAGAGAAACAGCATCCCTGTTCCCTCTTCCAGCCATATGGACAAAGTTTTTGCCCAGCTATGGCTTTGCTGAGACAGCATCCCTGTCTGGCATTCCCATCACTACAAATAGGTTCAGTGGACAATTCCCACTGTTGTAAACTAAAACTTACTGATAGAAACTCTGAAAATACATCTTCACCTTGTTGCTTAGCTAAAAAACTTCAAACAGGGTGTTTTACATCCCCACAGGGAAGTAACCATATAGTGGATGATAAAGGGAGTAACCAGTCTATTGCAGAGCTACTCTCTACTTATCACCACTTAGACAATAAAGTCTCAACTGGCCAAGGTTAGCCTTATTGTCCTTCGTTTGGGGGGGGGGGGTTGTGTGAGAAAGTAGCCTCTTTCTAGCCTTGTTACCCCCACTTTTGGCCTGTTTGTGAGTGTATGTCAGGGTGTTTTCACTGTCTCACTGGGATCCTGCTAGCCAGGGCCCAGTGCTCATAGTGAAAACCCTATGTTTTCAGTATGTTTGTTATGTGTCACTGGGACCCTGCTAGTCATGCTCATAAGTTTGTGACCTATAGGTATGTGTTCCCTGTGTGATGCCTAACTGTCTCACTGAGGCTCTGCTAACCAGAACCTCAGTGGTTATGCTCTCTCATTTCTTTCAAATTGTCACTAACAGGCTAGTGACCAATTTTACCAATTTATATTGGCTTACTGGAACACCCTTATAATTCCCTAGTATATGGTACTGAGGTACCCAGGGTATTGGGGTTCCAGGAGATCCCTATGGGCTGCAGCATTTCTTTTGCCACCCATAGGGAGCTCTGACAATTCTTACACAGGCCTGCCACTGCAGCCTGAGTGAAATAACGTCCACGTTATTTCACAGCCATTTTACACTGCACTTAAGTAACTTATAAGTCACCTATATGTCTAACCTTTACCTGGTAAAGGTTAGGTGCAAAGTCACTTAGTGTGAGGGCACCCTGGCACTAGCCAAGGTGCCCCCACATTGTTCAGGGCCAATTCCCCGGACTTTGTGAGTGCGGGGACACCATTACACGCGTGCACTACATATAGGTCACTACCTATATGTAGCTTCACAATGGTAACTCCGAATATGGCCATGTAACATGTCTAGGATCATGGAATTGCCCCCTCTATACCATCCTGGCATAGTTGGCACAATCCCATGATCCCAGTGGTCTGTAGCACAGACCCTGGTACTGCCAAACTGCCCTTTCAGGGGTTTCACTGCAGCTGCTGCTGCTGCCAACCCCTCAGACAGGCTTCTGCCCTCCTGGGGTCCAGCCAGGCCTGGCCCAGGATGGCAGAACAAAGGACTTCCTCTGAGAGAGGGTGTTACACCCTCTCCCTTTGGAAAATTGTGTGAAGGCAGGGGAGGAGTAGCCTCCCCCAGCCTCTGGAAATGCTTTCATGGGCCCTTTTGGTGCCCATTTCTGCATAAGCCAGTCTACACCGGTTCAGGGACCCCTTAGCCCTGCTCTGGCGCGAAACTGGACAAAGGAAAGGGGAGTGACCACTCCCCTGACCTGCACCTCCCCTGGGAGGTGTCCAGAGCTCCTCCAGTGTGCTCCAGACCTCTGCCATCTTGGAAACAGAGGTGCTGCTGGCACACTGGACTGCTCTGAGTGGCCAGTGCCACCAGGTGACGTCAGAGACTCCTTCTGATAGACTCCTTCAGGTGTTGCTAGCCTATCCTCTCTCCTAGGTAGCCAAACCCTATTTTCTGGCTATTTAGGGTCTCTGTCTCTGGGGAAACTTTAGATAACGAATGCAAGAGCTCATCCGAGTTCCTCTGCATCTCCATCTTCACCTTCTGCCAAGGAATCGACTGCTGACCGCGCTGGAAGCCTGCAAAACTGCAACATAGTAGCAAAGACGACTACTGCAACTCTGTAACGCTGATCCTGCCGCCTTCTCGACTGTTTTCCTGGTGGTGCATGCTGTGGGGGTAGTCTGCCTCCTCTCTGCACTAGAAGCTCCGAAGAAATCTCCAGTGGGTCGACGGAATCTTCCCCCTGCAACCGCAGGCACCAAAGAACTGCATCACCGGTACCTTGGGTCTCCTCTCAGCACGACGAGCGAGGTCCCTTGAATCCAGCAACTCTGTCCAAGTGACTCCCACAGTTCAGTGACTCTTCAGTCCAAGTTTGGTGGAGGTAAGTCCTTGCCTCCCCACGCCAGATGCATTGCTTGGAACCGCGACTTTTGCAGCTACTCCGGCCTCCGTGCTCTTCCGGCAGAAATTCTTTGTGCACAGTCCAGCCTGGGTCCACGGCACTCTAACCTGCATTGCACGACCTCCTAAGTTGTTCTCCGGCGACGTGGGACTCCTTTGTGCGACTTCGGGTGAGCACCGTTTCACGCATCCTTGTAGTGCCTGTTTCTGGCACTTCTCCGGGTGCTACTTGCTGCTGAGAGGGCTCATTGTCTTGCTCGACGTCCCCTCTGTCTCCTGACGCAATTTACGACATCCTGGTCCCTCCTGGGCCACAGCAGCATCCAAAAACGCTTACTGCACGATTTGCAGCTAGCAAGGCTTGTTGGCTGTCTTTCGGCGGGAAAACACTTCTGCACGACTCTCCACGGCGTGAGGGATCCGTCCTCCAAAGGGGAAGTCTCTAGCTCTTGTTGTTCCTGCAGAAATCTAAGCTTCTTCTGTCCAGTAGAAGCTTCTTTGCACCCACAGCTGGCATTTCCTGGGCATCTGCCCATCTCCGACTTGCTTGTGACTTTTGGACTTGGTCCCCTTGTTCCACAGGTACCCTCGACTGGAAATCCATTGTTGTTGCATTGCTGGTTTGTGTCTTTCCTGCAGAATTCCCCTTTCACGACTTCTATGTCCTTTGGGGAACTTTAGTGCACTTTGCACTCACTTTTCAGGGTCTTGGGGTGGGCTATTTTTCTAACCCTCACTATTTTCTAATAGTCCCAGCGACCCTCTACAAGGTCACATAGGTTTGGGGTCCATTCGTGGTTCGCATTCCACTTTTGGAGTATATGGTTTGTGTTGCCCCATCCCTATGTGTCCCCATTGCATCCTATTGTAACTATACATTGTTTGCACTGTTTTCTAAGACTATACTGCATATTTTTGGTATTGTGTACATATATCTTGTGTATATTTGCTATCCTCATACTGAGGGTACTCACTGAGATACTTTTGGCATAGTGTCATAAAAATAAAGTACCTTTATTTTTAGTATATCTGTGTATTGTGTTTTCTTATGATATTGTGCATATGACACTAAGTGGTACTGTAGGAGCTTCACTCGTCTCCTAGTTCAGCCTAAGCTGCTCTGCTAAGCTACCATTATCTATCAGCCTATGCTGCTAGACACCCTATACACTAATAAGGGATAAGTGGGCCTGGTGCAAGGTGCAAGTACCCCTTGGTACTCACTACAAGCCATTCCAGCCTCCTACAGGGGTCAGTAGCCATGAGAGGTTGGGGTAACCAGAGTTACCTGCAAATATTGAGGAACAACATTTAGACACACACTCACCCTTAGGGCCCACACCATACCCATACATCAACATCCACTGGGTGGGAACCAGGGCTCACCTATCAGCCACACCCTGTGCCTCCGGAGTTCAGCCATCACATATGGGATACTGCTATTCCTCAGGATAACGGCATCATGCACAGACCCAGGATACTTGGCATTCACATGGGAGATGTACTGGTACGCCAAACGCACCATCCGCACATTCTTAGAGTGAAAGCTCTTTCGATTTCTGAACACCTGTTCATTTCTCCAGGAGGGGACAAATGCAATATGTGTACCATCAACAGACACAATAATGTTGGGGATATGTCCCATTGCATAGAAATCTGCTTACACTGTGGCCAAATCCTCCACCTGGGGGAAAACGATGTAGCTGAGCATGTGTTTTAACAGGGCAGACAACACTCTGGTCAGCGCTTTTGAGAACATTGGCTGTGACATTTCTGCTGCCAAGTCCACTGTCACTTTGGAAAGAACCAGTTGCCAAGGAATGGAGCACTGATAGCACTTGCACAAGAGGGGGGATCCCGGTTGGGTGATGGATAGCAGATATCAGGTCAGGCTCTAATTGTGCACACAGCTCTGTGATTGTGGCCCTGTCCAGTCTATAGGTGAGGATGATGTGCCTGTCCTCCATTGTTGCCAAGTCCACCAGTGGCCTGTACACGGGGGGATGTCTCCATCTCCTATTCATCTGCAGCATTTGTAATCTAGGGAGCAAAACGGTGAGCAGCTGGTCAGTCTCCCATATTTCCAAACATTACACTTCGTTGCATTTTGTGTCTGTAACAGTATATTTTTGGATAGGGCCAAATGGTGCTTATGTGTACTGTGACGCAGTTAGGTGCCATGGCCTGCCCCCCATGAAATGGCATCCAGCTGTCCTGTTAGGAGAGACATGTGGAAATTAGTTAATTCCGCAGACGTTGTGCGCCATTGCATGAGGTGGTCAAAAACCACCGTGCAACTCCTCATTGGTTAACATTGAGCCCTATGGGTTACAGTGGCCATTGGTGATGTACGCCGGTGGTGACAGTACACACCGCCGCGGACGTGACTGCCATTTTTCAATCTGTTCACTCATTTGCTACCTGACCTTCAACAGGAGACCTACACTGCATGTGCTGCTGTGACCTGTGTCTGGAACCTACCATGGCTCGTGTCACTGGGGAAAGGGCCCCTGCCTTCATGCGGTGGAGTTGGAGTGAGTAGTGGATGAGGTCCTACCCCAGGATCGAATGCTGCATGGGCCTCCAGACCTACAAGTGAGTACACTGTGAGTACGATGTATGGGGCATAAATGCATGGAGTGGTGTGTGTGAAGGCCTCCTGTGGGGTTTGGTGGAAGGGCACTGGGAAGCGTGATGCATGTATGGTGGGCCATGTCTGTGCGTAAGGGGATGTGAGGGCTATGGTGGGCTATGAGTGTAACAGGCAGGACGGTCGGACTGATACCTTTTTCTATGTGTATTTCTCCGCAGGTCAGTGCCCATCAGAAAAAGGGTATATGGCGTGCTATCGCCATTGACATGTGGACCTTGGGGGTCTACGGCAGGCAGAGCACCCACTGTCGGAAACAGTGGGAGGACCTGAGACGCTGGGCACGGAAGACTGTGGAGGCCCAGCTGGGGATGGCCTCCCAACAAGGAAGGGGTGCCCGTAGAACCCTGACCCACCTGATGTCCGGCATACTGGCAGTGGCCTATGCAGAGCTGGATGAGCGCTTGAGGGCATCACAGCAGCCACAAGGGGGTGAGTACTTGCGCGTGGTGAGGTGGCATCTCGGTGGGGGATGTGGGCCTGTGGGTGTTTCCTTAGGCCAGGTTGGACATTGCAGGGTATGTCCCATGTTGGGCAGGGTCCTGATACAAAATACCTCCAACCAAGCTAGTAGGCATCCACTACTGGCCAGGGGTCTGTGGGTCTCAGGTATGTCCATGTCCATGGGCTGGTGATTTGCATTGTGACTGTTAGTGCATTGCCTAGTGCGTAGGGCTGTTCCCTGTGTGGGTGTGCTGTGTATGCCAACGGTGGTGTTGTTGCCACCATTGACCAAGTGTATCCTTTGTCTCTCCCCCCCCTTTTTGTTTTGTCACCCTGTCCTTATGTGCATTAGCATCATCTGGCGGAGGAGCAGGGGCACCGGCGATGGGGAGGGATGCATCCCACAGGGCCCAAGAGGCAGAATCCCACCGACGGTGAGGGCACCAATGGGACGGAGGGCGAGGGAAGCACCACGGCGGACACTGGAGGGGACAGTTCAGACAGCGATACCTCCTCGGACGGAAGATCCCTGGTGGTGGTGGACAACTCTGTACCCACCCCAACTACAGGTACAGCCGCCACCCCATACCAGCAGCACCCTCCCAGCAGCCCCTCATCGTGTTTCCTGTGCCCACTCATCCAGGAGGGTGGGCATCTCCTTTGCCTCAGGCACCTCAGGCCCTGCCCCAGTTAACGCTGCTGCCCTGAGTGAGGAGGCTATTGACCTCCTGCGATCCATCTCTGTTGGGCAGTCACCCATTGTGAATGCCATCCAGGGGCTTGCAGCCCATTTGCAACAGACTAATGAATTCCTGGAGGTCATTCACTCTGGCATGGCGGCCCAACAGAGATCAATCCAGGCTCTAGCCTCCTCCCTGATGGCAGCCATTGTCCCTGTTCTAGCCTCCCCCCTCCAGCTTCCTCTACCCAATCCCATTCTCCTCAACCCCAACCTATCCCAAGCACACAGGCAGACCAGCATGCACACAGAACAACACACAGAGTGGTTCAGGCAAACACAAGCACCAAACATCATCCCACAGACACTCACACAAACACCATCCAGATGCAGACATACCAAGATCCACTGTCTCCACTGTGTCCTCCTCCTCCTCATTATCCACCTCCCTCCCAATAACGTCCACACTCACACCTGCATGCACTACATCCTCATCCACTACCACCATCACGCCTATCACTACATACCCGTCACTGGCAGTCACCACCCCCACATCCATGCACACGTCCCCTGTGTCCTCTCCCACTGTCTCTGTGCCCCCTCCTCCCAAAGTACACAAACACAAGCACTCAGAAACCCAACAGCCATCCACCTCACAACAGCATCTAGCCCATGCACCTGCACCTGCACCCAAAATTGGGCAGACAGACACCTCCTACAACCACTTCCTCTTCCTCCACTACCAATCCTTCACCCTCTTCCTACCCTAATGTCCCTAAGAAGCTTTTCCTCTCCACCATTGACCTCTTCCCTACCACTCCCCCCATCCTTCACGTTGGGCCAGGGTGGTCAGAACCCAGGTGAGCACCTCAGCCGGCCAGTCCACGGCCACAGTGATGTCGACAGCTACTGCAGGTGGGAGAGAATCCCAGGCACTAGGCAGCCACACTGAAAGGGTGCCTGCACCAGCAGCATCGAGAAAGGGCAAGGAGGTACCACCAGCTTCATCTAGGAAGGGCACAGTGGCACCACCAGCTGCTACAGGAAAGGGCGAGGAGGCACCACCAGCTGCTACAGGGAAGGGCGAGGAGGCATCCCCATCTGCTACAAGGAAGGGCAAGGGGCAATCCCGGCATCTGACAGAAGGGCAAGGGGCCTGCACCAGCAGGCAAAAAGGACATGAGGACTGGTGCTGGGACTCAGTCGGAGCCCCCACCAACAACCATGGTGGTTCAGCCTCACCCCACCACTGCCAGCACCGCCACCAGGAGCAGCAGCCCCAGTGGGCAGCCATCCGGGGCTGCAGGGGAAGGGCTGGAGCCTCCCACCACCACTGCCAGAACCGCCACCAGCACCACCACCACCAGCAGCAGCCCCAGTGGGCAGCTCTCTGAGTCTGCAGGGGAAGGGCTGGAGCCTCCCCCCAACACTGCCAGCACCGCTACCAGCACCGCCACCAGCAGCAGCCGCCCCAGTAGGCAGCCATCTGTGGCTGCAGGGGAAGGGCTGGAGCCTCCACCCACCCCTGCCAGCATCGACACCTTCACCGCCACTGCCGCCACTGAGGACCCGTCACCGCTGATGGGAAGTGTGTAGTCTTGCATCCATGGGCTGTTATGCGGCCTGGGCCCTGCAAATCCTGTTGGTCTGACTCCCAGGTGATAGACTGTGACCTTGCACTCCCCAAGATCTGCATCACTGGGCACAATGCCCCCTCCTGAACCAGTGGAAGAAGCCATCCACTCACCCCATCCTTCCCAGGATGAAGCACACTGGGCACAATGCCCCCTCCAGAACCAGTGGAAAAAGCCATCCACTCATCCCATCCTTCGCAGGATGAAGCACACTGGGCACAATGCCCCCTCCAGAACCAGTGGAAGTAGCCACCCACTAGAGAGACTGTGACCTTGCACTCCCCAGGACCAAGCACTGGGCAAACCACCCACTTGAGAGACTGTGGCCTTGCACTCCCCAGGACCAAGCAGTGGGCATATCACCCACTTGAGAGACTGTGGCTTTGCACTCCCCAGGACCAAGCAGTGGGCAAACCACCCACTTGAAAGACTGTGGCCTTACACTCCCCAGGACCAAGCAGTGGGCAAACCACCCACTTGAAAGACTGTGGCCTTGTACTCCCCAGGACCAAGCAGTGGCATGTATCCCCATCTTTCGGTTGAGGTGACCCCATTCCCTGTCTCCCTGAGGTGCCTGTGTATTTTTGACCTGATGCACCTGCAGTGTTCACTCCGTGTTGTTGCAGGAGTGAGGTGAGGCCTTGGCCTATGTAATGTGGCCCTGTGGCCCACAGACATTGAGGTCTGGGCAGTGTCCCTACATTTGTAAATATGTATATATGTTTGGATTTTGAAGCGCTTATTCCTAGTATTTTTTCGTATTACACTCACTTTTTTCAAATCATTTTGTCCTGCATTATTCCTGAGAGGCACGGGGAGAATATGTAATGTTAGTGCATCTGTTTGTGTGTATGGTGTTGGGGGTGGGGGTGTTGTGTGTTGCGTGTGTGTGTCACTCTCTTTTTCCTCCCCCCTCCCTTGTGTGCTAGGCGGCAGTACTCACCATGGTCGTCTTCGCCGGCGTTGATCTTCATAATGCAGAAGAAGGTAGACGAGCATAGGGAATATGTGCAGCTCGGGCTCCATGGCGTCGTGGTTGTTCCCTGAGTCTCCACAGGTGTGTCCTTTGACTTCTGAGATCTGTTTCTGCCAGGCTTTTGATGTCATTGGTACCACCCCGGAAAAGGTGGATGATGGGCTGGTCACAATAGTGTGGGCGGTACATTGTCTTCCGCCTAGCTGTTGGCGGTTAGCGCTGTGGTGCTTTTTTATTCAACTGTGGCGGTCGGTGTGTTAAAGTGGCTGTTTGAGCGGTTTCAGCCGTGGTCATAATTCCATTTTTGTTACCGCTGGCCTCTTGGCGGTATTACCACCGCTTTATCACCGATTGCCAGGGTTGTAATGAGGGCCTATATGTCTAAACAGAGGTTTTGCCATCAACTGACAGAGCAACAGAAATAACAATTGGGATTTGCACGTTCTCAGGACAAGTATGGTCCAACACAGTCTTAAAGCTCTCAGGTGCATGGGCATTGTAAGCCAATAGAGTAGGCTTGGTGGCCAATAAACATTAATAAGAAAAGGTTTGAGTGTTCTCACCACACTTTGGCCCTGAGTATGAGTTTGTTGGAATGCTCCTTCCTCTGCATAATACCCTGATTGCTCAGTGCTCACAATTATGAGTTAAGTCGTATTTACTGCATCTGATAATTGCTTGGTGCATTAAATATGTTACCATTTATTACATTTTGACTGGTCAAACCTGCTTGAGTTTAACAGGGGAAAAGTGTACCGTGTTTACCTTAACATGCATTTTTGGTGTCGTAAGTAACAAAAACTGTATGCCATTCACCAAAATCAGTGATAAGTGCTACGTATTGCACCTGATAACATATCCAGTGATAATGTAATTTGTAATAAATAGCTTCTTCATTCTGACTTACTTGGAATCTGGGCCTTAGTGTCCTCTTGGACATAGCCTCAATTAACTACTCTGTCCATAGTAGGAAACTATACCCTAGTCAAACACAGAATCAAAGGCAGCAGAGAATTCCAAGAGGATCCATGCAAACCATTGCAACCTCTGTTCAATAACAGGCATCGAAAATTCCTTAAGAGTAATCCAAAATTTTATTTTGCATCATGTTGGCAGTTAGCTTGCTTTAATTCACCTTGTCTGCAAATTGGGCTCTATAGAGCAGCGGTTATGTCCAATGATTGTTGCTCAAAAAAGAAGGGTCTGCTGATGGCTTTTGTTAATGGGGATGAATGGTTTTTCAGGGCCATGTCGCTTGCTGATAGTAGATATATGCAGAACCTATAAATCAGAAGTGATCTTATGTGCGTCTATGAATACGATTGTAGTTTGGAGGCGGTCAAGATGGAACTATGCTCTGCCTCCTGCATGGGTTTTGTGATCTACATCAAAAGAACTAGGGAAATGTATGGTTGAAAAACTTTACTTCAATCTCCAGTATCATAAAGGAACAATACCTATAAAACCTCACAGAGGAAAACAGAGCATGACAACCATTAACTCCTTTGACTCCAAGGACGTAATGGTTACATCTGGTGGGGCAGTGCTGGGGCATCACAGATGTAACCATTAAGTCCTGGGACTGGCCCTCGGGGGAAGCACTAGCACTCCCCCAAGGGCCTCCTACCTCCTTCCCTGGGCTGGGATAGAAGAGGAATCACTTCCCCTTCCAGCCCCAGCCCCCCTGACCCCACCCCCAGTGACGTCTGATGACATCAGTGTGCTATCGCGCTCTGATCTCATCAGAGGTCCCCCCCATCGCATCGGAAGAGACATGCTTGCATTTCACTTCTGATCAGGGGGTGGGGGGTATCAGAGAGGCATCAAAAGAAAGGAAAGGCTTTTCCTTTCCTTTGATTTCTTTCCGAGCATTCCTGCAGCCCGATCGCTGTGCGATCGGGCTGCAGGAATGCCCACGAGACACCAGGGAGTTTTTTGTTTGTTTGTTTATGACATGAGGGGAGAGGCCCCTTGGACAAGGGCCGCTCCCCTAGGCGGGCATTTTTTTATAAGAAATGTTATGTTCCCCTGGGGGAGATCAGCCTATTTTAATTAGGCCGATCTGTCCCCAGTGGGGCAGAAACCACCTGACACCAGGGATTTTTTTATTTTATTATTTGTTACAGATGGGGAGCGACTCCTTAGGCAAGGGTTGCTCCCCTAGGGGGCAAATTCATTTTAGGCTATTTCTGCACCGCTTGGGGTCAGATCGGCCTATTTTAATTAGGCGAATCTTCCCCAAGGGGGCAGAAACCACAAGGCACCAGGGATTTTTTTTTTACAGATTGGGAGCGACCCCTTAGGCAAGGGTCACTAGGCCATTTCTGACCCCCCTTTGGGGGCAGATTGGCCTATTTCTATAATGCCCATCTGTCCCCAAGGGGGGCTGAAAACACTTAGGCACCAGGGGTTGGTGTGTGTGTGTTTTGTTTGGGGGGACCTCCCATTGGGCAAGGGTCACTCCCCATGGGGGCACATTACTGTTGGCCATTTCTGCCCCCTTAGGGGCAGATCAGTCTATTGTTGTAATGCCCATCTGCCCTCAAGGGGGGCAGAAAGTCCACTAGTCTAAACACCAGGGAAGACTTAAAAAAAAAAAAAAATAGAGGTTGGGGATATGGCCAAACCCCTACCCCAAATAAATGGGGACAAGGTTGTTCTGCCTACCGGTGGGCAGATGGGACAATTACCCCCAATCCATTTCCCAGGTGGGTGGGGGGCAGAAAGCATACTAGATGACAGGGAATTAAAAGAAAAGAAAAATAGTGGGGTTGTGGCTACCAACTAGAATGGGCATGGTAATGCCCCCACTACAACTGAAGGGGGTAACAGTGTTTCAGCTCTCCCCCGCATACTAAAGGATCTTATCCCGACAGCAAGCAAGAAGACATGTGAACTTTTTGTGGTTTGATTTTACATTTGGACCATGAGAGCTTGGCTAACTGTCAAAATTTTTCAAATTGGAATGGTGAGGGCTGCACTTTTTGCCATGTAGAAAAATCTACAAGACCTAGACATATCTGAAAACTAAACATCTAGGTGAGTCCAGGTTGGTGTGCTTCACATGCACCTCGCACCACTTTCTTAGCCGCAATGCCCTGCAAACCTTCAACTTTGCTTGAAATCACACATTTTCCCACATTTTTGTGATGGAACCTTCCAGAATCTGCAGGAATCCACAAAATTCATACCACCCAGCATTGTTGCATCTATACCGATAAAAATTCTGCCCCACGTGTCAGTTTTTAAACCCGCTTTGGTTCCCCCTCAATTTCAACATGTTTTTGGCTCTTTCCTGTCACAGGCACTTGGCTCACTGTAGAAAAGTACCATCTTCCTTGGCATGTTACCCCCAATTTTACCTGTATGTCTGTATGTTTTCGCCTGTCTCACTGGGATCCTGCTGGTCAGGACCCCAGTGCTCATAGTTTATGGCCTAATGTGTTTGTCTGTATAGTCATTGAACCTGAACCTCAGTGCTTATGCTCTCTCTGCTTTCACATTTGTCACTATAGGCTAGTGACTGCATTTACCAATTTCAATTGGCACACTGGATCCCCCTTATAAGTCCCTAGTGTATGGTACCTAGGTACGGAGGAGATCCATATGGGCTGCTGCATTTTTTTTGCCACCCATAGGGAGCTCAGACAAACCCTTGCACAGGCCTGCCATTGCAGCCTGAGTGAAATAACGCACATGTTCTTTCACAGCCATTTTCACTGCACTTAATTAACTTATAAGTCACTTATATGTCTAACCTTCACTTGCTGAAGGTTATGTGCAAAGATACTAAGTATGAGGGCACCCCTGCCCTATCAAAGGTGCCCCACATAGTTAAGGGTCATTTCCCGGACTTTGTGAGTGCGGGGACGCCATTACACTCATGCACTACCTATAGATCAATACCTATATGTAGCTTCACAATGGTAACTCTGAATATGGCTATGTAACATGTCTAAGATCATGAAATTGTCCCCCCCATTCTAAATCTGGTATTGGGGAGCCAATTCCATGCATCCTGGGGCTCCACTATGGACCACCAATACTGCCAAACTAGATCTCTGAGGCTTGTACTGCAGATACAGCTGCTGCCACCGCATAAACAGGGTTCTGCCTCCTGGAGTCTGAGCAGCTCAGTCCCAGGAAGGCAGAACAAAGCATTTCCTCTGAGAGCCTGATTTTACACCCTCTCCCTTGGGAAATAGGAGTTACAGGCTGGGGAGAGGTAGCCTCCCCCAGCCTCTGGAAATGCTTTGAAGGGCACAGATGGTGCCCTCCTTGCATAAGCCAGTCTACATCGATTCAAGCACCCCTTGTCCCCTGCTCTGGTGCGAAACTGGACAAAGGAAAGGGGAGTGACCACTCCCCTGTCTGTCACCACCCTATGGGTGGTGCCCAGAGCTCCTGCAGTGTGTCCCAGACTTCAGCCATCTTGCTTTGCAAGGTGTGGGGGCACTCTTAAGGGCTCTGAGTGGCCAGTGGCAGCAGGTGACGTCAGAGACCCCTCCTGATAGGTCCTTACCTGATAAGGTAGCCAATCCCCCCCTCAGGCTATTTAGGGTCTCTCCTGTGGGTTCTCTTCAGATTCTGAAACTACTACTCCATCCTCTGACCTCGGATCAACCTCAGCCTGCTCCAGGAACCGCTGTAACAGCAACAAAGTATCGACAAGGGATACTTTTCTAGTCCTCCAGCAACTGCAACTGTTTCCACGGGGTGCACGCTCTGGGGACTCCCTGTCTTCATCCTGCACCAGAAGGACCGCAGAAATCTTCCGTGTGGTCATGGAGTCACTCCCCTGCTCAAGCAGGAACCTTCCAAGATGATGACCAGTACCTTTGGACTCCTCTCACAGTGACGAGCGTGCTCCTAAAGACACAGAGGTTGGACCCCATCGACATAGTCTGTCCTGAGGTCCTGCTGATGCAATTTGGAGGAGGTTAGACCTTGCCATCCCTGAGAGTAAAAGTACCCCTGTGTGCTGCGCTTTCTTCACCTCCTGAGGCCTCTGTGCACTATTTACAAAATGCCTTCATGCACAGCCTGGCCCAGCTCTCCAGCACTCCAACCTGCGACACTCAACTCTCTGAGTTGTTCTCTGGTGGCATGGGACCTTCCTTTGGTGTGCTGCACCAACTGCATTTTGCACCTCCTTTGTCCCCGTGTCCTGGGACTCCCGTGGATGCTGCCTGGCACCCTGAGGGCTCTCTAAAGTGCTGAGAGCCCCCTCTTCCTCCTCACACAGAGTTGAGGCCCCCAGGTCCAACATGAAATCACATCTACATCCATCTTCACATCGTGGGACATCTTTTGCATCGTGTAGGAACCCGCTGGCATCTTTCTAGGGTGCATACCTGCAGTCTTCGATTACCCTGACTCTTCTTTTGCACCCTCTTCTAGGTTGACAGGGGCTCCTGTCCTTCCTGGAACTTCTTTCAACTTCTGGACTTGGTCCCCTTCTTTTGCAGGTCTTCAGGTCCAGGAATCCAGCAGTTGTTGTTTGCAGACTTGGTTGGTTAATGCAATATTCCAATCATGAGGTGTAGTGTGCCCCAAGGAAACATGTAGTATTATACTCCTGTTTTTCTGGGCTCTAGAGTGGGGTAATTTAAATACCTTTACTGTATTTTTACTCTCCCAGCGATTCTGCACACACTGCACTTGTCTAAGGGGTAATTCATGAATTCCACTTTCTTAGTATATGGTCTACATCTAGACCTATTTCTCCCATTGCATTCTATAGCATTTCCTATTGTTTGCACTGTTCTATGACTATTTACTTGTCTAATTGTGATGTCTAGTGTATATATTGTGTATAATACTTTCCTCCAGAAGGAGTATTGTCTCTGAGATATTTTTGGTGCAGTGTCACCCAAATAAATATCTTTATTTTTGGTAACACTGAGTATTGTCTTTACTTGTGTATAAGTACTGTGTAACTATAAGTGGTATTGCATGAGCTTTGCATGTCTCCTAGTTCAGCCTAAGCTGCTCTGCTATAGCTACCTCTATCAGCCTAAGCTGCTCGAACACTACTACATTTCACTAATAAAGGATAACTGGACCTGGTATAAGGTGTAAGTACCCAAGGTACTCACTACAAACTAGGCCAGCCCCCTACACCCACCTACACAAGTTTTTTATCGGGAGAATGTTGGGTGGTAAGAAATTTGTACAAGTGCGATGATCCCACACGGAAATGTGGGGAAAATGTGATTTTTTTAATCTAAATTTGAGGTTTGCTGAGGAGTCTGGGCAAGAAAACATAGGCCCTTATTTATACTTTTTTAGCACCGCATTTGCGTCATTTTTTGACGCAAAAGCGGCGCAAACTTTCAAAATACAATTGTATTTTGTAAGTTTGCGCCACTTTTTCGTCAAACAATGATGCAAATGCGGCGCTAAAAAGTATAAATATGGGCCATTGGGGGATTCATGAAAGTCACACCTTCCTGGACTCCTAGTTTTCATAAATGTTTGGGTTTGATAGATTTCCCTAGATGGCTGCTGAGACCAAGACGAAAAACGCAAGTAACCTCCTTCAAAAACAGGTAGGTTTGAAATTGATAATTTTAATGTGTGCACATAGGGGGTCATTCTGACCCCGGCGGGCGGCGGTTGGCGCCCGCCTGGAGGGAACCGCCATTTGGCCGCCCTGCGGTCAAAAGACCGCTGGGGCCATTCCAACTTTCCCGCTGGGCCGGCGGGCGCTACCTAAGGTAGCGCCCGCCGGCCCAGCGGGAAAGGGGCCTGCAACACTGAAGCCGGCTCCGAATGGAGCCGGCGGTGTTGCAGGTGTGCGACGGGTGCAGTTGCACCCGTCGCGCTTTTCACTGTCTGCTAGGCAGACAGTGAAAAGCATGCTGGGGCCACGTCACTTTTCAATATACAAATTTGACATGTCCAGGTTGCGTTATGGGGCGTTTCCTGTTGCA
This sequence comes from Pleurodeles waltl, assembly GCF_031143425.1. NCBI lineage: Eukaryota > Metazoa > Chordata > Amphibia > Caudata > Salamandridae > Pleurodeles > Pleurodeles waltl. The sequence continues at coordinate 578,205,642 of NC_090447.1, forward strand.
GGCACTAGGCCTACTAACATAAGTGAGGAACCATTTTTATTGGGAGACTTGGGGAAATGCTGGGTGGAAGGAAATTTGTGGCTCCTCTCAGATTCCAGAACTTTCTGTCACTGAAATGTGAGGAAAAAGTATTGTTTTGGTCAACTTTTGAGGTTTGCACAGGCTTCTGGGTCACAGAACCTTGAGAGAGCCACAAGTCACCCCATTCTGCATTTTCCTAGATGTCTATTTTTCAAAAATGTATGGGTTTGCTACTTTCCCTAGGTGCCGGCTGAGCTAGAGATCAAAATCCACAGCTAGGCACTTTGCAAAAAAAAAAGGTCAGTTTTCTTTGGGAAAATGTGATGTGTCCATGTTGTGTTTTGGGGCATTTCCTGTCGTGGGCATTTGGCCTCTCCACACAAGTAAGGTACCATTTTTATTGGGAGACTTAGGGAAATGCTGGGTGGGAGGAAATTTGTGGCTCCTCTCAGGCTCCTGAACTTTGCAGCACTGAAATGTGAGAGAAAAGTGGGTTTTCTGGCCAAATTTTGAGGTTTGCAAATGATTCTGGGTAACAGAATGTGGCGAGAGCCCCACAAGGCACCCCATCCTTGATTTTCCTCGGTATCTAGTTTTAAAAATGCACAAGTTTGGTAGGTTTCCCTAGGTGCTGGCTGAGCTAGGGGCCAAAATCCACAGCTAGGCACTTTCCAAAAAACATGTCAGATTTCAATGTAAAAATTGTGTTTGACCAATGTATTTCCTGTCACAGGCACTAGGCCTACCCACACAAATGAGGTACCATTTTTATTGGGAGGCTTGGGGGAACACAGACTAGAAGAACAAGTTTTATAGCCCCTTGTCTTTCTCTGCATTTTTTCCAAATGTAAGACAGTGTGTAATAAAGACATCTATTTGAGAAATGCCCTTTAATTCACATGCTAGTATGGGGGGCCTGGAATTCAAAGATGTGCAAATAACCACTGCTTCTCAACACCTTATCTTGGGCTCATTTTGGAAATACACATTTTTCCTTGATACCTATTTTTCACTCTTTATATTTCACCACATGAATAGCTGTATACCCGGTATGCAATGAAAACCCAATGCAAGGTGTAGCTCATTTATTAGCTCTTGGTACCTAGGGTTCTTGATAAACCTACAAGCCCCATATATCCCAGCAACCAGAAGAGTCTAGCAGACGTAACAGTATATTGCTTTTAAAAATCTGCCATAGATGAAAAAAGTTATAGAACAAAACATGGACAGAAATGGCTCTTTTTCACCTCCATTTCAATATTGTTTTATTTTAGCTGTTATTTTCTGTAGGAAAAACTTGAAGGATCAGCATGTGACACGTTTTGTCTACTTTTCAGAAATGTATAGCTGTCCAGGATCCAGCATTGATTTTACACCCATTTCTGTCACTAATTGGAAGAAGGCTGAAAGCACAAAAATAGTAAAAATGGCATATGTCCCAGTAAAATGCCAAAATTGTGTTGAAAAATGTTTTTTCTGATTCAAGTCTGCCTGTTCCTAAAAGCTAGGAAGATGATTATTTTACCACTACAAACCCTCTGTTGATGCCATTTTCAGGGGAAAAAACACATGCTTTCTTGTGTAGCCGTTTCCAATTTTCTTTAAAAAAAATTACATTTGAGCTGTATTTTGGCTAATTTCTTAGTCTCTTCCAGGGGAACCTACAAACTCTGGGTACCTTTAGAATCCCTAGGGTGTTGGAAAAGAAGGACACAAATTTAGCGTGGATAGCTTATGTGAGAGAAAAGTTATGAGGGCATAAGCTCGAGCTGCCCCTGATAGCCAAAAAAGGCTCGGCACAGGAGGGGATAAGGCCTGGCAGAGAAGGGGTTAAAATACTTATTTCATGTTGGGCAGCAGATCGGCTTGTGCAAGGCAAAGACAAAAAAGTGGCAGTAAAAGCAATTTAATAAAAGTCAATATGAGTACTAACACATTTTAAAACCGAGCAAAGGTACGCCAAAATTCTCCACATACATCAGCTAGCTCGGACCTTGTGCTAGAACACAAATGTGGACAAAATTATAATAGGAAACTTGGCCAGGCACAAATAAGCTTTTGTCAACCAACTTCCCAGAGTTCTCTGTAAACATTAACAAATTGAGAATAAAGTTCTATGTCACAGAATGCGCAAATAGGCAATAGGAAACTGGGCCACACACAGCATAGCTTGTATTATCCAGGCACTCGCTATTAAGGGAATGGTTGGAGATCTGCAATACTCCCAGCTGCTTTACTAGAGTTTGTCCACCTAAGCCATACAGAGAATAGGAATCTGGACGATGAAACTATCATCATTCTGTTTAGGTCCGTTGAAAGTATTCTAAATGCCTCCTTGTGATGGCTAGTGCCCATATTCCTACAGAAAGGGACACCCGTGGGTGTGTGTCATCTTTGTTACCCAGAACCCTCTATTTTGCCGCTTTTCAAAATGGCAAAACCAATCCTCAGCTGGACAGACCAGGCATCCCACCCTAGATGTGTAGCTAGACTTTTTAGGTGTGTATGCCTCCTGAATACCTAACTTATCAACCTGCCCAGGTGCAAATTTGCCTTGGGCAGTGGGGATGGCTTTTCCCTCCTCTGGGTGACAGCTGCTTCAATATCGGAGGAAGTGTGTCCTTTGATGCTCTCCCCCTTGATGTGCCTCTTTACTAGCCTACCCACCCAGAAGGGAGGTGACACTTCCAACCCAGGCAGGTCTCTGTTTCTTACTCTTGGGAGTATTCACATCTCCTTGCAGTGGATCAGGCTTCTGTCTTGGTGGCAGCAGCTGCAAGCTGTCAGCTATGGCACAGGAAATGCTGGGGTAGCAAGGTGGGAAACCTCTAGGGTAGCCTCCTGGGTCAATATCTCATTAAATCTGACTTTGAATCCAAGTCAGATTTAATGAGAAACATGTTTTGATACCAAACATGGAATATTTCATTACCACCATAATGGAGTTGTCATTCTCAGGGGTGCCCGGGTGCCAACCAATGTTATGCTATGTACCACTGATCACTTATAGTACTCTTCAATTCAAAAGGGTACTATAGGGACATATATGTAGGTGTTGGAAAAAACGTCTGCACCACCGGTGGAGTTTGAGGTATTCAGGAGGTCCGCGATATGAGTGTAATGTGGAATTCCTGCTAAATTCCACTATAGGGTGTGTGGCAGAATTTTGTGTTTGGTTTGTGCATGTGAGAGTTGTTTAGGCATGCTCTGCTGAATGCAACAAGACTTGCAGGCCAATAGCGAGTGTAAGCGAGATTCACTGGCCGCTTGTGCGGCTTCTGGACGCCACAGAACCTTCTGCCACCATTTTCGTGATGCTGGTAAGAACAATTGGCTGTGGCTGCTTCTCAAGCCGAGTTTCTACTTGACATTTTCCAGTGAAGATTCTACTCCAACAAACAGATTCAGGTTGTTTATAGTGTAAGAAGAATTTCTTTATTTTTTTCACCAGGAAGGAAGTGCCCCAAAGACTCCAACTTCCTTTTACTGCCCAGCAGGCTGCTCCAAGTGCTTTGTTCAACTCCTGGTCAATTTTCACTTCAATTTGGAGGTGGAAGGATCACTTTTTCTGTCTGTAATTCCTTCTACATATATATCATTGGATTTTTAGGACTTTGTTTTTTGTCATATCACAAGTAACTTGAAAAACATTTGTATAAGTGTGCTGTTTGTTTGATATAGGGCATACACCAGTATTTATTTGCACTTCTATTTGATTTTTGATCTTGATTGTGGTGGGTCACCTGGAGTTTTACTAGGGGCCTAGTGACTATTTTGCATTTGAACTTTTACCTTTTGTAAGGAAAAAAGGTTGCATAGTTCAGTACATGTTCTCCATGTTTGTTTTATTTGCACTGTTCATTTATTTTACTCTGTGGGCTAGTCTGCTCACAGGCCATACAGCCAGTACTAGTCATGGGTACAAGGATCAACTGTTTCTTAGTTACATGTTGTTTTAAAACATAATTTAAGCCATGGATAGCATTGTATTGAAGTAAAAATTGTGGGGTTTTCTTTTGTATTTCAATTTTTTTTCTGCTGAAAGTGTATGTTGTGGGTATGTTTATAGCTTACCTAATTTTTGTTTTTGGCATTGCTGAATTAATGGTAGTGTTCTTTTTCACTGTTGTTATCATGCTTCCTTTGTCTGGCCAGTGTGCATGTTTGCCATAGACCACCATTTGTCTTTGTTTTCCATGTCATGGGGCTTGGGGCTTTTTTGTGCAGTCAATGTCCATTGGTCTGCACGTGTTCTTTGTTATCCATACCTCCTTGCTTTTTGTTTGACCACGTGGTCAGTTGCCACTTTGTATAGGCAGTCAGTATGCATTTTCAATAGGCCTGCATGTGTTCTTTGTTTTCTGATGATTGCTTACTTGCTCTTGTTTGACCAAGTGGTGGGCGACCATTTTGTGCAGCCAGCTAGAACGGGCTTTCCATAGGCATGCATGTGTTCTTTGTTGTCCATGGCTCCTTGCTTGTTGTTGTTTGACCATGAGGCTGGTGGCCATTTGGTGGCCATTTGGTGTCGGCACTTAGTGTGCTTTTTCAGTAGGCCTGCATATGTTATTTTGTCCATGCCTCCTTGCTTGTTGTTTGATTATGTGGTTTTTGGCCATTCTGTATAGGAATTCAGTGTGCTTTTGAAACTGCATGTGTTCTTGTTTTTTCAATGCCTCCATGCTTACTGTTGTTGATGTTCTTTGGCCACGTGGCTCACAGCCATTTTGTTCAGCCAGAAAGCCTGTTTTTCTTTTGCCATAGGCCTGCATATTTTCCCTGTTCTCCAGTGCCTCCTTGCATTCTGTTTATGATGCTGTTTGACCAAGTGGTTGGCAGGCATTGTGTGCAGCTAGTCAGTGTGTTTTGCTTTTGTCGTAGGCCTGCATGTGTTTGCTCTCCAATGCCTCCTTGCTTGTTGTAGTTGATTTTGTGGCCATTTTGTGCAGCCATTTAGTGTGTCTTTTCCATAAGCCTGCATGTGTTCTGTTGTCCATGCATACTTGCTGGTTGTTTGACTTTGTGGTCAGTGGACATTTTGTGTAACCAGTCAGTATGCTTTTGCCGTAGGCCTGCATGTGTTGTTTGTTCATGAATGTCTCCTTATTTGCTGTTGTTTATGTGGTTTGACCATTTGGCCAGTAATCTTTTTGTGCAGAAAGCCAGTGTGCTTTGCTATTGCAATAGGCCTGCATTTGTTCTTTGTTCTCTAATGCCTCTTCCTTGCTATTGTTGATGTTGTTTGACAATTTGATAGAAAGGAATTTGTGCAGCTAGCCGGTGTGTTTAGCCATAGACCTGTATGTGGTCTTCTTTGTTGTCCATGCCTCCGTGCATCTTGTTTGACTATACTTCTGGTGATGATTTTTGTGTAGTCAGTCAGTGTGCTTTTGCCATAGGCCTACATGTGTTCTTTTATATCAGTGTAATTAATACGCTTGAGGATCATTGTGGTAAATGTACCAACAGTATTTAAAAATGCATCCTTTCTATTTTTCATCCTTGCCTCCCAAATCCCAATGGGTTCTTCATAGTCCCCTAGTACACTAGTAATTAATTTGCTTTTATTAATTTAATATTTGTTTAGTTTTTTATATTTATATTTGTACTTATTTATTATTGATTTTTTAAATTATTTATTTTGTATTTGTTTAATTTTTTACAAATATTTACATTTTGTTTATTATTTTTCATTAATTGTTTTTTTTATTTTAATTTTTTGAACTTAAAAAAAAAAAAATCCCTTCATCCACCCCTGCCAGCCATAGGTGCCTGTTGCACACCATCATTCTTTTTATAATGATTGTCATTACTAATTTTCCCCTGGAGCTCTTGCCTGTCATACGCGCAGAGAAGCACACACACCAGCATTCATTTTTAGGGATTGTTCCATTTTCCCCTGAACCTAACTGCTTGCCATAGACGCAAACCTCTGTTTAATTTTTATGGATTATTTTATTTTCCTCTGGATCCCCTGCCTACCATATGTGCGCACCAGCATTTATATTTTTAAAGATTCATTTTTCCCTTATTCCTGCTGTGGTTCTAAAAATTCTGGACCCATGTAATTTACTTTGCCACAGCAGTACGATTTTAGTATCAAAAGACCGATAATGACTAGTACACTAAGCATGAGCATTTTCGCTCAATTCCAGCAGCGTTTTCACCTCGAAATCGCCATTTTCGTCCTGCACTCGTGGCTCCCATTTTATACACAGCAGCCATTTTTAAAAGTTGCCCTCACATAGGCTTATAATACAGTCAGATTTGATTCCAAGGACACGTACACCTTGATTGACTTTTCTCTGACCTGGGCAAGCTGGAACCATTGCCTCAGGCCAAACCTGTTTGGTCAGTCCCTCTCCCAGTGGCCGAATCAGATAGCATCAAGGCACACCAGGCCATAAAACCCTTATTATCGCTCACACACCCTGCCTAATCTTGCTCACACCTGCACCTGCTCTTTTCTTCTTCTTACTTTACGAGGGGGAGGTGCCCGTTTTTATTGGGGGTCCACACTTATCTGAATACTAGGCCTTGCCGGGTAATTTATTATGGGTTGGATGACATGAAATATGAGGTTTCATCATGACACTGTTTTTTCCTTTGTAGTGAAAACATGTGAATGACCAACCAAAATGTAAAGAATGTTTGCCTGAAGCTTAAGAAACTGTATATAAGGAAACCTGACTTTGCATTGAAACACAGTCTCCTGAGAACATACAAATCGTGCTGTTGTACTTCTAGGACACTTTCAATTGGTTGCAGCCAATAAATTCGATCTTTGACTTCACCTAGAAGACTCTGAGTTTCTGTAGTCTGAATCAGGAAAGTACCCGAGGTCTTTGGGTGTACCCTGGCACCGCTGGGTTACCGGATCAGTACCGGTTCTGAAAAACCCAGTACCTCAGATGGCGCTCAAACGTGGGGCGATACCAGCGGTACCGGTCCAAGCCTGAGGTCCGTGGGGAGCTTCGTGTGAAAATTCTGGAGGAAGGCCGCCACTTCATCGACCCCTGCATGTCGACGTGGTCCGAAAGTCTTTGTTGCGAGGTTCCCCGCTTCCCGACGGCTATGAAGGACTGCTGCCCTGGCTATCGGCCTGATTTGGACCCTTGATTTTTGGTAGAGCGAAACGAGTCTTCTGGTGACGTCATTGATATTTTCAGTTAAGTATAAGTGGAGCGTCTCCCAGTCCTTAGTTGGACACTTGGTTTGGTCCTTAGTTGGACACTTGGTTTGGTCCTTAATTGGACATTTGGTTTGGTATCCCTTTGGGATCACTTTGATTTGGAACTTGCAAGTACCAAAGCCGAAGGACTCGTGTGTTCACGAGACTATCGTAAACGATAATCCTTTGAAGTTTGAAGCTAGACTAGTGAGCGAAGATGCCTGGTCTTAGCAGACTTGGAAATTTGTTTTGTCTTGGTTGTAAAAGGGACTCCCGGTTGGAGGACTCATGTCCGGTTCCTCCGATTGGAACTCCAACCTTTGAACTATATGTGAAGCACGGAGTGGGCCCCATCACGTTTAATAAAGTATGGGTCCGCTATTCTCGGAAATAATTGAGAAAAGTTTTTTTTTTTCTTGTAAATATGACTTACAACTAGGATCTGCAAACGGTTCTGTAAGTAAATTGCGACGGCGCTATTTATGAAAAATGGCTAAAGCGCGCTGTATTATGTGTACTGAGTGTTTTCTGTTTATATCTGAAATGAGCTCAATGTGTGTTTGTGGGTCTTCTTGATGTTTTCAGTTTGTTAAGTAAAATGTTGGTTAATTAATATTAAGTAGAAACTTAGAAAAAATCCAGAAATGAACCATGTGATGTGCTAACATAGCTATATGTTGCTCTTTAATTTATAGAATGAGCAATTGTGCACATATACAAAACTGCCGTTAAATGCTTAATAAATTAGAAAACACATTCAATAGATATAAATAGGGCCCCAAACAAAAACGAAATTATCTATTTTTGCAAAAAAAAAAAAAATACATTTACAGCATTTTTCTTAGATGCATTGTATTAGATGTTCACAGGCAAACTTTTCAGCTGCAGTATATTTGATAGGAATGTTCAATTCAGCCAGCACTTTCCCAGTTAAACATGGGTGGAATTTTGCATAACCTTCCTTTTAAATGAAAGTGGCGCAAAAATGTGACGCATTTCAAGTTAGGCTTATGCGCTTAGGCTTGTGAGTTAATGTATCCCAAATAATAGGCAAGGGATGCAGCTTGCTTTTATATGTGGAATTATCAAAAAAAAAAAAAAAGAATAATTGGGTTCTTATTTTTTTTTTAAAAGAAAATTATTAATTATGGAAAAATTATTTAAAAAATAAGTGCCTTTCAAAATCGTTTTTTAATATTTATAAAGCTTAATACCTATACTATGACCTCCTAACATTAAAATTTAATTTAAGTTATGTTGCACCGCTAAAATGACATTTGTATGTGCAATTTTCCCTTGGCGCAGGAGCAAACAAGCTCATTTCTATAAAGTATAAGTTAATATTTTCAATGGCTGACTCATGGATTGTGTAATAGACATTCTGGTAATGCATATTATGCAAGAAAATTGTAGGATATTGATTTTTTAATGCCTAAAATATCAAAGTCGATTTTGGGCAAAAGCACTGTTTAAACTGCATTTTCTTTCATTCAGAGTACTTTTTAAAGTGTCTCAGGCTTCAGTAAATGCATACATTTAGGTTTGATATATATTTGCAGGTTGTGCCTTCTTATGATTCAATGAGTCAATGTGCCAGTACAAAGGCTTGTTTTAATATCAAGGTTGAAGGTTCTAACTTCAGCTGGGCCTACTGAGACGTTCATTCATTCGAGGTTGATGAAATATGTACCATTGCATGGGATTGCAACAAGCATTTATTCTAACAACTGGTATGTGTGTTATTAAGGTTTGTGAATTATTCACAGTAAATGTAGTTTAATAATCTGGAAATAGAGATACATTTTTTTAGCGCCTAAAAAGGATTTTTTTTTTTTTTTTTAAATAGAGTGAATTATTACAGGTTAGAAGGAAAATAGGAAGGCCTACTGTCTTTGAAAGATTCAGAGTGGCAGAAGCTAGGAGAGCTACAGAGGCTGGCTCAAGTCACGCTGCTGAGATGCTATCTTTAGTTTTCCCATAAACAATGGAGGAGGCTGTCATGTTGACACCTGTGACCTTTTAACTTAGGGCCTTGTCTCTGTGAAATGCAGAATGACCCTATGGGCCTCTAAAAGTGGGATTTCTGGTTTCTCCAGAAGAACATCAATACAATTAAAGAACTTAATTCCAAAGGGAAAATATAAAAAAAAAGGGGTTTCTTCGAATGTCCCAACATCATGTTAAATGCTCTGCAGAACTGATACATTTGTGTCTCCGCTCTAAAAAAATAAAATGATGCCTGCTAGTTGCTTTTATTTGACAGAAAACGAAGTGTTGCATTAAGTCTTAGACAGAAAATAAGATGCAGCCCTTTTTAAAAAAATTTTGAAGGCTACATGCCTTAATGAAAACGATTTGCCAATTAAGACTTATTTTTCACAATGGAAATTTCAGGTGCCAAATTAATATGGAGTGTCAGTGTAACAAGTTTTACTTTTAGAAAGGTAAAACTAAGGTGGCTTGATGTTGCGAAGTAACTGACAAGAGGGTAACAGTTAAGTAATGGAAATTTATTTTCATGTATTTGGTCCTATCATGAATTGTTCTTGCTGGTCCTGTATGTTAGAAGAGAAACAGTAAAGTTATATTTGACAGCAGATTTCCATTGCCTGGTGATCTACTGTCAAAAGGAGGGTAAGGATTTTAAACCTGACAAATTAAACAGGCCCAAATATTGGGTTTTGGGCTGCAAGTTTACAGTGCATAAAGTACATGACATGGTGTTGTGTGTCACCGCTTATTCACACATGCTATTGTTTTGTCTATGCTTTTTGTGCTTGATACACAGCAAGTATATCTGATGGCTTGACGTTTTGTGCGTTTTTATTATTTTTGATTTGTTTTTTGCATGTTTGTTGCTGCTTTTGATACTATTACAAGCTCCCCTGTGTTGTGAGGGGATGGTCATGACGATGCCCATCGCTACGCAACAGTTGGTTGAACTTGTTCTGGTTACTAAATTCCACAGATAATGATATTTCATGCTGTGAACATAAAAAACAACACTTCACCAGTGAATGTCTATTTGGCTATAATGGTATTGAAGGAAAATAAAAAGAGATATACAGGATCAAAGTGTGTCACCTGCAGTTAGTCACGTTACTGCCCCTTCCCTTAAAGGAACAGGCAGCCCTACATTTATGTATCCTTGATTGGACCTAAGGATGAAATTATAGATCTGTGACTCAAGGTGGCCTAATTTCTATATTACATTAGTTAATGATGTTCTGTTTCCTAAGTAGCATATGGCTTTCGTTCCTTAAAAGAAAACCAGGTTTTCATTTTTTCCTGAAGAAGGAACTGAAACATTAGCTAGGAGTACCGTATATGGTGTAGTCACCAACGGTAGAGTTAAAATTTGTGTAACTTTGGCCTTTGTGTATCACCCGTACTCTCGGTGTTGTGTCACATGCCTGACTATCACCCAAATAATTTTTTTTGTTCTTCCTATAGATTTTTTTCTTTGGTTACTTCCCCTGACCAATGTCGCACCATGCTTAGTTATTGAGATTTTAGCTATGTCCTAGTCCCATTTCTCTTTTTCGAATTCCTTTCACCAGTCAGCCCTTTTATTATTATTGAAGTATTGTTCAGGTTCACATTTCCAGACTGCAGTGATGTACCAGGGACCCCCATGTTATGTATAATTCCCTTTGGTATGACCAGACTGGTTTTCAAGAATTTGCCTGCTTCAATGTTTTCCTGCCTGACTGTCAGGGTAGCGATAGACTGGTTAACTGACTCAATATTATAGTAAGACAAGTTTTCCATCTCAATAGGAGATATCTTATGTTTACCTTTTTGAACATGACGAATTTTCAATGTCTATTTTAATTTGGTTTTCGGTTCCCTTCTGTTCCTGCTACTTTAATTTTTGGTGGGATCAGATGTGTCCTAATCATGCAAATATCAGGACCCTCTAGTTCTTGTCTTTTTGTTTGCACATTTGACTATTAGCCTGTGTATTGCATAGTGCACCTGATGCACAGTTTTTAAAGGAAGGTTTCTACATGTCCCTGATAATCGGTATCATGTGATTTCTCTATTGAGATGTTCTAAGGTAAGGAGGAACACCTAGACTTAATCATTGAGGCAAATATGTGTTTACCCCATTAGACAATGCCACTGTGTGAGGAAATCCATTCAGATAGAATTCTCATGTAGCTATAGATGGCAGAGAATAATGGAGAGAACTGAATTAAAGATGCTACAGACCCTGTTTTGCCCTTCTGCCTTTGTCTTTGTATTTTATGCCCATGGTGTATGGCTACTCCTTTGAAGATTGCAGACCACCTGCTTGCAGTCCCCTTGTTAAAAACCATGAACTGTTTTTGTACTAAATTGAAGGAAACTAACAGCTGTGGCACACTTCCTACGTCACTAGATTCTGCGGGTATCAAGTCATAATAACCTGCAGGACATTGATTTAAGCCTAATTCCCATCAGTGACAGCTACAGATGAAAGACGGACGTCTTGGCCCTACAGTCTCAGCACCCAGAAAGTAGCAAAGCTGGACAGCGATCGCCAGCGCATGGTATCGTACTTGCTCCATCAGACGGCGTTGGACATCACAAAACCAAAGTTTCAGTGTAAAAGAACTAAAGAGAAGGATTCCTGTTGTTGATGGCAGAGCTGTTTTGAGGTTTCATTTCTCTACCTGTCATGTGCTGGTAACCTCTGACAGTGTGCAATCCCTTGAGCCCCTTGGCCTGAGTTTTGGCCACACACCCCCTTTTCTTTGCTCCAACGGAAGAAGGGCAGTGCACCGGAGATTTCAAGTTTGGAAAAAGGCACTATATTGTGGTGCCCATGAAAGAGCAGCTTGAGCGTCCTCTGACACTAAATAATGAGTGTTGGAGTCTGAAAGTGCTGCTGAGCTTGAGCTATTTCCCAATTAATGGTGCTTGCGTCTGCACGAGATGATTTGTGCCCTTGATCAATGAAGAGCACATTGTTTGTAGTGTCTGCCACAGAGGAGAGACACTGGTGCATTGCTTTAAGACATTGAGACTTTCGAGTGAGCTGTGGGTGTTTGCCAGGAGGGCACTCAAACTAAGCAGTACTTTTCTCACGAAGAGGCCTGAATTGAGAGGCCCATGCGAAAGAAAACAACAAAAGAAAATTTGATGGACAATAGAAGCCTGCCAGAGAGGCTTTTTGAACGGACTCTGGGCATAGTTGGTTTCACAAGAGGTTTCTGTGTGATTGTATAGACTAGGTGTTAGGAGACTGATTGTTTTGCTGGCATTGTTTTAAAGTACTATTCTGTTTAGTAAAAGCAGAATAAAGTCCATTTTCTGTGGAAAGAGTACCCCCTTTTCACCTTAGAGCATTGATGAGAGTCACCACTGTTCCACCTGAACATACAAAAATTACTGAAATGCAGAGGAGCCCTAAAAATGTTACTGGATAATTTTAGGATTTGCTTTTTGGCTAGGGTTGTGAAAAATTATTATTTCATTTGTAATAGTGGTCACTACTTTCTCCCGTTGTCTATATGTTCTTCATAACGTGTTTTCTAGTGTCTTTTAAACATGACGTTGTCATTTATGGGTGGGATTGTTTTTCTCTACTCAATTGACTTCTGCACCCACTTCCCAACCTATGTCTTTTCCTACTATTGTTTCTTTGCACTCTTTTCACCCTTTTCCTGAACATGAGCAGGTTAGAAGATCAGAATTCATAAGCAATTCTTTTGTACAGCTTCTGCATCAACACTAGTTAGTAGTGAACATCACTAATTGTTGGGTGTGTGATCTTATGCCACCTACTGCAGATAGAGGTATTCCTTATTTTGTCCTGCCATATGTGGCCTTTTGTGCTACTTCATGTTCGAGGAGACCTGTCCAGAGAGAGTTACCAAGTACTAGAATTTTGCTCCAGCAACATCTCCATGGCCTTATAACATAGACCTGGACTCAGATTAGCATGAGAATAGGTTTATTACCTATGTAAGGGCAAAAGGAGGGTTTGTGGTTCTAAAAATTCTGGACCCATGTAATTTACTTTGCCACAGCAGTACGATTTTAGTATCAAAAGACCGATAATGACTAGTACACTAAGCATGAGCATTTTCGCTCAATTCCAGCAGCGTTTTCACCTCGAAATCGCCATTTTCGGTCTGCACTCGTGGCTCCCATTTTATACACGGCAGCCATTTTTAAAAGTTGCCCTCACATAGGCTTATAATACAGTCAGATTTGATTCCAAGGACACGTACACCTTGATTGACTTTTCTCTGACCTGGGCAAGCTGGAACCATTGCCTCAGGCCAAACCTGTTTGGTCAGTCCCTCTCCCAGTGGCCGAATCAGATAGCATCAAGGCACACCAGGCCATAAAACCCTTATTATCGCTCACACACCCTGCCTAATCTTGCTCACACCTGCACCTGCTCTTTTCTTCTTCTTACTTTACGAGGGGGAGGTGCGAGTTTTTATTGGGGGTCCACACTTATCTGATGTAAAATACTAGGCCTTGCCGGATAATTTATTATGGGTTGGATGACATGAAATATGAGGTTTCATCATGACACTGTTTTTTCCTTTGTAGTGAAAACATGTGAATGACCAACCAAAATGTCAAGAATGTTTGCCTGAAGCTTAAGAAACTGTATATAAGGAAACCTGACTTTGCATTGAAACACAGTCTCCTGAGAACATACAAATCGTGCTGTTGTACTTCTAGGACACTTGTCAATTGGTTGCAGCCAATAAATTCGATCTTTGACTTCACCTAGAAGACTCTGAGTTTCTGTAGTCTGAATCAGGAAAGTACCCGAGGTCTTTGGGTGTACCCTGGAGCCGCTGGGTTACCGGATCAGTACCGGTTCTGAAAAACCCAGTACCTCACTGCCACTGGGGTGCAGTTCCCATTATGTAAACAGGACTGCATGTGTGGGATGGCAAAAGAATGTGGGGGGCTGAGTCCTTCCACACCATCAGAAAATAATGGCCAAGTTCCTGGTTAGCTTGCAGCACCTCATCTGAACCCCTAGCCTTGCAGGGAGATGGAGAGTTGTGGCAACCTGAAATATGAAACCATCGCTCCTCAGGGAAGCTGAATTTCAGTCATATTACTCATGCTTGGTGAGACAAAAACACAAAGAAGATACGTGATGAGTTTTCAATCCATTTAAGTATTGAGGATGAGCTGCAATAATTAGGCAGAAGAAGCAGAGCAAAGCAACAGCATCATGAACAGGGTGTTATTAACTAGCTCTTGAAATACTAGAGGTTCCTACTTTGCCCTAATGTCCTAAAGAGAGCATACTTGGGGGTATCCTTCTGCCTGCCCAATCCAAGGGATTAGCCTTAGCCTCATACCTGAAATGGGTGTCAGGAGTCTGCCTGTGTGATGAATGGCAATCCTTGTCAGGAGGCTAGTGGATCAGCATCAGTAAAGTTGCATTGTCGAGCACAGCTGTACCAAGATGGTCATGTTGGAATGCCCCTCTGACCCTCTCTGTCAGGGCATTTCTTATACAATAAAACTGCACTCTGTAAGAATATTTAGCACTGATGTGATGCTTTGTCTTAGTATTAGATGCTGTCACCCAAACTGGCACAATGGTATGCAGAATATCTCATTCTGTATGTAGCCTTGGACAGAATGTTCCTGATTGTGTGTCAAAAAATCGACCTTAAAAATAAGCATCATGTACCCTGCCTTCTCAGAGTAATATTGTGTAAGCTTGAACATAGAAAATGATACTTCTAAAAATTTGATGTAGCTAAAATGTACAACATGTAAAATGTGGAATGTGAAAGAAAAGTCAAGAAATAGGAGGAACTAAAGTCTTTCCAAGATGGAAGTCACTATACCCTTCACTTGCTAGTGATAGGGTCTATTAAAAAAACCCGATAGGATAAAATCATATAAACTAATAAAATGATAACATGTTCAATCCAGCAAGCAAAGCAAACAAACTGCATTAAAAATTATGGCATTTTAAAAGAGGACAAATTTAGATGAAATAAGAGGCAAATTTAAACTTTTATGGAGACGTCCAAATTGTCAACGTTGATGAAATCCAGTATGTATCCAGCTTGCGCAGAGGATAGTCCCACTTCCGCAGATGATAGTACAACCAAAGCCCTGGTGAATAGGTCAAAGGAACACACATGGTCATTGGCCTCAGCTGCCACTGAGACAATAGCATCCTGTGTCGTGCCCATTGATGACGAGCCAGCAGGAATGAATCCTGAAGTTGTATCAAGAATAAGTGGCTCATAAAAGGCATCCTGAAGCAATCGTATTTTCATAGGACAACACCAAAAAAGGACCTGTAATGCGGACATCAACAGATTCATGTCCATAGATAGTACCAATTGCATTGCAAGACAAATATCCAGTGAGCTTTCAAAGCCCTTTGGCTTTGAGATGGGACATCCACTGTGGAGCAGAAAAAACAAGACCAATGCCACCTATTAAAGCCAATATTAGTGGCAAGACTCTCGATGACACTCAAAAATAAATTGCTGAAGGAATTACTCCGAAAACAGTCTGAAAGGTACTGACAAAGACAGGCCCTACAGCTTTAAAAAGGTGTACAATTCCTGTGGTGTTTGACACTTTAAAAATGTGTCCCACAAGTTCACCAAAATGTCTTGGAAAAATTGGTATTTAATCGAGTCTGTATTTCAGAAGACACCCTTGCAACTTGTAATTCAAATGTTTCACAGGCAGATATGCTTTGAAACGGCTCAGATTGCCGAAGTTCACATTAAGGGGGTCATTCTGACCTCGGCGGTAAAAGCCGCTTACTGCCGGTCAGAAGGCCGCCACAATACCGCCGCGGCCGCGGTCAGCCGCCACGGACATTCTGACCCACAACTGCAAAACCTCCAAAAATCCGCCCTCCACTGCAGTCCGCCACATCAGCGGCCAGCGGTAATCTGGAGAAGACCAAACCTCCACCGCCACGCCAACAGAAATACGCCCATCCCATTATGACCCGCAAATCCACGCGGCAGTCATTCAACCGCGGTATTCCATTGGCGGTACACACCGCCACGGTCAAAATACACACACCTTTACAAACCCCTACCACATTGGACAATTTGAAAGGCACACACCTGAAACACATACACACACCACTCCCACACATCCAATACCATATAAAACACACACCCACATCACCCACAAACCCCTACCAACAAAAACCAGAGACGAAGGAGAGAGAGACACATCAGAGAATAGATAGCCAGACACACAGAGGCACACCACAACATCACACACACCACATAGAAGCACAAAGCACCACACACCAACACACACATCATCACATACACCACCCCACACCTCATACACACCACCCCATGGCACCACAAAGGCACCCACGCTTTTCGGACCAAGAACTCCGGGTAAGCTCTGGCAGCGGATCGTGGACAGGGTCAACGCGGTGGGACAGCATCCCAGAAATCGAGAGGACATTCGCAAACGATGGAACGACCTACGGGGGAAGGTGCGCTCGATGGTCTCGTGACACAACATCGCAGTGCAGAAGACTGGCGGGGGACCCCCACCCACTCCACCCGAATTCACAACATGGGAGCAAGAGGTACTAAACATCCTGCATCCTGATGGCCTCGCTGGAGTACACGGAGGAATGGACTCTGGTAAGTACAAGGCCAACCACTTCACCCCCCCCCCCAGCATGCTAACCCCCACCCTCACCCCCAACCCCCCAGCACACATCCTCCCTGAGAATGTCTCTCCAGCACAACCCACCCAACACCAACCCCTGCATGCCATCCCCAAACTATGGACACCCATCACCTAAGCATGACCACTGCACATACCCATCCCCCCCCCACAAAACACCCTCACAACACCTCCCCCAAGGGAATGCCAGCACTGGGGGACAAGGGCACCCATAAAACGCAAGCTAATGCACACACAGAAACAATAACCATACCCTCTTACCCCATGCAGGACCCGAACGACAACACACCGGTCAGGAGGGACCAGAAATGTCCATCCCACCCCCGGAACAGGCCCCTAGTGATGACAGCAGCTCTGTCGACCTGGAACCTGACGACCAGCCCGGACCATCGGGGACCTCTGGGCAGTCGGTTCCCCTCACCCAGACACAGGCCACTGCAGACCCAACCCCCTCTGGGAACAACAGCACAGCTCCCACCCAGCGGGCCCATGCCTCTGTCTCTAGGACAGGTCAAGCAGCGGTTTGTCTACCACTACAGGGCCCCCAGGGTAACCCAACAACAACAGGGACCTGGGGGCAGTGGGAGTGGGCACACCGTCCAGGGGACAGAGGCCCAGGGAAACAGGGCAACTCGGAGGGCTGCTGTGCGACAGGGGGGGGAGGAGAGGCCCAGGGAACCCACTCTCCAAGAGGCCCTCACCACCATCATGGCAGCCTAACACCACTCACAAGAGACGATGGCGACGGTACTGGCCAGGTTCCAGGAGATCCAGGCACAGCAGGAGCAACGCTACATGGGGTTCAGCGACCAACTCACCAACATCTCAACCGCTATGGGGAGCATAGTCCAGGCCCTGAACCGTATAGAGGACATGTTTCGGGACCATGTGGCATCACACAGGGCCCCTGTTACTAGCCAGGAACAGGAACAGCCTACCACCTCCGCCGGCGCTAGTGGACAGGAGGCCCCACCAGAACGACAGCCCACCAGAACCCCACCTCCTGCTGAACAACAACCGCCCCGCAAAAGGAACCTGAGATCAAAAAAAACGATAGAGTAGGATGTCAAGACCCCCGCCAGCATCACATACCCCCTGAAGTCCTCCCACTGTTCCACATTGCCACCCTGTCAAACCTTGAACTGCCCCTGCTCCATCCTGCCAGAGGCATATGGACAATGCACCTGTGAGACTGAGAACTGGACTCTGCCATGGACATTACTCCACCCCCACCCATCACTGTTTCACTATCATGTACCAATATCTATGCACTAATAATAAATCACACATTGCACTGAAATCAATCAGGACTCAGCCTGTCTTATTTACAAATGTATGACACATTACATATCAATTACGTATTATTAACATTGTGAATTACACATACCGAGGTAACTTAGCATTAGTCCATGGGCCAACCAAGCTGAGGTCACGCAGTGGCTCATACAGCACAGAAAAGGGAAGGGAAAATCAAACATCATGTTTATAGTTCTGGGGGGAAATCGACAAAGTTGAGATGCAGGAGGCTTTCAGGAAATGTAAAATGTCATTGGTGATTATTACCTGTGTGCTACTGGAAATACTGTTCTATTACTCTGTCCCTGTTGTCTGTGTCGTCCTCTGAGTCTTCCTCCTCTTCACTCTCCGCAGGCTCCACAGCTGCTTCAACACCACCATCTGCACCATCCTCCTGCAGGAAAGGAACCTGACGTCGCAATGCCAGATTGTGAAGCATACAGCAGGCCACGATGATGTGGCACACCTTCTTTGGTGAGTACATCAGGGATCCCCCTGTCATATGCAGGCACCTAAACCTGGCCTTCAGGAGGCCGAAGGTCCGCTCGATCACCCTCCTAGTCTGCCCATGGGCCTCATTGTACCGTTCCTCTGCCCTGGTCCGGGGATTCCTCACTGGGGTCAATAGCCACGACAGGTTGGGGTAACCAGAGTCCCCCAATAGCCATACACGGTGCCTCTGGAGTTCACCCATCATATCAGGGAAGCTGCTATTCCGCAGGATGTAGGCATCATGCACTGAGCCAGGGAACATTGCATTTACCTGCGAGATGTACTGGTCAGCCAAACAGACTATCTGGACATTCATCGAATGATAACTCTTCCTGTTCCTGTACACCTGTTCATTCCTGCGGGGGGGACCAGAGCTACATGGGTCCCATCAATGGCACCTATGACGTTGGGGATATGTCCAAGGGCATAGAAGTCACCTTTCACTGTAGGCAAATCCGCCACCTCAGGGAAAATGATGTATCTCCTTACGTGTTTCAGCAGGGCAGACAACACTCTGGACAACACGTTGGAAAACATAGGCTGGGACATCCCTGAGGCCATGGCCACTGTTGTCTGAAAAGACCCACTTGCAAGGAAATGGAGCACTGACAGCACCTGCACGTCAGGGGGGATTCCAGTCGGATGGCGGATCGGTGACATCAGGTCTGGCTCCAACTGGGTACATAGTTCCTGGATTGTGGCACGGTCAAACCGGTAGGTCACGATGACATGTCGCTCTTCCATTGTCAACAGGTCCACCAGCGGTCGGTACACCGGCGGATTCCGCCATCTTCCAATATGTCCCAACTGACGGTGCCTAAGAAGGACAACAGCGAAGAAACTGTCAGCATTCCTCCAGGTATGTTCCCACAGTCACACACAAGACTACAACAGACAATTAACCCTTCCGGGAAAGGTTTTGAGTGTAGGCCTCGGTATGTGTGACGCAGTAGTAAATGAAGCCATGTGGGCCCCTGAAATAGCGGCTGCCTGACCTCTAAACTGGGACAATGGAATTGTGGGGTAACTGCGCTGGCATTGCACACCGTCGCGGTAGGCGGTCGTAGAGCGCGGCGCAATGCTGCATTGGTTAACATTGGACCCTATGGGTCCCAGGAGCCAATGAACAGGTGCGCTGGCGGTGATGATGCGCACCGCCGCGGACGTCACCGCCATTTTCTATCTCTTCAATCACTAGATACCTGACCTTCGACAGGAGAGGACCTACACTGCTAGTGCTGCTGTGACCTCGGTTTGGAAGCGACGATGGCTGCTGCGTCTGGGGAAAGGGCCCCTGCCTTCACTGCACAGGAGTTGGAGAAACTTGTGGATGGGGTCCTCCCCCAGTACACGCTACTCTACGGTCCTTCAGACCAACAGGTTAGTACACAGGGAGCACGTTGTATGGGCTAGGCTTGGGTGGAGAGGGCTGGGTGGATGAGGGAAGGGGGCAGAGTACATAGAACAGTCATGCATGGGGATGAATGGGCCACAGGGATAGAGTTGGGAGGGGGCCAATTACAACGACGGTGCAGTAGGTAATGACTGTTCCTCTTTCCTTGTGCATGTCATGTAGGTCAGCGCCCACCAGAAGAGGGACATTTGGCGTGCCATCGCCAAGGAAGTCTGGACCCTGGGGGCCCACCAGAGACGGGGCACCCAATGCCAGAAGAGATGGGAGGACATTCGCCACTGCAGCAAGAAGACGGCGGAGGCTCAGCTGGGGATGGCCTCCCAACGTGGGAGGGGTGCCCGTCGCACCATGACCCCCCCGATGTCCCGCATCCTGGCGGTGGCCTACCTGGAGTTGGATGGGCGCTTAAGGACATCACAGCAGACACAAGGGGGTGAGTACAACCTCATCCTATGGACTTTGCGTGCAGTGGAGCTGTCTGGGTGGGGGTGGTGGGCTGTGGGTGTCCCTAGGCCAGGGCGAGTTAGGTAGGCAAGGCCCCTCCGTTATGTAGGACATGTGGCACTCTACCGCAGCTAAAAAAAAAAAAAAAAATGATGTATAGTTGCCCCTTTGCCATCCATGTGGGCAGATTTCTACCATTGCCATGTAGGCCATATCCCAGAAATTACATGTGCAGAGGGCAGGAGCACGGCATAATGCAGGGGGCTGCTGCGTTTGTCTTGTCCGCCAACGGTCGCGGTATGCCATGCACTGAAACTCTCTTTCTTCTGTCTCCCCCCTTTTTCTGCTCTCCCTGTCCTTCTGTACATCAGCATCAACAGAAGGAGGTACAGTGGCACCAGAGCACGAGGGGGCTGCATCCCACATGGCCATGGAGGGCCACACCACAGACTCGGAATTCACCAGTGGGACGGAGGGCGAGGGGAGCTTCACTTCGGCCACAGGATCACCAAACAGCGACACAGACTCGTCCGCCGATGGGAGCTCCCCTGTGGTGGCGGCACCATCTGTGCGCCCCACTTCTACAGGTACAGCCGCCACCTCCTCTACCAGCACCGCCCTCCCAGCAGCCCCTCAGCGTTCGCCCTGTGCCTGCTCACCCAGGAGGGTGGGCATCACCTTCGCCCCAGACACCTCATGCCCTGCCCCTGTCACCCCTGCTGCCCTCAGTGAGGAGGCCATTGACCTCCTCAGGTCACTCACTGTTGGGCAGTCTACCATTGTGAATGCCATCCAGGGTGTAGAACGAGAGTTGAAACACGGTAATGCATTCCTGGACGGCATTCATTCTGGTCAGGCTGTCCTTCAGCGAACCCTGCAATCTCTGGCCTCAGCACTGATGGCAGCCATTGTCCCTGTGTCCAGCCTCCCCCTCCAACTTCCTCCACCCAGACCCAATCCCCTGTACCCCAGCCCATCCCAAGCACACCTACAGACCAGCATGCACACAAGTCAACACACACAAGTAGCTCAAGCAAACATAGGCACCACACACACCACAGGCACTCACACAAGCATCCCACCCATACAGACACAGCAACATTCACTGTCTCCACTGTGTCCCCCTCCTCCTCTTCTCCCTCCTCCCTCCCACTGTCGTCTACACACACACCTGTATGCACTACATCTACAGGCACTAGGACTCGCACCAGGACACCCAGCACCACAAGCCGCTCACCTGCACTCACCACCTCCACTGCCATATACACGTCCCCTGTGTCCTCTCCCAGTGTGTCTGTGACGCCCCCTCCCAAAGTACACAAACGCCGGCAATCACTCACCCAACATCCATCCACTCACGACAGCCTCCAGTACCTGCACCTGCACCCAAAACAGCTAAAGTGACACCTCCTACAACCACCTCCTCTTCCTCCACTCCCAGACCCCCTCCAGCTACCCATCCCAGTGTCCGTCAGAAACTGTCCCTATGTCAAATTGACCTTTTTGCCCCCACCCCCCCTCCAATTCATCAGTCCCGTCGTAGCGCATCAGCCAAAAAGCCTCCAGTACCAGTGGTGCGTGTTCCCGGTTTTAGAGTGCCCCGTCCACCAGGGAAGGCAGTAGGACCCAGAGCCAAGGCACTGTCAGCCCACCCCCTGTAAAGGCTCCGAAATTGGAGAGTGGACGACGGGACCATGTCAAGACTCCTGGTGGGACAAAAAGTGAATTGGGATCCAAGGCGATTGGTGAGTCATCAGTAACTCCAAAGAAGGTGGGGAAGGTCCCGAGGAAGTCTCCCCAACCTGTTTTGAGTGTCACGGCAGAGAAGTGCGCCATCATTTCCGGCGGTCCAGACACAACCGCCAGCACCGTCGTTACTGGTCCGGAGACCAGCGCCAGAGTCATAGCCCAGGAGGGCTCAAGTATCGTTACTGGTCCGGAGACCAGCGCTGGAGTCATAGCCCAGGAGGGCTCAAGTATCGTTACTGGTCCGGAGACCAGCGCTGGAGTCATAGCCCAGGAGGGCTCAAGTATCGTTACTGGTCCAGAGACCAGCGCCGGAGTCATAGCCCAGGAGGGCTCAAGTATCGTTACTGGTCCAGAGACCACAGCCAGAGTCATAGCCCAGGAGGGCTCAAGTATCATTACTGGTCCAGAGACCACCGCCGGAGTCACAGCCCAGGAGGGCCCAAGTATCGTTACTGGTCAGGAGACCACAGCCACCGCCGGAGTCACAGCCCAGGAGGGCCCAAGTATCGTTACTGGTCAGGAGACCACAGCCACCGCCGGAGTCACAGCCCAGGAGGGTCCAGAATCCCACAGCCCCGCTGGGCAATGATGGAACGTCAAGCCACACACCAACGTCCAGTGTGGGGTTCGTCATGCCACACCCCAATGTCCAGTGTGGAGTTCGTCATGCCACACATCAATGTCCATTGTGGAGATCGTCATGCCACACCCCAATGTCCAGTGTGGAGATAGTCATGCCACACCCCAATGTCCTGTGTGGGGTTCGTCATGCCACACCCCAATGTCCAGTGTGGAGTTCGTCATGCCACATCCCAATGTCCATTGTGGAGATCGTCATGCCACACCCCAATGTCTAGTGTGAAGATCGTCATGCCACACCCCAATGTCCAGTGTGGGGTTCGTCATACCACACCCCAATGTCCATTGTGGAGTTCGTCATGCCACACACCAATATCCGTACCAGAACCGCCATGGCAAAGCACCGCTGAACAGGCCAAAGACTGCCATGGAAAAGAACCGCTGAACAGGGCAAAGACCGCAATGGAAAAGAACCGCTGAACAGGGCAAAGACTGCCATGGTGAAGACCGCTGAACAGGGCAAAGACCGCCATGGTGAAGACCGCTGAACAGGGCAAAGACTGCCATGGTGAAGACCGCTGAACAGAGCAAAGACCGCCATGGTGAAGACCGCTGAACAGGGCAAAGACCGTGTGGGTATGAATAGTCCGGCACATCAGGCATTGTTCTCCCATGTGCAGCTGGGACTGTGACAGGACATGTACTTTCACAGGGAGACTCATCCAGTCTGGGCACCAGTCCCACCCAGTACCAGTAGAGAACTGCATCTACTTGCGAAGATGTGTCTTTGCACTCCCCAGGATGGCACAGTGGGCAAACCACCCACTGTAGAGACTTGAAAGACTGTGGCTTTGCACTCCCCAGGATGGCACAGTGGGCAAGCCACCAACTGTAGAGACTTGAGAGACTGTGGCTTTGCACTCCCCAGGATGGTACAGTGGGCAAGCCACCCACTGTAGAGACTTGAGAGACTGTGGCTTTGCACTCCCCAGGATGGTACAGTGGGCAAGCCACCCACTGTAGAGACTTGAGAGACTGTGGCTTTGCACTCCCCAGGATACATCAATGGGCATGGTGCCCCGTCGTGGATCTGGCTTCGCATTCATCTGGCTGAGGTGCCCCACCTTCCCTTCCCCCTGAGGTGCCTGTAGTGTTTCTATCTGATGCCCCGGCAGTGTTCTCTCGGATTTTGGTCAGGTATCTATTGTGGGCCTCGCCCATGCATTTTTGGACTGTTGGTGCATGGACATTGTTGTGTACATATCTGCACTACTTCTTGTATTGTACATTTATTTTTGATAGATTTCGTGATATATATCCGTATATTTTTGTATGAGTAGTATATTGGCACAATACAAAGTTTGACCGCAATTCGCTTTGTCTTTGCATTCTTCTGGGGGGATTGTGGGTTGTTACTGTTATTTTTGTGACTGCATTGGTGTGTATGTTGTGATATGTGAAGGTGGGGGTGGGGGTGTTTGGTGGGTGTCCCCCAAACTTTTGCCTCCCCCCTCCCCCGTGTCGTAGGTGCAGTACTCACCGGTATCTTCTGCGCCTACGTCGCTGTTGGTCGTAGATGAGCAGGAATACAAGGGCAGGTAAGATTTGTAGTTCCGAGTCCATGGTGTCCTCGTTCCTCGTGGGATGTGTTGAGGTGAGCGTTTTCCCATAGCAAAAGCTGTTTCCGCTGTGTTTTTATCCACGGTGAATCCGCCCCGGAAAAGGTGTCGGATTGGTGTGTTGTGATAGTGTGGGCGGTACATTGTCTCCCGTCTGTCTGTTGGCGGTGTCCGCCGCGCTGTTTGTCTGTACCGCCGTGGCGGGCGGTGTGTTAAAGTGGCTGTCTTAGTTGGTGGTTTCCGCCAGGGTCGTGATTCCCTTTTTTTGTCCGCCGGCCTGTTTGCGGTATTACCGCAGCTTTAACACCGTCCGCCAGTGTTGTAATGACCACCAAAATGTTATCTAATGTGTAAATACAAGTGGATAATGTGTTTGTTCCATTTGTGAAAACTTCACTATAAATGGCATACAGGAATCTTTCAATCTCAGTGACCTAGGACCCAATGAGAATTCCTTCAAGTCAATGTCATCAAAGAGTGAAGTGATCTTATATAGCTGACAACGTGGAGTGTTGCAACCATTGCTGACATAACTTTTCCACGCTGTAAGTTGTAACTATCCCTTTGTGTTTTGAGATGTAACAAGGGTTCTGTCTACTTGCTTTGAAACCCAGTGAAGAGTTAAAAAAATGGGCATGACAACCATTTGTATCAACTGGCTACAATAACCACCCGTTGGGATCTGAAAGTGTAGAATGAAATGTACCATTTTGAACCATCTGATTGAGCTCTTCCTCTGTAGAATTTATTAACTGTTGTCAGTTATCAAATCAGGCAATTAAGAGAATACTGGTCACATTCATTTCCTTAATTTTTGCCAAATTTAGGCAAGTAGTCTGCTTTGTTGTGCATTTAGAAAAATCATCTGCAAAGGGCTCAGACAAGCTTTAAATAAAGCCTCCATGCCTTTTTTTCCCCCAAACTGATTTCAAATCAATTGTATATTTCCAATAATCATAGCCTTTGACAGATAATTGGAAACTAAATGAATTTGAATGAATTAGTTTGATGTTGGTCAGCATTTTTTTCCTTCCCCTTGAAGGTGTCAATTTGATATAATAGGATAGAAGGTCTGTAGTCTCATGTCCAGAAAAATATGTACATTTGTCTTAATGTGTTTTCGAACTACCCTCTGGTGGAGGCGGGCAATGTTCCCATTGTGTATAACCTAAAACTTTGCTTGGAATGCTAGATCGATAATGAAGGTAACAGAACATTTCTCCATAACTGGCATTGTTCAAATGCATATCTTCACTTTCAAATACTGTATAATATTCAAGCTCAGATAGCATTGAGTTAACTGTTTTTACATCCCAATCATTTTAATTTTTTAACGCAAAAACGGCGCAAACTTGCAAAATACCATTGTATTTTGTAAGTTTGCGCCATTTTTGCGTCAAAAAGCGGCGCAAATGCGGCGCTAAAAAAGTATAAATATGGGCTTAAGTGTAATTACATTGTCCATTAACATCTTAAAGACATAAGGATCATAAGCTACTTTAACCCATACTTAAAAATGTTCACAAGGGATAAATCTCTTCATACTCTATGGGAAGATAAGTGAGGCTACCAGTTCCACTGTTGAGTGTTCAGAGCAATGTGCATAAGATAATGCTGATGTATAAGCAAAAAGAAAACAGTTACAAATCCAGTCCATAAAAATACTACAAGCAAAAGAAAAATAATTCACAAATAGGACAATGGGCAGATCATATAGCTGTGCTTTCACCAATAAAAACACTTATGTATGCCTTGAAATTAAATGGCAAATGAATCAGAAGATCATCAATGTCAACAAAATTTCCAGAAGCAATTTGTATGAAAAACGGAGCAGGTACAAAGGAACTGATAGACACCTTCAAAGGTGGGTCATCATAAACAACTCTGTTGCTTTCAGTAATAGTAGTAGTAGTAAAAAATTGTAGACTTATATCTGATGTTGTATTTGCAGCAGTAACAGTAATGACCAAATGGTAATTCTGTGCCCTCCACAGCATAAGGGAAACAATGTTGGTGTTGTTCAATGCTTGAAGAGATCTTTCTTGTACGGTAGTGAGAGAGGTTAGAGAACTATCAAGAAAGCCTATTTGCCTGCTATTTATTATTGGTCACATGATGCATTTTAACTTGATCAATTGAAACAAAGTGGAGATCTCTGCAGCCAGCAAGCAGTGGTAGTACCACAGTTCTGGTACTGTGAATTGCAAGGACTGGCACTGGTGCACAATATGACCAAATTACTTCTTCACTGGTATTTTTTCTTGAATGAAGTCCCCAACTTTAGGAATCGAATAGGTAGATTTTAGCTCCTCTATCAGCAGCAGCTTGTGTTGTAGAGTATGCACTTCAAAATGCTTGTAGCTCCTGTAAGTCAGCCATTCATTTATCAAAAGATGTTTCTGTTGCCACTGTGCCAGGACCATCCAGATCTGGGACATACATATGAATGCCAAACAGGACTTCATAAGGCATTTGGCCACCCACGGATCTTCTAGTTTAATTATTGTTCTCTGGACCCCTTATAGGCGATGGACCCAACTGCAACCTGAACCTAATACTCTAGTTGTTAAGGACTGCTTTAAGTCAGATTACATCTCTACAATGGAATTTCCCTCATTATGACATGGTGAGGATTACTACACATTCACACTCAAAGTTCAGATGGAGTGCCTATAAGCCTTAGAGGTGAAATAAGGGCCCTATACTGAGTGGAATGCAGCTGCTGCACATGTCCTGATGAAGACTTGCAAGTCTTTAATAACAGTTCAAGCATCAGATGATTGCTGTAGCCAGACCCAAAGAAATCTGGAATATGAATCTATTGCAAGTGGAATATATCTGAAAACACCATCTGTGTTTAGGGGGCCTCAATGGTCTAGATATGTACATTGGAAGGGTTTGTTGGAAACTAGGAGGGGGGACTGTGGTGGAGCTTAATGGTGGAACCTTTAATTTGCTGACAGGTGTCACAGCTGAGGACATGCTGCTAGGTCTGTTTGTACAGACCATGGCACCAATAACTTTTTTGTAATAAAGAGACTGTAGCCACCACAACAGCATGGGCAGAGGTAACTTCCTCATGTGCTGCTTTTATTTATTCTAGCCTGCATTCTTCATGGGGAATAACTCAATATCCCACCCCCGGTATTGTTGTATTTGGAACATTTTGTGCTCTTAAGTGGTATGACTGAAGTGTTAACAACTGCCATGATGTCTTCATTTATCCTTGTATGAGAACGAGCAATTGCAGCTACAGTGGCAGTGTTGACTGCTCTTTTTGCGACTTCATCAGCCATTGAATTCCCTACAATGTGCATATCGAAGCATTGGTGGCTCAGTTGTGGATAACATAAGCCAGTGGCAGGCTAATCTTTAGTTCTACTACCTTTCCTGGTTGATAGTGGTCCCTTTGGAGTCTCTGAATCCATTTAGGCAACCATAACACAAACTTTCATTAAAAGACCCGACACAGTAATACAAATCCCAAACTATTAAAATGGGAAATTCAGGAACGCTAGGTTCCAATCATCCAAGTGTTAATGCTTTTATTTCAGCAAGTTGTACTGTATAGTACCCAAGAGACTCTGGCCCTCATTACAACTCTGGCTGTCGGTGATAAGGTGGCGGTAATACCGCCAACAGGCCGGCGTTAACAAAAATGACATTATGACCATGGCGGAAACTGCTCAGACAGACAGCCACTTTAACACACTAACCACCACGGCGGAATCAACAAGCACCACGGCGGTAACCACCAACAACTAGACGGAAGACAATGTAACGCCCACACTATTATGACCGGCCTATCCGCCACCTTTTCCGGGGCGGTACCAACGACATGAAAAGCCTGGTGGAAACAGATCTCAGAAGTCAAAGGACTCACCTGTGGAGACTCAGGGAACAACCACGATGCCATGGATCCCAAGCTGCACATATTCCCCATGCTCGTCTACCTTCTGCTGCATTATGAACATCAACGCCGGCGAAGAGGACCACGGTGAGTACTGCTGCCTAGCACACAAGGGAGGGGGGAGGAAAAAGAGAGTGACACACACACGCAACACGCAACACCCCCACCCCCAGCACCATACACACAAACAGATGCACTAACATTACATATTCACCCTGTACCCCTGAGGAAAAATGCAAGGACAAAATTATTTGAAGAAAGTGAGTGTAATACGACATAATACTATGAATAAGTGCATCAAAATCCAAATGTATATACATATTTACAAATGTAGGGACACTGCCCAGTCCTCAAAGTCTTTGGGCTACAGGGCCACATCACGTAGGCCAAGGCCCCACCTCACTCCTGCAACAACACGGAGCGAACACTGCCGGGGCATCAGGTCGAAAATACACAGGCACCTCAGGGGGATAGGGAATGGGGGGGACTTCAGCCGAAGATGGTACAACGCCACTGGTCCTGGATAGGGCTACATACCCACTGCTTGGTCCTGGGGAGTGAAAGGCCACAGTCTCTTTATTGGGTGGTTTGCCCACCGCTTGGTCCTGGGGAGCGCAAGGCCACAGTCTCCCAAGTGGGTGGTTTGCCCACTGCTTGGTCCTGGGGAGTGCAAAGCCACAGTCCCTCTAGTGGGTGGCTACTTCCACTGGTTCTGGAGGGGGCATTGTGCCCAGTGTGCTTTATCGTGGGAAGGATGGGGTGATTGGATGGCTTCTCCACTGGTTCTGGATGGGGCATTGTGCCCAGTGTGCTTCATCCTGGGAAGGATGGGGTGAGTGGATGGCTTCTCCACTGGTTCTGGAGGGGGCATTGTGCTTAGTGTGCTTCATCGTGGAAGGATGGGGTGAGTGGATGGCTTCGCCACTGGTTCTGGAGGGGGCATTGTGCCCAGTGTGCTTCATCTTGGGAAGGATATGATGAGAGGATGGCTTCTTCCACTGGTTCTGGAGGGGGCATTGTGCCCTGTAATGCAGATCTTGGGGAGTGCAAGGTCACAGTCTCTCACCTGGTTTTCAGACCCACAGGATTTGCACAACAGCCCAAGGATGCATGACTACACGCTGCCCGCCGGCGGTGATAGCTGCTCAGTGGTGGCAGTGGAAGTGCAGGTGTTGGTGCTGGCAGTGGTGGGGGAGGCTCCAGCCCTTCCCCTGCAGCCTAGGAAGGCTGCCCATGGGGGCTGCTGCTGCTGGTGGCGGTGCTGGCAGTGGTGAGGGAAGGCTCCAGCCCTTCCCCTGCAGCCTCAGACGGCTGCCCACTGAGGCTGCTGCTGCTGGCGGCGGTGCTGTTAATGGTGGGGGGGCTCCAGCCCTTCTCCTGCAGCCTTGTACGGCTGCCCACTGGGGCTGCTGCTCCTGGCAGAGGTGCTGGTGGCGGTGCTGCCAGTGGTGGGGGAAGGCTCCAGCCCTTCCGTTGCAGTCTCGGACTTCTGAACCACCATAGTTGGTGGTGGGGGCTCCGAATGAGTCTCACCTCCATGTCTCCTGTCCTTCCTACCTGCTGGTGCAGGCCCCTTTCCCTTCCTATCAGCAGCCGGGGATTGCCCCTTACCCCTCCCTGTAGCAGCTAGGGGTCCCTCCTTGCCCATACCCTGTAGCAGCTTTTGGTGCCTCTGTGCCCTTCCTAGACGCAGCTGGTGGTGCCTCCTTGCCCTTCCTTGAAGCACCTGGTGCAGGCACCCTTTCAGTGTGGCTGCCTGGTGCCCGGGATCCTCTCCTACCTGGAGTAGCTGTTGACACTACTGTGGCCGTGGACTGGGTGGCTGAGGTGCTCTCCTGGGATTTGACCATCCTGGCCCAATGTGAAGGACGGTGGGGCGGTAGGGAAAAGGCCAACAGTGGAGAGGAAAAGCTTCTGAGGGACATTGGGGTGAGAAGAGGGTGAAGGTTTGGGAGTGGAGGAAGAGGAAGTGGTTGTTGTGGGTATCTGTCTGCTGATTTTGGGTGCAGGTGCATGGGCTGGATGCTGTTGTGAAGTGGATGGCTTTTGGGTGTCTGAGTGCTTGCGTTTGTGTACTTTGGGAGGAGGGGGCACAGACACAGTTGGAGAGGACACAAGGTACATGTGCATGGATGTGGGGGTGGTGACTGTCAGTGAGGGGCGTGTAGTGATAGGCGTGATGGTGGGAGTGGATGAGGATTTAGTCATGCAGGTGTGAGTGTGGACGCTTCTGGGAGGGAGGTGGATAATGAGGAGGAGGGGGACACAGTGGAGGCAGTGGATGTTGGTATGTCTGATTTTGGATGGTGTTTTTGTGAGTGCCTGTGGGATGATGTGTGGTGATTGTGTTTGCCTGAACCACTCCTGTGTGTTGTCCTGTGTGCATGCTGGTATGCCTGTGTGCTTGGGATAGGTTGGGGTTTAGGGGAATGGGATTGGGTAGAGGAAGTTGGAGGGAAGAGGCTAGAAACAGGGACAGTGGCTGCCATCAGGGAGGAGGCATAGTCTGGATTGATATCTGTTGGGCGGCCATGCCGGAGTGAATGCCCTCCAGGAATGCATTAGTCTGTTGCAAATGGACTGCCAGCCACTGGATGACATTCGCAATGGTTGACTACCCAACAGAGATGGATCGCAGGACAGGGCGACAAAACAAAAGAGGGGGGGAGAGACAAAGGATGCACTTGGTCAATGGTGGCAACAACACCACCGTTGGCGTACACGACACACACACACAGGGAATATCCCTACGCACTAGGCAATGTACTAACAGTCACAATGCTATTCACCAGCCCATGGACAGGGACACCTAACGCCAATTGCACCATACCTTAGAACCACAGACCCCTGCCCAGTAGTGGATGCCTACTAGCTTTGTTGGAGGAAGTTTACATCAGACCCTGCCCAAAATGGGACCTACACTGCAATGTCCAGCCTGGACTAGGGGCACCCACGGGCCCACATCCCCCACCGGGATGCCACCCTACCACGTGCAGGTAGTATATTGGGGCACTTTACTCACCCCCTTGTGGCTGCTGTGATGCCCCCAAGCACCTATCCAACTCCGGATAGGCCACCGCCAGTATGCGGGCCATCAAGGGGGTCAGGGTTCGACGGGCACCCCTTCCTCGTTGGGAGGTCATCCCCAGCTGGGCCTCCGCGGTCTTCCATGTGAAGCATCCCAGGTCCTCCCACCGTTTCCGACAGTGGGTGCCCAGCCTGCCGTAGACCCCCAGGGTCCGCACATCCTTGGCGATGGCACGCCATATACCCTTTTTCTGATGTGTGCTGACCTGCAGGGAAATATACACAGGGAAAGGTATTAGTTAGGCTGTCCTGTCTGTTACACTCATGGCCCACCATAGCCCTCCAATCCCCTTATCTACAGACATGGCCTAGTATACATACAGCACGCTTCCCATGGCCCTTCCACCAACCCCCCCTACACGAGGCCTTCACACACACTACTCCATGCATTCATGCCCCATGCATTGTGCTCACAGTGTATTCGCCTGTTGGTCTGGAGGCCCATACAGCAATCGGTACTGGGGTAGGACCCCATCCACCAGTCTCTCCAACTCTGCCGCGGTGAAGGCAGGGGGCCTTTCCCCAGTGACGCGAGCCATGGTTGGTTCCAGACACAGGTCACAGCAGCACATGCAGTGTAGGTCCTCTCCTGTTAAAGGTCAGGAGCAAATGAGTGAACAGATAGAAAATGGCGGCCACATCCACGGCAGTGCGTACCGTCACCACCGGCATATATCACCATTGGCCACTGTAACCCATCGGGCCCAATGGTAACCAATGAGGAGTTGCATGGCGGTTCCTGACTGCCACCCGCAATGGCGCACAACGTCTGCGGAATTAAATCATTTCCACATGTCCCTCCTAAAAAGACAGGCAGATGCCATTTCAGTGGGGGGCAGGCCATGGCACCTAACTGCGTCACAGTACACATAAGCACCATTGGGGCCTATTCAACAATATACTGTTACAGTCACAACATGCAATGAAGTGTAGTGTTTGAAAATATGGGATACTGACCAGCTGCTCACCATTTTACCCCCTAGATTGCAACAACTGCGGATGAATAGGATATGCAGACATCCATCCCTGTGTACAGGCCACTGGTGGACTTGGCAAGAATGGAGGACAGTCACATTATCCTCACTTATAGACTGGACAGGGCCACAATCACAGAGCTGTGTGCCCAATTGGAGCCTGACCTGATATCTGCCATCCGTCAGCCCACCGGGACCCTTCCTCTTGTGCAAGTCCTATCTGTGCTCCATTTCCTGGCAACTGGCTCCTTCCAAGTGACAGTGGGCGTGGCAGCAGGAATGTCACAGCCAATGTTCTCAATATTGCTGACCAGAGTGACGTCTGCTCTGATTAAACACATGCGCAGCTACATCGTTTTCCCCAGGTGGAGGATTTGGCTACAGTGAAAGCTGATTTCTATGCAATGGGGTATATCCCCAACATTAGTGGGACTATTGATGGTACACATATTGCATTTGTCCCCCCCCAGGAGAAATGAACAGGTGTTTAGCAAATCGAAAGAGCTTTTACTCAATGAATGTGCAGATAGTGTGTCTGGCGGACCAGTACATCTCCCATGTCAATGAAAAGTATCCTGGTTCTGTGCATGATGCCTTTATCATGAGGAATAGCAGCATCTCATATGTGATGGCTCAACTCCAGAGGCAGCAGGTGTGGCTCATAGGTGAGCCCTGGTTCCCACCCATTGGATGTTGGTGTATAGGTATGGTGTGAGCCCTAAGGGTTAGTGAGTGTCTAACAGTTGTCCCTTGATATTTGCAGGTGACTCTGGTTATCCCAATCTCTCATGGGGACTGACCCCTGTGCGGAATCCCAGGGCAAGGGCAGAGGAACGTTACAATGAGGCACATGGGCGACAAGAAGAATCATAGAGAGGACATTCGGCCTCCTGAAAGCTAGGTTTTGTTACCTCCATCTGACAGGTGGTTCCCTGTGCTACTCACCCAAGAAGGTCTGCCAGATCATTGTGGCATGCTGTATGTTGCATAACCTTGTCTTACGTCGCCAGGTGCCGTTTCTGCAGGAGGATGAGGCTGGAGATGGGCGTGTGGCAGCAGTGGTCCCTGTGAACAGTGAAGATAAGGAGGCAGAGGATGAGGATGAGGACAAAATAAGTGCAATAATTTGTCAATACTTTCAACGACACACAGGTAAGACAGTGTAACTTCACTTTTAATTGACAGTTTTGTGTTTGACACTGTCACTGGCAGGCTGATTGTCTCACTTCTACGACCACTTACTCTACCCATTGGCATCTCTATTTGCAGATATTTGTGCACCACTATCGCTCCTGATATGTTGATGCCACCAACTACAAGTCATTCATATGTATACATTACTGTACAGTTGTATTGAAGTGTTTAAAGCTTGTCAAACGAATACATAGTTCAATAATTTGACAGACTCCATACTTGTATTTTTTCAAATGGTGTTTATTTAAGTGCTAATAAGTAGAGGGGGCTGTGCAATGGGCTGGGGTGATGGTGGAGAAAAGTCCAGTCCAGGATAGAGTCTAATCTATGTGGATCACAGGTGCATTGTCCAAGGGGGCATAGAAAGTGGAGCAATGGCAGTTCAAGGTGGACAGGGTGACAGGATGACAAGGGTTACAATTAGGAGAGTCTCATTTCCTGGCGGGGGTCTTGGCAATTTTCTCTGGCTTCTGCCTGGATCATAGGGAACGTTTGCGGGGTGGTTCTCCTTCTGCAGGGGGAGGGGTGCTGGTGGCCTGTTGGTCCTGTGGCTGGGCCTCTTATCCACTAGCAGCACCGGAGGTGGAGGGCTGTTCATCAGTTTGGCTAGGGGTAGTGGGCCCAGTGGTGTGCCACTGCCTCCCTCATACTGTTGCCTACGTCTGCCAGCACCCATGCAATGGAGACCAGGGCGGTGGTAATGGACTTCAAATCCTCCTTGATCCCCAGGTACTGTCCCTCCTGCAGCCACTGGTTCTCCTGCTTCTTGTCCAGTAGCTGGCCTATCATCTCCTGGGAATGGTGGTATGCTCCTAGGATCTTGGTGAGTGCCTCCTGGAGAGTCCATTCCCTGGGCCTGTCCTCCCCCTGTCTCACAGCAGTCCTCCCAGCTTCCCTGTTGTCCTGTGCCTCTGTCCCCTGAACCGTGTGCCCATTGCCACTGACCCCAGGTCCATGATCGTCCTGTGTTTGTAGTGTGGCCTGGGGTCCCTGTAGTGGTGGACACACTGCTGATTGATGTGTCCTGGGGACAGAGGTATGGGCCCGCTGGGTGGGTCCAGTGCTGGTGTTTCCTGAGGGGGGAAGCTCTGTGGTGATATGGGACTGTGCCTGGGTAACCGACTGTCCAGAGATCCCTGATGGGCCAGGTTGGTCATCCAGATCCAGGCGTGCAGAGCTGCTGTCATCACTGTGGGCCTCTTCTGGGGGCGGCTGGATGTTACTGGCACCTCCTCTCCGGTGACATTGGCTGGGGGACCTGTGGGGATGTAAATGCAGTGTTATTGTTTCTGCATGTGACATATTGTGCATGGGTGTGTTGCCCTCTATGATTGATATTGCCCTGGCAGCTTTGCCTTGTGTGATTTGTTATTTGGTGGGCTTGCTGTTTCCCACTAGGGTGCATGCTTCAGTGATGGGTGTCCATGCAGGTCTGTGATGGGGGTCAATGCATTGGTAGAGCATGCAGGGCTTGGTATTGAGAGGGGTGGGTTGTGATGGTGGCGTGTGTGGGAGGTGGTAGAGTGATGGGAGTGAGGGTAAGGGTGGGGGTATGTGATGGCATGCAGGTGGGGGGGTGATAGTAATAGAGATTTGACTTACCAGAGTCCAGTCCTACTCCTGCCAGGCCCTCAGGATGCATGATTGCCAAGATTTGCTCCTCCTATGTTGTTATTTGTGGGGGAGGTGGTGGGGTTCCACCGCCAGTCCTCTGTACAGCTATTTGGTGTCTTGTTGCCATGGAACGCACCTTCCTGCGTAGGTCGTTCCACCTCTTCCTGATGTCATCTCTTGTTCTGGGGTTCTGTCCCACAACGTTGACCCTGTCCATGATTCTCCGCCATAGCTCCATCTTCCTAGCAATGGATGTCTGCTGCACCTGTGATCCGAATAGCTGTGGCTCTACACGGATGATTTCCTCTACCATGACCTTTA
This sequence comes from Pleurodeles waltl, assembly GCF_031143425.1. Classification (NCBI taxonomy): domain Eukaryota; kingdom Metazoa; phylum Chordata; class Amphibia; order Caudata; family Salamandridae; genus Pleurodeles; species Pleurodeles waltl. The sequence continues at coordinate 578,241,193 of NC_090447.1, forward strand.
GCTCCTCCTCTGAGAAATAGGGTTGTTGTTGTGGTGCCATGGGTGTAGCTTGAGTGGTGTGGGTGAAGGTGTGTGGGGTGATGTGTTGAGGTGTGTGGGATGATGTGTTGAGGTGTGTGATGTAAGGTGCGTTGATGGTATATAGGTGATGGTGGTGTGTGGCTGTGGTCTTGTCTGTGGTCTTGCTATTTCTCTTGTGGCACTTGTTTGTAGTCATAAAGGGTTGTGGGTAATGTGTGTGTGTGTTTTATAGTGGTGTGGGTGTGTGGTGTGTGTATGGGTGTCAAGTGTGTGTTATTTGAATTGTCCAATGTAGTGTTTTTTTGTATGTATGTGTATTTTGAGCACCATTGAATGTCCGCCACAGTGATTCGTCGGTCATAATGTTGTGGGCGTAGTTCTGTTGGCGTAACGGTGTGGGTTTTGCTACCGCCAGTTTATCACTGACCTTTAGGCTGGTGGACTTGTGTGTGTGGTGCTATAGTGACGGATTGCTATGTGTGTGTCATAATATGGGTAGCGGTAATCAGCATGCAGCAGCGGTATGTTGGCGGCAGACAGCATAGCGGTAAGCACAACTTACCACCAATGTCAAAATGAGGGCCTGTGTGTATGATTGCTGAGGGTGGAACTCTCCATCTCCCAATACTCCGTATACAGCTGCACAAGCTGTGGAGTACTGGTGTTTAGTATCTATGGCAGACTCATCATGATATATTTATAGGCAAAATGTTTGTGGGCATTGGGTACTCCTGTTTTTATTATACAAATGGTTGAGTTTGTAAAGTAGGGTCAAAGACATAATGTACATCAGTGGCATTGAAGGAAGTGACCCATTGTATCCATTGTTGATATAGTGCTTTAGCATGTGTTACACTAGCTTTAGTAACAGCTTCCATGGTTGGAATGGTAGTAGCAACAATTTTGTATTTTCCCTTGAGTCAACTGTCTTTCCTTTAATACAACCATATGTACTGCAGTCAGTATTTTTTCAATGGATGCAAAACACATTTCTGCTGGACAGTATATGGGCCAGATGTAGGAAGGCATTAGCGCCTCTCAAACAGCGAAAAACTCCGTTTGTGAGGCGCTAATGCCCTCACGCGATGCTGAAACACATATTGCGAGTCAGTACTGACTCGCAAAATGTGTTTCAGACTCGCAAATAGGAAGGGGCGTTCCCTACCTATTTGGGAGTCGCACCGCGATGTAGGGTTGATTTGTGACCGCGAAAGCGGTCGCAAATCAACCCGCAGTTACCATCCACTTGAAGTGGATGGTAACTCATTCGCAAACGGGAAGGGGTCCCCATGGGACCCCTTCCCCTTTGTGAATGCTCACAATAATGTTTTTTCAGAGCAGGCAGTGGTCCTATGGACCACTGCCTACTCTGAAAAAACACCGAAACAAAAATGTTTCGGTATTTTTTTCTATTTGCAGCTCGTTTTCCTTTAAGGAAAACGGGCTGCAAAGAGGATTAAAAAAAAATGCTTTATTTAAAAGCAGTCACGGACATGATGGTCTGCTGTCTCCAGCAGGCCACCATCCCCGTGAGTGCCTAGACTCGCTATGGGGTTGCAAACTGCGACCCACCTCATAAATATTTATGAGGTGGGTCTTTGCGACCCCATACTGAGTCGCAGAAGGTGTCTGAGACACCGTTCTGCATACCAATTTGCGAGTTGCAAATTGCGAGTCGGAAGGACTCGCAATTTGCAACTCGCAAATTGGTTTCTACCTACATCTGGCCCTAAATGTGGTTTATCTGCTTTGAACACTATGTAACGTTCAATGAATGTGACATAGGTGAAGCCTATTTCACCAGGAATTATCTGAATGACCAAATGTGTTTTGTTTACAAATGTGTATAAATGTTGTGCTGCAAACATGTCAGTCTCGAATGATCTGAGTATTTGTGTATGCTCTGTAGTCCAGTACTTACTGAAAAAATCTGGATGAATTGAATCATACAATGGTTTTGTGCATTGTGCATAGTCTGGAATGTAGGTTCTTCCAAACATAAATAATCTTAATAGGGATTGCAATTTTTTAATTATGTTTGGTGGTTGTAATTGAGCACAGTTCTCTAGAAAGTGTGCTGCCAGGCTCGTTTCATCATTTGATAATTGGTATGTCAAAAATAGGACACTGAGGAAAGCCATTTTATTTTTCCTGAGGTTCAGTTTGTAACCATGTTCAGCAAAGTCCAAAACAATGCAATCCACCCCGACTAAATGTGGGTTTGAGTCATCATCCGTTAGATATATATCATCAACTAATGTTTCTTGGTCAATATCATGCAATATTGATGTTACTCGGGCAGGAAACAGTCCAGGAATGTTCTTATACCATTGAGGGAGTCAGCAAAAGCAATATTAAGGGGGTCATTCACAAAGTTACCCCGTCGAAAGACCGCTCCGCGGTCAAAAGACCGCGGGGGTCATTTCGACTTTCCCGCTGGGCCGGCGGGTGACCGCCAAAAGATCGCCCGCCGGCCCAGCGGGAAAGGCCCTGCAACAATGAAGCCGGCTCCGAATGGAGCCGGCGGAGTTGCAGGGGTGCGACGGGTGCAGTTGCACTCGTCGCAATTTTCACTGTCTGCAATGCAGACAGTGAAAATCCTTGTGGGGCCCTGTTAGGGGGCCCCTGCACTGCCCATGCCAGTGGCATGGGCAGTGCAGGGGCCCCCAGGGGCCCCATGACACCCATTCCCGCCATCCTGTTTCTGGCGGTGAAAACCGCCAGAAACAGGCTGGCGGGAAGGGGGTCGGAATCCCCATGGCGCCATGGAGGATTCCCCCAGCCGGGGGAAATCCGGCAGAAAAACGCCGGACCCGGCTGGGCGACCACGGTTTCACAGCCGCAGTCGGAATAAGAAATGAAGCACCGCCAGCCTGTTGGCGGTGCTTCAGCCGACCTCCACCCTGGCGGTCATAGACAGCCAGGGTCAGAATGAGGCCCTAAGAGCCTAATATGGAAAAGCACCTAAACTTCTGCTTTCAGGTGCTAGATTTTGACAAAAAAATCATTGGAAATATCCATGGTTGTTTTGTATTTTTGTGGACTATGTAGTTCATTAGAGCTGCACTGTGTAAATTCTGTATTGTAATGTGTGTGTGTGTGAGACTATTTAAAAGTCTATAGTCTAAGTCAATTCTACAGGAATGATCCGGGTTTCTACAGGAAATAAGGAGTTATTCATTGGAGATACACAGGCTTTAATTACTCTACGATCCTCAAATTTGAGAGAGAATCTCTCATTGGAGCTTTTGTTTCATGCTTAATTGGGTATTGTGGTTGTACTTACAGGCTGGACCTCATACGTATTAATGATAAGTTTTATCCCAGCCTACATGGTTGTTGTACAATGCCAGGGCTTTTACGAGAGCCCAGCCTGTGGGGGTAGGCTTCTTTTACTTGATTGGGAACTGGGAGTGAGAAAGATGGTGAAATTACCTCTTCCCCTTTTGGGAGAGTTCTAACAAACTCCAGTGGCTAATCCTTTTGAGCCATGAGAATGTCATAGCTTTGTGTTAAATTTTCACTGAAAACTACTTAAATTGTTTGTTTTATGTCACCCTCAATATGTATTTTTAGTTTATAAAGTCTATCTGGAGGCGTGTCTTGCTAAAATGGGGAACTCAGAAACTCTTGAAGATTCTGGTGAACTGTCCTGTCTTCTGCTGTGGTGTCTGTCAGAGTCACTGCCCACGTCCTGTTCTGAATAAATGTTCTCAATATGTGTGGAATATTTTGCAGAAATTCCTGCAACCTCCCATTTTTTTAATTTAGTTTTTTGTTGTGGAAGTTTTTCTTCCTTTTTTATTACTATGTCAGACAAGATCTATGAGTACTTCTTTGGTTTCACATGCTTTTCATGATGATGACCACCCACCTCTCTCACTTCATTTGTCAGATGAGTCCTGAAAGGAACTAGAAGGGCGTGTATTAGAATACTGATATGGTTCAGATTTTTTTTGTGTATCACGTTTACCCAGGTTGTACCGCCTTTCAGCGGTCTCCTGCAGTGGAGAATCTCCCTGTGATTTTGTTTTTTATTTCTTATTTTTGTTTTTTGTTTACCCTAGTGTTTTTTGGCAGACTCTGCTGCTTGCTTGGTATTGTCCTTTTCAGAATTACCTTTAAGCTATGGCTTATTTCATCTGACACCTAAATTATCTTGACATATACTAGTATAGGTTTCAGAAATAATTTTTGGTAACTCGCTTTTCTGAGCTACTAATGGAATTTGTACGAGTTATTGACGTATTGCCAATGAAGCTAGTTCCCCTTTAATATTGCCTAAAATGATTGAAGATTAAGTGGTAACAATGACAATTAATTTAATCCCCACATTTAGTGCTGGGGCAGCCCCTTATTCATTTTTTATTTGTTTGAGCGCTTCTGGTAAAACAGCAAGTGAAGGTGCATCATGTGTTAAGGTATATATTGGAGCAAATGCTACCCCATGTAGCACAGTTGTCCTTTGATGGTACCATTCTCAGTGGCAAGCACATTGTGAAAATTCTAGTTTATCCTCAAGTCCCCTAAGGGGAAACACTGCTTTAAGCAGATTTGTTTTTTGTGCACTCAAGAATGATTTCCTCCTGTTTGGAGAGTACCGTACCCATGGTAGCATTCATTGTTAGTGGGTTTATCCCAGTCATAGCCAATTGTGGCTGTACGGCTTGAACAGCCCTCTCTGGTGCTGCAGTTAGCACATTTGAGAAAGTCATCCTTTTTGCCCTGATAACTTTCATTTTCTAACTGATACTAGTGGTTTCTGACTCTAACTGTGCCCTGGGCTTTGCGAACCAGACCCGGGTCAGTATATGCAAATTAAGCTTGATTATAATTGGCATGACAACCTACCTGTAAGTCCCTAGTATATGGCAGGGCATGTAGGATAAGGGGACCAGCAGATTTAATGCACTAAAGTGTGCACTGCTGTCACTTTAAAATCCTGCCCTGCTTTGCAGGCTGCTTTGAAATAAAAGCTATATGCAAATTCCACTTTGGAATTAAAGGTGCTTCCAAAGTCTCAAACTACCTTATTTTCACATATAAGCCATCCCTAAAGTCTCCCCGAAGTGCCCCAGGGGCATGGAGCCTTGAAACTATAGGCAGTGATATTATAAAAAAAAAGGTTTTATATGCCCTGGTAACGGAAAAACTGCCAATTTTGGTTTACACCATTTTAGTATATTAGCTCCATAGGCTAACAAGAGAATACTTTATTAAAGTATAACTATTGGTAGGAAAGAGCTATAAATGTCATTCTTGGACTTAAAATGATGTTAGAATCAACCCAACAACTTGCCTCTGTTAAAATGATTATACCTATCACAGAAAATAAGTAATAGGACTTGCTTTTCTGATGAGTCGAAATCCAGCCTTCCAGCATTTCTTACTGGCCAGCCTCTGCCACGCTGACCCAAGCCACCTTAATGAGTTGTGAAGTGGCCTGCATTAAGACAATGGGACAGCCAGAGTTCTGCAAGCTGTAGAGCAAAAATTGTGGGTAGCCAAACTGGTCTTCAAAGGGGAAATAACAGTTAGGACAGGACAGAGTTTCACCCCCCACTTCCTGCCACCCAGGCCACATGGGAACCCCAGTAATTAGATTAGCAGAGGGGATGGAAGGAGAGTGCTAAGGATGCTTGATCACACCAGTGGGCTTGCTTAGCCATATGTTAACCTTCAGGAGAGAGTTTCTCCAGAATAGTGCTTCTTGGGCCTGACCTGCATTCCATTGGTCAAGGGTGCCATAATGCTTGTCAGATGAATATGGCAGAGTTGGCTAGGAACTCAGATTGCTGACTGAATCTACAAGGAGAAGAAGTACTGCACTGCTGGAACTCTGGTCTGCACTCAAAGGACTGAACTCTGCATGACTGCACCTGCTGCAAACTGACGAACTACAGCTCTAAGGACTTTGCCTGGCTTCCAGAAGTGATGGAGTGGACTCCCTGAAAGCAACAGGTTAAAGGAGCTTTACCTGCATCATTCCAACCAAGAAAGACCCAGCTGACCACCTTCAACAGGTCATTTGAGGATTTTCCAGGTGTACTCTGAGAAATGTAGTCCCAACATTTCAGAGACCATCTCAGAGCTTCTAGAGCTTTAGATTGCCATTGTGGACAACTGGATACCCAAATTAGGACTTCTGGAAGGAGATTCAGAAGTTTGGAGCAACTTTGGAAAAAAGCACCAAATATTGGTTGACCTGTCAAACTGCCGAAGTCAAACCGCAATCAGGTCTGAATTTCAGCTTTGCCCCACTGAAGCTCCAGAGCTTTTCCCTGTTGACAATACTTCCAGAAGTTGACTGGAACCTCGCGCTGAGCCAAGCTGACAATGTCACATCAAATCCTGTCCTGACCAGGAGCCTCGCCAGGAGATAAATGAAAAAGCTCTAGAAAAATGACTACTTCCGAAGGTAAAACATTGACCAAGGCCCCCTGCTTATTGTAGCTAAGTTGGACTCCATCGTCGTCGGCCTTAAGTTGTGACTTGGTCCTGGTCAACAGTGACCAGATGTCCCCAGGTTGGCGCTATTGATTTTTAAGCACTAGAAAGTACCTTTTCTGATTCATTCTTTAAAAATACATATCTCCCATTCCCTTCATTGAATGTTTGTCATTTTTATGTCATTTTAAGATAAAAATATATATATATAAATTTGCGTTGGATTTTTATTTTGAGTGTGTCTTACTTATTTAATGGATTGTTGTTTTTAAATGCTTTACACATCTTTCTTCTAAGTTAGGCCTGCCTGCTCATTGCCAGCCACCAAGGGTTAAGCAATGGATTAATTTACTGAGATCTTGAGTGGACCCTATATGGTGAATGTAGCCTTATTACAAGTGGGGGGTACCTGCCAACCCCTCCTAGTAAAAGACCTTTCAACAATGTGCACATCACAAATTGTGTTATACGTCTGTATAGATTAATTAAATTAGTATATAAAAGACATATGTCAGCTACTACCACATTTTGTTTATTAGGATATGGTGTATAGCCAGTTAGCACTGGGCATGTATCCCCACACTTGCTGAGAGGACCCAGTCTAATGTGTTCTAAGATATGTGGATAGGGCTTCTTTAAACGAATATTGGTTTTCTTCATATGTTAATGGTATTTCTAAATTATGATAAGCTCTGTATGGTTGTGGTACATTCACCAGTGTGGGAATATTTGAAATTTTAAAGTGTTAAACTGCTGCAAATGTGACCCAAACTTCAGTTCTGTCTGCTGTGTGTGCCTCAACTCATAAATGCAACATTACCACCCCCACTTGCTAGCCTATTCTGAAGTAAATATTGTGTAACAGCTTGTCTTTAATTAACAGGAATACTAACTGGTCTTGCCATTTTATATGGAATTCAGGGGCGGGAAGTACTAAAGTGGGGTATCCTTTTAAAGGTTCAAGCTGGAGCAACCTACAGACAAATATAGGTGCTTCCTACATAGCTAAAGAGGATCATGTCCCTATCACCATGGATGTCTCCATTTTACTGTTAATTGGGTGCTTCTGGCACACAAGACAAAACTACTCAGATGACCCGTTAAATAAGTACCTGTCCAAACATTAGTAGTGCCATGTTGTGCGGTTCCTGTTATGAGAACAGGACTGCGCATGTGGGAAGGAAGAACTTCAGAATGTGGGGGTTGAGTCCTTCCACTCTATCAGAAAATGTCATCCCAGTTCCTGGCTAGCTTGCAGCACCTCATCTGAACCCCTAACCTTACAGGGAGAAGGTGATTTTTGGCAGGTAGCAAGGCTTGTTTGCAGTATTTTGCCAAGGAAACAACTCTGCATCCTCCAGCACGTGGTGGGACATCTTCTGCACGAAGAAGAACATCCTATCTCCTTTCGTTGTTGCAAACCCTGCAGCTTCTTCCAACTGGAGGAAGCCAATTTGCACCTTCATCCAGGGTTAAGTGGGCTTCTACCCCCCTGGACACTTGAGTCACTCTTGGACTTGGTCCCCTTCCTTTGCAGGTCTTCAGGTCCAGGAATCCGTCTTCAGCGCTTTGCAGTCTGTTGTGGTCCTTGCAAAATCCTTTATCACAACTTTAGTGTGTTTTTGGGGAAATAGTAGTACTTTACTCCTACTTTCCAGGGTCTTGAGGTGGGGTCTCCTTTACACCCTTAGTGTTTTCTCACTCTCCCAGTGACCCGCTACACATTACACTTGCCTAGGGGTGCATTCGTGGTTCGCATTCCACTTTCTTAGTATATGGTTTGTGTTGCCCCTAGGCCTATTGCAAACTATTGTGTTTTACAGTGGTTGCACTACTTTCTGACTGTTTAACTTACCTGATTGGTTAGTTCTGTATATTTTGTGTATGTTACTTACCTCCTAAAGTACCTTTATTTTTAGTAACTATGGGCCAGATGTAGCAAAGGGTTTGCGCCTCGCAAACGGCGAAAATCGGCGTTTGCGAGGCGCAAAAGCCTCTTTGCTATTCAGAAATGCATATTGCGAGTCGGTACCGACTCGCAATATGCATTTCAGAATCGCAAATAGGAAGGTGTGTTCCCTTCCTATTTACGAGTCTGAGTGGGATGCAATCCCATTTGCGACCGCGTAGGCGGTCGCAAATCGTATCGCAGTTAACATTCACTTCAAGTGGATGGTAACCCACTCGCAAATTGGAAGGGGTCCCCATGGGACCCCTTCCACTTTGTGAATGGACCCAAAATTATTTTTTCAGGGCAGGGAGTGGTCCAAGGGACCACTCCCTGCCCTGAAAAAATACCGAAACTAAAGGTTTCGGTTTTTTTTGTAAGTGCAGCTCGTTTTCCTTTAAGGAAAACGGGCTACACTTAAAAAAAAAAAACTGCTTTATTAAAAGCAGTCACGAACATGGAGGTCTGCTGACGACAGCAGGCCTCCATGTTTGCGAGTGCCTATACTCGCTATGGGGCCGCAATTTGCGACCCGCCTCATGAATATTCATGAGGTGGGTCATTGCGACCCCATAGCGAGTTGCAGTTGGTGTCTGAGACACCGTACTGCATACCAATTTGCGAGGTGCAAAGTGCGAGTCGCATGGACTCGCACTTTGCACCTCGCAAATTTTAAAGTTGCTACATCTGGCCCTAAGAGTATTGACTTTCTTATAATATAGTACCTATATGATATAAGTGGTATTGCATGAGCTTTGCATGTCTCCTAGTTCAGCCTTGGCTGCTCTGCTATAGCTACCTCTATCAGCCTAAGCTGCTAGAACACTACTACACTCTACTAATAAGGGATAACTGGACCTGGCATAAGGTGTAAGTACCATTGGTACGAACTGCAAGCCAGGCCAGCCTCCTACAATCTTCCTTCTCATCCTCCCTGTCCACAGGTTCCATTGCTGTCACACGGGCCTCTCCAGCCTCCACGTCCTGCAGAAAATGTACATGGCGTCTCAAGGCAAGTTTGTGCAAGATGCAGCATACCACTATTATTTGGCAGACCTTCTTGGGTGAGTAGCACAGGGATCCACCTGTCAGATGGAGGCACCCAAACGTTGCCTTCAGGAGGCCAAAAGTTATTTCTATGATCCTTCTGGTTCACCCATGTGCCTCATTATAACGTTCTTCTGCCCATGTCCTGGCATTCCTCACAGGGGTCAGTAGCCATGATAGGTTGGGGTAACCAAAGTCACCTGCAAATATTGAGGGACAACATTTAGCCACACACCATCCCATATGGCCCACACCATACCCATACCCCAACACCTACTACGTGGGAGCTAGGGCTCACCTATTAGCCAATACCTGTGCCTCTGTAGTTGGGCCATCACATTTGGGATGCTTCTATTCCTCAGGACAGAGGCATCATGCACCGACCAAGGATACTTAGCATTGACTTGGGAGATGTACTGGACCATCAAACACACCATCTGTACAATCATTGAGTGAAAACTCTTCCGATTTCTGTACACCTGTTCATTTTGATGGGGGGACCAATGCAATATGTCTTCCATCAATCGCACCAATTATGTTTGGGATATGTCCCATTACATAGAGGTCAGCCTTCACTGTAGCCAAATATTCCACCTGGGGAAATACAATGTAGCTGCACATGTGTTTAATCAAGACAGACAACGCTCTGGTCAGCATAATTGAGGACATTAGCTGTGACATTCCTGCTGCCAAGCCCACTGTTATTTGGATAAAAACAGTTGCCAGAAATGGAGAGCTGATAGAACTTGCACAAGAGGGGGGATCGCAGTGGGGTGACGAATAGCAGATATCAGGTCCAGGCCAATTGGGCACACAGCTCTGTGATTGTGACCCTGTCAAGTCTATAGGTGAGACTGATGTGCCTGCCCTCCATTGTTGCCAAGTCTACCAGGGGTCTGTAGACGGGGGTATGTCTCCATCTCCTATTCATTCACAGCGTTTCAATCTAAAGGACAAAAGAGTGAGGAGCCGGTCACAAACTGAACAATGGGCTATATGATGCATGTTGTCACATTGCAATGGGTCAGTAAGAATTGTCCTGTATGTCCAAATTTAAACAGTGATGCAGTAATTATTCATGACCTGCCCCCCTCTGAAATGGCGTCCGCCTGTCCTGTGTGGAGGGACAGGTATAAGTGTGGTAATTACGTTGATGTTGTGCACTGTTGCGGAGGCGTTCGGGAACTGCCGTGCACCTCCTCATTGGTTATAATTGAGGCCTATGGGGTACAGTGGCCAATGTTGATGTACGCCTGAGGTGACGGTATGCATCGCCGCGGATGTGACTGACATTTTCTTTCGGATTCCTCACTTGCTACCTGACCTTCCATAGGGGAGGACCTACACTGCATGTGCTGCTGTGACCTGTGTCTGGAACCTACCATGGCCTGTGTGACTGGGGAAAGGGCCCCTGCCTTCACTTCGGCAGAGTTGGAGAGACAGGTGGATGGGGTCCTACCCCAGTACGGACTGCTGTATGTGCTGCCAGACCAACAGGTGAGTACACTGTGGGCACAATGTTTGTGCCATAAATGCATGGAGTGCGGTATGAAGGCCTTGTGTAAGGGGGGGATGTCCCCTGGGCAGCGTACAGGTTGTGTGCTGGGCCATGAGTGTGTAAATGGTGTTGTGAAGGGGTATGGTGGGCCATAAGTGTAACAGGCAGGACTATTTGACTAATACTATTTTCCTGTGTGTATTCCCTCCGCAGGTCAGCGCCCATCAAAAGAAGGGTATACGGCGTGCCATCACAAAGGAAGTGCAGCCCATGTGGGTCTATGGCAGGCAGAGCACCCACTGTCGGAAACTGAGGGAGGACCTAAGACGATGGGCACGGAAGACGGCGGAGGCCTAGCTCGGGATGGCCTCCCAACGAGGAAGGGGGACCTGTCGAACCCTGACCTCCCTGATGGTCTGCATACTAACTGTGGCCTATCCAGAGCTGGATGGGCACTTGAGGGCATCACAGCAGCCACAAGGGGGTGAGTACAGTGCCCATCATTATAACTTATGCATGGTAGAGTGGTATCCGGGTGGGGGACGTGTGTCACTGGGTGCCCCTAGGCCAGGCCTGACATCTCAGCATAGGTCTCCTGGTGGCTAGGGTTCAAAAGGGATAATTCTGCTACCTAGGTCGTAGGCATCCACTACTGGTCAAGGCTGCGTGGGTCCCAGGTGTGCTGGATTTGGCGATGTGTCCCCCTCCCCATGCTTTGTTGGCTAGCAATATCACTGGTAGTGCAATGCATAGTGAGTAGGCCTGTACCCTGTGTGTGTGTGTGCTGTGTACGCCAACGGTGGTGTTGGTGCAGCCATTGACCCAGTGTATCCTTTGTCTCTCCCCCTCTTTTTGTTTTGTCACCCTGTCCTTATGTGCATTAGCATCATCTGGCAGAGGAGCAGAGGCACCACCGACGGTGGGTGCTACATCCCACAGAACCCAGGAGGTGGAGTTCACTGACAGTAATGGCACCAGTGGACGGGGGGCGAGGGGAGCACCACGGCAGAGAGTGGAGGGGACACTTCAGACACAGATATCTCCTCTGAAGGAAGTTCACTGGTGATGGCGGACAGCTCTGTGACCACCCCAGCTACAGGTGCAGCCGCCACCCTCCGTACCAGCACCGCCCTCCCAGCAGCCCCTCAGCGAGTTGCCCATGTCTGCTTACCCGGGAGAGTGGGCATCTCCTTCGCCCTAGGCACCTCAGTCCCTGACCTAGTTAGCCCTGCTGCCCTGAGTGAGGAGGCTATTGACCACCTGAGATCCATCTTTGTAGGGCACTTAACCATTGTGAATGCCGTTCAGGGGCTGGCAGCCCAGATGCAACAGACTAATGCATTCCTGGAGGGCATTCACACTGGCTTGGCGGCCCAACAGAGATCAATCCAGGCTCTGGCCTCCTCTCTGATGGCAGCCATTGTCCCTGTTTCCACCCTCCCCCCTCCAACTTCCTCTTCCCAATCCCAATCCCATTCCCCTCAACCCCAACCTATCCCAAGGCAGACGAGCATGCACACAAGACAACACACAAGAGTGGCAGAGGCAAACACAAGCACCACACATCATCCCACATGCACTCACACAAACACCATCCAGATGCAGACATACCAATATCCACAATTTCCACTGTGTCCCCCTCCTCCTCCTCCCTCCCAGTTACGTCTACACTCACACCTGCATGCACTACATCCTCATCCACTACCAGCATCAACACCATACCTAGCAAAACACGCACCTCACTGGCAGACACCTTCACAACAGCCATGCACACTTCCCCTGTGCCCTCTCCCACTACCTCTGTCCCCCCTCCTAAAGTACACAAACCCAAGCACTCAGACACCCAACAGCCATCCACTTCACAACAGCATCCAGCCCATGCACGTGCACCCACAATCAGCAGTCAGGAACCTCCAACAACCACTTCCTCTTCCTCCACTCCCAAACCTCCTCCCTCGTCCCACCCCAATGTCCCTAAAAAGCTTTTCCTATCCACCATTGACCTCTTTCCAACCTCTCCCCCCTGTCCTTCTGACCAGGGTGGCAAAAACCCAGCCAAGCACCTCAGCCACCCAGTACATGGGCACAGCAGTCACCACATCCACTCGTGGTGGGAAAGGATCCAGGACACATGTCCTGAGAGTGAAGGAGCCTGCACCAGGCAGCATCAAGGGTAAGGAGCCTGCCCCAGGTGCTGCCAGGAAGAGCAAATAGTCTGCCCCAGCTGCTGCCAAGAAGAGCATGGAGCCTGCCCCAGCTGCTTCTAGGAGGACCAAGGAACCAGCCCCAACAGGCAGGAATGGAAAGGGGCCTGGGGCAGGAACTCTGAAAGGGCCACCACCAACAATCATGGTTGTGCAGCCATCCAAGGCTGCAGGGGATGGGCTGAACCTTACACCCAGCAGTAGCAACATCACCACCACCACCAGTGGGCAGCCATCCGAGCCTGCAGGGGATGGGCCAGAGCTTCCCCCCAACCAGCAGCATCAGCACCACCACCAGTGGGCAGACATCAGAGGCTGCAGGGGATGGGCTTGAGCTTCCCCCCACCAGTAGCAGCACCACCACCACCAGCAGTGGGCAGCCATACGAGGCTGCAGGGGATGGGCTGGAGCTTCCCCCCACCAGCAGCTGCAGCAGCACCACTTCCACCACTGAGCAGCCGTCACCGCCAGCAGAAGGTATGTAGTCCTGCCTCCATGGGCTGCTGTGCAGCCTGCCCCCTGCAAATCCTGTGGGTATGACACTGACCTGAGAGACTGTGACCTTGCACTCCCCAGGATCAAGAGCACAGGGCACAATGCCCCCTCCGGAACCAGTGGGTAAGACACCCACCAACCCCAACCTCCCCAGGATCAAGAGCGCAGGGTACGATGCCCCCTCCAGAACCAGTGGGTAAGACACCTCCCTACCCCAGCCTCCCCAGGATCAAGAGCGCACGGCATGATGCCCCCTCCAGAGCATGTGGGCAAGTCACCCACTTGAGAGACTGTGGCCTTGTACTCCCCAAGATCAAGCACAGTGCATGTTGCCCCCTCCAGGGCATGTGGGCAAGTCACCCACTTGAGAGACTGTGGCCTTGCACTCCGCAGGATCAAGGACAGGGCATGTTGCCCCCTCCAGAGCATGTGGGCAAGTCACCTACTTGAGAGACTGTGGCCTTGCACTCCCCAGGATCAAGCACAGGGCATGTTGCCCCCTCCAGAGCATGTGGGCAAGTCACCCAATTGAGAGACTATGGCCTTGCACCCCCCAGGACCAAGCACAGGGCATGTTGCCCTGTCCAGAACCAGTGGTCTTGTTCCATCTCCCTGCTGAGGTGCCCCATTCCCCGTCACTCTGAGGTTCCTGCCTATTTACCAAATGATGCCCCTGCAGTGTTCTCTCCATGTTGATGCAGGTGACAGGTGGGGCCTTGGACATTGGTCTGTGGCCATGTGGGCCTCGCACAATGAGGACTGGACAGTGTCCCTTGAACTGTGCAATTGTATATATCTGTTGCATTGCATATTTCTTGTTTCTACTGTGTTGATCTTATTAAACTCACTTTAGTAAATTCCTGTTGTCCTTGGGTTAATCATCCGAGGTACGGGATAAATATGTTTTTGGACTGCAGCTGGATGTGTATATGGTGTTGGGGGTGAGGGTGTGTGTGTTGCCTGTTTGTGTCACTTTCTTTTTCCCCCCTCCCTTGTGTGCTACGTTGCTGTAGTCACCGTCGTCGTCTTCGCCGTCATTGGTGATCATGGTGGAGCAGCACGTAGAAGAGCATGGGGAAGACATGCAGCTCGGGCTCCATGGCGGCGTGGTTGTTCCCTGTGTCTCAAATGGCGAGTACTTTCACTTCTGTGCAGTGTTTCTGCCAGGCTTTTGATGTCATTGGTACCGCCCCGGAAAAGGTGGCGGATTGGCATGTCTTAATACAGTGGGTGGAACATTGACTTCTGCCTGGCTTTAGGCGGCTACTGCTGTGGTGCCTGTTGTTTCTGCCCTGGCGGTCGGTGTGGTAAAGTGGCTGTCTCTCTGAGATCTTTCCACCATGGTTATAATTTGGCGGTAATTACCGCCATCCTGTTGGCGGTATTACTGCCACTTTTGCACCAACCTTCAGGGTTGTAATGAGGGCCATAATCTTATATAGAGAGAATGAGCCAAAATAATTAGCCAGATGAAACAGAGAACAATAAACAACAGGAGGAAACCAATGAACATTCTCACAAATGTTAGCTGGTTCTAGAAATTCTAGAGATTCCAACTTGGCCCTAATAACCTAAAGAGAACATATTTGGATGTACCCTTCTTCCTGCCCAATCCAAGGGATTAGCCTTAGCCTCATACCTGAAACTTGTTCCAGGAGTCTGCCTGTGTGATGAATGGCAATGCTCATTGGGAGGCTGGTTGATCAATGCCAGTAAAGCCGCATTGTTAAGCACATCTGTCCCAAGATGGTTGTGAGTGGACTGCCCTTCAGTGCATTGCTCATATAATAAAACAGCACTGTGTTAGAAGATTTAGCTCTGATGCAATGCTTTGTCTTGGTATTAGAAGCTGTGGCAGATACTGACAACATAGCACCCACAATATCTTGTTCTGTGTGTAGCCTTGGGAAGAGTGTTCCTGTGTGTTAAGAAAGCAAACTAAAAAGAAGAGCTTTGTATTCTGCCTTCTGAGAATAATATTGTGTAAGCTTGTACATAAAAAATAATACTGCTAAAAATGTGATGCAGTTAAAATGTACATGTAAAATGCACAATGCGAAAGAAAAGTTAAGATAACCGGTGGGACAGAACTCGGTCCAAGACAGACATCACTACACTACAGGTGTCTCTACTTAGATGCACCTAAAGAAAAAGTTACATCTTTATATTGTTATCCTGATTTAAAATTAAGGGGCATATTTATATTCCGTCTGCGCCGATTGTGTGTCAAAAATTTTGATGCACAATCAGCGCAAACGTTGCCCCGTATTTAAACTTTGACGCCCGAGCCCGCGGACGACAAATTTCCGCTGTGTGCTTCATTTTTTGGATGCGGCAACCCGCCTTCCGTTAATTATATGCAAGGTAGGCGTTCCTGTCCAAAAAATGGCTTAAAGGGCCGTGAGTTGTATTTATGCTTTCGGGCAAAAATGACGCTCGGCCGGGAGGCGGAGCCGGAAAATGACGCACAGCCCGATTTGCGTCAAAAATTAACGCCTGGGTCAGGGCAGGCGTTAAAGTGGGGCAAACACACCTGTATTTAATCAGAACACGCAGAACAAACAGCAGAGCAGCAGAGCAGCAACTGGGAGCCATGGAGGTCATTCTAATCCAGCATGCACGCAGACGCAGAGCCCAGCAACAACAACAGCAGCTACAACAACACCAGCAGGGACCCCAAAGGCAGCGCAGAAGGCAGAAGAGGATATTCCGCCCAAGAACAACCCTTCAGGGCCTCAGGGAACACGACATCATACAGAGGTACCGGTTGAACTGGCAGGCCATTTAGCAGCTTCTGCGAAATATTGAACTGCAGTTGGCCCCCACTTTGGTGACACCCCACACCATCCCAACAGAAACAAAGCTGCTTGCCGTACTTCATATGCTGGCAAGTGGCTCTTTTCAAACAACTGGTGCCCTGGTAGGCGGAATATCACAACCATCATTCTCCGCCTTTTTGCCCAAAGTACTGGATGCCATCATTCGACTGACACCCCGCCACATCTGCTTCCCTAACACACTGCAGAAGCAGCAGGAAACTAAACAGGGGTTCTACGCAATCAGTGGCTTCCCACACGTCCTTGGTGCAATCGACTGCACACATGGACGACTTTTTCCACCTGCTGCAACTGAACACTTCTACCACAACAGGAAGCACACACATTCTATCAATGTGCAGGCCATTGTCAATCACCAGGGATTGATCACCAACATCGTGGGTAAATATCCTGGGAATGTCCATGACTCATTCATCTTCCGTCACTGCACCATCAATCAACACTTCCAGGATGGACGGTATGGCAATGGACTACTTGTTGGTAAGTACAAAAACCTACTTATATATACACTGCACAGCAACCCACTAGGACACACAACACATACACCACAACAGCAACATGTCAACAGGAACACACTGAGGTCGTGACATCACTAGCCATGCTTCTTAAGTCACCATTGAACCTGTCACACATCGGAAATTACTGTACAGCCTAATGTGAAGACGTCAATGAGGGTGGTTGCCTAAATGTCACCTTGCAAATTGTAATTGTCCCAATGACCTTTACATTAATACATTGCCTAAGTCTAAAGGTATGGGATGTCCAGGGTACTTTCATATGAACGTGCTAACAACACTTTCAATTTTAACTCTGCATGGAACTATCATCTCACCCCCAGTGAAGACACACGGACACATGTATCACAAGTCACAATGCTAGGGAGGGCACACTGTACTGAAAATCCCCAAACATATTGCTGACAAACGGTTAGCAGACAAACACTTGTTCAGCCAAGGAAACAACACAATGCAGATGGTATAGCCTACAAGCATAGGATGTCACATTAGTACAGAAAAGAGACAGAGACAACACAAGACAACTACTGCCATGAAAGGTCTTTTCAATAGTGCCAGCTACATCAGCATGATCCCATTCATTTTCTATTGCAGCTGATCAGGGGTATGGCATCCAGCCATGGATTATGACACCATTTGGCAACCCGAGTACAGCTGCAGAGCGTGCATACAACGAGGCCCATAGGAGGACACGCAGTATTGTCGAGCAGACCTTCGGCATCCTCAAGTCAAGGTTCCGCTGCCTCGACATCACTGGTGGTAGCCTCCTATATTCCCCCAAGATGGTCTGTAGGATCATCCTCACATGTGCAATATTGCACAACATTTGCATCAAAAGAAACATTCCCCTCCTGGAACCAGAGCTACACATGCCTGAAGAGGAGGAAGAGGAGGATGATGGGCTGCAACATGAGGGGGAACTACAGAACACAGCTGCTGGTATACGCAGACAGCAACAGATTGTAAATAATTTCTTCTGAATATGATCACCTTCACCACTTTAGTTAACTATTTTAAATAAACACCTATTATAATCACCATATCATGGTCTGGCTATTCCTTTTTTACACAGCTTCATCTCTACTTATCAGAATAAGAGTGTTGCCTCATGGAGCATTGCTGAGATACTGTGTAGGACACGGAACATCCCAGAGCTTATGTGATGCCTAACATACAATGGTCACATACACACACACTCTTAATGACATATATCATGTACATATCTCCTTTGAAGGCCTATAGCAGAGGACCACAACTATTTCACACATACATGTTGAAAGCAAGGTCCAACGCGCATGGTGGTCTATGGTTTCTCACTTCATCAGATTATTCCCTCAGGATGGGCAGAGTATGATGCAATCATGGTCACTGTGCAGATTTCTCTAACTACATAATATCTGGACAGTTGTATTGAGAAGCTACGTTATTTGACAGTAGGGACATTCCAATTATCTACTGCACAGTTGATATGTCACACTACCCAGAGACAGATTTGTGGTGTAAGTGCTATTTATTGAAAAGTGCTGTAGTGCTATATGTACATTATCCATGACTGTGAGTCCATTATAGTGACATTTTAAATTGGGATCCAACACAAGGGTTTACCAAAATGCTTTTGTCATGCTGGGGTTGCTGTTTCAGATAGTGCAGAGGGACAGGATTTGGCAATGAGTAGGAGAGAGACAATCACTGGGCTGGGTGACAAGATATACAGTGGTTTGCAGAACAGTGCTTGAGTACAGTTGTTGCAAGACTGGCAAGTTACAAAGCCCAGGACCTTGGTAATAGTTGGCCATGTGGCAGGGACTAGTGCTTCCGGGTACTTTTCCTTGTGAATGTGATCTGTTCCATGTCTTATTCTTTTGATGTGTGTGTTGCCTGCTTTATCCTTGTTGTTGTTGGTTGTGAAGGGGCAACACACACCTTAGTGTTAGAAGACGTGGAGTCGGACATCCCGGTCCCTGCTCCCTGCTCCCTGTGAAGGTCTTAAGGGCAGTACTGCAGCAAGGAGGATCTGCTGGTTCTTGAGAATAGCAGCCACATCACGATGGTAAGCAGCCAGGTAGGCCCTGAGGGAGTCATGATTGCATTCGTGCATGCAGTGGAAGGTTTGGTGTGCGAGGTGTTGTGGCAACTCCCTTACTGCAGTGGTGAATTCCTTGACAATTTCTTGTAGTCCTTGCAGTATGGATGTTAGGGCTTGCATAGCTGCTGCCTGATCTGCAGATGACATCATGCACAAACGCACCCCCTCAAGGCTGGCTGCCATATTTTGCATCCCCACCGGCACCTCCTTGGCCAGCTCCCGCTGTATTCCATCTACAGTTCTCTCAAAGCTGGTGCCAGTGTCGTCTGAGGCATCAGCTGTATTCGAGCTGGCAGGTCTTACAATTGGGGTGGTGGGTGGATCCTCTGCAATGGCTGCTTGTTCTGTACTCCTCTATGTGCCTGAAGGTGGGGTCTGGAGGGTTTCAAGGACCTTTTGGATGGTCTCCTGGGGAATGTTTATCGACTTGTCATCCATGTCATCAGGGAAATCTGGGACAGGCATATCGACAGGAGATCCATCTTCCTCTGCAATGAAACAGGGTACAATTAGTGTGTCTGTGTTGTGACAATTTTGACGTGACGTGCCTGCCTTTTGATGAATTCACTTTGTGATCTTGTTTTGTATTAATATCTGCAGTCCTTCAGATGGGCATTGTTTCAGGCCTATGGCCCACCTGTGTGTTACATGTATGTTATTGAGTTATCAGACTTGTCAGCCTCATTGCCTCTAGGTGTTGCTTTATACCAAATAGAGAATTGCCACCTTTTTGTCCTACTCGACCCTCCGTGTATATCCATTCTCATGGCGAGACATTTCACTGGCTGTGGGTGTTCTGATGGCCCTGGCAGCACACTTAACTATCAGGACCTGCCCCAATCCCTGATCTTTCACATCAACTTAATTGTAATTGACATGTTGCATATCCTATGCATGGAAATGTTATGATGTGATATGGATGTTGACATTGTTAATGTGTCCTGCTGATGTTGGGTAATGTGTGGTACATTGGATTGCCCTGATAATCGTATCAGTGCCCTATTTCCCCCTCTGACTGTGCAGGTGTATTTCAGTGACCAGTTACATGTGTCCCCTCCTCAATGCTGTTGTCTAAGCAGTATGACATTTGTGATGTTGCCTTGTTACCCAGGCACAGGATGGACCCTGACATATGCAGCATGGGTATGTCCTTAGTGCTGTGTCACTCCTATTGTTGTTTACATTGGCTGATGTTTGCGGCAACTATGGGCATTGACATTTGAGTGTACTGGGGCCTTTGTCTTATTTCTGGAGATTGTTTCAGATGTCATCCTCACCCCCTAATTTAGGTATGTATGTTCCATGGGGAGGTTACTGCCATTGGCTACTTGAGCTGCACACAGATCAGAGGTGGTAGTGGCAACTGTTGTTGCAGTTACATTGCAGTTGTCAGTTTGGCTAGAGGATTGCTAATAGGGCCCTTGTTAATGTAGGAGGTATGTTGGCTGATGAGTGCCAGGATGTCAGTTTGACATAGTGGCCTTCCCTCCTGTCGTGGCTTTCCCTTTGCTCCATCGTTGGCATGACAGCATGCCCCCATGGGACTGTTGTTGGTGTAGTGTAATGGTGTGCCCCAGATTATGTTTGTGCAGGCCATGCCCCCCTGCCGTGCCCCTTTACCCATGCCACTCCATGTATATGATGACTTACATGCAATGTGTAGTGGATATTCCCCTCCCCTCAGTTGCAGTTGACATTATTGCATTATAATTCCCCATGCGACTTACCCTGCGTGTGCGTTGTCTCGTGGTAGTCTGCGCTTTCCTGTCCTTGAATCCCTGTGACGATCTCCTCAGGGATGATGGCTGCAACCATCTCCTCCATGTGGTCCAGGGCCTCCTGGTGTGCTGGACTCCCCCCTCCAGTCTGCAGTGCTGCCTTCCTGTTCCTGGCCATCTTTTCCTTGGTCCTGCGCTTGCAGTCATGCCAGCGTTTCTTGCACTCGATGACTGTTCTGCGTACTTCTGCCACACTGTTAATCTTGTCAACAATTTGTTGCCATATAGCCTCTCTCCTACTGATTGGCAACTTTGAGGTGACAAACATTTGTTGCTGGTGTTCCGTCACCTCTTTAACCAGGATTTCCTGCTCCTCTGCACTGAAGCAACACTTTCTTTTCTTCTTAAAAGTGTCCTGGTTCTTGTGTGGATCCTCCTGGCTGGATCCTGGTCTGCTGTCATCTTCCTGGGGTCTGTAGTGGCATCTGGGATCCATTTTGGCTCTCCTCTGGTGAACTGGCAGTGTTCGCGTTTTTTTTTAAAGCTATTGCGTAAACAAACGGCACATATCCGGTTTGCAGTGTCGTAAATCGACCCACAGTCATTTCCGCCGCGTTAACGTTGTTTTCCTTAAAGACTTGACGCTGCGGTGGGTGTAAAAAATAATGACTCTCACCTGTTGTTTGCGCCGCTGTGCGTCAAAGTATAAATATGACGCCCGCACGGCGCACTAAAATGGCGTTAGCCGGCGGTAATTTTTTTTAAGCAAAACTGCGCTGGCGCAGTTTTGCTTCAAAAAGTATAAATATGGGCCCAAATGTTATGTTATGGTAGTGTGGTTTAACTTGAATCGATACACCACACACACTAAAGTATATTGTCTGTGCTATGTGTAATCAAAAGCAAACTGCAAAACTGCCATGATTCACTAAATGCTTTTCTTGCTTTTTTGCTTTGAGGTGTACAAGACTCACAGAGTACTGCCAGACAGAAGGCCATCACAAAGTGATGTGACCACAACACGGGAGTCCCCCAATCTCTTCCAATTGTGCAGCTAAGTGCCAGCTTGAACATGCCTCAAAGCAAGATGCACAAATAATTTGGCTACTGAGGGGTAGAAGAAAAAGCAATCTGAACAAAAACTTTTTCGGGGAACGTATGTCTCCTGCACTGTCTTCTGGTCAACCAAGCTGGGAGCAGCACTCCCACATCAACGGCACCACCCCAACCTAAGTTCAAAGTCATATTTCTCAGTGAGGCAGCCACAGCAGTCATGGAGATGAGCAGTGAGTCTGAATTGGAGTTATCCCAGCCACATACTACTTCCAAATCACCTCAGAAAACTGAGCAGAGTGGGCAACAGAAGAGGCTGCAGCCAGTAATAGTATCTCTCTCTGAAATAAGCATAACAGGAGATGAATCTTCCTGCTGAGCAAGATGTACTTTGGTTTGAACGATTGGCTTCCCAATTTTCAGCATAGAAAGGAAGCATTCTCCTCCATCTTCTACAAGCTCCCCGGTCTGATGATCTGGACATAGATTGGTCCCAGCTAAGTCAGAGAACCGACAACAGTGACAATGGAAAAGGAAAGTTCCTGAATGCCTCAGAATTATGGGAGGGGTAGGAAGAGAAGATGAGCCAGTCATTATCATGAAAGCTGTCTCAGAATGCCCCAACATTATGATTATCCCTCCTATTCAACCTACTCAAAGGGATGTGGCTCTGGTACCACCACCATCGACAGCTTCCAAAATTGTAAGGCCCCTACTGAGACCTGCATCCACCATTACCTCAGTTGAAGTGTACACTGCAAAGAGGCAACGGTCGACACACCCACCTACCTCCAGTTCTTCAGGTGTTGGAATGGCACCCCACCCAGCTGGAGTAATTTATTTTTATGCTAGCCCACCCTTTGCAACGGTTAGCGTCATTACTTAAATATGACGCCTGGCCGGCGTCTAGGAATGGCTCTAGCCGGTGCTATACTTTTTGCCGCATACCTCCGCAAATGCAGGTTTGAGGCAAAAAGTATAAATCAGGGCCATTGTGTCTACCACCTCCAAGTTTTTAGAAGTCACCTGCGTCAGTTTCACCAGAAAAGATTAAAAACAGGCTACCATCATGGTCATGTTTAGGCATAAGGGGCCCTATGACCGCAACCACCCAACGGCACGTTTGTATAATGGGAAGCTGGCTGCAATGTTAGTGCTGGATCTTCTCCCTTTTTCTTTTGTGGATGGATTGTGATTTTTTAAATTTGTGGTAGCCATCTGCCTGAAATGGAAGGTTCCCAGTCAGACCTATCTGACAGTGTTGCTATTCCAGTGTTCCATTAGGATGTGCTGAAATTGTTTGGACAAGCTCAGCAGCAGAGTGTTGTTCACACTTTCCACCTAATGACAACATGTGGACCAATTGTCAAGCAACTGACAACTGGTCCGCATCTATCTGGCAACAGCTATCTACAGGTCTCCTCACTGCCGATATTTTTAAGGGCGTTTTCGATGACATACACTAGTAGCCATGTTCACCATGGAAAAAGCTCATACAGCTGTACACATTTTGGAAGACTTTAACAGGAAGTAGTTTGAATTGCTGAGATCCAGAGGACTCAGAATCTAGTCTGTTGCCACGGACAATGGCAGTAATATAGTTAAGGCTATGGCAGTTGGCGGCTGTTTCAGGCTAATTGCTTCAACCTTGTTGTGCAGGACTTTCTCAAATAAGAAGATATATTCAGCATCATACAGACCATCAATGACTATGGGGGTTATTCCAACTTTGGAGGAAGTGGTAATCCGTCCCAAAAGTGACGGTAAAGTGACGGACATACCACCAGCCGTATTACGAGTCCATTATATCCTATGGAACTCGTAATACGGCTGGTGGTAAATCCGTCACATTTGGGACGGATTACCACCTCCTCCAAAGTTGGAATAACCCCCTATGTCATTCAAAGCGGAGGGGATGCAACTGGGAAAAGCATAACAGTGGATGCAGACAAATGGGGCCTAGTGAAATGCCTGACACAGATACTAAGGGGTTTATTCTAACTTTGGAGGAGTGTTAATCCGTCCCAAAAGTGACGGTAAAGTGACGGATATACCACCGGCCGTATTACGAGTTCCATAGGATATAATGGACTCGTAATACGGCTGGTGGTAAATCCGACACCTCCTCTAAAGTTAGAATAACCCCCTTAGTCCTTTTAATGTTTTCGCACAGGACGTCAGTAAAGAGAACAGGACACTGGGCCAAGCTATCCTGTTGTTGCATCTGCTACAGGCCCAATTAAAAAAGGTCTTGCACACATTTTTAGGTGTGAACGAAAATGCAGAAGTGCATGCCTCCCTGGTCCCCAGGTACTGTCCCTCCTGAAGCCGCTGGGTCTCCTGCAACTTGTCCAGTATCTAGCCCATCGTCAACTGGGAATGGTGGTATGCACCCAGGATGTTGGTGAGTGCCTCCGGAGAGTCGGTTCCCTGGACCTCTCCTCCCCTGTCGCATAGCAGTCCTCCCAGCTTCCCTGTTGTCCTGTGCCTCTGTCCCCTAAACATGTGCCCACTGCCACTGACCCCAGGCCCCTGATCGTCCTGTGTTTGTGAGGTGGCCTGGGGTCCCTGTAGTGGTGGATACACTGCTGATTGATGTGTCCTGGGGACAGTGGTATGAGCCCGCTGGGTGGGTACTGTGCTGGTGTTTCCTGAGGGGGGAGGCTCTGTGGTGGTATGGGACTGTGCCTGAGTAACCAACTGTCCGGAGGTCCCTGATGGGCCAGGCTGGTCATCCAGATCCAGGTGTCCAGAGCTGCTGTCATCACTGTGGGCCTCTTCTGGGGAGGGACTGGATGTTGCTGGCACCTCCTCTCCAGTGACGTTGGGTGGGGGACCTGTGGGGATATAAATGCAGTGCTATTGTTTCTGCGTGTGACATCTTGTGCATGGGTGTGTTGCCCTGGCCTCTTTGCCTTGTGTGTGTAGTTATCTCTAGTGTGCATACTTTAGTGATGGGTATCCATGCAGGTCTGTGATGGTGTTCGTGCATCGGTGTTACATGCAGGGCTTGGTATTGGGAGGGGCGGGTTGTGATGGTGGGGTGTGTATGAGGTGGTGGAATGATGGGAGTGAGGGTAAGGGTGGGGGTTTTTGATGGCCTGCAGCTAGGGGGGTGATACTAGCATAGAGTTGACTTACCAGAGTCCAGTCCTCCTCCTACTCCTGCCAGGCCCTCAGGATGTATGATTGCCAAGACTTGCTCCTCCCATGTTGTTAGTTGTGAGGGAGGAGGTGGGGATCCACCGCCAGTCCTCTGTACAGCTAGTTGGTGTCTTGCTGCTGTGGAATGTACCTTCCCCTGTAGGTCATACCACCTCTTCCAGATGTCATCCCTTGTTCCGGGGTGCTATCCCACGGCGTTGACCCTGTCCACGATTCTACACCATAGCCATCTTCCTTGCAATGAATGTCTGCTGCACCTGTGATCCGAATAGCTGTGGCTCTACCCAATGATTTCCTCCACCATGACCCTTAGCTCCTCCTCTGAGAATCTGGGGTGTGGTTGTGGTGCCATGGTTGTAGTGTGAGTGGTGTGGGTGAGGGTGTGTGGGGTAATGTCTTGGGGTGTTTGATGTAAGGTGCATGGATGGTGTATAGGTGATGGTGGTGTGTGGCTGTGGCCATGTCTGTGGTCTTGCTATCTCTCTTGTGGCAATTGTTTTTAGTTGTAAAGGGTTGTGGGTAGTGTGGTTGTGTGTTTTATAGTGCTGTAGGTGTGTGGTGTGTGTATGGGTGTCAGATGTGTGTTATTCAAATTGTCCAATGTAGTGTTATTTTGTATGTGTGTGTGTATTTTGAGCGTGGCGCTATGTATCGCCAATGGTTTAGCACCATTGACTGTCCGCCGCGGTGATTTGTGGGTCATAATGCTGTGGGCGTAGTTCTGTTGGCGTAACGGTGTGGGTTTTGCTACTGCTAGTTTATCACTGACCTTTGGGCTGGCGGACTTGTGTGTGTGGCTGTAGAGTGAAGCATTGCTATGTGTGTGTCATAATATGGGTAGTGGTAATCTGTTGCGTCAGTGGCATGTTGGCGGCAGTCAGCATGGCGGTAAGTGGTACTTACCACCAATGTAATAATGAGGGCCATTGTGTCAACCAAAGAGTATTTCTGTGCCACAATACTTGATCCACAGAGCAAAAAACACTTTCCACTTTCATCCCTTATTCAGAAGCAGATGTTTCACAATACAAAATGGGGATTGTTGAGCAAACTAGAGACATGGAAGAAGAAGAACTGGAAATTAGAGTCCATTCCCAGGCATACGTTCTGGGGTGCCAACTTCAACTTCTAGAGAGGGCAGTCCTGTTGACTCATAGCAGCCAACAACTGCAACAAGAACATCAGTATCAACAGCAACAACAGGAACAGAAGAATCAGCCTCAACCTTTTCATTGGCTTGTTTTAAAGTTGCAGGTCTCCTGTCCAGTGCAAAGGTGAAGGCAAAAGTGGTTGAGCAGGTGGCAGCACCAACGACCATTCAGAGGATGTTCCAGGAATATATGGATGACCCAAAAGAGGTCTTCGTGGATCAAAACCCATTGGTATGGGAAGATTAGCCAATGGCCAGAGCTCAACAGGCTGACAAAAAAGTATATATATATATATATATATATAGGTAGTGTGTCTTCTGAGAGTGTGTTCACTGCAGCTGCTGAAGTTGTCACAGTGAGAAGGACCAGTATTACACCTTAAAATGTGGAGAGATTAACCATGATCAAAATGATTCAACACTTCATAACACAAAATTACACTGTTCCTGAAATACCACAGGAGGAGGAAGAGGATGATTTGTCAAGCTCAAGTGTGTTGTCTGACCAATTTCCGGGCCAATTACCTTAGTATGAGGATGAACTCTACATCGCTAACTAAGTAGACCACCAGAGAGCTCTTTAGTTATTTATTGTTGACAGCTTTGTCAAAAAACTGGATATAGCTAATGGAACATTATGGGGGTCATTCTGACCCTGGCGGCAGGTGGCCGCCAGGGCCACCGACCACGGGAGCACCGCCAACAGGCTGGCGGTGCTCCCACGAGCATTCTGACCGCGGCGGTTCAGCCGCGGTCAGAAGCGGCAAGTCGGCGGGCTCCCGCAGACTTACCGCTGCTCGGGGAATCCTTCATGGCGGCGGAGCGCGCTCCGCCGCCATGAGGATTCTGACAGCCCCTACCGCCATCCTGTTCATGGCGGGAAACCCGCCATGAACAGGATGGCGGTAGGGGGTGCCGCTGGGCCCCCGTAAGAGGGCCCCGCAAAGTATTTCAGTGTCTGCCTTGCAGACACTGAAATACTCGACGGGTGCAACTGCACCCGTCGCACCCCTGCAACTACGCCGGATCAATTCTGAGCCGGCGTCCTCGTTGCAGGGGCATTTCCTCTGGGCCGGCGGGCGCTCTTTTGGAGAGCGCCCGCCGGCCCAGAGGAAATGTCTGAATGGCCGCCGCGGTCTTTTGACCGCGGTGCGGTCATTTGGCGGCGGTACTATGGCGGACGGCCTCCGCCGTCCGCCATAGTCAGAATCACCCCCTATGTTTGTGTCTGACTTATGCAGACACAAATGTGACCGAGCCACTTTGAAATGATGTGGCAGATGCCCCCATTCGTGACACACCTCACAACTGAAGGTCACACCTGACAAGTCATATGGGAAAGGCGACTGGCACTACAGAGCGCTGCAGCAATATGTGACCAAGGTCAGGGCTGGGACCCGGACGAGGCCTCTGACAGGTCGGTTAGTGACAATGGCTCTTCTAAAACATGGCTCTCCACAGCAGACTCAATGGCTCTCCTTGGAGTCACACCACAAACATCTGATGATATTATCTGATGCCTAGACTACCTGATGGTGCTCCCTGACATTCCATTTACCACTGCGGGGACGTGAATCATTATATGTTCTTTCTTCATTATGTAGAATCAATCTGTTGTCCTGTTTTTACAGGGGTGACAGATCAATGTTGTGAGGTAGCTGTCTGGCCCATGTTTAGGAAATCTTTATTCCACCCATGCTTGCTGCAGGGAACAAATAGTTCTGGTACTGTATTACGGATGGGCCCCGAAGAACTTCTCCTCCATTGGATGAAGTGCCCTTTCCATCGGCTGCCCAGCTTTACCCCCATCAGTTTCATGACTGAATAACCCTTACTGGTTTAGATTGGTTGATTGTTTGAGCAGAAACACATTGTCCCTCTACTCTATTGGAATTTAAACTGTTTTGTTACTCCCAACATTGATCTTTACTGACAACTGTACTGGTGCAATGTATGTGCAGCTACAACCCGCTTCAACATGTGTTGTGCTCACAGCATGGTCAAAACATCCTTCACTCATGACCCATTTAAATATACTTACGTGAATGTGAGGGGCATGCACATACATTCACGCCATTATCCAGTCTATTCCTTTCTGAAATATTGCTCCCCACACATCACACTGCTACAAGAGACTCATATCATACACACAGAAAGCAACAAACTGCAACAGCGCTGGCAAGGGTGGGTATTTTCTACCAATTACTCCTCCAGTGCCAGAGGCGTCCTGATATGGGTCAGTCTTAGGACCCTATTTGTAGTTGCAGACATAGTGCAAGACCCGGAAGGCCTCTATTTTAAAGTAACGGGATGCCTAGACTGCCACCCCATCCTTCTGGGGTCTATTTATGTCTGAATACAGATCAGATTGCTTTTTTTCAGGTGCTCTCGAATACATTATCAAGCTGGAATGACACGCCACGTCTTCTTGGAGGAGATATTAACAACGTCCTAGACACCATCCTTGATCGCTCTTTCCCCCCATTACCCCACACACTTGTGACCTCCAATGCACAAACACTGACAGATTGGCTCAATCAGTGGCAGATGGCTGACTTTTGGCGCTCCTGAAACCCTGTCTCAGGGGTATACTCCTTCTATTCTGTACCTCACAAGTTGCATGTACACATTGATAGGCTGGTGGGTGCACCATTCTTGTTTCTCTTTGTCACAGGTGTAGAATATATAGGACATACCCACTCCGATCACAACCTTCAAATATTAAAATTGTAATGGGTGACTGACCAATCTCCCATACCCATTTGTCACTCACAACCCACATAATTGGAAGAACCTCCTTTTAGCACCTCCCTTGAGTCTATGATTACAGCCTACTTTGACATGAATATGAGCACTGGTTCCACTAAACTGGTAGAGTGGAATACTTTAAAAGTGACAATATGGGGACCTTGCCTGGGCATCTAGGGTAACATGAGACAGCAGAATATCAGAGATATCTCCAAGTTAGAGCATACACTTCTGGGTCTGAAGGCACAAGAGCTGGTGAAAGAGCAGCACAACCCCACCACACTATTAGAAAGGCTGCAGTACCTCAATTATGCCACGCACTCAGCTTGCACACATGCCACGGTTAACAAAGACAGATCTTGCAGTGGCTTATCCAACAGGATTGTCTTCAATGACCGATGACGGCAGTGCGCTCCAAAGCAGGCCCTGTTCTTTATACACAACACACTATTCATGATCATCTCACATGGCATTATACATTGGTATATCAATCTCTAACAGATGAAGGCACAGATGACTATGGTGGTCATTACAACCATGGTGGAAGGTGTTAAAGCTGCGGTAAGACCGCCAACAGGCTGGCGGTAAAAAATTTGCAATTGCAACCGTGTCGGAAACCGCCAACAAAGACAGCCACTTTAACACTCCGACCGCCACGACGGTACAAACAAACAGCACGGCGGTCACCGCCAACAGACAGGCGGATGACAATGTACCGCCCACACTATTATGACACGCCAATCCACCACCTTTTCCGGGGCAGATTCACCACATATAAAAACACGGCGGAAACAGGAATTCTTATTGGAAAACGCTCACCTCTACACACCCCACGAGGAACGAGGACACCATGGAACCGGAACTCCAAATTCTACCTGCGATAGTCTTCCTACTCCTCTACCAGGAGCACGAACGCCGGCGGCGAAGACCACGGTGAGTACTGTACCTACGACACAGGGGAGGGGGGAGGCAAAAAACAGGGACACACACACGCAACACCCCCACCCCCACCCTCACCTACTACAACACACACACTAATACATGTTGATATATTACAGTTACACCCCCCAGCCCCCCGGAAGAATGCAAAGACAAAAGGAAATGAGTGTAACCATTGTAATATATTAAAATCCAGTACTCAAAAATATATATCCACTATAAACAAATATATACACCAATAATACAAGTCCAGGTATCGCACCATTTTTAGTCCGTGGACCACTGGACACAAAATGCATGGGCAAGGCCCACACTCGATACCCTATCAAAACCGAGAGAACACTGCAGGGGCATCAGATAGAAATACAACAGGCACCTCAGGGGGAAGGGAAGCCGGATGATTGCACAACGCCAGATCCACGAGGGGGCTCAATGCCCACTGTACAATCCTGGGGAGTGCAAAGCCACAGTCTCTCAAGTCTCTACAGTGGGTGCTTTGTCCACTGCATTATCCTGGGGAATGCAAAGCCACAGTCTCTCAAGTCTCTCCAGTGGGTGGGTTGTCCACTGCATTATCCTGGGGAGTGCAAAGCCACAGTCTCTCAAGTCTCTCCAGTGGGTGGTTTGCCCACTGCATTATCCTGGGGAGTGCAAAGCCACAGTCTCTCAAGTGGATAACAGTATCCACTGGTTCTGGAGGGGGACTGGTGCCCAGAGTGCTTCATCCTGTGAAGGACAGAGGTAGTGGATGGATCTCTCCACTTGTTCTGGAGGGGGACTGGTGCCCAGAGTGCTTCATCCTGTGAAGGACAGAGATAGTGGATAGATCTCTCCACTGGTTCTGGAGGGGGACTGGTGCCCAGAGTGCATCACTCACCCCGTGACGGACCCAGTTGAGTCAGTGCCCCTGCCACTCATGGGCTAGCGGTGCTTGAGTTGGCGGTGCCCTGTTCAGCGGTGCTTGAGTTGGCGGTGCCCTGTTCAGCAGTGCTTGATTTGGCGGTGCCTTGTTCAGCGGTGCTTGATTTGGCGGTGCCCTGTTCAGCGGTGCTTGATTTGGCGGTGCCCTGTTCAGCGGTGCTTGAGTTGGCGGTGCCCTGTTCAGCGGTGCTTGAGTTGGCGGTGCCCTGTTCAGCGGTGCTTGAGTTGGCGGTGCCCTGTTCAGCGGTGCTAGAGTTGGAGGTCCTTCATGGCCCAGGGAGGCTTGTGCTGGTGGTCCTTCATGGCCCAGCGGGGCTTGTGCATGCGGTCCTTCATGGCCCAGTGGGGCTTGTGCTGGCGGTGGTCTCCTGGCCAGCTGGGCTGGGGCTGGCGGGGCCCTCCTGGGCAGCTGGGCTGGGGCTGGTGGGGCCCTCCTGGGCAGCTGGGCTAGGGCTGGCAGGGCCCTCCTGGCCAGCTGGGCTGGGGCTGGCGGGCCCTCCTGTTCAGCTGGGATGGCCCTCCGGGGCAGCTGAGATGAGGCTGGCGGGGCCCCCCTGGGCAGCTGGGCTGGGGCTGGCGGGGCCCTCCTGGGCAGCTGGGATGGGGCTGGCGGTGGCCTCCTGGGCAGCTGGGCTGGGGCTGGCGGGGCCCTCCTGGGCAGCTGGGATGGGGCTGGTGGTGGCCTCCTGGGCAGCTGGGATGGGGCTGGCGGTGGCCTCCTGGCCAGAGGGGATGATGGTGGTCTTCTCCGCCGTGCAGCTCTTCCCAGACTTGCCAGGTTTCTTGTGGCCCTTCCCCACCTTGGGAGGTGTAACAGCTGACTCCACACTCCCACCGGGACCCCTGGGAGTGGCTTTGGTGGCTGGAGTCTTCCCCCTCTCCCGCCGGGCACTGGCCAACTTCTGATGCTTCACAAGGGGGGGACTGGCGGTGCTGTGGCTCTGTGCCACACTGGCTGTCCTGGTGGCCGGTGCACTCCACATACCTGTGACAACAGGCACCACTGGTCCCGCAGATGTTGTGGCTGAGGTGCTACTTCAGGACCTATGAGATAGACGGGGTGGGGTAGGTGTGGGAAAAAGGTCAAGGCTGGACAGAAAAATTATTTTGGACACACTGGGAAGGGTAGCTGGAGGGGGTTTGGGAGTGGAGGAAGAGGTGGTGGTAGTAGGAGGTGTACGTTTGGTGACTTTGGGTGCAGGTGCATACGCTGGAGGCTGTCGTGAGGTGGATGGCTTTTGGGTGGGTGTGTTCCTGCGTTTGTGTATCTTGGGAGGGGGCGTCACAGACACACTGGGAGAGGACACAGAGGACCTGTGAATGGTAGTGGGGGTAGTGACTGCACGTGAGCGGGGTGTGCTGGTGGGTGTGCTGGTGAGGGACGTAGTGGCTGTAGAGGTAGTGCATGCAGGTGTGAGTGTAGACGAGACTGGGAGGGAGGAGGGGGACACAGTGGAGGCAGTGGATGTTGGTGTGTCTGCATGTGTGTGTTGCTTGCGTGAGTGCCTGTGGGATGTGTGGTGCTTATGTTTGCCTGAGCTTCCCGTGTGTGTTGAGGTGTGTGCAGGCTGGTCTGATGGTGTGCTTGGGATAGGCAGAGGTACAGGGGATTGGGTCTGGGTGGAGGAAGTTGGAGGGGGAAGGCTAAAGACGGGGACAATGGCTGCCATCAGTGCTGAGGCCAGAGTTTGAAAAGCTCAGTGAAGGGCCGTCTACACAGAATGAATGCACTCCAGGAAGGCATTAGTTTGTTGCAACTGCCTTTCTACACCCTGGATGGCATTCAAAATGGTAGACTGCCCAACAGTGAGGGACCTGAGGAGGTCAATAGCCTCCTCACTGAGGGCGGCAGGGGTGACTGGGGCAGGGCCTGAGGTGCCTGGGGCGAAGGTGATGGCCACCCTCCTGGGTGAGCCGGCACGGGGCGAAGGCTGAGGGGCTGCTGGGAGGGCAGTGCTGGTAGGGGGGGTGGCGGCTGTACCTGTAGATGCGGGGGGGAACAGATGTTGCCGCCACCACAAGGGAGCTCCCCGACGTGGAGCTCCCCTCGCCCTCCGTCCCACTGGTGAATTCCGACCCCATAGTGTCACCCTCCAGGGCCATGTGGGATGCAGCTCCCTAGTGCTTCTGTGCCACTGCTCCTCCGCCTGATGATGCTAATGCACACAAGAACAGGAAGACCAAAAAAAGGGGGGGAGACAGAAGAAAGACATGTTGAGTGCATGGATTACCGCTACTGTTGACGGACAAGACAGACACAGAGGCCCCCTGCACTATACCGCGCTCTTGGGCTCCACAGTGCAATTCCTGGGAAATGGCCTACAAGGCTATGGACGACATCTGCACACATAGATGACACAGGGGCATGAATAGCTGTAATTGGCACTCTACAGAGGTGGGCTGGGGTGCCACAGGGCCATGACTTACGGAGGGGCCTAGCCTATGGAACTTGCCCTGGCCTAGGGAAACCCACAGCCCTCCTCCCCCACCCAGACACCTCCACTGCGCGCAAAGTCATCTGAATGAGAGTGTACTCACCCCCTTGTGTCTGCTGTGATACCCTCAAGTGCCCATCCAACTCCAGGTAGGCCACCGCCAGGATCCTGAACATCAGGGGGGTCATGGTTCGACGGACACCCCTCCCACGTTGGGAGGCCATCCCCAGCTGAGCCTCCGCCATCTTCTTGCTCCAGCTGAGAATGTCCTCCCATCTTTTCGGGAAGTGGGTGCTCTGTCTGTGGTAGACACCCAGGGTCCGGACATCCTTGGCGATGGCACGCCAAATATCTTTCTTCTGGTGGGCGTTGACCTACATGAAATGTACAGGGGAAGAAGAGAAGTCATTACCAACTGCACCGTCAAAGTGAGTGGCCCCCATCCCTACCCTTGCCATGTGGCACATGCACTCACCGTCTTACATGCACGCAGCACTCTGCCCCCTTCCTTCTTACATCCAGCCCTCTCCACACAGGCATAGCCCATACAACATGCTCCCTGTGTACTTACCTGTTTGTCTGGAGGACCGTAGAGTAGCGTGTACTGGGGGAGGACCCCATCAACGAGCTTCTCCAACTCCTCCGATGTGAAGGCAGGGGCCCTTTCACCAGACGCACGAGCCATTGTCTCTTCCAGACTGAGGTCACAGCAGCACTTGCAGTGTAGGTCCTCTCTTGTCGAAGATCAGGTATCGAGTGATTGAAGTGATAGAAAATGGCGGTCACATCCGCGGCGGTCACGTCCGCGGCGGTGTGTACCATCACCACCGGCGTACATTGTCATTGGCTCCTGGGACCCATAGGGTCCAATGTTAACCAATGCAGCATTGCGCCGCGGTCTCCGACCGCCTACCGCAACGGTGTACAACCCAAACGCAGTTACCTCACATCCCATTGTCCCACTTTAGAGGTCAGGCAGCCGCCATTTCAGGGGCCCACATGGCCTCATTTTCAACTGCGTCACACATACCTAGGCCTAGTCTCAACACACATACAGGCCACCTTTTGTGTATCATTGGTGTTCTGTGTAAACTGTGGGTACGTACCTCTGAGTTGTTTGACTCTGTGCTCGCTGTTGTCCTTCATAGGCACCGTCCGCTGGGACATGTGAGGAGTTGGCGGCATCCTCCGGTGTACAGACCGCTGGTGGACCTGTCGACTATGGAGGAGCGACATTTGATAATCACCTACAGGTTTGACCATGCCACCATCCAGGAACTGTGTACCCAGTTGGAGCCAGACCTGATGTCAGCAATCCGCCATCCCACAGGAATTCCCCCTCAAGTGCAGGTGCTGTCAGTGCTCCATTTCCTTGCAAGTGGGTCATTTCAAACAACTGTGGCCATGGCATCAGGGATGTCCCAGCCTATGTTTTCCAACGTATTGTCCAGAGTGTTGTCTGCCCTTCTGAAACAAATGCGGAGATACATCGTTTTCCCTCAGGTGGAGGATTTGCCTACAGTTAAAGGGGATTTCTATGCCCTGTGACATATCTCCAACATCATAGGTGCCATTGATGGGACCCATGTGGCTTTGGTCCCCCCCCCCCCTCAGGAGTGAACAGGTGTACAGAAACCGGAAGAGTTATCATTCTATGAATGTACAGATGGTATGTTTGGCAGACCAGTACATCTCCCATGTGAATGCCATGTTCCCTGGCTCAGTGCATGACGCCTACATCCTGTGGAATAGCAGCATCCCTTATGTGATGGGTCAACTCCTGAGGCACTGTGTGTGGCTATTAGGTGAGCCCCTGGAAGCAAGACAGTGGGAATGGTTGTCTGGGGTTATCCCTCCAGGATAGTGTGTGTCTAACAGTTGTCCCTCGCCATTTGCAGGTGACTCTGGTTACCCCAACCTCTCATGACTACTAACCCCAGTGAGGAATCCCAGGAGCAGGACAGAGGAACGCTACAATGAGGCCCATGAGGGGGGTGATCGAGCGGACCTTTGGCCTCCTGAAGGCCAGGTTCAGGTGCCTCCACATGACAGGTGGATCCCTATTCTACTCACCAAAGAAGGTGTGCCAGATCATCGTGGCCTGCTGTATGCTTCACAACTTGGCTTTGCGACGACGGGTGCCTTTTCTGCAGGAGGATGGTCCAGATGGCGGTGTTGTGGCAGCTGTGGAGCCTGTGGACAGTGATGAGGAGGAAGCAGAGGAAGAAGACATGCAGAACAGGGACTCAGTGATCCAGCAATATTTCCAGTGAAAAACAGGTAAGAATATAACCATGCCTATTACATGTACTTTTACACTACTACCTCTATCCTGTCGGTTGTTTTCACCCAGTGTATGGTCACTGAGTTGTCTCTTTCCCTTACGGTTTCACAGATGTGGGTCCCACTGTGTGTCATCTGCTTAAATTCCTCATGGACTAGAGCTGTGTGACATAGGTATGTTGACATTACTATTTCAAAAACATTTTGTCACTGTAATTGCAAATACACTATTTCGAAATCACAGACAGACTCCAGATCATTTTGTACTTTAGGTGTGTTTATTTAAATGCAAAATATTGGAGGGGGAAGTTAAATGGTGAGGGGTGATGGAGGAGGAGTGTCTATGGCAGAGTCCAGTCTATTAGTGTCACAGGTGCATTGCCCATATGGGCATAGGAAGTGGAGCTGGGGCAGTTTAATTATGGACAGGGTGACAAAGTGGGACAGTAGGATGACAATCAGGGTGGTCTTATTTCTTGGCGGGGTCTTTGCATCATTCTCTGTCTTGTTCCTGGATCTCAGGGACCGTTTGCGTGGTGGTTCTCTGTCTGCAGGGGGTGGGGTGCTGGTGTGGTGGTCCTGTGGCGGGGCGTCCTGTCCACTAGCGCCGGCGGAGGTGGTGGCCAGTTCATCGTCCATGCTAGTGTCAGGGGCCCCTTGTAGTGCCACAGTGTCCCTCCTGGTGTTGAGTACTTCCTTCAGCACCCCTACTATGGAGCCCAGGGTGGAGCTGATGGTTCTGAGTTCCTCCCTGAAGCCCAAATACTGTTCCTCCTGCATGCGCTGAGTCTCCTAAAACTTGGCCAGTACCATTGCCATTGTCTCCTGGGAGTGGTGGTATGCTCCCATGATGGAGGAGAGGGCCTCGTGGAGAGTGGGTTCCCTTGGCCTGTCCTCCCCTGTCGCACAGCAGCCCTCCCAGTTCCCCTGTGCTCCTGGGCCTCCGTCCCCTAAACCGTGTGCCCACTGCCACTGCCCCAGGTCCCTGAAGTTGTTGGGGTGGTGGGTTAGCCTGGGTTTCCTGTAGTGGTGGACACACAGCTGATTGACGTGTCCTGGGGACGGAGGTATGGGCCCGCTGGGTGGGTGCTGTGCTGGTGTTTCCAGAGGGGGGACGGTCTGTGGTGGCCTGTGCCTGTGTGAGGGGAACCGACTGTCCAGAGGTCCCCGATAGTCCGGGCTCGTCATCTTGATCCAGTTGTTGAGAGCTGCTGTCATCACTGTGGGCCTCTTCTGTGGGTGGAGTGGACATGTCTGGACCCTCCTGTCTGGTGACGTTGGGTAGGGGTCCTGCAGGTGTGGAAAGGCATGATTATTGCATCTGTGTGTGCCATGGTGTGCAATGGGTGGGTGACCGTGTACCCCAGTGCTGGCTTTCCTGTGTGTGAGATTGTGTGGTGATGGTTTAGGGGTTGTATGGCTATGTGCAGTGTGCATGCTTTAGTGATGGGTGTTCATGCTTTGTTGTTGCATGCAGGGCTTGGTGTTGGGATGGGTGGTTTGTGATATTGGTACATTTGTGAGGAGTTGGTTTGATGGGGATGAGGGCGAGGGTGGGGGTATGTGATAGCATGCAGGTAGGGTGGGGGATGTAATAGTAAAGCTTTGACTTACCAGAGTCCATTCCTCCGCCTACTCCTGCGAGGCCCTCAGGATGCAGAATCGCCAAGACCTGCTCCTCCCATGTTGTTAGTTGTGGGGGAGGAGGTGGGGGTCCGCCGCCAGTCCGCTGAACCGCCAGGTGGTGGCTTGAGATCACGGAACGCACCTTCCCCCGTAGGTCGTTCCACCTCTTCCTGATGTCCTCCCGATTTCTTGGGTGCTGTCCCACTGCGTTGACCCTGTCCACTATTCTTCGCCATAGCCCCATCTTCCTTGCAATTGAGGTGTGCTGCACCTGTGCTCCGAATAGCTGTGGCTCTACCCGGATGATTTCCTCCACCATGACCCTGAGCTCCTCCTCCGAGAACCTAGGGTGTTTTTGCCGTGCCATGGGGTGGTGTAGGTGATGTGTGGGGTGGAGTGTGTGGTGATAAGTGTGCTGATATGTAGTGGTGTGTTGTGTGAGGTGCATGGAAGTTGTGTGGGTGATGGTGTTATGTGCCTGTGGATACTGTTGTACTTGCTGGTGGTTTCTCTCTCTGGCCTTCTTTCTTTAATTTTTGTCGTGGGGGATTGTGGGTGATGTGGGTGTGTGTTTTATATTGTAATGGGTGTGTGGGAGTGGTGTGTGTATGTGTATCAGGTGTGTGTATTTTGAATCGTCCAATGTGGCTGTGTTTTGTAAATGTGTGTCTATTTTGAGCGCGGCGGTGTGTACCGCCAATGGAATACTGCGGTTGAAAGACCACCGCGTGGATTCGTGTGTCGTGATAGTGTGGCCGCATTTCTGTTGGCGTGACGGTGGAGGTTTTGTTTTCGCCAGTTTATCACTGACCTTTGGTGTGTGCGGACTTGTGTGGGTGTCTGAATTTTGGCAGATTCCGAGATGTGGGTCATAATAGCTGTGGCGGAATTCCGCGGCCGCAGCGGTGTGTTGGCGGTCTTCTGCACAGCAGTAAGTGGCTTTTACCGCCAATGTTGTAATGAGGGCCTATATCTCCTTCTTCACTAACCTGATGCTGCCCGCATTACCATGGATCAGAGGTTGAATCTAGACAGTCCCATTGTGCTGGTAGAAATGAAAGATGCCATCAAATCTTTGGCCACTGGCAGATCCCCCAGTCAGTGGAATTATAAAAAACCTATGCATCTCAGTTGACTCCATACTTGCTGAGGTTATACAAAGAGTCACTCGCCCTCAGCAGCCTCTCTGCCTCCCAGCAAGATGCAATGGTCATCCCTCTGCTCAAACTTAACAAGGACCCTGAACTAGTTGGTTACTTCAGACCTCTAGCACCGATTATAAATATTAGAAAAAATACTTGTGGATAGATTAGCACCCTTGGGCCTGTCTTTAGTCCACCAAGAAAAATGGGTTTGTCCTTGCACACAACACCTCCTTGAACTTACACCGATCCTTCAGAATCATGACCTCCGCCAGTCACACAGGGCCCTGTGTTGGATGTTCAGTCTTAGATCTTGAAGAGGCCATTGACCCCCTTAAATGGGGATCCTTTTTGCTGTGCTGTCACAATACGGCATTAGCCACCTCTTTATTTGTTTAGTAAAACTATTATACACTAACCCACAAATTAGGGCTGAGACTGGGCCTCTTATTTCAGGAGCCATTACCATACACAGAAGGACGAGACAGGGATGCCTGCTATTGCTTCTATTGTTTTCATTAGCAATTGAGCTGCTGGAACTGACAATGCTACAGACTGGGACGTTATGGGGCATCACAATAGGTGATGGGATACATGTGATGTCTTTATAGCCAGAAGATATATTAATTTACTTCAGAAACACACATGACAATCCTGCCACAATTGCTTCAACTCTAGCCCACTTCAGCACCATTTCTGGTCTTAGAGTAAATTGGGCTAAATCATACTTACCTTTCTTCTGGAAGTTCCTGATCTTTGCTTTGAGCTTGGTGGGGTTTGGCAGCAACACATATTCAGGTCCCTGGGGGTACAGGTATATCACCACATGAGTTATCTTTTTGAATGAAATGTCACTCGAGCAGTAACATCTCTGCGTGCCTAGGAGGCTTTCTGGCTCACACTGCCCCTGGTGGTAGCGGGGAAGGTGGTGTTATTAAAGATGGTGGTTTTACCCTGCCTTTTGTATTTCTCTACTAATCTTCCAATATACATTCCCATTGCTTCACCAAGAGAGCTGTGAGTTTATTAGTTTATTTGGGAAAAATCACAATGCAGAGTGGCTTTGACAAATCTTTGCTCCCCTACGGACAAGGGAGGACTGGCTGATCCACATTTTGTACAGTACTACCTTGCTGCCCAGGTCCAATAGGTTGCTCAGAGCTGGATGGTCTACGTCTGTCGGTCACAGTCACTCTTCTACTGGCTCAAATCTGCCCACTATCTTACATTTGTTTCAAACTTGCACACAAATGAGGTACCTTACTCCTTGTTGCTAGGGGTGGTAAATCAATGTTATTTCAGATGCCTCTACATAGCTAACCATGTGCTCCCCTATGCAGCAGGCTTGGCACTATTGGGCACACCTCAGACTGGAGGTGTAGAAGCCTGGCCTGGTTTGTAGTGGGTACCACAGATACTTACACCTTATACCAGGTCCAGCTTTCCCTTATTAGTGAAATGTAGTCAGTGTCTAGAAGTCAGGCTGTCTGGAGGTAGCTGTAGGCAGAGCAGCCAAAGTTGAACTAGGAGACAATGCAAAGCTCTTGCAATGTCACTGTAGTCACACAGTACTCACACACATGAAAGACAATACTCAGTGTTACTAAAAATAAATGTACTTTATTTTAATGACACAAGGCCAAAAATACTTTGGAGACTATAATCCCTTAGGAGTTAAGTAAATTACACAATATATACACTAGTAACCAAAAACAGGGAAGCAAACAGAAAATAGTGCAAATAGTGAAAATAACCATAGGTTGCAATGAGCCTAGGGGAACACACACCATGTACTAAAATAGTGGAATGCAAAATTCAGTTTCCCACCTAGGCAAGTGTGGTATGTAGAGAGGCACTGGGAGTGTAAGAAAACACCAATGGTAAGTAAAATACCCCTCACCAGAGCCCAGGAAAGCCGGAGTAATACACATCAAGTTTCCTAAAACACACTAGAATTCATGCTAGAAGACAGTGCAAGAACCAGAAAAGACTGTGAGACACCAACAATGGATTCCTGGACCTGACGACCTGTGGAAGAAGAGGGTAGAGTTCAAGAAGTACGGAAGAGTCCAGGGAGAACAGGAGCCCCTGCTAACCCAGATAAAGGTGCAAAAGGAGAACCACAGTGAGAAGACAAAGTCAGTATTGCTCAAAAGAAGATAGATGCAGGTTCCTGGTTGATGCAGAAGATGTCCCACACCGGATGGATGAATGAAGTCTGGTTTGCGTCGCTGAATTCTACCAACAAGCTTTGGTAAACACAAAACTCGCAGTTCTAGGTGCACAAGAGTACTGTCTGGCATGGGAGGCAAGCTCCTATCTCCACCAAATTTGGACAGCTGGACCTTTGGACAGTCAGGGTCACTTAAGTCTACCACCTGTATTTCAAGATTCATGCTTGAAGACAGGCAGACCTCGAGCATGCACAACCTGGAAACTGTTGCAGTTGCTGGTATGAGCTGAAGTTACAAGGTCACAGAAGTCGTCTTTGCTTCTTTGCTGCAGTTTTGACGAGTTCCTGGAGCAGTCAGCTGTTGATCCGTTGGTAGAAGATAAAGTAAAGGATGCAGAGGATCCCTGCTGGAGTCATTCAATCTGAATCCGAAGAAACACCCAGGGGAGAGACCCTAAATAGCCCTCAGAGGGGGATTGGCTACCTAACCAGATAGGGAACTATGAGGAGGGTCTCTGACATCAGCTGCTGGCACTGGCCACTGAGATGCTCCAAGAGTATCCCACCACCTTGGAATCCAAGATGGCAAAACCCAGGGACACTCTAGAGGTGCTCTGGGCACCAACCCTGGGGTGGTGATCGACAGGGGAGTGTTCACTCCTCTTTCCTTTGTCCAGTTTCATGCCAGAGCAGGGACTGAGGGTCCCTGAATGGGTGTAAACTGGATTATGCAAGGAGGGCACCATCTGTGCCCTTCTAAGCACTTCCAGAGGCTCTGGGAGGATACCCCTCACCATGCCTGTAACACCTATTTCCAAAGGGAGAGGGTATAACACTCCTCTCCTAACGGAAATACATTGTTCTGCCTTCCTGGGATTGAGCTGCTCAAGCCCCAGGAGAGCAGAAGCCTGTCTGCAAGGTGACAGCAGCTGGGGCTGCAGTGAAAACCTCAGGAGGGTGGTTTGATAGTACTGGGGGTCCATGGTGGAACCCCCAGGGTGCATGGAATTGCCCCCGGACCAGAATCAGTATTGGGATACAATTCCCAATTGTGAGACACCTCACATGGCCATATTTGGAGTTACCATTGTGAAGCTACATATATGTATTCACCTATATGTAGTGCACCCTTATAATGGCGTCCTCACAATCACGAAGTCCGGGAAAATGGACCTGGACAGCGTGGGGGCACCTCTGCTAGTGCAGGGGTGCCCTCACATACAGGTACTATGCACCTAGTCTTCATTGTCTGAAGGTTAGACACATAGGTAACTTATAAGTGACCTGGTGCTGTAAAAATGGCTGTGAAATAGTGCTTACACTATTTCACTCAGACTGCAATGGCAGTCCTGAAGAAGTGTTTGTATGAGCTCCTTATGGGTGGCAAAAGCAATGCTGCAGCCCAGAAGGATCTCCTAGAACTCCAATGCCCTGGGTACCTAGGTGCCATATACTAGGGACTTATAAGGAGGGTTCAGTATGCCAATTTGGAGTGGAATACTGGGTTACCAGTATGTAAGTACACATCTGGAAACAGAAAGAGCATAAGCACTGGAGTTCTGATTAGCAGGACTCCAGTGACACAGTTAAGCACACTGACAAACACAGTGAAACAGACTGACAAGTAGGCCACAAACTATGAGCACCGGAGTCCTGACTATCAGGATCCGAGTGACACAGTAAAAACACAATGACAAACACTGACAAAAAGGCCAAAAATGGGGGCAACCATGCTAGAAAGAGGCTTCTTTCTCACAGGAGGACCCACGTTGGTGGCTGAACTGGCAATTTGGCACTCTGCTGAGTTACACACACTGGGGGACTTGTACAGAGATAGCACAATGTTGACGTATGAGAGTTTGACAGAAGAAGATGGCCTACCCCTAGGTCAAGTTTTGTTACATAACTCATTGATTACCACACCAGGGGCCCAGTGGAGGGACCTAACCACCAAAGATTACATGTGATGGGAGAGTAGACACCTCATAAGTGGGCTCACTTACTCTCTCCACACCCATACTATTCCACAGCTACTCACCCTACAACAGTGCTCGGAGGTGGACTTATGGAGCCCTTGCACTGATAAGGAATGGGCCGCCCTATAAGAAGGTCCAGACCTTTGCTGCGCACTACCTGATTTAAGCCTATTCAGATTTATATCGTGCAGAGAACTTATCTCACACCTGCTAATATCAACAGATTTTATAGCAGAGAAGATGTGGCTTGCCTACGTTCTGCACACATAGATGCTGACTTACTGCATATGCTGTGGACCTGTCCTTACTTGCATGCATATTAGAATGGCATCAAATCATGCCTATCTGTGTGCACTGAATGTTCAGATCTTCATAGGTGGGAAAATGCCTCCTGTGATTATATTGTAGGCACAAAAAGCATAGGGTAACTTTGCCTTTTTGGACTGAATTGATTGTTGCTAAGTGTCCTATTACTGCTGGATGTAGATTCCCTCTGTCCCACCAGTCGCAGCTTGGTAGCGCTCAATGACGAAGCGCTATCTTGCTTCGTGAGGACACGCTTGGATTGTGAAGGTACCCCATTGCTGCCTACTGGGACACTATATTATTAGATTTGCAGTCCAACCACACACACAAGATGTAAGGTAGTGCTGATGTGCTGAAAGGGACCATGGATGAGTATACGAAGGCTGTGAGTAACTGTTGTTATTAATGTTCATCAAAATGCCCTTCACTCAATCACCTCACTGAGTTATTGGTGGTGGTATTTCATACAGTGTCTAGAGATGATAAAGAATTGGGAAGTGGCAACTGTCTGCTAAACTACGGGGTCTGTTAAGTTGTTTTGTTTGAGAAAGGGGTGGTTTTCATTGTTCAATTTTTCTCACAATGTACATGGATCTGTAGTGTAAGACAACTTTAATTCACCTAACGCACAACCTTAGTTACTCAATGCCATGGGGATTACTATACAGCCATCTAATTGATCAGGCCAATATGCATCTTTTGGACATATGTCCTTCTTTGAATTTAAGCATTTACATTTCTCCTATTGCCTGGATAGTGGGTAATTGCCTACAATTGT
The DNA here is from genome assembly GCF_031143425.1 of Pleurodeles waltl. Lineage (NCBI taxonomy): Eukaryota > Metazoa > Chordata > Amphibia > Caudata > Salamandridae > Pleurodeles > Pleurodeles waltl. The sequence continues at coordinate 578,284,704 of NC_090447.1, forward strand.
AACTTGAACATATTATCAAAATAACAGTATTACCACCTTGTATTAATTGCTATACATGACACTGTGCGTTCCACTATGTACCATGATATTCAACATTTATCCTTGATTGTGTTGTACCAAAAAATGTCAATAAACGATTCAAAGAAAAAAAAAAAACTTGGGTCTCTTGGGCTGAAGGACTGTTTGCAATGCATTTAACTGAACTGTGTCATACTCATTTCTTCATTTCCTTCTACAACAGATTGATAATGTGTTGCTCATCTCCCTGATAATATTGTTGTTTTGTGTAGTGTTTTTTTTGTGATGCCTTTCCTCAAATCCCCTTTCCCATGCATTCATCATACCCCTAACTCTCCTTCCCCGGGCTGTGTGATTTATTGAGGTGTGAGTTAATTTATTCCATAAATGAATCACACACTTGGTTTGGCGGATGTGGTGAAAGTGACCCCAACTCAATGCAGAGTCTTCTATTACCTGAGCAATAGTCACACCAGCCCTGCTTACCCACCCACTCATAAAAGGAATCCATATTTTGGATATAGAACTTCAACATCAACATCATCATTCAGACCTTGTGCTGCATACATGCTTAACCTTGTTGGCTCCACTCCTAACTCTGACCCCACTTTTCATGACTCTGAAACGCCGTCTCTTCAGTTTTAATGAAATATCAGCTCCCCAGTGTTCAGAACAGAAGAAGTTGTTATTGCTTTTTTTGTTCTAATATCAGATATTGTTTTCTTTGTTGTGTCATGGTAGTAGCAATCTGGTCTCATTCTTTTAAAGCTGTGATATAAATATACAATCACTTACCTATGTGCTTTTCTTTCAATTTAGTTGCCTGTGATGGATAACCATTTTGATTAATCCTACAGTTGGAGCTCACCTAGGTGGGAGTGGGACCTCGCTTCTTGTGAATGTGATGCCTTCCCTGTTAGTACACTGGGCTGCAAGTACTACCACCACCATTGAGAAGGCATACTGAGAAACCCTGTAGTAAGTTTTGGAAGATTAAGGCCCTGATTTATACTTTTTTACGCCAAACTACGCTAACACAGTTGTGCATCAAAAAGTTTAGCGCTGACTATCTCCATTTTTTAACGCCACCCGGGAGTCATATTTATACTATGATGCTGGGTGGCGCTAAAAACTGGTTAGAGTCATTTTTTCCGATGTTAACCATTGCACCTTGTCGTAAGGCAAAATGACTTTAATGGAGGAAAATTTAATTTAATCTGTTTTACGATGTAAACACGTCACAAAACAGAAATGCACCATTTTTGTCCGCAATAGCATCAAATACAGATGCTAACGGAGAAAACAGTGCAAAGAAGAGGCAAAATGGGGTGAGGAAGCTAAGAGAGACCCCAGGGAGACCCCATTAAACAAGGAACTAGCCAGGAGGACACAGACAAGACCCAGTGGAGGGAGAAGAAAAAGAGAAAGTGTTGTTTCAGCGCAGAGGAGCATGAAATACTGGTGAGAGAGGTGACGGAGCATCAAAACCAACTCTTCGTCACCTCAAAATTGGCAATTGGAAGGAGAGAGGTTATTAGCAGGAAATAGTGGATAAGATTAACAGTGTGGTGGAGGTGAAGAGAACTGTAACTGAGTGCAAGAAACGCTGGCATGACTGCAAACGAAGGACAAAGGTAAAAATGGCAAGGAACAGGAAGGCAGCACTGCAAACTGGAGGTGGGAGTCCAGTACCACAAGAGGACTTGGACGAGATGGAGGAGATGGTTGCAGCGGTCATCCCGGAAGAAATTGTCACAGGAATCACAGGACAGGACAGCGCAGACTACCAGGAAACGCCACAAATGCAGGGTAAGTTGCATGCAGAAAATTAATGCTAAAATGTCAAGTGCAAGAAGGGGAGGCACATAGGACTCACACAATGCATGTCAAAAGAGTGCAGAGGGACACAATGCACATTAAGCAAGTGCCACCATGCTGACGTAAGCTGCACATGTACCTAGGCCTTGGTAGTGCCATGCACTGTAACACATATGCAACCTGGACATATGTTGAACACCAGCCTAAATATGTACTTGTACATATGCAGCACATTGGATGGATGGCATGTATAATCACTGTGCCACTGGTTGTGTCATCACAACATCACTTGCATATAGGCATAGCAACACTACCAACATGACCAAGACTTCTGAGACTAGGTAGTCAGTCAATACCCTTCCTGGGGTTATGTCATACTGCCCTGCAACTGCCTTGACTCATTGCCTAAATTAATGTGTGCTGCATCTCACAGCACACAAGACATGTGCCAGTAGCACCACCACTTCGCACATTGAAAACACTTCCACATTAGGCAGCCAACACTCCATCATGCAGTCAGGGTGCCCCCTGGCTGCATGGAACAATGACTTGAACAGGTGCTGGGGGAATAGCAGGCTGGTCCTGTATCATTAGTAACATGCCACTACCCAGACCAACTAAACTGTAGTAGTGTTGAACCACACATCTTGATGCTGAACTGAAATGTGCCACTACAGAAAATATGTACCACAGATAGCAGTAGGTCACAACAGTCACAGGGTGAGCCCACGACTACTCTGACACAACCATGTCAGACACACGTTAATGGGGAAATAAACACACACATACAACACATGGGGTATGACTGTGAACATAATGGCGTATAATTCCACATCGACGGGTGAGGACGGTGCATGGGCAAGTCCGGTGTTAGTAAGGTGCCAGTGCAGTGTACCCTTTGCAGTTGCCAGTATGAGTTACACGTTGGGATGGCAGCTGGAAATCTGTCTGCTCATGGTAGGTGTGTGGGGCACTTAGTAAACATTCTTGATGGATCAAATAGACTCAGTGCAATTTTGGGGTGCATTGGGTGTGACAGGACACGCTGCACTCAGCCCTGCAAATCAGGCAGTGGAAAGGGCAAAGGGCCAGGGCATGGGACCCCCTGCACTGCCCATGCCAAATGCATGGGCTGTGCAGGGGCACCCAGGGCCACACCACCAACAGCCTTTGCATGGGGGTTTCACCGCCATGCAAAGGCTGGTGGAAATGTGGCAACAGACCTGGAGGGTAGTGTTGAACGTAATACTGGTCTGGTGTCACAGGACAGCTGGCATTGCCAGTCCATAAGCTGCTGAAAACCTGCCAGTGCCAAGCCATTGACCCACGGGGCATTCCACATTCACAACAGTTGCCACTACCACTTGTGCTGTTGGGGATGGTCAAATAGACAATGACAGTCAGGTGCCTATAGGGCTGATGCACTTGAAATGAGGGACCAGTATGACTACCTGCAGAATCAGCTCAAACTAACTTCAGGACCTGACCTAAGTACAACTCCTGTTAATTGGCTATGTCCATAGACTCATTTATCATCAGGCAATGTCACATACAGAATGATATACACAGCAGAAATTCCATACCCATGCTGGCCATCCCTGGGTCTAAGCCTGTGATTGCGTCAAATTAGCTGCACTGCTACTATGCTGCACTCATGTATCATAGTGCAAGGAGGGCTGCATTGAGTGGGAGGACATAGATGTGTAGGAAGTCAAACACACCTGGACAGACAGAAGCTGAAATTGAACTCTGCCAGGTCCATGAGTGCCATGCAATGTAGCACACATACAACAACATGAGGAGCCATCAATGGTAACAAGAGCATAGTGTCCTGGCAATGCCATCCCTGGGGTGGTGCAGGGTCTCAGCACCACATGGGTGTATGTGAAACATGTAAGACTGTGACAGGTCAAAATTGCCATGTGTGGTGCTGTGGCATGAGCACAGCAACACCCATTGCAAGGCCTCACCATGCAAATATATACATAGGGAGAGCTGACAATGACAAGATGGTGTTAAGCTACAAAAAGGCTAGAAATCACACCTAGAAGATATGACGCAGCCAATTGCGCCAGCTGGGTTTCCCTTCATGTGACAAGCAGATGGGGCATAGGGCTGTAGACTGCAGCCATGAAGTACAGGAACAATGTTATGGAACTAAGGGGCGCATTTATAGGCCCCTAGCACCACAGAAGCGTCATTTTTAGTGACGCTTCGGTGGCACTCAGCACTGCGCCGTATTTACAAGGTGACGTTAAGCCACTTTCTGTGGCTTAACGTCACCTTGTAAATAGGCCCCTTCCCACGCAGCACTGTGCGTGGAAGGAGCATACAATGGGTCTTGCCGTAGGCGTGCCACAGCAAAACCCATTGCATTTTGACGCTGCCTCAGATTTATGACATTTTGTAAACCTGAGGCAGTGCCAAAATCTAACGCCACCCCCAGGAGTGGCGTTAGCAGGGCGCAACGAGGAGGAATACTTTTATTCATACTTGTTCTTTTGCTTTTCCTGTGCATGCAGCTTTTATGCAGCATACATAGAAAGAGCAAAATGGCAGAAATATTTGTTTATGTGCTGGAAGGTGACCCTTCCTACACATAAACAATCATTTCAAAATGACGCTTTGGCAATTCTGTGTGTGCTGCATTCTACAGCTTACACATAAGTGCCAAAGCGCCATCAGTGATTGTTTATGTGCAGGAAGGGACACCCTCACATAAACAATCGCACCCCTCAATGCAGACATCCTTGCATGATGATGTAAGGATGCCTGCATTGGTGCTGGCAGCTGAATTTAGTGCAGCACAGGGGACAACACAGGGGTGAGCCGTATTCACTTAAATACTGCCTTAGGTCTAGAGCTCGCCCCCCACGTCCGCAGCACCAACCTGCTGTCTCCTGCCTCTGACCCCGCCCACGCTGCTACTAGCGTGTTCGAGGCCCTCCTCCACCCGCAGGCATCCTCCTGCGCCTCATCCCTGGTGTCTAGTGGGCTCTTGTAAGCTTCACTTGACCCGTGTGCCGCTTTTCGCCGTCCTGTAAGTTGTTTTTCTAATTTCAGCGCCTTGCCCCCTTGCGCGTCTGCCCCCGTTGTGCCCCTTCTGATTGTGCCGCTTTTCGCGTCCTATAAGTGTTTTTTCCAACTTTCAGCACCTTGCCTCCTTGCGCTTCTGCCTCCGTTGTGCCCCTCTGATTGCTGTACCCCGAGTGTAACTTGTGCCATAATTGTATTTTGTGCCTGTTTTTAATCTTGTTCCTTACTGTTTTGTGCCTTTTTCCCTGGTTTTTTCACCCCTTGGGCGCTCCCCCTTGCTGATCTCCCCTTGCCACTGCCTCCCTGTGGCCCACCCCCTCTCGCCCCCATTCGCCGCTCCCTCCCGCCTCCCGCCTCCCAGCTGCTCCTCTCTCCCCCCTCCCTTCTTAATGGCTGGCGCTGCGCGTCGCGAGTGAGCGACCTCTGACCTGCCTTAGGTCTAGAGCTCGCCCCCAACGTCCGCAGCACCAACCTGCTGTCTCCTGCCTCTGACCCCCGCCCACACTGCTGCTAGCGTGTTCGAGGCCCTCCTCCACCCGCAGGCATCCTCCTGCGCCTCATCCCTGGTGTCTAGTGGGCTCTTGTAAGCTTCACTTGATCCATGTGCCGCTTTTCGCCGTCCTGTAAGTGTTTTTTCCAACTTTCAGCACCTTGCCTCCTTGCGCTTCTGCCCCCGTTGTGCCCCTCTGATTGCTGTACCCCGAGTGTAACTTGTGCCATAATTGTATTTTGTGCCTGTTTTTAATCTTGTTCCTTACTGTTTTGTGCCTTTTTCCCTGGTTTTTTCGCCCCTTGGGCGCTCCCCCTTGCTGATCTCCCCTTGCCGCTGCCTCCCTGCGGCCCCGCCCCCCTCGCGCCCCATTCGCTGCTCCCTCCCGCCTCCCAGCTGCTCCTCCCTCCCCCCTCCCTTCTTAATGGCTGGCGCTGCGCGTCGCGAGTGAGCGACCTCTGACCTGCCTTAGGTCTAGAGCTCGCCCCCCACGTCCGCAGCACCAACCTGCTGTCTCCTGCCTCTGACCCCCGCCCACGCTGCTGCTAGCGTGTTCGAGGCCCTCCTCCACCCGCAGGCATCCTTCTGCGTCTCATCCCTGGTGTCTAGTGGGCTCTTGTAAGCTTCACTTGACCCGTGTGCCGCTTTTCGCCGTCCTGTAAGTTGTTTTTCTAATTTCAGCGCCTTGCCCCCTTGCGCTTCTGCCCCCGTTGTGCCCCTTCTGATTGTGCTGCTTTTCGCCGTCCTATAAGTGTTTTTTCCAACTTTCAGCGCCTTGCCTCCTTGCGCTTCTGCCCCCGTTGTGCCCCTCTGATTGCTGTACCCCGAGTGTAACTTGTGCCAGCGGCATGCCCCCCCCTTGCCGCTGCCTCCCTGCGGCCCCGCCCCCCTCGCGCCCCCATTCGCCGCTCCCTCCCGCCTCCCAGCTGCTCCTCCCTCCCCCTCCCTTCTTAATGGCTGGCAAGCCCGTCTGCGCCCGTCCGCGCCTGGACCGCGCCCAGCGCCACCCCCCCGGTCCTCACACCCCCGCACCCCCTGCCTCCGTTACTCGGCCAGCGAACTCCGCACCCTCAACCCTGGCCCCTCCACAGAGTGCTTCCAGGCCACCCCGAAGCACACCAAAGGACCTTTCTCCTTCCGCACCTGCAACTTCTCCTGCAACAGAACAACGAAGCCAGCAACAACCAACACCAACCACCTGCACTGCATCCTCCTCAACACACGCTCCGCACGAAAACACGCCATCGAGCTCTGGGACCTGCTCGACACCACCGCCCCAGACGTGGCCTTCCTGACCGAAACCTGGTGGAATGACTCCTCGGCCCCTGACATCGCCATCGCCATCCCTGACGGATACAAGATCACCAGAAGAGATCGCACCAACAGAATCGGCAGAGGAATAGCCATCGCCCACAAATCTTCCCTCAAGATCCTCACCCACACGGAGGACACCCTCAAGTCAGCCGAACACCTCCACTTCCAGATTCACACGGACCCCAACACCACCCTCAGAGGAACCCTCATATACCGTGCGCCAGGACCAAGAGCCCCCTTCAGCGACACCGTCTCCGACCTCGCAAGCACCCACGCCCTCGCCTCTCCAGACTACATCCTCCTGGGAGATCTCAATTTCCACCTGGAGAACAACAATGACGCCAACACCGCATCACTGACCACCAACCTCTCTAACCTCGGAGTCCGTCAACTGGTCAACACCCCCACCCACATCGCAGGACACACCCTTGACCCACTCTTCACTTCAAGCAACCACATCTCTTTCAGCCACACCTCCGAACTCCATTGGACTGACCATCACTGCGTTCACTTCACCTTCAAGAAAAACACCGACCACCGCACCCCTCTACTGCCTCACCGCCGCTGGGGAAAAATCACCGAAGAACAACTAGCCGGCACCCTCGCCAAAAACCCACCACCCGACCCCACCGACCCGGACTCCGCCGCCATCAACCTCCATCAATGGATCCTCAACTGCTCCAACATCCTAGTTCCACTCAAGAGACCCACCGCCAACCAAGATAAGAAAAAACCAGCCTGGTTCACAGACGAACTGACCACCTCCAAACGCACCTGCCAGAAACTCAAGAAAAAATGGATCCTCGAGCGTACACCCAACAACCTTGCCACCCTCAAGGAAGCCAACCGCAGACACCACCAACTGATCCGACTCGCCAAGCGCTCCCACTTCACAGAACGCCTCAATAACAACGCTCACGACTGCAAAGAACTCTTCTGCATCGTGAAGGAACTTTCCAACCCCAACGCCAACGTCAACGACGTCCCTCCTTCCCAGGAACTCTGCGACGAGCTCTCCACCTTCTTCTACCAGAAAATCGCAACCATCCACGACAGCTTCAACACCTCACCTCCGCCGGACCCCATCCCCAGCAACTCCTCCCACGCCTACCGCATCACCACCTGGACTCAAGTAGATGATGCCGAAACACAAAAAAACATGAACTCCATTCACTCAGGATCCCCTGCTGACCCCTGCCCACATCACATGTTCAACAAAGCCGACGCCACCATCGCCCCCAAACTCCGCAAGATCATCAACCTCTCCTTCGACACCGCTACTTTCCCGGACAGCTGGAAGCACGCAGAAATCCAACCCCCCCTCAAGAAACCCAAGGCTGACCTCAACGATCTCAAAAACTTCCATCCGATCTCCCTCCTCCCTTTCCCAGCGAAAGTCATCGAGAAGATCGTCAACGCACAACTCGCCCACTTCCTAGAAGACAACGCCATCCTAGACCCCTCTCAATCTGGTTTCAGACTAAACCACAGCACTGAGACCGCACTCCTCGCCGCAACAGATGACATCAGACAACAAATGGACAACGGCGAAACCTCAGCCCTGATCCTCTTAGACCTATCAGTCGCTTTTGATACAGTCTGCCACCGCACCCTACTAAACCGTCTCCACGAGGCCGGCATCCAAGACAAAGCCCTCAACTGGATCTCATCCTTTCTCTCCCACAGAACTCAGAGAGTCCGACTCTCACCCTTCCGCTCCAAAGCCACCAACCTCATCTGCGGCGTCCCCCAAGGCTCCTCACTCAGCCCAACGTTGTTCAACGTCTACATGGCCCCCCTCGCACAACTGGCCCGCCAACACAACCTCAGCATCATCTCCTACGCCGACGACACCCAACTCGTCCTCTCCCTGACCAAAGATCTTTCACCGCCAAAACCAACCTCCACGACGGACTGAAATCCATTGCCGAGTGGATTAGCAACAGCCGCCTGAAACTCAACTCCGACAAGACGGAAGTCCTAATCCTCGGACGCACCCCCTCGGCCTGGAACGACTCCTCGTGGCCCACCACCCTCGGCCCGCCACCCACCCCTGCCAGCCACGCACGAAACCTGGGCTCCATCCTCGACTCCGCTCTCACCATGTCCAAACAGGTCAACACTGTCTCCTCTTCCTGTTTCAACACCCTCCGCATGCTCCGCAGGATTTTCAGGTGGATTCCAACAGGAACCAGAAAGACGGTGACCCAAGCCCTCGTCAGTAGCACACTCGACTACGGCAACGCACTCTACACAGGCATCCCAACGAAAGACATCAAACGACTCCAACGCATCCAGAACGCAGCCGCCCGCCTGATCCTCGACGTACCCCGCCGATGTCACATCTCCCCCCACCTGAAGAACCTCCACTGGCTCCCCGTGGAAAAGAGGATCACCTTTAAACTCCTCACCCACGCACACAAGGCACTCCACAACACCGGACCCACCTACCTGAACTCCAGACTCAACTTCTACGCTCCCTCACGTCAACTACGCTCTGCCAACCTCGCCCTCGCCATCGTCCCCCGAATCCAGCGCAAGACCTCTGGCGGCAGATCCTTCTCCTACCTCGCCGCCAAGACCTGGAACTCTCTCCCCACCTCTCTTCGCCAGACCCAGGACCTCCTCACCTTCAGGAGACTCCTCAAGACATGGCTCTTCGAACGTTAGCAGCACCCCCCCCCAGCGCCTCGAAACCCTAACGGGTACATAGCGCGCTTTATAAATCTTTGATTGATTGATTGATTGATTAAATATGGTGCATCCCTGCGTTTCTAAAGTGATGCAGCACTGGCAATTTTGGTGCAGCACCACGCTGCAACACTTTTCCATAAATCTGGCCCTAAGATGACAATGAGCCTCAAATATCAAGTCAGTGACGCGACATATCAACTGCCACAACACAGATAGACTGATTTTACACCATCTAATTTCAGAGGGTGATGGCTCTCCTGCGGATCTGCCTGTCCTGGAGTACCCTGATGACCTGGATGACCAGCTGGCAACAATCAGCCAAAAAACCCTCCAAGAAGTCCTTGTAAACCTCCTGACACCACCTCCAGTCGCAAGGGTGAGTATTGATGTAGCAGACATCACACAGGCCCCACTTAGCACTCCAATAGTATAACCTGCCAGCACCGACACAGCTGAGGACTCAGAGGACTCAGGGGCCAGCTATTAGAGGACAGTGGTAGGAGTCCAGCAGGAGCTGGCCAAGGAGGTACAGGTGGGGATGAAAACTATGGCAGCCAGCCTAGAGGGTATGCACATGTGCGTGGTTACGACTACTGAACAGACTGCAGCCAACTGCACCCCAGGGAGGTGATGGACAGAGGAGTGGTCACTCCGCTTTCCTTTGTCCAGTTTCACACCAGAGCAGGGTACAAGGGGTCCCTGAACCACCATCTGTGCCCTTCAAAGTATTTCCAGAGGTTGGGGAGGCTACCCCTCCCCAGCCTGTAACACCTATTTCCAAAAGGAGAGGGTGTAATACCCTGCTCTCAGAGGAAATGCTTTGTTCTGCCTTCCTGGAACTGAGCTGCTCCGACCCCAGGAGGGCACAACCCTGTCTGTGAGGTGGCAGCAGCTGTAGATGCAGTGCAAGCCACAGAGAGCTTGTTTGACAGTACTGGGGGTCCATGGTGGAGCCCCCAGGATGCATGGAATTGGCTCCCCATTACCGGATTTGGAATGGGGGGACAGTTCCATGATCTTAGGCATGTGACATGGCCATATTGTGAAGCTACATATAGGTATTGACCTTTAAGTAGTGCACACGTGTAATGGCATCCCCGCACTCACAAAGTCTGGGGAAATGGCCCTGAAATATGTGGGGGCACCTTTGCTATAGCAAGGGTGTCCTCACACTTAGGGGGTCATTCTGACCCTGGCGGTCAGTGTTAAAGCGGCGGCCAACCCGCCAACAGGCTGGCGGTCAAAAAAAGGGAATTCTGACCCTGGCGGGAACCGCCAACACAGGCCGCCGCTTTAACACTCCGACCGCCACGGCGGCACAAACAAACAGCCCGGCGGTCACCGCCAACAGGCAGGCGGCAGACAATGTACCGCCCACCCTATCACGACTCACCAATCCGCCACCTTTTCCGGGGCGGGAGCCCCGCCGATAAAAACACGGCGGAAACAGACATTTCCAATGGAAAACGCTTACCTCGACACACTCCACGCGGAATCGGGACAGCATGGAACCCGAACTTCACATCCTCCCAGCCATTGCCTTCCTGCTCTTCTTCCAGGATCACGAACCTCACCGCAGACGACAACGGTGAGTACTGCACCTATGACACAGGGGAGGGGGGAGGAGGAAAGGTTACGGGCACACACATACGCGACACACCCACCCCCACCCTCACCCCCACCGAAATACCTACACACCAATGCAGTTTAAAAAGTCAGAGTGACACCCCCAAACCCCCCCCAAAAAAACAAGCAAAGACAAAAGCCAATGAATGTAAAAGTAGAACTATATTATTGCAACAATAAAGTATAGCAATCTTAGCAATATATAAAGAATTATTACACATCTAGAACTATATTCATACAAGTTGCAAAAGTCCGGCACAGATTTTCAAAGTCCAAATGTCCGTGGGCCAATGTGCAGCAACACATGGGCTAAGCCCACACACGAGATCGAGTCCATTGGAGAGAACACTGCTGGGGCATCACAAAAATAAAAAACAGGCACCTCAGGGGGAAGGAAAGGGGGGGCACCTCAGCCACATGAGTCCACGACGCCAGATCCACGAAGGGCCTCCATGCCCACTGTGCCATCCTGGGGAGTGCAAAGCCACAGTCTCTCAAGTCTCTACAGTGGGTGGCTTGCCCACTGTGCCATCCTGGGGAGTGCAAAGCCACAGTCTCTCAAGTCTCTACAGTGGGTGGATTGCCCACTGTGCCATCCTGGGGAGTGCAAAGCCACAGTCTCTCAAGTCTCTACAGTGGGTGGCTTGCCCACTGTGCCATCCTGGGGAGTGCAAAGCCACAGTCCATCAGGTGGAGTACAGAGTCCACTGGTCATGGAAGAGGCATGGTGGGCAGAGTGCCTCGTGAAGCCCTGCCCGACACAGAACCGGGACTGCCAATGGACCAGCGGTGCTTGAGACGGCGGTGCTCAGCGGAGCGGTGCTTGACAGGAAGGGCCCAGCGGAGCGGTGCTTGACAGGAAGGGCCCAGCGGAGCGGTGCTTGAGACGGCGGTGCCCAGCGGAGCGGTGCTTGACAGGAAGGGCCCAGCGGAGCGGTGCTTGACAGGAAGGGCCCAGCGGAGCGGTGCTTGAGACGGCGGTGCCCAGCAGAGCGGTGCTTGACAGGAAGGGCCCAGCGGAGCGGTGCTTGACAGGAAGGGCCCAGCGGAGCGGTGCTTGAGATGGCGGTGCCCAGCGGAGCGGTGCTTGACAGGAAGGGCCCAGCGGAGCGGTGCTTGACAGGAAGGGCCCAGCGGAGCGGTGCTTCTCACGGCGGGGCCCTGTTCAGCGGTACTCCTCACGGCGGGGCCCTGTTCAGCGGTGCTCCTCACGGCGGGGACCTGTTCAGCGGTGCTCCTCACGGCGGGGCCCTGTTCAGCGGTGCTCCTCACGGCGGGCCCTGTTCAGCGGTGCCTGTCTTGTGTTTCGAATGAACCACACCTGGCCAATACTTGCCGCTCAGTCAGCATCGGACCTTTCTGTTGCGGGGCCCTCCTGTGATGGAGTCCTGGGGCCCTGGCTCTCCTCCGATACCCCCGGAATGGGGCTGGTGGGGCCTTCATGGCCAGGTCGGCTGCTCCCTGCCTTTTGCTCTTTGCTGCCCTTGCCCTCCTTGGCAGACTGTCCGTGGCCCTTGGCTCCCTTACCCGATGTGGCAGGTGACGGTGCAAGGCTACCCTCCTTGGGGGCAGGCGTATCAGGCCTGTCGCGCCTGCCCTTCAGTTTTTTGCTCCTCTTCCCAGGGGGGGGCTGGCTGTGCCTTTGCTGCTGGACGATGTCCCAGCCCAAGGAAAGGGCGGACTCCAAAAACCAGGCACGACGTTCTTGGGAGTTGCTGGGCTGGTGGTGGCTGAGGTGTTTGTCGAACTCTTACGGGATGGAGGGGGTGGGTCAGGTGAGGAAAAGAGGTCCAGTTTAGAGAGGAAATTTTTTTGGGGAGCCATGGGAAGGGGAGCTGGAGTGGGTATGGGAGTGGAGTAAGAGGATGTGGTTGTAGGAGAGTCAAGTGTGCTGTCTTTGGGTGCAGGTGCTTGGGCTGGAGGCTGACGTGAGGTGGATGGCTGTTGGTTGGGTGCCTGCCTGCGTTTGTGTGGTTTGGAAGCAGGGGTGACAGACACACTGGGAGAGGACACAGGGGACGTGTACATGGCAGTGGGGGTGGTGACTGCACGTGTGCGGACTGGTCTGGAGGGTGTGCTGGTGATGGGTGTAATGGCTGATGGTGGTGTGCTTGCAGGTGTGAGTGTAGACGTCACAGGGAGGGAGGAGGGAGACGAGGAGGTGGGGGACACAGAGGAGGTAGTGACTGTTGGCATGTCTGCATCTGTATATTGCTTGGGTGAATGCTTGTGTGATCTGTGGTGCTTATGTCTGGATGAGCTTCCCTTGGTTGTTGAAGTGTGTGCAGGCTGGTCTGTAGGTGTGGATGGGATAGGCAGAGGAACAGGGGAGTGGGACTGGGTGGAGGGAGTTAGAAGAGGGAGGCTGGAGACAGGGACAATCGCTGCCGTCAGTGCTGAGGCCAGAGCGTTGAACGATCGCTGATGGGCAGCCTGATCCGAATGAAGGCCCTCCAGGTATGCATTGCTTTGATGCACCTCCCTCTCCACACCCTGGATGGCATTCAAAAGGGTAGACTGCCCAACAATGATGGTCCTCAGGAGGTCAACGACCTCCTCACTGAGGGCAGCAGGGGTGACTGGGGCAGGGCCTGAGGTGCCTGGGGCGAAGGAGATGGCCGGCTTCCTGGCCGTGCGGGCACGGGCCGAAGGCCGAGGGGCTGCTGGGAGGGCGGAGCTGGTGCGCTGGGTGGCGGCTGTACCTGTAGGATCGGTGGGCACGGATGTTGCCGCCACCGCAAGGGAGCTCCCATCCGAGGACGTGTCAGTGTCACTGACGTCTGCACGGGTCCCCGTGGTGGAGCCCCCCTCGCCCTCCGTCTCACTGGTCATGTCGGAGTTCGTTGCATGGCCCTCCGTGGCCATGTGAGATGCAGCTCCCTCTTGTGCCGATGCCACTTCTCCTCCGCCTGATGATGCTAATGCACACATTCACAGAAAAAAAAATAAAAGGGGGGGGGAAACATAAAGACAAGTTGAGTGCTTGCATTGGGGACACCGTTGGCGGAGAGGACAGACACAGAAGCCCCCTGCACTACACTGCGCACTTGGGGTACACTACTCATTCACTGGGACATGCCCTACAAGCCTATGGGCGACAACTGCCCACACAGAATACACAGGTCCATGAATCGCGTTACTAGGCACCCTACAGAGGTGGGGGCGGGGGCACAGGATCATACCTCACGGACGGGCCAATCCTACAGAAATCGCCCTGGCCTAGGGATACCCACAGCCCTCCTCCCCCACCCAGGCACCTCCACTGCGCGCAAAATAGCTGAATGTGCTGGTACTCACCCCCTTGTGTCTGCTGTGATGTCCTCAAGCGCCCATCTAAATCGGGGTAGGCCACCGCCAGGATCCGGGACATCAGTGGGGTCAAGGTACGACTGGCACCCCTCCTAGGTTGGGAGGCCATCCCCAGCAGAGCCTCTGAGGTCTTCCTGCTCCCGCGGCGGATGTCCTCCCACCTCTTGCGGCAGTGGGTGCCCCGTCTGTTGTGGACCCCCAGTGCCCGGACATCCTTGGCGATGGCACGCCAAATGTCGATCTTCTGATGGGCGCTGACCTATGTGACATGTACAGGGGGGGAAGAGAAACATCATCACTTTTCTGCATGCTCGATGTGAGTGGCCCCCCCTCCCCAAACTTGCCATGTGGCACATGCTCACATCTGTCGTGCCATGCATTCGTCATTCGCTGCCCTCCCCTTCATCGTACATCCTCCCCACTCATCACAGGCATAGCCCACTATGCATTGCCCCCCGTGTACTCACCTGTTGGTCTGGAGGGCCGTAGAGTAGCGCATACTGGGGGAGGACCCCGTCCACAAGCTTCTCCAACTCTTCGGAACTGAAGGCGGGGGCCCTTTCCCCAGTCGCAGTAGCCATTGTCACTTCCAGACCGAGGTCACAGAGGCACTTGCAGTATAGGTCCTCTACTGTGGATGCTCAGGTCTCGTGTGATTAAGCATAGAGAAAATGGCGGTTACGGCCGCGGCGGTGTGTACCGCGGCGGTGCGTACCGCGACCGCCGGCGCTCACCGCCATTGGCTCCTGAAACCCATAGGGTTCAATGTTGTCCAATGCGGCTTTGCGCCGCGGACTGCGACCGCCTACCGCCACAGTGTGCCACGCCAGCGCAATGACCTCACTTCACATTGTCACACTTCACAGGTCAGGCAGCCGCCATTTCAAGGGCCCACATGGCTTAATTCCTACTGCGTCACACATGGCTAGGCCTTGCACCGACAATCATACTAGCCATTCAATCCCGAGAGATTCGTGTTATGTCCATGCTGTGGGCACTTACCTGTGGGTTGCTTGACTCTGTGCTCCATGTTGTCCTTCCCAGGCACCGTCTGCTGGGACTTGCGAGGAGACGGAGGAATGTTCCTGTGTACAGACCGCTGGTGGACCTGTCGACAATGGAAGAACGACACGTCATCCTCACCTACAGACTCAACCGTGCCACTATACAGGAACTGTGTGCCCAGCTGGAGCCAGACCTGATGTCACCCATCCGCCAACCCACAGGGATTCCACCTCTAGTGCAGGTGCTGTCAGTACTACATTTTCTGGCTAGTGGATCATTTCAAACTACAGTGGCCATTTCATCTGGGATGTCTCAGCCTATGTTTTCAAAGGTATTGTCCAGAGTGTTGTCTGCCCTGATGAAATACATGCGGAGCTACATCATATTCCCTGAGGTGGGTGACTTGCCTACAGTGAAGGGTGATTTCTATGGCCTTGGACACATTCCCAATATCATTGGTGCCATTGATGGTACCCATGTGGCTTTGGTCCCCCCAAAAGACAATGAGCAGGTGTACAGGAACCGAAAAAAATTTCATTCGATGAATGTCCAGGTGGTCTGTTTGGCTGACCAGTACATCTCCCATTTAAATGCCAAGTTCCCAGGGTCAGTGCATGACGCGTACGTCATGCGAAATAGCAGCATCCCTTATGTGATGGAACAGCTACAGAGACAGCGTGTGTGGCTAATTGGTGACTCTGGTTACCCCAACCTGCCTTGGCTATTGACCCCAGTGAGGAATCCCAGGACAAGGGCAGAGGAACGGTACAATGAGGCCCATGGGCGTACTAGGAGGGTGATCGAGCGGACCTTCGGCCTCCTGAAGGCCAGGTTTAGGTGCCTGCATATGAAAGGTGGATCCCTAATGTACTCACCAAAGAAGGTGTGTCATATCATCGTGGCCTGCTGCATGCTTTACAACCTGGCTTTGCGACGCCAGGTGCCTTTCCTGCAGGAGGATGGTCCAGATGGTGGTGTTGTGGCCGCTGTGGAGCCTGCGGAGAGTGAAGAGGAGGAAGACGAAGAGGACGACACAGACAACAGGGACAGAGTGATACTGCAGTATTTCCAGTAACACACGGGTAAGAATCTACTCCTGCATTTTATTATATCTGTAACAGTACTGGCTCTCTACTGTCTGACCTTTCACCCCAATGTATGGTAACTTAGTTGTGAATTTGCCTTCCTATTTCAGTGATCTGGTCCCCACGGAGTGCCCTCTGGTTTATTTCCCCATGGACTACCGCTGTGTGACACTGGTATGTTGTCATCACAATGTAATTGGACATTTTTGGTTGGTTATATCGAATACATTTGGTTAAAAAAAAAAAATAGCAGACTCCAGATGGTTTTTGTGCAATAATTGTGTTTATTGAAGTGCAAAAATTGGTGTATAGTTCAAAAAGGGTGATGGGTGATGGTGGAGGCATGTCCATGGCAGAGTCCAGAGTCTCGTTCGCACAGGTGCATTGTCCATATGCCTGTGGAAGGTGGAGCAGGGGCAGTTCAAGGTTGGACATGGTGAACAAGTGGGACAGTGGGATGACATCCGGGGGGATCCGTGCATGGCGGGGGTCTTGACATCCTACTCTGTCTTCTTCCTAGGTCTCAGGCCTTTCTTGCAGGGTGGTTCATGTTCTGCAGGGGGTGGGGTCCGGGTGGCCCATTGCTGTTGTGTAGGGGCCTCCTGACCACTAGCGCCGGCGGAGGTGGTGGGCTGTTCTTCCTCCATGCTAGTGGCAGGGGCCCTTTGGGGGGGCCACATGGTCCCGCAATGTGGTGACAATCTGGTTGAGTGCCACCACGATTGTACCCATTGCGGAACTGATGCTGCGCAGTTCTTCCCGGAACCCCATGTACTGGCCCTCCTGCATGGCCTGGATCTCCTGGAACCTGGCCAGGACCGTCGCCATCGTCTCTTGGGAGTGGTGGTACGCTCCCATGATGGTGGTGAGGGCCTCTTGGACAGTGGGTTCCCTAGGCCTGTCCTCCCTCTGTCGCACAGTAGCCCTCCCAGTTCCCCTTTGTTCTTGGGCCTCTGTCCCCTGGCCGGTGTGCCCACTACCACTGCCCCCAGGTCCCTGTTGTTGTTGGGGTGGTGGGTTGCCCTGGGTGCCCTGTAGTGGTAGACACACCGCTGCTTGACCTGTCCTGGAGACAGAGGCATGGGCCCGCTGGGTGGGTGCTGTGCTGGGGTTTCCAGAGGGGGGTAGGTCTGCTGTGGCCTGTGGCTGCCTGAGGGGAACCAACTGTCTAGAGGTCCGGGCTGGTCATCAGGTTCTAGGTCGACAGAGCTGCTGTCATCACTGGGGGCCTGTTCTGGGGGTGGGATGGACATTTCTGGACCCTCCGGGCCGGTGTGTTGGCGTTCGGGCCCTGCAGGGGTAAAAGAGTATGGTTATTGCTTCTGTGTGTGCCATGGCGTGCGATTTGTGGGTGCCCTTGTCCCCCAGTGCTGGCATTCCCTTGTTGGAGGAGTTGTGAGGGTGGTTTGGGGGGGGGGGTGGGTATGTGCAGTGGTCATGCTTAGGTGATGGGTGTCCATGGTTTGTGTTGGCATTCAGGGGTTGGTTTTGGTTTGGGTGGGTTGTGCTGGTGAGACATTAGCAGGGAGGATATGTGCTGGGGGTTGGGGGTGAGGGTGGGGGTGTGGGTTGGCATGCTGGTGGTTGGGGGGGGGGTGAAGTAGTTGAGATTAGACTTACCGGAGTCCATTCCTCCGCCTACTCCAGCAAGGCCCTCAGGATGCAGGATGTTCAAGACCTCTTGCTCCCATGCTGTGAATTCGGGTGGAGTGGGTGGGGGTCCGCCGCCAGTCTTCTGCACAGCGATGTTGTGTCTTGACACCATCGCCCGCACCTTCCCCCGTAGGTCGTTCCAGCGCTTTCGGATGTCTTCCCGATTTCTGGGATGCTGTCCCACAGCGTTGACCCTGTCGACGATCCTTTGCCATAGCTCCGCCTTCCTGGCTATTGTGGTGTGCTGCACCTGTGTGCCTAAGAGCTGGGGCTCTACCCTGAGTATTTCCTCCACCATGACCCTGAGTTCTTGGTCCGAGAACCTGGGGTGTCTTTGGGGTGCCATGGGGTGGTGTGGATGAGGTGTGGGGTGGTGTTTGTGGTGATGGGTGTAGTGGTGTGTGGTGTTTTGTGCGTAGATGTAGTGTGGGGGATGATGTTGGGTTCCTGTGTGTGTTGTGGTTTGCGTTCCCTGTGCTCTCTCTCTGTGTATTGCGCCTTGTCTCTGAATTTCGAATTGTGGGGGTTTGTGGGTGATGTGGGTGTGTGTTTTATATAGTGTTGGGTGTGTGGGAGTGTTGTTTGTATGTGTATCAGGTGTGTGTATTTTGAATTGTCCAATGTGGTTGTGTTTTGTAAATGTGTGTGTATTTTGAGCGGGGCGGTGTGTACCGCCAATGGAATACCGCGGTTGAAAGACCGCCGCGTGGATTCGTGGGTCGTAATGGCATGGGCGTATTTCTGTTGGCGTGACGGTGGAGGTTTGGTCATCTCCAGTTTATCGCTGGCCGCTGATGTGGCGGCCTTCAGTGGAGGTCGGGTTTCTGGCGGTTTGGCATATGTGGGTCAGAATGACCGTGGCGGTTTACCGCGGCAGTGTTATGGCGGTCTTCTGACCGGCGGTATGCGCCTTTTACCGCCGAGGTCAGAATGACCCCCTTAGTACCTTCAGCAAGTGAAGGTTAGACATATAGGTGACTTATAAGTTACTTAAGTGCAGTGGAAATGGCTGTGAAATAAATTGGTAAATGAAGTCACTAGCCTACAGTGACAAACTTTAAAAGCAGAGAGAGCATAAGCACTGAGGTTCTGGTTAGCAGAGCCTCGGTGACTCAGTCAAGCACTACTGACAACACATACATTAGGCCACAAACTATGAGCACTGAGGTCCTGGCTAGCAGGATCCCAGTGAGACAAGCAAAACACACTGACATATAGGTTTTTATCTATGAGCACTGGGGTCCTGGCTAGCAGGATCCCAGTGACACAGTAAAAACACACTGATACACACTCACAAGCAGGCCAAAAGTGGGGGTTACCATCCTAGAAAGAGGCTACTTTCTCACACCCACCACCACCATCAAGGGCAGAGGAGACACCATACACATCGGGGAATGAAGATGTGGAACAGATCATCTTCACCCGTAGGAGTTCCTGGTAGCACCAGCCCATGCCACATGGGCAGTGTTTTCCTTTGTTCTGTGCTTGACATCATGCCAGTGTTAGCACAGCTGGAGATATGCACTCTTTACTGACACACTGCTTACCTTTATGCTATGGCCTGTAATCGTCTCTCACTTTTCAATTGGCAATTTATGTTCCCCTGCACTGCAAGACACTTTACCCAAGCATGTCCTATGACATGTCCTTCAACCCTGGACTTGTGTTGTGTCACAATTGAATGGATTCCACTAATGGAGTCACAGACCTGGACATTGTAAATATTGCACTATGACACTTGTAAATAAATACCACCTACACTACTAATATGTTTTTGTGTATTGTAACACATCTACTATGCTTAGGAATTGTGATGTGTGTAATATGTCTTTTGTCACAGAGTGTCAGTACAAGAGTTCATGAATATGGAGACACATATCTATGCACAAGGTACCTACATGATGAACGTCAATGCTGGTTTTATCACCTACAAGCAATTCACTGAGTATGTCAAAAATGTTGGACACATGTATGCTTCACCCACTACATATGGAAGGAATGGGTGTGAAACAGTTCTCAGGCAATTTCGTTAGCTGCGAGTACCAGTAGAACACATTGGTGTGAAACAGAGTGCTTAACCTCATCTGTGATTGCCACTTGTCAGTTTAGCTGTATTGATATGAAATGTAGGCTGTTGTCAGATGACCCACAGTGCCCGACATTCCAACACAGTATCCATACAATGACAGCTGAATTACCACACTTACCTGTCAAATATATGGTTAACATAGTTGGTGGGTACACTGGATGGCACATGCACAGAGAAGTGGATGTGTTGTAGCTGCCAATGAACATGTCAAGAGAGGGACCTGGAGGCAAGACGGAATCCCTAGGCCAACACACACTTTTCACTGTACACCCATGGGAAGACCACAAGACCCAAGCATATGACACAAGAAGTAAGGGAGTACCCAAAGACTTTTAATTAAAATGAACCTAAACTAAAAAGAATGAAGAACACCTATCCTAGCCTAACCTATCCTAACTATACATAACCAACAACTGACCCTGACTACCCCATGCTAAACTTACCTAACACATTTAACAACACACTTGGAACATTGGCCCCCCACCCCTCTCATATCACGAGACACATGCAGGACAACATATACTAAACTACACATATACTACCTATATCTAAACAAATATATTGTTTTGGTATTTTTTAAATGTTTTTTTTTCTACAACACGTAAATGCCCCAACATCACCACTCAAACCACACAATAACATGTAAAAAGTAGAAAACCCATCCCAAACCTACTTATCCTAACTAAACTACTAACCTGACACTAACCCCCTAAAAACCCACTATGAAACATTAAAGCAGCTGTGGAGGGAGGGGACTGAACTGGGAGTGACTGTCATTAAGCCAATTACAGATTGGCCCTCTGGAATTTCCTCTTGATGAACTTCATTCTCTTGGTGTTCTTCTCCACCTCCTTCTCAAGACTGTCTAACTTTTTCAGAACCAGTGTCACACCCCTCTGTAGGTCCTTTATTGCATTCATGTCCATGGCAGCAGGTGGGGTGGGCTGTGGCACAGATGTTGATGGTGTAGCAGCTGGGGCTGTTGTGATGGTGGCAGCTGTGCACCCTGCACAGCTGTAGTGTTGGTCCCTTCTGTGTGAACAGTGTGGGTCTACCTTGGGTGAACGCCCGTTATTCCCCTGTGGATCACTCCCTGCGATAGCAGCATGCAATCCTCCGGAACCCAGATTCCACTCCTATAGCGGACTGCCCTCTTCTGAAAAGCCCACAGTTCCTCATTGTTCATGTTGGCAGCTGTTAAATTGAGACAGGCAACCATCAATGTCAGCATTATGTGGAGTATGTACAGATTATTAGTTTACACTTTACGTCTAATTGCACATGCAATCCAACTCACATTCTGGATAACACAATGGCCCTAAGGAATGAAACGGCAATGCTGCCTTAGCATAATTTCATTGACACCAAAGCGATGCACCACAAGATTAGGAATCAAACCAAATTAGCTGTGCATTGATTTTGTGCCATGTGTAAAAATGCAAAGGCAGCATCACTTTCACATAGAATAGGGTTACTATTTCTCATCATTTGTGTCAGTTTTCAACCATACTTTACAAGTAACTTTAATCTGTTGTTGGGAGCATGGAATGCAGTTGGTAACATTAAGGGGTCAATGTTGATAGGTACACATGCAAGCCTGATCAAATGACTGTCACCTTTACTCTGAGCCTCACATCTACCAACAAATTTGTTGTTCCTCACCCCGTGCCTCAGGGGGTATGGCCATGTAATCCATCATCTCAACTGTCCAGGTCAAAAACCAAGGCATGCCCACTCATACACGGAGTCAGGGAGTGGACCATATGTTAGGAGGGCAGCCAACTAGGAAGCTGGTATCTATAGGTTTATCACATATACATCCATGTGTCTAGGTGTGGACATTCATCAGTACCTGATATGCCAGTACTACTCCTTACACACCCATATCCATGCCAGCACATGTCTGTCCTTGACCTGCATGCACACCTACTACATTTCACATAAGTGTAATGTAAATGGAGTGCAAAATATGGGGCACCACCCTGGAGGTCAACTGCCCACACAGACTACATGTACATTACAATACAGGGATGCACCACTTTGTGTTCCAATTGGTGCATCACTGTGCTGTAAGAATGACAGTGTGTCTCAGTGCCAAACTTCTCACAGCTGTGCACTTCTAAGTGACATATGGGCCTACATGTGGTTTGTCATCACCATGTTTACACAATGCTGCCCATTGAGCACCACAAGCCTCACAAGATATGACTCTCTGTTTGTGCATGGAGAACCCTTAAAGGGACACAGTGTCACCATCCAGCCTACTTTGATATCTGATCATTTGACAGCTCATCACTTCTAGCATTCTGAGCAACACACGTGAATAACTCACTCAATTACTACACAGGACAGACATTATCACACTTACTGGATACATCTGGGTCCTCAAATCTTGCCAGTTCTCTGATGGTGTAGGGGGCAGGTCCACCTGTTAGATATGGATGGAAAACCATGATTAGTGTCCTATCACTGTCACTACTGGTGGATAACATATTACAGTGTGTACTATTTTAGAGGAGTGAGCTAATTATCCTGGTTGAAGACAGTGCAACAGACACACCACTGCAAACTCACAATGACACTGACACTCAGGTGAGTGAGAGCCACACATCTGCACACTCCCCTGGGCCTGAGGCTCATGTAGTACTCCACCCTGCAACAGCCATATGTGGGCAATCTATAGAAGATGGAACTCCATGGTATGAGGGGGAGTTGGGTGACAAATACATGATACTACCCTGGTACTCTGCAAGACAACTGACTCAGGTATTCTGACCTGTCCTGCAAGGCACACAGAGGCACTTTGTGATGGACAAGGGGCTCAAAATTTAGTCTGCAATGATCATGCGTTGAGTGATCCATGACTAATGTGTCAAAGTTGTCTGATGCTATCAAATGGCCCATTGCCAGTGGCCCCTAAGGCGGGTATGCCCCCTTTGCTAACATAAGGGCAGGGACCATGTGTGCGAAATTATGACAATGTAGTGCTATGGTGGTGTCTTGGTTTATCATACATGACACTATGCTGGGGCACAGGTGTTGCCATGGCCCCTGAAAGTGTGACTTAGTGATAGTTGTGCATGACTCACCAAACATCTGACCTGCATTGGTAAAATGGTAGGACATGTGAACTCCATGTCTAAACTGGTGCAGTTACACTTCATTCTGGTTGCATGCAACCTGTCCACCGGCACTGCACGCAGTACACCAACACATCTGCTACTGTCATTCAAAAGTGGTGAAAAGTAAATAGTATGCCAATGGTAGTCTCACCATCAGGGCCACCGATCACCACACCAAGATGGTCAAGCAGATCCTCCTCCCTAGCCACCAGATCTGCCCAGTGATGCTTCAGCTGGTGCTCATTGCGGCTGCTGTGGAACACCCTCTTCAGGTGGTGGAGCACCTTGCCCCACCGGAGCCACCCCACCTCTGTCCGGTATCCGTGGATCACATGGCTTCCCATCTCCAACATTAATGGCAGGTAGTGGGCTACCAGCCACACGAAGCCTCCCAGCTCCTCTTCCCCTATCCTTGTCAACCTCCCCCTACAAGACATATCTATCAGGTACAGGTTGACAACAATAATGAAAATGAACAAAATGAAAATAAAGGAAACTTAAGGCCCAAAAAAATAATCCCAACTAACCCAACTTAGCAGCTATCCCAGACAGACACCCCACAGTACAAGTACAATGATAGATACAAAAAACACACAAATTTACAAACACTGGGACAAAGTACAGTCACAAATACAAAAAACACACCAGGAGGGACACCGCAAGATACAATACAGAGCAAGAACACACCACCAACTCCAGGACACAACCACACAGTCAAAAGAGGCACAGACTGTAAAGATAAAGTGAAAGTACACCCACTGTACAATGCCAGTAAACAGGATTTCCTTTTACATCACTTCCTGTCCCCATGCATCACGTTTTCTGTTATGACTGTAGTTATTTGATGCATGTGATATTTGCATGAGTATTTCAGAAGCATGACCTACGTGCATCTTTTATTTTGACGCATTACCTTTATGCATCAAATTAACAGAAAATCAGCATTGAGATGAGTGCGAAGGTGGAATTCCCGCTAAGGGACCATAGGTCATTTACTTTGTGTTTGCGGATGTTTTTAACGTATTTGGGTCAATTTATTTGACCCTATTCCTGATTGCATGATTGTGTTCCATTGTCTATTGATACACCCTGTATCAACATACAAATGGAATGGGCTGGGCTGCAGTGTGGCATTCTGTGTATGGACACATGTGGTAGTCCATGCAACAATGTGATTTGGGTGTGATTGGTCTGTTACACAGATGTGTGTGTTACAGAATCAACAGCATGCAAATATTTGGATATCATGCATATGTATGCATGTGTGACAACAGTGCATCCACATATGTGTGGCAGTTAGTGCCATGCAACAGTTATGGTATGTGATTGTGAATTGTGTTTACTTATGTGATGTGTGTAGTTGTCTTGCACAGCAGAACATTTTAGACGACATACATAGTTCGGGCATTGTTAATGATGGCTGATGAATGCTATCTAGGAAATGTTACCAGACAATTGTCTCTATATATTGATCTTGAGTTTATGGTGACTTGTGTGTGGACTACACATATGCCTGACATGTGTACATATTTTGAACATACTGTGATTGACACACTCTGCCTACATTCCACCCATATCATGTTTTGGACACAAAAACCAGATTAAACTCATTACATTTAGCAATGGTTGTTGTTTTTGTGTGGTGGAACTGCAGCCCTAGCTGCATATGTTCTCATTCATTCTGATGTGCATTACAAAGACATGTCCGTGCAAAGTGTGAGGTCATGTGTTCCCTGTGTCCGGAATGGGTCCCATGGCAGTGGCAGAACTGATTTCTTTGGATGTACTGCGCAGGCCCAACTTCTTCTATTGCTTGTCATACCTGGGCTAATCATGATGACCATTTTCACCAATGATGCCCCCTCTTGTCACACGTGCACCATGCAGCCATTGCAAGTCTCACACTGAGTTCTGTCAGAGATCAGTTCAAACATTACAGTCTCACCATATTTTGACATCCACTGCCTCATGTGTGAGGCCCTTGTTTACCTCCTATTTGGACATGTTGTAGTTGTGTGTGATGAGCTATTGTTGTACAAATTGGCAATGTGGATGTAATTAATATGTTGTGGTCCATAGATTGTGTCCTTCAGTTGTCACATTTAGGTGATGAGGCTATTTGTGATGTGTGTGATGGTAGCAGTTCAATCTTACACATCACATGTGATGTTGTTATAGTATTCTTCAGGTTAGTGTTTGTAATGTGCTCCCTGAGGTTAGACTCACAATCCGGAGGTATATGTTGTGGAGATTGAAAAAAAACAAATCTGAATTGTGTGAATAAGTGAGATGTTTATTGACAAAATGTACAAAGTGAGTTACGTGATCATTAAGTGAAGAAGTTCTCAAAGATTTGCAGTCTGTGGCGTATCCCAGCAGCTGTGTTGTGCTGTTACCCCTCATTTTCTTCTCCTCCATCCTCTTCCTCCTCCTCAGGCAGGTCATCTACCTGCTCATATAAGGGGACATTCATCCGCACACATATGTTGGGCAGGATAGCACATGTCATTATAATCTTGCAGACGATGTGTGGGGCATATAGGAGGCTTCCTCCTGTGATGTCCAGGCACCTGAATCTGGACTTCAGGATGACAAATGTCCTTTCCACTATAGTCTGTGTCCTTGGATGTCCCTCATTATATGCACGCTCTGCTGCTGTGCTTGAGTTGGGAAATTAGGTCATTATCCGTGGCTGTATGCCATAACCCTGATCCGCTGCAAAAGATTATAGGAGAAAGTTCTTGCTAAGGCGTTCAACAGATTTGTTGTGTAGCATGGCATTTGATATTTTGAGCTGGTTGTGACTCATATGTGTTTGTGATATGCTGTGAGTTCCTATCCTTGTGTAATGTCTCCTCAGCACTGGGTTGTTGGACATGACAAAGTTGTGTTTGGCTCAAGGCCCTGGGACACATGATTTGGATTCCAAGCTATTGGTCATAATGTATGTACCACTCATTGTGTAGTGCATCTTGGTATCAGCGTGCTATCACTAGAAGGGACATGACACATTCTCACAACACAATGGGGTCAGATGTTGTGGCAACATGGTAGCATTACTGAGACTGGACATCCCACCCTTTTTTACATGTGTCATTGTAGATGAGGTGTGACACTTAGGGCCTTTGAAATTGGTAAGTGACAATGCACAACATGTCCCTAAAATTGGCTGCACTGTCCTACACCATTAAGACTGTGCAAGAATGCCCCATGTGTGACATGTTACTAGGCAACCCTTTGATGTCCCCTGCACCAGTTGCTCATATGCCGCCATGCACCTACACTACCTATCTTGCACCAGGGTACTTGGCTAGCTGCCTTGTGGAGGTTGATGTATCTGTGCAGGAAGGGACACCGCCCTATACATATGCTGTGTTGATGGCCAATTGGCTCTTTCTGGGTATACAGCAGTATGCAGCATGCATTGGTGGCTTCCTTATTGCAACCTGCAAACAGCACCCCAGGGGTGGTGTTTGTTGTTGGCACTGCCTCAGGTTTTACGTGATAGCTACATCTGAGTTTGCATCATCATGCTATGTATCTTGTGGTGACAGACCTGCAGCAACACACATTGCACACCCCTTTCACACTACATACAGCATGGGAGGGTGGCAGATTTACAATGTGGCTTCAAGTCATTATGAAATGGCCACCTGCCAAGTTGTACATACAGTGCACGCCATGACAATGGCACTGTGGGCTTTTACATAGGTACCTTGGTGATCCAGAGGTGCAGCTAATATTTGTGGCAGCTATGAGGTGTCCAAGGGTGTGTATCCAATTGTTACAGGATGAGCAGCATAATTACCAGTGCCCCTCCTATCTTCCAATACATGAATCAGCATTTGTACTGTAAACACATGCACAGTGCAGGCTATGGATTGGAGCTCAGCTGCTTAGAAAATGTGTCCCTTGGCACAGTGCATGTGAGGTCAGTAATGTCCTGTTTTATCTGAAGGGGGGCCACTATGGCATCCATGATCTGCACTGTCTGACAGTGATTTATTGTATCTGGTACAGACATGATGGTATTGTGAGTCAGCAAGTGTTGCATATGAAATGGCACTACAGTAGGTGTGGTACCACGTATCACACATCTGGCACATGGTATGTGATGAACATTGATCTTGTATTCCTATGTGTGTGAGCGAATGCGTCAGGCAGATGTCTCTGCACATTACAGGTAAGTCAGGTACGTGTTGATGAGATGTAGTTGGTATAGGCAGCAGTTGTCTGGTATTTGATGTTTGTTCGGGCAGTGATTAGCACGGCATGACTTGAGGGATCTGTGCCTATATGGACCTTGCATAACATGGGCATGGTGTATGCCACTGACATGGCTGTGCTTTTCTTTGTTTGGTGTACTGTGTGTGAAGTGTACGTAGTAGGCAACCTATGGGTACTTGTAGTGGTCTGTGTAGTTCTTCTGTTAGAAAAGGGTACATGTCTGCACCTGTCCTTAACGTGGTGTGCATTACGTACACGTGGGTGAATGTGTTTGTGATGTGCACTGATTGTGCTGTACTGTAGCATGGTGCATGTGTGTTGTTACCTGCACATCTGTGTTACCCTGGCCATGCGTTAATTTAGTGGTGTATGTCTTGTGTGTCTTATAGGCTTGGTGTGTTGTGAATATATTGCTAGGTTTGTTGACTTACCCATAAGTAGGCTGTTTCCATATTGTCCATCCTGGAATTGTTCATTGATCCTCCTGTGCTATAATATGAAGGCACCACAGACACTCCCAGGATACTTGGCCAAAATGTTTATAAATAGTCCCCAGTGGTCCACAATGGCCTGCACAATAATGAAACATGTGTGCTTGAGATTCCGGTATAAGTGGTCTGTACCTCCAGGTGGTATGAGCTGGACAGGGGTGCAGTCAATTGCACCAAGCACATGCTGGAAGCGATGGATTTGATAGAACCCCTGTTTGTTCTCCTGCTACTTTTGCCGGGTGTTGGGGAAGCTGATTTGGCGGGGTATCAGGGAGATAATAGTGTCTAACTTGTTTGGCAGGAATACAGAGTACAACGGCTGCGAGACACCAGCAACCAGCGCACCCACTGTTTTGAATAAGCCACTTGCCAGCATGTGTAGGATAGCTATCAGCTCTGTTCACAGGTGGTATGTTGTGTGGGGTCTGCACGCTAGCTGTGATTTGTGGCTGAATGTGGTGAAGCGGGTGTAGTATGGCTTGCCGGTTCAGTCTGTAGGTCCTAATGATGTCCTGGTCCCTTAGGCCAAGGATGGTTGTCCTATTTCTGAAGAGCCGCTCCCGCCTGCGTTGGCTTTGTGGGCCGCATTGTAGTTGTGGTGACTGCTGTAGTTGTTGCTGTCTTCTGCGTCATCTTGCAAGCTGGATCAGTATCATCTCCATCTTCTCCTGTGGGTTACTAATGATGCCTCTGTATGTTCTCCTAAAGTAGTGATAAGTTTGCCTAATTTTAACGCCTGCCCTGACCCAGGCATTAAATTATGATGCAAATCGTCATTTTTTGGGTCCGCCTCCCACCCGTGCATCATTTTTGCCGGGCTGAATAAATATGGCGCTTGGGGGTTAGAGTACTTTTTGGGACTGGAACTACTACCTTGCATCTCATTGACGCAAGGAGTTTTCACACATCCGAAAAATGATGTTAACACCAATAGATGGGTCTAGTGTGAAAATATAAATATGCTGTTGAGTTTGCGCTGTATTAGCGTAAAAGAAATGACGCTAATTCAGTGCTAACAGAGTATAAATATGCCCTCTAGAGAGATAGCAGCCCTCGCTTCATCTATTCAGGTGAGAGAACTATGGGGTGAAGTGAACTAGGTTAGTTAGTAAGTAACTGACTTCTACTGCAGTGCAGACAAGTTCTTTAATTTTCCTAATTTACCTAGATTGTTGTAGGCAATATAGGCAGTGACATCATATATAACCCCCTTATGGTCAATAATATAGTTACAGAGGGTAGTAGGACAAACTATAACTAAATATACATACACTTGGACTCACCCTAATAACCACAAATTATCTCCAGCAAATACATTTGCCTGGCAGTAAGAAACTGAAACTTAACTTACTCCTCTACAGGGTAGGTTAGAGGGATTAGGTTGGGTAGGAAGAGGTTTTACTATAGAATAGTTTATAAATTGCAATGCATTGAAAACTTTGTAAATGGTGCATTAACTGAAAGAGACACACATTACACATCTAACTCTGCAGTGCCGAAGTGAACCATGCTGCAGTTAGGTTATGGGCAGTGAAATGCCATGAGCAGGGAGGTGATTAATGATGATGGGTGGGAAACATGTCTGCATCACTAAACAAATACAGTGAGTCGATGGAGTAGAGAGATAATTAAAATACCCCTAATTTGAACCAAAGCTTTTATAAAACCAAGGAAGCAAAGCAGGTGAGCACACCCCTCTCCACAAGAGCTCCCTTGTTTATCATCCAAGCAATTATCCATTCATATATATATATATATATATATATATAAATATATATATAGATATATATAGATTACCTACTGGTGTTTGCCAGTAGGTAGTTATAGTTAGGACCATGTTTCCACATAAAAGTTGTTTTTTGACTTGTTAATATCTTTGGCACCATCTGACAAATCTTCACAAAATTGTCCAATAAAAGTGTCCCAGTCATTCTTGGTGTGCATGGAAAGTTTCAGGGTGATCTGTGAAGGGAGGCAGAGAAAAAGGAGATCAAAAAAACATGTCATTGCCCATTTTAACTCCCATAGGATATGTCAACATGTCTACAGCCCGATAGGCTGGTCGAAATTACACCACATTTGCCAGAAAGCTAGCTGTCGGTAAGCAGACTGTACTTTTTCTAGAGAAATTAAAATTTGCATATATCTGACACAAAGTATTTGCGGACAAAGACGAGCTTGTGCAGGGAAATGCACAGCTCGGATTTTTGGTTTGGAGTGTTGCCAGCCATCTTAGGACTCAGCTTGGGCAGAGTCCCAGAAAAAAGGTAAACAAAAATAAAAGGGGCCAGGCTAGGGACAGGGGTAACCCAGAGCAAAAAAACGTTTTTTAAAAGTATTTATTGCAGCAAGATTGCAATTGAAATCACAATATTCGTGGCAAAAAAAAGTAAACAAATAAGTGAGGGCTCACAAGGTTCTTTTTTATACGCCTTTAGGTGGGCCAGGTCTGAGGGATATCAAAAATATTGTGTGGGGGACCTCCTGTCCTCCCACAGCCCTGGGAACACCACCTCCCAGGAGCTTTAGTTTTAAAAAATGCAGAAGGGCCCGCAGCCCCCCGATGCACTGCGGACCGCCACCACTCCAGGGCTTTCATCTTTAAATATGGCCCCTTGCTGCCCTTGGATCTGCCACCTTCACAGGGCTTTCTTTTATAAAAATGCAGGAGGGGTGCTGCCCCCGCCGCCCGTGGGACAATCGCCTCTCCAGGGCTTTCATCTTTGTATATGTGGGGGAGCCCGCGGCCTGCCCAGCTGCCCTGGGGATCTCCCCAGGGCATTCTTCTTTGCATATGTAGGGAGGCCCGGGCCCCCCATGCTGTCCTGTGGACTGCCACCTCCCCAGGGATTTCATCTTTGTATATACGGGATGGCCTGCACCCCCCACTGCCCCAGGGACCTCCCCAGGGCTTTCATCTTTGTGTATGTGGGGGGGGGGCCACAGCTCCTCCCACTGCCCTGGGAATCGCCACCTGCCAAGGGTAAATATTTTTAAAAAGACTCTCACCCACTGGTGTTATTCTCCTTGGAGAGGGCCTCACGGCCCCCTCTCTTGGAGCTACTGATGGCCCTGGGGACCGCCACCCTCCCTAGGGCCAGCTCCTGCTATGTCCTAAGGTGCCCTTACCTGGGACATAACTGTTGCACACCAATGGGAAGCTGTTGGCCTGACCTCTTCAGGTAGATAGCAGCCTCTCACCCAAACCGAGAAAGTTAAAGTGATTTGTGGCAGCCTTGAAACATGACACTCTGACTATTCAGAGAAGTTGTGGTTGACAGATCATACCTCTTTCTCTCCGTTACACAAAGTCTCACACATGCAAAGGCAGACAAACAGATGCAGGATAAGTGTCAATGTATTTATTGAACCAACTGCATTATACATGAGCCATGATTGTTAGAAGAATGAAACATAATACAGGAGTGATTGTGACCAATAGAGTGAAACATGTAAACAGTCCCAACATCTTAACATACTCCTGAGATCTACAAATTCCTATCAACACCATAATGTTTAACATGAAAGCATAGCAGTGTTAACCTTTCTGCCCTTTTCGGTCTATGAAAGGAGCATGAACCCCATAGCTGAAAGACAGTAAAGTTTTGCCTATTGTTCTGCTTGCAGTCCTCTGGTTTGGCTGGAAAGGTGAGGCCAAGATCAGCAAAGCTGTCTACAAAGTGGTGAACAGTCTAAGATGACATTGCTGGAATGCCCTCTGCCCTTCTTGGGCCTATGTGGTATTTATATAACAAAACATGTTTTGTTCTGAGAACAGGCGTGATGTGATAGAATGTTTATGGCTAGAAGGCTGACTCCGCAACTCTTGGAGCGGCAATACTAGGTAAACTATTGTGTATAAATATGACAGCCTTGAGCAGTGTACAGTGTGAAATGCAAGCAAGGGACATGAGTTGTTTTCTAAGAAAGGCAGCTGATAAAATATAAAACAACAAGATAAAATCAAGCTGTGCTAAAATATAATAAAATTAAGAACACAAATAAAATGTGTACCTGTCTTAAAAGCACAGGCTATAAGCCTAAGAACCAAAATATGGGTGTCCAATTTAGGCGCTAAAAGGAACCCATGACAGAATTATCAAGACCAGCAGATCCGGGCCCTGGTGCCGCTGGTGGTGGTAGTACTTACACCCACCCCAGCACTGGTGGTGGCACCCCTGGGTCCCTGACCATCCTATGAAGCCCTCTTCTTGCCTTGGTGTGCTTTAGTGACAATTAAAGAAGGTAAAACCATAAATTAGTGGTAGAGTTAATCTCCCCAAAAAGATTTTGACATGCAAAGGCAGTAACATACTTTCTTAAAACAGATCACATATAGCACTAGTATTGAGTTGACCTATTCCTAATTTCCAAAATCTAAGCCCTATTCCAAATTTCCTAAACCTAAACTACACTTGAAACTACTAATACATTGAAATAAATTACCTATGGTTCTTATCTCATTCCCCTTGGATGGGCCAACTGAATTTCCATTTTTTTAATGCATAGGTGCATACTACACATCACTGCAAGATTGTGTGGGACTGTATGAGCTACATAAGGAAAGCTAACTCACTAACATTACTACTACCACTATCTTAGTGAAAGGACAAAGGAGTCTCTATGGTTTCTTAGATACTCAGCCCAAGTGAGCACCGATGAGTATGATTAGGTAGTGCCGACCACCTGGCTAGTTCAAACTAGATCACATAATATTCATGACATAAAATTAACTTAACTATGAATGTGAACAGCATGCTATTTAAAAAAAAAAATAGCATTGACCACAACACATAAATAATTACTCACCGAGCCCCACAACCTCAAAGCCAAGCCAAGATATCTGACCAGTGGTGTGTCGACTGCTGTTGAGTGTGCTGGAACCATTGTTCCAGCTCACACAGAGACATACCCTCTGCCACAGCTGCTGACACTGCTGCAGGGCATACCCACTCCCAGGCCTGCTGCCAGGTGCCAGCATGGAGGTGAGGTAGTGCTGCATGTAAAATCAAGTGCGGCCACCTCAGCCTCTGAAAAAATGGTGCAGCCCCTTTTGCCGGCTAGCAGTCACACTGGCTCTGAGGCTCCCTGTCTCGACCTGCTCTGGCATGGTGCTGGGTGGTGAAAAGAAAGAAGAAATAGGAAAAGAAAAGAATGAATAGAAGAAATAAAGTACTAAGGAGGTTAAAGGGAAAACCAAAAAAGTACAAAAACATCACAGAAAAATATAAATAAAGACACAAATGTAAAAATAAACAAACACAAAAACACACACTAATATAATAAAGGTAAATGAAGGGTGGATGTCTGGGGTAGGGAGAGGATTCGAAAAATGTTGGTTGGATAGAGAAAGGCCCAGCACCAGGCACAGACCAAACACAGGAAAGCAGGTGAAACAAAATGGCTGCACCCAATGCAACTGTGTGGTGCAGTTCACATTGATGTTTCAGCACGGAAGCATGGATCACGCTACTCACGTATAAAAGCAGCATGAACTGAGAGATGTGCCCTTCTGCCCACTTTGGGAGTTCTGTATAGTCTTGCAGAGTTTTGTTGACACTCTGCAGAATTGTGTGGAGCAAAACTCCATGAGTTCTGCCAGGCCTACATATATGATTGCACTTGTATGTCCACACTTTTAATATAATGTACCCTGCCTCCTGGGCCCATGAGGCCTACCTTAGGGGTGAGTGGCATATATTAAATGCAATGACTTGACCTTGGCACATGTGGTGTGGGGAATCTCGAGTTCGAACAGTTTACACTATTCCTGCAATCTGCAATGGCAGACCTGCGGACATCAGTTTACTTGGGTCACAATCGGTGCTCTAGGCCCTGGTGGCACCTTTAACACCCATGCTCTGGATACTACTGGTATCATATAACAGGTACTTAAAAGGGGGTTAACGTCCTTGCCAATTGAGGATACCAATTTACACATATCAATTTTAGGGAGAGAACACTGGCACTGGGGCTGAGAGAGTAGGCCCCGTGCTCTTTCAGTCATAACCACCAGCTTATGTAAAAAACTGAGAGGAGGGGCACAGAAAATGGCACTTACTGCATATTACCTAGAATTAGTGCTTTCAAATTCCACTTTGTAAGCTTTATGAGCTGCAGAATATCATTGTTAAATTTAAGGAGTGTGGTTAGCCCACCAGGCGCATTTCTGAACCTTTCAGTCAGATTATACCATGATGCCAAAGGCTAGAATAGTTAGGCTTAGAGACTTTACTTGGGGAAATACTGTATAATGCAGCTGTAAACTAGGGGCATAGTTACAAGAATCAACGCATCCCTGCATTGTGGAAGCGATGTGTCAAACAAACATACGATGCGCAGTAATACGTTAAAATATCATGGATGCTCCGTATTTACAATAAGGGGCACTATGGTGTAAGGACCCAAGGTGCATCAGAAATTCTGATGTATCTGTGGGAACTTTGCCATAATGAATCAGCCGAAAAGTGGTGCATCGCTGAAGTTGCCCACACAACTGACATAACTTCTTTGAAGTGTACAAATTTAGAGGTGCTACATAGGTTTTAATTGACACAAGTAGCCAAATGTGTAATGACCAATGTAAAAGACTGTAAATAGTGGAATATCACACTCTACACTTTTACATTAGTCCTGGATGTAAGAGGTAATGTATACAGTATGTTTATGTATCACATTATAGTGGGCATAGTGTCCTCATGTGTAAGTAGAAACCTGAGTATGTGTGACAAAGTGAGTGATAGTGTCATACAAGTGAATACAAGTATACGTTGGAATGTGAAAAGGCAATACATGTATTATCTACCTTATGTGTGTACTCACCTGTTGACCTTTAGGAGTATGCAGACCTGGACTTGGAGACCCATTTCTCCTTGGAGAAGTGACAGTCATGGCCTGTCCCTTGCAAACAATACACAACATCACATAGCTTTGTTGCAGAGGTTGATGAAATCGTAGGTGCCATGGTCCCAGGTTGGTCAAGGGATCCTAAAACATGATTGGCACATGTATACCTACTACAACTAGTGGGGATGTGAAAAACAGACAACTTCTAAGGTATGAAGTGACCTCAAATTTGACGCATTGCAGGCTTTGCGAGACGCATCTGACAGAGGAATCAATCGTGGAAAACTTTGTTAATTTCACAGCGTCAGTTATAAGTGACTTTTCCTGAATGAACGTCCATTCTGCATACATTAAAATCAGAATGACACAGCCCAGTCCTGCACATGTTCTTTTTTTTTATGCAGGGCCAGGAAAACTGATGCATTTGGCCAAATGCGTCAAGTTGTAAATATGGAGTTCGCACAGAGGGTCGTTGCGTAGAAAGAAATGACGACACAGCAGCACAAGCTCCTTGTAAATATCAATCTCAGTGCTGAAATTAGCAGCATCTGTGCTACAGTTAGCAGTTAGGAACAAGTCAGTTCAGTATAATGCTTCAGAGAGATTTCCTTTGTGGATTTTTGACAGATGGCACCAAGAGTTGCGATTGGGTTTTAAAGAGTTTATACACTTACTAAGAGACAAAATGAAAATAAATATGGCTGACTTTCAGTCCACCTTTGTTAGAAATTGGATCTCTAGTAGGCTGAGGTATGCACCCTTGTCGCAGTAGGGACCACAATCTCAGTCAGGGTGAGTCACAACACAACCTAAATTATCTGTTCTCAGCCTCTGGTAGCTTGGCGAGAGCAGACAGGCTTAACTTAGAAGGCATTTTGTAATGTATTTATGCATTAACTCATACAGTAACACAGGGAAAACACCACAAAAAGTATTCCACACCCTTTTAGGAAAATAGATCATATTTATCTGAACTAAATAACCAAAACAACACAAATCAAATATGCACAAGTCAAGATATTACTTTGTAAATGTTTAAATGAGTCTCAATCCTTAAGAATCAGTGGTTGTTTCCTTGTAACTCACAATACCTGGGATGCGTCAAAAATAACAATGTGCATGGGCTGCAGAAGAGGAGTTGCACTGAACAATAAGGCACTGCATCGGATCTTCCAGTGTAGCACAGACAATGCATTGTTTCTTTTCAAGCTGCAAGGTGATGTGTCGATTTCCAGGAGCACGGCCTTTGTTCCTTACTGCAATGCTGAGATATTTTAACGCCCAGGGACGATGCGTTGAAAATCCTTGATGTGCTGGTAAGAAGGAGCAGGTGCCGCATCGATTCGGTAAGTGATGTGGCAATTTTTCAGCCATGAGGCATTGCACAGTGATTTCTCCAGGCATTGCACAGTGACTTTCTTTACTTTGGTGACGCATTTGTGGTCCTGAGACTTCAGAACATGAGTCAAGCTCAATCCAAGCCTTTGGAGAGCACTTGTAGGGAAGACAGAGTTCTTCCAGCATAGTCAGGGTCCAGCAGCAACAGGGTAATAGGCAGGGCGGCAGTCCTTCCAGTAAAGCAGTCCAGTTGTGTCCTTTGGGCTGCCAGGCAGTCACTCTGACAGGCTCCAATTGTAGATCCAGGTGTGTCTGATAAGGTATGATCATTGACCCAGTATATAGATCCCCAAAAGTGCCTTTAAAGTGTCAAAAACTTGCCAAAAGTGCCTTTAGAGTGGTGTCAACCCAGCCCTGTCCCTGTCTGTGAGAAGCCCTGTGGGGGGTTATCAGTCTTTTGTGTGAGGGTAGGCCACTGGCCTTTGAAGTATAGGTGAGAGCCCCTCCATCCTTACTGCCCAGGGTAGCCCATCTTTATGCAGATGCAGCAGAGTGCCCTGTGTTTATAGTTGTTTTGGTGGAATGCACAAGGGGGGCTGTCAACCAGCACATACGAGATGGGGATTGAAGACAGGCTGTAAGGCACAGATGGCAGTTAGTGCAGGGAAATGCCTACTTTAAAAAAGGAGGCATTTCTGAAAGAGTAATGTAAAATCTAACTTCACCAGTAAGTAGAATTTCTTACTACTGTTCCAAACATACCACATATGACAAGTCTACTCCACTCAGATCATAATTTACCACTTAAAAGTATATAAGGGAAATTCCAATGATGGACTGAAGAGAAGCAGACTTCACAGTAGTGAAAAACAACTTTCTGATTTTTTTCACTACCAGGGCATGTAAAACTTATAAGTCCATGTCCTGCCTTTTACCTACATAGCACCCTGCTCAATGGGTTACCTCTGGCCTACCTTAGGGGTGACTTACATGTAGGAAAAGGGAAAGTTAAGGCTTAGCAATTAATTTTAAATGCCAAGTCAAAGTGGCAGTAAAACTCAACGCACAGGCCTTGCAATGGCAGGACTGAGATATGGTGAAGGGGCTACTTATGTGGGTGGCACAATCAATGATGCAGGCCTACCAGTAGCATTTACATTGCAGGCCCTGGGCACATCTGGTTGCCTTTACTAGGGTCCTATAGGTAAAATAAATAACTATGCCAATTGGGTTTGAGCCAATGTTACCATGTTTAGGCGACAGAGCACAGGGACTATAGCACTGGTCAGCAGTAGTAAAGTCTGCAGAGTCCTAAAAGCAGCACAAATGAGATCAGAAAAATGGAGGGAGGCAAGCAAAAAGTTGGGGGAAGACCACCCTAAGGCTGCCAGGTCTAACAACCTTAAAGATGTAATGTGTGGGTCAGAAGAAAAGTTTCAAGACCAAAAAGCTGGTCAAGAATCTATCTTACAATGATGAGTGGATGTGGTTACCTAAGGTAAAAGACCAAGGGAGATTTGTAGGGAACCAGATAAGGATATCAAGCCAAATATTTAAATCATCAAGAATAGGCATCGTAAAAATGTGAAACAAGGCTACAAGGCTACACTGAAGTCATAAATCTGAAGTCTGTTTGTGTTAGAATCACAGGGTGTGTCAGAAATTGTAGAAAAATTTGAATGATGGCCAACTTTCCCAGCCACTCGAGGACTTTCAAACCAATAATTAATAATTAGAAACACTGCACAAGCCTGGGGGTCTGTGCTGTTTCTCTAGCCCCGCTGTGTATACAGCTGGGTTGGAGAACCTAAGTGTGCATGTGTGTTTGGCCGCCATCAGACATTTGGCCAAACACACATGCTCACTTAGTGCACTCTCCCCTCCTCTCCCTATCCCCACCTCCTGTGGCCCAGGCCCATCCCTCCCTGCACACTCTGCTGGCTGAGCCAGCAGATTAAAAATGATAAGAATAAAAGGATAGGAAGCTATTGTTTTATTTTTCGTCTGCTGGCTCAGCCGAAGGGTGGGGGGGGAACACCCCTCAGCCACTGCAGATAAGCCACCCCTGTCTTTAGAGACTTTAAATGAAGCAATTAGAATTGTGCCATAGATTAGAAACCTGCTTAGAATGATAGGTCTTATCAGGTCCTTACGATATCTTGATGTGTGTTTTACTGCTAGATTTCAGTGGAGCATTTTTTTTTCTGTAGTCTTATGTCCTTTAGCAGCACACTGAAGGGTACACGATCCGGTGATTCAGGTAAATGCCGAAATACTCAATTATTACATAGTTTAGGTTGTACTTTCGGACTTGGTAACAATAATCTTGACATATATTCTAAATTTATTTTACAAATTTAATTTTGTTTTGAATTTTCACACATTTATCTCCTACAGAGGTTGAACAGTTGAATAACATGTTGATCTTCATCCTTTATAAATCAGTTGACCTTTAGCACCAAGAGGTAAATGGATTCTGAGGGGAATATTCATCAAATAATCACACAACTGAACACAATAAGCCACCTTGCTGCACTGCATGAAAAGAAGAGGGTAGTGATGTGCCATATTTTACATTATAGGGCTCATTCCTGCTCTCGGGCTGTGCTGGAAATACAACTGCTGCATAGTGCCAATCAGGCACCCTTGCACCATGGTGCAAGCGTCCCTGCATTGTAGGCAAGATTTGTTCGTGCAGGAATGGGGACCTTCCTGCACAAAAACAATCCTGAGGATTTTTATTCTTTCTATGTGTGCTGTGGACTAATAATACAAATCAAAATGCAAATTAAGAATTGTACCTTTAAAAGTACAGGAAAAGCTTTTTATGATGACTCCTCATATTAAAAGGTATGTTTAGGGTATGCAGCAGAACACAACAATTTTGTCGTTCTTTGCATATACTTGGTTAAGTTTGATGTTGCAAAGATCTTTCATAGGTCAAAAGCAGATCTTTTGCATACACTTTTAAAAAGAAACATTTGTTTCAGGGTTTTCCTTTATGAACAACAGGATCGCAGGGTATCCAGGCACATGCTATAGTAAAAGGCTTTGCACTGGGATTTCTCTAAGAAGAATGCAGATTGTATGTCACCGTTAAGGTATTTTGTAAATATTAAGGCCCATAAGGGACATTTGCCTCTTGCCACAAGGATTATATGTATCCTCTGTGGCACCCCATGGGCACGAAGAAGGGACACCTTCCTGCACAAAACAATCCATGGAGGCATTTTCCTCTTTCGATGAGTGCTGCAGAATGCAACACACATAGAAAGAGGAAAAACAAGGAGAAGTAAAGGTATTTCTCCTTGTTACGACTCCTCTGGGGAAGCGTACAGTTTTGATGCTTTTACAGGTTTACAGGTCCTTGTAAATCTGGAAATTCATCAAACCTATGGGTGTTGCATGACAAAACCTACCACAATGCCCATGGAACACCCCCTTCATGCAGTATAATGTACCACAGCAACGTGTGCAGTGTTGCTTTACACCATATCTACAAGGCCATGAAAAACCACTCAAAGTGGTGCTGCGTGGCATGGTAGATATGGGTCTGCACTCTGCACTGTTGAAGCGTCATAAAAAGTGACACACCAGCGGCGCAAGGGGCTTGAAAATAAGCCCCATAGTCTAATTTGGGGTTGGATTTTCAGTTTACAAGGGTTTTTTTTATCCATCAACCTGCACACAGCATAAGCCTACCCTTAGGGTCCGACTCCATCTTTGAATTTTGTAAATTAGATCCCCTGCTTGCTGTCCAAATTGTCACACCTCAAGCATAGGATGAGTAGTTTGCTGAGTGTAGTACCCCTTTCTCCACATCCAGTGGATCTTGTCTGTCTTGGCCATTCTTTTATGGGCCTTCTGTAGGAAAGAATTTTGGATTGAGCTCCAATTTATTAGCAATAATAAAACATTATAGTCACAATAAAAAAAAATATTCAGCCATATGCAACCCAGTACAACTTCAAAACAGGAGGCACCAAGGACACAGGATGTTCTCCCTTGCTTTATCCTACAAACCACATGGGAGCAAATACATCACTCAACCCCCCCCCCCCCCATTAGCAACATATGATGCCATACTCAACTAACATCTTGAATCACAAGCTGCAGAGAGCCTTCAATCAAGTTATAGTTAAGGAGCTGT
Source organism: Pleurodeles waltl (assembly GCF_031143425.1). Taxonomy (NCBI): domain Eukaryota; kingdom Metazoa; phylum Chordata; class Amphibia; order Caudata; family Salamandridae; genus Pleurodeles; species Pleurodeles waltl. Next base: position 578,325,015 of record NC_090447.1, read on the forward strand.
CGACATTTACCTCAACGCTGAATGCTGAATGCACGTTCACATTGATATCCACTTCTCAGGAGCACTCAAAACATTATTTGAAAGCCAACATTTTAGTGCATGCACTGGATTTTATTCTCTACACGATCTGTTTGTTTTTTCTCAACTATCACTCTAGGGCCAGACAAATTCTAGAGAGAGAAAAAAACCTTGCATAATTGTTCTCAGTTTAGTTGGGACATGTAACATGTATTTGAAACTATGGTCTCATAGTCGATAGCCTTGTCAGGCCTCAGGAGGCAGTGCCCTATAATGTCCAGAGGTCAACAATCAATGCCCCCTGCAGCTTAATAGGGCGAATATTGACAGTAATTCACTCTTTTGTCACGTCACAGTACTCATTTTTCTTCTGGGCAATGTGTTTTATTACTTTCAGTATCCTAGATCATAGCATAGAACAGACAAAGTGGCACTAAGCCACAATTCTCATATTTATGTGTTTAAGTGATGACTTTTCCATCACATAGAAAGACCCAAATACTACAGCCAAATCAGCCTCCTCAGATAAGGTGCACATACCACATACATATACAAAGGTTAAGGCATTTGAGCATCAGCAATAATCACCATGGCCGAGGCAGCCCTAGGTAAATTCTTCATGTGCCTTTCCCAATTTGAGCTGTAGAGTCCATGCTATCTCTTGAGATCCAAATTCTGCATTACATATCTTGCTGCAGAGCATTTTCCTTGAATTTCACTGGAGCTGATAAGTGTGCCACTATAAAAACCTCTCTCCTTCCACATAACTCCTTTTAGGGAACACTCAGAAAAAGACACCCTACCTTTTACCAATTTTTAGAAATCCTAAAGAAAGAGCACCTGTATCAAGAACTAAAAAGGGAATGACTGGCAAGCCAAATCAAGCTAAAAAAACAAAAAAAAAAACTTAAAACAAATGCATCAAATGTTGGTAAGCAATAGAAAAGTGTCTGCTAACACTGAAGGCCTACCATATCTAGGTTCAGTAGCAAAGTCAGCTTTTAAACCTTCACACTGAACAAAAGTATGATCTCAACCTCAAACAAATAAATAAATACACAAAATGTATCGGCATTTATTTCTAAATAATATTAAACTAAATGCAAATAACAACACAGAAATTCAAAAATATATCCAAAGTAGATTGTGCTCAGATTGATACAAATTGCAATAATATTTTTATAAATAAATAGAAATAGGAACCAAAACATCCTTATTCTTTGTTATGTTATGTTATGTTATGTTATGTTATTTTAAAGTTGCTTCTATCACACATGACACACCCCAAAGGGGTATCTCAGTGCGGTAGCTCAGTAGCTATAAGATGGCAGAAATCGGCAATACTGTTAAAACAGAAAGGTTTTAAGTAATTTCCTAAATCTGAGATGATCAGAACACTGACGGAGGAAAGTTGGAAGATCATTCCAACATAAAGATTAAACATGAGAGAACGATCTTCCTCCTGTCCTGATTCTGGGAACAGCCAGGAATCTTTTGTCTTGAGAAAACAAATTTCTGTTAGGACAATAGGGGACAGGTCTCGAGGATAAATAATGTGATCCCGTGCGAATGAGAGTCTTATGTGCGATTCAACAGATTTTGAAGTAATCCTTTTACGGACCGAAAGCCAATGACGGGATGCAGTAAAGGAGTGGCTGATGTTCTTGCGGGAACATTATATATTAGATGAGCGGATATACTCTGTACTACCTGTAATTTGGTCAGCATTACTCATTTGTGGAAGCAAACAGGGCTTTTCCATAATCCAGGCAACTCAAGATCAATGCATGGACCAGTGTCTTTCTATAGGAAGAAGGGAGAAGGGGGGAACCCCATTTTAACATGCAGAGTAGATGGAAACAAAAGCCGGTGGTTTTCTGAACATGCTCGATCATCGAAAGAGATTGATCCAAGTAAACTCCTAGATTCTTTACAACAGTTGTGAGGTTGGGGGGGATGCCAAATTCAGGAGGTCACCAACTTGAACTCCAGAAGTTGATTGTCTTTACAAATAACATGTTCTCTGCTTTACTTGAGTTGAGATGGAGACAGTTCATTGCCATCCATTCCTCATTAGCTCCGAGGCCCAGCCCACAAACCTTTAAATAAATAAACTTCAACTTCTAAACAATTCACATATATGATCACAATACAACACATATGTTGGAAAGTGGACTATTGCTAAGGGCAGGTAAGTGCCTACACCTAACAATAGGCCACTAACCCCCACTTAGGTCCAATTAGGTCTCAATAAATTATACCCAGTTCTATCCTTTGTAGCTTGGCAACAAGCGACAAGGCTTAATTTAGGAGACACGTGTGTAAATAATTTAAAAATTAGAAAACAGCAAATAAGTAAAACACAAAACACAATAAAAATTCAACACCTAGTTATAAACATATATTATATTTTTACCTTTAAAATGACATCAAATTGATTCAAATCGAATAAGGGAAACTGGAGATATGAATTTTTAAAGAAGTGATGTTTTCTAGCGTATAAAAGCAACCAGCACTCGGGTTAAAAAAAGTTACACTGGGCAGGGACAAAGTCCAGAGTGCAGGCAATTCAGGAATGTGGTCCAAAACACCAGCCAAGGGTTCAGAGGCTCTGGTTTACCTCTTGGGGTCTGGGACTACAATTCCCACAATGCACCTCTTCAACCTATGGAGTTGCTCCAAATGTCTCCAAATTTCTGGATCTTCCTCCAGAGGTCCTTTTTGGGTCCTTGAAGTATGCACAATTTGGTCCGAGGTTCCAGAAGCTCTGAGTTGCTCCTTGGGAGTTCAGACTACAATTCCCAGGAAGCACCTAGTTAGAATTCTCAAATGGCAACTGGACAATGGTCAGCTGGGCTTTGCTTGCAGGACTTGATGCTGGGGACTTTGGGCAGTTCTTTTGTACCTGTAGCTAACAGGGAGTCTCTTCTTGAAGCAGTAGAAAAGAGGCAAAGTCCTTTTAGTGGTGAAGCCCAAGTGTGCAGCTGGTGCAGCCCTTCAGAGTTCTGTCAAGATGCAGGTCAGGGGTCTAGCAGAGCAGTCCTTCTTCCTCTTTGTCTTGTTCCTTGTAGGGATCTGAGGTGCGGGTGCAGCTCTGCCATATTTATCCTTGCTTCTGGGGTGAAAAGCAGTGGGGTCCTGGTTGTCCAATCACAGGCAGGTGACCTCTTCCTGGGAAGTGTGGCAAAAATCAATCTCAGGGACCAACATTCTTCAAACATCCATCATGGCTGAAAGTGATTTTTGGAGGCTGGATCTGACTGAGCCCAACCACTGATGTGGCTAAAAATCCTAAACACACCCCTCTCCTGCCCTCTCCTAATCTAATCAAGAGGGTACCTAATTGTCGGGGGTTGCGGGAAGTGCGCTGCTCCAAATGTCCTTCCCTGCCTTTGAAGACCCGTTTGGCTGCTCTCCCCCATCCTGTTCCACCATCTGCTGAGGCGGATCTCCTCCCCCAGGCACATTCTTTGTGTTCAGCCCAGGCCACTCCATACCTCATCAAGGCTGCCAGGCCAGGCTGCCAGAGGCTGGCCAATCAGTGAAGGGCACTACAGCGGTGAAGGTGGCAACTGTCAGGTAAAGTTTAAAAACTCTTTACCTAAACTAGAAATATTAAATCCAACAATGGCAGGTTGTTCGATTTATTAAAACAATTAATTTAATACCAAACTCTAGGTATCTGTCACTTGTGGGGACTTTGTTAATTAAAATAAAGTCTCCCCATTTTAACCCATGAAGGTCAGTCGCTACAGTGAAGGAAAAACAAATGTGGCTATTTTATCTCACCAGGGCTTATAAAATAATTTTTGTAAGGTCCCTGCTTATAGTTATATGGCAACCAACCCTAGGGGCACATAGGGCACACCTTAGGGGTGACTTATATGTAAAAATAAGATAGATAAAGGCTATGAAGCACTTTTCATTCCACAGTTAAATTTGCATATAACTTTAGTTAAAACGCAACCAGCAAGGCAGGCCTGCCTTTAAAATTACCCTGGCACCGCAGCAGTGCACTAGCTATGTTGGGGTCCCTAAACCTATATGCCCTACCATATACTAGGGACTTATAGATATGTTGACGTAGCCAATTATAATTAGCCTAATTTGCATGCTCATTTTATACTGAGCATAGGCCCTGGAACCGGTTAGCTGTACCCAGGGCACCATCAGAGTCAGGAAAACACCAGCAAAAAGAGAAAAATGGGGGCAAAAATGAACATTTCCTGGCCAGTAATATAAATAAGTAAAGTCATTTTGCACTTACAGTTTTTTGCTAAAATCTTTGTGAAAGTTCCATGAAAAAACAAATCCATGTTAGTATCCATTAAATGAGCTAAAAATTAAAAAGGAAACCCCAAAAAACATAAATCATTCAATCCAAGTGCAGACTCAAGGAAATCTACCGAAAACGCAAAAAATGTTTGAAAAATACATGAATGCTCGAGGGCAATCAAACAAATAAAAACTGGTGCCGCGCAATGGATACACTATGAAGTGGTCTCAGACAGATCCCAAGTCTTTATTAAAACAGGTTATATGCCAATGTAAATATGCTTACGCAGACTGCTTAAGAGAGAACCCACACCCAGGTCAATGTCTAAGTGCGTTTACGATGATCACCCAAACCATAAAAGAAGCCCTCACTATTAGAAGCAGCAAGATAGGGAAAAAAAGGACGTACGGATGGTTTGACCATAACTGCACCCAAGCACACAAGAGATTGAAAAAGGCCCTAAATGCCCCAAAAAGATGCGTGAGTGACATACGCAAACGCAGACAGGAATATAAGACAGCAATAAAGGAAAGGAAATTGTCTATAAAAACAAATCTGTGGGAAACCCTCCATATGGCAAGCCGCAAGAAAGATAATATACTTTTCTGGCAGACAATAAATTCCCCCGTGTTAGGGGACAGAGACACTCCTAGGATGGAAATCGCCATCTCCGAAGAAGAGTGGGTAGCACATTTCTCTAATATATATTCACTGACGAGTGATTTATTAGACCATACGCATGACCACGACCACCAGGAAGGTCCGCGCCTAGATATAACCCCCCAATTTAGCCTTCAGGAAGTAGAGGAAGCTATAAACAAAAGCAAACCAGGGAAAGCGCCAGGCCCTGATGGCGTTCCGATCGATATATTTAAGGCCAATATTGAGCTGTGGGGTCCTGTACTGACACAGACGTTGAGGGCCATCTGCACATGCGGACCCCCACCATCTTGGAGAGTCTCCAACATAATTCCAATATACAAAAAGGGTGACCACCTTAATCCAGCCTGTTACAGGCCAATTTCCCTGCTGGACACAACAGCTAAACTAGCAGGGAGAATAATCCTGAATAGGCTGCAATTATGGGCAGAGGAAAAGAACGTTCTATCTCCGGTCCAGTATGGATTCCGGAAAGGAATCGGAACAGTAGAACAAAGTCTAAATCTAAGTCTCATCATCGCAAAGTATTCTAAGATTAGAACAGGCAATTTGTACCTGGCCTTTATTGACTTATCATCAGCTTTCGACTGCGTAATCCATGACAAATTGTGGGACATCTTAAAAAGCATGGGGGTGGAACCAGCCCTAATTCAATTTATTCGCGAAATGTACAAAGGGTACAGAGCAAGAGTGAGGTACGGCCTAAAAGGGGAATGTACTCGCCCCTTTGGTCTACACAGAGGAGTGCTCCAAGGTTGCTTTCTCGCACCGTTTCTGTTCTCAATGTATATAAACAATCTAGACAAAGAATTGGCCACTAGGTGTAAAGATGTACCACAAATAGATAAGCAACCTGTCCCAGCATTACTTTACGCAGACAACACAGTACTAATGGCCAGAACACCAATAGCTCTCCAGAAACTTCTAACAACCTGTATTACATACATGACACAGCTGGGACTCACTGTCAATTGCTCTAAAACCTTCATCATGAACTGCGGAAGGAAGCGCGGCAAGACTTATAACACCACCATTCTAGATAGCAAGGTCGAAATCACGCAAACCTTTTCATACCTGGGCATAACATTTGATAAGCTGGGTTCCTGGGCCAACTGCAGGAAGATGAAGAGAGTACACCTGACCAAAACAACGATGGCACTTCGACTCTTCTCCAAAAGACTTGGGGGGATTACACCACCTAACATGATAAAGATCTATAAAGCTAAGTGTATTCCGGCCGTTACGTACGGGGCTGGAATTTGGGGACATACAAACTGTGATTTAGTGCAGACAGTGGAAAATGACTTCCTACGGCATTTGCTGAGGGTACCAAAAGGCACCTCATCGTATGTCACACATTCGGAACTCGGGGTTCCCTACATCACAGACTTGATAAAGATCCAGCCACTACTAAGTCTGGACTTCGGAACACACCAGTTTTAACAAGGCTATCCTGACCGACTGTACGAAATCATTATACATATCAAGGGTACCATGGTTAAAACACATCATGACCTTTTTCGAGAAAATGGGCAAGCAAAACTACTACACAAACCCAGTCTCTTTGCAGAAGATATCCAGGAAGGACCTGAGTATCTTGGCACTAAACTATCTAGAAGACATACGATGGGAGGTGGAATAAAAAAAAACCTCAGTCATTTATAATCAAATAATTTTGACGGCTGAGGGTATGCAGCCGTATTTGGCAAACATGGTACTTCCTCGCCACCGTTACGTTCTCACAAGATTTAGACTAGACACATTCCACCGTCTAGTCTCATTCCCAAATATGAACGATTGGTCCACTGTGTTAAAACCATGTCCCTGTGATGCAAAAACACTTCAATCTACAATTCATGTGGTTTTATTCTGTAATTTCTACGCCTACCAGAGGAAGCGTCTAGTTGTTCCGCTTCTAAGGTCAATTAATATACCCCAGTGTCGCACAGCCTATGTCTGTCTCCAGTCACTATCTTCTTTAGAGATGTGCGGAATCCTAGCTAATTTTTTATGTTCTGTATTAAAGATAAGGAAATCTATGGAGGAGGCGATTGAATTGTAACTCATTTTTGATAAGGTTTTTATTTTTTTATTTATTGATATATTAGACTGACTCTGTGTTGTGTGCTTTTACATCTTTTTATTATTATTCTTACTATTTTATCTTATCTCCTTGACTTTTTTTTTTTCTTCTTTTTTATCATTGAATTGTATGCACGCATCATAATTGGAGATCTTTTATGACTGTTATGTCTTTTATGACTTGTTGAAAGTCGAATAAAGATTTTTGTACCCCCAAATAAAAACAAGTAAAAAAATGGAAAAAGAAAACAAAAATTAAAATACAAATAGACAATAATTTTGATTAAAAAAACAAATATTTTTTCCTTGAAAATTAAAAAAAAACACACCCAGCTACAAAATCTAAAATAACAACATGTAAAGTAGAAACATAGAAACCCACCCAAACAGCATTAACACCCAATAGAAAAAGCACAGCAGAATCATAAATCTTTAAAACATTTATTTGTTTTGTATCCTTATTTATCACATAGCTGTTGTATTATATCAGCAGTACAGAACTGATCAATATGTCATACACAGGATACCTAGTTATCATAACATAATCAGTCAGATTTTAAAAATATATTTGTACTTTTCCATGTCATCACAGAGCAACAGTACTGCTATCCCAGGTATATGTTGTGCCCTGCATGTTATGTAGTCATTGTGACTATACCACGAATTCACTAGTGCTTGATACACCACCATCCAGGATAGCCATAGCCTCGGCCAAGTGCTATCTCAAGGGTCACTACGGCCCTCATTGTGAAATTGGTGGTAAGTACCGCTTAACGCCATGCTGACTGCTGCCAACATACCGCCGCTGCAGTAGATTACTGCTACCCATATTATGACACACACATAGCAATCTGTCACTATACAGCCTCACACACACAAGTCCGCCAACTCAAAGGTCAGTGATAAACTGGCAGTAGCAAAACCCACACCTTTACGCCAACAGAACTACGCCCACAGCATTATGACCCACGAATCACCGCAGCGGACATTCAATGGTGCTAAACCATTGGCGGTACATACCGCTGCCCTCAAAATGCACACACACATAGAAAACAACAATACATTGGACAATTTGAGTAACACACACCTGACACCCGTACATCCACACACCCACACACCAACACCACTATAAAACACACGCCCACATTACCCACAACCCTCTACTACTAAAACAATTGCCACAAGAGAGATAGCAAGACCACAGACAAGACCACAGCCACACAAAACCATCACCTATACACCATCCACGCACCTTACCTCACACACCCCAACACATCATCCCACACACACTCACCCACACCACTCACACTACACCCATGGCACCACAACAACACCTCAGGTTCTCAGAGGAGGAGCTAAGGGTCATGGTGGAGGAAATCATCCCGGTAGAGCCACAGCTATTTGGATCATAAGCGCAGCAGACACCCATTGCAAGGAAGATGGAGCTATGGTGGAGAATCGTGGACAGGGTCAACACTGTGGGACAGCCCCCAGAACAAGGGATGACATCAGGAAAAGGTGCAATGACCTAAGGGGGAAGATGCCTTCAAAAGCAGAAAGACACCAACTAGCTGTACAGGGGACTGGCAGCGGACCACCACCTCCTCCCCCCACTACCTGAATGCCATTACAAACCCCACCCTTACCCTCACTCCCATCACTCCACCACCTCGCACATACCCCACCATCACAACCCATCCCTCCCAATACCAAGCCCTGCATGTAACACCAATGCACGGACCCCCATCACAGACCTGCATGGACACCCATCACTAAAGCATGCACACTAGAGAGAATCACCTAGCCCACCAAATAACTAGCACCACCACCAGCACCACTGCCAGCAGCAGCAGGCCCAGTGGGCAGCTGTCTGAGACTGCAAGGGATGGGCTGGAGCCTCCCCTCACCACTGCCAGCACTGCCAGCAGCACCACTGACAGCAGCAGCAGCCCCATTGGGCAGTCGTCCGAGGCTGCAGGGGATGGGCGGGAGCCTCCCCCCACCACTGCCAGCACCGCCACCAGCATCACTGCCAGCACCGCCACCAGCACTGCCACCAGTACCACTGCTAGCAGCAGCAGCCCCCGTGGGCAGCCGTCTGATGCTGCAGGGGATGGGCTGGAGCCTCCCCCACCACTGCCAGCCCCGACACCAGCACCACCACTGCCACCACTGAGCAGCCATCACCACCGGCGAACAGTGTGTAGTCCTGCCTCCATGTGCTGTTGTGCGTCCTGGCCCCTGCAAATTCTGTGGGTCTGACACCCAGGTGAGAGACTGTGACCTTGCACTCCCCAAGATCTGCATCACTGGGCACAATGCCCCCTCCAAAACCAGCAGAGAAGCCATCCACTAGAGAGACTGTGTCCTTGCACTCCCCAGGACCAAGCAGTGGGCAAATAACCCACTGGAGAGACTGTGGCCTTGCACTCCCCAGGACCAAACAGTGGGCAAACCACCCACTTGAGAGACTGTGGCCTTGCACTCCTCAGGGCCAAACAGTGGGAAAACCACCCATTTGGGAGACTGTGGCCTTTCACTCCCCAGGGCCAAGCAGTGGGAAAACCACCCGCTTGAGAGACTGCAGCCTTGCACTCCCCAGGACAGTGCACAGGGCATGTTGCCCCCTCCAGAACAAGTGGGCAAATGGTTCACCTGAGAGACTGTGGCCTTGCACTTCCCAGGACAGCACACAGGGCATGTTGCCCCCTGGAGGACCAGTGGTGTTCTACAATCTTCCGCTGAGGTGCCCCCATTCCCTGTCCCCCTGAGGTGCCTGTCTATTTTTTACCTAATGCCCCTGCAGTGTTCTCTCTGTGTTGTTGCAAGAGTGAGGTGGGGCCTTGTTCTATGTGTTGTGGCCCTGTGGCCCATGGACACTGAGGACTACCCAGTGTCCCTACATTTGTAAGTATGTATATACGTTTGTATTTTGATGCACTTATTCATGTTATGCATTACACTCACTTTCTTCAAATCATTTTGTCCTTGCACTATTCCCAAGGAGTACAGGGTGAATATATAATGTTGTGCATCTGGTTGTGTGTATGGTGTTCAGGGTGGGGGTGGGGGTGGGCGTGTGTGTGTTGTGTGTGTCACTCTTTATTTCCTCCCCCCTCCCTCGTGTGCTAGGCGGCAGTAATCACTGTGGTCATCTTTGCCGGCGTTGATGTTCATGATGCAGCAGAAGGTAGACGAGCATTAGAAATATGTGCATCTCGGGCTCCATGGCGTTGTGGTTGTTCCCTGAGTCTCCCCAGGTGAGTCCTTTGACTTCTGTGCAGTGTTTCGACCATGCTTTTGATGTCGTTGGTGCCATCCCGGAAAAGGTGGTTAATAGGCCGTTCGTAATAGTGTGGGCGGTACATTGTTTTCCGTCTGGCTGTTGGCGGTTACTGCGGAGGTGCTTGTTGATTTCGCCGTGGCAGTCGGTGTCTTAATGTGGCTGTCTGTCTGAGCGGTTTCCGCTGTGGTTTTAATTCCATTTTGGTTACCGCTGCTTTATCACCGACTGCCAGGGTTGTAATGAGGGCCTATATGTCTTTCAGGTAAGATGTTGTAGGGAGTATTTTGCCCAAGGTCTCAGCATGCAGGCGATAAGTGACCAGGTTGCTGTTGTGGGTGCCCTACTTGCCCCCAGTGCATGGCTACTCTTTGTTTGCTCCTCAAGAGTGCCAATGCCACAATTTTTGTCCATTCTGGGGGACCTTCTTAACATAGCCCAGCAGTGCCATTAGTGGGTCTGAAGCCAGCAACAGACCCATAACTTCATTTAGGGCCAGATGTAGGAAATTTAGAAATTGCGACTTGCAATTTGCGAGTCGGAGCGACTCGCAAATTGCAAGTCGCAATTTCCAATGCAGAACGGTGTCTCAGACACCGTCTGCGACTCGCTATGGGGTCGCAATTACCCACCTCATTAATATTAATGAGGTGGGTCGCAAATTGCGGCCCCATAGCGAGTCTAGGCACTCGCAAACATGGAGGCCTGCTGTCGTCAGCAGACCTCCATGTTCGTGACTGCTTTATCAATAAAGCAGTTTTTTTTTTTTAAGTGTAGCCCGTTTTCCTTAAAGGAAAACGAGCTGCACTTAAAAAAAAAAGCGAAACCTTTAGTTTCGGTATTTTTTCAGGGCAGGTAGTGGTCCCTTGGACCACTACCTGCCCTGAAAAAATAATTTTGGGTCCATTCACAAAGTGGAAGGGGTCCCATGAGGACCCACTTCCAATTTGCGAGTGGGTTACCATCCACTTGAAGTGGATGGTATTGCATTCCACTCCGAATTGCAAATAGGAAGGGAACACCCCTTCCTATTTGAGATTCTGAAATGCATATTGCGAGTCGGTCCCGACTCGCAATATGCATTTCTGCATAGGGAAATGCGTTTAGCGAGTCGCAAACGGCAATTTTTGCTGTTTGCGACTCGCTAAACGTTTCCTGCATCTGGCCCTTAGTGTTCTAAACACCTGATTCTAATAATTCCTAATTGGGGGGAATTCCCATGCCAGAAAGGCTGCATCTGGAGCCCTGCACCTAAAGCATTCAGTATCCGCACACACCTTATGAACTTTTCCTGAGATACAGGCGTATAGTGTGGCCTGTGTAAACACTTTTTTTCTTGTTATCCTGTGCATAAACATAAAGCCGAGACACTAAGGACCTCATTACGAGGCTGGCATTCTTGGCATGGGCAGTGCGGGGCCCCCAAGGCCAGCCCCATCACACACATCATGCGACAAGTGCTGGTGCGCCCGACGCACAACAGTATTGCCACTGGCTTTATTATGAGCCGGTGTCAATGATGTTGTGTGTTTCTCACTGGGCAGTGGGTTGAACTGACTCAGCGGGAAACTCATTATAGGGATCGTGGGAGGACTGCCGCATAGGCAGTAACACAAACAAGGGAGTTTGGCGGACGTCTTTTTCCACCCACTAAACTCATAATTAGGGCCTAAGTGTTTGGGTGATGTTGTCTGCAACAGGGAGGTCAAGGCAGGCATTTATGGGTGTCCTGTACTTCCTCCCCCAGTAGGTCTTGCAGGGCAACTCGCACTCTATAATATTTGAAGCGCATTGTTGCAGTTGGCCCAGTGACCCTGTTACTGACAGGCTCCCAGGTAAGCAGGGCGACATCCTTGAAAAGATCCCCCATTAAGCACATATCTAGCTCATCCAGCATGTGCAGCACACCTCGATAATGCCCCAGTGGGAACCCCAAACACCATGAGACCGGCACTAAAGGGGAATACAATTGTGACCTTGCTTGCTGCTCCTGGAGTCTCTGCCATGTTCCTTGTGCTGTGTTCAATAAGTCAAATACGTTGTACTGCTGGACTTGGGGGAGGGACAGTGGTGCCCCTGCATCTCTTTCCAACTAAATATGTGACACATCCCTAGGGCCACATAACCAGTAATTTGCAAATGAGCTAAGGGCCGCTCAATAGTAAGTGTTAAACTTTTCATCCTTGGCGTGGTCTCCCCTAACTTTTTGCCTCTGGTTCCCAGGTTGTTAATGTGTGCTGGACTCTGTTTTTGCTGTTTTTGTTACTCTGGGCACTTTACCACTGCTATCTAGTGCTAAAGTGCAAATGCTCCTGTATAAAATATGCATATAATTGAATTTCCATGATTAGCATATTTGATTTACTGGTAAGACCCTAGTACAGTGCACTAGAGGTGCCAAGGGACTGTAAATCAAATGCTACTAGTGGGCCTGCAGCACTGGTTGTGACACCCACATTAGTAGCCCTGTAAACATGGCTCAGACCTGCAGCTGCAGTGTCTGTGTGTGCAGTTCTAAAATGCCAAATCGACTTGGCAAGTCTACCCACTTGCCAGACCTAAACCTTCCCTTTTCTTACATGTAAGACACCCCTAAGGTAGGCCCTAAGTAGCCCCATGGGCAGGATGCAGTGTATGTTTAAGGTAGGACATGTACAAATGTGTTTCCTGACAATGAAATACTGCCAAATTTGATTTTCACTGTTGCAAGGCATATCTCTCACATAGGTTAACATGGGGGCTACCTTTAAATATGATTAAATTGTAGATTCCCTTTGGGAGCAGATAGACATGTGGAGTTTGGGATCTCCAAGCTCACAATTTAAATATACATCTTTTAATAAAGTTGGTTTTAAGGTTGTGTGTTTGAAAATACCACGTTAGAAAGTGGACATTGTGTTGCCTAAACCATTCTGTGACTCTGCCTGTTAGTGGATTCCCTGTCTGGGTCAGTTTGACAGTTGGGCTGTTTGCATCTCTCTCTAGACAGTGGCACAAAGGGAGCTGGGGTGTAGCCTGCATATCCTGATGAGCCATCTGTGCTGGGAGGGAGGGGAGGAGTGGTTACTTACACCTGAAAGGGCTGTGCCTGCCTCACACAATGCAGTCTCCAACCTCCTGGTGTGTGTCTGGGGCCTGGCCAGGGCAAGGCAGGATTTCACAAACAAGAGAGACTTTGCTTTGAAGTAAGCCTATTTCAAAGGCCAAAATAGGTATAAGAAGGACACCCAAAACCACAGACTTTAGATCACTTCTGGACATCAAGGGGAACCTCTGCCTGGGGAAGAGCTGAAGAGCTGAGGAGAAGTGCTGCCCTGCCTGAGGCTGTGCTTTGTGCAGCTATCCTGCAGTTGCTGCTTCTGCCCGTGCAAGAGGACAAAGACTAGACTTTGTGTGCCTTCCTGCTTGTAAAGAAATCTCCAAGGGCTTGTCCTGAGCTTGTGTCCTGTTGTTTGACATCTCAGGTCCATCAAAGACTTCTCCTGCCAGCACCTGGACTCTCTGCCTGAGACTCTTGCCTGGCAAGTGGTGCCCTATCCAGTTTCTGGGGATTTAGAAGGTGAAGATGGCAGACCAAGACTGAAAATCCACGCACAGACTGCCGTGCGGGGCAAATTTTGGTGCACCTTCTGAGACGCGGCTGAAAAACAATGCGCCGTCGGCTTCGTTGCAGAAATCGACGCTCCGCCAGCATCACGGCTGGAAAATCGATGCACAGAGCTGGAAGACCAATGTGCAACACCTGCTGATGGAGGCTGTTAACGTCGCAACCCACATTACGCGTTTTTGCTGATAAGGTGCGGCAGGATTTTTGACACAAACCTTGCTGGGTGCCGAAAAAATGACACAACGCCTGCCCAGACCCGAGTGCTGCCTGGATCGACACATCACTCTCCTGTTGGGAGGAAAAACAACGCATACCAACCCTATCAGAGAAGGAGAAACGACACACGATCTCGCTTGTGGGTGAGAAATCGACGCACCGCTTACCGTTTACGACGCATACTTTCTATTTTTTTAAACCTGTGTTGTGTCATTTGTAGTGTTTTCATTAAGTTACTGTGTGTGTTGGTACAAATACTTTACAACTAGCACTCTGAGGTTAAGCATGTCTGCTCATTTCATGCTACTAATGGGGTGAGCGGGGGTTAACTGAGGGTGATTCTCCTTTCCCCTACTAGAGTGAGGGTCCTTGCCTGAACAGAGGGGTAACCTGACTGCCCACCAAAGACCCCATTTCTAACAGTAAGTTTTGAGATTAGGGACATCCAGCCTGCCTCAATCAAATGACATGGTGAGGACTTCCCATTGCACCCAAGGCTGCTTTCTGGCCCAGGCCAGCTGAATCATAAGTGTACGCAGCTGCACAAAAAATGCTTGTGGGAGCAGCAATGGTATGTTTGTGAATAGAAATAGGAGCCTGGCCCACACTCCCATTTTCATTTGGGCAATACGCTCTGCCAATAACAATGACAGTCTGATCCATCTATTGACAGCCCTGCTGTAATTCCCATTCATGACTTTTGTTTCGTCCATGTGTACATGTACACCTAGGTAACGCAAAGGGTCCATGATCCATTGAGGTGCATACGATGATTAAACTGGCTTCATGATATGGGTAAGCAGAAAAAGTATGGATTTATCCTAGTTTAAATACAACCCCAATAGCTTACACAATTGTTCTACTTTTCACAGCACCAGGTCCAAATTGCGATCAGGATCCCACATGTATAACACTGTGTTATCGGTGCAGGTCAGAATTATTTGGTTGTAATTTAGGAACTGAAGGCCTTGATGCGCATGATATTTTATTGATGCACATGGCAACGGTTCCGCAACTATGGCAAATAGCAGGGGGAAGAAGGGACAGCCCTGTCTTGTGCCTCTAGTGATGTTAATGGGAACCGTGATGGATCAATTGACTCTGGTACACGCCCAGGGTGTGTTATATAGTAGCTGGACTAGTTTGAGAAAGACGTCCCCTACACCAATTTGGTGTAACACTGCCAACAGGAAATCCTATTCGACAGAGTCAAATGCCTTTTCTGAATTGTAGAATATCGCAGTAGCGTGCACATCAGGATTAATCCATTGTATTACGCCAAACAGTGTTCTAAGGTTGAAGGCCAGGCTCCTGCCAGGAACAAAACCATATTTTTCGTGGCTACCACACCAGGGAGCAATGGGCCCAATCTACTGGCCAAGATCTTAGCATAGAAGTTAGTTCCCATGTTTAGGAGTGGAAGAGGTCGGTAAGAGGAGTACTGATTTGCTGGTTTACCTGGTTTAATAGTGTCACCTCCTGCATGGTGGATGGCATGATCCCATCTGCTGCCATCTCTTCATAGAATGTGATCAAGTGTGGTATCAAGTGTGGTAGAAGATGATCTTGAAACACCTTGTAAAATCCCACAGTCAAGACTTCAGATTCCAGTAATTTGCCGGAAGGCATGTCCTTAATGACTGCTTGAACCTCCCCTGGACTCAGCAGTGCCATAAGGCACTCTCTATGTTCATTCGCTAACCATTTCATCTCCATATGAGTGAGGTAATCTGTGATGTCAGCAGTGTTGCAGTCTCTGGGGGACTCATAGCAGAAGCATGATGAGATCACCTCCACAGTTCACAATGGATGCCCCTGGTCATCCAGCACCTCCAACACTTCATCATCATGGTGGCGGGGATGCACATAGCCACCAAGACCATTCTTGGACGTTACCACTCACCATACTTTCTAGATACTGTGTATTTTCCAAAGTGAGACAGTTCACTTTGCACTGTCTCTTGATAGTCATGCAGTTTGACTCTCAATGCACCCAGATGGTCCCTGTCCCCAGTTGTGAAATATAGGAGCTCCAAGTCTGCCAGTTCCCTCTCCAACATTGCCAATTGGCCCAAACAGATTTCCGTACACCAGAGTGATTGACCATTGTGACAACCCTAATATACACTTTGAATACCTCTCACACCATCAAGAACATATCCATGGTACCTACATTGGTAGCAAAGAACTTGGCAATCGCTAACGCCACCTCCTCCTAAAAGAGAGCATTGTGAAGGGAGCATGGAGGAAATCTCTAAAGAAATGCTGGCAGCACAAGAGGGCACAGTGCCAGATTTAACAGTACTGGGAGTGACCTGAAAAAGTGCAGGACAGCAGCTTGCTGCACCTTACATGGGGAAGAGCCTTCTTGGCATCAGCCAATAGTCTATTCGTGTGTGCAGGTCATTTACATAGGAGAAGTACATGTACCCTGGCTCTAGAGGTGCCCAGGTGTGCTAGACATCCAGTAACCAATTTTCCAGGACCATTGCAGTGATTTTGCACTCCGCGCCCAACAGACGTCACAGGAGTCTCCCTGCTCGATCTTACTCTGGACTCAGCACACTGTTAAAATCTCCACTCCAAAGTTGGGGCAGCTCACCCAATTGCACCACCCTATCCTGCAACACTTTGTAAAATTGCAGATGGTCATGATTCAGTCTATAAACCCCAGCCAGGAGGACCATAAGTGCATCTTTGGTGCATTGGGCTATCACATTTCTGTCACATACATGCGCAATAGGACTCCTTCAACTGTCTATTAGAAAGCATTCTAGTGGCAGGTTTTAGATGTGTCTCCTGTAATATAGACAGGTCTACTCTACAGCTGTGCAGATATGCTATAGTTTCCTGTGGTCATTTAGACCCTGCATGTTCCAATTCAGGCATCACAGTTGTGCCACCCCTTCCTTGTTGTACAGCTGCTTTATTAACATCCCTAGGAACGCTATTTTAGCAACTAGGCCTGCCGCTTGTGCCCTTTAGCCCAATTACATTTTATTCTGCTCCATTTTTATTATTTCAGAATTAATCACATTTGTGGTGCTGTTTTATTTTTTTATCTAGTTGTTCTTTCTCCTAGGAAAGCATTGCGTGTCATATCAGGACATTCTTTTCACTTTGTGCTTTCCTCAAGGCTGCAGCAAGATAGGATTGTCAGTAAAGTGGTACAGCGTGTCTCCAACATTCACAGAAACATACAGATCCTTACGTGGGGACATTTTCTCAGAACATCAGCTATTTTATTATAAAAATACTTCTCTGTCCCATGAACATCAGAGGGAGATTCCAGCCAGATAACCACAACCAAATGCTGATTGACTTTGCTATAGCTGCTTGCTGAGACTACTGGCTACTTGGCCTACATGGGGATGGTGTCTCTCTAGAAAACAGACTTCCATGCTCAGGTATGGGGGATGATGTCTTCCCAGAGGGGAATCTTGAAGGGTGGATTAGGGCTTATCATGCTGTGCTCTAACATAGTTTAGGTAGAAACCACATATTATGCATAGTGACAATATGGTGGGACTTTTCCTGTGTTTCACTTTTCTCGTCACCATTTTGCTTCTAGCATGGTTCGTCATTCTAATTATTGTAATTCATGCCATTTTATCTAAGACTTAGCTGATTTAATAAATCTTATTGAACCATTTTCTGTCTCTTTGTCTTTGCATTTCTGAGACTCATCTAACCAAGAGAAAAGGATGAGATCTGAAACACCACAATTACCCTGAGAAGTCATTTTTGTCATGCCGCCTGTTGCCACAAATCATCCCTGTTCTTGGGCGGAGGTGAGCCACTGCTAGTTGGACAGAAATGGATTAGGTTGACAGTTTCTCACATGGTGTGGGATTAGACTCAGTTCTCCACAATTCAGGTGATATTGCTGCCTGAATCCAGCCGCCTCATTAGGATAATGAGAGCTTATGCAACATGGCACCGCCAACCTTTGGTCAGGCACTGATTTTTGATTCCTCCTGAGTATCCCTGTCTCACTACGTGATAAAGACACCTCAATACTGTATACAGAGATGCCTGTGATATTAAAGATTTCCTCCTCAGCTAGGTAGGTAGTACCTATCCAATGCTTTAGGTTGTTCATGCTTGAACCTTGATAGGATCTATCCCCATTTGGTGTCCTTATCTCTTATCTACCATGGCAAAACTACAATGGGTAGGAAGTGCAGTAAATAAGCAACCACTCCTCACTGCTCATTTGCTAGCAATTGGTTTCACAGCCATGACTGGGCAGCTAGCGGAGGTGAGCCAGAGCAAGAACTGGCAAACACACGAGGAAAGGCTTGAACTGTGGATCCAGGAACAGCTCCAAAAACAGAGGACATCCACCTGAGCTGGCAGGCATAGACAGAGGGCCTACCAATCATGAATACACGGCAAGACTGTGGAACAGTACCATCCCAAGGTAGCACATGGGGTGAGAATGGACATTTTTCCCTTTGGTTTGATACATCCTACATTTTTGGGGGCCAACAGAGACAGGCAAATGTGGTTCGATAGTCAGGCTGCAAAACAATGTAACAGCTCTGAGGGGAGAAAAGCAGTGGAAGGTAAGCTTAAAGGCCACAGGGCAACATTCCAAGACAGCACATAGGGTGGTACCTCCTCTTAGAATTGGCAGCCCTTTGGCAGACAGCAATCAGCACACTAGTTCCCCCCCAAAACCCCACCCCACACCCCCACCTACTACCCTGAATGCCTCAGAGTAATAAACTGATCACCAACAACTGGTTAAAACAGATATCCAGCAACAAGGAATAAAAAATGGTCTGGGGCAATGGGGGGGACGAGCCAGCAAAGAAAGATGGGCAAGTACACAGTGTAAAGACACCTCCACATGCAGTGTTTTGTTGAGCTAAATGGAGGGTAGAAGATGAAAATTATGCTATTGGCAGTGAACCCATGCTCAAGGAGATTAAGGATGCAGTATTGGGAGTCAGAAGCTCATTGGAACCAAAAATTGACTATGTGAAAACAGAGGTAAACCTATTCAGGATGGACGTCTGAAAAATCAGTGATACGACCCACCAGATGGACAAAGAGATGATTTTACTGAAAGATGACATAAAAGCCCTGAAGGGACACGTTGGGTGCCTGGAAAAGACAATGGGGGTTATTACAACTTTGGAGGAGGTGTTAATCCGTCCCAAAAGTGACGGTAAAGTGACGGATATACCACCAGCCGTATTACGAGTATATTATGGCCCTCATTCTAACCCTGGCGGTGTAACACCGCCAGGGCAGAGGGCAGAGGAAGCACCGCCAACAGGCCGCCGGTTTTCCCCTGGCCCAGGGAATCCTCCATGGCGGCGCTGCTTGCAGCGCCGCCATGGGGATTCCGACCCCCTTACTGCCAGCCTGTTTCTGGCGGTTTTCACCGCCAGGAATAGGCTGGCGGTAACGGGTGTCGTGGGGCCCCCTAACAGGGCCCCACCATGATTTTCACTGTCTGCTGAGCAGACAGTGAAAATCGCGACGGGTGCCACTGCATCCGTCGCACCCCTGCAACTCCGCCGGCTCCATTCGGAGCCGGCATCCTCGTTGCAGGGGCATTTCCGCTGGGCCGGCGGGCGCTCTTTTGGAGAGCACCCGCCGGCCCAGCGGAAATGTAAGAATGGCCGCTGCGGTCTTTTGACCGCGGTGCGGTCATTTGTCGGCGGGACTTTGGCGGGCGGCCTCGGCCGCCCGCCAAAGTCTGAATTAGGCCCTATATCCTATGGAACTCGTAATACGGCTGGTGGTATATCAGTCACATTTGGGATGGATTAACACCTCCTCCAAAGTTGTAATAACCCCCAATGTCTTGGGCTTCTATGAAGTGCGCTCATGTAGGAACAATCTTAGAATAATAGGGCTATCAGAAAGAGCAGAAAGCTGTTTTGTTGAGTTGTTCTCGGAAGACTTCATTCTAAATATATTACAACTAAAAGGCATCTTGAAGTTCTTCTCTATAGAACAAGCCAAAAGGGCCCGATATTTCCACCACGAATTGGAGCACAATGGCAAATTATTATTGCAGGTATTTGCATCCACAGAGATCGAGATGTCATACTGCAGGCCTCCAGTTTCAGGGACCGTCTACAATACAAAAATGCAACTATCAAAATATATCTTGTTTTCATGCTAAGAGTGCAAAGAATGAGAAATAGCTTTGATGAGGTAAAGAGATGCCTACAAGAGAGAAAAGTGAAGTATATGATATTATTCCCAGCCAAGCTGAAAGTAGTGACGGAAGGAAAAACATGGCATTTCAACACCCCAGATGTGTTGTGGAAAAGGATAGATGCGAGAGGCTGACTGAAGTGAGAAGTGGTGTGAGAAAGAGAGCCTGGATGTGTGAGCAATGAGAGAATAGGGCAGAGAGAAGATTGATTCACACCTACTCTGGAGGAGGAATAGATAGACTTACAGAAGCTCAGTGCTATCCCAAATAAAGATAAGAAATGTGATTCCCCCCCCCCAGAAGCCTGGTACGCCAACCACAGATGTAGCTATGCTAGAAGCTGACAGCAACCATTCGTCTACATGCTAGGATGGAAGCAATAGACTCTAAGTGCCAGATTTACTAACATTTTGCATTATGGCACTTTTGTGGCACAGCCACAACACAAAATGCTATTAGTTATTTACAAAGCCACACAAGGCCAAATTGCTCCACCTTGTGTGGTTTTGTAAAGAAATGCAATGCAAAGCAGCAGCTTACACTGCAGGCAGTTGGGTGCCTACTGTGCAGGGAGGCAGGGAGAGTGGTGTTGGTGAAGGGAGACCTTCTTGCCTATATTTGTTATGAGCATAGCCTCTTTTAAAACCAGATGGCACAAAGCAGCAACTTGACATGACCGGCACAGATAATAGAGAAAGGGAGATTTATAGATGGGTGGGGAGAAACCCACTCCAACCACAGTCACATAAGCATAATACCTGTTTGAAGACCCTCTCCTTAAATGTGAATGGACTGGCAAGTGAAATAAAGAGAAGGATTGTTGATCAGTACCTTAAAAGACAAGGACCAGATGTAGCCTTGAAGAGGTAGAGGTAGAAAGCCCTGGATCATTCTTGAGTCACAACTCACTCAAAAGGGTTCAGGATCTTGGGCTGCAAAGCAATGCTCTTCACCTTCACAAAGATATGGAAAGATGCACAGGGCGGTTTTGAGTGAGTACAGGCATGTGGGATGGACTGATGATCAATATATGAACAGTGAATGTGCTGCCTAAACTGCACTCCCCCATCCTGAAATCTGTGAGCTCGTTGCTCTTAAAGCTACTGCTGGGAGGGTTGGTGCATATGGGATAACTGAACCTATTGAAAGAAGAAGAAATAGACAGGAAATGATCAACGGAGGGGGGAGGATAAGGAAACCTACTAGCAGAATTCCTGGAGGCAGTGGTGCTACTAGACATATTGAGGCCTGAAATCCATTTAACAAAGACTATACCTACTGCTTGGGATCAATCCAGGCCTTCTGCCATATCGACTATTTTCCGACACAACATATTCTCAGGGTAGATTTGGGGAAACTAAGATGTTAGTGAGAGGAATTTCAGATTGTTATCCCATATTGATAAAGCTCAAAGGGTAATGTGAGGGGACGAGAGAAGTATGGGCCCTAGGTGTGAGGTACCTGTGGAACAGGGATGTTTGGGAAGCCCTAAATATGAGCTCATACAACTACCAATGTAGGCACGGTAACCTCAACAAGCACAGTTTGGGATGCCTATAAGATAGTGGTGAGGGGTCAGACAATCTCACTGATTGTGAGGGAAAAAAAGAAGATGGCACAATTAGACACATTGAAATTGGACATGCTAGACCTAGAAGCGATTGTAGGCAAGTTGGAAACAGCCAACTCATTGCACCAATTGAAACTTTTACAATAAGAATATTGAGATCTGGTAGACCAGGGCAAAATCCTCCTTTTTAGCCATGCAGTGAGGATTGCATGAGTTATAACATAAGTCTGGGAAATTATTGGCATGGCTGGGTCACAGAGAAAACAGCAGAAACTGGGTGACAAAGATGAAGGTAGATAAGGGACAGAGTGTCACAGGAAATTAAGAAATAGCAGAGGCTTTGACAATTTCTATAGCCACCCATACTTCTCAACTCATACTAGAACACAGGCCAACATAAGAGAGTTCCTAGAGGAAATAGAGTTCCCTACACTCTCAACTGCAGACAGGGAATTTTGAGATGTATAGTGGTAGATGAGATAGAGGTGGCAATCAGGGATCTTTAATAAAGCAAGGCAGTAGGCCCCAATGGCCTGGTAGGTTAACTGTATAAAACATGTAGCAGGTAAACTAGCCTGACATCTTCTGACTTTTAAGGAGGCCAGAATACAGGGCAAACTCCTGTTTGACCAATGCCTAGCAGCAATAGTTATGATCCTTAAGGAAGTCATGTCACCAAGTGAATGCAGATCTTGTTGGTCAATGCTAGTCAGGCTACTAGTCAAGTTATTGACAAGCAGACTACCACAGGTTGTGGCAACCCTATACATCCTGATCAGTCTGGATTCATGCCAAATAGAGTAAAGTACAATGCTTAATCTCCACATGCTATATAGATGCTCTATCTATACAGAACGAGTATTGGAACCAACAGTTGTGCCTTCTTTAAATGCAAAAATGGCATTTGATTCTCTGGAGTGCAATTATATGTTTGGAGTACTGGAAAAAATGGGATATCTCTTACTGTACCCAAAACCATGGCTTGAGTCAAGGTGCATGGAATGCAGTTGAAAAAAATCATTTTCATGGAGGAAACTAGGCAGAGGTGCCTGGTCTCTACGATGCTCTTTGCCATGGTTATGAAGCCAATGGTGCCTTGGATAAGAAAGGATGGCCTAGTAAGGGGACTGAGGTAGGACACTGTGTGGGAAAAAAGGATATCACTCTATGAAGACAATCTACTAGGATGAAAGGATATCACTCTATGGAGATCTTTTACTGCTATACATTGCCAAGCCAGAGCCATGATCCCAAGACTCCAACATATCTTCCAAATATTTGAGACATACTCAGGATATACTGTAACCTGGGAGAGGTCCCACTTATACCCAAAGGCTGGAGAAACTGCAACTCTTCCACAAGATCTCTGAATACAAACCTCAGAAGGGACTTTCATTACTTAGGAATTCAGGTCCCAAGAAATGAGGAGATGTTTTGAGGGAAATCCTACACACACTCGCCGATAGGTTCATAAGCAATGTGAAGCACTGGAGGTCATTGCTTTGCCACAGTTGAGCAGGTCAGTTGTTGGAAACTGAGCTGTTAGTTGTGTAGCCACCAGAAGTAATAGTTCCTCAATTGTACCCAGTGGGAACCAAATACCCCATTGAAGTGCACGACTCTCGGAGGGTACTGAGGCGGAGAAGTCTAAGGCCTACTCAAGGGAGGTGGTGTGGACTAGTAATCACCAAATACTGGCATGCAATAATAGCACTCAATAAATGATTGTCCAGTCAGTATTTTTTCTTTAGAAAAGGGAGAAGTACATTTATTACATACACACTTACAAATAGATACATTGGCAGATGGAGGGTGTCACCCAAACATATCAATTGAGTTTTGACACTCAGGCTCTCATTACTAGTGTGGCGGTCTTAAGACCACCACACTCACGGTGGCGGTCAGGCCACTTCCAAACTGTTGGTCCAACCTCCACATTACGACCGTTGTCAGACTGCCGGCACCGCCACTTTTTCACCAACTGATGGCCTGGCTTGTCGGTGGTCTTAATTCACCAGGGCAGCATTGTAAGCAGCGCTGCCCTGGTCATCATGAGTTCCCTCTGTGCCTGCTTTTGCATGGCAGTTACACCGCCATGCAAAGGCTGGAGGAGATGAGGTGCATGGGCCCCATGGGGGCACCTGCACGGACCATGGACTTGTCATTGCAGGGGGCCCCATGGACAGTCCCATCGCACTTTCTACTGCCTGATTTACAGACAGTAAAAAGCATGGGAGGTGTTGTTGCACCCAATGCACCACAACATTGCCGCTGGCTCGATTAAGAACCGGCGTCATTGTTGTGGTGAATTTCTCAGTGCGCCAGTGGGCAGAAGACTGGAGTGTCAGTCTTCTGACCCAAAGAATTTGTCGGAGGGCCTCTGCTGCCTGCCAAAGTCATAATGAGGCCCTTATTGTGTAATAACCATATTACATTGGCATGAAACCCTGTCATAATTGTGATAGTGATGAATCAATAAAAACATTTCAATCATCATGAAAACCCAATAAAACATGTATCAAGAAGTAACTTTGTGTTTGTGCATCCTTTCAAACAGTTGGCATTAATTGTAAAGATCAGAACAACCCTCAGGGCTATCACAGTAACACAGCCTGGTGAAAAAACATTGAAGTTTAATCATGCAATCAGCCCCTAAAAGGTGTAACCACATGATCATTGCATTACACATTTTTAGGCCTTCAAAGCCTTCTAAAATGTTTCCAAAAATATTGGCTCTAACCTGACTTGCGCCATTTTTTGGCGCACAACCCCCATGGAAATGACTCCTGTCGGGGAGGGGTTTTCCTTGGGAGCAGGCAAGGGCCCTGTGGACTGCTTCCATGGTCTCCCACCATGGAAATCATCCACAGGTTCCTTAACGACCCAGGCGTAAAGAAACGGCGCAAATCAGGCTGAGTGACATGTTTTAAGGCCTGCCTCCTCCTGTGTGTCATTTTGACACCAGAGGATGAATAAGGCGCACATGACTTAGAGTACTTTTTTGCACGGGAACGCCTACCTTGCATGTCATGAGCGCAAGGTTGGTTTTCACATACCAAAAATGACTCAAACTCAATAACTTTGGCGCTAGGCGGGTCTAGCGCCAAAATGTAAATATGGATTTAAGTTTGCGCCGAATTTGCGTCAAAGAAAATGACGCAAATCCAGCGCAAACAGAGTATAAATATGGGCCTAGATTTTCAAAAGGACCAAGGGGCCTCCCCTCCCCCAGTGGTTTGGCTCCATTGGTCTGGGAACATTTCTTTCTCCTGTGGACATGGGCAGGCCCATCCCTGGTGCAGTGTGACAGCTGGGTTATTAATATAGAACATTCCACTCCAACCCTGTCCTCTTCAGGAGCTAGGAGAAGTAGTGCTAATTGCTCCTTTTGTGTGGTGCTGCCTTTGTTCCTGCTGCTGGAGAAACAGTAAGTAATGAGCACAGCAGGGTAGAAAAAGACCTGGGCTCTGATCCTGAGCTGAACTAGAAAAACAATGGAAACTGATTGATCCACACAATGCCAACCAGAAACCCAATTTCTAACAAAGGTCACAAAGAAATAGAATTCTTAACTCCATTTCTACTTACCGCAATAACATTGTGGATTCATTAATTTTTCAAGTCAATATTTTAACCACATTATAGAGACATCTACACCCATTTCATAGATGATGAGAAGACACAGACACTCATGTCCTACAGATTGTTGACGGATGGGAAATTGGCTTAATTGTCCTATATATCAGGATTTAGTTTAGGTATGAAATTTAATAATTTTAACAACTAATCAATTTAAAATCTCCCTAACTGAAGTTCGTGTAGAACAAATGAAAGGTCACTTTACAACCTTTCATCACTAAGGGCCCAATGTACTAATAAAAGCTTGCAAATGGGAATGTACATATGGCACTCAGGTTAGTAAACATCTTTGCAAATTGTGATGCAACCTAAATACAAAAAGTTCACAGCACAAATTTGCCCTGTTGAAGTAGGCCACAAAACGACCTGCCTACTGAATATCAACTAGGCACGTCGCTATTTGTGACCCCTTGTTTGTGAATGGCTGTGAATGACTATGAATGAAGAGATGGTGACCTGCAAGCGACAACAGACCCTCATCACAACATTTTCATTTTCAGTTGGGAAAACAGCTGGTGTCCATGATAGCGCCAGGTGCTGAACCATAAAAAAAAGTTCCTGATTGGAAAGACCTCAAGAAAGAAGTAAGTGATCCCTTGGAGTTTTACCTTCTCTCCCACAGGCGGAATCTGTTTCCATTACAACCTAGGGGTTTGATAACTTTTCGATGGTTTGCAACCTCTTTTGCCACTACAGAGCATTAATGTGTGTCACTGAAATGTTAGGAAACATAATGACTCATGAAAAGCATTTTGTGAGTAGGAGCAACGTTTTGACTTGTAAAAAGCATGCAATTCACTGTATCCTCATATTTTCAGTAACAAAGCCAGCTATTTTGCAATCCAGATGTTTTGTAAATGCAAAATACGATAGAATATTTTTTTTATTTGTTATTCTTATATAGCACGAACACAGAGCTTTAAAAGAGGTACCTCAGTGCTGAAGAAATTTGTGATTTTTAAGTTGTGATTTAAATCCCATAAGCAGAGACGAGCTCGGTGACGAGCCTACATTTTAAGCCCTTTTTTAAAGAGCCTCACATTTGGTTGAGAGCTCATATGGATAGGTATTTTGTTCCAAGCTGTAGGTGTTATCATCAGTATCTCAACCTGAAAGTTCTGGTAGGAATTTGTCTGGAGAATGTGTCCTTCGTGTAGTTGTCTGTACTGTCACTGTAGATTGCATTGGGACAAATACAGAGCGCTTTGTGTAGGCTTCTTTTGTTTATGGGCAGCCAATGCAATTTACATAGCTGATTTGACCTGCTGGTTCTATGGCTAAAACCCAGAACTAATCTGACTGCAGAATTTTGTATAATTTGCAGGTTACTTCGGCAGGCCAAAGACTAGAGGGTTGACATAGCCTAGATGTGATAGAATAAATGTGCAGACCATTGTTCATTTTAGAGGACGCCAGCAATGGGGGAAGTATTTGATGGATAATGCTAAGAAGACATATCTAAGCAGCCACGGTCTTATTCACATATAATCAGAAGGGCAATTTAGTGTCAAACACCATCCCTAGGTTTTTTGCCATGGGAGTCGGATTAGGAAGTGGCCCCAGTTTTGCCGACCAACATTTATGAGAGCATAGTGATTGGTTCCCATGGATTAAATCTTTGTGTTTACCCCATTTAACGTCACCGAGTTCAACTTTATCTAGTCAAAGATATCTGCGATGCAGGTCGAAAAATCCTTGGGTGTCCACTTAAACTCAGAATCATCTCAGTATCATTAGCACAAGAAAGAAATTCAAATCTCCGGCCCTCAATTAGCTTAGCCAGAGGAGTAACATATAAATTAAACAGTGCTGGACCTAGTGCAGAGCCCTATAGACCTCCCGCTTCTGTGATTTTACTCATCATAGGAAGTAGAGTAATGGGGTGATAGTTTGCCAAATTCTGTGCGTCCAGTGTGGGATTCTTTAGCCCTGAAATTTCTGTTTCCAGTATCTAGTGAGAGGAAACCATAACAACCCGGAAAGAGGAAATACACAGGTCCCGGACACCCGTCACTTTAGTCTGTCTCCAAGATTCTTTTCACTGGGAAAATGAAGAGGTTTCCTGAGGCAAAGAGGCCTAGTTGGTAAGATGAATAGAAAGGCAGAGAGAGAGGTTTCCTGATAAGTGATGTGACTATGAGATCCCTAGGGGTGTTTTTATTATTCTGCCCTAAGTTATTCAGAAGGTTAGATAGTTGTTCATCAGAGATGTCCGCTAGCTTGTTACAACGCTCTTGTGATGGAGAGGTGTAGTTGCTAGCAGCTTCAGGTTCGCCCAGGCTACTATGCATGTCATACATCTCCTCTGTTGGGTTTAAGCCGTGGAAAGTTTCTGGTGGTAGTATACCGCTTTTGAGGTTGGTAATATCGTTTTGAACTTTTTTAACAGCCTGTTTGTAATTATACTTTGTTGTCCCAGAGTCTGACTTTAGCCAAATTCTTTCTTCCCTTTGGTAAGCTTGCTTAGTAGACCTAAGATATGCCGAATACCAAGGAGTTGAGGGTTTATACCTCATGTACCTTTGGGCATTGAATAGAGCATTTGATTCAAGGAAGACAAAGTCCGCTCATTCACTAGAAGCGAGCGATGCGCCGGGACGACCTCAGAAAAAGTGACCTAGTTTCTTTGAGACAGTTTTTACATTTTCTGTTATCTAGTTTGTTCCACGGCCTAACTACAGTGTAGGACGCCATCCTACTGGTACTTGTCTTATGGACAGCCCCCCAAAAGAGTAAAAAATGTTTTTTTATGGTCAGACCAGACTAATGGAATCGTTTGTGGCAAACATCTTATGTAATACCTGTCTCACTTGATGAGTTACCTCATTATGAGAGGAAGACAAATTAAGGGAAGTCAACGCATTGCAGATCAGCTGCCCGTTGTTATCTTGATAATTATCAAAGTGCAAGTTAACGTCACTCACGATAACTAGGTGGGTGTTATTTAGGGAGCTATTCGGCAGCAGCTTCGAGCCTGTAATGCGTAAAATCTCTCCTACCAGGAGGTCTGCATAATCAAATTCAACATTGTGCAAGGCAGAGCCGGAGGAACTTGTAATGTCAAAGCAGTCGTGGTAAATGCAGGCTTCACCGCCACATATTTTCATGAGCCTGTTAATGTGAATGAAGCAAAAGCCAGCCTGTTTGACAATGAGCAACCACAGATGCACGTTTCCGTTAGGAAAATGCAGTCTAGCTTTGTGGTGTAAATTTAAACCATGTTATTCAATACAATATTTAACTAAGAAGCTCAAGTTTGAAAGGGCGCACTTGATTTTAGCCAACTTATTAGCCCCCCAGTTTTACAGTTCGCAGGCGTTCACTGGTGTTCTTGGGCCTAGCATGTGTGTGGGCTTCAGGAATAAAACGAGGGAGTTCATTAAACACATCCAAAAGCCATAGACTTCGTTTCATCAAAATTTCACTCGTAGCAGAATTGATGTCACATGCCCTTTGACCCCAAAAAGGTGTCACAGGAACTGGCATCACGAGACCTTTATCTTCATGCCATCACATCAAGTGCCAGCATGTAACCTTTGACCTATTCCCCCATGACATCACAGAAAGTGACATCACAAGACCTTTACCCTGGTGCCACCACTGGAAGTCACATATCTGACCTTTGGTTAGTTAAATCACACAAAGCAGTTGGAAAATCTCTAGCAAATTTAAATGAAATAATCTGTACATGAGCACATTTTTTTTCAAACCCTATGGAAATGTTCCCACATACAGTGTCAGTACCAAACAGTATTTTTAGATACGGGCAGAACTAATGCAGTACCAGGGAAGAACCTCTTAAATAGTGTACAACAATGGAAAATAAGCCAACTCGCCCAACATCAAATCAATGTGTTGTATAATGGGAAGATCAATGGACATAGAATGTCAGCACAACTGCACTTTGGTATTATGTGTTGTATAATGGCAATTTGCTATTTGAAATGAGAAAAATTAATTTCCTTTGTCCCCAAGCCTTGATCAGAATGCCACTAGTGAACCGAGACACAGCTATCATGTTTCCCCCAATGTGCGACCTAATAGGCAACCTAGTTGTTGATATAGATGGAGCAATATTAATGTCTATTACAAGAAAGGTTTTTGAACAGAGCACAATGACGTTCTATATTTCAAGATGCTCTCAATTTGGTGATAAAGGAAATTGAGACACAGAGAAATAAGTTGTTGGCTTAACATCACACAATTTAGTCAGGTGGTGAAGACTTGATTGATCACTGTGTTCCTACATTCTTGTTGTGCAATTTAGTAACTAGATGGGTATCTCTTTCGTTCTTTAGTTTTACATTAAAGGTAATGATGTGTCTTTAATTATTTTCCACATTAAAAAGCGTAAGAGTAATTAATGGTAAAGCATACTTTATAATATATAATATATTATGCTTACACAGTAATTGGAGCTCAACATGGTGCCAACCATGCATGCAGATGTTTCTTCATGTACGCTGCCTTTCATGTGGTGGCTTGCGCCCTACACAAAACGATAATGTACAGTGGTATGATTCAGCCCATAGCCGACAGTTTTTGAGCAGGGGATGCTATCAGTCCTCTGAAGAAAAACCCTCTCAGGGTGATGAAGCATCCCTTCATCTCTTTCATGCTCTTTCATGCTCTAGCATCAGTGCTCTCCTACCTACTGTGAGCAGGCTAGCATGGCGTCTCTTGTAATAAATGCACTGGTGGTTGTGTGTAAGGGAGTGAAGGGTGTAGTTTCTTTGTAGGAGGCTTAGTTCCATGCAAATTAGCTCCCAGTGCGCATTTCACTGAGGTATACTTGACATTACTAAAATGATTAGTAGGCCCTTTGGTGATGCTCTAATTTTGGGCACCATAAAATGGGCACAAAATAGACATGTATCCAATTTAAAATAGTTTTGTGGTAGGAATAAATAGAGGAACACGGGCCAAATTTTTAGGTCGAGCGTAAGCATATGACCTCTTGCATACTTTTTAAGTATACTTCTTCAATGAGCTTAAAAGCATTTCATTTGCTAGTTTCAGTGTCATTTAAAAATCCTTCTGAGTTAGTTGTCAATGCTTCCTTTTTGTCTCTCCCATGGAGCACCGGTCAACTACTATATCCTTGCGCTTTGTATGTTCATCTGGTGTGTTGCGGGACTACTTTCTTCTTTGATTTCTGTTGGTGCTACTGTGTGCAGTAAGTTCACTTAATCTTCCAGTGCCCTCTGGAGACTAAAGAATACAGATTCCAATCACTGCTCCAGGCTTTCCGCATAAACAGGTGTGTAAAGATTGTTCTTTTCTCCTCACATTTGCCTGAGGGCCCCCATCGCGTGGTATTAATTAAGACTCCTCCTGTCTGGCAGGGTCCTGCTAAACCGCCTTTTGAATATTATAAGCTCTCTGTGGACTTCTCTTTAACAGCTGCTTTTTGTTTGCTCTTTGATGTTCGTGGCAGTCAAGCCTCGTTAGGTAGTTCCAAGGTGACACATTTGTATCTCTTTTTTTATCACCTTGCTGCTTAAAGGGCATAACACAATGTCACTTTTAACCCTAAATATAAGTAACTTAAGGTGACTGTTTCTGTCGCAGCACATATGCTTGAAGTTAGCCTGCAACCAGTGAGCTTTCATTCAGAGCCTGCCCGCAGTTATTGAAATCTCCTCTCCCGTGTTCCATGCTGAGCCTGTGTTTTGAAACAGAAGGCAGTCTGTGAAGCATTCTACTCCATTGTGAGCATTGTAATCTGCGAAAACTGACAGAGGGACTTTGCTGGGGAGGAGTGGGTGAAAGGTGCAAATTTCAGTAAAGTGTTCTTGCTCTGACATTCAATAGTATTTTTAAACATCCCTGCACTGCATCCTACTGCTGTCATCTTTTAATATGCACAAAGGCATCAACAAACAAACAAAAAACAAACCTAAACTATTTATTAAGTACAAACATGACATAGTATTCAAATACGATTGCAGTTTATCAAACATGAGAGACACCCTGCCTTTTAATTCACATAAAGCCTCTGCAAATAGAAATGCAGTGTGCCTTTCCTTCATTTGCTAAACTGATAGTAATCTTTAGAGCTATGCGTCTGCTTTCACAATTAAACCAGAAACTACTCAGCTCTCCTTCACCACCCCTCCCTACCTCCCGTTGCTTCAAACCTTCCTCTGAAGCTTCCCCATCCTCACTAAAAAAGGCTTTTGTACATTTCTTCTGTGTGTTTGGAACAGTTTTGAATTCATGATCCAGTTTCAGCTCTTTCTTGCCCACTTTGGCCAGATCACTGACAGTGTACAAGCACACAGGTCCAAATTCTAAATGGGTTTACCTTTAATATTCAGGGATAGTGATCTGTGTTTTCAACAATGAAACACAGCAACAGCTCACTAATACTACTGCAAATAATGTGTGTCACCTTCCCATTTCTCAGGTGTGAGGTCCTGTTTCGATCAAAACTTTGTTTATGGATGTTTGGATGATATTGAAAAACAAACGTTTTTCTGCAAAATGTCTCTTATAGACTCCTATCCATCACACACATTGAAAATGCACTAATAAGCTAAAGGAAAACGGTGTTTAAAACAATATGTTTAAGAATGATTCAAGGTTATTAGGGTAAGACTCTGAAGAACAGAGCTAGCTCTATCAGGGTGTCCCTGAAAGGCTGGGGCCCCTGACCATAGCCACTTTGCCCATGCCCTAAAACATCCCTGTAAAGGAGCGCTCTAGCAGTGATTTTGAGGGGGCAGCAAACTGCTCGTGGCAGCCAAGCTGTTCCTGTGTCTCCTTGCTTTTGGGCCTAGTTGAATCCAGAGGCCACTGGCACTGATGCACTTGTTGAAAACGCAATATGTGAAGCAATGTTTGAGTTCATGTTCTAAAGTAGACCCATACTCCTAACGTTTGAGCAGTGTAGTGCTTAGAAGCTGTAAAGTTCAAAGTGTTATATCATAAATATCCATTCACTGACTTGTCTGCTAATTCTGCATTACTTAACACGGTGCTAGGTGTGCCCTCATAGATAATTATGGTGGCCATCCATGACACAATGCTTGCCATTCTCTATAAAGTGGTGGTTGCTCTTGGCATAATTGTAAGCACTGCTGATGCACAGGAGGGCTTGGCGTGTTGTGATTTGTATATATCTATAGCTATATCTGTATCTACGTATATATCCATAAAAACAATTGCCATCCTCTGGGGAGACCTATTGTGAGCAAGATTAACTCCCTCTTGGAGAACACTTCGAGTATCTGGATCGCTTTCTATGCCCATATGTAACTGTGTTGCCATCTTACTTCTGAAAAGATATAGTATTTCATATAATGCATTAAGACATTTAATATAATTGTTGTTGATGTGAGTGTTTGCTTCATAAAATTGCACTACAATGACCACCAAATTATATGATAATAATTTTTGATCACTATAACATGTATTAAGGGGGAAGGTGCCGGACATTTAAAAAAATAGCTCTACGAAAAAAAAAGTTTAGTAATATTTGGTTTGCCCACAATTCAACTACCATAGTACATAATAGCCACTGTTTTTAAGCTTAAATTTACTTTTGTCTGTCTCTGGGCCAGATACTTGCTTTTCAAAAAGATACCTCAAAGATTGTGATAATGGTAAATTGGAATAATACAATAGCATTTATATGCATATAGTAATTATGTCAGAAGAGATTAAAACATATATGTCATATCACAAATTGCTATAATTTTGTTGTAAGAAATGTAGTTTTACAAGATAACCTTGATTGTAATGAAATAATATTATAAGAACATGGCAACCTTAGAATCTGATATTCAACATGTTTAATGAGATTTTAGATGTATAATATTTTAGAACATATAAATAATGTTGTATTGAATTGTGGTTTTATATGTTTTTATGTCTTTAGCCCTGAAGAAGTCCGTAAGGAGGAAACGCGTTGGCTATAGATAGATTGATCAGCATTTGATTCTGCATATGGATAATTTCATCTTCAATATGAATGAATAAAGGCATAAAATTTAAGAAGATTTGACTGTGGAATAATGTGGCATATGACTTAACCTGAGAACATGTGAACATTTTTTCATGATATTAATAGATAGAAATAGATGGGTGCTGGGTCTCATTTTTAATTTGTCAAACCAGGTGTTCCTGGTTATCTGAGGCCTAGGGGTTGCCCCTCAAGACTCGTGCACCATCATTATTTCCAATCGTTCATATAACTGAATGTAAAGGTGCGGCAGTGATCGCTTCGAACCCCGATCTGTATTTATAGAATATATATATATGTACTGGAAGATGAAGGATCACAAGAAAACAACAGCCAGCCAGGGCAAAAATCTGGATTCCAAAGGGTGCAATGAGTCACAAGAAAATGTAATATCCAAGAAAGAGGTGACTCAAACAGATGATCTCACCAAAGAACAAAAATGTGTTTCTACTACAATGTTAGTTCATCAGGTAGTACAAGATGGTTTGCTCAGTGGCTGCACAGCTGACACTGCTGGATTTTCAAAAAGCATCATGAGTGAAGATTCCAATTGTAATGCAGAATCAATGCAGCCCTGAGAACTCTTCAGATATGCAGAAATCAAGTGGTATTGTCAGTGATGTTCAGTCCATCTGGATGCAGTGATTTTAAATGGTACATCCAGAAATGTTTTCTGATGTACAGTAGTTCTTCTTTTAGAACATGTTTCACAGGGAAAATATTCAAGCAAGCAAGCTGTAACAAATGCAGGAGTTCATTGATTCTTTAAACTGTTTGTAGAATGTAGTACATTTTAACCACTATTTGAGGAAATTGTGCTTAAAATGCACAATTTTAATATCAAGGTAGAAAAGGTTTTTGGGATGAATTAACCGTAAATTTTATGTACAAGGGTAGGTTTTCTTAGCACGATATCAAAGTATTGGAATATTTCAAGAGTGTGCTTTCAAAACTGTTTTTAAGACCTCTGTTTTTAAACAACATTTATTTGAAAGTTGGGTAGTAAAGTGCACCATTCGGTCCCATTTATATTTTTACTTTTCTTGACCGAGGGCCTCCTCATCTCTCTCTAAGGAGGTTGGGCTTGCCCTATCTGTCCCATTTATGTTGGCCAAGATAGTCAACACCTCCCACTTTCCAAGTCCACCTGTCCTCAAAGCAAAAATAAGACACTGTCCATCTTGGTGTTGTACCTGACATAATTCAGTTTTCTGACTCTGTTGTGATGTGTGATATGCCCACATGTATGTGCGAACACGCTCATCTTTGTGCATTGTTTATAAGATGACATGTGTGCATGTTTGTGTGTGCTGGCATGTGTTTATGTGCCTGTGGGTGTGAATGTGAAAATTTATGTGCACACACAGACATGTGACACTGTGCTGCTGCAAAAAGTGTGGCAGTGTTTTTAGTCATTTGTAATCAAATGCAATGTAAACAATTTTAATAAACTTTTATTAAGATTGCAAATTATTCTGAAAATTATGGATTATGTGACAAGTGCAGCTGCTGGCCATTTAGCCAGCCAGCAACTCTGATGGTGAGGTGATGAAAGTGGTATTCTATTGGAATTAGCATGGCAGATTTAAATTAGGATGCTAAATGGCAACATTTTCATTTTTTGCTGCAGATAGAGGAAAGGGTAAATTGAAGTGCTTTAGTTATATGCAGGGCTGCTGGAATCATGTGGCAGGCAAAGACGAAATTGAGGCAGGGTTGACCAATATATGTGGTAAGAAAAGTCCAGTTATGAATTTACAATGCCAGCTGATGTAACGCAAGCAAACGTGAGAACTATTGCATTGCAAATGCTTATTGTATTTTCCAGTAAGGCTATAGACCTTGGCAAAATAAGAATATTTACTCATTGCCCTAATTTTTGGATTCAGAGGGCATTGGATATGAGAAGTTGCTGCGTTTGCTGACTGGTCTTTAAAGTAACTGGTTAAGGGCTCAGCACTTTACAAATGTATACGTCTTTTTGGTCTTGATTTATTTTAACTGGTTTAACCTTGCATGTTGTATGTTTCAAATTCCTAAAACAAGTACTTTGCATTTTTTCACTATTCCATATAAGCTGATGACATTGCTTAGTGGGGCAATCAAGTGGTACAGACAGACATGGCTGTGGAGATTATTATACAGCATACAAATTACCAATCTGAATCCCAGCTAGGTAAAACTATGATTATTCTGATGCTGAGAGAGTACCAACAATGAGTTGTGACAATACCTCCTATTCATTACAGTGCTTTGAATGTACATTCTTGGTATTCCCCAGTGGGTGAATCCCCTGCTGCAAGGTTTACTGTTCCACTTGTAAACTACAAGTTTACATTCCAGTGTAATCAGGGCAGCCCATCATTGTACTGCGATCACTATAAAAATAGGTTTGAGTGGAGGTAATGCTGCCTTCTACTTACAGTGCTTTTTTCAGCAGCATCCTTGTGGAAATAACTAAAATGACACTACCTAGACCCCCTTCAAAGTATTTACAGACCACTTGTGGCAAAGCTCCTTCAAGGTGCACACTATTGAAGCACCCCATTATTTGGCATGCCTTCGCTGAGTATGTCAATGCTGAAATGTGAAAGTGTTCATTTTATTTTTTTCAACGTTTTAAATATTGTGCTTTGGGCACCTGATATATGTTTTCAAGAAACGTACATTGCCATTCATAGAGTGAAGTTTCATAATCAAGCATTTGGCTGCACATTTTTCTGTGAAGGTGTTTTTCTGTAAGCAATACAATGGGATATACAACATGGGAGGACAATAGAAAGCCTTGACTAAGATAACCAGGAGACATCGAAGACCATCAAAGAACCAACAGTTCCAAATTCTAGAAAGTTATCAAAGTGCAATGATATTCAAGAGTCATTTGTACATTACCATCATAGTTATTCAAAAATGTCATCATTGTGATCCAATATGTAGGATCAACTATACGTCCATTGAAAGAAAGTCTGAAAGAACATAGCAATGCAATAAAAATTAGAGACAATAAATACCCACTTAGTTACCACTTCCAACACAGATCTGAGTATGTAACAAAAATATCAGTATTTGGCATAGACCACATTAAGGCACATCTTAGAAGAGGAGATATGACGCTCAGGTTAGGTATGAAGAAGACTTGCTGGATTGAAACTTAGAGGATGGTTCACTCTGGGCTAAGCGTAGATACAGAACTACAGATTATGTTGGAGCTCTCTCCAGAGTTGTTATATTGAAAGAAGATTTTAAAAGGAAATTGTTTTTCAATAAAATAAAAAATTAAAAGAGTTAATGTGTATGTTAATTAATATGTTGCTAGTTGATATTCTCTCACCGCTGATGAGTATATGTGTTTCCTTGCATTAACAATCATCAGGAAGTGAGAATGCAAACACATTGGATCTTATTCATAAAAAAATCAGCAAACCTAGTAGTATTCCTCAAAGCAGATGCACATTTACAAATTCACAGTAATATGTTTGACAACTGCACCAGAAGCTGGATTCCAGAAATTCTACAGGAAATGTAAAGTGATGTTTCCTTGTCTCCCCTTTCCCAGTGCAGAATTTTGTTTATAGCTCACACATATCTTCCGGGGTATTAGGGGCTGATGTGAAATTGTACATTTTTTTCTTCATTGAGAAAATAATTTTCCTATGGAGAAACCCTTTTCTCCACAATCCCTTCACATCTGGTGGTTTCCTTTTCTCCTCCTCACTCTGGAACGGGAAGTAATCTAATCTCTTGCTGAAATCCAACTCTCACCTTTTGCATTGTGGGAAATAGTTAGAATTGAGGTTGTAAATAGTAACAATAACAAGAGTTTATTGCCATTCACCAACTTTGAAGCAAAGAACTCCAACATCTAGTCACTCTGTGCCCTTTGCTTGGGTTTTACTGCTACAGAATTCTCTGCACCTCTTATTAGAGTAATGCACAGGAATTAGCTCATTTAACCTTCTTTGGGGAATCCTTGACAGGCATAAATAAGGTCATTTTTGCCCATAGAAATATCTTCTTGGTAAGTGCTTAATTTGTAAATATAAACATGCCTGGTCCAAAGCTCTCCTATGAAACACACACCTGCTGAAATTAAATGTGCGAGCACAGAATACTGAGGCAGGTCATCCTGAAGCCATCTCTGGCCTCTTCCATCCATTTACAGCCACTCACTGCCCCTTCAGCTCACTCTTGCAGCTTTCTCCATTTGTGATGATTTTTCATTTTTCTCTTCCTCCATATTTTACATGTGTGTCTTTTGCTCACAGTAAATGCTTGAGGCAGAAAAATAAGTGCCAGCCCTAAAAAATAAGTGCTGGTGCCCGGCATTGTAAACCACTGGCACAACTTAAGTACTGTTCTTGGGTGAAAATGGCAATGTCATTTGGTCCCATTGGATCTAGTAAGCAAATTTAAGGGACCTCACAGCAGTGAATATTATCAAATATTTCCTTAAGGGCAAATGGTAATCGGTATCACATAACAAAATAGGCTGATGACAAATTCCAGTTGAAGTACAACTGAATATGTCAGAAATATCACAGCATGACAGTGTGAAGGACCAACAATGCACCCATAAACACAAGAGTCATCATATATACACAAAAGCAAGCCCACACACCTGGTGTAATGCACATGAATCAGCATGCCTAAATGAATGCATAGCAAAAAGAACACACACCAACACAGGAACACTTTGCATACCCAAAATATTAGGAACATTGATGCCAACTGCCAGAGGCATAGCGTCTTCAAAGAAGAAAACTTACACCATTGTTCCTTTTCCATACACATGCATGCAAATCCACAGGCACACAAACACGTACATAGGTGCAGACATATACATACACACATATTAACAAGCACTACACAATACACAGAGTAAATAAACCACATTTATGTAATAGTTCTGCATCCCAGCCACTATTAGGCCAAGCAGCTAAAGATGCAATAACATTGATGTACTGCAACGTGTGCACTGTTACATAAACATAAAGTGTCTGATCCAAAAAGGAAACTTACCACTTTTGAGAAAGTTTACATTTTTGAATATGTTTACTCTTTTTTTGGTATTCATAAACTCAGAGTGTAATGCACTAATAAAAAAAGTAGTAAATCCAGCACTATACAGGGCAAATCACAGGTACTGCAACACTCTACTGTTGCAAAAAGCCTCTCTTAATTTTCTAAAAAAAATAAAAAGGAAGAAAACAGAAAGCCCTCTCTAAAGCTCCAAAGGATTACTTAGAGATATGCATCTGTATCTATGCACAACATGATGAATTCTGAATATATTTGTACACCTGGTGAAGTAAACGCTACTGAAACTGTACTAGACACCTCCATAACTAAAGGTAAAGCGGTCATGACATTTGCGTTCACTGAAGAACAAATTAAAGGAATCACTAGGGTTGAAGTAAACTCACAAAAAAGGGACATACACATGGAGTGCCACCAAAACATAAAGATAATTTATAAACAGAAATGTTAAATGGACTTCCAAAATAGCAGTTGCCAAAATGAGAAGCTCAACTCTGGCTCTTTTTTCATTACTCTATACATTTGAGGTGTCTTTGTCAGGGATTCGTCCAACCAGTGAGTGATAGATCTCAAATTAGCATGTAAAATAGGATCTCCATGCAGGAAACAGACAGTGGTCACGTCCCTTGAAATGTGAGATCAAAATCAACTGACCGCAAGCTGCACCAATAGAGCCTTCTCCAATGCAACCCTTGTGCTTCCGTAATTCCATTCTTTAGTTGATCCATTTGCCCCAGCACCAAGACAGCCACATCCACTACACTAGCACACCTCTTTGGATTTTGTCCAAACCCTCGAGTACCCATGGCTCAGGAAGCACAATAGAACTATGGGGCGTGCAATGAGGAACTCTCTGTGGGGACAAAAGATAGGGGGACGGAGGTTGGAAGCATTGAGTAGCAGCACAGAGCTGAAGGAAAAATTGCTCAGTACCTGGAAGAAATTGTCCTGCTGTCTGCACTGTGTGGTACACAGTGACATGCACAAGGAGAGGGGTAGAGCCATATCCAGCAACATCTGTGACAAATGATCCAGAAGCAAGAGGAGGAGCAAGACATCAGGGTAGCATTCAGAATGGGTGCATGATAGCATGAGCCTGTGAGGTGTTTTCAACATGTTTTGTGTGAGGCAGACAAAAACTTGGCTGTAGGACGTCTTGATGGCCATATACATGTCTGTAATTGATTCATTATATGGCAAAGAAGACTCTGATATCATAGAATGTTCAACGTTGGTATCGACTACAAAAACATATTTTGAAAATTGACATTCTAAAAGATAGACTGTAAAAACCTTAAACCTACAAAAGTAGCTCCAAAATGAAAACCATTAATTGATCTATGCAGAGAAGATAACGTCTGTTTTAGGTCTGGAATAATTTACTACTTTTACTCCAGACCTACCATATTTTTGGAGTCAATTGCTTAAGAGTGGGATTCATACTTGAGCTTTCTGTGGACAGCTGTGTATGTAGGATCATTTAGTCCCTTAGTTCCTGGTGCTTGTTAAATGAAAGAAAATCCTACTAGCATGTTCATTTTTCTCTGCTGCAGTTTCTTTTTCTGAAGAATCATTCTGAGGTTTATGTTGCATTTTATACGATGATAATATATTTTGTATCCTCATGTGGCAAATTTTGAGAGATCTTGTGAATGAGATTAAGCGAATTATGAGATTCGCATCAGTTCACCAATTCTTTGGTGATTTCATTCCTTTTTTTTCAGAAAACCTTTTTTTTTATAAATGTAAGATATTATTTTCAATAACTAATTTTTCAAGAATTGTTTTTCCTTTCAATTTCTTATTTATTTATGCAGTAAATAAATGTAGGTTTATGTAAGGTTTTAAGAAGCAGTTTATGTTTCTTTTTATATGCTCCAAATTAAATTAGGCAACTCCCAGTTGAATGTAGTGCGTAATTCAAATCAAGTCACTATCACCACATATTCGAAAATATGAGTAGGTCTATTATTGTTAGTGAAAGTCACCATATTTAGAAAAATTGGAGCTATATTGTCCACTTTACAACGATTTCGCCTTATCTCTCATTCTTTGCTTTTCTGTCTTCGATTTCTTTTGCTGTCTTTCTCTTTTGCTGTATCTTGAACCCCCATTCCTTATGCTTCCAAGTACTGCTCTTTTTCTTCCTTTTTCTCACTCTCTCACAGTGCTCTCTCCTCTTCCCTCTGTCTGTTTCGCTCACTTACTGCCTTTTGTATTTCTCTTTCTGTTTGTCCTTATTTTATTGATTTATGGTCTGTCTCTATGTACCTCTCTCTGTTTAAACATGTATTAGATTTCTGTATAAATGCATTCCATTATTTTTATTTTCTGCCTTCATAATACAAACAATGTACTTCAATCCTAAATACTTATGGAACCGCTTATTTCATCCCAGATTTTTGAATGCTGTCAATTTGCTTTAAACGCTGTGCTTCCAGGTGTTGGTAGTTATCAGAAAAGTGCACCTACCGCGAATTCAACGATTTTCGAGAATGCACACCTCTCAGAGCTGAGAACTATTCTTAGAAGTGGCTATTACAGCTCCCAGTCTAATAGGTGTTAATTAAAGTGTATGGTCACCTCAGTGGTGGCTAATGGGTATGCATTGTTTTTAGTGCTGCCTGGAAAGCCTGAACGATACCCTAAGTGCCTGATGGATAATGTGTAAAAAGTACGGACAGTTACCATCTACTTCAATTACCGTACAAATTGGCGCATTTCAAAGAAAGTGTACATTATATAATGTGTTCTTTTCGTGTTCAAAGTGTGTACTGCGGGGAAGCACACGTGTAAGGCAGTTATACACATTCTGGTAAATCTTTGACAACGCTGCAATGAAATGAATGATTTTCAAGCTTGCTTACATATTGAGCCGAAAAATGCGGACGTTCTTTATATCGACCCTCATATGACAGTCCAGTTACCGACACAGTTACATCAAAGTGACCACAACAATTTTAAATAAGACCAGACCACTTCTTTCCATACTGTATCACCCTTCAGACTCCTCCTTCGTAGGTTTACCCAGTGCTACAGTGCTCGTGCCCGCCCTCCATCTCAATCGGCCTCTACCCCACGCCACGCCTCTCTGTTAACCTTTGTGATCGGAGTGAACCCAGTTTGGTGTAACTAGGGACATGCGATCAGGACACTATGAGCAACTTGTGCTTTTTGGGTCTCCCCAGGCAGCGCATGCAGTGTCTCTTAAAGACATGTTGTTTACTGTTAGTAGGTTTGGAGGCCGCCCATTACCATTGGTTGACTTCAAAGCCACTCTAAGGCCCATATTTATACTTTTTTTTACGCTGCATTTGGGTCATTTTTTGATGCAAAGTGGTGCAAACTTACAAAATATGGCCCTTATTTATACTTTTTTGGTGCAAAACTGCACTAAAGCAGTTTTGCACCAAAAAGTTTAGCACATGCTTGCACCATTTATGTGTACCAGACGGGCACCATATTTATGGAATGGTGCAAGCCGGTGCAAACGGTAGACTAGAGTAAAAAAAAAATGAATTTAGTCGGGTGGGGCTGGTGGGTTTAGCACCAAAAAATGACTTCAGGCAGGTTAGAGTAAAAAAAATGACTAACAAGATTAGCGTCATTTTATGGTGCTAAACCTACCATGCCACATGAGTCCTGCCTTAGAAAAGGCAGGAGTCATGCCCACCACCCCAATGGCCGGCAAAGGGTACAAGGGGCCCCTGGGCATGGCCATTGCACCCTGTGCCATGTTTGGGGGCCCATTACAGGGCCCCCTATGGCACTTAAAAAAAATAAAATGCAATACTTACCTGTACTTATCTGTACTCACCTGGGATGGGGTCCCCCATCCTCCGCAGTTCCTCTGGTGTGGGTGCCCATGGGGCCTGCGGAGGACACCTGTGGGCTTATTCCATGGTGTTCCACCATGGAAATAGGCCCACAGGTCCCCTAACGCCTGCCCGGACCCGGGAGTTAAAAAACAGAGTAAAGCAAGCTTTGCACCATTTTTTGACCCCTCCTCCCTCCTGTGCACCATTTTTGCACGGGAGTATAAATATGGCATTAAGGCCATAGAGTCATTTTTTTGCACGGGAACGCCTACCTTGCATCTCATTAACCCCTTCGCTGCCAGGCCTTTTCCCCTCCTGTGCCGAGCCTTTTTTTGGCTGTTTGGGGCAGTTCGCGCTTAGGCCCTCATAACTTTTTGTTCACATAAGCCACCCACGCCAAATTTCCATCCTTTTTTTCCAACAACCTAGGGATCCTAGAGGTACCCAGACTTTGTGGGTTTTTCTGAAGGAGACCAAGAAAATAGCCAAAATACAGTGAAAATTTTGTTTTTTTTAATACAAAATTGGAAAAAAGTGCTGCAGAAGAAAGCTTGTGGTTTTTCCCCTGAAAATGCCATCAACAGAGGGTTTACAGTGGTAAGATCACTATCTTCCCAGCTTTCAGGAACAGGCAAACTTGAATTAGAAAACCCAATTTGTCAACACAATTTTTACATTTTACAGGGACATACCCCGTTTTTACTATTTTTTGTGCTTTCAGCCTCCTTCCTGTTAGTGACCGAAATGGGTGAGAAACCAATGCTGGATCCCAGAATGCTAAACATTTCTGAAAAATAGAAAAGATTCTGAATTCAGCAAGGGGTCATTTGTGTAGATCCTACAATTGTTTCCTACAAAAATAACAGCTGAAATAAGAGAATATTGAATTTGAGGTGAAAAAAACAGCCATTTTTCTCCACATTTTACTATGTAACTTTTTCCTGTGATGTCAGATTTTTTAAAGTAATATAGCGTTACATCGGCAGGACTCTTCTGGTTGCATGGATATATAGGGCTTGTAGGTTCATCAAGAACTCTAGGTACCCAGAGGCAATAAATGAGCTGCACCTTTGCAATGGGTTTTCATTCTATACCGGGTATACAGCAATTCTTTTGCTGAAATATAAAAAGTGAGAAATAGGCATCAAGAAAACCTTTGTATTTCCGAAATGGCCACAAGATAAGGTGCTGAGAAGCAGTGGTTATTTGCACATCTCTGAATTCCGGGGTGCCCATATCAGCATGGGAATTACAGGGCATTTCTCAAATAGACGTCTTTTTTACACACTGTCCTATATTTGGAAGGAAAAAATGTAGAGAAAGACAAGGGGCAATAACACTTATTTTGCTATTCTGTGTTCCCCCAAGTCTCCCGATAGAAATGGTACCTCATTTGCGTGGGTAGGCCTAGCGCCCGCGACAGGAAATGCCCCAAAACACAACGTGGACACATCACATTTTCACAAATAAAACAGAGTTGTTTTTTGCAAAGTGCCTAGCTGTGGATTTTGACATATAGCTCAGCCGGCACCTAGGGAAACCTAGCACACCTGCACAGTTTTGAAAACTAGACTCCTAGGGGAATACAAGATGGGGTGACCTGTGGGGCTCTGATGAGGTTCTGATACGCAGAATCCTTTGCAAACCTCAACATTTGGGCAAAAAAATACTTTTTCCTCTCATTTCGGTTACAGAAAGTTCTGGGATCTGAGAGGAGCCCCACATTTCCTCCCACCCAGCATTCACCAATGTCTCCCGATACAAATGGTACGTCACTTGTGGGGGTAGGCCCAGCGCCTGCAACAGGAAATGCCCCAAAGCACAACGTGGACACATCAAATTTTCACAAAGAAAACAGAGCAGTTTTTTGCAAAGTGCCTAGCTGTGGATTTTGGCATATAGCTCAGCCGGCACCTAGGGAAACCTTGCAAACCTGCGCAGTTTTAAAAACTAGACACCTAGGGAAATCAATGGTGGTGTGACTTGTGGGGCTCTGACCATGTTCTGTTACCCAGAATCCTTTGCAAACCTCAGAATTTGGCCAAAACAACACTTTTTCCTCTCATTTCGGTGACAGAAATTTCTGGGATCTGAGAGGGGCCACAAATTTCCTCCCACCCAACATTCCCCCATGTCTCCTGATAAAAATGGTACCTGACTTGTGGGGCTAGGCCTAGCGCCCGCGACAGGAAGTGCCCCAAAACACAACGTGGACACATCACATTTTCACAAAGAAAACTGAGCTGTTTTTTGCAAAGTGCCTAGCTGTGGATTTTGGCATCTAGCTCAGCCGGCACCTAAGGAAACCTAGCAAACCTGCGCAGTTTTAAAAACTAGACACCTAGGGAAATCCAAGGTGGTGTGACTTGTGGGGCTCTGACCATGTTCTGTTACCCAGAATCCTTTGCAAACCTCAGAATTTGGCCAAACAAACACTTTTTCCTCTCATTTCGGTGACAGAAAGTTCTGGGATCTGAGAGGAGCCACAAATTTCCTCCCACCCAGCATTCACCAATGTCTCCCGATACAAAT
Organism: Pleurodeles waltl; assembly: GCF_031143425.1. NCBI lineage: Eukaryota > Metazoa > Chordata > Amphibia > Caudata > Salamandridae > Pleurodeles > Pleurodeles waltl. Next base: position 578,369,900 of record NC_090447.1, read on the forward strand.
GGTACGTCACTTGTGGGGGTAGGCCCAGCGCCTGCAACAGGAAATGCCCCAAAGCACAACGTGGACACATCAAATTTTCACAAAGAAAACAGAGCAGTTTTTTGCAAAGTGCCTAGCTGTGGATTTTGGCATATAGCTCAGCCGGCACCTAGGGAAACCTTGCAAACCTGCGCAGTTTTAAAAACTAGACACCTAGGGAAATCCATGGTGGTGTGACTTGTGGGGCTCTGACCATGTTCTGTTACCCAGAATCCTTTGCAAACCTCAGAATTTGGCCAAACAAACACTTTTTCCTCTTATTTCGGTGACAGAAAGTTCTGGAATCAGAGAGGAGCCACAAATTTCCTTCCACCCAACATTCCCCCATGTCTCCCGATAAAAATGGTACCTCACTTGTGGGGGTAGGCCTAGCGCCCGCAACAGGAAATGCCACAAAGCGCAACGTGGACACATCACATTTTCACAAAAAAAACAGAGCTGTTTTTTGCAAAGTGCCTAGCTGTGGATTTTGGCATATAGCTCAGCCGGCACCTAGGGAATCCTAGCAAACCTGCGCAGTTTTAAAAACTAGACACCTAGGGAAATCCAAGATCGGGTGAATTGTGGGGCTCTGACCAGGTTCCGTTACCCAGAATCCTTTGCAAACCTCATAATTTGGCCCAAAAAATACTTTTTCTTCTCATTTCGGTGACAGAAAGTTCTGGGATCTGAGAGGATCCCCAAATTTCCTCCCACCCAGCGTTCCCCCATGTCTCCCGATAAAAATTGTACCTCACTTGTGGGGGTAGGCCTAGCGCCCGCAACAGGAAATGCCACAAAGCACAACGTGGACACATCACATTTTCACAAAAAAAACAGAGCTGTTTTTTGCAAAGTGCCTAGCTGTGGATTTTGGCATATAGCTCAGCCGGCACCTAGGGAAACCTAGCAAACCTGCGCAGTTTTAAAAACTAGACACCTAGGGAAATCCAAGATCGGGTGAATTGTGGGGCTCCAACCAGGTTCCGTTACCCAGAATCCTTTGCAAACCTCATAATTTGGCCCAAAAAATACTTTTTCCTCTCATTTCGGTGACAGAAAGTTCTGGGATCTGAGAGGATCCCCACATTTCCTCCCACCCAGCATTCCCCCATGTCTCCTGATAAAAATGGTACCTCAGTTGTGGGGGTAGGCCGAGCGCCCGCGACAGGAAATTCGCCAAAACACAACGTGGACACATCACATTTTCACAAAGAAAACAGAGCTGTTTTTTGCAAAGTGCCTAGCTGTGGATTTTGGCATCTAGCTCAGCCGGCACCTAGGGAAACCTAGCAAACCTGCGCAGTTTTAAAAACTAGACACCTAGGGAAATCCAAGATGGGGTGACTTGTGGGGCTCCAACCAGGTTCAGTTACCCAGAATCCTTTGCACACCTCAAAATTTGGCCCAAAAAATACCTTTCCCTCTCATTTCGGTGACAGAAAGTTATGGAATCAGAGAGGAGCCACATATTTCCTCCCACCCAGCATTTCCCCATATCTCCCGATAAAAATGGTACCTCACTTGTGGGGGTAGGCCTAGCTCCCGCGACAGGAAATGCCCCAAAGCACAACGTGGACACATCAAAATGATCAAATACAAAACTACCTGTTTTTGCGGTGGGCGCACCTGCGTTTTTGGTCCTGCGCTCAGCAGCCATCTAGGGAAACCTACCAAACCCAGACATTTCTGAAAACTAGACACCTGAGGGAGTCCGGGAGGTGTGACTTGCGTGGATCCCCCAATGTTTTTTTACCCAGAATCCTCAGCAAACCTCAAATTTAGCTAAAAAATCTAATTTTTCCAACATTTCTGTATGGGATCACCGCACTGGGACAAATTTCGTACCACCCAATGTTCCCCTCAGTCTCCCGGTAAAAATGATACCTCATTTGTGTAGGTGGGCCAAGTGCTTGTGAAAGGGACGAGCCAAAAACATGTCGATATTGAGGGGGAACCAAAGGGGGTCCAAATGTGCAGTTTGCAAAAAATCATTTTTAGGCTGACATGTGCAGCAGAATTTTTATTGGTATAGATGAGACAATGCTGGGTGGCGAATTTTGTGGATTCCTGCAGATTCCGGAAGGTTCCATCACAAAAACGTGGGAAAACTGTGTGATTTCTAGCCAAGCTGGCAGTTTGCAGGGCATTGTGGGTACGGAAATGGTGTGGGGTGCATGTGAAACACACCACCCTGGAATCACCCAGATTGTTAGTTTTCAGATGGGTCTAGGTCTTGTGGATTTTTCTACATTGCAGTGTCCCAAAGTCCATAAAGTGCAGCCCTCACCATTCCAAGTGGGACGATTTTGAGAGTTAGACAAGCTCTCATTGCCCAAATGTAAAACCAAAACCCAAAATAATCAAATGTCTTCTTGCTTGCTGTGGGATAAGATGTTTTAGAGTGCGGGGGAGAGCTGAAAGACTGTTACCCCCTTCAGTTGGGGTGGGGACATAACCAGGCCCATACTTGTTGGTAGCCACCACCCCAATATATATATATATTTTTAATTCCCTGGCATCTAGTTGACTTTCTGCCCCCCCGGGGCGTGGATCAGGGGTAATTGCCCCATCTGCCCACTGGTGGGCCGAATTACTGTGGTCCCATTTATTTGGGGTGGGGGTATGGCCATACACCCACCCTCTTATTTTGGAAAAAAAAACTTCCCTGGTCTCTGGTGGGCTTTCTGCCACCCCTTGGGGGCAGATGGGCCTTCCAAAAATAGGTCCATCTGCCCCAAAGGGGGGCAGATATGGCCAACAGTAATGTGCCCCTATGGGGAGTGACCCTTACCCAAGGGGCTGCCCCCCTAAAGAAAACACACACACCAATACCTGGTGCCTAAGTGGTTTCTCCCCTCGGGGGCAGATTGGCCTAATAGAAATACGCTGATCTGCCCCCAAGGGGAGCATAAATGTCCTGAAATAAATCCCCCCCCCCTCCGGGGAGCAACCCTTGCCTAAGGGGACGCTCCCCTTGCGTGAAATTGGCTAAAAAAAAAACATCCCCGGTGCCTAGTGGTTTCTGCCCCTCTTGAGGGCAGATTGGCTTAACAAAAATTGGCTGATCTGCCCCCAAAGGGGGCAGAAATGGCCTAAATATAATTTGCCCCCTAGGGAGCGACCCTTGCCTAAGGGGTCGCTCCCCAACTCTAAAAAAACAAAAATAAACATAAAAAAAAACATTCAAAAATGATCCCTGGTCCCTAGTGTCAGATCGACCAAATAACAATAGGCCGATCGGCCCCCGGGGGGGGGGGCAGAAATGGCCTAAAATAAATTCCCCCCGGGAACGATCCTTGCCTAAGGGGTCGCTCCCCCTTGCGTGAAATTGCTGCAAAAAAAAAATCCCTGGTGCCTAGTGGTTTCTGCCCCCCTTGGGGGCAGATTGGCCTAAAAGAAATTAGTCGATTTGCCCCCCAAGGGGGACAGAAATGGCCTAAATATAATTTGCACCCTAGGGAGCGACCCTTGCCAAAGGGGTCGCTCCCCAACTCTAAAAAAATAAAAAAAACACAAAAAAAACTTTAAAAAAAATCCCTGCCACCTAGTAGTTTCTTCCCCCCCGAGGGCAGATCGGCCTAATAAAAATAGGCTGGGCAGAAATTGCCTAAATATAATTTCCCCCCCCCCCCCCGGGGAGCGACCCTTGCCTAAGAGGTCGCTCCCCTTGAGTGAAATTGGTGCAAAAAGAGATCACTGGTGCCTAGTGCTCTCTGTCCCCCTTGGGGGCAGATTGGCCTAACAAGAATTGGGTGATCTGCCCCCAAGGGGGGCAGAAATTGCCTAAATATAATTCCCCCCCCCCCCCCCCCCCAGGGAGCAACCTTGTCTAAGGGGTCGCTCCCCTTCCGTGAATTCACCATAAAAGAAAAAACTCCCTGGTGTCTAGTGGTTTCTGCCCCCCTTGGGGACAGACTGGCCTCATAAAAATAGGCAGGCAGAAATGGCCTAAATATATTTTGCCCCCTAGGGAGCGACCCTTGCCTAAGGGGTCACTCCCCAACTCTAAAAAACAAAAACGATCCCTGGCGCCTAGTGGTTTCTGCCCCCCCAGGGGCAGATCAGCCTAACAACAATAGGCCAATCTGCCCCCTGGGGGGCAGAAAAGGCCTTGGAAAATATTGCCCCCCCTGGGGAGCGACCCTTGCCCAAGGGGTCGCTCACCTCATGCCAGTTTCTTTTCAAAAAAGAAATCCCTGGTGTCTAGTGGGCATTTCAAAGCCGGATTGCTTTACGATCTGGCTTTTGAAATGCTCTGAGAGACTTCAAAGGGAAAGAAATTCCTTTCCTTCCGTTTGAAGCCTCTCAGGGCCCCCATCACATGATCAGAAGAGAAATGCTGGAAGCTGAGCTTGATGAGGTCATCAGACGTCACTGGGGGGCAAAGGGGGTCAGGGTGGTAGGGGAAGGGCTTCCCTCTGAGCTCAGTGCTGAGTAATGGTTACATCCTCGGCATGTGAGCACAGTGCCGTAGGCCGTAACCATTATGTCCACGGCACAGAAGGGGTAAGGCAAGGTCGGTTTCCACTTCCAAAAAATGACTTTAACTCCATAGATTTTGTGCTAGACGGGTCTAGCATCAAAGTATAAATATGGAGTTAGTTTTACACCGAATTAGAGTAAAAACAAATGATGCTAATTTGGTGCAAACAGAGTAGAAATATGCCCCTAAATTTGTTTTTTGTAAGTTTGCGCCACTTTTGCGTCAAACAATGGCACAAATGCGGCGCAAAAAAAAGTATAAACATGGGCCTAAATTGCTTGCTTCTTGCTGGTCAGTTCTAAAGTCAGCACTTCCTTCTTCTTGCATGTGACCCTCTTCTAGAGCATGGCCTAAGTACCTGTGTTGTTACAATGCTCGCGAGTTTTTGAGCTATTTTTTTCTTTTTGTTTAGCCACTCTACATAGGCATATTTTTTTAGCTGGATCTGCCCTCTGCTCCCTCCCACCATCTGTGTTTGCTTCTTCCTTCTGTTTTGTCCATCCCTCCCTCACATTGCCGTGTTAGACTCCCATCCAGCACAATAAATGATCCGAGATGCCAGATGCCTTTGTCCCCTTCTGCTTCATGAAAGCCTGTTTTTTTATTGTTGCTATTTTTAAATAGCGCAAACTAAACCCAAAGGTATTAGAGCGCTTTACACAAGGCACAAACAAAGATACAGTGATTTACTCATAGTCACAGGATGTTGAGCTGGCGCTGAGACCCACACCTGGTTCCCCAGATGCAAAGTCTGCAACTTTTTCAGAGCTGCTTCATATCGCTATAGCAGGTTACATGGTGCAATGAAAATGCTTTACATATTTATCTCACTGTTATATTTTGGCTAATGATGATAGGCCCGTAGGCAACATGTGGCACTTTATAAATACTTCTTATAAATAAATAAACTCTTGCATTTAAGCTAGCATGGATGGTGAGAACGCAAGCCTCAATGTACTTATTTCATGTCTGCTTTTGTGTTTTTTTCTTACATCGTCACTGACCCTGTTCTAAATAACTAAAATGCCTTTCTTTGGTTAAAGCATTTCATATATTTATTTTGGTATTTTCTTTGTAGAATTGCCCATTTGTTTGCAGCTTCACTGTAGCAAAGGTGGCTTCCTCAGCAGCTTCCATAATATTGTTGCAGAGGAATGTCTGGAATGTGGAACGTGCCTCGGAAGTGCAGTCCGTGTTGCCTACAATAACAATCTTGGCACCTCTTTGATGGTACTTCACAAGTGACAAGACATTGTGTGGACCTGTCCTTCTCTGTAGGGTTACCTCAAACTTCTTGCCTCACTCCCTTCCTTTGCTGAACCCATTGTAATGGCTTTTAGGACTCTGTGCACTTTACCACTGGGAACCAGAGCAATGGTGCTTGTACTCTCTCCTTAAAACATGATTAAATTGGCCTACACCTGATTGGCATATGTCATTTACTTGTAAGACCCTGGTATATGGTACAATATGTACCCTGGTCCTGTCAAGTAAATGCTACTAGTAGGCAAACAGCACACCTTGTGCCACCAACTTAAGTACCCTTGTAAACAGGTCTCAGACCTGACACTGCAGCTTGTAGTGCAGTTTTAGGCTGTCATTTCAAAACAAAGATTTTGCCTGGCCCAAACCTACTTTCCTAATACTTTTTTGTCACCCCTAGGGTATATTCATCAACAGAATGGAGTACATTTAAAATGTAGGACATGTGTACTTAAATTTTATATGTCCTAAAGTTGTTTTTCACCGGGCGAAGGTCTGTGTCTCCCAGTGACTAACATTGGTTACCTTATTATATTTAATAGGTGCTAGCTTTGGTTTGGGAGAGAATATAGATATTCTGTTGGCACTCAAATGAATTGTAACTCAATATCCTCTTTCATGGTAAAGTCCAATAATAAATCAAAATTATGAAAATGACACTTTTAGAAAGTTGGAACTCTTTTGTCTTAAGCATTGGTCCTGGGTCCCATGACTACGAATGGCTCTCCTTTTAGGGTTTGTGCATTACTTCCAGACAGTAACACAAAGGTGGCTTAGATGTGGATAGGGTAGGGTAACCTGCCAGGATGGATGGGGTGGAGATGTGCCCTGTCCCACTTGCACTTCAAATGGCTTTCCACCAGCACATACCAGCTTTTTGACACCCCAGTCCTCTTGGAGCCTTGACATGGGAAGGGAAGAACTTTCCAGAACCAGGTATGGGGATAGAACAGGGTGTCCCCCCACACACAAAGTCTGACTCCAGGTATATATATTGGACTTTCAGACTAACTCTTGAGAACACTCCTGGACTTGTGGACATAACAGAAGGATTGCCCTGCTGCCAGAGAACTGCCCTGCTGCTTGAGGACTAGTTTGCTGTCTGAAAAAGAAAACTGGACCTGCTTATCTTCACCCCAGGCTGAACAGAGTTACTCAAAGTGTCAGTTGGCTGACTTTCTGTTTGAGCTATAGGAACATAAAATCCAAAGGCCTCCCTTTAACTGCCCAGCTGATCTGCTGCAACTGAACCTGCCTGAGTCCTGAGGGCCTCTGCTGGAGTGAGGTTCTGATCCTAAAGGGTATCTGAAAGTCCTGAATCCTTGGTTAGCATCTGTATGAGCACCTCCTAAAGAAAAAAATGGGAAATCCTAAGGTTTGGGCTCTTTGTGACTGCAAACTGGCCTTCTTTGTGCAGAGAATCTGCCACACGTGATGGCTGCCATCTCAAAGCTTTGGTGAAAACCTGCTCTTTAATCACAGCCACCACCAGTGGCTACCAGCTACCGAAATTCGGCTCTTCACAGTACAGCAATGACAGCCTGTGGTGACTGCCAATGCAAAACTTCATCAATGACAATCTGCGGCCCCAAGCCATGTCTTTGCACTACATTAATGCCAGCCAGTGCCGACCAGGCTGCTCTTCACTCTACAGCAATGACCATCTGTGGCACTATCCCTGCTCCTTGCCTCTTCCTCCACTGCAAACAGAACTCTTCGAGTAAGAATTTAAGAAGGAAACTCTTTCTGCTGGACTTATCTGGTTCTTGTATCTTACTTGCATCTCATCGCGGTCAGCCTGAACTTGTGATAACCCCCAAGTCTAGCATGACCAGATGACCATAAGTCACACGTTGTGCTTTTAAGCACTAGATCTACTTACAACTTAAAGATTTAATATTTCTGGTTTTACTAATCAGATTTTTGCATTTCTGATATCATTTTATTTATTAAAATTTACTTTAGGTTTCTAAATTTGTTTGGGATTTTTTTGTCTTCCATTTTTACTTTATTACTGTTGTGTGCAGTATTAGTACTTCACACATAGTCTCTGACTTATGCCTGACTGTTTTGTGCCAAGCCATCAGAGGGTTAAGCACAGATTAATTTAGTGACTTTTTGCTGTTCACCCTGACAGGGATTGTGATTATTGCTACCGCCCTTCTCAGCCAATACCCCAAATTCTTACACAGTGACACTGAGTTTGAATTTGATACCGGCACCAGGCAATGTTGTTTTTCACCTTACTTAGAAGTTCCATACAAGGAAAGTACAAGTACTGGCCCCCACCCACATTCCTTCCCATATCTATTTTTTTTCTCTGCCCTCTGTCAGGCAAAAAAAATAAGCATGGGAAAGCAGAAAATCAACTGCTTTCCACCCTGTATGGAACATAGGATCTTTACTTTGGATACTATTCTAGTTAGAGTTACGGGTGTTATCTGAAACAGACTTGACAGGGAGACACATGTTTTTCAATAATAATGGCCAGTTATCAACCACATCAACCACATAAGAGGATGCTGGAGAAAGTCTTAATCGGGAGAAGGACCCAACAATATTTTGATCCTAACAGTGTGACTGGAAGAGGATTCACCCCTCCAGGATTGGCTTTGGTCACCTGGCCATGTGCAAGAACATCGGGGGAAGGAACCAGAAATCCTCTACTGTGGTTAAAAACTGTAATAAGAAGCTCAATAACCCCACAAGGACATCAGTGTGACAGTGCCTAGGATGGATGCGGGATGGATGGGAAATTTTTTGTTGGGACGCCATATTTATGAAACACAAATGTGTTACTACATCTTGTTTAAGCTCTGTAGTGAAACGCTTCAGTCACATTGAGTCACCAATTAAAAATGTAGGTTCTATTCCTATTCAAAGTGATATGGAAATTCAAGGAGGAGGGATAGGGGCCCAATGCCCTCCAATTGTTCCTGTTTCAGCTGCTGCTCAGACCAGCCACATGCTGGATGAGCTGAACTCGGGAAATTCCTTGGTTGGTGCCCCCTTTGCGAGTTCTTGCCCTGTTCATTAGCCGCCCTCCATTACAGTTGCTGAGAAGGAGGAGCCACCTGTTAAAACTGAAAGCATACTTGCATCCGTGGAAGGGCTACAAAGCAAACCAGACATAGGGGAGTCAGGGGCTAAGAGGGTTTTCAGGGTCAATGATCCGCCTTCCTCTTTGTGCCATTTACATCTCTTCTCAAACGTCTTCCCCTACCTTGTGACTACCCTTTCTTCCACTAAAGATGAATTAACACCTCAAATAAAGAATAATGTGTGTCATGGGCTTATAAAGAACTACAATTTTATTTTGACTATAGAAACATATTAATTGCCAGCAGAGTGGCTTGGGTTGTACCTCCCACTAAAAAATACAAGGAGACTGTGATTAACTTAAAGTTCACCAGGCTGTCCTGACAAATCTCGTCCCAATATGTTTGTTCTGAGACTTAACAGGAGTTCAAATTCATGTACTAACCCTGGGCTACTTTTCATCCACCTCCAAGCCCCCAAAGTAGCCTCGGATCAGGTGCTAGGCCCTAAGATTATTCTATTTGATCCAGTCTTATCACCACCTCCAAAGATTTCACCCTATTATCTGACCTGAATCAAATGGATTGACAAGTGAGTGAGGCCAACCAGTCCAGCATTACATTAGGTCTATCCTGACACAGTGAAATCTTTTAATGCACAAACTTAGATCACTGCAGAGATATTACTAATGGATGGTCTGCACAATCTTCCAGCATTACCAAGCAATCTGCAGTGAATCTGCTCTGCTAGAATATAGCCAGCCTGGCCTAAAAAATGGGGGATAAGGATTGTCTAACATTCACCGACAAGTGCAACATCATTTAACTGCAAGATACCTGGATTCAGAAACACACTATAAAGGGCACCTATCTCAGTTACTGCCTGCCCGCTGTTCCTTCTTTTTCAGGAGAACGAGAGTGGGTATAGCAATGCTGTTTAAGGTATCTCTAGAGTGTAAAGTTATCGTAGCCCCCTTTCGACACCCAGGAATTCAAGTCTTCTGAGTTGTTTGGTATAGAAATCTATTGTTTCTGTTACATTTTTGCAATGATATGCATTCACACAATAAGCAGTGCAAAACCAATATATTACTTGATGTTGTTAGGGTATTTAGAGAGCTGGTTAGACTGAAAAGTTTTGACATACTTATAAGGGGGATTTTAATGCAAAACATGGCTCTACAGCTACAATCCTTGAGTCTTCAATAGAGTTTCTTGAGGCACTTGACATCTTATTTTCCCTCAATTAACATCTTTGGAATTCAGCTGAATTTTTCGAACAAGCTGGCAATCCAGTTCTAACTTACACTGGGTTTGGTCGTGGGACCATAATCGACTATATCCCTTCTACTGCCATTCCTTTTAATGCACAGTCAGGAGGTGCACTGGTCAGCAGAAGCACTGACCACAACCTTCATTTTTTTAATTGAATCTTCCATTCAATCGAACAAGGAAGCACAAGACAGGCTCCAATACTTTAGCATTGAGCCATATGGGCCAAGGCTATGCTGGAAAATGGCAGACATGACAAAGCCTTTTAACAATGGCATTAAGGCAAATATTTGCTTAGTAAATAAATGCTTGGCCTAGGACAATAAATGTAACCAATCTATCATCCAAGCCTTATTGATATTGCTTTTAGTTTAAAGAATGCCTTGTTTACCCCAATGAGAAGCTATAATCCTAACCAACCTATTTGCTTAGGCAAGGACTGCTGGGTGGCCATAAGAAGCTTGCATGTAGCCTTAAATAGCAACCCTGGGGACCAAGATTGTATCCGGTGCTGTAGACCCACCTATGAAACTGCCCTGAAGAATAGGAAGCTAAAGTTAAAAGAGGAAGCATGGAAGAAGTTGGTTAGCTTGTGTTCTCCTAGAGACATAGGCATGGTCTGTACAATTGCTAATTCATGTCTTTGAATGCAGGGATCAATGTTAGTCGCATCACTCATATTGAGGCTAATGACTGGGTTCAATACTGTAAGTCAATTTAAAATCTGGAGGCTCTAGACAGTGTTAGACCAATACCAGCCTATTTTCTATCCATCAAGTTTGAGCTACAGGATATTAACTATGTGATCCTAACAATCCTACCAAGTAAGGCCCCTGGCTCAGACAGAGTCTCTATAGACCTTTACAAACACAACCCAGACTTCTGGGCAGTTGTTATCAGCACCATAATTCATTCTGCTTGTAACTCAATATTTTTCATCCTGGCACAAAGCTGTAATTATGTCAGTTTTTGGGAAAGGGAATAAGCAAGAACTACATAGCTATAGACCATCTTTTTATTAAAGTAAGTGGTCATAGTCATTCTTCATAGGATCCACAGCTGGGGCAGAGGACAAAAATGCCCTAAGGCTCAATACAGAATTGAATCCAGTCTGTGAACAATAGAACAATCCCTCAACCTACATGTTGTTGTTAGCAAGTATACTATTGCCAAGCGTGACCAGCTGTTTTTATCTTTTATGAATCTCAGCAGTGCCTTTGATCATGAGAATGAATCAAATCAATAGGGCATACTATCCAACATAGGGATGGACAAGGCACAAATCAATTTTCTACACATTTTACAGAACAATGACACAGCCTCAGTGAGAAATGGCCCGGGCGTTTGGATGTTCTGATTCATTTGCACTTGAGAGCAGGGTTTGCCAGGGGTGTGCCTTGCTACAATACTATTTTTATTGTAAATTGATGAACTTAATGCTTTTTTCAATTACACACTGCAAGGATATGCCTATGATAAAATCTCAGCCTGTCCCTGCTTCACTGTATACTGATAAATCTGTCTTAATATCCAGAACACTGAAATACGTTAAAGCATTAATACTTTCTTAAGTGTCATTCATGAACAATTCACACCTGGAAACTAAATTTAGCAAACTTACTACATGGTCTGTGGCAGAATTAACAGCAAGGTTAGAACTATATCCGTTGAGGAAAGACCGTGGTCAAAGTGGCACACTTCCCGTATCTGGGTATTATATTTGATTCCTTCAGCACTTGGGCCCAGTGCTTTTGTATCAGATCTGTGAAACTCAGTCAGGCTGTAGGTACCCTACCTCATATTTTCCAGAAGATTGGGAACAAACACATCCTCCCTCTCTTAAAAATGTTAAATCACAAAGTTATCCCTATCTAGATCTAAGGGGCTGCTGTTTGGGAATATTCACCCACACAGAACCTTCAGATAGAAGAAAATAGTTTTTGTAGGTGGCACTTAGGGCTTCTGCCTAATAGCCCACATTGCTTCTTGCATGAAGAACTAGGTCTGGTTTATGTTGATGGTTTATGTTGAGGACAGAGTTAAATTAGCACCCTTTCTATTACGGCTGTTGGTTTGGGTGCAAACTCTATGCCTTGTTGAATCGCTCTGTTATGGAAGAATGTATAGCCTGTGATCATGAGCTATCCATGACTTGGATACAGCATGTCAAACTGTTGCCACTTTTGCTTGGAAGCCCAGAAATATTTACTAACTCACAAGGCATTACACAAGCAGATAAATCATGGGATAGGGATAACTTCATTGCCCATGTCAAACAATCTAGAGAAGAGGAGGAGTTGATAAAGTCATTCACGTGGGAATATGGAACAATTCAAACTACATCAGGCCTGGAACAGTATCTGAATTTTGTTGGTTATTTCATTGGGGAGATCTCGGCTCACTAGATTTTGTTTCACCTCCATTCAAAGCCTTTCATGTTGCACCCTACGCCAATGTAACTAGGCAGTCATTTTACTTTGCCCATATGATGAATCCTTGCCTCCAAGCACTCTAGCACTTAGGCCCTCATTATGAACATGGCGGTTCGGCCCACCATGCCGGTAGTGGCGGCTGAAGCCGCCAGCTGCCATGGCAGCCGAGCTGCCACATAATGCACATGGTGACGGCCGCCAGCGGCAGCCGTCACCCACTGCCAGGGAAAGGCTGGCAGAGGGGGTGCCCCAGGGCACCCCTGGGGGCCCCTGCACTGCCCAAGCACTTGGCATGGGCAGTGTAGGGGCGTCGGTGCAGAGCCCCGTCACGCAGGTCACTGCCCGATTTTCGAGCAGTGATCTGTACAATGGGTGCAACTGCACCTGCCGCACAGAGGCATTGACGGTGGCTCCATGTGGAGCCGCCGTCAATGTCCCGGTTGATCCTTTCTGTGGGCTGGCGGGAGGAAACAATGTTTCCACCCGCCGGCTCTCAGAAAAGTTCATTATCTGGCCGGCGGGATTCCGGTGTCGCTGGTGGTCAGTGTTTTGACCGCCAGCATGAACCCGGCGTTTTTTTCCGCCGTGTTCATAATGACCACCTTTGTCTTTTTTGCATATGTATAACCATTTTAGCATGGTATGCTTGATACCTGTACTTAAAAGCAATGTTGTTTTTTATGTAAACTCGTTTTGTTTTACTTAAAGACTCTGTGTTAACTAAGCATTTGTAAAGCTGAAGGGAGTTTGTTTAAAATCATCCATAAGACACAATAAATCCTTTCTTTTTTAATCTTGATTTTCTACCTTTCAATGCATCTTTGGATTGTGCTTTGTTGATCAGTTTTCTTGTATTTTTATATTTATTTTCTTGTTATGTTTCAGAGCTGTGGTATCATTATTGTACTTTTAGGATTATTTTTTAATAATTGAGTAAAGATCTGCCTGTCTGTCTTGCTAGTATTGTTTATTATTTGAACTTCATTGCAGAACAAATTCTGTGGCTCTCTATGCTCAAACATGCTAACATATGACAAATTGCATTGCAAACTGTGATCTGTGAAATATTTTTGAATGAAAACCATTAAAGAGCTATGAAAATATGTTGAGTTCACATGATGAATACAGGAAGAGTCAAAACATGGGCTTAAACGTATAGAACACAGATATACATCAGGTTAGGTTTTCCGGAAAATGAAGGGATCTGTTCCTTATGTAAGGCAGTTACAGTTACCTCCTTCAACCTTTTCAGCAGTCAAATACAGTTCCTCCAAACACTTAAATACCACAGACTGGTGCTAAAATTCCACCTGAGATTATGCAAGGCAAACTATAAGGTACAAATCGAGCTTTTTGTAAAAGGACAGATATGATTTTAAATTGTAGCACATTGTACCCACACAGATATTATGCTGGTCACAATCTTTATGAGATGATGGCCCATGTACAAGCAAAAGCACAAGATGGAATCAAAAGCAGAACTAAAAATGTGTTATGTAGGGTAGGCATATATCTTATGTGTACATACAGTAATATAAATAGTAATCATAATATAAACATGTCCCTCGAAGGGCTTACTTGCACCACTTCGGAATAATCCTACAAAAAGGAAATACATTCACTGCACATCAGATCAACTACTACCTGTTGTATTATTGAGTCAACAAACAAACACTATGCCCTGATGCAGGATTCTAAAGGTCTGCAGCAACAGTAACACAGTACACCACCAGTTAATCTGTGCCTCAGGTACACTAATGCTGACATCCATGTACATATGTAGAACCTCAGACAGCTGCAAATAAATAGGGTGGACTTTTTCTATATGTGCCAGTACCACAAGGCCATCAAACTGAATCATTCCCACATGGCCATATGTTAAACACTTAGATTTCAAAGTTGAAGTTGAAGTTTATTTCATTAGTTAATAAAAAAACATAAAAAGGACAAAAAAGCTCCAAGAAAATTATACACAAATTGGTCAGACTATAATCAAAACAATAAAAACATTTAACCCCGATATCTTCTTTTAAGCGAAGCATCAAACACATGTAAACAAGTGAATGATCAAACCAATCATGAGCTTGAACAAGTTACAGGTGTGAAATGTCAAAGATGATTAACAATTAGGCACAGAACACCTTATCAGCAGATCATGTTAATGGCCCCATTTCAGTCTTTGTTAACGATTAGTTGAAGCAGCAAGTGAAGTGAAACTTTCCAGAAACTGGACCAGCCTAATATTCAACATTTAATTCATTGGATCAAATTACTCAGTGATGGCTGGTCTACAGGCTCTGACCCCTAATGCATTAAATTCCTTTTTCAACAGTTTTCTTCTCTGGTTAAACAGATGGGCGTACACAGACAACATGAAGCAATGTTTCCACAGCCAGATGGCACAGACGGCATTCCCGATTCTCAATTGAGCATGTTGGAATATCTCCAAGTCTTAACCTTAAAAAACTCTGCTTTATTTTCAAGGAATAGGGAGCCGCAAAAAATGGTAATTCTTTATAAGCTTCATAAGATTTTAGAACCAGCCACCCATGTGACCGCTTGGATAATTCCTACTTCTCTTTCCTCCTGCTTTAGAGCTTAATTGATTTATTAACTGCTTTTCTAAGAGCTGAACCAGCCCTATTGCAGTCCCACAGGTTGCCCAGATCCAGCTGTTTTATGCTTTTTTCCAGATGATTCTTAGAATTACTATCGCCCCTCTCAAGATTTATTTCCAGCCCTACTAGATTTGCTAGCGTTACTTCAGAGGGCTGCTGCAATTTATGACATTTTACAAATGCTGCAGTTCTAGCAAGTGACTGTCTTACTAGTGAAAATTCCAGTTTGACTTGGGCAGGTGAAGTCAACCTGGGTAACCGGAAGTCTTGCTCATATAAGTTTACCATTAGATAATCGAAAAGAGTACTCTCCACACCCCTAATTATTTCTGTGTCATAGGAAAGCATGGGTAATAATTTAGCTCTCATGACTGATGGCAATTAGGGTATGCCCATCAATAGTTTTTGCTAACGTTCCAAAGACATGGTTGAGGGCCTGAGCTTTAGCCTTTATCACTTCTCTGTGAGGTGCATACGAGCCTCTTGAGTCTATCTTGACCCTTAAATATGTATATGTGGCTGCTTCCTGAATTAGCTTTCCATTTTGGTGCCAACTACGCCGGTTGTTAGGCCTACGATTAAGAGCGATCACTTTTGTTTTGCTTTGATTTATTTTCAGAGCCTTGGTCTTAATATACCGCCCTACACTGTTCAATAATCTTTGTTAACCTATTCTGGAATTGCTAAGCAACAGTAGATCATCTGCATATAACATATTGGACAGCTGATTGCTGCCAAGGGTAGGTGGATGTGCTAACTGAGTGGATGTGCTAACTGACTGTCTAAGGCTGTAGAAAGGTCAGCAATATATAAATTAAAAAGGAGTAGTGCTAAACACAGCCTTGCGGTAGCCAGATGTTGTTTTAAATGCCCTGGAGAGGTGGGAACCCTCCACGAGCTTAGTTTCTACCCAGTTTCAGAATAAAGTAATCTAATGCCATTCAAGATATTGAAAGGCAGTCCCCATTGCTGTAATTGTGCTGAAAGATTGCCCCGGGGGACACAGTCACAAGCTGGTTTAAAATCAACAAAGCACATGTAGAGAGGGGACCCTTTTGCCTTTGCTCTATTGACTGTCAAACCCAATGCCAGAAGATTAGTTGATGTGCCTTGATTCTAGATAAAGCAAGTTTGTTTAATGGGTAATCTGTCATTATCTACGGCCCATGATTCTAAATCTTACAAAAGGCACATGGAGAAATACTTAAGCTCCACATCCAAAAGTGCAATTAATCGATAGTTACTTGGCAAGGAGGTCATGCCTCCCTTGTAAATGGAATGAATTATTGATCCCTTCCAACTAGCTGAAATACTGCCATTTGACAATATCTGGTTAAGCATTGCTGCGAGGAAGGTTGCCCAATGTCAGGAACAAGGCCATGCACGGTCCAGGTCTCGCCCTAAACTCCGCTGCACAGCTCTGCGGCGCTTTATGCGCACCACTTGTCATCCCCTCTTGTTTCAAAGGTGCCCATCAGGGTCGTCTGCCCTGTGGCAAAGCTCATAGAGCTGCAGGTTCAGGGCATTGGTGGACAAGATGCACTTATCAGTGCTATTCCATGAAGGGACTACAATTCCCACGTTTTTAGAGGCAGCAGCCATCTTGGGGTGTGGCAGGCCTATAAAGGGCAGCCACACCGAAGCACTTTGCTCACTATTTTGAAGACTTGATGCAGTCAGACCTCGTGGGGGTTTCTCTGAAGAAGAGCAGAGTTCCTGAATGGCAGAGTGATATCCAACCGAAGTATCTTTGCTTCCATGGTGCATTCAAAAACGAGTAGGTCGTACTCGTAGTGGTAGGGCCTTGATGAATCCAATTTTGGAGGAAGACGTTACTTCCAAAGGTAAAGCGCCCCTTAGCACAACGAGCAAAGCGGTTTCAGTTTCCAGAGTACAGCGGCCTAGGTGCAAAGATCAAAGGTGTTTCAGTTCACAGGTGTAAAGCGCTCTTTGCACAGCAATTCAAGCATTTCAGTTCACAGATGTAAAGCGCTCTTGGTGCGGCAATTCAAGCGCTTCAGCTCACAGATGTAAAGTGCTCTTGGCATGACAATTCAAGTGCTTCAGTTCACAGATGTAAAGCGCTCTTGGCACGGCAATTCAAGCGCTTCAGTTCACAGAGGTAAAACGCTCTTGGCACTGCAATTCAAGCGCTTCAGTTCACAGATGTAAAGCGCTCTTGGCACAACAAATCAAGCACTTCAGTTCACAGATGTAAAGCACTCTTGGCACGGCAATTCAAGCACTTCAGTCCACAGGTGTAAAGCGCTCTTGACATGACAATCAAAGCGCTTCAATTCACAGGAGTAAAAGGTTCTTGGCACAACAAAGTGATTCAGGCCACTTGAGTAAAAGTGTCCCCTTAGCATAATGAGCGTAGAGCTTTAAGGCAAGACAAGTAAAAGCGCTTTCTGGTATTATAAGTAAAGCGCTTCAATTTCAATGAGTAAAAACCTTTTGGCCTTTATAGTTGTGAATGTGAAAGCATTTTTGGAGATAAACAAATCATAGTTTTCATTGTTCTTTGAAAAGCTTAAGATGTGAAAAGCATATTTAATTCTTTGAGATTTTCTAGGTCACGGTCAAAGGTTTATGTTGTGAATACATAGATGTTACAGGATTGATATTCTGAGCATAATCATAGTCCAAAGCTCTAGCCATCGCTTGGTTCTAAGGTCGGAGTTTATTCTTGTTCCATGTTTTAAAGAAGGGGCTTTGCCCTCATTTCAAAAGGGGTCTCCATCTGATGTCTTGGAGACGCGTTTAGTCAAGAGTCTATTGATGAGTTACATTTCTATGAATGAAGAAATGCATATTTGTTCTAATCTTTTCTTTTCTGATCTCTCTCCCTGCTGTTCCCTACCCTAATTCCCTTCCCCCCGACTGGCTTCGTCATAACTCTGTGCTATAATAGCTTTCTGAGTTGATGACTCTGGAAGGTGGGCCTTTTGTTCAGTGACGTGCAGATCCCGAGTAAAGGACACTGTGACAGAATAGTGAGCCCACAAGTTTATACTTTCCTCTGGGTCTGTACGTGAGCTGCACAAAATGGCCACCCTAGATACCCTTATGCAAGTAGTCACTCAGATGCACAGGGATTTGACAGACTCAAAAAATGTTCCAGCTGATTTAGTGAATAAAGTAACTCAGTTACAGAGTAAGGTGGATGGTTCTGGATCTGAGTCTCGTCCTACGCCTTTCGCACCTACTAACATAGCTTTGAATGTGCCGACTCAGATTCCTTTAGCTGCACCAGAGAGGTTTTCTGGGGACCCCAATAAGGTTAAATTTTTTCTGACACAGGTAGAACTACATTTTACGTGTTGGCCTAGTGCCTTTCTGGTCGCACAATCTAGAATTGCATTCCTTATATCATATCTTAATGGTGATGCAGCTACTTGGGCAGTGCCATTAGTCCGATTAGACAGTCCTCTTTTATTTAACTGGTGTCATTTTGTAGAAGAATTTGTAAAGGTTTTTGATAGACGCGCAATCATTATGTCTGCAGACAAAGAGCTACTAGAATTACGGCAAGGAAATAAAGGCCTGATAACATATTTGGCACACTTCAACCGGTTAGTGGTGGAAACCACTTGGCCTGAGGAAAAAAGGTCAGCAGTATTTTATCAAGGGCTAAAAGACAAACTAAAAGATGTGTTGGCCCAAGTTGAACCACAACCAGAAACTTGTACTGATTTAATTAATCTAACCCTACGGATAGATCACAGACTTTCTGAAAGAAAAGGAGTAAGGAAAAAATGGGCAAAAGCTAACTGGTGAATGAAAAGATCCAGACACTTTCAATTGTCTTCAGATTCTATGATAGAACCGATGGATATCGGAACTGTTTGCCCACCACTGACCAAAGAGGAGAAAGACATGCAACAAAAAAATGGTCAGTGTCTATATTGTGGGAAAAAGGGCAATTTCATAAAAGAATGTCAAAAGAAACCTGAAAGTAAAATTGACCCAACATTTGTGACTAAGAAAAAGATAGCGGTTGCTTTGACAAATTCACAGGAAAACTAAAGTGCCCAAGAAAAAACGAAGGGGACCTCTTGGGCAAATTGACAATCCCTTCAGTGTGCTGTTGCACAAATCGTTATGTCAAACATTTCCGAATTTTAGTACAAATGACTGTGCAGGGAAAAATACATAAAGACCAAGTTCTAATTGATTCTGGGGCAACAGGAAATTTTGTGGACCAACAAACTGCACTAGACTTGCATATACCCAGCGTCAAGAAAAAGGTTCCTGAAGTTGTGTATGCAGTTGATGGCAGTGAGTTGGCAGGAGGCCTCGTTACTAAACAAACCTCACAAATACAAATGATTTGCAAAGATGATGAGAATCAGAACCACTGTGAGATAATTCGCTTTGATATAATCCAAGCACCTCAATGTGGTTTTATCTTAGGAATGGCGTGGTTAATGTTACATATTCCATGCATAGACTGGCACAACCAGGTTTTGCGTTTTTCTTCTTCTTCTTGTGCCAAGAAATGTTTTCAATCAAGACGAAATAAAGAAGGAAATCTTCAACACTCCATTACTACTGCAGTTGAGAAGGAAATTAATATGCCATCACAGTATTCAGAATATGCTGATGTTTTCAGTGAAAAGAAAGCAAGCTCATTACCACCTCACAGGCCGTACGACTGTCAGATCGACCTTGTACCTGGCGCCAATATACCAAATTGTAGGATCTATGTGCTATCGGAGAAAGAAAATCAAGTCCTACGAGAATACCTTGATCAATGTTTAGCCAACAAGCTAATTCGACCATCACGATCTCCAGCGGCTTCTCCACTGTTTTTCGTACCTAAAGCAAATGGCGATTTGAGGCCTTGTATTGACTTTAGAGCGATAAATAAGATCACAGTTAAAAATAAATATCCACTACCTCTCATACCAGTCTTGTTAGATCAGGTAAAATCTGCCGTCAGTAATACCAAACTTGACTTATGAGGTGCTTATCATCTAGTTCGAATTCGAGAGAGAGATGAGTGGAAAACAGCTTTTAAGACTCGTTATGGCATCTTTGAGTATCTAGTGATGTCGTTCGGTCTGTGTAATGCCCCAGCAAACTTTCAATATTTCCTAAGCGATGTTCTGAGAGAATATCTAGACATCTTTGTCATCGTTTATATTGATGATATATTGATTTATTCAAACTCTGAAGATCTACATGACAAACCTGTTAAAAAAGTATTAAAAACTCTACAAAAACAAAATTTGTTTTGTAAGCTAAGAAAATGCTAATTCCATACCAAAGAAGTTGAATTTCTAGGAGTCATTTTAACATCTGACGGCATGCAAATAACGGAAAGAAAAATTCAAGCTGTATCCGAATGGCCCACACCAAAATAAGTATGTGATATTCAATGTTTTTTGGGTTTTGCGAATTGTTATCGACGCGTCATCCATCACTTCTCCCAAAAGGTGGCACCAATCACCAAAATGCTAAGAAAAAAGGCCATCTTCAACTGGTCCCAAGAGACAGAGAAAGCATTTCAAGATTTAAAAAAGGCTTTTACTACCGCTCCCATTCTAGCTCACCCTAATGTGGAGGAACCATTCATCGTGGAAGCTGATCCATCTGATGTTGCCGTTGGGGCCATCCTGTCTCAACGTCATCGAGAAACTGGACAATTACACCCCATAGCACATGCGTCAAGAAAATTTAATGAAGCAGAACAAAATTACACCATAGCAGAAAAAGAATTACTAGCAATTCGTAATGCTTTTAAAGAATGGAGACATTGGGCCTCATTACAACATTGGCGGGCGGCAACCACCGCCCTCCAAGTTGTAACCACTGTGCGGCTGCCAATGGGTCCGCGCTCGTGCGATGCGACCGAGATTGCACCGCCAGCCTGTTGGCGGTGCAATCGCCAAAACAGCCCTGGCGGTCTTTGACCGCCAGGGTTGTAATGAGGGCCATTATCTGTTGGGAGCGAAACACACCATAACTGTATATTCCGATCATAGAAATGTTCAATTTATGAGTTCTGCCAGACCACTAACTCCGAGACAACTAAGATGGATGCTATTCTTTCCAGAATTTGATTTCATAGTGACTTTTAGACCAGGAATAGATAATCGTAAGGCCGATGCATTATCGAAACAAAATTCTTTAATCACATCTACTGAGCAAAAACCCCTGCCTATTATAACGCCTTCAAAAGTGTTGTGGCTAGTAGCAGCTGCACATTTTTTTGATCTCATTTGTAATCATTTTCACATCACTAAGTGGCAAGAGTGGTTACAAGACACCAAGAGGTCTATTCAACAAGGTATACCTCTACATGAATCTCGAGTATTTCCTGCTTATTGAGGAGTTAAGAGAGACAGCTTTTCATTGGTTACACAGTCATCCTCAGGCAGGTCACCCAGGTCCTCAAAAAACAATAGAACTCATGAAAAGGTATTTTTGGTGGCCTACATTTGTTCACGACCTTAAGCAAATACTACAATCATGTGAAGTATGTGCAAGATGCAAAAGCCCAAAGGTCTACTAATACCTCTACCCGTTCCCAATCATCCATGGGAACATATTTCTATGGATTTTATTACTGGTCTTCCTCAAATAAAACAATTTACAACCATTCTAGTGGTAGTAGACAGTCTTACCAAGTATGCCCATTTCATTGCCTGTAAAGGGCTCCCAACTTATGACACCTTAGCGACTATCATCTTAGAAAATATAGTTTGTCTTCACGGACTTCCAAAGGTTATCCTCTCTGATAGAGGAACACAATTTTCTGCATGTTTTTGGCAACAATGGTGCAAGGCTCTACAAATTGATTCAACTTTATCTACTAGTTATCATCCACAAATGGATGGTCAAACAGAGAGACTAAACCAAACTCTGAAACAATATTTACGATGTTATGCAACAAAGTCTCCTAAAACCTGGCTGGATCTTTTGTGGCTTGCGAAACTGGCTTATAATAACTCTCACCACTCTTCAATAAACTCAACTTCTTTCTATGGTTTATATGTGCGTCATCCGCACATTTTACCAGTTACATTACCTGCCTTTACTCAAACCACTCCAGCAGTCATGGACATGCTAACACACATGAAAAAGGTACATTCACAATTACAAACAAATCTTCATCAAGCAAAGAAAAAATATAAAATGCAATATGACAAAAAACACCAGCCTGGTCCTCAGTATACAAGCAAAGATAGAGTTTGGTTATCCACAAAAAACTTTATATTCAAAAATAAAAATATGTTTCATCCAAAATTCATAGGGCCCTATGAAGTACTACAACAAGTGAACCCAGTAACATATAAGCTAAAATTACCATTGTCTTTGAAAATTCATCCGGTGTTTCACACTTCGCTTCTTAAACCTGCTTTGCCCTCAAGTGTCACACAACCTGCTCCTCTATTAGTCCAAAGTCATAGGGAGTATGAGGTGGGATCTATTCTAGACTCTAAATATAGGGGATCTTCCCTTTGGTACTTGTTGTCCTGGAAAGGATACAGACCGGAAAATGACTCTTGGGAACCTGCAAGACATGTTCATGCACCACGTTTGGTGCGATGATCTCACCTCCTCCATCCTGATAAACCAGGCCCTGGAGGGCGCTTGGGAGAGGGGTGTAATGTCAGGAATAAGGCCTTGCACGGTCCAGGTCTCGCCCGAAACTCTGCTGGGTGGCCCTGCTGCGCTTTATGCGTACCACTTGTCATCCCCTCTTGTTCCAAAGGTGGCCATCAGCATCGTCTGCCCTGTGGCAAAGATCATAGAGCTGCAGGTTCAGGACATTGGTGGACAAGATGCACTTATCGGTGTTATTCCATGAAGGGACTGCAATTTCCATGTTTTTAGAGGCAGCAGCCATCTTGGGGTGTGGCAGGCCTATAAAGCCCAGTCACACCCAAGCATGTTGCTCACTATTTTGAAGACTTCGATGAAGTCAGACCTCGTGGGGGTTTCTCTGAAGAAGAGCAGAGTTCCTGAATGGCAGAGTGACATCCAACTGAAGTATCTGTGTTTCCATGGTGCATTCAAAAACAAGTAGGTCGCACTCGTAGTGGTAATGCCTTGATGAATCCAATTTTGGAGGAAGTTGTTACTTCCAAAGGTAAAGCGCCCCTTAGCACAACGAGCATAGCGTTTTCAGTTTCCAGAGTACAGCGGCCTAGGCGCAAAGATCAAAGGAGTTTCAGTTCACAGGTGTAAAGCGCTCCTTGCACAGCAATTCAAGCGCTTCAGTTCACAGATGTAAAGCACTCTTGGCACGACAATTCAATTGCTTCAGTACACAGATGTAAAGCGCTCTAGGCACTGCAATTCAAGCGCTTCAGTTCACAGGTGTAAAGCGCTCTTGACAATGATTGTTTAAACACTGCATGAGGTAACCCAGTGGGGCGGGGTGCACAATCAGATCGTGACTTTCCAATGAGCTTAATTATTTCTGATGATACAAATACAGAAATATTCTGTTTCTCAGGGATCCATGGGCCTTTCTCCCATAACCAAGGAGTGGCATTATGGACCACTCTTGAACCTTTTTCAATGTGATTACTAATTTTCCAGAAACGTTTTGAGTACGCAGATGCTGATGCATACTGCAATTTAGCACACAATGTTTCCTGCTGGTGTTTTTTTAAAGGACCATGCCTCCAATATTAATAACTTCCTTTGTTCATGGAGATTACTTAATGACGTTTCATCCTCTGGGAATTATGTTTCATCCTTTGGGAAGTACCAAAAATAGCATTAGAGATTACTACAGAATGTAGATATGGCACAACCAACTCCCAGAGCATCAACTAGAGTAGCGTACACAATTAATTAAAGGATTTCGTCTTTAGAGATATATTAAAAGGTAAAAATTGCATCAACAATTCACTTTGTTACTGGCAAGAATGTGAAACTTAGCATGGCACAATCCTTCTTTCAAAGTATATTCTTTATAATATAAGTTTAATAATGGTGTGTGTTAGAAATGGGGTCTCTAGTTGGCAGAGGTAGAACCCTTGTGCTATTAGGGACCACATTCCTAGTCAGGGTAAGTCACACACAATCCAAATTATCGTGTGCCCAACCTCTGGTAGCTTGGCACTGAGCAGTCAGTCAAAACGTAGTAGTCAATGTGCAAAGTGGTTATGCAATAAATCATGCAATAACACAGTGAAAACACCACAAAAATACAACACACAGTTTTAGAAAAATATGAGATATTTATCTGAATAAATTAAGGTCAAAACAATCAAGATTTGATAATCACAAGTTGAAATATCACTTTGATAATAATAAGAAGGGTCTTAAGTTTTTAAAAGCAACAATTGTCTCTTGCAAGCATGAAGTACCTGGTATGTGTCAAAATTACATGCATGGAGACCACAAAGGAGGAGATGAGTGGAAAACGAAGGCTGTACGTCAGATTTCCAGGAACACACAGATGATGTGTTGATTCTTTTCCACGTGGCAAGGGCACTGCACTGAATTACGGCACACAGGCTTGAATACTCTTTGCGATGTGGGGTCTTTTGATGCCCAGGCACAATGCATAGAAATCCTGGGCATGCATGATGATGTCATAGGTGCTGCTTCGATCCGGTGGGCGATGCATCAGAGTTTCTGTTGCAAGGCAATCGCTGCGTCAATTCCTTCTACAGCAAGTCAGGCTGCATCGTTCCGGCTCAGTGATGGGTCAATCCAATGGGCTGTGCCTCGAAGTTCCAGTCGCAATGCTGGGGCCGTGTTGATCTCTTCTCAGGGAGCCAGGCTGCGTTGTTCCAGTTCAGCTTGACTCTTTCACTGCTAAGGAGTTTGTGCGTCAATTCCGGTAGGCTGTGGGTCAATTTTCACCGCTCAATGAGTTCCTTTGCAGAGGTGTAGCCTTTTTGGCCCTCAGACTTCAGGAAACTGGAGGCAAGCTAAATCCAAGACCTTGGAGAGCACTTCTCAGCAGCCCCAGAGGCCAGCAAGGCAGTAGGGCAACAGCAAGACAGCAGACCTCCACAGCAAAGCAGTCCAGGTGAGTCCTTTGGGCAGCCAGGCAGCCAGGCAGCACCTCTTGGCAGGTTGGAAGATCTGGTTCAGAGTGTCTGTCCCAGGAAGAGTCTAGGTTGGTAGGGTCAGGGACCCAGTTTAGATATCCAAAAGTGCCTTTGAAGTGGGGGAGACTTCAAAGAGTGGTTTTGAAGTGCACACGGTTCCCTTTCAGTACAACCCTGTCTGCCAGGGTCCCAGTGGGGGATTTGGCAGTCCATTGTGTGAGAGCAGGCCACTGTCCTTTGAAATGTAAGTGTCCGGCTCTCCACCCTTCCAGCACAGGAAGACCCATTCAGTATGCAGATGTGTGCAGTATAACTGAGCATCCTGTGTTTGTGGTTGTCTGGGTGAAATGTACAAGTGAGCTGTCAACAAGCCCAGTCCAGACGTGGATTGGAGACAGGCTGTAAGGCACAGAAGGACTTAAGTGCAGAGAAATGCACACTTTCTAAAAGTAGCATTTCTAAAATAGTAATATGAAATCAAACTTCACCCATTAGCAGGATTTTGTATTACCATTCTGGCCATACTAAATATGACCTGTTTACCCCTTTCTGATCAGAATCTACCACTCAAACAGTACATGAGGTAGCCCTAATGTTAGCCTATAAAAGGGACAGGCCTCACAGCAGTGGAAAACAAATTTAGGATTTCTCCACTACCAGGACATTTACAACACACAGATATATGTCCTGCCTTTTACCTGCACAGCACCCTGCCCTCTGGGTTACCTAAGCTCTACCTTAGGGGTGACGTTGACGTAGAAAAAAGGTAGTTTAAGGCTTGGCAAGTACTTTCAAATGCCAAGTCGAAATGGCAGTGAAACTGCACACACAGGCCTTGCAATGGCAGGCCCAAGACATGGTTAAGGGGCTACTTATGTGGGTGGAACAACCGTGCTGCAGGCCTACAAGTAGCATTCAATTTGCAGGCCCTGGGCACATGTAGTGCATTTTACTAGGGACGTACAAGTAAATAAAATATGCCAATTGGGTATGAGCCAATGTTACCATGTTTTAGGGAGAGAGCATATGCACATTAGCACTGATTAGCAGTGGTAAAGTGCACAGAGTCCTAAAGCCAGCAAAATTAGGTCAGAAAAAGAGAAGGAGGAAGGCAATAAGTTTGGGAGTGATCCTGCAGATAGGCCATTTCCAACAGTGTGTAAACTGGAGACAATATTCTGAAAAATGGAACAGTTAAGTGGGTATTGTGAAAAAAGGCTTCTTGTGCCATGCATATATTAAACGCCAAATAAGTATGGTGTCAGACCATGTTCAGAGGGGCACTTGGCAGAGAGGGGCTACAGGGCCACTCTGTGGCTGCAGTGCTGGTTCGGGCTGTTTACCACTGATGTCTGTGGGACAGTCTTACCATAGCCTTGCAAATTGGACATAGGATACCCATTCTGCACTTCCTTTTAGTGTAGCAAGGGTAAATAAGCTAAGGCTTCCCAAGGAGTTAGTGTGAGGGACAAGAGCTCAGAACTTAACAGTCAATCGAAATACATAGTAACTTATTGTCCAGCCCAATATTTATTTGTTCTCAAAAGAACAAATTACTTTAACCTTGCAGCAAAACAAAACACTCCACACTTGAATGGAGTAACAGTCATTGGGTGACGTCCTCCTTTACTAGTTTTGGTGAAGCACTACACCCACTAGTGTGCCTGTTCCATCTCTAGGAAGTTCACAACATTCTACAGTTACTATGCAAAGGTGCTCCCTTAGACTTTGAAAAGGCAAAATGCTGATTACTATAATTATCTCACTGGACAATTCATGGCTGAATTCATAGATGTTTAAATCAAAAAAGTGTTCAGTATCAAAGGTTAGCTTTCCAATAGGAGGTTATTAACCTTTGTGGGATTAAGACACTGTCTTTAAATCTCCTTGAGTTGTGGCCTTTTGTTGCCTTCTCAGTTGAAATGTGGTTTGGGCTGCGTTGGGTGGTGGGCCAGCAATCTCAGTTATCAGTTATCAGTTATGGTGAAACATGACCATGAACAGAGTTCTTGCTCTTCACTTGGTCACCACGGTTAAACAGCACAATAGACCAAGTGCAGAGGGGTGTGCATCACAGCAGTTGTGGCCTCCATGCCAAGTGAAGATGGGTAATTGTCTTCGGCAGTTGTGGCATCTGGGCCAAGGACATGACTTCTGCTTTGACAGAGACAGTACCTTGTGAGGGTACACCATGTTGGCAGCAACAGACCAGTCTCTCTTTCATGCTGCAAGTGTGCTAGACAGTGCAAAGTTGAAATGGCTTAAAGCTTCTATATCCATTTTACTATGGGAACTGGGAGATTGGGAGGCCTCTCATGACTTGTGCTGGCATTGGCTTTGCTTTCAATGGTAGTTTACCTCTTCTGGGTGCTTCACAAGCTAGCGACCTGGATGGGCATCACTTCTTGGAAAGTTTCTCTCTCTCTACCTGGGCAGGTGATCTACTTCCATATTTGAACATGCAGGTAGGCTCGCAGATACTTGGCAGAATCTTAGCTTCTCAAACAAGCTGTGGAGATTTCCATTGATTTCCTCCCTTATTGCAATGCCTGGGATTCCACTTGCCAGCAACAAGAATACAAGGAATATGCTGCCAGTGTTTGGGGAAGCTGTATTCATACATCACTTTGTGACATTCTAAACCAGAACCATCAAAAATAGATGCCACTGCTTTCTGCAAACACAAGCACATTGCACACAGTCTCAATTTCATACATTGTGCCTCACCATACAAAGTGTACATGCATTGGATATGTACATTTAATGATAGTGCTAAGGCCTGACTACCCTAATGAATTGGAAATTTTACTCAAGCAGTTTGGGTGGTCCACTTTTCTCTCTGACCCAGAAATAAGATCTGTTTGAGACTGAGTAGGATTTTTCACTTCAAGTCAGCAACCAGGTCATAGACAATAGTCCCAAGTATACATAAGATGGTAAATGAGGAATGGTATGTTCCTCTGGGTCACAGGACTAGTTCCTTACTTTTGCATTACCATGGGAATCCCTACACATGAGCACACCAGATTAGTGTGTTAACTCACCAGGTAAAAGATCAGGATACCAGTTTCACATGCAGTTGGGTCACTCAGGGTGGGGCTGCTTGTACATTTACCATGTAGGTGTCATTCCCTTCTGAACACATTTTGGGGGTGATTCTAACCCTGGCGGTCGGTGATAAAGCGGCGGCCAACCCGCCAACAGGCCGGCGGTAAAAAAAATGCAATTCTGACCCTGGCGGGAACCGCCAACACAGCCCGCCGCATTAACACTCCGACCGCCACGGCGGAACAAACAAACAGCGCGGCGGTCACTGCCAACAGCCAGGCGGCAGACAATGTACCGCCCACCCTATCACGACCCACCAATCCGCACCCTTTTCCGGGGCGCGAGCCCCGCCGATAAAAACACGGCGGAAACAGACATTTTCAATGGAAAACGCTCACCTCGAGACACTCCACGCGGAATCCGGACAGCATGGAACCCGAATTGAACATCATACCTGCTCTCGTCTACCTGCTCATCTACCACGAGTACGAACTCCGGCGCAGAGGTCAACGGTGAGTACTGCACCTACGACACACAGGAGGGGGGAGGACGAAAGGTTACGGGCATAAACATATGCGACCCCCCCACCCCCCCAATATGTACACACCAATGCAGAGCAGGAAGTCACAGTGACACCACACAAACACCCTTTAAAAATACAATGACACAACCAAATTTGGAATAAATATTTATGTACAAAAAAAGCACCTGGAAATAATTGAGCAACCGTGAAAAATATTTACAAAAACCAAAAATATATACACATCAGTGTATCACTGAAGTAACAAGTCCTGCACATCCTACGAATCTAACATGTCCGTGGGCCAATGTTCAGCGAAACAAGGGCAAAGCCCACACACGAGACCTGAGTCCTTTGGAGAGAACACTGCAGGGGCATCTGATGTTAAAACTACAGGCACCTCAGGGGGAAGGGAAGGGGGGGCCACCACAGCCACATGAGTCCACGACGCCAGATCCACGAGGAGCCACCATGCCCACTGCACCATCCTGGGGAGTGCAAAGCCACAGTCTCTCAATGTCTCTACAGTGGGTGGGCTGCCCACTGCACCATCCTGGGGAGTGCAAAGCCACAGTCTCTCAATGTCTCTACAGTGGGTGGGCTGCCCACTGCACCATCCTGGGGAGTGCAAAGCCACAGTCTCTCAATGTCTCTACAGTGGGTGAGCTGCCCACTGCACCATCCTGGGGAGTGCAAAGCCACAGTCTCTCAATGTCTCTACAGTGGGTGGGCTGCCCACTGCACCATCCTGGGGAGTGCAAAGCCACAGTCCAGTCCAAGGAGGAGGCATGGTGGGCACAGTGAACCATAAACAGTGCCTGAGACGGCGGGACCCAGCGCAGTGGTGCATGACATGGCGATGTCCAGCGGAGCGGTGCCTGAGAGGAAGGGCCCAGCGGAGCGGTGCTTGAGATGAAGGGCCCAGCGGAGCGGTGCTTGACAGGAAGGGCCCAGCGGAGCGGTGCCTGAGAGGAAGGGCCCAGCGGAGCGGTGCCTGAGAGGAAGGGCCCAGCGGAGCGGTGCGTGAGATGAAGGGCCCAGCGGAGCGGTGCTTGAGATGAAGGGCCCAGCGGAGCGGTGCTTGAGATGAAGGGCCCAGCGGAGCGGTGCTTGAAATGAAGGGCCCAGCGGAGCGGTGCTTGAGATGAAGGGCCCAGCGGAGCGGTGCTTGAGATGAAGGGCCCAGCGGAGCGGTGCTTGAGATGAAGGGCCCAGCGGAGCGGTGCTTGAGAGGAAGGGCCCAGCGGAGCGGTGCTTGACAGGAAGGGCCCAGCGGAGCGGTGCTTGAGATGAAGGGCCCAGCGGAGCGGTGCTTGAGATGAAGGGCCCAGCGGAGCGGTGCTTGAGATGAAGGGCCCAGCGGAGCGGTGCTTGAGATGAAGGGCCCAGCGGAGCGGTGCTTGAGAGGAAGGGCCCAGCGGAGCGGTGCTTGACAGGAAGGGCCCAGCGGAGCGGTGCCTGAGAGGAAGGGCCCAGCGGAGCGGTGCTTGAGAGGAAGGGCCCAGCGGAGCGGTGCTTGAGACTGCGGGGCCCTGTTCAGCGGTGCTCTTCTGCACGGCGGGGCCCTGTTCAGCGGTACCTGTCTTCACGGCGGGGCCCTGTTCAGCGGTACCTGTCTTCACGGCGGGGCCCTGTTCAGCGGTGCTCTTCTGCACGGCGGGGCCCTGTTCAGCGGTACCTGTCTTCACGGCGGGGCCCTGTTCAGCGGTGCTCTTCTGCACGGCGGGGCCCTGTTCAGCGGTACCTGTCTTCATGGCGGGGCCCTGTTCAGCGGTGCTCTTCTGCACGGCGGGGCCCTGTTCAGCGGTACCTGTCTTCACGGCGGGGCCCTGTTCAGCGGTACCTGTCTTCACGGCGGGGCCCTGTTCAGCGGTGCTCTTCTGCACGGCGGGGCCCTGTTCAGCGGTACCTGTCTTCACGGCGGGGCCCTGTTCAGCGGTGCTCTTCTGCACGGCGGGGCCCTGTTCAGCGGTACCTGTCTTCACGGCGGGGCCCTGTTCAGCGGTGCTCTTCTGCACGGCGGGGCCCTGTTCAGCGGTACCTGTCTTCACGGCGGGGCCCTGTTCAGCGGTGCTCTTCTGCACGGCGGGGCCCTCTTCAGCGGTACCTGTCTTCACGGCGGGGCCCTGTTCAGCGGTGCTCTTCTGCACGGCGGGGCCCTCTTCAGCGGTACCTGTCTTCACGGCGGGGCCCTGTTCAGCGGCGCTCTTCTGCACGGCGGGGCCCTGTTCAGCGGTACCTGTCTTCACGGCGGGGCCCTGTTCAGCGGTGCTCTTCTGCACGGCGGGGCCCTGTTCAGCGGTACCTGTCTTCACGGCGGGGCCCTGTTCAGCGGTACCTGTCTTCACGGCGGGGCCCTGTTCAGCGGTGCTCTTCTGCACGGCGGGGCCCTGTTCAGCGGTACCTGTCTTCACGGCGGGGCCCTGTTCAGCGGTGCTCTTCTGCACGGCGGGGCCCTGTTCAGCGGTACCTGTCTTCACGGCGGGGCCCTGTTCAGCGGTACCTGTCTTCACGGCGGGGCCCTGTTCAGCGGTGCTCTTCTGCACGGCGGGGCCCTGTTCAGCGGTACCTGTCTTCACGGCGGGGCCCTGTTCAGCGGTGCTCTTCTGCACGGCGGGGCCCTGTTCAGCGGTACCTGTCTTCATGGCGGGGCCCTGTTCAGCGGTGCTCTTCTGCACGGCGGGGCCCTGTTCAGCGGTACCTGTCTTCACGGCGGGGCCCTGTTCAGCGGTACCTGTCTTCACGGCGGGGCCCTGTTCAGCGGTGCTCTTCTGCACGGCGGGGCCCTGTTCAGCGGTACCTGTCTTCACGGCGGGGCCCTGTTCAGCGGTGCTCTTCTGCACGGCGGGGCCCTGTTCAGCGGTACCTGTCTTCACGGCGGGGCCCTGTTCAGCGGTGCTCTTCTGCACGGCGGGGCCCTGTTCAGCGGTACCTGTCTTCACGGCGGGGCCCTGTTCAGCGGTGCTCTTCTGCACGGCGGGGCCCTCTTCAGCGGTACCTGTCTTCACGGCGGGGCCCTGTTCAGCGGTGCTCTTCTGCACGGCGGGGCCCTCTTCAGCGGTACCTGTCTTCACGGCGGGGCCCTGTTCAGCGGCGCTCTTCTGCACGGCGGGGCCCTGTTCAGCGGTACCTGTCTTCACGGCGGGGCCCTGTTCAGCGGTGCTCTTCTGCACGGCGGGGCCCTGTTCAGCGGTACCTGTCTTCACGGCGGGGCCCTGTTCAGCGGTACCTGTCTTCACGGCGGGGCCCTGTTCAGCGGTGCTCTTCTGCACGGCGGGGCCCTGTTCAGCGGTACCTGTCTTCACGGCGGGGCCCTGTTCAGCGGTGCTCTTCTGCACGGCGGGGCCCTGTTCAGCGGTACCTGTCTTCACGGCGGGGCCCTGTTCAGCGGTGCTCTTCTGCACGGCGGGGCCCTGTTCAGCGGTACCTGTCTTCACGGCGGAGCCCTGTTCAGCGGTACCTGTCTTCACGGCGGGGCCCTGTTCAGCGGTGCTCTTGCAGTATGTCAAGGGAGTCAGACCTGGCCTGGACACCCTGCTCACTCGCCCTCCGACCGTGCTGTGTCAGGCCCCTTTGGGGAGTGAGTCCTGGGCCCTTTGGTGTCGTCCCTTGCAGCCGGGATGGGGCTTGTGGGGCCCTCCTGCTCCGCGCTCCTGGTGGTTGTCCTCTCCGCCCTGCTGTCCTTCCGCTCCTTAAATGGGGCTCTCGGCCCCTTGCCTCCCCTGGCTGCTGTGGCCGGTGAAGTGGCCGGAGTCACCTCCTTGGGGGCAGCCGTCTCTGTCCGCTCACGGCGGCCCTTCAATTTCCGGGTCCTCTTGCCTGGGGGGGGCTGGCTGTCCCCTTGCTGCTCACCGAAGTGTTACTGCCGCCAAAGGGTGGACTCCACATGCCATGCACCACTTGCACTGTAGAAGTTGGGCTGGTGGTGGCTGAGGTGCCCTTGGGACTTTTCCCAGTTGGAGGGGGTGGGTCGGGGGAGGGAAAGAGGTCAAAATTGGAGATGTAATATTTCTTGGGACCAAGGTAAGGGGTAGGAGTAGTGGTGAGAGAAGTGGAGGAAGAGGATGTGGTTGTATGAGAGCCAGGTGTGCTGTCCTTGGGTGCAGGTGACTGGGACGTAGGCTGTGGTGAGGTGGTTGGCTGTTGTTTGGGTGTCTGCCTGCGTTTATGTGTCTTGGAAGAGGGGGTGACAGACACAGTGGGAGAGGACACAGGGGACGTGTAAATGCCAGTGGGGGTGGTGATTGCAGGTGTGCGGACTGTAGTGGAGGGTTTGCTGGTGGTGGAAGAACTGGCTGATGTTGGGGTGCATGCAGGTGTGAGTGTAGACGTCACAGGGAGGGAGGAGGGAGACGAGGAGGACGGGGACACAGAGGTGGTAGTGACTGTTGATATGTCTGCATCTGTGTGTTGCTTGGGTGAATGCTTGTGTTTTCTGTGGTGCTTATGTTTGGATGAGCTGGCCTTGGGTGTTGAGG
Source organism: Pleurodeles waltl (assembly GCF_031143425.1). Classification (NCBI taxonomy): domain Eukaryota; kingdom Metazoa; phylum Chordata; class Amphibia; order Caudata; family Salamandridae; genus Pleurodeles; species Pleurodeles waltl. The sequence continues at coordinate 578,403,098 of NC_090447.1, forward strand.
TGTGTGCAGGCTGGTCTGATGGTGTGGATGGGATAGGTTGAGGTACAGGAGACAGAGAAAGGGTGGAGGCAGATAGAAGAGGGAGACTGGAGACAGGGACAATGGCTGCCGTCAGTGCTGAGGCCAGAGCAGTGAACGCTCGTTGATGGGCAGCCTGACCCGAATGAATGCCCTCCAGGTAGGCATTGCTCCGATGCACCTCTCTTTCCACCCCCTGGATGGCATTCAGAAGGGTAGTCTGCCCAACAATGACCGTCCTCACCAGGTCAATGAGCTCCGCACTGAGGGCAGCAGGGGTAACAGAGGCAGGGGCTGAGGTGCCTGGGGCGATGGAGACGCGCGCCTTCCTGGCCGAGCGGCCACGGAGCGAAGACTGAGGGGCTGCTGGGAGGGCGGTGCTGGTGCGCTGGGTGGCGGCTGTACCTGTTGTTGCGGGGGGCACAGATGGTGCCGCCACCGCTAGGGAGCTCCCAAACGAGGACGTGTCCGTGTCGCTGGTGTCTCCACCGGCCCCCGTTGTGGTGCTCCCCTCGCCCTCCGGATCACTGGTGCCCTCGGTGTCTGTGTCAGTGCCCACCGGGGCCTGGTGACCTGCAGCTCCCTCCTGCTCCGACGCCAAATCTCCTCCGCCTGATGATGCTAAAACACAAGAAGACAAAGATTTAGGGTGGGGGGAGAAATTAAACAAAGTTGAGTGCATGCCTTAGCAATACCCTTTGCGGAGAGGACAGACACAGGTGGCTCGTGCACTAAGTCGCGAACTTGGGGTACACTACTCAGTACTTCTGACTAGGCAAACAGGTCTAGGGACAACAGACGCGCACATGTGTGATGCTGGAGCATGGGTAGCTGCACTTGGCACCCTACAGAGGTGGGGGCGGGGGCACAGGGCCATGCCTAAGGGAGAGGACTACACTACAGAGAGCGCCCTGGCCTAATGTCACCCACAGCCCTCCTCCCCCACCCAGACGCCTCCACTGCTACTCACCCCATTGTGTCTGCTGTGCTGTCCTCAAGCGCCCATCCAAATTAGGGTAGGCCACCGCCAGGATCCGGGACATCAGGGGGGTCATGGTGCGACTGGCACCCCTCCTAGGTCGGGAGGCCATCCCCAGCAGTGTTTCTGCGGTCTTCCTCGTTGCGCGGCAGATGTCCTCCCACCTCTTGCGGCAGTGGGTGCCCCGTCTGTTGTAGACCCCCAAGTTCCGGACTTCCTTGGCGATGGCACGCCAAATATCGAATTTCTGATGGGCGCTCACCTGTTTGACATGTACAGGGTGGGAAAGAGAAACCGTCACATATCTGCATGTTTGGAGTACATGCCCCCCCCTCCCCAACCTTGCCATGGTTCCCATTCTCTCATCTGTCGTGCGTTGCACTCCTCATTCCCTCCACACCCCACCAACTTACATCCCCCCCACTCCACACAGGCATAACCCATTCAATGTGCACTGAGTGTACTCACCTGTTGGTCTGGAGGACCGTAGAGTAGCGCATACTGGGGGAGGACCCCGTCCACGAGCTTCTCCAACTCTTCTGAACTGAAGGCGGGGGCCCTTTCACCAGTAGCAGCAGCCATTGTCACTTCCAGACCGAGTTCACAGCAGCACTTGCAGTATAGGTCCTCTCCTGTGGATGATCAGGTCTCGAATGATTGAGCAGATAGAAAATGGCGGTCACGCCCGCGGCGGTGCGTACCGCGGCGGTGCGTACCGCGACCGCCGCCGCACATCGTCATTGGCTCCTGAAACCCATAGGCTTCAATGTTAACCAATGCGTCTTCGCACAGCGGTCTTCGACCGCCTACCGCCACGGTGTGCCCCGCCAGCGCAGTGACCTCACATCCCATTGTCCCACTTCACAGGTCAGGCATCGGCCATTTCAAGGGCCCACATGGCTTAATTTCTAATGCGTCACACAGGCCTAGGCCTTGCAATGGCACACATACAAACATATCAAACCATACATTTACCTGTACTGTGCAAGCTGTGTTGTACGTACCTGTGAGTGGATTGACTCTGTACTCCATATTCTCCTTCCTAGGCACCGTCCGCTGGGACTAGCGATGAGAAGGAGGAATCCTCGCGTGTACCGGCCGCTGGTGGACCTGTCGACAATGGAAGAACGCCATATAATACTAGGATACCGACTTGACCGAGCCTCCATCCATGAACTGTGTGCCCAGCTGGAGCCAGCCCTGATGTCCCCCATCCGCCAACCCACAGGAATTCCCCCTCTAGTGCAGGTTCTGTCTGTCCTCCATTTCTTTGCAACTGGCTCATTCCAGACAACAGTGGCCATGTCATCTGGGATGTCTCAGCCTATGTTTTCCAAGATCTTATCCAGAGTGTTGTCTGCCCTGATGAAACTCATGCGGAGCTACATCATTTTCCCAGAGGAGGGTGATTTGCCTACAGTGAAAGCTGATTTCTATGCCCTTGGACATCCCCAACATCATTGGTGCAATTGATGGGACCCATGTGGCTTTAGTCCCCCCAAATGACGATGAACAGGTGTACAGGAACAGGAAGAATTACCATTCAATGAATATCCAGGTGGTCTGTTTGGCTGACCAGTACATCTCCCATGTAAATGCCAAGTTCCCAGGGTCAGTGCATGACGCGTATGTTATGCGAAATAGCAGCATTCCCTATGTGATGGACCAGCTACAGAGACAGCGTGTGTGGCTAATAGGTGACTCTGGTTACCCCAACCTGCCGTGGCTATTGACCCCAGTGAGGAATCCCAGGACCAGGGCAGAGGAACGGTACAATGAGGCCCATGGGCGTACTAGGAGGGTGATTGAGCGAACCTTTGGGCTCCTGAAGGCCAGATTTAGGTGCCTGCATATGACAGGTGGATCCCTAATGTACTCACCAAAGAAGGTGTGCCATATCATCGTGGCGTGCTGTATGCTTCACAACCTGGCTTTGCGACGCCAGGTGCCTTTCCTGCAGGAGGATGGTCCAGATGGTGGTGTTGTAGAAGCCATGGAGCCTGTGGAGAGTGAAGAGGAGGAAGACTCTGAGGACGACACAGACAATAGGGACAGAGTGATACAACAGTATTTCCAGTAACACACAGGTAAGAATCACCCACGCCATTTCACAATTGCTTATAGCCTCCTGCATCTGTACTTTCTGTAGTTCCCCACAGATGTTTTTCATTAATTTTTGCCTTTCCCTTCCCTTCTCAGTGCTGTCTGACTCAGTACCTGACTTCTGCTTGGTTCGCCCATGAAATACAGCGTATTGACATTGGTATGTTGTCATGACTAATTGACAGAACAGAAATTGAACAGTAATATGTAATACATTTGTTAATAATACAGCATGACTCAAAACAGATTTGTGTGCTAAATGTGATTTATTTACAGTGCTAGATATCGGTACTTGTGATTCTAAGGGTGATGGGTGGGGGTGGAGGAATATCCATGGCAGAGTCCAGTTCTCAGTCTCACAGGTGCATTGTCCTTTTGCCTGTGGAAGGATGGAGCATAGGCAGTTCATGGTTGGACAGGGTGGCAATGTGGGACAGTGGGAAGACTTGAGGGGGTATGTCCTGCTGGCGGGGGTCTTGACATCCTACTCTGTCTTTTTTTTGGGTCTCAGGCTCCTCTTACGGGGTGGTTGTTCTTCAGCAGGAGGTGGGGTTCTGGGGGGCTGTCGAGGTGTTGGGACCTCCTGTTCACTAGCGCCGGCAGAGGTGGTAGGCTGTTCCTGGTCCGGGCTAGTGACAGGGGCCCTGTGTGGTGCACCATGGTCCCGCAACGCGTCCTCTATCCTGTTGAGGGCCAGGACGATGGTCCCCATTGCGGTCCCGATGATTCTCAGCTCCTCCCTGAACCCCATGTAGCGTTCCTCCTGCTGTGCCTGGATCTCAGTGAACCTGGCCAGTACCGTCGCCATCGTTTCTTGGGAGTGGTGGTAGGCCCCCATGAGGGTGGTGAGGGCCTCTTGGAGAGTGGGTTCCCTGGGCCTCTCCTCCCCCCCCTGTCGCACAGCAGCCCTCCGAGCTGCCCGGTTTCCCCCGGCCTCTGTCCCCTGGACGGTGTGCCCGCTACCACTGCCCCCAGGTCCCTGTTGTTGTTGGGGTGTTGGGTTAGCCTGGGTGCCCTGTAGTGGCAGACACACTGCTGATTGAGCTGTCCTAGAGACAGAGGCATGGGCCCGCTGGGTGGGAGCTGTGCTGGTGTTGGCAGAGGGGGTCGGGTCTGGTGTGGCCTGTGGCTGCCTGAGGGGAACCGACTGCCCAGAGGTCCCCGATGGTCCGGGCTGGTCATCAGGTTCACTGTCGACAGAGCTGCTATCCTCAGTGTGGGCCTGTTGCGGTGGTGGGATGGACACTTCTGGACCCTCCTGGCTGGTGTGTTGTCGTTCGGGTCCTGCATGGGGTAAGAGAGTTTGGTTCTTGTTTCTGTGTGTGCAATAGCGTGCGTGTTATGGGTGCCCTTGTCCCCCAGTGCAGGCATTCCCTTGAGGGAGGTGTTGTGAGGGTAGTTAGTGGGGGGGGGGTTAGTGCAGTGGTCATGCTTAGGTGATGGGTGCCCATGATTTGTGTTGGCATGCAGGAGTTGGTGTTGGGATGGGTGGGTTGTGCTGGTGAGACATTGTCAGGGAGGATGTGTGCTGGGGGGTTGGGGGTGAGGGTGGGGGTGTGGGTTGGCATGCTGGTGGGGTGGGGGGGATATAGTAGTTGAGATTGGACTTACCAGAGTCCATTCCTCCGGCTACTCCAGCGAGGCCCTGAGGATGCAGGATGTTCAAGACGTCTTGCTCCCACGATGTAAATTCGGGAGGGGTGGGTGGGGGTCCGCCGCCAGTCTTCTGGACCGCGATGTTGTGCCTGGAGACCATCGATCGGACCTTCCCCCGTAGGTCGTTCCATCTTTTGCAGATGTCCTCCCTATTCCTGGGATGCTGTCCCACCGCGTTGACCCTGTCCACGATCCGCTGCCATAGCTCCGCCTTCCTGGCTATACTGGTGTGCTGCACCTGCGAGCCGAAGAGCTGGGGTTCCACTCTTAGGATTTCCTCCACCATGACCCGGAGTTCTTGGTCCGAAAAGCGTGGGTGCCTTTGGGGTGCCATGGGATGGTGTGGGTGAGGTGTGGGGTGGTGTATGTGATGAGGAGTATGTTGGTGAGTGGTGCTTTGTGCTACTATGTGGTGTGTGTGATGGTGTAGTGTGCCTCAGTGTGTCTTGCTATGGATTGTCTGCTGTGTCTCTCTCTCCTTCTCTCAGTAATTATGGTCGCAGGGGTTTGTGGGTGATGTGGGTGTGTGTTTTATAGTTGGTTGATTGTGTGATAGTGGTGTGTGTATGTGTATCAGGTGTGTGTATTTCAAATTGTCCAATGTGGCTGTGTTTTGGTGATGTGTGTGTATTCTGACCGCGGCGGTGTGTAGCGCCAATGGAATTCCGCGTTTGAATGACTGCCGTGTGGATTCGTGGGTCGTAATGGCATGGGCGTATTTCTGTTGGCGTGACGGTGGAGGTTTGGTCATCTCCAGTTTATCGCTGCCCGCTGATGTGGCGGGCTGCAGTGGAGGACGGATTTTTGGAGGTTTGGCCGTTGTGGGTCAGAATGACCGTGGCGGTTAACCGCGGCCGCGGCGGTGTTATGGCGGTCTTCTGACCGGCGGTAAGGGCCTTTTACCGCCGAGGTCAGAATGACCCCCTTTGTTCCTTATAAAAATATTTGGAAAATACACATCTTTGTTAGATTGCTGTAGACATTTGGATATTTACCATCAGTAAAATATGCTTGTATTATTCCTCCACTGCCTAGTATCCAGGCACATCAGGTCACAGAAAACAACCTATAACCCATCCTGAACAAAGAAGTAAAATCAAAACTCATGACAGAAGACAAGCTTTTTAGAGAACAGTTATACACCAGACATCTATATACACCGGTGTGAACAATGCCAGAGCTACACTAGAGCTTGTTCTGATTATCCTCTAATTAGACTGAACATAGAAAGACATTGGAGACTTGTATCCCTATGTAAATTAAAGCACTGAGAAAAATAACAATAGCAACTCAAAGGAATTTGATCAGGAATTAAATATTGCAACACAATTATTTAATACTAGAACATACAGCAACCCTCGCAGATTCCCCTGAAGAAGAATACAATGCATATCCAGCATAAGACATTACCGCAACCCCACAAATATGGAATGGTACTCATTGTGAACATCCAAATAATGTGGTGCCATTTGCCATATTTATATTCATAATTCAGGGAAGCTTCAAACACTTCTGAAACACTTGGGGGCATATTTCTACTTGCTTTGCACTGAATTAGCATCATTTTTTTACACTAATTCAGCACAAACCCAACGCCATATTTATATTTTGACGCTAGACCTGTCTAGCATAAACATTTTGGTGTTAACGTAATGTTTCAGATGCATGAAACCTACTAGCATCAATGAGATGCAAGGTAGACTTTCTCGTCCAAAACATGACTCAAACACCCTTGTGGAGTATTTAACCACCAGGGTAAAAAAGACGCACGGGTGGGAGGCAGACCCAAAAAATTACGTTAATTCCGATTTGCATCAAGATTTAACTCCTGGGTCAGGACAGGCGTGACAATGAGGCTAACACACCACTGCTAATGGGGAACACAGAGAAGCAACATTACAACCCACAGAAGAAGATGGAGGTGATACTGATACAGCTTACTTGACGGCGCAGAGGACAGCAACAACTCCTGAACACACCACCATGACAACTCGGCCCACAAAGGCAATGCAGAAGGCAGGAGAGGGTCTTCAGAATCAGGACAACCCTCCTTGGCCTCAGGGACCTGGACATTTTTAGGACCTACAAACTCAACTAGCAAGCCATACTACAACTGCTGCACCACATTGAGCCACAAATTGCAGCCAGCTTGCAGGCCCCCTCAACGTACCACCTATAATAAAGCCACTTGCTGTCCTGCACGTGCTGGCAAGTGGTTCCTTCCAAAAAACGGGTGCACTGGATGCTGGTGTCTCACAGCCATCATTATCTGCATTCCTGCCAAAGGTGTTAGACACTATCATCTCCCTGACAGCCTGCCACATCAGCTTCCCCTAAACCCAGCAAAAGCAGCAAGAGAACAAAACAGGGGTTCTATCAAATCTATGGCTTTCCGCATGTTCTTGGTGCAATTGACTGCACCCATGTCCGGCTCGTACCACCTGCAGCAACATAGCACTTATACTGAAATCACAAGCACACGCATTCCATTACTGTGCAGGGCATAGTGAACCACCACAGAATATTCATAAACATTTTGGCCAAGTATACTGGGAGTGTTCATGATGCCTACATATTCAGGCACAGCAGGTTCAATGAACAATTCCAGAATGGACAATTTGGAAATGGCCTACTTGTTGGTAAGTCAACAAATCTATTAATGGACACACAACACACCAACTCTGTCATACACACAAGACATACACCACTACAGTAACATGTGACCAGGGTAACACACATGTGCAGGTGATAACACATATGCACCATGCTACAGTACAGCACGATTGGTGCACAATACTAATACACACCCACAACTTGATAGGCACACCACAGAAAGGACAAGTGCAGACATGTACCCTTTGACAATAGCAGAACTACACAGACCACTACAAGTGCCCTCAGGTTGCCTATTACATACACATCACACACACTACACCAAACAAAGAATAGCATAGAAATATCAAAGGCATACTGTTAGAAAAGGTGTCTTTGGTTGGCAGTCAGGTTACCCGCTGTCCAAGCAAGGACCCTCACTCTAGTCAGGGTAAGTCACACACAATCCAAATTATCCTGTGCCCACCCTCGGGTAGCTTGGCACTGAGCAGTCAGGCTTAACTTAGAGGGCAATGTGTAAAGTATTTGTGTAATAAATCATACAATAACACAATAGAGCACCAAAAAAATACACCACACAGTGTTTAGAAAAATATACAATATTTATCAGGATATTTGCAGGTCAAAACGATCAAAGATGCAATAAGTAAATGTAGAAATATCACTGAAAAGTGATGTAAAGTGTCTTAAGTCTCTTTTAAGCACAAAGTACCTGGTTTGCGTGAAAAATCTCTGCAATGGGCTGCAGAGGAGGAGAAGCGTGGAAACAAAGGGGGTGTGCGTCGATTTCTCATGCTGCACATGGGGATGCGTTGTTTAGTTTCCACGCAGGGACGGCTTTGCATTGATTTCCGGCGCTCGGTCATGGATCCTCTTAGGGATGCGGGGTTTTCAGACGCCCCGGGGTCTGTGCGTGCAATCCTGCGCATGTGGAGCAGAGCTACAAGCGCTGCGTCATTCCAGTGGGCTTTGCGTGGAAATTTCTTCCCACAGCAGGCGCTGCATTGACTTCCCCTCTGGAAGTCGGGCTGCATCGTCCCAGGTCGGCTGTGTGGCGATCCAGTGGGCCGTGCGTCGAAGTTCCAGTCACAACGCAGACGCCACGTCGATCTTCTCCTTGTGAAGTCGGGTTGCGTCATTTTGTTTTGGCGTGCGGTGAATTTCCCACCGCGGGGCAGGCTGTGCGTCATTTTTAGCAAGCTGTGCATCGAATTTTCACCACACAAGGAGTCAAGTTGCAACAGAGAAGTTTATTTTTGTCCTGAGACTTCAGGGAACAGGAGGCAAGTTCTATCCAAGCCCTTGGAGAGCACTTCTTCGCCACAGACAGGGAGCAGCAAGGCAGCAGGGCAACAGCAAGGCAGCAGTCCTTCACAGAAAGCAGTCAGGTGAGTCCTTTGGGCAGCCAGGCAGTTCTTCTTGGAAGGATGCAGGTTCTGGTTACAAGTTTCTTCTTCAGGAAGTGTCTGAGTTGGAAGGGGCAGAGGCCCTGTTTATATACCCAAATGTGCCTTTGAAGTGGGGGAGACTTCAAAGAGTGGCTTAGAAGTGCACCAGTTCCCCTTTCAGTTCAATCCTGTCTGCCAGGGTCCCAGTAGGGGATGTGGCAGTCCTTTGTGTGAGAGCAGGCCCTCCACCCTCCCAGCCCAGGAAGACCCATTCAAAATGCAGATGTCTGAAAGTGAGGCTGAGTATCCTGTGTTTGGGGTGTGTCTGAGTGAATGCACAAGGACCTGTCAACTAAACCCAGCCAGAGGTGGATTGTAAGGCACAGAAAGATTTAAGTGCAGAGAAATGCTCACTTTCTAAAGTGACATTTCTAAAATAGTAATAATAAATCCAACTTTCCCAGTCAGCAGGATTTTATATCACCATTCTGGCCATACTAAATATGACCTTCCTACTCCTTTCAGATCAGCAGCTACCACTCAAACAATATATGAGGACAGCCCCAATGTTAGCCTATGAAGGGAGAAGCCTCACAGCTGTGTAAAAACGAATTTGGGAGTTTTACACTACCAGGACATGTAACCTACCTAGGTAAATGTCCTGCCTTCTGCCAACATAGCACCCTGCCCTATGGGTAACCTAGGGCCTACCTTAGGGATGATTTATATGTAGGAAAAGGGGAGTTTTAGGCTTGGCAAGCACTTTTAAATGCCAAGTCGAATTGGAAGTGAAACTGCACACACAGGCCTTGCAATGGCAGGCCTGAGACAAGGTTAAGGGGCTTCTATAGGTGGCACAACCAGTGCTGCAGGCCCACTCGTAGTATTTAATCTACAGGCCCTGGGCACATATAGTGCACAGTACTAGGGACTTATGAGTAAATTAAATAGTCCAATTGGGTATGATCCAATGTCACCATGTTTAAGGGGAGGGAGCATATGCACTTTAGCACTGGTTAGCAGTTGTAAAGTGCACAGAGTCTAAAAACCAGCAAAAGCAGTGTCCAAAAAGTGGAGAGACGCAGGCAAAAAGTTAGGGGTGACCACCCTAAGGCTGTCAGGTCTAACACATACACCATGCCCATGTCATGTAACTTCCAAAAAGGCACAGATGCCTTAAGTCATGCAGTGGAAATCATTGCCAGAACAAATATCAAACACCACACAACTTACGCCTATATGAACTGCATCTCATCAACACATACCTAACTTACCTGTACTGTGCAGAGATATCTGCCTGGCGCATTGGCTGACACACATAGAACTACAAGATCAATGCCCATCACATACCATGTGCCAGATGTGTCAGGAGTGGTACCAAACCTATTGTAGTGCAACTTACTTGCAACACTCATTGACTTACAATACCATCATGTCTGTACCAGATACAATAAATGGCCTAACAGGGGGCAGAGGCACAGTCAGACAGTGCAGAACATGAATGTCATAGTGGGACCCAGTAGGAGAAAACAGCACATCAATGACCTCACATGCACTGTGCTAATGGACACATTTGCAAAGTAGCTGAGCTTCATCCCATAGCCTGCACTGTGCATGTGTAAACAGAATAAATGCACATGAATGTTTAGGAAGATAGAAGAGACACTGCTAGTTATGTTGATCATGTTATGACAATGGGATACACACCGTTGGACACCCCACGGCTGACACAAACATTAGGTGCCACTCAAGAACACCAAGGGAACAATGTAATAGCCCACAGTTCCATAGTCATGGTCTGCACTGCATGTACATCTTGGCAGATGAGCATTTCATTATGACTTGAAGCCACTGTCACCACAAGATATATAGCATGATGATGCAGACTCACATGTAGCTATACTCTAAAACCTGAGGAAGTGCCAACAACAAATACCACCCCAAGGTTGTTGTGTGCAGGTTGCAAAAAGGAAGTAGACTGTGCTATGAACTCAGATGAATGTGGCTCAAATGCATGCTGCACACTGCTGCACACACAGAAAGAGCCAATTGGCCATCCAAAAAGCATTTGTACAGGGAGGTGTACCATCCTGCACAGATACATTTGCCTCCACAAGTCAGCTAGCCAAGTACCCTGGTGCAACTGAGCAACTGACACAAGGGACAAAAAAGGGTTGCCAAGTAACATGTCACACATGGGGCATTCTTGCCTAATTGAAATATTGCAGGACAGTGCAGCCAAATTTGGAGACATGTAGTGCATTCCCACTAACCAGTTTCAAAGGCCCTAAGTGTCACACCTCATCTGCAATGACACATGTCAAAAGGGATGTGGTGCTCAGGCTCTTTAGTGCTACAATGTTGCCACCACATCTGACCCCATTGTGTTGTGAGGATGTGTCATGTCCCCTCTAGTGATAGCACACTGATACAAAGGTACGCTACACAACACATGGTACATACATAATGACCATCAGTGTGGATTCTAAATCATATGTTCCAGGTCCTTGAGCCAAACACCAGATTGTCATGTACAACAACCTAGTGCTGAAGAAAGAGTACACAAGGATAGGAACTCACACCAAACCACAACTACATATGAGCCACAACCAGCTCTTATTATCAACTGCCATGCTACATGACATACCTGTTGCAAGTCCTAACAACAAATTACTCCTTTAATCTTTTTGCAGTGGATCAGGGTTATGGCAATATAGCCATGGTTAATGACCCCATTTCCCAAGCACAGCAGCAGAGCAGGCATATAATGAGGGACATCGGAGGACACAGACTATTGTGGAGAGGACATTTAACATTGTGAAGTCCAGGTTCAGGTGCCTAAACATCACAAGAGGCAGCCTTCTATATTCCCCACACATCATCTGCAAGATAATCATGACATGTGCCATCCTGCACAACAAATGTGCGAGGATGAAGGCCTCCTTATATGAGCAGGTAGATGAACTGCCTGAGGAAGAGGAGGGAGATGGTGGAGAAAAAATGAGGGGGAACAGCACAACACAGCTGCTGGGATACGCCTCAGACTGCACATTGTTAATAACTTTTTCACTCAATAATCACATAACTCACCTTGTAGATTTTGTCAATATACACCTCACCTATTCACACAATCGGGCTTTGGTGTTTTCAATCTCTTAAACATCTACCTTATGAGTATGAGTCTAACCTCAGGGAGCATGTCAAAAACACTAATCTAAAGAGCACTGTAACAACATCACGTGTGAAGCGTAAGAGTGAACTGCTACCATCACACATCACAATTACCCTAATCACTTGAATGTGACAACTGAAGGACACAGTCTATGGACCACAATTAATTAATTACATCCCCATTGCCAACTTGTACAACAATAGTTCATCACACACAACAACAACATGTCCGATTGGAAGTAAACAAGGGGGCCACACATGAGGCAGTGGGTGTCAAAATATAGTGAGACTATAATGTTTGAAAAGAACACTAACACAACTCAGTGTGAGAGTTGCAATGGCTGCATGGAGCATGGGTGACAAGGGGGAACATTACTGGTGACAATGCTCAACATGATTGGCCCAGGTATGACAAGCAATGGGAGAAATGGATCCTGAGCAGAACATCCATGGAAATCCCGCCTGCCACTGCCATGGGACCCAATTCTGTCACAGGGTACACATGACCTCACACTTTGAATGGACACGTCTGTGGAATGCACATCAGAATGGATGAGAACATATGTAGCTACTAGGGCTGCTGGTCCACCACAAAAATGTTTTATTACAATGCAAAATGTTATGATTTTCAACTGTCTATTGTGTTCAATTCTTTATATGGTTGGAATGTAGGCAGAGTGTGTCAATCACAGTATGTAACAAATATATACACATGTCCAACATATGTGTAGTCCACACACAAGTCATTTGTCCGGTAACATTTGCAACATTTGCCAGATTGCATTCATCAGCCATCATCAACAATGCCTGAGCTGTGCATGTCGTCTGAAATGTGATGCTCTGTAAGACAACTACACACAGTGCATAAGTAAACACAATTCACAATCACATACCATGACTCCTGCATGGTACTGACTGCAATACATATGTGGATACACTGTTGTCACACTTACATACATATGCATGACGTGCTGTTGATTCTATAACACACATATTGGTGTAAGAGACCAATCACATACAAATCACATTGTTCAATGGACTTCCACATGTGCCCCTACAAAAAATGTCAAACTGAAGCCCAGCCCATTCAATTATTATGTTGATACAGGGTGCATCCATTAACAATTGACAAAATCACGCAATCAGGAATCGAGTAAAAAAATTACGCAAATGAGTCGAAAACATCAGCAAGCGCAAAGTACATGACCCCTGGACCCTTAGCGTGATTCACACCTTCACATGCATTGCACTGCTTATTTACTGTAAAATCAACGCATAAAGGTAATGCCTCAAAATAGAAAGACTCATGTAAGTAATGCATTAGAAAAACTCACGCAAATATCAGATGCGTACAAAAAATTAACGCATAACAGACAACGTGATGCAAGGCCACAGGAAGTGAAGTAATAGGATATCCTTTTTACAGGCGTGGTACAGTGGGAGTACTTTCACTTTCTCTTTACCGTCTGTGCCTCTTTTGACTGTGTGGTTGTGTCTTGGAGTTGGTGGTGTCTTCTTGCTCTTTTTTGTATCTTGTGATGTCCCTCCTGTTGTGTTTCCTGTTATATTTGAATGTTATTTGTCCCAGTGTCTGTAAATTTGTGTGTCAACTGTATTTTAACTTGTACCTGTGTCTGTCTGGGTTAGTTGTCTAGATGGGTTAATTGGGTTAGTTATTTTTGGGGTGTTAAGTTTCCTTTCCTTACTTCTGTTTATTTCTACTACATTTTTCTTTTTCAACCTGCACCCCGGTGCAATGTCTGGCAGGGGGATGCAGATCAGAATGGGAGAGGAGGAGCTGGGAGGCTTTGTGTGGCTGGTAGCCCATTACCTCCCATTGATGTTGGAGATGGGTGGCCATGTGATCCAGGGCTACTGGACAGAAGCGAGGTGGCTGCGGTTGGCAAGGTGTTCCACCACCTGAAGAGGGTCCACAGCAGACGCAACAACCACCAGCTCAAGCATCGCTGGGTTGATCTGGGGGCCAGGGAGCAGTATCTTCTGGACCATCTTGGTGTGGTGATTGGTGGCCCAGTTGGTCAGTCCCCCATTGGCAAACTAATTACTGTTCAACGCACTTGAATGACAGTAGAAGATGTGTTAGTGTGCTGCATGCAATGCTTGTGAACAGGTTGCATGCAACTAGAATGAATTGTCACTGTGCCAGTAAAGACATGGGCTTCACATATCCTACCATTTTACCCATGTAAGTCAGATGTTATGTGAGTCATGCACATCCTCACTAAGTCACACATTTCAGAGGCCATGGCAACATCTATGCCCCAGCATTGTGTCATGTATGATAAGCCAAGACACTGCCAGCATACCATATGTAAGTGGATTGTGATAACAAAGTACGACAGTCCATGTATCGTGCAACATTGTCAGATTTACACATACATCATTCCTGCCAATATGTTTACAAAGGGGCATACCCGCCTTAGGGAGCACTGGCAATGGGGCATTTGATGCCATCAGCCAACTGTGATACATCAGTCATGGATTACTCAATGCATGAAAATTGAATACTAAAAATGTAGCCGCCTTTCCCCCACATAGTGTCTCTGTGTGCCTTGCAGGACAAGCCAGAATACCTCAGTCAGTTGTCTTGCAGAGCCCAAGGGTAGTGTCATGTATCTGTCACCCAACTCTCCCTCATTCCACGGAGTTCCATCTTCTACAGATTGGCCACAAATGGTTGTTGCAGGGTGTAGCACTGCATGAGTCTCAGGACCAGTATAAGAGTGCAGATGTGTGGTTCTCACTCACCTGAGTGTCAGTCTCATAGTACGTTTACAGTGATGTGTCTGTTGCACTGTCCACAACCTGGATAATTACCTCACTCCTCTGAAACCATCATTTTCAATCGATATCTTTCAGGTGGATCTGCCCCCTACACCATAAGTGAAGTGTCAAGATTAGAGGACCCAGATGTATCCAGTAAGTGTGATTTTGTCTGTCCTGCGTAGTCTTGAAGTGTTTTGTGTGACTGAGTCATGAGTGTTGCACCCAATGATAGAAGTGATGAGCTGTAAAATGATCAGAAATCAAAGTAGGCAGGATGGTGACATTGTGTCACATTTAAGTGTTTCGCAATGCACATGCAGAGAGTCATATCTTTTGGGGCTTCTGGCACTCAATGGGCAGCATTGTGTAAACAAGGTGATGACAAGCCACATGTAGGCCCATTTGTGACTTAGATGTTCACCATTGTGTAAATAATGGCATTGGAACACACCATCATGCTCACAACACAGTGATGCACCATTTTGTACACAAATTGGTGCATCCCTGTGTTGTAATGTACAGGTAGGACTGGGTGGGCAATTGTCCCTCAGCATGGTGCCACTAACTTTGTACTCTACTTAGGTGACACTTATATGGAATGTAATAGGCGTGCATGCAGGTCAGGTCCAATTGTGTGCTGGCATGGTTATGGGTGTGTGAGGAATGGTATTGGATGATCAGGTATTGATGGGTGTCTACGCCTGGACACATGAATGTAGAAGTAATAGACCTATGGATGCCAGCTTCATTTTTGTCATCACCTAACATATGGTCCACTCCCTGACTCAACGTATGAGTAGGCATGCATTGATGGATGACCTGGACAGTTGAGATGATAATCTGCCTGGCCATACCCCCTGAGGCACAGGGGGTGGGAACAACAAATTTGTAGGTAGATGTGATGCTCACAGTGTAGGTGACAGTCATTTTGATCAGGCTTGCATGTGTACCTATCAATAGTAAACCCTTATCGTTTCCAACAGCATCCCATACTCCCAATAACAGATGTGAGTTTCTGGTGATGTATGTTTGAAAATTTGACACAGATGATGAGGAATAGTGACCCTGATCAATGTGAAGTTGACGCTGCCTTTGCATTGTCACACATGGTACAAAATCTATACAGATCTGATTTGTTTGTTTTTTCATTATCTTGTTGTGGGTGGTGTCAAGGAAATGGTGCTAAGGCAGCGCTGTTGTTTCATCCATCAGGGAAATTGTATCATCTGGAATGTGAGTAGGAGTGCATGTACAAATCGATGTAGATAGTAAGCTAATTTCCTGTACATACTCCTCACAATGCTGACATTGATGGTTGCCTGTCTCATTTTAACAGCTGCCAATATGAATAAGGACCATCTCTGTGCCTTTCAGAAGAGGGCAGTGCACTATAGGCAGTGGAATCTGGGTTCAGGAGGATGGCACGCTGCTATCGCTCGGAGCGATACACTGGTGAGTGGCGGGCCTTCAGTCAAGGGGGACCCACACTGCCCACACAGGCTGGACCATGCACCACAGCTAAGCAGCGGCCCACAGCTGCCAACATAATTATTGCTCCAGCTGCTTCACCCTCTAGTTCCATCCCACAGTCAACCACACCTGCTGCCATGGACATGAGTGCCATCACATGTGTACAGAGGAATGTAAAAGAGGTCCTCAAAAAGTTGGACTCCCTAGAAAAAGGAGGTGGCAAAGAACAACAAGACCCTCAAGAACATTAAGAGGAAACTGAAGGGCCAACCTCTGAATGCATGATGTCACTCCTCCCAAGTTCACTCCCCTCCCTCCTCTTTTTTTCCTAGGTTTTTTGTGGGTATTTGGGGGGGTTAGTTGTAGGTTAGAATAGGTCAGTGGGGTAGTTAGAATAAGTAGTTTGGGGTGGGATTTCTACTCTTAATGTTTTACTATGTTTGGTGATGTTGGGGCTTTTATGTGTTTATAAATAACAAATCTGTTTAAAAAAAAAAACATATGTATTTGTTTAGTTATAGTTAGTAAATGTGTAGTTTAGTGTATGTTGTCCTGCATGTGTCCTGTGATATAAAGGGGGTGGGGGCAAAGGTTTAGAGTGGTCTTTAAATGTGTTAGGTAAGTGTAGCATAGAGTAGTTAGGGTCTGTTGTGGGTTATGTGTAGGTAGGATAGGTTAGGTTGGGGTAGGTGTTAATAATTATTTTTAGTTATTTTATTATTATAATAAATAATATTGGGTACTCCCTTACTTCATGTGTCATATGCTTGGGTCTCAGAGTCTTCCCATGGGTGTACAGTGAACATTTTCAGAATGTTGGGCACTGTGGGACATTTGACAACAGCCTACATTTCATTCCTTCACTGCTAAACTGACCAGTGGCAATAACAGTGCTGTTTCACATCAATGTGTTCTACTGGTACTCTCAGCTGACGATATTGACCGATAACTGTTTCTCAGCCATTCCTGCAGTAGGTAGTGGGTGTAGCATGCATGTGTTCAACATGTGTGGCATATTCAATGAATTGCTTGTAGGGGATGAGACCAGCATCAACGTGCATCATGTAGGTACCATGTGCATAGATATGTGGTCACATATTCATGCACTCTTGTACTGACACTCTGTGACTTGAGGCATGTTATACACATCACAAATCCTAGGCATAGTAAATGTGTCACAACACACAGAAACATGCTGGTTGTGTAGGTGGTGGTTAATAATAAGTGTGATAGTGCAATATTTACAATGTCCAGGTCTGTGACCCCATTCCTGGAATCCATCCAATTGTGACGCAACTCAAGTCCAGGGTTGAGGGACATGTCATGGGACATGTTTGGCTAAAGTGTCTTTCAGTGCAGGAGAACATAAATTGCCAATTGAAAAGTTAGAGAAAATTGCAGTCCATAGCAGAAATGTCAACAGTGTGTTGAGGAAGAGTGCATATCTGCAACAGTGCTAACACTGGCATGATGTCAAGCACAGGACAAAGGATAACACTGCCCATGTGGCATGGGCTGGTGCCACTGTGAACTCCTATGGGTGAAGATGATCTGTTCCACATCCTCATCCTCCGATGTGTGTGGTGCCTCCTCTACCATTGATTGTGGTAGTGGGGAAGTAGAAGAGGCCAAACACACTTCATTAGTTGCAGATGTGGACTCACAATTCCCGCAGCTGCCATCTGTGGCACTACATATGGCATCACTGCAGCAAGGAGGAGCTGCTGATTTTTAAGTAGAGCTGCAACATCCCGTGGTAGGCAGCCATGTCTGCACTGAGGGAGACCATTCCCAGTGCATGGAGTCCATTTTGCCCTCAAGCACGCTTATGCCAGTTTGAGAGGGCAGTTGTTGTGGCCTCTCCCTCATGGCAGCAGCTTTGTCCCTCAGACACTCCTGAACTCCACGCATTGGGGAGTGTGTGCGTCATTTGCCTGCAGTCTGTTATGTTGCTGTGACCATGCACGTCCTCATCCCCTCAAGGCTGGCTGCCATGGTTTTCATCCCCACCCGCACCTCCTTGGCCAGCTCCCGCTGGACTCCTACCACTGTCCTCTCAAACCTGGTGCCTGGGTCCACAGAGACCTCTGCTGTGTCAGTGCTGGCAGGTCATACTATTGGGGTGCTAAGTGGAGCCTGTGGGATGTCTGCTACTTCAATACTCCTCCTTGCAACTGGAGGTGGTGTCTGCAGGGTTACAAGGACTTCTCGGAGGGTCTCTTGGCTGATAGTTGTCAGCTATTCATCCAGGTCATCAGGGTACTCCATGACAGGCAGATCCACAGGAGAGTTATCATCCTCTGCAATGAGATGGTGAAAAATCAGTCTATCTGTGTTGTGGCAGTTGAGAAGTGACCTCACTGACTTGATATTTGAGGCTCATTGTCAAATTAGGGCCATATTTATGTAAAAGTATTGCAGCATACTGCTGTGCAAAAATAGTCAGCGCCGCACTGCGTCATTTTGGTATCACAAAGATGCGCCGTATGTTAGTGAATAAGGGGCACCACTGTGTTGTCTCCCATGCTGGTGCAAGAGTCAGCTGCCAGCGTCAACCCTGGCATCCTTGCAGCATCATGCAAGGATGTATGAGTGGAGTGGTGTGACTTTTCCTGTGCATGAAGGTGACCCTTCCTGCACATTAACAATTACTAATGGCGCTTTGGTACTTCTGTGTGAGATGTAGAATGCAGCATACACAAAAGAGCCAAATCGTCATTTACATATGATTGTTTATGTGCAGTAAGGAACACCTTCACGCTCATAATCAATAATTTTTGGCATTTTGCTCTTTCTATGCATGCTGCAGAATGCAGCACACATTGGAAAAGCATAAAAGGAGAAGCTATACATGTGTTCCTCCTTGTTTCATCCTGCTAATGCCACCCCTGGGGCTAGTGTTAGAGTTTTGGCCCTAACTCAAGTTGATAATATTCCATTTATCTGAGGCAGCATCAAAATGTAATGGGTGTTGCTGTGGCTCTCCCACAGCAACACCCATTGCACCACCTTCCATTCACAGTGATGATCGGGAGGGTCCGTATTTACAAGGTGACATTAAACCACAAAAAGTGGCTTAACGCTACCTTGTCAATATAGCTCAGTGCTTAGCGCCACGGAAGTGTCACTGAAAGTGACACTCCTGTGGCTCTAGGGGCCTATGACGCACCCCTTTAGTTCCAAAGAATTGTTCCATAGCTGCCATCTAGCGCCCTATGCCCCACCTGCTGAAGTCCATTTGGTGCAACTGGCAGCATCATATCTTCTAAGTGTGTTGTCTATCCTTATTGTGGCTTGACACCGTCTTTTCATGTTCTACCCTCCCTTTGCAGCCATTTGCATGGCGAGGCTTTGCAATGGGTGTGGCTGTGCTCATGACACAGCACCACAAATGGCATTCTTCACCTGTCAATGTCTTAAATGTTACACATACACCCATGCTGTGCTGAGACCTTGCACCACCTCAGGGATGGGATTGCCGGGACACTGCTCTTGTTGCCATCGATGGCTTCTCATGTTGTCATTTGTGTTTGTGTGCTACATTGCATAGCACTCATGGACCTGGCAGATTTCAGTTTCAACTCCTGTCTGTGTAGGTTGTTTGCCTTACTAAACACCTATGTTCTACCCCTCAATGCAGCCCTCCTTGCACTATGATACATGAGTGCAGCATGATGACAGTACAGCTCATATGACACAATCACAGGGTTGAACCCAGGGATGGTCAGTATAGGTATGACATTTCTGCTGTGTACATCATTCTGTATGTGACAGTGCCTGATGATAAATGTGTCTATGGACATAGCCATTTCACAGGAGTTGTACTTAGGACAGGGCCTGAAGCAAGTTCAAATTTAATGTGCATCAGTCCAAGGGGCACCTGACTGTTACTGTGTTATTGACCACCCCCAACAGCACAGGTGGCAGTGGCAACTGTTGTCAATGTGGAATGCCCCATGGGTCAATGGCCTGGACATGGCAGGTTACCAGCAGATTACATACTGGCTATGGCATCTGTCCTGTGAAACCAGACCAGTTATACATTCAGCACTACCCTTCAGGTCTGTTTCCGCATTTCCGCCACCCTTTGCATGGAGGTGTAACCCCCATTAAATGGTTGTTAGTGATGTGTTATGGTGTGCCCTGGGTGTCCCTGCACTGCCCATGCACTCGGCATGGGCAGTGCAGGGGAGGGGGTCCCAACCTTGGCCCTTTGCTCTTTCCACTGCCTGATTTTCAGGGCTGAGTACAGTGTGTCCTGTTACACCCAATGCAGGCCAAAACTGGCACTGACTCTATTTGATCCTTCAGCAATGTCTAAAGTGCCCCACAGAGCTACCATGTGCAGACAGATTTCCAGCCACCATCCCAATATGAGACTCATACTGCCAATTGCAAAGAATACACAGAACTGGCAGTCTTACCACCACCGGGCTAGCCCATTTACCTTCCCCACCGGTTGATGTGGAATTATCCACCATTATTTTCAGAGCCATACCCCATGTGTTGTGTGTGTTTATTTCCCCTTTCCCATGTGTCTGACATGTGGGCTCAGTCTGTGACTGTTGTGACCTACTGTTTGCTATCTGTGGTACATATTTTCTGTAGTGGCACATTTCAGTTCAGCATCAATGTGTGGTTGAACACAACTTCAGTTTAGTTGGTCTGGGTAGTAGCATGTTACCAATTATACCAGTCCAGCCTGCTATTTTTCCAGCACCTGTTGAGTTAATTGTTCCACGCACCCAGGGGATACCCTGACTGCATGATGTAGGGATGGCTGCCTCATATGAATGTGTTGTCTATGTGCAGTGTGGAAGCGCTACCGGCACATGCCTGGTTACTGTTGGGACAGTTGCAATGCCGTGTGCTGTGAGATGTAGCACATATGCGTTTGTGCAATGAGGCAAGGCTGTTGCAACGTGTTACTGCAAGGGACACCACTATGAAGTAAAACCAGGAATGGTGTTGACTGACTACCTGGTCTCTGAGGTCTTGGTTGTGTTAGTGGTGCTGATGTGACTACATGCAAGGGATATTCTGATGTCACAACCAGTGGCACAGTGGTTATACATGCCATCCATCCCATGTGCTGCATTTGTACATGTAGGTATTTAAGCGTGATGTTCTAAATATGTCCAGGTTGTGTATGTGTCAATGGTGCATGGCACTACCAAGGTGTAGGTACATGTGTAGCTTACGTCGCAACTTGCTTAATGTGCACTGTGTCCCTCTACTCTCCTTTGACATGCATTGTGTGAGCCCTATGTGCTGCCCCCTTCTTGCACTTGACATTTAAGCATATCTTTCCCCCATGCAACTTACCCTGCATTTGTGGTGTTTCCTAGTATTCTGCACTGTCCTGTCCTTTTATTCCTGTGACGATTGCTTTCGGGATGACCGCTGCAACCATCTCCTCCATCTCGTCCAAATCCTCTTGCGGTGCTGGACTCCCACCTCCAGTTTGCAGTGCTGCCTTCCTGTTCCATGCCATTTTTCCTGTGTCTTTATCGTGCAGTCATGCCATTGTTTCTTGCACTTAGTCACAGTTCTCCTGACCTCTGCTACACTGTTCGTATCCACAATCTGCTGCCAGATTGCCTCTCTCCTTCCAGTTGGCACTTTAGAGGTGATGAAGAGTTGATGTTGGTGCTCCATCACCTCTCTTACCAATATTTTATGCTCCTCTGTGCTGAAACGACACTTCCTCTTTTTCTTCTCCCTCCACTGGGTCTTGTCTGTGTCCTCCTGGCTGGTTCCTGGTTGAAAGGGGTCTCCCTGGGGTCTCTCTTGGCTTCCTAGATCCATTTTGGGGCTCCTTTAAACTGTTCTCTCCATTAGCATCTGTTTTTGACGCTATTTCAGGCACAAATGGTGCATTTCCGTTTTGTGACGTAGTTACATGTTGTAGACCGGATTAGAGTAATTTTTCCTCTGTTAACGTCATTTTGCCTTACACCAAGGCGCAGTGGTCAATGTGGGAAAAAATTACTCTAAACATTTTTTGTGCCACCCAGCGTCATAGTATAAATTTGACGCCAAAATGGCGCTAGTCAGTGCTAACCTTTTTGACGCAAAACTGCATTAGCACAGTTTTGCGTCAAAAAGTATAAGTCTGGCCCTTGGTGAAATGTCTTGGTCAGCTACTGCTGGAAGGAGAGAAGCTGTTATAGTAACACTGAGGCTAAAACAGGAGCTGCTGTGTTTAGCAAAGAAGCTGTGGAAAGGGCTCTCCAGGCCTTTTATTTCACCAAGTATATCAACCATTTTCCTGGTAGGATGGAGCCCTTGAAGGCAGGTTTTGAAAGCCCAGGGTCCCTTCTGGTACCTCTGGTATTTTTTCCAGCTTCCTTAGGTTTTGCCACAGGCATGAGGAGGCCTCAGGAGAGAGGGAAAGAGAGAAAGAAGGTGAAGAGAAAGCAACCAGAGAGAGAGATGAGAGAGAAGATTGCAGGGACAAACATATGTTTATTTGGGCATTAGTCTTTCATACCAATACAAAACACGACCATACACAGAGGTCACATGCATTAAAATATTCACTATACTTATTATTGAGGAATTTAATTCAAAACTGTCTATTCTTCTCATTGACAAATAAAGGCATCTCAATCCCATAGTTCGTTCAGAAGAGCGAACACTTGTAAAAACACAATTTACAAAGAGAGCAGCAAACTTTGAAATCCATTTAAATGATCAATTAATGATCATCTATAATTCTCACTGATTATAAAAAGTGCCCCACACCCACAATTATATCTAAGAACAGACTACTCACTAAAACATCAATTTCAAGAAGCCAAGACAATGGATCATATTTTAAAAATTATTGGTTTATACATTTCAGATACTTAAATAAAAGGAGAGTGAAATCATTCAGAGTATGCATCATGATACATTTTGTAAAATGCATATTCACCATCCTTTGTTTCCTTAATTTGTTCAGCTAAAATTGGGATGGGATTGAAGAGATTGAGACCTATTCTGATTTTCAAGTTGTCTAAATAAAGAAAATGGTCCGGCAAATAATAAGGGTAAAGGTACATATCCGAACTACTCAAAGGAGACACTGTCATTTGAATTGACACTTTTATTGGGAGAAATACTCCTTATCTTTCTGAGAGTTCAATACCAAGGCAGATTCCCTGAGTAACATCTAGGGCCGTATTTCTACTTTTTGGCGCACAACTGCGCCAACGCAGTTGTGCGTCTAAAAACTTAACGCCGGCTAACGCCATTCCAAAGCGCCATGCGGGTGCTAATTTATGGAATGACGTTAGCCGGCGGAGCTGCCTGGTGTGCGTCAAAAAAAATGACTTACACCAGGCAGCGCCGGCGTAGGGGAAAATGGAGCTTGGGTGTCAAAAAATGGGGCAAGTCGGTCTGAGGCAAAAAATCTGCCTCAACCCGAGTTGCGCCATTTGTTTGGGACTCCCACCCTCCATTGACATGACTCCTGTCTTAGCAAAGACAGGAGTCATGCCCCCTTGCCCAATGGTCATGCCCAGGGGACTTCTGTCCCCTGGGCATGGTCATTGGGCATAGTGGCATGTAGGGGGGCACAAATCAGGCCCCCCATGCCACAAAAAAAAATATATATATATACTTACCTGAACTTACCTTAAGTTCCCTGGGATGGGTCCCTCCATCCTTGGGTGTCCTCCTGGGGTGGGCAAGGGTGGCAGGGGGTGTCCCTGGGGGCATGGGAGGGCACCTCTGGGCTCCTTCTGAGCCCACAGGTCCCTTAACGCCTGCCCTGACCAGGCGCTAAAAAATGACGGTAAAGCGGCTGGACGTCATTTTTTTTGACCCGCCCACTCCCGGGCGTCATTTTTGCCCGGGAGTATAAATACGGCGCACATGCCTCGGAGTCATTTTTTAGACGGGAACGCCTACCTTGCATATCATTAACGCAAGGAAGGTGTCCACGCAAAAAAATGACGCAAACTCCAAGATCTTTGGCGCTAGACGGGTCTAACACCAAAGTATAAATATGGAGTTAGTTTTGCGTCGGATTTGCGTAAAAAAAAACGACGCAATTCCGGCGCAACCAGAGTATAAATATGCCCCCTAGTGTGGGAAGGGCTCCAATCTGGCTAAATCTTCAGCATAAAAACAGTGTTTTTTTCACTTTGTAAATTTCTCCTGAGATCCTGAGCCTATTTTAACTCACTTTGATGGGCTTCAATCCAACATATCTGTGCTTTCCTTCTGACTCTATCCGGCTGAGAAAGATTATTTACATTTTTTTAAAATGCGTTTTTATCATGTATGTCCAGGACATCAGTTTTAATTCACATCTAATGCTTTGTATCATGGATCCTTTTAACAGGTGTAAAAGTCTTTTGACACACATATTTTCTAATGGGTCTAAAATATCCCCTTTGTCTATTCTTCTTTTATAACCATAAAATGCTGAAGGAGGTATCATATACAAAAAAGCCTTTAAAAGTGGTGTGTTACAATCCCCCATAAATACCATTAAACTTCACCAGGGAGCCAACCTATCATAAGACCCAGGGTCTAATCTCCTGCAGAGCTTTATCTAAAAGCTTTCTTTCTTAATGTTAACCAGGTTCTTATATTGTCTTTGCAGCCTCCTAACCTTAATATTAGTTCCCTCCAATTGACGTGTTCTGTGGTGATCTGTTAATTTCCTTGGCTGTTTTCGGCACTTCTTACTGTCTTCATCAAACCATCCTCTGATTTGTTTGATTGCAAAGTTATTTGTAGTATTACCCCACACGTTAAAAACGTCAGAAGGCATTTGAGCACATGTGCGATTAAAAGTGCAAAGCAATCTAATTTATTAGAGAAAGCACTAAAATAGCACCAGGTGTAAATATAATTTGAAACTCACTGAGCTATTGCAATTTCTTAGCACACAGTCTAGTGCTTAGTCTATGAGGGAGGTCCATAGCTAAAGTAATACTTTTTCATTTAGGGATGCTTCCCTTATTGTCAAAGGCCCTCTATAAAACCAAATCATCACTCCGTTTGTGGTGCAATATCTTAAGATCCTTAAATGATCTAAATTTATCACAGGGACAAATATATAATCAATTAGAGGATGCTGAGAACAACCCTAAAAGTGGCACTTGCCAGAACATTAAGGATTGAGAGACAATTCAAATGTATTAGGCTGCTCCTGTTCAGCTAGTCACCAATAACATTTGAGTCCTTGTGGGCCCGGATATAAAATGTGCTTCTGGAATATTATACATCTCTGATAAATCATACAAAAACCCATGTATTCTAAAAAGATCAATTTTAGTATTAAAATCACCTACTATCACTACAGTGCCCTCACTGAATACCATGGAAATCAGTGACAAGCTTGCTTCTAGAATTTCTAGAAACTGAGATAGACTAGCCTTAATCTCCTAAAGCAAATCAATGTGAACTAAAATCAAAATATCAAATTGTTTTTGTTCTGTCTGGGTTCCGACCACTGAGATGTGTGCCCAAGAGTTTCAGGTTTCTGTCTTTCTTATGCTACTTACAATTCTACTGGAAGTCAATGTTAAGAGGCCCCCCATAGTCTATCCTCACCCATTGCATGACATGCTATGCCAGCTGACACAAAACCATTTTCATTTAGAAGGTCTTGGAACTGAATGTCCTGCAAAAGGATAATGTGGAAATCTTATAAGAGAGGTATTACATTTCCAGATCTTACACACTGATCTTTACCGTGTATGTTCCATCTGCAGAACTTTATGCTCCTTGAATATTCAGAATCGTAATGTGTAAAAGTCCAAGTTTGTCCAGAGATCGGTTTTAGAATCTTATTAAGAGGAGGAAAAACAAATATTACATTGACTAGACCAGTCAAAAGTGTATGTCTTTCAGTGGTCATCACAATCCTCATATTGTCTCTATATGTATTACTATGACTGGGCACAAAGAGACTCACATTTCTAAGACAATTGTAAGATAGATTCCACTGTTGATTAAAACAAACTTTACTGCCTATTTACCCATAATGACAATTCAGTGCCACTTGTAGATGACTACTTTAAACGTTTCTCACACCACCTTGTGACACTATAATCCCCAAAGAATTCAGGCTCTCTTCTGCCATAGATACTGTGTTATCTGTCAGGAGAGAGATAAAATCACCTTTGGTTAGTTCTCTTCCATCATTATTTGTCAAAATTCCCAAAGTTTTTAGATCAGTTGTTCTAATATCTGAAAATTAAGGAATTTGATGGAACAGGGAAAGGAGCATTGCTCTGATTGAAAGGTAATACATTTCTTGCTTTTTGCCCTTTCCAAAGAATTTCTAATATAAAAGGGTAATGACCATGGTCCTCCTGAAATTCTAGCATCGGCTTCAAGCAATTAGAGTATTTTGTTTCTTTCCCTAGATTTGACCCTGCCTCTTTAACTTAATTTTTGCTCTTCTGGGCAACATGCATTGCCTCTTTGGACTTGTTCTTTTTATGTGAAGCATATACGGTAACAAAAGTTTTTCCTTTTTTCAGAAGTGCCAAAGTTAGAATATGTCCCATTCCTTTTGCGGGATGTGTTTTAGATACCCAACGTTGTATCATTCCCTTTTACAGAACTGCCACTGTTAGAATATGTCCCATTACATAAAAGTTCCAGAAGTGATCCTGGAATCTCCTTACCTCAACTGCCTATGCATGCTTTTTAGTTTCCTTAAGTCCCTTACGTCCTCTTTGTTGTCTTTCCATTCATTTTTCCTGTATTGACCTTCAGATTTTAAAAGAGAAATTTTGATATCCACCACTGTAGACTCAACATCTCATCAACATAGACTAATAGGAGATGTGTACAGATCCATTCTCACTTTCATTAATATTGAATGTTCCCTTTTAAGGTTTACTAACATACCTACATCTTAATTCACTTTTGGTGGTGCTTCCACTTGTATGATCTCTGGACATTCATTTGCCAATCTTATAATTGTGAGTAGGCAAATATTCAGCTTTTATAATTCCACACTTATATTTTGCAGTAAGGTAGTATGGGACTGAAGACTTATAATCAGCATAACAAAAGCTTCCCAAATACCTTTTAAGGTTCCTTGCATAAGCAGAATTACATCCAGTAAGGCTGATGACATTATCAGGTTTACGCTTTCTCCTGCAGTTGGTAAAGAATGGGACATAACTTCCTTTTCACTCCACTTATCATGACCCATTACCAAATCAACTATGTTTTCTTGAACGTCCAACAACACTGAAGCTGTAGTTTCCACACACCAGTTGCATTTCTAAAAGATTCAGAAAAGATTCCTTGTAATATGGTAAGAATGATAACCTTGGACAAAGGATCCTTGATGTAAACCAAACAATCCTACTAAATTCCTACTTTTCTTTGTCACAGATCAAAAAGTGTATTTACATCCTTCTCTATAGATGGTATTTGCTTTATCTCTTTCCATCCTTTGCAACAAAAAAAGTGCTTAGTTACACATTTCATTATTGATTTTGACACAGGTGATCTAATATTCTTGATTTTAAAGAGCGAACAGTTTGACACCAACTCTGTATCCTGAATTTGCACAGCAACAATAAAAGAATCATACTTTCCTTGCCTAGCAGAATCACTTTTCCCCTTCCCTTTCCTGTCCAGTCGGACCTTGTTTGACCTTAATATGTACGCTGAGGTTCGATGTTTCGCCACATCTGTTCCTGACTATTATGGCTAACGAATACCACAGGAGGGTCCCTTACCCACAAACCACACTAGCAAGCACAGTCTTCACTGGAGTCTGGTCTGTCACCTTGTGGGCACCACAATTGAACAATTCCTAACTGGTAATCATCAAAGATGACCAATATGAGAAAACACCACAACGGAGGCCAATACTGGAGGTATGAGCACACCAGCCTTCAGACTCCTTTTCCCTAGCTTTACCCTGTGCTACTGTGCTCGTGCCCACCCTGCATCTGCATTGCTCTATACACCATGCCAAGGCTCTCTGTTAACCTTTATGCAGGGAGTGGACCCAGTTTGATGTAACTAGTGACAAGCGATCAGGGCACTATGAGCACCTCCTGCTTTTTAGGTCCCACCTAGACAATGCATGCACTGTCTCTTCAAGACACATTGTGCACTGTTAGTGGGCTTGGAGGCTGCCCATCACCTTGGTTGGCTTCAAAGCCACTCTAAATTGCTTGCTTTCTGCTGGTCAGCTCTCTGGTATGCACTTCCCTCTTCTTGCATGTGACCCTCCCCTAGAGCAAGGCCCAAGTACCTGTGTCATTACACTGCTCACGATTTTTTGAGCTATTTGTTTCTTTTTGTTTAGCCACTCTACATAGACATCTTTTTTGAGGTGGTTCTGCCGTCTGTTCCCTCGTCACTGTGTTTGCTTCTTACTTCTGTCAATCAATCAATCAATCAAAAAAATGTATAGAGCGCGCTACTCACCCGTGAGGGTCTCAAGGCGCTGGAGGGGGATCAAGGGGGGGGCAGGGAGGGTCACTGTTCGAACAACTATGTCTTGAGGTTCTTTCTGAAGAGCAGGAAGTCTTTGGTTTTGCGAAGGTTGGTGGGGAGGGAGTTCCAGGTTTTGGGGGCGAGGTAGGAGAAGGACCTGTGGTGGTGCGTTGGATGCGGGGGACTGAGACTAGGGCGAGGTCGGCTGATCGGAGGTTGCGTGTGGGAGTGTGGAAGTTCACTCTTTCTTTGAGGTAGGTTGGACTGGTGTTGTGGAGGGATTTGTGAGCGTGGATGAGGATCTTGAATTTGATTCTCTTGTCTATGGGGAGCCAGTGAAGGGATTTGAGGTGCAGTGAGATTCGTTCGTGGCGGGGGAGGCCAAGGTCAAGGCGTGCAGCTGTGTTCTGGATTCTCTGGAGTTTGCGTTTGAGTTTGAGTGTGGTGCTGGAGTAGACGGCGTTACCGTAGTCTGGTCTGCTGCTGATGAGTGCATGGGTGACTGTCTTCCTGGTCTCTGGGGGAATCCATTTGAAGGATTTTTTTAGAGTGCGGAGTCTGTGGAAGCAGGAGGAGATTAGGGCATTGATTTGCTGTGTCATGGAGAGGGAGGGGTCCAGGATGATGCCGAGGTTGTGTGCGTGGTTTGCAGGGGTGGGTGCGGGGCCTAGGGCGGTGGGTCACCAGGAGTCGTCCCTCCCTTCACTTACCATGTTGGACTCCCACCCAGCACAACAAATGATCCGAGAATGCCAGATGCCTTTGTACCCTCCTGCTTCATGACAGCCTCTGTTTATTTTATTGCTGCTATTTTCATATAGCACAAACTCGACCCATAGGGCTTAGAGCACTTTACACAAGACACATTCATTTTGTGTAGTAAAAGTAGGATACAGTGATTTACACAGAGTCACGGTGGTGAGCTGGTGCCGTTATTGCAAGTCACGTGGTGCAATGAAAATACTTTACATTTTTACCCCAGTCTTATCTTTTGAGTAATGATCTGAAGGGCCATAGGCAACATGTGGAACTTTATAACACTTCTTATAAAAAAATAGACTCTTACATTTGTGTTAGCATGGATGGTGAAAATGCAAGACTCTATATACTTATTTCATGCCTGCTTTCATTTTTTTCTTACATCATCACTGACCCTGTTTCTAAATAACTAAAATAACTTCTTTGGATAAAGCATTTATTGTATTTACTTTTTAATTATCTTTGTAGAATCGCCCAATTGTTTGCACCTTCACTCCAGCAAGGGTGGCCTGCTCACCAACTCCCATAATATTGTGATAGAGGAAAGTCTGGAATGCTGAGTAAGCCTCAGAAGTGCAGTCCGTGTTTACCTACAACAACAAGCTAGGCAATTCCTGTTTATGAGCCCCCTTGCAAATCGGCATGCAGCCTTTTCATTACTTCTGTCACGACAAACATGCTGTCATAATGACTACTAGGGAATCTTGCTAAACAAATATAGTTCATGAACGAAAAGGCATATATATTGTTTTGGACAAATATTTGTTTTGCACACTTTTGATTATTGAATCTACCAACGTGTTCGCAACACCCGCCTGACTGCCAAAGACAATAGCTCATCCATTGGTGAGACCTATTTGCTTTGCCAATGCTTGTTTTCCAGGGCAGAGTAGGTGGTATAGGTGAGCAGAACTGAGGCAGCAGGTTGGTGAATTCTGGGTTGAGACTGGGAAGAGGCATTAAGAAGTAGGAATCTCCACCATTTGCCTTACTTTAATTTTATGATTGCTTCCCCCTACTAGCTTCCCTCCTGCCCAGCCTCAGCAGAAAAAGCCGGTCCTAATGTCCCTATATATAATAGCCTTTTTTGCCCTGGCAGCCCCACAACAGGGGGCAGGTGCACCAGTCGTAGTTTTTCTGCACCACTGAGATGCTTCTCTCTGGGGTGCTGTAGAGGGGGGGAAGTGCAACAGACCTTTGTTTCCAGTCTTATTGCTTGTTCAACAGCTTATGTGGTGGCCTGCTGTTTTTTATCTAGTGGTTTATCATACTTACCCTTCTACCTGCAATAATATGCTACAACCTGCTAAATTATTGATCTGCTAAGCCTGAGGATCTCTAACACTCAAAAGCTGGACTATCTTTGAATTAAGTTGGGACCAAAGAGATCTTTCAGCCTACTCAGAGTGCAGAGTGAAGTGTGTATTGACCTACAGTGTGATAAAGCAGTAGGAGTAGCAACAGTACATACCATATTAATACGAGGGTGGTGGTGGTGGTTCCTTCATCGGAGGTGGAGAGAGGAGATAAGTGACCACCTATGTTTCATAATGTATTTTTTTGTATGTGACTGCTGGTTGAAGGTTGACATATTTGGTGACAGGTGCAGTTTTGGAGCCTTATCTGATGCACCTCTTTGGTGGTGCTTGACACGTGACAAGAAATTGTGTTGGACCTGGCCTTCTCTGCAGGGTCACCTCAAACGTCTTACCTCACTCCCTTCCTTTGCTGAACCCATTTTTGTTGGCTTGTAGGACTCTGTGCACTTTACCACTGCAACCAGTGCTATGGTGTTTGTGCTCTCTCCCTAAAACATGGTAGAATTGGCCTATATGATTGGCATATTTGATTTACTAATAAGACCCTGGTATACTGTAGAAAATGTACCCAGGGCCTGTTAAGTAAATGCTATTAGTAGGCAAGCAGCACTCCTTGTACCACCACCTTAAACAGGCTTTAACAGATGGCGCAGGCATGACACTGTAGCCTGTAGTGCAGTTTTAAACTGTCATTTCAAAATGACAAAATAAACCTTTTGCCTGGCCCAAACCCTACTTCTTAATACTTTTATGTTACCCTACGGTAGGCCTTAACGGCTCAAAGAGAACGTGCTGTGTATTTAAAGGATAGGACATGTATACTTTTATATGTTCAAATTTGTCTTTCACCAGTATAAGGTCTATCTCTCCCAATGATCAACTTGGTTCCCTTATTATATTCAATAAGTGCTAACATTGGATTGGGAGCAAATAGAGATATTCTGTTGACACTCCAATGAATTGCAACGCAAAATCCGCTTTAATGGTAAAGTTGAATTATAAAAATGCCACTTTGAGAAAGTTGGCACTTTCTTGTCATGAACATTGGTCCTAGGTCAAATGACAGAGAATGGCTCTTGTTTTGGGGTTTGTGTATTGCATCCACACAGTAACGGTGGATTGGATGTGGGCAGGGCAGGCCGTCCTGCTAGGATAACTGGGGGAGGAGATGTGCCCTGTCCCACTTGCACTTCAAAAGGCATACCACCAGCACACACCAGCTTTTTGACACCTCAAATCTCTTCAAGCCTTGATATGTGAAGGGAAGAACTTTCCAGAACCAGATGTGGGGGTAGGACAGCGAGTCTCCTACACACAAAGGCTGGCACTAGGTATAAATACTGGACTCTCAGACCAATTCTTGAGAATACCACTGGACTTGTGGACATAACAGAAGGACTGCCCTACTGCCAGAGGACTGCCCTGATGCTTGAGGACTTGTTTGCTGTCTGAAAAAGAAAACTGGACTTGCTTATCTTTATCCCAGGCTGAACCGAGTCACTCAAAGAGTCCGTTGGATGACTTTCTGTTTGAGCTATAGAGACATAAAATCCAGAGGCCTCTTTTAGCTACCCAGCTGATCTGCTGCAACTAAAACTGCTGTGACCTGCAACTGGACCTGCCTGAGCTTTGAGGGCCTCTGCTAGAGTGATGTTCTGATCCCCAAGGGGTGCCCCCAGGTCCTGAATCCTTGGTTGGCATCAGTATGAGCTCATACTAAGGAAAAAAAAAGTGAAATCCCAAAGTTTGGGCTCTTCGTTACTGCTTCATTGTACTGAGAATCTACCATACATGATGACCGCCAGCTCAAAGCTTTGATGAGGAGCTGCTATTTGTGCTACACATACTGCCAGTGATGACTGGCTACCCAAATTCAGTTCTTCACACTACAGCAATGACAGCCCCTGGTGACCACCAATGCAAAACTTCATCAATGACTATCTGTGGCCCACAGTCATGTGTATGAACTACGGCGATGACAGCCAGTGCCCCTAGGCTGCTCTTCACACTACAGCGATGAACATCTGTGATGCTCTCTCTGCTCCTTGCTGCCTCCTCCATTGCAAACAGAATTCTTCGAGTCAGAATTTAAGAAGGTAACTCTTTTTACGAAACTAATCTGGTTCTTTTATTCGACCTGCACCTCATCACGGTCAGCCTGAACTTGTGACTTCCCCATGGTCTAGCATAACCAGATGACCATAAGAGGCACTTTCTGCACTAGTTTTTTCATCAAAACGTAAAAAATTTAATGTTTCTGGCTCTACTAATCAGGATTGTGCAGTTCTGATATCACTTTATTTATTAAAATTTATTTTAGTTTTCTAAACTTGTTTGGGGTTTTCTTTGTCTTCTATTTTCACTTTATTACTGTTGAGTGCTATATAAATACTTTACACATTGCCTCTGAGTTACGTCTAGCAGCTTTGTGCCAAGCCAGCAGAGGGTTAGGCACAGGTTAATTTAGTGCCTTTTTGCTGCTCACCATAACAGTGGTTGTGGTTGATTCCTGAGTGGGACTGCCAACCCTCTCAACCAATACTCCAACTTCTTACACAGTGACACTGAGTTTGGGACTGGCACCTGACAATGTTGTTTTTCCCCTTTCCTAGAAATTCCATACAATGTGCGTACAAGTACTGACCCTCACCCACACTCCCTCATAGATCTTTTGTTTTTCTCAGCTCTCTGCACAACAGAAAAATTAAGCATGGAGAAGCATTTGACTATATCAACATCGTCTTCGCCATCAGTGTGGCTTTGGTTGGACCTCCCACTAAAAAATACACGGGGACAGTATAGTGATTAACTTAAAGTCCACTAGGCTGTCCCAACAAATCTTGACCAACAATTGTTCTGTGACTTAACAGGAGTTCAAGTTCATGTACTACCACTGGGCTACTTTTACAGCCACCTCCAAGCCCCCAACTGAGCCTTGGTTCAGGTGCTAGGCGCCATAAGCTATTTCTATTTGATCCAGCCCTATAACCACCTCCAATGATTTTACCCTATTATGCATCCTGAATCAAATGGTTTGATAGGCAAGGGAGGCCAACCAACCCAACATTACATTAGGTCTATCCTAACACAGTCAAAACGTTTAATGTGGAAACCTAGCTCACTGCAGTGATATTACAAAGGTAGGGTCTACTCCATCTTCCAACATTACCAAGCAATCTGCAGTGAATCTGCTCTGCTAGAATATGGCAAGCCTAGCCTAAAAAATAGAGGATGAGTAGTGGCTAACATCCACCAACAAGTACAACATCCTTTAACTGCAAGAAACCCGGATTCAGGAAGGAATAAGTTAGCTATCTCAGGTGTTGCCTGCCAGCTGTTCCTTCTTTTTCAGGAAAGCAAGAGGGGGTATTGCAACACTGTTTAGGGAATCTCTATAGTGTAAAGTCATTTTAGTCCCCTTTCCACACCCAGGGATTCAAGTCTTCTGAGTTGTTTGGTTTAGGAATCTATTTTTTGTTCTGCTAAATCTTTACAGTGATTTGCATTCACACAATAAGCAGTGCAACATTGATATATCATTTAATAGGGTACGTAGGACACTGGTTTAGACTGAAAAGTTGTGCCAAAACATGGCTCTAAAACTACAATTGTTGAATCTTCAATAGAGTTCCATGAGGCACCAACAATCTTATTTTTCCTCGGACACCAAGGTTGTAAAATTACATAGCTATCTGACCAATTTACAATCTTTGGAATTCAGCTGATTTTTTTTTTAACAAGCTGGCAATCCAGTTCCAACTTACACTGGGTTTGGTTGCGAGTCCATAATCAGCTACATCTCTTTCGCAAGCATTTCTTTTTATGCACAGTCAGGTGGCGCCCTCGTCAGCGGATTCTATGACCACAACCTTCATTGTTTATCACTGATTCTTCTATTTAGTCCAACAGGAAGCACAAGACAGGCCCAATAGCTTAGCATTAAGCTTTATGGGCCAAGTCTATGCTGAAAAATGGCACACATGACAAAGCCTTTTGGCAATGTCATTTGGGCAAACATTTGCTTAGTAAATAAATGCTTGGCATATGACAATAAATATAAGCAATCTGTCATCCAAGACTTTATTGATATTGCTTTTAGTTTCAAGAATGCCTTGTTTACCCAATGGGAAACTGTAATCCTAACCAGCCCAGTTGCTTAGACGAGGACTGTTGGGTGTCCATCAGATGCTTTCATGTAGCCCTAATTAGCAACCCTATGGACCAAGATTGTATCCAGTGCTCTAGACCCACCTATAAAACTGCCCTAAACAATAGGAGGTTGAAGTTAAACGTGGAATTGTGGGAGAAGGTGGTTCGCTTGTGTTCTCCTAGAGACACAGGCATGGTTTGGAAAATTATTAATTCACAGTCTCTGAATGCAGGGATCAGCGTTAGCTGCATCAAGCATGTTGAGGCTGATGACTGGGTTCAACACTGTAAGTCAATTTGCCATCTGAAGGCTCATTCGCTTCTAGACAGCATTAGACCAACAAACCTATCCTCTATCCATCACGTTTGAGCTACAGGAGGTTACCTATGAGATCCTACAGAGCCCATCAGGTAAGCTCCCTGGCCCAGACGGGGTCTCTATAGACCTTTATAACCACTACCCAGACTTCTGGGCAGCTGTTATTAGCACCACCATTACTTCTGCTTGTAACTCAATAACTTTTTCCTCCTGGCACACAGCTGTAATTGTGTCAGTTTTCTAAAAAGGTAATAGGCAAGAGCTACATAGATATAGTCTCTTCTCTTTATTAAAGTAAGTGGTCAAAGTGGTTGGCTGGGTCATTCTTAATAAGATCCAGAACTGGGCAGAGGACAACAATGTCCTATCTAACGCTTAATACAGATTTGGATCCAGCCTGGGAGCAATAGAACAACCCCTCAACCTACATCTTGTAGTTAGCAAATATACTGTTGCCAAGCGTGGCCAGCTGTTTTAATCTTTTATGGATCTCTACAGTGCCTTTAATCATGAGAATCGATCAAACATATAGGGCATACATTGGGCATGAGGATGGGCAAGGAATTAATCAATTTTCTACACATTGTATTCAATAATGGCACATCCTCAGTAATATACGGCCTGGGGGGAATGTTCTGATTCATTTTAACTTGAGAGTACGGTTTGGCAGGGGTGTTTCTTGCCACAATACTATTTTTATTGTCTATATTAGAAATGGGGTCTCTAGTAGGCAGTCAGTTTGTACCCTGTCCAAGTAGGAACCCTCACTCTAGTCATGGTAAGGAAGATACACAGCTCAGATAATCCCTGATCCCCCACTTGGTAGCTTGGCACAAGCAGTCAGGCTTATCTCAGAGGCAAAGTGTAAAGTATTTGTTCAAACACACATAGTAACACAGTGAAAACACCACAAGAGGACTGCACAGTTTAGGAAAATAGCCAATATGTATCTGACTCAAACAAGACTAAGGTGGACATTACAACCCTGGCGGATGGTGTTACAGTGGTGGTAAGACCGCCAACAGGCCGGCGGTAAAAAAATTGGAATTACGACCATGGTGGAAACTGCCAACAAAGATAACCACTTTAACACTCCGACCACCACGGCGGTACAAACAAACAGCGTGGCGGTCACCGCCAACAGACAGGCGGAGGACAAAGTACCGCCCATAGTATCACAACCTACCAATCCGCCACCTTTTCCGGGATGGATTCACCGCAGACATATCCCCAACATCATAGGTGCCATTGATGGGACACATGTGGCTTTGGTCCCCCCCACAGGAGTGAACAGGTGTACAGAAACTGGAAGAGTTATCAGTCCATGAATGTGCAGATGGTATGTTTGGCAGACCAGTACATCTCCCATGTGAATGCCAAGTTCCCTGGATCAGCACATGGCGCCTACATCCTGCGGAATAGCAGCATCCCTTATGTGATGGATCAACTCCAGAGGCACCGTGCGTGGCTATTAGGTGAGCACCAGGAAGCAAGACAGTGGGAATGGTTGTCTGGGTCTGGGGATATCCCTCCAGGTTAGTGCGTGTCTAACAGTTGTCCCTCGCCATTTGCAGGTGACTCTGGTTACCCCAACCTGTCATGGCTACCGACCCCAGTGAGGAATCCCAGGACAAGGGCAGAGGAATGCTACAATGAGGCCCATGGATGAACTCGGCGGATTATAGAACGGACCTTCGGCCTCCTGAAGGCCAGGTTCCGGTGCCTCCATATGACAGGTGGATCCCTATTCTACTCACCAAAGAAGGTGTGCCAGATCATTGTGGCCTGCTGTATGCTTCACAACTTAGCTTTACGACGACAGGTGCCTTTTCTGCAGGAGGATGGTCCAGATGGCAGTGTTGTTGCAGCTGTGGAGCCTGTGGACAGTGAAGATGAGGAAGCAGAAGAAGAGGACATGGACAACAGGAACTCGGTGATCCTGCAATATTTCCAGTGAGACACAGGTAGAGTACAGACCTGCCTACTACATGTACTATAACACTACTACCTCTCTACTGTCTGTCGTTTTCACCCAGTGTATGGTCACTGAGTTATCACTTTCCCTTACGATTTCACAGATGTTGGTCCCACTGTGTGACATCTGCTTTGTTTCCTTATGGACTACAGCTGTGTGACATAGATATGTTGACATTACAATTGAAAGAGCATTTTGTCACTGTAATTACTAATACACGATTTCGAACTCACAGACGGACTCCAGATTGTTTTGTGCTTCAAGGATGTTTATTAAAGTGCTCAATATTGGAGGGGGTTGTAAAATGGTGAGGGGGGATGGTGGAGGAATGTCCATGGCAGAGTCCAGTTATTAGTCTCACAGGTGCATTGCCCAAATGGGCATAGGAAGTGGAGCTGGGGCAGTTTGAGGTTGGGCAGGGTGACAAACTGGGACAGAAAGATGACAATCAGGGTGGTCTCATTTCTTGGCGGGGGTCTTGGCATCGTTCTCTGTCTTTGTCCTGGATCTCAGGGACCGTTCGCAGGGTGGTTCTCCCTCTGCAGGGGGTGGGGTGCTGGTGTGGTGGTCCTGTGGCGGGGCGTCCTGTCCACTAGCGCCGGCGGAGGTGGTGGGCAGTTCATCATACATGGTAGTGTCAGGGGCCCCTTGTTGTGCCACAGTTTCCCTCCTGGTGTTGAGTACTTCCTTCAGCACCCCTACAATGGTGCCCAGGGTGTAATTGATGGTTCTGAGTTCCTCCCTGAAGCCCAAATACTATTCCTCCTGCAGGCGCTGGGTCTCCTGAATCTTGGCCAGTACCGTTGCCGTTGTCTCCTGGGAGTGGTGGTAGGCTCCCATGATGGAGGAGAGGGCCTCGTGGAGAGTGGGTTCCCTTGGCCTGTCCTCTCCCTGTCGCACAGCAGCCCTCCCAGTTCCCCTGTGTTCCTGGGCCTCCGTCCCCTGGACCGTGTGCCCACTTCCACTGCCCCCAGGTCCCTGTTGTTGTTGGGGTGGTGGGTTAACCTGGGTTCCCTGTAGTGGTGGACACACTGCTGCTTGACGTGTCCTGGGGACAGAAGTATGGGCCCGCTGGGTGGGTGCTGTGCTGGTGTTTCCAGAGGGAGGAAGGTCTGTAGTGGCCTGTGACTGTGTGAGGGGAACCGACTGTCCTGAGGTCCCCGATGGGCCGGGCTGGTCATCTAGATCAAGTTGGACAGAGCTGCTGTCATCACTGTGGGCCTCTTCCGTTGGTGATGTGGACATGTGTGGACCCTCCTGTCCGGTGACTTTGGGTAGGGGTCCTGCAGGGGTATAAAAGAATGTTTATTACATCTGTGTGTGGCATGGTGTGCAATGGGTGGGTGACCGTGTACCCCAGTGCTTGCATTCCTGTGCGTGACCTTGTGTGATGATGGTTTAGAGGAGTGTATGGGTATGTGCAGTGGCCATGCTTTGGTGCTGGGTGTCCATGCTTTGTTGTTGCATGCAGGGCTTGGTGTTGGGATGGGTGGTTTGTGATATTGGGACATTTGTGAGGAGTTGTAGTGATGGGGTGAGGGTGGGGGTATGTGATTGCATGCAGGTAGGGTGGGGGATGAAGTAGTTAAAGATTTGACTTTCCAGAGTCCATTCCTCCATCTACTCCTGCGAGGCCCTCAGGATGCAGAATAGCCAAGAGCTGCTCCTCCCATGTTGTTAGTTGTGGGGGAGGAGGTGGGGGTCCGCCGCCAGTCCGCTGAACCGCAAGGTGGTATCTTGAGACCACGGAACGCACCTTCCCCCGTAGGTCGTTCCACCTCTTCCTGATGTCATCCCGATTTCTTGGGTGCTGTCCCACTGCATTGACCCTGTCCACTATTCTTCGCCATAGCTCCACCTTCCTAGCTATGGAGGTGTGCTGCACCTGTGCTCTGAATAGCTGTGGCTCTACCCGGACGATTTCCTCCACCATGACCCTGAGCTCCTCCTCAGAGAACCTGGGGTGTCTTTGCCGTGCCATGGGGTGGTGTGGGTAATGTGTGGGGTGGTGTGTGTGGTGGTAGGTGTGCTGATATGTAGTGGTGTGGTGTGTGAGGTGCGTGGAAGTTCTATTGGTGATGGTATTTTGTGGCTGTGGATGCTTGGTTGTGGATTGTAGTGTCTCTCTCTGGCTTTCTCTCAGTAATGTTGTCGTAAGGGTTTGTGGGTGATGTGTGTGTGTGTTTTATATTGTATTGGGTGTGTGGGAGTGGTGTGTGTATGTGTATCAGATGTGTGTATTTCGAATTGTCCAATGTGGCTGTGTTTTGTAAATGTGTGTGTATTTTGAGCGCAGTGGTGTGCACCGCCAATGGAATACCGCAGTTGAAAGACCGTTGCGTGGATTCGTGTGTCGTGATAGTGTGGGCGTATTTCTGTTGGCGAGACAGTGGAAGTTTTGTTTTTGCCAGTTTATCACTGACCTTTGGTGTGGCGGACTTGTATGGGTGTCTGAATTTTGGCGGATTCCGAGCTGTGGGTCGTAATAGCTGTGGTGTGTTGGCGGTCTTCTGCACGGCGGTAAGCAGCTTTTACCGCCAATCTTGTAATGACCCCCTAAATCAACAAAAATACAACCTACTGAATCAAAGATATTAATTTTTCAAGTGAAAAGAGTCTTAATCCATAGAAATCAATGGATGCGTTGCTTCAACACCAAGTACATGGTATGCGTCAAAAAGAAAGCAAACGATGTGTTGATTCTTGCAGGGAAGGGATGCTTCAATTTTGGACAAGCAGCATCAGGTCCATGTGTGATGTTGAAGATTTTGATGCCCAGGGATGAAGTGTAGAAAATCCAGACCCAGGGCAGTGATGAATCCGCACTGAGCTGGCAATATGTAAATTTTATTGGCAAGGCGTTGATTTTTCAGCCACGGTGCAGGCACTGTGTCGCTTTTTTCTGCCGCTCACACAGTGGGTGTGGATTTTACCCTGTAGGTTACCAGTTTCCCCTTCTAAGTGCCCCGGGACTAGATTTGGCACCACTTAGCAAGTCAGGACCCTCAGCAAAGAGTCTAAAAGTCTGGTGTTTTGGGCCCACTATTTAATTCTGACTTTGAAGTAGGGACACTTAAAAAAGAAAGTCTCTTGTTCAGAAGATCCTGCCTTGCCCAGGCCTGACCCCAGACACACTCCAGGGGGTTAGAGACTGCATTTTGTGAAGATAGACACAGCCCTTTCAGGTGCAGGTGTCAGCTCGTCCATCACTACTCTAGACCAGGAGACTCATCAGGATATGCAGGACACTCCCCAGCTCCCTTTGTGTCACTGTCTAGAGGGAATTCACAAACATCCCAACTTTCACTCTGGCACAAAATGGTTGAGCAAGATAATTTCCACTTTCTAAAAGTGCCATTTTCAAACAGACAATCAAAAATCCAACTCTACCAAAAGATATATTTTTAAATTGTGAGTTCAGAGACCCCAAACGCCATTTCTCATCTGCTCCCAATGGGAAACTGCATGTAAAAGATATTTAAAGGCAGTCCCCATGTTAATCTATGATAGATACAGGCCTTGCAATAGTGAAAACCGAATATGGAAGTATTTCACTATCTGGACATGTAGAACACATCAGTACATGTCCTACATATTAAATACCCTGCACCCTGCCCATGGGGCTACCTATGGTCAACCTTAGGGGTTACTTACATGAAGTAAAAGGGGAGGTTTGGGCCTGGTGAGTGGGTGCACTGGCCTGGTTGAATTGGCAGTTTAAAACTGCACACACAGATACTGCAGTTTCAGGTCTGAGACATGTTTACAAGGCTACTCATGTGGGTGGCACAATCAGTACTGCAGGCCCACTGGTAGCATTTGAGTTACAGGCCCTGGGAACCTCTAGTGCACTTTACTAGGGACTTACTAGTAAATCATATACGTCAATCATGGATAACCAATCACCAATACAATTTAGACAGAGAGCACTTGCACTTTAACACTGGTAAAGTGAGCCAGAGTATCAAAACCAGCTAAAACGAATTACAGCACAGGATTCAAAAACAAGGGGTCAGAAGCAAAAAGTACAATTAAACCACGCCAAAAGCTGCCAGATCTCACAAGCACCTTTTCTATTAAGACTGTTGGTTTGGTGCAACCCCCATGCCTTGTTAATCCGTCCTTTATCGAAGACTGTCTAGCCTGCAATCATGAGCTTTGGATGCCTTGGGAACAGCATGTCAAACATTAGCCACCTTTCTTGGAAGCCCAGTATTATTTATCAACCCCCAAGGCATAACACAAGCAGATAAATCATGGGATAGAGATAACTTCATTTCCCATGGTAAACAATTAGACAAGGGGAGGAGTTGGCAAAGTAATCCGCGTGGGAATATGGAAGAATTCAAACTACATCGGTCCTAGAAGGTATCTGAATGTGCTTGATTATTTCATGGAGGCGATCTCCGCTGATTAGATTTTGCTTCAGCTCCATTCGAAGCCTTCTATGCTTCCCCATATGCCAATATAACCAGGCAGAAATTTTACTTTGACCATGTGATTAATCTTTGCCTCCAAGCACTTTGTTTTTTGTAAGTTTATGACCATTTTAGCATAATATACATGAACCCTGTACGTAAAATCAAGTGTTTTTCAATGTAAACCAGCTTTGTTTTACTTACAGACACTAGGTTAACCAAGCATTTGTAAAGTTGTTGGGAGTTTGTTTAAAATCATCCACGAGACACTATAAATCCTTCCTTTTTTAATCTCAGGTTACTACCTTTTAACCGGTTCTGTGCCTTGGACGAGATGATCTCGTCCAAGACTACAGTTCCCCTGTGCCTTGGACGAGATCATCTCGTCCATGGCACAGGGGAACTTGGGGGCGCGCTAGCGCGCCCCCCGTGCACCCCCCTTTCCCCCACCCAGTTCGGGATGGAAGGGGAAGACCTTCCCCTTCCACCCCTTCCCCCCCCCACCCCCCCCTGTGACGTCAGCGCGCGAGCGCGCGCTGATTAGTCACAGGGGCCTCCCTAGTCGCGCTGGAAGCTCTGCTTCCAGCGCGATTGAAAAAGAAATGCAAAAGCATTTCTTTTTCAATCACTTGGGAGGCCCAGAGAGGCTTCAAAGGGAAGGAAAAGTATTTCCTTCCCTTTGAAGTCCCTCCGAGGGTTTCAAAAGCCGGATTGCTTGCAATCCGGCTTTTGAAACCCCACTAGACACCAGGGATTTTTTTTTTTTTTATTGAAACTGACAAAAGGGTGCGACCCCTTGGGCAAGGGTCGCTCCCAGGGGGGGCATTTTTTTGAGAAGGCCATTTCTGCCCCCCCTGGGGGCAGAAACCTCTAGGCACCAGGGACCATTTTTTTTTTTTGTTTGTTTTTTTATGTTTCATTTCTTTTTTTTTTGGTGGGGAGCGACCCCTTAGGCAAGGGTCGCTTCCCTTGGGGGAAAATTATATTTTGGCCATTTCTGCCCCCCTTGGGGGCAGATTGGCCTATTTTGATGAGGCCAATCTGCCCCCAAGGGGGGTAGAAACCACTAGACACCAGGGAGTTTTTTCTTTGCGTGAATTTCACGCAAAGGGAGTCACCCCTTAGGCAAGGGTCGCTCCCTGGGGGGGAGGGCAATTTATT
Source organism: Pleurodeles waltl (assembly GCF_031143425.1). Taxonomy (NCBI): domain Eukaryota; kingdom Metazoa; phylum Chordata; class Amphibia; order Caudata; family Salamandridae; genus Pleurodeles; species Pleurodeles waltl. The sequence continues at coordinate 578,445,797 of NC_090447.1, forward strand.
TTAGGCCATTTCTGCCCCCCCTGGGGGCAGTTCGGCCTATTATTAGGCCGAACTGCCCCCGGGGGGGGGGCAGAACCCTCTAGGCGCCAGGGCAATTATTTTATTTTTATTTTTTTGTTTCTTTTTTTAGAGATGGGGAGCGACCCATCAGGCAAGGGTCGCTCCCCTAGGGGGCAAATTGTATTTAGACCATTTCTGCCCCCCTGGGGGCAGATTGGCCGATTTTAGGTCAATCTGCCCCCAAGGGGGCAGAAACCACTAGGCACCGGGGATTTGTTTTTTGGCGCCAATGTCACGCAGGGGGAGCGACCCCGTAGGCAAGGGTCGCTCCCGGGGGCGGGGGTGGGGGCTGGGGGGGGCAAATTTATTTTAGGCCATTTCTGCCCCCCCTGGGGGCAGTTCGGCCTATTATTAGGCCGAACTGCCCCCAGGGTGGGGGGCAGAACCCTCAGGGCACCAGGGCAAATTTTTTTGTTGTGTTTTTTTTTTTTTTTTTCAAGATGGGGAGCGACCCATCAGGCAAGGGTCGCTCCCCTGGGGGGCAAATTGTATTTAGGCCATTTCTGCCCCCCTTGGGGCAGATTGGCCGATTTTAGGTCAATCTGCCCCCAATGGGGCAGAAACCACTAGACACCTGGGATTTGTTTTTTGGTGCCAATGTCACGCAGGGGGAGCGACCCCGTAGGCAAGGGTCGCTCCCGGGGGCGGGGTTGGGGGCTGGGGGGGTCAAATTTATTTTAGGCCATTTCTGCCCCCCCGGGGACAGTTCGGCCTATTATTAGGCCGAACTGCCCCCGGGGGGGGTGGCAGAACCCTCAGGGCACCAGGGCAAATTTTTTTGTTGTGTTTTTTTTTTTTTGTTTGTTTTTTTCGAGATGGGGAGCGACCCATCAGGCAAGGGTCGCCCCCCCCCCCTGGGGGGCAAATTGTATTTAGGCCATTTCTGCCCCCCTGGGGGCAGATTGGCCGATTTTAGGTCAATCTGCCCCCAAGGGGGCAGAAACCACTAGGAGCCTGGGATTTGTTTTTTGGCGCCAATGTCACGCAGGGGGAGCGACCCCGTAGGCAAGGGTCGCTCCCGGGGGCGGGGGTGGGGGCTGGGGGGGCAAATTTATTTTAGGCCATTTCTGCCCCCCCTGGGGGCAGTTCGGCCTATTATTAGGCCGAACTGCCCCCAGGGGGGGGGGCAGAAGCCTCAGGGCACCAGGGCAAATTTTTTTGTTGTGTTTTTTTTTTTTTTTTTTGTTTTTTTCGAGATGGGGAACGACCCATCAGGCAAGGGTCGCCCCCCCCCCTGGGGGGCAAATTGTATTTAGGCCATTTCTGCCCCCCTGGGGGCAGATTGGCCGATTTTAGGTCAATCTGCCCCCAAGGGGGCAGAAACCACTAGGAGCCTGGGATTTGTTTTTTGGCGCCAATGTCACGCAGGGGGAGCGACCCCTTAGGCAAGGGTCGCTCCCGGGGGCGGGGGTGGGGGCTGGGGGGGGCAAATTTATTTTAGGCCATTTCTGCCCCCCCTGGGGACAGTTCGGCCTATTATTAGGCCGAACTGCCCCCAGGGGGGGGGCAGAACCCTCAGGGCACCAGGGCAAATTTTTTTGTTGTGTTTTTTTTTTGTTTGTTTGTTTTTTTCGAGACGGGGAGCGACCCATCAGGCAAGGGTCGCTCCCCTGGGGGGCAAATTGTATTTAGGCCATTTCTGCCCCCCTGGGGGCAGATTGGCCGATTTTAGGTCAATCTGCCCCCAAGGGGGCAGAAACCACTAGGAGCCTGGGATTTGTTTTTTGGCGCCAATGTCACGCAGGGGGAGCGACCCCGTAGGCAAGGGTCGCTCCCGTTGGGGGGGCAAATTTATTTTAGGCCATTTCTGCCCCGGGGGGTGGGGAGGGGCAGAAACCTCTAGGCGCCAGGGCCAATTTTTTTTTTTTTTTTTTGTTTGTTTTTTTAGAGATGGGGAGCGACCCATCAGGCAAGGGTCGCTCCCCTTGGGGGGCAAATTGTATTTAGGCCATTTCTGCCCCCCCGGGGGCAGATTGGCCGATTTTAGGTCAATCTGCCCCCAAGGGGGCAGAAACCACTAGGCACCGGGGATTTGTTTTTTGGCGCCAATGTCACGCAGGGGGAGGGACCCCGTAGGCAAGGGTCGCTCCCGGGGGCGGGCAAATTTATTTTAGGCCATTTCTGCCCCCAGGGGGGGGCAGAACCCTCAGGCACCAGGGCAAATTTTTTTGTTGTGTTTTTTTTTTTTTTTTTTTTTTTTTTTTAGATGGGGAGCGACCCATCAGGCAAGGGTCGCTCCCCTGGGGGGCAAATTGTATTTAGGCCATTTCTGCCCCCCTTGGGGCAGATTGGCCGATTTTAAGTCAATCTGCCCCCAAGGGGGCAGAAACCACTAGGCACCTGGGATTTGTTTTTTGGCGCCAATGTCACGCAGGGGGAGCGACCCCGTAGGCAAGGGTCGCTCCCGGGGGCGGGGGTGGGGGCTGGGGGGGCAAATTTATTTTAGGCCATTTCTGCCCCCAGGAGGGGGGGCAGAACCCTCAGGGCACCAGGGCAAATTTTGTTGTTGTGTTTTTTTTTTGTTTGTTTGTTTTTTTCGAGATGGGGAGCGACCCATCAGGCAAGGGTCGCTCCCCTGGGGGGCAAATTGTATTTAGGCCATTTCTGCCCCCCTTGGGGCAGATTGGCCGATTTTAGGTCAGTCTGCCCCCAAGGGGGCAGAAACCACTAGGCACCTGGGATTTGTTTTTTGGCGCCAATGTCACGCAGGGGGAGCGACCCCTTAGGCAAGGGTCGCTCCCGGGGGCGGGGGTGGGGGCTGGGGGGGCAAATTTATTTTAGGCCATTTCTGCACCCGGGGGGGGTAGAACCCTCAGGCACCAGGGCAAATTTTTTTGTTGTGTTTTTTTTTTGTTTGTTTGTTTTTTTCGAGATGGGGAGCGACCCATCAGGCAAGGGTCGCTCCCCTGGGGGGCAAATTGTATTTAGGCCATTTCTGCCCCCTTGGGGCAGATTTGCCGATTTAAGGTCAGTCTGCCCCCAAGGGGGCAGAAACCACTAGGCACCTGGGATTTGTTTTTTGGCGCCAATGTCACGCAGGGGGAGCGACCCCGTAGGCAAGGGTCGCTCCCGGGGGCGGGGGTGGGGGCTGGGGGGGCAAATTTATTTTAGGCCATTTCTGCCCCCGGGGGGGGGGGCAGAACCCTCAGGGAACAAGGGCAAATTTTTTTGTTGTGTTTTTTTTTTCTTTTTTTTTTTTTCGAGATGGGGAGCGACCCATCAGGCAAGGGTCGCTCCCCTGGGGGGCAAATTGTATTTAGGCCATTTCTGCCCCCCTTGGGGCAGATTGGCCGATTTTAGGTCAGTCTGCCCCCAAGGGGGCAGAAACCACTAGGCACCTGGGATTTGTTTTTTGGCGCCAATGTCACGCAGGGGGTGCGACCCCGTAGGCAAGGGTCGCTCCCGGGGGCGGGGGTGGGGGCTGGGGGGGCAAATTTATTTTAGGCCATTTCTGCCCCCCCTGGGGGCAGTTCGGCCTATTATTAGGCCGAACTGCCTCCAGGGGGGGGGGGGCAGAACCCTCAGGGCACCAGGGAATTATTTTTGTTGTGTTTTTTTTTTGTTTGTTTGTTTTTTTCGAGATGGGGAGCGACCCATCAGGCAAGGGTCGCTCCCCTGGGGGGCAAATTGTATTTAGGCCATTTCTGCCCCCCTTGGGGCAGATTGGCCGATTTTAGGTCAGTCTGCCCCCAAGGGGGCAGAAACCACTAGGCACCTGGGATTTGTTTTTTGGCGCCAATGTCACGCAGGGGGAGCGACCCCGTAGGCAAGGGTCGCTCCCGGGGGCGGGGGTGGGGGCTGGGGGGGCAAATTTATTTTAGCCCATTTCTGCCCCCCCGGGGGCAGTTCCGCCTATTATTAGGCCGAACTGCCCCGAGGGGGGGGCAGAACCCTCAGGGCACCAGGGCAAATTTTTTTGTTGTGTTTTTTTTTTGTTTGTTTGGTTTTCTCGAGATGGGGAGCGACCCATCAGGCAAGGGTCGCTCCCCTGGGGGGCAAATTGTATTTAGGCCATTTCTGCCCCCCTTGGGGCAGATTGGCCGATTTTAGGTCAGTCTGCCCCCAAGGGGGCAGAAACCACTTGGCACCTGGGATTTGTTTTTTGGCGCCAATGTCACGCAGGGGGAGCGACCCCGTAGGCAAGGGTCGCTCCCGGGGGCGGGGGTGGGGGCTGGGGGGGCAAATTTAGTTTAGGCCATTTTTGCCCCCCCTGGGGACAGTTCGGCCTATTATTAGGCCGAACTGCCCCCAGGGGGGGGGCAGAAACCTCTAGGCGCCAGGGCAATTTTTTTTTTTGTGTTTTATTTTTTTTTGTTCTTTCTTTTTTTAGAGATGGGGAGCGACCCATCAGGCAAGGGTCGCTCCCCTGGGGGGCAAATTGTATTTAGGCCATTTCTGCCCCCCTTGGGGGCAGATTGGCCGATTTTAGGTCAATCTGCCCCCAAGGGGGCAGAAACCACTAGGCACCTGGGATTAGTTTTTTGGCGCCAATGTCATGCAGGGGTTGTTCCCGGGCAGGGGCAGGGGGGGCTTGGGGGGTCAAATTTATTTTAGGGCATTTCTGCCCCCCCCCCCCCGGGGCCAGCTGAGCTAGAGGCCAAACTCCACAGCTTAGGCACTTTGCAAAAAACACCTCTGTTTTCTGTGAAAAAATATGTTCTGTCCACTTTGTGTTTTGGGCCATTTCCTTTCGTGGGCGCTAGGCCTACCCACAGAAGTGAGGTACCATTTTTATCGAGAGACTTAGGGGAATGCTGTGTGGAAGGACATTTGTGGCTCCTCTCAGATTCCAGAACTTTCTGCCACAGAAATGTGAGGAACATGTGTTTTTTTAGCCAAATTTTGAGGTTTGCAAAGGATTCTGGGTAACAGAACCTGGTCCGAGCCCCGCAAGTCACCCTATCTTGGATTCCCCTAGGTCGCTAGTTTTCAGAAATGCACAGGTTTGGTAGGTTTCCCTAGGTGCCGGCTGAGCTAGAGGCCAAAATCTACAGGTAGGCACTTCGCAAAAAACACCTCTGTTTTCTTCCAAAATTTTTGATGTGTCCACGTTGCGCTTTGGGGTGTTTCCTGTCGCGGGCGCTAGGCCTACCCACACAAGTGAGGTATCATTTTTATCGGGAGACTTGGGGGAACGCTGGGTGGAAGGAAATTTGTGTTTCCTCTCAGATTCCAGAACTTTCTGCCACAGAAATGTGAGGAACATGAGTTTTTTTAGCCAAATTTTGAGGTTTGCAAAGGATTCTGGGTAACAGAACCTGGTCCGAGCCCCGCAAGTCACCCCTCCTTGGATTCCCCTAGGTCTCTAGTTTTCAGAAATGCGCAGGTTTGGTAGGTTTCCCTAGGTGCCGGCTGAGCTAGAGGCCAAAATCTACAGGTAGGCACTTCGCAAAAAACACCTCTGTTTTCTTCCAAAATTTTGGATGTGTCCACGTTGCGCTTTGGGGTGTTTCCTGTCGCGGGCGCTAGGCCTACCCACGCAAATGAGGTATCATTTTTATCGGGAGACTTGGGGGAACACTGGGTGGCAGGAAATTCGTAGCTCCTCCCAGATTCCAGAACTTTCTGCCACAGAAATGTGAGGAACATGTGTTTTTTTAGCCAAATTTTGAGGTTTGCAAAGGATTCTGGGTAACAGAACCTGGTCCGAGCCCCGCAAGTCACCCCTCCTTGGATTCCCCTAGGTCTCTAGTTTTCAGAAATGCACAGGTTTGGTAGGTTTCCCTAGGTGCCGGCTGAGCTAGAGGCCAAAATCTACAGGTAGGCACTTCGCAAAAAACACCTCTGTTTTCTTCCAAAATTTGGGATGTGTCCACGTTGCGCTTTGGGGTGTTTCCTGTCGCGGGCGCTAGGCCTACCCAAGCAAGTGAGGTATCATTTTTATCGGGAGACTTGGGGGAACACTGGGTGGCAGGAAATTCGTAGCTCCTCCCAGATTCCAGAACTTTCTGCCACAGAAATGTGAGGAACATGTGTTTTTTTAGCCAAATTTTGAGGTTTGCAAAGGATTCTGGGTAACAGAACCTGGTCCGAGCCCCGCAAGTCACCCCATCTTGAATTCCCCTAGGTCTCTAGTTTTCAGAAATGCACAGGTTTGGTAGGTTTCCCTAGGTGCCGGCTGAGCTAGAGGCCAAAATCTACAGGTAGGCACTTCACAAAAAACACCTCTGTTTTCTTCCAAAACTTTTGATGTGTCCACGTTGCGCTTTGGGGTGTTTCCTGTTGCGGGCGCTAGGCCTACTCACGCAAGTGAGGTATCATTTTTATCGGGAGACATGGGGGAACGCTGGGTGGAAGGAAATTTGTGGCTCCTCTCAGATTCCAGAACTTTCTGCCACAGAAATGTGAGGAACATGTGTTTTTTTAGCCAAATTTTGAGGTTTGCAAAGGATTCTGGGTAACAGAACCTGGTCCGAGCCCCGCAAGTCACCCCATCATGGATTCCCCTAGGTCTCTAGTTTTCAGAAATGCACAGGTTTGGTAGGTTTCCCTAGGTGCCGGCTGAGCTAGAGGCCAAAATCTACAGGTAGGCACTTCGCAAAAAACACCTCTGTTTTCTTCCAAAATGTTGGATGTGTCCACGTTGCGCTTTGGGGTGTTTCCTGTCGCGGGTGCTAGGCCTACCCACGCAAGTGAGGTATAATTTTTATCGGGAGACTTGGGGGAACGCTAAGTGGAAGGAAATTTGTGGCTCCTCTCAGATTCCAGAACTTTCTGCCACAGAAATGTGAGGAACATGTGTTTTTTTAGCCAAATTTTGAGGTTTGCAAAGGATTCTGGGTAACAGAACCTGGTCCGAGCCCTGCAAGTCACCCCTCCTTGGATTCCCCTAGGTCTCTAGTTTTCAGAAATGCACAGGTTTGGTATCGTTTCCCTAGGTGCCGGCTGAGCTAGAGGCCAAAATCTACAGGTAGGCACTTCGCAAAAAACACCTCTGTTTTCTTCCAAAATTTTTGATGTGTCCACGTTGCGCTTTGGGGTGTTTCCTGTCGCGGGCGCTAGGCCTACCCACACAAGTGAGGTATCATTTTTATCGGGAGACTTGGGGGAACGCTGGGTGGAAGGAAATTTGTGGCTCCTCTCAGATTCCAGAACTTTCTGCCACAGAAATGTGAGGAACATGTGTTTTTTTAGCCAAATTTTGAGGTTTGCAAAGGATTCTGGGTAACAGAACCTGGTTCGAGCCCCGCAAGTCACCCCTCCTTGGATTCCCCTAGGTCTCTAGTTTTCAGAAATGCACAGGTTTGGTAGGTTTCCCTAGGTGCCGGCTGAGCTAGAGGCCAAAATCTACAGGTAGGCACTTTGCAAAAAACACCTCTGTTTTCTTCCAAAATTTTGGATGTGTCCACGTTGCGCTTTGGGGTGTTTCCTGTCGCGGGCGCTAGGCCTACCCACGCAAGTGAGATATCATTTTTATCGGGAGACTTGGGGGAACGCTGGGTGGCAGAAAATTCGTAGCTCCTCCCAGATTCCAGAACTTTCTGCCACAGAAATGTGAGGAACATGTGTTTTTTTAGCCAAATTTTGAGGTTTGCAAAGGATTCTGGGTAACAGAACCTGGTCCGAGCCCCGCAAGTCACCCCATCTTGGATTCCCCTAGGTCTCTAGTTTTCAGAAATGCACAGGTTTGGTAGGTTTCCCTAGGTGCTGGCTGAGCTAGAGGCCAAAATCTACAGGTAGGCACTTCGCAAAAAACACCTCTGTTTTCTTCCAAAACTTTTGATGTGTCCACGTTGCGCCTTGGGGTGATTCCTGTCGCGGGCGCTAGGCCTACCCACGCAAGTGAGGTATCATTTTTATTGGGAGACTTGGGGGAACGCTGAGTGGAAGGAAATTTGTGGCTCCTCTCAGATTCCAGAACTTTCTGCCACAGAAATGTGAGGAACATGTGTTTTTTTAGCCAAATTTTGAGGTTTGCAAAGGATTCTGGGTAACAGAACCTGGTCCGAGCACCGCAAGTCACCCCATCTTGGATTCCCCTAGGTCTCTAGTTTTCAGAAATGCACAGGTTTGGTAGGTTTCCCTAGGTGCCGGCTGAGCTAGAGGCCAAAATCTACAGGTAGGCACTTCGCAAAAAACACCTCTGTTTTCGTCCAAAATTTTGGATGTGTCCACGTTGCGCTTTGGGGTGTTTCCTGTCGCGGGCGTTAGGCCTACCCACGCAAGTGAGGTATCATTTTTATCGGGAGACTTGGGGGAACACTGAGTGGAAGGAAATTTGTGGCTCCTCTCAGATTCCAGAACTTTCTGCCACAGAAATGTGAGGAACATGTGTTTTTTTAGCCAAATTTTGAGGTTTGCAAAGTTTTCTGGGTAACAGAACCTGGTCCGAGCCCCGCAAGTCACCCCTCCTTGGATTCCCCTAGGTCTCTAGTTTTCAGAAATGCACAGGTTTGGTAGGTTTCCCTAGGTGCCGGCTGAGCTAGTGGCCAAAATCTACAGGTAGGCACTTCGCAAAAAACACCTCTGTTTTCTTCCAAAATTTTTGATGTGTCTACGTTGCGCTTTGGGGTGTTTCCTGTCGCCGGCGCTAGGCCTACCCACACAAGTGAGGTATCATTTTTATCGGGAGACTTGGGGGAACGCTGGGTGGAAGGAAATTTGTGGCTCCTCTCAGATTCCAGAACTTTCTGCCACAGAAATGTGAGGAACATGTGTTTTTTCAGCCAAATTTTGAGGTTTGCAAAGGATTCTGGGTAACAGAACCTGGTCCGAGCCCCACAAGTCACCCCTCCTTGGATTCCCCTAGGTCTCTAGTTTTCAGAAATGCACAGGTATGGTAGGTTTCCCTAGGTGCCGGCTGAGCTAGAGGCCAAAATCTGCAGGTAGACACTTCGCAAAAAACACCTCTGCTTTCTTTCAAAAAAATGGGATGTGTCCACGTTGCGTTTTGGGGCGTTTCCTGTCGCGGGCGCTAGGCCAACCCACACAAGTGAGGTATCATTTTTATCGGGAGACTTGGGGTAACATAGATTAGCAAAACAAGTGCTATTGCCCCTTGTCTTTCTCTACATTTTATCCTTCCAAATATAGGAGAGTGTGTAAAAAAGACATCTATTTGAGAAATTCCCTATAATTCACATGCTAGTATGGTCACCCCGGAATTCAGAGATGTGCAAATAACCACTGCTCCTCAGCACCTTATCTTGTGCCCTTTTTGGAAATGCAAAGGTTTTCTTGATAGCAATTTTTTACTCTTTATATTTCAGCAAATGAATTGCTGTATACCCGGTATAGAATGAAAACGCACTGCAGGGTGCAGCTCATTTATTGGCTCTGGGTTCCTCGGGTTCTTGATGAACCTACAAGCCCTATATATCCCCGCAACCAGAGGAGTCCAGCAGACGTAACAGCATATTGCTTTCCATAATCTGACATTGCAGGGAAAAGTTACAGAGTAAAACGTAGAGAAAAATTTATGTTTTTTTCACCTCAATTTCAATATTTTTCTTTTTCAGCTGTTATTTTCTATAGGAAACCCTTGTAGGATCTACACAAATGACCCCTTGCTGAATTCAGAATTTTGTCTACTTTTCAGAAATGGTTAGGTTTCTGGGATCCAGCATTGGTTTCATGCCCATTCCTGTCACTGACTGGAAGGAGGCTGAAAGCACAAAAAATTGCAAAAATGGGGTATGCCCCAGTAAAATGCCAAAATTGTGTTGAAAAATTGGGTTTTCTGATTCAAGTCTGCCTGTTCCTGAAAGCTAGGAAGCTGCTGAGTTTAGCACTGCAAACCCTTTGTTGATGCCATTTTCAGGGGGAAATCCACAAGCCTTGTTCTGCAGCCACTTTTTCCAATTTTTTTTTAAAAAAACGAAATTTTCACTGTATTTTGGCCAATTTCTTGGCCTCCTTCAAGGGAACCCACAAAGTCTGTGTACCTCTAGAATCCCTAGGATGTTGGAAAAAAAGGACGCAAATTTGGCTTGGTCAGCTTATGTGGACAAAAAGTTATGAGGGCCTAAGCGCGAACTGCCCCAAATAGGCAAAAAAAGGCCTGGCACAGGAGGGGGAAAAAGCCTGGCAGCGAAGGGGTTAATACATCTTTGGATTGTGCTTTGTTGATCAATTTTCTTGTATGTTCATTATTTATTTGCTTGTTATGTATCAGGGCTGTAGTGTCATTGTTGCACTTTTGGGACTATTTTTTTAAATAATCGATTAAAGATCGATCTGTCCGTCTGTCTTCTTCCACAAATGTTAACATATGGCAAACTGCATCGTAAACTGTGATCTGTGAGATCATTTTTAAATGAAAAATAATAAAGAGCTATGAAAATAATATTCCGAGTTCACATGATGCATAGCGGAAGAGTCACAACCGGTGCTTAAACGTAAAGAACATACATACATGTGGGTACGTTTTCCGGAAAGTGAAAGGAACAGTTCCTTATGTAAGGCAGTTACAGTTACCTCCTTTAAGCTTTTCATCTGGAAAATATAGTTCCCCCAAACACTTGAACACAATAGACTGGTACTAAAATTGTACCAGAGATTAGACAAGGCAAACTATAAAGGCTAAATGAAGCTTTTCATAAAAGGACACATATGATATGAAATTGTAGCACATAGTACCCACACAGATGTTATGCTGGTCACAATCTTTATGAGGTGATGGCCTCATTTACTGGAAATAGTACAAGATGGGATCAAAGGCAGAACCAAAACGTGTGTATATAGGGCAGTGATATATCTTATATCCTATGTGTTTACACAATAATATAAATAATAATAATAATGATATAAATATGTCTCTCGGAGGGCTTACTTGCACCACTTCGGAATAATCCTACACAAATGAAACACATTCACTGCACATCAGATCGACCACTACCTGAGTCAACAAACACTGTGCGCTGAACATCAGGAAAGGTGCAAATGAATAGAGTGGACTTTTGCCAGATGTGTCATTCCCACAAGGCCATACAACTGTATCACTCCAACATGGCCATACATTAGATATGCACTTAGATTTCAAAGTTAATACTTTCAGGTGGCCAAAACAGAGGTTAAGCACCACAAATAGAATTACAGGTCACTACAATATGTCGGTATGGCACAGCCTACACCGAGATCATGAACTAGAGCAGCGCACAAAATTCATCAAATGATTTAGGTTTTAGAGAACCAGGCATATATTAAAAGGTAAAAATTGCTTCAATTATTTACTTTGTCATTGGTCAAGATGTGAAACTTACTATGACACATTCCTACTGTCAAAGTATAATCTTTATAAAATAAATTGACAAATGGTGTGAAAACTGGATGACATATTCAGAGAAATGCAATAGTTAAGTGGGTATTGTGAAAAAAAGCTCCTTGTGTCATGCATATATTAAACATGAAAAATAAGTATGCTGTCAGACCATGTTCTGAGGGGCACTTGGCAAAGAGGGGCCACAGGGTCCAGGTTTGGGCTGTTGCCACTAATTTCCCAGGGCCCGTTTTACCACAGCCTTGCAAATTAGGCCTAGCGTACCCATTCTGCACTTGTCTCTCAGTGTAGGAAGGGTAAACAAACTAAGGCTTCTCAGGGAGGTAGTAAGAGGGACAGGAGCTCAGAAATCAACAGTATATAAACAGACATGAAAATGTATTGTCCAGCCCAGTGTTTACTTTTTATTAAAAGACATGGGGCCACTACATTACAGGTAGCGCCACTTTTCTTGAGGCGGCTTGTGCCACCATGTGTGCGCCGTATTTAAAATACAGCGCACCATGTCGCAGGGTAGGAGGCAATAGAGTCAGAATTTCTGACGCTATTGATGTACTGTTCAGGGTTAGCACCAAAATGTTGGCGCTAACCCTGAACAGTACACAGGTGCCCATTGAAAACAATGGCGTGCCCCCTTTTAATGACTGCTCTGAGCAGGCATTAAAAATGTCGAAGAAAATGATGCAAAGAAATCTATTAGAAATCTATTATATTTCTTTGCACCATTTTTTTGTCCCCCCTCACAGGAAAATGCCCCCCTTGCATTCATTATGCCTGCATGCATTGTAACACTTTGTAAATTTGGACCTACTATTTTGGCCTTGCTGGCCCATATTAGCGCAAAAAGGAAATTGATTCTAATGTGGTGCAAGGAGGCACTAGGTGCTCTTAAAACTGCCCTAAAGTACTTTAATCTTGCAGCAAAACAAAACAGTACACACTTCAATGGGGTAACAGTTACTGGGTGGGGACCTCCATTATTTGTTTTGGTGAAGCACTACACCCACTACGGTGCTCTAATCCTGCTCTAGGAAGTTCCTAACTATCTATAGTAACTATGCAAAGGAGCTTCCTTAGGCTTTGAGTAGGCACAATGCAGATTACTAGCAATTATCTCACTGAACAATTCATAGCTGAGTTCATAGTTGTTGAATCAAAAGAGTTTTCACTGGCAAAGGGTAGCTTTGGAGATTATTCACCTTTGTTTGACTAAGACACTGTCTTTAAATCTCCTTTAGATGTGACCTTTTGTTGGCTTTTCTATGGATATGTGGTTTGGGCTGTGCTGGGTGGTGGGTCAGCAATCTCAAACCCTTAGTATCAGCTATGGTGAAACATGGTCATGAACAGAGTTCTTGCTCTTCACTTGGCCACCACGGTTAAGCAGCACAACAGACCAGGTGCAGATGGGTGTGCATCACAGCAGTTGTGGCCTCCATGCCAAGTGAAGATGGGTAATTGTCTTCAGCAGTGCTTGCTCTTCACTTGGCCACCACGGTTAAACAGCACAACAGACCAGGAGCAGAGAGGTGTGCATCACAGCAGTTGTGGCCTCCATGCCAAGTGAAGATGGGTATTTGTCTTCAGCAGTTGTGGCCTCTGGGCCAAGGGCAGGACCTCTGCTTTGCCCATCTTTTCTTGCATGCTGCAGGTGTGCTAGACAGTGCAAAATTTATATGGCTAATAGCTTCTATATCCATTTTAATAATAAATTTTATTCGGTATGAAAAAAATCATCCATTACAACAAATATTCACCAATACATTTGTTAAAAATAGCAATAAAACCATATATAATAAAAACACCCTTTAAGAATATAAACATATATAACCTCATTCATAGAAACAATAAAATAGAAAAATTAATTCTAAAAACTCCACATTATTACGCCAAGTAATAGCTCCCTTCAGGAATGATCCCAGCCCCTTCCACACCAATACATCAGAGACCCTCTGCAACCACATAAAAGCAGGACTATATTGCACAAAACCCTTGGGCCTTAGGAGAGGTAATAAAAATCGAGTTCTAAATGGTGCATGAAAAACACAAAACAATGTAAAATGGGACATGGTCTGTTGGGACACCCCATCACAGGGGCAGGGTTTAATACATTTGTCCCCATACTGATCTAACAGGAAACACAGATTACTTCTGATGATCCCCAACCGGAAACGGGTTATGAGAGCCCTTTCCCTCACATCCTTTATCTCTAAGAGATAGCGCTCAGGACCTACCCACATCTTTAACATGATGAAATCCCTGATCGATTTTTTGCCTAGGGCCTCCCCCTCCCTCCTGTTCTCCTGGATTCTTAAAAAATTATCCTTAACCCATTTCTTATCACAACTGGTCAGGCCCTCAGGATAATCAAACAATTTAGGCCGCCCCAAATCACGAGCCATCTTCCTTATGTGCATCAGCCAGGGAATATTCTTTACATTGTCACAAGCCAAACAATCCCTTAAGATATCCCTATTAAGAGTGGCATGTTCGTTACTCCAAATTGAGATCCATAGCAGAAGGGGAGCCAACTGAATAGTGTCCTGCACAAACTCAAGCTCCAGTTCCAAATGAAGGCTAAAACCAGGGATATTTTGTCCTACTCCCAATAGCCTTCTACAGAACCAATTTTCTTCCACCGTAAGGGCTCGGGTGTCCCTATACCCCCAAAGTACAGCACCATACAGCAGAACAGGGAGGCATTTCCGCCTATAAATTTCAAGCAAAGTCTTGATAGGTTTACTACCTACCCTTACAGCAAAGTCAAAAGTCGCACCAACTGTTGCATGAAAAAGCGCACCCCTTCTGGCAATACAAGGTTTCCAAGATCCTTTCTCATCAAAAATAATCTCTAAGTATGGAAACTCATGGACCCTACTAATAATTTGATCCTCCACCCTTAGCTCCCCCACCCTACTCAAGGGTCTTCCACAAACCATAAAATGTGATTTCTTAAAATTGACCTCTAAACCCAAAGCTGACATAAAGGAGGCATAAGCTCTAACTATTTCCCGGAGACCATTCATAGTGCTGGCCATGAGGACCGTGTCATCCTCGTACGTCAGCACAGGGATATCAGTACCATTCACCTTTGGAACATCCCTACAATGTTCCATCAGAAAATCAGACAATCCATTTGTAGATAGAAGGAACAAAGTAGGAGCCAGAACACACCCCTGGCGCACACCCCTTGAAAACTTAAAAGCCTCTGAGCATTCCCCATTAGACCCCACCCTCACATTTGCAACCGTCCCAGAATGTAAATATCGGAGCAGTTCTACAATATTAGGATCCAACTCTAGCTGATTTAACCTCTCCCATAATATAGACCGGTTCACCTTATCGAAGGCACAGCTAAGATCCATAAAAGCAAGATAGAGCGTACCTTTCCTGGCCTGCGTGTCTTTGCCGATCATCATCAGTAGGTTGAGAACATTGATCTTGCGTGCCGAGGCCTTCCCTAAAACAATACTGGTCCCAGCTTAAAATATCATTCTGTATCATCCAGGACTCCAGACGCCTTAAAATAATCTGTCCCAGAATCTTCACAGAAGAGTCCAGTAGAGAAATAGGGCGGTAGGACTTAGGATCATTTCGGTCACCCTTTTTAAACACTGGGACAATACATGCCAGTCTCCACGAGGCAGGAATACCCACAGTAACTGCTGCATTAAGGACATTTAAGAGAATAGGTGCCCATAACTGGGGGTTAGCTTTATACAAGTCCATAGGGATCGAGTCCGGGCCCGGAGCTTTATTACTCGCACTACTCTGTATCGCATCCATAACCTCCTGGAGTGAAAACCTAATTGCTAGGTTGAGAGCCATATCATACTCATTCTCCCAGTTATTTCTTAGGGGAGTACCCTCAAAAATACTACAAAAGTGAATTACCCATGCCTCCGGGGCGATGTTACAGCCAAGGCCCTCAGATGTATCTGTTCCAAAGGAACCTCTATTTACCACTTTCCAAAACAGGCCAGGATCCTTCAGAGCTATGGCACGTTCTAACTCTTCCCAGGCTTTATCTTTATGTTTTATCTTGCTGTCCCTCAGGGCCCTCTTATACTTCATTCTAGCTTCTTTTACGAGGACCCAATCTCTAGGATGTTTCTTAGTGGCCATCTTCAGGTTTGCCCTTGCAACATAGCAGGTCTTGTCATACCAACCACATTTACGTTTACTAGGGTGGCTGCCTACTGAAAAAAGGCAGTCTCTCACTGCTGCATTTACTACTGTTATTGCGTCCATAAGAGTTTTAGGATTAGGAGCCTCTGTCAAGAGTGTGTCCATAAATAAATGTACATTTTCCCCCACCACCCTTTCTACAACTTTTTGGGAATCCACTTGCTTCCACCCAAGCTGCCTACCCTGGTCCTTTATCTCCACTACTACAGGCCTACCTCGTCCTAATTTACGTAGGGCCCCAGGGAGTTTAAAGGATACTATAAGGGGATTATGATCACTGAAACACTCCCCCAGCACCTCACCCCCAATCACCAGGTCTTTCATAGGTGGAGACATAAAAATATAGTCAATAGTGGATTCAGATCCTCTTCCCACATAGGTTGGGAGTTGATGAGTGCCTACGGCTTCTATATCACACAAATTCAGAAGGCCCATCTTCCTGAGTTCCTTAATTAGAACCCTGCCTCTGGAGTCCTGCAGACCATCCACTAAATAATCCTCGCAGTCACAAATAAAGGGATTAACCACAGTACTGAGCCTCCCCAACTTAGCATTAAAGTCTCCAGAGACAATAGCACAGAATTCTAGCCCCATCTCCTCCATTCTGTGTTTCAAAACCTGAAGAACAGAGAACAGGGCCCCAATTTGGCACCCCACATCCCACAAGGCGTTATAAAAGTTTACCAGTAAAATATTAAAATTATTGGAGAAAATTACCCATACCAGCAATATACCTTGGTGATTGCAGTTAATTAGAAAAGCACCCACTATCTTAAAGAGGCGAATTAGGGTAACCGGCCACCTTTTGAGCGGCCACCAAGAGACTGCACAGCTGGAATTGCAAATCTGTTATACCCATCCCACACAGACAACCCCTCCGACCAGGTTTCCTGAAGCATGATCACATCATAATTAGTCACACACCTAATCCACGCCTGATCAGATAATTTAGCATCATAGCCCGCAATATTCCATGAAATAAGTTTACACTGTGAGGGCACCTCTTCCCGTATAGCCAGGGTCTCGGCCCATTGTCAGTCCACCCCTTCCAAGGATAAATTACTGTTAGTGACAGTTCTTCTGCTTGTTACCTGGAGGCTATTCTGACCCGGGGGGGATTCCTACCAGAGCCTGGAGACACCCCAGCAATCAATCGCATGTGGTCATAAAAATAACCCAAAGGGGCCATACCTATTGTACCAGCTCTAAATACAGCAGGACGACAAGTAGAAAGGAGCCTTTGACTCAGGGCTGGGTATCTAACATTTATAATAATACAATCTTCATCCCCCACCTTATTTTTGGGCCCGACCCATCCAATTCTTCTGGCAAACAGAATATCCTTGAAATCCCCACATGAGAAATCACAGTTCGTACTCAAACAATATCCAACCTTGTTTGTGAGTTGGGCAGTGGACTCAGTTACCCCAGGAGCAAGAGCAGGTACATTTGTCAACACCACCACATAGGGGGCACAAGCTGGGGGGAGATCCAAACAGGCCAATGAGAGGTCGGGAGATTCAGATTATTGTTCCCAACCAGCTGTTGGTCAACCCCCCCAGCTACCACAAAATCAGGATCAGGCTGCCTACTACAGCTAAGCCTATTGACAATCCTATTCACCCTTAATATAGAAGTCGGTGCAGCCGGCGCAATCTCAACACGAGCGCCCTGACCCCCAGAATTTCCCGAATTTCCAAGATTAACCAATAGCTCAGATGATTTTCCCAGAGGCCCCAATGACCCCGCAGCGTCCTCCGGCAGGAGCAACTCCTCACAGGGATGGGATCGCCTGGTCGGGGCTACACATCCACCTACACAGTGCCTCCCCTGACTTCCTTGCACAGATATCAGAGAAACTGCCTTTTCTATGGCCGATAATTTCGCCACAACGGGGTATAAAATCTCCTGGATCATTTCGTGAAGTTTTGACAGTAAAATAATAACATCACAACCCAGATACTGGCAAGGTGCAGGGTCACTGCTCTTACCCTTAGGGAGTTCCAAGGGAGGTGTTTTTGACTTGGGCATCGATTTCTTTAAGACCTTTTTTTTCCTCGGGGGAGGGCTACATTTATCCATGGAGCAGGCCGGGGGAGAAGATAATAAAAGTTTTTTGCTTCTTCTGGAGGGGCCTTAGGCACCAGAACCCTCTGTTGTCTCTGTTAGCTCAATTTGAGCAGGCTCAGCAGCAGCCATAACAGTACCTTGGTCTCCCCCCGGATAATTCACCTCCACATCCACAACCTCACGAGGACCACTATCTGTTGGGGCCTGACACCAGTCCTCCAGTTCCATGGATAACCTCCTCTCTGCCAGATCAATCTCCTTTGTTACAACCCCAACAGCTCTTGCGAGGAAGGAGTCCAATGTGGTGGTGCCACTTCCCTGTCTACTACCGCCACCACCACCCCCCATAGGACCAGTTAACAGACCTCTTTTCCTGCCCATTTTTTACAACAAAAAGTTTCAATAACAAAACAACAAACAAAACAAACTAATAAATAAAAATTAAAACTATTAAAAACCCACTAAAAAGGCTCCAAAATGTTCCCCAATATTAGTAGATATATAAATAGTCACCCTCCACTGGAGATAAAAGAGGGGTGGCCCAGACCAGCCTCTGACGGGCGCAAGACGGGCCCGCCCTTGGCCCGGGCTTAGCCCGGGCGCCGCCCGCGCGCGTCCTGCGGTTACGGAAGCGCGATTAAAGTTTTAAAGGGCTCCTGCCCTGAGTACCAGTGATGCCGCCTCCTCCTCTGTCAGCGCCCTTTTATATCCATTTTACTATGGGAACTTGGAGACTGGGAGGCCTCTCTTGACTTATGTTGGCCCCGGCTTTGCTTTTCATGGTAGTTTACAGGCTGAAACCTGTATGGGCTTTACTTCTTGGAAAGCCTCTCCCTTTACCTGGGCAGATGGTCTTCTTTCATCTTTGAAGGTGCTTGGATAAATTGTACCTTCTCCCACAAGCTGTGCAGACTTCTGTTGATTTCCCCTCATTTCTGGAAGATGGGCTGTAATGTGCTGCTCACACAGCATTTTTTTGAGTATTCTATGGAGCATTGCCTTCTTTGGTCAAGAGGAAATTGAAACTGAAACAATGTGTAGTGCTTTGGATCCAACTTTTATACTAACTTTTTTCAAAGGGAGTGTGGCTCCACTGTCTAAGGCCCTACAACTGGCTTGGGGTGGTGTTTTATAATATAAAATATAAATGTAATTTAATGGCTGTAGTGCAAGCACAACCTTTGAATAAGGGGATGTAACTCCCAGCAGATGGCAATGATGCTGTCTCCAAGCAGGAGTATTCAAAACATGGGGTCAATGTATCTTGAAGATTATACACCTGGTTGTCATGAACCTTCCTGTAGTACCAATCAGGGGCAGATAAAAGGGTAGGCCACGTCTAGAAATTCACCTCTTCCTCCCTACCATGTACCAAATGAGAGAACGCAGGAATCCCTTGAAAAAAAAAAACCCTCCTTGTAGAATTTCTAAGGGTACTCTAGCCTTCATCCTCCCTAACTGCAATAATTGGGATTCCACTCACCAGCCTTAGGAATACAAGGAATATGTTTCCAGTGTTTGGGGGAGATGTATTCATGTGACATGCTAAACCAGAACCATAAAAAATGGATTTCACTGCTTCCTGCAAACACACCCACATTACACACAGTTTCAATTTCATATATATGCCACACATGCACAATGTATGTATGCATTCGATATGCACATAAAATGTTAGTGCAAAGGTCTGGCTACCACAATGAATTGGAAATTTTACTTGAGTAGTTCGGGTGATACACTTTTCTCTCTGACCCAGAAATAAAATCTGTTTGGGACTAATGAGCCCCAAAAAGTAGGATTTGTCATCACCACTTCAAGTCAACAACCAGGACATGGGCAATAGTCCCAAGTATACATAACAGGGCAAAAGAAGGATGGTATGCTCTTCTAGGTCACAGAACCAGTTCTGTACTCTTGCATTACCATGGGCATCCCTACACAACAACACACACTAGATTAATGTGTTAGCTCACCAGGTGAAAGATCAGGATACCAGTTTCACATGCAGTGGGGTCACCCAGGGTGGGGCTTCATGTACATTTACCATGCAGGTGCCATTCCCTTTTGATCACATGTTGTTCCTTCTAAAAATCTTTCCAGAATACACACCTTTGTTACATTGTTGTAGACATTTGGACATTTACCATCATTGAAAATATGTTTGTATTATTCCTCCACTGTCTCCTGTCCAGGGATAGATGGCAGCACTAAACCACTTCTAACCCATCTAGAACAAAGAAGTAATATCACCACTCATGACAGATGTTGGAAAATGGGTTATTGGTAAGGGCAGGTAGGTACCTACACTTAGCAATAGGCCACTAACCTCCACTAAGGTCCAGTTAGGTCTCAGTAAATTAACCCCAGCTCAACCCTTGGTAGCTTGGCAACGAGCGTCAAGGCTTAACTTAGGAGACAGAGTGTAAAGCATTCAAATATCACAAAACAGTAATGAAATAAAACACAGGAAACAGTTTAAAAATCCAAAACCAATTTATAAAAATAGATTATATTTTTATCTTTAAAATGACACCAAAACGAATAAAATCGGATAAGGGGAACCGGAGATATGAATTTTTAAAGAATATTTTTTTTTTTTGCGCCTAGAAACAAAAAGCTGCAATCGGGTCATCTGGTTGCACCTCGACCGGGGCAAAGTCAAAGTTTAAGGCCGACCGCGATGGAGCCCTGCTCCGCTACAGGCAGCGGGAGGCCTCGGTTAAAAGTTTACCTTCACACTTAGGGGGTCATTACAACCCTGGCGGACGGTGTTAAAGGTGCGGTAATACCGCAAACAGGCCGGTGGACAAAAAAAGGGAATCATGACCCTGGCGGAAACCGCCAACAAAGACAGCCACTTTAACACACCGCCTGCCACGGCGGTACAGACAAGCAGCGTGGCGGTTACCGCCAACAGACAGGCGGGAGACAATGTACCGCCCACACTATTACAACCCGCCAATCCGCCACCTTTTCCAGGGTGGATGCACCGCGGATAAAAACACGGCGGAAACAGCTTTTGCAATGGGAAAACGCTCACCTGAACACATCCCACAAGGAACGAGAACACCATGGAGCCCGAACTCCAAATACTCCCTGCCCTTGTTTTTCTGCTCCTTTACGACCATCAGCTACGTAGGCTCAGAAGATACCGGTGAGTACTGCACCTACGACATGGTGAGGGAGGAGGCAAAAGTTAGGGGGACACCCACCAAACAACCCCACCCTCGCATTATACAACATACACACCAATGCAGTCACAAAAATAACAGTAACAACCCACAATCCCCCCGGAAGAATGAAAACACAAAGGCAAATTCGGGCAAACATTGTAATGTGCCAATATGCATGTCATAAAAAAATATACAGATATATATATCTCAAAATCACTCTTATTTACACATACAATCCGAGAAGTAGTGCAGATATGTACACAACAATGTCCGTGCACCAACAGTCCAAAAATGCATGGGCGAGGCCCACAATAGATACCTGACCAAAATCGGAGAGAACACTGCTGGGGCATCAGATGGAAATAAAACAGGCACCTCAGGGGGAAGGGAAGGGGGGGCACCTTAGTCAGATGAATGCGAAGCCAGATCCACAACGAGGCTCCATGCCCATTGATGTATCCTGGGGAGTGCAAAGCCACAGTCTCACAAGTCTCTACAGTGGGTGGCTTGCCCACTGTACCATCCTGGGAAGTGCAAAGCCACAGTCTCTCAAGTCTCACAAGTGGGTGGCCTGCCCACTGTGCCATCCTGGGGAGTGCAAAGCCACAGTCTCTCAAGTCTCTACAGTGGGTGGCTTTCCCACTGTACCATCCTGGGGAGTGCAAAGCCACAGTCTCTCAAGTCTCTACAGTGGGTGGCTTGCCCACTGTTCAATCCTGGGGAGTACAAAGCCACAGTCTCTCAAGTACATGCAGGTCTCCACTGGTTCTGGAGGGGGACTGGTGCCCAGACTAGATGAGTCTCCACGTGAAAGTACCTGTCCTGTCACTGTCCCAGCTGCACATGGGATAAGGATGCCTGATGTGGCGGTCCATTCATTCCTACACGGTGCATGCCCTGTTCAGCGGTGCTTTGCCATGACGGTCTTTGCCCTGTTCAGCTGTGCTTTGCCATGGCGGTCTTTGCCCTGTTCAGCGGTGCTTTGCCATGGCGGTCTTTGCCCTGTTCAGCGGTGCTTTGCCATGGCGGTCTTTGCCCTGTTCAGCGGTGCTTTGCCATGGCGGTCTGTGCCCTGTTCAGCGGTGCTTTGCCATGGCGGTCTTTGCCCTGTTCAGCGGTGCTTTGCCATGACGGTCTTTGCCCTGTTCAGCGGTGCTTTGCCATGGCGGTCTTTGCCCTGTTCAGCGGTGCTTTGACATGGCGGTCTTTGCCCTGTTCAGCGGTGCTTTGCCATGGCGGTTCTGGACAGTTCAGCGGTGCTTTGTCATGGCGGTCTTTGCCCTGTTCAGCGGTGCTTTGCCATGACGGTCTTTGCCCTGTTCAGCGGTGCTTTGCCATGGCGGTCTTTGCCCTGTTAAGCAGTGCTTTGCAATGGCGGTCTTTGCCCTGTTCAGCGGTGCTTTGACATGGCGGTCTTGGCCCTGTTCAGTGGTGCTTTGCCATGGCGGTCTTTGCCCTGTTCAGCGGTGCTTTGACATGGCGGTCTTTGCCCTGTTCAGCAGTGCTTTGACATGGTGGTTCTGGACAGTTCAGCGGTGCTTTGCCATGGCGGTTCTGGACAGTTCAGCGGTGCTTTGCCATGGCGGTTCAGGACTGTTTAGTGGTGCTTTGCCATGGCGGTTCTGATACGGACATTGGTGTGTGGCATGACGATCTCCACACTGGACATTGGTGTGTGGCATTACGATCTCCACACTGGACATTGGTGTGTGGCATGACGATCTATACACTGGGCATTGGTGGGTGGCATGACGATCTCCACACTGGACATTGGTGTGTGGCATGACGATCTCCACACTGGACATTGGTGTGTGTCATGACGATCTCCACACTGGACATTGGTGTGTGGCATGACGATCTCCACACTGGACATTGGTGTGTGGCATGACGATCTCTACACTGGGCATTGGTGTGTGGCATGACGATCTCTACACTGGGCATTGGTGTGTGGCATGACGTTCCATCATTGCCCAGCGGGGCTGTGGCATCCTGGCCCCTCCTGGGCTGTGACTCCGGCGGTGGTCTCCTGACCAGTGACGATACTTGTGCCCTCCTGGGCTGTGACTCCGGCGGTGGTCTCCTGACCAGTGACGATACTTGGGCCCTCCTGGGCTGTGACTCCGGCGGTGGTTTCTGGACCAGTGACGATACTTGTGCCCTCCTGGGCTGTGACTCCGGCGGTGGTCTCCTGACCAGTGACGATACTTGGGCCCTCCTGGGCTGTGACTCTGGCGGTGGTTTCTGGACCAGTGACGATACTTTTGCCCTCCTGGGCTGTGACTCCGGCAGTGGTTTCTGGACCAGTGACGATACTTGGGCCCTCCTGGGCTGTGACTCCGGCGGTGGTCTCCTGACCAGTGACGATATTTGTGCCCTCCTGGGCTGTGACTCCGGCGGTGGTCTCCTGACCAGTGACAATACTTGGGCCCTCCTGGGCTGTGTCGCCGGCGGTGGTCTCCTGACCAGTGACAATACTTGTGCCCTCCTGGGCTGTGACTCCGGCTGTGGTTTCTGGACCAGTGACGATACTTGTGCCCTCCTGGGCTGTGACTCCGGCAGTGGTCTCCTGACCAGTGACGATACTTGTGCCCTCCTGGGCTGTGACTCCGGCGGTGGTTTCTGGACCAGTGACGATACTTGTGCCCTCCTGGGCTGTGACTCCGGCGGTGGTCTAGGGACCAGTGACGACGGTGCTGGCGGTTGTGTCTGGACCGCCGGACATGATGGCGCACTTCTCCGCCGTGACACTCACAGCAGGCTGGGCAGACTTCCTCTGGACCTTCCCCACCTTTGTTGGAGTTACAGATGACTCACCAATCCCCTACGATCCCATGTCACTTGTTGTCCCACCAGGGGTCTTAAGACGGTCCCGTCGTCCACTCTCCATTTTAAGAGCTTTTACAGGGGGTGGGCTGCCAGTGCCTTGGCTCCGGGTCCTTCTGCCTGCCCTGGTGGACGGTGCACTCCAAAAACCTGGAACACGCACCACTGGTACTGGAGGCTTTTTGGCTGAGGCGCTACGACGGGACTGATGAAGTGGAGGGGGGGTGGGGAAAAAAGGTCAATTTGACAGAAGGACAGTTTCTGACGAACACTGGGATGGGTAGCTGGAGGGGATCTGGGAGTGGAGGAAGAGGAGGTGGTTGTAGGAGGTGTCACTTTAGCTGTTTTGGGTGCAGGTGCAGGTACTGGAGGCTGTTGTGAGGTGGATGGATGTTGGGTGAGTGATTGCCGGCATTTGTGTACTTTGGGAGGGGGCGTCACAGACACACTGGGAGAGGACACAGGGGACGTGGCAGTGGAGGTGGTGAGTGCAGGTGAGCGGGTTGTGGTGCTGGGTGTCCTGGTGCGAGTCCTAGTGCCTGTAGATGTGGTGCGTGCAGGTGTGTGTGTAGATGACACTGGGAGGTGGGAGGGAGAAGAGGAGGAGGGGGACACAGTGGAGGCAGTGGATGTTGCTGTGTCTGTATGTGGTTGAGGCTTGCGTGAGTGCCTGTGGTGTGTGTGGTGCCTATGTTTGCCTGAGCTACTTGTGTGTGTTGACTTGTGTGCATGCTGGTCTGATGGTGTGCTTGGGATGGGCTAGGGTACAGGAGATTGGGTCTGGGTGAAGGAAGTTGGAGGGGGGAGGCTAGACACAGGGACAATGGCTGCCATCAGTGCTGAGGCCAGAGATTGCAGGGTTCGCTGAAGGACAGCCTGACTAGAATGAATGCCCTCCAGGAATGCATTACCGTGTTGCAACTCCCTTTCTACACCCTGGATGGCATTCACAATGGTAGACTGCCCAACAGTGAGTAAGCTGAGGAGGTCAATGGCATCCTCACTGAGGGCAGCAGGGGTGACTGGGGCAGGGCCTGAGGTGCCTGGGGTGAAGGTGATGCCCGCCCTCCTGGGTGAGCGGGCACGGGGCGAACGCTGAGGGGCTGCTGGGAGGACAGTGCTGGTAGGGGGGGGTGGCGTCTGTACCTGTAGAAGTGGGGCGCACAGGTGGTGCCGCCACCACAGGGGAGCTCCCATCGGCGGACGAGTCCGTGTCGCTGGTTGGTGATCCGGTGGCCGACGTGAAGCTCCCCTCGCCCTCCGTCCCACTGGTGCATTCAGAGTCTGTGGTGTGGCCCTCCATGGCCGTGTGAGATGCAGCTCCCTTGTGCTCCAGTGCCACTGTACCTCCGCCTGATGATGCTGATGTACAAAAGGACAGGGAGAGCAGGAAAAGGGGGGGAGACAGAAGAAAGAGAGTTTTAGTGCATGGCATTCCGCTACCGTTGGCGGACAAGACAGACGCAGCAGCCCCCTGCATTACGCCTTGCTCCTGACCTCTGCACATGCAATTTCTGGGACATGGCCTACATGGCAATGGTGGAAATCTGCGCACATGGATGCCACAGGGGCAAATATACCTCAACTTGGCACTCTGCTGAGGTGGGGTTGAGTGCCACATGGCCTACATTACGGAGGGGCCTTGCCTACCTAACTCGCCCTGGCCTAGGTACACCCACAAGCCTCCTACCCCACCCAGACCCCTCTAATGCGCGCAAAGTCCGCAGAATGAGGTTGTACTCACCCCCTTGTGTCTGCTGTGATGTCCTCAAGCGCCCATCCAACTCCGGGTAGGCCACCGCCAGGATCCGGAACATCAGGGGGGTCATGGTGCGACGGGCACCCCTCCCACGTTGGGAGGCCATCCCCAGCTGAGCCTCCGCCGTCTTCTTGCTGCAGCGGCGAATGTCCTCCCATCTCTTCCGGCAGTGGGTGCCCCGTCTCTGGTGGGCCCCCAGGGTCCGGACTTCCTTGGCGATGGCACGCCAAATGTCCCTCTTCTGGTGGGCGCTGACCTACATGACATGCACAAGGAAAGAGGAACAGTCATTACCAACTGCACCGTCAATGTGAGTGGCCCCTTCCCTACTCTGGCCATGTGGCCCATTCATTCCCATGCATTAATGTTCTATGAACTCTGCCCACTTCCCTCTTCCACCCAGCCCTCTCCACCCAGGCCTAGCCCATACAACGTGCTCCCTGTGTACTAACCTGTTGGTCTGGAGGACCGTAGAGTAGCGTGTACTGGGGGAGGGCCCCATCCGCAAGTTTCTCCAACTTCTGTGCAGTGAAGGCAGAGGCCCTTTCCCCAGACACAGCAGCCATCGTCGCTTCCAGACCGAGGTCACAGAAGCACTAGCAGTGTAGGTCCTCTACTGTCGAAGGTCAGGTATCTAGTGATTGAAGAGATAGAAAATGGCGGTGACGTCCGCAGCGGTGCGCATCATCACCGCCAGCGCACCTGTTCATTGGCTCCTGGGACCCATGGGGTCCAATGTTAACCAATGCAGCATTGCGCCGCGGTCTACGACCGCCTACCGCAACGGTGTGCAACGCCAGCGCAGTTACCCCACAATCCCATTGTCCCAGTTTAGAGGTCAGGCAGCCGCCATTTCAGGGGCCCACATGGCTTCATTTACTACTGCGTCACACATAGGTAGGCCTATACTCAACACACATATAGGAAGGGGTTTTGTCTGGTGTAGTCTTGTGTGTAACTGTGGGTACATACCTGGAGGAATAGTGACTAGTTCTTCGCTGTTGTCCTTCTTAGGCACCGTCAGCTGGGACATATGAGAAGATGGCTGAATCCTCTGGTGTACCGACCGCTGGTGGACTTGTTGACAATGGAAGAAAGACATATCATCGTCACCTACAGGTTTGACTGTGCCACAATCCAGGAACTATGTACCCAGTTGGAGCCAGACCTGATGTCACCAATCCGCCATCCGACTGGAATCCCCCCTGATGTGCAGGTGCTGTCAGTGCGCCATTTCCTTGCAAGTGGGTCATTTCAGACAACAGTGGCCATGGCATCAGGGATGTCCCAGCCTATGTTTTTCAACGTGTTGTCCAGAGTGTTGTCTGCCCTGCTGAAACACGTAAGGAGATACATCATTTTCCCTGAGGTGGAGGAATTGCCTACAGTGAAAGGTGACTTCTATGCCCTTGGACATATCCCGAACATCATAGGTGCTATTGATGGGACCCATGTAGCTCTGGTCCCCCCCAGCAGGAGTGAACAGGTGTACAGGAACAGGAAGAATTATCATTCGATGAATGTCCAGATGGTCTGTTTGGCAGACCAGTACATCTCGCAGGTAAATGCAATGTTCCCTGGCTCAGTGCATGATGCCTACATCCTGCGGAATAGCAGCATCCCTGATATGATGGGTCAACTCCAGAGGCACCGTGTATGGCTATTGGGGGACTCTGGTTACCCCAACCTTTCCTGGCTATTGACCCCAGAGAGGAATCCCAGAACCAGGGCAGAGGAACGGTACAATGATGCCCATGGGCTGACTAGGAGGGTTATCGAACGCATCTTCGGCCTTCTTAAGGCCAGGTTCAGGTGCCTCCATATGACAGGTGGATCCCTATTCTACTCACCGAAGAAGGTGTGCGACATCATCATCGCCTGCTCCATGCTCCATAATTTAGCATTGCAACGCCAGGTGCCTTTTCTGCAGGAGGATGATCCAGATGACGGTGTTGTGGCAGCTGTGGAGCCTGTGGAGCGAGTGGACAGTGATGAGGATGAAGCTGAGGATGAAGAAAACGACAACAGGGAGTCAGTCATACAGCAATATTTCCAGTGACACACAGGTGAGAACATTTTCAGGTTTAACATAACATTAACTTTCACACGTCTACCTCTATCCTGTACCTACATTTCACTCACTATTTGTTAATTGAGTTGTACCTTTCCATTTCAGTTTCACAGGTGTGGTTGCCTACATGTCAACTGCTTGCATCCTTGAAGGGCTTGTGATGTGTGACATTGGTATGTTAGCCTTACAATGGGTAACCCATTATGACACTGTAATTGATAATACAAAGTTTCAAATCATAGACCGACTCCAGATTTTTTTGGTTTTCAAGGGTGTTTATTTAAGTGATAAAAAAATCAAGGAAGGTTGTAAAATGGGGATGGGTGATGGTGGAGGAATGTCCATGGCAGAGTCCAGTCTATTAGTCTCACAGGTGCACTGCCCATCTGGGCATTGGAAGTGGAGCTGGGGCAGTTCCAATCTGGACAGGGTGACAAAGTAGGACAGTGGGGGGACAATCAGGGTGGTCTTATTTCCTGGCAGTGGTCTTGCCATCTTGCTCTGTCCTGTTCCTGGATCTCAGGGCCCGCTTGCGTGGTGATTGTCCATCTGCAGGGGATGGGGTGCTGGTGTGTTGGTCCTGTGGCGGGGCGTCCTGTCCACTAGCGCCGGCAGAGGTGGTGGGCAGTTCGTCGTCCTGGCTAGTGTCAGGGGCCCCTTGGAGTGCCACGGTGTCCCTCAAGGTCTTTTGAATGTCCGTCAGCACCCCTACGATGGTGCCCAGGGCGGAGCTGATGGTCCTGAGCTCCTCCCTGAACCCCAAATACAGTTCGTCCTGCAGACGCAGGGTCTCCTGCAACTTGTCCAGGACCATCGCCATCGTCTCCTGGGAGTGGTGGTATGCTCCTATGATGGAGAGGAGAGGGCCTTGTGGAGAGTGGGTTCCCTTGGCCTGTCCTCCCTCTGTCGCACAGCAGCCCTCCCAGTTCCCCGGTGTTCCTGTGCCTCCGTCCCCTGGACCGTGTGCCCACTACCACTGCCCCCAGGTCCCTGTTGTTGTTGGGGTGGTGTGTTACCCTGGGTGCCCTGTAGTGGTGGACACACCGCTGATTGACCTGTCCTGGGCAGGGAGGTTTGGGCCCGCTGGGTGCGTGCTGTGCTGGTGTTACTAGAGGGTGGCAGCTCAGTGTTGGGCTGTGGCTGGGCAAGGGGAACCGACTGTCCTGAGGCCCACGATGGTCCGGGCTGGTCATAAGGATCCAGTAGGGCAGAGCTGCTGTCATCACTGTGGGCCTCTTCTGGGGGTGGAGTGGTGTTATCTGGACCCTCTGGTGTGGTGACGTTCCTTCGGGTTCCTGCATGGGTATGAGAACATGATTATTGCATGTGTGTGTGTGTCATGGTGTGCAATGGGTGGGTGTTTGTGTACCCCAGTGCTAGCATTCCTGTGTGGGGGCTTGTGTGGTGATGGTTGGGGGGGTGTTCTGGGTATGTGCAGTGCGCATGCTTTAGTGAGGGGTGCCCATGCTTAGTTGTGTCATGCAGGGCTTGGTGTTGGGATGGGTGGTTGGTGTCATGGGTAGATTAGTGAGGATTTGTGGTGATAGGGGAGGGTGTGCGGGTGGGGGTGTGTGATGGCATGCAAGTAGGGTGGGGATGTGATAGTTAAGATTTGACTTACCAGTGTCCCATCCTCCACCGACTCCTCCGAGGCCCTCAGGATGCAAGATGGTCAGGACTTGCTCCTCCCATGTTGTTAGTTGTGGGGGAGGAGGTGGGGTTCCGCCGCCAGTCCGCTGCACCGCGATGTTGTGCCTGGAGACCGTGGAACGCACCTTCCCCCGTAGGTCGTTCCACCTCTTCCTGATGTCCTCCCTATTTCTTGGGTGCTGTCCCACTGCGTTGACCCTGTCGACTATTCTTTGCCATAGCTCCATCTTCCTGGCTATTGATGTGTGCTGTACCTGTGAGCCAAATAGCTGTGGCTCTACCCGTACGATTTCCTGCACCATGACCCTGAGCTCCTCCTCGGAGAAGCGGGGGTGTCTGTGGCGTGCCATGGGGTGGTGTGTGTGAGGTGTGGGGTGGTGTATGTGGGGATGAGTGTGGTGAGTGTAGTGGTATGTGGTGTTTAGTGCATGGATGTAGTGTGGGTGATGGTGTTGTGTGCCTCTGTGTGATGGGGTTGTCAATAGCTGTGCTGTCTCTCTGGCCTTCTCTCAGAAATTCTGGTTGTAGGGGTTTGTGGGTGATGTGGGTGTGTGTTTTATATTGTGTTGGGTGTGTGGGAGTGTTGTTTGTATATGTATCAGGTGTGTGTATTTTGAATAGTCCAATGTGGCGGTGTTTTGTAGATGTGTGTGTATTTTGAGCGCGGCGGTGTGTACCGCCAATGGAATACCACGGTTGAAAGACCGCCGCGTGGATTCGCGGGTCGTAATAGCATGGGCGTGTTTCTGTTGGCGTGGAGGTGGAGGATGTGTTTCCGCCAGTTTATCGCTGACCTTTGGTGTGGCGGTATTGTGTGGGTGTCTGAATTTCGGCGGATTCCGTGATGGGTGTCATAATAGCTGTGGCGGTCTACTGCGGCTGCGACAGTGTATTGGCGGTCTTCTGCACGGCGGTAAGCGCCTTATACCGCCAATGTTGTAATGAGGGCCTTAGTCTCTTTTTCGAAGATTTTCTTCAGCGGGACGAACCTGCCAGTCCAATCCGACCTCCTGGAGCCCTTCTCCGGATACGCGATGCGGGAATCCTCGGTGGAGATTTTTACCTTCGGACTTAGTCGTTTTTTCTAGGTGAAAATCCTTCGACCGGGGTAAACCTGGATCTTGATCCGACGTCCGTGGAGCCCTCCTCAGATACGCTGGCTGGAAGGTCCCGGTCAACTTTTTACCTTCGGACTTAGTCTCTTTTTCTGAGATTATCTTTACCGGGACAAACCAGCAAATCAGGCCGGGTCGCGGTTGAGGCAAGTCCGCTAGAATTGCCGCGGCGGGTCGGTCCCTCTATGGAGCTTTTTTACAAAAGTTCTCCAAACTTATCCAAACTTCTGAGGCTTCACCCAGATGTCCTTTTATGGTTCTGTTGAGATCCACAGCTCACCCCACGGGTCCAGAAGTTCTGAGATGGTCTTGGGGTTGCGGACTACAACTCCCAGAATGCACCTGGCGCAAACTCCTTTTTGGCCACTGGGCAGTGGCCAGCTGGTTGATTTCTTCAGGAGTTTGTGCAGGGGACTCTGGGTAGCAATTTTTCACCTGTAGCAAACAGGGAGTCCCTCCTTGAACCAGTTGAAGCCAGGCAAAGTCCTTCTTGTGGTGAAGCCCAACTGTGCAGCTGGTGCAGTCCTTCTGAGTGCAGGTTCCAGGTGCAGGCCAGGGGTCCAGCAGGGCAGTACTTCTTCTCCTTTGGTTCTTTCTTGTTGGAATCTGATGGGGATCTGAGGTGTGGGTGCAGGTCTGCCAGTTTTATCCTTGCTCCTGGGTGAAAAGCAGGGCGGTCCTGGTTCTCCAATCAGGTGCAGGGTCCTTCCCCCTGTGATGACCACTTCCTGGGAAGTGTGGCACAAATCAATCCCAGGAGGCAACATCCTCCAAAAATCCATCATGGCTGAATCTGATTTTTGGAGGTTACATCTGGCTGAGCCCACCCACTGGTGTGGCTAAAAATCATAAACACACCCCTCTCCAGCCCTCTCCTAATCTAATCAAGGGGGCACCTAGCTGTCTGGGGTTGCAGGATGTGGGGGTGTTGCTGGTTGCTCCAAATGTCCTTCTCTGCCTTTGAGGACCAGTTTGGCAGCCCTCCCCCTTCCTGCCTCACCATCTGCTGAGAGGAGATTCCCTCCGACAGGCACATTCCTTTGAAGCCAAGCCACTTCACGCCTCATCAAGGTAGCCTGGCCAGGCTGCTAGAGGCTGGCCAATCAGAGCACAGCAGCAAAAACAATGCAGGGCTGAAATTGGCAACTTTTCAGGTAAAGTTTAAAACTCTTTACCTGAACAAGTTATATTAAATCCAATAACTGGAAGTTGTGGGATTTATTACAACAATTAATTTGATACCCAACTCTTGGTATGCATCATTTAAGGAGACTTTAAAAATTAAAATAAAGTCTCCCCATTCTAGCCTATGAAGGGCATTTACTACAATAAGGGAAAAACGAATTTGCCTGTTTTTACCTCACCAGGGCTTATAAAACTATTTCTATAAAGTCCCTGCTTATCGTTACATGACACCCAGCCCCAGGGGCACAAATAAGGTAGTTTAAGACTTTAGAACTACTTTTAATTCCAAAGTTGAATTTGCATATAACTTTCATTTAAAAGCAGCCAGCAAGGCAGGCCTGCCTTTAAAATGACACTGGGAACCGCAGCAGTGCACCTATGGGTGCACTACCTATGCTGTGGTCCCTAAACCTACATGCCCTACCATATACTAGGGACCTATAGGTAGGTTAACTTAGCCAATTATAATTAGCCTAATTTGCATATCCCTTTTACACAGAGCACTGGCCCTGGGACTGGTAAGCAGTACCCAGAGCACAGCCAAGAGTCCGTAACCACCAGTACCTGTCCAAAATGTGTGGGGTTGACCAGGGCAAAAAGGAGGACTTTCCTACAACAGATGACAAGGTTTGTGAAGAACTGTCACGCACCAGACATCTATACACACCTGCAGGAACAATGCCAGATATTCACAGATTCACCTGAAGCAGAATGCAAGGCAAATCCAGCATTAGACATTACTGCAAACACACATATGTGGAATAATGGTAATCATCGTGAACATCCCAATATGTGGTGCCATTTGCCATATTAATGTACATAATTCAGGGACGCTTCAAACCCTTCCGAGACACTTGGAAACAATGTCTTTGTCAGCTAGTGCTGGAGAGAGAGAAGCTTTAATAGTGGTACTGAGACTTCAACTGGAGCTGCTGTGTTTAGTAAAGGAGCTGTGTAAAGACTGGCCTGGAGAGGCCTTTTTCAGTAAGTATAACAACCATTTCCCTGGTAGGCGGGAGTCCTTGAAGGCAGGTTTTGAAAGCCCAGGGTCTCCTTTGGTGCCTCTGGCTTTTCCCCATCCCCCTTAGGTTTTGCCACGTGCATAGGGAGGCCTCAAGAGAGAGGGAAAGAGGGAGAGAAGGTGGAGAGAAATCAGCCAGAGAGGGAGAAAAGAGAGAGAAGATGACAAAGACAAAAATATGTTTATTTGGGCATTGGTCTTTAATATCAGTACAAATCACCACTGTGTATATAAAACACATGCATTAAAAATACTCATTCTAGTTATTGAGGGAGTTAATTCAAAACTATCCATTCTTCTCATTGATAAATTATGGCATCCTAATCCCATAGTTCTTTCAGAAGAGTGAACATCTGTAAAAACACAACTTACAAAGAAAGCAGCAAATTTGAAATCCATTGAAATGATCAATTCGCAACAGTCCATATTTCTCACAGATTGTAAAAGTGCCCCACACCCACAATTATATCTAAGAATCGACTACTCACTAAAACATCAATTGCAAGAAGATGAGAGAATGCACAATACTTTAAAAATTATGGCTCAAAAATGTCAGATACTTCATTAAAACGGAGAGGGAAATCAATAAGAATAATGCTTAATAATACATTTTCTTTGTAAAATGCATATTGACCTTAATTGTTTCCCCCATTTTTTCCAGCTAAAATTGGGATGACCCTGAAGAGATTGAGACCTATTGTGATTTTCAAAATGTTTAAACAAAGAAAATGATGCAAAAAATATTAAAGGTACAGGTACATATTGAAACTACCCAAAGAAGACACTGTCATTTGAATTGAAGTTTTTTTTTTTTTTTTTTAAACTCCATATCTTTCTGAGAGGTCAATACCCAGGCATATTCCCAGAATAACGTCTTGTGTGGGAAGGGCTCCAAGCTGGCAAAAACTTCAGCATACAAACTGTGCATTTTTTTTTTTTAGACTTGTATATTTCTTCAAGCCCTTTTGAACTCACTTTGTTGGGCTTCAATCCAACATATCTGTGCTGTCCTTTTGGGGCTATCTGACTGAGAAAGATTATTTGAAGTTTTTAAACAATATCTTTTTTTATCAAATATGCCCAGGGGATCAGTTTTCATTCACATCTAATACTCTGCATAAAGGATCCTTTTGGCAGATTTAAAATTCTTTTGATATACATATTTCCCAATGGGTCTAAAAAATCCCCTTTGTCTATACATGTTATTTCATAACCATAAAATGCTAAAGGAGGTATTTTGTACAAACGGGCCTTTAAAAGTGGTGTGTTATAATCCCCCAAACATGCTACTAAATGTCACCACAGAGCTCACCTAATAAAAGACCCTGAATTTTATATCCTGCAGAGCCTTATCACATGTTTTTTTTTCTTAATCATAATCATAGTCTTATATTGTCTTTGTAGCTACCCAACTTTAATGTTACTTCCCTCCAGTTGATATGTCCTGTGTTGAGCTGTTGATTTCCTTGGCATTTTTTGAACTTCTTACACTCTTCATCCAACCATCCTCTGATTTGTATAGCTGAAAAGTTATTCGTAGTATTACCCCACATATTAAAAAGGTCTGAAGGCATTTGAGCACGCAGGTCCTTAAAAATGCAAACCATTCTACTTTATTGGAGACAGCACTAAAATTAGCACAAGGTGAAAATGTCATTTGAAAGTCACTGAGCTCTTGCATTCTTAGCACACAGTCTAGAGCTTAGTCTATGAGGGAGGTCCATAGCTAAATGTTATACTTTTTCATTTAGGGATGTTTCCCTTATTGTTAAAGACCTCTGTAAAACCCAATTGTCACTCCTTTCATGGTGCAATATCTTGAGGTCCTTACATTATCTAAATTGATCACAGAGAAAAAATCCATAATCAATTGGATGGGGCTGAGAACCAACCTTAAAAGTGGAACTAGCAGATTATTAAGGTTTGAGCAACAATTCATACTTATTAGGTTGCTCCTGCTCAGCTAGTCACCAAAACCATTTGAGTCCCTGTGGGCCTGGTTATAAAATTTGCTTACCGAATATTATACATCTCTGATAAATCATACAATAATTCATCCATTCAAAAAAGAAAAATTTGAGTTTTAAAATAACCTATTATAACTAAATCAGTGATTTCTAAAGCATGGCTAATCACCAAAAAGGGTCTCAAGGTGCTGTTTGCGGGTGAGCTGCTTAATTTATGAGTCAGGTCTTGAGGTCTTTCCTGAACTGCTTCAGAGATGTGGTCTGCCTGAGTTTGAGAGGTAGCGTGTTCCATGCCCGGCTGTGAGGTAGGAGAAGTATTTTACCTCCTCCTGTGCTTTTCTGGATCTTGGGAATGGCTGTGAGAGTGAGCTGGGAAGAACAGAGTTGTCTGTTGGGTACGTAGAAGGTGAGGCGGTGGCTGAGGTATGCAGGTCCTACATTGTATAGTGCCTTGTAGGGTTATATCAGGAGTTTGTATGTGATAAGCTTGTTGAGTTGCAGCCAGTGTAGATCTCTGAAGTGGGAGAAGATGTGGCTTTGTCGGCGGATATCCAGAATGAGCCAGGCTGTTGCATTCTGGATTCTTTGTAGTCTTGATTGTGATCCCAGTATAGAGTGCATTACCATAGTCTAGTTTGCTAGTGACGAGTGTGTGAGTGACTCTCTTCCTCATGTCAGAGGGGATCCACTTGAAAATCTTTTAAAGGAGTTGTAGGGTGGGGAAGCATGCTGACATTGACTTGGTGGGTCATAGATAGAGAGGAGTCCAGGATGGTGTCCAAATTGTATGCATGGTGATGGGGAGTGAGGGTGTTTCCCAATGCGGGGGGCCACAAGGAGTCATTCCAGGTGGAAGGAGTGGAGCTGATTACAAGGATCTCCATCTTGACCATGTTGTGTTTGAGGCAGCTGGCTTCCATCCAGGTGGCGTTTGCTCTCATCCCATTGTGGAAATTTCTCTTGGCCTTTACAGGATCATTGGACAGGGAATGGATCAGTTGGGTATTGTTGGCATGGAAGACTGTGTTTATCCTGTGTTGTTTAATGATCTTGGCTTGCGGGGCCATGTAGGTGTTGAAAAGCATCAGGCTGAGTGATTTTCCTTAGGGCACTTTGCTGCATGTGTCTTTGGGTTTTGATGTGAACTGCAGTAGTCTGACACTCAGGCCCATATTTATACTTTTTTAGCACTGCATTTGCGTCATTTTTTTACGCAAAATCGGTGCAAACTTACAAAATACAATTGTATTTTTTAAGTTTATGCCACTTTTGCGTCAAAGAATTACGCAAATGCGGCTCTAAAAAAGTGTAAATATGGGCCTCTGTGTTCTTTCAGTGAGGAAGGACCTGATCCATTCCAGTTCTTTATCTTGGATGCTGGTGTTGTGTAGTCTGACACAGAGAATGTAGTGGGAGACAGTGTCAAATATGGCAGAGAGGTAGGGGAGGATGAGTGCAGCCATGGCTCCATGGTCTAGTGTGGTTTGTATATAGTCTGTGCCTGCTAGGAGTGCTGTTTGGGTGCTGTGGTCGCTTCTGAATCTGGATTCGGATGGATCTATGATTTGGTGTGTCTCGAGGAATTTGGTGGGTTGCTGGTTGATGGCTTTTTCCATTATTTTAGCTGGGAAAGGGAGCAGAAAGATGGGTCTGTAGTTTTTCAACTCCCTTGGGTTGGCGGTGGGTTTCTTGAGCAGTGGGTTGCTCTTGGCGTATTTACACTCTGATGGGAAGGTGGCAGGCTTGAAGGATTGGTTGATAGTTCAGCAGGGCTGAGGTGCTATGGTGGAACTTGTCAGGTTGAAGATGTAATGAGGGCACAAATCTGAGGGTCCTCCCAAGTGGATGGAGTTCATTAGTCTTTAAATGTCCTCTTTGGTGATGGAGCTCCAGGAGTTCAGGAACTGGTGTGGTGCTGGGTTCAAGGTATTGTTTGTGGGCAGTGTGGGTGGATTTTGGTTCTTGAAGCCTTCGTAAATGTCCCAGATTTTTCGGTGGAAAAAGGAGGCAAGTTTGTCGCAGAGGTCTTGGGAGGGAGGGATGGGTGAGGTGTCTGTCCCGGGGTTCATGAACTCTTTGACGATGGCGAAGAGCTCTTTGCTTTTGTGAGCAGGGGTGTTGAGACGCTCTTGAATGGCACCTTTTTTGGCACCTCTTATGTTCTAGTGGTGCATGGTGACTGTGTTTTTGTAGGCTGTGTGTTTTTCAGTTGACTTGCTATTCACTACAGTGCTCACTGAACTCTATGGAAATTGTGACAAGCGTGCTTCTAAAATTTTCAGAAATTAAGATAGATTAGTCTTAATCTCCGAAAGCAAATCAATGTCAAATAAGATTAAAATATCCCTTTGTTTCTGTTCTGTCTGGATTTCGACCACTGAGAAGTGGGCCCATGAGTTTAAAGTGTCTATCTTTCTTACACTACTTACAATTCTAGTGGAAATCAATGTTAAGAGACCCCCATAGTCTATCCTCACCCCTTGCATGACGTGCTATGCCAGTTGACACAAAACCATTTACATTTGGAATCTCTTGTAGTTTACTCTCCTGCAAAAAGATAGTGTGGAAATCTTTCAAGAGAGATAGTAAATGTCCCGACTTTACACCCTGATCATTACCATGTATGTTCCATCTGCAGAATTTTATGCTCCTCGAGAATTCAGAATCCTAATATGTAAAAGTTCTGGATTGTCCAGAAATCAGTTTCTGCATCTCAATTAAGAGGGGAAAAACACTTACTTAAATTTAGGAGCCTAGATCAGCCAAAAACGTATGTCTTTCATTGGTAATCACAATCTTCATAGTCTCTTTACATTTATTAAAATGACTAGGCTCACGTTTCTAAGAAGATTATAAAATGGACTCTGCTTTTGATTAAAACAAACTTCTCTGCCTATCAACCCATGGTGACAATTCAGTAACTACTTTGAACTTTTCTTACCAAACCTAATGACACTATAATCCCCAAAGAATCCAGGCTCCCTTTTGCCTTACATACCGTGTTATCTGTCAGGAGAGAGATAAGATCACCTTTGGTTAGTTCTCTTCCATTCTTATTTGTCAAAATTCCAATTTTTAAATCAGTTTTTCTAATATTGGACAATTCAGGAATTCAATGCAAGTGGGAAAGGAGCATTGTTCTGTTTAAGGGTCGCAATTTTCTTGTTTTTTCCTCTTTCCGAAGAGTGTCAAATACAAAAGGGTAGTGACTGTGGTCCTACTGAAATTCTAACATCAGCTTCGAGCAACTAGAGTATTTTGTTGTCTTCCCTATACCCGACTTTGCCTCTTGACCTTGATTTTTGTTCTTCTGGGCAGCTTGCATTGCCTTTTTTGACTTGTTCTTTTTACAGGTTGCATATGATGTACCCATAATTTTCCCTTTCCCTTTTACAGAAGTGTCAAAGTTAGAATATGTCCCATTCTTTTGACGGGATGAGTTTTAGATACCCTCAACTTTCCCTTTCCCTTTTACAGAACCGCCAAAGTTACAACATGTCCCATTATATAAAAGTTCCAGAAGTGATTCCTGTATCTCCTTTGTTTTTCCAGCACCTCCCTTAACTGACTTTGGACCTTATTACAACAACCAATGCGGCCGCACTCCTGCGGTGCCCATTATGACAGAGTTTCCGCCCACCGGCCCAGCGAGGATGTGGGCCGCAATATGGGAGCCGGCTCCAAATGGAGCCGGCGGTGTTGCGGCCGTGTGACGGGTGCAGTTGCACCCATCGCGCTTTTCACTGTCTGCAGAGCAGACAGTGAAAAGCCGCATGGGGCCCTGTCAGGGGGCCCCTGCACTGCCCATGCCTGTGGCATGGGCAGTGCAGGGGCCCCCAGGGGCCCCGCAACCCCCTTACCGCCAGCCTTTTCCTGGCAGTTCAAACCGCCAGGAAAAGGCTGGAGGTAGGGGGACTCGTAATCCCCTGCCAGCGCTGCCCTGGCGGATTACTACCGCCAGGGCCATTGTGGCGGGAAACTGCCGGCCCCAGCGGTGCGACCGCGGCACTTCCGCCGCGGTCGTAATGACCAGGGGAGCACCACCAGCCTGTTGGCGGTGCTTCCGTCATTTCAGCTCTGGCGGTCCTGTACCGCCAGGGTTGAAATGACCCCCTATGTATGCTTTTTTTACTGTAAGTCCTTTATGTCCCATTTGCTGTCTTTTTGGTACTTTTGTCCCGTAGCGGTCTTCAGATTTTAAAAGAGTATTTTTCATATCCAGCATTGCAGATCCAACATCTCAGCTACATAGGCTATCAGGAGACGTATACGGAACCATTCTTACCTTCAATAATACTGAATGTTCCAATTTAAGGTTTACTAACATCCCTACATCTTCCTTCACTTTTGTTGACGCTTTCACTTGTATGATCTCTGAACATTCATTTGCTGGTCTTATAAGTGTTTAAATAGGCAAATGTTCAGCTTTTATAATTTCACATTTATATTTGGCAGTAGAGTAATATGGGACTGTAGACTTATATTCAGCAGAACCAAAGCTTCTAAAAGTTTCTAAAATAACTTATAAGGTTCCTTGTATGAGCAGAATCATACCCAGTAAGGCTGATGACATTGTCAGGTTTATACTTTCTCCTTCAGTTAGTAAAGAAGAGGAAATAACTTCCTTTTCACCCCACTTATCATGACCCAATACCAAATCAACTATGTTTCCTTGAACCTCAAACAACACTGAAGCTGTAGTTTCTGCACACAAGCTTTCATTTATAAAAGGCTCTGAAATTATTTCTTGTAAATATGATAAGGATGATAACCTTGGGGCAAAGGATCCTTCATGAAAACCAAACAGTCCTACTAAATACATGCTTTCCTTTGAACCCAGATCAGTACTTGTATTTACATCCTTCTTTATAGATGGTATTAGTTTTTTTGTCTTTATATCCTTTGCAACAAAAAAGTGCCTAGTTACGCATTTCATTATTGATTTTGATACTGGTGATCTAAAATTATTGTTTTGAAGAGCGAACCATTTGACACCAACTCTGATTCCTGACTTTGCACAGCAACAATAAAGAAATCACACTTTCCTTGCCTGGAAGAATTACTTTCTCCCTTCACTGACTTTAATATGTAAGTTGAGGTTTGAAGATTCTCCACATATGTTCTTGACTATTATGGCTAACGAATGCCACAGGTGGGTCCTATACCCCGCAAACTGCACTAGCAAGCTGTGCTGGCACTGCCTCCACTGGAATATGGTCAGCCACTATGTGGGCAACACAATTGAGCAATCCCAACTAGTGGTCATCAAAGATGTACAATATGGGAAAACACCACACATGGCCAGAGAACGGAGGCCAGTACCGGAGGAATGAGCACACCAGCCGCTACCATGGTGCAGATGGACTCTATGGTCTTCAGTCGGGCACTGCAGGAGATACAATCACTCATCTACTTATGGCTACACTATTTGGAATATTTGGGCTTTACCCTGCCACAACACCCACTGTTCCCAAAACTTGATAATTACAATCCACCTTGCCAAAGAATACTCCACTGGGACGCACGCAGATCAGAAGGGGCATCTATGGTCAGGGCTCGAGAGGGATGGAAGGCGGTATTTGTCCCTGCATAGCCCCATCAGCAAAATGCAACTGCTGGGTCATATTTGTCTAGCAGCACAAGTCTGCTGCAATGAAAAAAAATCCTACCCACAAAGGCTGTTCAACTCCCCAACTCCAGAAATGTAAATCTGTGTCTCCAATACACCAGTACCACTAACCTTTGGTATCTGGGTCAATATAACAGCAGACCGTAACAGCCCACCCCCTGCATTGCTCCCCCCCAATGCTCACTGAACCTCTTAACAATGGGTAGTTATGCAGACGCTGGGAGCATAAACAAACACCCAAGTGGGGCCTCCCCGTTCCCATGCTCACCATACTTTACTCTGTCCTCCTCGTGCTCTGCAACAACAAGTTCAATGGCAATGAAAATTGAAGGAGAGGCAAGCAGCACCATCAAGGGTACAAGCCACACCGTTTTCATTTGATTTCCTAATGCACTTGATGGAGCGCCCGTGGACGTCTTCTTCACAGCTTTGGTTCAGAAACCGCAAACGCTGGGGTGAGACACCATAAAAAATTCTCTTCCTCAGAGGTTGACTGAATCTTTGGACTTCGTGAAGGAGGTAGTAGTCAGAAACATACAATCCCACAAACCAAGGACAGTATAACATAAGCATAATGGTCGACTGAATCTTTGGACTTGGTGAAGGAGGTAGTAATCAGAAACATACAATCCCACAAACCAGTGACAGTATAACATAAACAATATTAAACACCATGAATAATATAACACTAAATCATACTCCAAACTGAATAAAGTTTCAAAGCTATATTTTAATCCCAAAATCAATGTCACGTAATGGTGCACAGAATTAAATGCCACCTGTAACAGACGGAAAAAGCTTTTTCCAATGCACAAACCCAAGTTTGCAATTCGGTAATCACATTACTGAATTGCAAAAAGGGTTTGTGAGTCGCATTTGGGAAGTAGGGCTCCCTTCCTAATTGCGGGTTGCAGTCCGATGTATGATTTTTTGTGACCATGAATGCGGTCACAAAAAGTCACAGTTAGCACCAGTTTAAAATTGGTGCTAACCCATTCGCAAAAGGGAGGGGTCCCCATGGGACCCCTTCCCCCTTGTGAATCCATGTGGAAACATTTTTTCAGAGCAAGCAGTGTACCAAGGACCACTGCCTGCTCTGACAAAATGAAAAGAAAACTTTTCATTTTTGTTTTTGAAATACATTCCCTTTTCCTTTAAGGAAAACGGGCTGCATTTAAAAAATAAAAAAAAATACTGCTTTCTGCAGTCACAGACATGGTGGTCCACTGGCCCCAGCAGGGCACCATCCCTGTGAGTGCCGCCATTCCCAATGGGGTCACAAATTGCGACCTACCTCATGAATATTCATGAGGTAGGCCGTTTGCGACCCCATGGGGAATCGCAAACAGTGTCATTGACACTGTTGTACAGTAGCTTTTGCGACTCGCAAATTGCGAGTCGCTAAGACTCGCAATTTGTGAGTCGCAAAACCCGACCTTTGTACATGTGGCCCTAAGTCATAAACATACATGAAAACCATAGGCTGACCAAAACGTCTGAAAAGATACAACTTAGAAAACATCAAGACCGTTAAACACTCCAAAAGAATAATGTAGATTAGCAACAATACAACATATACATTTTTACCAGATTTCAAAGCAGATGATGGGGACAGCAGTAAATCATCAAAATACAGTTTTAACAATCAATTTTAGAGCTGTGCCATTCCTAATACTACCCAAAATTGTGACTTGCATGTGTGGGAACAGGCTAACACATGCAGGCAAAAGTAAAAATAAAAGATGAAAACAATAATTTGGAAAACATCTAACTAGGGAAACTAATTATAAAAATATGCAGGTGTAAGTTTGGAACTGAAAAAGGTAAACAAGAAACCACATTTAGTTATACCATTCTAGCTGTAAGTCAAATCCACATTCATAGAATCAGATCAGTGGTTGTTTAAGGTTGAAGATAAAACAAATGCACAAAAATTACCATGTTGCACAATTTGGGCTGAGAAATGGGTGTTTCAATGTATATTTCATGGGAATGGTCATTCCTGAAGTGGTGACCGCCCACAAAACCTACGGATTTTCAGAAACATTATTCCACACTCATGGCACTTCAAAACAAACGCCTGTTTTAAGCTGCCATCAGTTTCTTAGCCTGCTAAAACTTCATAACATAAGGGTCTGTCCTTGTTTTCTCACCTGACATTAGTGGAGAGATGGTTGAAAACATTCAGTTGTTCGAAATGTCTATTCGGACAACTCAAATAATCAAAGCTAATGTCCTTTTACACAAACTATTCCAATTCTTATATCAACCGTTCCTATCAGCAATTGGCCAAGTCAAAAAAGGATGCTTAACAAGACATTATTAATATTGCTGCCATTGTCATTGAGGAGCGGCTTGCAGTGCTAAAGATGGGCGGGGCTACGCGCTCATGGGGGTCTTCGGTGGGAATTAATAAAAAAAGCTTACCTGAATCGTTGCCGCCGTTATCACCACCACGCTGCTCCTCTCCTGCACAGACAGGCTGCAGACACGGCTCCCAGCCTGCCATGCGGCCAATCCTGACGCTGCTCAGAGTACAGTTAGGATTGGCTGGGAGCACCCAAGCCAGGGTGTTCCCAAGCAGACTAGAAGCCTGTGCCTGCTCTATCCAGCCCGGCAAAAGAGTGCGGCTGCAGAGAGCCTACTGTGCATGTCTGTTTTGCCAGCCCTAGACGGCCAGCCAAACATACATGTGCAGTGAGGGGAAATGTTGTGCACTTCCCCTCAGTGATCGTCGCAGTAGTTTGTTATAAAAAAAATGTTTTAACTGCTGCTGCTGGCAGAGGGGGGAGATGCTCCTCTGCCCTAGCAGAGGAGCCGCACCTGTTGTCATCTGCAACATCTAAAGGCTCATTCCACAAGGTTTAAACGTTTATATATTTCAATAAAATAGTTAGTTGAGAAAAAGGGCTTAGTGGGATTCTGATCAGATGTAAGGAGAAGGAAACTAAGTTAATACATTTGTAATAAAAACATAATTTAAGATGTTGAGGATTCCATTGTAATACTGCTTTAATTATATGCTCTTCTTTTCTGTCTGACGCACAATATAGGACACTCCGCTGAAGTGCTCTCACAGGCGTCAAAGGTCACATTACTTTTGATGTACAACTCATTTCTTTTGGGGAACTTTACCTTTAAAGCACAGTGGAGAGAGAGGGTGTAGGATTGGAATAAGCCTTGACCCAGCAGACACAGCAACAAGGAGGTGATCTCAGGGACATGAGGAACTGAGGGGCATATTTAAGAGCCCCTAGCACCACAGGAGCATCACTTTTAGTGACACTCCACTTTTTGTGGCTTAATACCACCTTGTAAACATGGCCTCTTCACACTCAGCAAATTGAATGAAAGGAGTGTGCAATGGGTGTTGTTGTAGGTGTGCCACAGCAACACCCATTGCATTTTGATACTGCCTCGGATTTACTAGTTTTCATAAACCTGAGACAGCGCCAACATTGTTTGTTGGACGCAATGAGGGGAAATGCTTTCATTTCTCCTCATCTTTTGCTCTTTCTATGTGTGCTGTATTTTGCATGACACATAGAAAGAGTAAATCACCATTTAAGATTGTTTTCGGGCAAGAAGGTGCTCCTTCCTGCACAAAAACAATCTCCCTCTCAACGCAGCCATCCTTGCATAATGGTGCAAGGGTTGCTGTGTTGGCACATGGCAGCAAATTCTGTTCTGGCACAGGGGAAATGCAGGGCTGGGCCGTATTCTATTGAATATGGCACAACCCTGCATTGTGAAATGGCTGTGCAGCAAATCGCACCATCATTTTCCCTTAAATCTGGCCCAAAGAGGTTTAGGGCTTTCAATATTGGGAGGAGAAGAGTTCAATAGATTTATACCCAAAATTGATAGGCCAAGATCTCCTCTGCAAACCAGATGGGAAACAGGCGCACGCATCAGAAATAGGCTTAAAGAACGTATGTGTACCTTTGATTTGGCCGAAGCTTGTGATGAGAAATATCCAAGCAACCAATCTTGTACCCTTTTTTCTTGGTAAGAAGAAACAAATTCTTGCATTGCTAATATTGGTTAAAGCTATGATACAGGGGATATCACATTTGTTGATGCCTGTATATGTACTATCAGTGCTACCAAGGAATTAAAGCACAAAATTACAATTGCATGGTTATATTAGCCAGAAAAGAATCACTTAAGACATTTTGAATAATAAAACATCTTGTTACAATGGTATGCTAATAATGCTTCTAAAACGTGTGCATTGTGTCCTCTGTTATTATTAGTCGTTCAACATTACTTCTATCAGCATGTAAGTGCTAAAAGCTGAATTAAGGCAATTGCAATTATCTTCATGAACAAAGGTAAGAATAAAAAAGTTTAAGCCTCAGACCACTGTATATCTTGTAGAAGGCAACATTGTGAAATTACCGGTGATCTCATTAGTAACTCGCTGGCAATCATTTGTTGTCCTCT
Organism: Pleurodeles waltl; assembly: GCF_031143425.1. NCBI lineage: Eukaryota > Metazoa > Chordata > Amphibia > Caudata > Salamandridae > Pleurodeles > Pleurodeles waltl. Next base: position 578,490,172 of record NC_090447.1, read on the forward strand.
AACAGCATGGTTTAATATAAGGATGAATTAATAGAGACATACATACAAATAAATACAAAGCTAACATTTGTTTTGAAATATGCTGCACTCATGGAGTGGTTCTCTTGTTGATTGCACTTCTCAACGTAGAAACATTTGTAACTGGATCCACTGAAGTTTCTTAACTTTTAATCAAAACTACAAAACATTAAACTATAACCATTAATCTGCAGTATGTTTAACTAGACTCTGGCAGAGCTATTGAGGGCTCAGAGAGATAGTTTCCGGTGCTATTTTTTCACAAGCTGTATAAACTGAGCTTCTTGTATTGACTATGTATTTTGATAATTTGAATATGCGTGCGAACATTCTGTATTTAGATGTTTGTCAATGATATGCCCATTAACACATATAGTAAGTATACCACGATATTGCTTTGAGTACACTCATTTCAATACAAAATGGTATAATGTAGCACTGTGCATTTTGTTGTACGCAAATCTAATATTCTGCCAATTTTACTGTATGTATTCAGAGCAAATACATTTACTATTAGGACCATCTTTCTGGAAAAATGCAGTCTGCAATAACTGATTTAATCTGCAACTCCAAATGGTCCATAATCACAGTGTTCAAGGTCTATGGGAGACAATTCATATTTAAGTTTCACTGGATGAAGTTTCCTTTGAATTCTTAACCCTCATCGATGAGAATTACAACGCCACTGATGACACAAAATAAATACTTTAAGCATTTGAGGATATGGTCCAATTCTGATAAATTCTATCTAGATAGCCTACATGAGTAGCTTGGTACAGACACTTCCCATTTGAAAAAGCATTCTACTGCGATTCATGTACATTCTACAAAACTCAAAATATGTCATTCTGGGCAGTTTTTCCATATAACTGAATGGCCTATTTAGATTTTTTCTTTGGAAAGGATGTACCTTTAGAATATCAACATCATCATTACAAAAAGGTACCTTTGAGAAGAACTTTACTCAACAGCAAAAAGTATTGTGAACCATCGCAATTGCTGGTAGTGAATGAATGTGCCTTTGTCGCACAAGAATGAATAAGCACTGATGGAACGACACAAAAAGAGCAATATATGCTTGTACGTGTTTTATATGAAGGTGCACCGAGACAAAAGTGTTACCAGTCACAAACGTAGTGGCAAAGACGAATGGCAAAACTACAAACAAGCATTTGCAATGCAACGGGTCTCGCATTTCTCCGAGTTAGAGCTATTAGCAGTTGTAAACTTCCAACCAGATTTTTCTTGCCATATTAAATGGGGAAAAAAAGCGCGATCGCGCTGCTACAGTTCACTCATAGTGAAACCTATCGGCAAAAGTGCAATTATCTACCTAAACAGCAAAAGTGCAATTAACTATGTAACATGGTCGATGTCATGCAAAGCGCTCGACTTCTGCCAAGCGAGATCGTGCTGTGAAAAAAGATAAAAAGTAGTCCACAAACCAGACGGAAAACAGCGAGCCTCGTATGTTTTCAGTACTTAGGAGGGTTAACCACTGGAAAAAGCATGACGTATGCACGCCTTCCACTAATGAAAGCACGCAGATTTGAAAAGGCAAGCCCACAAACCAATGAAAGACACTGACGTGACATGGACGGGGCTCCAAGCCCTTTTCTAACTACTAAAGCATTTCACAAGCGATACGCATGCGCAAGCACATGCGATGCAGGCTCGACCCTAAAAATATGAGCTAGAAATAAGCAACTAACATGTAGAATGACGCAGTGGAGAGTTTCCAGAGTACCAGGAACAAATAATCATACCAGGCTGAAAGTCTGGGATGAAAGTGGCATATCCGCTTTAGGTGTGGTGGTCATGCTTAGTAGTTACTTTATTTAAACAACTACATACATTACACTTGCAAGATACGTCACATACCTTTAACTACGTTCAGCTCAAACATACCTTAAGAATAGCCATTGCAAGAACAACAGTTAATCAGTTAATGGCAACAAATCTTTAGTGGAAGGCAAGGTTTTACAGTCAAGAATGACAATCAGTCAATGCTCAAGAAGAGTGGGAAACTTTCTGCAGCCTTCTGTGGATATTTTCTACTGTAGAAGAAAAAGGGGTGCCGATTATTAAAACAGACCCAGAAGCACTCACAATATTGCTAAGGTTATGGGGAGACCAGAATGATGTATTAGTATCATACAACATTTGCCCGTTTTGGTTTAGTTGTTACAAAAAGAGACATAGCACGGTGCTGGTGAAGACCTGTACCACTAATACTTTACAAATGCTAGTATTTGATGATGCATGTGCGTAATACGAGCAGATGTAGCATTGTCATTTATCAAAATTAGCCATAATGTGAACAGGGTATATGTTTGTCTCAACCACTCTTTGGTCCTAATCACAACATTATTTGTAAATGCTTAAGCTTTCATTCTCTGATTGCAGCAACATCTTCTCAAAAAGCATTGTGGGGATCTATTTATGGCCTGACTATTTATTTTTCTGAGCAAATACATCTTTGCTCCAGAATATGGGTATTTAACTCATTGAAGAATATTTAAGGAAGAACAACAGCAGAAAAGTTGAGCCCCTGCAGATCTGAGTAATACAGGTAGGTTCCTAAGAAGACTGCTTATTCTTAATGTCATGCTGAGTTTACATTGAAAAAATGAACAATTGTGATGTTACTGCAAGTACACAAAGGGGGTCTAACTAATGATAAATACTTTAATACTAAGAATGATGTGATGTGTAAGTCTGCAAGCACCAGAATACAATAGTGTCTCACTGGGCACTAACGCCTTAATACTTAGAAATACTGAAGCTGCCTTGCCTAAGTGAAAATATATTTTTGCTTCAGTAGCATAGACTATTCAATCAGCTTCTCATTTATTTAAAAAAAGGCTAACACCAACACATTGTTAACCTTCAGAGGGCTCCTAATATTTGAAAGCCAAACACTATCTTCTTGATCTTTCTGAGATATAGTGTAGAATTACAATGTCATCAGCCCTTAATTTTCTTGACATACTGCTATCCCCATTGTAAAGAAATGGCTCCCTGTTGCAGTTACCCCCCACTTTTTGCCTGATACTGATGCTGACTTGACTGAGAAGAGTGCTGGGACCCTGCTAACCAGGCCCCAGCACCAGTGTTCCTTCACCTAAAATGTACCATTGTATCCACAATTGGCACACCCTGGCATTCAGATAAGTCCCTTGTAACTGGTACTTCTAGTACCAAGGGCTCTGATGCCAAGGAAGGTCTCTAAGGGCTGCAGCATGTCTTATGCCACCCTAGAGACCCCTCACTCAGCACAGACACACTGCTTACAAGCCTGTGTGTGCTAGTGAGAACAAAATGAGTAAGTCGACATGGCACTCCCCTCAGGGTGCCATGCCAGCCTCTCACTGCCTATGCAGTATAGGTAAGACACCCCTCTAGCAGGCCTTACAGCCCTAAGGCAGGGTGCACTATACCATAGGTGAGGGTACCAGTGCATGAGCATGGTACCCCTACAGTGTCTAAACAAAACCTTAGACATTGTAAGTGCAGGGTAGCCATAAGAGTATATGGTCTGGGAGTCTGTTTTACACGAACTCCACAGCACCATAATGGCTACACTGAAAACTGGGAAGTTTGGTATCAAACTTCTCAGCACAATAAATGCACACTGAAGCCAGTGTACATTTTATTGTAAAATACACCACAGAGGGCACCTTAGAGGTGCCCCCTGAAACTTAACCAACTATCTGTGTAGGCTGACTGGTTCCAGCAGCCTGCCACACTAGAGACATGTTGCTGGCCCCATGGGGAGAGTGCCTTTGTCACTCTGAGGCCAGTAACAAAGCCTGCACTGGGTGGAGATGCTAACACCTCCCCCAGGCAGGAGCTGTAACACCTGGCGGTGAGCCTCAAAGGCTCACCCCTTTGTCACAGCCCAGCAGGGCACTCCAGCTTAGTGGAGTTGCCCGCCCCCTCCGGCCACGGCCCCCACTTTTGGCGGCAAGGCTGGAGGGAACAAAGAAAGCAACAAGGAGGAGTCACTGGCCAGTCAGGACAGCCCCTAAGGTGTCCTGAGCTGAGGTGACTCTAACTTTTAGAAATCCTCCATCTTGCAGATGGAGGATTCCCCCAATAGGGTTAGGATTGTGACCCCCTCCCCTTGGGAGGAGGCACAAAGAGGGCGTACCCACCCTCAGGGCTAGTAGCCATTGGCTACTAACCCCCCAGACCTAAACACGCCCTTAAATTTAGTATTTAAGGGCTACCCGGAACCCTAGAAAATTAGATTCCTGCAACTACAAGAAGAAGGACTGCCCAGCTGAAAACCCCTGCAGCGGAAGACCAGAAGACGACAACTGCCTTGGCTCCAGAAACTCACCGGCCTGTCTCCTGCCTTCCAAAGATCCTGCTCCAGCGACGCCTTCCAAAGGGACCAGCGACCTCGACATCCTCTGAGGACTGCCCCTGCTTCGAAAAGACAAGAAACTCCCGAGGACAGCGGACCTGCTCCAAGAAAAGCTGCAACTTTGTTTCCAGCAACTTTAAAGAACCCTGCAAGCTCCCCGCAAGAAGCGTGAGACTTGCAACACTGCACCCGGCGACCCCGACTCGGCTGGTGGCGATCCAACACCTCAGGAGGGACCCCAGGACTACTCTGATACTGTGAGTACCAAAACCTGTCCCCCCTGAGCCCCCACAGCGCCGCCTGCAGAGGGAATCCCGAGGCTTCCCCTGACCGCGACTCTTTGAACCTAAAGTCCCGACGCCTGGGAGAGACCCTGCACCCGCAGCCCCCAGGACCTGAAGGACCGGACTTTCACTGGAGAAGTGACCCCCAGGAGTCCCTCTCCCTTGCCCAAGTGGAGGTTTCCCCGAGGAACCCCCCCCTTGCCTGCCTGCAGCGCTGAAGAGATCCCGAGATCTCTCATAGACTAACATTGCGAACCCGACGCTTGTTTCTACACTGCACCCGGCCGCCCCCGCGCCGCTGAGGGTGAAATTTCTGTGTGGACTTGTGTCCCCCCCGGTGCCCTACAAAACCCCCCTGGTCTGCCCTCCGAAGACGCGGGTACTTACCTGCAAGCAGACCGGAACTGGGGCACCCCCTTCTCTCCATTCTAGCCTATGTGTTTTGGGCACCACTTTGAACTCTGCACCTGACCGGCCCTGAGCTGCTGGTGTGGTGACTTTGGGGTTGCTCTGAACCCCCAACGGTGGGCTACCTTGGACCAAGAACTAAGCCCTGTAAGTGTCTTACTTACCTGGTTAACCGAACAAATACTTACCTCCCCTAGGAACTGTGAAAATTGCACTGTGTCCACTTTTAAAACAGCAATTTGTGAATAACTTGAAAAGTATACATGCAATTTTGATGATTTGAAGTTCCTAAAGTACTTACCTGCAATACCTTTCGAATGAGATATTACATGTAGAATTTGAACCTGTGGTTCTTAAAATAAACTAAGAAAATATATTTTTCTATACAAAAACCTATTGGCTGGATTTGTCTCTGAGTGTGTGTACCTCATTTATTGTCTATGTGTATGTACAACAAATGCTTAACACTACTCCTTGGATAAGCCTACTGCTCGACCACACTACCACAAAATAGAGCATTAGTATTATCTCTTTTTGCCACTATCTTACCTCTAAGGGGAACCCTTGGACTCTGTGCATGCTATTCCTTACTTTGAAATAGCACATACAGAGCCAACTTCCTACATTGGTGGATCAGCGGTGGGGTACAAGACTTTGCATTTGCTGGACTACTCAGCCAATACCTGATCACACGACAAATTCCAAAATTGTCATTAGAAATTCATTTTTGCAATTTGAAATTTTTCTAAATTCTTAAAAGTCCTGCTAGGGCCTTGTGTGTTAAGTCCCTGTTTAGCATTGTCTTTTTAGAGTTTAAAAGTTTGTTAAAAGTTTGAATTAGATTCTAGAAACAGTTTTAGATTCTTAAAAAAGTATTCCAACTCTTAGCAGAATAATGTCTGATACAGAGATGCAGGTGGTGGAACTCGACACCACACCTTACCTCCATCTTAAGATGAGGGAGCTAAGGTCTCTCTGTAATATAAAGAAAATAACCATTGGCTCCAGACCTACCAAAATTCAGCTCCAGGAGCTGTTGGCAGAGTTTGAAAAAGCCAACCCCTCTGAGGATGACTTCACAGAGGAAGAAATTAGTGACTTGGAGGGCAATTCCCCCCTTCCAGTCCTAAATAGGGAGACCAGGGCCCCTCAAGCCCTGTCTCCAAAAATGATAGTCAGAAATGTTGCTTCCCTCACAGGAGGGTCCAGCATTTCTGAAATCACTGAGGATGCTCTCAGTGAAGATGACCCCCTGTTAGCCAGGATGGTCAAAAGATTGGCTTTGGAAAAGCAGCTCCTAGCCATAGAAAGGGAAAGAAAAGAGATGGGCCTAGGTCCCATCAATGGTGGCAGCAACTTAAATAGGGTCAGAGATTCTCCTGACATCCTAAAAATCCCCAAAGGGATTGTAACAAAATATGAAGATGGTGATGACATCACCAAATGGTTCACAGCTTTTGAGAGGGCTTGTGTAACCAGAAAAGTGAACAGATCTCACTGGGGTGCTCTCCTTTGGGAAATGTTCACTGGAAAGTGTAGGGATAGACTCCTCACACTCTCTGGAAAAGATGCAGAATCTTATGACCTCATGAAGGGTACCCTGATTGAGGGCTTTGGATTCTCCACTGAGGAGTATAGAATTAGATTCAGGGGGGCTCAAAAATCCTCGAGCCAGACCTGGGTTGATTTTGTAGACTACTCAGTAAAAACACTAGATGGTTGGTTAACTGGAAATGAAGTGTGTGACTATGTTGGGCTTTATAATTTGTTTATGAAAGAACACATTTTAAGTAACTGCTTCAATGAAAAGTTGCATCAGTATCTGGTAGACCTAGGTCCAATTTCTCCCCAAGAATTGGGAAAGAAGGCAGACCACTGGGTCAAGACTAGAGTAACCAAAACTTCCACTGGGGGTGACCAAAAGAAAGGGGTTACAAAAACTCCCCAGGAGAAAGTGGGTAACACTAGAAACAAAGAAAAAGAGTCCTCTGTAGGCCCCCAAAAACCAGAACAGGTGGGTGGGCCCCAAGACACAACCCAAAACAAAGGTGGGTACCAGGGTAAGAACTGGGATGCCACTAAGGCATGGTGCCACAACTGTAAACAGTCTGGGCACCACACCAAGGACACTTCTTGTCCCAAAAACAAACCCCAGAACAAAATTCCTGGGGTAACCAGTGTAGCCATGGGAGATGAATCCTCAGATGAGGAGGTCTTCCTAGCCTTCAACTGGAAACAGGGCCCAACAGGTGAGTTGGAGATTCCAGAGGGAAGTAGACACTTCCACCACCTACTGGTGAATGGAATCCCAACCACTGCCCTGAGAGACACTTGTGCCAGTCACACTATTGTGCATGACAGGCTGGTGCTCTCAAACCAGTACATCCCAGGTGAGACTGCCAGGGTAAGAGTTAGCCTAGACAGGGTCACTAAGAGGCCTGTGGCTTTAGTGCCCATAGAAGTGGATGGCACTCTTAGCTGGAGAAGGGTAGTAGTCAGTACAGACCTCCCCCTTGATTGTCTCCTTGGAAATGACTACCCAGAGGTTAGTCAGAGCCCAAGAGAGGAACTGGTCCAGTGCCAGTCCTCTCCCAAGGATTCTGGAAGTCCTGCCTCTGCAGTAAATGCAAGCAGGCCCCAGAAGAAGAAGAAAAGAAAACAGAGTAGGAAGGGTGGACAACCTTTAGCCAAGGTTACAGCAAGCCAAGGAGATTCTGCTCCAGTAGGGGAGAACTCCAAAAATGGCCCTGATAAAGTCCAACCTGACCCACGAGAAGTCCTGGCTAGTCAGGCAACTGTTAAACCTGAGTGGGTGGCTCCTCAGCTAACAGAAGAAAAAGTGGAAGAAGGGTGTTTACTACAAGATGTGGTAACCCCCCACTCTAATACAGCAGACAGGCAACCTGAACCCAAAGAAGCCTGTAACTTAGCCCCTTCCCTTTTAGGTGAAGAGCTAAAGGTGTGGTTCTGGGCACTGACAGCTGTCAGTGGCCTCTGCTGGGTGTTAGCCTTTATGGCTGCACTATCCTTAGCATGGTGGTCTGACCCCATGCCAAATAGCAAGTTAGGCCCCCTGACCCTATTGGTCATGGTGGGGTTACTCCAGCTCTGGGTAACCTCTCTGGGTAAGCTAGGGGTAACCCTGGCCAAGATAAGGTTAGCAGAGGTGGATACCTCTAAAACCAAAATAGAAAGAATGGGTGGAGACATTGAAGAGGCAGACAAGAGGCAATTCAGACTAGGTCCTATCACTGTGGAAGTAGGTCAGTTCCCCAAAGGGAATGACCTGAACAGAAGGATGTAAGGCAGAGTAGGCCCTGCAACTAACCAGCCTATTTCTCCTACTCTTCCTCGCCTGACAGACTAGGAAGACTCTCCCAGCTTGGGCTGAGTCTCCTGGCCTGTGGGCTGGGGGGGGCTTGTGTAAAGAAATGGCTCCCTGTTGCAGTTACCCCCCACTTTTTGCCTGATACTGATGCTGACTTGACTGAGAAGAGTGCTGGGACCCTGCTAACCAGGCCCCAGCACCAGTGTTCCTTCACCTAAAATGTACCATTGTATCCACAATTGGCACACCCTGGCATTCAGATAAGTCCCTTGTAACTGGTACTTCTAGTACCAAGGGCTCTGATGCCAAGGAAGGTCTCTAAGGGCTGCAGCATGTCTTATGCCACCCTAGAGACCCCTCACTCAGCACAGACACACTGCTTACAAGCCTGTGTGTGCTAGTGAGAACAAAATGAGTAAGTCGACATGGCACTCCCCTCAGGGTGCCATGCCAGCCTCTCACTGCCTATGCAGTATAGGTAAGACACCCCTCTAGCAGGCCTTACAGCCCTAAGGCAGGGTGCACTATACCATAGGTGAGGGTACCAGTGCATGAGCATGGTACCCCTACAGTGTCTAAACAAAACCTTAGACATTGTAAGTGCAGGGTAGCCATAAGAGTATATGGTCTGGGAGTCTGTTTTACACGAACTCCACAGCACCATAATGGCTACACTGAAAACTGGGAAGTTTGGTATCAAACTTCTCAGCACAATAAATGCACACTGAAGCCAGTGTACATTTTATTGTAAAATACACCACAGAGGGCACCTTAGAGGTGCCCCCTGAAACTTAACCAACTATCTGTGTAGGCTGACTGGTTCCAGCAGCCTGCCACACTAGAGACATGTTGCTGGCCCCATGGGGAGAGTGCCTTTGTCACTCTGAGGCCAGTAACAAAGCCTGCACTGGGTGGAGATGCTAACACCTCCCCCAGGCAGGAGCTGTAACACCTGGCGGTGAGCCTCAAAGGCTCACCCCTTTGTCACAGCCCAGCAGGGCACTCCAGCTTAGTGGAGTTGCCCGCCCCCTCCGGCCACGGCCCCCACTTTTGGCGGCAAGGCTGGAGGGAACAAAGAAAGCAACAAGGAGGAGTCACTGGCCAGTCAGGACAGCCCCTAAGGTGTCCTGAGCTGAGGTGACTCTAACTTTTAGAAATCCTCCATCTTGCAGATGGAGGATTCCCCCAATAGGGTTAGGATTGTGACCCCCTCCCCTTGGGAGGAGGCACAAAGAGGGCGTACCCACCCTCAGGGCTAGTAGCCATTGGCTACTAACCCCCCAGACCTAAACACGCCCTTAAATTTAGTATTTAATGGCTACCCGGAACCCTAGAAAATTAGATTCCTGCAACTACAAGAAGAAGGACTGCCCAGCTGAAAACCCCTGCAGCGGAAGACCAGAAGACGACAACTGCCTTGGCTCCAGAAACTCACCGGCCTGTCTCCTGCCTTCCAAAGATCCTGCTCCAGCGACGCCTTCCAAAGGGACCAGCGACCTCGACATCCTCTGAGGACTGCCCCTGCTTCGAAAAGACAAGAAACTCCCGAGGACAGCGGACCTGCTCCAATAAAAGCTGCAACTTTGTTTCCAGCAACTTTAAAGAACCCTGCAAGCTCCCCGCAAGAAGCGTGAGACTTGCAACACTGCACCCGGCGACCCCGACTCGGCTGGTGGCGATCCAACACCTCAGGAGGGACCCCAGGACTACTCTGATACTGTGAGTACCAAAACCTGTCCCCCCTGAGCCCCCACAGCGCCGCCTGCAGAGGGAATCCCGAGGCTTCCCCTGACCGCGACTCTTTGAACCTAAAGTCCTGACGCCTGGGAGAGACCCTGCACCCGCAGCCCCCAGGACCTGAAGAACCGGACTTTCACTGGAGAAGTGACCCCCAGGAGTCCCTCTCCCTTGCCCAAGTGGAGGTTTCCCCGAGGAACCCCCCCCTTGCCTGCCTGCAGCGCTGAAGAGATCCCGAGATCTCTCATAGACTAACATTGCGAACCTGACGCTTGTTTCTACACTGCACCCGGCCGCCCCCGCGCCGCTGAGGGTGAAATTTCTGTGTGGACTTGTGTCCCCCCCGGTGCCCTACAAAACCCCCCTGGTCTGCCCTCCGAAGACGCGGGTACTTACCTGCAAGCAGACCGGAACTGGGGCACCCCCTTCTCTCCATTCTAGCCTATGTGTTTTGGGCACCACTTTGAACTCTGCACCTGACCGGCCCTGAGCTGCTGGTGTGGTGACTTTGGGGTTGCTCTGAACCCCCAACGGTGGGCTACCTTGGACCAAGAACTAAGCCCTGTAAGTGTCTTACTTACCTGGTTAACCGAACAAATACTTACCTCCCCTAGGAACTGTGAAAATTGCACTGTGTCCACTTTTAAAACAGCTATTTGTGAATAACTTGAAAAGTATACATGCAATTTTGATGATTTGAAGTTCCTAAAGTACTTACCTGCAATACCTTTCGAATGAGATATTACATGTAGAATTTGAACCTGTGGTTCTTAAAATAAACTAAGAAAAGATATTTTTCTATACAAAAACCTATTGGCTGGATTTGTCTCTGAGTGTGTGTACCTCATTTATTGTCTATGTGTATGTACAACAAATGCTTAACACTACTCCTTGGATAAGCCTACTGCTCGACCACACTACCACAAAATAGAGCATTAGTATTATCTCTTTTTGCCACTATCTTACCTCTAAGGGGAACCCTTGGACTCTGTGCATGCTATTCCTTACTTTGAAATAGCACATACAGAGCCAACTTCCTACACCCATAATTGGTTTATTTCTTCCCATCCAAAAACCCATACTGCTGTATATGCCCTGTGCTAGTCTACTGCCTAGATACACAAACAGTTTAGTAATGTTCTCATTTTAACACTCACTTATTTAATTTAGACTTTATTCAGTTTGCTATGTAGGTGATCTTTATGTTCCCTAATTATAAATTGTTACTGTTCCCATAAAGTCTTCTGACACAAACAAATAACCTGGTATAACACAATTCCTGTTTTTCATTTGGTAGACCTCCTTTGTACCTAATGGGTTAGTAATATTGCACTTGGTCACAATATTTATATTTTAATATCTAAATACAAGTTTCTAAAAACAAACATAATGACATGTAAATATGTATCTGAACACATGATTGAAGTGGTTAAGAGGCTTAGTGGTTAAGAGGATAACCTCAAATGCATGAAAAAAAGAGTATTAATTGAATGCTAAAAATACCCCTTCACTCTCCCCAGATCATGACCCACATCTAATTCTAAGCTTTGGACAAAACAATTTTAGATTATTTACTTGTAAAATTCACATCTTCATTGTTTCTTGTGGGCAGTGATTGAAACACAACAACTAAAAGCTGGATCAAAAGGTAGAGAAGGGAGAAGCTAGGCCTAACGGAAGGTTGTTTAAAATGCTGGTTTACAGAAGTCTTTTAAATTGCCCAAGGTTATACACAAGACATAATAAAAGGGGCATAGAGTTCCACAATTCACTTCTGGCAAAGAAGAAATCTCTGTCATTGAAAGTCAAAGACCTTGCTGCAGATGGGTAAAAACGTAACCATTTAAGTGCCAGGGATATGTGTTGTCTTGTTGAGAGTCCTGTAACCAGCTGGCTAATATCATTTTGAACTAATTGGAAACATTTACCTTTAACTGTAGGGATGCCAGATAGATTTCATCAGTATAATAAAGTCTGGGCGGGATCAGTACCACCATGAGCAGAACGTGATATTGAATGTTAATTAATGCAAATATTTTTTCTTGATCCTCTACTGTACAAAATTAGTGTTGGCAATCTTCGTTACATGGGTGTCAAAAAGGAAAGTGGTCCAAATGTGAGTGCCAAGATTCCTAATTATTTTGGATGGTTGCGGACCAAAGGCAGTGTGAAATTCTACCACTGGTGGAGAAAGGGAAGTTCTGCATTTGCTGGTATGAGATTAAGCAAGTTTGAAAACATCCACCATCTAATTATGGCCTGACATCTACTCCTGTCTTATTGTCCTGGGTAACAACAATCTAATCTTAATTCTTTGGCCACTTTCATTGATTTTTTTGTGAAAGGGCATGTTATGCACTTACCAATAGGTGCACAACGCTACTCCAGTGGTAGACCTTATACGGAAGGTTGACCCAGAGATCTTATCATTTTGGGAACCTGGGCCATCTTGGCTTTGATATGCAGTGATTTTATCTAGCAAATCTTTATTTTGGAAATGTTTGCATTATGTGGAGTATTAGTCTGTTTGTCAGCATGCATTTGGGCATTTATTAGAAATAGTACTGCTAGATTATTGTGTTTCCCTTGTTTTCTCAATATGTTCCCACATGGAGTTCAAAGTATTATATGTAGCCCTTTTTCGTTATCATTTTACCAGCATTCATGAATATTTGTTGCTTTCAATTTGTACTTAAGGCCCTATCTTCTGTTTGTATTCGAGATGGTTATGTAATTTATATGTAGGTGCAGTAATTAATCAAATATTTAATTGTCAGGAATTGATCTAGAATGAAAGCTTTCAGACTGTTGTAGAGAATGACAGTCAGCGGATTGCTTTGGGTTTGACTTGATTCTGATTAAAATATATCAATACGTTAAAAAGGTTTTCATGTGTGTGCTACACTTATTAGTTCAACTCAAAAATAGGCTATACTACTTATCTACTCAAGAAAAAGCTAAATGTTTTCTATGTAAAACCATGTGAAGTTTGTTGTGTTTGGAACAGTTTGTATAAATAATAAATACATAATCTCTCCTTAAAATCAATCAAATAAGTATTTACCTAGAAGGACACAAACATTTCACCTTTTAAGGTGATGAAAACATTTTAAACGATTACTTGTTTAGTCAATGCTGGACCTCCTGTTCAAGTAATGTTTCAATTAAGTTCTATCTTATTTTTATTAATAGTGATTTAATGTTGAGATTTTCTAGCTTATGAATTTACATGTTCATCTTAAAATAGACAGACTGTTGTTCATGAAGGATTTAATTTTAGGGACATTCTTCAAGAATTGGTAGACAGTAAATTGCAAGGGAATCTCCACATGGACCTTCCTATGTCTAACACTTTTGGGCAAGCTGATCGAGAGACAAGGCCTTTGTGAATCTCAGGAACGATATTGAATATTGGTGAATTCAGATGGTGCGGATTAGAAAGTCTACCTTTTAACTTGATATGCACCAGGACTGTTCTACTATGACAATCGCGTTATGGAAAGAGACACACAGTGAGTGGCAAATGCACTTTTGTCTCACTGTAGGCATTGGAGAATTGTGTGATCGTAAGCATGATATTGACCAGTTCATTACCCTTGCAGTAAAATGAATGGCAATGTATTTGAAGTGGTATTATAAATTGATGCATAAATGAAATAATTTGGAAATTTGTCATTTGCATTACCATTATACCTTAGGCTTTTTTGGCGAGGATCATGAAGTGACCAGGAAAAGGAAGGCCTTTGTAAAAATGTCTATTGTCTTACATCATATGGTAATAAATTCCAAAAGACAGGACCCTACAGTGAGAAGGCTAATCACCTCTGCTGCAGCTTCTGCTGTATCTAGCACTTTGTGTGGTTACTACCCAGATATTTTAATTGATAAACAGCTAGCAGCATTATTCATGCCTAGTTTGGAAATTATTCTGTCTTTACTAGCAGATAATACAATATTCTAGGGGTGTGGGTAACATTCCCTTCTCCACATTCCTTAAACAATTGGATAGCTGTGGTTTAGACTCTTTGCATACACTGGATCTATGTAAACTAAGACCACCATAAAGACTGGTGCAACAGTCCAAAATGGAGTTTAGTTTTGGGACAGGAGAAAATCCTTTAAAAAAAAGAACCCAATTGTAATTTACCGAACTTCCTTTGAATGTAGCATCTTAAGAGATGCAAAATCACTTGATTAAAAACAAAAATCATAGCTCTGGCTTACGATGAATGAAAAGATTCTATGAAAGGTAACTTCTAGCCAGTGACCACAAGAGGGATCATTTTACTACTGAAATTCTCATTCTGTTCTATCATAAGTAAGGGGTTTGCAACTATTAATCACTTCAGGTTAAAGTGAGGTTAATCCATGGATACATTAATATTTATTTATTGAGGTAGAAAATCATACACAAATATCAAAAATAAAGTTCAGGTTGCTAGAGTTAGCAGAATGATGCACAAATTGTTTACGAAATCTTTCATTATTTTACATTTGAGAAAATGTATTCGGTCAAAAATAATTTTTTTAGGAGTTTGCTCAACTGTAGCAGTGACGCCATATGTTTGCCAATTTTAGGGATGTATTGTGGAATCATGTGAGGCACATTCTGCCAAAGATTCCTAATAAGAATGTTATTTGGTGCAAACATATGTAATTATGTTTTTCCTGTGGCCTCATAGATAGCAGAACATCTTACATTTGTTTCTGGAATCCACTAGGAGGCAGTGTAGCACTTTCAGGGCATGTTTGGCATGGTCATATTTATGCATGCTGAGAACATCATGTCATCTGAATTTTGGAGACATGGAAGTCTTTAAACAAGATTCTTTGTCAGCATGTGTTGTTCAAATAACTGAAGTGTAGCTGCCAGATGATAAATCATCTTATTAAGTTAGCCTGATGGCTGTTTGTCAAAGAGGGAGAATTTTGTGGTGCATCCTAAGTTATATATTACTATCCTTACTCTCAACATTGAGTTAATGGCTGGATGAAAGATTCAAATTAATGTCCAGGCTTTAAGCTTTCAGAATAATAAAGGGAGCAAGTCTTAGGTTAAATGAACAAATGATGAGAAGAGAAAGCATGTTATTTTCTTCTAAGACTAGAATTTACTTTTGTCTTCTGCTTACATTTTCTTACATCCACTTATGGGTGTTGTTGGAGAGGAATTAATTATAGTTTACAAATCAGGTGACAGGAAGTAGAAGAGTTGCTTCATGACAAATGCAGAGCATGATTTCACTGGCAGATAAGATGCTTTAATTGTTGAAGGTAACATGGTTATTTACGCCTTTGGAACTCAATCAAACGTTTGGAATGGGAATTTCAGTGATTCACATTGAACAAGTGGAGATGATTGAGGGCTGTTTTCAATGAGTAACAGATCTGTTATTTTTGATTAAAAAACAGCAGTAGGTTTTATCAGTATCAAGCATTTTTGCATGTGTTGTTTTCTAGAACTTCTTAGTTTATTAGCTCTTGATATATACTGAAACTTTTATTTGTTTGGTTTGTACAATTATTTATGAATTCTGGCCAGACAGGTATTTTTTTATCTCCACAATTGACTGTATGTAACCCCTTTCACTTTTGTAATGGGACAAATGCTGCTCACCCAGGTCTTGACTATAATCCTATAGCCAATGTTTAGTAGTGTCATTTATTGATAAGATATGTACAATAAAATACTTTTATCAGGTTTGATGAACATCATAAGCACAAATTTCCTAACAAATCTGGGCATTCCCCTTCCATATTAACTTCATTATATATTCAGCAAAGGAAGAGGACACCTTCTTCCTGAAAACCGTATAACATGTTATATCCCCTAAATGATCAACACAGAGGGCATTTCCAGTATAGATGTCTTCAACACCTCACTAATTTTATCATTGAAACCTCTGGTCTCCAGGATATACTCATCCATTACCACCAATTTTAGAAAATCAAACTATCAAAGAAATTCTGTCTCTGGATCACCCTCTTAAAAGGGAATTATGGCAGCTGTAATCTGTCTTATTTCACCCTTGGACAGTGAATGCAATAAAAGACATTAACAGAAGACAGCTTCCACTCCAACCTGAGTCTGTCAAACATCTGCCTTCCACAATCTATCTCCCCCACACCACCAAACGTACTATCTCATGTCAAGTCAAGCTAAATTAGACCACTAGATATGTCTTCAGAAGATGAAAATGATAGGAGAAAGGCCTAGATGTGCGCCATGTGCTCACTGTAACACTGAAACAAGCTACACCCGACTGTAGAGCCTCAATCAGGGCAAAAACATTCTCAGGTTGCCTGTGTTCTGGTTCGGGAGGACCTGACCTGACAGTTTGAACTGCACTGTTCCTATTTGAGCAGGATCAAGAGTGATTTGTACATGACTGGGTCAGAACTGCAGGGGCATGGTGTCTAAAATAGCAATCGACTGAGATGCAGATCTTAGTAATTACCTGTGCCCAAGATTAATTCAAGCTTTTCACCCATCACTTTTTTGTATATTTCAGGGTGACGAAAAAGCCCAAGCATCAGTCATGTGTTCGCTCTGCCACTGGAACTAATCAACATCCACCTAAAGAGCCCCAATCAGACAAATCAGTATTGGTTTACTTGCGTTCTGGTTCAGAAAGGATCTTGCCTGGCAGTTCAGGCTGGACTGATGCTATTGGGAGCAGGGTTAGGACTGATTTATATGGCTGGGCCCAGACTGAGGTAGCATGATGTGAAAAAAATATTGCCGGTAGAACTTTGGACATTACCCACCACCAGATATTCTGCTCAGTTACTCAGGGCGTCATTACGAGTTTGACGGTTAGACCGCCAGACTGCCAGACCTCCATGCGGCCATCCTAAAAAGACCACCACATTGGTGGTCTTCCAAATCTCACTAATATGAGTTACACAGACAGGATCCTCGACTGCCACCCAAAAATGGCAAACCACCAGAGAGGCTGAGGCCAGGTAATAGAGGGTCCGACCTCCAGTACTGTGAGCACTGCAATCAACAACACACAGTCACCATGGCGGACCCCCATGGCAGTCAGCCAAAGGTGGTCTGAACCACAGCAGTCTGCGGTCACCAAAGTAAAACACAATAGCACATTGGATAAATTTGAAAACAGCACATCTGTTACACATTATCACACTGGACAAACCTGCAAAGGACACTATAAAACACATCCCTTCACACCCCACAATCCTTTGCATTTCCACTTGGAGCCAAAGAACCATGACCAGCACATATTGATTATTACACAGATCAGGCACCCATTTTTTCACCATTCCATCAAACACCCTGCACACATTTTTGTCCATTCCTACCGTATTGCACTTCCCCTCTAAAGTAAGCCACTCTCACCCATTTTCATTTTGTTCCACCATGTTACATTCCAAACATTCCCATTGAGGATAAGTTAAGAATCATGGTGGATGAAATCATCAGAGTAGAGCTACAATTGTTTGAAGCGCAAGGTCAGCATACTCCGCTCAGTGGGAAAATGGAAATGTGGGACAGGATAGTCGACAATGTGAATGCTGGAGGCACCACCCTTCACACAAAGGAGGACATCAGGAAGAGGTGGAATAACCTCAGGGACAAGGTCCATTCACTGGTCTCCAGGCCCCAGCTCAAGATCAGGAAGACTGGCGGTGGTCCTCCCAGTTCCCCATTACATATCTTTCCCTGGGAGGAGAAGTTGTCAGCCATCCTGCATCTTGAGGGCTTGACTGGACTACTTGGGAGAGTGGAGTCTGGTAAGTCACAGCACTAAAAATGTCACCAAAATGCAATGTGCTGCATGCCCGCAGCTCACCTTTTGCCACTTTTACTGTCAGTCCACTCACAAGTAGGGTGTTTACCTGTCCAAAGACCTCTATTTGACAACTCACAATTGAAGTGTACTCACTTGGGGAGATTACATTTGTATTGTGTGTGTACTTGAGAGAGTGACATGCCTCCACCTCCCAGCAGGCTCAGTTTCTGTAACTTCAAACACCAGCACAGTTTTCTCTTGTCCAAAGACCCGTGTCTTAATAGGGAACTACATGACTGCAACTCACAGGAGGCACTGTTTCACTAACTAAAAACACCAGTCCAGTATTCAGTTTTTCAAATATCCTTCTTTAGAAACTCACAAATGAAGTGTGCACTTCTGCACGGGTAACATTTATCAAGTGTATGATGTAGTGGGAATGAAATGACTGCTAAGACCAGGTGGCTCTGTCTCTCTAACTCCAAACACAAACCCAGTTTTCACATGCACAAATACCCCTGTGTCTTAACTCTCAAATTAAGTTAGCTCATCTGCGAGGATAACATTTGTATGGTGGCGGGAAGTTGAGGGAGTGACCAGAATGAAAAGCCCGATAGGCCCTGTGTCTGTAACTCCAACCACAAAAACAATGTTTGCTTGCCAAAATCCATCTATTTATGAACTCTCAATTGAAGTTTACTCACCTGGGAGGATAACATTTCTGAAGTGTGTGTAGTATAGAGAGTGACCTGACTGCAAGTCCCATGAGCCACTGTTTCAGTAACTCCAAATACCAGATCAGTGGTCACTTGTCCAAATACCCTTGCCTGCTAACTCTCAATTAAAGTTTACTCACTTTAGCATGACTAAGACACAGATCATGCTCAACTATGAGATGTGTCTGGTTACTTAGCCCCATCTTTACCTGCTTACCCAAGATTAAACTATTGAGGACAGGAAGGGTAGCTTACTCAGTGTCCAAAACAATGATCCCACAGGCCTCAAGATGCATAACCAGGATGATATTGGCAGCATACATATTCACAATGCGCTGACCACATGATGACTCCAGTCACAACTACAACAAACTACTGGGTCTGCCTGCATCACAATCAACTAAGCCTCAACATGGCCAAAGTCATATCTTGCCAAGCCCCTATTTTTCCTGCACTGTTGGGAAGATGGCATTCTCAGGCCATCCTCCCAAGTGCTAATGATCTGCACATTTCAGCAGCTTCTTGACTTAAATGGAATTGGCATGCTTCACAGATGTCAGGTCAATACAAATAATTCCATGGGTACTTTCCACAATAGGATCACCTGCAAATTAACATTGTACAAGGTATATGCTTAATGTAGCAATACATTGTTGGGGGGAGATGTCACAATACAACCAGTAACATTGTATCTTTCACATCAATGGGCTGAGCTGCCTCTGGGCACACAGAGGCCACAGAAGAGACTGCAACTCCCCCCTGGATGAAACCCTCATTAAAGAAGACACTCCTGGATGTCTGCATGTGAAGTATGGTTCTGGTCAATCCGGGCAACCTGATCAGACATAAAGAGTGAATCACAGTGGCCACATCAACACCTCCCAGCCTGGTTGCCTCAGCATCACAGGCAAGCATTCATCCCTCAACCTGTATACCGAGCATAGTGTCTACCATCCTGTGCCCCCGGTCCTGAATCCTGAGTTGCAGAGCAACACTTCGGACAATGAGGGTCTGGGAACCAGTGGGAGAGGGCACCCTGTGGCAAGGGCACATGCCTGAGGGGTCAGGTACATGGGAGGGATGCTGTGGGCCAGTGGTGTGAGGCCACTTGGGCTGCACCTGGTCAGGACACCATCAGCCACATCTTGGGGGTCTATCAGGAGTCCCAAGGCATGATGGGCCAGCTCTTGACGGAACTCCAGGAAATTAAGCAGCTACAAAGAAACATTCCTAGGGACATGCAAGAGCAGATGGAGGCCCACAATACCAACATGGTCTCCCAACAGAGGTGAAGAGGGACATTCATAGAGTCCTGAGCAGGGCCTATGAAACCCAATTTTCCACTTCCTTTGGCTCATCAACAACAGGCACATCTAGATCGGTGGCAGCCACTGGAAGGGAGGCCGTACCAGTGAAAGAACCCACCCAGACACCTCAACCTCTGTAGAAGCAGATTCCTCCACTGCACAAACGTGGATGTCCAGCAAAGAATCCAGGAGGTGCAAATGGGAGACTCCAACCACTGCTAGCAAGTGACCTCTTCCTAAAGGACCTTCTTTGTGTGCCACACATTCACTCTATTAACTGATCCTGAACCACTTACCAGTTCCAAAGGGAGGAGTACTCTGGACTTTGGACTCCCAGTGGTGTGGAATCTACTCCAATGATTTCATTCACCATGACTAACACCTTCACTTTATTATATTACTTATTTTCTGTCAAAATTGTATTTAGTACATCAGCATTGTATTACATTCACTCATCACAAACTCATTGAGGGTCATTCTGACCCTGGCGGGCGGCGGGAGCCGCCCGCCTGGCGGGAACCGCCAAATGGCCGCTCCGCGGTCAGAAGACCGCGGATGCCATTCTGGCTTTCCCGCTGGGCCGGCAGGAGACCGCCAAAAGAGCGCCCGCCGGCCCAGCGGGAAAGGCCCTGCAACAAGGAAGCCGGCTCCGAATGGAGCCGGCGGAGTTGCAGGGGTGCGACGGGTGCAGTTGCACCCGTCGCGATTTTCACTGTCTGCTAAGCAGACAGTGAAAATCTTTATGGGGCCCTGTTAGGGGGCCCCTGCACTGCCCATGCCAGTGGCATGGGCAGTGCAGGGGCCCCCAGGGGCCCCATGACACCCGTTCCCGCCAACCTGTTCCTGGCGGTAAAAACCGCCAGAAACAGGATGGCGGGAAGGGGGTCGGAATCTCCAGCAGCGCCGCCATGGAGATTCAGCCCATGCAGGGGAAATCTGGCGGGAAACCGCCGGATCCCCTTTTCTGACCGCGGCTTTACCGCCGCGGTCAGAATGGGCTGGGAAGCACCGCCAGCCTGTTGGCGGTGCTTCCGTGGTCCCCGGCCCTGGCGGTCTTGGACCGCCAGGGTCGGAATGACCCCCATTGTCTGCTTGCTTAATTTCAAAAAATTTCTACAAAGAGATGTAGGACCATGTGAACCATATGATGAAGACATAACTTAGTTGTGCAAGGATGGATATGTTGTAAGTACACAGTGTCCTGCTCAGGATTGCAACCATTACACAAACATATAGGTTCAGTTGTCTGGTTTATTCCAGTATACAACACAGAGGCTATGCTTGTGTTTCAATCTTTTTGACCCAAGAATATGTGACTCATGCTGTGTCGAAGTATATATGCCAAAGTACAACCCCCCAGACCATGGAAGGAAAGGATTTGTCAGACATTGTCCTGTAGAATAGGCAAACATAAAAGTAGATGATGTCAGCTGCTTGAGCCTCATCGCATACCACACCAAAGTAATCCAACAATCCATAATTTAAGACACAGAAAGATGGCAGTAGAACAGTCCCTGATCACAGGCCCATCATAGACCAATGACCATGCGTCAGTTGGCATGACATAACCAAATGTCATTGTTGTGACACAGGCACTGTGCCCTGCAATGATGAAACACATCTATGGCTGCCTACAGGTCATACAAGAATAGAGCTTAGCCAATGTTAAGGGTGAATGATTAAGTCGTAATCTATGACTACATATGTCATGCTCACATGATGACACAAATGATGCAATTGGCCAAGCACAGAACGTAAAACATGTCCAATGTGCACTTCTGACCTTCTACCCAAACACTGTGCAAGCTACCTTGGCAAAGGTCTCATACACAGCAAATCTTTGACCTACATTACCTGGAACAATCCATGTCCATTTTGGTATGTCAGAGCAGCATCAGATACTTGTCAATGTCACAACTCTGAAATGCCCACTTGAGGATGTCATGGTGAATGTACCTATACATAGACAAAACAAGGAGTTTAGGCTTGAAAACACACCTATTACACAATTCACAAAGCAAGCAACTGGAAATGTAATTACATTGCAAGGAAACAGCCTTTGGCAGATTATTGCAGAGTATCAGCACCCTAGTTGTTGCTAAAACACCCAACTTTACACATTCTCACAATTGCAGTTCATTGTACAGTCACAGTCAATACATCACATGAGATACTTACACTAATGAAAAGTAGCAATTTGTGAGATCTTCTTGCGACTCAACTCCTTCCTCTTTACCATTGTCATCCTCATTTGGCATTTCAGGTTTCTCACCTGGTGACACTACAGGCTCCCCCTTCTCTGGGATGCATGGCATAATCCTCCCTAGGGCGATGTTGTGGAGCATGCAGCTTGCCACAGTGATCAGACACACTTTTCAGAGTGAGTAGAAGAGTCCCTTACCATTTCTGTCCAGACACCTAAATGTAGCCTGCAAGAGTCCAAAGCATGGTCCACTACCAACCGTGTTCTTCCATGGGCCTCATAGAAGTGAACTTTTCCTCTGGCGTAGTTTGATTCCTTAGTGGTGTGAACAACCAAGAACGGTTTGGATATGCGGAGGTTCCTGTTAAGGAATGGGGCATATGTGCAACAATGAGTCACTCACTTCATGATTGTAGCACCTGACATTGCACATGCTCAAACAGGACAGATGTGACTTACCAACCAGCCAGGCCCTCTCTGGGTACAGTTGTGATATCAGCTGGTGTATGGTGCTGTTCTGCATTATAAAGGAATCATGGGCTGAACCCGGATAATGGGCACAGACATTTAGAGATCTACCAAACAGACAACTTGCACGTTGATGGAATTGAAGTTCTTTCTGTTGTGAGAGACTTGTTAGTTGGCCTGCGGGGGACTAAGTCAAAAGGTGTGCCATCAATGGGCCCCCCATATGTGGAATGTGTGCAAATCATACAAGACAGCCTTCATTTGGGCTAAATCTTTATGTCGGAGAAACCAGATATAGCTGTCAAGGTATTTCAATATTGCTGAGAAGACATCCCTTAACACCAGACTGAACATAGGTTGGAACATCCCAGCAGATAGGGCCTCTATATGTTGGAAGGACCCTGTGGCTAGGAAATGCAATACTGACATGACTTGTACAATGGATGTTGTGCTTGTTGGATAACTAAGAGCTGGCATCAGATCTGGCTCCAACTGATGTCATAAGTCCACTATTGTTTGCCTATTCAGCGATACTACGTTATTATGTGCCATTGCTCCATGTGGCAGCAGACAGGATGTTGTCACATTCTCCCTCACCCTGGGTACCTATATATGACAAGACATGATTTCTAACATTAGTCAGTGTGTCCACAGCAATATACCTGATGGCATGTCAATGATATTTCTGGCTGGACACACATGGCACCCAGTACACATCACAGCTGCAAATAACACAAGGGTCACATGTGCCCCCATGGTTTTCAACACACGTGTCCACAAAATGGAGATTGACCAAACTCAAAGATGTGCAACACAGTTGCCTCTTGAAATGTGACTATACATCCCGACCACCAAAATGACCGTCGGTGGTGGTGGACTGTGCCCCAATGTTAAATTCCACCTGTTTCCTGCAACATACTACAATGGTGATTAAGTGGTAGGACATACATGTTAAGACAGTATAAGGATGTTTGTGGGGTCAAAACATCTTTTTTGCAGGTGTGACGCAGCTTCTAAAGCCCAAAACATAACTTCAGGCCGCCACATGGCAGCTGCCTGACCTACACCACTGGACATTAGAACCCGCTCGTGACTGCCGGCAGAAGTCATCATGGCGGTAGGCGGTTGCAACTGCTGTGACACAGCCAGGGCTAACATTGTTGCCATTGGCAGTCTCATCCCAATGGCTGTTTCAGCCGGCCGAGACGACCACGTACATGGTGGACGTGACCTCCATGTTCTGGCGATTCACTCACTTGACTTCTGACACTGCTGCCAGCAACACCTCCATCACCTGAGCATCTGTGTGCTGCCTCTGGGAACAATCATGCAATGTCCTACAGTTGATAGGGCCCCTGCCTTCTCACCAGGGGAGCTGGAGAGGCATGTGACTGAGGTCCTACCCCTGTATGACCAGCTCTAAGGCTCAAATGAGGAGCAGGTAAGTACCTCATGTGCAGAATTTTCTCTGTACTCTACCATCCTTTCCCTCGTCACAGCCTAGAAAGTGCCCATGCGTGCCAGTTAGAATTCTTGTGTGCCTGTAGCTACAGTCTGTGTGGCATTATTGGGATGGATAATGCACAGGTATTGGTGTCCAGTGCCACATGTAAAGGTCTGTTACATTGTGTTGTGTGAGGTTTTTGGGGTCCTAGATAATCATTGTGTTGGATGCACATAACTAGGTAAGGAGACATTACTGATATCCACTGACAAATCTTTCCTCATGATTGTTGTAAATGTGTTGCAGCATGAGCTGTGTATGCATGTTGTATGAGTAATTTGAGAATCATTTGAGCTATGTATATAGTGCCACAGATCTTTCAAACCACATCTGACCTTGCTAAATTGTTTTGTGGAAAGCATGTCATGACTCATTCTACCCTTTAGGTTGTCACACACACTACATGCCAAATTGCAGTTGGCTACATGATATACTGCTCATGCATGGAAGTAATGGGAATGGAGTGTCATGTAAGTCCTGTCAGCTCAGTCTGCAGAGACCAGGCCCTGTCAAGTGTATTTCCCACTATGGGACCCAGCCTAAGCTGTGGGAAAGTCACTGCGGCTATGCAGCTGTGGCACTGTGCCCACTCCCTATACCCCAGCAGATCCTAGTATGTGGCCATTATGATCAGCTAGTGGCAAAAACTACCCTGAATGCCCTATTCCTTTGACTAGATTAGGAATGGGTAGAGAGGTAAATCATTAATCTAGTCTTTATGTGCATTGAGCATCATTGTCAATGTGTGTCTTAGACTCATGACATGTCCGCTCTGTTGTCACCTTAGCATAGGTCATATGTGTCATGTACAGGAGTATTGCATAACTGACAGTCCCACAGTGCAAACAGTGTGTTGATTCCTGGGAGGTCATGATATGTGACTCAGTAGCTTGGTCATATAGCCAAAACTGTACAATGCAAGCCTTTGTTTGATGGAGGCCATCTCTATAGGATAGACACATACATCCAAAGGAGTATTCCATGGTACAGGTACATACCACAGAACCCCACCCTCCGAAGTGGCATGAATCTGCATTTGTTATTCCACATGTTCATCCATGTTCAAGGAAGACATTTTCTGTACCCACCATGCCAGCCCCTTGATTGTTACACATGTGTAATGTTGAAGTTTGTACTCTGGAAGTTGCTTGTATGGACTTTCTGCAGTGAGTCATTCTCCCAGAATGTAAATGTGTTGGTCCATTCATGTCTAAGGAGTTTACCCTTCAGAAGGTGTGTAGTGTTTCATTGTGGCTCACATTACAGCATACGTTGCTAGAGCATGGGCTATCTGATGTCAGTCGGCTTACCTAGTCATTGTAGGCAATAAGCAGGGTAGTGGGTTAGTCTGCAGATGCAAATACATATGTTTGTAGTCAGGTCCAGATACTTATTGGCTTGTTTGATCCACACTTGGGAGTATTAACAAATAGAAAAGTCCTAGCTTGGTGTTACTGACATGTATGTGACTCAACTATTTGTGATAAAACTTGTGATTGTAACCTCTTGATTTGTCTTTACATTGATGCATGTCAAAACCCATTAGAAAAAGGACAAATGGAGAGCTGTCGCCAAGAAGGTGAGATCCTGGGCCCGAAAAATCTCAGAGGACCAGCTGGGGATGTCCTCCCAATGTGAGTGAGTTGCCTGTCGACCATAACTCCCCTAATGGCCTGCATTCTGACGGTGGCCTACTCAGACCTTGATGGGCATTTCAGGACAGCACAGCAGACACAAGGAGGGGTACAGGACATATTTCTGCCTGTCACATTGCCAAGTGAATGTGTTAGGTTCTAACAGCTCCCCCTGAAGATTAGGGAAGAGACATGTGTAACACAGTAGATGAGTGATTGTGTAGACATCATGTGTTGTATACTGATGTGCCTTGCCTATTTGCCCAGGGACCTAGGACACGACTGTGTACAATTCACAATCATTTTGCTCTCAAGGGACCACATATGACTATGTACATTGAACGATCAAGAACTGTTTGTTGTTGTAGTGGTTTTAAATTCTATGCAACGGACCATTACTCCTCAGCGTTATAGCCAAACGTAAGGAAGGGATGGATCAGTGTCCTCGGCCATTTTTTGTTTAAATGAATATTTTGGTTTCTGCCACCGAGATGCTAGTTGTCTTCAGTGTTTGATTGGTGCTTGTCTCTCACTACTGTCTGTAATATAAAGATGGCTATCATACATGTTACATGGTTCTAGCCAGGAGTCCACTTGGCTCCACCAGCCTGCCCCATGCCCCTGACCCATCTGACTGCTGCTTCGACAGCAGCTCGAGGCCCTCCTCCACCCACAGGCACCCGCCTGTGCCTCATCCCTGGTGCCTAGTGGTAGGCAGATCCAACTAGCGTGTAAGTAACCCTTTTGTTTTGTGTTCACTTTTTTCCTCCGCTTTTCTGTCGCCGTGTACGTATTTCCAAATTTCTGCATCTGCCCGTGTTTTTTCTCCTTCTCTGTATCTCTATAACTGGTGTGTATGTAGTTGTGCATTGTGCCGTGTTCTTCTTTCCACTCCGGTATTTTTAGTACTTCCGTGTACGTAGTTATTTAGTATTGTGCCGTGTTTTTCCTTCCATTTCTGTATTTTCTGCCCCCCGCCCCAGCGCTTGCTCCGCTCCCTCCCGTTCTACCCGCCCGTTTTTCCCCTCGCTGGCTCTGGCCAGTCTCCAATCCCTCTGCTGCTGCCTCCCCTGAGGCCCCGCGCACAGCCATTGGCCCCCTCCCTCCTCCCAGCTGCTCCACCCTCCCACCCCACCCTCTTAATGGCGGCTGCTGCACGCAGGCGCCGCTGGCGTGCTAGAAGCGCGCTAAAGGCAAGCCCATCTGCACCCGTCAGCGCCGGGACCGCGCCCAGCGCCAGTCCCCCTGGACTCCGCAGCCAAGACCCCCCAGACAACTCTACTCCCCTCACACCCTCCACTCCCTCAACCCAGGACCTCGTCCCACCTGCACCCAATCCAGCCCGACCACACACACAGGGCCCCTTCACCTGCTACACCTGCCATTTCTCCTGCTCCACATCCCACACACCTCACACCAACCCCAGCGCCCCCCCACCAAACACAAAAACCTCAACTCCATAAACACCCAAACAGCCCACGCGTCCACCAACCGGCCCCACCACATAACACCTCACAACCTGAACACACCCGACAACAACACCACCACAACCCACAGCAACACCATCCTACGACACAACAACAAACACCCACCACAACCATCTCAACTGCCTGCTCCTTTACACCCGTTCCCTACACAAACATGCCATAGAACTCTGGGATCTCATCACATCACACACACCTGACATCGTCTTCCTCACGGAAACCTGGACGTACCACTCCTCAGAGCCCGACATAGCCACAGTCACCCCCATGGGATACAAACTCCAACGCAAAGACCGCCTTAACAAGCCAGGAGGTGGCATCGCCATCCTGCACAAAGACACCATTAAAATCACCACAAACTCCCAAGACACCATCAACAGCACAGAACAGATGCACTTCCTAATCCACATTAACAACAACACCACCCTCAGAGGTACACTAATTTACAAACCCCCAGGACCACGCCCCGCCTTCCGTGACACCATCGCCGACACCATCAGCATGCACGCCCTCACCTCCACAAACTACATCCTCCTCGGTGACTTCAACTTTCACTTGGAGAACCCTCAAGACCACAACTCCTCCTCCCTCCTAGACAACCTCGCCAACCTAGGACTCAAACAACTGGTCACAGCACCCACTCACTCAGCAGGACACACACTTGACACAATTTTCACCTCAAGCCAACACATAACCTACACCCACACCACCGAACTCCACTGGACGGACCACCACTGCGTCCACTTCTCCTTCGCCAAACCACCACCAACACACCACGCCATACCGCATGTGGGACAAGATACCCGCAGAACGCCTGAACTCCCAACTGACGCATAACCCCCCACACCAACGATCCCAACACCGCGGCCCACAACCTCTCAAAATGGATCACTACCTGCGCAGACACACTCGCCCCCCTCAGAAAAAACCTCACCACCTGCAACATCAAGAACGCCCCATGGTTCACCACTGAACTCCAAGACTCCAAACGGAGAAAGCCTGGCGACAAGAACCCTCAACAACCAACTTCTCCTCCCTCAAAAAATAAATTCACACCCACCACCAACTCATATGCACCACCAAATGAGCACACTACAAGGAACGCATTGACAACAACTCCCAAAACAGCAAAGACCTCTTCACTATCATTAAAGAGCTATCCAAACCCAAAGCCAGCAACATAGACCCCACACACACACAAACCCTCTGCGACTCCCTCTCCAACCATTTCCACCACAAAATCCTGGACATACACAACAGCTTCATACCACACACACCCACCACACACGCCTCTTACCCACCCAACTCAGACCACCCTCACGCCCCCCCAAACCTACTTACCACCTGTGCCCCAACCACCGACAAAGAAACTGAAAAAAACATGAATTCCATCCTCTCTGGATCCCCCTCCGACCCTTGCCCCCATCGCATCTCCAACAAAGCCAGCCCTACCATCGCCCCCAAGCTCCGCAACATAATCAACACCTCATTTAACACCGCCACCTTTCCAGACCCCTGGAAGAAAGCAGAAATCACCGCACTCCTAAAAAAGGCCGAAGCCGACCCAGGCTACCTCTCCAACTACCGCCCCATCTCTCTCCTTCCTTTTCCCGCCAGAGAAACTAGTCAACGCCCGCCTATCTCACTTCCTTGAGGAAAACAACACACTCGACCCCTCACAATCCGGCTTCCGCAAAATCCACAGCATAGGAAACCGCCCTCATCACATGGACTGATGACATCGGAACCAGAGTCGACAAGGGCGAGACCGTTGCACTCCTCCTCCTTGACCTCTCCGTGGCCTTTGACACTGTCTGCCACCACACACTCCACACACGCCTCCACAGCACAGGAATTTAACATAAAGCCCTATACTGGCTCACCTCATTCCTCACCGATAGAACCCAAAAAGTCTGCCTCCCACCATTCCACTCTACTGCTACCAAAATCATCTGCGGAGTCCCCCAAGGGTCCTACCTCAGCCCCACTCTCTTCAACATTTACATGACCCCTCTCGCCAAAAATCCTCCGTCCACACAAAATCACCATCCTCTCCTACGGAGATGACACCCAACTCATCATCTCCCTCACCCGCAACCCCACCACCGCCAGAACCAACCTCAACACTGCACTCCTTGACACCTCCACCTGGATGACAACAAACCACCTCAAGCTCAACTCCAACAAAACAGAAATCATCA
Organism: Pleurodeles waltl; assembly: GCF_031143425.1. NCBI lineage: Eukaryota > Metazoa > Chordata > Amphibia > Caudata > Salamandridae > Pleurodeles > Pleurodeles waltl. Next base: position 578,519,593 of record NC_090447.1, read on the forward strand.
TCTTCGGCCCCAACAAAACCATATGGGACGATTCCTGGTTGCCCACGGCCCTAGGCCCGCACCCACCCCAGCAAACCACGCACGCAACCTCGGTATCATCCTAGACCCCTCCCTCTCCATGACCCAGCAAATCAACGCAGTCACCTCATCCTGTTTCCACACACCCCGCATGCTGAAAAAACCTTCAAATGGATTCCCACAGAGACCAGGAAGACCGTCACACACGCACTCATCAGCAGCAGGCTAGACTACAGTAACGCCCTCTACACCGGCACCACACTCAAACTCAAACGCAAACTCCAGACAATCCAGAACACAGCCGCACGCCTCATCCTGGTCCTTTCCCGCCACAAACACATCACACCACACCTCAAATCCTTTCACTGGCTCCCCATAGACAAAAGGATCACCTTCAAGATCCTCATCCATGCACACAAATCCCTCCACAACACCGGCCCAACCTACCTCAACGAAAGAGTGAACTTCCACACTCCCACACACCACCTCCGATCTGCCGACCTCGCACTAGGCACAATCCCTCATATCCAACGCACCACCACTGGAGGCAGGTCCTTCTCCTACCTCACCCCCAAGACCTGGAACTCCCTCCCAACAACCTTCGCAAAACCCAAGACCTCCTGCTTTTCAGAAAAAAACCTCAAGACATGGCTGTTCGAACAGTGACCCCCTTATCCCCCCATAACCCCCCCCACTCCCCCTAGCACCTTGAGACCCTCACAGGTGAGTAGTGCGCTCTATACATTTCTTTTATTGATTGATTGATTGACATAGCATATATTGTTCTTTGGGATGCAACTACAGATCAATATTTTCCCTTGGCAAGTGGGGAATGTCCATTGACAAGAATTATATGCCATCACCGTTGCCAACATTCCTTGTGTCTACATGCCAGCATGTATCCCTTTGTCTTTAGTAAAACATCTGTAAGCTGCTGTTTGATGCATGGTCTATCTGTGTTTATGAGATGATGTACGTATTCCCTTACATATATGTGCATGGCAACCTGTGTGTGGAATAGGACATATACAATGGTAGTACACTTCATGTTGTGCCACATACAGGAGTGTGTCAGCTTTGTTTATTGGCTGACACATACCCTCACACTTCATAGCATGTAATTTGCATGTACAACTACAGTAGCAATGATGGACATGACAGGTAGGTTTAGAGTGTTTAGCCACAATGTGCATTTTAATGCCATTGAAGTAGAATCATGTGGCAAAGCGCTTAGCATATGTGAAATGGGTAAGGCTTGTAACCGGACTGTTGACATGCATCATGGAGTGACTTGCAGTTATGTTGAGATCACGTGTGTTTGGACACAAGCATTCATCCACAGACATCTGTGTTTGCATGACTATAAAGGAGACTATGATATAGCTTCCAATTAGGGAACATGTGGAGGGCTATCAACAAGTACTTGCAAATCTCTCAGCCTCTCCTACATACAAGGGACTAATGGTGTCTTCTGATGCACACAGTGTATGTCATTGTAAGGGGGGCCAGGCATTAGTGAAGATTTCCCTGGGGCTTGCTGATTCATTATGGAGTTTAGAAAAATCTCTCCTCAACATATTGCACTTGATGTCTACAGTGTTCATTTCCATGCCAAAGGTGTGGCCTATCTGAACAACATTAGTACTACCTCCATGGATCCACAGGGATAAATATCACTTGGTGAAGTGTGCATTGTAGAACTGCTTTCAGTATCAAATGGGTATTTCCATGTCATCTTCTCCAGGTTATTTTACGTTTGTCAGTAACATGGCAGAATTTTGGAGCATCATTTATTATTGTTTGGTCATTATGTATGTGTCAAATAGATGTGCGCATGAACTTGTGAGTGATCTGTGAGAATGCAGTTGGCACTGCCCTACTATTGTATGACAAACGGTAACTGAGGTATGCTCCATGGAGAAAAGCATTGAGGGTTATGAGGTCTCGTACTAGTTCAATGATTGCTGTGATTGCACAACTTCATTCGTGCAATTGCAATTGTCGGAGATCCTGATTTTCTTGTGGGCATCTTTGACAGTTCAGTTGGCCTGCATGCATACTGGATGGCACATGTAAGGGCCACTTAGGTAGAGTTTGCTGATGGTGTCTATTAGACATCATGGTAAAATATGCTAATCTGAGCTGTTGTGGCGGCAGGTGCATTGGGGAATTCCCCTGTGCCATCTTTGCCTGCCACCCCCAGTTCTATTGCCACCCTCCTTGTTGCTCCCCACCCAGCTGACTGTGCTCGCTCACCCAAGAGGGTGGGCATCTCCTTTGTTACAGGCACCTCTGCCCCAGCTTCTGTTACCTCTGCTGCTTTCTGTGAGGAGGCTATTGACCTCCTGTAGAGTATCTCTATGGGTCAGAAATACATTTTAAATGCCATACAGGGATTGGCAACCCAACTAAAGCAGACCAATGCATTCCTGGATGGCATTCATGCTGCAATATCTGGCCTACAGAGATCCTTTCAGGCTCTGGCCTCCTCACTGGTGGCAGCCAGCCAGCCCCCACCTTCAGTCCCCGCTCCACCTCCCTCTTCTGAATTCAAATCCCCTACCTCCTATCTAACCCAAGCACACAGACTGATCCGCATGCACCCACCTCAACACACAAGAGCAGCATACATAATAACAAACAGTACAAAACACACTGACACACAAGCAAACAACAGACATCTACACACATATCAGTCACCGCTTCCCCAGACACCCCTACTACCTTCACCGTAACACACATGACATCAAGAAACCCACAGGCTCCACTACAACAGTCAGTGACACACCCAACATACCAGGCATGCCTACAGACACTAACCCAACAGATACACAGCATCCAACATTTCCAGCTTACCTACAGACACCACCCAACAGACATTTACCACTACCAGCATACCCGCAGACACCACACAACAGACACACAGACGTTCACCACTACCAGCATACCCGCAGACACCACCTCAACAGACACACACACATCTACCACTTCCACATCATCAAGCGCCTCCACCGAACAGCCCCAAAGACACACAAGCACCCAAAAATACACATGCAGCAGACACCACCCAAACACAAGCACACACCCAACACTTCCACACTGACACAGCAGACAACCACTCCCTCACCCTTGAAACCCCCACCCCTTTGGATAACTGTCTCTGTGTTCCTAAGTCTGATTTTTTGTTTGAGCTTGCCATTTCCCCTGTTCCCTCCACCCTGTCCCAAACCCATGAGGCCCCAACCCCCCTCCCAACCCATCCCTTCCACCTCCTAGATCTTGCTTGTCACAGCTACCAGCCCTGCAAACACCCATACCCAGCCCAACCATCCTAAAAAGCAGTCCACCCCTCCCAAACCAAAACCCACCCATCCCAAATCGCACCCCCCCCCCACCTCCAAAGATGATCCCTGAGGTGCCTTCCTGCTCACTTCATGCTCCTTCCTGTGGAGGTTCCCTGGCAGTTAAAGGTCAAGTTACGGCACAGTGATGTGCCTAAACATTTTGAGATGGACTGGCGAAAAGGCCTTGGACGTTTCAAGTTTCAATTTAATAAACCCAAAAAATTGTTTTGTTAGGTACACATTTGTTTTATAATTCCTTTTCCTACCTTTATGTTGTTCCTGAGTGAGTTGTGTTGTTTGCCTACAGTTGTGTGTGTTTCAGCCTGCTTGCTGATCCATTTGCTGTCATTTGCAGTATCTGACTTTGTGGACAGTCCTGGTGCCCCCCAAGACAAGGGTATATATTGACTGTATGGATATGTGGGTGTAAATGCAATGGTGGTGTCACAGCATTGTATACTGTTTGGCATGGTAAGTATTTCATCTTGTGTTATCTGGTCCTTGGTGGAGTGAATGGAGTCTGGCTTTGCGGAATTCCACAGAGTTGAAAAAAAAAACAGTGGAATTCCGCAAAGCTGTTGTACCATACACCAGCCTGTCCAACGTGCAGTGCAAACCTCAAGGTCATACATCTGGCCCAGAAAGTGCTAGGGTTTTGGCTCACAGGTGTCAAACCACTGAAATTGGAGGCTGGTCCATGCACAAAAGGCCTGAAACAGCAGCTTTCTTTCGCTGTCTATGGCCCTGGCCTGAATTCATTGCCTTTTTCGACAGCATAATGGTGTAGTGAATTGGGCCCTTTGTGTTTTTTCAGTGAATTTCATTTTTTTCACACACTGTGGCATAGCAAGGGAACTTACTGCACTGCGCTGCATGAATGGAAGAGAGCAGTAATGCTAATATTTACAGAGTTATGAAGCATTTCTGCTTTCTCCTTCCACTGGTGTACTGTGTGCTACCTAGCACCAATGCAGACAATGCATAGTGCAAGGATTGATAGGTTATGGGAAGTATTGTTTATGTGCATGAAAGTATCCCTTCCTGAACAAAATCTAAAGAGCAATTCTTCACTTTCCATGTGTGATACAGAATGCATCATGCATAGAAAGAAGAAATAACGAGGAGAAAATAGATTTTTCTCCTCGTTACTTCACCATTTGGGAGACATACTGATTTGATGCAATCCCAGGTTTACAAAGTGTGAACATCTGAAGTTGTATCAAATTCATAGGTGGATACCTGGGAATGGCCATACTTCACCCATGGAACACCTACCTCCTTGGAATTTAATGTAACACAGCCAGTGCTTCACAATATTTTTCTTCACAGAGCCAGGCAAGGGAGCTAAACTGCCTTTTCCTTGGCTATATAAATACGAATTAAGGAATAATGCTGCCTTGCATCACCTTGTGTGAGGCAAGGACAACACAACTCCTTAATAAATCTGGCCCATAGTTTCATTATTAATCAAGACAGTTCGCAGTGGAGTAGTGGCAGTGTCTAGGGTAGAGTTAATGCCTGCACTCAACTAGCTACTGGTGGCCAACCCCAGTGCATATTACCTACTGCTGTGTGAAGGGGAAAATGGCTGCACAGTCAACCAAACCACATTGTACACAGGTCTTCGGCTATGTGAAGCTGGTATGGGCGCCATGACATTGTCTTAGTCCACCCCCTGCTCCCAGCACGTCGTGGGTATTCAAACCCTGCCACAAACAGCATTTGGCAACCTGTAGCAAGGATTAAGGGCCTCATTATGACTTTGGCGGTCCTAAAAGGGGACCGACAAGGCCGTGCGGAGGAGGCCACCACCATGTTTGTGGCGTCTCCCCGAGCATATTACAATGTCCCCACTGGGCTGTCCAGCGGGAGCATTGTATTACGCGTTCCCACTGGGCTGACCGGCGGGAACAGTGCTACAATACATGCCTTGGCTCCTTTAGGGGAGCCGAGGCCAATATCGTAGCACACCAGCACCATCAGAATGCGCACTGTCTGCAATGTAGACAGTGAGCATTCTAATGGTGCTAGGCAGGGGGGTCCCTGTACTGCCCATGCCATGGATATGGGAAGTGCATGGGGCCCACTACGGCCCCCAGCACTGGCTTTCTGCCAACCTTTCCATGGCAGGGTCCCTGTCATTGAAAGGCTGACACAAAGCTGAGTTGTAAACAGCCAGGGTGAACTGAGTTCAGAGCTATCCTGGCTGGTTACATCTCCAACCGCCGTCATCCCGATGGAAACCATGTTCCTGGCCGGGATGGCAGTCCCCTGGTGGGTCTGCCCACCAGGGTTGTAATGTGGCTGTCGGACCACCACAGTTGTGGCTGCAGAACCATCACAGCGAGGCTGGCAGTACTTGGACAGCCAGCCTTGTAATGAGGCCCTAAGTGCAGAATCAACCCTTTAGTTGGCCTGGGCCAGAGGAAAGCAAGGTTGAAAAAGTACTTTTGTTTTAGTTTTGTTATGAAACCTTTGTTTTGTCGTTGCTTTAGCTTTTTGTAATCTTTCCTTTTTTGTTTTAATTGAACCTTTTTTCCTTATTTTTTTGGTTCAAATATGAACTTTCCTAATGATATTTTTACTGTTGTTCTTCAATTATTAGTAACTTTTTCTAAAGCAGTATATTTGCAAACCTTTAATTGTTTTAAATGCTGAAAAGGGTGTTCATAACACCTCTCTGCATGACTATTCACCAGTGAAGGGAGCAGATTACTTCTTTGCATTCTCTGTAACAAGTTGCAAACATGAAGATCTGTGGATCTAAATTTGCCTTGTGTCTCGTAGGAACTTCTGCTGGAAAATATCCTTCTCAGTTGTCTTTTGCCCTGATGCGCCTTCTCTGCTTGTGAATTGTCATTTAGGTATACTGCACGTTGATGCTTAATCATTCCATTCATTTTGCTCTCTGGATAATTTGGTAACATAATTTGCACATCACCTTACATGTATATACTTTCTTCTCTCCCTTTGAGTGGCTGCAAGCAAGTGACTCACTCACAGGGCTTTTTAGGGGAAGTAGACATTGCTTGAATTGTTACATCTTCTATTTCTTCTACTTTTGATGCTGACTTTCTTGGACATTTCTATTTTGGAAAGCAGATATATGCAGGTGAAATGTTCTGTTCTGAAGAGACCGAAAGTTAAAATTGTGTCTTACAAAAGATGGGCTACTTTTTCATTTAGAGGCAATGGCCATTTTTTGACAGTGTGAAATTTGTAACCAAATAGATGCCTGTTTTTTGTAGTTGATATTTATGGGTACACTTTGTGGGTCTACAAACAGACATGGGGCCTCATTACAAGTTTGGTGGTCAGACCACCATGTTGCTGGTCCTAAAAAGACTGTCATGTTGGCAGTCTTTCAGACCACCCTATTACGAGTTATACAGGCAGCACAATCGACCGCCAACCAAAAAAGGCAGACCGGTAGCAGTGCGGAGGCCTGGAAATAGGCGGTCCAACCACTTGTACCATCAGCACCACAACCAACCACTGAGGGGGTCATTCTGACCCCCGCCGGCGGCGGAAGCCGCCCGCCTGGCGGGAACCGCCAGAAGACCGTACTGCGGTCAAAAGACCGCGGCGGTCATTCTGACTTTCCCGCTGGGCTGGCGGGCGACCGCCAAATGGCCGCCCGCCCGCCCAGCGGGAAAGCACCAGCAACGAGGAAGCCGGCTCCGAATGGAGCCGGCGGAGTTGCTGGTGTGCGACGGGTGCAGTTGCACCCGTCGCGATTTTCAGTGTCTGCTAGTCAGACACTGAAAATCAATGTGGGGCCCTGTTAGGGGGCCCCTGCAGTGCCCATGCCATTGGCATGGGCACTGCAGGGGCCCCCAGGGGCCCCACGACACCCGTTCCCGCCAGCCACCAGGCTGGCGGGAAGGGGGTCGGAATCCCCATGGCGGCGCTGCTTGCAGCGCCGCCGTGGAGGATTCACAGGGGCAGGGGAAAACCGGCGGGAAACCGCCGGTTTCCCTTTTCTGACTGCGGCTTTACTGCCGCGGTCAGAACTGCCCTTGATGCACCGCCAGCCTGTTGGCGGTGCATCCTCCAACCCCGGCCACCAGGGTCGGAATGACCCCCTGAGTATTATAAGCAAACAGTCGCCAATGTGGACCCCATGGTGGTCAGCCAAAGGCAGTCTGAACCAGGCTGGTCTGCTGTCAACAAAGTAATACACAACTACACATTGGATGAATTTGAAAACAACATAGCTGACACACATTGCCACACTGGAGACACCTGCAAAGGTCATTATAAAACACATCCCTTCATATACCATAATGCTTTGCATTTACACTGCAACACAGAAGCCAGGGCGACTTTTTTCTGCACATTACAGATAGTAGGCACCTCCTTTGTTCATCATCTCATACAACACCCTGCACACGCTTTTGTCCATTCTCACACTTTTGCATTTCTTCTGTTTAGTAAGCTACTGTCACCTGTTGTTTGTTTTGTTCTAGCATGCCACATTCCAAACATCCCTGTTTTTCCAAGGATGAGTTAAGAGTCATGGTAGATAAAATCATAAGAGTAGAGCCACAATTGTTTGGAGCACAAGTCCAGCATACTCCTCTCAGAAGGAAAATGAAAATGTGGCACAGGGTCGCAGACAGAGTGAATGCTGTAGGCACCACCATGCGCACAAAGGAGGACATTAGAAACAGGTGGAATCACCTCAGGGGCAAGTTCCATTCCCTGGTTTACAGGCACCAGCTGCAAGCCAAAAGACTGGCTGTGGCCCTCCCAGTGCGCCATTACATCTCTTGCCTTGGGAGGAGAAGTGTTGGCCATCTTGCATACTGAGGGCTCGATTGGAATCCCTGGGGGAATGGAGTCTGATAAGTCACAACACAAATAATATTACCACAATGCTATGTCATGCATGCTCACAGCTCAGTTTTTGCCACTTTGACTTTCACTCCACTCACCAGCCCAGTGTCTACCAGTTCAAAGACCTCAATTTGGCAACTCACATTTGAAGTGTACTCACTTGCGGATATGGCATTTGTATAATGTGTGTAGTACAGGGACTGTCATGACTCCAACTCCCAGCAAGCACTGTACCATAACTCCAAACCCCAGACCAGTGGTCACTTCTCCAAATACCCCTGTTTGGTGCCTATCAATTTAAGGGATACATACCTGGGGAGATAGCACTTGCCAAGTGTGTGTAGTGCAGGCACTGACATGAATACAACTCCCAGGAGGCACTATTCTTGTAACTACAAACACACATGCAGTGGTCACATGCTACAAAACATCTGTTACTGAACTCTCAATTGAAGTGTACTCACCTGAGGTAAGAACATTGGTCAAGTGTGTATACTAGAGAGAGTGACCTGACTGCAACTCACAGGAGGCACTGTTTCAGCAATTCCAAACACATGAACAGTGTTTACTTGTCTAAAGACCACGGTCTGACAACTCACAATTTAAGTATACCCAGCTGGGAGGATACCTTTTGTCAAATGTGGGGAGTAGAGGGAGTCACATGACTACTAAGGCCAGGAAGGCCGCGTGTCCATAAAACCATCCATATACCCAGTGTTCTCTTGCCCAAATACCATTGAATGTGAACTCTCAATTGAAGTGGACTCACCTGGGAGAATAACATTTGTATAGTGTGTGTAGTACAGAGAGTTACATGACTGCAACTCACAGCAGCCCTTGTGTCTGTAACTCCAAACACCAGTACAGGGTTCACTTGCCCAAATACACAAATAAACTCAGAAAGTCAGATGGGGAGATAAAGCCTTCACTGTGGCCACTGCTAGACATTGGAATGCTCTTCCAATCCATGTTAGGAAGGAATCTAACTACTTGAGGTTCAAAAAACTTATCAAAACTTTTCTCTTTCTGCGCTAATTGATGTCTCATTTATCTGGCCTTCTATTTTATCTTCGTACCTCCTGCATCGCGTCTTTGTTTCCTTTTTCTCACCTATTGTTTAGCGCTTCGATGCACTTTTGAGCCGGAATGCGCTCTAAAAATCCTACATACATACATACATACACCTGTTTGTAATCTCACATACATACATACATACATACATACACCTGTTTGTAATCCCTACAATTCTCTTCACTTACCAGAGAGTGTACCATTTGTCAAGTGTTGGGAACTGGAGGGAGTGCCATGATCTGTAACTCCAAACAACACCAGCACAGTATACTCTTTGCCAAAGACCCGCGTGTCTTAACTCTCAATTGAAGTGTCCTCACCTGGGGGTTTAACATTTGTATAGTGTGTTTACTAGAGAGAGTGACATGACTGCAACTCCCAGCAGGCCTTGTTTCTGTAACTCCAAACAACAGCCCACTGTTCTCTTGTCCAGCGACCCCTGTCCAAGATGCATCACCAGAATGGTATTGGCAGCAGACACATTCACAATACAGTGACCACATGACAACTCTGTTCACATATAGAACAAAGTCCTGGGTCTGCTCAAAATGGCCAAAGACATATCTTACCTAGCCACTGTTTTGCCTGAACTGGTGGCAAGATGGCATTCTTAGGTCATTCTTCCAAGTTCTAATGATCCGCACATTTTAGCAGCTGTTTTACTTAGATGGAATTAGCATGCTTCACAAATGGCAGGTCAATACAACTAATATTGTGGCTACTTGCCACAATAAGATTAACTGCAAAATATATTTGTACAAGGTCTATGCTTAATGTAACACTAAATTGTTGGAGGTAGATGTGACAATACAGCCAGTAACATTCTATCTTTCACATTAACAGGTCGAGCTGCCAATGGGCACCCAGAGGCCACAGAAGAGACTGCCATGACCCCCCCTGGATGAAGCCCTCAGTGAAAAAGGCACTCCTGGACATCTGGATGTAGGGGAGAGTTCTGGCCCATCTGGGTAACCTGTGCAGTCACCAATAGGGAGTCTCACTGTGACTACATCAAGACTGCCAAGCCCGGTTGCCTCAACATCACCCTTCAACTCATGTACCAAGCACAGGTTCTACTATCTCGTATACCACAGTCCTGGATCCTGAGTTTCAACACAACCCTTGGGTCAATGAGAGTCCAGCAACAAGTTGGAGAGGGCACCCTGTGGCAAGGGCACAGGCCTGTGGTGGTAGGGTGCATGGGAGGAATGCTCTGGGCCAGAAGGATGAGGCCACTGGGGCTGCTCCTGGACAGGACACCATTAGCCACATCTTGGGGGTGTATCAGAAGTCCCAAGGCAATGATGGACCAGGTCTTGACCTAACTTCATGAAAGCAAGCAGCTACAGAAGGACATCCATAGGGATAAGCAGAACAGTGTTAGACTCACAATACCAACATGGCCTCCCTAACAGGGGTGTTGAGGGACATCAACACTGTACTGACCATGGCTATACAACACCAGTCTACCCCTTCCTTTGGTACATCACCCTCAGGCCCTTTTTCATCTGTACCAGCCAGTGGAAGGGAGGTCCTGCCAAAGGAACAAGTCCCATTTACCCCTGTCTCTGTAGCAGCAGATCTCCCGACCATGCAAGTAAGGATGTCTGCTGAAGAGGCCAGGAAGTGCAGATGGCAAGACATCCAACACTGCCGGCAAGTGACCTCTTCCTAAAGGAACCCCTTTGTATGCACATATTCACTATGCTGACTGATCCTGAACAACCTGTCAGTTCCAATGGGAGGAGTACTTTGGACTTTGGACTCCCAATGGTGTGGCATCCACTACAATCATTTCAATAACCATGATTGACACCTTCACTTTATTATTTTTATTATTTTCTGTCAAAATTTTATTTATTGCATCAGCACTGTAATACATTTACCAATCACAAACTCATTGCCCACTTGCTTAATTTCAACATTTAGCCATGTAGAGATGTAAGACCATGTGAATCATATGATGAAGACATAACTTACTTGTGCATGGAAGGATATGTTACAGGTGCCCAATGTCCTGCTCAAAATTACAATCATTACACACAAACACATACGTACAAGTGTCGGGTCACGCCAATTTCTTTTCCATTGTACAGCACATAGCCTGCCCATATGTCTGGATTGTTTTGACACCAATATGTGTGACTCATACTGAGTCAAAGTACATATTATAGGGTACACTCCCCCAGATAATGGAAGGGAGGGATTTGTCAGACATTGTCCTGTAGAATAGGCAAGCATAAAAGTGGATGATGTCAGCAGCTTGAGCAGTATCACATATCACAACATAGTAATCCAACTTCACATAATTCAGGGTACAGAAAGACAACAGTACAACAGTTCCTGGTCAATGGCCCATCATAATCCAATGACCATGCATCTGTTGATATGACACAAACATATGTCAATGTTGTGTCACAGGCACTGTGGCCTGCAATGATGAAACACATCTACAGCTATATACAGGTCATATAAGAATAGTGTTTAGCTGAGATGAACGGTGAATGACTTGGTTGCAGTCTACGACTACATATTTCATGCTCACATGATGATGCACATGATGCAATCAGCCCAACACAGCACACAAAACAAGTCCAATGTGGACTTCTGACCTTCCACCCAGACACTGTGCAAGCTGCCTTGGCACAGGTCTCATACACCCCAAATCTGTGACCTACCTTGCCTGGAACAATCCATGTCCACTCTATATGTCAGAACAGCATCAGACACATGCCAATGTCACAACTCTGAAATGCCCACATGAGAATGTCATGGTGAAGGTACCTGTACAAAGAAAAAACAAGGAGTAAAGGCTTAAAAACATACCTATTGCACAAATCACATAGCAAGCAACTGGAAATGTAATTATATTGAAAGGAAACTGACACAAACAAAGCAACATCATCAAGTTGAGGATATGTCAAAGAGAAATTCTTCAAGCAGTCTTTGGCTGAATATTGCAGAGATTCAGCTCCCTGGTAGTTGCTAAACTCTCATCTCCACACATTCTCACAACTACAGTTCATTGTGCAGTCACTGTCATTACTTCACATGACTAACTTATACTCATGAAGGTTAGCTGTTGATGAGATCTTCCCGCAAGTCAGCTCCTCCCTCTTCACCCCTGTCATCCTTACTTAGTATTTCAAGATTCTCACCTGGTGGCACTGCATGCTCCCCCTCCTCTGAGATGTACAGGATATGCCTCTGCAGGGAAAAGTTGTGAAGCATACAGCATGCCACAGTGACTTGACACACTTTCCGGGTAAGTAGAGGAAGTCCTGTCCAAACATCTAAATCTGGCCTTCAGGAGCCAAAAAGCCCACTCCACTACCCACCGTGATCTTCCATGGGCCTCATTGAAGCAGAGTTCTCCTGGCGTAGTTGGATTCCTCAGTGGCATCACCAACCAAGGACGGTTTGGATCTTCGGTGTCTCCTGTTAAGGAATGGGACATATGTACAACAATGAGTCACTCACTTCATGATTATAGCACCAGGCATTCCAAACACACAAACAGGACAGATGTGACTTACCAACCAGTTAGGCCCTCTCTGAGTACAGTTGTGACATCATCTGGGGTATGGTGCTGTTCAACATTATGAAGGAATCATGGGCTGAACCCGGATAATGGGCACAGACTAGAGAAATGTAGAGATCCACCAAACAGACAACTTGCACGTTGATGGAATGAATGTTCTTTCTGTTGCAATAGACTTGCTAATTGCGGTGGGACCAAGCAAACATGTGTGCCATGAATGGCCCCCACCACATGCGGGATGAATTCAAAACTATACAAGTTATCCTTCACATGGGCTAAATCCTCATGTCAGGAAACCCATATATAGCTGTCAAGGTGTTTCAACAATGCTGAGAGGACATCCTGAACATTGGTTGGGACATGCCAGCTGACAAGGCCACTGTATGTTAGAAGGACCCTGTGACTAGGAAGTGCAATACTGACATGACTTGTACAATGGGTGGTATGCTGGTTGAATAACTAATAGCTGGCATCACATCTGCCTCCAGCTGCAAAATAAGTCCACTATTGTATGCCTATCCTGGTGGTAATATGTTATTATGTGCCTTTGCTCCAGGTCTGAAGGTCTGGCAGTGGACAGTACTCAGGAGGTTGACACATCCTCCCTCTCCCTGGGTAACTATGTATGACAAGACATGATTTGTAACATTAGTCAGTGTGTCCACAGCAACATACATGATTCATGCCAATGATATCATGTGACTAGATATTTCTGACTGGATAGACATGGCAACCAGTAAACATCACTGCCACAAATAACACAAGGGTCACATGTGCCCCCGTGGTTTTCAACATGTGTCCACAACATGGATATGGACCAAACTCAAAAATGTGCAACACAATAGCCCCTCGAAATATGACTGTATCTCCCAACCACCAAAATGACTGTCGGCGCAGATGGACTGTGCTCCACTGTTAAAAGCCATTTGTGCTTGCAACATACTAAAATGGTGTTTGAGTAGTAGGACCCACATGACAAGACAAGATAAGGATGTTTATGAGGTCGAAAATACTTTTTGCAGGTGTGACACAGTTTCTAAAGGCCAATACAGCATTTCAGGTTGCCAAACTGGTGGCTTACTGACCTATTCCACTGGACAGTAGGAACCGCCCCCAGCCACCAGTGGAAGTCGTTATTGTGGTAGGCGGTTGCAACCATGGAGGTCACAGCCACAGGCTAGCGTTGTTGCCAATGGCGGCTGCAGGCCAATGGCTGAGTCTTCTGGCAGTGACGGCCTCCTACGTGGAAGACATGACCACAATGCTCTGCAGCTTTACTCACTTGATTCCTGACACTGGAGCCTGCAACACCTCCATAACCTGAGCTGCTGTGTGCCACCTCTTAGAGCGATCATGCCACATCCAGCAGGTGATAGGGCCCTTGCCTTCTCATCAGAGGAGCTAGGGAGGCTAGTGTCGGAGGTCCTACCCTTGTATGAGCAGCTCTATGGCTCACCAGAGGAGCAGGTAAGTACATCATGTGCACAATCTTCTCTGTACTTCACCATCCTTTCCCTCTTCACAGGCTAGAATGTGCACATGTGTGCCAGTTAGAATTTCTGTGTGTCTGTTATTGCAGTCTGTGTGAAATCAATGGGATGGACAATGTGCAGGTATTAGTGACCAATGCCATTTGTTAAGTTCAGTAACATTGTGTTTTGTGAGGTTATTGGGGTCCTGGATGATCATTGTGTTGGATGCACTTAACTAGGTAAGGAGACATTACTGCTATCCACTGACATCTCTTTCCTCATGATTTTTGTAAATATCAGACAACATGTATGTGCATGACAGCATGAGCTGTTTATGCATGTTGTATGAGTTAGTTGAGAGCCATGCAAGTAATGTGTATAGTACCACGGATTGCTCAAACCACATTTGACCTTGATAAATTGATGTGTGGAAGGCATATCATAAGTCACGCTGCCCTTCAGGTTGCCACACACACCACATACCAAACTGCTGTTGGCTACATGATGTGCTGTCATGGATAGAAGTGATGGGAATGGAGTGTCATGAAGGTTTCTTTCAGGTCAGCCTGCAGAGACCAGGGCCTGTCAAATGTATCTCCCAGTATGGGACCTAGTCTAGACCATGATAGAGTCACTGTGGCTATGCACCTGTGTCACTGTGCCCACTACCTGTACTCCAGCAGATCTTGTCATGTAGACACTACGAGGCTCTGGTGGCAAAACCTGCCCTGAATGCCTCATTCCTTTGACTAGATTAGGAATGGGTAGAGAGGTAAATTATTAATTTAGTCCATATGTACATTTAGCATAGTTGTCAATGTATGTCTTAGACTAATGACACGCCCCTTACACCCAAAGCTCTATTGTTACCTTCACACAGGTCATATTTGTCATGTACAGGCGTATTGCATAAATGTCAGTCCCACAGTTCAGACAATGTGTTGATCCCTGCGAGGCGATGATATGTGATGCAGTAGCTTCGTCACATAGCAGAAACTGTACAATGCATGCCTTTGTTTGTTGGATGCCATCTCTGTAGGGTAGACACATACATCCAAAGGGGTGTTATATGGTATAGGTACATATCACTGAACCCCATCCCATGAAGTGGCATGAGTCTGCATTTGTTAGGCCACATGTTCACAAATGGACAAAGAAGGCACTTTCTGTTCCCACAATGCCAGCCCCTTGATTGTTACTCATGTGTAATGTTGCAGTTTGTACTCTGGCATTTGCCTGTAGGGACTGTATGCAGAGTGTGAATGAGTTTGTCCATTCATGTCTAAGGAGTTTACCCTTCAGAAGCTACATAGGTGTGCAGTGTTTCATTGTGGCTCACATCATAGTACAGGTTGCTATAGCATGGTTACCTGATGTCAGTAAGTTTGCTTAGTCATTGTATGCAATGGACAGGGTAGTAGGTAG
The DNA here is from genome assembly GCF_031143425.1 of Pleurodeles waltl. Classification (NCBI taxonomy): domain Eukaryota; kingdom Metazoa; phylum Chordata; class Amphibia; order Caudata; family Salamandridae; genus Pleurodeles; species Pleurodeles waltl. Next base: position 578,535,303 of record NC_090447.1, read on the forward strand.
GTCTGCAGATGCAAATACAGATGTATGTAGTGAGGTCCCTGTTGACTTGTATGTTTCTCACTTGGGGAGTATTAACAAACAGAAATATCCTAGCTTGGTGTTACTGACATGTATGTGACTCAACCATTTGTAATGAAGCTTGTGATTATAATCTCTTGATTTGTCTTTTGCATCCATGCAGGTCAACGCCCATCAGAAAAAAAGAAATGTTGAGAGCTATCGGCAAGGGGGTGCGGACCCTCGTGTTCACAGCAGGCAAAGCGCCCACCGTCGGAAAATGTGGGAGGACCTGAGACACTGGGCTGGGAAGATTGCAGAGGTCCAGTTTGGGATGTCCTCCCAAAGTGGGCTGGTTGTTGTCAGACCTTGACCCCTCTAATGGTCTACATTCTGGCTATGACCTCCCAAGACCTCAATGGGCGTTGGAGGACAACATAGAAGCCACAAGGGGGTGAGTACAGGGAATGTTTCTGCCTGTCATGTTGCCAAGTGAATGGCTTAACTTCTGACAGCAACTCCTGACAATTAGGGATGAGCCATGCGTAACACAGTAGATGAGTGATTGTTTGTGTAGACATGCCATGTGTTGTATACTGATATGCTTTGCCTATTGGCTCAGGGACCAAGGACACAACTGTGTACAATCCACAAACAACTTGCTCTCCAGGGACGACACATGTCTGTGTACAGTGTTCAATCAAGTACTGTTTGTTGTTACAGTGGGTGTAAAATCTATGCGACAGACCATTACTCCTCAATGTTACAGGCCAAAGGTCAGGAAGGGATGGATCACTGTCCTCAGCCCCATGTCGAGGTAAATTAGTATTTTGGCATCTGCCGCCCAGAGGCTACTTGTCTTTAACATATGTCGGGTGCTAGTCCCTCACTACATTCTGTACTGTGAAGTTCGTTATCGTACATGTGCCAGAGCATACATTGTACTTTGGGTGCAACTACCAATCAATACTTTCCCTGGGTAAGTGGGGAATGTCCATTGACATGATTTGTGTGCCATTACTGTTGCCAACATTCTTTGTGCCTACATGCCAACTTATGCCCCTTTCTCATTAGCAAAGATTTGTAAGCTGTTATTTCATGCATGGTTTACCTGTGTTGATGGGAAGATATCTGTATTCCCTCACATATATGTGCATGGCAACCTGTGTGTGGAACAAGACATTTACAATGGGATTACATGTCATGTTGTGCCACATACAGGTGTGTGTCACCAATGTACAACTGCAAAAAGCAATGAAGGACATAACCGGTAGGCCAAGATGTTTTAGCCACAATGTGCATTTCTATGCCATTGATGTAGAATCATGTAGCAAAGTGCTCAGCACATGTGAATGGGTAAGGTTTGGAACTTGACTGGTGGCATGCATCATAGTGTGACTTGTTTTACAATTACATGTGTTTGGGTACAACAATTCATCCACAGAGATCTGGGTCTGCATGACCATAATGGAGGCAATGATGTAACTTCCAATTGGGCATTATGTTAAAGGCCTTCAAAAAGTACTTGCAAATCTCTGGGACACTCCAACATCCAAAGGACTAATGGCACTCAGAGTATGTCATTGTAAGGGGTGCAAGACATTAGTGCTGATTTTCCTGGGGCTTGCTGAATTATTGTATTGTGGATTTTAGGGACATCCCTCCCTGATATATTGCACATGATGTCTCCATTTCCATGCCAAATGTGTGGTCTACCTGAACAATATTAGTAATACCTCCACTAATCTTTTGGGACAAATACTAGTTGGTGAGATGTGCATTGTGAAACTGCTTCCAGTGTGACATGAATATTCCCATGTCACCTTCTCAAGGTTATTTGACTTTTGTCAGCAACATGGCAGGATTTTGGAGCATAATTTCGTATTGTTGGCTCATTATGAATGTGACAAATAGATGTGTGCATGGCCTTCTGTGGGATCTGTGGGAATGCAGTTGGCATAGGGCTACTATTTTATGACAACAGGTAACTGAAATATTCTCCATGGGGCAAAACATTGAGGGTGATGAGGTCTCCTATTAGTTCAATCATTAATGTGATTGTACAACTTCAGCCTTGCAAATGTAGTTGTCTGAGATCCTGGTGTTCCTGTTGGAAGCTGTTGACAGTTCAGATGGCATGCATGCATATGGTATGGCAGATGTAACGGCCACTTGGGTGGAGTTTGTTACTGGGACCTATTTGACATAATGGTAATGTTTGCTAACCAGAGCTGTTGTTCAAGTGTGATCATGGACATGTTATGACCCTATTTCTCTTTTTATTTGCAGAATCAGCCCAGGAAAGCAAAGGAAACAAGGCACAGCCGAGTGGGGATGCATCTGGTCATAGGACCTTGGGTCAAGACACCATGGACACAGAGGGACCAAGTGGTTTGGAGGGTGAGGGGAGTGATACAGGGAGACAGGAACAACATCCTCTTCATCATCAGAATCTTCTTCCAGTTGACACTCCCTATTGGAACCATCGGGCATAGCCCTGTACCATCTTTGTCCTCCATCCCTGCTCGATCACCACCCTCCCTATTGCTCCCTACCCAGTTGGCTGTGCCCGCTCACCCAAGAGGATGGGCATCTCCTTTGCCGCAGACACCTCCACCCCAGCCACTGTTACCCCTATTGCCCTCAGTGAGGAGGCTATGTACCTCCTGAGGAGTATCACTGTGGGTCAGACAGCGACTGTGAATGCCATCCAGGGATTGGCAACCCAACTGCAGCAGACCAATTCATTCCTGGAAGGCATTCAGGGTGGAATGTCTGAGCTACAGAGATCTTTACTGACTTTCGCCTTCATACTGATGGCAGCCAGATACCACCCACCTTCCGTTCCCCTTCCACGCCCCTTTTCCCAATCCAAATCCCCCATTTCCCTACATACCCCATGCAGACTGACTGATGCACATGTATCCACCTCAACACACAAGAGCAGCACACATAGAAACATGCACCACAAAACATACCACAAGCAAATAAAAGATGTCCCCACACACATCAGTCACCACTTCACCAGATACTCCCACCATACCTACTGTAATACACACAACATCGAGCATATCCACAGAATCCATCTCAACAGTCAGTGACACACCCACCACACCCAGCATACCTGCAGACACCACCCCAAAAGACACACAGACATCCACCACAACTACCACACCCTCAGACACCACCCAGTCACACAGACATCTACCACATCCAGCATACACCCAGATACCACCCCAACAGACACACAACCACATCTAGCATTCCATCACCCAGCACCTCCACCTCCCAGCCCCCCAAGACACACAAATGCCCACACTCACCCATGCAACAGACACCACCCAAACACAAGCATACCTCCCACATGCACATACCCATAACATCCACACCAACGCAGCAGAAAACCACTCCCTCGTCTTCCAAATCCCATCCCCCTTCTGCTGACCATCTCTGTGATACTAAGAACGTTTTTTGTTTTACCTTGACCTACACCTGTTTCTCCACCCAGTCCTAAACCCATAAGGTCCTAACCACCTCCTAACCCATCCCTTTCACTTCCAAGTCCTCCCCTGTCGCACCTGCTCCCCCCTGCAATCACCTCTACCCCTCCCCAAGAAAAAGCACGCTCCTCCTAAAAAGCAGTCCACCCCTCCCAAACCCATCCATCCCAAATCAGACCCCCTTATTCCTTAAAGATAATCCCTGAGGTGAATGCCTGCTCACTTGATGCCCCTCCCTGTGGAGGTTCCCTGGCAGTTAGAAGTCAAGTGACAGCACAGTGATGTGCCTGAACATTTTTGAGAAGGACTGGCAAATGACCTTTGACTTTTCAAGTTTCAATTTAATAAACCCCAAAAGTTGTTTTGTTGGGTACACAGTTGTCCCGCAATTCCTTTTTATACGTTTGTGTTGTTCCTGAGTAACTTGTGTTGTCTGCCTACAGTTCTGTGTGTTTCATCCTGCTTGTTGATCCAGTTGCTGTTGTATGCAGTATCTGACATTGTGAGCAGTGATGGTGTCCCCCAAGACAAGGGTATATGTTGACTGTATGGATATGTGGTTGTAAATGCAATAGTGGTGTCATGGCATTGTGTACTGTTTGGTAGGTAAGTATTCAATCTTGTGTTGACCAAAGTGAGGATGTATGGTGTTAGACTTGTCCTCCTGATATGGATTATGGATTCATCTAATGTGTGGCAGCTTGAGTTTTATTTGTGCAGACATGGTGTGTGTTCAATTGTCCTACCTTCCTTTACATTTGACTGTGTTGACTGTGCAGGTGTCCATTTAGCTGTGTGTACCTTGCAGCTACTTCATGTACAGCTATGTCCCATGAAGTTGGGTTTATATGTGCTTTGTTATCTTGCACTTCTACATTGTGCAGATAGACATACCATTTGGGTCTAGTATTGTTTGTCCCTGAGATACATGTAGGGTCAGTTCCTGTGGATGTGTAATTCTTTGTGTCTGATTCCAACACGGGACGCAATGAGAAGTGTACCTGGTGCCCATAGTGTGACCCCCATGTGATGTAGATGACAGCACAACAATATATTGTTAGGCGTGATAATACAGGTAGGTGTGTACTTAAGGTTGGTTGCGTCCACGGTGGCATAGTTTTTGTGCTCCATCAATCATCAGCAGCAGCGGCAGGATGTGTGTGATGGGCTCCATGGAGGCACTGGACTTGTAAGGCTGCCTGCAGGTGAGCGTCTCCCTTTATACTTACCATTTCTGCCTGGGAATACATGGTGGTTGGACTGCCATCGTCACATGGGTGGTGTACAATCGTATAATGTGACTGGCGGAAACACAGGCTCCGACAAACTGTTTGTGCTGTCTTGTGACTGTGGCAGTCTGTGTTGCTTGGCGATGCTGGCGGGACCATGACGGTCTTGGCTCCATAGGCATGCATGACTCGTAATATGGTGGTCCGACTGCCAACCCTGATGGGGTTAGACTGGCAACACTGCCATTGTGGTCCATGCACCACCAAACTCATAATGAGGCCCGTAGTACTTGTTACTGTTAGTCTTTTTCAGGTTTGATGACTCTCGGATGATTGATGAACCGGACATCCTTTCTGTGTACCGCTAATCCAAAAATGAGTTCTACAAACCCAGCAGCTTTTTGAAAAGCTGTGTCTGTACTAGTACAGAAACAAATTTTAATGTGTTGTTTTGAATAAAGGTGTTTTCTGTATGCAAATAAAAAGTCAGAGATTTAGTGTTAAAGCTCATATTTCCATATTTAAAGCCTTCTGGGATTCACAGTATGCAGAACCGTATAAACTAATCCAGGGTGTACCAGATCTAACCATGTCTTTCTTAAGGATATATGGAGGATCTGCAGATCCTTCTAGGCTTTTTAAAAGTTTTGATTAGTTTCTGGAAAAGTACTGTTCCACCATGATATAGTTCTTGTCTTTCTTGACAGATCCCAGCACTTGTCACAGAAAAAGTTCTTCAGCAAAGTATAATAGTTTTTTTCAGAGAACAAGAACCTTTTGTGACCTCCAATGGCTTTTTGACATGCAGAACAAGAGGTATTTAGCCAGAAATTGTTTGCAAAGAGGGTTCAAGCAACCACCAGAATCCTATGTTTGAACATTTTGCACCCTTGCACCAGGTGAAAAAAATGTACCTAAAAGTTTGTGAGTTGCAATTTGCACCAGAAGAGTCAGAGCAAGTGAAACTAATGGAATTGCTGAGCAGAGGAAGAGGAATGCAAAGGGGAGTGTACATCATATTTGCATTGTAAAATACCATAACTCCCAGTTAGAGGTTGAATATATTGAGATGAAGGATCAAGAAGAGATTGATATTAGCTTTGCAACTGTGGGCTTGATTTTTTTCAATGTTTGTGTTGTATTTTAATTTTGTTTTATTCAAAACAAACACAAATGCAAACACACTAAAAAACAAACCTTCATATAAACAAAATAAGGTATTTTCAAAAACAACATAAAAGTGATAATGAATGATAGTGAATAAATAAGTGAGTATGAAACTGAGAGGTTCACTGAAAGTGAGGCACTGTCATGGAGGGAGGGAGTTAGGGGAAGTCAGTAAAAAAGTGAGATACTGAGTGAAAGAGTGTATGTAAGGGGTAATGGCAAGTTTCAGATTGGGTGAAGTTAAGGTGGCTGTGTGTAGTGGGTTTTGACTGCACAGCCGGACATGCAGCCACATCCTGATCCCACCCAACACAGGCAACCAACACTCATTGAGTATTGTCTTTGGTTATATCCAGCAGGGGCTAATCATCTTTCCTGACCTCTGGCCAGGACCTGTGCCCAACCCTTTTTGGGTGGCAACACCTGACACACAAGACTGAAGACTGTGCACAGCGGGATGGACCACCCTCTGCCCATGTGCAGCAAGTGGTGGTCAACTGTAGGCCATGCTCAGCGAGGGCAAACATGTACTGTTTGGGTTATCCATAGCTTTGACCAGTGGCCACTGTGCACGACCTACAGCCACACATTGCACCCACTCTGCCATGGTCTGCCAACTTCCACTGCTAGCAGCCTGCAGTGATACATAGCTCATGATTTAAGGGCAGCCCATACCTTCTGTTCATGATCTTCAATTTTACACATGGAGTACTAGTCATAGGGCCTGGCTGGATGAAAGGCCCTTTCATCAGTGGTCACATCAATTTGCATGGACTTTGGCCATGCACAGTGGAGATTAGCCACTAGCCAGGCCAGAGACTAGGTCCTGCAGTGGGCAGCCAACTTCCATTAAGCACTGTTTTCAGCTGTGCACATAATGGTTTGGCTGTAAAGTGGTCAGGACCTGCACACAAATGTCAGTAGGTGGCCGCCCCCTGCTGTGCTTGGCCAAATGGTGGCCCATCTCTGAAGTGCATAGCCTTCAGGTTGGCACTGTAGAGGTTAGCCACTGAGCCTAGTCTCTGGCCTTGCAAGGTGCTTAACCCTCTGTGGACAGCCAGGCTGTGCACCCTACTTTCTATGGGTACAAACCCCTGCTGCATTTGGCCATGTGCAGCAGGGACTGGATGCAGTGCCTGGCCAATGCATTCATAAACATTTCAAATAAATTGTGCTGACTAAATTTAATATGCCACATTTTTGTGAGATTATTCATTTGCTGTTTAGTGTTTGAGTGTCTAATATAAGTTTGAACTCAGGATTTCACTTTTTAAACTTTCTTCATCCATTTCTGGTTATTTTTTTAAATATGCAGGTGGCCAAGGATTAATTAATGCCAAGTAATGAAATAGTAATTATCTGTAAAAATATTCCCACTGATGCAGAATCCCATAAACCCATAAACCCAGTGGAACTGGAAAACCACCAATGTTGCGTGCATTAGTATACAGTGGGTGCTAAAAGTAATTTTTCTTCTTTTCGTAGATGATCCTGTTGTTCCCTCAAGAGGCCAGGAGGAGGAGGAAGACCCTCAAATAAAGGCCTGGTAGGAGCAACCTGATTGGCTGGGCTGGAAGATTACTGAGGTCCTGCTGGTAGTGCATCATCCCAACAGCCACAAGCAGCTAATCAATACCAATCCCACCCTTTTAACAGTTACAATGCTGTAGTTTGGACTCTTGCTCTAGGCAAGACTGCTGATTTAAGGATGACAGTACTTATGTTTGTAGGCGACTATGCCTATCCTACAACAAGTCGCAGCTGTCATCCCAACCCTTCCGGCTCACTAGCAGCACCTCACCAAAAACCCAAATAAATAGTAAAAGGTGATTTGTTGCAGCCTTTAAGAATGGACTCGAGAGTATGACATCTCAGGGAGTGTCGTGGTTAAACGGAGATTACCCTTTTCTCACAGATTCATCATGTCTCATCCAAACACAGGCAATAACGAAGATGCAGTAAAGTTTCAATGGTTTTCATTTATTACAACTGCAATCTGTGATAAGTTGCATGGGCTGCAATGATTAAGATAATGAACAGTGCAAAAAACTAAATTGTAAAGACAAGAGTCATTACTACAAAGACCCCACCATCTTACAATAACATGAAAAGACATAAGGTGTGTAATATGTCCTAATACCCTATCATAATAGGCCTAACCTTCTACCTAAAGGAGAGCTGGGTATGTTAAACCTAATCTGCCAATGCCATGTCCATGAGAGGAGCCCCCAACCCTTGTTACATTCAAATGAGGTCTCTATCTCAGACTCCGCAGGGACACGAAGACTGGGTCTGCGTCAAGACGACGTGCAGCATCGATATGAGCGATGGTCGCGATGCCCTCTGGTCGGAATCCCTCTGATTATCTGTCTAAAGTGTGATATATTTATACAGATCTACTTGGACCTCTGACGTAGGAGTGTTCCCAATCAATAGATTACAGGCATCCTTGGGGGGGCAATTAATATAAACAATTCCCTCGAAAGCATGGAGAGGGAAAGTCCCTAAGTGTGAACACCTACTGTTTGTTTGTCTTTGTCACTTGATCTTGACGCCTTAACACGGTGGCACTGATAATGCAAATCATAACAAGTGGCCTAACTATAAACAAGGCAGCCATCTTAGAAGAATTAAATAATTAAATGGGCTAAGACAGAACAAGCTAAGTAGGTTAAAAGTCACTAGGTGACGGGGGCACGAGTCTGCAAGCCAAAAGCTAAGCTAACTCTTGTTATCCCATTAAAACAAACTAGGATTCACTACAACAACACCCCATACCCACTGAGATTCTCCACCAAAATACCCTGGAGGGCATATAGATACTAGCCAAGGGGCAAAAATAAAAAGAATAAAAAGCTGGAGCGAATGGACATGTGTTTTCTTCAGAGATGGGGTTGGTCTGTTTGGTGGGTGTGGAATAAGCTGGGCAAGGGGTTGTGTTGTTTTAACTAAGGTTTAGGGGGGTAGTAGATCTATTGCAGTTGGTGTGAGTGGGATGAACTGGGAAAGGGATAATGTTTGATAATGTTGTAGAGGTTATGAGGAGGTGGGTCTGTTGAGGTGGACAGGGTAGTATGATTGGGAAAGGGGTAGTTTAGATGGTGTTTTTCAGGGGTTGTCTCTGTTGTGGCTGGATTGGTGGCTGTGTGTCTTTTTCGCCATCAATATTTGTGTGTTCTTCCTAAGCATTTTTCTTAAGTAGCTTTTGCTTTATTATTTGTCATACCCTGACATACCCAGTACATCATGAAAAGTTCTCGTACTTACTGACAGAAATGCATCCCCAAATCTGGCCCATCAAAAAAAATAAAGAAGTTCCACCATCCTCTTTAGAATCCAGTATATATGAGCTGCCTTGCCGGAGCACCCCCAATGAGGCCTTCACTCTCCTGCAATCAATGTTGACAATGTAACCACACCCACCCTTGTCACTCCACTACTGTTTGCACTTAAACCATTTCCATAAGTAAAAACTGCCATCCCCTCTTCAGTCACCACTAAGTAGGACCGCATACAGCGTAAATGCCATATTATACTGCCACGCCTTTAACCCAAAATACTCCCTTCTCTTTATTAAAGCTAGAATGTCTGCCACCTATCTAATAACTTTGAGTAGCTGTTGATGGGAGAGTTTGAAAAAAGGAAATAACTATTAGCACCATAGCAGGACCAAAGAGGGATAATCTCACAGGAATAAAGGTTTCTTCTTAATCTCATTTGAGAAAGTGAACACGCAAAACAATTTGGCAACATGAAACTGAAAGAAGAGAGGAAAATCCCAAGCAGAGGCCAGCATAAATCAACACAGTTTTAAGAGGCATTTCCTAAATCTAGCGTCATGAATTATAAACTGCATACAAGTCAGGAGGATGTTGCTTCAGGATCTCAAAGCTCTGTGGGGCAAAGGTTATAAAAAATGGGAATACTACATAGCATTAACCTACTATAGAGTATAATTTTCTGGCCCATGGAGCCTCATCACCAGTTTAAGGAGGATGGTGTGGGTGAATTTATCATTTTTTTGCCTTCTTCCTGCAACAGTTTAGCATTGCTTAAACTACATCTGCCCCATCAAATGTGAATCTTTTGAATTTTGAAATGGATAACAGCATAATACATCTCAAAACCGGTTTTGGAGAACGTTATGAAATTAATTGAAAGATAGGTAGGGAAAATTAGGGATACATTGTGAGCAAGAAAGAAATAGGGCCCGATTCACAAAGGTAAGCTTAGACCAGAATTCAAAGTTTAGACCAAAAGTCTAAACTTACACTAAAAGTCTAACTTTACTCGTAGTAAAGTTAGAATTTATGTCTAAGTTTAGACTTTTGGTCTAAACCTACACCGAAAGTCTAACTTTACTCGTGCAACACACACATGCAACAACACAATGAAAATACCACAAAAGAAACTCCACACAGGAGTAGAAAAAAATATATAGTATATGGTACATCAAGTTAGTCCAAAACTGCATGAATCATAAATACTGTGCATATTATGCCATTGTCCAACATCACAGTGTATGTCCTTTTGAATGCTTCACTCGTTATTCTGGCCCCAGCAAGGGAAAACGATGACAATCATATCATAATGCAGACTTTTAAGGTAAATTACAGAAATCACAATGAAAACACAGGTCATATTGCACCTGCACTCCTATTCCACTTTACAATGTAAATATTGTGAGCCCTGGTGAAATGGTTGAATGCAAGGATAAAACGCAGGCCACAGGAGCCCCTAGGGGCCTACTACAATTAATACTTCAATTTACAGGCTTACAGGTGGCAAGTTTCCAGTGACAATCAGGAGCCTCCATTGAGGTTTCATCCTGTCCTATCACACTGATCAAGTGTCCCCTCGTGCGTCCTCAAGAAACAGGGGGCACACACTTCAGTATTCATCAGGGAGACCTCATTGGTCTCCTGTGTGTAACATTACCAAGGAGCCTGTGAACATGCGGTGCAGCTGTAGAAAGTACAGGGCGCCCTCAGAACTGAAATGCCACAGAGCCTTAACCTGGTGCACACCTTTGAGGGATGACAAGGGCTGGGCGATAACAGTGGACCCCAGGAAGCTCATCTAAGAGGCACAGTATTTTTTTTGTAGAGAGCACAGCCAACGTGTGACTGAGGACCTGATCCTCCGTAGAGCAGGGCACAAGTTGAGCAGCAGGCAGGTAGGCCAGCACATTAGATTCTCTTAAGCAGAGTAGCTGTCACTCCAACAGCCCAGCAAGCAGCAAGGCAGCACAGCAAAGCAAATAGTCCAGATGGTGGTTTCTGCTGGCAGCACAGACCTCCTGTGGTAATGTAGTGTTTCTAGCGTCAGCAGCATCTGTTCTTTTTGCTTTTGTCACCTTAAGTGGGAAGGGTATGCCCAGCCATGGGTCTGGTGCTCACTGTGCCAGTATACTCAAGCTAGCCTGGTTGATGAGGGGTGATAGTCCACAACCAGCAAAAAGGGCCCCCACAAATTCAGAAGCCCTTCTTCTTTCACCAAAGAAAACGAGAGACTGGCAAAAGCTAGTTTTCAATTGCAGAAGTGGACCAGCTGATGGTTTTGGTGCATTTTGACTAAACATACCCTTGAAAATAGGTGGTGATTTGTTTGGTTGTGATAATTTCACTTCAAACAACCTGTGTGGATGTAGGCTACTAGTATACTTTGAAACCATGGAATCCCACATTTTTTAATACTAAGCTGAGGGTTGCTGTTGATAATGAGCACATCATACAAGAGACCGGGCTGCTTCAACTAACAATGACAGACATTTTCTTCATCATCAGCAGCAATTCCTTCTATTTGTTGTTTCTTCACTTTGCACAAAAGTCATCTTTTCAGTTGATGTTCTCACAGGATTGAGAATTCATTTTTACAGGGGTCACTTGAACCCAATGCCATAACGTCCATCAGGTGGTCTTTAATGTGGTCCTTATTTGGCCTAAGTATGAACAAGTCCCAAACCGGGGAGGAGAGCTTCCCTACATAGCCAAGCCAGATGAATTTGGGTGATAGGTGGTATTGCTTCTACGTAAGAAAGGGTGGGGTTACAGTGGGGGTAGTCAGTGGGTTGTTTTGTGATTGCGTGAAGAGTAAAGTAGTTGATGTTCATAAGGGTCCAGGCTCAACAGAAATGAGCTGCATATACTAGATGACTGTCAACCAGGATTTCTGGAACCTTTTTTTGCCTTGTCTCTCATGGTGGGATTTGGAGGTCCCTTCGGTGTTGCATTCATCAAAAGAGGGGCTTGGGGAATATGTGGGAGAGGTCCTTTTTTTCCTTGAAGAAGATGGTGAAGATGAATGAGATGTGCCATTGCAATAGCAGTCAGAGCATCAAAGTTAATTTCTGGCTCTATTCCTATCTCAGGAATAGCTAGGGTAGGTAACTCGTATTCCTGTTGAGTTCCTGGGAAAGATTAGAATTGCTGGGGCTCTTTGATTTTGGACTCACTAGTCTAAGCCATGACTGTGGTTCCTGTAGCACAGAGAAAAATCTCCTTTGGTTTTAATGTTATTGGCTATGTTGTTGATCTGTCCAAACCCTTCCTGCTCAAAAGAGATTGCAGAAGGTACATCGTGTTGCAACCTTGGTAGAAAGAAGAGTTGTGGAACAGACTTCCTTTTCTCATAGACACCGTTCATAGCAGGAGCCTGGTTTTGAAGTTCCCTCTTCTTCACATCTAGTTGGTCAGACAAGGAGCAGTAGCATATAGCAGAAAAATCTCTTTTGTCAAGTGGCAGCTACTTCATAAACTTCTCTCCATCTCAGTCACAGTCTTATCCACCTACAGGAAAGAAAACATAAGAACGAAGACAGCAAAACGTAAGCTATTCTAGTCAATGCAATATATGTCTTCATACCAATAACAATACTCCCAGGTGTCAACTCATTATTTTGTTATACCATGGGCTAGTTAGGATAAAACATCAGTGAAGAATTACATAACAGATACCAGATGTCCCTGCAAGTCCATGGAGCCCTGTGGAAGTCAGGGAGAGGCTGGCAAAAAAAACATATTAAGTTAATTAAAAATATTAATAACCCTGACTATGCATGCCCAATCCATGTGGCAGAACACATGGAAAAAGTTCTAAAAAATGGGAAATAATACCCAATGCACCATGGGACTCTCATGAGAGCCGGGTGAGGCTCTCAACAATTGATTACATTTATTAAACATATTGATGACATGAACTACAGACTACTGTAACTGGCTCCCTATCACAATATAATAAAAGGACATATATGGAAAAATGATAACCATATCTCTAGCCTCCTAAAGAACCATAATACATACAATATTCCTAGCAGAAGGCTTTTACAAGTGGAAATATAATAGCCAATAATCAATTATCAGACTCCCACTACTTCATGAAAATGGTGGATGTGCAGCTTGTTCAGCAAGGCAGAAGGCATGGAGAACAGAAACAATATGGCCGCTTATGAGGCTCAATTTTTGTTTCATAGAATGGTGGATGAACAATTGACAATGAAAGAGAAAAAAAACAAAAAAGTCTGCATATGAGACAAACAGTGGTGGATTGGAATATACCAAGGAAGGAGGAGGTATATAAAGCAAAGAAAAGTGGCCCACTATGATGCACATAGTGGTTTCATAGAATGCTGGACAAGCTCATTGGTTGGTAAGGCAGAAGGCATGGAGAAAAAAGACAAGTTGGCATACACCGGTTTCACAAAATCATGAATAGGCACATAAAAGACTATTGTCATGACTCATGACCTGCTCCTGTTGTGCTCTGTGAATGGCTTGGTCGTCCCTTCTTGGCCCTTGCGCCATCCCACACTGTTACCCCACAGTTTCATTACCCTATGACCCCCTGAGCCTGAGCCCACCATGTCCCAAAGTAATCCTGTGAGAAGGAACACACTGAGTAGTCCAAAAAATGCATGTGTGCTGTGCCAAATGAGAATCTAGCCCTTCCTGCCTCTTCCCTGGTTAAAAGGCCTCCTTCCTGTCTAATTGCTCATCTTTTGCATGTTCCCAACCAGGACTAGAGATCGCACAAGAGGCTGAGTTTTCATGTGATTTGGGACCATTTTATGGTCCGGCCTCTAAAAACCATAGCCATTTCCCCAGGCCTGTGCTTGGCTTAAAGGCTTTCCTGGAGAAAGGATAATCTGTTCTCTATCTCCCACTGGAGCTTATCTGTATCCTGTCATCACAGCTGACCTGGTCCAGACTTCTAATACACCTGTCGCTCTTTCTTTCGGTGCTCAGCTCAGGATTTTAACCCTACTAAACTTCAAAAATTGATAAAAGAAACTTTGTTTGGCAACATGAGTAAGGTCAGTGGACTGAGCCTGTAATTAGAAAAAAACACTAGAAACTGTAACCATCTCTTGGCTGAGCCAGGCATCACTGATTTACAACTGAAAGGGTCAATTATATTTATGACTAGGATCAACTTGAGTTGGAGAAGTGTGATAATTACTTCTATAATGGAACAGGAAAAAAGACTAATATATCCAAGAAAATCTATTTGAGGTGAGTGTCCAATGAGGTCGAAAATTCTTGTAATACAGTGAAGGTAGTCAGTTGTAGAAATCTAACTGCTATTTATTGATATTTAAGCCTTGCTATGTGAACTGCAAAGAGAAGTGAAAACCCAAGACTCCAAGCAGAGTGCAAGAAAATTCAAGAATAGAGGGAGATCCCAGAAAGCCAGAGAACCGAAACTGTGCTATAAGTTGGAATACTCAAGATCATCCAACTTTTTCCATTTCAAATCCCAAACCCTCTTCCCCCTGGAGGTTAATCAGCAGCACTCATGCCTAGTATTGAGGGCTAACCTTAAGAAGATTGGAAGGACTCTATTTGTTCCTGCAGAAAATTGAGTTTTGAGTAAGTGGACCTTGACAATTGTCATACCGAGGTCTGCTGTTGTGAGAAAGCCTCTTTCTAACATGGTTACCCCCATTTTGGCCTGTTTGTCAGGGTTTGTCTGTGTGTTTTTACTGTCTCACTGGGATCCATCTAGTCAGGACCTCAGTGCTCATAGTTCGTGGCTTACAAGTCAGTATGTTTTACTGTTTTGTCAGTATGCTTGACTGTGACACTGGAGTCCTGCTAACCAGAACTCCAGTGCTTTTGCTCTCTCTGATTCCAAATTTGTACTTACATACTAGTAAACCAATAGTTCACTCCAAATTGGAATACTGGATCCCCTTATCAGTCCCTAGTACATGGTACCTAGATACCCAGGGCACTGCGATTCCAGGAGATCATTATGGGCTGCAGCATTTCTTTTGCCACCCATAAGGAGCTTATACAAACACTTCTTCGGGACTGCCATTGCAGCCTGAGTGAAATAGTGTAAGCACTATTTCACAGCCATGTTCACTGCACCAGGTCTTTTATAAGTCACCTATATATATATATATATATATATATATATATACTATAAAGTGCTTGAAATGGCACAGACGGTGCCCTCCTTACATAATCCAGTCTACACTGGTTCAGGGACCCCCCCGTCTCTGCTCTGGCATGAAACTGGACAAAGGAAAGGGGAGTGACCACTTTCCTGTCCATCACCACCGCAGGGGAGGTGCCCAGAGCTCCTTCAGAGTTCCCCTGGGTTCTGACATCTTGTTTTCAGGATGTTCAGGAAACTCTGGGAGCATCTGGGTGGCCAGTGCAAGCAGGTGACACCAGAGACCACTCCTAATAGGTCCATACCTGGTTAGGTGACCAATCCCCCTCTGAGCGCTATTTAGGGTCTCTCCTGTGGATGTTTCCTCAGATTCAGATTGCAAGACTCCAGCAGGAAACCTCTGTATCCTTTACTTCATCTTCTACCAAGGGATCAACCGCTGACTGCTCCAGGAACTCTACAAAACTGCAACAAAGAAGCAAAGAAGACTTCTGTGACCTTGTAACTTCAGCTCCTGCCAGCAACTGCAACAGTTTCCAGGTTGTGCATGCTCTGAGGACTGCCTGTCTTCATCCTGCACCAGAAGAACTGAAAGAATCTCCTGTGGAGTGATGGAGTCACTTCACTGCTTCAGCAGGCACCTCTCTGCAGTGATGACCGGTACTCTGGGTCCCCTCTCCTGATGATGAGCGTGGATCCTGAAATACATGCGGTGGACTAACGTGACCCAGCCTGTTCAAAGGTCCAACTGTCCAAATTTGGTGGAGGTAAGAGCTTGCCTCCCCAGGCCAGACAGTATCCCTATGCACTGTGTGTTTTGTAGCTCATTGGGCTTCTGTGTACTTCTCTAGGAAATCCTCTGTGCATAGCATAGCCCAGGTCCCCAGCACCCTATCCTGTGATGCTCAGCTCTTTGAGTTGTTCCCCAGAGACGTGGGAGCCCTTTGTGTAGTGCTGTGATGACCGCCATTTGCAACTCCTTTGCCCTCATGCTGTGGGACTCTTGTGCTTGCTGCCTGGTCTTCTGAGGGCTCTCTGGGTTGCTGAGAGCCCCCTCTGTCTCCTCCTTCTGGGTAGAGTCAACCTGATCCTTCCTGGGCATGGACAGTGCCATTTTCCAAGAAACGTGAGTTTTGCATTTAGCAAAGCTTGTTGGTGAAATCCAGTAACACAAACCAGACTGCCTTCATCCATCTGGCGTGGGACATCTTCTGCACCAACCAGGAACCTGCATCTATCTTCTTTGGTGCAATACTAACTTTGTCTTCTCACTGGTGGTTGTCTTTTTGCACCTTCATCTGGGTTAGCAGGTGCTCCTGTTCTCCCTGGACTCTTCAGTGCTTCTTGGAATTGGTCCTCTTCTTCCACACATCTTCAGGTCCAGGAATCCATTGTTGGTGTCCTGCAGTCTCTTCTGGTTCTTGCACTGTCTTCTACCACGACTTCTAGTGTGTTTTAGGAAACTTGCTGTGTTTTACAAAGTCCTGCTTTCCTGGGATCTGGGGTGGGATACTTTACTTACCTTTGGTGTTTTCTTACACTCCCAGTGCCCCTCTACACATTACACTTGCCTTGGTGGGAAACCGAATTTCACATTTCACTATTTTAGTTTATGGTTTGTGTTCCCTCTAGGCCCATTGCAACCTATTGTGACTTTCACTATTTGCACTATTTTCTGACTGTTTACTTACCTGTTTTTGGTTACTAGTGTATATATTGTGTGATTTACTTACCTTCTAAGGAAATATAGTCTCCAAATGTTTTTGGCCTTGTGTCACTAAAATAAAGTACCTTTATTTTTGGTAACACTGAGTATTGTCTTTCTTGTGTGTAAGTACTGTGTGACTACAGTGGTATTGTAAGAGCTTTGCAGGTCTCCTAGTTCAGCCTTGGCTGCTCTGCCCACAGCTACCTCTAAACAGCCTGGGTTCTAGACACTGACTACATTTCACTGATAAGGGATAACTGGACCTGGTATAAGGTGTAAGTACCTTAGGTACCCACTACCCACTACAAACCAGGTCAGCCACCTACAGCTATGCAGTTTTTTCTCCTTTGTCATCACTTCTTTTTCATTTTGATGGGTGTCATGTACTTTGTAGCCCGCTATGTACCCTGTGCCTTGCAGGGAACCCCAAGTTAAGGCCCCCTGATGGAAAAACAAATTACTTACCCAGACTTACCTGGGATGGTGTCCCTCTGGTGGGGGTGTTCCTGGTGGCTTGGGGCGGGCTCCTGTGGACCCAATCAATGGCGTTTAACCATGGAAATGGGTCCAGAGGTCCCCTAACGCCTGGTCTGACCCAGGCGTTAAATAATGGTGCAAAACAAGCTTAGCACCATTATTTGGCCCCTCCTCCCACCCGTGCGTCATTTTAGCATGAGGGGATAAATATGTGGCTATGGGGATAGCACCATTTTTTAGATGGGAATGCCTACCTCATTGATGCAAGGTAGGTGCTTGCATCCAAAAAATAGTGCAAACTCCTTTATTTTGACGTTAGATGTGTCTAACGTCAAAATATAAATATGGAGTTAGGTTTGCACCAAATGTACTTAAAACAAATGACACAAATTCGGGCCAAATTATTATTCTGAAGGGGAAGTAGAGGAAAGTCTTCACCTCTGCAGAAATCCTGAGAACTCAAGTGAGCGGCCCTTAGTTTGACAGAAGACATGGTGGATAAGAGAACAAGGAGGGGTTTGCCCTGGAGACCACCCCTACCCCTTTTCCACCAACAAACATGTGTAGCTTTGCAGGGAAATGATTACACAAATATATACCCAAAATGTGCCTGAGCCAATCCATGAGCCTATACACCATCAGGAAAGCATAGACAAGAATGTAAAAAATTAACCAAGATAATAGCAGAGCACCATGGAAATTGGCAAACAATTGTTTTGAATACACTTTACCAAATGCTACAAACACCTACAGGCCTAGGCAATAATAAAAATGCACAAACGAAATGGCAGTCACAGGGGACAAAAAATAAGCTAACCTAAATTGAACATGAATTCAAGTCATCTAGAGGCACCTGAACACCTTTAATACAGGAGGCGCGAGAATTTGAAATATCCATTAAAACAGAACAGCAACTGCGTATAGACGACCATGCGCCACACTGTAAAACATCATGGTATAATCACAGATCTGGACAGCAACACAAGGAAAGGGACGAAATACAATCCCAGCCCTACACCATCTCAAATGTTCATTCCTATTACAGGCATATTCCATGAATCACAAAGCCTAAACCCAAGGCGATCCACCTACAAACAAAACAAAACAAATCCAAAAAATGGAAGAGAATTGTATTGCTTGTCATCTCTCAAACATGAGACATTTTGCAAAGTAGAACACTGAACCTACTTGATTTCCCCTAAAAAAGTGCTAAAGTTTCTGAGGTTAGATGATGCAGCAGAGATTGCAGACAAAGGAAAGTGATACATTCCACTAGTATCCAAAATAAAAAATTGCTCAGCAAAGAACATGGAGGGGTCTTCAGGAAGTTGATACTTTATGTATAGTAGCCTTGCTCTCTATGGCACGTCCCCTGTTAAAAAATTAAATTATTAAAAAAGATACAATTCTGCTAGAAACAAAAGTTATCTAACAGTCTGCTTTGGTAAAAATTCAACCCAAAATTAATTTTGAGTTTATTATCACTGCCCTGCATTAATAATAACAGTGGTTTGTGTAAAATAAAATAATCTAGCATTGTCCCTGTGGTCCTCAGATATGTTTTTTACCCGCCCAAACCTCATTTATGCAACATGGTGTAATTATGTTTCGCTGGCATTACATGTCACATCTGTAGCAAGACATGCCTGAACTCTGGGCAAGATTTAAGAAAAGTGGTGCTGGATCCAGTGCAGCGCCACTTTTCTTGTGCCCCTCAGCTCCTCTCTAATGCCACCATGTGTGGGTCTTATCTAAGATACAGCGCACCATGGCAGTAGTTAGGGAACTAGCATCAAAATTGTTGATGCTAGTTTGGAGCTTTGCAGGATTAGTTTAAAAATATTGATGTAATCCTGCAAAGCCCACTGTAAACAATGGTGTGCCTCCTTTTAACGCCTGCTGTCAGTGAGATTTAAAATTGCAGAAACAAATGACGCAAAGAAATCTCTTAAATTTCTTTGCACCAATTTTTTGGTCCCACTAATGTGAGAATACCCCCTTTACATACATTATCCTGGCGCAGGCATAATGTAGCACAAAGGCTTACAAAGTGGCGCAAGGCATGAATTGTTCCACTTTGTAAACTTGGCACAGAGATTTTGGCCTCGTTGGGCCACATTAATATTTTTAAAAAATGACTCTAATGTGGCACAAGGAGGTGCTAGGGGCCCTTAAATCTGCCTCTATGTGAGGTTGCACGGGAGAAAGGAAATTTTACCAAGGCTTTATTACTTCCAGATTTTTTTTTTTTATTCCTGGAGTCTATGTTAATGTATTACAGTGTCCCTATAGAAACAGTCATTTATAAATTTGCACTTGTAGCCAAGCATATCTACTTGTAGCCAAGCATAGCAAATTTCGAATGAAGAATAGTATAATTTGAACCAGGTTTGCTTTATCAGAACATGACTTCAAGGGCAGTTGAATAAAATACACAGTAATGCACTTGTTTGTACTTTACTCTTCTACCACACCTGCAGTTTCCCTTCACATTAAGTGAAATGTATTTGAAAGTGTTGCCCACGTGTATTGAATATGCATTTCCTTTCCACACATTGAATAACAGAATGAGTGATGAATTAAAAATCCAGCTTTAACAAGTTTGTGTTTACATATTGCTCACTGTGAAATATAATTAGTTTGCTGTGCTCGGTTAAGGAGGACATGCTGACAAAGGTTTGTGAATCATGTTGATGATTAATTATTTCTTAGTGCTGGAAACTCATGAGCAAGTTGCACCAAAGCCTGTATTTAGTTACAACTATTTACAGATAATGCCTTGTGAATCAGGCCTCACTATGCATTTGTAACTCACTCTGTTACAGGAATAGGACACACCTAAACATGTAGAAACCTTAGTCAATCAGTGCTGAATATTAGCATAGAAGCTGAATGAAAGTCAGGAATAATATACACCTACTTGTAGAAAAAGGTTAATCTATCAGACCTGGATATTCAAGTGTAACAGGCATACCTTCTCTTAAAAATCGCTTTCAGAATAAAGGATATTGTATGTAATTTTACGCATGCCATTCAGTATTTGCTGATTTGCCTCTAGATCCTTACTGGAACGGATTTGTGCACACTCAACAGCTACAAGAATTCGGAGAAAAAAGGTAAAATCCCAAATGAGGGAAATTTGTTTTGTGCATTTGTAAGCTGTGCTGTCATTTTGAAATTGTACAGGGATCCGACTCACTGAGCTTTACTGGTAAAAAGGTGTATAAAGTGTTGTGTGGGTCATTCATCTCTCAAATGATAATTATATTTATTTAAATCTCTCAAATTATCAAACAAAAAATTAGAATGTTTATTTAAATATGTAATTTTAAATGTTTTGGCCTCATTACGAGTTTGGTGGTCCTAGGATATGCAAAATCTTGGGGGCGGTCCGACCACCAGATTACGATCCTGACAGTCAGACTGCCAGGAGATTGCTGTCTCCGCTGGGATCAGGGATCCCGAGGGGTTGGGGGGCAGTGAAAGTTGTGGTCAACCACAGCAGTGCCGAGATTGGCACTGCCGTGCTGATCACAACTTTCCTTTCAGCCAGCCTTTTAATGGGGGGTGGTCCTTGCCATAAAAAAGGCTGGCAGAAACACAGAGTTGGGGGCCACAGGGACTCCTCAGTCAGCACCTTCAGAATACACACTGCCTGCTATGGCAGACAGTGTACATTCTGAGGGTGCTGTGTGCGACGGCATTGGCCTCTGAGGTGAATGCCGCCGCATTGTTTTAGCCAGTTAGTCCGGCGGGAAGGTCGTAAAACGATGTTTCCACCGGGCAGCCTGGCAGAAACATCAGATTATGACAGTGGTGAGGCTGTCGGCTTGACGGCCACCTCCCCGCTGCTGAATTGGAGTTTGGGCAGTTCAACTACCTAACTCATAATCAGGCCTTGACCCTTTATGAAAATTAATAATCTAAGACATAAAAAAGTTCATTATTAAAATATTAGTTTTTGGGTTTAAATGACAGAAATACCAAAAACCTATAGTTTAAAGCATTTACTACATATTCATATAAAAATACATGACTGCACCAAGTGGAATAAATACTCACTCTGAACCCTAAAGAGAAAAAATACAAGATAAATAATAACCCTCTCCATTGACATAAAAATGAAAGCAATTGTATCACCACCCTGTGCCCCTGTCACTCCTGCAACCCCTCCCTAACCCATGACACACTGCCATTATTTTCGTAAACACAATAAGCATCCAGGCATGAAAAATAAATACTTGCATTAAACCCCAAATAAAAAACCCACAGACATAAGTATTATCCCTCTCAACTGACATAAGTGCACCAGAATGTTAGAACCCCGACATAGGGCCTTATTACAAGGCTGGCGGTCTGAAGACCGATAGCATCGCGATGACGGTCGGACAGCAGCGGCTGTGTTGGTCCGACTGCCACATTACAAGGTTGGCAGGCAGACCCACCAAACTACCATCGTCCCCACCAGGATGAGGGATCCCAGGGGGCTGATGCTGGCCCTGGTTGTAATGAGCAAAGGTGGCACTGAACTCAGCACCTCCTTGCTGATTATAACCTTGTTCTCTGCCAGCTTTTTCATGCCGACCTTACCGCCATGAAAAGGCTGGCGGAGAACAAGTGGAGGGGGGCCCTTGCACTGCCAATGCCCATGACATGGACAGTGCAGGGGTTCCCCTGCACAGCACCCTTGAAATGCACACTGTCTGCAGAGCAGGCAGTGTGCATTTCAAGAGTGCTGGTGCCCCTGCGTCCAGCAGCCTTGCTGCCAGCTCTCTTATGAGCCGGTGACAATGCTGCTGCACCTTTCCCACTGGGCTGACAGGCGGAAACTTTGGTTTCCACCAGTCAGCCTAGTAGGAAAGTCGTAATGGGGCCAGCGGGGAGGTCACCAGCACATTGGCGACCCCCCCGTCTGGAGTTTGGCAGACAGATATTTCCATCCGCCAAACTCATAATCACCCCCATAGTGTCCCACTAGTCCTGTAGTCTTCCCCTGAAACTTAACACAACCCTAATACATAAAAAATAAACAACCCCCCACAAAGATCCCACCCTGAAGCATATAAATAAAGACCTGAAAGAGTTGGGGTCTTATTATGACATTGGCGGTCCGAGGACTGCCAATGCTGTGGTGGCGGTCAGACTGCCACATGCTAGGTAGTTGGACCGCCCCATTATGACCCTGGAGGTCAGTCCATCAGGGGACCGCCATCCCTCCCAGGAACATGGTTCCAGACTGGCTGATGGCAGTCTGACTCATGGTCATCCATGACGGTGCTGTGTTCAGCACTGCCATGTGGAGCACGTGTCCCCTTACCATGATGGTTCAACCGCCATGGAAAGGCAAGCAAAAAGGCTTTGCTGGGGGCAACAGGAGGGGCCCAGTACTGCTCACAACCAAGTAATGGGCAGTGCAGTGGCCCTCATGAAAACATCAGGCAGTGCACATCCTGAGGTTTCTGTAGTGCTACGGTAATGGCCTTGACTCCGTTATGGGAACCAAGAACAATACCATGGCACTGTTCCTGCCGAGCTGACTGGCGGGAACATCGTAATACAATGTTCCTGCCAGTCAGACTGGTGGAAACATCATAATATGACTGGAGGAGGCAGTCGGTATGACGACTGCCTCCTCCCTGAGGCTTTGGCGGTCGAGTAATTCAGATAGCCAAAGTTGTAATGAGGCCCTTGAATATTAACCCTCTCCACTGATATAAGTATGCAAAAATAAAATGCTACCCACCATTGACATACCTATGGATACTATCCTCAATTTAAGAAAATATATCTACATCGAAAAATATGTCAATGGAAAATGTAAAACATAACATGTTTAACATACAAAAATAATGAATTTTAAAATTTGTAGATATAAAACAGTGATGGCCAAACTTAGGCCCAAATTTATGAAAAATTACGCACAACTGCATTAGTTGTGCATCAAAACTTTTAACGCAAGCTAACCTCACTCCCTAGCGCCATCAGTCCGTTATATTTAAAAAATGATACACAATGGCGCTAAGGAATGGTTAGCACCAAAAACTAATGACGCTAAATATTGCGACATGCCATAAGAAAAAATTATGCTAATGCCGCAAAAGTGGGGCTAGACTGTTTTGCAGCACGTTTTTTTACACAAAAAGTGCTAACACCATATTTAATCGCATTAACGTAAAAAAAAACATGCAAGCATGAAAAAAACATTTGGGAAGACCCCAGGGAGGTCCCAATCAGCCAAGTTCCAGCCAGGAGGGTCCAACAAAGTCCCAGGAGAAGGCAAAGAGGAAGCGGAATTGTCGCTGCAGTGAGGAGGAACATGACATCTGGGTCAGAGAGGTGATGGAGCACCAAAACCAGCTTTTTTTTCACCCCCAAGTTGCCAATTGATAGGAGAGAGGGCATATGGCAGGCAAAAGTAGACAAAGTCAACAGCATGGCAGAGGTGAGGAGGACTGTCACTGATTGCAAGAAGCGCTGGCACAACTGCAAGCGCAGAACTAAGGAGAAACTGGCCAGGAACCGAAAGGCAGCACTACAGACTGGAGGTGGAAGTCCTGTACCACAGGAGGACCTGGATGAGCTCGAGGAGATGGTTGCAGCGGTCATCCCGGAGGAGCTGGACACTGGAATCGTAGGACAGCACAGACTACAAAGAACTACCACAAATGCACGGTAAGTTGCAGCGGGGGGACTATCTGGAATCTCACAAATGGCAGAAGGGGGGGGGCACATTGGACACACTCAACGCATGCTAAAGAGTTGCATCAGGACACGTAGGCCCTGAATCAAAATGCCCCATTGCCACCCAAGCCACACTTGTAGTGATGCTCTGGTTGCGCAATGCACTCCGACATATACACAATGTGAACATGAGCCACTCACTATGGCTTTACACCACCATGCAAATATGCAGCACATTGCCTGGAAGGGACATGTAATTAATGTGACGGGAAGGTGAAGTGACAGTGTCTTACCTGTGTGTCACTGGAAGTACTTTTGAATGAGTGTACATCTGTTGTCCACATCTTCTTCCTCTGCCTTCTCTTCATCACTGTCTACAGGCTCCACCACTGCCACAAGACCATCTCCAGGCTCATCCTCCTCCAGAAAAGGCACCTGGCGTCTCAAGGCCAGGTTGTGCAACATGAAACGATGATCTGGCACACCTTCTTGGGTGAGTAGTACAGGGATCCACCTGTCAGATGGAGGCACTGGAATCTGGCCTTCAGGAGGCCAAAGGTTTTTTCAATTATCCTCCTTGTTCGCCCATGTGCCTCATTGTAATGTTCCTCTGCCCTTGTCCTGGCTTCCGCACTGGGGTTAGTAGCCATGAGAGGTTGGGGTAACCAGAGTCACCTGCAAATATTGAGGGATACCTGTGAGCCAGACACTCACCCTTAGGGCCAAACCCACACCCACATACCTACATCAACTGGGTGGGGAGCATGGGCTCACCCATTAGCCACACCCGGTGCCTCTGAAGTTGAGACATCACATATAGAATGCTGATATTCCTCAAGATAAAGGCATCATGCACAGAGCCAGGACACTTGGCATTCACATGAGAGATGTACTGGTCCACCAAACACTCCATCTGCACAGTCAGAGAGTGAGAGCTTTTTCTATTCCTGAACACTTGTTCATTTCTCTGGAGGGGGGGTGGGGAGGGCAAATGCAATATGTGTACCATCAATAGCACCAATGATGTTGAGGATATGTCCCAGAGCATAAAAGTCGGCCTTCACTGTGGCCAAATCATCCACCTGGGGGAATACAATGTAGCTGCACATTTGTTTCAGCAGGGCAGACAACAGCCTAGTCAGCAGGTTGGAGAACATTGGCCGAGACATCCCTGATGCCATGGCCACTGCCACTTAAAAGGAAGCCCTTGCCAGGAAATGGAGCACTGACAAGACCGGCACTAGAGGGGGGATACCTGTGGCTGGCAGATAGCTCAAATCAGGTCTGGCTCCAATTGGGTGCACAGTTCTTGGATTATCAAGTCTGTAGGTCAGGATAATGTGCCTGTGCTCCATTGTCGCCAGGTCCACCAGAGGTCTGTACACGGGGGGATGTCTCAATCTCCTATTCATCTTCAGTGGTTGAAGTCTACAGAGAAAAACAGTGAGCAAAGGGTCATATTCACACATATGTTATAATAAAATGCATTTCTTCCTTTACAGAAACAGTATGTGAAATCGAGAGTCAGTTGATGTGCCAATGTCTGCTGTGACGCAGTTAGGTGCCATGGCCTGTGCCCCCCTGAAATGGCGGCTGCCTGACCTGTGAAGAGAGACAAGTGGAAAAGAGTTAATTCTGCTGGCGTTGTGCGCCGTTGCGGTCGGCGTTCGATGACCACTGCGCAACTTTGCATTGGTTATCATTAGGCCGTATGGGTTCCAGGAGCCAATGGCGGTGTACGCCAGTGGTGACAGTACACACTGCCGCAGACGTGACCACCATTTTCTATCTGTACATTCACTTGCTACCTGACCTTCAATAGGAGAGGACCTACACTGCAAGTGCTGCTCTGACCTGTGTCTGGAAGCGACAATGGCTCGGGTGTCTGAGGAAAGGGCCCCCTCCTTCACTTCAAAGGAGTTGGAGAGACTGGTGGATGGGGTCCTACCCCAGTACACTTTACTCTATGGTCCTCCAGAAAAATAGGTGAGTACACTGTGAGCATGATGCGTGGGCCATGAATGTAGGGAATGGTGTGTGTGTAATCCTCATGTAGTGGGGGGCTGAGGGATCCTGGGCAGAGTGTTGCATGTCTGGTGGTCAATGTCTGTGCATAAGGGGATGGGAGGTGTATTGTGGGCCATGAGTGTAACAGTCCGGACAATATGAATAATCCCTTTTGTGCTGTGTTTTTTCTGCAGGTCAGCACCCATCAGAAAAAGGGTATTTGGCGTGCCATCTCATCTTTGGCCATGTGCAGCGGAGGTTGGCTGCAGGGCTTCGCCTTTGGTTGTGCGCGATGGGGGTTGGCCTCAGTGCCTCACCTGTAGTCAGGCCCTGTGGCCAGCCCCCAATAACCACTCAACCTCTCACCACTTACAATAAGGAATGGTCTGGCAAATTGAAAAAAAAAAAAAATTCACAAGTAAAAAGCGTGAGATCACCTTTCAGAATGTACCTTTTTGAAGGTGAAAAGAATTTAAAGCTGAGAAAAGACAACTGACACACTTAGAACGGAGCCCTTAAACTTCTATGTGAAGGTCTGAGACCTTAACTACTAGGCCAGAGATGATTCCTTAGTGCAGTGTTCAGACATCTCTATGGCATTCCATCCAAAGATGGTCGTATGAAAAAGTGGTAAATGTTCCATCACTAGGAATGTTCAACATTCAAAACACAACTAAATAAACAGACACATTGCCATGAGATACCAGGATTTGAACCTTTAACCTCTTGATTGACCATCTAAGAGCTTTACCAGTAAGCCAGATATGACTCTGTTCTGCTGTGCATCAAAAGCTAAGTATAAAATTCTGTTACTTCAGAGAGGAAACAGAGCTCTCTGTTCTTCCTTCTTTTAGGCAAACAAACCACATGACAACTACTAATGAGGATTGGATATCCAGAGTTCCAGCTTGTCCTTCAGTCACTTCGGAGAGGGAAAAATATGGTTTGGTTGCTTAAAATAAGGAATAATAGAGAGCTTTGTTTCCTCTCTGAAGTGACAGAAGGATACGCCGGAACTCTAGATATCCAAATACTCTCTGCTCATTACATCAATATTATTTTAAAAGGCCTCGCTCTTCTATACGTATATATTTTCTATCTTTCTTCAGATAAATTAGGGGTTCCTGGAGGTCCACTAGTATATACATCAAATTTTGCCCTGAAGAAGGTGGCGATTGAACTAGTATTGTGTCAACCGAAACGCACGTCAGCAGGCAGGCACATTTGTGACAAATGGATTCTGGAATAACAAGAAGCAAAATTATGTTTTACTCATCCTCGAGTTGCTAAATTACAGACAAGCAGGCAAACACCATCAGGTCACCCGGACTTAATTAAGATATGGCAGTGAAACTGGACTGTCAACATTGTTTGGCCACATAAAAGAATGTAGAAGGATAAACTGGCATTATGTACATTTTTGATTTCAACATCACCGGCTTAACCTTTAAAGCCTTTTTATTACCATCGGTCATGAACAATTGATCCAGTATTTGATACAGTTACCTATCTCTGTTTTGTAGAAGTTCATATTTTGCTTTGTGTTCCTTTATTTTTGTCTATCTGTATTTAGGTTATAGCTCTCTGTTTTCTATTTTGTTGGATGGTGTTATGGTTGATGGTTGTGTTGTATGACTGATGGTATGAGAGTAGATTGATTCATTTTGGACCTCTAACTGTATTATTTATCTAATTGTTTACTATTTTGAAGAAATTGAAAAAAATGGATATATTTGATATGATCAAAATAAATGTATGTTCCTAAATTTATATTTAAAATATATTGTTTGTTTTCCAGATTATGCTTTATTAATTAGAATATGAGATATATGTACCCACGTTAATTTATTTTGGAGAGACATTTTTCTTACATATGGGAGAGAGAGAGAGACAGACAGTGACAGGACCGCAGGGGAGCCTCTCTTGCAAGATCAGGCATTGCTCCAGCATGCAGGGAGCTGTCTTAAATAGCAGCTCACTGCTTGCAGGAACAATGTAGTCATCTTGTTCCCTGCATGCACGTTAGTGTGCTAGGAAAGAGATGATAACTCTGCTTTCAGCAAACAGGAGCTGTTTGACAGTTCCCACTAGCTGAAAGCAGAGTCATGTTTGATACTGCTTGGAAGAAGCTTTCAGCTCCTGTCAAACAAAAGCAAACAGTTGCCTCCTGAGGGTGGATCCCTCAGGAGGTAGCAGGAGCAGGTCCTGGGGGCATGCTGGTCCTAAGGGCCATGTATGGCTTCAGAATGGGGGCCAAGCAGCACCCCTCCTTCTTTCAATTTGGCCCCAGGAAGATGGTGGTCCCTGGGGGTCCATGACAACCTCCTCCTCATTGCCTATTTTAGCCCCAGGAAGGTGGCTATCCCTTGTGCTCACTGAGGGAGATGACCAACCCCCAAATTCACTTTGTACATTTGGCCCTGGGAAGCTGGTGGCCCCTGGGGCCCAGGGGGTCTGAGAACCCCTGCACGTTAAATAATTCTAGCCCCAGTGAGGTGGTGGTCCCCATGGTCTGGGTGGGTCTGCAGGCCCCCCATTCATTTTGTACTGATTGCCCCAGGGAGGTGGGGGTCCCCAGGGTGCGGGGGGTCTGCACACATCAAAGAAAACACTCAGTTGTACAAAAATAAAGGTACTTTATTTTTGGTCACACAATACCACAAAATACTAGAAGGCCAATAGGAGATAAGTAATACTCTAATTGTATACACTAGTAAACAGTAATAGGCTTAGAAAAGGTTAGAAAACAGTGCTGTTGCAAATAAACAATAGTGACCCTAGGGGAGCCCAAACAACATACTAAAAAATGGAATGCAAACACAGGACTCCCACCTAGGTAAGTGGAATGTGTAAAGGGGAGCTTGGAGTACTAGAAAACCACAGAGGTAAGTAACACAGCACCCCCAATCGACCAGGAAAGCAGGAGTAAATCATTGGAATTTCCCAAACCACCCAAAAGGAAGGAAAAGAAGAAAAAAAGACACAGAGAAAAGTTTGCAAGAAAACAGCAATGGATTCCTGGAGAGGAAGACCTGTGGAGAGAAAGGACCAACTCCAAGAGTCACTGTGGAGTCCAGGAGGGGTAGGAACTACCACCCACCCACCTATAGTTGTAGGAGTTGATCAATAGAGGTGAGAAGGTCAGCACTGGAGCCCTGGAGCCAGGGAGAAATTGCTGAGGGATGTAGATGACGTCCCACGCTTGAAGAAGAATTGCAGTCAGGTGTTGGTGCAGGAATTCCACCAAGAAGCCTTGGCAAAGGTAAATGTTGCGGTTGGCAGAAAAGGGAGCTGCTAGGGACCAGTAAGGCCCATGAGGACTCAATCCAGGAGGGTGAGTTTGAGGGGACCCTCAGTGACACAGAGAGTCCACAGAAGCAGTGGCAGCACCGAAAGAATCCTACAGGATGGGGACACAGAAGTTGCAGAAGGAGCCCAGGCAGCACAAATAAGAAGAGTCCCATGCTGCAGGAAGACCAAGGAGAGAGCTGTGCATCACAGGAAGTAGTGGAGAGGGCTTGAGCTGCACGCAGCCTGAGGTTACCTTGGGGGAGATACAATCAAGCCTTGGCAGCTGCAAGAGACGTGGTCAATGGGGGTACTGTCCTGCGTGGGAAGGCAAGGGCTTAACTCTACCAAAGTTAGACAGCTGGCAGAGAGGACCAGGGGGACTACTCTGGATCACCACCTGTGATGCAGGATCCACGCAGCTCAGGATGAGAGGAGATCCACCCATCTGGTCGTCATTGCAGTAGGTGCCTGTGGATGCAGGGGAGTGACTCATTCACTCTAAGTGAGATTCCTTCTTCCTTCTAGTGCAGGCTGAAGACACACTACCATCAGTGGATTCACAGCTGGTGAAAATGTTGCAGAAGCTGTCAGGAGTAGTGGAAACAATGCTGCAGAAGAGTTCATATTCTTGGAGGCAGATTGTTGGGTCCTGGAGGGTCCAGTCACAGTTCCGGAGCCCAGAAATAGAAGCAGAGGTTGCAGAGGAATCCTGTTGGAATCTTGCAAGCCAAATCTGAGGACCCACCCCAGAGGAAGACCCTAAATAGCCATGAAAGGAGGCTTGGTCACTTGTCCAGGTGACCACCTATCAGGAGGGGGCTCTGATGCCACTTGCATGGCCTGGCCACTCAGATGCTCCCAGAGTTTCCTGCGAACCTTGGATTCAAGGTTGCAGAACTCAGGGACCCTCTGGAGGAGCTCTGGGTACCAGCCCTGGGGTCGTGACGGACAGTGGAGTGGCCACTCCCCTTCCCATTGTCCAGTTTCGCACTAGAGCAGGTACTGATGGCCCCTGAACCTATAGGGACTGATTTATGCATAGAGGGCACCAAATATGCCCTTCAAAGCATACAAGTGGCTTGGGGAGTCTACCCCCTTCCAAGCCAGTCACACCTATTTCCAAAGGGAGTGGGTGTTACCCCCTCTCCCAAAGAAAATCCTTTGTTCTGCCTTCCTGAGCTTCATCAGATCAAGCAGCAGGAGGGCAGAAACCTGTCTGAGGGGTGGCAGCAGCTTGGGCTGCACACAAAACCCTAGAAGACTGGTGGTAGCAATGCTGGGGATCCTCTAAGAACAGTATTGGGGTATGATTCTGACATGTTTGATACCAAACATGCCTAGGTTCGGAGTTACCATTATGTAGCTGGACATAGGTAGTGACCTATGTCCAGTACACCCATAAAATGGCATCCCCACACTCGCAAAGTCCATGAAAATGGCACTGGAGTTTGTGGGGCTCCTCTGCTAGTGCAGGGGTGTCGTCACACACAGGTACTTGCACCCTGCCCTCTGGGCTAGGAGGGCCTACTGTAGGAGGTGACTTATAGTGACCTGGGGCCAGATGTACAAAGGCCCGTATTTATACTTTTTGACGCTAAACTGCGCTAACGCAGTTTAGCGTCAAAAAATGTTGCGCCGGCTAACGCCATTCTGAAGCGCCATGCGGGCGCCGTATTTATTGAATGGCGTTAGCCGGCGCAAGCAGACCGGCGCTGCCTGGTGTGCGTGGAAAAAAACCACGTACACCAGGCAGCGCCGGCGTAGGGAAAAATGGCGCTAGGGCGTCTTAAAAATGGTGCAAGTCAGGTTGACGCAAAAAATCGCCTCCACCCGATTTGCGCCATTTTTAACGACGCCCAGACGCCATTTACATGACTCCTGTCTTAGTAAAGACAGGAGTCATGCCCCCTTGCCCAATGGCCATGCCCAGGGGACTTATGTCCCCTGGGCATGGTCATTGGGCATTGAGGCATGTAGGGGGGCACAAATCAGGCCCCCCTATGCCACAAAAAAATATTAAAAAAAAAAATATTTATACTTACCTGAACTTACCTGAATGTCCCTGGGGTGGGTCCCTCCATCCTTGGGTGTCCTCCTGGGGTGGGCAAGGGTGGCAGGGGGGGTCCCTGGGGGCATGGGAGGGCAGCTGTGGGCTCATTTTGAGCCCACAGGTCCCTTAACGCCTGCCCTAACCCAGGTGTTAAAAAGTGGCGCAAATGCGGGGGTTTCTGCCCCGCCAACTCCCGGGCGTGATTTTTGCCCGGGAGTATAAATACGACGCATTTGCGTCGCAGTCATTTTTTTGGACGGGAACGCCTACCTTGCATCTCATTAACGCAAGGAAGACGTTCACGCTAAAAAATGACGCTCTTTACTCATACTTTGGCGCTAGACGCGTCTAGCGCCAAAGTATAAATATGGCGTTAGTTTTGCGCCGAATTTGCGTCGAAAAAAGCGACGCTAATTCGGCGCAAACGGAGTATAAATATGCCCCAAAGTGTTTTGCATGGGGCAAACAGCGAAATTCGCTGTTTGCGCCATGCAAAACGCGCATGGCAATGCTCATTCCCATTTTGCAAGTCGGTAACCTAGTTACCGACTTGCAAAATAGGAATGCGACTCGCAAATAGGAAGGGGTGTTCCCCTTCCTATTTGCGATTAACATCGCGATGCAGAATTGCTTTGTGACCGCGAACGTGGTCGCAAAGCAATTCGCAGTTAGCACCCATTACAAATGGGTGCTAACCCATTCCCATGGGGACCCCTTCCCCGTTGTGAATGGCTCTGAAAAAATGAAACAAAAAAGTTTAATTTTCTCTGGTGTATTGCAACTCGTTTTCCTTTAAGGAAAACGGGCTGCAACACAAAAAATAAAAAAAACAGCTTTATTAAAAAGCAGTCACAGACATGGTGGTTTGCTGTCTCCAACAGGCCACCATCCCTGTGAGTGCAGCGAATTGCAAGGGGGTTACAAATTGCGACCCACCTCATTAATATTAATGAGGTGGGTCCTTGCGACCCCCTTGCGATTCGCAGATGGTGTCAAGGACACCATGCTGCATATGGGTTTGCGACTCGCAAATTGTGAGTCACTCCGACTCGCAATTTGCGAGTCATAAACCCAAACTTACCTACATCTGGCCCCTGGTGCAGTGACTTATGGTGAAAAAGGGTGCATGCACCCTTTCACACAGGTTGCAATGGCAGGACTGCAGAACACTTTATATGGGTTACCTATGGGTGGCATAATATATGTTGCAGCTCATAGGAATCCCCTGGTACCCCAATGCCCTGGTACCTCAATACCATATACTAGGGACTTACATGGGGGGACCAGTATGCTAAATGTGGGGAGAAAAAGGTACAGTTACCAAGTTTTAAGGGAGAGAGCATAACCACTGGGGTCCTAGTTAGCAGGATTCCAGTAAACAGAGTCAAATACACTGACAACAGGGAGAACATGGGATTAACCATGCAAGAAAGAGGGTACTTTCCCACAGTCAGTTTGATAGTCCGCGACCTTCACACAGAGCTATTATCTTTTTTTTCTTTTTTTCTTAGCCCTTTTCGGGCTATCTGGGACCACGAGGGAGCCCTCAAGGGCTGCTCCGTAGTCCCTACTTATATATTTTTAATTTATTATTTGAAAAAAATGTCCTTTATAAGCTATCTGGCACCATGGGAAGCCTTAAGGCTTCCTTCGCGATGCCATTGCTTCAGCATGCAAGGAGCTTGTTTACCAGCAGCTCCGTGCTTGTGAATAAAACCTTTAATCTCTGTTCCCTGCATGTCTGCAGGAAACAGAGATGAAAGAGCTGCTGTTTGATAGCTGGACCTGCTTGACAGGTCCCTCTGTCAACCAGCAGACTGTTTGCTGTGGCTTTGCAGTCAAGACATAGCAGACAGCAATGTCCCAGGGTGGGCACCCAGGAATATAGCAGGAACTGGCCCTGGCATGTGGTGGTCCCCAGGGCCATCAGAGGCTCCTCGAGGTGGGCTGCACAGCCCCCCTTCAACATAAACATAACCCCAGGGAGGTGGTCACCCCGGGGCTTGGGGCCCGAAAAGGACCCCTTTTCCATATTTTTATTGATTGCCCCAGGTATGTGATGATCCCCAGGGCAGTGGGGGGGGGGTGCACGGCCCCCACATATATTATAATTAAGGCTGACAGGCCTGCCCATGCACTTAAACCAATTTGCCCCGGGGAGGTGGTGGTCCCCGAACATAGGGGGGCCAAGGGCAAATATCAGAAAAAGTTTGACACAAATGCCAATATCGAGATATTGTGGCAAAAAATAATAATAAAAAATGATTTTTGTTCTGAGGGAGGGTCTTTCTGGGACCCCCCCCACCAAAGGTGTCCAAAACCCTGGCCCCTTTGCTTTTTTAAATATTTTAGTGGGACAAGATGTCTGCCAAAACTTAGTGGTTTAAAGTGTTGGCAGCCTATTAGAGCTGTGCATTTCCCTGCATGAGCTTTCTGTGTTTGTAAATACTTTGGGGTCAGAGATATACAAATATGAGTTTCCCTAAATTTCTCAAAAACTTCTGAATGGATTTACGCCAAATAAGCAAAAGCATAATCTGCGTACCAAAAGCTAGCGTTCTGCCGCATTTGGTGTAATTCTGTCAAGTGGTTCGGTTGAAGATGTGTCTAAGGGTCCTATTGGGACTAACATGGGAAATGCACCTTTTTTGACTACCCCTTTTTCTCAGCCCCTACTAGACGGATCACCCCACAACTTTCTGTGCACAACAAGATTCACTGTAACACTTTCTTTGGAAAATTTTGTGAAGATTCGTCAAAAGGCACCAAAGTTATAGGCAAGTCAAAAAATGCTATTTCTATGGATGGAAACATGATCCTAACTATAACTACCTTGTGGCGACCGCCACTAGGTAATATCTCGCACACCACTCCTCTGCAGTAAGCCACATAGGCTTCAGATGCCGATGAGCAGTGATTTATTAAAAAACATGGGAAAAACAGGCAAGTCATTTCGGCTTGAAAACTTTGTTTAAGTCGAAAAACAATGGGTCAACTTTTCCCACATTTTCAAATAAATAATTGTACAGTAGCTTTCAGAGCGTATGCCATTTATTGAAAGGAGTGGTGTTTGTGTTGCGCACATGCCACCTCACCACGGATGAATCAGATGGATTCAGTACTGTTCTATAATGTTGTGAATTCTCAAATAAAAAATACTTTTTAATATTTATTTTGTTTTGTATAATTCTAGGGGCTCCCCTTGGGCTTGAGTTGTAAGATAGGTTGACTCTTCCACTTTGTGCAGCAGATTTGTGAATCTGCAATGGGTGTGGGAGATAAAGCTCTCCTACAGTGGTGTGCCTTTTTTTTACTTTAAGTGAATTGCAACTCCACAAAGGACATAAAAATGAACATCAAATTAAGCAAAAGCACTTCCTTGAGTAAAGATTTACTTTGATGCTGAGTTTGCGTGTTAGAAAGCATCCTGTGGAAGTTGACATGGAAAATTAGGGCACATTTTTGACAATTCACCGTTTTTGCCGCATTTGACGTCTACGCAAAACGTGATGTGCCATTCCCGAATCTGATTTTTTTTTTATGGAAAATGGTGTGCAGATTTGCTGTAGAACATAAACGTTATGAAGAAAACACAAATTGCCTGTTTCCTAACCATAAACACTGCAATGCTATCAATTCCTCTGCAATATATATATATTTTGGTTTTGCCTGCTCATGTTATTGCTTGCCTCCACTGATGTCTATGAAAAATGGTTTGTCATGCCCGTGATTGGCCACGTGTGTTGTGTGACTTATTTCAAGCCTAGCATGGACTAGATTTGAGCTTTTTTATCAGCAGTGGTACTTTTGTAAATATAAGTGTAACTTTGGTTAACAGCAAATGTCGTACTATTTTGTAGTATTTTTTTAGAATTTGGTTGCCCAGTCCTAAAACGCACTTTGAATTTCCCTTAACTCCTCCCATTTTGTAGTAGTTAGCCCCCACTTTCATACCACTCCCCCTTGCCCCTTACACATTTACACCGAAAAGTGAGTGATCTGCATATGTTGTTCTCCATTGTTGTAGTGAGCTAGAAGAAGGGAAAGCACCCCAGACGAAGCTTTGTGTAGCATTTGTGAAAACATAGGGGCATATTTATAATGGCCTAGCGCCACCTTGCGCCACATTAACGTAATCATTTTTTACTTTAATGTGGCCCAACGAGGCCGAAATCCCTTGCGCGTATTTGCATGCATTGCGCCATTCTGTAACCCTTTGCACTACATGATGCCTGTGCCAGGCATAATATATGCAAAGGGCTCGTTCCCCCGTTAGGAGAGCTGGAAAAATGGCGTAAGGAAATCTACGAGATTTCCTTGCACCATTTTTTACGCCACTTTTAACGCCTGCTCAGGAGCAGGCGTTAAAAGGGGGCTTCATTCTTTAGAATGTGGCCCTATGTACTCTGCAGGATTAGCGCCAATATTTTGGCTCTACTCCTGCAGAGTACATCAATAACGTCATGAGAAATAATGCTAGTGCCCCCTACCGTGCATCATGGTGTGCTGTACTTTAAATATGGCTTACACAAGGTGGCGGTAGAGGGGTGCTAAGGGGCGCAGGGAAAGTGGTGCTGCACTCGGTGCAGCGTCACTTTCCATAAATCTGCCCCATAAAGTCAGAATACTGGAGTACTACTTTATGAACTCATATTGGGGGTCATTACAACCCTGGCGGACGGTGTTAAAGCTGCGGAAATACCGCAAACAGGCCGGCGGACAAAAAAAGGGAATTACGACCCTGGCGGTAACTGCCAACAAAGACAGCCACTTTAACACTTCGCCCGCCACGGCGGTACAGACAAACAGCGTGGTGGTCACCGCCAACAGACAGGCGGAAGACATTGTACCGCCCACAGTATCATAACCTACCAATCCGCCACCTTTTCCGAGGCGGATTCACCGTGGATAAAAACACGGCGGAAACAGCTTTTGCTATGGGGAAACGCTCACCTAAACACGCTCCACGAGGAACGACGACTCCATGGAGCCGGAACTCCAAATCCTACCTGCCCTTGTCTTTCTGCTCCTCTACGAACAACAGCGACGTAGGCGCAGAACATACCGGTGAGTACTGCATCTACGACACGGGGGAGGCAAAAGTTAGGGGGACACCCACTAAACACCCCCACCCCCACCCTCGCATATCACAACATACACACCAATGCAGTCAAAAATATCACATGAACAACCCACAATTCCCCCGGAAGAATGCAAAGACAAAGCGAATTGCGGGCAAACATTGTAATGTGCCAATATACATGTCATATAAAAATATACTGATTCATATCTCGAAATCTGTCATAATTATATATACAATACAAGAAGTAGTGCAGATATGTACACAACAATGTCCGTGCACCAACAGTCCAAAAATGCATGGGCGAGGCCCACAATAGATACCTGACCAAAATCCGAGAGAACACTGCCGGGGCATCAGATCAAAACACTACAGGCACCTCAGGGGGAAGGGAAGGGGGGGCACCTCAGCCGGATGACTGCAAAGCCAGATCCACGACGGGGCTCCATGCCCATTGATGTATCCTGGGCAGTGCAAAGCCACAGTCTCACAAGTCTCTACAGTGGGTGGGTTGCCCACTGTTCCATCCTGGGGAGTGCAAAGCCACAGTCTCACAAATCTTTACAGTGGGTGGTTTGCCCACTGTACCATCCTAGGGAGTGCAAAGCCGCAGTCTCTCAAGTCTTTATAGTGGGTGGTTTGCCCACTGTACCATCCTGGGGAGTGCAAAGCCACAATATCGCAAGTAGATGCAGTTCTCAACTGGTACTGGGTGGGACTGGTGCCCAGACTGGATGAGTCTCCCCGTGAAAGTTCCTGTCCTGTCACTGTTCCAGCTGCACCTGGGATAAGGGTGCCTGATGTGGCGGCCTATTCATACCCACACGGTGTTTGCCCTGTTCAGCGGTCTTCACCATGGCGGTCTTTGCCCTGTTCAGCGGTCTTCACCATGGCGGTCTTGGCCTTGTTCAGCGGTGCTTTGCCATGGCGGTCTATGGACTGTTCAGCGGTGCTTAGCCATGGCAGTCTTTGCCCTGTTCAGCGGTCTTCACCATGGCAGTCTTGGCCTTGTTCAGCAGTGCTTTGCCATGGCGGTCTATGGATTGTTCAGCGGTGCTCTGACATGGCGGTTCGGATACTGACATTGGTGTGTGGCATGACGAACTCCACACTGGACATTGGTGTGTGGCTTAACGTTCCATCATCGCCCAGCGGGGCTGTGGGATCCTGGTCCCTCCTGGGCACTGACTCCGGCGGTGGTCTCCTGCCCAGTAACGATACTTGGCCCCTCCTGGTCACTGACTCTGGCGGTGGTCTCCTGACCAGTAATGACGGTGCTGGCGGTTGTGTCTGGACCGCCGGAAATGATGGCGCACTTCTCCGCCGTGACACTCACAACAGGCTGGGCAGACTTCCTCGGGACCTTCCCCACCTTCTTTGGAGTTACAGCTGACTCACCAATCGCCTTCGATCCCATTTCAGTTGTTGTCCCACCAGGAGTCTTGACACGGTCCCGTCGTCCACTCTCCAATTTCAGAGCCTTTACAGGGGGTGGGCGGCCAGTGCCTTGGCTCCGGGTCCTACTGCCTGCCCTGGTGGACGAGGGATGAGGATGAGTCTCCCCGTGAAAGTTCCTGTCCTGTCACTGTTCCAGCTGCACATGGGATAAGGGTGCCTGATGTGGCGGCCTATTCATACCCACACGGTGTTTGCCCTGTTCAGCGGTCTTCACCATGGCGGTCTTTGCCCTGTTCAGTGGTCTTCACCATGGCGGTCTTGGCCGTGTTCAGCGGTGCTTTGCCATGGCGGTCTATGGACTGTTCAGCGGTGCTTAGCCATGGCAGTCTTTGCCCTGTTCTGCGGTCTTCACCATGGCGGTCTTGGCCTTGTTCAGCGGTGCTTTGCCATGTCGGTCTATGGACTGTTCAGCGGTGCTTAGCCATGGCAGTCTTTGCCCTGTTCAGCGGTCTTCACCATGGCGGTCTTGGCCTTGTTCAGCAGTGCTTTGCCATGGTGGTCTATGGATTGTTCAGCGGTGCTCTGACATGGCGGTTCGGATACTGACATTGGTGTGTGGCATGACGAACTCCACACTGGACATTGGTGTGTGGCTTAACGTTCCATCATCGCCCAGCGGGGCTGTGGGATCCTGGTCCCTCCTGGGCACTGACTCCGGCGGTGGTCTCCTGACCAGTAATGATACTTGGGCCCTCCTGGGCACTGACTCTGGCGGTGGTCTCCTGACCAGTAACGACGGTGCTGGCGGTTGTGTCTGGACCGCCGGAAATGATGGCGCACTTCTCCGCCGTGACACTCACAACAGGCTGGGCAGACTTCCTCGGGACCTTCCCCACCTTCTTTGGAGTTACAGCTGACTCACCAATCGCCTTCGATCCCATTTCAGTTGTTGTCCCACCAAGAGTCTTGACACGGTCCCGTCGTCCACTCTCCAATTTCAGAGCCTTTACAGGGGGTGGGCTGGGAGTGCCTTGGCTCCGGGTCCTACTGCCTGACCTGGTGGACGGTGCACTCCAAAAACCTGGAACACGCACCACTGGCACTGGAGGCTTTTTGGCTGAGGCGCTACAACAGGACTGATGAACTGGAGGGGGGGTGGAGGCAAACAGGTCAATTTGACAGAGGGACAGTTTCTGACGGACACTGGGATGGGTAGCTGGAGGGGATCTGGGAGTGGAGGTAGAGGAGGTGGTTGTAGGAGGTGTCACTTTAGGTGTTTTGGGTGCAGGTGCAGGTACTGGAGGCTGTTGTGAGGTGGATGGATGTTGGGTGAGTCATTGCCGGCGTTTGGGTACTTTGGGAGGGGGCGTCACAGACACACTGGGAGAGGACACAGGGGACGTGTAAATGGCAGTGGAGGTGGTGAGTGCAGGTGAGCGGCTTGTGGTGCTGTGTGTCCTGGTGCGAGTCCTAGTGCCTTTAGATGTGGTGCATGCAGGTGTGTGTGTAGATGACACTGGGAGGGAGGAGGGGGACACAGTGGAGACAGTGGATGTTGCTGTGTCTGTATGGGTGTGATGCTTGTGTGAGTGCCTGTGGTGTGTGTGGTGCCTATGTTTGCTTGAGCTGCTTTTGGGTGTTGACTTGTGTGCCTGCTGGTCTGTAGGTGTGCTTGGGATGGGCTGGGGTACAAGGGATTGGGTCTGGGTGGAGGAAGTTGGAGGGGGGAGGCTGGACACAGGGACAATGGCTGCCATCAGTGCGGAGGCCAGAGATTGCAGGGTTCGCTGAAGGACAGCCTGACCAGAATGAATGCCTTCCAGGAATACATTACCGTGTTTCAACTCTCGTTCTACACCCTGGATGGCATTCACAATGGTAGACTGCCCAACAGTGAGAGACCTGAGGAGGTCAATGGCCTCCTCACTGAGGGCAGCAGGGTGACTGGGGCAGGGCCTGAGGTGCCTGGGGCGAAGGTGATGCCCACCCTCCTGGGTGAGCGGGCACGGGACACACGCTGAGGGGCTGCTGGGAGGGCGGTGCTGGTAGGGGAGGTGGCGGCTGTACCTGTAGAAGTGGGGCGCACAGATGGTGCCACCACCAGAGGGGAGCTCCCATCGGCGGACGAGTCCATGTCGCTGGTTGGTGATCCTGTGGCCGACGTGAAGCTCCCCTCGCCCTCCGTCCCACTGGTGCATTCAGAGTCTGTGGTGTGGCCCTCCATGGCCATGTGGGATCGAGCTCCCTCGTGCTCCGGTGCCACTGTACCTCCGCCTGATGATGCTGATGTACAAAAGGACAGGGAGAGCAGGAAAAGGGGGGGAGACAGAAGAAAAAGAGTTTTAGTGCATGGCATACCGCTACCGTTGGCGGACAAGACAGACACAGCAGCCCCATGCATTACGCCGTGCTCCTGCCCGCTGCACATGCAATTTCTGGGATATGGCCTACATGCCAATGGTAGAAATCTGCGCACATGGATGGCAAAGGGGCAACTATACATCAACTTGCCTCTGTTCTGAGCTGGGGTAGAGTCCCACATGGCCTACATTACGGAGGGGCCTTGCCTACCTAACTCACCCTGGCGTAGGGACACCCACAGCCCACCTCCCCCACCCAGACACCTCCACTGCACGCAAAGTCCACAGAATGAGGTTGTACTCACCCCCTTGTGTCTGCTGTGATGTCCTTAAGCGCCCATCCAACTCCGGGTAGGCCACCGCCAGGATCCGGAACATCAGGGGGGTCATGGTGCGACGGGCACACCTCCCACGTTGGAAGGCCATCCCCAGCTGAGCCTCCGCCGTCTTCTTGCTGCAGGGGCGAATGTCCTCCTATCTCTTACGGCAGTGGGTGCCCCGTCTCTGGTGGGCCCCCAGGGTCCGGACTTCCTTGGCGATGGCACGCCAAATGTCCCTCTTCTGGTGGGCGCTGACCTACATGACATGCACAAGGAAAGAGGAACAGTCATTACCTACTGCACTGTCAATGTGAGTGGCCCCCTCCCAAATCTGTCCATGTGGCCCATTCATCCCCATGCATAACTGTTCTATGTACTCTGCCCCCTTCCCTCTTCCACCCAGCCCTCTCCACCCAGGCCTAGCCCATACAACGTGCTCCCTCAGTACTCACCTGTTGGTCTGGAGGACCGTAGAGTAGCGTGTACTGGGGGAGGACCCCATCCACAAGTTTCTCCAACTCCCGTGCAGTGAAGGCAGGGGCCCTTTCCCCAGACTCAGCAGCCATCGTCGCTTCCAGACCGAGGTCACAGCAGCACTAGCAGTGTAGGTCCTCTCCTGTCGAAGGTCAGGTATCTAGTGATTCAACAGATAGAAAATGGTGGTGACGTCCGCGGCGGTGACGTCCGCGGGGGGCGCATCATCACCGCCAGTGCACCTGTTCATTGGCTCCTGGGACTCATAGGGTCCAATGTTAACCAATGCAGCATTGCGCCGCACTCTACGACCGCCTACCGTGACGGTGTCCAACGCCAGCGCAGTTACCCCACAATTCCATTGTCCCAGTTTAGAGTTCAGGCAGCCGCCATTTCAGGGGCCCACATGGCTTCATTTACTACTGCGTCACACATACCGAGGCCTACACTCAAAACATTTCCCGGATGGGTTAATTGTCTGTTGTAGTCTTGTGTGTGACTGTGGGTACATACCTGGAGGAATGCTGACAGTTTCTTCGCTGTTGTCCTTCTTATGCACCGTCAGTTGGGACATATTGGAAGATGGCCAGATCTGCCGGTGTACCGACCGCTGGTGGACCTGTTGACAATGGAAGAGAGACATTTGATCGTGACCTACCGGTTCGTCCGTGCCACAATCCAGGAACTATGTACCCAGTTGGAGCCAGACCTGATGTCACCAATCCGCCATCCGACTGGAATCCCCCCTGACGTGCAGGTGCTGTCAGTGCTCCATTTCTTTGCAAGTGGCTCTTTTCAGACAACAGTGGCCATGGCATCAGGGATGTCCCAGCCTATGTTTTCCAACGTGTTGTCCAGAGTGTTGTCTGCCCTGCTGAAACACGTAAGGAGATACATCATTTTCCCTGAGGTGGAGGATTTGCCTACAGTGAAAGGTGACTTCTATGCCCTTGGACATATCCCGAACGTCATAGGTGCCATTGATGGGACCCATGTAGCTCTGGTCCCCCCCTGCAGGAGTGAACAGGAACAGGAAGAGTTATCATTCGATGAATGTCCAGATGGTCTGTTTGGCAGACCAGTACACCTCCCAGGTAAATGCTATGTTCCCTGGCTCAGTGCATGACGCCTACATCCTGCGGAATAGCAGCATCCCTGATATGATGGCTCAACTCCAGAGGCACCGTGTATGGCTATTGGGGGACTCTGGTTACCCCAACCTTTCCTGGCTATTGACCTCAGTGAGGAATCCCAGGACCAGGGATGAGGAACGGTACAATGAGGCCCATGGGAGGACTAGGAGGGTCAGCGGAGGTGGTGGGCATTTCATCGTCCTGGCTAGTGTCAGGGGCCCCTTGGAGTGCTACGGTGTCCCTCAAGGTCTTTTGAATGTTCGTCAGCACCCCTACAATGGTGCCCAGGGCAGAGCCGATGGTCCTGAGTTCCTCCCTGAACCCCAAATACTGCTCCTCCTGCAGACGCAGGGTCTCCTGCAACTTGCCCAGTACCGTTGCCATCGTCTCCTGGGAGTGGTGGTATGCTCCCATGATGGAGGAGAGGGCCTTGTGGAGAGTAGGTTCCCTTGGCCTGTCCTCCCTCTGTCGCACAGCAGCCCTCCCAGTTCCCCTGTGTTCATGTTCCTCCGTCCCCTGGACTGTGTGCCCACTACCGCTGCCCCCAGGTCCCTGTTGTTGGGGTGTTGGGTTAGCCTGGATGCCCTGTAGTGGTGGACACACCGCTGATTGACCTGTCCTGGGTAGGGAGGTTTGGGCCCGCTGGGTGGGTTCTGTGCTGGTGTTCCCAGAGGGTGGAAGGTCGGTGTTGGCCTGTGGCTGGGCAAGGGGAACCGACTGTCCTGAGGCCCACGATGGTCCGGGCTGGTCATCAAGATCCAGTAGGGCAGGGCTGCTGTCGTCACTGTGGGCCTCTTCTGGGGGTGGAGTGGTGTTGTCTGGACCCTCTGCTGTGGTGACGTTCCTTCGGGTTCCTGCGGGGGTATGAGTACATGATTATTGCATGTGTGTGTTTCATGGTGTGCAATGGTTGGGTGTGCTTGTACACCAGTGCAGGCATTCTTGTGTGGGGGCTTGTGTGCTGATGGTTGGGGGGTGTTGTGGGTCTGTGCAGTGGGCATGCTTTA
This sequence comes from Pleurodeles waltl, assembly GCF_031143425.1. Classification (NCBI taxonomy): domain Eukaryota; kingdom Metazoa; phylum Chordata; class Amphibia; order Caudata; family Salamandridae; genus Pleurodeles; species Pleurodeles waltl. The sequence continues at coordinate 578,578,581 of NC_090447.1, forward strand.
GTGATGGGTGTCCATGCTTAGTTATGTCATGCAGGTCTTGGGGTTGGGATGGGTGGTTGGTGTCATGGGTAGATTAGTGAGGATTTGGGGTGATAGGGGAGGGTGTGAGGGTGGGGGTATGTGATAGCATGCAGGTAGGGTGGGAGATATGATATTTAAGATTTGACTTATCAGTGTCCGTTCCTCCAACGACTCCTGCGAGGCCCTCAGGATGCAAGATGGACAAGACTTGCTCCTCCCATGTTGTTAGTTGTGGGGGAGGAGGTGGGGGTCTGCCGCCAGTCCGCTGTACCGCAATGTGGTGCCTGGATACCGTGGAACGCACCTTCCCCCGTAGGTCGTTCCACCTCTTCCTGATGTCCTCCCTATTTCTTGGGTGCTGTCCCACAGCGTTGACCCTGTCGACTATTCTTTGCCATAGCTCCATCTTCCTGGCTATGGATGTGTGCTGTACCTGTGAGCCAAATAGCTGTGGCTCTACCCGGATGAGTTCCTCCACCATGACCCTGAGCTCCTCCTCGTAGAAGCGGGGGTGTCTTTGGCGTGACATGGGGTGGTGTGTGTGAGGTGTTGGGTGGTGTATGTGTTGATGAGTGTGGTGAGTGTAGTGGTATGTGGTGTTTTGTGCTTGGGTGTTGTGTGGGTGATGGTGTAGTGTGCCTCTGTGTGATGGGGTTCTCTATTCTGTGCTGTCTCTCTCTGGCCTTCTCTCAGAAATTCTGGTCGTAGGGGTTTGTGTGTGATGTGGGTGTGTGTTTTATATTGTGTTGGGTGTGTGGGAGTGGTGTTTGTATGTGTATCAGGTGTGTGTATTTTGAATTGTCCAATGTGGCGGTGTTTTGGAGATGTGTGTGTATTTTGAGCGCGGCGGTGTGTACCGCCAATGGAGTACCGCGGTTGAAAGACCGCCGCGTGGATTCGTGGGTCGTCATGGCATGGGCGTGTTTCTGTTGACGTGGAGGTGGAGGATTTGTTTCCGCATGTTTATCGCTGACCTTTGGTGTGGCGGTATTGTGTGGGTGTCTGAATTTCGGTGGATTCCGTGATGTGTGTCATAATAGCTGTGGCGGAATTCCGCGGCGGTGTGTTGGCGGTCTTCTGCACGGCGGTAAGCGCCTTATACCGCCAATGTTGTAATGACCCCCATATTCTCTTGTGCATAGGCCCATTATCAAAAAGGTAAGTATATATGGGGAGTGTAGATTTACTATTGCATCACGCATCTATTTAGTTGTTATTACTAAAGAATTACATAGTGTGACTCCTAAAGCATAAAACGGGATATACACCCAAAAGATCTTCGTGCTCCATACATTAAGGTACTCCTTTCCAACTACCCTAAGATTGCTTGTGATTTTCCCTATTGAGTAGGCCGATTGGTATCAGCTTTAATTATACACATTACTACTTCATAAAAAGCACAATTTTCTTCTTCTTTTTCTGAAGATTCCTTCAATGTAAATAGAGCAGAATTTGCCAAAACACAGAACTCTATTTGCATCCAACTGCAAAAATATTTTCTGATGTAAGTAATTGTGGACATACTTAATAGTATTTTTTTTTCTATAAAAATGATGTGTGATGATTGAATTCATTTTGCCGCCAGGGAAGATCAATGCAATTTTAATTACTTAAATTCCAAACAGAAAACAGTAGATGGATTTAAACGAATGTTCAATAAGACAAACCCATCAAAATTATCAATTACCTATTCTACAGATGAACTGTTGCATTTTTGTAATCTGCTTAAACGTTTGAATCCTCAGAATAAATGAAGAAACGTTTTCTTCCATGCCAAAAAAAAAGACAGCCTGGATGCTGAACGATGCCTTGAGAGAATTTCTTGAAAATGTTTCTTTCCATCTGCTTAATAGAAAGATATTAAACGATTAGTCTTCTGTCCATGAAATTAAAATTACAGCTCTTCTTTGTGAATGAATAAATGCAAAATAATGCATTTCCATCTGTACTTGAAAGGTCAAAAATACTCAACATCAAGGGCTTTTTCAACTAAAGTATAGTGCATAGCTGCAAGGAGAGAGAAGGCTGTCTCATGATCAGTTTTCAAAGGTTGTAAATCTAAACTTTAAAAGACACATCTGTAAATAGCCAGTAAACTGACTACAGTGTTGGTAAATATTCCCCTTAAATAAAGCAGTTTTAAACGGAAAAAATAGATTCCCAAACGTTAAGAAATTGTAGGGCACTTTCTGTGTAGCTTTGTAGTTAGGAACATCGGCCCATAGTTATACTTTTTAACCCAAACCAGCTCTGGCGCTGGTTTGCATAAAGTTTTTTACTGCCGGCTAACGCCATTCCTACGCGCCAGGCAGGCACCTTATTTCAGAATTGACGTTAGCTGTCGCTGCGGGTTGGTCAGAGTAAAATAAAATGACTCAAACCAGGCTGCGCTGGTGTAGGGAAAAATGGGGGTTGTGCGTCAAAAAATGGTGCAATTCAGGTTTGAGTCAAAAATCATGGCTCAAACCAGACTTGCACCATTTTTTGACACACAACCCCCATTGAAATGACTCCTGTCTTAGCAAAGACAGGGGTCATGCCCCCTTGCCCAATGGCCATGCCCAGGGGAATTCTGTCCCCTGGGCAAGGCCATTGGGCAGAGTGGCATGTAGGGGGGCCCAAGTGAGGCCCCCCATGCCACTTTAATAAATAAAAAAAATATACTTACCCCAACTTACCTGTACCTACCTGGGATGGGTCCCCCCATCCATGGGTGTCCTCCAGGGGTGGGCGAGGGTGGCAGGAGGTGTCCCTAGCGGCAGGGGATGGCACCTGTGAACTGCTTCCATGGTCATAGACCATGGAAGTGGGCCCCCGTGTCCCTTAACGCCTGCCCTCACCCAGGCGTAAAAAAACAGCACACATCAGGCTGTGCGCTGTTTTTTAAGGCCCGCCCCCTCCTGTGCGTCAAAATGAGGTGGGCGTATAAATAATGCACACAGGTCTTAAAGTCATTTTTTGGATGGGACGCCTACCTTGCAAGTCATTAACTCAAGGCGGTTTCCTGCATCCAGAAAATGACGACCACGGAGGGATTCTGATGTTCGCGGGGTCGGCGTCATTGTATAAATATGGGGCAAGGTTTGCGCTGAATGTGCGTCAAGCTTTTTGACGCACATTAGGCGCAGACAGAGTATAAATATGCCCCATAATATCTGACAGACAGAAACGAAAGGCATATTCACTAATATAAGTGTACAAACTGTGAGTAAATGCTGATTTAATAAGCTTTGCATGTGAAAATGCACACTTATGTGAACAAAAGCCTATTTGACAAACCCTTTTTCAAAAATCATATTTATAATTAAGTGTGCTTTTCTCCAGGCTTAGGCTCATCTGAGCCCTAATGTTGAAAAAGATGGCCACAAATAGTGGGTCCACTTTGCACAACTACTTGGAACTCTTTTTCATTTTGTGATGGGACCTATGCAATGATGTGTCGCACCACATAATGACAAGTTGCAGGGAGTGGCAGATCTACCTGCCTAAAGCCTAAAATTAGGAAGATTGCTAATTGCAACCCGTGTGATTTTCTATAAATAAGGGGATGGTGACCGGCAAGAAGCAGCAATCACGATGTGTTGCTTTAAATATATAAAAACATCTTGTATTCGGGGTGGTATTTCGGGGAGAATGTAGTGGTTCCTTGATAAACTGACTCCTCTCCATTTTCCTCCCAACACAGTTCTCAAAAAGTAATATCCACAAGGGGCATCTTCTCTTTTCAAAACGAATGATACCATCCTTCGAAAGTCAGAGAATTATAACATAAAGCGAATACTGGGAGAAATTAAGACACGATCTCTGTCACAATAAACAGTCTCAATGGGCAATTGCAAAGTCGACACCGACATACTTAACTCTACCAGGTGCATTTCTCAGCCCAAAACTCAATAAACATTGAAGGGGCAAAAACATGCACCCACAATTTGTTGCCAACGAGTGGTTCTTAATTCCCAATCGAATCCTCAGGACCGCATTCTACACTTTGTTCTTTATTTCATTTCACTAAAACAATTAAAGGAAAACAAGCTTATTAGAATATAGAAGACATAAGTACAAATATAAATTGAAAACAATAACACTACTTGATTAACACATTCTCACAGTACTCATACTAAAGCATTAGAAATGTTACATCTAAAAATATTACCAGAATATATGGTCTGTATATTATTACATTTCCTTTAACACATGATTATTAGTCAGCACATATTATTACATCAGCTCTGTTTTAGGGTATGTTATCTTCAAACTCGCTTCATTTGCATTGATCTTATTTAGATGCCACCCGAGTTTTTTTCTCAATATATATTATTTATATTCTTAAATCCATTCTTTAGAAAAGTAAAACATATTCACAGATGAACACATCTACCACATTTCAATTTATATATATGCAATTTTCACAATCACTCGTCATCATCAATGTGACCTCAACATGAGATTAATAGACTCCAATCATACATCATGAAGCACAATTTGCTGTAAACCTGTCGCTAACTGTCCAAACAACCACTCATCATCAACTATTTGAGCTCCACAGACAAATCATTACCTTTCTTAAATTAATCACGAAGCACCATTTGCAGTGATCTTCTCCATTACTACCAAACAGTCATCTAAAGATCTCCAGACTGTCATATTTCTATATGCTTCTAGATTACAAAATAAAATAGCTAATGGAAAACCATTTCCTTGAAATTCCATTTCAATTTGATAATCTGTGTTACCTTTAATGACTGTAGCTCAAAATCATAGGGTTATAATTACGTAGAATGAGATCCTTTTAGTGTCCACTTTTTAGCTTTAAAGGATTTAGATTCTCTGGTATCAGATTTCTACAAAGATACAACATCATAAAACAATCTATGCCCTGTGATCAGATTAAGTTTATGTAGGGAAAGAAAAAAATAATATTTGGGTCACGTTTTTACTTCTAAGAACTAGTCATAGTGCCTTATTCAAACAATCTGATAAAAGCAAAAAAATGTTTTAGATGACCACCATATTAATATTGATACTGCTGCGTGGGAGACATGCCCCTTATCTCTATGATCAAACACACTTTACCTACTCTATGATTCCTCATTCTTACTGTTTCCATTGTTAATTAATTTATAGCAAGATGTAGATTTCAACACTTGCTGTACACTGGATTTGCAGTGCTATTTTCCCCATCTGTAAATATCTAGATGTTCTCATCAGCATTAATATCCATCATATGTCCCTTTCTTTGATGATGCCTGTTAGAAATGGGGTCTCTAGTTGGCAGAGGTATTCACCTTTGTCCAAATAGGGATCACAATCCTAGTCAGGGTAAGTCACACACAATCTAAACTATCCTGTGCCCACCCTCTGGTGGCTTGGCACTGAATCAGGCTTAACATAGAAGGCAAAGTGTAAAGTATTTGTGCAATACATAATACAGTAAGACAGTGAAAACACCACAAAAATACACCACACAGGTTTAGAAACTTATTTTATATGTATCTGGTTAAATTATGTCAAAATAATAAAGATTCAATAAGCACAAGATGAGATATTATTTTTGCAAGTTTATAAAGAGTCTTAAACCTTAGAAATCAACAGTTGTCTTTTGTTTGAACAGGGTACCTGGTTTGCATCACAAATAACACGCATAGAGACCGCAGAGGAGGAGATACGTGGAACAATATGGTATGTGTTTCAATTTCCGGCACAGCACAGACGGTGCATCATTTCTTTCCACGCTGCAAGGGACTTTGTGTTGATTTCCGGTATGCAGTCTTGGTTCCTCACTGAAATGCGGGGATCTTTTTGATGTGTACAAATCCTGAGCGTGCAGGATGAAGTCACAGGAGCTGCATCAATCCGGTATGGCGATGCATCAACATTTCTGTTGCACGGCAGGCACTGCATCAATTGTTTAGTCAGGAAGTCGGGCTGCGTTGTTCTGGTTCGGCTGTGTGTTGATCCAGTAGGGCTGTGCATGACATTTCCAGTCGCAAGGCAGGAGCTACGTCGAATCTTCTCTCGGGAAAGTTACTACATCGTTCCAGTTCGGCTGTGCAGCGATTTCTCAGGCGCACCACGGCTGTGCGTAATTTCCAGCAGGCTGTCTGTCGATTTTCGGTGCACAAGGAGTTCCTTGAAGAGATTAGGGCCCTCATTGAGACATTGGTGGTAAGTGCTGCTTACCACCATGCTGACTGCTGCCAATATGCAGCAGCGATATACCGCTATGGGTATTATGACCCACACATAGAAATCCGCCACTATACAGACACACACACAAATCCGCTAGCCCAAATGTCAGTGATAAAGTGGCGGTATCAAAACCCACACCGTTAGGCCAACAGAACCACGCCAACAACATTATGACCCATGAATCACCACGGGGACATTCAATGGCAGTAAACCATTTGGAATACATACCGCCGCGCTCAAAATACACACTCACTAATGAAACAACATCACATTGGACAATTCAAACTACACACACCTGACACACATACACACACCACACAGACATACCCACACCACTATAAAGCACACACCTACATCACCCACAACCCTTTACGAATACAAACCATTGGCACGAGACAGACACCACTACCACAGACAAGACCAGAGCCACATACCACCTACTTCTATACACCACCAACGCAGCCCACATCACACACCCCAACACATCACCCTACACACCCACACCACTCATACCACACTCATGGCACCACAACAACACTCTGAGGAGGAGCTAAGGGTCATGATGGAAGAAATCATCTGGGTAAAGCCAAATCAAATCAAATCATTAACATTTATAAAGCGTGCTACTCACCCGTGCGGGTCTCAAGGCGCTAGGGGGGAAAGGGGGGGTTATCGCTGCTCGAACAGCCAAGTCTTTAGGAGTCTCCGGAAAGCGGAGTGGTCCTGGGTGGTCCTGAGGCTGGTGGGGAGGGAGTTCCAGGTCTTGGCCGCCAGGAAGGAGAAAGATCTCCCACCCGCCGTGGAGCGGCGGGTGCGAGGGACGGCAGCAAGTGCGAGGCCAGCGGAGTGGAGGGGGCGGGTGGGGACGTAGAAGCTGAGGCGTCTGTTGAGGTATTCCGGTCCCTTGTTGTGGAGGGCTTTGTGTGCGTGGGTGAGAAGACGGAAGGTGATCCTTTTGCTGACTGGGAGCCAATGCAGGTGTCTCAGGTGTGCGGAGATGTGGCTGTTGCGGGGTACGTCGAGGATGAGGCGGGCCGAGGCGTTTTGGATGCGTTGCAGGCGGTTTTGGAGTTTGGCGGTGGTCCCGGCGTAGAGGGTGTTGCCGTAGTCCAGGCGACTCATGACAAGGGCGTGGGTCACGGTTTTTCTGGTGTCGGCGGGGATCCAGCGGAAGATCTTGCGGAGCATGCGGAGAGTGAGGAAGCAGGCGGAGGACACGGCGTTGACTTGCTTGGTCATGGTGAGAAGAGGGTCCAAGATGAAGCCGAGGTTGCGGGCGTGGTCTGCGGGGGTCGGTGCGGTGCCGAGGGCCGTGGGCCACCAGGAGTCGTCCCAGGCGGACGGGGTGTTGCCGAGGATGAGGACTTCCGTTTTTTCAGAGTTCAGCTTTAGGCGGCTGAGCCTCATCCAATCTGCGACGTCCTTCATACCCTCTTGTAGGTTGGTCTTGGCGCTGGCGGGGTCCTTGGTGAGGGAGAGTACAAGTTGGGTGTCGTCGGCGTAGGAGGTGATGATGATGTTGTGCTTGCGTACGATGTCGGCGAGGGGGCTCATGTAGACATTGAAGAGTGTCGGGCTGAGCGATGAGCCTTGAGGTACGCCGCAGATGATCTTGGTGGGTTCTGAGCGAAACGGAGGGAGGTAAACTCTTTGGGAGCGGTTAGCGAGGAAGGAGGCGATCCAGTCCAGGGCCTGGCCTTGGATCCCGGTGGAGCGTAGGCGGGTGATTAGGGTGCGGTGACAGACGGTGTCAAAGGCAGCCGAGAGGTCGAGGAGAATGAGGGCGACTGTTTCACCGTTGTCCATCAGGGTTCTGATGTCGTCTGTGACTGAGATGAGGGCGGTTTCCGTGCTGTGGTTGGTTCGGAATCCGGTTTGTGAAGGGTCGAGCAGGTTGTTGTCTTCCAGGAAGGTGGTCAGCTGTTTGTTGACGGTCTTTTCTATTACCTTGGCTGGGAAAGGTAGAAGAGAGATGGGGCGGAAGTTTTTCAGGTCGCTTGGGTCAGCCGTAGGTTTCTTTAGTAGGGCGTTGACTTCAGCGTGCTTCCAGCATTCGGGGAAGGTAGCAGAAGAAAAAGAAGAGTTGATGACGGTCTGGAGGTGCGGGGCGATGATGTCGTCGGCTTTGTTAAAGATGAAGTGCGGGCAGGGGTCCGAAGGGGCGCCGGAGTGGATAGAGTTCATGATGGATTTGGTTTCTTCCGTGTTGATGTGGGTCCAGTTGTTGAGGGTGATGTCCGGGGAAGCGGGTTCAGTGGTGTATGGTTGGGCCTGGTGTCCGAAGCTGTCGTGGAGGTCGCTGATCTTGCGATGGAAGAAAGTGGCGAGGGATTCGCACAAATCCTGTGAGGGCGTGACGGCGTTGGCGCTGGCGCTGGGGTTGGAGAACTCTTTGACGATGCTGAAGAGTTCTCTGCTGTTGTGGCTGTTTTTGTCTAGTCTGTCGGTGAAAAAGTTCCTTTTGGCAGTGCGGATCAGGTGGTGGTGTTCGCGTGTAGCGTTCTTGAGAGCGGTCATGTTGTCAGCGGTGTGGTCCTTGCGCCAGGCCTTCTCAAGGGCACGACAAGTTTTCTTTGATTCTTTGAGGGTGTCAGAGAACCAGAGAGGTTTTTGGTGTTGGTCTGTCGATGCGTGCGTTTGAGGGGAGCAAGGTTGTCAGCGCAGTTGGAGATCCAGTTTGTGAGGTTGAGAGCTGCGTCGTTGGGGTCGGTGGTGAGGGTGGGTTGGTTGGCGGCGAGAGCGGAGAAGAGTTGCTCTTCAGGGATCTTGTTCCACTATCGACGAGGGATGGGTTGAGTGCGGAGGTGGGAGGTCTCGCGTCGGAATGTGAAGTGGACGCAGCTGTGGTCGGTCCAGTGTAGGGCAGAGGTGTGGCTGAAGAAGACGTGTTTGCTGGCGGAGAAGATAGGGTCGAGCGTGTGTCCGGCGATGTGGGTGGCGGTGTTCACCAGTTGTTTGAGGCCGAGGTTGGCGAGGTTGTCGAGCAGGGTGGTGGTGTTGGGGTCGTTGTTTTGTTCCAGATGGAAGTTGAGGTCGCCTAGGAGGATGTAGTCCGGTGAGGCGAGGGCGTGCGGGGAGATGAAGTCGGCGATGGCGTCGCTGAAAGAGGCGCGAGGTCCGGGAGGACGGTAGACGAGGGATCCTCTGAGGGTGGTCCTTGGGTCGGTGCGAATCTGAAAATGCAGGTGTTCAGCGGCGAGGGGGGGGTCTTCGGTGGAGGTGGTGATGCTGATGGAGTCTTTGAAGATGATGGCGACACCTCCTCCTACTTGGTTGGTGCGGTCTTTTCTGGAGATCTTGTAGCCTTCGGGGATGGCGGGTAGCGATGTCTGGAGCAGAGGAGGCGTTCATCCATGTCTCCGTGATGAAGGCGACGTCCGGGGCTGTGGAGTCCAGGAGGTCCCAAAGTTCAACGGCGTGCTTGTGGACGGAACGAGCGTTGACCAGGATGCACTTGAGGTGGTTGATGGCGCGTGGGCTTGTGGTCATGGTAGTTGCGTGGTGGAAGATGCGTTTGCAGGAGTTGCAGGCGAAGGGTCCATGGGTGCGTTTGGGGTGAGCTAGGAAGCAGGTTTTGGAGCGCCCTGGGTTGAGGGCGTGGAGGGTGGTGGGGTCGTAGCGGATCAGCGGGGCTTGGGGGAGCTGGGGACCAGGGGTCGTGGCGCTGGGCGCGGGCCAGGCGCAGACGGGCGCAGACGGGCTTGCCTCTGGCGCGCCTCCGGCGCGCCAGCGGCGTGCCCGCTGCGCGCGCCCGCTGCGCAGTCGCGCAGCGGCCGCCATAAATGGTAGGAGGGGGGGGAGGGGTCAGCTGGGGGCGAATGGGAGCTGGGGTGCGGGGGCGTGCAGGAGGTCGCGGCGGGAAAGCGCGAGGGAGGGGGGGGGACAGGTAGAGTGAGAGGAGCTGGGGGAGGGGGTTTAGGGTGGAAGAGGGTGAGTGTTAGGAGGTTTGGAGATTAGGGAGAGAGATAGGAGTAGGGTTGTGAAGATAGGGGAGGGGGGGTTGTAGAGGTGGGTGAGGGAGAGAGGTAGAGTGAGAGGATAGGGAGATAGGTAGTAGAGGGGGTGGCGGGAGGGGGGGAGAGATAGAGAAATAGATAGAGAAAATAGATAGAGAAGTCGATAGATAGGGAAATAGATAGATAGACAGATAGGTAGGTAGGAGGAGGTGGAGAGTGGGGGAGTTAGATAGTGAGATAGGGAGCTAGAGAGATAGGAAGATAGGAGGAGTGAGGGAGGTAGATAGCAAACGGGTTAGCTAGGGGTGAGAGAGGGGGAGGCGAGTGAGGGAGGGGGATGAGGAAGGAGCAGGAGGGCAGGCTCGGGGGAAGAAGACGGAGGAGGTAGAAGAGCCGAAGACAGGAGAACAGAGGACAGAAGAACAGAAGACAGAAGAACAGAAGACCGGAAGAGCAGAAGACAGAAGAACAGAAGAACAGAAGACAGAAGCACAGAAGATTGGAAGAGCAGAAGAACAGAGAAGAACACAGAAGAACAGAGAAGAACACAGAAGAACACAGAAGAACACAGAAGAACCGAGAAGAAGAACACAGAAGACCGGAAGAACACAGAAGAACAGAAGGGAAGAACAGAAGAGAAGAACAGAAGAACACAGAAGAAGATTGCAGAGGGGGAGCGAGGAGGAAGAGACAGAGAGGAGGAAAAGAAGCAGGAGCAGGAGAGAAGGTGAGTGGCGCGGGGCAGGGCGAGGGGCTGGGAGGAGGGGGGTACTTACAGTTAGGTGGGTCTCAGGAACACAGGAACTCGGGAACTTGGAGGAGCTGCAGCGGCAGGGGGAGCGACCTACCCTTGGGTCAAGGGTCGCTACCACTGTCGCGCAGCGTCCGCCATAAGAGGTAGGAGGGGGGGGAGGGGTCAGCTGGGGGCGAATGGGAGCTGGGGGGCGGGGGCGTGCAGGAGGTCGCGGCGGGAAAGCGCGAGGGAGGGGGGGGACAGGTAGAGTGAGAGGAGCTGGGGGAGGGGGTTTAGGGTGGAGGAGGGTGAGTGTTAGGAGGTTTGGAGATTAGGGAGAGAGATAGGAGTAGGGTTGTGAAGATAGGGGAGGGGGGGTTGTAGAGGTGGGTGAGGGAGAGAGGTAGAGTGAGAGGATAGGGAGATAGGTAGTAGAGGGGGTGGCGGGAGGGGGGGAGAGATAGAGAAATAGATAGAGAAAATAGATAGAGAAGTCGATAGATAGGGAAATAGATAGATAGACAGATAGGTAGGTAGGAGGAGGTGGAGAGTGGGGGAGTTAGATAGTGAGATAGGGAGCTAGAGAGATAGGAAGATAGGAGGAGTGAGGGAGGTAGATAGCGAACGGGTTAGCTAGGGGTGAGAGAGGGGGAGGCGAGTGAGGGAGGGGGATGAGGAAGGAGCAGGAGGGCAGGCTCGGGGGAAGAAGACGGAGGAGGTAGAAGAGCCGAAGACAGGAGAACAGAGGACAGAAGAACAGAAGACAGAAGCACAGAAGATCGGAAGAGCAGAAGAACAGAGAAGAACACAGAAGAACACAGAAGAACACAGAAGAACCGAGAAGAAGAACACAGAAGACCGGAAGAACACAGAAGAACAGAAGGGAAGAACAGAAGAACAGAAGAGAAGAACAGAAGAACACAGAAGAAGATTGCAGAGGGGGAGCGAGGAGGAAGAGACAGAGAGGAGGAAAAGAAGCAGGAGCAGGAGAGAAGGTGAGTGGCGCGGGGCAGGGCGAGGGGCTGGGAGGAGGGGGGTACTTACAGTTAGGTGGGTCTCAGGAACACAGGAACTCTGGAACTTGGAGGAGCTGCAGCGGCAGGGGATCACTATTTGGATCACAGGTGTAGCAGATATCCATTGCTTGGAAGATGGAGCTATGGCGGAGGATCATGGACTGGGTCAACTCTGTGGGACAGCACCCCAGAACTAGGGCTGGCATCAGGAAGAGGTGGAATGACCTATGGGGGAATGTGCGTTCCATTGCAGCAAGGCACCAACTCGCTGTACAGAGGACTGGCGGTGGACCCCCACCTCCTCCCCCACAACTAACAACATGGGAGGAGCAAGTCTTGCCAATCATGCATCCTGAGGGCCTGGCAGGAGTAGCAGGAGGACTGGACTCTGGTAAGTCAACTCTCTATTTCTATCACCCCCTACCTGCATGCCATCACATACCCCCACCCTCACCCTCACTCCCATCAATCCGACACCTCCCACACACCCCACCATCACAACCCACTCATCTCAATGCCAAGCCCTGCATGTTCTACCAATCACCACTCACAGACCTGCATGGATAGCATGCACACTAGAGAGAATCACCCAGCCCACCAAATAACAACTCACACAAGGCAAAGCTTCCAGGGCAATAACAACCATAGAGGGCAACACACCAATGCACAATATGTCACCTGCAGAAACAATAACACTGCATTTACATCCCCACAGGTAACCCATCCAATGTCACTGGCGAAGAGGTGCCAGCAACATCTAGTTCCCCCCCATAAGAGGCCACAGTGATGACAGCAGCTCTGCTCACCTGGATCTGGATGACCAACCTTGCCCATCAGGGACCTCCGGACAGTTGGTTACCCAGCCACAGTCTCACACCACCATAGAGCCTCCCACCTCAGGAAACACCACCACAGCACTCACCCAGTGGGCGCATACCTCTGTCCCCAGGACACGTCAATCAGCAGTGTGTCTACCACTACAGGGACCCCAGGCCACACACAAACACAGACAATCAGGGACCTGGGGTCAGTGGCAGTGGGCACACGGATCAGGGTACAGAGGCACAGGACAACAGGGAAGCTGGGAGGACTGCTGTGCGACAGGACGAGGACAGGCCCAGGGAACCAACCCTCCAGGAGGCACTCACTGCGATCCTGGGAGCATACCAACATTCCCAGGATACGCTGGGCCAGATCTTGGACAAGATGCAGGAGAACATGCGGCTGCAGGAGGGACAGTACCTGGGGATCATGGAGGATTTGAAGGCCATTATCACCACCCTGGTCTCCATTGCAGGGGTGATGGCAGACATGGGCAACAGTATGAGGGAGGCAGTGGCACACCAGCGGGCCCCTAACACTAGCCAGACCACTGAACAGCCCTCCACCTCCGCTGCAGCTAGTGGACAGGAGGCCCGCCACAGGACCAACAGGTCACCAGCACCACTCCCCCTGCAGAAGGAGAATCACCCTGCAAATGTTCCCTGCGATCCAGGCAGAAGCTAGAGACTATTGCCAGGACCCCCGCCAGGAAATAAAACTCTCCTGATTGTCACCCTTGTGTCCTACTCTGTCACCCTCTCCACATTGAACTGCCATTGCTCCCCAGCCCATTGCACTAGCCCTCTTCTTCAGAGCACTGCAATAAACACACTTTGATAAAATACAAGTATGGTGTATGTCAAATGTTTTCAAAATGTATTCATTTAACCAGGTCGAAACATTGCAATTCAACTGTACAGTAATGTTTACATAGCAAAGATCTGTAGTTGGCTGCACTGAAAACACCAGGAGCAATAGTGGGGCACAAAACATCTGCAAAAAGAGATGCCAAAGGGTACAGTGAGTGGGCATAAAAGTAGGAATTCACAGCCTGCCGGTAACAATGGCACACATCAAACTGTCAATTATGTGTAAAATAACACTGTCTTACCTGTGTCTCATTGGAAGTATTGACAAATAATTGCACTTCTGTTGTCCTCATCCTCATCCTCTGCCTCCTCATGTTCACTGTCCACAGGGTGCGCTGCTGCCGCACGGCCAACTCCAGCCTCCTCCTCCTGCAGAAAAGCCACATGGTGGCGCAAGGCAAGGTTGTGCAACATACAGCATGCCACAATGATCTGGCAGACCTTCTTGGGTGAGTAGCACAGGGATCCACCTGTTAGATGGAGGCACCAAAACCTTGCCTTCAGGAGGCCAAATGTTCGCCCATGTGCCTCATTGTAACGTCCCTCTGCCTCTGTCATGGCATTCCTCACAGGGGTCAGTATCCATGAGAGGTTGGGGTAACCAAAGTCAACTGCAAATATCGAGGGACAACTGTTAGCCACACACTCACCCGTAGGGCCCACAACATACCCATACACCAACATCCACTAGGTGGGAACCAGAGCTCACCTATTAGCCTCATCCAGTGCCTCTGGAGTTGGGCCATCACATTAGGGATGTTGCTATTCCTCAGGATAAAGGCATCATGCACAGAACAAGGATACTTGGCATTGACGTGGGAGATGTACTGGTCTGCCAGGCACACCACCTGGACATTCATGGAATGAAAACTCTCTCGATTTCTGAATACCTGTTCATTTCGCCGGGAGGGGGCAAATGCAATATGTGTTCCATCTATTGTCCCAATGATGTGGGATATGTCCCATTGCATAGAAGCCAGCTTTCACTGTGGCCAAATCCTCCACCTGGGTGAATTGATGTAGCTGCACATGTGTTTAATCAGGGCAGACAACACTCTGGTCAGCACTATTGTGAACATTGGCTGTGACATTCCTGCTGCCAAGCCCACTGTCACTTGGAAAGAACCAGTTGCCAGGAAATGGAGCACTGATAGGACTTGCACAAGAGGGGAGATCCTGATGGGGTGATGGATAGCAGATATTAGGTCAGGCTCCAATTGGATTGGATTTGATTGTGGCCCTGTCAAGTCTATAGGTGAGGATAATGTGCCTGTCCTCCATTGTTGCCAAGTCCACTAGGGTCTGTACACGGGGGGAGGTCTCCATCTCCTATTCATCCACAGTGGTTGCAATCTATGGTGCATAAGAATGAGCAGCTGGTCCTTATCTGTACATTCTAACCACTACAGTTCAATGCATGTTGTGATTGTAACATTATTTTGGTGGGATATGTCCAAAACGGGAATTTGTGTACTGTGACGCAGTTAGGATCCATGGCCTGCAAACCCCCCTGAAATGGTGTCCGCCTGTCCTGTATGCAGGGAGAGGTGGAAATGAGGTAATTCCGCTGACGTTGTGCGCCTTTGCGGGAGTCGATCGAGAACCGCTGTGCAACTCCTCATTGGTTATCATTGGGCCCTATGGGGTACAGTGGCACATGGTGATGTACGCCGGTGGTGAAGGTACGCACCGCCGTGGATGTGACCACCATTTTCTATCTGTTCACTCACTTACTACCTGACCTTCAACAGGAGAGGACCAACACTGCATGTGCTGCTGTGACCTGTGTCTGGAACCAACCATTGCTTTTGTTACTGGGGAAAGGGCCCCTGCCTTCACTTCGGCAGAGTTGGAGCAACTGGTGGATGGGGTCCTACCCCAGTACCAACTGCTGTATGGGCCTCCAGACCAACAGGTGAGTACACTGTGAGTATATGGAGTGCTGTGTGTGAAGTCCACATGTAGGGGGATTGGTGGATGGGCCCTGGGCAGTGTGCAGCATGTATGTGGGCCATGTCTGTGATAATGGGGATGGGAAGGGGCATGGTGGGCCATAAATGTAACAGCCAGGATGGTCAGACTAATACCTTTCCCTGTGTCTATTTCCCTGCAGGTCAGTGCCCATCAAAAGAAGGGTATATGGCGTGCCATCATCAAGGACGTGCGGAACCTGGGGGTCTATGGCAGGTGGAGCACCCACTGTCGCAAACGGTTGGAGGACCTGAAACGCTGGGCCCGGAAGACAGTGGAGGCCCAGCTGGGGATGGCCTCCCAATGAGGAAGGGGTGCCTGTCGAGCCCGGATCCCCCTGGCTTGCCCACATAGTGGTGGTGGCCTATCTGGAACTGGATGGGCACTTGGGGGCATCACAGCAACAACAAGGGGGTGAGTACAGTGCCCTACATTACAACTTACACCTGGTGGGGTGGAATCCAGGAGGGGGGTGTTGGCCCTGTGGGTGCCCCGAGGCCAGGCCTGGCATTGCAGAGTAGGTCCCATGTTGGGCAGGGTTCTGATGTGAAAGTCCTCCAACCAAGCTAGTAGGCATCCACTACTGGGCAGTGGTCTGTGGGTCTCAGGTATGCTGCAATTTGCATTAGGTGTCCTATCCATGGGCTGGTGACTAGCATCATGACTGATAGTGCATTGCCTAGTGCGTAGGGCTGTTCCCCGTGTGTGAGTGTGTTGTGTACGCCAACAGTGGTGTTGGTGCCACCATTGACCAAGTGTATACTTTGTCTCTTCCTCCCCTTAATATTTTGTCACCCTGTCCTGATGTGCATTGGCAGCATCTGGCAGAGGAGCAGAGGCACCAGCGAAGGAGGGATCTGCATCCCACAGGACCCAGGAGGCCGAATCCACCAACGGTGAGGGCACCAGTGGGACAGAGGGCGAGGGGAGCACCACGGCCGACACAGATACCTCCTCCGATGGAAGCTCCCTGGTGGTGGCGGACACCTGTGTGCCCACCCCAGCTACAGGTACAGCCACCCCCGTACCAGCACCGCCCTCCCAGCAGCCCCTCAGCGAGTTTCTCGTGCCCGATCAACAGGAAGGTGGGCATCTCCTTTGCCCCAGGCACCTCAGGCCCTGCCCCAGTTAGCCCTGCTGCCCTGATTGAGAGGCTATTGACCTCCTGCGATCCATCTCTGTTGGGCAGTCAACCATTGTGAATGCCATCCAGGGGCTGGCAGCCCAAATGCAACAGTCCAATGCATTTCTGGAGGGCATTCACATTGGCTTGGTGTCCCAACAGAGATCAATCCAGGATCTGGCCTCCTCTCTGACAGCAGCCATTGTCCCTGTTTCCACACTCCCCCTCCAACTTCCTCTTCCCAAACTCATTCCCCTCAACCCCAACCTATCTCAAGCACACAGTCAGATGAGCAGACACACAGGACAACACACAAGAGTGAACATGGCAAACACAAGCACCAAACTTCACCCCACAGGCACTCACAAAAACACCATCCAGAAGCAGACATAACAACGCCCACTACCTCCACTGCGGCCCCCTCCTCCTACATCCTCAGCCACTACCACCACCACCAGCACACCTATGAGTACACACCCCTCACTGGCAGTCACCACCCCCTCATCCATGCACATGTCCCCTTTGCCATCTTCCACTGTGTCTGTGCTCCCTCCTCCCAAAGTACACAAACACAAGCTCTTAAACACCCAACAGTCATCCACCTCACAACAGCATCCAGCCCATGCACCTGCACCCAAACAGAGCAGACTGGCATTTCCTACCACCACTCCCTCTTCCTCCACTCCCAAACCATCTCCCTCTTCCTGCCCCAATGTCCCTAAGAAGCTTTTCCTTGCCACCATTGACCTCTTCCCTAGCCCTCACCCGTCCCTCACGTCAGGCCAGGGTGGTGAAAACCCAGGCAAGCACCTCAGCCATCCAGTCCACGGCACAATAGTGTCCCCAGCAACTTCAGGTAGGAAAGGATCCTGGCCAGCAGCGAGCCAGAGCGGAAAGGGTGCGTGCCCCAAGTGCTTCAAGGAAGGGCAAAGAGCCAGCCCCTGCAGCAGGCAGGAAATGCAAGGAGCCAGCCCCAGCTGCAGGAAGGAAGGGCAAGAAGCCATCCCCAGCAGCAGGAACGAAGGGCAAGGAGCCAGCCCCAGCTGCAGGAAGGAAGGGCAAGGAGCCTGCAACAGCAGGCAGTAGAGACAAGGGGCCTGGTGCGATGACTCATTCGGAGCCCCCACCACCAACCACGGTGGTGCAGCCGTCTAAGGCTGCAGGGGATGGGCTGGAGCCTACTCCCACCACTACCAACTCCACCAGAAGCACCAGCACCGCCACCTGCCCCTGTGGCAGCCATCCGAGGCTGCAGGGGATGGGCTGGAACCTCCCCCCACCACTACCAGCACCACCACTTGCCCCAGTGGGCAGCCATCCGCGGCATCAGGCGATGGGCTGGAGCCTCCCCTCACCACTACCAACTCCACGAGCAGCACCACCACCAGCACCGCCACCTGCCCCAGTGGGCAGCTTCCGAGGCTGCAGAGGATGGGCTGAGCCTCCCCCACAACTACCTGCAGCAGTACAACCACTGCCACCACTGAACAGCCGTCACCACCTGCGGACAGTGTGTAGTCCTGCGTCCATGGACTGTTGTGCGGCCTGGCCCCTGCAAGTCCTGTGGGTATGACACCCAGCTGAGAGACTGTGACCTTGCACTCCCCAAGATCTGCATCACAGGGCACAAAGCCCCCTCCAGATCCAGTGGAGAAGCCATCCACTCACTCCATCCTCCTCAGGATGAAGCTCACTGGGCAAGTTGCCCCCTCCAGAACCAGTGGAGAAGCAATCCACTCACCTCATCCTCCCCAGGATGACGCTCACTGGGCTTGATGCTCCCTCTAGTGCCAGTGGGCAAGTCACCCATATGAGAGACTGTGGCCTTGCACTCCTCAGGACGAAGCAGTGGGCAAGTCACCCACTTGAGAGACTGTGGCTTTTCACTCCCCAGGACAGAGCAATGGGCATGTTGCCTCCTCCAGGACCAGTGGCGTTGTACCATCTTCCGGCTGAGGTGCTCCACCCTTTCCCCGTCCCCCTGAGGTGCCTGGCTATTTTTGTCCTGATGCCCCTGCGGTATTCTCTCCATGTTGTTGCAGGAGTGAGGTGGGGCCTTGGACTTTGTGATGTGGCCCACGAACATTGAGGACTGGGCAGTGTCCCTTGATTTGTAATATGTATATACTTTTTTATTTGGATGCACGTATTACTGCTATATTTATCTTATTAAACTCTTTTTACTCGATTGTAGTTGTCCTTGCATTATTCCTGAGGGGTACGGGATAAATATGTTACGTTACTGCATCTGCTTGTGTGTATGGGAGGGGGGTGGGGGTGTTGTGTGTGAGTGTGTCACTCTCTTTTTCCTCCCACCCCTCCCTTGTGTGCTAGGTGGCAGTAATCATCATGGTCATCTTCGCCGTCATTGGTGTTCGTACTGGAGAAACACGTAGAAGAGCATGGGGAAGACATGCAATTCAGGCTCCATGGCGGCGTGGTTCTTCTCAGAGTCTCCACAGGTGAGTCATTTCCCTTCTGTGAATTGTTTCCACCAGGCTTTTGGTGTTGTTGGTAACGCCCAAGAAAAGGTGGCGGATTGGTGTGTCATAATACAGTGGGCGGAACATTGTCTTCCGCTTGGCTGTAGACGGTTACCGCTGTGGTGCCTGTTGATTCCGCCATGGTGGTCGGTGTGTTATAGTGGCTGTCTGTCTGAGCTGTTCCCACCGTGGTCATAATTTTGCAGTTATTACCTCCAGCCTGTGGGCGGTATTACCACCACTTTATCACCGACCGCCAGGGTTGTAATGAGAGCCAATATCTTTTACAGTTTCTGCATATAGACGAATGTCTGTAACTTCTGGGAAATTGCACGTATTACACCTAGGAAAATGAAGTGATTTTTGTTTCTCTCATTGTTTGCACCTGTTTTCGCATGGCATTTGGATTTCATGGAAAGCCTGGTCATGCTTTGTCAGTAAACATGGCTTCCTCAGCTCAGTAAAGTAGGGGCGTGGCCATACAAGTGGAAAATCCAGTTTTCCATATGTTCGCCTCAGATTCACTGCACACAAAAATTAAGTGCTGTTTGTGCTGCTTAGCTTACCTTAGTGCTGCCTTGCATTGAATATCGAGGACTCAAATAGCGAAAGATTATTACAAATAGGAATTATAGATTTACTATTTTTAAATTCAGATCTTTCTATCTTGCTCCAAAATACATAGCTACAGAGTTTGTTATGGAACATTTGTACCTACTTACTTGTCCTCAGTACTTTGAATATGAGTTTAAGATACCTGTGTACTTCTTACTCGGTATTTCAGACCCACGCCGGAAATCTGGCCAAAGCTTTCAGCAAGTAAGCCCGTCAGTTGATTGATCTTCATTGATTAGCTGATTTCAAGAAAGAAGCCAACTACTTTAAAGAGAAGGAAGGACATTTACCTAGGCGGCCATCTGACTATTTCCTATTGCTGAATGTTATTTCTTCATCGGTATTGAGCGGGTGGCTTAAGTCAACAAAACAATATTAGCCCTTGCGATTTGCAGTCGTGCAATGAGCTAAGGCGGAACGCTTCATGAATGTTTGCCCGAAGGGATGCTGTCTTTTTACGAGTTGCCACGTTGAAACTAGTGAATTAATTATGTCGTGTCTGCTGCCAAAATACAGTTATTGCCATCTTGTCCTACATCACCTATTATGTTCAGTTTCCTTAATTTTTACACGTTTAATTAAAATGCAAAACAGCTGTTATCCTCTCAATCGACTACCCACGTTCTTATTTAATGCAGAATGTGTTGCTCTCCTAAACAAGTAGGGCGAACAATATTCTGTTGCTAAGAGGGTTCGCGGATAGGGACAGAAATGTATTGAGCAAACAGACTTCACACACACCTCCGAATCATACTAATGCAGTTGAGTGACTGGGGTAAAACGTCAATATATGTCCTTCAACAACATCCGGACCGTCTAATCAAACATCCACCATTTGTGTTTCTTTTATAAATATCAAAGGGATTCCATACAAATAACGTTGTCCACCGCGTAGGGCAGCTTGATGATGCTAGTGAACTCATCACAGTACAGGAAGATAAATCCGAGCAATGCAAAGTTAACGTATTTTCCTGCATGATGGCGAGAAAGCTTATTTCAATGAAGTGTCCAAACTCATTATGTTCTCCATGATCCACTAATCAAAGTCAGAAACACTTGTATCTCCCTCTAATACTACGTAGTTTGTCTCGTGTTACAGGAACAACATTTCCCTGTAATTATGTAATTGAGGTGAATGTTGACTGCAGTTGAGGGGTAAAATCACAGATCCTCCTTTCCTATTTCCCTCCTAACAAAGTTTGTTGCATCTCTTCCTCTGTGATCTCACACATGGGCGATCGAACCCATACCAAACTAGTGTCTGAAGTGCTTATTTTAAATTCCCTCATACCATGCTGTCCAAGATAGGTAGACCCGCCAAATCCGTGCTGCTTTTCTCTGGCTCTCCTACTGTCAAGGATGATCTGCAAAATCTGCTATTGTTGTGGGATGCAGCCTGTATGTAACCCCATTGTTCTTGCTCACCCCGACCCATTCCAGAAGCGAAATGTCATACAAGATACCAGCAGGAGACTGGAGTCTTCTTGGTGAGACATTTTCTGCCTGAATTAACCTCCTGCAAGCACAAAAGGATAATTCAATCAATCAGTCCGTATTTATAAAGCACTGCTTCTCACCCTAGAGGGTATCCAGATGATTCAAAATTGTGCAACGCAAAATTCTGAGAATTTGACAAATTTTGATAACGCAAATTTTACAAATTTCACAATTTCATGAGCATAATAAGAATTTTGCATGGGTCTCAAAACAAGGGATAAAATTGCCATAAAATACTAAGCACTTTTTTCACCTGCTTACCATCTTCATTGTAAGGCGAGTTTGAAAAAACAGGCAGATAGTTATTCATATAAGTTTTGGGATAATATGTCTTCTACAAAATGTTTCACACAATAATGTAATCAAGGTTATATATAATTTGCAGTAGTAAATTCACAAGTATCCAGTCATCAGATGTACAAAATAAATGAATGTGTTAATTGATTGACCAGGGTGTATATAATTAGGAATAAATAAATAAATAACACATATTAACACATCAAGGTTACTCGGCATGTTGTAATTGATCCTGCTGTGCCATAAGAATTTCAAATGCAGACATTTGGGATCCATGATGATGTCACTGGAATTTCTTTTCCAAGCCGTATAAACATCAGAGTATCTAGTAGCTAGAAACCCAGATGTGTGCACATGTTGAATAGGAGGTGGACTCTAGCAGCCACTAAATGAGCAGTGGTTTATTGGCAATAGGCACCAGTATCCAGGTTCCTCAAATCTACACTTTGTGACCTCATCCACCAAGTGTTAACAATATACCATCACATGTCTAAAAACTATTCATGTCTCAGAGCTCCTCATCTCGGAGATATTATGGGGCATGAGACTTCAAAAGGCAGATCAGCACTTCCCATGTCACTGCAAGACTGCAATGGTATTCTTGTATCATGACAATACAACAACTCTCTAATCGTCTTCCCTGAGGAACTGACAAAGACAGGTTACTCTCAAAAGATGCCTTCAGCTTTTACCTACGGAGCAGGTCTTGCCTGTACGTTTCCAGACATGTAATTTAAGCAGCATAGGTGGTTTCAATCTGTTGAGTGCCTGAGAAGTGAAGGTGATCCCAAGAATGCCAACCATCGTGAAAAGAGAATGATTACTTTTTTCAAGTCACTGATGCCTCAGAAACATGGATATCATCCCAGCCATATTTATCAGGCATCATTCATTTTTGTCTTTAACAAAATGAATGGGTGGCATGTAGTGTGTCATTTATTCAGGGGTGTTTGCCATTGATCATGTTCCATGATGCGAATATGTGTGAAGCAATGGGAAATGTATTATTTGAAGGGTGAAACCCCCTATGCAAATTTGGAAGTGCATTCACATGTGCAATTAGATGATAATTAAGGTTGTGCACATTTATGATTCTGCCGGTAAGGGAGAGGCGTGGCTTGAGCTCGCTCATAATGGCGGTTTGATCTAAGAGCTCCAGACTCCACTGGCACGGATCAGGAAGTATTGCTTGGCCATAACGGTTAAACAGCTCATTTTGGTGAGTGTATGAAATTGGAATACTCACTGCACCTACTATTCCTCCCCCGTGGCACGGTGTAGGACTGATGAGCAGGCTACCACCTCCGCGGCTTACATCACGACACTCATGTTATGATGGCCGTTTCCATTAAAACTTTGTGACACCACTATGATTGAAACACCTATCAGTCCTTTCTAGGGGTATTTAATTCAGCATGGGAGAGAGGTGCTTCCCAATCTCTGCTCTCTCCGATCCTTAGTGTAGAACTTAAGTGGGACCCATTGCATATTGAGGACAATCTCCTGAAATTTGTAGTAATCTGATCATCGGGGGGGGCTTCAACATCACTGAAAGGGACCTAGCCAGCATGTGGGCAGGTAGAGTGCCACTTGATAGCACGATTGCTTCTGCATTTTGCCCTCGCCTAAAACTGCAAAACAAATTAAGCCGCAATTTTGAATAACACTCCTGTCTTAGAATCACCTTCAGACACACAATGCTTCTTGGATATCTAGAGGGAGAGGCTGATGCACCTCAACATGGGGGGGTGTGAGCTGTCCTTTTGACTTTGATCACACTGCTTTCCATCCTATAGTCATATTAACCCATGTTACCTTATGCAGTTCATCTCATGGCACTTTAGACTGCGGTGTGTAGATCTCATGATCCATTGATGTGTACCCTGCAGCTCTGGGTGGTGTCTGCAATTGCGAGGCACAGAGGCTTGAACAATTTGATGCCCTTTATCTATTTAATTCCATCAGCACAGCCCCCATAGAAATCTGTTGTGTCTGTTGGTCGTACATTGCATTATCGAGCCCACAATTTCATGACGCTTACCTGTTCCTCTGCCACGCCAGGCTCACTTATTATTCATCTGCTAGTACCTAGCTTCCAAAACTTGACCTCTCAGTGTATCATAATGTCGGAACACATAGGCAGGTCGGCACGAGATTCTAAAGAGACTAAGGAATCGAAGTCCACCATGGAGCAACCCAAAGCTGATCCACTTCTTCCAGACTCACAGGTCAAACCTAAAGTGGACATGCCATCCAGCATTGGCACTATAAATTAATGCCTGGGTGCAATACGTGACCTTGCTCAAGAAACTAAAATGAACAAAGATGCTATGTATCAACATCCACAGGCACTGCACTCTGATTTCAGAAGGTTTACTAATAGACTCATGGAGGTGGAATCCAGGATCAATGCCCTTGAGGATATTACTACATCAATTTGGGACAGGATGGTCTCATACAAAAATTATATGTTATAGCAAGGGTACTTGCAGAGCTTGAAGATCGTAATCACAGAGGAAACCTATGCATATTTGGCCTTTTTTGTAATTGTGGAATCCAAAGCCAACTCTTACGCTGATTTTCTGGAACCATGCATATGAGATGCCTGATGGGTCTATACTTTTTCAAGGATTTTGAAATTGAAATCCCTACTGGTACACCTACTATCACTCTGCCAAGCTCCTCTGCACCCCATAGGATGATGATATTTTATCCTCTATATTATTGTCACACTGAATTAATTCTTGCCCACATGTGAAAGGTACAGCAAGTCCAATGGAATGGGGCCAGGATATCCATCACACACGACTACTCTAAAGATACGGTAACCAGAAGGAAAGTCTTTCTCACTTTCTGACAATCACTACATGAATGCAGCACACATAGAAGTACTAAAGTGTCATTATGAATGATTGTTTATGTGCAGGAAGGTGTCCCTTCCTGCACGTAAACAAGCATCCATGGCATTTTGCTTCTTCTATGTGTGCCGCGAAATGAGGTACACATAGAAAAAGCAAAACATGAGGAGGAATAAAAGCATTCCTCCTCATTTTAACATCCTAACTCCACCCATGGGTGGCATTAGATTTTGGCGCTGCCTCAGGTTTACAACAACTCGTAAAGCCGGGGCAGCATCAAAAGCAATGGGTGTTGCAGTGGAATTCCCACCAAAACACCCATTGCACACCCCTCTAACGCAGAAAACTGCAGTCGAAGGGGTCCATATCTATAAGGAAGCGTAGCGCCACAAAAAAGTGGCATTACACCGCTTTGTAAATATGGAGCAGTGCTTAGCACCATCAGAGCGTCACGAAAAGTGATGCTCTAATGGCGCTAGGGGCTCTTTATCATGGCATGAATTTTCTCCAGCCATTGACAAAAACAATAATCACATAGCTGTTAAATAAAGCAAGCCTAACAGTCATCTCCCATTCCCATGACCATCCAGGCCATTGGCTTAATATGCAAGTTCAAAAGAATGATAGGGCCTTTGCCAATGAAAAGATTTATGCTCCAAATGATAACTCAGTAGAATGTTGGAAGGAGCTAGACAAACAACTAGTGCAACTCCCTGAAGATTTGGATCTCAGCATAGGTGTGAATTTTAACCTGCAAATACAGAGGTAGTGAGTCACATAAACAAATGAAAGTGTAATGCAAAAACCATAAATTGACTGATATATGGAGACTTTGCAACCCATCTGGCAACAACCATTCATTTTACTCCCCACCACACATTTTCTAGAATACATTTAATTCTGGTCAGTGGTCTGCTACTCTCTTTGGCTCATAATCCTACAATAGAACCAATATTGGTCTCCCACCACACCTGCATAACCTTAGAAATCACTTTATCTGCGCTTCCACTTTACCCCAAGTAATGGCATCTGAATAATGATCTTCTGGAAGATTATAACTTTGGCAAAATCATAAACAAAGCCACTACTCAATTTAAAGATGAGAATGCCCCTGAGGATACCTCCACCATTACACGTTGGGATGACATGAAAGCAACTCTTCGAGGCACACTAATAAAAAAGCATCCCCAAGAAAGAGAACACTGAACAAACAATTGGTGGACATGGAAGCTGAGATAAAACAACTATCCAAATCTATCAGAGATTCTGCAGGATCATCTGAACTGGCAGATTTGCATACCTTACAATACGATTATAACAATATTTTTCGTTTGAGGGCCCAAAAATGGATGAAAACATCCAATGCCAACACCATAATGAACAGAAATGTGTACATTAATAAAAATATGCCACAAACAAATCCGATGTCTGTGTGATCAGAAGCCAATCTGGGTGCCTTGCACCCTCACCTTAGGATATTCTGAGAAAGTTCAGGAATTTTTATACTAATCCACACACCTGAGCTAAGTTGTGAATACGTTGCCTCTTGCACTCTCCTCCAAGTTTCACAGCAAGACCACACATCACTTATTTTCTAAATTGATAGTGAAGAGATACGTAAGGCCATTGGCTCCAATAAAACTGGGAAGGCTCAGAGACCAGATAGCTACATGGCTGTTTTTCATAAAATCTTTGTGGACTTGATTTTACATTCTCTTGACTTCACATCTGAGCAATACACAAATTCAGGCTATGTATCTGGTACTGTGACTGAAGGTACAATAGTTATCATCCCTAATGAGAGGAAGAATCATATGGATGTTAGGAATTACCATCTTATTTCCTTAATCATTATAGATTACAAAATGTATGCCACGATTCTGGTGTTACAACTGGAGAAGATCATAGTAAAACCAATTGTATCCTCCCAGACAGCCTTCCTGAAAGACAGGCTGATGGCGGGAAATATTAGGTTAGTCTGTGTGCACTAGACAAGGCCAAACACACTGACTCTCCGCTGCAGCATTAGCATTTGAAGCAGAAAAGTCCTTTGACAAGGTTTCTTGTGTCTTCCTCCAGGTTACCTTGCAACAATATCAGTTGGGTGATGGTTTCATGTGCATGATAATGGCACTATATGCCAAACATGTGGCAAAAGGTAGGGTCAATGGTCATCAATCTACTTCCTTCCTGTTAGCTCAGGGTATCCAACAACATTACCTACTCTCTCCTCTCCTTTTCTTACTAGCCTTTGAGCTCATGTTATCCTCACTGCAAGGTAACAGTAATATTAAAGGCATACAGTTTCAAGCTGGCAGACAGATGGCTGCTGCATATGCAGATGATATGTTAATATTCACCAAAAAGGCTGATCTTGCAAACCATCACATCATACCTGAAATAGGTAGATTGGCCCATGTCTCTGGTTATTTACTAAACAAGACAAAAACCAAGGTATTCCCTTTAAATGTACACTGTACAACTTCAATTGTAGGTGATTCAGCCCTCAAATATCAGCCCAAAGCCCTCAAATATTTGGTCATATGGTTTGGTAAGGACCATCAATTTTCCTTAATACTAAATGAAATTAAAAGTGTATCTAAAATTAAGGATCTCCTAAATAATTGGTCTCCTAATCACATGGTGGGGACATACTAAAATGATCAAAATGATGATATCACATTTGATTTACTTCCTTTATATTATGCTCCCCATGTCTCTCTCTGTTTCTTTCTTTGCCAAAGTGGATACATTGGTTTCCAATTTTTTTGTGGAAAGGCAAGAGGGACATCATTTCAGCTGGTGTTCTGCAGTTAAACGAAAGGAAGGGTAGCATTTCCCCAGTTATCAATGGTAATTTTTTATCAGCTCAGAGCTCATGGTGGTTTAGGGACTTAGGGCCTGATTTAGGTGTTGGTGGTAAGGGGTCTGCTGCTACATTTTGGATGGAACCCTCGTGCTCCGGGTTGGTGGTCTGCCCACCCAATTTAGATGTTGGAGGTCCCATAGACGATAACCTCCCTAAGTCCCACCAACTCCACCAAGGATTCCTATCCGCTGCCACAGCGCTGTAGGAAAAAGTGGCTGATGTCAGGACTCCAGGAACACTTACTGCCGTGCAGATTTGGATGTGTCTTACTGCCAAGTAACATATAACAGTCTGACCTCCAGTTCTGACTTGGCAGATTGGGGAGATGGGGTAAAAACTAACCTTTTTCCTCACTCCATTTCCGTTTCTGGGTGGACATGACTGGACAACGCCTTCCATTGCTGCTGGCACTGGACCACAGAGAAAACACGACCACCTCATCGCTGGACACAAAGGTAGGGTACCCGCATTGGCTGTGTAAGCTGGGGTGTCACTGCACATGAGCTCAGGACCACTGCAGACATGTACATGTCATAGTGATGTTTTTGGACATTCTGCGACATACATATGTCGGGGACATGAGTGGGTCACACATTGATGGGGACACACTGGTACACAACACATATCTCACACATGCATAACTGTCATTTTGGTGTCAGTTTTTATTGGCAAATAAATGCTGGTACCAAGGGGACCTGTACCTGTTGTGTTGTTCTTCGAATTGTGTGTGTGAGTAAGTACATGTATGTGTGTGTGCGATTGGCTGGTTGAGGTGGAGGAAGCTCGAGTAGGTTGTGTGGTTGTGTCAGTATGTGTGCCACTTGCATATGGTAATGATGTTGTATATGTTGTGGGCTGTGTTGGTGCATACAACCTTCAGGGGAGTGTTGTTGTATGGTGGTCATTATCGTGATGTGTGTAGCTGTGCCTTTTTGTGAGTGAATTTGTGTAGATGACTGTGCATTTGTGTGTATGTTGTGTCATTGATACATGGCAAGGTGTGTTTGCGGCATGTACTTGTTGTGTTGTAGTTGAATGTCAATGGATACTAGTGCATGTGGTGTGTTGTGACACCTGATGCAGAGGGACACATGTGGCAAAGGTACAGTGTGTATATGTGTGTGTGTGAGTCTTACCTGTACTCCACAGCCACTGCCATTGTCCGATGTCCATTGGGTACCACAATGTCCTCCGTCTGCCAGAAAACCGCCACCAGTACACCGTATGCAGGACTGTAACATCAAAATATGGTGGGCAGAACTCCGTCGGCTTGATGGTCTTCTCAGGCACGGCACCATTGACTTAATGGTCTTCTCGAGCACGCACCATGTGGTTTAGCAGAAACACTGCCAAGATCTAAATCAAGCCCTAAGATGACTTTTCTCCCCATGGCTGTGGATTGAAAGATGTTTAATTTGCCCCATATCGCTGACATTTTTATTAACCATCAACTTATCAAAAGCCTACAGATATCCCATTCATACTCTAGTTTATTAGACATTGTTGCAGCTTTATTGCAGGTCAGTAAGCTCCTTGACAACCATATGGTAGGTTAACAACTAGCCTCTTTGTGGTACAATCATAAAATTGGACTGTATGTGAAGACATTTTTGGAAACTTTGGGCACGCCAGGGTATAAACACAATAGGTGCTCTGGGCACTTCCTTAAACCTTATCCTATTCTCTACGCTATGAGCCACTCATAACCTGCCTGATGTAGAATTTTATAACTTCTTAAAACTAGAAGTTCTCCTACAATAACTACCTTGATCTCCTCTTCTTGTTTGGTCATTTTGGAAGATTAGGTCACTCTGCTTTATTCTTGTGCAACTTACAAGAACCATCTAAGACCTACCTATCTAAGAGTATAAAACCGAACTGCCATCCTCTCATTCCACCATCTAATTCATCTCATTTCACAGACAATGTTTGTAGTAGTGTTACAAATAGGGTATTTGGATTGCAGTCAGGTTATCCCCTGTCCAAGCAAGGATCCTCACTCTAGTCGGGGTAAAGGAGAATCACCCTTAGTTAACCCCCACTCACCCCCTTGGTAGCTTGGCACAAGCAGGCAGGCTTAACTTCAGAGTCTAGGTGTAAAGTATTTGTACCAACACACACAGTAACTCAGTGAAAACACTACAAAATGACACAACACAGGTTTAGGAAAATAGGTAATATTTAGCTAAACAAAACAAGACCAAAACGACAAAAATTCACCCTACAGAAGTCAAGTTATTCATTTTAAAAGCAAAAGAGGCTTAAATCCTTGAGAAAACAGTAAAACCACTGTTAGCTTTGAAAAGTACCTGGCTAGCGTCAAAATAACATGCACAAGCGAGTGTGCATCAGCAAAGGCTCGCGAGTTGATTTCTCACCAGCAAGTGAGACCGTGCGTTGTTTCTCCTACTCCAGTCTGGTCGGCGTGCGTCGTTTTTCCTCTCCGCAGGAGAGGAATGCATGGATCCTGGCAAGTACTCACGTCCAGGTAGGCTTTGTGTCATTTTTCCACACCCAGTGAGTTTTGCGTTGAAAATTCTGCCGCACGGTATCAGCAAAACACCGCCATGTGGGTTGCAACATTATCAGCCTCCATCAGTGGGTGTTGCACGTCGTTTTTCCAGCTGCGTGCATCAATCTTCCAGCCCTGATGCAGGTGGAGCATCTATTTCTGCTGTGAAGCCGGCGGGGTGTCGCTTTTCATCCGCGTCCCGGAAGGGGCATCGATATTTTCCCCACAAGGCAGTCTATGAGTGGGTTTTCAATCTTGGTCTGCCAAGGCCCCAGGAACTGGATAGGGTACCACTTGGCAAGGCAGGAGTCTCAGCATAGAGTCCAAATGCTGGCGGGAGAAGTCTTTGATGGCCCTGAAACTTCAACAACAGGAGGCAAGCTCAGGACAAGCCCTTGGAGATTTCTTCACAAGCAGGAATGTACAACAAAGTCCAGTCTTTGTCCCCTTGCACAAACAGAAGCAGCATCTGCAGGATAGCTCCACAAAGCACAGTCACAGGCAGGGCAGCACTTCTCGTCAGCTCTTCACCTCTTCTCCAGGCAGAGGTTCCTCTTGATGTCCAGAAGTGATCTAATTTTCAGCGGTTTGGATGCCCTTCTTAAAACCATTTTGGCCTTTGAAGTAGGCCTACATCAAAGTAAAGTCTCTCTTGTTTGTGAAATCCTTCCTTGCCTAGGCCAGGCCCAAGACACACACCAGGGGGTTGGAGACTGCATTGTGTGAGGGCAGGCACAGACCTTTCAGGTGTAAGTGACCACTCCTCCACTCCCTCCTAGCACAGATGGCTCCTCAGGATATGCAGGCTACACCCAGCTCCCTTTGTGTCACTGTGTAGAGCAGAGGTCTCCAAACTTTTTAATGCCGCGCCCCCCCCAGTTGAAAAATAAAAATCATTGCCCCCCCCCTCAGAATTTTCACAATTATTTTATAAACATGGCAATGATTAAATATGTCTAAACCTATTTAAACATTGCAGTTAAGTACTGTTACCTTTTTAAAACTGCAATAACATGCTTCTGCTTAAAACAAAGGCCTGTTATCTGTATAATATTTTTTTGGGCCAGAGTCTGGGGCCCCCCCTGGGATCACTTGAGGTCCCCCTAGGGGGGCCCGCCCCCCAGTTTGAAGCCCTCTGGTCTAGAGAGAGGTGCAAACAACCCAACTGTCAAACTGACCCAGACAGGGAATCCACAAACAGGCAGAGTCACAGAATGGGTTAAGCAAGAAAATGTCTACTTTCTAAAAGTGGCATTTTCAAACACACAATCTCAAAACCAACTTTACCAAAAGATGTATTTTTAAATTGTGAGCTCAGAGACCCCAAACTCCACATGTCTATCTGCTCCCAATGAGAGGGATAGGCCTTGCAGCAGTATTTCACTGTCAGGACATACAAAACACAGTAGTATTAGTCCTACCTTAAACATACACTGCACCCTGCCCCTGGGGCTACCTAGGGCCTACCTTAGGGATGTCTTACATGTTAGAAAAGGGAAGGTTTAGGCCTGCATTATTCTAAATGCTTGCATTTTAGTATAAAGCTGTTTAGTGTGTGCATATAGTCTGCATGACACAAACAATCAGTAACCAAATTAAAGGATGCAATTTCACATTTAGCGTTTTTGTAGCTCCTGGTGCCCAGTCCAAGAACATATCATACCAGTGGTGCTCAGTTACTGGTTAGATGTGTGAAGCAGTGTGCATAAGCTGTTTAGCGTCTATGGTCATCTGTATGGCTGTATCCTTGGTGTATTTAGCTGCCATATCAAACTTAGCAAATGTAACTTGTGCGTAATGCCTGATTGCCTCCAGTCTGGGTAGCTTAACAAAAAGTGGGATTTTCTATTCAAACTGTTCTTGCATTTGAGTTTGTAATGTGGTTGTGGTGAACTTAGTTGGTCGGTATAGGATGTGAGTACTTATGTCAATAATGCTAGTAACATTACACATACACATTACTTTCTCCCCTGTGGTTTGTACAAATCCGTTAATAAGTAAGGGATGATTAATAACATAGCATACACTCTCCGTCCCTATCTGATATAAGTCTGTGCCATTAATAGGATAAGGTACCCATTCACATTCTCCTGGTATTGGGTGAAGGCATGGGTCTAGCACCCGTCCTGTGTGGGTACATACCCACCCCTTACACCAATCTGCGCATCTTGTGGGATCTACAGTATGGTTTGTCGGATCAATCCACTTTTTGTCAGTATGAGGTATCCCCCTTTTTTTTTTCCTATTACTAAGGGGAGCAATATAAAAGGGCACCATATTTCAGGAGGGTAATCACTTCTTGCTGTATCAAAATGAGCATAATGCATTTCTTCTTCACAGTGAAACTGTATGGGCTTTACCCATATCTCCTCTGGCAAATGCAATTGTTGTCTCCAATACTTGCCTTGGAGCTGTCCCTATTCTGCTTTAAATTCTACATACTGTTGATTAACAATACTTTGCCGTAAAATACATTGAATTCCTTTGGATACTGCCTGTGTGTTTTGAAAGCTTTTTCCAAATTGCTCATAGGTGAAATTATGCCATTTCCAATCATGGTACAACCCCGTAGGACTTTCCATATTTCCTGTGAGTGTTTGGGCCTCCATTGAGAAATGACTTTAATGGCCTCTCCTATACTATATTCTGTAGATGATAACTTATTCCTAATGGCTTCAATATCGAAAGAATTTAAGGCCCCTAACCCTATTCCAGTGGCTCCGGCTATCAAGGATCCTAGATCTCTTCTAATACGTAGCTTTGGTGATGGCCATATCAGCAATGTCCATGGGGCACATAGTGAATCATAACTTGAGATGTTTCCTTTAGTAATATTTATCTGTCATACAATATGGTTAATAATGCTTGCATGCAGAGCTTGCTTACATCCTCTCTTATATCGAACTATGGAAATGTTGCCTAGGTTGCTAATTATGCGTCTTTCAGCTACATAAAACATGAATGCCGGCAGTTTGGAATATAGGGCTCCTTTGGTTCCGTTGTTCAGTGTAACAACCACCATATGCACTGGTAAAATACTTTGCTTGTCAGAACAATCATAGGGTTTACATGGATATGTCGGTGCTGGTGTAAACGGCACAATTGTATCACAATATTTGTATATCATATTCAAGGTATAATTTAAAGCTCGCACTATTGCTGGTGTTCCTTGCAATTCGTTTAGTCCATTAGCATGTCAAATTTGCTGTCCCATTACCTTCCAGGTCAGAGCTTTGACAGCCATCCACTTGCCTCCAGGTACCTTTATGTTGCAGAGTGAAACTTCCCCTTGTCATCTGTAATATTAACTGCTTGTGGTGCACAAATGACATGGAGATCCGTAACAACATTCTCTGCTATATTCAGGCGAACCCAAATGGCTCTTCCAGTTGCAATTATTACCACAAACAGGAACCACATCACTGATCAGATGTCACCATTTACGACTGTAGTGTGAGTCTCACTGTAGGTACAAACACAGGTACATTAGAGTTCATTAAAAGTACAACATACGTGCTCCCACCCCTTGACTTAACATCCCTCCTGCTTCTGGCTTTTTCCCCGGATGATGTACCCACACCTTCTTTCCTGTGCTTCCAAATCCTCCATCACCTCTCTGGGTACTATTGGGGGGGGGCAGACCTCTCTTCTATATGTGGAGTGTGTGCTTTTTTACAAATCAACTGTGCCAGTCTGTCATGTGCTTGATATGATACAGCAGCATTTCCTTGGTTCAACAATACTACTTTGACTTCCCCTCTATAAACTGGGTCAATGACTCCCCCAAGTACTGACACTCCCTTGATAGCTATGCTAGATCAGGGGGAAATTCTACCATAGGTTCCTGGTGGTACTCTCACTCCTATTCGTAAGGGTATGGTTTTTATCTGTCCTAAAGGCACATCTCCGCCTTCTTGAGCAAACAGATCTAATCCTATGCTGCCAGGAGTAGCCTGCAAAGGTAGTCGGGCTTGAGGGTCTGTTTTCCAGACAATCATGTTATGTGTAGGTTCTTTGTCATGCCCTGTCATTTGAATGAAAGGAGTCTGCTGCCCAACTGGTCTGTTGTTCAGTTCAAATAAATCTTTGTCTAAATTACTACTCCACCGTTTTAGAGTCTGATGTGTTGATACCTTTTTTAGCTGTTCTTTCAACAAACCATGATATCTCTCAATCATGCCTGCAGCTTGTGGATAATAGTTAAGGTGTAATATCCACCGAATCCCCTGCTCTTGGGCCCAATCCTGCACCGCTTTCCCAGAAAAGTGTGTGCCTCTGTCTGTTTGGATTTCATCAGGCACCCCATAATGTTTTATCAGGTAGTTTAGCCCTCGCAAAGTGGACTTCTGGTCTGCAGACTTACAAGGCATACCTAGCATAAGGTCAGAGTAGGTGTCTACCATGGTCAATATATAGCTTTTTCCTCCTTCTTTGGCAGTGGCCCAAACATAGTCCAATTGCCACACCGTGGCAGCTGCAGTTCCTCTTTTGATATGTCTACTAGGCTTCTTTTGCAAAGGCATTTGTCTAATTTGGTTACACGAAGGGCACTCCTTCACTGCTTGTTGCACTTGTTCTTTAGTAACTTGAATTTGTTGTTGTTGCTCCCATGCATAAGTGCCATTTCCTCCTAGATGTTCTGAGGTTGCATGAGTCCAGTTGCTAAATCAGCCTCTGCTTCTTCAATGATGATCACTGTCTGTGTTTCGGCCATCTGATCTGCAGTATTGTTGAATAGAGATGCAAGGGCGGTGTCTGATGGTCAATGGGCATCCACATGTCCCACATAGATTTGATACATTTGCCCTTTCTTCCACATCTCTTCCCATAGTTGTTCACCCCCCCAGATGGGAGTGCCATTAATTTTCCATCCATCTTTGCGCCAAGTTGGGGCCCAGCTTACTAGTCCTTGGTAAGTGGCCCAACTGTCAGTGTACACAAATGTTTTCTCTCCAATGGGGGCCTGTTCAATTACTGCTGCTACCCCCTGCAGCTCTGCAAACTGCCTTGATCCATTATCTCCTCCTTTCAACAACAGCGTTTTTGTAGCAGGCTGGAATGCAAACTAACCATGCATTTTGTTGTTCTTCTTCAGTAAGTTGCTCAAAAGGTGGGGCTGCTTTGAATGGTGAAGGTTCCATTTCAATAAGTTCTGATGAGGGGGCAATTGCCTGCAAGTCCACTGCCCCTAGCACATCTTCCTGTAACTTCAACACTCCTGCTGGCCCCGGCTTTGCTCTCTGCTGCAGGTACCATTTCCACTTTACAATGGTAGACTCCTGTGCTCTGCCTACTTTAGCACCAACCCCTCCTTCTTTTATCCAGCCTAGTAAAGGGACCCATGTTCTTAAGGTAACTGGCCGGTCACCAGTTATGAATTCCGTTTCCACTAATGCTCAATATGCTCCTGCTAGTTCTTTCTCTAACAGGGTGTAATTCCTCATGGATGGAGTTAATCTCTTTGACCAGAATCCTTGTGGGACCCTCTTTCTCCCTTGCCTTTGCCAATGACTCCACACCACTACATCATCCTGTACTATCATTTCGAACTCAAACGGGTCTCCTTCTGTGATAGCACCTAACGGAAAATACTTCTGTAGTACATCTTTTGCCCCCTTGAAGGCCTCTTGCTGTTCAGGTCCCCATTGAAAAGTGTGCTTTTTTCGTGTAACTTGATATTATGGTCTCAGTATTAATCCTAAGTGAGGGATATGTTGTCTCTAAAATCCCATCAAACCAATGAATTGTTGTGCTTCTGCTTTTGTTGGAGGAACCTTTAGCTGCTATACCGTATCAATCACTTTCTGTGGTATTCTTTTTATCGGCCCTGACCAAATAGCGCCGAGGAATTTGACCTCTTGTGCAGGGCCTTGGACTTTTTTAGGGTTGATAGCCTATCCCCCCTGCTGTAAGTACTCAATTAACCTCTCCAGTGTGTCTGAGACCTGTTCTTTTGTTTCCCCAGTAATCATGATGTCATCAATGTAATGTGCAAGGCGGGTGTCGCCTGCCGAGAAGATGGCTAAATGTCTGGCTATTAGTCTGTGGCAAACGGTGGGGCTATGTATATACCCCGGGGCAGCTTTCTGAACGTAAACTGTCTTTCTTGCCAGCTTATTGCAAATTGGTCTTGACTTGCCTCATCAATGTCAATTGAGAAAAAGGCATTTGCTAAATCAATTACAGCATGCCACTCTCTCACATCTTTGCTCAACTGTTCAACTAGCGTGATGATGTCTGGGACTGTGGCTGCCAAGGGCGGGGCCACTCTGTGCAGCTGTCGATAGTCAACAGTCATTCTATATGTATCATCCGGTTTCTTTACAGGCCATATAGGGGAATTAAATGGGCTCACGGCTGGCCTAAGCACACCTGCATCTAGTAGCCCTTGAATAGTTTCTGAAATCTCCTTGTGAACTCCAGGTATTCGGTATTGTTTGATACACACTGGCTCCTTTGGAGGAGGCACATGTAATGGACTTCACTTTGCATGCCCAATCAGGATTGTCATAGATTTCTTTATGTGTACCCACCTCACACCAAAAGTGAATGTTCTCCATTGCATTTCTATATTTTTACCTAGTAACAAATCCATGTCAATAAGGTATTCTGGTACTTCTGCCATTAATATTTCTGCTGTGAACGGGGGTCCTTTACCAATCGACAATTTAAGTCTATCAGGTTTAGCCTCTGTCTAAACACCACCATAACCATTATTGATCAAGCTTTTTCCTGGCAGCTTCTTAGGGTTCCCATTTATCAGAGTTACTTCCGCACCTGTATCAAGCAGTGCCATAACATGTTGCGTTCCTTTTTGCCAATAAATAATAAGAAGTACATATGGCCGCCTGTCCCCGGGGCTTACCTCTTGCACTGCTCTGAATCCCGTGGTTAGGCCTGACCTTCATAAGGTTTCTGAGACTTTCCAGCCATCGCTGGACAAGTCGGGATATAGAGTTGAGACAGGTACCTTCTTATTTTTTCCTGACTCCGCTTTTTCCTTCTCAGCCTCTTCCATTGGTGGTGCTGAAGGCTGCTTTTTATCGAATGTCCCCTTTTCTTTCTGTCTACACTGCAATGCTTTCCATTTATTAAGCAGATAAGGGGTGGGCTTCCCGTTTATTTCCCCTTTCTTCACCCCAGCATTTAATAAATCTATCCACATTTGTTGTCTGGTCACTTTTATTGTAGGCTCTCCTCCCTTATATTTATTGTCTTGCCCCACAGCTATTGCTGATTTCTGTCTGTCAATCCCTTCCAATTGTGCCATTCCCTGAGCAGGTCCCAGAAGGGCAACAAGGCACCTTTCATATGTGGAGGGGCATTCCTAATTAGTCGTGCTCTGATCCCTGCTGTCACAGGTTCAACATCAGGTCCTGCAAATTGTTGGGAATACACTGCATTATGCATTCCCATTTCTCGTAATTGCTCATTTGCCTCTGGAATTGTGTGCCAAGGCCCACAATTCTCTTCCACATCCATAGCAGTTGGATACAATTGCTTCACTCCTTCTATCAACCAGACCATCAGAGAAAAAGCTTGTTGCCCCTGTGCACCTCGCAACCGTTGCCCTAGCATGGCATGGGTGGTTACAGACCCCATTTTCAAGAGTTCAGTTTGTGATAAAAATGTACCATCTGCTCCTGTGTCCCAATATCTCACTAGCCATTTGAACAAAGGCTCTGCAGGTGCTTGTCTGTTATTTCCAACAACTAACTTTGTGCATAGTCTCTTACTAAGCAAGAATTCTGTACTTGCCTACCATTTACTCCTTCTGATTTGTTTTGCACAGAGGGACGAGCCTCTAACATCCTTTTCTTCTCACTTTCAACTTCACCTAGTTCTGCTACACGCACTTCCACTTCATCCTCCGAGTCCCAATCATCATCATTATCAGAGACTGTCCCATCCCAGGTATAGGGATCCCAGGTTTCTTTACGTACCAATGCCCTCACTTGCACAGCCGAGGGTACTTTAGGCTTCTGCCTACTCTTCTGCTTTGATACTCATACTGCTAATGCGGTGCACTTTGCCTCCTTTTGATCACCATGAGTCACTGCACTTTCTATAGTCTCTTTCATGAGTAACTGCTTCTCTTGCAAGGCTGCAACCTCATCCCACAGTTTTCTTATTTCTGCATCTTGAGTTAATGTTTTTTTTATACACAGTGTGGAGCGCAGACAGAAAAAGCCATCCTACTTGCCCTGCTGCTTTCAGCTCCAGCTCTGCCCCTCTTAGTTTCACACGCTCAACTGCATCTTCCACTAAAAGAAGAGTCACTTTCTCATCTAGTGCTTCCCATAAAACCGGCGCTGCCCACCGGTTCAGGAGTCCTGCTACGCCAGAAAACGGGTCAGTTGCTAACCACCCGGGAATGGACCTGGCTTCTGCCCTGTGCTGCCTTTCACTCTCTGCCCCATTCTTCTTACGTCCCCAAAGAGGCATTATTGACTTATATCCCACCTCTGCCACCAAAATGTCTTAGCCAGGTGATTGGCACCTGATCTCATCGATATAAGTCAATAAGGACGCTCAATGAAGGACCACACGCCAATAATGCACACAGATTAGTTTTAATAGAATGTTCAGTGAAATATATATATCTGTTTGGCACACCAACAGAGTAGAATAAAAATAGCAATAACAATATCTATTTATATGTATGAAAGGGTTTATCAATATAGTAATCCAAATATAGCTTTACTATTTGAAACTACATCAATCGGTTGCCTATGAAGTGCGTATTCAGCTACTGCATCACATTCACATTGAGACATTCAAAGAGATCGGATAGAAATGAGCAGACTACATTAGATTACAGACATAGCGCTAGTATGTTGAGCAATCAGAATAAAGCAGAGAAACAAAGGCCTTTCATCCCTGGGTGGACCTTAACTTTATCCGCAATGCTGGGAAGCTCTCTCCCGCTCACTCGAACCTCTCTCCCCCTCGAGCGTCGCAGTCTAAGAACAGCACAGCCAGGGAGGCAGCGATGTGGGCAATGGCAGCTTGCACAACTCCATCTACGAGCTTCAATTCCCCCACCCGTGCTTCGGTGTTTAAATAACCTGAAGCTTGGATTCTATTCCTTTCTCGCATTTTCTAGCTATGTTATCAGTACACATCCCTTGGCTGCCCTGTTGTTCACTAGTTATTATTTTCTGTCCTTTTCCTGAACTCCGCTTGCCTCTCTCCCACACTTCCTGCTTCTTGCACATGCAGACTGAGGATAATTTTATCTATGGAATGTTGGAAAACAAGCTTTAAAGCAACATTGTGAACTTTTCCATGTACGGTTCAAGTTTCTGCATGTAGCACACTCATCTACACTGCTCAGACTAATTAACCCTTCACGTCACAATGTCTTCCGCACCCTTCCCTACACTGATCACCCTGACTCACCCAACCAAAGACACCCAGTATCCACAAGTATACCTCGCACAAACATGCACCCAAGACATCCAGACCAACACCTCTTACAACCACTCCCTCTCCCTCCACACCCAATCCCTTTTGCTATGATCGTCCATGTGTGTCTAAAAGCCTTCCTTTCAGAGTTTTCCCTTTTCCCTACTCCTCTTGCCCTGTGAGACCTAAACCTTTAGTTTCCCTCCCCAAGTCTGTCTCTTCCAACTCCAAAGCCTCCCCTGCTCCCCTGCAAGTACCCATGCCCCTCCCCCTGCCTAGATGTCTACCCCTTCCAAAACAAGCCAACCCTCCCCGAAGCCTAAACCTAAACCCCCCCCTCCTAAGCAACATCTTAAAGGATCCCCTCCCAAACCTAAGCCCAATCCCATGCTACCCCTGGTAATCACTGAGGTGCCTGCCTGCCCCCTTGATGCCCCTACCTGTGGAGGTTACATGGCAGTTAGGAGGCAAGTTTGTGGCACACATATGTGCACTGTGTGCATTCAGACTGTTGTTGCAGGACTGGCCTATGGCTTTGGATTTTCAAATTTCAGATTTGTGAATATATTTTAAACCAACCTGTTCTTGGTTTAGTGGTTACATCTTTGTCATTAATTTTCTTTCCTGGAGTTGTTCCTGGCTGACATTGGTTGTGTGACAGTATTTGTGTGCATGTGGTGCTTGTTCTACCTGTATTGTTTGGGCAGTATTTGAGGTTGTGTGCTGTGCTTTTGTCCCACAGTGATAGTGTGAGTGTTGTTTGATCGGCATTTTGTTGTCATGCTGTTGAGTGGTGTTTGTGTTGACATGTGTTTGTTGCTCTGTTGTCTGTCTTGGTGTGTTTTGAAGGTGTGTGTGTGCATGGTATGATAGATACGATGTGGTGTTTGAGAAGTGCATTTCGATTGGTAAGTTGTATGGTTGTGTGATTGTGTGTGTTTGTTGTCTGCTGGTTGTAGGTTTGTTGTATATGTGATGTGCCCCTGGATGGTGTCTATAGTGAGTGCTTGCCAACGTATTGACAATGGTATGGTTGTGATGTTATGGTGACATGTTGTGGTGTTGTGTGTTATTGTGTGTAACTGGGCCTGTGATGTGTTTCCATGCATAAGTGTGTGTTTTTGATGTGTGTGTTGGCTGTAGTGTGTGTACTGTGAATGTGCAGGTATGTGTGTGGCTCTATGTGGGTATGTGTGTCAGTGTGTAGTAGCATGTGTTTGTCAATAGGATATAATGGAACTTGTAATACCGCAGACGGGATATCTGTCACATTTGTGACAAAGTATCCCATCCGCTAAGGTCATAATCGGGCCCATTGACCACACCATAATTTGTGGAAACTCTAATTTATCTAATAACTGTGGCTAGGGTTCTATTGGGGGTTTGTATACATACCTTCCTTATTTTCTTGAATTCTAGGTAAAATAATCTAGTGTTGTTATCCCACTCACAGTATAATTCCCAGATCACCTTCTTTAAATAATACAGAATTGAATTCACATGTATACAATTTATTACAGACTATGCATTTGTAATTTATTTAGCAGAATTAGGCACCTGATGATTCAAAACAAGTGTCAGTAAAACATTGCCCAAATAAATTGATACAAATGATAATGCACTTGCTCTTCTAGAACATGATAAATTAATCATGTTGCAGAGCCTTCAAACAGGAAAACATTACAATATCAAGCACAGTATAATGTATTAAGAAATGTACTATACAAAGTGCATGTTGCTGTGCAGAAACATATTTGTATTTCTAATTTACAGTGAAAATACCAGACTAAAATGACGAAAATCAGATTTCCTTTCTTTAGAAATCTACTGAAATCTATTACTCGCAACAAAAACACATGTTGCATTTCTTAATTGAATTTCTACGTGGGGGCACGTTTTACGTCCTAAAACATTCATATTGCAAAGCAAAACCTTTTGTTAGCATCCCGGCGCCAAATCAGTCTTATCTTTCAGTGGCTGTCAAAAGCTTGTAACATTTGAATTTCACATATTACAAAATCACATTTTAACATGACATGCCTGTTACCAAAGTGAAATATTTATCGAGTCTGATTAACCGTTACTACTTTCTTGGTAGTTCTTTGATTGATAAATTTTTTAAGTTAAACATCTCAAGACAAACACTGGATTGCATTTGATTTGAATACTATGTTGACTCACAGAAAAAAATGTTAACGCAATGCGTATTTCTCTGTAGTATGCACGGCCAATAATTTCCACATTAAGGGCCAGATGTAGGAAACGTTTAGCAAGTCGCAAACGGCAAAAATTGCCGTTTGCGACTCGCTAAACGCGTTTCCCAATGCAGAAATGCATATTGCGAGTCGGTACCGACTCGCAATATGCATTTCAGAAACGCAAATAGGAAGGGGTGTTCCCTTCCTATTTGCGAGTCTGAGTGGTATGCAATACCATTTGCGACCGCGTACGCGGTCGCAAATGGTATCGCAGTTACCATCCAATTCAAGTGGATGGTAACCCACTCGCAAATTGGAAGGGGTCCCCATGGGACCCCTTCCACTTTGTGAATGGACCCAAAAATACTTTTTCAGGGCAGGGAGTGGTTCCAGGGACCACTCCCTGCCCTGAAAAAATACCAAAACTAAAGGTTTCGTTTTTTTTTTTTAAGTGCAGCTCGTTTTTCTTTAAGGAAAACGGGCTACACTTAAAAAAAAAAACTGCTTTATTGAAAGCAGTCACGAACATGGAGGTCTGCTGACGACAGCAGGCCTCCATGTTTGCGAGTGCCTATACTCGCTATGGGGCCGCAATTTGCGATCCACCTCATGAATATTCATGAGGTGGGTCATTGCGACCCCATAGCGAGTTGCAGTCGGTGTCTGAGACACCGTACTGCATACCAATTTGCGAGGTGCAAATTGCGAGTCGCAGGGACTCGCACTTTGCACCTCGCAAATTTTTAAGTTGCTACATCTGGCCCTAAAACTTTCAATTTCCCTTTCTTGTTGTCAAGATAAGTGGGTAGTTTCACGCTGTAGAAAAGATGGACACCTTGTAAGATTGGTAAGGTAAAAACTTGTTTATTATGGTAATTTTATAACAAGGTAGATTTGGATGACAAAAAGACAGTTTGCCATGTGAAGGAGGGAGTTTGAACGATTGTGAAAACAAAAGGTCCTTATGTCTTCCTCTCTTCTACTGAGATGAGGGAAAACGTGGCATCTGTCTCTACAGATGTGTCTTGAAAACAATGAAGTCTTCCCCTATTGGACGGGCGTCAGGCAATAAATATTCACAGGCACACCTCTTTCATATGATGAGTCATATACATGTTTGTGAATTTTCTTAGTCAATCATCATCAAATGTTTCCAATTGGGAGTTGAACAGATAGGGACACTCCTTTTTGTGTGGGTTATACATCTTTGAATTTGCATAGATTCGAAATAATTGCTCCCAGTACTGTGTTTTAAGGTTTGATTTACAATAGCTAAGCACGTAACATTTTGGAATTTCCCTTTAGATATTGCTTATTACTTGAAATGAAACTTGCAACCTTTCTGAGTCTTTTCCATTGAACAGACAGATGCAGAAAATTAAAATACATTGATATAATATGAAGACTGACTATCAATGTGTCTAGTTTAAACCAAAATATTGTAAACGTTGATATCTTATATGAAAATGAAAACTACTAGTGTTTTACGAAGAAAATTAAATTTCTTCAAATTTGCATACAAAGGACAAGTTTCTTCGTGTGAAAAGTTCATTCTCTAGGAAAGCATGCAGAGATAATGCTTTTTTCATCATCCTTCTTTTTCAGTTCCCAGAAGTAATTAGACTTGTGCTTTAATTTTACAAACTGTTGAGCCTTATATATTTGCGCTATGTGCAGTGTATATCGATGTTTCTGCATACATAGCATTTTCACTCATATTTGTACACCTATTCATTTGGAGCTTGACTCTTACTTAATTCTCCAGGTTATAAATTGGTATACCCCATTATATTTGTATGCACTCAATGATACATTAACAGTAACAATAATGCCTATCCTTAATATAAAGATAAGATTTAAGGACATAATAAACAATAATGTCTACAAATCAGAGACCCAATACATTGATATCAGTGCACCTTAAACTAAATTTGTGATGACTCTTTTCATTCTAGTACAGAGCACGACTCTACCAAAGTATCACAAACCCCACCTGCAGCTCTAGTGTGATCTCATTATTGATTCAAGAGCACAGCCTTTCCAAAACATCACAGTGCTAATAGGGAGTAGGCTCTGCAATTTTAATACAGAGATCCATAGAGAGAAGCTCTGTAAATTTACCTCAATTCATTCAGATGGAAGAGTCATGATGCTGCTCCTTCAAAAATGGTAAAAAATGACATATTCTACTCTACACATCTTCATATCTGGATTACGCCATGGCATTTTGCATGTGCATTTTCTAACAATAGTTATATAAGCCAAAATAGGGTGAAGAGGGTTAAATGTGGGCAGTAAGGTAAAATCACACTGAAGAGATTTCATGACTATAATGAAAGCTGTTTATTAGCGTACAGTAACACAGTTTTACTTACATTATTTGAGGAGGGAGTATAAAGTGACTTTTGTTTGTTAGTGTTGCTGTACTGCAGTAATAAACTCATTAAGTTGCTGAAAAATGACATAATCAAAGGACTGGCGTTAGAGCTGAAAGAATAGCTAACAGAGGGTGAAGAAGGTGGGGAGGGGCAAGGAAGAGGAGATCAGAATGAAAGTTAACTTGTAAGGACATATAAACATCTGTATCTCACAGATTGTGCAGGTCAGAGAAGAGATTGCTTAAGTTAGACCAAAAGGTGAACCGACAGATCTATCCCATGCTGCTACCCTTAGCTAGCTAAACAATGAAATACAAGTAATTCTCCTTTCACAATATTGTCTCTTTGTTGCTTTGAAATGTCATTCCCGACTACTGCCTTGAAATGTCATTCCCCACTACTAATGAATGCAGAAGTTGTCTGGACAGAAAATTGCAAAAGAGGTGGAGAATGCTTCCTCTGGTAAATAAGAAAAGGCAACAATCCCTAGATTTAAAGTATTGGGCTCACATGAAGGGGTTAGGACAGAAAAGTCGTTATTGCACTCTCCAGACAACAATCTACAATGTGTTTCTTCTCTGCTTGGTTTCAGGGTATCACCCCTCATTATCCAGGTCAACTTAACTATGGTGGCACTGTGAGCATGGGACCCCCGTCTGGGCATACCTTTCCCACGTAGGTGACAAATGCAAAAAGAACAGATAATGGACC
This sequence comes from Pleurodeles waltl, assembly GCF_031143425.1. Lineage (NCBI taxonomy): Eukaryota > Metazoa > Chordata > Amphibia > Caudata > Salamandridae > Pleurodeles > Pleurodeles waltl. Next base: position 578,623,107 of record NC_090447.1, read on the forward strand.
GAATGCCGAACAATGTCATGCATTCACAGATCTGGGCCTAAATCCATCTGTGCCACTGTATTGAAGCTGACATGGCTAATGGGTTGGAGACCGGGCCCATGATGCTTTTTTCTGGTCCAGGGAAGACCTGGCCTGCAGTTCAGGCTGTACTGCTCTCATGGGGAGCAGGATCAATACTGATTTACATATGGCTGGGTCCAAACTGTGGTAGCATGGTGGGCAAAAGACTGATGGCTTGGGATGCGGCATGAGAGATTGCCAATGGCTGAGATTAATTTTAGCATTCCATCCATCACCCTGTTGTTTTTGCATTTGCAACTCTAAGTCCGCTTGGTATGGCCAGATGTGTGTCCTGTTCTCACTGTGCCACTGGATTGAAGGTAGCCTGGCTGATGAGGGACGATACCCTGAAACCAGTCCCAGGATGCTTGGTTCCCATGGAAAGCAGGATCTAGACTGATTTGCATACAGCTGGGTCCAAAATGGGTTTGCATGATGAGTCAATGATTTTAGACAATTAGCTGGAAGTATTAGAAGGTTTTGAAATTAGGGAAGACAAATATTCTCTATGGGATTTACTAATCAAGTCACAAAATTCCTTTAATGCAAATTTATATTTAGCTTTTGCCTAAGAACTCTAGGATTTTGGTGCTCCATGACTTACATTGACTCTTTTCCTCTTTTATGGCAGATGAAAACCAGGGTGCAGTCCCCTGAGATCTTCTGGCTACATGATTATTTAAGGGAGTGATTTGATCAAGGGCGTTGGTTAGTCATTTATTAAAATTCAACACATCAGTATTTATAATTCCTTTTAAGGAGGGAGTTAAAGATTACAGATTCTGTGGAAAAAAAGCATATCAGAAAAGGCACCAAACAATTTTCTGACCAAATGAGGATAACTGCTGCAGAAATTGGCAGATCAGAAAAATTAGAAAAAAATGAAAATCTAGGTCATACCCTACCTTATGAGATGGAGTAATGACCAGCTGAAAAAGGTTCATGCCCACTAAGGAGAGGTTGAACTGAGAGGAAGACATTTGGGATCATCCATGTGTAAGTTAAAATTTTCTAAAACTGTAAAATTAGAGCACTGAAGGAATAAATGGGCAACTGAATCAAGGAGCTATAAGATTTATTTACTTGGACAGTCTGGTGATCTATATATCACTACTCCTGAAAAGGAGGATGAATATTAGAAATGGGGTCTTTGGTTGGTAGTCAGGTTACCCCCTGTCCAAGCAAGGACCATCACTCTAGTCAGGGTAAGTCACACACAATCCAAACTATCCTGTGCCCACCCTTTGCTAGCTTCGCACTGAACAGTCAGGCTTAACTTAGAAGGCAATGTGTAAAGTATTTGAGCAATAAAGCATACAATACCACAATTTAAAATCACAAAAATATGCCACACAGTGTTCAGAAAAATTTATAATATTTATCTAGATAAATGCAGGTCAAAACAATTAAAGATGAAATAAGCAAATGTAGGGACATCACTGAAAGTAATATCAAATGTCTTAGAGTTGAAATATTACTGTAAAAGCAATAAAAAGTGTCTTAAGTTCTCCTAGAAACAACAAGTGTCTCTTGCAAGGCAAAGTACCTGCTTTGCATTGAAATATCCTCGCAAGGGACCGCAGAGGAGGAGATACGTGGAAAACGGTGAGTGTGCGTCAGTTTCACCCCTTTGCATGCAGACTTGTATTGTTATTTTCCACGCGGGGAAGACGTTGCGTCGATTTCCGGTGCACGGACTTGGATCCTCTTCGGGTTGCCGGGTTTTCAGATGCCCCGGGGATGATGCGTGGAATCCTAGGCTTGTGGGGGGAATTGACAGGGGCTGCGTTGATTCCGGTAGGCGATGCGTGGAATTTTCTTCCGCACGGCAGCCGCTGCGTTGACTCCTCTCGGGAGACGGGCGTCATCGTTCTGAGTCATCTTGCATCGATCCAGTAGGGCTGTGCATTGAAGTTCCGGTCACGTTGCTGCCACTGCGTCGATCTTCTGTCGCAAAGTCAGGCTGCGTCGTTCTGGACTCGGCGTGTGGTGAATTTTTCATTGCGAGGAGACTGTGTGTCGTTCTTGGCAGGCGGTGCATCTAATTTTTGCTGCACAGGGATTTCAGCGGCAGAAGAGAAGTCTTTTTGGTCCTGAGATTTCAGGGAACAGGAGGCAAGCTCTATTCAAGCCCTTGGAGAGCACTTTTGCAGCACAGCAAGAGAGCTGCAAGACTACAGGGAAACCGCAAGGCAGCAGTCCTCTTCAGAAAGCAGTCAGGTGAGTCCTTTAGGCAGCCAGGCAGTTCTTCTTGTCACGGTGCAGGTTCTGGTTCAAGTTTCTTCTCCAGGAAGTGTCTGAGATGGTAGGGAAGAGGTCCTGTTTCAATGCTCAAATGTGCCTTTGAAGTGGGGGAGACTTCAAAGAGTGGCTTAGAAGTGCACAAGGTCCCCTTTCAGTTCAATCATGTCTGCCAGGGTCCCAGTAGGGGGTGTGGCAGTCCTTTGTGTGAGAGCAGGCCCTCCACCCTCCCAGACCAGGAAGACCCATTCAAAATGCAGATGTATGCAAGTGAGGCTGATAATCTTGTGTTTGGGGTGTGTCTGAGTGAATGCACAAGGAGCTGTCAACTAAACCCAGTCAGACATGGATTGTAAGGCACAGAACGATTTAAGTGCAGAGAAATTCTCACTTTCTGAAAGTGGCATTTCTAAAATAGTAATATTAAATCCAACTTCACCAGTCAGCAGGATTTTGCATTACCATTCTGGCCATACTAAATATTACCTTCCTACTCCTTTCAGATCAGCAGCTATCACTCAAACAATGCATGAGGGCATCCCCAATGTTGGCCTATGAAGGGAGCTGGCCTCACAGTAGTGTAAAAATGAATTTAGATATTTTACACTACCAGGACATGTAAACTACACAGGTACATGTCCTGCCTTTTATCCACACAGCACCCTGCCCTAGGGGCTACCTAGGGCACACCTTAGGGGTGACATATATATAGAAAAAGGGGAGTTTTAGGCTTGGCAAGTACTCTTAAATGCCAAGTCGAATTGGCAGTGAAACTGCCCACACAGGCCTTGCAATGGCAGGCCTGAGACAAGGGTAAGGGGTTACTTAAGTAGTGGGTGGCACAATCAGTGCTGCAGGCCCACTAGTAGCTTTTAATCTACAGGCCCTGGGCAACTATAGTGCACTGTACTAGGGACTTATAAGTAAATTAAATAGGCCAATTCGGTGTGATCCAATGTTACCATGTTTAAAGGGTGAGAGCATATGCACTTTTGCACTGGTTAGCAGTGGTAAAGTGTGCAGAGTCTAAAAACCAGCAAAAACAGTATCTCAAAAGTGAAGGGAGGCAGGCAAAAAGTTAGGGGTGACCACCCTAAGGCTGCCAGGTTTAACAATGAACAAGTCCGCTTGATAGTAAGACTAAGGGGGTCATTCTGACCCCGGCCAGCGGCGGAAGCCGCCGCCCTGGCTGGGACCGCCAGAATCCTGCTGCGCGGTCAAAAGACTGCCGCGGGTATTCTGGGTTTCCCGCTGGGCTGGCGGGCGACCGCCAGAAGGCCGCCCGCCAGCCCAGCGGGAAACACCCTTCCATGAGGATGCCGGCTCCGAATGGAGCCGGCGGAGTGGAATGGGTGCGACGGGTGCAGTTGCACCCGTCGCAATTTTCAGTGTCTGCATGGCGGACACTGAAAATCTTGGTGGGGCCCTGTTACGGGGGCCCCTGCAGTGCCCATGCCCCCCACGACACCCCCAGGAACAGGATGGCGGTATGGGGGTCGGAATCCCCATGGCGGCGCAGCAAGCTGCGCCGCCATGGAGGATTCCCCAGGGCAGCGGAAAACCAGCGGAACACCGCCGGTTTTCCGTTTCTGACCGCGGCTGTACTGCCACGGTCAGAATGCCCAAGGGAGCACCGCCAGCCTGTTGGCGGTGCTCCCGCGGTCGTTGGCCCTGGCGGATTTTACCGCCAGGGTCAGAATGACCCCCTAAGACTCTCAATATGCCCCACTTCCATCTGTTTGTTGGAGGTACAAGAACATGTGGCACAGAATATTATATTAATCCCATCACCCAATAAAGAAGCAGGGGCGACTGCGAGTGCAGCATCAGTGTTGAAGTTTCTTTCAGCCATGTTTCATTCAGAATCATGGAATCTCAGTTATCTTCTAAGAGCTAATTTTACACATGTAGAACATGCTTAGAAAGTGATCTACAATTAATGAGACAGGCCTTAAATTAGGGCCATTCTTAGGGGCAATTGAGAGAGATGGTTAAGGTAAAAATGTTTGGTATTTCTGCAAACACCCAAAGCTGGGGGTACAGCAGCATCGAGGTGACAAAGGGAAACCACCCAACGTGTGCAAACGAACACATTGCCTTTGGAATGCTCTGGATTAAATGGAGAATAAGGATGGCAAACATCATCTTTTAGAAACAGTATTTCCTCTTTGGGGTACTTGCCTAACTGGAGAGCCATTTTAGCGAATCTGGCAGCATGGCTGGCACTGGACACTGTTCGGGCAGCTGCATACCAGTGGCACACCCACTGCATGCATCTGGAGCATGTGTGTCCTCTTATAGGGAGGATTGGGAGCGCCTACCATTCAGCCAACCGTTAGAGTTCTAACCCTTCTATAAAGGCACCTCTGTAGTGTTTAAATCCCTTAAGTACAAAATGATGGCCAATCCAAACCACACCAAAAAATGAGCCAAAATCAAGTCAATGGAGTTAAAAACCTAACAATCATAAAAATAGTATTTTTAAAAACAAATTAAGGTACTTAAAATAATATTAAAAAAATATTACCTTCACAGTGTCTTCCAGCTTCCTTGTGAAACTTTATTTTTTAAAAGAGACTTGTACCTTTATATCAACTTCTCTGCTGCATTTCTATGGCATGTGTATCCTCTTATAGAGAGGATAGAGGGCATCAACAAATCAGGCAACTGCTAGAGCTCTAACCTTACAAACATGGTGCCTCTGCTGTGGCTTATTCCCTTGAGTACAAAAGGGCAGCCATTCCAAACCACACCAAGGACACAGACCAAAGTCAAGGCAATGCAGTTAAAAAACTCAACATTTTAAACATAATATCTAAAAAAGACAAAGACACTCCCACACTTTCTTCTAAAATTCTTGTGAAATAACTTTTGTAAACAACTTCTGTAAAAAGAGACTTGTACCATTGCATCAACTTCTCTGCTGCACATCCATGTGTGTCCTCTTATGGGTAAAATACTGTTTACAATAATATGAAGTAAATCTGCATACTTTATAACTTGCACTTTAGTGACAGTTGAAGGCATTGAAGAGATGATGAAACAAATCTCATATGACAGATGTCTCTTAAATTCAACATATACAAAATTGTAAACATGTGGAGTAAAATTGATGCACATTGCCTGTTCATGCTGGAGTGTGTTGGACACAATATTTTGGGTAAGGACTCACTATTTTATTTAAAACAGTTGACTCAAACTACTCCAATTTGATACATCTCTTATTATGAATGCCATATTTTTCCATTGGATAAGACACAATTCTAGACATAGGGGGTTATTACAACTTGGGAGGAGGTGTTAATCCGTCCCAAAAGTGACGGTAAAGTGACGGATATACCACCAGCCGTATTACGAGTTCCATAGGATATAATGGACTCGTAATACGGCTGGTGGTATATCCGTCACTTTACCGTCACTTTTGGGACGGATTAACACATCCTCCAAAGTTGTAATAACCCCCATAGTAAGCATTGCTATTTAATAACACATATGGCAGCTTACACCATTGTCTGTCATGTTACCAACCTTTCATTTATGGTATTGATGTTTTACTGTCAGGTCCTCTTGGGCCTGTGTAGCAGGTGCATGAATGGAGTATGCATCCCTACCAGTGAATATAACTCAAAATTTGAATGAAAATCTGCTGCTGGTGGCACATTTATGGACCATACACTCACAAACAAGAACTGAGGAAAATAATAGGTTTAGTTTTATAGTGCAAATGCATAAACTCAGTGTTTTGTTCATGGAACTTGTTGGATAGGGACCTTCCTGCAGCAGCATCACCAAACCTTTTGTCTTCCTCCTCCTACATTTTGCTAAATCAATTTTTGTTGGCCTTAGGACTCTATGCCCTTTACCCCTGCTAACCAGTGCTAAAGTGTGTGTCCTCTTTCCCTAAACCATGATAACATTGGCTTACACCCAATTGGCATGTTTAATTTACTTATACATCCCTAGTAAAGTGCACTACATGTGCCCAGGGCCTATAACTTACATGCTACTAGAGGATATGCAGCACTGGTTGTGCTATCATTTAAGAAGCCCTTTAAACATATCTCAGGCCTCCCATTGTAGAGCCTGTATATGCAGTTTTAAAATGCCATTTCTACTTTTTAAAAGAAACCTTTTGCCATGTCCAAACCTTACTTTTTAATACATACAGGTCACCACTATGGTATGTGCCAGACAGCGCAGAGAGCAGGGTGTAATGTTTTTAAAACGTAGGACATGTACTTTTAATTTTAGCATGTCCTGGTAGTGAAAAAACTCTTAAAGTAATTTTTCACTACTGTAAGGCCTGTCTCAATAACATTGGAGTTGCTTTATTTCATTTTATAAGTGTCATTTCTAAATGGGAATAACAATTGCCAATCCTAACTTATGGTGAAGTCGGATTTAAAAGTGCAATTCTGAAACTGGCACTTTTAGAAAGTTGGCATTTTCTTGTTTTATTCATTTGATGCCTGCAGCCTGTCTCTGGTCAAATGAATGGGGGTAGCTGAGAGTTGGGCTTTGCGTATTCCTCCTAGCAGCCACACACAATTGGAGCCTAAATATGATTGGATGGGCCATCACTGGCAGGAAGGAGCTCAACACAGCATCATTTACACCTGAATAGGCTGTGTCCTGTCTCCACACAAAGGACCAAACAACCCTGCATTGTCACTTCTGCCAGCTTGGAGCCTGGGCTGAGAAGATAGTGAATGCCATGCACTTCTGAGCCAGTGTCTGGAACTTTCTGCCACCTTCCAGAACCAGGGCATCACACTGTAAAAGAAGGACCTCTTACATCACCACTTCGGTACACTTCTGGACCTGTGGATACTCTGCCATGAAGAAGGAATGCTGTGCTGTTGAAGAACTGTCACTCTGGTGGATGCCTACTTTACTGTGCTGAGCTGCTGCCATCTTGTCTGGGTGAGAAGGACTGGACTTACATCTCTTGAACCCAGAACCCAGAGGGACCCCACAGGCTAGTTGCCTGGCCTCCTGATCTGAAGTCTCTGTGACAAAGCAGGCTTCCATCAACCTAACATCTGCACCTTGATTCTGTGAGTCTACTGTGGCAAGTGGTGTCACCCCAGTCCTAGATCCTTGAAAGCCACCTTAAGTTGTTCTGCCAGCGTGTGGATCCAGCAGAGCCAACATATCTCCTCTTCTGTGAGGTGCAAACCTGAGCTGAATTGACACATCGTCACTGCTGCTAATGCATAGACTAGAATCACCATCGCAACCCGAATCATCTTTAGAAGCACCACTGCACAGCGTATCCTCGGTGTAGGCCCTTATATCTCTCATCAACAGCAGCCATGATGATGATGCCAGACTATGCACTGCAGCCTTGCAGCTCTTCGGAATCGACACATAGATATGAATGTGTGTGGCATCCCTGACACCGAACTTCACATCACAAGCATGTTGATGCGATCCTCAACATCACTAGAACAGGATCTTGCACTGCAGCCTCACCTCATCTTGGAACCGATGCATTGCTTCTTCTGCATGACATGTGTTCAACGCAGATCCATGCAACGCTTTCTTAGAGGGCTTACCTGGTTCCCTGTAGCCGGCCTGTGCTCCATCGCAGTCGGCCTGAACTTGTGACTTTGTCCTGGTCTGGCACAATCAGATATCCACAGTTTGTGAGTTAAGCCTTTTGGGGCTATTTTACCTAAGAACTTTAGAACTCAATATCTCTGGTTGTACTGATTGGATTTTTGTCATTTTGGTCTTGTTTGATTTTAATAAATTAAGATCTATGTTTGTGACTTGGTGTGGGATCCTTTTTGTGAGGTGATTATCACTGTTTTACTTTTTAGAGTGTTGCACACATACTTTACACATTGCCTCTATGTTAAGCTTGATTGCTCAGTGCCACACTATCAGGGAGGTGAGAAAAAGTTAATTTGGACTTTGCTTGTGCTTTATCCACAAAAGAAATGTGGTTGCTGCTTAACCAGGGCTCATCCCCAGTAAACCAACAGCCTAATCTATTCACTCAGTAACCCATATTCCACGAGCACTGTTTGCACGTTATCACAATAAAACCAGAACTATTTGGATTTGCCAGTGTTTATTTAATCTTAAATGCTGTCATTTAACTATGACAAAAGATAAAGAGCCTTTGTAATTTCCTTAGTCTACTTCAAGCAATTCTCTATTGCACACCTAGCTGGATTACAAAGCATGGGATTACCATGTATGCCTTTATGATGCATGTTTACAATGTAGCATACATTGGGTAATATCAAAATAACCTTTACCATTCATACTTTAAGCATGCACACACAATTTCTTTCAAATTATACATTAATTTTTAAAATACTGATCAAGAACACTACTAAAACCACTACATTAAACATTTTTTTCAAGGAAATCTTTGAAAAAAGTTTGTACAATGCACAGAATTTTGTCCCCAATTAAGAGGAAGGACATCTATACTAAAGCTCACAAAAATGTCAAAATGAAATTTCAATAAAAATAAAGACTTAGGGCCTCATCATGAGTTTGGACGATTTGTGGATCACCTTGGTAGTGGTGGTGGTCCAACCATTATAACTTTGGCAGTCAGACCGCCGGATTACGAGTTTGGTGGTTGGACTGCCAGAAGACTGCAAAAGGAACACCTGCACCGTCATAGTCAGTGCGGTGGGGACTGCGGTGGTCCTGACTGTGGCAGCCAATGTTGGAGATCCCTGCATTGGGACCACCATGGCCATCATGACCTGGAAAAGAATTTGGGGATTGGGGGTGCACTTTGCTCAATGCACAACATGGTGCATGGGCACAGTCCGACGGTCATGCCAATAGGTAAGAATGCATTGCCGGCAGTATCTCCATAATACTACCCCCTGCCTCTCCCTGTCTAAGCACCTTATTTCAACCCTGCCGGTCGGGCCTTCAGGGGACCACCAGCTCTGCCAGGACTGGAGATCTCAGTGGTCTGGAGGTGGTGGCGGTCCTAATCCGCCAGAGTGGTGCTGCAAGCAGAGCTGCTTTGGGAATTATGACTCCATTCTCCGCCAGTGGTTTTATGGCGGTATCACCGCCATGAAAATGCTGGTGGAGAATGGGTGCAGGAGGCCCCAGGGGATGCCTGTACTTCCCATGCACTTGGAATGGGCAGTGCAGGGGCCCTCCTGATCAGCACCATCGTAATGTTCACTGTCTGCTTTGCAGACAGTGAACATTGCGAGGGGGCAGGTGCACTGTGCACTCTACAGCATTACTATCAACTATATTACGAACCAGAGACAATGCTGTAGGCTGTTTCCGCTAGGCATAACAGGAAACTCTTAATGGGTCTGACATAGAGGTAGCCAGTGTTGTCTGTCAAACCCCTAATCAGGCCCATAATGAGGCGCTTAGTCATACATTTCACACTTAACTTTAAGGAAAGAATCATGCTTTTACTGTGTAATAGGGTAAACCCTTTAAAATGTTTTAAAAACAGGTGTCCACCATTTCGCGCTCAGTGGAACACTGACCTATGAGATGACAACACAAAGTAAATGGGCGTGCTTTACTATTCTAACTCCACTCAGATCCATTTCAGGCAAGGTGCAGGAGACTGCAGGGAGCACACTGACTATAATTACTTGAGTCAGAGCTATCTAGAGGAAGGTGCTGGACAGTGTACGGGGAAGATTTACTATTCTAACTGCAGTTAGCACTTTCTCAGGGAAAGGGCTGTAGGTGGCACTAACACAATTAAGACAAACATGTGAAAAGTGTATTCAAATTACATGTATTCTTTTAAAAATGCATTCAGTTTTATACAACTAAAATATATATTTCTTGAAAAATAAACTTGGGCAGGTGAGTAGGCATTAGTTTTTCTATTATCTTCCCTCAGGTATAAACATTTTATATTTAAACATATGTAGGACTGATTCATCTGTCAAACATATTTTTATTTTTCCCCTAGAAGTGTGCCAACTTTCAAAATTTCAAATCCCAGTAAATCAATACAGCACTTTGATAGAACTGTGAATTTGAAAATCTGAAGCTTATTACAAAGGTACTTCTACTTCTAAATGTATATTCTATAAATAAACCACAGCTATATTGAGTCCTTCTGTGAGCCAATAAATAAGGCAATCTCATTCAAAAAAGTTTAAAATAAAAACAATTTCAAATGAAAACAATGTTTTATATCTTCAAATAAAGACAAGCTGGATATTGAAACTATGAATCCATATGTAATCTTTGTTTTTGATCTTTTAGATCCAAAACTCACCTCCCAAGGAAGCTCGATCTCAACAAATATCAAAAAGCAAGAATAACTGGTAAAGAATTTCTCATTTGCTGTAGGAGAAAACATTATCCAATTTTTCAGTTCAAACAGTCATTTCTATTGTTCTCTCAACAGAATTCAAACCAACAACATTTTTACTTAACTATATTTTAGAAAAAGGTGTAAATAATGACATTTTTTTTCTTCTCTTAACAGGATTAAAAAAGAATATTTAAAAATAAGATTCAAACATTTTTACATGATCTTTATATCTTATTTATTTTTTAGATCAACAAAAAATGGACATTCAACACTAGGCACAATATGTCAAGTCACAAAGATGCAAAACATTTTTGCTTTATGATTTTATAATTTTAGAATAATATAATTAATACACAAGTATTTTAAATAATACTCGGGCATTAACACACTTTCCCACCAGTTACCCTTTTGCATTGATTTTACTCTTGTTCTGCATATTAAAATAAATCTGCATTATGATATTACATATTTAAATTAATGTAATTACTTAATTAATGCATAAGTACTTTATTTAATTCCTGAGCATTGATACACTTCCCTACCCATTACCTAATTTGTCCCTTACACTGCTCTTCGAATATTATATTTTGCAAATTTTAAAAGTATGCTTTATGTTTGAACAAATAATTGTTTAATTAATGAATCCAATAGAACTTTAATTATGACCTGAGTCATAATTCCTGAGTCATCACTTCCTGAACCATAACCTCAATATCCTTAACATCCCTACCGTAAAAATATGTTGGATGTTTTTAATAAATATGCATTGTAATTTGCATAAAGTTAATTAATGAATAAGCAATTATTTTATTTAATACGTGTGTACCAATACACATACCCACTCAATACCCTACATCCCTTACATCCTGCTCCTAAAAATAATTTTGCATTTTTTAAACAGTTAGTCATTGTAATTTATCTTTTTTCAATTAGTGTATTCAAATAATACACAAGATTTTCGAAAAATGCACGAGTAGCAATACAGTTTCCCAAATATTACCCCTGTATACCTTACATCCCATTCTTAAAGATGTTTTTTGCATATTTAAAACAAATATGCAGTTATTTTTTAAATTAATATAATTAATTAATATACACATGTTTTCCATAATACCTGAGTATTATTAATCCTCCCAATCCCTTACTTCCAAACCCTAAAAACATTAATGTGCATTTTTAAACAACTATGCCTATTTTAATGCATGGTGAAAACTGTGAGTTAAAGGCTATTTGCCCACCAAGTCTAACCTCAATCATCAGGTTAAATGCAAGGATGTTTGTGGATTAGTTTTAGATTCATGCTCTGTTTATAAATTGCTTTGTGTCATGCTGCACTGAAGATTTTTCCGCGTATTTAAGATAGGCTCATCTGGGCTGTAATATCATTAACACTTTGCAAAACCTGCATAAAGTGACCTACTACCCAAACAAGGTCACACACCGAAGTGCAAAAGTTAAATTATTTAGAAAAGTAGTGCAAGGTCAGAGCAGGTGCAAAAATCATAGCAAACCTCACCAGCACTATACAAACTCTTCACGCTGGGAAACAGCTGTAAGGAAATGCCTCCTTGGCATGGTTACCCCCTGACTTTTTGCCTTTGCTGATGCTATGTTTTGAATTGAAAGTGTGCTGAGGCCTGCTAACCAGGCCCCAGCAGCAGTGTTCTTTCCCTAACCTGTACTTTTGATTCCACAATTGGCACACCCTGGCATCCAGATAAGTCCCTTGTAAATGGTACCCCTGGTACCAAGGGCCCTGATGCCAAGGAAGGTCTCTAAGGGCTGCAGCATGTCTTATGCCACCCTGGGGACCCCTCACTCAGCACAGACACACTGCTTGCCAGCTTGTGTGTGCTGGTGAGAACAAAACGAGTAAGTCAACATGGCACTCCCCTCAGGGTGCCATGCCAGCCTCTCACTGCCTATGCAGGTGTAGATAAGTCACCCCTCTAGTAGGCCTTACAGCCCTAAGGCAGGGTGCACTATACCATAGGTGAGGGCACCAGTGCATGAGCACTGTGCCCCTACAGTGTCTAAGCAATACCTTAGACATTGTAAGTGCAGGGTAGCCATGAGAGTATATGGTCTGGGAGTCTGTTTTACACGAACTCCACAGCACCATAATGGCTACACTGAAAACTGGGAAGTTTGGTATCAAACTTCTCAGCACAATAAATGCACACTGATGCCAGTGTACATTTTATTGTAAAATACACCCAGGAGGGCACCTTAGAGGTGCCCCCTGAAACCTTAACCGACTATCTGTGTAGGCTGACTGGTTCCAGCAGCCTGCCACAACCGAGACATGTTGCTGGCCCCATGGGGAGAGTGCCTTTGTCACTCTGAGGCCAGTAACAAAGCCTGCACTGGGTGGAGATGCTAACACCTCCCCCAGGCAGGAGCTGTCACACCTGGCGGTGAGCCTCAAAGGCTCACCCCTTTGTGCCAACACCGCAGGACACTCCAGCTAGTGGAGTTGCCCGCCCCCTCCGGCCACGGCCCCCACTTTTGGCGGCAAGACCGGAGAAAATAATGAGAATAACAAGGAGGAGTCACTGGCCAGTCAGGACAGCCCCTAAGGTGTCCTGAGCTGAAGTGACTCTAACGTTTAGAAATCCTCCATCTTGCAGATGGAGGATTCCCCAATAGGATTAGGGATGTGACCCCCTCCCCTTGGGAGGAGGCACAAAGAGGGTGTACCCACCCTCAGGGCTAGTAGCCATTGGCTACTAACCCCCCAGACCTAAACACGCCCTTAAATTTTGTATTTAAGGGCTCCCCTGAACCTAAGAATTTAGATTCCTGAAACTACAAGAAGAAGAAGACTGCTGGGCTGAAAAACCCCTGCAGAGGAAGAACAGAAGACACCAACTGCTTTGGCCCCAGTCCTACCGGCCTGTCTCCTGCCTTCCAAAGAACCCTGCTCCAGCGACGCTTTCCAAGGGACCAGCGACCTCTGAATCCTCTGAGGACTGCCCTGCTTCAAGAAAGACAAGAAACTCCTGAGGACAGCGGCACTGCTCCAAAAGAACTGCAACTTTGTTTCAAGGAGCAGACTTAAAGACCCCTGCAACTCCCCGCAAGAAGCGTGAGACTTGCAACACTGCACCCGGCGACCCCGACTCGACTGGTGGAGAACCAACACCTCAGGGAGGACCCTCTGGCGACTCCGAGACTGTGAGTAACCAAAGTTGTCCCCCCTGAGCCCCCACAGCGATGCCTGCAGAGGGAATCCCGAGGCTCCCCCTGACCGCGACTGCCTGAACTCCATTTTCCGACGGCTGGAAAAGACCCTGCACCCGCAGCCCCCAGCACCTAAAGGAACGGAACTCCTGTGCAGGAGTGACCCCCAGGAAGCCCTCTCCCTTGCCCAGGTGGTGGCTACCCCGAGGAGCCCCCCCCTTGCCTGCCTGCAACGCTGAAGAGATCCCTTGATCTCTCATTGATTTCCATTGAAAACCCAACGCTTGTTTCTACACTGCACCCGGCCGCCCCAGTGCCGCTGAGGGTGTACTTTTTGTGTGGACTTGTGTCCCCCCCGGTGCCCTACAAAACCCTCCTGGTCTGCCCTCCGAAGACGCGGGTACTTACCTGCTGGCAGACCGGAACCGGGGCACCCCCTTCTCTCCATTGAAGCCTATGCGTTTTGGGCACCTCTTTGACCTCTGCACCTGACCGGCCCTGAGCTGCTGGTGTGGTAACTTTGGGGTTGCTCTGAACCCCCAACGGTGGGCTACCTTGGACCCAAACCTGAGACTTGTAAGTGATTTACTTACCTGACAAAACTAACAAAAACTTACCTCCCCCAGGAACTGTGAAAATTGCAGTGTCCACTTTTAAAACAGCTTATTGTGTTTTATGTAAAAAGTATACATGCTAATGTAATGATTCAAAGTTCCTAAAGTACTTACCTGCAATACCTTTCAAATGAGATATTACATGTAGAATTTGAACCTGTGGTTCTTAAAATAAACTAAGGAAAGTTATTTTTCTATAACAAAACCTATTGGCTGGATTTGTCTCTGAGTGTGTGTTCCTCATTTATTGCCTGTGTGTATGTACAACAAATGCTTAACACTACTCCTTTGATAAGCCTACTGCTCGACCACACTACATCAAAATAGAGCATTAGTATTATCTCTTTTTGCCACTATCTTACCTCTAAGGGGAATCCTTGGACTCTGTGCATACTATTCCTTACTTTGAAATAGTGCATACAGAGCCAACTTCCTACAACAGCCATGCACATTGTTGTACCACACCACAGTCAACACCTATGTCAAAATGCCAGAATAAAAAGAAATAGAAATGGGAAGGTCTTTATGGAGACAACCACACTCCCCAACCAAACAGTCAAGGACAACATTATTTTTTTACAGATTTAACATTGTCAACATTAAGGGCCTGATTTAGATTTTGACGGACAGTTCACTCTGTCACAAGGGTGATGGATATCCCATCCGTCGAAATATAGTTCCCTTAGGAAATAATGGGATTTATATTTCTGCGGATGGGATATCCGTCACAGTTGTGACTGAGTAACCCGTCTGCTGAAATCTAAATCAGGCCCTCAGTCTTTGTTTGCCCAAATTGTACTCCCTCTGGAACCAATTACAACAAGGTCACATGCTTTCTCAGCGCATGTCATACTTATAATGGTACTCCATCTACGAAGTTTGGGTCATTTCCGATCAGTGGTGCCAAATGGCAGGCATCCAGGAAATCATGGGCTAACACCTACACTTCTAAAAATCTTGACCTGAACAAATACAGGTGGAATGAGACTTCTACCACATAGACTGATTTCCCATTGTAATGGGTGCAATGGACCGCACACATGTGACTTGGCCCCACCAGCAGCGCCACCACTCACCTCTAGCAGAATTACAAGCACCACTCCATCAATGTACAGATGTACAGGACATAAGCAAATTACCAGTAGTGGTTCACCAATGTTGTGTCTAAATATTCTAGGAGTGCACAAGACCTATGTATGTATATATATTATATATATATATATATATATATATATATATATATATATATATATATATATATATATATATATATATATATATATATAATATATATATACATATATGTATATATTTATGAACATATATCTCAAAACAGTTGGTCTTAAACAGCAACAGGGTCTAACTACTGGTGCAGTGCTAGGGTTAAGACCACATCTTTATACAACACAAATCCAAAAAAGAAAGTGCTGCACTCCCAAAGGCTCCGTAAACATACTTCATTTATTTGTCAAGACACCTCACATCAGATACCATTGAGGCTTTTTGACATATTGACTACTTCAGCGGACTCTGGGCAAGACTGCCATGAGAAATGGCACCACCATACCGCCAGTGGTGGCAGTATAGCGACAGCCAGATTACGAGTCACAATATACAAACCGCCCAAAAACAGACACAAAACCAACACACCCAGGCCAACCCATGGCAAAAGAGTGACTGTGCAACTGCCGGCCCCGCCACGCCGACACCATTCTGACCGTCATATTTAGAGGCAACCTCCAGCACAGCGGTACAAGCATGGAGGCAAACTGTTGGCGGTCTGCACTGCAGTGTTATAAAAAGGCACCGCAGAAAGTAGCCAGCACTACATTGACCAGTTTGAATATCCCATACCTAAAACTCATACACACACCATGAACACCTGCACATGCCACCGTATAACCCCCACACACACACTCACCTAATCCCTAGTGACAACTACGAGCAGCCACAGACGCACTCGACATGCAGCACACACCAAACACAACAAAAACAATGGCACAGCACACAATGTACAAATTACCACCACAGCCCACCAGCACCCACAGCCAAACCCCCACACATCACCACACACCCCACACTGCACCTGACACACACACCACATACCCACTCTGCAACATGTCACACCAGAAGCACCCATGCTTTACCAAAAATGAGTTGCTAGTCATGGTGGACGAGATCATCAGAGTAGAGCCACAGCTCATGGGATACCAGTTACAGCAAACATCAATAGCCAGGAAAACGGAGTTATGGCAGCGATCGTTCACAGGGTCAATGCAGTCAGCACTTACCCACTCACAAGGGAGGACATCAGGAAGAGGTGGAATGACCTCTGGGGAAAGGTCCGTTCCATGGCATCCAGGCATCAGATAACCATCAACAGGACTGGCAGTGGGCCTCCACCTTCTCCCCTTGAGTTGACATCCTGGGAGGAGAAGGTCCTCAGCGGAGGATTCAACTCCAGTAAGTCAACAATACCTCCCAAGCACCAACCACCCCGTCCAGCATTCCCCACCACCGCCCACCACTCTCCGACCTACTGCAACCCATCCCACTGCACCCATCCCAAACACCCCACGTCTCTCTGCTGCATGCCACACCACCCCACTCCCACCATCCCTGCTCACTATCTCCTAATGCAAGGATGACAACCACAATGTGAAGAAACACAGCTCCACAATCCAGCACAACCCACACAGCAAAAACACCACAGAACCACACCACAGTGGAACCATACCACAGTCCACACCTATTGGCTGCCACGACTTCCTCCCAACACACGGCAATGACAGCAATACCAACCACCATGCCACAAACCCCTACATCAAATCAATGTCTTCAGTGCAGCAGCTGTGATTGCCATCACTGGGAAGCAAGTTGAGCCACTGCATGCATCAACAACAGGACATAAGAACTACAGTCACACAACTTATATCTTCTGTTTCCAGTCACAGGTCCCCCTGCCACTGTCATGCAGCAGAGGATGAAAGGCTCAGACAGCCCTCCCCTGGATGAATACCGCACTGAATCCCTTCATGGGGTTGACTTGCCTGGGCAATCTGGGACCACTGGACAGTCCACCAACAGCAAACCCAGCCTGGACACACCAGACACCCCCACCCATGTGGCTACAACACCACAGCCAGCCCCTGGACCCCAAACCTGTGCCCCAGGGACCTCACAATCAGAGGTGTGCCTCAGTACAGGGGTCATAGTCTAGGGCACACACCGCAGAAAATGAAGGACCTTCTGCCTCTGGGAGTGGACACACTGTGCTAGGGGCACAGGTACATGGGGCCGGGGGAAGTGGGAGGGAAACTGTGGTTCAAGGCTCAGGCAGCCACACCAAGTGGCTGCCCAGGAGGCCCTCAACCAAGTTTTGGGTGTATAAAAGCAGACCTAGGACATAGTGGCCCAGATCCCCAATACCGTGCACGAGACCCAGAGGCTGCAGGGGGAATGCCACCAGGAGGCCACGCACAATGCCACCATGGCCTCCATAGCATGGTTGCTCAAGGACCTGACCACCATCCTGCATGGGTCAACCACCCACTAGCAGGCCCCTTCCACTGGCCACATCTCATCAAAGCCCTCCATGTCAGTGGCAGCCAGTGGTATGGAGGCCCGCCACAGGTCATGCAGGACACCAGAACACCTGCCGTCCTGGAGATGGCTGCCACCTGCTGTGCTGGCCCCTCTGCAGTGGCGATCCTAATGGTAACTTGGCTGTGTTCTGCAGGTGCCTTCCCACTATTTGTGACGTGACGGTCTTCATCTCTGACCGCCAAACTCGTAATGAGGGCCATTGTCTCAAAGTAGTTTTGTCTGTTTATCCCCATTCTTACCTTGTGCTGTTATTTTTTTTTTACAGCCTCCTGGGTTTGGTAGTTCATTTTTTCCCTCTTTCCAACTGGGAGTCATTGCATCTTAATTAACTATGTAACTTCAGCACGATTCCTCCACTTCAAATGTAAGTAATCCAATATCTAATTCCATTTCATCATGATACCTGTGGGAATTTGTGCATTTAAATGTTCACCAAAATAACTTCACTCATAACCATTCCCAGTCTGTTTCCATGTGTTACATGATTTCCATATGTCTTCATATCCATGAATATCCAACTGAGCAGGGCTGCATCAGCATCAAAGCATTTGGCCTTGAGGTCCCTCCGGGGTCCCAGATAGCCCGTGAAGGGCAAAAAGTGGAGAAAAAAAAACAATGGCATAATGGTTAAGGCCTCAGACCCTCACTTTGGAAGTTGAGGATTCTACTCCAGGCGTGTCTGTAATCATTTCCCTCCTTTAATTTTGTTAAACTTCAAATGTTTAAGGCTTATACTGACAAATGCATTTGATTGACAAATACATTTTTATTTTACAATTGTCCAAAAATATCTCATTCCAAGTATATCACCCATCAAAGTCTAAAAAACTCTCTAGCACTCTCCCTCTCACTCTCTTTTTCTCTCAATTTCACTTTTTCAATCTCTCTCCCACTCACACACATACTCAGACCCTTATGCACCCACTCAGAGCCCACTCAGACCCTTGTGCATCCACTCACAGACCCAATTAGACACCCATGCACCCACCCGCAGATCCACTCAGACACTCATGCACCCACTCACAGACCCACACAGAAACTGATGCACAGACTAAGACACTAATGCACCCAGCCTCACACCTAGACATACACTTTCACAGCAACTCTTACTGCCAAACCCTATCACACCTATTCTCACACTCAGAGACAGGCCGTAGCCAAATCCATCTTCCCACGGGCAAAGTGCTGTGCGCAGTGTGGGGTTGAGTGGATGGGGAGTTGGTGCAGGGTCTGGCTGCATCCCTGGCCTTGCACTCTACCCCCACCACACACAGCACAAGGTCGAGTGCTTATAGGGAGTTGACCTCAGGGCCGTGCACGGCAGCAGTTGGATTAGCGTATAGTAATGAAAAACATAGATATTTACAGAAAAAAACAAAGGTTACAGGGACTTTATAGTCAGGAAGTAGAATTAAACAAAAACATAGAAGTTATGAATAAACCAAAGTTTACAGTGACGTTATAGTATGCCTCACATTTTAAACACACAAAACCATAGAAATGTACTTGCTATAGTTGGAGTTACCTTAAGATAAAGGAAATTATTTTTGAAACACTAGAACATTTTACTAACTGACAATGATATTGCCAAAGCTGTGGGCACACAACCCCTGTTTACATATAGAAAAGTATCACTGAAGGATAGACTCATGAGGAGTCACTTTGTGGATCATCGACCAAGCAATTGGCTGATTGACCATAAAAAAGGATTTATGAATTGTAGTTTCTTTCAAGGACTGTGAAATTAGGGTTAACATGAGATCCATGTATGGGCAAGTAATTGAGTGCATGATTACATGCATGGTTGAGTGGGTGATTGTAATTAATGGTGTATGGATGATGGACTGAGTGCATGTGTTGGTGAGAGAGTGGGTGTATGAGTGGTGTATCGGTGATTGAGTGTATGAGTGTATGAGCACATGAATGGGCAAATGTGTGAGTGCATGAGTGGTGTATTGGTGATTGACTGAATGTTTTGTGAGAAAGGGTCTATTTTAACATAGTAGCCCCCTACTTTTTGCCTGGAAAATAATGTGGTTTCAAACTGTAGGTTCCCTGGGCCCTTGCTATACATGTTCCCAGGGCCAGATCTCTGAAGAGGACCCCCCGAGCTGCAGCACCAATTGTGCCACTCTGAGAGGACCCACACCAGCCTCATGTAGACTGCCATTGCAAGTGCATGTCAAGGTGTATTTAAAAGTTGCAAACTCAACATGGCACTCACCAAGAGTCCATGTTCACTAACACTGCATGCAATATAGGTAGGACGCCCCTCTGGCAGGCCTAAAGCAGGATGCAGTATAATGTATGTGAGGCTATGTGTGTGCATAGTCAATATGCACCTACAATGTCTTTACAAAACCTTAAGACGTGGTTAGTGTATATGAATGCCATAGCAAATGCATGTTCCGGAGCTCTTCAGCCTCATGATTGACTGAGTACTGGGTTGTTTGGTATCAAACAACTCAGAATAATAAACCCCCTCTGATGCCAGTGATGAATTTAATATAAGAGGGAACCTTAGAGGTGCCATCTGAAAAACCTAAGAGGCCCCCGCCATGGTTGCTGACTGGTTTTAGCCAGCCTGCCAACACCAGACAGAAGTCTAGACTCCTAGGGTAAGAGCCTCTGCTCTCAGGAGCCAGAACACAACGCTTTTCCTGGGTGGAGATGTTACACCTCCTTTCCCAGGCAGGCATCCTGAACCAGCAGTCAATTTCAAAGGCTTTACTGTCTTTGAAAGATGACCCACACCTCTGCTGCTAGCAGGAGATAGCCACTCAATGTTTTTTTCTCCCACTTTGGGTGGGGAAACCAGTGGGAAATCTTAGCCAGGGTAGGGGGTGTGGGCCCCTTAGCCTGCACCATCCCTCAGGTGTGGC
This sequence comes from Pleurodeles waltl, assembly GCF_031143425.1. Lineage (NCBI taxonomy): Eukaryota > Metazoa > Chordata > Amphibia > Caudata > Salamandridae > Pleurodeles > Pleurodeles waltl. Next base: position 578,643,977 of record NC_090447.1, read on the forward strand.
AAGCGAGGTGACCACTCCATTTCATTTTCCACCATCTTGGATGGCAGAAAAATAGCCAATCAGGGTTAGGGATGTGACCCCTTCCCACAGGAAGAGGTCACATAGTGGGTGAAGTCACCTTAAGGTAGATGGTCCATTGGCCACTACCAGGTACTCCCTCTAATGCTGACTAAATGCATTATTTAGTGGGCATCTCTAGACCCGCCGTTCAGATTCAATGTACACAAGAAGTCCAGGAACAAAGAAGAGCGAGGCATGAAAACAGAAGTCCTGCTGCAAGAAGAAATAGGCATCAAACTCTGCCTGCTACTACTAGGACTCAACAATTGATGCTGAGGTGACCCCTGGAAACCACTCTAAAAATCCTCAAAGCTCCTTCAGCCTCCTGCAAATCCCCAAGGATCTCCCTCAGAGTGAAGGTATCACTCTCTTGCAACCTGCAATCACAGAACCAGTGAAGTCCAGTTCACTGACCAGCAGCTGACCAACGAACTGGACCTAGCAGCCCAACAAAAATCCACTCAACAGATCTGAACCAGTGTGTCAGTACTGGTGGCATTGCAGCTTTCAGGACCTGACATGTTCAATTGCCCGGGGTTCTGGAACCTCAATGTCAGACACCAAGAAGAAAAGTCCAGTCTGAACTCCTAAAGGCCCAGAAGCAAGCACCAGTCAAGGGATTTCAGGGCCCCCAAGAACCACCTCCAGAGCGGCCCTTCTGATCTGCAATGTAACCCCAAATGACCTGCTCCTGGCTCCAAGGACTCCCTGATGCACAACTCTTGGCTCACCTATCTGCACTGCACCAGTCTTCCCTGGTACCTGCATCAGAAAAAGAGCTAGGCTTTAGGGTTCCCTAACCCCTTGTGACCTCTACACTCCAAGGGGACCCTCCAGACTTAACTTTAAGTCCATCCATGATTTTCTGATTCATTCCTAGGGTGAAATATTATGTAAAAAAACAGAACAATTTCTAAACTTTGAAAAATTATAAATATAGACGTACTTACCATACATTGATGATCTTGGTCTCAAAAATGTTGTAAAAATCTGAAGTATGTCCATAAATTGGTCTTAAGTTATTCTTCTGAGTGTGTGTCCACATTTATTGCACATCTCCAAGACAAGCCTAACTACTCGCCCACACTCCTACAAAAATAGAGCATTAGGGAGTCTTTTTTTAACCTCTGGATACCAAAGTGGGGTTGCTTGGACTCCGTCCACAGTTCATGTCTTTTTTGTACACTGTATGGAGAGCCAGCCTCCTACATTTGGTGGCTCAGCGGTGGGATACAAGACTTTGCATTTGCTGATACCACTTTGTCACTAAGTGATCACATGGATAACTCTAAAAGTTGTCTGTAGTTGTATTTTACAATTGGACTATTTTTTTAAATGTTAAAATTCATTGCTAGGGTCCTGGTTAGGTCCCTAAAACAGTAATTAGAAATTAAAAGTCTTTACTGTAATTAAGACTTAGAAAAAGTTTGCAAAAGTTTGCAAACATTTTTGAACGTTTGCAAAACTTTTTCCAAAATTTTAAAAGGTCTCAACGTTAGTGAGCAAAATGTCTGATGCAGAGAACCAGGCTAAGGAGCTCAATCTAGCCACTTCATTTGGATTGAGATACTCCCAATCTCTGCAAAGCTTACCAAATTCACACTGGTGATCATGCTACCACAGAAACACATTGGCCCTCATTATGACATTGACGGTAAGTCCCGCTTACGCCATGCTGACTGCTGCTAACAAACCGCATCGGCGGCGGTTTACCGCTACCCATATTATGACACATACATAGCAATCCGTCACTAAACAGTCACACACATAAGTCCGCCATCCCGAAAGTCAGTGATAAAATGGCTGTAGCAAAACCCACACTGTTACGCCAACAGAACTACACCCACAGCATTATGCCCCACAAATCACCACGGCGGCCATTCATCCGCGGTAAACCATTGGTGCTACATACCACCACGCTCAAAATACACACATACATACAAAACAACACCACATTGGACAATTTGAATAACACACACCTGACACCCATACACACACAACACCCACACTTCCATACCACTATAAAAAACACACACACATTATCGACAACCCTTTACGACTCAAAAGAATTACCACTAGATAGAGATACAGCAAGAGAACCCACACAACCAGAGCCACAGAACACCATCACCCATACAACATCAATGCACCTCCGGGCACACACCCCAACACGTCACCCCACAAACCTTCACACACACCAGTCACACAACATCCATGGCACCACAAAGACACCCCAGTCCCTCAGAGGAGGAGCTAAGGGACATGGTGGAGGAAATCATCTGGGTAGAGCCACAGCTATTCGGATCACAGGTGCAGCAGACATCCATTGCTAGGAAGATGGAGCTATGGTAGAGAATCGTGGGCAGGGTCAACGCCATGGGACGGCACCCCAGAACAAAGGATGATATCAGGAAGAGGTGGAATGACCTACGGGGGAAGGTGCGTTATGTGGTTGCAAGACACCAGATAGCAGTACAGAGGATTGGCTGTGGACCCCCAACTCCTCCCCCACAACTAACAATATGGAGGAGCAAGTCTTGGCAATACTGCATCCTGAGGGCCTGGCAGGAGTAGCAGGAGGACTGTACTCTTGTAAGTCAAATCTCTATTACTATCACCCCCCTACCTGCATGTCATCACATACCCCACCCTCACCCTCGCTCCCATCACTTCACCTCCTCACATACACCCCACCATCACAACCCACCCCTCCCGCTACCAAGCCCTGCACGCAACACCAATGCATGGACACCCATTACAGACCTGCATGGACACCCATCACCAAAGCATGCACACTTGAGACAATCACATAGCCAACCAAATCACCACTTACTCAAGCCTAAGCTGCCCGAGCAATCACAACCTTACAGGGCAACACACCCATGCACAAGTTGTCACCCGCAGAAACAATAACACTGCATTTACATCCCCACAGGTCCCCCACACAACGTCACCGGAGAGGAGGTGCCAGCAACATCCAGTCCCCCCCCCACAGAAGATGCCCACAGTGATTATAGCAGCTCTGCACACCTGGATCAGGATGACCAACCTGGCCCATCAGGGACCTCTGGACAGTCGGTTACCCAGGCACAGTCCCATTCCACCACAGAGCCTCCCCCCTCAGGAACCACCAGCACAGCACCAACCCAGCAGACCCATACCTCTGCCCCCAGGACACGGCGATCAGCAGTGTGTCCATCACTACCCCAGGCCGCACCACAAACACAGGACGATAAGGGACCTGGGGTCAGTGGCAGTGGGCACCTGGTTCAGGGGACTGAGGCACAGGACACCAGGGATGCTGGGAGGACTACTGTGCGACAGGGGGGAGAAAGGCCCATGGAACCGACGCTCAACGGGGCACTCACCAACATCCTAGGAGCATTCCACCATTCCCAGGAGACGGTGGGCCAGATACTGGACAAGTTGCAGGAGACCCAGCGGCTGCAGGAGGGACAGTACCTGGTGATCAGGGAGGACCTGAGGGACATCCACACCACCCTGGTCTCCATTGCAGGGGTGCTGGCAGACATGGCCAACACCATGAGGGAGGCAGTGGCACACCAACAGGCCCCTGACTCTAGCTACACTGATGAACAGACCAAGAGAACATTGCCAAGGCCCCCGGCAGGAAGTAAGACTCTCCCGATTGTCACCCTTGTGTCCCACCCTGTCACCCTGTCCACCTTGAACTGCCATTGCTCCACTTCCTATGCCCCCTTGGACTATGCACCTGTGAAACAAATAGACTGGAACTCTTACTTGGACTCTCCCCCACCCCATCCCCAGCCTATAGCAATACCTCTTCCACTTATTAGCACATAAATAAACATCCTTGTAAAAATACAATGATTGAGTCTGTCAAGTGATTGAACTATGTATTTGTTTAACAATCTGTAGACATTGCAATTCAACTGTACAGTAATGTATTCATAGGTATGACCTGTATTTTGCTGCAGTCAATACACCAGGAGCCAGAGTGGGGCACAGATATCTGTAAATAGACATGTCAAAGGGTACAGTAAGTGGCCATAGTAGTGGGAATATCAGCCTGCCAGTGAAGATTTACAATACAAAACTGCAGTGGAAGGTGAAGTTACAGTGTCTTACCTTTGTGTCACTGGAAGTACTGTTGTATGATTGATGTTCTTTTGTCCAGATCCTCATCCTCTGCCTAATCTTCATCACTGTCCACAGGCTCCACCACTGCCACACGTCCATCTCTAGCCTCATCCTCCTGCAGAAAAGGCACCTGGCGACGTACGGCAAGGTTGTGCAACATGCAACATGCCACGATGATCTGGCACACCTTCTTGGGTGAGTAGCACAGGGAACCACCTGTTAGATGGAGGCACTGAAACCTGGCTTTCAGGAGGTCGAAGATTCGCTCTATAATTCTTCTTGTTTACCCATGTGCCTAATTGTAACGTTCCTCTGCCCTTGTACAGGGATTCCTCACTGGGGTCAGTAGCCATGAGAGGTTGGGTTAACCAGAGTCACCTGCAAATACCGACGGATACCTGTTAGCCAGACACTAACCCTTAGGCCAAACCCCATACCCATACACCAACACATAGTGGGTGGGGACCATGGGCTCACCTATTAGCCACACCCTGTGCCTCTGGAGTTGAGTCATCACAAATGGGATGCTGCTATTCCTCAGGATAAAGGCATCATGCACAGACCCAGGATACTTTGCATGACATTAGAGATGTACTGGTCCGCCAAGCGCACTATCTGCACATTCATCGAGGGAAAGCTCTTTCGATTTCTGAACACCTGTTCATTTCTCCAGGGGGGATACAAATGCAATATGTGTACCACCAATTGCCCCAATAATATTGGGGATGTGTCCCATTGCAAAGAAGTCATCTTTCACTGTGGCCAAATCCTCCACTTGGGGGAAAACAATGTACCTGTGCATGTGTTTAATCAGGGCAGACAACACTCTGGTCAGCACTATTGAGAACATTGGCTGTGACATTCCTGCTGCCAAGCCCACTGTCACTTGGAAGGAGCCAGTTAAAAAGAAATGGAGCACAGACAGGAATTGATCAAGAGGGTGGATCCCAGTGGGGTGACGGATAGCAGAGATCAGGTCTGGCTACAATTTGTCACATAGCTCTTGGATTGTTGCCCTGTGAAGCCTGTAGATGAGGATAATGTGCCTGTCGTCCATTGTTGCCAAGTCCACTAGGGGTCTGTACACGGGGGATGTCTCCGTTTTCTATTCATCCTCAGTCGTTGTAATCTAGGGGGCAAAACGATGAGCATCTAGTCAGTATTCAACATTTCCAAAATGTACAGTGCATTGCATGTTGTGACAGAAACAGTATGTTGTTGTATGGGCCCAAATGGTGCCTATGTGTGCTGTGACAGTTAGGTTCCAAGGCCTGCCCCCCCCCCAAAATGGCGCCTGCCTGTCCTGTGTGGATGGACAAGTGGAAATGAGGTAATTCAGCTGACGTTCTGCACCGTTGCGGGAGGCGTTTGAGTACCGCTGTGAAACTCCTCATTTTTTGTCATTGGGCCCTATGGGGTACAGTAGCTATTGGTGATGTATGCCGGCAGTGACGGTACGTCCCGCAGCGGACGTGAACACCATTTTCTATCAGTTCCCTCACTTACTAGTTGACCTTCAACAGGAGAGGACCTACACTGCATGTGCTGCTGTGACCTGTGTCTGAAACGGACCATGGCTCGTGTAACTAAAAGGCCCCTGCCTTCACCCCTGCAGAGTTGGAGAGACTGGTGGATGGGGTCCTACCCCAGTACCAAATGCTGTATGGGCCTCCAGACCAACAGGTGCATACACTGTGAGCATGATGCATGGGGCATGAATGCATGGAGTGCAGTGTGTGAAGGCCTCATGTAGGGGGTGGTGGATGGGCCCTGGGAAGCGTGCTGCATGTATGTGCCTAAGGGGATGGGGGAAATGGTGGGCCATTAGTGTAACAGGCCGGACGGTATGACTGATGCCCTTTTTTCTCTGTTCATTTCCTCTGCAGTTCAGCGCCCATCAGAAAAAGGGTTTATGGCATGCCATCACCAAGGATGTGCGGACCTTGTAGGTCTACACCAGGCGGAGCATCAACTGTTGCAAATGGTGGGAGGACCTGAGACGCAGGGTACGGAAGACAGCGGAGGCCCAGCTGGGGATGGCCTCCCAAGGAGGAAGGGGTGCCCATCGAACCCTGACACCACTGATGTTCCGCATACTGGAGGTGGCCTATCGGAGCTGGATGGGTGCTTGACGGCATCACAGCAGCCACAAGGTGGTGGGTACAGTTTCCCAATATGCTACTTGTGCATGATGGGGTGGTCTCTGGGTAGGGGATGTGGGCCTGTTGGTGCCCCAGACCAGACCGGACATTGCAGGGTAGGTTCCATGTTGGGCAAGGGCTGATGAACTCCTCCTCCAACCAAGCTAGTAGACATCCACTACTGGGCAGGGCTTAGTGGGTCTCAGGTATGCTGCAATTGGCGTTAGGTATGACTGTCCATGGCATGGTGACTAGCGCATTGCCTAATGCGTAGGGCTGTTCCCTGTGTGTTTTGTACACCAACTATGGTGTTGTTGCTGCCATTGACCAAGTGTATCCTTTGTCTCTTCCCCCCCTTTTTGTTTTGTCATCCTGTCCTTATGTGCATTAGGGTCATCTGGTGGAGGAGCAGAGGCACCAGCAATGGAATGAGGTACATCCCACAGGGCCCATGAGGCCGAATCCACAGACGGTGAGGGCACCAGTGGGACAGAGGGTGAGGGGAGCACCACGGCGGAGACAGGAGGGGACAGTTCTGAAAGTGATGCCTCCTCTGATGGAAGCTCCCTAGTGGTGGCGACAGCTCTGAGACCACCCCAACTACAGGTACAGCCGCCACCCCCGTACCAGCACTGCCCTCCCAGCAGCCCCTCAGCGAGTTTCCTGTGCCCACTCCCAGGAGGGTGGCATCTTCTTTGCCCCAGGCACCTCAGGCCCTGCCCCAGTTAGCCCTGCTGCCCTGAGTAAGGAGGCTATTGACCTCCTGCGATCCATCTCTGTTGGACAGTCAACCATAGTGAATGCCATCCAGGGGCTGGCAATGCATTTGCAACAAACAAATGCATTCCTTGAGGGCATTCACTCTGGCATGGCGGCCCAACAGAAATAATTCCAGGCTCTGGCCACCTCCCTGATGGCAGCCATTGTTCCTGTCTCTAGCCTCCCACCTCCAACTTCCTCTGCCCAGTCCCAGCCCCATTCCCCTGAACCCCAACCTATCCCAAGCACAAATTCAGACCAGCATGCACACAAGACAACACACAGGAGTGGCTTATGCAAACACAAGCGCCACACATCATCCCACAGGCACTCACACAAACACCATCCAGATGCAGACACACCAACACCCACTGCCTCCACTGTGTCCCCCTCCTCCTCATCATCCACCTCCCTCCCAGTAGCATCTCCACTCACACCTGCATGCACTACATCCACATCCACACCCACTGCCTCCATCTCCATCACGCATATCACTACACGCCCCTCACTTGCAGTCACCATCCCGGCATCCATGCACATGTCCCCTGTGTCCTCTTCCACTGTGTCTGTGCCCCTCCTCCCAGAGTTCAGAAACGCAAGCACTCAGACACCAAACAGCCATCCACCTCACAACAGCATCCAAGCCATGCATGTGCACCCAAACACACTAGACACCTCCAACAACCACTCCCTCTTCCTCCACTCCCAAACCTTCACCCTCTTCCTGCCCCAGTGTCCCTAAGAAGCTTTTCCTCTCCCCGTTGACCTCTTCCCTACCCCTCACCCCCATCCTTCATGTCGGGCCAGGGCGGGCAGAACTCAGGCTGGCACCTCAGCCACCCAGTCCACGGCCACAGTATTTTCAGCAGCTACTGCAGGGGTGAGAGGCTCCAAGGAAACACCCATCAGCACTGGCAGTGTGCCTGCACCAGCTGCCAAGGAGAAGGGAAAGGGTGTACCACCAGCTGCCAAGGGGAAGGGCAAGGATGTAGCACCAGCTGGCAAGGGCAAGGAGCCACCACCAGCTTACAAGGGGAAGGGCAAGGAGCCACCACCAGCTGGCAAGGTCAAGGGCAAGGAGGCACCACCAGATGGCAAGGGCAAGGAGGCACCACCAGATGGCAAGGGCAGGGCAAGGAGGCACCACCAAACAGCAAGGGCAAAGGGCCTGCCCCTGCAGGCAGGAAGGACAGGAGGCCTGGTGCTGAGACTGAATCTGAGCCCCCAACAAAAACCATTGCGCTTCAGCTGTCCGAGGCTGCAGGGGAAGGGCTGGAGCCTCCCTCCACCACTGCCTGCACATCCACCAGCACCATTGCAAGAAGCAGCAGCCCTAGTGGGCAGACGTCCGAGGCTGCAGGGGAAGGGCTGGAGCTTCCCCCCACCACTGGCAGCACCGCCACCAGCACTGCCACCTGCACCACCATCTGCACCACCACCAGCACCACTGCCAGCACCACTTCCAGCAGCAGCAACCCCAGTAGGCAGCTGTCCAAGGGTGCTGGGGACGAACTGGAGCCTCCCCCCACCACTGGCAGCAGTGACACTAGCACAACACCAGCACCGCCATCTGCACCGCCACAAGCACCACTGCCAGAAGCAGCAGCCCCAGTGGGCAACTGTCCGAGGCTGCAGGGGAAGGGCTGGAGCCTCCCCCCACCACTGGCAGCACCGAAACCAGCACTGGCACTGCCACCACTAAGCAGCTGTCGCCGCCGCTGGGCAGTATGTAGTCCTGCCTCCATGGACTGTGATGCATCCTGACCACTGCAAATCATGTGGGTCTGATACCCAGGTGAGTGACTGTGACCCTGCACTCCCCATGTGCTGCATCACAGGACACAAAGCGCCCTCCAGAACCAGTGGAAAAAGGCATCCACTCACACCCTCCTTGCCAGGATGAAGCACATTGGGCACCAAGCCCCCTCCAGAACCAGTGGAAGAAGCCATCCACTCACCCCATCCTTCCCAGGATGAAGCACACTGGGCACAATGGCCCCTCCAGAACCAGTAGAAGAAGCCATCCACTCACCCCCTCCTTGCCAGGATGAAGCGCACTGGGCATAAAAGCCCCCTCCAGAACCAGTGGAAGAAGGCATCCACTCACCCCCTCCTTGGCAGGTTGAAGCACACTGGGCACAAAGCCCCCTCCAGAACAGGTGGGCAAACCACCCACTTGAGAGACTGTGGCTTTGCACTCCCCAGGAGCAAGCAGTGGGCAAACCACCCACTTGAGAGACTGTGGCTTTGCACTCTCCAGGACCGAGCTCAGGGCTTGTTCCCCCCTCCAGGACAAGTGGTGTTGTACCATATTCCAGCTGAGGTGCCCCCCCATTCCCCGTCCCCCTGAGGTGCCTGTGTATTTTCGACCTGATGTCCCAGCAGTGGTCTCTCTGTGTTGATGCAGGAGTAAAGTGGGGCCTTGGCCTATGTGCCCACGGACATTATGGACTGGGCAGTGTCCCTCCATTTGTATATACGTAAATACTGTTTTGATTTTTGAGGACATGTTTCTAGTATTTTATCTTATTACACTCACTTCAATCACTTCCTTTTGTCCTTGCATTATTCCTGAGGGGTACGGGGTGGATGTGTAATGTTGTTGCATCTGTTTGTGTGTATGCTATTTGGGGTGGGGGGGTTGTGTGTTGCATGTGTGGGTCAGTCTCTTTTTCCTCCCCCTCCCCTGTGTGCTAGGTGGCAGTACTCACTGTGGTCGTCGTCGCCGGCATTGGTATTCCTGGTGTGGGAGGAGGTAGACCAGTATGGGGAACATCTACAGTTCGGGCTCCATGGCAGCGTGGTTCTTCCCTGAGTCTGCAGAGGTGAGTCCTTTGACTTCTGAGATCTGTTTCCGCCATGCTTTTGATGTCATTGGTACCGCCCCAGAAAAGGTGGTGGATAGGCCTCTTGTAATACAGTGGGCGGTACATTGTCTTCTGCCTGGCTGTTGGCGGTTACCGCCGTGGTGCTTGTTGCTACCGCCATGTCGGTCGGTGTGTTAAAGTGGCTATCTGTGTGGGCAGTTTCCACCGTGGTCATAATTCAATTTTTTTTACTGCCACCTTGTTGTCGGTATTACCGCCGCTTTATCACCGACCGTCAGGGTTGAAATGAGGGCCTTAGACAGGTTGTTGGAGATTCTGAGACTGAACACCAAATGCATGAGGGGGGACCGTCAGAAAAAGAAAATCACGACATCTCAGAAGAAGCTGAGGAGAAGGCAGGATCCTCTGCCTCAGAATTAGGAGCACACTCAAAGAAGGACGTGGCTCTAGCTAGGTTGACCAAAAGGCTGGCTTTAGAATCTCAACTTTTATAAAATAGAGATAAAAAGAAGAGAGTTGGGCTTAGCTCCCTCTATGGTGACAGCATACAAGTAATTACAGAAAAAAATAAATATTTTATCCTAAAACTCTCCAAAGGAGTTGTCCCACCTTATACTGAGGGCGATGATATCACCAAGTGGTTTTCTGCCTATGAGAGAGCCTGCATTGCCAGGGATATAGAGAGAAGACATTGGGTGATTTCTTGTGGGAGCTGTTCTCAGGAAAATGCAGTGATAGACTTTTGACATTGAATGAGGCAGATGCCAGCTTCTATGACTTCATGAAGGCTACCCTGATTGAGGGCTTTGGACTTACAGCTAAAGTATACAGAACTAAATTCAGGGAGACTCGAAAAACCCAGATTCAGTCCTGGGTATAATTTTTGGACTATTCAGTAAAAATATTGGTTGGCTGCTGAGAAGGTAACAAGGAACAAGACTTTGATTGGCTTTATAATGTAATTATGAAACAGCATCTTCTGAGTAATTGTTACAATGAGAAATTACATCAGTTCCTGGTAGACCCAGGTCCACTTTCTCCTCTACAGAGGGGGAAGAAGGCAGACCACTGGATTAAGACAAGGGTGATCAAAACAACCACTGAAGGGTGAGACCAAAAGAAAGGGGCCAAAAAGCCCCCCCAAGGGAAAGATGGGAACCAAAATAAAAACAAAGAGTTTTCACCAGGTCCCCAACAACCTGTTCAGGAGGGTGGGCAATGAGACTCCTCACAGCCTAAGAGTGCGTAAAAAGGTAGAAACTTTGATCACAATAAGGCTGGTGCCATGATGGCATAATAAAGGGCACCAAACTGGAGACCCTAGCTGTGAAAACAAGAAAAATACCTCTGGTTCACCTGCAGTAAATGCAGTTACCAATCTCCATATGGAATCACAGTTGTGGCCTGACCATTTCAGTGAACTCACAGAGGAAAAATTAGTCACTGGAGGAGGGGTAGAATTGTGCTGTGCTGCCTGGCCTACTAACATGTAAAAATACAGGCAACACACTTTGATTAATGGAACTAAGGTACAAGCCTTTAGGGACATGACTAGTGTAACTATGGTGACCCAGCACCTGTCCACTCAGATTAGTACCTGTTAGGGAAAATTTATTCTGTCAACAATGCCGACAATGTCACAAAGATCCATTCCACGACAAAGATATGTTTTGACTGGAGGGAGAGTAGTTGGACAAAGAGATGTGACTGTGTTCCCACCCATCCAAGTATACTGTCTGCTTGGAAATTATATGGAGCAATCTCTCTAGGCTGAAGTTGAACTGAGGACACATGCAGCAATGCATAGGCTTCCAGAATGGGGCTGTGTCAAAACAAGGGCACATAGCAAACTCCATAGTGAGCAAGAGGTATTGGATGGTGGAAAAATGGACCAACCCTCCAACACAAATGACAAGAATACTGGGGGACCAGCTTCTGAACAGACCACAAGTCAGAATCCCTCTTCCCAAGAAGAGGACTTGTTAACCCCAGAGGGAACTGAGCCTGCAGAGCTTGGACCCTACCACCCAGAGCTCTTAGGACCAGCGGGACCCTGTAGGGAGGATCTGTGCTATGGACAAAAATCATGTCCCACTCTTGAAAGCCTGAGGCAGCAAGATGCACAGGAAGAAAGTGTAGTGTCAGTGGTACCCACAGGGTTTATTGGGAGGATAAACTCCTATCGACTGAGGCCAGAGACATCAAGCCTGTTGCAACCAGGAAGGTATTAGTGCCCCAGCGGTTATATGTCAGGACCACGGGTGCCTCAACCACCTGTGGCTCAATAACGAGGTCGGAACAACGACCTCGTTCTAACCACTAATGCCTTTACCACAAATGCGTTTACAACGATTTTACTGTTGTAAACGCATTCCTGGGAAAGGAATTAGCAATCAGCATGCACGATCCAGCATGCTTCCCCCTAGCCCCCCAAAAAATGATTGCGACCCCCCATCCCCACAACAACCCCAACCCCCCACCCCCTAAATTACCAGAACCCCAACCCCCTCCCCTAAAACCTAAACCACCCCAGCCCCCCACCCCACCCCACCCCTTAATCCTAAACCTTGACCCCCCCAAACTTGAATCACCCCAGCCCCACCCCACCCCAAAAACTAAACATACCCGAGTCCCCACCCCGCCCCTAAAACCTAAACACCCCAACCCCCAACCCACCCCTTAAACCTAAACCATGCCCCCAAACCCTAATCACCCCGAGCCCTCCCCCCAAAAAACAGACCCAGTCCCAGCCCAATTTACCTCCTCCTTCACAGCGTCCACTCCGACTCCCTTCTTCTGTACCTTAACCACGCATGTACGTTGTTCAGACATGCATGGTTAAGGTACCAAAACCAGGAAGTCGTGGAAAATGAAAGCATTGTTTCGCTTTCGTTTTTCATAACTTCGTGGTTCTGGACTCGTTCTTCCGGGTGTTTCCCGCCCCAGCAGTACAGAAAGTGTCCTCTCTCTCTAGCCAGGGCCATTCCCCTAGCTGGGTATCCAGGCCAAAACGAAACGTAGAGCAGGCGAGTTAATCACTTTTACTGGCCTGGAATGTCCCAAAAGTGGAAGGATTTTTGTCAGTCCTGTGTCACCTACCAAGACAGTGGCAAGGCAGGAGGCTACCTGAAGGTCCACTTAATCCCACTACCTGTGGTTGGGGTGCCCTTTGAAAGTATAGGGGTTGACATTGTTGGCCCCTTGACCCTTAAACAGCTTTGGGTAATAGGTACATTTTAGTGGTAGTGGATCATGCCATTAGGTACCCTGAAATCCATTCCTCTTAGGACCATCACTGCCTCTGCAGTGGCCAAGGCCCTCCTGTGTAATGTTACAAGGGTTGGTTTTTCTAAAGCGGTAGTATCAAGCAGGGGTTAAAACAACATGTCTGCAAACTCAAAATACATGTTTTAGGAATTTGGAGTGGCTTATATGTTCACTACACCATACCATCCACAGACTAATGGACTGGTTGAAAGATTTAACCAAAATTGAAAGGCATGATTGGAGGACTACCTGAAAAGCTCAGAAGTAGATGGGATGCCTTACTTCCATGTCTGTTTATTACCTACAGAGAAGTGCCAAAAGGAGGTAGGGTTTTCCCCCTTTGAACTTTTGTTTGGGCATCCTGTTAGTGGTCCATTGAGTCTTGTAAGGGAAGGCTGGGAGAGGCTTCTCAAAAAGCCTAAGCAAGACACTGTGGTCTATGTGGCTGGCCTTCTCTCCAGGATGGCTGAGTATATGGAGAAAGCAAGCAAAAACCTTTAAGCTAACCAGGAGTTCGAAAAGCACTGGTATGATTAAAATGTTACACTAGTCTCTGCCTCCACCTTCTATCCTTGTTAGTTCACCTCTTTGACCAGATTGAACCAGGTTTTCAAATAGAGTATCTTTTAATGACATACTTCTCCTAAATGTGATTTGTGGTACTTCTCTCACATATTTTTTTAGATGTACCTCTGATTTCAAAACTTCCCAGAATTTACTGAGACTATGTTTCACATCCCAAGATTGACCATGATACAAAGTAATAAACCTATCTTGTTCAGTTTCATTTCTTTGTTTAATCTTCAGGATTAATAACACATCCCTGCCATTCCTTTTGACCTTGTTACAGGCCTGTTGACAGGTTTTCATAGAATCCCCTCTTTCCTTAAATCTAATCCTCATAGTATTAATTTCTTCCTGGAAAGCTTCTTATGAGCTGCAGTTTCTTTTAACTTTTATTAACTCCCCAAAAGGAATACTTTTAAATTCTTAGTGTGGCATCTCTCTTTACTCTTTCTAGCCCTCTGTCTTGCCCAGAACACAAAATTATGACTCAAAATCCACACTGGAGAAGCAGAAAGGCGAAGGATTCAAATGAATGAGTCAGGTTTAAAACGAAAGGCAGTTAAAATAAATGGAGGATAGCAACTAAGATTTAGAAGATCAATTATGATTGGGTAGTGTAACTATGCTAGTGGCTAAAACTAGGTAGTAATACTGAGATAAAAATAAGTACATGTGTCATTGGAGAAAATACCAAAAAGTAATGTTGTTTGGTATACCCTTATCATTCCAAACACTCAACCACACCTGCTACCATTGGTTTAGAAGTTAGTATACTGCTCTCAGAAACTGTCCTGAACTTTTGATCTACTGCTACCAGAGAATGTTTCAAATTTGGTCACTATGGTAACGGAGGCCCAAGAGTATAGGAGGGAAGTGAAAAAAATACAGTTAACATGACATGAGTGTGCTGTTGAAGAAATGGAGAATAATGAGTGTTTAAATACAAATGTAGTTATTTTCAGCAAGGGGAGTATAGATGAGATTGTTATTCAGCCAAGATGGGCTACTTTAGATGAGTGTCAGAAAGGGTTAAAAAAGACTGACCATTCAGAAGTGGAAAAACAAAAGTCAAATATAAAAGGAAGGTTGTCATTTGTTTTTGGCTGAGTAGCCATGAAGGCAAAGTTTAAAAGGCTGGCATTAATGGTTCTCTTGTGTGAGAGTAGTGTACTCATCTTATGTTAGATATTTCACATTTCCAGTGAGAATAAAGTCTAACTGATAAAGGCAAAAAAACAGATCAGAGAACACTTTAACAGGATGTGAACTAATATGTACTTTAAAAAAAGTGTTTGAAAAGGTGTTTATGTGTATGAGGTGGATGAAAGTGTCTAGGATGTACACAACTATAAGGGAATACAAAGGGACGGTACATGATGATATGTGAATTAGGCTGCAGTTTTTTAAAAAGTGTTTGAAAATCTATTTATGTGCATACAGTGGATGAAAGTCTCTAGGATGTACACAAGAATATAAGGGAATTTAAAAGGGAGGGTACATGATGACAGTAAGGAATAGAACAGTGACCAGCAAAGGAATAAGAACAATTTGCAAATAGTACGAAAAGTTATGTTATCAAGCAGCTAAAACAAAATATGTTTTGGAAGTAGACGTAGGTGTTCAATTATAGTAAATAAGTGGTTTGTGCATATTTTGCACCAAGTGTTAGAAATTTAAGTAGGTATTGATACATTAAGTTTTATTTTATGGAAGTGAGTGTGATCTGCAGAGTACTATATCTAGAGAGTAACTGACACATTGTATTAAAATACTCTTGAATACCACCATAGAGCTATTGTGTCATTTACTTTCTCACATATATAGCTATTTCTGAATCCTTAAAGAAGTCTGGTACGGACAGATGTATGGAACCATACATCCAAGCGTGAAAGTACTCACTGACTAACTTAACTACAGATATACCTATTTTGTAAACCATAAGGGCCCTTACACTCGCAGTCAGATTATGATAGAGGTGTTTACATTTTTACTCTCAAATCTAGACCACAGTTATTAACTCAAAAGAAAGAGAGTGACTTTCACACACACTTATATATCTAACTCTCTGTAACACAGACACTAAGTGATCCCTAGAGGAATTTACATACCTATTTAGAATTCCGTAGAGGTAGTAAGACAGACAGTCATGCACTGACATAGTTACTTACTTATTCTGTGACACAGAGATAGAGGCATTCATAGAGAGATGTACATATAGACTAAAGTACTGATGCACTTTGTCAATTACCCATACAGTAAGTCATAAATGTACCTATAAAATTAAGTGACAGACATTCAGTGCGTGTTACACACTGTACAACTGGTGGTCTTATATTCCTAGTAATAGTCTTAGTATAATGCTTATGAGCTCCAAAATGGTATAGCTAGATAGTGACAAACACACTGAGAAACACACTAAGGAAAGTAAACACAGATCCATTAAGTCTCATAAATATTGGGGGACGGGGCTTGTCTGGTCACAAGATGGCCGCGTTGTAGCGGAGCTCCGCCGGCCGCCTTACAATCCATAAATAATCCTTCAAACTAAACCATTCCTGACCAAGTACTACACATCAGCTGTTGGCAGAAAGATATTGGAGATGCATGATGGGCCCCGATTTTGCCAGAAACCGTGGAGCAGAGAGGAAGCCGTCGTGGCCCGAGTGCCCACGATAACGCGGCTGGAGGGATGCTGTGAGGCCCGGCAGTGACAAGAGGCATACAGTGCGACCGTTGGAGCAGGGGCGGCCTGGTGAGAGCAGTGCGGTGGGGAGAGGCTGATGCGCTGTTGAGCAGATGAAGAACTGTAGAAGCCTAATT
Organism: Pleurodeles waltl; assembly: GCF_031143425.1. NCBI lineage: Eukaryota > Metazoa > Chordata > Amphibia > Caudata > Salamandridae > Pleurodeles > Pleurodeles waltl. The sequence continues at coordinate 578,660,541 of NC_090447.1, forward strand.
ATTCAGCACCCATTCAGGATACAAACGACCGTTAGCCAGCTCTTTCTAGATAAACATTTAATAATTCATTAGGGATAGAATAGAAAGACATGTACATGGAGGATGCTCTGTACTAGTGTAAACGAACAGCCTAATACAAGGAAGTAATACACAATCTTTTATAGTATTAAACCACAAACATAATTCAACGTCTTATTGGTTCTTTAGCTTTGACGTATGATTGACGTATGACTACTTCTCCATTATGGCTGAGGTAGTTTTTCCTATCATACCATATATAGTAACAAAAAGCATAGAAAAGGATTTTACACAAGGTGGCCTACGTGCCTAATATCACATGGTCCATCTTGTGACAGAACTTGAGAACATCACGTACTCAGACTGGTACTTTCCAGAAGGGAGATTGCTTCAGCTAGCATGCAATGACGATGATATTTCATGATGGCTGTTCAGAGAGCAAGCCTTGCAACATAATGCGTTCCTAGCAGTGGCGAATTACATTTGTAGGCCTCTTTACTGAATGATAGGCCTGTGCAGAGATTGTCATTGTGTATCACAGGGGCCACTAGGCATAGCATACCTAAGAACTGCAAAATGCGATTCCACATTCCGCCCTCTGATACTCAATGACAAATCTAAGGGTCATGGTGTATTGCTCTCATTTATACCTCTTGCTCGTCCCTGTTGTCATCCTTATATCTTTATCTTCTATAATGTGTGCGTTTCTGGTGACAGTTTTTTTTTTTTTTTTTTCAAGAGTAGGGCCAGGAAGGATGGACAAACTGGTATGAGCACACATATCGTTATCGGTGCCACGATCCCTATCGCTAGTACCTCTACCAAACAGGCACCCCAACCCCTGAACCATGCTGCTATTCGATCCAGCATTCCTCCGACGTCTGTCCCATCTGCCACTTTTCCAGCTCCTTCTTCTACCTTTTTTATATCCTCTATTTCCTTTCTTATATTCCCCACGTTGGTGTCCTCTTTCTGCGCACCCCGCCAAGTGTTCTCTTTTCCCCCTTCTGTAATTCTGTTCTATGCGCCATTTTTGGTAGCACAAATGCTAGGTAGCAGGTACCTTGCCAACCTGCTGGCAATTTAAAAAAATGCAGATGTCCCACATATAATAAATATTCCTTTGGGAGGTGTCAGGCCTATGGACAAGCCTGTTGTGTCATTTCTTTTGTAGTCCAGGCTCAATGTTGTATTGCAAATACTATGTCCCAAATCAATTCCGTTTTTGCTAGTGTCTGCGTTACCTCTTGAGCATTTGAAACACCATGGTGCCTTTATTTCTGTATCTATGACCAGGCATGGTATTCGTTGTTCTGAGCCATGATCCCTTTCAGTGTAACCCTTCCCTCTTTCTGTTGTAAATGCATTCAATAAATTATCTTCTTCTTTCTTCGGATCTAATCTCCTACACTTCTTTCTTCTCCTTCTATCTTCTTCCTTCAATTTATTTTACACTCTTTCTACCAATTTTCCTTGCATATCACCTACATAAGGTTCATCTTCCAAACCATAGTCATCCCTTTTTCTCCTCATTTCTCCTTTGTTTATATTTTCTCTTATTCTCTCCTTTTTTCTTTTCCCTTTTCTCATTCCTTTTAAATTTCCCCCTAACATATTATCTAATATGTTACATGCCACGAATTCTGTGAGGGGCATTTAAGTGTAATTTCTTTTCTCCTGGCTAGTGGTCGGTAGGTGGGTATGGGTACATATATAACAATCAGACACATTTGCTAGTTCTTTGTACATTGATACCATTTGCACAAATGTATTGTCCTTATAATCTTCTCCATCTTCTTTCCATTTTGCATATTTCACACATTTTGTTTTATCCTCTACCCTCTCATGTTGTTTTGATATATTGTTGTTCTCAGCACCGGTTGCTACTTCACCTTGGCCACTTTTGCGGATGTAGTGTTCCTGGTCGCGCCATGGAATATGTATGTCGTCTTTATATACTATCAGTACTGTTGTTAGTACTATAGCTGCTACCGGGGTGAGTAATGCTGTGACCACCACGGGCCACTTCTTCTGCTCCTTTTTCTTACGTTGTAATCTGAAATCCATGTCACCTTATAGGGTGTGGTCGGATGTGGCTAGTACTTGAAACCAGTTCTATTGGTATGTAACCTTTGGTACCTCCTTATTCCTGTAGGAGTGCCACACGAGTAGTCTATTCCTTCTGTATATTTTCGGGGCGACGTTGAATGCTATTTTACACTTGTAGTTAGGCAGAGTATAAAGGGATGAATCCCAGTGTCCAGTTCTAAGGGAGTTGGGTGCGATAGTCCACTGACCCGAGGGATGGCCCTTTTTTCCTAATTTTCCTGTATTCCTAATTGGAAGAGGCACCTCCCAATGGGGCTACAAACCGCACTGATCCTAGTGACCAGCCGCTTCCGTAGGACTGGGATCTGTACCTCTTGGCGCAAACTTTTCTAGCGGACTTTTAGTATTCTGTTCATTTATATCCTGATGTCTTTAATACTTAAGTGGCCTTGCTTGACTCTCCGACTCCTGTGGAGAGTAGCACGAGCAGTTCTGAAAGAGTATCCTGGGGCCAGATGTACAAAACGTTTTGCGACTCGCAAATGGCAAAATTTGCCGTTTGCGAGTCGCAAAACGCGTTTCCCAATGCAGAAATGCATTTTGCGAGTCGTTACCGACTCGCAAAATGCATTTCAGACTCGCAAATAGGAAGGGGTGTTCCCTTCCTATTTGCGAGTCGCATTGGGATGCAATACCATTTGCGACCGCATATGCGGTCGCAAATGGCATCGCAGTTACCATCCACTTCAAGTGGATGGTAACCCAATCGCAAATTGGAAGGGGTCCCCATGGGACCCCTTCCAGTTTGTGATTGCACCCAAAAATATTTTTTCAGGGCAGGGAGTGGTCCAAGGGACCACTCCCTGCCCTGAAAAATCCGAAACTAAAGGTTTCGGTTTTTTTTTGTAGTGCAGCTCGTTTTCCCTTAGGGAAAACGGGCTACACTTCAAAAAAAAAAAACCTGCTTTATTGACAAGCAGGTCGCTAACATGGAGGCCTGCTGACGTCAGCAGGCCTCCATGTTAGCGAGTGCCCATACTCGCAATGGGGCCGCAATTTGCGACCCACCTCATGAATATTCATGAGGTGGGTCATTGCGACCCCATTGCGAGTTGCAGTCGGTGTCTGAGACACCGTACTGCATAGCAATTTGCGACTTGCAAATTGCGAGTCGCAGGGACTCGCAATTTGCAAGTCGCAAATTGCATTTTTCGTACATCTGGCCCCTGGTGTCTTGAAGGACCCGCTTGCACCCTCCGACTCCTGTGGGGTTGCAGCACGAGCAGTCCAAGAACAATGCTCTGGTGTACTGGGGAACCTGCTTACACTCTCCGACTCCTGTGGGAGTGTAGCACGAGCAGTTCCGTCAGTGTTGGCTGGTGGCTCTTGTTGAACGAAGGTTGTACCGGTGTGGTGAAGGTGGCATTGCTCTCATATGCAACTTTGTTGGCGGCTGGTCGTCCTTTGGTCCAGCGGCCTTCTTGGTGTGTGAGGTATGGACCCAGGATGTGATGCCCTCACACTTGACTGCTGTGGCTGTTGTCAACAGGACTTGGTGTGGTCCCTTCCACCGTGGTTGAAGGCAGTGACGTTGGGTGTGGCCTTTACCCACACCCAGTCTCCAGGATGCAGTTGTGTTCCCGTGGTGTACCTTCTTGGTGCAATAGCTGTGGATCCAGGAGGTCAGTCCCTCCTACTTTTCAGGTGACCCAAGCCCAATCTCCCTGTTGGAGATCATGTCCAGGTAGTGTTGTCCAGCCAGGAAGGGCCTGCAGCACCTAATGCTGAAGGTAAGGCAAACTGCTGTCAAAATGTCTTATCAGATAATAACTTCTCAGCACCAGACATGTTCATAGGCCAGTCAAACAGTATCTCAGTCGGTGCTCACTTTGACAACTTTGTCAAGGGTGCCTTTCTTGACCAATGAAGCAAGTGGTAGTGCATCAATCTAGAACCGCTCAGCAGATGCACAAAATCTTATAAAGGGACATATCTGACTGGTTTATGGGGTAACTAGCACACTCTTAAACTGAAATCAACACTCAAAAAATAAATAACAATTACACTCAGTAACAGTGGAATATTCACACAAACTATTTCACCAAACAAAAGGTGATCCAAAGGTCAGGAGAAAACACATGTTACACTGGTATACAACCAGTATCTATTTTTAACATAGCATTGTATCCTATTATTCTATTTCAATACCCTGAATATCTGCATCAATGCTGGAAGGGTTTGGACTTTGCAGGCATCACCGCCATCAGAAGTCACTTCCCCTTTCTCGTACAAGTGTGATGATCTGAAATGCTGATGTTCCTTTAAGATATTATATTTATTGTATTTATTTATATTTGGCACCCTCATCATCAGAGGTATATTACTCATAGCTGTGTTGCAGTACTACATAGCACATCCTAAGGTAGTAATAACTCTATCCTAATATAGGTATTTTCAATCCCAAAAACCAGTTTGGAGAATAATTAGTTGCAATCTACCAACACATGAAGGCAACCATGTCACTGTGCACATTAAGATGTACCATGGAAAACTCCCATTAATTATGAAAACATAAAACGTAACATAGACAGACGGATACAGAAACCACATCTTCTCGTCCATGTTCTGAAACCTAGGAAAAAACATGGATAGAAAAATACTCCTCCTGCCGCCAATTATATGCACATATATATAGTAGATACATACATCCTGCGTCCAGGGTGTATATAAAAAAATCCTATAAACTTTAAAACTAACTAACATTCAGCTGTACATTTATTCTACAATTCTTCTTGGTCTGTCATGGTAACATATGGCAACAATCCGTGGCTTTGCCCTTGGAGCCATGCCCAGAGTCTGTGGTTTTCAGAAATGGGGAAGGTAATCTTAACTGCCACAATTTAATACAGGGACGGGATCTCGCAGATAAATGCATAAAATAAAATATAATAAAAATAAAACACATTTGTGACAAATGTGCTGCATTTTTACCCATTCATTGCCCTTTTGACACCCTGGTTGCACTCACGTGACTTCAACATACTACATGTACTGCAGATGTTTAAACATCCACTTGTGTTATTTTCTTTTAGCCTCTTAATAAGTGAAATCGATCAGTCACTAACACGTCATGTGTAATCATTATTACTGTACTAATGTGTTTATTTTAAATATCAATACACCTTAGTAGAAGTTTGTTATCACATAACTAACTCACTCTACACCCCAACAAGAACCCACATTTTTATTATATATCTATTATTTCCTTATATTATTTACAATTCAGCACATAGTAACTCTTCTGTTAATTTCTATATCTCTTCTGTCATTGAACATGACTAAATTATTAGTATGTACTCTATAGAGCTATGAAGAAATACACAACCAGGGGTATGCAATTACCGTAAACAAATGCCCAGCACAATTCTTCCAGAATGCTCTCTCATCAAATGCAAATATCTGCAGAAACCTGAAAGCAAAATTTGCTATTCCCTGCTTTCAAAATATCTTCACAAACAATATAACTAGGAAAGAAACATTCTGCTAAACTACCATGATATTTTAGGTGTCATTTCTTTGAAGCATCATTTAGTAAAATGTGCGGATGCATGGTGGTATTTCAAAAATTTATATTCATAACAGGAAAAATCAATGTAACCTTTTCATCAAAGTTACACATTGCCATAGTAGTTCCTGGCATGAACAAAACTACTTTGTGCCAAAACTACTTTGTGCCAATATGCTTCGTATGGAAGAGCAGAATGGTGTCACTACCACTGAAGCCAGTCAATAAACAGAGAGACAGAATTCAAATAACAAAAGGTCTGTGATAACCAGTTTATGGCAGAATTCTTAAAGAAAATCACAAAGTGCACCCATGGTATCTGTTCCTGCATTAGTGCAGATTTACAGCTTTTATACATGAGCTAGCATTTAATGAGGCAGACCAGGAAATCGAACTCCTAGACAATATTTGTAAACACCATTTCAGCAGGAGGAAAATATGCATGTGTTTTTACAGGACAAGTAGACTGATGACACAAACTGTCCCATGGACAATTAGACATTTTATAAAATTCCACACTCCTGACAACATATTGTTAACTGCTGCAAATGAATCCTCTGTTCCCTCCAGACTAAGGGGGTCATTCCGACCCCGGCGGTCAAGGACGGCCGGGGTTGGCGGGAGCACCGCCAACAGGCTGGCGGTGCCCCGCAGGGTATTCTGACCGCGGCGGTTTGGCCGCGGTCAACACAGGAAAACCGGCGGTGTCCCGCCGGTTTTCCGCTGCCCTGGGAATCCCCCATGGCGGCGCAGCTTGCTGCGCCGCCATGGGGGATTCCGACCCCTTCACCGCCATCCTGTTCCTGGTGGTTCCGACCGCCAGGAACAGGATGGCGGTGAGGGGTGTCGTGGGGCCCCCGTAAGAGGGCCCCACTTTGTATTTCAGTGTCTGCTTTGCAGACACTGAAATACGCGACGGGTGCCACTGCACCCGCCGCACATCCTCCACTCCGCCGGCTCCATTCGGAGCCGGCATCCTCATGGAGGGGTGTTTCCCACTGGGCTGGCGGGCAGCCTTTTGGCGGTCGCCCGCCAGCCCAGTGGGAAACCCAGAATACCGCGACGGTCTTTTGACCGCGCAGCGGTATTCTGGCGGTTCCCTCCAGGCGGGCGGCTCCCGCCGCCCGCCGGGGTCAGAATGACCCCCTAAATGTGTTCACTGTAAGAATTTTGGCAACCTTTGCATGGGTCAAATATTTTTAAATGTAATCCCTACATAAGAAAGTTCTAATTTGTTGTACACCTGTGGTTCCTAACCTTTTTACTCCTGGGGACCACCAGTGAAACATTACTCGAAGCCAGGTGCCCCCAAACAATTTGCACAACTTAAATTTCAAGCATGAAATCATTCTTTTTATATTGAAAAAATATGCAAAAATCTAAACATTTTATTGGAAATGTTGGTGCTGCATCTTGGCGACTAGCTTTTCAATTTTTAGTTTTATTTAGGAAAGGTGAATCCTTCGGGCAATTTTTTTAAAATTATCTCCGGGGCTATTTCTGTTATTATTTTTAGGTACATAAGATCTAAGAAAGCTTTTATACATAAATATGTGGTGGGGAAAGGAAGTAAACCATAAGTGCCTCTCTTCTCTCCCTATCCTTTTTGTCACATGTAATTAATTTTTCTCATAGCATCTCTCATACCAGTGTAGGTGTTGGAGCACTTTAAAAATGAAAGACTGGGAAAAAACTGCTTTCTAATTTGTGCTATGCAGTTGGCATACAGCTCCTTAATTACAGTTCATAGTTCACTGTGCTGTATTACTATTATGAACTGTACAGTAACTAAAGAATCTCTGTGACAAAAGCAGTAACCCACTGTGCCATCCACATAAAATACTGTTCTTTTCATAATACACATCCTTTGCAGCCTGCATATTAACCATCTGCACTACCTTTCAGTCAAAAATGCCACTGTCCAAAACTCTCATTCCTCCCCAGCAGGTGCATTAATCATTGGAGTTATCTTGACGCTTTTATTTTCGCTGTACAATGCTCTTTGCAGTGCTTTTAAAGCCATTAACAAGTAATAAAGTCTGAATTTTGTGTCTTATTACGTGTGATAACTTAACAATTAAACTTAAATTTTCTACAGTGTGTAAGCATGTTACAGCCATCCCTTGTCTACTTGCAAACCTTTTCCAGACTCAGTCTAGTGCCAAATGATAGTGTAGTAATTGGAGTAGTGGTCACATATTTCAGGCCAGAGTATCGCCTTCTTACAATCCTCCCACAAATCTCATGGTACAATAATGCTAAACAATGTATCCAGATCCTTCCAAAGCAGCCCTTCCCATGGCTATTATTCCATTTCATTTGATATCTGTTCGTACTTCTGTTCATGTTTTCTAATTGCGTTAGCCACTTCCTCTTTACCCTGGCTATGGAATAACTGTCTAATTCTTTCACAAGGTCTCTTACGTTTTGCTTTTATTTTTCACTTCCTCATCCATCAAACGCCATGCCAGGGTGCGGCTTTCAAGTTCCGTCTCTGCCTGCTGTTGTAGAGGCAGCTCAGAGTGTTTGGTCCCTGTTGTGGTGCCTTCAGGCTGTAGTGTATTTCCCAAATGTCTTCAAACAAAATCGATGTTTTATTCCTGTGACTGTGGACTCGCCACAGGAGGAGAGCTTGACAAGCCCCTATTATCTCTTGACTGTCCTTGGGGCTATGTTGATTTGTCTCTAGTTTGCCTTTACTAAGAGGGTTCCTCGTGACTGTCTTACCCTAGCCTTTTGTTACATAACACGAAGACAATTACAATTGTTCCAGAAAACAGTAGGATGTCGGTGTATTTTTTTTACACCGCTCATACCCCATGACACAGAAGGGATGACAATGGGTACATTCAGGCATGCAGCCTCTCTCTGCTAGACGCAATTATTTATTAGTAAAAGCAGGAAGGAAGCCGGTCTGCATTCATGCCACAATTTCAGCCAGCCATGTCCACCTTAGCTCACACAAAGTTTGAAATCAGACAGTACCCAAGGTGCTAGTGACGGCGTCCACACTGGCGTCCTTTGGGGCGAATCAAGAGATGACAGAAGTCAGGAGGGAAAGATTAAAAAAAATCTTGGCTGCGGCTGTATGATATTGGAAACTGGACCAGATCCTTGGCCAGTGACACACAGATAATGCAATAGCGGTGAACAAGTCAGGCAACCACATGTGACGGCAGAACGATAGACAAGGGTCACAGTACAACTAGCCCTGTGGGGTGATCCTACTCCCACCCCTTGTATCAAATATGTAGTGAGTGCAGGGCGGTGTTTGTACTGTGTGATGTTTGCAGATTAAATCAGTCAATTGTCATAAAAATCCGTATTATGTCGCCCAGGAGTCCACCCACCTAGTCTTAAATTTTCTAAAAATTCTTATCCTAAATCGCAACTGCATGCAGTCAAAATAAATCACAGTACACCACCTTGTGGTGAACCCTTCCTTCATGAATCAAAAACCACTTGCGCACACACACGTATTTATAGCTCAAAAACCACTTTCACACACACACTTAATCAAACCAGCATCTATAGTTTACACCATTTCACATGAGTAGCCGATAGTTAAATATGCCATAAGCATTGTTCAAAGAGCTGCAATATCACAGGAAACAGATAACATAACAATTATTTAACACGACAAACAGAGCCTGCCTGCTCCACTGGAATGAACAACTATCATCCAGTTACAGGAATGAACCACTATCACTCCTATACACACAAGGAAGCTGACAACACCTGCCAGTTCCTCTTAAATGGACACACAGACCCTGGAACGGACCACTACCATTCCATTTCACATCTGGGCAACGCCCTTTTAACCTGGGGTTGGCTTGGCGCCCACAACACCCTTTCTGGCCAGAGTTATCCGCCCCAGCCCCTCTGGCTGGGGACTGCAAACAGCGACTCGCGCTGTGTTCTGAAGCAACACCGCTGGTTGCCTCTATTCCTCGGACTTCTTTTTTTAACAGTAACAAGCTACATGAAATACAGGAAGCTATTCTAAGTATACAGCTGCAGCGCAGGGAGGAAGGAAATGGTGTAATACAATGGAAGGACCAAATTAACACAGAATGCTAGCTGCCGGAGAACGGCTATAGTTAACTATCGGAATGTTTTCACAAGGTGCATTATCGGAGCCCGCAACAGAGGACAACAGAGGAAGAAATGCCCTTCGCATGCCACCGGAGACAGAGAAAAAAATGTCATTATAAAGAAACTGGCTAAGGGGTACGGCAAATAGAAATATTAACCATAAATGCATAACCACTCTATGCAGGAAACGTATTAACAAAACACCCCAGTTACCTCTCTGTTTCGCAATATTTACAACGAAAATACAGTAGAGCAAACAGCGAGAGCAGGACCACGAAGCAGCAATAGATACGACAGCTCCAGCCTCCATCGCAGGAGGGGCCCTGTCCAATGGGTCAGCTGTCGCCCCAACCGAAACAGGAGCCGGGCTGAAGGAAGCTATTCGCTGAACGAGACCGCAATTCTTCCATTCTCCACCAAATGTAGAAGCCTAATTATTCAGCACCCATTCAGGATACAAACGACCGTTAGCCAGCTCTTTCTAGATAAACATTTAATAATTCATTAGGGATAGAATAGAAAGACATGTACATGGAGGATGCTCTGTACTAGTGTACACGAACAGCCTAATACAAGGAAGTAATACACGATCTTTTATAGTATTAAACCACAAACATAATTCAACGTCGTATTGGTTCTTTAGCTTTGACGTATGATTGACGTATGACTACTTCTCCATTATGGCTGAGGTAGTTTTTCCTATCATACCATATATAGTAACAAAAAGCATAGAAAAGGATTTTACACAAGGTGGCCTATGTGCCTAATATCACATGGTCCATCTTGTGACAGAACTTGAGAACATCACGTACTCAGACTGGTACTTTCCAGAAGGGAGATTGCTTCAGCTAGCATGCAATGACAATGATATTTCATGATGGCTATTCAGAGAGCAAGCCTTGCAACATAATGCGTTCCTAGCAGTGGCGAATTACATTTGTAGGCCTCTTTACTTAATGATAGGCCTGTGCAGAGATTGTCATTGTGTATCACAGGGGCCACTAGGCATAGCATACCTAAGAACTGTAAAATGCGATTCCACATTACGTGCTGTGTACGGTGGCGCTGCTGGACGGGTGCAGAGAGCATCACAGTACTGGTGAGGCCTAGCGGAGGTGGGGTGCTGGTGACCGTGGCTGGCTACCTGCGGGGCCCCACGTGGTGAGGCGATACAGGGCAGCCTGGTGCACTGAAGGAGACCGAGTGTGCACGCTGGGAGCCCCGAAATTGAACTCTGTGCTGTTTGGGCCTGGTGCTGAACCTCGGGCGTTGGAGAGTGGTGCAACGGTGGGTGAGGCAGAGATTGGAGCGGCCCTGCGGGGAAAGGTGGCATGGAGAGGTGTTGGTGCAAGGCTGGTGGTGGAGAACGCACGCTGAGGGCCCTAACGCTGGGCTTGGCGCTGCTTGGGCCTGGAGTTCGGCCCTTGGATGCGGAGGTCCTTCAAACCGTGGAGACCTGAGTCCAAATGCTGTTCCTGGACTACAACGTGAGAAGGGCACTCGCCTGTGACTGGGGCAGTTCACATTGGGAGATGGTACCGGTGAAGATTTTGGCGCGCCACGATCCTGGATGCCTGGCTGGGGCTGCAAGTAACCAAGCAATGGAGACAAGTTTATATACCCAGAGGCATGCTCATCCTTTGCAATTGTTGTGCTAATACAGCAGAAGTGTACTTTTTGTGCCCTAGAGCCTCCTGACCGGTGTAAACTAGGAGTCCTCCAAAAAACATACAATGGGCAAGACGGATAAGAACCAGGCCAAGCTGCAGTTCGATCGGTGCAAAACGAGCAGTCCCGCAGGAGATGGAGCGGAGTTAGGGCCAGAGAAGGGTCATGATGTAACCTCAGGAGAGGAACAAGACCTTCGTAAAATTTTGGTGGCAATGCAACATAGCTTAACCCAGATAGATGGCAAGATAGACTCACTCTCATACCACATGGATAGAATGACAGAACGCCTTGACAAACATGCAGAGCGTCTGGATCAAACAGATAGGTGGGTATCTGAGGTGGAGGATGGTCAAACGGAACTAGCTACTAGGCAAGTAAAACTAAACAAAGAATTAAGCTCCTTACCCCTCAAGGTAGATGACCTAGAAGCCCATCCCTGGAGAAATAACCTACGTATAGTGGAAATCGCAGAGTCCACCGCGATTGTCAATATGGACGGCTTCATTGAACAGTTACTGGTGCAACTATTGGGGCATGCTACTTTTTCTGACCTGTTTGTCGTGGAGCGAGCACACCGATCCTTGGCGGCCCGCCCGCCTCCAGGGGCCTCTCTTTGTCCCATTATAACAAAACAGTTGAACTATAGAGATCGAGACGCTGCCTTGTGCTGCTCCAGGGAACTGAAAACTTTGCAATATGAAGTAATGACAGTCTCGCTGTACTCGGACTTCATGATACAGGTGCAGGAGGCGAGGAGACAGTTTATTGCAGGGAAGAAACAATTAAGAAACTTGCAGCTGGAATGCAGAATGCTGTACCAGGCTAAATTAAGAGTAGAAGTGGACAGAAGCCCAATATTTTTCACTGAGCACAAAAATCTGGATCAGTTTGTGAAATGCAGAGTGGCAGGTAGGGAGCAGCGATGTCGACGACGCAGATTCCTTGCCAACTGGAGACAGGCTGTTGGTCGTGAGGTTACAACCCTGGAAAAGTTCCTGAGCCACTAATATAGTGGGAACAATGTGAAAAACCCTTAATCACTGACTGCACTTTAGAGATTGAGGCCCATATTAATTCTTTTTTAGTGCCGCATTTGCGTCATTTTTTTATGCAAAATTGGTGCAAACTTACAAAATGCAATTGTATTTTGTAAATTTGCGCTGCTTTTGCGTCAAAAAATGATGCAAATGCAGCACTAAAAAAGTATAAATATGGGCCTTAAACTGTCAAATTTGGTATAGTACTGCAGAGGGGAATATATATGAGGAATGTATATTTATTATTAGATTTATATGCAATATATACATTGGGAGTGGTTTGTTTGCAACAATGTACAGGTGGCCGGCACATCAGTGAAATACGACGTGGCCGGGTAACATCCGCCTACGTGTCTGCACCACCTATAGTTATCATAGGGATCGATTACGTTGGGGAGGGTGGGGGGATGATTCTTTGGGGAATAATCAGATGGGCAGGTTGGGTTATTGCCTATTGTGTGTGGGGGGTGGGACCTCAGGGGGTTGTTGGAGGATTGTTGTTTGCATTAATATCTATGCTTAGAGGAGCACGATTGCAGATACATGGCGAGGGAAGGGTGGACACAGTGTTGAAGTCCTACTATAACGGATGACCCAAACTCATTTATATCCAGATACAAATAAGAGCTCTAGGAAGATCAGACTAGTTACCTGGAATGTGCGAGGTCTCAATGATGCCCGAAAGACTCGAAAGATAGTGGCATACTTACATAGACATAAAGTAGACATTGCTATTTTACAAGAGACACACCTGGCTCCGGATAGCCCTATGCTCACTCCTAGGAGGATGAGGGGACAGTTTCTGGCGGCTGGTTTCACCTCACATTCCCGTGAGATACTGATTTGGGCCTTCTGCAGCTATGGTGTGGAGACTTTAATTGCACACTGAACCCTACATTAGACAGGTCGGGAGGTGTGGCCCACAGACCAGCAGCCGCGGCGAAAGCAATACTAGACTTGGCTGCTAAGCTGGGGTTGGTGGACATCTGGAGAGATAGGCATCCGGAGGGAGGTGGCTAAACCCTTTACTCAGCTGCGTACAACTTATACACACGTATAGATTTGTGGCTGGGTTCCCGTAGTTTGCTTGGCAGATTGCTATTTGAAACCCCTTGGTCTAGAACATACTCGTACCACTCCCCGGTCCCGCTTCTGTTGACTTTGAGCGCAATACTGGCCCCACCGTTCTCGTGGAGGTTTCCCCCATTCTCACTATTGGACCCGGTCTTTAGGGATGAACTGGCCACAGCGATTAAAGACTTTTTCCAGATTAATAAACATTCAGTGGCCAATGTGGGCATAGTATGTGAGACGTTTAAGGTGTATATCCATGGGATCACTCTAGCTAAGCATGCGGGGGTTCTAAGATCGCTTAGGGGGCGTTTACAGCTGTTGGAGCAAGAGTTTTCACAACTACAACAGGACCACTAAATCACTGCAGAAGTACACATATTAGGATACATCCATACTAAGTTGCAAGAGTTTCAGGAGACAGTCCTTGTGGAAATTCAACACTTAGGGAAATATGCGACCGCCCGAATATATGGAGAAGGTGGCTTTGTCCTAGCGAATCTGGTCCATCCCTATTGTTCCAAAAAACGCAATTATAACAATAGAGGCAGAGGATGGGGGCGAGATTAGAGACTCTGAACTCATAGCAGCCAGATTCTGTGAATACTATCAATCCTTATACACCTCCAGGGTAGACCCGGACCCCGAGGTACTGATGGACTATCTCACACATATTACGATGCCGCAGCTGACAGACACAGACAGAGGGAGGCCCTTATGGCACCACTGACCGTGGGAGGGACAGAGAAAGCACTGGGAGGGATGGCCGAAGGTAGGGCTCCAGGTCCAGATGGACTTCTATAAAGCATACAGGCGCTTGTTACTCACACAGCTGAAAGAAGTTTATGAGCGAATGGTGGTGGAAGGGCTTATGCCCCCATCAATTAGGGATGCAATGATAATCATCTTGCTTAAGCCAGGGAAACCCCCAGAGCAATGCTCATCCTTCCGTACACTGTCACTACTAAACGTAGATGTTAAAATCTATGCTAAAATTTTGGCGGATCACTTGACCTGGGTGCTGCTGCACTTGATCATCCGGAACAGGTGGGGTTCGTTCCTGGCCGTAACCTGACTATGACTCTCCGCACCCTGTTTGGTACAATACAGAATATCAACCCAGAATTAAAGGCGGTGTTGGTTTTTTTAGATGCCAAGAAGGCGTTTGATTTGGTGAAGTGGGGTTTCATGAAGGCAGTCTTGCGGCGGTTCGGCGTAGGAGAATTTTTTTTTGCGTGTGGTTTCCACACTGTATGGGGAACCGGTAGCCAGGGTTCACATAAATAGAATGGTGACGGAAGCTTTTAAGATCGCGAGAGGCACTAGACAGGGATGCCTGCTTTCCCCCCGCTATACGCGCTGGTGGCGGAGCACTTGGAATGTGCTCTGAGAGAGTATCATGCACATCGCGGATTCCATTTTAAAAATTATACCCTTGTGTTATCTACGTATGCGGACGACACATCATTATATATTAAAGATCTGCAGTGAAATGTTGCCCCAGTCCTCTGCAAAATTACTAGGTTTGGCGCACTGTCTGGGCTCAAGGTCAACTGGGGCAATGTTCCCCCTGCCCTCAGTAACAACACAGGTGGATGTGGTTTTCCCTCTCGAGTGGGAGGTGAAGTCAGTGAGATATCTAGGGATTAAAGTAGATAAAGACCCTAAGAAAGTAATAGCTGATAACTTTGATGCTGTGCTTAAGTGATTGACGGGGATGTGGAGAGGTGGATCAGGCTTCCATTATCGTTGGTCGGCCGTATAGCACTTATGAAAATGGTTGTACTGCTGTGATTTTTGTTCCTCTTTCAGAACATCCCACTAGTACTGCCAAGAACCTATTTTAACACATTGAGAACATTACTTACTGGATTAGCTTGGGCGACATGAGTTGGGAGGTCTCGGGGCTCCGTATCTGGAGGCCTACAGTGTGGCGGCGCATGCTGCGGTGGCATAGGCTTGGATTCATGGGACTGGCGACATCCCGTACCTAAAAATAGAGAGGTAGTTGGCTTCACCAGTCGCCTTACAGAGCAGAATGTTTCTCGCCCCGAATAGAAGCTATAAGGAATTTGCTTCACTGAACTCAGTTACCCGTACCTGGCATGAACTTTTGCACGGACAGAGATTGGTCCTACTGTATTCCCCGCATATGCCGTTGGACTGGTGAGCATGGTTCGTGCTTTGGTGGGATCTAAAGTTAGTTCAGGCTATGAATGAGCTGGGCATTAGCACTATGGGGGATTTATTCGAGGAAGGCATTATGAAAAGGTGGGATCTGTTGGAGAGCCGGGTTGCCGAACCTACCTCTCTACTCCGGTATCAGTTTTCAAAAGAGTGAGGCATGCATTGGCAGCATTATTAGGAGACGATATGCGACAGCCCCCAGATGTACACGCTCTCTCAGTAGTGATATTAAATGACCACCCTCAGCATCTAGTCTCCTGTCTATATGCACATATTCAGAAGTCATGAGTCCTCAAGCTATCAAATGCACGGCTGGAGTGGCAGAGAGAGTTAGGGGTTCAGTTGACAGATGAACAGTGACACTACTGCTGTGCCAGAACGCGTACAACATCCTTGAATGGCAGACACATTCTTATACATTTTAAGTATGTAAATAGAGTATATTACACCACTCTTAGGCTCCATAGATACGGGTTAAGAGAGAATGCGAATTGCCCTAGATGTGGGAGGTAACAGGCTGGATTCCTGCACATGTCTTGGGCCTGTGATGGAGTGAGGCGCTTCTGGAGCGTGGTGATTTGTGAAATGGAATCCATAGTGGGAGAACAGCTCAACTGTGAACCGTTCATGGGACTCTTGGGATGGGATAGGTGTCCGCTGATAGAATTTCGGAAATTAATAGCTATCGGGCTCCTGCTAGCTAAAAGGCGTATTGCTATGAGGTGGGACCGCGGACCAGTTCCAACAGTGGAGGACTGGTCACAGAGACATGGTGTACTGCAATACTCGAACAGACAACTACAGTGAATTGCTCCCCCCAACCAATAGACCTGCGAAACACTGGGATATTTATAAGCAATATCTTATCGGTAAAGAAAGGGGAGAACCAGAAGCGGGGGATCTTGCATGATATGTTGAGAATGGACCGTGAATTATACAAATGAGGGTGGGAACCTTTAATACAGTTCATGGATGGATGTCTCCGGATTGGGTTGAGGAGGTCAAAGTTCCTTGTCTCATACTTTGGTATTATTTGACAACATATACTGTATGTGGCTGCAATTGCAAGATTATATGTGAATCTAATAAAAACATAAATAATGTTTTTTTGTTTTTTTAAAGTCTCTTAAACATTACCTAACATGCTCATTAACAGTGATACAGCCACTGACACACCCAAACACACATAGATGCAGGCACTGATACTCCCAGACACATACTGATGTAGGTACTGACACACGTATGCACACACCAATGTAGTCACTGACACACCCAGCCAAACACTACTACAGCCAGTGAGACAGAGACACACTAATGTAATCACTGATCCATCCAGGCACACACCTATACAACTACTGACACCCAGACATACCCTGATACAGCCAATGACACACCCAGACACACACTGATACACCCAGTCAAACACTAATGAAGCCACTGAAACACTCATGCACACATTGATAGATACACTGATACACCCAGGCACACACTGGTATAGTTAATGGCACGTCCAGCAAAATTCTAATGCTGCCACTGAAACATCCAGTCACACACTGATGCATACATCACTGACACCCCCAGCCAAACACTAATGCAGCCATAGACACCTCCATGATACACTGATGCAAATACTGACACACTCAGCCAGACGGTAATACCGCTGGCACAGAGGCACACTCTGATGCAGACGCTCACATAACCAGGCAAACACTCATACAGTGACTGACACACCCAGCTAAACACTACAAAGCTAGTTACAAACCGAGGCACACATTGATACAGACAGTGACAAACCCAGTCAACCACTAATGCATCCACTGACACATACATACATGTGCTGATACATACACTGACACACCCATCCAAGCAGTGCTGCAGACACTGACACGTGCAGGAACACACTGATACAGACACAGAGACACAGAAACACTAATGCAGCTACTAAAACACCAAGACTAACACGGTTACAGACACAGACACACCCATATATACAATTATAGACACTCACACAGCCACTAGTAAACATATAGGGGGTCATTCTGACCCCGGCGGGCGGCGGGAGCCGCCCGCCTGGAGGGAACCGCCAGAATACCGCTGCGCGGTCAAAATACCGCTGCGCGGTCAAAAGACCGCCGCGGGTATTCTGGGTTTCCCACTGGGCTGGCGGGCGACCGCCAAAAGGCCGCCCGCCAGCCCAGTGGGAAACACCCCTCCATGAGGATGCCGGCTCCGAATGGAGCCGGCGGAGTGGAGGATGTGCGACGGGTGCAGTAGCACCCGTCGCGAATTTCAGTGTCTGCTGAGCAGACACTGAAATTCAAAGTGGGGCCCTCTTACGGGGGCCCCTGCAGTGCCCATGCCATTGGCATGGGCACTGCAGGGGCCCCCAGGGGCCCCACGACACCCCTCAACGCCATCCTGTTCCTGGCGGGCGGAACCGCCAGGAACAGGATGGCGGTGAGGGGGTCGGAATCCCCATGGCGGCGCAGCAAGCTGCGCGGCCATGGCGGATTCCCATGGGCAGCGGAAAGTCGGCGGTACACCGCCGACTTTCCCCTTCTGGCCGCGGCTGTACCGCCGCGGTCAGAATGCCCGGCGGAGCACCGCCAGCCTGTTGGCGGTGCTGCCGCCGACCCTGGCCCCGGCGGTCCTTGACCGCCAGGGTCAGAATGACCCCCATAGTCCCTCACCCACCCAATCACTCATAAACACACTAAGACAGCTACTCACCCATACAGCCACTCAGACAACCGCTCACTCACCCATACACTCACCTACCCATCTACTCACTCACTCAAACAACCACCCACACAACTAGTTACTCACCATACAGCCACTCACAAAGCCACTCACTCACCTATATAGTCACTCATGCAAAGCTACACACTTAGGGCCTCATCTACAAGGAAATGGCGCAATGCGGTGCTACAAGCAATCTTGCTACTCTGAGCAGCATCATGTCCAAAATGCAGAGATGCGCCATATTTTTTAAAAGAATATGGCACACCCCTGTGTTTCCCCCTGCTCCGGTGCTAAATTAGCTGCCTAGTGCCAACACAACCACCCTTGCCCCATGTTGCAAGGATGGCTGCATTGCGAGGGAGATTGTTTTTGTGTAGGAAGGGACACCTTCCTGCATAAAAACAAGCTTTAATGGTGCATCGCTCCTTCTATACGTGCTGCAGACTTCAGCACACATACAAAGCTAAAAATGAAGAGAAATAAAAGTATTTCTCCTCGCTGTGCCACTCTAAAGCCTCCCCTGGGTAGGAGTTAGTTTTTGGCACTGCCTCAGGCTTACAATTTCTTGTAAATCTGAGGCAGTATCAAAAAGCAATGGATGTTTCCTGGGCAGAAAACTGTATGGGGAGTCCCAAATCCATAAGGCAGCGTTAAGCCAGGAAAAGTGACTTAATGCCACCTTGTAGACATTGTGCACTGCACAGCACTACCAGAGCATCTGAAAATGCCACGCTTTGCTTTGGTGGCGCTAGGGCCTCATAAATGAGTTCCTTAGACTGGCTATTAAATAGTAACATAAGTATATATGTAACTACTAAATTGCTTAAACCGTATAAATGTAATAGTATGTCATGTGAACCTAAATGTAATTTTTTTGCTTTTCAGACATCTGCTTGCATTTCCAAAGAAAAATTATTAATGCCAAAAAGACAGAAACAAGAAAGAAACAAAAGAAAGGATACCATCTCCTTACAACTCACAGAGAAAAGATGCATAATGTGGAGAATGTGCTTAAAGAGAAAGGAGCTGCTGGTGAGAAAATATGGTGCACCATGGCGGTTGTAAGCAAAATAGCATCAAAATGTTTGATGCTATTGTGGCGCTTTGCTACACTAGCGTAAAAAAATTTGACGCTAGCACTGCAAAGCACAGGGAGAACCATTTAATATAATGGGTTCATCATTTTAATGCCTGCTTTGAGCAGGCATTAAAATGATGGAAAAATGGCACAGTGAAATGTAAATTTCACTGTGCCTTTTTTTGGGCCTCCCTGCACCGGAACACTCCCCCCTTGCATACACTATGCCTGACACAGGTATAATGTGGCACAAGGGGTTCCAAAGTGGCGCAATTCAAGCATTACACCACTCTGTAAATATAGGGCAGCAGAAATGCCATCTTGCACTGCTTATGATGCTATGGTGGCACTAAAGAGGCGTAAGGGGCTTGTTTAAAGTGCAAAAATATTCATAATCTAGAACATTTTTCTGCACTTTAAAATTCTTCCAAATAAAAACACAACTGTATTTTTCCGGTATAAACATGGCGCAGTTGTATTCTGGCCAGTGGGAACAAGAAACCTGTGGTTTGTAAGTGCAACACTTTGAAAACACATTTGAGAAAATTAAAATGAAAAGTTCACTTAATCATAAGGTAACTTTTCATTTTAATTTTCTCTGATTTAAAAGCATTGCAAAACAGAATATTGTTCTCATGCTTCAATATTGAGTTGACAAGAACTTTTACTTAAGAGGGTCATAAATCTGAATCCAGCACTGATCATTGTCAAGCCCCGCTGTCTGAAGCCTGATGATAGTAATGTAAATGAACAAAGCCTTTCCTAAACTTTAGAAGGAAAAATGTGACCCTGTGCTTATTTAAAAATGAACTCCAGGCTGTGAGCTACTCTGCAGGGGCCTGCGAGCTACTGGTAGCTCGCGATTGACTGGTTGGAGACACCTGGTTTAGAGGCTCTCTGTTTCTCACAACTATTTCCAACTGGAGTAGGTAACGAGAATGATGACCGCCCCGTACACCTACCAGCAGATGAGTGCAGGTTAACCAGATTATATTCAGAGGATTCTCGATTTCGCCAATGTATTCCATACATATTCCATCTATTATTTCAGAGTCACTTGTATAGACTATCATATGCTGTGAACTACATACTGAAGACAAGAATTAATCTACAAAATCTCTCTACAAAAGAATTGGTGGACAAAGTTCATGGTAAGGATGAAAAGTTGGAATACAATTTGATTAATTTGATGTCATGCCAATTTGGGACCAAAAAATATTAGTATTGTCGCCAAGGTGAAATCAAATGACTGTTGCAAAATCTATGTGCAACTACTTGGTTTGTGAAACTGAGCAGTGCAGAGTATGTGTGGGTTGACTTACATGACTTTTTGAGAGAAGCAAACTCAAATATTAAGGACATCAATTTGAAGACAGCAGGAGATCTTTGCTCATTAGATCCTGGTACTGTTTGTAGATATTTTAACCACAGGTTTCAAGCTATGCTATCATTCATATACTAACAAAAATTCTCCTCTTGGAAAAGTTACTGCTCTCTTCTGGTGTAAAGATTACCAAGCAAGAGGTGCTCCTCATATACACATTTTGGTATGGAAAAAAGATGCACCAACATTTGAAACAGACAGTGATGACTCTGTACTCTCTTTCTTGAAACAGTATGTGACATGTGCCATCCTGAAAGACACTGATAAGAAAAGGCCTGTAAAAGCATGTTCTGCTTTTTCAAATACATAAATGTGGCAAGTACTGTTGTCGAAAATATGTGGTTAAAGAAACATTTTACACACAGAGTCATTTTCAATTTCCAGGACCTGGTTTTCTAGTGGAAAAGTGGACAACTTTTTTATCCACAGCAAGACATACGCAGACTCGAAAATAACTGAAAAGCACACAAAATCTTAGAAGAATATGGGCATCCAAATATATTAAAGACTCTAAATCTCTTTTGCTCAAAACGTGGGATGCTATAGCTGTTACTCGTTATGTGATGTCCTATGTAACACAATCAGAGAAGTCTGAGAGGAAAGAGATGTGGGAGATGTCTGCTGAAAAGTCCTTAACCAAGAAATTGTACAGCTTCAGTTTAAAGATGCTTCCTCATATGGAAAATAGTTCCTATGAATCCTGTGATCGGTTGAGCTCAGGCAGTTTGTACTTGAAGACGATGGGAATTGTTTGGGTAAATCTAGGCCTTGCAAACAGGCAAAATAGTGTATTGAAGACTTTCAGTAATTCAGTACCTAGCAGAGCTTGACCCTCAAAGTACAGACATTGTGAAAACAAATATGTTGGACACTTACTATCCAAGACGGAGTCCACATCTTGATAACATGTGTCTTTATGAATTATTTCAACACTAACAATATAGAAATAATGTAACAGAAAATGTAGAAGAAGGGAAATATAGGTTAGTTGGCTATGACTGTTGTCTGGTACAACACATAAACGGTGGTCTAATTAACCACAGAAAACCTAGTTGCCAAGCTACTGATAAACAAGAGTTTTTCTATTTGGCACCTTCTACAACTGTTCAAGCCTCGGCATTCTGAATTGGAATCACACAGAACGTTTGACCACTATGAAGATTCTTTCAACACTGAGAAAGAGAGCGTTCAGTGTTCAGCATTTCCAAACTGTTTGAAAATGTTGAATGATGAGACTAAACAGAAAAACGCAGATGCTGCTGAGATAGCTAAGAAAAGATCACTAAGCAGCCACACTTCACGGCCTCCAATTCAAGATCCTCCAAGACAACCAGTTATTGAAAATGAAGCTGCCATTGCGTGAATGACCTAGAGGCTGCAACACTAAAGTGCTGATTTGTTTTTTTTCATTTTTGCATTCTCATACTTCCTCATATGAATGTGTGTACAGGCAATACCACCTCCAGCGCTCACCAGGTTACAGTCTAAGGTCAGTAGTCTTGAAACTGCACCCACAGCCCTGACACTGACTGCTGCCATAGAGTTATGATCACAGGACTTTACCGGCTTCCAGCAGGAATGAGGATGTCCTATACTCCCCATTTTCATTTCAATCTCATAAACATAGACTTGTGGGCACCACCAGTTTGACCAAGGAGGAGGTTCTGACTGGGACCACCTCCAACAAATCCCTCTCTTTGCCACAAGGAGTAAAAAATGATATAATTTCACAGAGTGTTACTTGTATCTGGTCATTCCGATTTCAGCTGCCCCCAGCTCATAGCCCTAACCTGTCACAAAGAATCTGCTAAAAAGTACTTCAAACATTCCGGAGTCCCCAGGGAATCCGAAAATGGCAACAGTTTGTTATGATACAGAATCTCTAATAATACTCTAACATCACAACTTAGTCTGGCCACTAATCTCAAACACTTCAGTCTTACTTTAATAAAGTATTTAGGGGCTCTGAACTTAGGGAGGATGCCTTCATTCCTGTCATCTCCTAACATAGCCTTACAGAGAGTCCCCATGTAGGGCTGCCTAGGGAATACAACAACATCTTCCAGTTTTTTACCTAAAATGCCCAACAATACAGCTGGACATTGGAACGTGCAAGACCTCTAGTTCATCTAGTTTTCTTCTCAGCTTTTTCCAGGTTAAGCTGATACCTTTTGAAACCCAGATGAATGATGACATTATCCCTGTATCTTATTTATGGTATTTCTCCTGAAGGTATGTGGGATATTCCTGGACACCACTAAGCTTTCTACTATCCCCCTCCAGTAAGCTTTGTGTGCATCCCATACAACCTCTAATCGTGCCTTTCCTTTATTACATTAAGAAAACATGTCTGTTTTCCCCAGGACCTCCAATACTAAATCTGTTTTCCTGTCTAGTATCCATCTCACAACCTTTTCTTTACCCAACAAACCAACATGCATAATTATAGCAGCATGGTCAGAAAGATGGATGAAAAGATGTTCCAACTTCCATAATGTATTCATACTGCCCCTTTCTACTAGGCCAGGGCGGAGTGCCTGGAGTCGCGCTACGAGGAACTTTGCAAAGTAGAAAAAAAAACTAAATTGTGCTCTGCAGAGCTCCGTGAGTGGGCGGAGTTCTCCATCTGTCTGCGTTGCATTTGACATCAAACGCAATGCAAAGTATGTACTAGAGTTTGAAATCTTGCACAAACAGCCCCACACGGTTCGCATGGGTGCAGCCATCTTGTTTTTCACTCTGTTTATGGTGCTGGGCCTGTTTTTTCATCCACAATTTTCATTTGCAATCCTCCACCCTCCTAATTAATCTACCCTAATTTTTATTTACTTCATTAGCATCTCTTTTTGTGCCTCTGTATTTTTGCTTTTTTAATCTTTTTTGTGCTTTTGTATAATTATTTGTATTTTTGTTTATTTTTCCCTTTTTGTCCTTCCTTCTCCCTATAAATTCCTGTCTTCTTCGGCCAGCAGCATGGCAGAGCAGGGCAGTGCCAGGGATCAGGAAAGCTGCAGCGCCAGCCCCTCCACCCCCCCCAGGCAGCCAGCAGCCACCTACCTTGTAGACAGTGATGCCACCAAGGGGTTCAGCCCCAGACAATCTTTTCTGAGAAGGAGATGGCAGCACTGATCTTTTATGTGCAGCACCACCTCCCCTCTGTGCTGGCAGCAGGCAACAGGAGTGGCAGCAGATATCACCTGTGGGAGCATCAGCTGCATTGGGCTAAGATGTCCCAGTGTGTCAGGGCCAACACTCAGGTCCAGTGCACACCCCAGCAGCTGACACAACATTGGGCTGATATAATTGACTGCGAGCAGGACCTGTTCGACTTGCTAGGTGCCAAGATTCCAGGGTTTGCTAAGTATTATTTTATTGTTTTTGTGTTCTACAATGCTAACTTTTGTTTCTTAATGGCATGCAGCTTGCACTCAGAGGTAAATTACATTTAGTTTACGTTAAGAATTTTATTTATTATTTGATCCAGTTAGAGGTAGGCAGGTGCTCATCGCTATATCACCATACTCGTAGGCACTCGCTCTGGCTGAATATTCGAGAAGCCACTGCAACACAGACTCCTCTCTCTGTACTCATGTCTCCATAGTGATTTATTGATATCAGTGAGTTAGCATTCTCTGTGACTTTGTGTAGCTTATACAGTACCAAGCTATTTTACAGTGATGCAAGTATACATCTATGCATTGCAAAAAAAAAGGCTGAGTTGGTCGATCATGGAGGTCGATAAATGAGCATACAATCAAAGATCATTTGTTGTAATGCATTAGTTCCAAATGTATTTTTTGTCAATAGTCGATTATACTAGTACCATAGGCCATCTGATTTAAGTACAATGTCATTGCATTTGCCTCTTATATAATAATTTTCTGGAGATTAATGGTACCAATAGTTTATTTTTTGATCTTCCTTATTACTTACATCAGCACCCAAGGGCACGAAGAGTGGCACTTCACAGGTGGGTACATCAGGAACTAAGAAGGCGTCAACCACCAGCGCCAATGCTGATGACTCTGTTAATCCCAGTAAGTCATAATATTTAACATTATTATCAATATTGCCCTAACTTTTACCTCTCCCTACTTTTTTTTACTACTTTTAATGTTGCCTTTTTTTTAATACTATTTTCCTTTTCTCTGACTCCCCTTTCCAAGTTTACTTTAATTTCTGTTATCCCTGCAGTATCTTTTTTTCTATCTTTCATTGGCCATTTTGTATACCACCCCTTCATTGCACTTTATTGATTCTGACTCATCATCATCAATTATAGGCTATAGCTGTGCCCCTCCATTACGCAAAGCTTTTGGTCGGCTTGACTTCCTGGCTTTTCTAGCATTTCAACAAAATGACAATGTGTTTTTTTGATAGAAGACACTGCAGTGCTAACCAAACTGTAACAAAGTATTGTGGCTGCATTTGTTTAATTAATAAATATAGTTTCTAGCTACTCTGACCAGTGTGACCAGTGGAGCTGGCTCAAGTTCCTCCGATGCAGGAGCAGATGAAGCAATGGGAGAAGCTGCAGAAGGGCCAGTGATGGTAAGTCACATTGCTTGCTTATTGACAATAATTATTACTCAATAGTTACAAGGGTGTTGTCGTGATCAGGTTTGTGAAGTTCCTGCAATTCAGCTACAGCAGTGGTTGGTTTACTTATGGCCTCTTCTTTCGGCAACTCAGCAAAAGCACATCTAATGTACACTAAAAATTATGATTGATGGAAACATGTAAGAACGGAAGAATAGGTTGAAAGAGTGAAAGGAAAGGATGCCTGAGTGGATGAAAAACGATGTGTGGGTGGGTATTGGGTAAATGGATGGATGTCTGAACAGATGATTGAAAGAAAGGGTGGATAGTTGTACAGAATGGACAGAAAAAGGATTGTGAATTTGGGTAAAAGAGTGGATGAGAGAAAGTAAAGCTTAAATTATGGTGCCTACTGGTTAATATAGTAGGAAGAATGAAAGGATGATTAAATAATTGCTTCGATAAATAAAGATGGGGACTTTTCTGTAGAGGGGCTTGCTTCTCATCTACATCACTTAATTGTTGTGTTTTATCATTTATGGTTATCAAATCTATAGTTACAAGTGAAGGGTATTTTAATTTGTGTGTAATCCCTTGACTCACTGTATTTGTTCAATGAGGCAAATATGTATCCCATCATCGTTCATCAACCATCTCCCTGCCCATGGCATTTTGTCACCCATGACCGAAGAAGTGCAGTGCAGCATTCCCATATCAGATTTATTTTACTCCTGTTCACATTTTTTTCTTTAGACTTTTGCTATACAGTGACTGAATAAGCAAAAACTCAGGCACATGAAGATTCGATGATGCGTGGCGCCCCTCTATTCTTCTATAGCAAGACCTCTAGCTACCTGCCTCATCCCTTTGCCTTACACTGCAGTGGAGTAATTCAAGTTTCATTTTCTTAATGCCCAGCGAATGAATTTGTTGGAAATAATTTGTGTTGGTGGGCAAGGCCAGTGAGGAAAGTGTCAGTAATAAGTACCTGATTGGATTTCAATTTTAGCTTAGGTGATACTCTGCGATGAATGTGCCAATACAATCTATATAGCCCATTCCTTTACTTGTAATGCAGTGCTTTATTTTCCCCACCGTCTACTTATGGCAGACAGAATAAGTATATCAACATTTTATATATGATGTGTGACATATCTTAATTATTCATCTGCCTCTCTGGAGTCAGGGCAGTAACTAAGTGAACAACATTTGGGGAAGAGACGGTCTAATGGAATTAAAGATAGATCATTGTCAGCTACAGTTGCCCCAACTGCAGACAGTAGCAAAGTATTTGAAGCACTGGCTAGCATTCCTCTCTTAATTTGGCACACCAACTTGTACTCTATCGTGTATAATGACTTACTAATCATAAATGAGTGGTAATTCATTTTTATTTTTCCACTAAATGTGTCTGTTTATTTACTGGAAAAGCCTTTAGAAGAAAAAAAAATCACTGTTTTTAATCTGGTCTTTTTCAGCTTTAATTCTTTTCTACCAGATAGTCAGTGCTTTTTATGTGAGGCATGTGTAGTTAAGCAAATAAAAATGGCCCTGTGACCTTCTTAATCATAATCACATCAAATTCCAATGTCCCTAGGGTGATCAGCAATGTAGTTCTACTGTGCCACCCACAACTTACTTTTGAAGAAGTGTTTGCTCAGAGCATTGTTTACTATTTGTCTTTTTTATTCTTCTTTTTTTGGATATAGCTACACATGCTTGCTGACCACCACCAGGCAGAAGGTAGCAGCCCAACTATGGCAGCAGAGGCTGAGGAAAATCCAGAACGAATACCAGTGGCTGGTGGTCCAGGAGGAGGAAGAGGCTAAAACAGCTGCCTCATACCCAGAACCCAGCAAAGCAGCATTCCAAACCCCGGGCTCCAGGCCTGTACATTATTGGTGCCACAGCCAGCAGTCAGGGTCCCTGATGCACCCTCCCGCTCCAACATGGCATTGCCTTACCACATACTCCAGAGGATGGACAGCATGTAGAGCTGGCTTGGCAGCATTGAGCAGAGCCTGGACTAGCTCTGGACCCATATTGACAGTTTTGTTTCCTAAGCCCTTTATTGATTTTTTTTGTTTTGGTGGGAGGGACTAGTTATGGGTGGAGAGGGTGGTGAGGGAGTTGGGATGGACTTTGGACTTTTTGGGGACAGGGTTATTATTTGTATGGGGAGAGGGGTGTGACTGTTGTGGGTGCAGAGGGAGGGTTTTATATTTGTAAATAAATTAAGGGGATTTTCTTATTAATTTCATTTGCACCTCAAATATTTATTTTGGTGTTTTAGTTTGCATTGCTGTCTTTTAGTGTAGCCTGTTTTTTTTTTAATCTGCTGGAAAAAAATGATTTATGTCATTTACTTATACCATTGCTCTATTTTTCCTACAAAAATTTGGTACACACAGATAACACCTTCTTTAGTAGGAACTAATTACTAATTAAAGAAGTTCACTTTAATCCATAGTTCTTCTCTTACCTGAATAGATTAAGCAAGTGAGTCTTCTTACTGCAGGATTTTTCCTAAAGTTGCATTTTAAGGGAGTGGTAGGGGTATTCGTAGTAACAGGCTAGCACGCTAACAGGGAAGACAGAATGTACTACTCCCACCTATGTGAACCCCAACTGCAGGATTAATCAAAGGGTTATCCATCACTGTCAACCAGATTGAAAGAAAACAGAGAGTTAGTGGATCATATATCATAACTCCTGAGACTAGACTACCACAATGACAGCATTAGACACACAATCAAAAAGATCTGATATGATAATAAAATCAATTTAAATTTCTTTTGAGAACTGGTGGGGAGCTATAAACTAAACTTAGAAGATTAAATCATGGAGTCAGGAGAAGTAGGCTCAGACTGAAGAGTTGTTGGACCAGGTTAAGCGTTTACGGAACACACACACACACGTACGGCATTAATGATTATGTTGATGAGGCCAGTGTGGAATATTGCTCAGGTAATAAAAGGTCAGGTCATACAGTGAGCTGGTGTCAATGTCCCCACACGCTCCCTGGCAAATAAGTGATTCATTTATGGTATAAAATTAGGTCACACCTCAATAAATCACACAGGGGACTTAATGAATTGATGGGATAGGGGATTTGGGGAAAGTTGTGACAAAGAGAAACACTACACAGAATAAACCATGACAATATTCATTGGGGCATTGAGCAGGAAGGAAATGAAGGCATAAGTATGACCCAGTGTAAAATGCATTTCAAACAGTTCTTCTGCCCATAGAGACCTCAGATAGTATATCCTAAATGTTATGTCTTTTAGTTTTGAAATGTACAAATTATGGAAGATTGAGTTTAACCCACTCAGTTCTAAAAATTATGATTGTTAGAAACAAAATGATACTGTATTGACAAATTGGGCGATGCATCTCCATTCTTCTTGGCATGTCAGTCAGACTTGGGTGCCGGTCTGAACCTGTACGGTAGGCAAGCTGGAGTTTTGAGCTCTCCATTAGTTTTGTTTGTTGAGGGGAGAACTAGGAGAAGGACTGCGTATTGAAACAAACAGTAGCTATATTATAGAGTAAGTAGAAGGACAAAAGGGAGCAAGGTAAATTTCATGAGGACTCAGGAGTGTACCAAGAAGACTCAGAGGCAGAGTAAGAACATAAAGAAGAGTTTCACATTTAAATCAGCAATTCAGCAGCATTTCCCAAGTCAACGCACCGCTCTCCTTTCCTAAGTGAGTGTTAGGCCTCAGAGTCTTCACCATTATCATGATTTCTTTATGAAGTCAATAACTTTCTCTATCTAGCTGTTGAGGTAGTCCCGCTCTGAGTCCTTCCATCCTCTTCCTCCAGATTCTGAGTAAGTTCGCCCCAGTCCCAAACCAAGCAAGGTAACCTGTGAAGCGTACTGTTGTTGTAAAACAAATAGAGAAATAGAACTTGAGAATTTTGTGCCAATTTGTGTTTGGTGGAAACAAGTTTACAAATTGGTTGAGCTCCCTCCCTCACTGTCAGCCCTCACACACATCAGCCATCACTCACAAATTCATAAGCACTCTATATGTCACCACTCATTGGTGCAATAGTTACTTAGAAGTTACCTCTTCCAATCCAAGCATGGTGGTTGAACAAAATATATCCTCTTTGATGGTATCAGCACATTGGAAGTTGGCACTGGCAGTCGTTTAATCAATGATCTTCTAGCGCAGGCCTGCTAGTTGATGTAAAAAAGTAGGTCAGACAATGACATGTGAGGGAGGCAGGTATCATCTCCAATGTCCTGAAGGCTATGTGGAGGCTACTTCACTGCACACTAGTCAAACTCCAATCCGGGCTTATATGAAGGTTTAAAATGGTGGTGCGGTATAAAATCAATACAAACATATTGTTCCACTAGCATTTTTTTTGTGCAAAGAAAGAAAGTAAAAAAGAAGTTCAAAGAGAAATAATTGAATAATTCTATGGTGGCACTGGCATACTCAGTCCGGTAAGTAGAGGTAATCCTCAACTCTGGTGGTTCACCCAGAAGTTGGTCAGCTAACCCACATGATTCTGACCAATCATTCTCTTCCTCCTCCTGTAGTGTTTTGGTAATGGTGTAATCGAGTGGTATAAAATGCCGGTTCATTTTGATAATGTTTAATCTCTCCATGTCTTGAGGTGAGAGACTGGTCCTTCTCACTGTAATAACTGAACCAGGTACACTGAATACACATTCAGCAGACACACTGGCTACAGGACAAGCCAGAAACGTTATTGCCCGTCTGCTGAGCTATAGCTATTGGCTCATCTTTCCATACCAATATACAATGGGTTTTGATTCACATACACCTATTATGGGTTATCCAGATACTCTTGGAACATCCTCTGAATGGTCATTGGTGCTGCCACTTGCTTGACTACTTTTGCCTTCACCTCTGCACTGGACTTAGGACCTTCCACTTGAAACCAAGCCAATGAAGAGGTTGGGTCCAATCCTTCTGTTGCTGTTGACCCCAGTTTCTTTCTTGGTGGGGTTGGCGGATGTAAGACAAGACTGCCCTCTCTGAAAGTTGAAGGCGGCACCCCAGAACTGTGGAGTGGGACTCTAAGTTCCAGCCATTCTTCTTCCAGTTCTCCTGCTTGCTCAACAATCCTCCTCTTGTATTGTGAAGCATCCCTGTCAGCAAAAGGAATTAAAGTGGAAAACACATTTTTGTAGAATGGATAAAGTAGGGTGAAACATATGTGCTCTTTGGAGGAGATCATGTTATTTTGCAGCCTTGCATTACAAGTCAAGCAATAGCTTAGGCTCTCAACCAAGGTATGCACTTCTGGGTTTTCGTTCGCACCCATGAATGCAAAGCTTTCAGACACCTTTAGCTGCTCCTGTAGCAGATGCAACAACGGGCTAGCTTGGCCCATTGTACTGTCCTCCTTGCTAACTTGCCATGTTAAACCTCAAAAGGGAGCAGCATCTGTCTCAGGCATTTGACTAGGCATTTGTCTGCATCCATGGTCATAGCTTTCCCAATTGCATCAGCTCCTCTTTAAATGGCATACTCATTGATCTCTCTGTACTGATAAAACAGATGTTGCAACATGTAATAGGTTGATTTCCAATATGTAGGCAGGCACCTCCTATTTCAGCGCTTTAACTGGTATTCTATTACCACGTTGAATAATCCGCAACTGTTTCCAGGCCTTAAAAGAATGGCTGAAATGAGTGCAGAAGCATTTGCAGGTGGTCATTATGTGGTTGAGTATGTCTTCTTTTTAAGAAAGTCTTGCACAACCAGGTTGATGCAGTATGCCAAACACAGGACCATGAAATAGCCACTGTCTGCCATGACCTTGGCTATGTTACTGCCATTGTCCGTTGTCCGTGGCAACAAATCCTATTCAAAGACCTCTGGGTCATGGCCATTCAGATACCTTGCTATTAAATTTGTCTAAGATGTTTGCAGCTGTGTGTGATTTCTCCATTGTGAATTTGGCTACTGTTGCATGCCACTGAACACTCTTAAAAATGTATTTAGGGCCAAGACCTGTAGATAGATTTTGTTTCATCCTCACAAAAGAGATCCAGTGTGCCGTGATGCACATGTAATCAGTCACCTGACTACTGGTCCACATGTCTGTCATCAGGTGGATAGTGTGGAAAACACTTTGCTGTAAAGCTTGTCAAACCAATTGCAGCACATTGTGATGCAGCGCTGGAACAGAATTTCTGGGAAAATAGTTCCAACTTGACAGATGGCTGCCACAAACTCTAAGAATACAACTACTCCCACAACAGAAAAAGGGAGAAGGTCCTGCACTAACATTTATGCCAGCTTCCCATTATAAAAACGTGCCTTTGGATAGTTGTGGTGGTAGGGCCCCTCCTGCCTAAACATGTCAGTAATTGTAGCCTGGCCAATGATGCAGGCGACTTTCAAGATGCAGGTGCTGGCAGATTCAATGCACATCATGGTGCAGTCACTGTAGGCAGTGGTGCCTCCATCTGACTCTGAGTCTTCCTGTGCCACTGTGAGGTCACCGAAGTAGGTGATTCTGGTGCACTGCTGGGGACAGAGCTGCTTTGCGTGAGGATGTCACCCCCTTTTTCCTCACCTTACACCATGATTTGACCAGTTGTAGCTGTTGTGTCCTGGCTCTCCGCACCCTCACCAGTGCGACCACATTCAGCAATTATTTTAAGGTGCTCCTCCCTCCGGATTGCATGATGTTTTCTCGTAGGGTTCGCAAGGCCTCCAGTACCATAATGTGAACCCAGCTTACCTTCAGGACCAATCTTGTGGCAAATGGAGCATATAGCAATTTTCTCCTCCTGTTTACTAATCATAAAAAGTCCCAAACTGGGGAGGAGTACTTTCTTATTGGCCCACTGTCAATGCCTGAAGAGGAACTGGAGGTAGGTGTGTGTGTCAATTGCCTCTCTGCAGTGCATACTTGTACTGTGGTACCGGTTGGTGCAGGTCTCTGTTGGGGCCTTACAAAAAGGGGAGCTTGCGGTGCTGCCGGTGCCACATCCCACAGTGCAGGTTGGATAGTAATGTTGGACTCCTCTGTGCCAGCTTCCACAATGACTGGCTCATCATCATCATCCTCCTCATCATCATTCCCTTCAATGATTCTAGGGCTTTTTTAATGTTTTTTTCCCCTTGCTTCGTCTGGTGTCTCCCGGACTCTGCCAAGGTACACTACATGTCCCTATCATTGTCATCAGAAGTAGTGCTTGGAGAAGATAAAGGAGTAGTACTCTTCCTTTTTAATGCTGAAGTTCTGGGAGCCATTGATTCTGAAAGAGGAGATTCTTGGTCGTCAGGAAGCTTGACCTCCTGTTCTGCTCCAACTTTGCAAAGATCTACCTTTGCTCACTGTGGCTGCTGTCCACTTTGTTCTTTTTCCTGAAATGTTTTGCTACTACTTTGTGAAAGAGACAAATCCAATTCAACATCACTGTTTATCAGCGTTGCCATGATTGCAGTGGCTGCCTCACAGACATGGACTTGGGCTTAGGTTTGGGTTGAACTGTTGATGCAGGAGTGCTGTTCCCAGGTTCCTCCCCGTAGGCTGGTGTGGAAGGGACACATCTCCCGAAAAAGGTTGCCATTGGCACCCCACTGGCAG
Source organism: Pleurodeles waltl (assembly GCF_031143425.1). Lineage (NCBI taxonomy): Eukaryota > Metazoa > Chordata > Amphibia > Caudata > Salamandridae > Pleurodeles > Pleurodeles waltl. Next base: position 578,693,567 of record NC_090447.1, read on the forward strand.
AGAGCTGCTTCTTCTCACTGGCCACTTTCTTGTGAGCAACTTTCTTTGGGGCCATCTTAAGGTCTAGCTTGGCATATGACTAAGATGTACAAGCAAAAGAGTTTTGAGGATCAAAGTAACTGTAAGGGCTTCTCTTTGGCAGTACTGCTGGTAACATGGGGTCTCTTCTCTTGTGCACCTAAAAACAACCAAGCAAGAAAAACACTTGGTTAATGAAACATGGCATTGTTGTAGGTTGAAATAGTACAGGCAAATGCAATCTTAGTATGATTGGTTGCTTATGTAATAAATACCAATTTAATTAACTATTGTTAAGTCAAACCACATCATAAAAAAATTACACGGCAACGTGGTCCAGCGGAAATAGAATAATCATGAACAAAATGAATTATGCTGTTGATTTGTCTTCAGTGCTCCTCAGCCAGGGTGTTCAGGAGAAAATGGAATTACAACTAAAGAAACCAAAAACTGTAGTGCAGCTGTGCATCTTTGGTGGATGGATGGGTGGATGGGTGGATTGATGGATGGATGGATTGATGGGTGAATGGAGAAATGGATGGATGTGGGTGGTTGAGTCAAGGCAAAATTAGTTAAAAATAAAATTAGAAAAAAATATATATATATATATAAAAATAAATAAAAAAATGAAAACTAAAAAGACAAACAAAATAAACAATTAAATAAAAACTTAAATAAGAAGTTAAAGTAGAAAATAAAAATAGAATAGAAAAAACATACAAATAGAAACTTAGGAAACAAATGATCAATAATTAACGATGTTTGCATGCAAGCATATGGCAAAGACACACTGGTTGTATACACAAAATGGCTGACAGCCAGTCACATGGTCAAACAATAAAGAGCAAGGAGACATGACAAAAATTAACACATAGAAACCTATGATAAAGGGACAATGGCTGGATGGACAAAGTGGCTGCCAGCCACAGGGTCAAACAACAACAGCAAGGAGCAAGAAGGCATGGGAAACAAAGAACACATGCAAGCCCATGGCAAAGGGACAATGGCTTGATGGACAAAAAGGCCACCAACCACATGGTCAAACAACAAGGAGTAAGACAGCATGGGAAATAAAGAACACATGCAAACCTATGGCAAAGGGACATTGACTGAATGGACAAAATGGCCACCAGCCACATGGTCAAACAACAATTGCGAACAACGAGACATGGGGAACAAAGAACACACACAAGCCTATGGACAGAAAATGGCCCACGGCCACACTGCATGGAGAACAAAGAAAAATGGTGGATGATGACAAACACACACACACACACACACACACATACACACACAATATCCACAAGGAGGAATGGTGATGGTAACACTGAAGAAAAGTGACCAACATTAATTTAGCACTGCAAAACATGAAAATTAACTGAGCTATACAAATTTCACAACACACATTCTTCTATGCCATTAAATATTACCCCAGAAATATACACTTTTTGCAAACAAACCATGAAATGCAAACAATAGCCAACACTTTTAATTATTTCACTGCCATCCCTGTCGTAAATAAAGTTTTAAAAGCATATACCACTGAAACATTTATTTCATACACTGATGACTACTAGTGCTGGCTCCGACTGGCAAGATGAGCCTTTTGAAATCTAGACACATACTAAAATAATATTGTAAATGTTAAAAACATGTAGAAAAGGTATTGAGCTGTGAAACAATTTTCATTTAGAAAAGTTAAAAATCAATGAAATACAAAATAAATAAAAACTGGGCCAATACTAAAACTCCAGGTCACCCACCACTGTAAATTGAAAACATTTAATTAAAGTACAAAGAAATATTGGTACATGCCCAAACAACACCCTTATACAATAGTTTTTGAGATTAGTTGTGTGATTCAACAAAAACAAAGATGCATACTTAAGAGCCCCTAGCACCATTCTAACATCACATTAGCATCATTTTTGTATGCTAATGTGGCATTAGAAGGCTGAAAACACTGTGCCATATTAACAAAGTGGTGCAATGCATCAATTGCAGCACTTTGTAACACTTTGCGCTACATTATGCCCGCACCAGGAATAATGTATGCAAAGGGGTGTTCCCCCATTAGGGGGGCTGAAAAAATGGTGCAAAGAAATCTAAGAGATTTCTTTGTGTCACTTTTTTTCGGCACTTTGAACGCCTGCTCGAAGCAGGCTTTAAAATAATGCTTTAATTGGTTATAATGGGCCTCTGGGTACTTTGCAGGATTAGCATCAAAATTTTGGACACTAATCCTGCAAAGTGCTGGACTAGCATCAAAAATTCTGATGCTAACCCCCTAACTATCACCATGATCCGCGGTGTTTTTAAACATGCCCTAAAGTCCTTAAATCCAAAGATATAGCCAGGAATAAAATGGAGTGATCCTTTCTCCTAGAAATCCAAGTGAACAGTGCTCTGGAGATGTACAAAGCACTGGGAGGGGCCTGCTGGACAGAAACTGGAAGTTGGAGTCCCTGATGTGCTTCCTTCCTGTTTAAAAAACAAAAGGCTACTCAGTCTGAAAATCAAATTGCAGGGTCCATTGGAGAAGAAAATCTCATTTTGACTAGATTTATAATAAAACATCTCTTTTTGGCTAGATTTAGTGGCATCAGGAGTAGCACATTTATTCAAGAATTAGTTTATGCTCACGAGCAGCCGTTTTGGCCGCTGGGGTGGCCGGAAGCAGTGCAAGCGAATGTAAAGTCTTGCACACGCAAGTAGCCCAGGAGTGTCGTGGTGATCGCATATCACGAATTGCCTGAATTTCGCAAACTTCGCTGGAGAAGCAGAGTTCTATGCTCAGGCCTACTTTCTATGGAGAAGAAATCCAACTGTGAGTAATGACTATACTTCTTACTCAAGAAGGTATAGGCCCAACATTTCCCATTCCTGCTTTGCCTTGCTTTGCCTTGCATCACAAAGATGCAGATCCTACATCATATAGAGAAGCAGGGCACATATTTTCAGAGAATAGATTTGAGAACGTACAAATGGCCTATCTAATGGGCTGTCTAAAACAATATTGAAATTCCCCCCTATGAAATAATGGGAAGTAAAAATCCAGAAGAGCATCAAACAGTTGCCACAAAGGCACCATAATAGCTAGCTATTGTAAACCGCTCCTTCTGTATCCTGATCTCAGCAATATCCCAGCACCGTCCTTCAGTAGCCCTACACTCTAGCATCTCTATACTCCCATTTGCCCTTATAACTAATGCCACCCCCTTCGTATAATATAACTGGTCTATTGACACCACATCGCCAACCCAGCTGTTCTTCAGCAACAGCTCCCTCCATTCCAATCTCAATTAATAGGTTTCTTGCAAGAGCGCGACCTTATCACCACTATCTTTAAAAGAACTTAAAATCTGGTGTTGCTTCCTTCTAATCCTGAGGCAGTTCACATTCTAGCACAAAATCTGTAGTGCTGGTCACTAGTATCCCTCCTTTCCATAACCTACCCCCATCCCAACTGACTGTACTGAGAAAGATATTTTAAAACTCAATACCCTTTTAGGCCTTAAAAAGAGGGCTGCATTTTATTAGTCTTTTTCCTTCTTGTTCCCCACCCAGTGCAATGCCCCCAGCTCTAACACACTCATGAGATCTCTTCCTTCTTAAACCTTAAGCAGAAAAAGTGCCTATTTGAGCTCCACATCCACCAGATGTCATTTTATTACATCTGTACATTAGGATATAATGGGATTGAGATTGAGGCGGATGGGATATCCACCACCATTGTGACAGAGTAACCCCTCTGCCAATATCTAAATCTGGCCTTAGGTTCCTTCTTTGCCTGAATTTACATTTTGTAAAAACTCATCTAAATCTTTGGAGTTAGTAAAATTAGACATTTTATTGTTACTCATAGCCCTTCACAGCGCATGGAACTTGAGCTGAGCATTGACACCAACTTTCTTATGTTCCTCCATCCCCTTAAGCAAGTCCTATTGCCTGTCTTGACTAGAACAGGAGAGGTCCGAGTGGATGGAGAATGTGGCATCCTGTACTCCATGGATTTCTACCCTAGAGCAGACACTAGGATTCTATCTTTGTCTGTGTAGGGGAGGAAATTAATCGAGATTTTGCTTGGTTTCCTGCTCCCTGAACACAGCCTGAAGGGGTCTCTGTGTATTCTCTGTATTTCAGAGCCTAGACTGTTTCAGTAGCATGAAGGGGTGCCTCTCTGTTAGACCTGGCATCCTTGACATGGCCTCTCCTGTCTTTTTGCCTCTGCCTCCCATGTTTTGACTGTGTGAAGGACTTTGTTTTGCTGGATTTGGTACTCTGGGCACTTTACCATTGCTGACCAGTGCTAAAGTGCAAGTGCTCCCTTTGTAAACTGTATGTGTAATTGGCTTTTTGCAGGATTGGCATATTTGATTTACTCTTAAGTCCATAGTAAAGAGCATTAGAGGTGCCCAGGGCCTGTAAATCAAATGCTACTAGGGGGCCTGAAGCACTGATTGTACCACCCATATGAGTAGCCTTGTAAACATGCACAGACCTGCCAATGCAGTGTCTGTGTGTGCAGTATTAAACTGCCAATTCGACCTGGCAAGTGTACCCAGTTGCCAAGCCCAAACCTTCCATTTTATACATGTGAGGCACCCCTAAGGTAGGCCCTAGGTAGCCCCATCAACAGGTTGCAGTGTATGTTCCAGGTAGGACATTTACTGATGATTTGTACATGTCCTGGTAGTGAAATACTGCCAAATTCATTTTGCACTGTTGCAAGGCCTATCTCTCTCAGAGGTTAATATGGGGTCTGTCTTTAAAGATCTTTAAATTGTAGTTTCCATTTGGGAGCAGATATAGGTCTGGCGTTTGGGGTCTCTGAACTCACAATTTAAAAATACATCTTTTGGTAAAGTTGGTTTTTAGCTTCTCAGTTTGAAAATGCCACTTTTAGAAAGAGCGCATTTTTAGAACACGTCTGGTCAAGAGGAACCCCTGCCAAGGAGAAGCTGAAGAGCTGGTGGAGGAATACTGCCCATTTGCTGTGTGTGCTTTGCTGGGTTGGCCTGAAGTTGCTGCTTCTGCCTGAGAGAGGCAAAGACTGGACTTTGCTGTGTATCCTGCTTGAGAAGATTCTCCAAGGGGTTGGACGGAGCTCGCCTCCTGTTAAGAAGTGTCAGGGACAACAAAGGCTTCACCTACCAGCCTCTGGGTTAACTTGCTGTGGACTCTAACTTGCCAGGTGTTGTCTATTCTGGTTTCTGGGATATTGGGATTGAAAGCTGGTGAAAAACTAAGACAACCAAGTACAATGACTTCGGAGGACGCCTGGGCTAACACCGCTTATAGATCCCGCGAGGCCACCTGCAACTGACCCTGTGGTCCCCGCTGGAGTGCAACGAACCCCAGGCCCGATACCACTGCAGCCCTGCCGAATTCCACGCATCTGTGAGTTCCGAAGTGCTGTGTTACCGACGTCCGTGACACCAGACTCTGCTGCGATGCCTGCAGTCTCATTGTGTGACCACGACCCAGTGAGGTTGCCACACCAAGTCGTCACTGTTCACAATGCCGTAATATCACCAAATTGGAATCATTTGTGTTTTTTTCTCTTCAATTGACAGGGGATAGGGGTGTTAATATTGTTCACAGACTTAAGCCTAAAGTACAACCTCAGGGATGGTGTTACATTTGCACTTTTGCCTTGCTTTGCCGACTTCAGGGGCCTTCCAGTTCTCAGCTGCTCCACTTGTAGGTCTGTTACTAGATAAGCCTTAGAGGCTGAATAAGGCCTTGCCTCCCTACTCTGACATTTTAGGTTGAGCTTTCAAATGGGGGTTGCTCTCTGCAAAAATGACATACCTTAGGGCACACCTCTTTCCCCACTGGTCGCCTCTCTCCTTTAATGTCTCGACACCTCTAGTGATTGCTTACAGGTCAGCTTCTCCCTGCAGGGACTCCAAAGATTATTTTTCTCCTTTGGTCCCCTGCATTCTTTGATTTGAGTCCCCAACTTCCATGGATAGTCCCCAATTTTGCAAAGTATTATTGACTTCCTCTGTATTCAGCACAACCTTTGTGCCCCATGTATCAGAGAGATAACTTCCCAAGAACTGACCTTTTAAAAAAAGAGTCACCTGTCTTCCTCCTCCTGCCTGCTTGGACACAGGCAACTTCACTGCAACCTTTCTGTCCTTCAGCACTGCTAATACAGCACTTGTGCTGACTTGGCCCCCCTAGCACCACAGCGACGCACAATGCCCCCGGTACCAGTCTTCCACTGCTTGGATCCAGCGCAGGCATGTGGGTGCCACTGTTGAAGGGGACAGGATAACTCCCTGCAGTTCTGCTTGGGTTGACATATATTTGGGGACCCCACTACTCCTCCATTTCACCACTGCTACTCTTCACCTCCTGAAGGTACCGCCGCCCCATTAACAATCAGGTAGAAAATCAACAGACCGCATGGTGTCTGTGCTCACTCTCAGCTAGCTGCCATGTACTCCCTGACTTCCTTCCCCAAGAAGTGTTGAATTGGAACAGTTACTTACACAACTAAATGATGAGCAAAAACAGATATATATGGTAGTAAAAGACAAAGTTCAGCATGGATTCCTCAGTGAGAAGAAACAGTGTACATGCACATCATTTTAGCCAATACTATTATATGTCAGTGGTCAAGCTGGCAGCGGGAAAAGCTTTTTAATTGAATTTCTCATTGCTTTCCTAGAGAGGACTTCAGACTCTAACTTGTGTGTAGTAACACCTTCCTCTGGATTAGCTCCACAAAACAACTTTTGATACTCCAGTTTGTTGTCGTGTTCTACAGGCAACATAAGTAGTCAATGTGCACTATATGTGCCCAGGACCTATAAATTAAATGCTACAAGTGGGCCGGCAGCATTGATTGCGCCACACATTTAAGCATCCCTTTAAACATGTCCTGGGCCTCATATTGCAGAGCCTGTGTGCGCATTTTGACTGCGATGTCGACTTGGCATTTAAAGCCCCTTGCCAAGTCTTAAATTCCCCTTTTATGATATATAGGTCACCTCTAAGGTAGGACCTAGGTTGACCTCAGGGCAGGGTGCTATGTAATTAAAAGGTAGGATATACACTTTTAAATTTTACGTGTCCTGGTAGGGAAAAAAACGTTTACATGTGTTTTTCACTGCTGTGAGGACTACCGTTCTCTTAGGTTAACATTGGGAATTCCCTTTTACATTTAATAAAGTGCAATTCCTGATTGAGAAGGAGAAGACCTGTCATGTTTAGTACCTATGGAATTGTTATGATAAATCCTCTTTAAAGGTAAAGTCAGATTTACTATTACAATTTTGACAATGCCACTCTTAGAAAGTTGGCATTTTCCTGCTCCTAGCCCTATGTGCCTGCAGCCTGTCTCCTATACACATCTTATCTAGGGTGACAGTTGGTTTCCTGCATTTCCTCTAGACATCCTCAACAGAATGGTGGGTGTGACTGAGCAGCCATCTGCATGTTGATGGTTCATCATGGGTAGAATGGCAGGGAGGAGGTGACATTTACACCTGAATAGACAGTACTCTGCTCCCACACAAAGGACTGCCTAACTCCCTGTTGTGAGTCTGGAGCCAGGGCAGGAAGGGAGGACATCTGTGCACTTCAAAGACTCCTCTTTAAAGTCATCCCCACTTCAAAAGCATAACTGGTATAAGAACTGGACATCCAAACCTACCAAATCAGTTCACTTCTGGACCTGTGGATACTCTGCCAGGAAGAAGGACCGCTGTGCTGCTACAAAGACTGTCACTCTGTTGAACAGCTGCTCTGGAAGAACTATGTTTCAGCTATGTTTGCCTGCCTGCTTCCCTCTGTTCCTGGATTAAAAGGACTGGAACTATACCACTTGAACCCAGAGTGACTCCAAAGGTTTGTCTGCTTACCTTCTGTTCTGAAGCCTCAGGGACATCAAAGACTTACAGCAGCTCTACACCGGTACCTGGGCTCTCCCAACTGTGAGTCCCCCCTGCAAAGTAGTGTCCAACCCAGTCCTAGGCCCTTGGAAGTGAGGTTCTGTGTGCTGAACCAGCAAAGTCCTTGCATTGCCACCATTGCACCTGTCAGAACTGACGAATCTCCTTTAAGATCACTACATCACTGCACAAGGACTCAGCATCGCAGGCAGTGCAGATCAACAATGATGCATTGCCTTCATTGCCAAAGGACTTGCCAATGACACATCTAAGACTCCATGGATAGGAACTGATGCATCACCTGTGCATCACCTCCTCTGCTTCCTGCATTCGAGACATTCTCCATCCAAAGGTACTTTTGCAGCCTGACAAGGATAATCCCTGTGTCCGACTCATGCGTCATCACAGTCGGCTTGACTTTTCAGATTTGAGCCCTACTCAAATAATGAACACCTTCGGTGCTCGTGTGCGTCGGACGGCTCCCAGGTGCCCACGCACATGGTACTAGAAATACTTCTGGTGCCCTCTGGATATCCTGTCTTCCAAAACTGCCTTAGGGTTTGGGGAATAGATGGGGGCAACAGTCACAAATCTCCCCCCCGGGGAGCATAAAACCCACTAGGCCCCAGGGATTTTTTTTATACATCTAGGGGTAGTGGCTGCCCAGATGGGCCATTGCAATGCCCCACCCCTCCACCCCCTAAAAAATCAGCACCATCTTTCTGTCCCCTCTGGGGGGCAAATGGGGGCAATAGGCTCCCATGAGGCACACCTGAGGACAGAAAGCCTGCTATGCACAAAGGATATTTGTTGATACTGTAGGGGCTGTCCAGAATGAGCACAGCAATGCACCCCTCAGAATAAATGGGCACAGTCTTTCTTCCCCCTGGGAGGTAGTTGTGGATAATTACCCTTAGATCTACCCCTCAGGTTGGGTAGAAAGTCACCAGGGAAGCATTTTTATAAAACTAGAGGGGTGAGGGCTGCCTACTGAAGAACCAGAACCTTATGGGCCTGGCGGCGCAGGGTACGCCTGAAATCTCCTTGGATTCACCTGCCTCAACTAACAGAGACACGGGACACTCTGTCAGGCGTAAAAGATCAGATTTTATTAGCTGCAGCTAGTACAGTTGTCCAAGAAGTACACAAGGTATGTTCTCAGGAGACTGCCACTTTACTTTGTGGCGCACAATCTTATATACCGTATAAAAACCATTTATTAACTACATACACTCCCAGAACACATAGAAAGGACCCAGTAAGAATAATGTAAAGATAGAAAAGAGCCAATAGAAATGTCGGAAAACAAGACAGCACCAATAGAAGGAATTGGAAAACAAAGTATTAAGTGACTTAAGGTTGCCTCCCCTCCAGCTGTGTTTGTCACCCCTCCCTTGAACTAATTCATTAACCGATCCACAACGAAGTTGCATGTGGTGTGATAAGTTTGTGTGCGTTTGGAGGACAGTTGTGAAATGAGAGAATACTAGCAAAGGACAGCGAAGGCCAGACGATAAGATAAGATCGGCGGAGAATAGTGTGAGCCTACAGATAGTTGAAACAAGGATTAGAAAACCAGACAGGGATTAGTGTACTCGGTCAGACCTTAATACCAGCCTTGTAAAGATAGAGGCAGAAGGCTGTTTTGAACACCATGTTGCAGAATAAGCAGAAAAGGCAGAATGGACTTCGTTCGCTGTGCTGCCTGAGTGAAGGCAACATAAAATGGCGGCGGGCCACAAAATGGCGGGTCGATACGATCGTATTAAAAATCGAATTTCCTCAGACCCTCCTTTTGCCAGAACTCAGGCAAGATACACAAACTCATGTTAATCTGAGTCGATGTCTATGGCCATGAGGTCATCAAGCTGTTGCTGTACCATCATTTTGATATTCTCTGCTCTTTGTGACTTGGGTTTGGGAATACATGCAGTAGCACATAGGTTGCAGATGGCAGGACCGCAGTGCATACAAAGACAACAAGAGAATATAAAAGCTAAAATTACTCCAAAGAATGTCAATACCTTCCAACCCCATTTGGACAGTAATCCCCAAAACCACTCTGAAAAGGACCAATCTCCTTCGTCCTGATGAATCGACTCGGAGATTATGTGTAACTTAGAGATAGCTTGGTATACTGTCGGAGCGTCATTAGGTATGAAAATACAGCAACTTGATCCGATCAATTTGCATACTCCACCACGGTCCGCAAGAACAAAGTCTAAGGCAACACGGTTCTGCAAGGTCATAAGACGATCAGCCTGTAGTTCAGCTGTAATGTTACTTAAAGCTCCTACAGTGATGTCTATGGTGGTTTCTACGACACGAACCAATTGCCTTATATTTCTGCTGTTGGCCATTGGACCCCAGAAGGGAAGAAATCCTTTGAGGAAATCTCCTCCCTCTTGTCCTGCTGTGTCTTTCGAATCCACAATCCCTCTGCCATATCTATTTTTATGATGGTTCGCAGGAGCGGTGTATGTAGGGGGAAGAAGAAAGGCTATATAACAAGTACCAGAGAAATCAGCTGGCAACCATGTATAAGCCCTATCGTGGCAAACAAAGTATGTACCTTGAGATGGTACTAACGGCAGTGGATTCAGGGCTGAATAAATATATGTATGGGAACATAAACTTTCTCTTTGTCCGGTGTTTGGAGTTCTACCATTTATTTGCAGACAGAAATTTCCTTGTTGGGGTATGACCCGTATCGGAGGAGATTTTCCTTGCTTAACCTTATCATTGAGGCTGGAAATGTAATTAGTTATGTTCCAATTGGTATATGCTTTTCTTTCATCTATGGAAGCTTCATTTTTTTCCATGATTTTAGCCATAGCTACCATTCCCTTTATCAATAAACTATGACTGAAATCTGAACCAACACTATGTGAACTGACAGGTTGTTTAATTTTACTTTGATATGCATTATTGAAAATGACAAAATAAGCCCAAGCGGAACCTTCATAGGAGAATGGAAGAACTAAATATGGCATTCCTTTTTCTACCGTATGTGGTATGAGTCCACACACCCAACAGTCAGTTGTATTGATCACTAACTGATGTTGATGTAACAACTGGACGAAGGAATTGTTAAAGTATTCAGTTCTTCTGATGAGTTCATGCTGGGGAAGAGTGTGAAATAGGTGCGGAGAGATAGTAGAAGAAGATGTAGAGGTAGGAGAAGAGACAACTTTTTGCTGCAGAGTAATAATGATCCAGTTTACAGATGCCAAAAGAATACACGACAATATAATGACGCATAGAGCAATACTACAATGACTATATATTTCTTTACAATTATTCTTTACATTTTTACTTTCTCTTTTATCTAATGTAGCCTCCATCTTTCTAAGTGGATGCTCACGGCAATCTTCCTCAATCACTGTAGTCACGATTATCTACCGTCCTATGACACTGTGAGGTCCTGCAGGCCTATTGCCACTTACTCAGGTCGTAACTAAGACTCCTACCGTGACCCTGCAACCGGGATAGAGTACTACATAGGAGAGAAATTTACAAGTTCTTTGGTCTTGGTCTCAAATTATAGCGTTCCTGTCCAGAGGCAGTCTGGTTTGGAAAACAATGTTCCTGGATTTGTCGTGTTCAAGCGACGATGCGATGGTATTACTTCTTGAAGGATGTCGTCGTCCTCTTTCTCAGAAAGTGTTCCAATTAGACGCGCATCACTGAATGGTACAAATTGCGGGACTTTCTCACTTTCAGAGTCACTGATGCCTCTACGGACCCACTGATCGAAAGGCAAGGGCAAAGGCACTTTCTTGCAGTGCACGGCATGCACCCAGTTTTTCTTTCCTTCGACTTTAACTGCTGTTCTTGTGGTCAAAAGAACCAGGCGTGGCTCTCTCCATCTGGGCTCCAAATTTCTCTGTCGTTGGAAATTTTTCGTGCAGACCCAGTCACCTGGTCGGATGGAATGACCTGGGTCTGTGGAAGCCTCTGGTAGAGCACTCTGAACCTGTTGATGAAGAACACGCAATTTAGTTGTAAGGTCATGCAAGTAGTCAATCAACATCGGGTATGGCAAGTCTGAGTATTTCTTAGGGCGAGGAACTCCCCATACATTAGCTGGGCGACCAAATATCACTTCGTAAGGGCTAAGCCCCAAACGAGAGTGTACTGCTGTTCTGGTGGACAGAAGAGCCAATGGTAAAGCATCAGGCCAATTAAGTCCTGTGCTAGCTTGCACCTTAGCAATTTTAAGCTTCAAGGTTCCATTGTAGCATTCTACTAAACCAGCCGACTGTGGGTGATTCGCCGCGTGGAACTTCTGTTTTATGCCAAGACCTGCACAAACTTTTTGCATGACTTGACCCACAAATTCGCTCCCATTGTCACTCCAGACAATGCGCGGCAAACCAAACCTAGGGAAGAATTCTTTCAAAAGTATTTTGGCAGTTGATAAAGCAGTATTGTCCTTCAGAGGGTAGGCTTCTACCCATCTAGAAAAAGCACATACTACCACCAGAACATATTTGAGGTTGTTGCATCGTTCCATGTGAATATAATCGATCTGCAACACCTCAAATGGATATGTCGGAGGAGCAAAATGACCTGCTGGAGTTGGGGTTCCCTTTCCCGGATTGTACATCAAGCAAACAATACAATGTTTTACTACATTATTTGCACACTTTGGGATCCCCTCATTTTGCCACACTGGAGCCAGAAGTTTACATATTCCTTTTGCACTTAGGTGAGCTGGACCATGTGCCATAGTAACTACAGGTAGTACATAAGCATCTGGTAACAGCCAACGTTGATGTTCTGATAATTCAACCCAACATCCCATCTCATCTAACATTCCTGTACTTTCCTTCCACTTTCTCAACTCATTCTCCGTAGCCTCTCCTTGAATTGATTTCACACTCTCTACTGTATCTTCACACATTCCCTTTTCTCTTACGCAGTTTGCGGGACCTGCAACATACATTCGACTTGTGTTGTCTCTGGCTGTCTTTTTCGCTACCTCATCTGCAAATGCATTTCCTCGACCAACATCGTCCACAATCTTTTTGTGTGCACTACACTTCACGATCGCTATCTGAGTAGGTATTGTAAGTGACTCAAGAAGTTCAGTCACTAATTGACCATGTTGTATCTTAGTACCATGGGAAGTAAAGAATCCTCTTTCCTTCCATAAACGCCCAAAGTTAAACGCTACACCAAAAGCGTATTGGCTATCAGTGTACACGTTTACTCTTTTTCCTTTGGATAACACACACGCTCTAGTTAAGGCTATCAATTCAGCTGCCTGAGCTGAATTATGTCTAATGCGTGCTGTCTCCACAATCGTATGCAAAGTAGTAATAGCGTAGGCTGAAACTGTATCTCCATTCGGGAGCTTGAAACAAGAACCATCTACCCATAGTGTTCCATCTGGATTCACTAATGGCGTGTCTTTTAGGTCAATTCTACCCTTAGTCTCTTCTTCAGTACGGAGAAAACAATCATGCTGTTCAGAGACATCTCTTTCTTCTGGAAGAGGCAACAAAGTAGCTGGATTCAGGGTATTACATCGTTTGATGTGTATGTGACTAGCCAAAAGCGTCAGCTCATATCCGGACAACCGAGCACTCGTAAGATGCTGCGTTTTTGTCCTATTTAGTAAAGTATCCACTGCATGTGGCACCATAACAATGAGAGTATTATCTAGCACTACTCCAGCAGACTGTCGAATAGAAATTGCTGCTGCCGCTGTCGCCTTAAGACAACTAGGCAATGCTTTAGCTACTGGATCTAACGTAGCTGAGAAATATGCGCATGGTCGCTGTTGATCTCCAAAACGCTGCGTTAAGACTGACAATGCACAACCCTCTCTTTCGTGGACATAGAGCGTAAAGGGCTTACTGTAATCAGGAGTACCCAATACAGGAGCAGAACACAAAGCAATACGCAAATCAGTAAAACTCTTCTGACATTCGTCAGTCCACGGAAGAGGCTGAGGCGTATCTTTTAAAGTTAGCGCCAACAGCGGTTTAGCCAATAAAGAGAAACTCGGAATCCACTGTCTACAATAAGAAGTAATGCCCAAAAAGGCACGTACCTCTCTTTGTGTGGATGGCACTGACATTTGTGCAATTGCCTGAATTCGTTCGGGGGTCAATCGTCGTCCCTCCTTTGACAAGAGATGACCCAAATAAGTCACCTCGCGACAGACATATTGTAATTTAGAAGGAGAAACCTTGTGATTCAGATCAAACAAATGACGCAACAGTGCAACGGTCACGTTTTTGCAAATCTCCTCTGAATCAGCGGCAACTAATAAGTCATCCATGTACTGAATGAGAGCGGCACCGGACGGTAAGGAAAAGGCATCAAGATGACATTTTAGAGCTTGACTGTAAATAGAGGGACTTTCACAATAACCTTGAGGTGCGCGTTTAAACCGGAAGCTTCGGCCTCCGAGGGAAAAACCAAAAATATCTCTACTCTCTTCGGCGATGGGAATACTAAAGAAAGCATTCTTTAGATCAATAACTGAAAACCAAGTCGCTGTAGAAGGTATCATCGTCAACAGAGCAGTGATATCTGGGACTACAGGAAACTGCGGTATGACAATCTTGTTTACCTCCCGAAGATCAATTACAAAACGATAAACAGGAGGCTGAGAAGGATCAGTGCGTTTAAGAACCGGAAGAACAGGACTGTTACATGTATTTCCTCTCGTTTCCTCAACCACACCCTTCTGAATCAAATCATGGACAATTTCCAAAAGTGCTTTCTCACCTTCAGTAGAGATTCTGTATTGCGGAATACGTGGCATTTCAGCATTGGGCTTAAGAGTAACAACATAAGGTGGGATCTCAAGACAACCAACGTCATTCGGACCCGTAGCCCAAAGCGTTTCGGGAAGAGAAAGCAATTCAGGTGGAAATTGATCTTTTGATAAGTACATTGGACTAGTCATTTTCTGTCCTAGAGTGAGGTATACACCAGAAGGTGAACAATATATCGTAGCATGCATTCTTTTTAATAGATCTAAACCCAACAGATTTTCACCACAACCATTCGTCAGAAGAAGCGGAGCTTCTAAGTCATAAGGGCCTATTGAAACAGGCAAAGGGCAAGAAACTGGATTGCGAACAGGGGCGCCAGAAAATCCTACAGATACATTCGTTAAGCCAGACAAAGGTGCGCCAGGGAGTTTAGAATGAATGATAGAGCTTCTCATGGCACCAGTATCTAAAAGAAATGGCTCTGAAACACCCATTGTAGTGACATTAACATAAGGTCCATTCTGATCCACTGGAATTGACGTAACCCCCTTACTTTGTCCATGGCTGTCCTATTCAAAATGAAGACTTTCATTCCCTCCTTCAATATACTGATCCTCACTGTAATACTGTGTAGACCTAACATTTTGCTGGTCAAAGTAATTTTCGGAATTTGGAGGAACAAAAGAACGCTGCTCTCGGGTTAACACACCTCGACCTCTACCTCTATTTGCTGACTGAGAACCACCACGACCTCGTGAAGCAGATGTTGCTCCATTACGCTGCAACAATGCCGGACAACTGTTCTTAAAATGACCTTCCTCCCTACAATAAGCACATTGATTGGGACCTAGCAAAGGTCTTGGAATGAATGGTTCAGGCTTTTGATACAACCTCTGAAACTGCGGAGGCTGTTGAAACTGAGGCTGAACATAATGAGGAGGATAAGCCTGTTGCAAGAGAACTTTAGTTTTTAATTCTTTCGTCTTTTTCTCTTGTTTTTCCCTTTCTTCTTTGTCTCTATTTTCATAATATTGTGCAGTAGCCAATATCTGGGCGGAAGAAGAAACTGCCCATGAACTCTCGGAGTCTTTTAGCTTGTGTGATAGTTCAGGAAGCAAGTTATATACGAACTTATCCACAAATAATCGCTGTCCCCCTTCTGTAGCCATATCTTGACCACTGTGATCAATGAATGTCTCCTCGAATCGGGTAAAGAAATCGGAAACACTTTCATCTTTCTTTTGTTTACATGCTGCTAGCTTATCCCAATTAACTCTCAAAGCAGGCATCATTGTTTTCATTAATGTAATAATCCTACCAGGGAGTTCTGAGATTAAAGCGTCGGGCTTTGCACCACCTACTTGACCTCTATCTGCGGCAATAATAGCGTTCCAATCGCCGCCTAATTCTTGAGCGTGATCCTCTCTACGAATTTTAGCCCATATTGTCTGTGGAACTACATTTCCCATCAACATGTCAATATCTGCTAGATTCATAATACATGCATCAACTGTTTGCGACAACTCTTTATAGTAACCAGCAGGATTTTTGCGTGGATCTGGTAGTGACTGTTTAAGTGCTAAAACTTCAGACCTTTTCCAGGGGACATGTATCCATATGCGCTGAAAATGCGCAGGAATAGCTGGATTAGCACCTGCTGCTGCAACTTCTTCCTTCCATATTGGAGAAACCTCTCTCATGGGATAGTTTTTCAGTGCTGTCCTAACTGAAGGATCAGAATCAGGAAAAGTCTGTGAGAACAATAGGGATCTGAAAGAAATAAGTGTTCTGACAGCGTTTTCAACCTTAGGACCCACAATAAGTCCTTTGTCAAAGTCAGCCTGAACATCTAACAGATCCTGTGAGACCGAACCCAAATTCATATCCTCCCATTCTTTAGCGAGAGTATCGCACATAACTTTAAAAACATATCTCTGCGTAGGTGCATTCCATTGCAGAAAGGTGGACATAATATCAGACGTACTATATTGGGGACCCTTCTTGATCCATCTACAAGCAAGTGAGTCCAATTTTTCTCGCTCTTCGGAGTCTGGGAATTGACTACGAGACTGTCTTCGAGAAAAAGCTGGAGACACGTTTAAAGCTTCAAAGAAAGGTGATAAGAGACCAGAGACAGTATCTGCAAATTGCTTACGTATAGATGGAGAATTTGACATAAGGATAGGGGACAAGGTATTAGGTGAATTAACTAAAGGAGCATTAGGAATCGCCAAAGGAGCAGAAGGCAAAGGAGTTAAAGGCAAAGCTGGCATAGGCAATACTTGAGGAGGCAAATGTGGAAAAGCTGGAGCAGGCGGAAGCACAACTGGCGGCTGAACAGGCTGTAACATCGGGGGTGCATTAGCACCTTGTACATAGGGCGGAGGCAATTTCAATAAGTGGGACATTAAGGAATCTTCCTCAAAATCTTTTCTCTTATCAAGGGAAGAGATAGGCAACGTCGGATAGCATTTATCTATTGCCATTCGATGCTGTCTGTCTGAAATTTCCATTGCATTATCTATTTCATCATCTTTGAATTGCTGAGCAGCCTGTATAATCGTCATTCCCTGTGTTTTCCTATCTCGTTTCGCTTGTTTAATTTCTCTCTGTTTGGCTTCCTTACGCCAAAGGCGAAAAGAGTCAAACATTGCCGGCCGGGCTTTTCTTTTAAATAACGTTGCTTCTAAATTATCTAGCACATCAGTTTCGAAACTACCATTTTCTGGCCATTTTAAAACACCATCTTTCTTTGTATATCGGGTCCATGTCTTATTAAAGGCAATAGGACCAACACCATGTTTAGAATAGAGCTCATATGTGGGAGTTCCAACCGAAGGAATCGGACAGGAGTCCTCAAGCTGGGAGTCCCTAATACAACCAAAGCAACAAAGTTTTCCAAACTTAGTCAGACCAGACATCTCACGATTTTTACTGGCTGTTCACAAACATCAAGGGGGTAAAACTTTCAGTTTACACAGCACAAATGCACTTCCCCTCGGCTTTGGCCACTGCAATGGCCAAATCTAAGGACCTAAGGACAAAACAAAGACCAAAATTTGTGGGCGCGACCCACCAAATACTTAACTAAGGATGTCTTCTTATACCAACAGAGGCCCGTCTATCGTCTCGCTTTACCATACATCATCAAAGAAAGGGCCAAGGCAGGGCGGCAGTCAGGGCAGCAGTCGTCAGTAGCCGTCAGGATGGAGTAACCGCGCTGAAAAAGACCTTCGGACCACTTCGACATACAGGGGTCGCTTGACGTGGCTCGCGATTCCTCCAGAATTTTCTTGCGGGGTTCCTCACGACCTTCAGGCAGAACCGGTACCGCTGAAGCCGCCCCACGTTGGGCGCCAGTTGAAGAACCAGAACCTTATGGGCCTGGCGGCGCAGGGTACGCCTGAAATCTCCTTGGATTCACCTGCCTCAACTAACAGAGACACGGGACACTCTGTCAGGCGTAAAAGATCAGATTTTATTAGCTGCAGCTAGTACAGTTGTCCAAGAAGTACACAAGGTATGTTCTCAGGAGACTGCCACTTTACTTTGTGGCGCACAATCTTATATACCGTATAAAAACCATTTATTAACTACATACACTCCCAGAACACATAGAAAGGACCCAGTAAGAATAATGTAAAGATAGAACAGAGCCAATAGAAATGTCGGAAAACAAGACAGCACCAATAGAAGGAATTGGAAAACAAAGTATTAAGTGACTTAAGGTTGCCTCCCCTCCAGCTGTGTTTGTCACCCCTCCCTTGAACTAATTCATTAACCGATCCACAACGAAGTTGCATGTGGTGTGATAAGTTTGTGTGCGTTTGGAGGACAGTTGTGAAATGAGAGAATACTAGCAAAGGACAGCGAAGGCCAGACGATAAGATAAGATCGGCGGAGAATAGTGTGAGCCTACAGATAGTTGAAACAAGGATTAGAAAACCAGACAGGGATTAGTGTACTCGGTCAGACCTTAATACCAGCCTTGTAAAGATAGAGGCAGAAGGCTGTTTTGAACACCATGTTGCAGAATAAGCAGAAAAGGCAGAATGGACTTCGTTCGCTGTGCTGCCTGAGTGAAGGCAACATAAAATGGCGGCGGGCCACAAAATGGCGGGTCGATACGATCGTATTAAAAATCGAATTTCCTCACTACCACCATGGGCATAGATATGGCCTCACCCCAACTGAAGGAAGCAACAGTATTTCTTCTCTCCCCCACCCGCTGCGGACTAAAGCATCTCATCCCAATGGCAAACAAGAGGACATTTAACTCTTTTGGGTTTTGGTTTTACATATGGGCCAAGAGAGCTTAGCTAACTTGGGAAGGCTGCCATCTGGAAAAAACAACTAGACTCAGACACTTTTGAAAACTAAAGATCTGGCGGAATCCAGTGTGGTGTGCTTCACATGCAAACCACCCTATTTTCTTACCCACAATGCCTGTAAACCTCAAACTTTGCCTGAAATCAGGCATTTTTCCTACATTTCTGTGATGGTAACTTCCAGAAACCACAGGAATCCACAACATTCCTACCACCCAGCATTGTCCCATACTGAAAAACCTCTGCGCCACTTATGTGGGTGCCCAAAGCAGAATCAGCCTGAAACATATAGAAAAAAGCTGCCCTTTTGAGACCTCTTATGTTTCCCCTCAATGTATACATGTGTTTGACCCCTCCCTGTTACAGGCAATTGTCTGACCTACACAAATGAGGTATCATTCTTATCTGGAGACCAAAGGGAATGCTAGGTGGTAGGTAATTTGAGGAAAATATGATTTGTTTTCTAAATGTGAGGTTTGCAGGAGATTCTGTGTACGAAACACTTGGGGGATCCATGCAAGCAACACCTCCCTGGACTTCTCTAGGTGTCTAGTTTTCAGAAATGTCTGGGGTTTGTAGGTTGCTATTGATGGCCCACTGAGCCTGGGACCAAAAACCCAGGTGCCCCCCTTGCAAAAATAGGTTGTTTTGTGATAGATAATTTTGATGTGTCCACAATATGTTTTGGGCCCTTGGGCACTTGGCCCACCCACACAAGCAAGGTAGCATTTTTATTGGGAGACCTGGGGAAACTATGGGTGGTAAGAAATGTGGGGCTTCCGCCATATTCCAGAACTTTGCATCACAGAAATATGAGGTAAAACTTTTTTAGACATATTTTGAGGTTCGCAAGGGATTCTGGGTAACAGAACCTGGTAGAAGGCACACAAGTCACCCCATCCTGGATGTCGCTGGGTGTCTAGTTTTAAAAAATGTGCAGGTTTGTTAGGTTTCCTTAGGTGCCGGCTGAAGTAGGGCCCAAAAAACACAGGTCAGTTTTGCATCGAAAACTTGATGTATCCATGTTACATTTTGGACCACTTCCTGTCACAAGCACTGGGCCTATCCATACATGTAAGGTACCATTTTCATCAAAAGACATAGGATAATGCTGGGTAGAAGAAAATTTGTGGCTTGGTGCAGATTCCAGAACTTTCCATCACACAAATATGAGAAGAATGTGTTTTTAGTCAAAGTTTGAGGTTTGAAAGACAGTCTGGGTAATACAACCTGGTGAAAGCTGCACAAATCAAAACATGCTGGATTCCCCTATGTGTCTAGTTTTTAAAAAATGTACAGGTTTGCTAGGTTTCTTGAGGTGCCACCTGAGTTAGGGCCCAAAAACTGCAGCTACCCACTTCGTAAAAATTGGGTCAGTTTTGGATAGACATATTTGCAGTTACCATGTTGCGTTTTGGTGATACCTATTTTCCACTCTTTGTATTTTACCAAATTAACTATTGTATACAGCACAGAATGAAAAACCATTGCAAGGTGCAGATCAATTATTGTCTGTGTTCACCTAGGGTTCTTGGTGAACCTACAAGTCCTATATACGCCTGCAACCAGAAATGTCCAGCTCAGGTAACAGTGTATTGCTTTTGAAAATTTGCCATAGTTAGAAGAAGCTACAGATGAAAGCATGAACATAAATGGCTGGGTTTTTCAACTCAATTTCAAGATGTTTTTATTTCAACACTTGGGAGCATATTTACAAGAACTGGTGCATCAGTGCACCAGTTTTCTTGCATCGCCCCTGCCACACCTAATGACACCATGGGTGCACCGTATTTACAATATGGTGCACCATGGTGCCCACTGGGCCAATAGCCCAAACGTTTTGATGCTATTTTGACGCTTTGCTACACTAGCGTCAACATTTTTTACTATAGTGCACCAAAGTGCAAGGAGGGTCATTGATTAAAATGGGTGCGTCACTTTAACGCCAGCTTTAAGCAGGCATTAAAAATGACGTAAAAAATTGTGCCATTTTTGTGGGCCTCCTAATGTCTGAACACCCCCCTTGAGTACATTGTGCCTGTGGCAGGCACAATGTGGCGGAAAGGGTCGCAAAGTGGCGCAATGCATGCTTTATGCTCTTTTGTAAATATGATGCAGGGAAAATTGCCTCCTTGAGCCATATTAGCATCAATAATGATGCTAGTGTGGTGCAGGGAGGCGCTAGGGCCTTGTAAATCTGGTCGTTGGTGTCTTTGGAATCTACTCAAATGACCCTTTGCTGAATTCAGAAATGTATAGTTTTCCAGGATCCATGGTTTCACAGCTATCTACCACTAACTGGAAGGGGGCTGAAGGCACAAAATATATTAAAAATGGACTATGTCCGAGTTAAATTCTAAAACTGTGTTGAAAAATCTGATTTTCTGATTCAAGTTTGCCTGTTCCTGAAGGCTACGAAGGCAAATATTATAACATTGCAGTCCCTCCATTGATGCCATTTGCAGAGAAAAAAACAGACGCTTTCTTCTGCAGCACTTTTTCCTAAACAAATCAATGTTTAGCTGTATTTTGACTAATTTCTCAGTCCTCTCTTGGGAATCCACAACCCCTGGGTACCTTTAGGCCCCCCAGGATGTTGTAGAAAAAGGACACAAATTTGGTTTAGGTACCTTATGTAGACAAAAAGTTATGGGGCTAAGTGCAAACTGCCCCAAAAAGCCCAGATAAAGGCTTAGCAATGGGGTTGGGGAGGAGGGCTAGCAGCGAAAGGGTTAAATGGTCAGTCTGATTAACAGGTAAAGAAAAACAATTAGTGCTGAAAACATGTATATACTATGCACTGGATCCACAAGCCATGTCACTACCCGGCTTGTGGAGGTTGCAAAACCAAATTTGCAAGTGTCAACCACACTGTTTGCGATTCCCAATGTGGTCGCAAATTACCTACTCAATATTCATGAGGTAGGTCGCAATTTGCGACCCCATTGGGAATGGCTGCATTCACAGCGATGGTGGCCTGCTGCTCACAGAAGACCACCATCTCTGTTGCTGATTTTAAATAAAGTAGATTCCTTAAAGGAAAACTGGATCATTTCAAACAAAAAAATGAAAAAAGTTTTCTTTTCATTTCTTTCAGAGTAGGCAGTAGACCGCAAGACCACTACCTGATCTGGAACAAATATTTTTGCTTCCATTCACAAAGGGGAAGGGGTCATGGTCCTTCTCATTTGCGAATGGGTTACTACCAATTTGAAGTTGGTGGTAACTGTGATTGTTTTGCAACCGCAATTGCGGTCACAAAACATTGACACATTCACACATGCACCTGCGACAGGGACGCTCTAGGAACACTCCTTCCTGATTGCAAGTTGCAATCCCTGTTTTGCCAGTCCGTCTTTGCATGCAGGCTCGGAAAATAGGGATGGTACATTAGGAAAGGCCATTTCGTGATCGCAAAAGGCGTTGTACATCAGACCCTAATTTTCGCTGAGTTAAATAAGTAAGATTTACTAGGGAAGCTAATACTGGAGCAAGAGTTTGGAGATTTATAATTTCGGTGGAGCAAGAGAAAGATGAATAGGCACTGATGTTACCCGCCAAATCGTATCTGGTCGAAAACATGAATCATGTTGGACAAACCATGTTAACTTTATATAGTATCCACAAGACACTTGTAATGTATCGTCAGCCTTGAGATTTTAAGTATTTGTTGATAATCCTGTATGGATGTGCATTCAGGTTTTTGAGCACAGGGTCGTCTGAACGTGACACTGTAAATATTGCACTTGAAGTGTATCGGCTGAATTATTTGTCCTGAACTGCAGAGAAAACTGGTTCAGATTTGATTCATTTGTATTGAATTGAAGCACTAAACCTATGTCATGAATTTTGCAGAACACACGTTTTGACGGAAAACCGGAGAGTAATACATTTGGTGACATCCCCGATGAGTCCCACTGTCCAACTGGTTTATTTTATGTAATTACCCTAGTTCATATGGTCAGAGAGGGCCGTCTTTGTATTAGGAATAATGTTTGGCATTGCATACATCATTTTATATGTGAAACGAAAGTCTGACTATACATATCTTGTATATTGTGATTTTGTAGCGAGAAACTGTCACAACTGCCCATGTGTTATAAAAAGGACAGTAAATTCAAGATGACTTTTTCGGTCTCATCGTGATCAACGTAATATGGCTGATGTCTGAACCTGAGCAAACGTATCTACTGCAGGATGTTCACTGGTCACACTACGATTACACATTAGCTGCATCAATGCCGTTTATGTGTAAGACAGGTGCAACATATACTACACAGTAACTCACATCATATTTGAATGTATACGTTGAACTGAAGTACATTGAGGAACGTGCTCTGCACACAATGTTGCCCACTCATTTTTAACATCGAAATGTAATAACTTGCATCCCTTGCATAAATCGAATATTTATTAATGTGTTTAGTTGTCATTCATTACTTTACACTGTGACATGTAATTTGACAAAATTATTGTGTTTGCTTCACTCAAGTTTATTAAGGATAGTTACTCCGACTCACAAGGAATGTATATGATGCTGCTCGATGCAGTGAAATGCAGCCCACTGCTCACCGGAAGCAGACAGAGGAGTTGGGATGGTGATTGAAGAGGATAGGTGCGCTGCTTCAGAGGGAGCTAAAGGATGCAGCACCAGCAAAAGCATGAACATGACGGCTTCAACATGAACACTGCAGTAGACGTCATCCACTACTACTAATATTGGTTTTGATCAGCGGTCTCTGTTGACCTGTCTGTATTTTTGCATGTATCTATCTTTTCGTTGGCAACGTAACAGTACCTGGATGGTTCTTGCTTATATTTGCTTACATTCAAACGTGTTTGCTGTCTATATAGTGAGTCAAGCTATAGAAAATAAGCAATATACTGCTTAAAAGACCCACAATAGTGCACGACATTGGGAGGCACAAGGGTTTTAGATACATGTACATATTTTTTATTGCTAATATCTCCACATATGAAGTGAAAAATCAATAATTAAGGAACACAAACAACGGTAATTTAGAAACCAGGATAGGTTCCCCACAGATGGGGCCATGGAAGCTAATGTTCAATGAGTAGAAGGCAGGGATTAGATAGAAATAGCTGATAAAAGAAGGGAATTACATTTTAGTCACATGTAACCTCCTAACATTGTTTACAAATGGGTTACCACCAACTTGAAGTTGGAAGTAACTGTGATTGTTTTGCGACCGCATTCATGGTCGCAAAACAATCTTACATGGCCCTGCGACTAGCTATTAGGAATGGATGTCCTTGACACACCCTTTCCTAATAGCGTTTCAAAAAAACATTTTGCGAATTGGTAATGGATTACTGAATCACAAAATGGGGTCTGTACATCCAGAAAAGCTTTTTTCTGGTCGCAAGCGGCCTCATAGATATTTGAAGCCGTGAATCATAGATCTGCAAACAATTTACAAATTGTGTTACATTGCTATTTTCCATTAAATTGCAGCTAATAGTGGGGTGATGGTGAAATGCAAACATGATACACTCCAATCTTAAGGTGCCACATCATATTTGGTAACACATCCAGGACTGTCTCCTGTAGTGAATTGTCTATATTATTATTATTGTTTTTACTTTTTTTATTTTGAGCATTTATATAGAACACCAGCAGTGCTTAATTTGTGAATGTTGGAGTGCCAATGACTGAAGCCCTGCTCAGAAACTGGTGGCTTGTGTAATTAAACATAGATGCGCCAAATACCAAGGCCAGTAGTGTTTAATCCACTACCAGCTACTCACTGCACCCTTTTTCACACTTGCAGTTTCCTGCTTTTTGTTTGTGATGGTTTTGCCTTTGTTTCATATACTTTGGATTGCTAAAAAAAACAACATTAGAAATGTTCATATTTGATTAGAAAATCTATATTGCCTGTCTCTTCTACTGCTTGAAATGTGTAGGGTATTATAGAAGCAGCCCCATATACCTACTCAAGGGCTATTCCATTAGTTGACATTTAAATGCTGTTTCAAAGCCTGCTGTTGATCCATTTATTCTGGCTGACCAGCACATTGCCTGAGTGCTGGATGACTATTTAACTACTTTTATATTGTACACACAATGAGAAAAGCTATCTTACCAAGTATGGGCAGCCTGGATTGATATAAGAAAGATGACAGGAATACAGTGCTTACCAAACTGAGCACATGTCTAGGTGTTACAAAGGTATAACACATTAGAAGTTGTATTCTAAAATGTGGTGGGTAGAGTTTAAGACACCTTTTTTACAAAATATAGAAAATTACCTAATGCAATTGGAATACATCAATCACAAGTAAACTTGAATTCATTTTGTAAGGTGAGCCGGAGAGATGGGAGTGCATGCATGAATGGTAAGGGACAGTCTTGGCTCACTTATGTTGGGCTTTCCCAGGGTCTATTGACTCATTTACACATTTGCTGGTCATGTGCCTGAATAACATCCGGTGTGGTAACTTTTGCGATTGTTGAGGACTCTATTCTGTGTCGAGGTACTGTGGCGAAGGGTTTGTGATGTTTGGAAATGTTATAATCCATGATACTCATAGGGCAATTGAGCCCTGCTCAGTATTTGTGTATTAAGCATTTTTGTATACTAAGCCAAATGGTAAAGAGAGTTGATAACGCGTCCAGCCCTTATAAATTACCTGTACCTGGACACGTTGGAGGTCGGTGAATCTTTTAACCGAGTCGGGCTCTCCTCATCCTCAATAGTCGAGTCACTCAGATCAATAATCAATAACTGTTGTAATCGGTAATCAGTACTCAATTAATAGATCAATATAATACATCAGAAATCAATAACAGTTGGTATTTCGGCGCACCATGATCTTTCAGTCATGAATAACCACACCAGTTTATTAAAAGTTAGTGAATTTATTTCCCTATATTAACAAAGCTAGCACGATATATATATGTCTCAAGATCAATTGATATATGTATATGAACATTACTAGCTGTCCATAACGGCGGAAGAAACGCAATCTACGTAAAATCTGGATAATGATACACTCTTTATAGCAATGCAAATCACCAATGTGACTAACTGTATTTGACTAATTGCATACATTCGGTCAGCATAACAAGATTTCAATTCTTCATGATACATTGAATGAATACCTCAACTAACCTCTAATTAGCATTGGCATGTGGGACTTCATGCAAAACGAATTTAGTCAACACAAATTTGGAAAACTTCTAGCTAGGACCCTATCAAAATAGCAGTTGGTACCTAAAAGGAAAAACACAATGCATAATACATTTATCCTTTCATATTTACCAAATACAATCAGCATTCAAGAAAAGTCTTCGTCCTTCAGGTACCGGTTGATCAGCATGGGGCAAATTTCAAAGGGGCAAAGTTAAGGGCAAGTTTCCTTGCAGCGGCAAGGAGAATGGGGCAAAGTTACTGCATGGGCAAGACGGGGGCAAATCAAAGTTAAAGTCTCTAGGGTGAGAATTCTTAAAGTCTCTTTCTCTCAGATAGAGAAAAGGGCATCAGGGTGTCGTCCAAAATGGAGTCTGGCATCAGGCTTCAAACTGGCATCGAGGAAAATGGCTGACTTCTCCTTGTCCGGTGGGTTTAAGTAAGAAACATTTCAAATTCTGTAGGGTCTTCCATTGGAGGGTTCATAGGTTGGCTTCAAATTTTCCAATCAAAAATTGTCTTTTACTAGCGCCCATTTATGCATACACTGTCCTTGGAGCCTTGGAACACAAATTGTATCATGGTTTGCCAATTATTTTACTATCTGTACCTTCATTGTCCGCACCTGCAGAGACTGACCTTGTATCAAAGGGGATGTAACCGGCCTAGCACGAAACCTTGGAGATAAGTGTACCAGCCAGTTTCTACTGGAAAAATACAACTTCAAGCAAGAATATATGTTTCATTAGTTCAAGGAAAAAAATCACGCAGTTAGAATTTGAAACCAAGCAACTAGGCCAAAGCCTGTACTAAATTTAAGCTAAGCAAAACAGTTTTCAAACAAGAAATCATGGCATACATTTGCGATTATGACGGATTACTACATTTTTAATACTTCGTGATTAATAAAGCTCGTTTATAATGATGGCGAACTACCCCGAGGGCACATTTTTCCCCCGTACATTATTTCTTTTACTAACATCACACTTCATTATGTGTATCGATTACACGGTATACATGAATATATGTCGGACCTTCTTTTTCTGCGTCATCAGAGTTTTAGCTGTAAAAGTATACAATAAAGCTAGAGTTACAGCCAAGTGCCAGGTTAGGAAGAAGAAGAAGCATTATTCTTCAATCTTTAGTAGGCACCGGTCTCACTCTTTTAAAAGGCTATAGACAACAACCTCAAGCCCTGCTCTTTTAGACTCTGGGCATCTGAAAAGTGGACCTCATAGTGATTTAGTATTATCAAAAGAGGATTTGGGTGTGCTCGATTTTTTCGTAGTTGTGAGTCTATAAAATAAAAGGAAGACCTCAGAGAGGCTTACTTTTGCTAACCACAGAGCCATGAGTTGCCTTTCATTTTGTCACAAATAAAGCTCTTGAGATCATGAAGCCCAGTAATATAAATTACAAAACCCTGAGTGATTCTGCATATTATTAAGGGATGACTAATGACGTAGCCTGTGCAGTATCACAACCACTTTGAATGCATTTAGGTGTTGGAAATGACTTCTTTTGCATAGTATTCCCCCCATTTTTTGTCTTCAATACCCTATTTGTGTTTTTTGCTGAACCTGTTTTAGTTGGCTTTTAGACACTACACACTTTACTCCTGTTAACTAGCGGCAAAGTGTTTGTGGTCTCCATTTCCAACATGGTAAAATTGACCCACATCTGATTAGTATCTTTAATTTACTTATGCACCTCTAATAGATGGCACTACATGTACCCACAGCATATAGATTGAATGCTGCTAGCGGGGTGCATCACTCATTGTTGCTTCCGTAAAGTAATACTGTAATACATGTCTCAGGCCTACCACTGCAGCCTGTATTGCAGTTTTAAACTTTTATTTCTACCTGGCAAATAAACTTTTTGTCGGGTCTAAACCTTCCCTTTTAGTATTTATAAGTCACTCCTCAAGTAGGCTGTAACAGCTCCAAGGGCAGGATATATGGTATTTGAAAAGTAGGAAATGTATATTTCATGTTTTACATGTCCTGGCAGTGCTGTTTTTAACTGTAATAAAGCTAGCTCTCCCAGAGACAAATACTAATTTACCTTATTGCATTTAATAAGTGCTAAATGCAGTTTGGGACCAGCTAAAGACACCTCTTCCACTCATTACAATTATTATTTAAAGTCCTTTTTATAAGTAAGGTCTGATTTTAAATGTCTATTTTATAAATGCCACTTTTCGAAAGTTGCCATTTTCCTGCCTAAACAAATGTGCCACTCTGCCAGTGTCTAGGGTCATCTGACTGTTAATGGCTCTCATGTGGTGTGATCTGTATTCCCACCACAGACAGGGGACAAACAGACCTTGGGTGTGGGGAAAGGTGTTCTTTTCCTGAGCAGGATGGCCTGGGGGTTGCACCCAGCCCTTCCTGACTTCAAAGGGTAGCAGGAGGCTGTACTCTCCCCCTTCTTGACTTCAGAAGATTTCCGCCCTGTCACTGGCAACTGCAGCTCACACCTGGGCATGCCTGTACTTTGTTTTAGTAGGTTCAGTAGACACACTGGAAAAAGACCCAGGGGAAAGAAAAGAACTGACCAGACCCAGTTTAGGGTTAGACATGAGGGTGTCTCCCACCTAAAGGTTGGCACTGGGTATAAAAGTGACCACCTCAGAACCTGAAATCCAAACATTCCTGGACCTTAGAAAATTCTGAAAAAGAAGGACAACACTGATGTTTAAAAAACGGAAGACTGAACCTGTTTACCTTGAACCCAGGACCCCAGGAGGGATTCCAAGGGTTGGTTGGTTGACCTCCTCATTGAGCTACAGGGACACAACAAGCTTCGGAGGCTCTTCCTATTGTCCACCCTCTTAGACCCAACTGGACCTAACTTGGTCCCCTCAGCTCTGTCTCTGTAGAAATTAGCCCTCACCCTCCAATTGCTGTCCTCAAGGTCCTGGACCTTGGCTGGAGTCAAAGTGTACTCCTCCCTGGTTAAGTGAACATTTCTCTGTGACTGATGCAGGGCCTCGATCCACAACACCTCACAGCTCCTGATCAGTGGCTTCACTGGACCCTACAAGGAATGGAGGAGGATGACTCAAGTGCCTTGCATTGCAGCACCTTACAGCTCCAGATCAGCGGATTTACTGGATCCAATGTGCTGTGGCACAGACCAACACAGGAACTCTCCTTGCAGTTCCTTGCTGCTCCTGACCAGTGGCACAATGGACTCAATGCAGTGCAGTGCAGATCCTCACATCTCAGCACATTGCAGCCCTGCATCAAGGACAAAAAGGTACAACTTCAGGCAGGCTGCAAGTGGTACAGTACTTGACTGGTGCTTCATTGCAGCCGGCCTGAGCTTGTGACTTTTTACCAGTCTAGCACGACCAGATACCCTTAGTTTTTTGCTCCACACTTTTTGTCTCAATGTTTCAACTTGAAAACACATACCTCTGGTTCTACTGATTTTTTTTTGTCTTTTGGTGTCGTTTTATTTATTAAAATATTCTCTGTTTTTTTAAATTGTGTTTCTGAATTGCTTTGTGGGATTATTCTGGACAGGATTAACTCCACAGATCATGCAGAATCCTGAGGGAATGAAAATATTGTTCCGATACCCTGGTAGACCAGCCTGCCATGTCTTGAGTTACACAGGATGTAGCTGAATGACCCATAAGGGTAAAGGAGCAGGGCAAATAAAAATAAGATCTGCTTTACTGTTCCATCAATGAATCGTTTTGGACTACGAGATGGGTTACTGTGCTTCCGGGTCAGGAAATTCCTGATCTGACTTTTTCTGGGTCTCTATCCCTTTAAGCAGTGAAATTAATTGTAAATGGATGACCTAAAGTGAAAATATTGCATTCCCCGGACTTCCTGACTTTTCTCAACAGCCACCATGAACAGTGGTATCTCTCAATTAAGCGCATAAAGAGAAAGTGAAAAGGAAAGGAACAGTCCAATGAAGAAGGCATTGAGGAACACCTCAACACTCCAGTTCTGCCAATAATGTCAGGGGAATAAAGCATTTTTATGAAGTGAATAACTCCTTTTATGTTCAGTGATTTTACAGTTCCATCCAATGGAAGTTGTCTAATAAAAGAAAAAGATTTATCCAGGTACTTGATGCCACTCCGTTGAATGACGAATGTGAACCTGTGAGAGGGGCCACTGATATGAGCACAATCCTCTAGAAAAGGGTACAAAAGAATACAGGGAACCAGCAATTAGACCAGACAACAAGCTCACCCTTTTTCTTGAATATTCCAGGGTCCAAAAATGGAGAGCAAAGACACAAGAGGCAGTCAATAAAACGCAACAGCAAGGTTCAGGTACTCAGAATTGAGGCAAGTAGAAACACAAGTATCTTCTTCCCAAAAGAAAAAGGCCCTGTAATTATACCATGGAGCCTTAGCATAGCAACCAACTTTTGCAAGTTCCTGAAACCTCGCAAGATCTCAGGCCACCTTCGAATTGATGGCCGACTGTTGAGAGTTGAATTTCCCATGAGATAGCTGACCCAAAGAAGATTGTAGTTCCTTTCCACTACCGTGGCAATCATGATTCCTCTCGGCTGTACCATCCAGCAGCAAGAGAACGTGGGGCAACAAAATTACACCACAGAAGAGGGAAAAATGTCAGTGCTGGATTGCCTCATCGAATTCAGATATCCTCTGGACAAAGGCAGAACACTGTAGTGATGTCTGTCTTGCACCGAGTTTTGTTCCCTCTGTTTCATACCTTTCTTTCACTTTGCAGGTTTTACATGTTGTACATTTTAAATACATCACATTTTTGCAGTGTATTATTTAGTTAATTGTTTCAGCTTTAGTCCTTACAATAATACAAAACAATGTGCATAGCAATAAAAAAATAATTTACATAAAAAACCCAATTAATCATTAGTTAAAAACATTACAGATGCTAGGTTAGCCCCCAACCATACCATGACTTTGCAGGGAGGGCCCACTAAAAAGTGCTTGTGCATATAACAATACAACAGTCACATACATCCAGCAATATTATTACAACAAGGCATCAAATAGAATTGTTGGAGCCAACCCCACTTGTATAGGTGGGAGCAGACATTGCCCTCTCACAGAGCATTGGGGGCCTTATAATATCTTATATATCAACTAGCCCCAATTTGGCTTGACAGGGCCAAGCAGCTGATACGTATGAGGCTACCAAATTATGTGCATTGATATTGCCTGGCCTTCCACAAAGTTCTAATGCAATTATAGCACAACTCACCCAATTAGGTTTATAAAGGGGGAAGAGCCACCGGCGCTGGGACTCATCAAATTGCTTCCAGAACAGGGTGAAGTGGGCAACATTGTCTACCTCCCTGGGGAAACAATCACAATTCTCCAGTCCAGCCACCAGCCTTCGGGTGAGCACCAGCTAGCCTCTTAAAGGCAGCACCCCTAGCCTGAATTTTAGATACAGCGAGTGCTTCAATTTGGGGTACAACATATCCAGATAATCAGGGGGACAGGGTTATAGCCTGTGTTCCTGGCACACCCTTATTAGATTGAATTCTCTATATCTACCTTTTATCTGGACCACAGTATCCTGATTAGATGAAGATTTTTCAAGGTCTTCTGAACGTGTGCCCCCCACAAGCACTCCCCAGTTCTGCTACTTACTGTGACCTCTTCGAGGGTTTCCAAAAACACTGCTGCCTTTGAATTACATACTATCCTTACCCAGTATAGCCCTGGCCTAAGGGTTGCTAGTTCGGACACTGGCATCAGGCTAAGCACTGTGAAGAGGGCCTTCAAGGAGGTTCTTGGCCCTAACTCGAATAAGGTTCTCAGGAATTTATTCTCGGCTACTTGTAGCACACTGGTGTTTGCATATCCCCTGAGCTCTGCCCCATAGAGTGCTGTAGCCACAGCCTTTAGGGCATATGTTTTCAAGATAGCGCTGATGCTTCTAGCTCCAGCCTTATAGCTGAACTTCAACATTGCCCCGCTGCTTGTTTGAGAACTATAGCTGTCTTCCCTACCTGATTGTCCCAATTTAAATTTTCTGAGAACCGCACGCCGAGATAGTCGAAATAATTAACGGTAGCAATTGGTGTATCCTTGATCATTAATTTTCCGCCAAAGGCGAAGGTATTGCCACTGTGTCGTCCTCGTGGTCTTGTACAATTAATTATCAGTGATTTTTTCTCACAATAATGAACAAAGCAGCTAAGTAACCCATGAGCTGCATGTTCCATACGTGCCATAAGCACTGCATCGTCTGCGAATAATAATATATGGACCCTCCCACAAGCTACAACAGGAACATCTAACTGTTCTTCTAGGAAATAGTGAACCATGTCTTTCAGGAAGAGACTAAAAAGTAAAGGTACCAGAACACAACCTTGCCGGACACCCTTTTGAACCTGAAAGGGATCTGTGCACTCTCCACCTATCCCATATCTCACTCTGGCCGTGTTGTCTGTGGGTAGTGCCACTGTAGTTTTCACTAAGGAAGCATCAGCCCCTGAACCTAACAAAGACCTCCACACAATGAAGACCACCAAATTACTGCAAATGTTTATGAAATCATGTCAAATGGCCTGGTCAATAGTTCCCACCTGAAACTGAAATCCAGCTGGCACCTCTGTCAGCATGTCCTGGGCGTCTACCAACCCCTGCAGACAGTTAAGCAGAACTTTCCCTAGAACCTTCCCGACTGCATCAAGGAGGGAGACTCCATTAGTGGGGCATCCTCAATCACCCTTCTTGTAGATCAGGACAATGGTGGCAGAGCACCAGGATTAGGGCATCACATTCCCTCCGAGGGCTGCGTTAAACACATGATATTATTCTGAGAAGGCAGGGTACATGACGCCTGCATCTTGTTAGCTTTCTTGATACATAATCAGGAACACTCTGTCCAAGGTTACATACAGAACAAGATATTCTGGGTCCTGTATTGACAGTTTAGGCAACAGCTTCTAATACCAAGAGAAAGGATCAAGTCAGAGCTTCACCTTCCAGCACAGTGGAACTTGGGACTGCGGTGCTTGACAATACAGCTCTGCTGGTACTGATCCACCAGCCTTCTGAGGCGGATTGCTATTCATCACACAGGCAGACTCCTGACATTAGTTTCAGGTATGAGGCTAAGGCTAATCCCTTGGATTGGGCAGGCAGAAGGGTACATCCAAACATGCTTTCCTTAGGATACTAGAGACAAGTAGGATTCTCTAGAATTTCTAGAACCAACTAACAATGGTGGGAATGTTCATTGTTTTCACACTGTTCATAATGCTGATTATTTTTCTCTGTTTCATCTGCCTAATTATCACAGCTCATTCTCTGTATATAGGATTATGTTAGTTTCAATAAATATATTGAAAACACATCTCCTTTGTGTTCTTGCCTTGGCATGCATGAATAATATGACAAAAGGGTGAGGTCTGTTTCCACGGCTTCCCTGGGGAGTCAGAATGTCATGTTTATGGTTGTCACAAATTACCCTCTCCCTGAACGGTTAGGGTTTCAGGTGAGACATTATGAGACAGCCAGGAACTAGGCCAACATGTTTTGATGATGTGGAAGGAATCAGTCTCCCACATTTCAAAGTTGTGCCATCCCACAGACCCAGTCCTGTTTCATAATAAGAAACTGCACCACATGGTACTACCATTGTTAAGTCAAGTACTTATTTAACAGGTCTCCTGAGTGTTTTTCTCCTGTGAATGTGGGCAGTTTTTAGGTGTCTGGGACTATTACATCAAGGCAGTGTGAAAAATTCTGAAAAATTAGATGAATTTGGAATGACAAGTTTCACTACTCTGCTGCATTACCAATAAGTTTAGTGAGTTGAAGCAACAGGTCAGCATGGCAGTCTGAAAAGTACCACTGAGTGAAGTAATAAAAAGTTGTTTTGCATAAACATGATTATTTTTAGGTTCTCAGAAATCCATTGTCACTAGTGATGTGCTTAATACTTGAAGTAAGTCAGTATACCATTATGTGTGCCCGCAGCCATCTAGTTTGTGGTTTGCACTAGGCTTACATTATGCCCCTTAAAATGCAATCTGTCTTCGCTGTTTACTTTCCCATATTGGAAATGTACTGTGTAATGGTAGGTTTGTTTTTGTTGTTCAGCTTTATTTTTTCAGGAGAATTATTCCTTGTCGCACTCACTTGTATGAATGGAACTGGAACTTTAAGGTCAGTTTCCTTTCTTGGTGTGTTTTTCTTCCTAAGGTGGAAATATATATTTGTGTTTCAAGTGTGATAGTACTCAGTAATTATTTACAGTTACCAAAATGTGGGGCTTAAGTTGTGCCTGATATTGGCACTCACACTAAGTTTTGGAGACTGGGACATATTTTCCATCGTCAGACTTTAACCGAGAGCGACAGAGAGAAAAAGGCAGAAAAGGAAAGAAGGAGGAGGAAGAGACAAAAAAACAAAACAATGACAAGGTGAGGAAGTGTGGATGAAAAGAACCTGTAAGAGTGAGATAAACAGAAAGTGTTGTTGGGGGAAGAATTAAACATGTCTGGAAACAAAAGTAAAAAGCAAATCCTAACATTTGGCAACACTTGTAACAGGCTCCTAAAATAAATGTTGTACCTGAAGCTTATTTCATTTTCCTTTACAAAGTAAGCTCTACTGAGAAAACATAACTTTGTCTGTGCCTTTAAGCACGATAGGGGGATTCAAAAGTTTAATTAACAATACATACATTGTGTGTTCTAATGCTACTAATGTTAAGCAGTGCATTAAAATCAAATTATTCAAGGTGCTCTCACAAGTTGACAAATAATAATTTTACATGCGTTTTAATAATAACTAATTGGTTAAAATATAACAGGTATGATCACAGTTATACATAATTATGTTTCATCTATGAAGGAAAATGCACGTTTAACTATGTGTCAATGTGATTTGAATTGTCTACTAAGTTAGCTCAACCAAAGGTCTGAAATTTTGTTTTTCCATGCTTAACCTTCAATATGGAGTTTTGCTTGTGTTGTATTATTCTTTATTTGCAGCTGCCTATGCTCAAGTCTGCAGTTAATGAAAGGCATGTTGTGTATTTGAGATGGTGGGGTATGGGAGGATATGTTGGCAAGGACAAGAACCACTGGCGAACTGAAGAAGAAAGACTCCCCTGAGTGCAGAAGGATCTGGGAGATACCCAAGGCCATCCTGATGTCTGTTCTATGGGATGTAAGCCTGACAGGAGTTGCTAATTCCAATTGAACACAGAAGGTGGTAAACTACTGGTGTTCATGACGTGGAGTCTCAAAGGTACTACAAAGTCTAAATTGGTATTCATTCAGTTAGACCAGAGCAGACTCTTTTTACCCTTTGAGTAGGGTGGATTCCCCTAAAACATAGAGAGGTAAAGGTCGCTCTAGCTCTTATCTGGTTGAGTTGCTTTATGTTACGCACACCTCGCTATCAGACGTTCTA
The DNA here is from genome assembly GCF_031143425.1 of Pleurodeles waltl. NCBI lineage: Eukaryota > Metazoa > Chordata > Amphibia > Caudata > Salamandridae > Pleurodeles > Pleurodeles waltl. Next base: position 578,729,111 of record NC_090447.1, read on the forward strand.
CTGTGGTTTCTGTTATGCTGGCACTTTTATATTATTTCCATTTTCCTATATTTCCTGAGAGTTAATTAGGATTTCCTCTATAGTTTAGTTAGGCTATTTTGGTTAAATTAGCTTTTAAATGATTAGACAAGGGGACTGTGATTTGTATACTGATCATCAAATTCTGTTTCTCATCATTTGTATTGCTGCAACTGAGATTCTTGAATGCCTTATGCTTGTACAATTTATTTTGATTTAACTATTTATTTCAGCATGGTGATATTGTACTTAATTGGCATGTTCTTGAGACTCATCTTCATAAGTTGGGCCTTAAATTTGAAATAAATCTTTGAACTTTAATCTCTGACTCCAAGATTTAATGTATGACCAAATAGGTTACACTGTTAAGTAATGTTAAGTGTTGATTTTGACTCCCTTTACCCCTCAGAACTCCTAAAAAGGTCTGTCAAACAAAGAGAAATCAGAAAATGGGCCAGACATTTTCTCAGATGGTAGCAGAGTGTTGATGGTTAGGATCCTAAAGTAAAGAGAGCTAGAATTCTTTTTTTCTAGATTAGTTAGTCCACAGAGCCCAGTCCTAGGGTCCTGATTAGATGTTGACGGTCACACCACCAATCCGCTTCGATGGCGGACCTGAGAAGACAGTGAAGTCAAGGGTGTTCTGCCTGCCATATTTAGATGTTACAGCTCTGCAAGCGGAGGACTGGTGATGGATTACTGACAGAGGGAGCCAGTGGCAGGACCCAATGGACTTCGTACAAAGGCAGCAGCTATGGAATAGAGATAAGTCACACACACACTATCTTACCCATAGGTGTCCCCCTGCATTACTCACTACACAACACACCGCATACACATCCTTCATCCATTACAGTTCCAATACACCACAACCTATACACGCTGACAAAACATATTGAAATACATCCATGACACTATACACACACACAAACCATTGAGACTGCACCTACACACAGCCTAACCACAACAACCAACACAACCACACACTCAGCTACACAAACACACTTACACACACACACAACTACACACATGACAACATCCATCACACAATGACCATACTCACCTGAATATATGTCACACAACAGCACAACATACACAACAACATCAATCTCAAATGCGAAGGACATACATACAGACATCACCCACTACAACTCCCTCCACCTCAATCAGCCAATCCCCCCCCCACAAACACACATACAGATTTGATCATATGGACAAAGTTGACAGGTGTGAATGTACCATCATTGTGATGCCAGCATTCATTTGCTAAATAATACTGGCACCATAATGACAGCTATGTATGTGTGTGATATGTGTTTTGTATCACTGGTTCACCACCCATGTCTACCCACTCATGTCACTGACATAAGTATGTCACAGTGATTAAAACAATTACTGTGACACGTATATGCCTGCAGCGGTCCCAACCTCCTGTGCAATGCCTATTCAACATACCATGGCAATACAGGGTCCCTACAGTAACAATGGGTAGTGTTTGTCTGTGGGTCAGTGGAAACAATTATGGCACGTATTGTGGAAGACAGGGTAAAATGGGGAAAAACTTGAGTTTTCACCCTCCCCCCAATCCACCAACTCAGACGCAGAGGTCAGACCGCCACTTTTTTCTTGACGGTAAGGCATATCCAAATTTGCACAGCAGGAAGGTGGCTGGAGTCCCACCTACGGTATTTAAAGTCAGTGGCTGTGGTTCTAATGCAAGCTTTTATCTATGGGATCGCCAACATCTAAATAGGGCAGGTGGACCATCACAGCAGCGGATGGGTTTCCAGTCAAAAAAGTCAACGGCAGGGCCATTATCGCCAACATCTAAATCAGGCCCTTAGGGCCTCATTCCGACCCTGGCGGCCATTACCGCCAGGGACGGGGACGGAGGAAGCACCGCCATCAGGCTGGCGGTGCTTCTGGGGCAATTCTGACCGCAGCAGTAAAGCTGCAGTCAGAAAAGGGGAACCAGCGGTTTCCTGCCGGTTTTCCCCTGCCCCAGGGAATCCTCCACGGCAGCGCTGCAAGCAGCGCCACCATGGGGATTCCGACCCCCTTCCCGCCAGCCTGTTCCTGGCGGTTTACACTGCCAGGAAGAGGCTGGCGGGAACGGGTGTCGTGGGGCCCCTGGGGGCCCCTGCAGTGCCCATGCCACTGGCATGGGCACTGCAGGGGCCCCCTAACAGGGCCCCATCAAGATTTTCAGTGTCTGCAAAGCAGACACTGAAAATCGTGACAGGTGCAACTGCACCCGTCACACCCCAGCAAATCCGCCGGCTCCATTCGGAGCCGGCTTCATCTTTGCTGGGGCTTTCCCGCTGGGCCGGCGGGCGATCTTTTGAAGATCGCCCGCCGGCCCAGCGGGAAAGTTAGAATGCTCCCCGCGGTCATTTGACTGCGGGGCGGTGTTTGGGCGGTTTCCGCCCGGCAGGCGGCGCCCGCCGCCCGCCGGGGTCGGAATGACCCCCTTAGTGTCCATGTCTAGACTTTGGAGGATCGGCGGAGTTCTGGAGATTCGGGAGAGAGTCGTATCAGCAGTGGAGGAGTGAGTATTAATAGAGTCGTAAATTGCATTGGTTCCTGTGATGGTTAGTAAACAAAGTTGAAGTTGTTATTTGTTCTGACATGTTGTGAGATATCACTGATGGCACAATTCCCATAGGGACTTTATCTTTGTTTGAATGCAAGGCAATTGGTATAATGGATTTTCATGTGCAGGTTCAACCTATATAATCTGTATGATACCTCACAGGTTGAGGTTTCATTCAAATTATTTGATACTATTGTGTGGCTGGTTACTCTCAATTCTTTAGTGGAGCAGACAAAGGTTACTGTATTTTGTTATATGTGTATGATGTTGAGGAGAGTGCATGTGTGCAGATTTTAAAGGAGGGTGAGCCACTGAAAGGAGTGAGATTTACATCACAGTGTGCTGCACTGGTATTGGTCAGTTGGTGTAATGCTGCACTGGTATTGGTTGTGGATGTCACAAGGGACATGATGTAATTGGTTGTCACTGTTGAACGAGAAATTGTGGATCAGAAGTTATTTTCAGGTCTGGAACAAATTCTTTGTTTGTGATTATTGACATTTGGTTTAAAAATGAATTGTTTTAAGGGTGGCCGGAGTGTGTTTAGAGAAGATGTGCCATACCTAGCATAGAGGGGGGAGAGGCACCTCCAGGAAACATCCCTGGACAATATATGACAATAAATGTAGGGCTCTATACATGTATTTGGCTTGGTCAACAGCACAGGATCACTGAAAAGGGAGGTGCATTGGGGTTCCCATGATATGGCACATTTAATTTGAGTATTATTGAAAACTTGAGAGTGAGACCCACTCCTAGACCAGCACAATATGAGGCATTTAATGCTTGGGAATGTATTGCTTACACTAGAGAGAAAGAGAAATACCAGGGTAGAGTTTGAACAGCAGTGCACACCTATGCAGATGGTAGATGGGATGCTGAACAGAAAAGATGGAGAACTGATATGATAGAAGGAGTTTGAATTTATCCAACTTTGATAGGGAGAAGGAAAAGAAAAGAGACAACAAACAGAATGAAAGAAAGCTAAATGGACAAGATGATATAATTGAGAATAGTGACAGTGGTTCTGGAGACAGCCTTCTAGATATATTATTGTCAGAACATCTACCACCATCCAACAAGACTTGGGAGGAGGGTGGAAGTAGCACAAGTACTGGTGTAAAGGTTGAATTGGCTACGGCTCCAGAGAATGTGACTCTTGATCCTGTGGGGGTAACTCTGGCAAATGTACATTATAAACCAAGGGAAGAGAGTTCAGGAAATCATGTTCCAGCTGATTCTGTCACTTCAAATACTGTTGATGCTTTTACTGTCCTAGTTACTATTGGTCCTATGGTCCCTATGCATATGCCTGATCCCTCAGGAAAAAACTTATAATTTAGTAGTCCCAGGTGCAGTAGGTGGGGCAGATAGTGCTGCAGTGAGTTTTTATGGAAGAGAATGTGTTAGTTTATTTCCCGTACACACGAGTTCTCCTTCTGTGCCAAGTGCTGATTTGACTTTGGATTTTTCGGGTGCAGTTCCATAGGTACATATCAGAGAATGCCAACTCCTGGAGCAAACATATGGGAACCACCTCTAAATTCTAGTAGCAGTGCCCAATGAAATAGAAATATTCCAAAAATCCTTGTAGTAACACAGGGTCTTAGTGCTACAGAAATAAATGAGCAAGTGAAGGCTTTTAATGTTGATTCTCCTTCAAGGAAAAGTGTGAGTACTGAAGTAAGTTAGGGAACAACTCAGTCACTGGAGAGAGAGAAATTGGTGGATGTGACAATATTAAAATTAGAATTGGATAAGATGATTAGTGGGAATCTTGCAATGACTTGTTTAGATACTTATCATGATAATTAAATTGTGTTCATGTGTGAGGATGTTACTAAATGTGCAGGACAGGTTTATGGCAAATTACCGGAGTTAGCTCAAAGGTGCAAGGTAGACTTGAATAAGACCAGAGCTTTGCAGAAAAGTTATAGTTTGTGCCTCAATGAGGAAGACATAACTTCCATGAGAACTTCAAGGATGAAAATACAAATTAAAGAACTGATTCAAAACATTTGGAAATGGAGTTGGATAAATGGGAAGCTTAATGGGCGAGAAAGAGAGAACCAACGTAACCTACAAGAAAACCACTTCCTGTAGAGGGAAAGGTGGGTGCAACAAATTTTCCCTTGAGGGAAGAGCCTGCTGGAGGCTATGCACATGTGCCTTGGAATAGAAGTGATCTTGCATTATTCAATAATGACTTTCCAAAGTTGAGAGAAAATCCAGTGGAGTGCTACAAGCAAGTTGAGAGGTTTGTGAAGATTTCACAGGTGTTGTGGGTCGATTTGAATACTCTGTTTAGCATTGTGGTTCCAATTGATTTGTGGTCAGAATGTAAAATAGCTGTTTAACTGCCTAAGGCTCTTCGCCGTTGGTGATGAAAAAATATCAGCAGGTGATGACATTCTTGCTGCCCCAAGATATAGATTGGATCAACATTTACAGAACAACCCCAGAGCCCAAAGAGTTAATTGATGCTTACTATGAGAGATTGTTGTAGGTATTCAAGCAATAGGGTAGATTGGAGGTGTTTAAACCCAAAGATATGGGACATTTTTTTTCAAGGCTTGTGACAGGATTGAGACCTGGGATCAGCATAATGATTTAACAGCATTTGATCTGTTGGCAGAATAAATCAGTTGGCGAGATCTTGAGGTATGTGAAGTGTTGCAGTGATGAAATTGAGAAGTCAGAAGAAGTTGAAGGAGAAGTTGATGGCTGCCCACATGAAGGCTGCTCAGAGAAGTAGTAGACCAGAGAGGCCCATTCATAGATGCGGAAGGGAATGGCCCATGTCACTTTTGGTTGACACTGGTGCTACTTGTTCTACTTTGAAAACAGTAGAAGTTCCAAACCTACTCCTCTTGGGAAAAATGATCCAAGTTATAGGAGTAGTGAATAAATGACTGACAATCTAAGAAACAACAGAAGTGCCTGTAAAAATATGGTATTTTAAAAGAATCACTGCTTTGTGGTGTGTGATTCTAGCCCAGTGAGTCTTATAGGGAGGGATCACCTTTACAAGTTGAACTGCAAAATCTGTTGTACACCGACAGTCATAGAGATGTAAACCCATGATGACGAATTGCCTTTATATTGCTGAGTGATGGATCCTACACCACATTGGTTATCCTGTTAACAATTGATGATTTGCCGCCAGATCTTAAAGAGACAGTTAGGTCTGAGGTGTGGGATTTTTCAGGAAAGGATATTGGGTTGATCACGTGTGTTGAACTTGCTCGAATCAAAGTGAAACTAAATGCTGAGTATCTGAGAACACCCCAATACAATGTAACACCTGAAACGATTGCTGGGATAACTCCAGTAATCAAGTTTATCATTCAACAGGGAATTTTGAAGGAAATTATGGGAAGCCCTTGCGATTTATCCATTATAGGCTTACAGAAGCCAAAATGGCAAGTACTGCATTGTGCAGGACCCACAGAAGGTGAATATTATTGGTGTCTTTTGTTGTCCTGTGGTACAGAATCCAGCTTTGATATTGTTTCAGATTCCATGTGATTCCGAGTGGTTGACAGTCATTGATCTGTGCCAGGCTTTATTTTTATACCTTTGTATGAGGACAGTCAGTTCCTCTTTACATATCAGTTTGGAAATCATGTCTTGGCATGGTGCCGAGTCCCATAGGGGTCCACTGAGAGCCAATCCATTTTCAACCAGATTCTTTAGAAGAATTTAGAGTTCCTGGTCAAGCATTGCAATTCAGTTCTAGTCCAGTACATTGATGATCTATTGACGGTGTCGAACACTAAAGAAGTCTGCAAGCAATATACTAGTAGGCTGTTGAATCACCTGGCTGAGAATGGACATGAAGTATCCCCAAGAAAGCTGCATTACTCTAAGAAAGAGGTTCAGTATCTTCAACATTACATTAAGAAAGGAGCAAGGAAAGTGTCACAAGAGAGAATTTCAACAATTGTGAAAACTGATTTGGCAAGTACCCGGAGAGAAGTCAGGATGTTTTTGGGAATAGTGGTCTACTGTCTTCAGTGGATACCCAACTTTTCTCTAGTGGTCAAGCTTTTGCAGAGGCTGACATACAAGTGTGCATCTGATCTGGTACCTGGGAGAACAATTGCTTGATCACCTTCCTAGAGCTGATAAAAAGTCTCTGTCATGCCCCAGCTCCGGGAATGCCTGATTACAAAAAGCCATTTTGAACTTTTCTGCAGTGAGAGGGAGCCCTGCACCTTCTCAGGCTCATGCAAGTACATGGAAATGCCAGAAGGTCTGAGGCTTATTTCTCTGCTACTCTTGATCCTGTACCTTCTGTGTTGCTAGGTTGCCATAAAGTAGAGGCAGCCATTAGTGTTAGCATCAAAAGGTGTGAAATCATAGTCATGGGTCACCCTTTAACTGTGTCTGTTCTCCATTCTGTAGAATTATTGTTGACAAGAGCTGGAACCCAGCATTTGACAAGTAGCCGCTTTACCAAGTTTGAACAAGCCATTCTTGCAGAGGACAATATGACTGTCAAGCGCTCTGGTATTCTAAAGCCTGCCACCTTGCTACCTGTACCTGATTATGAAAATGATGAATGTGAAGTGGATCATGGTTGTCCTGATGCCACTGAACTATTCATCATTCTGAGGCAATATATACATGATGAGCCACTACCTGAATCTGGATTTGTGCCATATGCTGATGGTTCATGTTTACAAAACAATGGAGGAAGTTTGAGGGTTGCCTATGCCGTCTGCACAATGTCAGGATTTGTTGAAAGTTCCTGGCTTCAAGAAATATTTTCTGCACAAGGGGCTGCATTGATTGCTCTTTCTAGGGCAAACTATGTTTCATACCAGCAGAAGATTAACATTTTTACTGACAGTTTTCCGGATCCTCAAACAAGAATGGGCAGCAAGTAAGGAACCTTCTTGAAGTATTACAATTGCCTGACTGCAGTGGTCAAGTGCCCTGCACACCTTAGTGGAAATGATCATGTAACATTGGGTAATAATTATGCAGATGAGGCAGCAAAGTACTGTGCTCACAGTGTCTGTACTTTTAATGGAGAAAATACAAATGGGGGAATGGATGACACCAACTACATCCTTTTGCTAACAATAGCAGACACATCGGAAGAGGTAAAGAGGCATCAGGCTTCAGTCACAAGAAGAACAGCATAGTTGGGTCAAAGCCGGCTGTGTCAAGAGAGATGATGGCATTTGGGTTTCAATGGATGAAAGACCGGTTTTGCTACATAGTTCGTTATCTCCAATGACTAGGTCCAGCTCATGGTGGTAGAGAAACTGTGGTGAGGTTGTTTAGGCAGATGGGGTTTACTCCCATGTTGAGGTTGATAGCTGAAACGTTGTGTCACAGATGTGTTGTATGCCAGCGGACCAATGATGGGAAGAAAACTGCAGTAACACTATGGGCCAGATATACGAAGCATTTTTCAAGTCGCTAATGGCGAATCGGGCCATTTGCGACTTGAAAAATGCTATTTGGGATGCACAGACCCATTTTTGCGATTCGGTACTCTATTTACCGAATTCCCAAAAGGTTTTGCAAGTCGCAATTAGGAAGGGGTGTCTGTCCCCTTCCTAATTGCGAGTCGCAGTCCCATGTATGATTTTTTGTGACCACGAATGTGGTTGCAAAGCAATCGCAGTTAGCACCAGTTTCAGACTGGTGCTAACCCATTCGCAGACGGGTGGGGGTCTCCAAGGGACCCCTTCCCCTTTGTTAATGGCAGCAAAATTATCTTTTCAGAGCAGGCAGTGGTCCCACGGACCACTCCCTATTCTGAATAAAAGAAAAGAAAACTTTTCATTTTTTGTATTTGAAATGTATCTCGGTTTCCTTTAAGGAAAACAGGCTGCATTTTTTTTAAAAACTGCTGTATTTAAAAACAGTCACAGACATGGTGGTCTGATGTCTCCAGGAGGGCACCATCCTTGTGAGGGCGGCCATTCTCACAGGGTTGCAAATTGCGAACTACCTCATGAATATTCATGAGATAGGTAATTTGCGACCCCATTGGGAATCGCAAACAGTGTAATTGACACTGTTTTACATCAGGTTTTGCGACTCGCAAATTGTGAATTGATCTGACTCACAATTTGCGAGTCGCAAAACCTGAATTTCATACATGTGGCCCTAAGTCACGTAGGGAGATAGGTCCTCAACCTTTTAACTGGATTCAGTTTGACTTCATTGAGATGCCTGTGTGTAACGAGCTGAGTTATATCCTGGTGATTGAATGCATCTTCTCACATTGGGTTGAAGCTTATCCGACTAGAATAAATGACAGTCTTACTGTAGCAAACCTGTTGCTGAGAGAGCTTATACTTACGTTTGGATTTCTGACTTCTCCTGAATCAGATTGGGGGACTACTTTTAATAATGAGGTCCTGAGGTTGTTATGCGCAGCAGTACAAGTGGAACAGAGACTACATTGCAGCTATCTGTGGCTTTAGGTCTTGTTGAACAAATGAATGGGACATTGAAATCCAGACTGGCAAAGGTGTGTGCTTTGACATCTTTGAAATGGCCTGATGCTTTGCCTCTTGTGTTGATGAGTCTTCGCAGAGTACTTGATCAGAAGACAGTACTTCCTTCCCATGACATAATCGTGGGTAGGGCTATGAGATTGTTAGCTATTCCTGTGAATGCACCTCTGAACATTACAGATGATATAGTCCTTGGCTACTGAAAAGGGCTAGCTCACATGGTACGTTCTGTGTCTCATCAGGTTGGAGCAGCTACAGCCCCTCCACATCAAGAACAGTGCCATAAAGTTAGTCCCGTCGAAGGGGTCTTGGTAAAGAAACACATAATGAAAACGTGCTTGGAGCTTTGTTGTCATGGGCCATATTAAGTCATCTTGTTAACCACAACAGCAGTCAAATTTGGAGTTCTCCCTAATTAAATCCATGCTTCCCAAACCCAACAAGTTGATTGTCCTCTAGGTGTGACAGCGCCAGGTCCAGAAGTACCAATGGTAACAGACATAACAGGAGCAGGTTAGTCGAGCTGTCAGGGAGCAAACTGAGCCTGGAACAGCACATTCGTGGTCTGGAGAGTTCTGAAATCGATTTTAAGACAAGAGAGTCTTGTCCTGCAGTGGTAAATGACTCAACATCAGAATCTGCCAAAACATCTTGTACCTAAGACGATTCCTGAGGACACTGAGAACTCTGATCAAGGTGAAAGCGAAAACTAAGGATTGTCACTGAGGATGTCAAAAAGAATGATAGTGCCCTGTTTGAAGTACTCTTCACCTGAATTGACATACTTTGCTGCAGATGACAGAAAGAGAAAGTTTTGGGAGTTTTGGAATAACACCGCAGATCCAATGGAGCCTTCATGAACTGAACATTTTGCTTGAACTCTATTTTGAGGTTCCTGTACTGTTGAATAGATTAAGACATTTCATTCTGGATGTGATGATCAGAGAATTTGAACTGTGAATATTTTAGATACTTTGCATTGACTTTGTTAGGGAATTAAGAAGAGTACCAAGGCCTGACGCATAGGTGAAGGAGCATACGTTGGTCCTTCAGAAGAACTCGGAGTAGAGCTAAAGAAAACATACAAAGTCTTATTATGTATCTGCTGTTGTTCTTCACTTGTACTGTGTTTTGCCACTATGTGCAGGTGGAGCTAATGGAGAATAATCTGTTGCTGTTGGGTTTCACCTTAAAGATCTGATTTTTAGAGAAATAATGAAAGCTAACCAGACCCGTAGATGTAGATGCATATTAGATGCATTATTGCTTGTTTCCTTTGCAGTATTATTTAGTTTATTAATAGCAGTATTTTCTCTTACCCTTTCTGTAACAAATTACATATTGTTTGGTGCTCCTCTGCAAACCCTGAGTCCTAGAGATAGTGGCTTATATTGGTTAGATGATAAGGCTTTGCACATAGATGATTCTAGAGGAGATTATTCTGTAAACATATATTTTAGATTGCTTTATGAATACATTGATACTATGGACACTAGGGGTTGCCATGTTTGTACTCAATTACCTGCTTCATTTCAGAGGGCATCACTTACCATTGCATTCCTTTGACATATGGGCCCAGATTCTCAAAAGTTTAGCGTCAGTTTAGCCTTGCTTTTATAACGCTGAACCGACGCAAAACTATTTTTGTCATTCATAAACCAATGCAAATAGGTATTTGCAAAGGATTGTGTGACAATGTAACACAAAGCAGCCCAAAACGCTGCTTTGCATTTCTTTGCATCATGGGTGTACCTGTGCTACCACCCATGCTTTTTGATGCTAAACCCTATTCTGAAACACTAGAAGAAAGGGTTTAGTGCCCAAAATTAATGCCTTTGAAAAGCAAGTGCTAAATGGAGAAATGTTCTTATTTCTCCCTGCCTTTCCTACTTTGCATGTTGCTGCACTGTAGGGAACACATACAAAGTAGAAAAAGCATTTCCACTTCTCTAGGCATAGTATTTTGTACAGGAAGGGTGCCCTTTCTGTAAAAAACCTTTGCTAGACTCACACACACAAGCTTCACTATGGCGCTAAGGTGTGCGTGTGGCACACAGCAGCTGAAATAGGTGCCAGTGCTAGGGAGAGGTGAGGAGGTTGCCATATCTATGTGAATATGGCACTCTCCTGCTCTTTCCTCGTTACACAGCACAGCACATCTTTTTTGACTGTTGCACTGTGCTGCGTGACACCTTTCAGAATCTGGGCCATGAAGGTTCTTTTATTGTCCTGTTGAGTATATTTTATAAGCAGCGTAGTTCTCAATATTGTTTTTCAAGTTATGATTTAGTTCTTTCAGAAGTTTCCATATTCAAACAGCTGAATAAAAATCCTTATTTCAAAAGAGAAGAATAGCAGGAAAGTATTTTGTATCACTCAATCTATTAGACACTGCATATGCACACAGACATAATTCAACTTGTTCAATGATCATTGTGGAGAAAAATTTGTTTAATTTAGTGGAAGACAGAAGGAGAGACCTAGAGCCCAAATCTTAAACTGATAATGATCTTAAGAAATACCATAGTTGGAATAGGGAGGAAATTGAACATCCAGGGAATGGAAACTTGCCAGAGTTAGCTCTAGATTGGCAACATAAGTGGAAACTGTGTATTCACACTGTTCAGAGTTCTTTGTACTCATTATTAACCCCTTCTGTGCCCAGGACGTAATGGTTACGTCCTGAGGCACAGTGCTGCTGTGCCCAGGACGTAACCATTACGTCCTGTGCACAGAGCCCAGAGGGAGCACTAGCGCTCCCTCTGTGGGGTTCCCCCCCACCCCCCCAAGTCAGGGATGGAAGGGGAAGCCCTTCCCCTCCCACCCCCAACCCCCCCTGTGACGTCAGCGTGCGAGCGCGCGCTGATTAGTCACAGGGTCTCCCCCATCGCGCTGGAAGCAGAGCTTGCAGGGCGATTGAAAGAGAAATGCTTTTGCATTTCTCTTTCAATCCCATGGGGGAGGCCCCGAGAGGCTTCAAAGGGAAGGAAATGTATTTCCTTCCCTTTGAAGTCTCTCACAGGTTTCAAAAGCCGGATTGCTTGCAATCCGGCTTTTGAAACCCCACTAGACACCAG